>NC_045800.1:8949981-11349981 GCF_009873245.2 Balaenoptera musculus
TGTCAGCCAGACTGTCAGGTCTTCCCTTCTCCAGACTGGACAACTTCAGTCCCGTTGCCAATTGTTTGTGGGACTAGAAAGGGTGACCCGTGGAAGACACCGGCATCTGGCTGTGATCTGTTGAGCCGATGCTGCCCTCTGCAGCATGGGCATTTGGGGAAAAGGCTGGAGAGGTGGTGGGTGGGTGAGGATGAGGGAACTGGGAGTCCACGCCCAGGAAAATCCCTCACAACAATAACCCCACACTCACCTAATGCTTCACAGTATAAAAGTTCTTTTAACGTCACATCCATTGGCCCCATTTTACTGACAAAGAAACTACACAGCTTGGGGGAGACCCGGGGTCAGGTAAGGGCAGAGCTGACCTTGAACTTCTGTCTTCCAACTCCAAAGATTTTGCCTCTAAAGTGAACTGAGCTAGAGAAGAGTTTGTCCAACAAACAAGGGTGTGAACCCTATTAGGCGCAAGCAGACCCATGGGGGAAATCCATCAGCCAAACTTCTCTCTCCATTTAAGGAATGAGAACAAAGTGTTCTTTCCTTTGGATGTGGATTTTGCTCTGAAACTGTTGATTAATGGAATGGGTATTGATCTGATTGGTCATCAATTAACACCTCACTGCAGGCCCCGCAGCTTGACTTTCTTAGCAGAGGCTCAAAGGGAACAGCTTTGTCCAGTAGCTTAAGCCAAAAAGGAAAAAAAAAAAAATTTAAAAAGAGGGTGGGAGGCCTCTTGGGGAGGTGAACATACAATAGTATGTTTAAAATCCCCATGTCCCCTTCTCAAGTGGAATACATAAGAATGTGGTGAAAATTTTAAGATAAATTATCTCTGATCACATTTCTCTATTGTACACTGGGTAAACATTTATAGTAAATCGTTTGTAAATTTCACCCTTGGAAAAACTACAATGCAATCATGTTCGTTATTTCCCAGCTTCTAATACAGTCTTTGGTGGCAGACTTATATTTCTCAAAATACCTTGTTCCAAATGTGAGCTAGGGCAGCTGGCTCTTTTTCTTTCCTTACATTTTCATGATTTATATAAATACTTTTGCTGCTGTATTGTATTTTATTTTTATCCTTTGCATTTTATTGGTACCAAACTACTCGTGCATTTCCAGGGCTCCCATGCGAATATTCCTATTTATTCCATGATTATTTATTGAAATAATCATGCTATCTCACGCTCGGTTACTTTGCCACTTTCTTTTGCTTTAAACCTTAAACAGATACAGTATATTTTCAAATAATTTAAACTATACTTGATGAGTGAATTTTCTCTTTTGCCCCTGCAGGATTTTGTTCTTTCTGATCAACATTGTAACATCTCTTTCTTTGCTGTCAGATTGGCTACAGATTAGAGAAATCTTCCCATCTCCCAGCTGGCTGGTGCTGATGAAACAAGCTCAGTTTGTGACCCAAAGAAAGTTTTTGCACATGGAGGAAAGGCAAAGCTGAGGGCAGGGCTCAGCATGGTCCAATAGAGCTTTCTGAGGTAATGGAAACACGGTACTGTCCAATACTGCAGCCGCCAGCCACAGTAGCTGGTACAACTGGGAACTAAATGTTTAACTTGATTTAATTTTAATTACGTGACAGTGTCCAAAATATTGACAGCACTGATCTAAATGATCCTGCTGAGTGGTTTGTTTGGTTCTGGGAATGGCTTGCTGAGGAAAATGAACTTCTGATGCACGTTGGAGGGCCAAAGTGTCTGCTGTGCAGGGAACACTGGGGCCATGCCAGCTCCACCCCCGATGGCTCAGTGACCACAGGTAAGTCAAGGGACTTCTTGGAACCCGAAATTCCTCATCAGTAAAATTGTCATAATAATCACAAACTCACAACGTTACCATGAGGATAAAAGATGATTAACACCAGTGAAAGTACTTCAGAACAGAAACAACAAACTATACCGAACACTGTATTTGCTGGGTAATTTACATGGATGATCCCTTTTAATCTTTATGATGACCCTATGACAGAATTACTACTATGGGGCTTCCCTGGTGATGCAGTGGTTAAGAATCCACCTGCCAATGCAGGGGACATGGGTTCGAGCCCTGGGCCGGGAAGATCCCACATGTCGCGGAGCAACTAAGCCCGTGCGCCACAACTACTGAGCCTGCGCTCTAGAACCCGCGAGCCACAACTACTGAGCCCACGTGCCACAACTACTGAAGCCCACGCACTGCAATGAAGAGTAGCCCCTGCTCGCCGCAACTAGAGAAAGGCCGTGCGCAGCAACGAAGACACAACGCAGCCAAAAATAAAATTAATTAATTAATTAATTTAAAAATATCACTACTGTGATACTCATTATCTCTGGTCCCATTTTAGAGATAATGACACTGAGGTTCTAAGAGGCCAGTGATGCTCCCAGTCTCCCCAGGTAGGAAGGAGCAGGGCTGTCCCTGGGACCTATGTGCTTTGCCACCTGCCAAATGACCTCAGCAGCAAACCCTTTAGATGTCAGGAATGATTAATCGCAACAGTTGCCATAGCGCCTTTTGTCTTGAGGGAGACGGCAACCCAATCCAGCACTGGGGATGCGGAAGCTTCTGGAGCGAAGAGGCCTGGTGATGGCACCCACCGGCCAAGGGAAGCAGCCGGGGCAGCACAAGCCCTCAGCAGAAACGCCCACCCGACAGAGTCCTTCCTGCTGGCAATCTCCCTTTCTGCTGGGAGAAGTAACTTCTTGCTTTCAGCTTCTAGGTTTCTTTCGTTAGGCTACGGTTGTATTTCCACAACAGCCTTGCTGTAAACTGCCTGCTACCCAGCATCCAGTCTGACAGTGGTCTACGTTGCCTTGCTGTCTCTGGTGGCCCTCAGGCCCGTGGAGTTGTATCTGAAGTGGTCGCCAGTAAGTCGTGTCATTCTCCAAACAAAGGTTATCATTATTCACGTCAAAGAGTAATGAAGTGGCACGCACAGCAGGGGGAAGGTAAAGGTATGTAGAATCTGCAAATGATGGCGAGGGGACCACAGCCCCAGAGCAACTCCAGGTGGCAGGTGAGTGGGCACCCTGTGACGGTGAAGATGCCCACGGTCTATCTGCAGTTCCCCCTTCCTTTAAGGACCATGGCCCTGTAAATACGCACATGTATATTTAAACCCCAAAGGGGTCTATGATGTCCAAGGCCACCGATAAATCCACACGGGCCGAGGATTCCATAGCACGTTGAGAAAAAGGCTGCAGGGCTTCCCTGGTGGCGCAGTGGTTGAGAATCTGCCTGCCAATGCAGGGGGACACGGGTCGAGGCCCTGGTCTGGGAAGATCCCACATGCCGTGGAGCAACTAGGCCCGGTGAGCCACAAACTACTGAGCCTGCGTGTCTGGAGCCTGTGCTTCCCAACAAGAGAGGCCGCGACAGTGAGAGGCCCCGCGCACCGCGATGAAGAGTGGCCCCCCGCTCGCCGCAACTTAGAGAAAGCCCTCGCACAGAAACGAAGACCCAACACAGCCAAAATAAATAAATAAATTAAAAAAAAAAAAAAAAAGAAAAAGGCTGCAGACCGGAGTCCACACTTGGGTATTGGATGGCTTGCGACGGGGAACCTGAGCACCTGCCTTCTTGCTCAAATAGAGGCCAGGCTCAGATTTAAGCAGTAAGAAGACATTCATAGCATTAGCAGTTTAAGATGTTCCAACCAAATCTCTATTTATACCCCCAAGCTGTTTTTTTTTTTTTAATGGCTCTGGTCCATCTGTTCACTTAAGAAATATATATTGAAGCCTTATTCTGTGATTATTTTATAAAAGGTTTCACCAAAAACGTTCGTGGTTGATTTCAGGGAGTCACCCATCATGTGATCAGATTTTAAGTAAAAGCAAAGAAGCCTGACTGCGCAGGCGGCAGCTCCACGCCCCATGCGTTGGGCTTTTCTGAAACACTCACTTCACAGGTCTCCAGTCAGCAGCAAGGAGAATGAAAACACGGAGTAGAAGTAGACATGTTAGGACGTTTGCCCTTGGGGCCCTGGAACAGTGGGCCTCCTGAGACGGTAGGGGGCGTGTTGGGGTGTCCAAGCGGAGGGCAGACAAAGGCCTGAGGTGGAGGACCTTGGCTTGGCCGGGGGACACCAGGCTTTCACTTCCTCCAGTTTGTCCTCATGGGAAGCTGGGGCTCTGAGCAGCGTATCTGGCTAATTTGTATAAATCAGGTTTACTTCCATCACCTCACTTGACGCTCACAGCTAACCTGGGAGACTCGTACTGTTATTATCGTCCCCATTTTACAGATAAGGAAACCAAAGCTCAGGAGAAAAATGGCTCATCCGAGATCACACTTCTGGCGAAGAAGCAGAGCCAGGACTCAAATGTAGGTTTCCTGACCCCAACCCACCTATTTGGAGACAAGTAGGTGAATTTCCCTGCTGCTTCTTGGAAGACAGTGAAAAGAGGGTGTTGGCTGGGGCCTAGTAAAGGTAGCTCTGAAGATGTACTCTGAAGACAATTTTGTTGCTTTTATGTAAGGTTTGTATCTTCTGGGAGCAGTTCTGGTTGCGCTTAATTTAATGATTAGAAACACAGCATTTTCACAGCCCCCAGTAAAAATACGTGTAATTATGGTGTGTAATGATGTAAGAGTCCCTGGAAATCCTTATGGCAGCCCCTTCCGTGGGAAGGCGAAAATTCCTGAATGAAGCAGCCACTGCTTCTTTACCAAAACATCCCCTATAATTAGGTCACATTAAGGATGCAGTGCCCGTAAAATTAGATTGTTTAAAAATAATGAAACTTTAAGCAGAAAAAAAAAATGAATTCTAACAATTAAAGATTTTCAGAGGGTGATTAAGGGAGACTTTTCTCCAGTTCGAACTGATTAAAATGTCACCAAGGGAATCAGATGCTGGGAAGGAGTGAAAGGAGCACATTTATCCCTGTGATGTGGGTGAAACCATGGTGAGTTCTAGCTCCGAGAGGGCGGCCATGGTGAGTCACAGGGACAGAGTGTCAGAAGCTTAGAGGCTGTGGGGCATCGCCAGTTATGGTGCGATTACGGGTTGAAATACGGTTGACGGGTTTTGAAAGAAGCCCAACTACATGCCTTTTGGGCTTTCATTTTAACCCTGGGAAAAATCAGTGAAGTCCACCCAAGATGCCAATCTGGATGCATCTCTCCTGCCACCATCCCTGGGGCCCTCCCTCAGGCACAGCCACCATCAGAACCCACCTTGTTGACAGTGGTATCTGCTTGGTCTCTGTGCCCCTAGACTTCAAGCCCGGGATCAGAGAGGGGAGGCCAGGAATCTTCCTCACTTCTGCTCTGGAAGCTTCCAGAAAGCTCTCTAGAGAGTCCTGGAAACCAGCCCAATGAGGCTGAATTGGGAAGAATGGGGGGGGGCATGTCTGCTCGCTCAGGGAGGGGCTTCACTTTCCGGCTGAGGTTTCATCCTGCTTCCGGGTCCCCTCCTTACCACCTGTGCAAGATCGTTCTGGGTCATGAGCATCCCTCACATTCATCACTCGTCCACTCACTCCTTCCTCCAGAGTTACTGAGCGGGAGGGCTCTCTGTCTCTCGTGCTCCACGCACTTACACCCTTAGGGGGAGAGGCAGACAGTCAACAAGGGAAAAATACGTCATTTCAGGTGGTGAAGAAAGCGTGAGCGAGGATGATTGGGGTGAGGGAGGGAGCAGGAGGCGGGAGAGGAGCCCGGGAGGCTCTGCTGCCGGGGCACAGGTATGTCTGTGGTTCCAGTTTCCTTCACCCACTCACAAAACCTGCGTGTTTCTTGGCCAGGAATCGCTCCCAGGGCTGGTGGTGAGTGGCATCCAGAGCGACCCGCTCCCCCCATAGGGGCTGCCTGGAGGTCCGGAATGAGGCCTGCCCACCTCCTCGCAAGCCCCCCCGAACGCACCCCCCCACTTGCCTTGCCTTCCCTGTGCCTCACACACGGTTGCCCTGGGCTGGAGAGACCGATTCCTTCCTAGAATTGAGCTCTTGGGTGGCGACACCTGTGCTGCTTATCATGGTGGGTGAGATGAGGGGGCAGAGTCCTCTGGGGGATGGGTCATTCAAAGAGGGGAGGGGAAACGCCATTTCCTTTCTTTCCTCCTGCCTCAGTGGTCAGGGCCTTTCCAGGCCAGTGTTCCTGGGGCCTCCAAGTGTGTTATCAAATTGGGTGCAAAAAATGGGAAAGTCCAGGTGAATGCTGGTGCTCTGGGCCACTCAGACTCTCAGGAAACAGGGCCAGTTTAACATCATGCTACAGCTCCCAGGCTTGGCTGGACCTTGACCCTAATTTATGAGGCCTTTTCAGAGCTGTTTGAGCCTCAGAGACAGGATTGGGTATCAATCCCACTGCACAGGGGGGAAACTGAGGCTCACAAAGAGAGCACGAAGGTCCTGGCCAGACACCTAGCAGGCGCCTGTGGCTCCCGGTGGGGGCTGTGTGCAGCTCCCAGTCTCTGGGGAACCCCTGAAACCCCCCCAGCTCGAGCCTGGGTCATGGGCCGACCCAACATGAGAAGCAACAGGGGGCAGAACATTTCAGGGAAATCATCCTCTTGTCTATCACCTGCCTCTGCATCGGGGCATTCTGATTTACTGATGATTCTCCTTAACTGAGAACTAACTACCACGGGTGCTTCAGTCTAATTGTTCTGAAAGAGGGGACACAGTGACATTCCCTTATGTGGAATAAAGCACCAGCCAGACCCAAATCCTAATAATGTGATGATTCAGAAGGTTCTCTGGGGCCTGACAGCCCTGCAGGGCCACCGTGATGCTCCCTGGTTATCACTGAGGCCCAGATGAGTCCACGTCAACGCTAATTAACGGGCACGCCTGGCAGGTGGAACGCCGGCCAAGTCCCACTTCCCAGCAGGGCCTGGGCTTCCTACCCACTGCCTTCCTCCACTTCTTCTCCCCACAGTTAGTGGAGAGTGACCTTGCTCTGCTCCTATGTCCTGAGTGACCGCAGGCCAGCCTAGCCTCTCTGTGCCCAGAACATCTTCCAAACGGAGATGATCAAACTTTCCCTGAGCCTTTCTTGGGCTTCTCGTGAGGGTCCAATGAGCCAACACATGCACAAGAGAATTGAAACAGTTGTTTAAGTATGTCATTAAAATCATCACGATTGTTAAAAAGCCCTGCATAGGACAAGCCACATGGCTGAGGAATGGAGTAGAGTGGTCTGTGCCGACACCCCAAAGACACGCAGGCTGTAGGGGGGAAACCTGCCCTCTGAGCTGGGACCAGGCTGCAGGAAGACATGCTTCCAGCTCAAAGCCTCCCTGACCACTTTGCTCAGTCAGTCCCCAGACAAGGGCTGGGCCGGCAAGCCAGGACCAACTGTCACTTGCCCGCAGGCCTGGAGCCTAGCTCTTGGGTCAGGCCATCTGCATGCAAGCCAAGGACAGATGAGACATTTAAGTTTTACCAGCTCTTGACATAGAGAAGTGGCTGCAATTCTTTTTTTCAGCTGAGAGAACAGGCATTAAATGACAAAACATTAGCCAGGGCCTAGATTCACAAAACCTACAAGTTCCGAAGCAGCTTCATGAAATGTAAACTTGGGGGGAGGCTGGAGAGAGAGCGGGCCGGGCCTTCCTTTCCAGGCAAGGCTCTTCAAGCATCTTGTCCATTCTTATATTTATTGTTTCGCCCAATCACTTTATTCATCTGTCTGTTTATCTGTGTCAACCCATTTTTTAAAAGTTTTAATTCTTATTTATAGACTGACTTTAATAAACTCTCCTCAAGTACCGCGGGTTTGTCACTGTCACGGATGAAAACATTATTAATGGTAGGCTGGTTGGCCAGGGACAACGGCTACCCTTTAAACCCCCCGCAGCTGACCAGACTGCAGAAACGTGGCTGGGGAGAGGGGCTGCGGCCGATGAGGTCAGGGGTCGGCCATCGTAGCCCATCACTAATGCCCTTTCCCATCATCACAGCCAACCACGCCCGCAGGGGAGCGTTCTGCTCCTGCACTCACGAACGGTCCCCAGCTCTCAAATGCACCGGAAAATCCACGGCAGTGGCCCTGGCCTATTTGTTTAAAATAAAAACAAATAAATGGGAGGTGGAGACAGCCATTTAAGGAGAGTGTATCTGACCTTGCCAAGGGGTGGGGAGCCGTAGGGAAGCGTGGGGAGCGACTTGGACCGGGCTGGGGGAAGCAGGGTGCCTCTGACCTAAGCTCGTCCAGTGAGCTGCCTTGGCCGGGCTGCCCTGTCCTTCACGGCAAGACGCTCCCGGAGAAAGATCTGAAGCTTGGACCCTGCAACCCAGGTCAGGGCTGACCTACCCAGTGCCTAGGGCCCAAAGCAGTGTTTTAATTGTCATTTCTTCTAAAATCAGAAGCAAAAAAACTAATATAACAGTAAAGACTATACAATCATGAATCTAGCCCAGCTTTTATTTGTCATCATACCAACGCAGTCATAAGGTACAATTTAAAATACATAATATATATTTATACACATATTATATAGTTTAAAAGTATTTTTATATATATATTTTATTTATTTACTTATTTATTTATTTATGGCTGTGTTGGGTCTTCGTTTCTGTGCGAGGGCTTTCTCTAGTTGCGGCGAGCGGGGACCACTCTTCATCGCGGTGCACGGGCCTCTCACTATCGCGGTCTCTCTTGTTGCGGAGCACAGGCTCCAGACGCGCAGGCTCAGTAGTTGTGGCTCACGGGCCTAGTTGCTCCGCGGCATGTGGGATCTTCCCAGACCAGGGCTCGAACCCGTGTCCCCTGCATTGGCAGGCAGATTCTCAACCACTGCGCCACCAGGGAAGCCCTAATTATGTATTTTTTAATTAATTTTTTTTAATGGTGGAAGGGGCACACAAAGGCAAAAGCACCTAGGACCCATGAGAGTTCAAATGCAGCCAGCCACTGGTCCAGGCTCCCGGATGGTTTTAAACTACATCTGACATTCTTCCCATATGGGCAGTCCATAATTTCATTAAAAGGCACACCCCGGCTTTGTGGCCTTCTATTGTTACCAGAGATAACAAACATTCCAAAGATGCTGGCTTTACAGGGCAGAAAAATATGGGGTCAAATTGTAAGTCAAGGCTGCTCCTCTTAGCCTTAAAATTAGATATTTCCACGTAAAGTCTTGGTCAGGCTCTTAACAGACCACAGTCACCGGCCTCACTGGGAAATGGGCTGAGTCCTCTCTTGCTGGAGGACTAACCTGCTTGAAATAGACATTTTTTTTTCTAGTGACTTAAGCTTAACAATTACTTGGCCATCTCACACACCACTTATTTTTGTCTCAAGAGAGGCCTGCCGTGTTGGGTGGCGTGGTTTGGGTACTAAAGGCAGAGCTGAAGGGCCGAGGTCCCACAGCTTCCCCAGACGTGTGGCCACTTGGACGTGGGAAGTCCTCCCTGGTCACGGGGCCCAGAGCCGTCGAGGTAAATCACGCCGCGTCCCCCATTAACGTCTCATGTTGTTGCAGGGTGGTAATTTTGAAAGCAAAATAAGCCACAAAACTGCATATGCTATTGGGTGACATGCAATTTTAACTTCATTCAGGAGTGAGACCTTTGAGACATTGTTACCTGCAGGAGCAAGCAATAAAACAAGGATGTACAGGGATGTGTCAAATAGAGGCCCTTCCTAAATTACGCCGGGAGGCCCGGATTAATACATCTAATATATTCTGGTCATGAGTGAAGTGCTCATAGCAGAACAACTGCTCCTTCAGCGATATCATTCATGGGAATGAACTACAGTCTCACTGACAGCCTGGAAAAATGCGCCCACTTTTCAAACTGTACAAATGGTGGTTGGACACAGTAACTCAAAACTGGACACTTCATTTCAAGTTTAAAGCTAGTGGCCCAGCCACAAACTATTACTCCATCTTCTTTATTTGTGGTCCATGGTTTTGTACTCTTTAAGAATCAAATAAATACTGGTGTAATGGTTAGCAACTGCCAGTTCAACGAAAAATACTGCTAAATTCACCAATAAGTCTTTTTTTCCACACACACAAATTTATGCCCCCAGAACAGAGCCCATTCCTGCCACAGGGTCTGGATAGTTTTTTAATGTAGAGGGAGACTCACTTTAGTGATAAGAGTTTAAACCCTCATTCTTTTCTCCTTTCCTCTCGCTCATAGATCTAGCGCTGGGAACAGAGGGCGGTAAACGATCAATATATGTAAGTGGAGGCGCATCGACTCAAGGTGGTCACCACCTGGGGGAGCCGGACGGGACTCCTCCCCACCCCGTGCCAGCTGGACTCAGCTTCTGGAATTCCAGTCCACGCCCGGAATCTTCCAGGCTGGCTTCCTGGGCGTCCACCATGCGCTGAGTCCTAGCCAGAGTCAACTTACTGTGATGATGTTGCCGTTGACAAAAGTATCTCCTGTTTTCAGAGAGTTGTTTTTAAAAAACAGCTTTACTGAGAGATTATTCACATATACAATTCACCCATTTAAACTTTACAATTCAGTGGGGTTTAATACATCTGTAGATACGAGCAAATATCACTACAATTTTAGAACATTTTTATCGCCCCAAAAGAAACCCCAAACTCATTAGCAGTAACTTAATTCCCCTCAATCCTCCAGGCCTAGGCAACCACAAACCTACTTTTTGTCTCTGTAGATTTGTCCATTTGGAATATTTATGTAAATGGAAGCAAACAGCATGCGGTCCTTTGGGACTGGCTTCTTCCACTCAGCACAGTGTTTCCAAGGTTCACCCATGTAGTAGCATGGATCAGTATGTCATTCCTTTTTACGGCTGCGTAATATTCCATTGCACGGATAGAGCACAGTTCATTCATTAGTTGATGGACCAGAGTGCCTCCCCTCCCCGCCCCAAATCTTCACAGCAGGCCTACTGTGCTCCAAGCATGCAGAGGGCGGCACAGCATGTATTTATCCATGGCTTCGAGGGCTTGTGATATACCCTGAGCAGCACCCCTGGTATTGTTAGTTCCTGGTTAGTTGACAGCTGGGGACTGCCCAGCTGTCTTACCTGGGGCAACAGCTCAGAATGTGGCTTTCTGCTCAAGCATTTTCCTTCCACAAGGGATGGATACATCCTCTGTGGGCTCGTTACCTTGGGAAACGTAAGCGCCTCCCAGTGAGGGAGGGAAGGAGCTTGGCTGCATGTTCTTTACAGAGGCAGCCTCAGGGGTCCCTGGGGTTCAGAACCCTGGCAAAGACCACTCAGGGGGATAAGCTGCAAAATGCACAGGTCTGGGCTTCAGCAGGGCTCCTCTCCATACCTGCCCTTGGGTGAGGGGTTGCTGTGACTCAGTCACCATTCCAAGGGGGGAAAGTCCCATCAGGAGGTTGAGTGAGACCCAGAGAGGCTGGTTTCAACAGGAAGCCAAAGCATAGATTTGGGAACTGCAGTCCCTGCTTCTCTGTGTGCTGTGCAGAGAAAGCTGAGGAATCGTGTCCTGGGAAGAGGCTACAAGTTCCTGCCTGACATCCCTTCTCCTCTTATTCCTTATTGATATAACCTGGATTATATCCAGGTATCAGTACACCCAGTTCAAAGACTACATTTCCCAGATTTCCTTTCTGCAAGGGCTGGCCAATGAGAAGAAAGCAAAAGTTATTGGGCAAGGATTATAGGAAGTCTCTCCTTTAAAAGAAACAAACTTTTTATTAAGAAAATCTTCAGGCATGGAAAAAAGGTAGACCAGGGTAATGGACACCCATATACACCCATCACCCAGATTTAATAGTTGTTAACATTTTGCCATGTTTGCTTCTTTTTTACTCATGTATTAACCAGCCCATAATTCAAGTTAGGAAATCTCTTTAAAAGAAGCTGACTCAAATGGGAGACAGGTGTCCTTTGTCCCTCCGTGCTTTATCCTTCTGTTTTCCTAAATCACAAACATGAAGGCTGGAGCCCCAGCAGCCATCTGTGACTCTGAAGCCATCATGAGGATACAAGCCAGGCATAAGTATGACAAAGTGGAAAGAGGGAAGGGTAGGTTGCCAGATTAGCAAAAACAAACAAAAACCAAACTAACAAAATGAGATACAAAAAACCAAAACCAAAAAAAAAGCAAATAAAGAAACCACCAGTTTAATTTGAATTTCAGATAAAAATGAACGATTGGTTTAGTATGTTTCATGCAAAATTGGGGACATACTTATAATTTTAAAATTACTTATTGTTCATCTGAAATTCAAATTTAACTGGGCATCCTGCATTTTGTATGGCAATCCTGTAGTGGGCCTGGGTCTCTGGTGCTTGTGGACCTGCCATACAAGCACTGGACTGTCCACTTAGACCTCCCATTTTATCTAATTAATTCATTTAATGAGCAGCTATATAAGTGACTATTATGTGCTCAGTCTTGGGCAAAGCCCTGTGAGAACAGTCAGATTGGCACATGGGATTCACAGTCCAGTGCGTAAAATGAATATTAAGACAAATACCCAAGTACCAGTGAGATGAGTAAGAAAAAGGGGGCATGGGTTCTCCCCTCCCCCACACTTGTCCATACTGATTATTCCCTGAACACTGGGCTGTTTCCCACCTCTGGTCTTTGCCCACACTGTCCCTCATCCTGGAATGTCCTTATCAACACACCTGCTCATTTCACTTCATTCATTCATTCAGCAAACTTTGGTTAAGAACCTTCTGTGCCATGTACTAGGGAACAGAGGGCCCGCCCTGCAGGGGCCTATGGACTCAGTGCCCATTGATGAAGTCTTCCACGTGCCAGCATAGAGGTAGGATTGTGTGATGATGGTGTTACAGGGACAGGAAGAGAAGGGGAAGGGCAGGCCAACAACAGAGTGGGGTCTTGAGGGATAAATAGGAGCTCACTAAGCATGTGATGTGTGAATGCGCCATAATGGATGGACGAGTGAGTGAAGCTGATCACACAGATGAGGCCACTCCACTTGATGACTGGCCGCAGCCCCGCCTCTCCTCTCTGTGGGAAACAAGCCAGATCGAGGGAGGCTTCGGGGTCCCTACAGGGTGGACAGAGCACTTTTTGGGAGCCAGATGGCACTTCTCTGCCTCTGGTTATGCAGTCATGCCCTGAGCCCATTCCAGAAGGAGAAGCTTGAGTCAGGGCATTTGAATCTCATGGTCCAGCTTCCTCTGCCCAAAACTTAACACTTTGCAAAACGAAGCTGGAAGGCCCCTGAGTTGGCAATTTTTCCAGTGCCGTCAGTGTTTCTGGAGTCCTCCAGGTCAAGGCTGGAAGGTCTCTCTTAGCCACTATCTGGTCCAACCGCCCATTTAACTGATGAATAAACTGAGTCCCAGAGAGGGGAAAACCTTGCCAAAGGTCCCATTCCACAGCCTGGTCCAGTCCAGCGCTGCTGGACCCCAGTACCCTGGCCTTCCAGCCCTACACGGAGCCTTCCTGTGCCATCAGCAACAGAAATCGTACTCAGCGAAAGTTATAAATGACACCTTGCAACCAATTGTTTGGGGCATTCCGGCAGTGGTCCAATCCCCTATTCACAGACCTCAGCCCTCCTAGGCCGTAAGCCCCAGGCAGCTCAGCTTAGCAGCCGTCCACAAGCACCAGCCACCTTAGAGGATACGGCCGCAGCTGACCTAGCAGGTGGCTCCTGGCAGATGGCCAAGGCCTCTCAGGGACCCTGTTACAGGGGCGCAGGAAGGACCCCTCTCCCAAACTGTCTCTCTTCCTTCCCCCGGGGTCCCTGCCCTCCAGTCCAGCGTGTGATGCTGCAGCCACAAGCAGACACAGGGATGAAGCCACGGCCAGTTACTCCTGCTGAGGAAAGGGGAGAGGCTGAGCAGACTTGGGACTGCAGCCTGGCAGGGCCAGAGGATCCAGTTAGCCGCGGGGGGAGGGGGGAAGGGGGCATCACAGATCTGGGGGGTGGGGGAGTGGCTGCTTCCCCCAGACTTTGGAGGAAGTGAGGACAGGGATGGAAAAGCCTTCCTGGGAGGGCAGCCCAGGAGCTGGGGCTTAGAGGACCTTTAGGACCTGCCTGGACAACCCCTGAGTCACTGATGAGGCCAGAGAGAGGCCGAGCCTCCCGACTCCAAACCCAGAGCTCCCCTTGGGGTCCACCTTAACCCCAAGCCCTCCGTAAACGCCAGCTCCTCCAGACGCGGATGTGGTCCGGATGGCCCGCCGAGGATGTTCCAGGGTCCCGTGACGGGCCGTCGTAGGTGAGAGTGTCCTCTCAGGAGTGGGGGGCATTACCCTTCATGGACTCAAAGGTTAGCTGCCGATTCCACCTTGCCGCCAGTAATGAAGAGCGCGGAGGCAGACGGAGGCTGTCCCGCGCACAGGATGCTAATTCCGCTAACCAGTGGACCAGGAAATGGCCGGTTATTTGCGCCGCCATCAACAGACAGAGATGCTGCCTCAAAGCTCACTTGCCTTTAATGCTGTCCCCCTGTTGAGGACCCTCAGGGTGATCGCTCCAGCCAATTTGCAGAGACGCAGGCGGCAGGAGGAGGGGACGAGTGACGGATGTGCGGGCCTTGGAAGGGGCCCTCCGCCAGCACTCAGACTGCCTGGGGTCCCAGCAGTGGCCGGGTGCCCTTGGGGCAGTCCCAGCACCTCCACTTCTGCTTCTCTGCCCGTGGGGCCTCCCTCCCAGGGCTGTGGCCTGGACCAAGAGGCAGGCGGGCTGCTTCCAGGGCCAAAAGGCTCTGATAAGAGAACAGAATTCCTGTTGTGGCTAGCGGGCATTTCTGGACTCTGTGCTGGCTCTCAGACCCGAGGTGGCCCCTCTCCTTGCTCATGGGGTGGTGGATGGGGGTAGGGCCAGAATGCTGTCTGACACGTGCAGAGCTCCGTTCTCAGATTCTGGGACGTGCCTGAGGCCAAACCAGGGGCTGTCTCCTTGTCTGCCATTCAATCCCTCTTGTGTCCCAGTCCTGGAGCCCCAGTACTTTGAGCTTGAGTCCAGTCCTCCTGGGACCATTTCTTCCCAACGACCAATGGTCCTTTGCCATGGGGAAGGCACCCATACTGGGAAAGCCCTCCCTACCTAGATAACAGAGACCTGGAGTGGCTGGCTCCACCTGGAACTGGGGGTGAAAGCTCCGGGGAAATGACTCCTGTGTGTGTGTGTGTGTGTGTGTCTGTGTGTCTGTGTGTGTGTGTGTGTGTGTGTGTTTCCCCCTCACTCACTCTGGGCAAAGGTATGTAAGTGATGGATCTCTGCAGCTCTGAACTCCTAACATAAAGAATGTGCACCTTTTGTCCTGGGGATCCTGAGACCTCACCTGGGGTATACAAAGTCCGTTCATCCTAGGAAAATTGGTGCTGGAAAAGGCCCACTTTAAATGGATCTGTGTTAAACAGGGATCTCCTTTCTTAGTAAATGGTGAAAACTAGAAAGACTTGATGTGGAATTTGTCTTAAATCTTAAATTTGTCTTAAAACTTATAAATTGTATTACAATTTATTAAAATTAATTTATCTTGTGTTTTAAGCTACGGCTATAATTCCATCCATAATCTTTGAGCAAAGAATGAATCAAGTGTTGATTTGGGGGTATAAATTTTTCAGCAAAAAAATTGTGTCATGGCTCACTCTGTAGCCATTCTTTGTGCTTGATTTTCACAGCATGGTCTTACCAGGTGTCATTTTTGCAAAATTATCCAAAGGCTTCATGCATTTTCACAGAGGTGTTCGTTAATCCATGGCACTCAAATCGTTCCCTTTTGAGTGTCCGCTGTGTCATCACCTCTGCCCTTTTTTTTCTTCAAATCAAGCATGGCCAGATCCTCATTTATCAATGGTTTTGCATAGAATTTGAATGCTTCTTCAGCATCGTTTTCACTTCATGAAATCCTGTAACTTTGGCACAATTCTCATTTTCACCTTGCAATCAATTTATACTTTGCAATCAATTTATTTGGGTTTTGCGTAGGCGGGCAAAGATGGAAACCAGAGTTTAGCAGAAGGGGGAGTTGGGTGGGCATCACATTTATAGATGGTCAGTTTTTTAGTGAACACCGTGTTGTGATGTCTCTAAGTGCCCTAAGCAAGCTACATGACTGGGGGACTCAGGTACTGAATCCTAGGATAACAAGGACCCATGTGTGGTGCTCCTCGTTTTATGTACCCAGATCCTTCTCCACAAAGAGTAGTGGAGGCAACATGCTTCATCTTCCTGGTCTCTGCTGGTTACTCCTGGACCACATCTGGGACTCATCCTGGTAGGGTACATGAGCCTCTGAAAAGGACCAGCCAACTTTATTAAAAAGAGCTCCAGATTTAACCATACCCTCCTTAATTTGGTTTCCGGCAGCCTTCTCATCCCTGGACAGGGCATAGGATTCAATGTGAGATGCCACTTTCCTGCCATTTTCCCTGGGGGCACCAGGCTGCAGGACCCAAGGAAGTGGTGAGCGATATTTAGGGACATCCATTTCATTAAACACCTGTGGTCTTCCAAGTCAAATAATAAATAATAATAGTAATAAGTAAAATGCGTTGAGTGCTTACTATGTGCCGGGTATTGATGTAAACATTTCACAAGTATTATCTTACTTAATTCTCACTACCCTTTAAGTGCTACCCCCATTTTACAGTTAAGAAAATAGAGATGTAGAACGCTGATTTTTTTTTTTTCCAGATCATACAGATGATAAATTGCGAGTTGAGATTTGAATCCAGGCAGTCTGACTCTAGACCTCATACTCATAACTAATGCTGTGTTGGAAACTAACTTGGCTTTTTTCTTCTGGGTTTGAATAATGCTGGGGGGTGTAGAATTGACTTGTTATAGGATAATCTAGCTCCTGTCCCACATTTGATAAGGGAAGAAAACTTGCCAAATGCAGCCTCCAAAATCAATAGCAAAGTGCCATACTGAAACTAACAAGTGTACTTTATGTTTACTCATGAATCCATTTTGAAAATTCTGTGCGTAAGTCAAGAAACTCTGTCTTTTAGGAATTCAACCCCGAAAAAGCTGGTGTCTCTCAGTTTCAGGCATGGGAAGTATTTTCTCAAAGATGCCTCATTTCTTGAAACTAATAAAATAATTGGGTTGAACATGCTCAATGCAGACTTTCCCCTACCAGTGAGCTCTTTTATAGCCACTGAAAAGTCACTTTTTGGGGGACTCATTATCCCTCAAGATCCTGTGTCGCTCATTTACATTAGAAAGAGGAAGTTCATAAAAGCCCTTTCTTATTTTCTAACACGAGTTCAAATCAGGGGCCATTATCACCCTATAGAAAGACCGAAATGGCATATGGATCATTCTGGAGAAGGGGG
This sequence comes from Balaenoptera musculus, assembly GCF_009873245.2. Classification (NCBI taxonomy): domain Eukaryota; kingdom Metazoa; phylum Chordata; class Mammalia; order Artiodactyla; family Balaenopteridae; genus Balaenoptera; species Balaenoptera musculus. The sequence continues at coordinate 8,967,173 of NC_045800.1, forward strand.
TGAGCGCCTTTTAAGAGAATTGTTTTAGTTTTTGCAGGAAATTAATCAGAGGGATGGGCTTTGTGGAGCGGGGAGCAAATCTAATCTGTCCTTTGTTCGAATTTGCCTTGCTCCAATTCCTAGCAATTGTAGACAACATGCTCTTTTGTTCGGGAGACACTTGTTACATGCATAATTAGAGACTGCAGTAGCTGTGTTTAAAGAAAAACTGTTTTCCAATGTAATGTGTGATCTTGATAATAGTATTTTCATCAAAGGTAGCAATTACATTCATTAAGCTGGGACTGGCGTGGAGGCAAGGAAATTAAGTGGAAAGTGAATAAAAAGCTCCCCTCCCCCCATGTTATCTCCTTCTCTTTATAAGTTGAAATGCACCATGGTGAGCTGGAACTGGGAAATACATAGTGCATATAAAAAAATAAAGTCCTCCTTAATCTTTCTGAATAATGACCCTGCAGATATCCTAGGGATGGCAACTATAGATGCACTTTTCAAATTAAAGGGCTTTATTCTCCCTTAATTTCCTATGCAAGTTTTAAACGAGCTCAACATATGATTCAGGTCTTTAAAGGCTGCAGGGCTCTTTAGGATTCATTCACTGTTCTTTGCACACATAAATTAATAGTTTTGTGTTCTCAAAAAAAAAACACAACAAGGCATAAATCAACCAGTTTAGGAGAGAAATAAAGCCATTTGCCTATTTTTAATTACCCCTTTAACTATCATTTAGGCTTCCTTATACTTTAATTTCAAAGATGCTATAAACGAAGTCCACACGTGGAGGTGGAAACACATTACAGGAAAAGAGCACCCCCTCCAGGTTCTTGACTCTCACTGTGTTGCTGTGAGAAATTTATTCTGGAAAAGAAAAAAAAAATCCCACACATGTACGTGTGTGTGTGTATCTCCTCCAGGCAGATGCTCTGTGTCCCTCCCCCATCCCCCTGGATTAAAAGTCCTGCTTGCGATGCCTCAAAGGGCTTGATGATTTCAATTTTATTCAACAGAGCACAATGATAGCCAGACATTTCTGGGCAAAAGCAGATGGAAATATGCCACCTCCTATCAGCACCCTTGCTCTGGCCAATGTTTGACCTGAAAAGCTTTCTGAGAAAATGAAACCAGTCCACAAAAATCAATTGGGGACCCCTATTTCTTGTGATTGGACATGCGCAGCTCTGCGGCAAGAATCATTATCTCTAAATTGATTGACCCAAATGTCATGCAGATCATCTTGGAGTGGGAAGCCGAAGAGCTTGAACGGCCTGCGCATTTTCTGCTGGCTGCACAGCCAGATGCGGCAGTGGCCTTGACGGCTAACCTCTAACCAAGCGGGTCAGGGTATTCCACTCTTGGCTAAAGGAGTTGCTATAATTTGAGAAAAAGTGGGACTTCAGAAGTTGTTCAACTTTACTTTCTGACCTGCTCGTTAGCAGTTGATTTGACTTTATGAGACAAGGGTATTGAATGAGGAGCCAGGAGACCAGACCAGCTTGTGGTCCCAGCTGGTAACAGAGCTAAGGTTTGTTGGATGGCTTACTATCTGCCAGCTACTTGGCTGGGGCTCACACGCATTGTATATCTCATTCCTCCCAGCAAGCCTTCGAGGGGGGCGTTGGTATTATCATTTCCATTTTACAGTCAAGAAAATAAAACCTTAGAGAGGTCAAGTAAGCTACCTCGGTCTGTATAATTAAGACATCGGGGACCAGACATCCGTACCCTGCAGTCTGATATCAAAGCCCAACCTCTTGGTCATTGACTGCGTGATCATGAGAGCAGGGGCTTTGACCTTTCCAGACTCAGGTTCCCTGGACATAAATAAGGGGGTAAGCTGACAAAGCCCTAGGGTCCCAAGCAGCTCGACATTTACCACTACAAGATTTCTCAGAAAACCTTTCAAGTTATCTTGTTGAAGCAGCTAGTTTGCTTTGGGGGGGCTTCCTTTGAAAAGCCATAGGTAGTCCCCAGAGCAGAGAGAGGACAGAGCAGGGTACCCAAGGATCACAGGCAGCTGAAGCTGCCAGGAGGTGGCCCAGTGACAGGTGATGGGTGTGGATCTTGGTCCACCGACTCAGGTGAGCAAGAAGGAAACAGAGCATTGAGGCTCAATGTTCGGGTGTGCTTTCTAATAATCATTCCCAATTACCCTCTACCCAAGCCCTCTCTCCTGCTCCCTTGGCAGAAGTAGATCTCAGTTCAACGTGACAAATTCAGTCACTTTTGGTTCATCGAACAGCCTTGGTTTGTTCTTAAGACTTAGCCCTGCTCATTAAAAAACTGCAGTCTCATGTCCATTTTGAGGTTCGTGTGTCCCGAATCTCAGCAATGGCCCGGCCTGTCTCGTGTCTCTAACAGTCTGTGGCGTGTGTGTGTGTGTGTGTGTGTGTGTGTGTGCGCGTGTACAAGGGAGAGTGCAAGGTCTCTCTTGACTTTTTCCTTTTTCCCTCTGGTGCTGGGGGTGGTTATGAGTTGGGGATGAAGGAGGGGGAGGCCTGGGCAGGTGCTGTCTCTCCCCTCCTTGACTCTGTGCTCCTTCTCTATGTGCATGTTATGAATGAGGGCTGGCTGCCAAGGGGACTTGCTTCCTGGGCCTTGGGGGTCTCTTGCAAGAGTGGCTGCATTTTACTGCTGGCTCTTTGCATTTCCTCCTCCGTGCATACCTCTTTGTCCTCAAGGGAAAAGAGTCTATAGAAAGATGGTATAACACAATCTCATCTACCTCCCGTGCCAGCTCTCAGGCCTGTGGGCACAAGCAGGATCCATCTTCCTTAACTTTTTGGAACCAAGAACTCAAGATGGGGTGGTCCTGACCCTCTCTTGGGGGTTCCCCCATTGTGCCATGGTTTCCTGGGTCTCTTTTCTCCTGCTTTTATGGGGAAAATCAACAATCCGCTGGCTAAGTAAGGTGTCCAACTGGGAACAAAATGCCAGGCTGCCTTCCTTGTAGAATCCTCAACCTTGGATTTGGGGTGGTAAAACACCCCTTCCTCCACTCTGGTGGGTGGCCTCCCCTCATTTTGAAGGTGGTTTACTGAACTGGTGCCTCTCTGAGGCCCCGGGGGAAGGTGGCTGGTCCTACCCCTGGGGGTTTTCTGAACTCAGAATATGAGGTACTTAGGTATGGTGACCTTATAATTGATTGCCCAAATTGGAAGGCTCTTTTGAAAATGAAGCATGGCACTATTAATAATCATTCCGAGACAGCAGACATGACCTGGGACTGTCTGGGGAGACGGAGACGTATGGTCCCTGATCCTTGAGCACCTCTGGACTCTAGCTCCAGTTCTGGAAAAGGGAAAAATCACATCCTACACCCTCTATACCATCAATCAGTGTGATGTCGGCTCTGAGCCCCATCCCAACAAATTGACGGGTATCCAGCTTTGTTCAGGGCTCCTTTCTCAGGAGCTCTGTCTGGGTTCTGGGGTCTCATGCAGGATCAAAGTGCCTCCGTCCTCTGCCATACCACCTGCCTCCACGAGACGTCTCTTCTCCTGGTCCCGGGCCCTTCCTTCCAGTTGGCTCCTCTGCCGCGTCTGGAACCTGCTTGTGGTTCAGCATCTTTTGTGAGGCCAGAGGGCTCTGCCCAACATCCAGCCTCTTGGTGTCCCGAATACCTTTCCCTCTGGCACACATTTCCAGGGTGCTAGTCTAGGCCACATGTGGGGCATGGAAGGCCTCTCTTTCCTCTTCCAATCTGAAGAAACCCCTCTTTAATTTGGGGCAGATTCATTTGGGGCAATTCCCTTCAAGACTTATTTTCCACATTGGATTTAGGTTTCTCCTTTCCTTCAAACCCCTTTTGTCCATTGAAAACAGGGACAAAAGTCGGGAAAGTGCTGCTACCAGCCTTGTGGGAGGTACAGAACATAGAACCTGCGTAAATGGGGAGAAGAGAAAGGAGAAAATGCCAAAAAAAAGAGCAATAGCTCCCCAAATTAATCTTTCCATACTGCTTCAAAGCCACAAGTTCTTGGAGACCAGTAAAGTGTGCTTGGCCAGGTGCCCTGGACGCCACTTGTTCTTCTGTGGAAGCAGCTGCTCCATCTTCTAGAGCCACAGGAACCTATAGAACTTTCTGCAATCACTGAAATGCCCTATATCCACATGGCCCAATATGGTAGCCACTAGCCAAATATGACTAATGAGCACCTGAAACAACTGAGGAATTGAATTTTTAATTTTATTTAATTTTTTTTTTTAATTTTATTTAATTTTAATTTAAATAGCCACATGTGGCTAGTGGCTCTCATACTGGACAGAATAGTTCTAGAGAAATCACTGAAGAGGAGTGATAATAACCCAACTTAACATTTAAAAGATTGTCTCAGGCTGCTATGGAAAATGGCTTGGATACTGGGGAAAGTAGAAGCTGGAAGCCAATTAGGAGGTGACTACACTGAACCCAGAGAGAGATCACGCTTCAGATTGGACTAAGGTACTAGTAGAGGTAGAAAGATCTAGAGGTATTAAGAATTATTTTGGAGGTAGAACTGGTGGAGGAGGCCCACTGGTTACTGGGTTTCTGCATGCCACTCTGAAGACCCCGTTTGCAGTTAAACAGATCCACTCTCGATGGTCATTTCTGAACCACTCATTAATCGTCACAGAGCCCTTGAAAGAGGACATGTCTTCTCTCAGAGGGGGATGCAGCTGGTTGCCATATGTACTGGGTTGAATAGTGTCTCCCATAATTCATGTCCACCGGGAACCTATGAATGTGACCTTACTTGGAAATAAGATCTTTGCAGATGTAATCAAGTTAAAGCGAGGTCATACGGGATTAGGGTGTGCCCTAAATACAACATGACTGGTGTCTTTGAAAGAAGAGGAACGTTCGCATAGAGCAAGGAAGGCCATGTGATGATGGAGGCAGGGATGGAAGTTGTGCGGCCACGAGCCAAGGAGCTCCTACGATTGCTGGCAACAACCAGAAGCTCAAAGAGGCAAGGAAGTGTTCTTCCCTAGAGCCTCCAGAGGGGATATGGACCTGCTGACACCTTGACTCCAGACTCCTGGCCTCCAGAACTGTGAGAGGATGTATTTCTGTTGTTTTAAGCCACCCAGTTTACGGTGTTTTGTTGCGGCAGCCCCGGGAGACAGTCACGCAGCCAGCCTCCACTCCCTGTTCCTGCCTAGCAGACCAAGATTCTGCTCTGGTAACTACCCTCCTCCAGTATCCATGTACCTAAGGAAGTGGACCTTTCCTGGGTGGGTACTTCTTTGCCCTAAAGGTAATACTACTTTCTTGCCAGGGATGATTTTGGAATGAGTATGGGACTCAAAATTGGCCCGGAGGATAAGAAGAGAAATCTGTGGAGGACAGTTCTTCCATCATTCCTAGAAGCTCTTCTTCCCCTGGACATTATTGTGTTAAAGGGTAACACCTGCAGCTGCGGCAGCACCCTGGCTACCTGCCTGAGGATGATGTCCGTGGAAGGGCGGCAGAGTATAGAGATGGGAAGACCCTGGGCCTGATAACTTTGCTGAGCTGCTGAATCAAAACAGCCCTGAGGCCCCCAGGTCTCTGGGGTTCCAAGCTCTGTGAGGTGACTTAGACAAGGCTCATACCTCCTCCATCCAAGTGGTTTATCAAACTCCAAACCCCCTAAGAGTGTTGGCAAATGCCATTGTCCCTATCTGGTTGACTTTCCAAAGGATGTTTTAGTGTCCCCAGCAACTCCCAGCTGGCCCCCACTTGAATGAAGACAGTGAGTAAAAGAAAGGAGATACATTTACTAAGCAGCTACTCTCTCAAGAAAAAACACTAACCAAAGAGCGCTTCCTATCTGGCCATCCATCCTGCAGATACGTTTTCTCAGCATCTGGCCTCAGCTTTTTTGGAGGCTGGGGCAGGGGTGATGCCTTAGTCTGTTCAGGCTAAACTGGGTGGCTTATAAACAACAAACATTTATTTCTCAGTTCTGAAGGCTCGGAAGTTCAAGATTATGACGGCATCGGATTCGGTGTCTGGTGAGGACCTGCTTCCTCATTGACAGCCGTCTTCTCACTGTAACTTCACGTGGCTGGAGGGGCAAGGGGTCTCAGCCGGGTCCTTTCATAAGGGCAGTAATCCCATTCAAAGCACCTTCTAGAGGCCCCACCTCCTAATACTTTAACCCACTTTGTGGGTTAAGATTTCAATATATGAACACAAACATTCAGTCCATAGCAGATGGGAAAGATTCTTTCTCTCTTACCCCCAATTAGGTAATTCCACCAAAACTTTTCATGGTTTCTTGCTTCTCCCTTCTGTCCCTGGCTGTCTCAAAAGTTCCTCTCATCCAGAAAAAAAAGTGTATCTCCTAATTTCAGAAGTCCTCACAACCCACCTGACTTTTAATTCCCTAAACTTATTTTGACATATTTCTCCTCCTTTTTTCCTCCCTAATAGGAGTAACTGAGTCCTCCTTTGGTCTAAATGTACTCAGCGCCCATGAACTCAGGCTCAGCTGCAGGCAAACCTTCAGTTCAGTGCCTGGAGTATCCTATCCCACAGATGTGCTCCCAAGTCCATTTTTCTTCTCCAGGGCCAGGACTGCTGGAGGCTCTCCCTTTGAATGTTCTTCTTCTTCCCTCCCACCCCCATAGTCAGCATCATGGGGCACTTCCTGACTCTTTCTAGCTTCCTGAGCTTGCCTCCTTGCTTGTTCTTAAGATTTTGATTCCCTTTTACCCCACATCTGAAAGCCAGTACCTAATGATCCTTGGCTCCAGGTCTCATCTCATCCTTCCCTTGTCAAGAATAAAAACGTTGGGGGGGGAATTCCCTGGCGGTCCAGTGGTTAGGACCCTGTGCTTCTACTGCAGGGGGCTCGGGTTTGATCCCCGGTCAGGGAACTAAGATCCCGCATGCTGCACAGCGTGGCTGAAAAAAAAAGAATAAAAGCACTGGACTCCTTTCCTCAGAGTACCTGCACCTCTACCCAAAGGCTATCAGCTGCTTTTAGGATAAAGCTGGATGGGAAAAGGGGGCAGAGCCTCCACTTTCTCTCTGGTCTTGAACCTGACCCCCCAGTCAAGGCTGAGAAGCAGAAGCTTTGCTTCAGATATCACATGCCTAGTTCATACACTGGGAATGGCCGTGGTGGTATCCAGCTCTGCTTTCCTTGTGTCAGGAACCAAATCTTAGAACTAACAACCTATATGAAGATGTGGCAACAGAAGCAATTTTTAAACTAGATAAAAGAGTTTAACTTATTTCATCACAGTTCCAAGAATTCGGCAAGGTGTCTCGGAGCATTTCAGAATGATGTATTCCGCAAGTATTGTACGGATATTCTCAATGTTAGTACTGCACTTAGACCTGGGCAAGGGGACCTGCTGCCCCAGGCCCTGCATTTCATAAACACACAACAGTCCCTGTATTCACGGGGATCTGGTGCTCATGCTGGCACATGGTGACCTGAGCCCTAAGCATCCACTCTCATGACTAACACCTTTCAAGTCATGGGGGACCGCATCTCCTCCGCCCAAAGTGCCTGAAACAAAAGGAGCCTGAATCCTGATGAGGACAATATCAGAGAGAGATACTGCTTTGGAGGTGAGGAGGATTTGCTTAGGGAAAAGACAAATTCACTAACTTGTCAAATCCTTCCTCTTGGAAAACAAGAGTGGCATAGATCCTTGCACAACCGATGGTCATTTCCCAAAGCACAGAGCTTCCCTTTTCTGGCTTCTCTGTGTTCCAATGGACAGTTCCAGAAGTTCCCATGAACTGGCATAGCTTTCCAACAGTTTTACATGGTGGCTGACAACATTTTGTAATACTAATAATTCACACGACTTTTATGTATGTATGTCTACATGTAACATGCATGGCATGTGACACCAATTCATTACATTAACTGATGGACACTGAACACTAGAATTGTGAATGGTCTTCTTTTCTATAAAAAGTATTTAAGGGCTTCCCTGGTGGCGCAGTGGTTAGGAATCCACCTGCCAATGCAGGGGACACGGGTTCGAGCCCTGGTCCAGGAAGATCCCACATGCCGTGGTGCAACTGGGCCCGTGTGCCACAACTACTGAGCCTGCGCTCTAGAGCCTGCGAGCCACAACTACTGAAGCCTGCGTGCCTAGAGCCCGTGTTCCACAACAAGAGAAGCCACCGCAATGAGAGGCTTGCGCACCTCAACAAAGAGGGGCCCCCGCTCACCTCAACTGGAGAAAGCCCGCGCGCAGCAACAAAGACCCAACGCAGCCAAAAATAAATAAAAATAAAATAAATTTATAAAAAAAAGTATTTAATAACTAATTGAAATTTCAAAAATCAAAATTAAAAATTAAGTTTTATTTAAATAACAAAAGATTTATATAAGTTGGAATTTTATTTGGCCTGTAAAATTTATTTATTTATTTTTTATTTTTGGCTGTGTTGGCTCTTCGTTGCTGCGCATGGGCTTTCCCTAGTTGCGGTGAGCGGGGGCTACTCTTCATTGCGGTGCGCAGGCTTCTCATTGCTGTGGCTTCTCTTGTTGCGGAGCACGGGCTCTAGGCGTGTGGCCTCAGTAGTTGTGGCTCGTGGGCTCAGTAGCTGTGGCGCGAGGGCTTAGTAGTTGCAGCACACGGGCTTAGTTGCTCCACAGCATGTGGGATCTTCCCAGACCTGGGATTGAACCCGAGTCCCCTGCATTGGCAGGCAGATTCCCAACCACTGCACCACCAGGGAAGTCCCTGGCCTTTTAATATTAATAATTTTGAGGGCTTCCCTGGTGGCGCAGCGGTTGAGAATCTGCCTGCCAATGCAGGGGGACACGGGTTCGAGCCCTGGTCTGGGAAGATCCCACATGCCGTGGAGCAGCTAGGCCCGTAAGCCACAACTACTGAGCCTGCGCGTCTGGAGCCTGTGCTCCGCAACAAGGGGGGCCGCGACAGTGAGAGGCCCGCGCACCGCGATGAAGAGTGGCCCCCGCTTGCCGCGGCTGGAGAAAGCCCTCACACAGCAACGAAGACCCAACACAGCCAAAAAAATATATATATAAATACATAAAAATTAAAAAAATAATAATAATTTTGAGTACTTTAAAAGAAAAATAACTTTTGGAAACAGATGAAAAAGAATTTAAATTTTAAATTTTGCATTAACTTCAATTTACATTTTTTATGAAGGTACAGTCTTTAATTAATTAATTAATTTCACCCTCTTTATTAATTAAAAAAGTAATTACTGATTAAAACAATAAGACTAGGGGAGTTCCCTGGTGGCCTAGTGGTTAGGATTCTGGACTTTCACTGCTGTGGCCCAGGGTTCAATCCCTGGTCGGGGAACTGAGATCCTGCAAGCCATGTGGTACAGCCAAAACTTAATTAATTAATTAATTTTTAAAAACCCAGCAAGACCATAGCTGGGCCTCCGGTGGTAGGCTCGCCCCAGGCCCAGGGACATCAGGGCCTGGCCTCCTCACCTTCAGAGAACACTTGCAGAAATGCTGGTGGGGGAGATGTTCCCTCTTACACAGGGCATGCTGAAATTACTGTGGGAAACCCATAAAGTGAGGTAGTAAAAATGCGAGAGGAACTAGGGGCTGGAAAAATGTTAGAAGTTAAGGGCATAGGACAATTTCAGAAGAACATAAGAGAAAAATGAGTCTTGAGAGAAATTACAGAAAAGCCTCAAAATCAACCCACCTACCTGAGAGCACTCTCTTCTGGATGGTACCAAGGAAGCATGAGGATTTTCTTTCAAGAGATATTCCTTTTAGATGCCTGTGGACTATTCTGACTTTTGCATAATCACATGAAGCTCTTTCCTCTAAGGGGCCAGTGGTGAACACTACAGTATTTGATTTGGATTCAGCTTCTTCTTCATCTATATTATTAGTCAGAGATGATGAAATAAACTTGTTTTGAAATTTTTACTCTTCTGGTGATTGCCCTGGATTGCTGAAGCCCAGTAGAAATTTCAGACCAAAAAACCTGCTGGAATGAGGCAAACATTTGTATAAACTTAGGGTCAACTGAGGTGAGAAGTGTACTAACCCCAAGACAGCAGGAATGTCCACCAAATGATGCCTTCTTAGAACACGACAGTAGATGAATGGAGCCTACATTTTTTAATGCTGAAAAAACAACATCCATGCCTTTCTATATCTAGCCAGTTTTTTTTTTCGTATAAATTTTTTTAAAATTGGGGTATAGTTGCTTTACAACGTTGTGTTAGTTTTTGCTTTACAACGAAGTGAATCAGCTATATGTATACATATATCCCCTCCCTCTTGGACCTCCCTCCCACTACCACCCCCCCAATCCCACCCATCTAGGTCATCACAGGGCACTGAGCTGAGCTCCCTGCACTATACAGTTTCCCACTAGCTATCTGTTTTACACATGGCAGTGTATATATGTCAATCCCAATCTCCCAATTCATCCCACTCCCCCTCCCCCTCCCCCTCCCATGTCCACACGTCCATTCTCTACGTCTGCATCTCTATTCCTGCTCTACAAATAAGTCAGAAAGAGAAAAACAAATACCGTACATTAGCACATATATGTGGAACCTAGAAAAATGGTACAGATGAATCTAGCCAGCTTTTAATGTTGGTACGTTTCAACCTGAGTAATTCCCAAGACTTCTTGCCCATTGGACAAGTGCAGGGTTGTTTCAGTCTCAAAAATGCCCTTTATTACAAAATATACTTAAAATGAGCTTAGCAGCAATCAATAAGTATATCCTTAGCCTTTGTCTACTTGGAAAAATCAATTGGGTTGAAAAGATGGAGTATTAATGTGCAAAGGAACTGTACATACATCATACAGTGATAGGTTTCTGTTGTATGACTGAGTGCAAAATAATGCAAGGGATTCACAGAAGCTGTCCACTCAACCAGATGTGCTCCCCCCAGACTCCCCAACCCTGCAAAGGTGCAAAACCTTACAACTCTGGTATTACTTTATTGTGTTTATATCTCCAAGAGGAAAAAATCCATTTCTCTCTAAGAGAAATTATTAGATTTAAAAACACCGAATCTAAGGTGATTTATCTCATCAGTAGTTTCTTCATTAACTCTCTTGCTAACAAAGGTAAGGTCTCATTAACGCAAGCCCCACTGAGTCTCCTATTTTGGGGTGGGAGAATTGCAATGAACACATTGCCCAAAATTGCTTTTGGTTCCACAGAACTAGGTGCACAGCTTCTAGCTGGAGCAAGGCTTCTCACTAGCGCCCTAGACTGGTCACCTGCAATAAGCAAGTCACCTCTGGACTTGGTAGAAGGGAGGGGGTGGTGCCCTGCCCGCTTCTTCCACTCTGCCCCTCTAAGCAAGTGGGGTGTCTGGGGAGTTCTGCGTTTGCTTAGTCGTTCCTGCTATATTGGGGCGCTGCAGAAGTTGAAAAGGAACATGGACTCTGGGGCTGGAATCCCTTGAACACTACTCAAGTTTTAGTATGTGATGAAAATGCTCTGGGGGATTCTGACATAGGCAGATTCCAGGCCCAGTGATCTGACCGGTAAATCAGGAAATCTTCCTTTTTACAAGGAGCTCTGGTGCTATGGGGGAAGAAGGCCCAGGAGAAGGCTGTTTCACTGTTCCCAAGACCTTCACCTGTCTTTATACCACTAGTAACTATTTACATTGTCTCCTAGACCTCAACCTCCTACCTTAATCCTCCTGCAATTTAGACATAAATTTCCCAGAGGCGGCTGGACATCTTTCTGGAGGAGATCTGAAAATAAACATCATACCTAATGACGAGGAAGTTCTGGGACTGGTAGTCCCTGGTCTGCACTTTTAAGACTAGAAGTTATTCTAAAACACAGTGAGGACGTTAGTATGGAGGATAGAAGAGGTGCAATGGTAGAAACTTGATAAATGGTAGAATTTCCACTTATGGGAAAAGAACCCAAGAGTCAGCCAAAAGTAGACATTTTGTCAAAAAGCAAAGGAAGCAGCATCTTAGAAGTGGGGTATCCAAAGCTACGTTCGGAATGGATATAATCAGCCACGAGTTAAGGGTAAAAAGATAACTTTAAGAACATGGTTTAAACTCAGACAAAAGTGAACGCCAAGCAAAAAGGGATTAAAGGATCAGGCGATGAGTAGGAGGGGTTGGTGCAGGGAGAATGCAGCAGCGGCTCACGGAAGCTTATCCTTTAAGGATGGGGAGACCCGAGCACTTCTGTAGATGGAAGCAAGGAGCCAATCAGGCTAGATAGGCTACAAATGAAATTCAGAGAGAATAATAGTAACCCGAGTTCCTAGGGGAGGTCTTCTTTTCTTTTTTTTTTTGGTGTGACACCCAGACTGACCAACTTGAGTAAAATCGGACTTAGGAGGCACTACTTTCATCATGGGCTGGCAAACTTTTCTTTACGCCTCGTGGGCAAGAGGCAAAATTAAGGAGATTATGCATATATTTATATACCATTTAAAATGTTAAAAAAAAAAATCTAGTTTGGAGGTCATAGGCCCTAGTTTTGCCCACCCAATTTAAACCTGGGTCCTTGAGATGTTTTGAAATTTTTTTTTCTTGTCCAAGAAAATATTATGTTTGAATACCTCAGATTGAATCACATAAAATCAAATTACAACTAAAGACAAGATGCTAATCCCAAGGCCAGTGCGGATGGTCCAGTTCATACCCGAGTGTGAGAAGTGCACCCAACCCAACCCGGGGAAGTCCCCGCTCAGCAAAGCAAGACACACCCTGCTTTTCGTGGGAGGGTCTTTCAACGTGGTCAGTGCTATTTACCCGCAGAGGTCAAACCTTCATGGGATTAGGTGTCAGACCCCTTTTCTGTCCTCTCTGTGTCAGAGTCTTGTCTCCCGTGTGGCCGAATGGAGCTGCCTACGTGGCTGTGGCCATTTGAGAAAAGCAGAAAAATTGGTTAAAGGGGAATTGATGCACAAGAGTGAAAAATTTCATAACCCTATACACAGTTTTAATTTATTTTCAATTACGCAAGATTATATTTACTTTATTACAATTGCACAATATTATAAAATTATAAAAATTCAAACAATCTAGATGATGCCAACGATTCTCATGCCATCTTCTTGGCCCCCACTCCCAGCGCAGACCTCAGTGTGACGATTGTATTTTCCCATTTATTCTAAGAATTTATATACATGCTTCGACTTACAGAAACATATAGATTTGTACTGTTCTCCACAAATCTTATGTGATTTGTTATTTTCTTAAACAATATAAGCTGGTGATGATTTAACCTCAGAACATGGGTCTTATTCTTTTAAACTGCTGCACAGGATTGCGTAGTGTGTATGTCCATGATTTATATATTCTCCTACCTAGCCATTTCTAATTTTTCACTACTACAAACTACGCTGTCCTTAAAGTCCCTGACGTGCCTTCTTGCCCATCCTCCCAGAAGCACTGACTAAAACAGCTCAGTTTCCCATACTTTTATCGACAATTTGTAATTTATATCTTTATTTTCCAATTAACCAAGGTTACTTAAAGTTATGATGAGCTTTTTTGCATCCTATATTTTGGTTATTTACTTCTCATTGTGTACAGTCAATGTTGCCTGTAAGTCTGTCTTTTTGGAATTTGTAGAAGTTTCCTTTGTGGCAAAATTCTGAATTAGACAATTCATTTGCATTTGAAAAGAAAGTTTTCTCTCTCTCTCTCTATATATATATATCAAACTTGTTAATTATGCTACCCAATCCCTCTCTATCTGTTATTACCATTTCCTACTTGACTTGTTGATTTCTAAGTCAGAGGCTGTGATTATGGCTTTGTCAATGTTTTCACTGTATTTTTATTTTTTTTGTTGTATATAGTTCCTAACTATGTTGCTAGAGATATAAACTTCATGACTATTGGACCTTCTTGGTGAAGTCTTCCTGTTTTATTATGAGATATACTTTTTTTGTCCTTTAAAATTATTTTTGCCTTTAATTCAGTTTTTTAAAAAAATAAATTATTTATTTATTTATTTTTGACTGCGTTGGGTCTTCGTTGCTGCGTCCTGGCTTTCTTTAGTTGTGGCGAGCGGGGGCTACTCATCGTTGTGGTGCGCGGGCTTCTCCTTGCAGTGGCTTCTCTTGTTGCGGAGCACAGGCTCTAGGCACGCGGGCTTCAGTAGTTGTGGCTCACAGGCTCGGTAGTTGTGGCTCATGGGCTCTAGTGTGCAGGCTCAGTAGTTGCAGCACACAGGCTTAGTTGCTTCGTGGCAATGTGTTCCCTGCATTGGCAGGCGGATTCTTAACCACTGCGCCACCAGGGAAGCCCCTAATTCAGTTCTGATTGCTGTTCCTGCTTTCCTTTTAGTAGCATTTGTATGGTCTTTTTCCTTCTCTTTATTTCAACTTTCCTGTGCTGCTTTTTTTTAGGTGTTTCTAACGTTATGTAGCTGGGATTTAAATTTTCCTTTTGTGCCATCTTGACATCTTTTATTTATAACAGGTGAGTTTTACTCATTTATACTTATAAGTCCTACTATGTTTGGCTATATTCCTGCCTTATTTTTACACTTACCATGATTTCTTTGAAGAAAAAAAAAAGTTTTGTAAAGTTGGGTTTTTTCTCCTTTATAATGTGAGCTGTCCATACGAGCGATGGCAAAGCAAACATCCTACAGCCACCCACTCAGACCTGCATCCCGCTTGTCTTTCTTCCTGCCTCAGGGCGGCTTTTTGATGGCCGTGATGGAGATGATTTTTTTTTGGTGGGGGGGTATTTCCGTAGTTCCCTTTTCAGTACTTTTCTCATCCCTCTACTGCAGCGGTCCCCAGCCTTTTTGGCACCAGGGACTGGTTTCGTGGAAGACAATTTTTCCATGGACGGGGGGGTGGGGGCATGGTTTCGGGATGATTCGAGTGCATTACGTTTATTGTGCACTTTATTTCTATTATTATTACATTGTAATAATATATAATGAAATAATTATACAACTCACCATAATACTGACAGGAGGTGGAGTTCAGGCGGTAATGTGAGCAATGGGGAGTGGCTATAAATACAGATGAAGCTTTGCTCGCTCACCTGCCACTCACCCCCTGACGTGTGGCCCTGTTCCTAACAGACCAAGGACCGGTATCGGTCCATGGCCCAGGGGTTGGGGACCCCTGCTCTACTGCATCTTCCTACTGCCCTATCCACCTACTCTCCCATTCTTTCTCTGAGAACACAGATGTTCCCACCACACCT
The DNA here is from genome assembly GCF_009873245.2 of Balaenoptera musculus. NCBI lineage: Eukaryota > Metazoa > Chordata > Mammalia > Artiodactyla > Balaenopteridae > Balaenoptera > Balaenoptera musculus. The sequence continues at coordinate 8,982,290 of NC_045800.1, forward strand.
ATTTATTTCTTTTACAGGCCATGTTCTCAGCTAGCTTCTCTGCTTGAAAAGATCTGAAACAATCCCTGAAGAATTGTTAGCTAATAAAGGGCTAGTTGGCAGTGGCATTTTACCGGAAGACTCCTGAAAATTAACAAACCTTAAAGACCCAAAGGAATGAATCTGGGAGGGCCTTCATCAGCCAGACTGCCCAAGTTTGAATCATTTCTGTCGTGTATCAATAAGCAATTTATTTCTCTCTTCATGCCTCAGACTCCTTGCCTTTACAATAGGCTAACAAGAGCACCTACTCTATAGGGCTGTGAGTTACTATGTGCCAAGAGCATAGAATAATGGCTGGCACATGATAATAGCTCAAGAGAGCTTAGTGCTATTTTTATCATTCTAACAGATCTAAAGAAATACTTTTGCATAGGGTTGCCCTTGGTGGTTTTCTATGTGTGAGGAGACACCAATGAGAACAGAAAAAAGACACCTGACATAAATACATTTCGATAAGAATCTGGTCTTACTCATCTTTGCATGGCAGCTTGGAGTCCATAGCACCTTGGGCCCTTGGTCACAGTGACTGCTCAGCACAGGTCACTGAATGACAAATGAAAACAGGGACTAATATCTAGATTTCTAAAATAATGTAGGAAATAATGGGGAAGAGATAGGCTGAAATCTCCTATAAGGTTAGACAATAGCATATTACTGAGTAAAAGGTTCAACAATAAAAAATTTCCAGAAGCACTACTATAAACATGGGCAATAAATATCAGCTAGATAAGAGCTATACTGTGAAGACGTGCTCAAAAGAGGTGACCTCTGTATTGAAGAGTTGCTTATTTTGTTTTTTAAAAAAAGGGAGTCCCTCTGGTAAAATTTTATTTAGCATCAAGAATTTAAAGTTAAATTATAAGACCTCTTCCCTGAAAACAAACAAAATTGGTTTACATGAGAGTCAAGCTATCAGCTTGGTAAACAGAGGTGTTGTGTCTATCTTGCAGGAAGGTTACATTATTTTCTTACTTCTTCTGTATGTATAACAAACAATTTTGCTTTATTAGAGTAGCAAAAGTCTCCAGTTAGTGCTTTATTTTTTCATTCTCCATAGAATACTGATTTTGTAACACTGATTACAGTCTGATACGTACCATTACAACAAAAGTTTCACTTTATGAAAGATCAGCAAAAATACATCAGCAAGGATATAACTAGTGCATTTACTAAAACACATCATAATCATAAAACCAAGTGATCACACACAATAATCTTTACATTTGACATACCAGCTACATCCTAGGAGAGCCAGTGTGTTTGGCAGGTGATTAATATATGTAAGTAACGACACTGATCAATCTGAACACTTCCGAAATGTTAATTCTTTATCAGTTAAATCTAAAATAAATCAATAGAGTATTGAAACATAACAAGGATGAAATCCAAAATCTGTTGAACAGAGACAGTACTAAACAGTAGGAAGAGCACTGAATTGGGACCTAGTACATTTGGATCCTTGTCTTATCTTTGGCCCTGGATGGATGACCTTGGGCAAGTATTCTGGGCTATATGAATCCTTCACTCTTAAATGAGAGAGTTGGCTGGATGGTTCTCTAAACTCTTTCTAGATTTAGCTTTCCATAATTCTAAAATCTTTGACACCAATTCATTTTTGTGTTGTAAAGTGAAATGTCTAACAATACTAAGTTGGCAGTTGGGTTGAGTCCAGCTCTGCCACACAAATACAACTTGTTGCTTGTGTTCAAGTCTCTTCCTTCTGAGCCCCATGACAGCCCTATCCTCAAATTAACAAACAGTAATGACAGGCTTCAGGAGGTAAACAAGCTTGTCCTCCACTAGACACAAACTCAAGACCGCCAAAGTCATGGTTATTAAGAAAAGCTATAATGGAAGAACTATGGGGAAAACCCACAACACCCTCTTTGGTAAATGGTACAATAACACAATTCACTAACAGAAGAAGGCAGGTACGGATATTAATTACAATACATAATTAATTTTCAACTATTTGTGAACCTGTACAAAAAATATACACACAATTAGAACTGTATCAATATGAACTATAAATTCAAGGTCTAGATGTACACGGGAGCCTCTCCCATGCTGCTAATGTGAAGGAGGCTTACTGTAGTTTCACGTGTTTGTAACTCTACGGGAGGAAGCTGGGATTCTTTTTACTAACGTTGGCTTCTTTTCCGTTATCTGAAAAGTCCACCTCTCTCACATAATCACAGAAATTAAAGATGTCCAAGCCCCCTTTTAGGGCATTTCCTCCATCCCCTACTTTCCTTATCAGATTACTGTCTTTTTGTTCTAAAACACTGAACAACTGGCTTCCATCAGCCCTATCTGAAAATCAAGTAGACTTTCTCTCTTTTGATCTAAGGTCTAAATTTGCCCGTATTTCTTCCTAATATTTTAATGTAATTCCTATCTCAATTGTATTTACACAATTCTGAATATTTAACTATGGTATCCATTATAGAAATTAACCCAATTCAATGAACATGAATGCGCAAAGCAAAATTACTTTGAAAATGTCAAGTTTTCTTAATAAACATTATCCTTTCATTAAAGTACTAAAGTGCTTCCCTTTTGACAGCAGTGATTACTTTAAGCAACTGTATGAGCCTTGAAACATTTTCCAACATCTCTAACCCGTGCCCCCTTCCGGAAAATATAAAACACTCACCCTTCACTGTCCTCCTCCCTCCTGAGGGGACTGAGGACCTGTACTCTACAAGGTCTCTTCTGATTGAGAATCCCTGATACTGAAGAAATGGCATCGCCAGCCGTATATTATGTTGAGCTTTGCCTTTCCATAATTTGACTGTAAAACAACAGATTTATTTTTGCCTTCCCAGAAATGTCATTTTTTATATTACCAAATATGCTTTTCGAACTCTACAGCTCCCTTCTATCCCTCATTCCTTACAAGATTTTAATACACTTCTTTATGGGGACAAGACATCTCCTCTTGAGAATCACTGAACCAAAATATAATTTCTGAATTACTATTCATGATAAAGCTCAATAACTAACTTTGAGAAAACAGTATTCAATTTAAAGACAGAAAAAAATGAATATTACAATATTGAGTATATTCTAATTATTAAACCAAATTATTTAAACTTCATACTTGAAAACTAACGTAGAGACTTGTTTTTAAAATGATCTACTGAAACCATAATGAAATGCACCTTTCATACTGGTCAATTATAGTAACAAATTATATTGCTTTCCTTTGTTGAAATGCTTTCTTCGATTACATAAACTACAGGGTTATACCCTCATTTTCCACTCATTTTCAGATATTCAGAACTAAAACTTTTAGATTTTTCTAAATAAATTTTTATCAGTTGCTACCTAGTTTAGCAACTTAGAATCGAATCTATTTCTTCTATAGAATTGCCAACTACCACAAACGTCTCTCTGACTGATGCACAATGACAGGGATATAAAATACCCATGTCTGCAAGAAATACTTATATTGTCTTTATTTTTCCAAATTCTAACAGAGTGAAATTCTGTATACCCTGAAGCTAAAATGATAATGCATATAGAGTTTTAAAAATAGTTTTGGAGAAAATATGGATGCATTTCTTCCCAAAATGATTTAAAAATGATTTTCTGCGCCTAAGTTAAGCAGATTGGAAAGAGGAGACAGGAAAGGTCTACCTCCAGATCCAAGGTGAAGGGCCTAAATAAAATCATTCAATGCAGCCCCCAACAAGGCACAATAGTTTAAAATTTTACACCAGTGACACCAGGGAGGGGTCTCCCTCCCGTGGCTGTCAGTATTCTGAATCTATGCGCTTTGCAATGGTGTTCAGCTGGATATTTGAAGTTCCTTCATATATTGTACCTTAATAAACAAAGGGGAGAAAAGGAACAATTAGGAGTGGAGGCATGGTTAAGAGTCTATACAAGAAACAGCTCTGCAAACATTACCTCTGCATTTACTGTAAAACTTTACCAGGAACACTGTCCAATGTCCCCTGAATATGGTACTACTTGACAAGGTAATTCTGCCTAAGAGATAACAATTTTCTATTTGGTTTACAGATTTCCAGAATCAGTATTAAACAGTTGAAGTTTTTTGTTCCTAAACTCTCAACACACAAGCCTGGATGGCTCCTCAGGAACAGGCAGCTTTCATAGCTGCTGTTTCTATTTTCCCACCTGGCAGTGGCGCAGCGGAACGCTCAGGCTTGGGTAGGCACTTAGCGTCTAAAATTAGAACTGAGCGTCAAACAACAGCATTAAACTAATAGAAAATATTAACATTTTTAGTAAAAGAAAAATTAAGACAGTAGATTTTGTTGTGGTTTTACTGAAAGGCCTTCAGAGGCCTTGAGGCATTTAAAAAGGTAATTTGATGTTTTAAAAAAATATATATAAAAATCTATTTTTTTGAAGGAAGAAGTAGGGGAAAAAAACCCAGCCACAGGGCTTCCCTGGTGGCGCAGTGGATAGGAGTCCGCCTGCCAATGCAGGGGACACGGGTTCAAGCCCTGGTCCGGGAAGATCCCACGTGCCATGGAGCAACTAAGCCCGTGCGCCACAACTGCTGAGCCTGTGCTCTAGAGCCCGCGAGCCACAACTACTGAAGCCCGCGTGCCTAGAGCCCGTGCTCCGCAACGAGAGAAGCCACCGCAATGAGAAGCCCGTGCACCTCAACGAAGAGTAGCCCCGCTCGCCACAACTAGAGAAAGCCCACATGCAGCAACGAAGACCCAACACAGCCAAAAATAAATAAAATTAAAAATTAAAAAAAAAAAAAAACCCAGCCACAAGAAAAGGAGAGCCAATAAACATAATAACTGAAGAGATTAATATTGCCTTTGCTTACGTACCAGTAATAAAAAAAAATCAAACAGATACAACAGCCTAAAACACCTACAGAGTCAAATAAAACAAAATAAAGGTAAAAACTCTATTTACCAATCTTCGCATCTCGGAAGTATTTTTCCACAGGGTAATTTTTGGTGTAGCCTACTCCCCCCATCCACTCGATACATTTGCCAGTTATTCGGCCCGCAATCTACCAAAAAGCAGCAGTAAATCACATGTTGAAGCCACATAACTTATGCATTACAAACACTCTTGTAGAATATTCTTAGTAACATGGATTCACTGTTATTGGCAGTTGGAAGGATTGACGTCATTTTATAAATTAGCATTTCTCCTTAGTCCCATTCTCTATACATACCATTTATGTAAAATATCCTATTAATTCACAAAATTCTTACTTTCTTAAGAAAATTAGGGTATTTGTTTAGACTCATACTTGTCGACAGGTATCATTTACTCAGCAAATGTTAATCAAGGGCCTTCTTATGTCACCCACTCTGCCCGCCACAATGGTGAGGCGTGGTCAGTCACTCACTGCCCTTTCGGTCCTGCTGGTCATTCAGAGAGACAGACATGGAATCGCGATCACCGAAACTGAAAAACTGTATGGGGCAAGAGAAGAACCTGCTAGGGAAGCCGCCATGACTTAGATGGGGGATAGGTGAGGAAATTCCAGCCTCGCTGAGAACTAAAGGATGAGTTAGGGGACATTTCAAGCTGAGGAATGACACGTGGCAAGGCTCCAAGGGGAAAATGGGTTCGTCAGCCTCAAGGGCCTGAGGACCAATGGGCTGGGATCAGGGTGACCTGTAAAAAGGGAATGGGGGGCAGGCGGGCCGCACATGATGGTGAACAACGTACTGGCCCCCAAAGATGTCCACAGGAGAATCCCCAGAAAGTGTAAATGTTCATCACCTACATGGCACAGAGACTTGCAGGTGTGATTAAGTTAAGAACCTTGAGATGGGGTGATGATCCCAGACTATCTGGGCGGGTCTCATGTAATCCCAAGGGTCCTTATAAAGGAAAGAGGGAGGCAGAGAAGACGATGTGACCACGGAAACAGAAAGCAGTCAGATCTGAACACGCTACACTGTTGGCTCTGAAGACGGAGGGAGGGGCTATGAGTCCAAGAAACAGAGTTGGCTCTAGAAGCTGGAAAAGAAAATGAAATGGATTCTCCCCTAGAGCTTCCAGAAAGGCAGCTCTGCTGACACGTTAATTTTATCCCAGTGAGACTCATTTCAGACGTCTCACCTCCAGAGCTGTGAGATAATAGAATTGTACTGTCTTAGGCCACTAAATTTTTGGTAATTTGTTAAAAGTAGCAATAGGAAACGAATAAAAAGGTCCCATTTGTTGTGAGGAGACACTGAAGGGTTTAAAGCTGGAGAGTGGCATGGCCTCCTGGACACCTTGAAAAGGGACACTGGATGGGAGAAAGCAACAGGGGAAAACGAGAGGTTAGAAGGTGACTCCAGTGGTTTGGTAAAGAAACGGCACAGCTTGGACTAGACAGGTGGCAGTACGAAGGGAGAGAAAAACAAATTCAAGAAATATTTAGGGGGTTGAATCCTCAAAACTGAGGATGGATTCAACTGGGGGATGAGGGAAAGGAGGGCGTCAAGTGGACTCAGGTGTGCGACTGGGGTCGGGGGGAGGTGGGGAGGTAAAGCGGAAGTGGGATCTATTCGTCTGGGACTCAGAAGGGAGGCTGAGGCAGAAGATTAAATCTGGGGGCTGAAGAGGGTAAATAAATATCTGAAGCCAGGGAATGACTAAGACACACTGCCGCAGCTGGGAGAGAGCAGCCCGGTGACGAGGCTAAGTTTCCACCAAAGTCCAGTGTGTTACGTGTAGGATGCATATGCATGAGCGGGAAGCATCAACACATGGACAGTCCCTTCTTGGGCATTTTTATTTCACATTATCTCCAGGGCACTCACTTCGTCCCAACCATCGTCCAGCTGAGGCTCATCCAGGGATTTACGGTGGGCCTTCTACCTGAACTGGGTGACTGGGTTTCCACCTAAGAGCCTATGAAAACATGGAGGCCTCACAGAATCAGAGCACCTCCCTACGGCAGCTTTACTTTTTTGCATTTCTGGTGTAGGAACTAGAAAGTTCATGTTATTTTACTTGAGAAACAAATGCGTAACCAACATTTCTAAATGAAGAGGTTAATAAATAAATATCTTTAAAAAAATAAAGACTTTTTTTTTTTTTTTTTTTACCTCTGATGCATAGTACTTGGCCATAGATGATTCTTTAATGAATGGCCTTCCAGCTTCTAAAAGCCTTGCAGCGTTGTATGTGAGTAATCTTGCAGCTTCTAGCTGGGTGGCCATGTGCGCCACTTGGTGTTGGAGCCCCTGTAACATTCAGGCCCAAGGTAGAGAACTGTGATTTCCGAAAACAGCTCATTGTCAAAGTCCTGCCTAGATGTGGAACACTGACAGATTCAAAATATACCCGTTCAAAAACTCACATTCATTTTGCAAAAACTGTTTAAAATCTGCAATCTAAAATAAACCACTACAGGGACCTCCCTGGCGGTCCAGTGGTTAAGACTCTGTGCTCCCAATGCAGGGGGCCTGGGTTCGATCCCTGGTCGGGGAACTAAGATCCCACATGCCGCAACTTCTGAGCCGGCGCGCCGCAACAAAGACCCAGCACAGCCACGATAAATGAGTGAATGAATGAATGAATAAATAAATAAATAATAAAATAAACCACCACGTGTATTGCTTCTTTAAAAAATTTCAAAGTTCAGGTAATTGTTAACAACTGCCAAGATTTAAAAAATAAATGATCACAAAATTAGGTTTAAAAATTTGACTTATTTTTAATAATGTGCCAAACACTTAAAACATTTACCTGATTCTGAATCACCCTAGATGGTACAGAGTGTTATCTTTATTTTACAGATGAGGCAGTTGAGGTTTGGAGAGGTGAGGTAACTTGCTCAAGGACTAAAGCTAGTAAGACAAAGAACCAGGATTTGAACCCAGGAAGTCTGACTACAGACCCCATGCCCTGGAACTCTGAAGCAGTGAGGAGGCAGCTCCTAAGTGCTCACCAAGGGATCCTGCATCATGCCATAGCCAGGCCTCAAGGACTCCTGCTCTGTCCCTGGAGAAGGTCAAAGCAGTCACAAGTATATGCACCAAGATCTATTCCTTCCTCTCCCATTAAAATCCCCGAGGGGATTCCCTTACAGCTTTGTAACGAAACCCTTCATTAATGGGGAGAGGGAGAGCACAGCACTGTAGAAAGATGGTAATAATTATATACCTGAAAATCAAATATTCTTTTGCCAAATTGCTCCCTTTCTTTAATATATGGAATAGTGTAGTCAAAACATCCTTGAGCCAGTCCCAGCATCTGTTTGAAAAAAAATCAGAATTTCTTATTTTTTATAAGTTTATGCTCTTAATTATTCAAGTTATGAATGCTTTTTACAGGCAAATTGAAAAGTTGGGGTAGGGAAAGGACTAGAGATACCGAGATGGTGAGGTCTAACGTTAATGACCTTCATCCACTGTATTTATAGAACTTAAGTTCTAGTAATTGGGAGAAAATTTGAGTAACTTCCTGTGAAGAAGAGCACATTTGATTCCAGGAGCTAAATCTCCTGGCGTGGCTGTGCTCATGCACCCAAGGTTACTTTTTGGGATTCTTCTCCCTTAAGCTTGAGGCTCCAGGCACAAAGTGAGCCTCAGAAATTCTGCTCAAAGACTGGCCTCAAAGACCATAGAGTAGCTGCCTCTAGTCCTTCTAGAAGTCAAGTGTGCAAGGTCACTTCTGGTCTTCTTTTGTATATGATCAGGATTAACAAGAGCTTTGGTGGGTAGGGCATCAGAACGTAAGAGAGCAGCGTTTCTCAACCCTGGCAGCACATGAGAATCATCTCGGGGAGCTCAATAATGGGGGGGGTGGGGGGTGGGTGCGTGGGTGGTGGTGAGTGTGGCTTAAACACCAGCATTCTAAACACTCTTTAATGTTTTAATGCACAGCCAGAGTTGAGGACAACTGCACAGAGGAGCTGGTAAAAACATCAGTTTATACATTTCAAGAACTAATCATGATGTGGTGACAGTTTTTGCTGGACTGTCTCATTGCAAACTAATCTCCGTAACAACTGAATGACTCAAGCTTAGAAATTGTTTCTAAATTCTAACATTAGGTAGCCATTAAATCACTATCTAAATACAGATGGCCAAGAGGCACATGAAAAGCTGCTCAACATCACTAATGCAAATCAAAACTACAATGAGATATCACCTCACACCGGTTAGAATGGGCATCATCAGAAAATCTACAAACAACAAATGCTGGAGAGGGTGTGGAGAAAAGGGAACCCTCTTGCACTGTTGGTGGGAATGTAAATTGATACAGCCACTATGGAGAACAGTATGGAAGTTCCTTAGAAAACTAAAAATAGAATTACCATATGACCCAGCAATCCCACTACTGGGCATATACCCAGAGAAAACGATAATTCAAAAAGACACATGCACCCCATGTTCATTGCAGCACTATTTACAATAGCCAGGTCATGGAAGCAACCTAAATGCCGATCGACAGACGAATGGATAAAGAAGATGTGGTACATATATACAATGGAATATTACTCAGCTATAAAAAGGAACGAAATTGGGTCAATTGTAGAGAGGTGGATGGACCCTGAAACTGTCATACAGAGTGAAGTAAGTCAGAAAGAGAAAAACAAATATTGTATATTAACACATATATGTGGAATCTAGAAAAATGGTACTGATGAACTGGTTTGCAAGGCAGAAACAGAGACACAGATGTAGAGAACAAATGTAAGGACACCAAGGGTGGAAAGGGGAGGGTGGTGGTGGGATGAATTGGGAGATTGGGATTGACATGTATATACTAATATGTATAAAATAGATAACTAATAAAAAAAATCACTATCTAATTATGTCAAACCATGTGGGTTTTAGAAAAAGGAAAAGAAAAATCAATAGTTAAAGCTTTTGGGGAAAATGCCCACAAACTTATCAATATTTCATTAGTATTCATTCAAATTTTCCTTTAGCCTTTTATTTTGAACTTTCTGGAGACTGGAATATTACACTAAAAATTAAAGGACAAAACCCAAACCAAACCAAAACAAAACCCCAAAAGTAAATTAAAGTGAGACAGCGACTCACTGCACTTTTGGCTATGAGAGAAGATGATGTCATTAAACCCTTATAACTAAAGTTTACAATATGCCAACAATATGGTATATTGACACAAAAATTGTAATTATCAGTTGTCAGTCAAAACAGGCTTTTCCAAAACAGTGTAAAATGTTTTCACTATAAATACTGAAAAACTAAATTCTTTACAACTACAGAGTCTTGAGGTTGGATGCCTCCAGTTCACTGTTACATGTGCCTCTTTCTCCAAAAAGCATCCACAGTATTAACCAAGAAATAATAACTATCAGACCTTACCTTTTTCTCTCTTTTTCTGACCTTAACTTTTAATTAGGTTATAAGATAACTTGGAGTAATTAGACTAAAGCCCAGGCTGTGCATTTACTGCCAGACATCTATATTATTTACAGGTCTGGGAACAAGGAAATCCAGTGTTGTAGTTTTTAATGTCATATCTGATGAAGTTGAATCACAGAAAAACTTTAAAAAGAACAGATAAGTCAGATCTCTTTACTGACCCATTATCTAGTTTTGTGTGAAACATGGGTTAAGTTTTGATCTGAGAATACTTTGTTAGCAAATTAACAGCAGCAAAAACAAAACACTAGAGTACAATTACAATTTAAATACTCCAAAGAGCTAATATATGCAACATCTGCAAAATCTAAAAGCTGTAAGTTTTTGAATTTTGGATACTCATTGATTAAAAATAAATACATTACAAAAATGAAATAATTCATAATAAAACCAAAGACTTTATTCATTTTGTGATTCTAGAAAATAACTGATATCACCTAATAGAAAAATTTAATATGCTATAAGGGCAAATTTGGTAAAAAATTGAATAGTTTTCATCATACGTATGTGTTTAATTGTTGCCATTTTAAGTGCCATATCAAAAAAATTGTCTGATTTTCACATGCAAAACACTAAGCAACAAATCTTTTATTATCTATAGAGACTCTTACTACACAATAGAATGTTACTTATTCTTAATTTGAAAAATTTCAGAATGAATCACATACTTTGAAAAGCTGATTTAAAAAAATACCACATTTAATCTATAATGTACTTAAGAAGTTATCGATCCAGGTATTAGATAATACTTTAATGCTCTCAAAGCAGAAAAACTGTTACCACTAAGCCATTGTTTGGTTCTCAGGACATTATATAATTGACCAAAGTGGAATTTTAAAGAAATCACAGCCAGAAGCTATTCTTTTACCTCATGGAAGGGAAGGGTGCCATCTTGTGTTCACAAGCTTCCAAATACTCATTGGTTTTCCTGCATTTTTTCTTTTTACATTTTAATTGACTGTGTGTGGAAGAGTCAAGTTAAAGGGATAAAATTTGACTCACCTGTGCAGCAATTCCTATTCTACTTTCATTAAGACCCCCGATGGCATACTTATAGCCATGTCCAATTTGTCCCAGGATATTGGCTTCTGGAACCTGAAAAGAAAAACATGCAGTTATTTCTCAATTTAATTTAACATAATTCATTTTGGTAATATATTTTTTAATGCACATATATTCCCAATTTCTGTGATAATTCTCTAGCATGCTACTTATTAAACTCCAAGGAAATTATCTGCTATGTCTCTGTCTCCCTCTAAACTGTTTCCCACATGCTCTCAGAAGGATAGGACTCAAGTCCATGCTGTTCACTACTGCATCCTCCAGAGCCCAGCACAGACATTCGGTGAATCTAGAAAAATGAAATCTCATACAATTAATCAATAACATAAATGAGTAACAATTTTCCCCGAACTCTTATCTGTATGCTACAATGTAAGATAAAATATTAGGAATAACAGAAAACATATAAGGGTAGTAAACCTTTCTTCTGTTGAGACTATTATCACAACAAAAATCAACTGAGGGCCGTGTGTGTGTGTGTGTGTGTGTGTGTGTGTGTGTGTGTACACAGGCATGTGTACCAAACAGAAAGGAGGAGAGAAGAAATACATAAAACTATTCAACCGTTTACTTGAAAAAAGATCTAGACTAGGTAATTTTAGAAAATACACTTAGCTTCTTAATATGGGCAGTTAGGAGAGAGAGTGGGCAGAATGGAGAAAGAAAAGGGAAATTAGGAGAAGAGAGACAGTTGGGGTGCAGTGGTGAGGCTCACATGACATCCATAAGGACACCCCGTGGGCACACACACAATCACCAGTGAGCAAAAAGGTCACATTCTAATGAGCGGTAGAAAATCCATCACATCCTGTCCGACCTATGTAAAGTTCTAAAACACAGCATTCTAGTTATCTCTTCCTCATTTTTTTTAAGACTTGACTCTAAGCTGTGGGCGCTGCCTGGCTGTTTCCCACTCTCACTGAGCAACACCCCCATCTTGTGGCCTTGCTGGGCCGACACCACACTCCTCGGAAGCTATGTGTGATGCGCAAGTACCAGGTTTATGAAGTATAAATGAGATTAATCCTCGGGCTGGCTCTTGAGGCCAGCTGCTGGGCAGACAGGTTTCCACCTTTGGCCTAAACTCTCGTGGGAAGTACATTTAGGTCATAACCGAACCTAAGATCATCGTTCAAGAGTTTTACAAAGTGCTCTCCTACGCACGCCTAATAGCGCGACGCCTTTCTCACGCAGCTATACTTCCAGGCAAAGCCATTCCACATCTAGGATACCCACCTTGACATTTTCAAACGTTAATGGGCAGGTAGAAGAAGCTCTGATTCCCATTTTGTTCTCTGGTTTCCCTATATGAAGGCCCTCAGTATCACGATCTACCAAGAAGCAGGTAATTCCTTTGTATCCCTGAAATGAAGATTTAAAATGCTATAAACACTTTGACTGATAAGATCCCTTGTTTCCAGAGTTCAAAGTAAACAGAAAACGAAAAACAAACCTTAGGGACTTCCCTGGTGGTCCAGTGCTTAAGAATCCGCCTGTCAATGCAGGGGACACGGGTTCCAGCCCTGGTCTGGGAAGATCCCACATGCCGCAGAGCAACTAAGCCCATACACCACAACTACCGAGCCCGCGTTCTAGAGCCCGTAAGCTGCAACTACTGAAGCCCGCGCGCCTAGAGCCCATGCTCCACAACAAGAGAAGCCACCGCAATGAGAAGCCCACTCACCACAACAAAGAGTAGCCCCCGCTTGCTGCAACTAGAGAAAGCCCGCGCGCAGCGACAAAGACCCAGTGCAGCAAAAAAAACAAAAAACAAAACAAAACAGACTTTAGGAGTAAATACTAATGGACTCAGAATTGCAACATGTGTATTATGAAACAAGAAGGATGGGAGGGCATTAGGTTCAAAATCAAGAACCTTAATATTTATTTTACTCTTTCAGAAACCATTGTGGCTATTAAAATTATTAAGTGGGGGCTTCCCTGGTGGCGCAGTGGTTAAGAATCTGCCTGCCAATGCAGGGGACACGGGTTCGAGCCCTGGTCTGGGAAGATCCCACATGCCGTCGAGCAACTAAGCCCATGAGCCACAGCTACTGAGCCTGCGCGTCTGGAGCCTGTGCTCCGCAGTGGGAGAGGCCGCGACAGTGAGAGGCCCGCGCACTGCGATGAAGAGTGGCCCCCACTTGCCGCAACTAGAGAAAGCCCTCGCACAGAAACAAAGACCCAACACAGCCAAAAATAAATAAATAAATTAATTAATTTTTTAAAAAATTAAGTGACACTAAAGTATTACATGATGAATTCCACATTTTAAATTTAATTTTATTACATATTTTAGTTTTAAAATTTAATTCAATTAAATGCTACACTAGACAAAAAACACAAGATATCTTTATCATTTTGCTATATGTCTATTTTCCAATTGAATAAAACATTCTTAAAAATAAATGTACTATTAAATAGGTACTTAAATTCTTCATTATTAAATAGAAAATCTGAAATTCTACAAAATTTAAGATTAGCCTCCTATATAACAGATTAGGAGATTAATTAAATGGTCCTCCATGTAGCTAATGTTTATTAATGTTAATTGTAGTATTTATTTTAGGATATTAGTAAATCAGAGGATGAAAAGATGTCAGTTGTTTAATCTTTTCAGTACTGAGGAGAATGAAGAATTTAAGACTAAGTCCTAAAAAGGAAATGGAAGTAGGAAAAAGAAATGAAGAGATAAGATTAGGACGGAAATGGGGAGCAGCTTTGTTTTCAAACTTACAAGAGTAAGGTCTACATTTGCCATCACCACGAAGAGCCCGGCATCCTTGGCGTTGCTAATCCACATCTTTGACCCGTTGATGACATAATAATTTCCCTTTTTATCAGCTTTGGTCTTCAAAGCAAATGAATCGCTACCTGCTCCAGTCTCTGAAAGGCAGAAACTGCCCATCTACACATGCAAAGAAAAAAATGCCAAATTGATACCTATATTTATACTTCACATAACAAATACCCACTTATAGCAAAATAAACATTTGAAAATCAAACTTTTAGCTACTTCTAAAAGCCTGTACGTATCAAAATAGTAATGGTATTCTGACAGTATTATTTTCCAAACTATACCCCACTATTTGCCTAAGGCAGATTTAAAGACCTAAGCACACATATTCAATGTTAAGTTTAATTAAATTGGTTTTCATAATTACAGGAGAAAGACATCTCAATGTAAATGAAACTACCAACAAAGGTGTTAGACAATATAATTGGGACCAAAAAAGAAATAATTTTATTGTCCAATGATAATTCCCTAAATTTCCAAGTGGCAAATGAGAGGCAGAGTGTATTTTTCTAGTAGCATTAATTTATTGAGCATTGCTTGAGTTATTAATGGTGCTGTGTTGTGGTCCTGAATAGAAAAGCCAACACTGCGGCTGCTTTTCTCCTGAAAATATCCTATATTTAGAAAAGATCAGATCCATTTCAATAACTCATCTCAACTCACTTGTTCTGTAGCTAGCTTGGGCAAATAGATAGCCTTCTGTTCTTCTGTTCCGTATTTTCCAATTAGCCTGTTAATTACTGTGTTCTGGATGTCACATACCAGAGCCACAGATGCATCAACTTTGGCTAATTCCTCTATCACTAGGATAGAGGAAAAAAATGAAGCTCCTGTTCCTCCATATTTTGTGTCAATTTCAATACCCATCAACTAAAGGAAAAATAAGGAAACATAGATTAAGAAAGCTATTTTTATATGGGACAATTGCTTGCAAGAACAAGTTCAAAAATAATTTGTAACCACATCAGCTTAATTTTAAAATTCTGTATGTATATCTTAATTTGGTATGGCTCTTTCACTCTAAGTAACAAAAAAATCTATAACAGAAACTAAATATATTTGCAAAGGATAAAATTACATGCTAGAACTCATTTGTTTCCTTTTGCGATCTAAAAAACAAAAATAAGAGAGGTAAAATGTTTTGAAGGATACTGGAATGGAATAGTGAGAAAATATATAATTAGGAAACTGAAGAAAGCAGTGGAATATCTAGTTTCATTTAGCGTAATCTCTTCGAGTCAGCCCCCCACCTTGACTCTTTCATCCGAGATAATAAATGAATGACCATTCCTTTTGGGCCATTTTAGCAAGTCCAGATGGTTAGCAGACCACATGTGGTGGTGTTTCCTAGAACCACACTAGACAAGGCCCAGGTACCTGGTAAACATGGCCAAATACTGGGCAAGGCTTTCCAGTAGCTGCCTGACTGTTCAGTAACCAGTCCTAAGTCTGGAACATGAAACGTCCATAACACTCCGTTTTTAAGTGTCCTCATTTCAGAAAGAGAATGTGTGCACACGTAATTCAAGACCCAAAGCTGTGAACAGGTAAAAGGGCAATGCTTCTTTCTATCCTCTCCACTCTATAGAGTTACACGCGCTGCAGCCTGGGTGTGGCTGCTATACTCTAAGCTGATGGGAAACTTAGCTGATATGAAGTTAGAACCACATGGGGGAGGATAGAAAGGCTGAGAGAACCAGAAATGATGTTCTATGAGGAAGAATTCAAGGATTGGGGTGTGCCTGAAGACTGGGGCCAGCATGAGAATATCGGACTATCATATCTTTAACAGCTGTCAGAGACACTGCTTCTCTAAAAAGGTCACCAATTTCCCCTACACTGGAAATATTTGTCAGTTATTATGGCAGGTGACCTCTGTAGAAGTGGGACAACAGAAGCCAGGAGTCACACGAGGCCGAGAATAGCTGGTGCAGGATGTGCAACGCAGACCCTCCAGGGGGTACGACATCCAGGCAAGAGCAGCTGTGGAGGTGGCAGGCAACTCGTCGCTGCGTGTGACCCTGCCTGCGAGAACTGCCCCTCGGGAGAGTGTGGCTCAAGACCTCTCAGAGAAGCCTAGACGTTCTGCGAACAATGAAGATGAAATCTGGCTGAGAAGCGGACTCACAGATGCTCTTTGACCTACTGTGGCTCCACATAAGATTCCATCTTCCCAAGTCCCATTGCTAAAAGAAAGCTGGACAAATCACTACAATACATGGTATTAAAAAAAAAAAAAAAAAGCTGGTATCTTTTAAACAGTAAGAAATAAAACAGGGGGGCTTCCCTGGTGGTGCAGTGGTTAAGAATCCGCCTGCCAATGCAGGGGACACGGGTTCGAGCCCTGGTCTGGGAAGATCCCACATGCCACGGAGCAACTGAGCCCGTGAGCCACAACTACTGAGGCTGCGCTCCAGAGCCTGTGAGCCACAACTACTGAGCCCATGTGCCACAACTACTGAAGCCCGTGCTCCACAGCAAGAGAAGCCACCACAATGAGAAGCCTGCGCACCGCAACAAAGAGTAGCCCCCGCTCACCGCAACTAGAGAAAGCCGGCACGCAGCAATGAAGACGCAGCCAAAAATAAATAAATAAATAAATAAATAATTTAAAAAAGAAATAAAACAGTTACGTGGAAAAGGCTAATTTTCAAACAGGATAACAGGATAAGATTTAAGCCAATGGCTCTGAGTAGGAGCTACTAGTTCTGGGATAGCCTTGGTATTCCAAATACAAAATCTTCACACCTATAGAGAAGGGAGAGATGAAGAGTGCAGTGGTTCTGAAATGTTCTCCTTGGGGCTCCCATGCTGATAACCTCTCCCTTAGAAATCGGCTGCCCTGGTTAATGTGGAATTCAGATACCACCTCTTGCTCTTAAGTTTTCCACATACATAGGGATTCAGGTAGATGTTCTGGTACGAAGTTTAAAGTAGGGTTTCTTAACCTTGGCATTATTAAGCTGGATAATTCGGTCTTGGCAGGCTGTCCTGTGCACTGTGGGATCTTTAGCAGCATCTCCAGCCTCTATCTCACTAGATGCCAGCAGCACACCCACTTGTGAAAACCAGTGTCTCCAGACATTGCCAAATGTCCTTTGGGGGACAAAAATAGCCCCCGGTTGAATACCACTGGTCTAAAGAAATCACTCTTGCTTCTAGCCTTTTACTTAAAAAGCACAGTATTTCTAATTTAAAATGTTAATTCAATTAAAAATTTTTAACTAGGATCTCAATCTAAAAGAGATCTCAGATAATTCTGATTAGGAAATTATGCTATCATTACAATTCCTAAATTTAAAAGTATGCATACATTTTAACACTGGAAGGTATTTATGAAAGTCTGAAATTGGAAGAATCATTAATTATATACCCCTTGTTGAAATAATCCTCGTATTACTGATTTTTCCATTTTTGAATTTTCATCCATTTTTGAAACCAAAGGAGCAATTTGTTCCTGGGCAAATTTTTTAACTGTAGGAGAAAAAAAATACCGGTAAGTCTTTATTTTATTAATATGACATGTATCACTTTTTTCAAAATAATTTTTTAAAATTAACGTCAAAAATTCCATTCACAAACTTAGATGAACACCTCTGCCAATCATGTCACATGTCATGTGATCTCACATTGTAGGCCCAAGTCACGACCAGAGGAATACCGTGGGGAAACTGAGAAGCTCACTCACCTGTGCTCTTTATCATCATCTCCTCATCTGTAAATGTTTGCAGAGGGGCATAGGGTAGGCCCTTATTTGTTGTTTTGAGTCCAGCTTCTGACTGGGAAGATTTTAGGACATGAGGAGGATTTTTCCAGGAAGACAGGCAAATTGGGAAGTTTCTTCTTAGCTGTAGGAACAGTCCCCATTGAATAAGGAACACACACACAAAAGGGAAGAAAAGTACTGGAACATCAGTTTCTTTGGGAATAACTTTATAACCCATTCTTATAACTTCTTTCAGCAAAATAAGGGAGATTGGGACTTCCCTGGTGGTGCAGTGGTTAAGAATCCGCCTGTAATGCAGGGGACATGGGTTCGAGCCCTGGTCCGGGAAGATCCCACAGGCCGTGGAGCGACTGAGCCCATGCGCCACAACTACCGAGCCTGCGCTCTTCCCATGAGCCACAACTACTGAAGACCGCATGCCCTAGAGCTCATGCTCTGCAACAAGAGAAGCCACCGCAGTGAGAAGTCCGCACACTGCAGCAAGAACCCAACACAGCCAAAAATAAATAAATAAAATAAATTTATAAAAAATCATAATAATAAGGGAGATTAACCAGGCACATTAAGATTCACCGCCTTGTAACCAAAATCGCAAATTGGTTTGTTAACATATATCTCCTTTATCTGGCAATGAGCTGTTCTGAATAAACACATTTCCCAGATAATTAACTTCTACCTTCAAGGAAACAGAACTTTCGAGGTGGAACTCATTCTTAAAATGTCACATTTCTCTAACTTCTTGGATAAGGAAACCAGACTTCTAAGAGTACTGACTGGCCACTGTGAAGAGAATTCTCTCGTGGGGCAGGAATGAGTGAGGGCAGAGGGGCAACTGAGGGAGCAGAGCGCCCCAGCCCACCCTGCCTGGCTGCAAGCAGCTGTGCTTGTTTGGTTTCCATGGCCAGTTTTGTTTTTTCAGCTTCTCATTAGTAAGAGAGCATACGGGTTAAGAAGAAAATGGGCTCTGGAGCCTGAAAGAACTAGTTTCAGTCTGATACTTACTATGTGACCTTGGGCAAGTGGTTTTTAAACTCTCAGTTAAAATCTCTCAGTCTTAGTTTCCTTCCCTGTAAAACGTGGATAATAACCTTTTGGAAAGTTTTGTAAGGATTAATGAAGCAATCCACAACAAGGGTTTAGTGTGGTACCCACCTTACAGTAAGAGCTCAGCAAACGGTAATGACTAATTCTACTCTGATCCCTAAGAATATCGTAGTGATGGTCATAACAGAAGGAGTCATGGTTGTAACTTAGTTAAACTGCAAGGCTAGCTCTTCCTGTCATTAGTGTGTCCCCCTGTTGCAGGGCCCCAAATCCTTCAAGTCAGCAAAGGATTTGCTACAATTTTGTTGAAAAAAGAGACCATCCAATTTCGAATGCTTGTTATACCTTCCCAATATTATTCTGTAGAATTCTAGTACAGGGGAAACAAATGAGGAATTAGTCTTTCCCTGAACATAAAACAAAACAAAAACATGCCAAGTGAAAGAAGCCAGCCACAAAAGATCATATATTATATGAGTCAATTTATAAGAAATTTCCGGAACAGGCAAATCCATAGAGACACAAAGTAGAGTGGTGGTTGCCTGGGGCTCAGGGTAAGAATGACAAGGGACTGCAAAAGGGCACAATGATCTTTTTGGGGTGATGGAAATGTTCCAAAACTGGATTGTGGTGATGGTTGCACAGCTCTGTATATTTACTGAAAATCATTGTATTATACTCTTAAAAACAGTGAATTATATTGCTCTGTAAATTATGTATCAATAAAGCTGTTTAAAAAACTAGTGTTTTCCTTTCATTCACCAAAAAAAAACCCAGAATACACTGAGCATCTGTCAAATGCCTAAGAGTACATGTAGGGATGAAGTTCACCAGCTTCTGAGAAGCTTAGGATCTAGTTAGGACAAGACACAGTTCATGGAACAGGCAAGAAACAAAGCCAAGCTTTGCAGATTAAAGCAAATGTAGTAATATGCTGCAATATATTTTCTCAATAGTTCTGAGTGTACGCTGAAAAGCTTATTGATAAAAAGAGAAAAAAAGAAGCAAGAGTCACCATATTTGAAACCATTGTTAATCTCTCCTACATATCAGTCAATCTTTGCAGGTCTGTGCCTTAGATATATCCTGCTTTGGATTCACCTGGGAAAAAGGAACACTGGCCAGTCAGAAAAAAAAAAGTGTCTGTCTCAATTTTTCTAGCTAATTTTGTTTTGAGAATAAGGAGACAGATAATTCAGGGCAAAGTTGCATGGAACATTTTTTTCTCATTAAAAGACAGAGCTGGGACACGAAAACTTTGGACTAGTTAAAAGGAAGCGGGGGGGACTTCCCTGGAGGTGCAGTGGATGAGACTCCGTGCTCTAAATGCCAGGGGCCTGGGTTCGATCCCTGGTCAGGGAACTAGATCCCACATGCCTGCCACAACTAAGGAGCCCACCTGCCGCAACTAAGATCCTGTGCAACCAAAATAAATAAATAAATATTAAAAAAAAAAGGAAGGGGGAGACATGAGATACTGTCCTCTTCCTGATGAAACAGATGACATGAATGAAAAAGCAGGGTAAGGAGAAGCGAGGTAAGAAATGCAAGTGTGAAGGGGCCTAGGTGAGGGGGCGTGCAGGGGAGTGGTGCCAAGTAGCAGAGGGAGAGAGTGATCAGTAGCAGCAAGCACAAAGAGAAGAAGAATGCGAGAACGGATGCAACTAAGTGTGGGTGCGATTTTGCTCAATGGCTGGATGGGGCCCTCAATACGTATCCAAATGAATGAAAGAATGGGCCAGGCCATCTTCTCCACAAAATGCTCATGAAACTTGCCTATTACATTTCAAAAGCTGCAATACATTGCGCACATTTCTTATTTCTAGGGGAGATTTACTTCCCTAAACTCACTACAGAATTCGTTGTGTCTCTTTGTCAATATATCCCCTTTCTACCGAAGTTTATCTTTAGCAGAATGCCCAGCACTGAGAAACAAGCCAGTGGGTCTCACTACACCCATTTTTCCCTGCTGACACAATTGTGACCCCCTTAGTCTCAATATTGCTACTGACAAAGTAGATGACTGTTCAACACATAGCAATTACTTTAGACATAAGAGAAGCAAATGTACTTTAAAAAGTGGTATACAAGTGAAGGGGGAGATTATTGAAGATACTTATCATAAAATACAGTGGCTATATATGCTAAGTGAATGGAATCCATTTTTAACCGAAGCATTGAAAGATAACACCTATCCTTTTTGGCAGAAAAAAAATTTCCTTTTAACATGACAGTTTCTAATAAAGGAGATGTTTCCTTGCCTTGCCTTTAACCGCTCAGCCCAAGGTTTCCACGATGATTTTCAACTGTCCCCTGCCCTTCAGTGTTGACCTCAGCCTCTGCAGATTTGGTGCCCACTCCATCAAAATGATTTTCCACAGTTATAAGCCATTGTACCACATCATCACATTTTTTTGTATAGAGCAGCAATTGCTACTTGAATGGAATAATGGTTATTTATGCCTTGCCAAATACTTTTCGAAGCTTGAGTCTGATCTGTTTCCTACTCAACTGCCTAGAGTTCTGTTGCACTTAGAAGTCCTGATGATCAAATCTGGGGTCTGCAGACTCCTCAAGGCAGGACAACAAAGTCCACGAACTTGGATGGGGGAAAAACTATATTTTATTTCACGAACCTCTAACTGAAATGTAGCATTCCCTTTGATTATGAATGTAGGCAAAAAGTCACAGTAGTACTGAGTTATCTGTGACTGTCACCAAAAGAAGTTACAGATCTTTTTATATCAAATAACAGTTGAAATATTGTTGGTGCTCATCACTACTGCAAAATTATAGTAGTTATTCAAACTGCTGTCAGGTCTTATTTAAGAAGCACATAGTCCTATATCGCAATGTAAAATATTTTTATCACTTTTATTGTAACTGATTTCCTTTGTGATCCTATATATTTAACTTTATGCATTTTAAAACATTTTGAGAAAAGGTCTATAAACTCGACTACACTGCTGTCTACTTTCCACAGATGGCACAAAAAAAGGTTAAGAACAACTGACTGCTGAGCGTCCTGGTGAAACTTTTGCTAAACTCATTGAGTGAATCACAATCCTTCTCCATTACGTTCCAGCTGACAAAGTACTGTCCGAAACATCCTTAAAGTGCTTCAAGTCAAGAAGCTTCCGCATGTCTGAATGGTAAAAAGAAGACACAGGAGAGGTGCTGCGATCAACTGCGAAGACCCACCTCGGCTTTTCCAAAGGACAAGTTCTGATATAACAAGAGGGCTTAACCTTAAACCCCGATAGTCATTGGTTCCCACCACATGTGCCCTCCTGGCTCTCCTCACTGCATGTGTGCATGAATGTGTATTCTTTTTTTCATATTTTGATGCCATTCTAGTACCAGAGTTCACAGGGTTCATTCTAGCCAGATTTTCTTATGGTAACTTCTGACAGTGAGAAAGCTGGCTATGACTCATGATCTAGGATGAATTTGCTTATTCAAACCTAGTCCACACATAAAATCGTCTCAGAACTGCTACACACCACTGTGAGAATCAAATTAATCAGAGTGCTTGTGTCCAGTTCTGTCTTTAGCCTCATGGCTCCCAGTCAAAACATTGTTTCTGAAAGTTCTTTCTCCCTGTATCTCAGCGTGGTTGTGTGATTCACTTGTAATGATTCTGGGACCAATTCCAACATTCGAGAGGCTTCCCCACACCAACAAGCGGTTTTCCAGCGCCAGCTGAGTGTCCTACTATTCAACTCAATTCTGACACTATCTACCTGTGAAAGCAGCTCTTTTGCCCCATTCCTGTCCCCCTCTAACCTTCAAAAACCTAAATACAGGAATGAGAGCACTAGTCAATTTAACCAAACTCCTGGCTTGTGCTCTCCTGAATGCATACCATGCCTTGCCTAACCTGCTGATTCTTTCCTAGAAAGAATAACTAGCTCTCTACCCCCAACATCCCCCATAGCAATCCTGCAGGCAGATCACTGGGCAAGATAACATGTGAAGAGAACCAGACAGCCTGCATACAATGGAGAATGATGCAGAATCCAACCTCCTGCCTCAATGATTCACTGAGATTCTTCCCCCTTTTTTCCCTTTAAAAACTGTCATGGCTGAGCAGAATCTTCAGAGCTGGTCTCGGGACATGAGCCCACCTTTTCCCCAGATTCCAGCTTTTCTGACTAAAGCATCTTTCCTTTCTTCTGACACTTGCCTCTCAATTATTGGCTTTTAAGTGGCGAGCAGCCGAACCCGAGTTCAGTAACAGATTTTAGCACCCAACGTGGGGCTGCGCTCTTGGGGCGTCTAGTTGCTTCTGGCAATCCTGAGTTGGAGCTGCCAGCTGCAGTGACTTGCAGGGTTGACCTCAGTGAACCTGCTGCTCCTGGCTAGCCAGCCCTGAGAGGGGATTCTCAAGTAAGTTCCAGCAGCTGCTGGAAGGAACTATTCATGCCAGGGATTCTCCCTGCCTCTCCCCGCCCCTGCTTGGCCAGCTGCCAATTTTCACTTTCGGTCAGTGGAAATGGAAATGTGCACTTGGATGAGCTTATAAGCTCTGGGAGCAGTAAGTAAAGACTGGACTTGGTTTTCTCTGCCTGTTAAGAGAATAAAGTTTTCTTGGATAGCTGCTTTTGATAACAGATTGTGTGAGTTTCTTTGCCTTAAGTGATCTGTATTTGCTTTGACATCTTTTACAGACTTCTCAAATATCTACTTAAAGATCCTTTGCCCTCCAGCTAACTTGGGAGGGGCCTTTCAGAGGGGCCTTGAGGCATTTCAGAGAGAACTATTTAATAGTTATCATTTGGTATGTTAAATTACATGGAGAGCATTATCACATGAGTGATAAAACTATTTAGAATATACTGTATGGATAAATGCTATTATACAGACATTCTAAAAATTATATAAAATTTCTGAAATCTGTATATGTCCTGGTATAATATTATAATTCTAGTTGTTATCTTAAAATGTCGTATGTCACAGCAACTTGGTTAAGCTTCTTTGTCAAAAACACTGTAATCAGATCTTTAACCTTGCCTTTTTAAGTCCCTTATCATTCAAAGACACTTAAACTGATGCTTTGCAAAACTGCTTCATCTTCAAGAAGATTCATAGAAAGGACTTTTTGACAAGTACGGGTTTTTGATAACTTTTAAGTCATACTGCTGAACTGGGTAAGATATTCAAAAAGTCTAATGGAAACTCTGATTTCATAAAACTGTTAACAAAAAAGGATTAGTTACATAAACTTTGAGTAAACTGATATGGTTATAATTTTTTGGTTTTGTCTGAAATACTACTGCTTTTTAATCTGTATTTTTCCAGATATAAGGAAACCTTTCCCTTAAGCTCATTATGACCTTACCAGCAATTTGGTTAACTTATCCATTTGTAAGCAGAATGGAAACATTTACTTTTTCTCTCTGTCTGATCCCTCCAGAGACTGGAAACTCTTAGGTCCCAGCAGCTTTATCAGGGAAATTAGGAAGGCCCACCCTCCTTTACAGGTGCAAAATCTCAAGGTATCTTGGGAACCTCAGAAAGCGAGGAATTCATCACAATCTGTAAGGCAAACCTATGCCCCTAGTTGGTGACACCTGGAGACCACAGTGTCAGATCAGACAGGTTAAGGGCTCAGCCCCCCGACGGCCCACACTCCACATCCCCACACACCAACTGCAAGCCCAGGTTATCACCTGGGCTTCAGACCCACTAGCTATACATGGGAAGTCCCCAGTCCACCTCCTTGGGTTCATTTGATTTGCTAAAGCAGCTCTAGAGAATTTAGAAGAGCATTTTACTTATGGGATTACTGGTTTATTATAAAAGGATACTACTCAGGAACAGCCAGATTGTAAGCAGATAGTGTAGGGGGTCCCCAGAGAGAGAGAACCAGGCATGGCTTTCTTGACATAAGAAGCCACTTTTGGCCTAAGCCATTTTGTGATCTAAGCTTGGCCACAATGCTTGCACTAAAACATGTCTCAGTAACTAATGATCTTAAGGAAAGTGAGTGAATGTAGGAAAAAAGGAAAAGAAGTCAAGAATCCATAGATCTGTGATAAAATAGTCCCAAGGTCCTCTTCAAGGGATATACATAACAAACTGACACGTATCTTTGAGTTCTGCAGGAACTAAGGGCCCCATCCAAGAAGAGGATGATGTTGACCTTTTCTGACCCTTCAGTCAACTAAAGCTTGGACTCTATCAACCTTTGCCCCAATTCTATGCTAATTCTCCTCTGCTCCAGCCTCCTCATGAATATGCAGGTACCCTTAACATAAAACTTCCCCAATTTTGCTGTTGGGAAAGATCTCCTTACTTAGCAGCAAATAATAAATCCTTCTTCCCTGATCTTTGGCTTGGTTGTGAGAAATGGAATATTTCCTGCCATATCAGTAAACAAAGATATCAGTCATCAGCGCCTGCAGCCCTCCAAGTGAGCTGGTGAGCCCTGAGGGAACTCAGGAAAAAAGATACCTGCCACCTAGCAGTCATCAGACTGCAGCCACTCCTACGGTGAGCCCTGAGGAGACTCAGGATGTGAAATACAGGATACTGGTCCCAGCTAGCTGAGGTGCATATCAAAGGAATGATTTCAGTGAGCCCAGACTCTTGCAATCTTCCCATACAGTCCACAATTGTGTCTTCTGGCTCGACACCCACGAAGAGGTGAACACAGTTTTTCGGGTAACAGGATAAAGAGATGTATAGGGCGCAAGTATATGGGGACAGGTATCAGAGCTTCCATGCTCTTTCCAAGAGAACCACACTCACAGCACCTCAATGTACTCACCAACTGGGAAACTCAGAACCCTGTCCTTTTGGATTTCTATGGGGGTTTCACGTGACCCTGATTCAACCTCTAGCCCTCTTTCCTCCCAGGAGGTTGAGTGGGACTGAAAGTTCCAACTCTCCAAGCCTGTGGTTCATTCCCCTGGCAACCAGCCCCCATTCTTGGGTGTTCCCAAGTCGCCTCATTAACATAAACTCTGGAGTGGTTGAAAGGAGCTTGTTTTGAATAACAAGACACCCATTTAACCTTTATGGCTCTGAAGTGATTTCAGGAACTGAGGACAAGAGACCAAACATTATAACAAAAGATGCTCCCATTGCTCTTGTTACCTAAGAATCCCAAAGTTTTGGGAGCTGTGAGCCAGGAACCGTGGAGAAAGACCAAAACATACATTTATTGTTACAGAGAAAAAACCACAGGTCCAAAATGGCATCAACTTGTGCTAAAGTGCAAGATATCAAACCTAGATTAATACGTGACCTAACTGCAGTTTTGGCCTTCCCCGGAAGTATAATCTTAATCAACCAATTGGAATTTTTGGTCAGTACCAATGAGACTGTCTGTCACTTGGGCCCTCTCCATCCCCCTCACCAAGAGGAAGCAGCAGCAATGTACCTGATAAAAGAAAAAAAACACCTGGGTGCACACCTTCTCCCAGATGTCCTGACCCCAAACAGCCCTTTCTTTTCTTTTGCCCAACCCTCCTGTTTATATAAAATCCTTCCATTTTGAACAGCTCTTAAGAATGACCTTCTAGGGAATTCCCTGGTGGCGCAGTGGTTGAGAGTCTGCCTACCAATGCAGGGACACGGGTTCGAGCCCTGGTCTGGGAAGATCCCACATGCCGCGGAGAGACTAAGCCCGTGAGCCACAACTACTGAGCCTGCACGTCTGGAGCCTGTGCTCTGCAACAGGAGAGGCCGCGACGGTGAGAGGCCCCTGCTCGCCGCAACTGGAGAAAGCCCTCGCACAGCAACGAAGACCCAACACAGCCAAAAATAAAATATAAAATAAATAAATAAATTTTATATATATATATATATATATATATATTAAGCACAAAAAGTAATTTGCAAAAGGATTTATTCAGGGAGACAGCATTTATGTACACTTTAAAAACACACCAAATGCTAGTATATATTCTCATTGATACACAGATATAGTCTAAAAACATAAACAGGAAGCATACACATCAGCCTCAGGAGTGTCGTTATGTTGATTTCTCTTGTGTTAGGATTCCCACTCACCTTGTGTGAACCTCACAGGAGTTGAGGTATGTTCAGTAAGTCAAGATTGAGTCATGGCAGAAAATGTGGAGTCCCAACGTCTTAGTGTGATAAATTAAGAGTGTTGAGGAATTTGTCTGGTAAAGCCTGAGGAAAGACATCACTGAAACAGAAGGAGCAACTGCTGGAGACAAGACCCCTTGGGCACCGTGACCATGACACCTACTGGCCGACTCCTTAGAAAGAACACTGAGATGACTTGAAGGCTCTTGGTTGGAGGACCCGACTCCTCGCTGCTGGGCTGTTGCAGATGGACGCTGCCAGAAGGCCCTGCTGGATAAGGCGACTTTGCCTCCATGCTTGTCTCCACACCCGCTGCTGGACCAGGACTGCCACTCATGCTGAGACATCTCCTTTCGGACTTCTCCTGGGAGGGCTTGTTATCCCCTTGCCTAGTTTCCCTACTTGACTAACTCGTGTGTGTGCTAATTGTGTGCAATAAACTGAGTGAGATCAGCTACCTTTGTCTGATCTCCGGTCCTGTGATCCAAACTGGCCTCACTGCTGGGCCCCGGTTACAAGTTACTTCTGTGGAGAGGGTGGAAGTGCAGGGTTTATGTCAGAATTGTTTTATTTCTTAAAAAAAAAAAGACAGCAAAAGCACGTTGTGTGGAAATGGGTGCCAGTTATATTATTTCCCACACTTACCTGTGTTATGAGAAATATTTAATAATAAAAATTTTGATGTTAAGATGTTTTAAAATGAATAAATACCTGAACCACGTATTCTTTGGGCTTTCAAAGTAGGCTTGTTTTTAAAAATGCTAGCTGTAGGTCTTAAATAATATGTTCAGCATCACACTACAGAACAATTTTATGGACTTCTTAAGAACCTAACTGCAAAATATAGTTATACATAATTAAACTAAAGAAACTAGTTTATCCTGGGAACTTTTACCAATGACTCTGTTAGTGTCTTTGAAACAAGTCCCCCTGAGATTTAAATCAGGGGTGCCACTCTTGGCTACATACCCAGATCACCTGGGAGAGCTTAGAGTAAAAGATTTCAGCCCCACCAATTCGGACTCTGATCTAACAGACTCAGGATGAAGCCTGGGCTTCTGCATTTCTAAAATGCTCCCTGAGGTGTGTGAGTGAAAAAAAAAAAAAAGTTGCCTGCCAAATCAGTAAACAAAGGACGTTGCAGCCATCAAGCCATCACATTACAGCCGCCCCACCGGTGAGCCCTGAGGAAACTCAGGAGAGAGCACAGGATACTGGCCCCAGATAGCTGAGGCGCGTATCAAAGGAATGATTTCAGTGTGCCCAAAACTCTTCCATCTTTCCATACATAGAAAAGTGATAAATTCATTAACTTGAGATGTCTGGTTTTCTTTTAATTATCAGCAATCTTTTGATGTTCCTACCACCCGGTCTTTGTTGCAAAAATCCCTATAGATCTTGGCTCGTCCCTTACCTCTTTGGAGCAGTCCCTCAGAGTGATGAGAGGCTGTCTCCCCAGCTTGAAGTCCTCAGAATGTCCGATGAATAAAACAGAATTCCCATCTTTTACGCTGTGCATTTTTTCAGTTGACAGGTGACTCTCATATGTAGCATGAGCTGGAATCTGTGTTTACATGCTTGACTCATGTCCACCCCTTATAACTTTCAAAAGCCAAAGTATTCGCTTGTTGTCCAAGGTAAATGATCCACGACTGCGCCTTCCCTGCTCCCCCTCCACCATGCCCACAGTTGTCTTACTTCAAACGTTTTGGTTTGAACAGGTAACTGTGTTCAAAAACTGTTGCCCTATTCACATCCAGCCCACTTTCAACATCCTCCATAGGGGATAGGGGAGATTCTTATGTATCCTTCTGGTATTCTTCATATACAAACATAAGCAAGTAGAAATATAGTTGCTTATTTTCCTCCTGGTCCTTCTAAGAGAGCATACTACGTACCATATTCTGGTCCTTTTATTTATTTATTTATTTATTTCCCCATGTAGCAATATATTCTGGAGATGTTTCTAACATGTAACACAATTCCCTTTGTTATTATAAGTAATGCTGTAACAAGGGAGCTCTTTGTTGTGAATGTCAATCTGTATCTTGATTGTGGACTTGGTTACACAAATCTACAGGTCATAAAATACCATAGAACTATATGTACACATTTCTTGGGAAGAAAACTTCTCTATTGGCTTAGGTTCTAATGGTAGAGGTTGGGTGGGGGGATAGGAAATGACTGACAATAAATGGATTTATAGGAGAAAAGACAGTTTCTTTATATCTACAGATGTACTTTCAGGAGGCTTTGTTTAAATTTAGATAATGTTTCTTTCTTGTGGCTGCTGAATGGTCAAATGTTTTAGGTTTAGAGTAATCTTCATGCCACTTTGGTGGGCTATCATTTCCTTGGCATTACAATAATATCAATTTCCTGGTTTCAATAATTGTACTACTGAGATACAACCATGGGAGAATCTGAGTGATGGATAGGGGGGACCTCTCTCTACTATTTGTATTTATGCAACTTCCTATGAATCTAATTACATAATGCATAGTAAAAAGTTTCTAAAAAAAATGCTGCAATGAATAACTTTTGATGTACATTATTTCACATCTGTAGCACAAGCTAGAAGAGGGAAATCTGTCAATGTTAAAAATAAATTCAAAATACTGACAAATTTTCTCTAATTGTCCTTTGTAGCAGTTAAACCATTCTCACGCCCACTAGCAAATATATAATGGTGCCTGTTTCCCTAGAATCTTGCCAAAACAGCTTGTAGGCCAATTTTTTGATTTCTGCATCCATCTCATAGGTAAAAAAACATTGTATCACAAAGTGTTCTTATAGCTGTCTTTCATTTACGAGTTTGCACCCCTTTGCATACATTTAAGAACCATTTCTAATTCTGTTTTTGTTTATTCATGTCCTGTGCTCATTTTCCTATTCAGTTTTTCTTTTTTTTTCCTATTGATTTCTAGGAGCTCAATATAAATTAAGGAAATTAGCTCTTTGGTGACAGGTGTGAGCAAAACACAAAGAGCTTCCCTCATCATCCAGTTATACGAGGGTAAAGTCGCAACCCACTGTAGTCTCCCACCAAGAGTGCACCCTAAACGTAATTCAGACTTTTTTTTAAACCTGCAGGTTCAATGAAGCACTCTGTGCTTTCTACAAAAGGGTCCCTAGATGGATATATTATCTCAGGAAGAATTTCAATGACCCCAGATTCTTCCTGTGCATTACAAAAAAGCACTAAAATCATTAACTTGAGATATTTGTTCCTTGTGATTAGTATTAGTCTTTTATCAAGATGTATGTTTGACTGCATGTCTTTCCCAGCTGAAACCTTCGTATATATGCTGGCTCCTCCCCTACCTTTTTGGCAGTTTGTTTTGAGCTACTTACTGAGAGGCTATCTCCCAGGTTTAGTCCTCAGTAAGTCCCTGAACTCACAACTCTCATGTTGTGCATTTTTCTTTAAGTTGACAGAGGAGTTGCAAATTTTTTTCAACCACTTTGTCATTTGTCTTTTGATTTTGCGTATGGTTTGTTTTGTCATGCAAAAGGTTTTGATGTTTATGTTGTCAAAATTATTAACCTTTCTTTGATGGCCTCCAGCTTTAAATTAGGATGACTTCCTTACTCTAATAAAGGGATTTACCCATGTTTATTTTTAGAATTTTATGCACTCTATTTTTACATTTAATCTGAGTTTTTATATAGGCTAAAGATAACAGATGCATGAACAAAATTTTTCTTCTAAGTCCTTTTTGACTTAAGAAGTCCAAAAAGCTCATATGATGATTCCAGAGCTAGATAATTAGAGTGCTCACTCTTGGTAAGCACATTTTGATGGTATTTTTAATGTCCTCTTACAATGAAGCAACTTTACAGATCAAGAAAAGGTAAAATAATATTACGTTATAATTAAATGTGAAATGTTAAAAAAAAGACAACAGGCCCCAAATGAAATCACTTGTGCTAAGCCCACATCACCAAACTAGACTTAATACCTAAATTAATTAGTTTCAACTCCTCCCAGGAGTGGACTCTTAGACCAGTCAATCTGGAATTACCCGGTCGGCACTAGTGAGGTCATCTGCTTGACAGACCCTGCCGTCCCCTAAAGGAAGGTGACTTTGCCGCAATCATCTCTCTGCTAGCAACTTCCTAGTCCCACCCACTCCTGCCTATAAGTCTTTTATTTTGTATAGCTCTTTGGAGCTTCCTTCTGTTTACTAGACGGAATGCTGCCCAATTCATGAACTGTGGAATAAAGCCAATAAAATCTTTTAAAATTTATTCAGCTGAATTTGTTGTTTTAACCGTAAGATACTCAAAGAAGGATCTTTTAGCTTAATAACCATTCTCCAAGTTGCTGGAAACTAAAGAATATTTTAAAATTAAATTAACACAGTGAGATATAATTACACACCTATCAGAATGGCTGAAATAAAAAAATTACTGACAATGCCAACTGCCGGCAAGGATGAGGAGAAAACTGGATCTCTCATACACTGCTGATAGGAATGTAAAATGGTAGGGGGTCATGTTGGAAAACAGTTTCGTGGTTTCCTACAAAAATGCAGTTATTAGGGCTTCCCTGGTGGCGCAGTGGTTGAGAATCTGCCTGCCAATGCAGGGGACACGGGTTCGAGCCCTGGTCTGGAAGATCCACATGCCGTCGAGCAACTAAGCCCGTGAGCACAACTACTGAGCCTGTGCGTCTGGAGCCTGTGCTCCGCAGCGATAGTGAGAGGCCCGCGCACCACGATGAAGAGTGACCCCCACTCGCTGCAACTAGAGAAAGCCTCGCACAGAAACGAGGACCCAACACAGCCAATAAATAAATAAATAAATTTATTTTTTAAAAAAATGCAGTTATCATATGACCCAGTAATTGTACTCTTGGGTATTATCCTAGAGAAATGAAAGCTTAAGTTCAAATAAAAACCTGCACACAAATGTTCATAGCAGCTTTATTCACAATAGTCAAAAACTGGAAACAATCTGGATGTCTTTCAATAGGTGAATGGTTAAGCAACCATGGCATGTCCCTATCATGGTATGGGGACCCACATGGAACCTCAGATTCCAATAAAGATTATTCCAAGCCGAAGACATTTGAGATTCAACAGATGCAGAAAAAAGTCTTCTTATCTGACTAAAAGGAGCAACGACTGGGAAATGAGGCTACTGTAAATCCCCTTTTGGGGGGTTTTATGGAAAAGACCAGTCATACTTAAACACTGTTATCAACTTTCTTACCTCCTATCTTTCAAAAATCTGTTAGGTCTTCCTAAAGAACCCTATTTGTTTTTCCCATAGAATCAATTTCTCCCCCCTCCCATTTCCCTACTAAGTATATAAACCTTTAACTTTATTTAATGAGGCTACTTCTTTTGTTGACTTCCCTATGCATATCAAATAAACCTTCCTCGGGTTAATCTGTCTTGTCATTTTAATTTGCAGGCTCCACACACTAAACCCAAGAGAGTAGAAGTTTTCCCCTCCTTTACAATGGAATACTAGTCAGCAATAAAAAGGAACCAGTATGATTCAGGCAACAACTTGTTTGAATGTCATATAATTATGTTGAATGTAAAAAGCCAATTCCAAAAGGTTACAAATACATGAGTCCATTTACCTAATAATCTTGAAATGATACCCTATACAGGTGGGAATAGATCAGTGGTTATCAAAGGGTTAGAACAGGTGGGGTGGCGGAGTAGGGCTGTTGTGTAGTTATAAAAGGGTGAAACAAGGGCTACTTGTGCTGACGGAACTGTCCTGTAGTTTGACCTGTAGTGGTGCATACATGTGATAAAACCGCACAGAACTAAGTGTATAAATTTATGTGTAAAACTGGAGATACCTGAAGAAGATTGATGGTTTGCATCAATGTCAATGTCCTGGTTGTGATACGTACTATAGTTTTGTACGATTTACATTTGGGGCAAACTGGATAAAGGGTGTGCAGGATCTCTTTGTATTAGTTCTTATAACTGCATGAGATTCTACAATTATCTACTGAAAATAAATAGTTTTAAAGAATTGTATCACTCCTCCCCCACACCCAAAAAAGTAAATTAAATTCCTTTAAAATTAGAGAAACCAAATGTTGTAGCTTTAAAATTATAGGAATTGGTATGGCTTATGAGAATTATATCAATGATTTAGAAGAATTAATGAATACTTAAACATTTTATTTCTTATGCCAAATACTGTGTACTGGTTGTTTAAAAGACATATATTTAGGAGGTATTCAAAAAGGAAGTAGTAGTAGAAAGAAGGTCCTTCATGCCAAGTTTTATATATAAATACGAGATTAAACACCAATGTGCTTAATTATGCTCATTGCTTGTTACTGCTTGGGGTAATTAACCTAAGCAAAATGAGAACAGTGATTTTCTGATGTTTTATGCTCCGTGGATGTAAGGGTTAACATTGCATATAAAAAGTTCTGCAATAGGCCAATATTTAATACAGAACTTAGATTTGACAGCTGTGGCTCATTGTGTAATCAGTAGATGTCAGAACTACACTGGCACACTTTCTCCTACTGCCTTAGGTGCTGAGATAGGCAGAGTCATGCCGAGTCATTTCCCTTATAGCAAAGAATGAGGAGGAGGAGGAGGTGTGATGAGGATTTGCCTATAAAGGGGAGCAGAATATGCCACCCCTAAATATGCCACTTTGGCACACTGATCATTTTTTAAAATTAATTATTTATTTTTGGCTGCGTTGGGTCTTCGTTGCTGTGAGCGGGCTTTCTCTCTAGTTGCAGCGAGCGGGGGCTACTCTTCATTGCAGTTGTGAGGGCTTCTCATTGTGGTGGTTTCTCTTGTTGCAGAGCACGGGCTCTAGGCACGCAGGCTTTGGTAGCTGTGGCGCACGGGCTTAGTTGCTCCGTGGCACGTGGGATCTTCCTGGACCAGGGCTCGAACCCGAGTCCCTGCATTGGCAGGCGGATTCTTAAACACTGCGCCACCAGGGAAGTCCCTACACTGATCGTTTTGAATTAAAGATACTTAAGAAATAGCAGTGCAAGAAGGATACTGACCTCCTCTGTCCCCCCTGAAAACAGGAAATAATCTCCCCTGTGAAAGGTACTCTCCCTGTACCAGGAGGGTAGAAGGCATCCTCATCACCAGAGACAAGGAATTGAGGGCAGAAAAGGCTGTATAAACAAAGCTTGTTACTTCTTCACTAATTAGCTACCCCAAGCCCAAACCTCTTTTTCTTGTCAATTCTTCACAAATGTACTGTTTCTTTGTCTAAAGAGCATAAAAGCTGCAGGTTTTGGTCACTTCTTTGAGTCTCTATTTTTTATGGGCTCCTTTAAGTACAAAATTTGTTTTTCTCCTGTTAATCTGTCATGCCAATTTAATTATTAGACCAGCTAAAGAACCTAGAAGGGAAAAGGGGAACAGTTTTCCTCCCCTATACTTATTAATGCTGTTTTATCCTTCAGGGTTTATATGTTCTTTTGTTCAGTAAATTACACAATGCTTATTTCTCTATGCCCTAATAGTTCAGGGACTCCCAGTCTTCTACTAAGCAAAACTTTACTGAATTCTGACTAAACCTGGGATGTCCATTTTAAGATCTGACTTAAGTACTGCATACCTGACTTTAGATTTTAAAAGTTGATCCTGGGACTTCCCTGGTGACGCAGTGGTTAAGAATCCGCCTGCCAATTCAGGGGACACGGGTTCAAGCCCTGGTCCAGAAGATCCCATATGACGCGGAGCAACTAAGCCTGTGCACCACAACTACTGAGCCTGTGCTCTACAGCCCGCGAGCCACAACTACTGAAGCCCACGTGCCTAGAGCCCGTGCTCCGCAACAAGAGAAGCCCCCGCAATAAGATCGTGCACCACAACCAAGAGTAGCCCCCGCTCGCTGCAACTAGAGAAAGCCCGCGTGCAGCAACGAAGACCCAATGCAGCCCACCCCCCCCCCCCAAAAAAAGGTTGATCGTTTGTTTTCATATGCCCGAGCCAAAACTTTGGCACCAGAATCTCTCTAATCCCTGCTTCCTTTCTCCCGAAACAGTAGCTTCTGTTCTCAGGTGTTCTCGAAAACTACTAAACAGGTAACCTTTCCCTTCCATTAGTCTCAGGCTCCTCATTCCAGCCACTAGTAGTTCCTAACAATATCACCACCTTCTAGAAGAATAGTAGACTGCCTCAGGAGTGGGCTACATAAACCAAGACAGGGCACAGTGCCAGGAACCAGCATAAAGGAGACCTGTTTGCCATCCGTGTGACCTTAGCCAAGTCAGCAAGTTCTCTTTCCCAAACTACCAGTGTACAAAAACGAAACCAGAGACTAACTTCTCTTCATTTCCAAAGGAATCTTAAAAGATGGGATTATTAATGAACTTTTTTTTTTTTTTAATTGTGCAATTAACTTGGGTCCAATACCTTACCAGGTACTGGGGATTTCTTTGACCCACCCTCCTTTTCAGGGAAACCAGGCTGGTAGCAGAAAGAACAGTTAAGATAGAAGTAAGGACACCTGAGTTCCAGACCAGGTGTGGCGTATTCCAGTGCCCCCAGGTGAATACCAAACTGAGTCAAGGGAGCCCTAGAACCTCAAGCTGTTCTTCACGCCTCAATGGACCAAGTTCACACGCTGCCTCAGTTTTCAATCCGTATCTCCATAAAGTGACCCTGGGTTAGGGGGCTGTATTTTGAACTTCTCAAAAAACACCTGCCTCTGCTTTCCTTGGGTTGTTTCCTTTACACGGCACAAACTCTGCTTGTACTTTTGCTCTTAAGAAAGGACTGAAATATCCTTCTCCTTCTTTTGCTCCAATTCTGAATAAAGCATGTTTGTCACAAAGCCTCCTCTGATATCCTACATTTATTCTCCTTTTGCTTTGCCTTTCTTCAACATTTACCCAGAATGGTCTGTAATGTACTCCAAAGGTTCAGACTTGTACCCTCTTGTGCTTTCATTCCCTCAGATGCCCCATCACTCATCTGTGGCTTTGCCTGTCTCCTACTTCTCTAGCTCTTATTTTTCTGCTGGTCTCCAGATCCTCCTCCTGCCCAGCTTCCAAAACTCTCCAGGGGTACATGTTACTGACACTTTTTAAAGTGTAAAAGAGAATTAATTAATTTTCCTTCTGTTCCCCCTAAACTACATTTCCTCCAGACATCCCAATCTTTGCCCATCACTTAGCCACTCCATTTAGAAAATGTGGAGTCCATCTAATTCCTCCATCTCAAGGTAATTATCAACTCTTCTCAAGTCTTTCTTTACTAATGTATCTCCCTCGCTAACCGTCAGTGGTATCGCCCTAGCTGAGGGCCTCATTACACCACAGGTGAACTTTTGAAATGGGTCTAAGTGGTATCTGTGCTTTTGAGCTCCTTCTGCAAGCTACTGACCATTTAGCTTGTAAAACTCTTTGGCAAACAGCACCTCAGAATCTCAACCGCTCCTGCTGGAATCTTGAAGATCAATTCGTATAGTCCACAAACTGGGTACAGCAAATAGGTTGAGAGTTTTTTACCAGGTTGTAAGGAGAATGGTCCCTTCTTCCCACCCTTCTGGAGCACACAATAGTACAGGTCTACACCAGCGGTACTCAATCAGGGGCAATTTTGCCTTTGGTTGTCACAACTCCGGGGTGCTAAACATCCTACAATGCACAAGACAGCCTCCCACAATTGAGAATTATTTGGCCTCAAATGTCAATAGTGCCAAAATTGAGAAACCCTGGTCTAGCACTTAGGAAAAAAGGAATCAAGACAAATGGAGCCCAAGATAGGGTGAGTATTCGAGGATCCTGAGAGAAAGGAGAGAGAATCTTACAGCTGCCAGATAAGATCTTTATGGTAGTCTTCCTGGCACCAGAGAGAAAGAAGGATGGTAAACAAATTATAAAGAAACACTGTCATTTCTGTACTGATGAGTAATAACATTATAAATGATTGTGTTTTAGTAAACAAAAGGTCTGTTATGCATGACTGTGGGCAACCCTGTTTGGGCTACACGCACTGTTATAAGAACAAGTACGGACCTAACCCCTGAACATGATAGGGTCTTGCCAGCTGAATTCATTCCAACCCTCTGCAAACGTATCACATCAGCTATCCTGGCATAATTATTCCTCAAACAAGCAGAGTATACTCCTACCTCTACACCTTTGCTTATACAACCCTTAGCCTGGCATCTTCATTCCTCTGCGGCTTTACCTAAACCTAAGACATCCCTTCTTTTGACGCTCAGTTCAAGCCCCACCTCCTGTAAGCATACCTGTCCAAGCTATTTATTTAGCACTGGCAATATCTCTTGCATGGCAATAATAAGCTAACGTTTAATGACAGCTGACTCTATGCTAGGCACTATTTTAAGTGATTCATACCTACATATGAATTAATTTAATCTTCACAACGACCCCATGGTATATGTACTATTATTCTCCCCATTTTACAGATCAAGAAACTAAGACCCAAAGTGGTTAAGTAAGCTGCCCATGATTATACTAGTAGGAAGTGACAGCCTGGGTTCACAACTAAGCAATTAGCCTGCAGAACTCATGTTCTAAACCACTATGCTACAGGCAACATGCCATCAATCACATTTGCTAACTTATGCAAAAGAGCTCTAAAAGCTAAGCAAGACTGAAAGCC
Source organism: Balaenoptera musculus (assembly GCF_009873245.2). Classification (NCBI taxonomy): domain Eukaryota; kingdom Metazoa; phylum Chordata; class Mammalia; order Artiodactyla; family Balaenopteridae; genus Balaenoptera; species Balaenoptera musculus. Next base: position 9,019,970 of record NC_045800.1, read on the forward strand.
ACAATAAAACCAAAAATTCCCAACAACAGGTCTTTGATATCTCTGAGGAAGGGGACGCAGGAGTGCATGAATGTGAAATTTAGAAACAGACCAGAGTTAGAACACCAGCTTTAACACTTTCTAGTTGAGTGACTTTGAGCAAGTCACTTAATCTTTTTCAGCATGAGCCTCTGTGTCTGAAAGATTAAACCACTTTTTAGAATGGTTGTGAGAATTAAATGAGATGATACAGGTGGGGCACCGAGCACATGCCTGCCACACAGTATGTGGTCAATAAATGATGGCTCTAGAACAAGAAGGACTCAAATTGTGAAATACAGAGAACGTTCTTTGCTAAACTATTACACAACAGTTATAAAATAGTATTAAACAGTAATCATAAAAACGTATTTCTTTGCAACAATACACTAATATGATTTTACTAATTTCCTTAATACCCCAAGCCTGTAAAAGTCAAACAACATTATCTCTAATGAAACAAAAAGAACCTTGCCGCTGGGCATCAGACTAAAACAGCAAAGAGCCTTTAACTCATCAAAGAGAAATGCAAATAAATATAAAAAGCAAACAACCAGCAGTGGGAAAATTCCCATAAAGTGTACCGATAAAGGGGAATGTATTCAAATGTGTGACAGTTCTGGAAAGCATGCCATAAGATGAAGGGCTGAATGTTCAGTGTAATGAGAACCCGACGCCAAGAGCTGTTCAAGAATCAACAGTTTTTGCAGGTCCGGAGAGCAGAATTAGGTACAACTGGATATTCCCGGGAGGCAGGTTTCAGTTCAAGTTCTAAGAAGTGAGACAGGAAAGGGTTCCCCAGTGCTACGGTGAGCCTAACCATGCAAGATGTAATGTCCCAGCTGTGAGATGAGGGGCAGAGGAAACTGTCTTTCTGGCCGGTAACTCCGACCAAGTCCGAGGTCCCTTCCTAACTTTGGAGCAAGGCGGAGGAAAGGAGGACGAGCGAACACTGCACAGAATGAGACTGTGCTCATATTTCAACAATCTTTTTGGGGAAGGGTTGGGCGGTGAAATGTAACCATTGGGGAAAAGCGACATCAGCGAAATAACATCTCTACAAAATGCCTCGAAAGATTCAAGACTCGGTAGCTTTCAGGACCCAATGGCCTGCAAAAGATATCTTGCAGCTGCGTCTCTCCGACTCCATGCAAGGTGATTGCTCCGTCAAAGAAGCTTCTAGACCAGCCCCTAGCCCCCTTCTCACCAGCTGCCACTCTCAGTCCTCCTTACAGAAACTAAGGCCGGCTCGGCTAGAGGCCTGGAGAGAGGTCAGGGTCGGGGCCGGCCCGCGGTGAGGGGTCTGAGAGAGACCCGGAGGAGGGAGGGAAGCGCGGGCCCGGGACGTGGACCGAGCGCCCCAGTCCCATCAGGGGAAGACCCCGCTGCCGAGGCCAAGGTCATCCGGGGCCCCCAAGACGCCCGCTGCGAGCGCACTCACCAGCGCGCCGCCGCGCAGCAGCCGAACCGTGGCTCCCTCCATCTGCGCCCCAGGACAAGCACCGTCAAGGATCCCGGGAAGCGGCTGTGGCCGGCCTCCGGGCCGTACACCAATGCCTGGGGGCGGGTGGAGCCAGAGCCCCGCCCACACACACTCCCTTGTCCCGCCCCCGAGCCCTTACGGAAGGCCGAGATAGACAAACAGCTTCCTCTCCGCTTTCGCCCTGCTCACGCGAGAGTTAGGAAAGGCCGTGGGGCGGGAAGGGAACAGGAGACACAACAAACATGGCGGCGGTGACGAAGACGGCGGAGGCGACGGCGACAGCAGCGGCGTTGAACAAGGCGGTAGGGGTTACTCGGTGCGGCTGTCAGGAGGTAAGTAGCTGGTTACCGGCTCGGACGACGGTGACACGGCTGAGGAGAGCGGTTAAGGAGGAGAGCGGTTAAGAAGGAGCGGCGCGAGGAGAGAGCAGGGTGTTCGCGACGGGCTGACTCCGCCCTGAAGTCAGCCTCAGCGAAGGGGCGGGCGTGGTCGGTTGGTCTGCGGGGGTCACGCTCCAGGACCTTCCTGGCCCGAGGGCGGAGGTTGCGGTGTCTGGCCGCGGGAGCCCCGAGGAAACGAACGGTCCCTGCGGTGGCGTCGCCGTCTGGCAGGGGCTTGGCGGCTCCTGGGTAGGGAGCTACCTCTCGCTCTGACAGGTGGTCGTGGCGGGGGGCCGCCCCGAAATTTGCGTCTTCACCGGGTCCCGGGGCCAGGGGATCAGCCGAGGTGCGGGTCTCCTAGGTGTTCCGAATCCTGGTGAGGATGCCGCCCCGACGCCAGTTCCGGGCTGCTCGTTGGGACGACTTTTTAAAGCCTCCTTCTTTTATCTGACGGTCCTTCCTAGATGCGTTTCTACTGCTTGTGCACTCTAATTTTGGGGAGATGTGAGGTTTGGGGAGGATTTTGCAGCGAAGAACTGTTCAGGTTCGTGCAGGATTTAAGTCTTTTAATAAACTGTCCGGCGTGCGAGTAGTCAAGCCATGCATCTAGTAAGTGCTCGGTAAATTGAATCTAAATAGAAGTTAAACCGGTTCCAGCTGCCACTAACCACGTGGCCCATTTAGTGTCCCCTTAGTGTGCTGTTTAGGCCCGAAGAGGAGTGACAAGTGGAAGAAGTAAAGCCGTTTTAAATTGTGAGCTCTACAGAACTTCAGTTTGGAAGAAACACAACTTCCTTAGAACAACTTTTTAAACGTCTGGACTAACAATTTTACAAATCCCGTTTAATTTTGACTTTATGTTGTGCATTCAACACAGCTACAGGTTAATACAAGTTTGGGAGTTCGTTACAGCGAACTGAGACGTTTTGTGTTTTTTGCCCCCAGGGGTCCCAAGTGTTTCCCAAGAAAACCCTAAGTGTTTTGAGTTGCGATAGAGAGGATAATAACGATGGGAATCAGATGTGCTGTTATTGGGCGTGCCTGGTGGGTTTTCTTTTTTAAACCTTTTCTCACAAATGTTTCCCTGTGGGGCTAGGCTAGTACCTTGTTTTTATGCAATTGTAGCTGTTCAGCAGTACTAAGCCTGAGCCCCTGAGCCTTTTAGAAGTGTACTACGAACAAATGAAGTTAATAACTTAATTTGGAAAGACAGTGACATTTTTTGCCAAAAAATGAAATCCACCAGTGGAAAAAAAAAAGATAGTCGTACTGATGCAAGTTACTCTTTGGTGATTATTTGGAGCTTTTGCTGAAGTGAACCTGCTGCTTTGTTGTTTATCTGTTAGCTTAGTTTTCTTTTCTGGTAGTGGTAAAATTGGCACAAGTTATTTTGTTAGCTTATTAAACCCGTAGATCCTAATTTTTTGTCACAAAGGTTTTGATTTATGGTGTATTTTTCTTTGCAGACCTCTGTATGGCTTTTCAATTTTAGTTGAAATTCCCTCCATGGCCTTTTGGAGTCCTTTGGTGTATCTCCAGAGTAAATTTCGATTACTCTACATTTCATCCATGTTGGAGTGGCAAGAAAAAGGAGGAACTGATTTGGGGTGAAAAGGTTAGATGGTGTAACTCTTCTTTTTTATTTTTCCCAGCTTCTATTTATTTGTTTTTACTTTTATATTATGTTTTCTGATTTCTCAGCACCTCATAATGTCCCTTTTTGCCTTCAGAGAATTGTTTTTGATGGTTATGTATGTAATCAGAGGAAATGTGTTCTAATTCTTTTTGAAGTCTATGTTATTCTCTGTACAAACGAAACCTCATTTGTTAGACTTCTCCATTGATGTGTATTCTGTGGCAGAGTAAATCTTTCAGTGACCATAATTATTAAGCTATAAAAGTAAACACATTCAATAGAACTGCAGTCACTTAATGTGTATAGGCCTGCCTAAACCCCAAATTAAGTTACTGTATAAGGAAGTTAGTTGTTAGTTACCTTATGTTTAATAACCCTACCAGAAATGGTAGATGAATAAAATAGATCCTACTATTGCCTAATCATGTTGTTCTCAAAATCTAGAGTTTGGGAGGAGGGTAGGTTAAAGAGCCCTTTCGGGTTCTTACATCACCTCTATTTCATAGTTGTGGTTGTCTTCTAATTTGCATCATGATGCCTCTGTTTTACGTTGTTTGCTCCTGGTTAAGAGGGGTTGGTTGTGTGTGTATTGATGGACAACTTCCCTTTTATGAGACTGAAGATCAGAGGACTTGAATATCAGAACCCAAGGAGGGTTAAGAATAGTTTAAGTTACCTGCTTAAAGATAAAGACGTTTTTGTGTTCTTTGGGGATATCAAAGCTTATTTCTCAAATGCTTCTTTCCTTCACTAGCATGGGTAGTCTCTGGTTGTTTTCTAAGAACCTTATTTGTGAGGTTTGAATGGATAGTTTGGGAGAGCTATTGGCATAAAAATAATTTAGGTGCATTCTAGCCAGTTTCTTTATAGACATGTATCTATACCCCATGGAATACCATACCAACTTAACTTTAATCAGAGGGATCACAGGGAGGACTCAGAAATTATGCTGTATCATAAGAAATGATAATCATAAAGTATGGGAATGAGAGCATTATAGTTTGCTGATTCCTAACGTAGATTTTTATGTTACATTCACAAAGATTTTAAAATTTATCACTGTCTTAGATGCATCTCTAGATACCAGTTAATTTATGGAGTTCTTAGATTAAACATTTGGTCCTAAGACTGATGATTACTTTATTAAAGACAGGAAGATGGTTTGGATACAAAACTTTTTTTTTTTTTTGATATCAAGAAGTCTTCTGTAGTTTCACAATTATTCTTTTTCTATTTATTGTCCTTAGAATACTGACTTGAGATGGAGAAAGCTGGGATTTGAACCATAGAGTCCATCTGGATTTAGGCATCTTTCATGCCTACTCGTCTGTTCTGCAGGCTAGAGCTCTGCAAGGGCCTGTAATGCTGCATGGCGGGGAGGTGATGTAGGTCACGTGGGCACAAAAATGCTCAGGGATGGAAAGACAAATTTTAAATCGTTGCAGAATGTCTACAACTATAAACCATATCAGTATATTTAAAATTCTTAAGAATAGAGTTCCTTTCAAGTTTACAACGTTATCTTCCCTTTTTTCATTGGCATCCTTTATTGTTGTTGTTTTTTTAAGTCCATCATGCATTTTGATTGAAAATCGGCATACAGTTTTTGGCGGGGAACACGGTGAAACTTATAATGTGACAATGTGATAATAGCCAAGACTCAAAATATGCCAGTCGTTCTCTGTGATTAGGCTTACTTGAGTTCTTAAAACTTGAGATGCATGTATAAAAATATCATTTTCTTCTTGCTTAATGGCAGTCCTGTGCCTTTTTTTCCTGCATTATCACATGTACCTTAGCAGTGTTATGCTTTCTAATCAGGATTTGGTAAGATTTATCTTGCTTATTGAAGCCTATCAAAGTATGTTCAGATATTTTCCAATGGCAACATCAGTTTTCATGTGAACTGATTGGCAAGAGGTGATGCAAAGTTGCAATGAAATACCAGGATTTCTTTCTAAATTACAGCTTTTATAATTAGAACACAGACAATCTATAGGGCCTTACAGCTTTTACAATTTAAAAAACAACTTCCCAGATCTTATTCTTTTCTTTTTTGGGGGGGCGGGGGGAGAGGTATCGCCCTGTCCTTACACCTTTTATTACTTTTTTCCTTTTTATATTGTGGGGTCTTTACCTGCTGCAGTACCGTGTAGAATGGTTGTTGTGATGCAAGCATGCTTGCCTTGATTCTAAAGGGAATGCATCTAAATTTTCTCCATTAATTGTGATGTAGATTTTTGGAAGCTAGCCTTTAGCAGCTTGAGGAAGTGAAAACATTCTAAGTTGGAGTAAATAATTGCTGTGTTGTTTCCTTGCACCCAGTGTTGCCATTGATACTCAATATCTGATTGTTTTTCCTATGTGGGTGGGCTGTTCTTCCTCACTAGAAAGTTTCATATTATTCTCTTTGTCCTTGAGATTTTAAATTTTCACAATAATGTGTCTAAGTGTTATTTATTGTTATTTATTCTATTTTGCACTCTATGAACCCTTTCAGATTGAATTGAAAGGAATCTTTAATTCTGGAAATTTCTTGATCATTTTTTTAAAAAGCATTTCTCTTCTTTATTTTCTCTGTCTTTTCGAAACTCATTCTCCATCTTTATCTGCTATATTTCTTACCTTTTTATGTATACTTTTACATTGCTTCCCATCCCTGTATGTTTTGAGGTGTGGGTTTTCTTTTTCAGTTTTATTGAGATATAATCTTATTATAGATTATTTTTTAATCTTATTCTTGATAATCTTTTTCATTGGAGCCGACTGGCCCACTGTTTTTCCTTCTAACCAGAGGGCAAATTTTAAAGGACAAATAATCAGCAGAATCAAGTATAGTCATAAAACAAATACTAATCAGTGATTAGGAAACAGAGGAGCAGTTCAAGTCAACAAGGTAAGATGGGAAAAAAGCAACTGAAACAGACTTGTTCAGAAACCAGCAGTAATCCTGAAGATTGAGAAAGCAGAGCCAGACTAAAGCAAGTGATTTAAAGAGGTGGCCTAAAAGAGTAAAATAAGAAGAGATGAGTTTGGGAAATTGTAAATTGATTTGGGAAATTGCAAATTGGGATATATGAATAATTGAAACTAAGGTGGACCGTGTTTGTTTTATTGTAACTAAAGAGGAGGTATATACAATGGTAACATAAGACACTTGGAATCTGGGACAGTGAGGAATTTCATAATCCAAGGTGTAACCATTTTTGGCTGCAGAAATAGCTACTGTCGTCTGAGAACATGCCATAAACTCCACATCTTGCGAGATACTTTACAGTTATCTGTAAAACTTAAAACAGCACTGCAAATTGGTATTATTATCTCATTTTACAAAGTAGGAAACTAAGGCTAGAGAAGACCCTGTTCAGAGTCTTTAAGCTAGTAAGTTTGACCTAATACCATAATATTCTGTTGATCCAGAGGACAGATTTTCAGTAGCTTCAACTTTCTAGAAAACAGTGAAAAGAGATAGTAGTAATAATAAACCCCTAGGCATCTTCTAAGAAGGGAGGAAAGGAACTATTCATACATGTTGCATCAAGAAAAGTGAGAATTTGGTCACCTGCAGGTTCTTATTTGGCTAAATGTGTTCAGAGTAAAGAACAAATTAAATGTAAGGAGACAAGAAATACAAAAGTAAAATATATTAGTCTGGGGCTAGTAAACAAGGGAAACCAAAACTAGTCCTATGTTCCTTATTAGTTCCTAATAAGGAACTAATTGTTATACAGTTCAATGATCTATAGTAGCAACACAGTCAAGGTAGTCTGTTTCCAGTAGATTTCTAGTTAAGTCAATTAAAATAGAAGTCTTAGTTCTTAAAATGTTGATCAAGCTTTTGTTAATTAGAAAATGTGCTTTTATCTCATTTCCACAACCCCACATTTCTTGCCACTGAAAAACTTAGGCTGAAAAGGACCCAGAGTAGTCCAGATATTCTTGAAGAAGAAAAACAACTGGTGGACTTAAATTACTGAGATATTAAGATTTTTATTATTAAGACTGTGTGGTGTTAGTGTGAGGATAGACAAAAATAGACCAGTGGAACAGAATAGAGAATCCAGAAGTAGAATCACATATATAATCACCTGATTTAGAAAGGTGATAAAAGAGTCTAGTGGAGAAAGGCTGGTCTATTAAATGCATGTTTTTAGGACAGTTGGATGTCTCCTTGGGGAAAAAAGTATATTTTGATTCTTACTTCACCATACACAAAGCTCAATTCCAGATAAAAATATGCAAGGTAAAAAAATAATAAAATTTTTAGAAGAAAATACAGGAGAACATCTTCATGTAAAATATAGGCAAGGACACCAACAACTAACTGTAAAGGGCGGGGCAGGGGGGGAATGGGTAAATTGGACTATATTAAGAACGTCTGTTCATCAAAAGTTACCATTAAGAAAATGAAAAGGAGGCAACCACAGAGTGGGAGAAGTACTTAACATATACATATCTAATAAAGAACCCATATCCAGAATATTTGACGAACTCTTACATATTACTTAGAAAAAGATGGACAACCTGATAGAAAAATGAACGGGAACAGATACTTCACTGGGTATGAAATAGAGGTTATCTAAGTGGGTAATTGAAGTACACAGCTTAATTAATTGTCAAGCCATACAAATTAAAACCAGTGCGATACCACTGTACACCCACCAGCGTGGCTAAAATGAAAAAGGCAAAAAATACCTGAGTGTTGGTGAGGACGTGTAGCAACAGAACTCTTGTCCCCCACTGGTGGGAGTGTAAATGGTACAGTCACTTTGAAAAACTATGTGGCATTATCTGAAGCTGAATATATGCATACCTGGTGGCCCAGCAATTTCAGAAGTCAGGGTTGTGGAGCCCTTGCTGGTGCACGGTGTGGGCGGGGGTGGGGATTAGTACTGGAAGGGTGCACGGTGTGGGGGGGGAGGGAGCTCCTGGGATGCTGGTAGCCTTCTGTTTCTTGACACTGGTGCTGATTTTAGGGATGTGTTCATTTTGTGATGATTCACTGAGCTCTACCTTTAGGATTGATGTGCTTTTCTGTGTGTATGTTATGCTTTGAGAAAAAGTTAAGCATATATACAGAGAAGTGACTAATCTTTAGCTTTAAATGCCTACTACTGGCTGTTAAAGATGAGAACTTTTTTAGATAGTAAATTACTCATTAAACAGTTGGGTTTAGGGAAAGAAATTTTTAGCATATGGCATGTTTAAGAAGACCATATACATTTACATAAATATATTTTTATTGGAAGAAAAAGACCTGTTGTCTCCTAGGTGCTAGACTTCCTCATCTTGTTCTTACTAGAAAACTTTTTGGTTATTTGATTTGCGAATTTGGGCTATAAACCTATGTGAGGACCAGTTTAGTTTATGACTACAAAATCTGACATGAGGCTTATTCTCTGTACATCAGCATCAGGGATTTTTTTCTTTTCTTTAAATTTTTTTTTTTTTTCTCAGAATGAGTAGGATGATGGGTGGTGGTAGAGGTGGTGATTTGGATTTCTAGGGCAGGGGTCAGGAAACTGTAGCCCATAGGCCAAACCTGGCTCTGTTCCTGTTTTTGTAAAGCTTTATTGGAACACGGTCACACTTATTCCTTTACATACTGTCTGTGGCTGCTTTTAACTATAATGACAGCTGAGTGGTTGCAGCGGAGACCGCATGACCTGCAAAGGCTAAAATATTTACTGTCTGGTCTTTTACAGAAAGTTTGCCACCCCCTGTTGTAGATCACCTACTTCTCGAGCACTCATTCGTGGGAACCTTATGTTTTAAGAGCCTTTGCTGTCTGATATGATAGTCACTAGCCACATGCAGCTATTTCACTTTTAAATTAATAAAATAAGAAACTCAAGTCGTTTGTATTAGCGACATTGAAGCCCTCAGTAGCTGCACGTGGCCAGTAGCGACTGGATTGGACACGCAGGCATGCTCCATGTCCATCATCCACAAATTCTCTGCAACAGCCCTGATTGAGCTACTTGGTTTCTCTACTGTCTCATTCATGGATAATCCCTGCTGATGTGCCTGTTTCTTTCCTCTGAATTTATTTTCTCTTTTTTCCTCTCTTTGTAATTTCTTTCTATCCTCTAAAAACTACGTTTGAATCCCAGTTTATTTAAATATTAAATATATTAATTGTTCACCATTTTGTGTTTCTGTAGTTCACCAGGAAGATTATAAGATATTTAAAGGCGGGGATTATGTTCTCTGTTGCTTTGAAGTGCCTGGCACATAATAATCTCTGTCACTGTTGTTGTTTTAATACATACTGTATCTCCCTAAATAATGTAAAATTATTTCATTTTTTCCCCCTGTAGGTATAACGAACTGTAAACTGAAAAAAAAAAAAAAAAAATCAAAAACAAAGATGGGTGAAAAGAAACCAGAGCCTTTGGACTTCGTGAAAGATTTCCAGGAATACCTGACTCAGCAGACCCATCATGTCAACATGATTTCTGGATCAGTTAGTGGGGACAAGGAAGCAGAGGCTCTTCAGGGAGGTAGACTCATCTTAATACTACTAAATAATTCACTCTTTATAAATATGTTAGTGTTAGTGTGTCATTACCCGTAGTATGAAGCCCACTACTGTTCACTAATGTGAATCATTCCATTTTTCCTAGAAAGATGTGGGCAATTTTTTTCCCCTTCTTTAAACATGTCAAGTTTTTGCTGAGGGAAAGTAAAGCTCCAGCAGGGCTTACCGTGGCCCAGAGATGCATTATGGTCTTGTGGGAAGGTTAGGGGTTCTAAATTCCCTTCCCATTCTCCCGGTTCTATTAGCTAACAGCAGACACAAGGAACCAAAAGGGGGTCCAGCTTCATTACACAAGGGGTTTGGCCATTAGGAAATCTGGGTTAGACCTGAGACAAAATAGGGGTTTCTGTTTCTTCTCTTAAAATGAAGAGAAGGCCAACCATGTATACCCACCTAGGAGGAGAAACCAGAGTAGAGAAAGCAGTGACCTACTTGAGCCTGTTCTACCTGACCTACAGATAGACTGTCTGGTTTGCTTACCACGCGAAGACTGGAGTCTATTTCTGAACTTAGCTCAGGACGTAGCAAACTACAGGCAGTGGGCCCCATCTGGACTGCTGTTTTTACATGACCTGCAAGCTAAGAGTGGTTTCTCCATTTTTAAATGGTTGGGGTTGGGGGGAAACAAAAGAAAAATAATGTCATGACGTGAAAATTATATGAAATTCCAACTTTAGCATCCATAAATAAAGTCTTATTGAAACATAGCCATGCTTGCTTGTTTACCTGTTTTCTATAGCTGTTTTTGAGTTACGACAGCAGAGTTGAGTAGCTGGGATAGAGACCATGTGGCCCACAAAGCCTAAAGTATTTGCTATCTGACCTTTACAGGAAAAACTTGCTAACCCTTGACCTAGGTGGTCTAGGGCCTTGTAATCCAGGGGCCAGCAACAGCAGAGACCAGGCATCACCTGGGAGCTTGTGAGAGGTGCAAAACGTCAGGTGCCACCCCAAATCTACTGAATCAGAAGCTGTATTTTAGTACGATCCCCAAGTGATTTCGTATACACATTCTGTTTCGGGAGTTACTGGCTTGGGAAAGCAATGGGAGAAGGGGGGACACTGAGCTTTGCTGTCCCTCCAGTGCAACGGGCCTGTTGGATGTTGGACTTGCACCAACCAGCAAAGTCACTTCTCTTCTCCTAGTGAAGGATAGAGGAAACAGTAGAGCAAAGGGCTTGAATTGTCTGCACCTGCCCTGCTGCCTCCTGCAGATGGAGCAGAAGTGCTTTTCCCGTGAAGCTGTAGGAGTAAACATTTCCCTCTTAATGCTTCAGTGGACAGTTCCTGGACTGAGACCCGAGGGCAGGGTTGTGGTCCCCCGCCCGTTGGTTTTCCAGATGATGAGCACTTGCCCCTTCAGTTTCTTTATCTATACAAAGAAGTAGTTTGATTAGGTTAAAAGCAAACAGCCGAACATCTCTAACTCTGAAATTCTTACAGTTCATAACATTCAGAGGTATCAGATACAATATTTCCCTATATGTGCTTAATTAGAATTTTAAGATCCTAAATGCAACCCAGAATCTAGAACATATGTGTAATCTGAGCGGAACTGCAAAACTCAACATTTAATTGTTTTAGATTAAATAGATTAGGATTTGGGGAGATGATCATGACTGCCCATTGTATCTGTAGAAGTGGCTAGAATCTTAAACATGTGTAACTGCCATGACTGTTTATCCCCCTCTGTCTCCTTACCTGTCAAATGAATACCATACCCTGTTACCTTCCTCAAAAGTATGTTGAGGACTGATATAACTTATGTGTTAGTAATTTGAAATCCCCCTAATAGAATACTGCTTTTGTATAAAGTTAACCTCAGTTCAGAAAGACTGATTTTTGTGAATTTAACTTTTGTGCTAAGCAAACTGTCAATTTGTGAAAGATTTTCTACCACTCAACACTAAATTGCTAAATTGAGTTGATTCTGAGACGCATAATTTCTCTTGCTATACTTTGTTTATAGCTGGAACAGATGGTGATCAAAATGGACTTGATCACCCATCTGTTGAAGTTTCCCTGGATGAAAACTCAGGAATGTTAGTAGACGGGTTTGAAAGGACCTTTGATGGGAAGCTCAAGTGTCGGTACTGCAACTATGCCAGCAAAGGCACCGCACGACTCATTGAACACATTAGAATCCACACAGGTAACGGAGAAGTGGCTGGAGAGGGCATTTCTTTACGGGCAGGTTGATCTATCATATAAATAGTTGTGATAGTTTGAAAATGAAGGTGGATGTAAGGTTTGAATAAATGGAGAAGTGACTCCATTTTTACACAGCAATAGCATACAGCATACAAGGAAGTGAGGCCCCTTGTACAGCTTCCCCTTCCTTAGCCATCTTCCTTCTTAATCTAAATAATCTCAGCATCTGTCTGCTTCTCAGGTTGGGCAGGTTAATGCTGAAGACAGCATGAAGTGATAAAATGTTTTTATCTTTATCCTTACTAAGTACGTTTCCTTTGCAGACCAGGGAAAAGGTTTCTGTACGGTTGCAGGCTACACTGCTAACCCTCAGATGTCACCTTAGCCACCCCTTCTGTGAAAGGGATTCATTCCACTAGTCAGTATAGTATAAAGGCTGTTATATGCAGGTTTCTTAATAAATTTTAATAATTTTTTTGCAAATGTGTTATTCTGAAAAGCATTTTATTTTTTGATCAATTTCTAAATCTAATGAATGGACAAAATACGAAACTTTTCATAAATGAGCTACTCTTGCAGTTTCTCCCCCATTTTTCTTTTTAAACAGGTGAGAAACCTCATAGATGTCACTTGTGTCCATTTGCATCTGCTTATGAGCGTCATCTGGAAGCCCATATGCGTTCCCATACAGGAGAAAAACCATATAAATGTGAATTGTGTTCCTTCCGCTGCAGTGATCGAAGTAACCTGTCCCATCATCGAAGGCGCAAGCATAAAATGGTACCAATGAAAGGTACTAGGTCTTCCTTAAGCAGCAAGAAAATGTGGGGGGTTTTACAGAAGAAAACAAGCAATCTGGGCTATAGCAGACGAGCACTAATCAACTTAAGCCCACCTTCCATGGTGGTCCAGAAGCCAGACTACCTTAATGACTTTACCCATGAGATCCCGAATATCCAGACTGACTCCTACGAAAGTATGGCAAAAACCACACCAGCTGGTGGCTTGCCAAGGGACCCCCAGGAACTCATGGTTGACAACCCTTTAAACCAGCTGTCAACTCTAGCAGGACAGTTGTCCAGTTTGCCGCCTGAAAACCAAAACCCCGCATCCCCTGATGTGGTTCCCTGCCCCGACGAGAAGCCTTTCATGATGCAGCAGGCCTCTGCTCAAGCAGTGGTTTCTGCCGTGTCAGCCAGTGTTCCTCAGAGCTCCTCGCCCACTAGCCCCGAAGCTCGGCCGCCACATAGTCACAGGAACTATAGTCCGGTGGCAGGTCCGAGCAGTGAACCAAGTGCTCACACGAGTACTCCCAGCATGGGAAACAGTCAGCCAAGCACTCCAGCTCCGACCCTGCCGGTCCAGGACCCTCAGCTTCTACACCACTGCCAGCACTGTGACATGTACTTTGCCGACAACATCCTTTACACTATTCATATGGGATGTCATGGGTATGAAAATCCTTTTCAGTGTAACATATGTGGATGCAAATGTAAAAACAAGTATGATTTTGCCTGTCATTTTGCAAGAGGGCAACATAACCAACACTGATGGAAAACAATCACGTTATGCTTTACTTGGTTTGCCTTTTTGTGTTTTGTAGTTTACTGTTGTTTTCTGCAGGGGAGGGGTGGGGGTGTCGTCCCTATTAAGGTGTTTGCTAATTTAAAGTCTATACATACAGAGTATAAATTTGACAGTGGAAACAAAATTTCTTTTTTCTTTTTTTTTTTTTTCCATAAAAACCTTGTCAGGGTCATTTATGTATTAGAACAGTTGGACATGTTGGTGTCTGTTTTTTCGTTTCATTTAGACATTTGAGAATTTGAGTGCAATGATAATCTTACAAGTGGTCATTTAAATTTCTCACATTTATGATCCATAAAAACTTCAAGGCTGATAGATACCCTTGGTATTTCAACATCTACACTGCAGCTAGATGTTATTTCTGCCATAATTTCAAAATGGTAAATTACTTTCTCTTACAAAATCTGTTACAACTTATTTCAATGTTTAGTGGAGGAATTGCCTTTGAAATTGCCCTTAATTAAAAACTATTTAGTTAACATAGCTTAGTTGAATCAGTAGTTTAATTTCAACTGATAATAGTAAAGCAATTTCAGTGTAGTAAATCTTTCTTTTTTCCATAAGGGAAAATATAAAACATTGAATTCTTTTAAAATTAAAGTTATAAAAATATGAGGTAAAAGTTCTGAAAAGAAATGAAACTTAAGACTTTAAATTGAAAATGGAGTTTAATAGTTAAAATACCTGCCTGTTCAACTTGTAGTTTAAACACACAGCAATTTTCCATTGGATTCTTTTTATTATACTTGTAATTTATTTTAAAAACTACAGGTAAATACATGAGAACACTAGAAATATCAGAGGATTATCTATGAAGATGCCTTTTTTCCTTTTAATCTGAACTGTTCATTTAAATCTTCATTCTGATGTTACACGTGAGGTTGATAACTATACTGAGAATCTGCTATTCCTTCTATTCCTTTGATGACCAAAGAGGTACAGTGGAAGTCATCCATCTTATTCCTAGGAAATGCGGTCCTTCCCCCCAAAATCTGAAGTTTCCTTTTCCTGCCTTCTATCCATTTATTGCCCATAATTTTCAAGAAAAGGTAGGTATAGAAACACATGGGAAAATGTGATGGTGAAGTGATATTTACAAAAATGAGAACATATGTCCAAAACGAATTCTGGACTCCTCTTCAGAATTGGCCATTTAAGATATTTTCTGTGAATTCAAGTTGTAATGCTTATTTGCAGTTTTACCAGTCTTTAATGTACAGCAAGAAAACTATATAAAACTGTGAATTGAATCATCATTAGTAGAAGAGGATAAAAAAAGTGTGGAAATGGATATAAAAATGCATTTAAACATATTTGTTTACAAAAATAAAACTTGCTATATAAATCCACAGTAAGTAATTTTGATTAGGAGGCTGTTTTTGTGTAATAACTAGCGGACTCTGAGGACAGCTTGGTCAAACAATAAAATATATTGTTACTAACTGTTGGTTTCTGTGTACTTTGCAAAATTTTTATTTTTAATTTGGTTCAAATCTTGAAAGTTACTAATTGGCCGTTTAAGCAAGTATTCTAACTATTAAGCATTAACTAAGAAGGACTTCTACACTTAATAGTAAGTGAAAGGGTAATGTTGATGGTGTAAGTCCACAAAAACCCCCAAGTGCCAAGTTAATACATCTTCTGCCCTCCCTTCCAAATGCTAGAAAGCCATTAAAATGAGTTCTGTGGTTTAATATCCAATCTAAACTAATCTCCATCGCATTGTTGAAAAAGCTGCATCAAGGAGTTTCTGCAAACAAACCTTGTCAATCTGAGGCTTGTGAATCTAAAGTCTGCAGCCTGTTCTGCTCTGTTGCTTGGAGCGCTCGCTGCTCAGATCAGTTTTAGTGCAGCCATTTCCAAATGTGTAACTTGGCCCTCGTATGTATATATTGTCAGAAACAAGTTGCTGTCATTTGGAAGCTTTTGTGGTTATTTTTTTCTTCTATTTTATTCTTCATATAAAAGCAATACCACAAAATAGAAAATGAAAGTTTTCATTAAACAAAAAGGAAGAGCTCTCATGTTAAAATCACTTTATTAACTGTATATTCTGGGCCAAATAGTGACAAATACATTTTTTTCTGACAACTAAGGAGAGATGTTTTGAAAGTACATTTTAGTTCAAACAGATTTTTTTTCACAATTGCAAACTAGAATGTATAATTTTAAAATTCCTAGGACTTAAAGAGCACAGTTGTATTCCAAAGGTACCGATGCTTGAAAGCTGTAGTTAATTCTAAATGCACTAAAGTTTTTGAAGCAAATCTACCTTAGACACTTTTTTAGTATTGTATTTTTAAAAATATTTAGGATTTTATTTAAGTTTTTTGTGAGTTAAATTCTGTATTGGAAAGATGTTAGTATCTTCTATTAAGTATTGAATATGTTTCTCCCATTTTATTTTTAATCAAATATTTTATAGAAATGAGTTCAGAAAAGTTTAACATGCACTATTTATAATACTTTGCTGTTAACAGGCAATGTTCTGAAACTAAATTTATTTTTGTTCAGTGAACATAAGTTTAGATTTTTAAAGTTGGTAGATACTTTATCTCCACTAATATTTTTTTAAGAAACTGTGAAGAGATTAACAGGGAGTAACTTTATTTCAGATTTTATGAATATAGTATGTAGCTACAACTTCTTGAAATTCAAGTAAAGGCTAGACTTTTACTTTGAAAAAATTTCACTGGATATTTTCCAGTGCTATTTCATTTTAGAAATAAGTGTTTGCCATTCATCTGCAGAACTGTTTGACAAAGGGAATATTACTAAAAATTCAGAGATAAACTTCATTTAAGTTCTACAAAAATATTTATCAAATGGATATATTATTTTTTAAAAAATTCCCTGCTAAGGACTTTGCATTAAGTAGTCTTAGAGGGTATATGGTTTCTAGAACTTGGTTTTGTTAATATGTACTTTGATGTCAAGAACATATTTTGTATGTAAAACATAAAACTTGAGTATGGTTGCAAAACACACTATTGTTTAGGGATTCCAGAAAGCAGTTTAATGCTGAAATAACTCTATCTAGTATGTAGTTCATATTGTGAATGAAGCTTTGCTTTTGTAATATATGAATAAAAAATAACACTTTCTAATGATCTCGATTTTTCTTTTTTGAAAACTAGGATCCAATTAGTTTTTTAAATAATTTTCCAGTGTGTAAAATGTTCATTTTTTTTTTTTTTTTTTGAAGATTTTATGGCTACCTTGGTTTGGATTTGTAGAGTGCCTTACCCATGAGAAGATGTTGCATGAGTTAAAAGCAAAAAAAACAGTTCCGTGATGAGCATCTTGTCTCCTTCCTAATTTCTTCTCTTTATTTAAGGTGTGACCCCTGCCCCCCCACAACTGTTCTGGCACATAAATTGAGGAAGTCTTCCTCTGATGCTTAATTATCCATGTCACATCTGACAAGTGACTGACTGAAGTAGTTTCTGTTATGACAAATGGATCTTTTAGAATGGACTGATTTTTTTTCCCCCCTTTGGCAATTCACATCATTGGCCTAGAAAACATCCAGTAATACAGACTTGTTTAAATTAGTTTGCAGAATCGTAACCAAAATGGGTTTGATTGGAAATCAAGTTTTAATGCTGCTTTGAAAAATACTTCCGTACAATGTTATCTTTCTCATAATGAAAAAAAGAAATAACATCTGATAAGTCCATGGTTTGTTGAAAGCACAGGTATTTTTTGTTTCCTTGTCTTAGGTCTTCCAAAAACTCTGCTTTGAGCTTGTTAAGTTCTTCGGCTAGAAGTTTCAAGTTGTACGGAAACACCTGTTCACCTAAAATAAAGATATTCTCAAATTATTTGTGTAAATTAAATCAAGCTGGACTGATGACAGCAGGAAATTAATTTGATTACTTCAGACAAACCATTCAGATTCTTCTATAAATCATAATTGAGTTGGTGTAATATACAGACAAAGGTCACATTAATGTGATACAGGCAGATCATTTAAATAACTTGCTATGACATGCACAAGCAGAAAAGATAAACCTGAAAGGGACTTTGTGTTGACAAAATAAGTTGACTGAATTCTTACTGAATTAACAGGTAGTGAGGCAAAAAAGCAGAGCTAGAAAATGACAATTTGGCTTTGAAGCTCTGATAGACAATACCTAGAACAGTTATCCAATATAATTTTCTACAATGATGGAAATATTCTATATCTGCCCTATTCAGTCCAGCAGCCACTAGCCATGTGGGTAGTGTGACTGAGAACTGATTTTTTTTTTGAACAGCTTTACAGAGATATAAATCACATAACATACAGTTTACCCATTTAAACTACAATTTCGTGGTTTTAGTATATTCACAGATATAAGCAACTATCACCACAGTCAATCTTTGAATATTTTTATCATCTGTACTCTAGCTATCACCCTCTTAACTCCATTCCCCTTGTCTCTGCCCTCAGTCCCTAAGCAACCGTTAATCTACTTGGGGTCTCTAGATTTCCCCATTGTGGACATTTCACATGACTGGACTCATAACGTGTGGCCTTTTGTGACTGGCTTCTTGCACTTTGCATAATGTTTTTAAGGTTCATCCATGTTGTTCATTCCTTTTTATGGCTGAATAATCCATTGTATGGATAGACCACATTTTGTTTGTCAGCTGATGGACATTTGGGTTGCTTCTACCTTTTGGCTATTAGGAATAATGCTGCTATAAGCACTTGTGTACAAATTTTTATAGGAACATATGTTTTCATTTCTAGGTCCCGTGGTAATTACATTCAATTGTCTGAGGAACCGCTAGGCTGTTTTCCAAAGCAGCTGCACCACTTTACATTGCCACCAGTGGTGTATGTGGGTTCTGAGTTCTCCACATCCTAACAAACACTTGGACTTTTGGATTCTAGCTGTCCTAGTGGGTGTGCAGTGGTATCTCATTGTGGTTTTGATTAGCATTTCCCTGATGACTAGTGATGTTTTCATGTGGTTACTGGTCATTTGTATATCTTCCCTGAAGAAATTTCTATTCAGATTCTTTGCCCATTTAAAAAATTGGGTTATTTGTCTTTATTGTTGAGTTGTGAGAGTCCTTTATGTATTTCGGATATAAGTCCCTTATGAGATGTGATTTGCAAATATTTTCTCCCATTCTGTGGGTTGTCCCTTCACTTCCTTGATGGAAGGAGAACTGAATTTTTAAATTTTATTTAAGCACAGTTCTGGAAGCTAGTACCACCTCCTTCATACACACAAAAAATTAATGGGTAGGAAAAGAGTCAAGAGTAATTTGGGCATAACCCTATTCCCCCCTTCCCTTCATTTTATGGACAGGCAAATAGTTGAAAGAACTCCTACAACACCTTTTTGTTTTCATTCTGATCTGATGCCATTTTTGTTCCAGCTCTCTTTTTCAAACTTTGGATTACAACGCATAAATGGGTTGCAAGTTGCAACCAGTGTTTTTCTAAGATGGAATCAAATAGAACACAGTTCATTAAACATGTGAGGGTTTTGTGAAACTTGTTTCTATGCAGGAGTGTGTCTGTACTGGGCTACACACTAGGTTACAGTATTAAAACCTGCTTACGGATCATGGTTCAAAAAAGTCTGGAAAACAATATGGTTAGTATATTGTTTCTTTTTCCAATGTTCTAAGTTTTTGTAAAGGTATTAATAATAAATGTTGGTGATGTAGGGGAACATAACAGAAAGCATAAACTAGAATCAGACTTAGCTCAGCATCAGGTTGCGCAGGTACAATATTTAGCAGGTGTTAAGTTCAGCCTTGGACAAGTTACTTATCCTCTCAGACCTTCCATTTCCCCATTTGTAAAATTACACTTACCTGATAGGATTCTAAAGACTAGAAACAATATTTATAAGGCACTTAGCATATAAAAGGAGTTCAAGAAATGTTAAGCTGCTGTTATTTTTTAAATCAAATTTTAAATATAGCAAAGAGTTCAATATTTAAAACCTGAAGGAATTATTTTATAAAACTATAATTATCACATATTTCATCTAAGTTCAGACTGACAATGCACTAAGCCTGTTCAAACTCCATGCTGATTTTACACCTGGCCCCTGACTACCTCTCCCCATCCCTTACTTCACCCCAGACTCAATGGCTTCTTTTCTGTTCTAGAGCAATACCAACTTTACCTGTGGACTTTTGCACTTGATTTGTCTACTGCCTGAAATGATCCTGCAAGCATCAGCATGGCTTGCTGTTTCCTTTCATTCACATCTTTGCTTCAATGCCATTTCCTCTGAGAAGCCTTCCTGATTACCCTCTTAAAAATAAATCCTCCCATCACTACCTTGCCTTACCCTACTTTACTTTTCTTCAGAGCACCGGCATATATTCATATATTTATTTATTTTTTGTCTGTCTCCTCACTATGACGTTCTGCTCCCTCACAACTCCCCAGTATCCAAAATAAAGCCTAGTACAGAGTAGCCACTCAACAAAAACCTACTGGATGGATGAATGCCTGGTTCCAGAGGTAGAAGTTTTAGCTTAATATAACCAAGTTGCATATTTAAACTGAAAACGTGATGTAAACTTTATGAATGAAAGCAAATAAACTACCCACGTCCAGGGAACAAGAGTAGCAGGAAAGAACAGTCTCAACTAAATAGAATCTTAACTACTCAACACACCTTTCGCTTCCTTCATTGTCTGAGAGACAATTCTTCGGAGGGTCTGATCAGCTTGATGAAGAATGTTAGTTGAACAGATAATTCTGTCTGTTTCCTAGGTAATAGACATTGTTATTGGAACAGTTATCTAGTTTTACAAAAGAAGTAACTAAAGTGTAGGGGATGCACAGGTGAAGAGACAAAGAAAAGGAAACGTGACTTTTCTGTTCCAGTTATTCTTCCCTAGGAGAGGGTCTAAACGAAATACATCCAGTTGTAAACTGGGTTCCACATGGGCAGTATGCTGGTAAATGTCTAAGAATGGGCTCTCAAAGAGAAAAACACAAACCTATCCATAGTATTTTGTCTATTTCTACGGTGTAAATATTCCCATCCACGCCTACTTCGAGCTACCAACATAATGTCAACAGGCTCCAACGTTTCTGAAAATTTAACAGTCGTCTTTGACCAGGCAGTGCGAGCTCCCTCCAGAGTACCACTGCATCCAGGTGTCAGGAGCTGAATGCTGGTAAGATGCCAAGGCAGGGACAAAGTGTCTTTCACATGTTACTCATATTTTACACTCAGGTCAAAAAGATCTTCCTACAAAAGTTCCTTCTCATTTATACTAAATCTAAACTGGAAGACTTACCTTTTGTTCCACGTTCTCCTCCACGTATTTTATTGGATTTTCCAAAGCCGTAAGCAGTAAATCAGTCAATTTCAGTCTATAAGACAAGGTGGGATAAAATAAATCCTTATATCAAACACCTGTTTTTAAAGAACTTGTGTTTATGGGTACTAAGCTGAATTCTAGAGGAATGAAAGTGGTATATCCAAACTCCTGAACAAAAGGGGAAAAGCAAAGTGATTTGGGAGCTACCTTCTACTTGCAAAATTAAAATGTAGAAGCTCAAAACAAGTGATAGGCCCCCCAAATCCCCTCATGTAAAAAATACTAATTTCCTAAGACTCATATTAATAAGGTTTTAAAAGACAGTCTCTCTTTTCCCTCATTAACTGCTGAACTTTAGGCTCCTAGAACTTTATATTCCCTAAAGAAGGAGGCTTAGTCTTTACTTTCTGGCTTCTGCTCATTCACTGGATGTGAATTTGCAAAGTTCCCCACAGGACAAGAGGTCATCGAGGGTTGCAGTAGAATTCATTTATTCATTTAACAAATATTTATTGAGCATCTTCATATATGAAAAATGTTGTACAACTATGTATGTGAAACTATGTGCTAAGCTGGGGTTGTAGCAAGATCCCTACCCTCTCTAAGCCTGATAACATAATGGAGAGAGACAGAGAATAAATAAATAAGCAAAAAATAATAGTTTCAGACAGTGACAAGTGGATAAGTGAGTGAAGATAATGAACAAAGTGATCATAAGAGAGTGACTGGCTAGCCTATTTAACACCCTTCACGCTGGGTAGGATGGTCAGGGAAGCCAGTGAAGCTTACGTACGTGGGAAGGGTAGAGGGGACGGCAAGCACTATGGCCCCAAGACAAGAACAAGCTTCTCGTGTTCATGGGACAGAAAAGGCCAGTTTGGTTGAAAAGGAGCAAGGGGAGAGTCGTGGGCTATGAGGCTGGGGAGTTAATCAGGATTAGAGCTGGGGGGCGGGGAGGATAAACTGGGAGGTTGGAATTGACATGTACACATTACCATATATAAAATAGGTAACTAACAAGGACCTACTGTAGAGCACAGGGAACTCTACTCAATACTCTGTAATAGCCCATGTCCGAAAAGAATCTAAAAAAGAGTGGATATAGGTATAGGTATAACTGACTCACTTTGCTGTCACCTGAAACTAACACAACATTGTAAAGCAACTATACTCCAATAAAAATTAAAAACAAAGAAATTTAGGGATCAGATTTAAAATTCCAAAAAAGGAAAAGAAAAGTACTGAATGTCATGTCTCTGAGAATATAAATTATGAAGTCTGTCACTCAAACATCATGTGCATGACAGGCAGATTTTCGTCTGATGAGATTTTTAATTATACGAAGTGAAAACTTTTAATGCAATCATGAGAGAGTTACATGTCAAAGTAAAGCTCTAATTTAAGTTTTCCAGAATAGTCTCATCTTAAAAAACAAGATTCTTTTCCCCCCAGCGTTCCACTCTCTCTGTTTTTGCTGACCTAAACTTTTCCCCCTATGAGTCACCAAGCTAGAAAAACAAAACATCTTCCTTGAATGGACATATTTTTAGTAGAAGAATAGAACGTTAGGGCTTCCCTGGTGGCGCAGTGGTTGAGAATCTGCCTGCCAATGCAGGGGACACGGGTTCGAGCCCTGGTCTGGGAAGATCCCACATGCCACGGAGCAACTGGGCCCGTGAGCCACAGTTACTGAGCCTGCGCGTCTGGAGCCTGTGCTCCGCAACAAGAGAGGCCGCAACAGTGAGAGGCCCACGCACCACGATGAAGAGTGGCCCCCGCTCGCCGCAACTAGAGAAAGCCCTCGTACAGAAACGAATACCCAACACAGCCAAAAAAAAAAACCAAAAGAATAGAACATTAAAAAAAAAAAAAATCAGGGTTAGAGTGTGCAAGTTATGGTAAGGAGTTTAAACTTTGCTCAGATACAAGGAGTAGCACTGAAAA
Organism: Balaenoptera musculus; assembly: GCF_009873245.2. NCBI lineage: Eukaryota > Metazoa > Chordata > Mammalia > Artiodactyla > Balaenopteridae > Balaenoptera > Balaenoptera musculus. The sequence goes on from NC_045800.1 coordinate 9,043,003, forward strand.
AACATAAGCCAGTGAAGTCACTGAATTAAACCTTCACCTCAACGTGATCTTTCTCACGAAGAAAAGAGCCCAGGTTCTGGAATGAGTGAGACTGCAATGGGTCCAAATCTTGGCTCTGCTATTTACTATCTGGATATGTTACTTTACTTACCTGGGCCTCAGTTGTCCCATCATGAAAGGGGGATAATTGTATCTGCCCTCAAAGGGTTGTTGTGAGGACTGAATCAGATTATACATATAAAGTGTTCAGAACTTGCCCAGGACATAGTATCTGCTCAATAGCTGTTGCTGCTAATAGTAGTACTAGTAGTAGCATTAGTAGTGGTAATAGTAGTGGTAGTGGTAACAGTAATAGTAGTGGTAATAGCAGTAGTGGTGATAGTAGTGTAGTAGTAGTAGTAGTAGTAGTAGTAGTAGTAGTAGTAGTATTTCACAGAAGCCTGGGAAAGGTATATTTGTCACATCATCTTTCAACTTCCAATACAGGGCCACCAGACTTCAGACTTCAGTCATAGCCATGCTATGACTATTTTGGACCATATTCTTAAGACCCAAGACAAAACTGCAGATTATGTTCAGGGTGGGTACTGACACTGGCAAAGCTCACACTCCTCCTTGCTTCTAGCAAGAACTGGCCCCCAGAGCAGAGATGCTAACCTTAGGCTGCTCTCACGGGGCAGAATGGGGCATCTCAACGCCTCAACCAGCCATTCACTTGCGAAGGAAAACATTTTCAGTATTCCAGAAAGAGGAGCCATCAGTTGGCTACATGCTCGCCTTCTCAAAGTTTCAAGATATTATGAGAAGTTAAAATTAGAAATCTCAGCCATAGCTTATTTCATTAACCCTATAAACAACAGTTACTTAAATCGAATTTTTTCTTTTTTTCTTAGAATGTTAGAGTATTACAAAATCCATGGAAACTGTATCCTGGGAACAAAACATTTTGAGGAATGAGTTTAAAAAATTAGCCTTTTAAAAACTGCTGATCCCCTCTGGAAAACAGTCAAGCAGGAACTAAGGAACTGTGGGCAATATACCTCTCGAACTGCGCTGTCCCATGCAGCAGCCGCGGGCCACATGCAGCCAGTTAAGTTTAAAGTGATTAAGATAACATTTAAAATTCAGGTAGTAAGTTGCACTGGCTATACTTCTCAAGTGCTCAATGGTCAGTCGCATGTGGCTAGCAGCTACCATACTGGGCAGGGCAGATAGAGAACATTTCTATCATCAGTGAGACTTCTATCAGAAAGGTGCTGAACTAGAACTCTCCAGAACTCTAGAATTCTCAAGACCTATTTTAGGAATGAAATGCATTAGCCACCACAGCCACAAGCCTCACATCTACACAAGCAGTGTAACTGGAGTGAGGGTTAAGGCAAATTAGGATTTAGTACCAGTTCCACTCCTTTTCTCTCTATAAGAAAACTACTGGGCAATCTGTTTAGACTACGCTACTTCAGCAAGAGTATCAGAGATGTGCCCTACTCTGAACTCCCTGCCCTGACCTCTGGGAAACAGTATAACTTTAACAAGAGTACACATTTGCAAACACACCTGGGTTCACGTCTCAGCTGTAACAATCTCAGTGACTCTGGGCAAACTAAACTTCCTCACTCAGTTTCCTCTTCTAAAGAAAGGGGAAACAATGTCCCTCTCCAAGGCTTGTGTGAAGAGTAACCAGGTGGATACAGGGAAAGCATTCAGCACAGGGCCTGGCTCAGCAAAGCAGCTAGTGAAGGACACCTTTGAGTAGGCTACCTGGCCTCTGAAGCACATGCTGGGCTCTGAATTGTGAGGCTGTTGTGTTCCCAAGCATTTTTCTCAGGGTTGGGCTTTTCTATCTTGCTTCCCATCAGGTGGATGGTCTCGGCAGGCACTGGAAGTGGTCTCTGGCCATTCCTCTGTAGACAGGTCTCGAGAGAACACTCTAAAAAGAGCTGGCAAAAGCCTAATGAATCTGAAAACCATTCAAAAACCACAAAATTACTAGGGTACTATTTTTCCAAAATGTGAAATATACGTAGACACGTTAGACACGTTACCCCACCTGCAGCAGGAAAGACCGTTTGCAATACTGAACATGTAGCTTTGAAAATTAAGTAAATCCATATAAACCTCCTAATCCAATCAAGCTCTCACTAAAGACAGTAGTGATTTTGATATGCGAATAAATGTCTCTGAGTGTAAGAAAAAAAATGTGTTAATTACATTTCCGAGCCAGCTGATAGACTTGATATCTCATACTTTGATAATAAAAGTTGTCATCTAAAATCAAAAGCAGAGGTCTAGAAACAGCAGTCTTCGTTAAGAGATAGTGAGACTGGGCCTCAAGTGCTGAAGAAGATATCAGATCTTGATCCTTCAAGCAGGTTAGAAAATCCTCCCACATGGCTTCAGTCCTGCTGGGTGGGGCAGACATCTGACACCCATTAATGACAGCCAGAAAGAAGTATTCAAGGTACTTCAACAGTTCCTGGCGAAGCGATTTCCACTGGGATGGCTGCAAAATACCATAGAATTGCAATTTATATTAGGCTTTGGCCAGTAGGGTGGTCATGCCTCAACAACCCCCTGCTCCATATGATAATTTCTGAACCATCTGGAGTTCTCTAGACACAACTTGCTTTCTCATCCTCATGTCTTCATATACGCTGTTCCTCTGCCTGAAAAACTACTCAGTGATGTTAGTTCTCTGTGAACTCTTCTCAGACTCAGCCATGCGGAAGGCAGCTCAGATCGTCCCTTGCCTATCATGACGCCCTGTTCTGTGTATATTGGGTCTCCACTCTAACAGGGTTTACATTGTTTAGGTATCTCTATGTCCCTGCTAGATCAATAGTCTACTGTATACCCAGGCTTCAGCAGAGGGTCAGACATCTAATAGATGCTCCAGAAATGTATATGAAATGACTGAATGAATAAGTGAATAAATGAAAGAATGAAAAGCTGTTACCATCCAGGAGAAAGGAGGAACCAAAATCAATACCCTGGGACTTCCCTGGTGGCACAGTGGTTAAGAATCCGCCCGCCAATGCAAGGGACACGTGTTAGATCCCTAGTCCAGGAAGATCCCACATGTTGTGGAGCAACTAAGCCCGTGCACCATAACTACTGAGCCTGCGCTCTAGGGCCCGTGAGCCACAACTACTGAAGCCCACGCGCCTCGAGTCTGTGCTCCGCAACAAGAGAAGCCACCGCAATAAGAAGCTCCCGCACCGCAACAAAGAGTAGCCCCCGCTCGCGGCAACTAGAGAAAGCCCGCGTGCAGCAACGAAGACCCAACGCAGCCAAAAATTAAAAAAAAACAATATCCTGCCAAAATAAAATAGTTTGGCTAAGATATAGCAATGCTCATTTGCCCTTGAAATAAGAAAAGTTGTAGATAGAAAGAGGATCAGCTGAAAGGTCCCTGGGTCCAGATGAAAAGACCTCAGGCTAACAACAGGATTGGAATGGGATAGGGAAAGATAGAGGAAGGAGATTGAGGAGAAGAGAATAAATAGCTTGAAAATATAAGCAGTCTTGCGCTGCTCAAAGGCTCTGGTGAACACTGACATAGTTATGAGGTCAAGGCTGGAGGGAAAACACAAGGACAGGAGATCAGGATCCCTCTCCTGTCTGTCCATGCTCTACCACGTCACTGAGATTATGGCACATAAAACAAATACATCAGCAAAACCCGCTCAAAAGGAAGCAGAAACACGATCACTTCCTAAAAGGTGAGATATCCTACTCGTGGTGACTGGATGAGCCCCATGGCCTTGGTCTGTAGGGGGAGAGTGGAAAAAATATAATAAGAAAAGTGAGGGAAAACCCCAGCAGATACCACAATCCCTATCAACAACTTCCAGCTTTCTCCATAGCGGTAAAAATACTATTACTTAAGTAAATCCGGTGTTACCAGGGGCCTGATACTGTATTTACCTCACAGTTAACCAAGAATGGGGAAGTATATAGCTTTTGTGGAGAAGTTCAAAATTCTTCCATGTGCCAAATGTACTGTATTTTTGCATATATACTTACAGAGTGGAATCACACCATATTTGCATTTTATTTATGTGAATTCATCTACATTCGGCACTAAATGACAAAAATAACTTTAAATTTTTCAGAATATGTTAATCAAAAAGTATTTTCTCTAGAGTGAGCATGAGATGGGTGACGTGACTCTACTCTTCCCCGCGGAAGTCTCAGTTTTCACATGCTTCTCAGGGGGATGCATCTCACAGCGCTGAGGGTGATCTCAGGGCTTAAAGAGAAGTATGTACTGGGAACCCAAGTTGACCCCTAAATACAAGCCTATTACTTCATCTGGTGGTCAACTAAGAAACAGCCATCTTTTCCTACTCTGGCAAAAGCAGGTTTACCCTCAGTTGAATGAAGATCCAGCTTCAGAGGCCAAGTCCTTCATTTGAACAGAATCTATTGTCACAGGAGGGGCCCTAATAAGTACCCTGTCACTTATAATTTTGTATCCTTTTTCTTTAAAAGGGTTTCCCCAAACCGCATAACTTAAAGCCCCACAATACCTGGATTCGCCTGGCTGAATGTTAAATTGGCTGTGTTGGAATTTTTGAGAGATTCTGTCCTTCTTTTCAGAACAACCTTCCCAAAGGATTTTCAGGGGGATACTTGATTATGGGGGACTTCCACCTTGCACGCTGACTTCAGACCCTAACCTTATGCTGGTGGCTGTTTGCATCGTTTTCTATTTCTAGTCAACTCATTGTGTCAAACCAGCTCCCCTTTCCTCGAACTCCAGTCTCTCCTCTATCAGGGACCCACCTCCCACACCAGGTATTACCCAGTACAAGAATCGTGGAGTTTGTAGATTTCCCTCCGCGACAGCAGTCTAGGCCCCGCCCCCTCCGTACTGACCAACGGGCGAGCGCTCGCCTCCTCTAGGAACGCGTCTGGCATGACGTCATCATAGGCGACGACGCCCACGGCCCAGCTCCTCTCTTGCCGTAGACTGTGGCTGAGGGCACGCGCAAAGGTCGACTTTCCTGCTGCGGGCAGTCCACAGAGGACGCAGAGACCTAGCCTCTTCGGCTTCTCGCTGCGGGCTCCTCTGGCGTCCTCACCTGCCTTCATGCTGTCGCGAGAGACCCGAGGTAGTTGCCAGCGTTGTTTGCGGCAATGTCCGCCAACTGCGCATGCACAGTCTCCCACCGCCCTATTGCGCCGCCTATTGGCGCAATGGAGGAATGGGCGAGCCTTCGGCTCCAAACACCATGCGTGGTCGCGGTTGTATCCGAGGTCGTCCCCTTGGTCCCCTGAACCCCTGGTACTGAGCTTTCTGTGAGGCGAGTCCTCTAGTCTGGGAAGTCCACGGGGATGCGTTTCGTAAAACCTGGACGTTTCCTAAAGGGTCAGAAAGTTAGACAATCTTCAGTTAGAATCATCCGTCCTTCCGGAAACTTGCAAACCATTAGGATCTGCGCCTCGGGTTTTTGTTTGTTGGTTTTTACGATGAAGTCCGTTGCCCAGGAAAATCGCAGAAGAGACTTCGAGTCTTTTCCTCCAGCAGTCTTTGGAAGGTCAATTACTGGAAATCAAAAAATAGGAGTCGAATCTGAGTCCGACGACTGTGCTCCGCTGCCCTCACAGTTGTGATAGGTGGAAGGGCAGAGTAAATAGTAGTCATTGCACCCTAACGCCGCCAGTCGGCAGCAAGTGTGAGGAAATAAAGGCAGGAAAGGAACATCCCCAGACTTCAAGTCCAGTGCATTCATGCAGAGCACACTAGGTATTTTAGTGTTAAAAAAGAAACGCTAGGGCTTCCCTTGTGGCGCAGTGGTTGAGAATCTGCCTGCCAATAGAGGGGACACGGGTTCGAGCCCTGGTCTGGGAAGATCCCTACATGCCGCGGAGGAACTGGGCCCGTGAGCCACAACTACTGAGCCTGCGCATCTGGAGCCTGTGCTCCGCAACAAGAGGCCGCGATAGTGAGAGGCCTGCGCACCGCGATGAAGAGTGGCCCCCACTCGCCGCAACTAGAGAAAGCCCTCGCACAGAAACGAAGACCCAACACAGCCATAAATAAATAAATAAATAAATAAAATTAAAAAAAAAAAAAAAAATTCCAACTATAAAAAAAAAAAAAAAAAAAAAAAGAAACGCTAGGGCTTCCCTTGTGGCGCAGTGGTTGAGAATCTGCCTGCCAATAGAGGGGACACGGGTTCGAGCCCTGGTCTGGGAAGATCCCTACATGCCGCGGAGGAACTGGGCCCGTGAGCCACAACTACTGAGCCTGCGCATCTGGAGCCTGTGCTCCGCAACAAGAGGCCGCGATAGTGAGAAACCCGCGCACCGCGATGAAGAGCGGCCCCTGCTTGCCGCAACTAGAGAAAGCCCTTGCATAGAAACGAAGACCCAACACAGCCAAAAATAAATGAATAAATAAATAAATAATAAAAATAAAAGGAATTCTTAAAAAAAAAAAAGAAATGCTAAGCTGTGAAGAAGTATAAAACAAATTCCCTCTGTGGGGATGTGGTGTAGAAAAATTGAATTCATTTTCTATCTTTCACCTTATTTTAGGAGATTACTTCTTAGTCATATGAAGTTATGTTTAAAATGTGAACGAGTGAAAATCAGTGTATACTGGGACAAAATATAATCAATAACCCAGTGCTAAATCTGATATATTTGTGATTACAGAGCATGTACACATACATTATCTCATTTTCTTTCTCTTGGATTGAAGGTGAGCATTGAATTAAACATACTTTTCATTTCATGACATTATTGTCATAGGCCCAGTGCAAGATCCCTCTCCTTAATTTATTATTTTTCATCACTTATCCACACTCACACTCATTTCCTCCCCTTTTCCTAGGCAACCTTTTTTTTTTCTCGTTTAAACATGGTTATTGTTTGTTTACTTATTTTAAGATAGACTTTTTAAAGAGCAGTTTTAGGTTCATAGCAAAATTGAGCAGAAAGTACAGAGAGTTCACATATACCTCCCCCCACCCCCAGTCTCTCTGGCTATCAACATCCAGTGTGGTACATTTGTTACAATCGATGAACCTACACATCACTATCGCCCGAAGTCCACAGTTTACACAGGGTTTACTCTTGGTGTTATACATTCCATGAGTTTTGGCAAATGTATGATGATATGTATCCATTATTATAGTGTCATACAGAATAGGTTCACTGCCCTAAAAATCCTCTGTGCTCTACCTATTCATCTCTCCCTACCCCAGCAGCTGCTTATCTTTTTGCTGCCTCCATAGTTTTGCCTTTTCCAAAAGGTTATATAGTTGGAATCATACAGCCTTTTCATATTTGCTTCTTTCACGTCTTTCATGGCTTGATTGCTTGTATCTTTTTAAGCACTGAATGATACTCGACTGTCCGGATGAATCACAGTTTATCCATTCACCTACAAAGGTTATCTTGGTTGCTTCCAAGTTTTGGCAATTGTGAATAAAGCTACTATAAACATCTGTGCATTTATGGACGTAAATGGACGTAAATTTTCAACTTATGTTATTTGGGTAAATACCAAGGAGCGTGATTACTGGATCTTGTGGTAAGAGTATGTTAGTTTTGTAAGAAAGTGACAGACTGTCTTCCAAAGTGGCTGTATCATTTTGCATTCCCACTGCAATGAATGAGAGTTCTTGTTGCTTCATATCTTTGTCAGCACTTGGTGTTGTCAGGGTTTAAAATATTCTAATAGGTGGGCAGTGTAACCAAACAGGACCCTGTGGGGCCTTCCCAGAACAGACCCCCCCCTCATCATGTCCTCCGCCTGCCTCTTGTCTGTAGAAAAACTTTAGCCTCCTAGGCCTTCCCCAGGTTCCAAACAGTAAATTTAATCAGAGAAGTGAGAAAATGCAGAAAGAAAGGAAAACAGTCAAGCAAGACAAAATAATAATAGTTTAGTCATTAAACAAAGTCAAGGACCTTTAGTTCCTCCTCAAGGGTTATAGATAATATTCTGAGCCAAGTCCTTTGAGCTCTTTTGCAGATACTGAAACCCCCACCAGGTGGAAGAAGTTAACTCTATGCTGCTAACAAGCACATATGCATGGGGGTCCTGGAATCAATCTCCAGCGGATACTGAGGGATGACTATCTTCTCTGGTGAGGTTTTTGTTCAGATCTTTTACCCATTTTTAAACTGGGTTGTTCATTTTCTTACTGTTGAGTTGTAAGTGCTGTTTGTATCTTTCGGATAACAGTCCTTTTGCAAATATTTTCTCCCAGTCTGTGGCTTGTCTTCTTGTTCTCTTGACACTATCTTTGGCAGAGTGGAAGTTTTTCATTTTAATGAATTCCAGCTTACCAATTACTTCTTTCATGGATCGTGTCTTTAAAGTTGTATCTAAAATGTCATCACCAAACCCAAAGTCATCTAGATCTTTTTCCTATGTTATCTTCTATAAGTTTTATAGTTTTGCATTTAGCATATAGGTCTATGATTACATTTGAATTAATTTTTGTGGAAGATAAAAATCCTGTATCACATTTTTTTTTTTTTTTTTACATGTGGTTAGCTGTTTGTTCCACCTCCATTTTGCTGAAGACCTTTTTTTCCTCCATTGCATTGTCTTTGCTTCTTTGTCAAAGATCAATTGACTATACTTGTGTGAGTCTATTTCTGGGCTCTGTATTCTGCCCACTGATCTGTCTATTCTTTTTGCCAATACCACACTGTCTTGATTACTGTAGCAGTACAGTTAAGTTGGGTACTGTCAGTCCTCTGACTTGGTTCTTCTCCTTCAATACTGTGTTGGCTATTCTAAGTTTGCCTCACCATATAAACTTTAGAATAATTTTGTTGATATCCACAAAAGAACTTACTGGACTTTTGATTGAGATTGTGTTGAATCTATAGATGAAATTGGGAAGAATTGACATCTTGACAACATTAAGGCTTTCTATCCATGAACATGGAATATCTCCTTTCATTTAATCCTTCTTTGATTTCTGTCATCAGAGTTTTGTAGTTTTCCTCACATAGACCTTGCACAAATGTTGTTAGGTTCATACCAAGTATTTCATTTTTAGGGTGTAATGTAAATCATATTGTTTTAAATTTGAAATTCTACTTGTTCGTTGCTAGTGTTAAGAAAGCAGTTGACTTTTGTATGTTAATCTTGTGTCCTGCAACCTTTCCATAATCACTTATTAGTTCCAGGAGTTTTTGGTTGATTCTTTGGGATTTTCTACAGACAGGTCATCAAAGACAGTTTTCTTTCTTCCTTCTCAATCTGTATACTTTTCATTTCCTTTTTCTTATTACATTAGCTAGAGCTTCCAGTATGATGTTGAATAGGAGTGGTGAGGCATTCTTGCTTCGTTCCTGATCTTTGTGGGAAAGCATCTAGTTTCTCACCATTAAGTATGATGTTAGCTGTAGGTTTTTTTGTAGATGTTCTTTTTTTAAAAATTTATTTATTTATTTTTGGCTGTGTTGGGTCTTCGTTGCTGCACATGGGCTTTCTTTAGTTGCAGCGAGCGGGGGCTACTCCTCGTTGCGGTGCACGGGCTTCTCACTGTGGTGGCTTCTCTTGTTACAGAGCACAGGCTCTAGGCACGTGGGCTTCAGTAGTTGTGGCACACGGGCTCAGTAGTTGTGGCCCACGGGCTTAGTTGCTCTGTGGAATGTGGGATCTTCCTGGACCAGGGCTCGAACCTGTGTCCCCTGCATTGGCAGGCGGATTCTTAACCACTGCTCCACCAGGGAAGTCCCTGTAGATGTTCTTTATCAAGTTGTAGTTCCCCTCTATTCCTAGTTTGCTGAGAGTTTTTTTTTTTTTTATCATGATGAAAATGTTGGATTTTGTCAAATGCTTTTTCTGCATCTACTGATATGATTGTGACTTTTCTTCTTTAACTTGTTGATATATTACATTACTCAATTTTCAAATGTTGAGCCAGCTTTGCATGCCTAGAATAAACCCCACTTGGTCATGGTGTCTAATCCTTTCTACACATCGCTGGATTTAATTTGCTAATATTTGGTTGAGGATTTTTGCATATGTATTCATGAGAGATACTGGTCTTTGGTGTTCTTTTCTTGTAATATCTTGTAATGTCTGGTTTTGGTATTAGGGTAATGCTGGTCTCATAGAATGAGTTAGGAAGTATTCCCTCTGTTTCTATCTTCTCAAAGAGATTGAAAAGAACCGATATAATTTCCTCTTTGAATGTTTGGTAGAATTCACCAGTTATTTTGGACCAGTTATCTTTTTTAACAACCTGTTTGGAACAAAATGATTTTTTAAAATTTTTATAAAAATTGTTTTATATTTCAGAACATCAAAACGAACTATTATGACTGCAAGTTTAGGTGTCCACTATCTAAAAAGACATGCTCTTCAAGGACAGGTTCAAAAATAAGCATGTGATGTTGGCATACAGCCATAATTAGAGTACAACCCTGAATTTATAAAGCTTTCTTCACAGACCTCACTCTCACCTGAGACCTAGAAAAGGACAATAATGTGATGAGATACTTACTGAATATGTGGTCTCTTAAATTAGCAGGGTGCCAACATGGTAACATTGCATTTAGTACCAGAGACAGAATATTTGAGAGTCCAGGTGGGTGAATTTTTGGGTCAAATAATGGGGCCCAGACCACTTGGGTATGTGAACTATGTCCGGCTCCACACACTCCCTTCTTCCCTCAGCCCCAGGGCTGACCACTTGGCCCTAGGGAAGGGAGCTACTCTTGGCTGTACTTCAGTGGAGGAAATACTACACACCTCTGAGAGTGTAAAGGTGTGCCACAAAATCATTCTCTTCTTGAGAATGATCTTAAGAATGTACTATCTCCTTATCAAAGAAAGCAAGTGATAACTCACATATATCTAACTCAGAGTTTCTCCCTTTCCTCCAGAATTTATATAGTCAAGTGGGCCATCCTCAAGAGACATTTGTGACCCATTTTCCCTCACATATTAACACATAACCTGAAGGCACACAGATCACTCCTGTTTAGGATTTATTGTTAAACTTGATTTAAATCACTATTAGATTGATTACATCACACGGGCAGTGTTAGTTGTCATCATTCTGTTCCTTCTGATACTCAGCAGAGAATGGAGGTTGGTCAGTAATCCTTCATGCTGGAGCAGTCACTCTGCTTTGAACTTGGGGTGAGACTGCTTGACTGACCTTACTTTGCTGGTTCTGTTCTATCAGTTCTGCCACTCACAGCCACAGGCATTGCATGGGACTCTTGCCTCACCTAGACTACCACATGGGCTGTAGGAGGTACCCAGCACCCAGTTCCAATTTTAGCTTTAGCTAAATCTTCCCATGTTGGGGGTGTTCATTCTGTTCTTCTCATGAGAGCTTTCAATTCACTGTGATCCAGCTGCCTGTTCCAAACATGTTAGTTGACCTTAAGGGGAACTGTATTCATCTGAGAGCAAGTGAGCAGAAAAAGCAATGTGTGACAACTCTGGGTTTAAGTTTCTGATCTGTATAATGAATGAAGTCCTCTTAAGGGGACTTAGAAAATCTGAGATTCCACCTTTTGACATCCCCAGTATCTTCAGAAGCAGATTTTCTCCTCTAGTTACTTTTAACACTGTTTTCCACCAACTCAGCACTCAAGTTCTTTAATCACTAACAGAAATTGCTAACAGTCTAACTGCCAAAGCCCAGGTTTATTTAAACATAGCAAGAGCCATAAGACCTCATCCCTCACCACTTTTGTCCATCTTCTCTTTTCTTTACTGATCCCTAGAGCTAAGCCTTCTGGAACCCCTTTCTAGTCACGAACAGATTTTTACTTTTAAAAAGACCTTGAACTGCTTTACCTTAACCTCCAAATGACTCTGATAGCATGGCATTGTTCACAACCTCTCCAAAATCTCACTTGTAGTTGCTGAGAAGATTAACTAATACATGTTTACTTTGTGGCCTAGTAGACACTTAGTAAATGCTGGTCTCCTTGGCTGCCACCCACTTATAGGTCCATGAAAATGAACTTCCTTACTTTACTCTCCAATGAGGTATTGCTCATACCCATTTCAATAACTCCTCCTCTAAAGTTTTTATGACAAAGTAAAAATTATAAGCTTATTCGCTCCTTTTCTATAATCACCATCAATGTCATTTCCAGCTGAATCATGTCACCAGTCTTATCTTCCTTCTTAGCTTCTTTAAAAAAACCTAATAAAGATAGCCTAAAGTGTGAGCCAGATACTCAAATGTTACCAAATCTTGAACTAACACTAGTATCTAGTGTTTTTCTGATTTCCCAAAGACCACTTTGCTCCTGGTATTGTTAGGATGAAAGCAAAGTAAATGACCTAATATGCTGAAAGTGGGTACTTAGACCCAGAATAATCATCAATCTCACTAACCCTAAGAACCACCAAAGTGTGTGAGGAAAGATCAAAGGTACAAGAAGCAGTTCTGCTAAGAAGAATCTGAATGCTACCAACCTCTGGCTCACAGATGAAACCGATGTCAATTCCTTGGTTTCTTAAGCTTCCAAAACAATTTTCTCAGAAGAAAGCAATTCCTAGAGATTTCCAACAGAGATTTTCACTGTTTCCTTACTTCCATCATGGTGTCATATGTTTAAAATTATTATAAAGATGTTTAAAACAATCAACCCCCTCGAAAGCCTAATAAATGAGCCTCGTATTTTAACAATGCGAAAGTTAACCATTCAATGTTCACTTGGTATTTGTGTACCAAATACTGCCTTAAATGCTGGGGATTCACACATAAATAAAGACATCGTCTGGTGTTAAAAAAAGCTCATAATTTATTTGAGGAGAGAAAGTGAGAAAAATAAAATGTGCACAGCACAGAGATAAATATAACTACAAATTTTAAAAATTTACATTGGCTGTTCACATTATGTTGTATATAAAAGCACAACTATCAAAGGTAAAACTGGTAAAAAGGATTCTATAGCTTCCCCTTAACCTGCAATCTAATAGTACAACATATCCCTGGAAGGACTTTAATAAACATACCTCAAAATTCTACAATTATACATAAAGACAGGTAATTTTTATAAAAAACACACAATATTCAAAATGAGTTGTGAACATACTATGTAGAATTTTTGCTCAGTTACTTCTTCACCATGTACAAGTGTCACAAAAACATAACAAAAAATAATAAAACACATCCAATAGTTGATTTAGCTTGGATACTATTTTATTTCATTATTAACTTACCAAAAGAAGAGTTAGTTCACATAGATCTTAAAACTCTAGGTAAGCAGTCTAAGACCCCAAGAATGCAGGATAAAACAATCCCATGAAATGGGTCCATTATGAAAGTTCTTTTTAAGCCAGGTATTCTGAAGCTGGAGTGGATTTTTCCGTAGATGATACCATGTTATTCATGCTGGTTACTTTTCAAGCCACTCTTTTTACTGGATTCGTTCACATTAGTGTATATTACTGTAGATCCAAGCAGAATAAGGTTGTTAATTTTTTTTAATGTAGAAGATAAAACCCACATAAACAAAAGCTCTTTGCAGTTTTCAACAGTTTAAGGGTATAAAGAGGTTCTGAAACCCAGAGTGTTTAAGAATCTGTTATAAGGCATGTACAGTTAGCAGTAAAACATGGTTATGTGATTACTACCTACCTTACCCCCAATACCTATATTTGTATCTTTAAAGAAATCTTTTCCCCAATTTTAATTCTTCTCTTTACTAAGACTCTAGGGTAGTGACAGTGGGCAGAGACAGGGAAGCAAGAAAAGCATGTAACAGTAGTGCAGGGTTCTTTTTTAAAGCTGCACACACTATCTCCTAATAAAACTCTACTACTTCCCCCACTTAGAATTAACTGCTGTTACTAATGGAAGAATGCACAATTCTTCAAGTCTTGTTGCTGTTTGTGCCTTGTAACAGATTCTTAAACACGAAAGGATACAGACTAAAGTTAGCAAAGCAAAGGCACATGGAGCAGAGTCCAAGAGAAACCAGGTGCAAGCATCCAGCAATGATGTGTGACAGCATGTGCAGAGTATTGCCAACCAAGGAAGCTCACCTGAGTCTTGGTGTTCAAGGTTTTTATTGGGGGTCAATCAGGTAGGCATGGAGCACCAATGTGCTGACATTAGTTTCTTAGTCTTCAGCCTCTTCAGAGGCCAAACTAAAAGAGTATAGCCCTGGGGGCTTCCCTGGTGGCGCAGTGGCTAAGAATCCACCTGCCCATGCAGGGGACATGGGTTCGAGCCCAGGGCCGGGAAGTTGCCACATGCTGCAGAGCAACTAAGCCCATGCGCCACAACTACTGAGCCTGCGCTCTAGGGTCTGCGAGCCACAACTACTGAGCCCGTGTGCCACAACTACTGAAGCCCATGTGCCCTAGAGCCCGTGCTCCGCAACAAGAGAAGCCACCGCAATGAGAAGCCCACATGCCACAATGAAGAGTAGCCCCCACTCGCCGCAACTAGAGAAAGCCCGTGCCCAGCAACAAAGACCCAAAGCAGCCAAAAATAAGTAAATAAATTTATATTAAAAAAAAAAAAGAGTATAGCCCTCACCACACATCACACTGTTAGCATAACCTAGCTGGCGGGGCTGAGGCCCATAGTTAAAAAGACAATTTTATTAAGCAGATATTCCAGCAGCTTAGAGGATAAGACAGGAGTTGGTCCGGAACCAGGTCTTTCTTTGGAATGTGGGCAAGTTTTGAACATCCCACGCTTAACAAGTTAACCCTTTACTACAAAAACAGCTTTAGGATAAGAAGGTGTCATACAGGTGATAATCATGGATGTAGGCAGATTCAGCTACACATCAAGAGCTTCCCCATAATTCCTATATGTCTTCAGAAAGGCTGAAGCCAGGCTGTACTGAAAACTGTATACAGTCCAGCAATATTGGACTAACCAGAACAGAGGTTATAAATGACGTGGCGGTGGCGAGCAGCTATAAATGAAGTTGGGGAAAAAGGGGTAGGAAGGTTACTCTTTCTTTCCCGCTTCTAACTTAACTGCAGGTCCAGCACTGAGGCAGGGTGAGAAGAAGGAACTCCAGGCAACCATAGGGCCTGCAGGGACCAGAAAGAACGGGAAGGGAGAAGAGGCACAACTCAAGTGGTACCAGCTGGGAGGAAAGTTAAGTTCCTATAACCACCTTGCTGGGAAGTATACTCCTGGGTAAAAGGCAGGGCAAATACAGTAAGAACTCATTCTACTTAAAATTAAGATGGTCAACACCTCAATTGTCATATTACTAAATGAATGGGCCCAAAAAAATTAATACCACAAGTCACTTCTTTCTAAAATGTACCTTTCAAATATGCATTGGTTCATATTCTGAAAACAGATTGGAAATATGCCTCTAAAGAGCATATTGAGTTCTTACACATTAAGCTGTAATAAACTTTAAGTGAGTGAAAGAATTGCATAGTACATCCTAGTAATATTGGTGGTAAGTTTCCAACATATATTTTATGATTTATTTCAAGGGGAAAAATAGGGCAAAAATATCAGTTGCAATTCATGACGAGAGTAATTTATCATATTAAGAGTGAGGTCAGTTCTGAACAACCACCACCCTGCCTTTGAGGAAAAAAGCATAAGCTTGAATTTACTATTTTTGCCTTTTTCTGCATCTCTTATTTTGTGATAAAGCTGCCAGCCAACTCTCACCAATCTATCAATTCCATACAACAAACCTGTACTCAACACCTTTACCAGGCATAAAATAATTATTAATCTCAGCAAGCCTACATAGTAGGGAACACAAATATGTAAACTGATAAAGTTTGAAACCATAAGAGAATCATAGTACCTGACAAAGATTCTTGCTTGGCCAAACTTTATTCAGGCTCCTGAACCTTCTCCTAGGCTCATCTGGGCATTTCCTTGTAAAATCTAGTTTTAGCAAGAACACTGCTAAGTCAATTTAGCAAGATCCCCCATCCTCCATATCTGACCACCCTTGATAGCTAATCAGGTTCCTCATCTTCCATCATCCCCTGGGTGATGTCTAATAACCCTGGCCTCTCACCAGCAAGAATTCTGTTAGGTAGGTTCAGGCACAATCATCTAGACCCTTGAGGTTTCTCATTAGTAATTTTCTATCCACTGACCCCCCTACCCTGCTCCTTGGCTTTAAATTCTCACTTGTCCATGCTGTATTCAGAATTGAGCCTGGTCCTACACTGAGGTCTTTTCCCCTATTATATAGTTCTGAATAAAATCTGCTTTTACTGTCCAGTTTGGGTTTTTCTCTAACATAAATTAAAAGTATAAGAGTCGTACAGAGGAATGAGTTTAATTCTATAGCAGAGTGGAGATCTGCTTCATTTTGAACGATGAACAGGATTTTCCCTGTTCCAAAAGAACAGGCATTCCAGAGGGAAAAGTCTGCGCAAAGGTGGGGGAGACGGGAGGGCAGGGAGGCAGGCGGGAGTCAAGGTACAAAGGCTGTACTCGGTCAAGAGCAACAAGCACCAGAGGGCAGTGCAGAGGATGGAGTGGAAGTGGTTGAGAAGGAAGGCTAATGACAGTAAAGAAGCTCCTGGAACTGTTCAAATGAAAGCTAGTGCTTGAAAACAGAAGAAGCAGAGATGAAGAAAGAATAGGTTTCCTCTAAGAAAACCAAGATTTGGTAATTTACTGGCTGTGCGAAAAAAAAAGGGGAGACCATAGGAGTCTAATTTCCTGACTCTTGGTCATTCAGCCTTATTCAAGAAAGTCAAAGTCCACTTGACAGTATTGACCTGGCTCCTTAAAGTGGAGATGGGTGTTTCTGAAGAAGAGCCTATTTTCTTTGGGCTGTCCAAAGCTGGTACTGTGAATTAAGGTTAATATACAGGAAGCAGGAACTATAAGACAAAAATACTGATGAAGACAACCGAGAATGCGTCTGGAGTATTAAAACACCTTTGCAAATTAGGCCCTTTACACTCAAGGCCTTTGGAACTCTGACATCCCACTTTTCTATGTTCTAGCTCCCTTTTTTTCTTTCAAAAGGTGGAAAACTCATCTGCACAGGCCTCTTCAGGAAGGGGACAGAGAGCGGTGGTGGGGAGGGACCATCTACCTTCCTATCCCGGGGGCATCGGGAAAGAGCCACCCGCTCCCACTTCTCCGGACCCAAAGCTTCAGGGTCCTTCAGGTCCAGCTCGCATTCTGCTCCACCGCAGACCCGAGGCCGCCGTCCTGCTCGCTCTGCCCGGGGCCGGGAGGGCAGACCCCACCCCCCTTCGGGCCCAGGCCTTTCTCCACCTTCCACCCGGCCCGGGGGACACGAGGGCGGCCCGCGCCACCTGACAGGGCGAAGCCCCAGGGCCACAGACCTTCCTCACACGCCACCCGCCCCGGCCCCACACCAAGGGGAACACCGTCCCAACCTCCTCCTCAGCTAAAGCCGAACGACCGGCACCCACCTGACACCCTCGGAGGAGAGAGCGCGTCTGCGGCGCGGGCTGAGGGCTTCCTGAAAAGCCGACTCCACCGCCCGGCCGCCGCGTCCCCAGCCCCCCGCACCTCACCGCACTCCGCGGAAAGGCTCGGCGTCCGCGCCACAGACAGACAGGGTCGGGACAAGGTCCTGCAGGTCTCGAGAGCCACGACACCACACCTACCTCACGACGTACTCTCCTCACCGGACCAATCCTGAGGGTCAGCCCAGCCACCTTCATCCACACATTTCTGAGGCCAACGTCAAACCACCACTGGGTTCCCACGGGCGCCGCACCGCGCCTGCGCACAGCCCAGCAGCTGGACCAGGCAGTCAGTGCGCATGCGCCGGACTCCAGCTCTCCACCCTCCCCCCCACCCGCATATTTTGAACGCTCCGCCCAAACCGGCCGGCGCGCGCATGCGTGTTTACAGTAGCTGGTCTCCTCCGACCCCGGCGAGAAGCGGCGGCTCTGGGGTTTGCGCCGGACGAGGCGGAAGTTGCTCTGTTCCTTTACAGTCCCTCAGTCTGGCGGAAATTAAAGAGCTGTAAGAGAGGTTCCGGAGCTGGCCTGGCGTGTAGGTGGCCAGATGGAGACCGAGACCGTAGAGCCGCCACTGACCCGCCGCCCGACGCTGGCCTCTTCCTGGGATGCCGCGTGCGGAGCCCTGGCCCAGAGTCTCAATCTCACCCGGTCTGGTCTCGGCGCCCGGGACGCCGACTGGGAGGAGCTGCTGGCGCCGCCTGCCACCGGGTGCGCCGGGCCGGCGGGGACTGGGGTTGTGCTCGGTGCCAGCCACGCTCCTAGGGGAGCCGGGAGGGGAGGCGGGGGCCGTGAGGGGAGGGGGTCTGGGCCCAGAGCCGAGCCGGTGACGGGTCTGTGCGGGCGGCGAGGGCGAGGGGGTAGGTCCCGGGTAGCGGGAGGGTGGGGGCGGGCCCGCGGGAAACAGGAGGCGACTCCGGCGTGAGCGTCGGACGCAGGGGACGGGGGGCAGGTGACCTGAAGACTCGGCATTTCACCCCCTTCCCCCTTGTGTCCGTCGCGTCGGCTCCTGAGGCCCCCTGTCGGGACCAGAACCGCCTTTCTATCCCGAAACAAAAACCTCCTGTCGGCCAAAATAGGCATTAAAAACAAAATCCAGATGTCGAAAATCTTCATCAGCTTAGTTTTGAAAATGGCACACTTTGGTCCTTTATTCTATTCTGCACCCCGCCCCACCCCCACTTCTGAACTGTTTTTTAACTTACACTAGCTGCCCAGTCCATATATTTCATTAACTGGACAGGCAATTATAGGAAGTCGCTTAGAATGTATTACAGAAGTCAAGGGAAAAGAGAGTGGAGAGCCCTCACGTCTAAAGCATCATTTCCTTATGAATTCTGTATTGAGCATTTCGTCAGTGCTTTGCAAGGCGCTTGGACTGCAAATGCAAATGTAAATGAATAGGATAACATGTCAACCCCTGTGGCCCATTAAGTGGGTTAATGACAGTGTTCAGAGAACTGTATAATAGTCTTCATTTTCTTTTCAGCCAGGATCTGGTGATGTTGCAAAGGAACGTGAACAGCCAAGATGAAAACCCCTGCTTCCTTTACCTGAGATGTGACCCTCCTGGAGGTGAAGAAATCGTTTCTATTGGCATTTTAAGTTCAGCAAGAAATATGGAAGTATACTCAGGAGAGGAGTACTGTGGAACCAGTAGGGGCAAGAATGTTTGTAATGTTCTGGATAACAGGTTTGTGACGTATGCGTGTGGAAGTGTTCTTCTGAAGTAGTGTTTTATTTTCTTGACCTTTTGTGATATTTATTGATTCTCTGACATTGGTGCCAGATACTAGGGGAGAGAAGATAAAAACATACCAGCAGACATAGAAGTTTAGACCTTTAGGGATCTTAAAGACAGTCTAGATCAGCCTAGTTGTTTTTATAAACGTGGAAATTGAGAGCTAGTGGAAGAGAGAGAAGTTGGTAAAAGATCATAGCTAGTTAGTGGAAGACTATGATCAGATGAAGTTCTGGTAAGTGTTTCTTGTCTGTTTTCTTTAACTCACAATGATCTGTTTTCCAAAAATTAAGTTGTCTATCAGTCTGGAACTTTGAACATTTTCCTGTAGGAAACTCTTTACACATAGTGTGTGAGTCCAACACTGTGCCATACCAGCATACTTAACCCATTTTTATACTTCTTGATTTTTTTTTTCTGATTTCTTACAAAGATTCTGACCTAATCTCTCCTTAATACGAATCAAAATACGAAGTGTTTTATATACCACGCATGTTGGATATAACGGGTATGTTATTGAGCTTTACAGTGTGCTCTGTGCTGCATGAGCATACATTTGATATCTAATTTCATTTTCTCATATAGCTAGTAAGCGGCAGATGTTGTCTTTGTAGCCAGTGCACTTCAGTAGGAAGTCCCAGCTATTTATGCCTCACCAGGAAAACTGAATCCAAGGATTTAAATATTGTCCTGGAAACTTTTATTTTTAAATGTAACTGTTAAAAGTGATAATGTGTGAAATTTTTTATAAATTAAATCTTTTTTATTTTTAGTGAACTTGAAAAGATTATTTTGTACAAAAAATATCTAAAATTGGAGTCTTCCACACATGCTTGTAAAATAAAGGTAAGTCATTCCTAAATTTTAACTAATTTGAAAACTACAGTTGTTTTTCTACTATATATACTTATTTTCTGTAGGTTTAGTAATGTAGTTAGTCCAACTTGGTCCCTGGTTTTAGTTCAGAAATACTTAGTAAACATGTAAAAAGAATTCTTTTCTAAAAAATTGTCAACCTCTTTTAAAATTTGAACATTTATTATTTATAGCAATGTCATTACATGTACTATTGATAATACAGTAGTATTTTACTTTTAAGCCTTGAAAAACTGTGATGAAAAAATTTTTTTTAAATCGAGGTATAGTTTATTTACAATAATACGTAAGTTTAAAAGATTTTTTATCTTTATATAATACTTAGGTGCCAAAAAAAAAGCACAGGCAGTTTTGTTCCCAAAATATGTAGAAAGATAGAATATAATTAGAGACGTTTCGGACAAGGGCACCACAAAGTTAAAGGGATTTGGACTGCTGTCTTCAGCATGAAAAATATTGTTAAGGTGAACTTTACTGATGTCATCAGATCTAGGGAAGGGGTACGGAGCTGGAAGTCATAAGCCCTGACTATTAAGTGAGCTCTCTTGCTGACTAGCAGAATAACCTTGGGCAAGTTTCTTCACCTGTTTGGACCTACTTCATGGGTAATATTAGGGGACTAAGGAAAATAAATCTTGGATTAATTATTTTTATCTCTAAAATTCTATGCTGATTATTACTTACAGAAGAGCACAGAACTGATTATCCCATGATGTTGTTTTAGGTGTATATACTAATAGCTTCTAAAGTCATTTAAATAAGGTGATTCATTCATCCAACAAATGTTGGAGTGCGTATTGATGCCAGATACTGTACTTGGCATTTAGGAATTGGCAGTTATGAAATAAATTGGAATGGAGCCCTCACATTGCTAATATTATAGTGGGAAAGACATACAATAGGTTGACTCAGTGTGTAAAATAGGTACTACATTCGCTAGTGAGAAGGGCTTGGGGGTTAAAAAGCAGAATAGGGATAATATGGAGGTTGGAATGGGTGTTTACATTTCATGAGGTATTTACTTACTTGTTGATGACAGTCACATCTTTGGTGCCGCACTGAGTTTTTAGATCATGGGTCTGTATTCGCCTGTGTCTTTGTGTGAGGTATGGGTTTGTTGTGTCTGTGAAGGTGAATGGTATTTAAAACTGTGCTTTGGAAGTACCAGGGAGTGAAAGAGTGTTTCATTTAGGGAAATCCTTGGGTTTGTATGAAAGCTTCTTCTGGGCCAATAGTATATGTAAGTTAAAAGTAATAGTTACTGATGCATATGTTTGAGCACTTACTCAGTGATATACACTGGAAATTTTAACACATAATCCTCATAACAACCATGTGAACTCATTTTACTCCTGACTCAAGTTTGGCATTTGCCCATGGTCACCCAGGCAGAGCCATCACTGAACTCAGGTCTCTCTGATTCTAAATGCTGTTTTCGTTCCACTTTGCTACTTTGTTGTCCTACACCATATGTGAAATGTCTTTTGCTCTAGAAGCGTGGACAACATGAAGAAGCATAAAGCATTGAAAGAGCTTCTGGGGTAGAAGCCAGAAGAGCTAGGGTCAAAGCTTGACCTTTATTTACTCTTTTCACAAGTTAGAAAATCATCGTGAACTCATCTTTTCTATATGTAAACTATTGCGCTCTCTTAAGTCATCTGGACATTCTCTTAGAATTCCTTTGGAATTCATTCTAAATTCTAAAATACTGACTTATATTTAGTATTTCAGCAAACACTTTGCATGGGTTTCTAGAGAGTCTTATTTTGTATTAAATAATATTATAGCAAGTTTCAGTATGTTAAGGTTTCAGATTGGTATAGTTTATCCTTAATTCCTTAAACTATTAAGTAAAACATTATTTACACTTAATTTTTTAGTTGCAGTAAGACTTTTTAAATTCATGTAGTACTTTTTAGCCTTTTTCTGACTATGACTAGAGAAAACTTAAAAATGTACTTGAAGTTAATTTTCAGATTCTTGAATGCTTCAGTCTTACTTCAGTATTAACAAGAAGTGACCTTAAATAACGGTTGTTTTTATTATCATTATTAATTTTCCTGAACTTTTGTTTTATAATAGTTGCTCTCCTTTGGTGAAAAGCAGTGTGTGTTCATCAGTAAAGTTGTGGTACACATGAGGCCAGTTTCGGCAAATTCTTCAGCAGGCTGTCCTGCTCTAGGATCAAGGATAGACCTGGAAAGGGTCCAAACCATCATGGAGTCCTTGGGGTCAAAGTTATCACCTGGAGCTCAGCAACTGATGAATATGGTTAGATTCCAGCAGCAGGTGAGTAGAAATGGATTTCTTTCCACATGCCATTAAAATTCTTTAAATAATGGATTCGTACAAAGACATGTGGTGACATAAATTTTTTCCTTTCAACTTTTATTATTTTTTTTTAACAATTTATTTTGGTTCGGAATTCTTATTTTTTTTTTTTTAGTTTTTAAATTTTTAATTATTTTTTAATAAGTTATTTAATTAATTAATTAATTTATTTAATTTTGGCTGCGTTGGGTCTTCACTGCTGTGCGTGGGCTTTCTCTAGTTGCAGCGAGCAGGGGCCACTCTTCATTGCGGTGCTCGGCCTCTCATTGTGGTAGCCTCTCTTGTTGCAGAGTGCAGGCTCTAGGCATGGGGGCTTCAGTAGTTGTGGCATGCGGGCTCAGTAGTTGTGGTTTGTGGGCTGTAGAGCATAGGCTTAGTAGTTGTGGCGCACGGGCTTAGTTGCTCCTTGGCATGTGGGATCTTCCCGGACCAGAACTCGAACCTGTGTCCCCGGCATTGGCAGGCGGATTCTTAACCACTGCACCACTAGGGAAGTCCCTCAACTTTTATTACTGATTTGACTGTTACCTTTAGTGACTTACGTAAAAATAGCATCTTGCAAAAAAAATGTTTTTGGTACAGACTTCACAGTTTTCTATGAATTCTCTTGCTCATTCATTCAGCAAGCATTTATTAAGCTCCTTCTCGAAGAATAAGACACTGTTTTGGTTACTTTCGAAGATTCAAAAATCAGCCTGTCTTTAAGGATCTTTATTTATAGTCTTATTAGGGGAGTCAGGGTATCTAAGTGGGGAATGATGAGGAATGCTAAGAAAGGCTTATTAAAGGAAGTAGCGTTTTATCTAGGCCTTTAAAGAGTAAGGGTGGGATTAGGCAAGTAAATTTGGAGGGATGCAACTTGAGAGATAGAGAACAGTATGGATTAAATCTTCAGTGCTGGAAGGAATAGGATGTAGCTAGGAAATGAATAGAAGTTCATTTCTCTGGAGTGAAGAAGTGACAGGGGAAGTTTCAAGTAGATTGGGGCTGGATCTTAGAGGATTTTGAATGATGTTATAGAGTTTGTGGGTATTTTTTAGCTCTGTTTTAATAAATTTAATCCGCTATTATGTGTAAGATGAGTCAGTAGGAAAGATGCATCGGCAGAAAGTGAGGCTACAAGAAGGAAAGCAGCTCTGTTATTTCCGTCATCCAGAGGAGAGTTAATGAGAGTCTAAATTTGGAAGGAGTAACCTGATGCTGGATTGTGAGAGGCTACAACAGTGGGGCCATTGGCACTTGACAACTAACTTAATATGGGTTCTGTGGGAGAAAAACAGAATCAAACGTGAAACTAAAGTTTTGAAAATGGTGATACCATAATATACATGGAACCCCAGGGAGGAAGCGACTTGGGGGAAAAAGGAGTTTAATTTGGGAGTGTTGAGTTCTAGATGTGAATAACACTTGCCCTGGGGTGATGATGTGAGGCTTTGGAAGCACAGGTGGGGCTGGGGGAGTGGAGGGAGGTTTGGGAGGAGCATGCCTAGTAGATGATGGGGAAGGGGGTGAGGGGAGAGACCGGAGCCAGGAAGGAAGACCCTGGGAGAGTAGGTGCGTTTGCTAAGAATACGGGGAGAGGAAAAAGGAACCAGAAGAGCAGGACACAGCAGTGCTTAAGAGTCGCAAGAGATCTGATGTCAGGAGACCTGGATTCAAAGCTATTAGTTCTGTGTTATTTGGCATTGCTTCCTCTCTTTGAGGATAAATTTCTTCGTGTTTGCAATCTAAACGATAATACTGGTAAGATCACAGGATGAAAGTTTAAAACCAATAATATGAATTTTAAAACTTATATAACTTTCTTGAGATTTGCCAATATTAATTTAGGACGAGTATTGTTGGATCAACAGGCAGACATAGGAGAACAGGAGAGTTGATGATGATCTTGGAAAGCATGGAAAGGAGAGCTTTAAAGTGAACAGGGTCCATACTCTTCTTCCGCTGGCACTATTACCTCACCTCCACACCTCAGGAGGTTCCTACCTGGCCCTCCTGCTCCAGTGCTCCCTCTCCGCAGTGCAGCCAGAATGATCTCAGAGGGTAAAGCAGACTCGACTTCCCCTGTGCAAAGCCCCCTGACTGCTCCCCTTGACACTCAGAACTAATCCAGATTCCGTACGCTCTCACCTAAGATCTGGGCCCTCGTTACCTCCTCAGCCTCATCTCCTGCTGCATCTCCTCAGATGCCTTACTCTAGACATTCTGATGTGGGTGTTCCACAAATATCCAGACGTGCTCCCACCGCAGGACCTTTGCCCCCTTAACTGCTCTCTTTGGGCAGAATCCTCTCTTCCTGATCTCAGCAAGTCTGCCTTTTTCTTGTTATTTCAACCTCATCTTAAACGTTCCATCTTGAATGACACCTTCCCTAACCACCCTGATTGAAATATTAGCCTTTTCCTCCAAATCTGTATCATATTTTCATCAGCGCTTTCTTGCCTGTTTTTGTTTATGAGTTGTTCTGTGTCTCTCTTTAAAATATAAGCTTTGTGCAAAGAGGACCTGTCTGTCTAGTTTATGGCTCCGAGTAAATTTTATATAATATATATGCCCTTTGGATGATCAACTAAGTACTCCTTGGAGATCTTCAGGGGGTCAGTTTGAATAGTGATGAGATGGAAACCAGATTTTGAGGGATTAGTTAGTAAATGGGTGTTAGAATGTGGAGGTAGCCAGGGTTAAGTGGGTTGTTTGAAAAATCAGAGAGATAAGGAACCTGCCAGTATCAGAATCCCTTGGAATGTTTATAAAGTGCAGAATCCTGGCCCTCACCAGTGACCTGAAACACTGAGGATGTGATCCAGGACTCACCTGTTTTATACAGGCAATGCCAGATGAGTCTTATGCATAGCATATTTTAAGAACAGATGTTTGAGGGGAAGGATCCAGTGGCCATAGAGATTAAACATTTAAAAACAGAAGAAATTTTTTGTGTGTGGAAAATTTTGCAAACATTGGAGAGGGTTAATAAATTAAGTAAAATCAGTTCATGGACTGATTTTTATGTTTTAAAACCTTGACTCTGGAAAAGAAATGACATGAACAGTAGTTTGTGGGGTTTTTTGCCCATGTCTTTAGGGTTTTTTGTTTAATTCCCAAAACAATACATTTTCTTTGCTGTGTAATTTCTGTCCATTCACAAGTGCATAAGGTGTATTGTAAGCGTGCTCTCCCAGCTCTCATCCTAGTCCTAAGTGTGGTGTGTGTCCTTGTCGCATCTTCTGTCGTATAGAAACACAAGTCCTCCAACCAACAGCACGTGTGTTGTAACCCCCCAACACACGTGCTAAATCATTATCTATGGGGACATTTGGGAAACCCCCTGGGGAAGAAAGGAGGTGATCCTGTTAAATCGTCTCTGAAACATATTAATTAAAGTCTTTCTCGTGGGGAGGCTATATTTATGGAATGATTCTCACAGGATATACCTGGTTCTCTAGGATTGCTTTTGTCCACAAACAAGGAATCCATGGAATGTCTTCCTGGAAAGTGTCACATAAGCTCTGTAACTATCTGTTAAGAATAAAGTAGGGATGTTTCATGATCAGAGCCTCTCCTTCTATGGAAGGGGTGTAACCACACACTGTTTGGAACCTTCATATGTTAATTGGGGCAGGGCCTGTCCTGATGAGGAAAGAAAGGACCTGGGGAACAGCTTTCTAGACTCCCTGCTTCACCTTTGCCTTGTGGTTCCTTGTTTTCTGGAAAGTTTCTTAAAGTGATTTCTTATTTCCTTGTATTTGAAGTTCACATGTGCTGACTTTGATTTGTTTTTGCTTTAGCAATTTAGAATAATTGAGTAGGAATTCTGAATCAAAGTGCCTGGCATATAGTTGTCATTTAGTGTTATCTGAGGGAAAGCTGTGCCCCATTTTCTCAAAGAAAATATATCCAGTTATTCAAGGTTTTCACTGTTTACCTTTTTCATCTTAAAAAAATAAGATCTTTTTTCTTGCATTTTCAAGGTGATACTTGTTCAAATTCTTTATAATTAAAAAAGTTAAAGACAGTCTCTTCAGAAATCCTACAAGATGTTCAGAGATAAACAATTTTTCAAAAATCTGGAGTATATGTGTACATATATGAAATTAAGTATACACATGTACAAGTATGTGGACACAATTCTACATAAATGCTTTCCTGTTTTTTTTAGGCTGCTCTGTAATTTTTTTTTTTCACATAAAATATGACATGGACCCTAAACAGTAAGTACATATGAATTATTTTATACATATTCTTCTGCCTACTTTTAAAAGGGTTTGAGGTGCCTTGCAAGGCAACATATGACAGCTCAAGAAAATTAAGAATTGAATAAAGTCAAACAAAAGAAGTAGAAGAATAGTCATCAGCAACTAAGGTTGGGTCATTTACTGCACTGCCATATAGATTAACCTGTGAATTTCTTAACATTTAATTCAAAGTGAAAAATAATCACTTTAAGAGCTTTTATCTGAGAAAAATATGACTAATTTTTATAATCAGTGAATTTCTTATAATAATCAAAATATTACTGTATATCAAAATAGAAAAACTCATATAGCAAATGTCTTAATTGCATTTGGATTTTTCTAATTAAAATTTCTGCCAAATTAATTGTCGTGTACAATTTTGACTTTGATTCCACTATTTATGTGATTGCTGTTTTGTAGAATTTTCAATATTCTATCATAAAGGTTTTTTGCAGTACCAAAATTTTGCCACTACCAAAAATAATTGAGTTTTTCCTTTATGACTGAGTAAAGCTCCTTTTCACCTAAGGAGAGTTGTCTAATTTTTAAATTTTATAAATACAATTGTGTATAATCCTCGTTTTTAGGAATAATTTAAGATTTTTTCAAAACTTGCATTCAATAGAAGGTAAGATTTCTTTATAGAGTTTCTCCAACAGGCAGTTCAGTAGAAGTTCCGTGGGGACTTTGTTGTTCCCAACCTACCAACGTCCCTGCTCCCGTCATTCCCCTTTCCTGCTATATTTTCCCTAAGGTATTTATCACCGTCTCTATTCACAGGATGTATTGTCTTTCTTTCTTTTTTTCTTTGTTGTTTGTCTCTCCCTGCTCCCTAGATTGTAGTGTCCACAGAGAGGCGATTTTCATTTGTTTTGTTCACTGGCTTATTACCAGTGCCTGAGACAGTACCTAACACAGAGCAGATTTCTGGTAAATATTTGTTGAATGAATGAGTTTGGGGCTGGCTTAATCCAAGAATCATTTTTTAGAATATCCAGAAAATATATGGACTGAGTGTCTTCACCTAACCTTGTGTAATATTTTTCTCAGTCTCTCTCACTAGATACTGAGCAACAGTAAGTATGAGATGATATTCCCTATAAGAATCCCTGGTAGAGTTCTGTGTTTAGAATTTAGGATGGAGGTGTATAACGTAACAGTTAGATAGGCTAGAGGTAGTTTTGCTTTTCTCTTGTGGAAAAATAGAAGAGCATAGCAAGAACATGGCCCTGGATAGGAGACAGTGTAACCTGCTCTCAAAGGTGAACCTGAGTCTTCTCAGGAAATAATATAGCATAGCCGGTTGAGTTGAGGCCACAAAACATAATCATTACCCTACAAATTATTAAGGCAGACTTAGCCAAAAGGTAGCTCGTTTTAGTCATTGAAAATGTCACAGAAGTACTCATATAACATCATACTTTAAGGATGTAACTATCTGGTCTATCTTCCAATGAAAATAAGTTGCATATCCTTAGGTTGGCTTACCATATGTGACAATGGGCAGATGATTTTTAATTCTATGAAAGTTATCAATTACTGTGACTCAGCTGAGAATACTACATTTTATTACCATATATTAAGGAGGCCTTGGTAGTGGAAACATTAAAATACGCCCATGCAATTTTACTAAGTATGCTTGTGTTTATTTGAATATTTTCCTTAGCAAAACTAGTGAAATGATGAGAAGTCCTGACTCTGGAGTTCGATGGCCTGGGTTCCAGTCCTGCTTCTGCCACTGACCAGCTGTGTTACCTTGGCCGAGTTAACTTTAGTCTTGGTCTCCTAACTTAATATTGGGATAGTAGCTATAGCCTACTCCATGTGAAAGCTTTGAGGATCAGATGAAAGAAGGCACGTTGCCTGACTCTGAGTTACTCCAGAGGTTACCTGTCATTATCATTCATGTTAATAATAACATTTTCTTATTTACCTTGCTTAGAATTGTGTTCCCATTGGAGAGCAGCTTCAGTCAGTTTTGGGGAGCGCTGGATACAAGCACATGATGGGACTGCAGTCATCATCTGCTTCAGGCACCTTCAACAAGTCATCCTCCACACCTTTCCCTTCCAGAACTGGATTGACATCTGGAAACATGACTGAAGACTTAAAAGCTTACGTTGATAAAAGTACACAGCCAGCTGGTGGAGGAAATGTGACAAGCCTCCAAGAGTGTAAAATTGTGCCACAAAACCATTCTCTTCCTGAGAATGATCTTAAGAATGCAGTATCTTCTTTCTTACCAAAGAAAGCAAGTGACAACTCACATATACCTAACTCTGAGTTGCTGCCTTTTCTGCAGAATCTGTGTAGTCAAGTGAACCATCTCCGTGTGGGACCCAACACCAAGTGGCAGGAAAGCATCACCAAGCCCGGCGAAGGCACTGTTGGTGTTACGTAAGTATTTAAGACAAGTGTGGTTTAGATTAGGGGCAGGAGGGGGGAGGCAGGTGGAGGAACTCAGGTTTGTTTCAATAACTACTGCCTGAAAATGTTTCCAGAGAGGATTTTAGCAGCTTTTACATTTCACCATTAACACACTGTAGGAAAGAAATACTCAGCAGAGTAGGATGGATTGCTTTGAAAGAAGTGTGTAAAACTGGAGGTGTCGAGCACTTCTCAGGCATCTGATGGAAGGGGTACAAGCAGCAGATAGGGTCAGAGTAGAGAGTTGTCCGCATGAATTGAGAGGAGCTGTGGTGACCATGATATGTACATTTTTTGCCTGATTGTATGAATTGAGCCATTGTAACAGATTTCCTTTGTAGATCATGTGTGACCTAGGCTAATTTTGGAGTCATCCAAACATTTTTCAGCTCTAAATTACTTCTAGTGTACAGGCCCTTATCCCCTGATCTCATAATTCCAATTTTTTCCAGTCCTGCTTTGATTGAGGGGTGGCTAAGTGTTTAGTATGTTCCCCATCCTTTATATAGATGTAATGTGTCCAAATTTTGCACTAGACTGGAATTCAGGACTCTAATCATAGTTCTAGCTTAACTATTTTGCCTTACTGTTTAAATTTTTTGGTTTAGACTTTATTCCCATGTAAAATGAGGTAGTTGTATTGGTTGAAATTTTCTTAATGTCTCTAATAGCGTTGAAATTTGAGGAGTTTAATAAGTTATTGAAAAAAAAGTGGTTCTTACTTGGGCAGGACAAGGAAAGATAACAATAGTCTTTAATAGTTGATAGTCTACATCAGTGTCAACTTGTGATGTGGCAAAACAAAACAAACAAACAATAAAACCCAAAGAAAAAAACCTAAACATTTAAAAACTGCTTCTGGGTCCAGCTGAGATGGAATGTCCCTATTTCTCTTAGATCCCCCACTTTACCAATATAATCCCTGGACATAATACAGCAAACATACAAAGACTATAAAAGGTGGAAAGAAGTCAGATTGCTCAGGGACCGTGAGGCTTAGTGTTCCTTGGTTCCTAGTTACCTGAGAGTTTCTTTCATCATAGATGGGTATAGGATTTTGTCACATATTTCTCCTATGGCCATTCATATGATCCTGAATTTTCTTCTGTAGTCTGTTCATATAGTGAATTACATTAATTTCAAAAACTGAACCTGCCTTGTATACCTAGAATAAATCCCACTTAGTTGTGGGCTGTAATTCTTTTTTACACAATGCTGGATCTGATTTGCTAATATTTTTTTGAGTATTCTTGTGTCTAATTCATTAAAGATACTGGTCTGTATTTTTCCTGTACTGTCTTTGCCTGGTTTTCTATGAGGGTAATACTGGCCTCATAAAATGAGTTCCATGTCTTAGAAGAGATTGTGTAAAATTAGTATTATTTCTTCTTAAACTGTTTGGTAGAAGTCTCTAAGGAAACCAGCTGGGCCTGGATATTTCTTTCCTGGGAACTTTTAAATTACAAATTCAATTTCATACATAGTAAAGTTGTCAATTCTCCCCATTGATATGAAGACTTAATGTAATGCATACTGAAGTTCCACCACAATACTTTGTAGACATAGACAGGATTATTTTAAAAATTATATGAAAAGCAAAAGAGGTAGAATAGCTAAAACAGCTTTGAAAAAGAAGAATGAGGGCTTCCCTGGTAGCACAGTGGTTAAGAATCCACCTGCCAATGCAGGGGACACGGGCTCGAGCCCTGGTCCGGGAAAATCCCACATGCCGCAGAGCAACTAAGCCCGTGTGCTGCAACTACTGAAGCCCATGTGCCTAGAGCCCGTGCTCCGCAACAAGAGAAGCCACCGCAATGAGAAGCCTGCGCACCGTGACGAAGAGTAGCCCCTGCTTGCCACAACCAGAGAAAAGCCCATGCGCAGCAACAAAGACCCAACGCAGCCAAAAATAAATAAAATAAAATAAATTTATTAAAAAAAATAAAAGAATGAAGTGGGAGGAATCAGTCTTCCCAGTGTCAAGTCTTATGTAGTGAGAGTATTCAAGATGATGTAGTGATGGCAGAGGGACAGACACATAGGTCAATGGGACGTAATAGAGAGCTCAGAAATAGACCCACACATGGACTTCCCTGGTGGCACAGTCGTTTAGAATCTGCCTGCCGATGCAGGGGACACGGATTCAAGCCCTGGTCCGGGACTATCCCACATGCCATGGAGCAACTAAGCCCGTGCGCCACAACTACTGAGCCTGCGCTCTATAGCCTGCAAGCCACAACTACTGAGCCTGTGTGCCACAACTACTGAAGCCCACACGCCTAGAGCCCATGCTCTGCGACAAGAAAAGCCATCGCAATGAGAAGCCCACGCACCACAACAAAGAGTAGCCCCCACTCACCACAATTAGAGAAAGCCCGCGTGCAGCAATGAAGACCCAACTCAGCCAAAAATAAAAATAAATAATTAAATGAAATGAAAAGAAATAGACCCACATGAATATGCTCAACTGATTTTTGACAGAGGTGCAACAGCAATTCAATAAAGGAAGAATAGTCTTTTTAACACATGGTGCTGGAGCAATTGGATATCCAAAGGGTAAAAAGTGAACCATGACCCAAACCTCATACCTTATACAAAAATTAACTCAAAATGGATCGTAGACTTAAATGTAAAACATAAAGCTATAAAACTTTTCTAATAATACATAGGGGACAATCTTTGGTGACCTAAGACAAGACTTCTTAGATATGACACCAAAAGCAAGGTAATAGAAAATTTGATATATTGGATGCCATGAAAATGTAAAACTTTTGCCCTGTGAACGACTCTGTTAAGAGGAATAAAATACAAATTACAAAGTGGGGGAAAATATTTGCAAATTATGTATCCAACAAATGACATATCTAAAATATAGAAAGAACTGTCAAAACTCAACATTAAAAAAATCCAATTAGAACATGGGCAAAAGACCTAAAGAGACATTTTATCAGAGAGGATGTACAAAAAGCAAATAAGCACATGAAAAGATGTGCGATTGACCTCATGGCTATTAAGGAAATGCATATTAAAACCACAATATACCACTATACAGTTATGGCTAAAATAAAAAGTTTAAAAGTGGTAACGATAGCAAATACTGATGAGGATGTGGAGAAACTGGATCTCTCATTTTAAATCCTGTGAGGTTTTAAAATGGTACAGCCACTCTAAAAACTATTTCGGCAGTTTCTAATAACTGAACGTACAGTTGTGCTCCTGGGCATTCATCCCAGAGGAATGAAAACATCTGTCCACACAAAAGCCTGTACACAGTTGTTCATAGAAGCTTCCAGTAATTTAATAAAGTTGTATGGATTAAAAAAGAAAAAAACTATTTAAATTGTACAGTTGCTGGGGGAAGTACTTGGAAAACCTTAAAAAAATTTTGCAAGATTACTTTAGATTTGGAGCTCAAAATCAAAAGGACCCTTTCTAAAGAGCCATTCTTTGAGGGTAGAAATTCCATCATCTTCATTTTTATATTCTCATTTCAATTGTATGCTTAAATGTTTAAAGAATTGAAGAAGTAAGAATGCTTTGGGCATTCAGGATCGTGGTCACCTGTTGAGTGTGTATTTTAGAACCTGGAAATATATTGTAAGGAGACAGTATAGTTGTGGAGACAGATTTCAGCAATGTGTGTTGGCTGCTTTATCGTACTAGTTTGGTTGTTTTTGTTATAATATTAGGGAAAATTGTTACATTATTATTTTTTAAATTTACTTTTAGAATGGAAGAGCAATCCATTTGTTCCTACTTGGAAAAGATTCTTTCTAAAAATATGGAACTGATGGAAAAGAAACTTGTGGACTACATTGATCAGCGAATATATAAACTCCAGGAGCACATAGATAATAAGATTGCTTTGTTAGTGGACTTGCTGCAAAGTCCCAACTCCCCACCCTCTGGCATGCCTCTAAGACATTATGACTCTGGAGAAAGACTTTCAAATGGAGAAAGATAGCACTGAACATGTTCAAAGTACTACAGATATTTATTACATATTTATTACAAATCCAAACCCCAAAAGTCAAAGCAACTATTTAATGTCATTTGAGGATCACCGTTTACTTACATAAAGCAACCTCAGTGTTCATTTTAACTGTACTGTTAACTGTAAATCTCGTCCTGTACACTAAGAGTTAACATGATAGGGTCAGAAATTATTTTTGTTTTTCATATTTTTCACTTTTATAAGAAATTCAGATATACCTCTGGGTTGCT
Source organism: Balaenoptera musculus (assembly GCF_009873245.2). Lineage (NCBI taxonomy): Eukaryota > Metazoa > Chordata > Mammalia > Artiodactyla > Balaenopteridae > Balaenoptera > Balaenoptera musculus. The sequence goes on from NC_045800.1 coordinate 9,076,247, forward strand.
TAAAGTTTTCAAATTTTTTAAGGATTTCTAATGCTTTTCATCAGTTGGTAGTTTATATGTGTTTGATTGGAATACTCTTAATTTTTAGAAAGACCTTATGTTTTACGGGTATAAAAAATGCTTAGAATACTTCATTGATATTTTTTCTTTTTCTAATTGATCGTTCTTAGAAAACTGGGTACTTAAGGCTTGCACCCTTTAATTTCAGATCACCATATTACCTTTTTTATTATTTCAGATAAAAAATTAGATGTGATATTTGGCATGTGTAAAATTGGTTTACATTGGGGCCATTTTGTGTTCTGTTACACTGTAGTTATGGATAGAAAAGTAAAAATTAGAACTGACCTATTCTTTGTTAGGATTATTACTTTAGATTTTATGTTTGATGTAAAATGAGAGAAGTCATCTTGTTTGATCTCCATCAACTCAGAAAGTAGAAGGAATTCTCTCCTTTTCTGAGCTGATACAGGTTCTTCTTTCCAGAGCCCTTTTCTGATTGAAGTGTGAAATGCTGAGGTTCTGCATTGAAGGATTAAGGCATATAAATCAAGGAGATTGCAGTTCTCTCTGGCAGACATGATTTTCAGAAATTATACCTATTGTATATGTGTTGTAAGGTGATATATTTGCATCTAAAAAATAAATGCATCCACTCTGGAAAGTACTTATCTTAAACAAATAAAAATATTTTTTTTCATCTAATATTTAAGATGAAAAAGGATGGTTTACACTCATTTAGTATGTTGTATTTTGATGAATTTAGTTCTTTGAAGTGAAAACTAATATAAAGTGTGTTCATTTATTAATCATTCTGACCTTAGGGACATGAGGACTTGTATATTACTTTTATCAGTCTTTTCCTAATGTATTAACAACATATGTAGCCATTAGGTAGCATTTCTTTCAGCACTCAGGAGAAATGTGTCTCATTTAAAGCTGAACCCTTTCATTAATAGTTTATACAATTTCTGATTATTGTGGTCTGTTCTTTGATTCACAAATTGCTTTAATATAATTATAACTAGAACACCTATGCTATGTTTTCTAAAGTAATTAAAATAAATACAATATTCATGATTATAGTAGTAGAATAATTCAGATGAGCTTTAATTCCTGATCATCCATTTCTTAATTTCTCCATGTTAATAAAAACCTAAATTACATTTTATATATATTAGAGATTCATAGGTATTGATTTTCTTATACTTACAAATTGCTATACGTATGTATATATAATTGCTTTATTAAAATTATTATCACCTAAGAAAGTACTGCCTGAATTTGCTCAGATAGGAGGAGCAGACCACAGTATGTACAAAATCTCTATTAAGTCTTTTTTTTCTTGTAACTTTTCTCCCCTTGTATGTGGCACACCCAGTAAGTCAAGTCTGGGAAATCAGGGCTGGCAAATGCACCTTCAGAGGTGTCAGGGTAACCACTGCAGTTTGAGGTGGCTGCAAGGGGTGTGTGGGTGATCAAAAATTAAATCAAGATACAGGTTACGGGGGGCTTCCCTGGTGGCGCAGTGGTAAAGAATCCGCCTGCCAGTGCAGGGGACACAGGTTCCAGCCCTGGTCCGGGAAGATCCCACATGCCGTGGACAACTAAGCCCGTGCGCTATAACTACTGATCCTGCGCTCTAGAACCCGCGAGCCACAACTACTGAGCCCGCACGCCTATAGCCCGTGCTCCACAGCAAGAGAAGCCACTGCAATAAGAAGCCTGCGCACTGCAATGAAGAGTAGCCCCCGCTCTCTGCAACTAGAGAAAGCCCGCGCGCAGCAACGAAGATGCAACGCAGCCAAAAATAAATAAATAAATAAATTTATAAAAATAAAAAAAGATACAGGTTACGTATTTTAATTTCCACATTGCCTCCCCTTTGAGTATTAATTCATCTCTGTCTTTCCTGTGGTAGCATATTAAGGTTTTCATCCCTCTATCATCACTGGACTTTGATCCTTTTAGGTTCAGGGCAAGGAGTGCGTTTGCGTGCTGCTGCCACGAGGCTCATAAACAGAGACGACCACCGGAGGCTCTTCCTCACTTAGCCCCAGCCTAGCTTTCCAGGCTCACTGGCCACCACCACGTGACCTGCGTTGCAGCCCGTCCTTTCTTCCCAAGTCTCCTCAAGCTGTTGCTTCCGGCAGACGAGAGTCCTCCTGCACTGATCCCCACCTCTTCCTGCCCTAAATCACACTACTGTTCAAAGCTTAGCTGAGGTGCAGCCTTCATGAGCTGCCCTTGGTCTCTCCGTTCCTCAGCAAGCGACTGGACACATGAAACATGAAAAAACAACACAGAAGGCTCTTTTTAGGGGCAAGTAAAACAGTTTAGATTGGCTCAAGCATATGACGCATGTCAGGTAGAGGAAAGGCTTGAAAAGGTAGCCTGGGTCTGGCCTGAGAAAACCATCACTGCTCCACTTGGGATTTGTTAGCACCAAATAATCAGTGGCTTGTCAAGCAGGAGGGTGACATGATTCGCTCTGGGCCTCAGAAAGGAGTGGAGCTTTGCTCGTGACCTCACGTGCAGAATTTCTTGGCATTCTGCTTTGGGTGCTGTGAATGTACAGCCATGTAACATCTGATTGCCTGACAAAGTAAGTCGGTGTTGCTCTTCATTTGCTCTCCAGTCTCTGTCAGAATCACCTGGGGAACTTGTTAAACATGAAGGTTTAACAAATCACAATCTAACAAATCACACCAGAGGGAGAAGTGGTCCCTGAATAGGCATTTCAAAAGATCTCGGGGTTATTATTATTTAGATAACAGGCTGAGCTTGGGAAGTTGGCTCTGGTCTCTATCATAGCACACCTCGACACAGAGCCGTCTGATCAGCCCCTCCCATCTGCCTTACCTGGGAGCTGGTTAGAAAGGCAAACTCATGAGCTTTACCCCAAAACCAATGAATCAATCTTTGGTGGGGCCCAGCAGAGACCCCTTGGTGAAGGTTCCATCAAAAACTTAATGTTTTCACTTTCACACTTTCCATCTGGATCAAGCCTGTGAACGGAACACATCTGTGGTTGGAGAAGAGGCACCATCAAAGGGATCAACTGCTCACATTGGCATCACAGTTTACAAAGTGGTGACACCTCTGTTCTCACTGAAACCTCTCAGACACTAATAGCCACCACTGCCATTGTCACACCACACATTATTCATTATCTTTTCACTTTCGAGAAGAAGCAACAGGCTCAGGGAGCTGAACTGCTTTGCCAGCCATTCTATCAAGTAAGTGGGGAAGATGGGCCTGGAATCCAGGACTCCTTTCCTTCCCCTTACTTCCATTCTCTGTTCCCCGTGCCCATGTGGGTTTTGGTATAGAACCTTCTTACTTGGAACTGATCCCCTTTGACATTTGAAATCCAAGGCTGTTGAAAGGAGAAGTGACTCCTCTTCCATGGCCACCTCTCTCAAGGTAAAGCAACTACAGCATCTTCCTAGTTGTCCCTTCCTTTCCTCACATCACTACTTCCTCCTTCTTTTTTTTTTTTTTTTGGCTGTGCCATGCACAGCATGTGCGGCTTGTGGGATCTTATTTCCCTGACCAGGGATTGAACCCACGCCCCCCTGCAGTGGAAGTGCAAAATCTTAACCACTGGACCACCAGGGAAGTCCCACTACTTTCTCCTTAAGGACAGTCCCATGCCCTGCATTGGACAGCAGCCCAGGATTTCAGTTTTTTACCATTTTGACATTTTCTCTCCAAGTGCCCTCAGAGACCATATTTCCAAGATGACTTAGAGAAAAAAACGCAAGGATAGAAAAACCTGAATTCTCTTTCCATCTTAGTTATTCCTGCTGTGTAACTTTGGATGAGTGGCTTTTACCTTTCTTGGCCTCAGTTTTCTCTTCTGTAAGATTGGAGATATCACAGCCTACTTCATTCTCTTGTATGAAGTTTATATGACTTGCCTAGCACAGGCCTAGTATATAGGAGATATCCAGTAAATGTTAAATTTTTCCCTCCCTCTTTCTACTCTTCTGTTCTCTATCTTCTTAAGTAGCAAGAGTGGGACTTCCCTGGTGGCCCAGTGGTTAAGAATCCATCTTGCAATGCAGGAGACGCCCGTTCGATCCCTGGTCAGGGAACTAAGATCCCACATGCCGCGGGGCAACTAAGCCCGAGTGCTGCGACTACTGGGCCCGTGCACTCTGGAGCCCATTGGCCCCAACTAGAGAGAAGCTTGCCCACTGCAACGAAAGATCCCATGTGCCGCAACTGAGACCTGACACAGCCAATAAATAAATAAATAAATAAATATTTAATAAGTAAATAGCAAGAGTGACATACGTGGTTCTTAATATCATTACTATTCCAGTACATTTGAAAGTCCCTCCTCTCTTCCATCTTAGGTGCTATAGGGAAGTCACATTCAAAGTCAATTATATTGAGCAGTCATTCTTGAGTCTGGTTCCGGAAGCAGCAGCAGCAGCATACCCAGGGAACCTACTTGAAATGCAGATTTTCAGGCCCTACCTCACAATACTGACTCAGAAGCTCTGGGGCTGGGCCCAGCCATCCATGGTTCATCAAGCCCTCCAGCTGATGTGGATGCGTGCTCAGTTTGAGAACCGCTGGTCTATGTTTAAAAGCACAGGCTCTGCAGCCAGATTGCATGGGTTCCTTGCTAAAACCCCACTGACACCCTCCAAAGGTGTTCTATAACAGGCAGGAAAAAAATCTAGACTTTCTACTAAGAGCTTTAAACCCCCATAAGATTTTGTCCTTGGCTAATTTTTCCAACTCCATCTCCTGCCACCTCTCCCCTGGATGCATCCCACTAGCCACAGTGGCCCTTTTCTTGTCCCTTGAACACACCAAACCCGTTGCAGCCTTGGGATTCTGTTACTATTTTCTTTGCCTGGAATACACCTCCTCGCTTTGCTCCCCCGTTTTTCTAGGCCTCTGCTGGAATGTCACCTGTTCAGAAAGGTATGTCAGCTATTTTTACTTTCTTTTCCTTTAACCGTCCTTTAAGGGGTAGATCTTTTCAGGACAAATTCTTTTAGTTTTTCTTCATCCGAGAATGTCCTTTTTCCTCCATTCCTGAATGATAGTTTTGCCAGATACAGAATTTAACAGTTGTTTTCATTCAGCACTTGGAAAAATGTCATGTACTACTTTCTTCTGGCCTCCATGGTTACAAACAAGAAAGAAGTCCGTTGTCATGTGAATTGGTGTTCCTCTGTAGGTAATGCGTTGTTTCTAGCTGCTTTCAAGTTTGTTTCTTTGTCTTTAGTTTTCAGAAGTTTAATTTAGAATGTGTCTTGCCGTGGATTTTCTTGGCTTTATCCTGTTCAGGATTTTCTCAGCTTGAATCTGTCTTTTGCCAAATTTGGGAAGTTTTTAGCTATTATTTCTTCAAAACCTCATCCCCATTCTCTCTCTTCTTTCCTAAGACTCTGATAACATAAATGTTGGATCTTTTGTTATGGTCCCAAAGGTCCCTGAGGCTTTGTTAATTTTTGTTCAGATTATTAAATTCTCTTGTTCTGTCCTCAAGTTCGCTGATTTGGTCCTGTCATTTCCATCTGCTACTGAACCCTTCCAGTGAGGTGTTTTTCTTTTGTTTTGTTTTTTAATTTCTGTTAATGTACTTCTTAGTTGTATCATATCTATTTGGTTCTTTTGTTGTAGTTTCCCTTTCTTTGCTGAAATTTCAATATTGTCATTATTTCAGGAAGATTTGGTATTGATTACCGAAGGCTTTGTAGGATGCTGTCTTCAATTCTTTTTGGATAAATTCCAGCATTTGATTCATCTTGCTGTTAGCATCAATTCATGGTCTCTTCTCATTCAGGTGTTACTTCTCTGGTTCTTGGTCTGCCAGGTGATTTTCCATTGAATCCTGAATCTTTTGGCTATTATGTTAGGAGACTCTAGGTCCTATTTAAATCTTTTTTATCAGGTAGTCACCTGGCTTAGGTTTAGAATGCAGATCCTGGCCTATTTTCGTGGGATGAGGTCCCGATGACAATTTAATGTTCAGAGGCTTTTCAGTGCTACTTTGATCTGCTTAGTTTTTTTGGTGCCACTGGGGCTCCCAAACCCCCAGCAGTGCTGCCTGAAGGAGCAGGAGATTCTCCAGGCTAGAGCCATTTGGTGCATCTAGGTGTGAGAAGGGAATCTTGGGCCCACTTCCACTAGCCACTGACTGTCAGGGGGCTCCCACACTGTCCGCCTTGCCACTGGGCTAGCCTGGGCTTGTCAGCAGGGCTCGCATTAAATCCAGGGAGAATGAACCCTCCAGAGCCACCCTCTGTTGCTGGATTCAGAGTTGGAGAACATCGGGCCTGGGCTACCTTCTTCTGTCCTGAGGCTATATTGCTCATCCAGGCCTAGGGTCCCTAACCAGTTTGCTTTCCTCTTTCCAGCTTTCACAGTTCTCCTTCGTTTGACCTTTGTTGTGTTTTCTTTTGTTTTTTACCTCAGGTATTACAGTTATTCTTTGCAGAGAGGAGCAGGGAGAAACAAATCTAAGCTTTCTTGTCTGTATCTGGAGTCTCCTCATTTAATGTTACTAGATTGGCTGGGTATGAGTACCTTAAATCATATACACTTGACTTAGAACAGGTATCCTATTCAACTTTCATTTTTGTAACCCTTTTAACTATAAAGTATGAAAATCTTGCAATGTCAATGAGCATATATGCTTGAATCCTAGTAAATGGCTCTGTATTATTTCATTGTGTAGCTAACATAAAGTCGTCTATAATTGAACTCTTAAGTGTAAGACTATTTTTAATCTCCCCATTTCTATCTTTTTCTTTTATTTTTTAAATTGAAATTTTAAATCCTTAAAATTATCGTGAGGGAAATAAGACCTGGAAAGTTAAAGACTTAAAATTAAGTGATTCAAAATAGTATATCTGTTTCATGGGGGCTAAAATATACCTACACATGGAACAGAATTCAGAACTCCATGAAAGGGCTGGTGTCCAGAGAGTTGATGTCACACAGCCTATGGCCTGATAGGCATAGTAGTTGGAGCTGGACAGAGGCTGTGCTTCTAGAGTGAGCTCTTCAACCTTGGATCTTAATTCCTCCTAACAGGGATGATTCGATCCCTGTTTCTCAAATTACAGGTTTGATAAAATATCCTGTTCCTTAAAGTTTTTTTGTTTTTTGTTAAATTTTTTTCCAGTTGGCCTTCATCCGGATCTGGATGGTTTAACTGTAGTAAGTATGTTTAGCAGTAGAATTGTTTATGCTTCTTTCCTGGCTCACGTTCCCCAATTTCATTGTGTTAGATTAGGCAAATTGCTTATTCCAGACAAACTGGATTTCCTGGGAGGATTTAGGGGGGAAAATGGCAGAAAGGCCTCTGGTCTCCTGTTGAGACAGAATGAGGGACAAAGTCTCCTAGAATCTCCTTAAACCATGAGATGGCATGACAGCTGTCAGTGGGAGAATTAAAAACTTTTTTTCCTTAAAACATAATCACTTATGAAATGGGTTTGTGTATTCTATTACACAGCATGATATTTTATAAAAAGTCTTTCCCTTAGTCATTCCCATAAAACAGTATTTTAAAATTTGCTGAACAGCAAGGGGTCAATCCTGACTCTATCAGTAAATATATTTCATGAGACCCAGGTGTTTGGGAATAAAACCATTTGCTCAAGTGCAGGCCTGTTTTTCACTGACAGTTGCACATTACTGTCAGTGAAAGGGAAAAGATTCTTGTCAATTTTTCTATTAATTTCCTTCTCTCTGGACTTTGTATTTCAGTCCTTTTTCATCCATGAATAAACCTTTACCCAACCTGGCCAGCTTAGGATTCTAGGCTTCTCTGGGAAGATCCATTCATGTTTTAGATGCATAAAGAGGGCTCTGTGGCTTAGGTTCATTCTTCCTCCACTGAAGGAAGCATACTGAGGTTGCTAAGTGACTGTGGGCAGGGGGAACTCACACTCACTGCTTGCCTGCACTTCTCTGCCCAGGTGTGTGTAAGATGTTTGACCTCAAGATTATGATTGCCATTTGTGGCGGCTTACTGACGACCGCATTTGTGCTGATAGGTGTTGTCATCTGTCTTTACTTCAAAGTAGCTGACACATTAAAGTGAGTGATGTGGGTAAGAGTGTCTAACACCCCCCCAAAGGGGATCCTGGGGCTCTGTGCTCAGCGGGGTCATCCCTTGCCCTGTGGCCGCACCCTGGGTGAGCTCAGGAACAGCGGGAGGGTTTGAGACGACAAAGGCAGTGCGTGTAGAATCTTGGCTTCTTCCCCTTCTGGTTTGGGGCTGTGAGCTCATAAGTAGAGTGTTCTCAGCCAGGTGGCTCTGTGCTGCCTTGTCACTTAACCTCATTGAGTTTACCCTCAGCTGGTTGATTGCACACTGGCTGGCCCCGCTCTGTTCAGGCTCTGCAGACTGGGGACTGTCGGGGAGACTGTGTGAATGAGTCTCTGCCTCTGTTCACCCAGAGGACGGGCTGAGCTGACCTCCTCTTGCCTGAGTTGGGGAGCCCTCAGGGTGTCCTCTCACTCATGGCCTTGGGGACGGTGAGGGGGGCCTACAGGACTCTGGGGAAGTGCCTGGGGAAGCTGACAAGGGAGTGTAGATCAGACAAGAGAGCATTAAATTGGGGGGAAAGAAACCTTCAAACATGGGAGAGATTGGTTGTCAGAAGCAGCGGTGTTCCCATTCTAGGGAAGTTAGGCCTGTGTGCTGGAAGGTGAATCCCAGCACCCAGGGGACGGCTGACTTTGGCACCTCCTCATGCTCTGCACTTGGAGGACTTGCAGCGATCATCTCGTGACCCACACTTGCAATTCACTCTCCCTTATTTGCTGTAACCTGATTTTACATTTCTGGCAATCTTAGGAGAGAAAGGGATTAGACAGGAACTTGGGACGGGGGCAGAGCACTTTAATCTTGGGCTGGTGTCATGTGTTTGATTGGCTCCAGCCCCAAACTTTCCAGACACCTCTGACAATTGTAACAGATGGACTGAAATGAAAAATTCTAATTCCATGCTTTGTGTATGTTTTTCTTAAGTGCTGCAAAGGCCCCTGTTGCTATGGCCATAACCAAGAGTAATCAAGACAAGGTCGCCGAGGCTACAATCTCCGAGTCTTACCCTAGCCTCCGGTGCTGTGAAGAATGTAGCTTGCCTGCCAACTTTGACCCCCTGCCATCGTGCTTCTGTGGCATAAACAAGGGACTCTGGATACAGAATGAGTAGTAGAAGGTGTTTATAAATACCAACTGCTACCATCTGACCAGTTACAGAAACAAGGATTCTGTCATATTTCCTCCTTATTTGTTATGAATATATTATGTGTGTATTTACATATATTAAGCAAATATCTTTGTTTTCTTTCCTCTCTTATTTCCATATCATGTAACATAAGATATATTGACTTTATATCAGCATTTAGTATTTAATTTTACATCATAGTATTTAAGTTACAGGATATCAGGAAAATAGTGAACATCACTCAAGGACTTCCCTACTCTTCTGGAGAAGGAACTAGTGTGTTTTGGGTTGCACGCAGAATAGTTGTATCATGTTAGGTGGAATTATGACCTTATTATTGCCTTTATCTGGAGATTAAGTGTGCTTTAAGAAGATGCGTACGAGTGCCACGTTGACTAAGGGTGGACTTGTGGTGGTTAATTTTATGGGTCAACTTTACTGAGCTAAGGGATGCCCAGATTGCTACTAAACCATTATTTATGGGTGTGTTTGTGTGGGTGTTTTCAGAAGATATTAGCATTTGAATCAGTAGACTGAGTGAAGATCTGTCCTCACCCGTGTGGGTGGGCGTTGTCCAATCCCTTGAGGAACTGAATAGAACAAAAGGCAGAGGAAGAGCAAATTCATTCTCTCTCTTCTTGAGCTGGGACATCAATCTTCTGCCCTCAGACATTGGAGCTCCTCTTGGACTCTAGGACTCACTCTAGCAACCCCACCACCTCATCCCCCCTCCCCTGGTTCTTAGTGGCCTTGGACTGGGAGTTACACCACTGGCTCCCCTGGTTCTCAGGCCTTCAGACTCAGACTGAATTACACCACGGGCTTTCCTGGTTCTCCAGCTTGCAGCAGGCATATTGTGTCATAGCTCATTCTCCATAATTGGGTGAGGCAATTCCATTATACGTGTCCTCTTATATATCTGTATATATCCTATTAGTTCTGTTTCTCTGGAGAACCCTGACTGATAGAGTTGGATAGGACATGAAAAGCACTTGCAAACTAAAGCATTTTTAAGTAATATGAAAAGCAAACAAACAAAATCCCCTTAATTCTTCTCAGTGTATATTTTCTCGAGCACCTCCTGCGTCTAAAATAGTGGGTTCAGCAAGACAAAGTACAGACACAGAAGCTTTGGTTCCTGAACTCAAGTATCTGTCCACAGTGTAAAATCATACCCTGGAAACCTGTAGGTCAAACAAAATTCAGATTTCATTAGAGGCACAAGCAATGGGCATGGAGATCCAGTGGAAGGAATAATTAATGGGGGGAGGGGGGACAGGTGAGAGCCTCAGGGGAGGCTTCCTGGAGAGAAGACATTAGGATTTGAGCAAGTGGAGGAGGAGATGGAGGGCAGGCCCAGGCTCAGAGGTTTGAACACATGTGGGCTGTGGGATGTACAGTGGGAGGTGAGGCTGGATAATAAGCTAGGCTGAGACAGAGATGGTGTTGGAGGCCATGCTAAGGGGTGTGCCTTCCATCCTGCCCTGTGGAGCTCCAGCTTCAAGCTCCTGGGGGCTCCCCACTGAGATGAGGGTGGATCTGTTAGGGGAACCACAAACCGAAACCGCCCGCCCTGGCCAGACGCAGTAGTAACCGCTTGCATGAGTTATCTTACAACAGGAGGTCCTGGTAAGAAATGTGGAACTAACATTCCTTACCCACCCACCCACAGGAAGAATTCGGGAAAGGTCAAAAGGAGAGAGGAGACGCCAGTCCATATGTCCTACCAGCCTCCCAGAATCCTTCTCGCTGGAATCCATCTCGGTTGAGCAATGTGCGCACCACCAGGAAGGACCCTGAGTCAGACCAGATACGGGCCAAGCAAAATGATTGGCCAGAGACCACTCAGAAACTAACCCCATCACCATAAACCCTGAGACTGCGAGCCACGTGGCAGAGCAGTTCTCCTGGGTTCCCTTACCCTGCCGCTCTCCTCCCGGGTGCCCCTTCCCAATCAAGTCTCCTGCTTTGTCAGCACGTGTGTCTCCTCGGACTATCCATTTCCGAGTGTTAGACAAGACCCCACTCTCGGGCCCTGGAAGGGGTCTCCCTTCCTGCAACAGATCCAGCACTCCCACACGAACATTCCTCCATCTAAATCTTCTGCAGCTCCGAGTTAGCAGGTCTGGATTTGGCTCCACTCGCTTACCCTTGTGTGTGGCATATAATTCCTCCAAGCCCCATTTTCCTTGTCTGTAAAATGGAGGTAATAGGACCCACTTGATAGGGTTGTTCTGAAGATTCAATGGGATGCTGAAGAGGAAAGATCTTAATTTAGAGACAAATATGGTAAAAATATAAGTTTCTCCTGAGAGGATAAGCCTCCAAGCAATACAGTGCTTACCACTAAGACCGAATTTGCAATAACTTTCAGAGCAGTCTTTTTCTCAGGCTTCTAAAGTATATTTTCTTGAAAATAAGAATTCTTCTAGTAGTCTGCATGACATTAAAATCGTTTGTCATTTTAGTGTTTGCTTTTGAATCACATCACATAATTGTATACATAAAATTAAAGTGAATATGAAAATTCGTTAAAGTTGCACTTTTGATATAAAAGATTCAGGAGTGTCTAAAGCCTTTCTTAAGAAGACATTTTCTTCAAACCTTGTAAAAGCTCGGTTTTTCTTTTCCATGTTATGTTGAACAAACCACTTGACTATTTTATCACTTAAGATTAGGTGTGATTATAACAAAATCTCAAAATAACAGTGGCTTGAATAAGTAAGAGTTTGATTTTTCTCCTCTTCAAGATGCCCTAGCAGCAGACAGTCATGCTGGTTGCCTTTCCCATGTCAGGGGCCATGGTGCTCTACTGTGGTGTGTTGTTTGTTTTTTTTTCCCCAAAGTCATATCATGGTCCAAGATGACTGCTGGCTCTCTAACCTTCATGTCCAAATTCTAGACAAAGAGGAAGGAGGTTGAAAAAAGCTGTGCATTCCATTTCTCTTTAAATCCCCTGTGCTAGATAGAACTGAATCACATAGTCTCACCTAGCTGCAACGGAAGCTCATAAATGTAGTTTTTATTCCGGTTGTGAATGTGCCCGGTAAACATCAACGTAGTAATAGACATTGCATGTAATGAGCTATCTTCACCTCAATCATGAAGTGATTTCTGACAGTTTATCTTCTAAATATTCATATAAAACACGTTTTGATTATGTTAATTCACATCTTTGCAGTAATGCATTAACATTTAATATAACCCTTATCATCAGAGTCATTATTTTTCCCCATTAGTGAGTTATTACTTCTCATAAATGAGTGAAAGCATGTAACACTTAGAACAGTGCCTGAGAATGTGTTCCATAAATGTTAGCCTGACTAACACACATTCTGTGTGATTGCACAGAAATGGGCAGCAAGATGCACCCTTGACTGTTCTGGCGCCTTCCACTGAGCCTCTAGCACCCCTTTCTAAGCACAGACTCCCCATCTGTAACCACAATTTGTACTTCCTGTGATAACAGAATGTTTGCTTTATAAGCATCACATGTTTACTTAGAGTTAACTAGTGACAGGTGATTACCTACTAAAAGGGGCTTCCCTGGTGGCGCAGTGGTTGAGAATCTGCCTGCCAATGCAGGGGGACACGGGTTCGAGCCCTGGTCTGGGAAGATCCCACATGCCGCGGAGCAACTAGGCCCGTGAGCCAAAATTGCTGAGCCTGTGCGTCTGGAGCCTGTGCTCCGCAACAAGAGAGGCCGCGATAATGAGAGGCCCGCGCACCGCGATGAAGAGTGGCCCCCACTTGCTGCAACTAGAGAAAGCCCTCGCACAGAAACGAAGACCCAACACAGCCATAAATAAATAAATAAATAAATAAATAAATAAATAAACCCAAAGTTTAAAAAAGAAAACAAAAAACAAGCAACAACAACAACAACAAAAAAGGGGTAAAAAAGATAACTTGGAAATGAAGGAAACAGCTACTCCCTCTGGGATGAACATAGAACTCAGCATCTTCCGAAGGCCCCCTCCCTGCTGAGCTTCAGTCCTCTCAGCACAGGGCTTGGCTGATGGAATAGTCAGCATTTCAGTGATGCTGAAATTTGCCAGAAGGGCTGATGGGGACAAACTTCCTAGAGGGTGAGTGCTCCCAGCCCCAGTACAAGTTTTAAGAAGCAAATTTAGAATTGCATCTTCCCTGGAGGCTGCTCTGAAACCCTCCACTTTGAAATGACCTGTCCATCTTGAGTTCCAGGACACTTTCTCTGCTCCTCTCTTGGCATCTATTCCCAGGTTCATCTTAGGTGTTCATATGCCTTCCAATTTTCTCTTGCCACCAGGAAGTTCCATATCAGACATGAAGGCAGGACTGTGTCTCTCATATTCAATTCTGTATTCCCAGGCCATAAAACAGTAACTAATGGATATTTTTTGAATGAATGAAAGAAAGAAAAAGAAGAAGGCAACACCACACACACACTTGCTCTTTTTAGTCTCACCTTGGACACCAGGATTCCTTTCTATCATCTGCAAAATGTAGTGCCTGAGGGACTTTAATGTGCCTTCTTCAGGCTCTCTGGACATAGTAGTTTGAAATTCCTCCAAACTGAACCTGGATCTGCACTTTCTTTTTCCTCCTGATCCTGTGCCACCTCCCCACCCCCTCCCCCTCAGGGTCAGCACCCTGGCAGGCTCAGAGGAACCCAGCTGGACCCAGAGTTTGCCCAGGTGCCACACTACCTGCCTCACATGGCTAATCCCTTAGACTCCAAAGGCTTTAATTTTGCAGAAGAGAAGTGAAGGCTTAAGAGGTCAATGGTGCTACCCCCTTCATGATCTGAACAAACAGTAAGGCAAAGGCACAGTCCCAAGTCAGTGCCACAAGGAATTAGTTGTGCCTACTGTGTGCCAGGTGTTGGAGATCCCCTGTGAAGAGCTTTAGCTGGGCACCTCCTGCAAACCTTCCAGGAAAAAAATTGGGGAGAGCAGACACTCACTGTTTGGGATCGCTGATAATAAACCAGTCACACAGCAGCTATATTCTCACATAAATCTACCCTTTGCATAGTCAAACTGACACATTTCCCTAGAGGTGGCCAGGAGGCTTATGAAACTAGATAGTTATGAAATGCAGAAAAGTATAAAAGTCTGCTCACCCTCAAGGCTGCCTCCTCACAAAGATGGAGGCTGTGAGAAGGGTCATCCCTTTGGCCCTTTTAACTGAATCATGTTTGGCGGAGTTGGATTTGACCAAGTCTGAAGGTAAGAAAATTGAACCAGGTTTTTCAAACAAAACAGGGCCATTCAAGAGGCACCTGCCAGAGACTTAAAAAAATTTTAAACGTTCTGCTGCCCTCAGTGTGGAAAAATTTACCCTTATATATACTTAGTGAAAGATTAATTTAGTACCAGCTTTATTCAAGGTGATATAACAATATTTATAAAAATATAAAAAGCACAAGGAATTTTACCAGGTATATTACTTCTAAAAGTTTAATCTTTAAAGAATTAATACCAATCCTTCTCAAACTCTTCCAGAAAACAGAAAAGGAAAGAACACTTCCAAACTCATTTTACAAGGCTAGCATTACCCTGATCCCAGAGGTAGACAACACAAGAAGAAAAAGTAACAGGCCAATATCCCAGATGAACATAGATGCAAAAATCCTCAATAAAAAATACTAGCAAACTGAATTCAACAGTACGTAAAAAGGATCATGCACCATGTTCAAGTGGAATTTATCCTTCAGATGCAAGGATGGTTCAGCATACGTAAATCAATCTATGTGAGACAACACATTAACAGAATGAAGGATAAAAATCATATGGTTATCTCAATAAATGCAGAAAAAACATTTGACAAAATACAACATCCTTTCATGACAAAAGCTCTCAACAAATTGGGTATAGAAGGAACATATCTCAACCTAATAAAGGCTATATATGACAAGCCCACAGCTAACATCATACTCAATATGAAAAGCTGAAGGTTTTTCCTCTAAGATCAGGAACAATACAAGTATGCCCACTCTTGCCACTTTTATTCAACATAGTACTGGAAGTCTTAGCTAGAGCAATTAGGCAAGAAAAGGAAATAAAAGGCATCCAAATCAGAAAGGAAGAAATAAACTTGTCTCTGTTTGCAGATTATATGATGTAATATATAGAAATCTCTCAAGACTCCACAAAAAACTGTTAGAACTAATAAATTCAGTAAAGTTGCAGGATACAAAATCAACATACAAAATCATTTGCATTCCTTATACACAAACTACCACAGAAATTAAGAAAACCCATTTATAATAGCATCGAAAAGAACAAAATATTTAGGAATAAATTTAACAAAGGAGATGAAAAATCTGTACACTGAAACCTATAAAACACTAATGAAAGAGACTGAAGAAGACACAAATAAATGGAAAGATATTCCCATGTTCATGGACTCAAAGAATTAATTATGTTAAAATGTCTATACTATCTCCAAGCAATATACAGATTCAATTCAATCCCTTAAAATCCCTTTAATTTTAGAATTAAAACTCTAACGGCATTTTTCACAACAATAGAAAAAAGAATTCTAAAGTCCATGTGGAACCCCAAAAGACCCCAAATAGTCAAGGCAATCTAGAGAGGAACAAAGCTGGAGGCATCATGCTTCCTGAGTTCAAACTGTATTACAAAGCTGTTGTAATCAAAACAGTAAAGTATTAGCATAAAAACCAATGAAACTAATAGATAGCCCAGAAATAAACATATATATATTTAATTAATTTTTGACAAAAGAGCCAAGAATAAACAATGTGGAATGTATAATCTCTTCAATAAATGGTTTTGGGAAAACTGGATATCCACTTTCAAAAGAATGAAACTGGACCCCTATCTTACACCATATACAGAAATCAACTCAAAATGTAGTAAAGAGTTGAACATAAGACCTGAAACTATAAAGGCCTAGAAGAAAACACAGGGGGTAAGCTCCTTGGCATTTGTCTTGACATTTTTTTTTGGATTTGACACCTAAAGCAACAGCAAAAAAGCAAAGTAAACAAGTAGGACTACATAAAACTAAAAAAAAATTATTCACATAAAACAAGTCAAAATGAAAAGGCAACCTATTAAAT
This sequence comes from Balaenoptera musculus, assembly GCF_009873245.2. Lineage (NCBI taxonomy): Eukaryota > Metazoa > Chordata > Mammalia > Artiodactyla > Balaenopteridae > Balaenoptera > Balaenoptera musculus. Next base: position 9,092,531 of record NC_045800.1, read on the forward strand.
GGGAGAAAAATATTTGCAAACTACACACCCAATAAGGGATTAATATTCAAAATATACAAGGAACTCATACAACTCAATAGCACAAAAACAAACAACCCAATCAAAAAATGGGCAAGGGCCTGAATAGACATTTTCCTAAATACTGTATACAAATGGCCAACAGATATATGAAAAGGTGCTCAACATTACTAATCATTAGAGAAATGCAAATCAAAACCACAGTGAGATGTCACCTCACACCTGTTAGGATGGCTATTATCAAAAAGTCAAAAGAAAAAGAAAGAATCTTATTTAAAAAAAAGTCAAAAGATAACAAGTGTTGGCCAACATGTGGAGAACAGGGGACCCTTGGACAATGTCGGTGGGAATGTAAATTGGTACGACCATTAGGGAAAACTGTATAGATGTTCCTCAAAAAATTAAAAATAGAACTACCATATGATACAATAATCCCACTTTTGGGTATACATCCAAAGGAAATAAAACCTTAAACAGACATCTGTACTCTCATGTTCATTGCAGCATTATTCAGAGTAGTCAAGATATGGAAACAACGTACGTGTCTGTCAACAGATGAATGAATAAAACAATGTGAGATATATTTATATATATAAAATGGAATATTATCCAGCCTTAAATAGGCTATTTGTGACATGAATAAACTAGGATAACATTATGCTAAATGAAATAAGCCAGACACAGAATAACAAATACAGAATGATCTCACTTATGTGGAATACAAAAAAGTCAAATTCATTGCAACAGAGAGTAGAATGGTGGTTACTAGGGGTAGGTGTGGGGGAAATGGGGAGATATTAGTCAAAGGGTACAAACTTTCAGTTACAAGATGAATAAATTCTGGAAACCTAATATACAGCATGGTGATTACAATTAATAGTGCATAGTATGTACTTGAATTTTGCTAAGTGAGTAGATATCAAGTGTTCTTGCTACACACACACACACACACAAATGGTAGCTGTGTGAGTGGTAGATATGTTAATCAGCTTGATTTTGGTAATCATTTCATGATGTATATGTATATTAAAACATCTTGTTGTATGCCTTACATATATACAATTCTTATTTGTCAATCATACCTCAATGAATAAAATAATACTAGTAAAAGTGTTGTCTTTATTAAAAACTTATAAAATACTATTTTTATAAGGATATCACTCATCAGCCACAGAGAAGAAAAATAAGTTTTGTTCCTCTACAAGTGGAGTTACTAACCATTAGATTCCATTGTAAAGTATGTGTTTGTTCACATTCAATTAAAGTTTCTTTTTAAAACCATCGTTCTTCAGGTCCTAAGAGATTTTTACTTTTTATGAACGCTATGTAGAGAAGTCATACATGTTTTTCTCCCCAGAGCTTCACACTGGGACGTAAAGTCCTGGTAGCTAACCATGATGAGAGAAATACAGTTCACTTTTAACAACATGGCTGAGTGGGGCTCTCACGTGGGTAGGGCAGGCCCACAAAGCCCTGATCCTGAAACTCGGCCCCAGTGAGGATTGCACCTGAACACTAAAAGGCCAGAAAGCAAAGCATCAGAATCATCTTTGCCCACTTTCAGCAAGTAGAGACTTTGGTCTCCTAACAAGGGTGGTTGAAGTCTCTGGCCATATTGAAAACTGTTAGAAAGTTAGCTGCTTCTAGATGATGATGATAGTCACGGCTGATAGTCACTGACTGATGGCTGTACCCCCAGCTCGGGCTCACGGGGACATTGAGAACTTGTCTCAGATCATACAGTTTGTAAATGGAATGACTGGGGTTAGTACCCAACTAGTCTAGTTCCAGATTCTAGGCCCTAAGACACTAAACTTCTAGTTCGGGACTTTGCTACACATTATAATCAGCCAGGGAGCTTCCCCAAACCCAGATCTGCAGGCTAAACACAATAGAATTAGATCACAACCTCTGGGGGTGGGACCCAAGCATCAGTGGATTACTTTCAACTTTTTATTTTGAAATAAATATACACTCACAGGTGTTTTTGTTGTTGTTGTTTTGTAAGCACCCAGGTGATCTCAGTGTGAGGCCAAGCTGAGAACAGGGCACTGAACTGCAAGACTATCTCAGGGCCTCAAGAGAACTGCCCCAGTTAATCCTCTCAACAGCCCTTGGGGGTAGATGCAATCTAATCCCGTCAATGAATAAGAAAGTCCAGAGAAGTCACTTAACACGACCAAAATCACATACTAATGGAAGTGGGAGAGGATATCAGAAGCACCTGGAGAGTTTAAAAGTACAACTGCTGTGCCCTACCCCTCAATTCACTGATTCAAATAAGGTGGGTGGGGCCTGAGAACTTGCATAGGTTAACAACTTCCCAGGTGATACTGATGCTGCTGGTCGAAGAACCACACATTGAGAATCATGGCTCTACAGCACTGATATTGAATTCACTTTATCTCTCAAAGAAATAAAAGAAGGGGGACTTTCAAATTTCCTAGAATTCTAGGGTTATTAAGAATCATATACATTATTCCTGATGTGGAAAGAGAAAGAATAAAGCATGGAAAGAGTGAGGGGAGAGGAAGAAAAACAAGTAACATTTATTGGACACCTCCTGTGTGCCTGGCCTGTGCTAGCTGCTTCATGTTCAGAATATTATAAACCTCACACAAGATGGAAACTGTGATAGACCCATTTTACAGAAGGGAAAACTGAGGTTATAAAATATTAAATCACTCACCCAAAGTTATACAGCAGTTAAGTGACCAAGATGGAAGAATTCAGATTTACCTATCCTTGTGTTTTTTCCTCTAAGTCATCTTGGAAAAATGTTCTCCAAGAACATTTGGAGAGAAAATGTCAAAATGGTAAAAAACTTAAATCCTGGGCTGCTGTCCAATGCAGGGCATAGGACTGTCCTTAAGAAGGAGGAAGTAGTGATGTGAGGAAAGGAAGGGACAACTAGAAAGATGGTGTACTTGCTTTACCTTGAGAGAGGTGGCCATGGAAGAGAAGTCACTTCTCCTTTCAACAGCCTTGGATTTCAAATGTCAAAGGGGATCAGTTCCAAGTAAGAAGGTTCTATACCAAAACCCACATGGGCACGGGGAACAGAGAATGGAAGTAAGGGGAAGGAAAGGAGTCCTGGATTCCAGGCCCATCTTCCCCACTTACTTGATAGAATGGTTGGCAAAGCAGTTCAGCTCCCTGAGCCTGTTGCTTCTTCTCGAAAGTGAAAAGATAATGAATAATGTGTGGTTTGACAATGGCGGTGGTGGCTATTAGTGTCTGAGAGGTTTCAGTGAGAACAGAGATGTCACCACTTTGTAAACTGTGATGCCAATGTGAGCAGTTGATCCTTTTGATGGTGCCTCTTCTCCAACCACAGACGTGTTCCGTTCACAAGCTTGATCCAGATGGAAAGTGTGAAAGTGAAAACATTACGTTTTTGATAGAAACTCTACAAAGGGGTCTCTAGTTAGTGAAAATCTGCAGTAAAAATGACTGCATTCTGTTTGAATCATTTTGTTTCACCGTATTTCAAGAATTCTGACTCTGAAGAAGTCAAAGAATTGCCTTTGTCTTCTACTACTTCTCTTCTGGAACCCATAGTTCTTGTTTAAAATTAAAACTTCAGGAGATACAGAAGGACACAGGGTTTTTTTCCCCTCCCCCTCAATTTTTTTTTATTCTGTTAAAATAAACATAACCATCTTAACCATTTTTAAGTGTACAATTCAGTCGTATTAAATACACTCATAATATTGTGCAAACATTACCCTCATCTATCTCCGTAACTTTGACCTTGTGAAACTGAAACTGTATACCCATTAAACGGTGACTCCCATCACGCTCCCCCAAACCTCTGGCAACTACCATTCTACTTTCTGTCTCTGGGATTTTAACTCTAAGTACTTATAAGGTGTGGCTGGCTTCTTTTTCTTAGCATAATGTTCTCAAGGTTCATCCAGGTTGTAGCATGTGATAGAATTTCCTTTCTTTTCAAGGCTGACTAATCTTTCCTTCTCTGTATATACATTTTGCTTATCCATTCATCCATGGGTGGACACTTGGGTTGCTTTCACCTTTTGGCAATTGTGAACAATGCTGACATGAACATGGGTGCACAATATCTCTTTGAGACACTGCTTTCAATTCTTTTGGGTATATACCCAGAAGTGGAATTGCTAGATCATATGGTAAAATCTCTTTTTAATTTTGGGGGAAACCTCCATACTTTTTTTCACAGTGACTATACCATTTTACCATTTTACTGTGTACCAAAAGTGCACGAGGATTCCAATTTCTCCACATCCTCACCATTTTCTGTTTTTTCAATAGTAGCCATCCTAATCAGTGTGAGGTGGTATCTCATTGTAGTCTTGATTTGCATTTCTCTAATGATTAATGACATAGAGCATCTTTTCATGTGCTTATTGGTCATTTGTATATCTTTGGAGAAACATCTACTCAAGTCCTTTGCCCATTTTTGAATTGGGTTGTTTGTTTTGTACCGTTAGGTGTTCTCCATATATTCTGAATATTAATCCTTTATCACATGTATCATTTGAAAATATTATCTCCCATTGTGTGAGTTGCCTTTTCACTGTGGATAGTGTCTTTTGACGCACAAAATTTAAAAATTTTCATGAAGTCAAATTTGTCTATTTTTTCTTGTGTTACCCATGGGTTTCATGTCATATCAAAGAAACCACTGCCAAATCCAATGTCGTGAAGTTTTTGTCCTATGTTTTTTTCTGAGAGTTTTACTGTTTTAGGTTTACATTTAGGCCTTTGATCTATTTTTTAAAAAATGTCATGTTAGATAACAGTCCAACTTCATTCTTTTGCATGTGGATATCTAGTTTTCCCAGAACAATTTTTTGAAAAGATTGTCGTTTTCCCATTGAATAGTCTTGGCATCCTTGTCAAAATTCATTTGATCATATACTTGAATGTTTTTCTGGGCTCTCTATTCAATTCCATTGATTTCTGCATCTGTCTCTATAATAGTACCCCATTGCTTTGATTACTATAGCTTTATTTTTTTTCTTTAAATAAATTTATTTATTTATTTTTTGGCTGCATTGGGTCTTTGTTGCAGCATGTGGGCTTTTTCTAGTTGCGGTGAGAGGGGGCTACTCTTCATTGCGGTGTACGGGCTGCTCATTGTGGTGGCTTCTCTTGCTGCAGAGCACGGGCTCTAGGCGCGTGGGCTCAGTAGTTGTGGCTCGCGGGCTCCAGAGTATGGGCACAGTTGCTCCGCGGCATACGGGATCTTCCCAGACCAGAGCTGGAACCCGTGTCCCCTGCATTGGCAGGCGGATTCTTACCCCCTGAGCTACCAGAGAAGTCCTGCCATCAGGTCTTTTTCAACACACACACACACACAAAGACAGATACATAGGTGATAGATAGGCAGAAATAATGTAATTTAGATCTTCAGAACTTGGAAAGATTAACAAGATGAAAGAGAAATTAATGTTCATCTGAATTATTTTTAGTATTATAATCATAGAATGTTATAAAATTTACTTTTATTATTTTACAAAACATGTGTACAAATTACGATAAAACATTTCTATAACTATAGCCATAATTACTAGAATTTTAAAGTGTATTTTAATTTTTATAAAGAAGGCCCTATTTGTGTTTTCTGGTGGTTTCCTTTTTTAAACAAACATTTTCATTGTTTTCAACAGAAACCAGGACAATTAATTCATTTGCGCTATATTTTGGTAATAAACAGAATGTCATCAATCTACAAAATATATGTGGCATTCTAAAAAAAAAAAGAGGTGGAATATTTCTTCTAAAGTGGTTTCATTGTTTTCTAAAGCTAATGGATTTTTTTTTCTTTTTTTTTAATACATCTCGCTAGAGTGCAAGGGGAGCATTCAAATCTGGCCATTCACTCTATGTAATTAGGAATGGATCCTAGAAAAAAAAGTCAAATAATATGAGTTTAAAGAATTTTTCTTTTTGAATTTTATTTTATTTTTATACAGCAGGTCCTTATTAGTCATCAATTTTATACATATTAGTGTATACATGTCAATCCCAATCTCTCAATTCATCCCACCCCCACCCCTACCCCCCCGCCGCTTTCCCCCCTTGGTGTCCATACGTTTGTTCTCTACATCTGTGTCTCAACTTCTGCCCTGCAAACCGGTTCATCTGTACCATATTTTTAGGTTCCACATATATGCGTTAATATACGATATTTGTTTTTCTCTTTCTGACTTACTTCACTCTGTATAATAGTCTCTAGATCCATCCACGTCTCAACAAATGACCCAATTTCGTTCCTTTTTATGGCTGAGTAATATTCCATTGTAAATAGATACCACGACTTCTTTATCCATTCATCTGTTGATGGGCATTTAGGTTGCTTCCATGACCTGGCTATTGTAAATAGTGCTGCAATGAACATGGGGTGCATGTGTCTTTTTGAATTATGGTTTTCTCTGGGTATATGCCCAGTAGTGGGATTGCTGGGTCATATGGTAATTCTATTTTTAGTTTTTTAAGGAACCTCCATACAGTTCTCCATAGTGGCTGTATCAATTTACATTCCCACCAAAGGTGCAAGAGGGTTCCCTTTTCTCCACACCCTCTCCAGCATTTGTCGTTTGTAGATTTTCTGATGATGCCCATTCTAACTGGTGTGAAGTGATACCTCATTGTAGTTTTGATTTGCATTTCTCTAATAATTAGTGATGTTGAGCAGCTTTTCATGTGCTTCTTGGCCGTCTGTATGTCTTCTTTGGAGAAATGTCTATTTAGGTCTTCTGCCCATTTCTGGATTGGGTTGTTTGGTTTTTTAATATTGAGCTGCGTGAGCTGTTTATATATTTTGGAGATTAATCCTTTGTCCGTTGATTCGTTTGCAAATATTTTCTCCCATTCTGAGGGTTGTCTTTTCATCTTGTTTATCGTTTCTTTTGCTGTGCAAAAGCTTTGAAGTTTCATTAGGTCCCATTTGTTTATTTTTGTTTTTATTTCCATTACTCTAGGAGGTGGATCAAAAAAGATCTTGCTGTGATTTATGTCAAAGAGTGTTCTTCCTGTTTTCCTCTAAGAGTTTTATGGTGTCCGGTCTTACATTTAGGTCTCGAATCCATTTTGAGTTTATTTTCGTGTATGGTGTTAGGGAGTATTCTAATTTCATTCTTTTACATGTAGCTGTCCAGTTTTCCCAGCACCACTTATTGAAGAGACTGTCTTTTCTCCATTGTATATCTTTGCCTCCTTTGTCATAGATTAGTTGACCACAGGTGCATGGGTTTATCTCTGGGCTTTCTATCTTGTTCCATTGATCTACGTTTCTGTTTTTGTGCCAGTACCATATTGTCTTGATTACTGTAGCTTTGTAGTATAGTCTGAAGTCAGGGAGTCTGATTCCTCCAGCTCCGTTTTTTTCCCTCAAGACTGCTTTAGCTATTCGGGGTCTTTTGTGTCTCCATACAAATTTTAAGATTTTTTGTTCTAGTTCCATAAAAAATAACATTGGTAATTTGATAGGGATTGCACTGAATCTGTAGATTGCTTTGGGTAGTATAGTCATTTTCACAATATTGATTCTTCCAATCCAAGAATATGGTATATCTCTCCATCTGTTGGTATCATCTTTAATTTCTTTCATCAGTGTCTTATAGTTTTCTGCATACAGGTCTTTTGTCTCCCTACATAGGTTTATTCCTAGGTATTTTGTTCTTTTTGTTGCAATGGTAAATGGGAGTGTTTCCTTAATTTCTCTTTCAGATTTTTCATCATTAGTGTATAGGAATGCAAGAGATTTCTGTGCATTAATTTTGTATCCTGCAACTTAACCAAATTCACTGATTAGCTCTAGTAGTTTTCTGGTGGCATCTTTAGGATTCTCTATGTATAGTATCATGTCAGTGAATTCCACCATTCTGTCTTCCAGGTCACTTATCCATTCTTCTGCCTCAGTTATTCTGCTATTGATTCATTCTAGTGTAGTTTTCATTTCAGTTATTATATTGTTCATCTCTGTTTGTTTGTTCTTTAATTCTTCTAGGTTTTTGTTAAACATTTCTTGCATCTTCTGGATCTTTGCCTCCATTCTTTTTCTGAGGTCCTGGATCATCTTCAGTATCATTATTCTGAATTCTTTTTCTGGAAGGTTGCCTATCTCCACTTCATTTAGTTGTTTTTCTGGGGTTTTATCTTGTTCCTTCATCTGGTACATAGCCCTCTGCCTTTTCATCTTGTCTATCTTTCTGTGAAAGTGGTTTTTGTTCCACAGGCTGCAGGACTGTAGTTCTTCTTGCTTCTGCTGTCTGCCCTCTGGTGGATGAGGCTATCTAAGAGGCTTGTGCAAGTTTCCTCATGGGAGGGACTGGTGGTGGGTGGAGCTGATTGTTTAAACTAATGGATTTTAACTGGACCACCATACTGCACATTAATAATGGCAAGCAGGTGATGAAAAGTATTCAAATTCTAATATAGGTATCATTTTTTAAATTAATTCATGTGGACCCAGAAATTTAGGCCTAAGGGAATTTTGCTATCTTGCAATAAGAGCAAATCCAAAGTCGTAGCTTACATTAGTCTGAACTGAAGACTCTGTCTCTTTAGAGAGATTTTGGCTTCTACAAACTGGAAAATTCAATTGAAGAATATTTTGTATCATCTCTTTTCAATATTGTACCTGTATACATCTTTTTGACATGACCATATTTCTGTTTCAGATGTAATCAAGATGAGACTTGTAAGATGAATTATGTATCTGGAAGGAGGCATTTTGTAAATCAACAGACTATAACTACCAGAAGCTGTAAAACTTAACTAAAGGGTTCAGCTTGCAGTGAGACACATTTCTCCTGAACAACAAAGGAAATACTATCTTACAGCTATGTATGTTGTGAATGTCCCATAAATTAGAAAAGACTAGAAAAATATGCAAATTTTCAAGTGGCTGTAGTGAGGGTATGTTCTATATACTGTGTCACCTTTGTAGTATGATACAAATGAACAAAGAGTATATAAATTAGCCTTCATTTTAAAGAATTGACCAAAATATCAATTGTGAAACACCCCTTTTCATAAAAATACAGCATTTTTTTTTTTTTTTTTTATAGCTACTTTATTTATTTATTTTATTTTTTTTATTTTTGGCTGTGTTGGGTCTTCGGTTCATGCGAGGGCTTTCTCTAGTTGAGGCAAGTGGGGGCCACTCTTCATCGCGGTGCGGGGACCGCTCGTCATCGCGGTGCGCGGGCCTTTCACTATCGCGGCCCCTCCCGTCGCGGGGCACAGGCTCCAGACGCGCAGGCTCAGTAGTTGTGGCTCACGGGCCCAGCTGCTCCGTGGCATGTGGGATCTTCCCAGACCAGGGCTCGAACCCGTGTCCCCTGCATTAGCAGGCAGATTCTCAACCACTGCGCCACCAGGGAAGCCCAAAAATACAGCATTTTAAGCAAAGATTAGATGAAAATTAAAAATTTGTATTTACTTAGACAAGTAGTTTCCAGAGTGGATACATTTATTTTTTAAATGCAAATACATCACCCTTCAACACATATACAATAGTTATAATTTCCAAAAATTAAGTCTGCCTGAGAGAATTGCAACCTCCTTGATTCATATGTCTAACCCTTCAAAGCAGAACCTCAGAATTTCACACTTTAAACATATAGAAGAAGGTTCTGGAAAGAGGAACCTGTATCAGCTCAGAAAGGGAAATAGTTCCTTGTGTTTTCTGGGTTGACTGAGATAAAACAAGATGACTTCTCTCACTTTACATCAAACATTAAATCTAAAATAATATTCCTAACAAGGAGTAGGCTAGTTGTGATTTTTACTTCCCTATCTACTGCTACACTGTACTGAAACAAATAATATTAACCTCAGTGTAAACTAATTTTACACATGCCAAACACTGCACCTTGTTCATTATCTGAGATAAACAATACAAAATATAAACTAGTGATTTGAATTAAAGGTCTTAAGTATCCAATTTTCCAAAAACAATTGATTAGAAAAAGAAAAATTATCAAATACTCTAAGCATTATTTTTCAGACACCGAAGACTATATAGTCTTTGTATAAATAAAAAATATACTTCTATGAAACACATATACAATACGAACTAATGAACTGCTTTAGAAATCCTTAAAATCTTAAACAGTTAATCCAGAAGTATACATAAATTTCACTGAGAGTGAAAAATATTGCAAACAAAAATAACTTATGATCCTATTATGTTAACTCAGTGTACAGTACTGGATTCACGAGTGCAGTAAAAATGAACACTGAGGTCACTTTAAGTAAGTGGTAATATTTCAAAGGACATTAAATACCTGCTTTTCATAAACTTTTTTGGGGGGTTTGGCTTTGTAATAAATATGTAATAAATATCTGTAGTACTTTGAACATGTTCAGTGCTATCTTTCTCCATTTGAAAGTCTTTCTCCAGAGTCAAAATGTCTTAAAGGCATGCCAGAGGGTGGGGAGTTGGGACTTTGCAGTAAGTCCACTAACAAAGCAATCTTATTATCTATGTGCTCCTGGAGTTTATATATTCGCTGATCAATGTAGTCCATAAGTTTCTTTTCCATCAGTTCCATATTTTTAGAAAGAATCTTTTCCAAGTAGGAACAAATGGATTGCTCTTCCATTCTAAAAATAAATTAAAAAAATAATAATAGAACAATTTTCCCTAATATTATAACAAAAACAACCAAACTATAGTACAATAAGCAGCCAACACACATTGCTAAAATTTATCTCCACAACTATACTCTGTCACCTTACAACATATTTCCAGGTTCTAAAATACATATGCAACAGGCAACCACAATCCTGAATGCCTAAAGGATTCTTACTTCTTAAATTCTTTAAACATTTAAGCATAAATTGAAATGAGAATATAAAAATGAAGATGATAGAATTTCTACCCTCAAAGAACAAGTCTTTAGATAGAAAGGGTCTTTTTGGTTTTGAGCCTCAAATCAAAAGCGATCTTGCTGACTTTTTTTAAGGTCTCCATGTTTGTCTTCCAAGTGCTTCCCCAAGCAACCCTACAATTTAAACAGTTTTCTCTTTTTTCATCCAAACAACCTTACTAAAGCAGTGGAAGGACAAGGACAGTGAATTTCAGAGTGTGGTCCACAAAACCCTAGGGTCTCCATGACTTTTTCCAGGGGTTCCATGAGGTCAGAAGTATTTTTATAATAATAATAAAATACTATTTGAACATTAATCGTACAATGAATGTACAATGAATTATCCAGAGGCTATACCATGTATAATGTCATTACTCTGATAACTAATAGCATGTATGGTTGTATATTCTGTTTCCTAGAATTCCTTAAGGTAGTAGGTTTAGGGTACAGATAAATGTTTTTCTCAGAGGTAACTCAATTTGTTCTCAGTATTTCTACTGTGGTCTTACTAGCTATCTATGTTTATACATGCTATAATGCAACATATATGAGAATACAACCCAAAGCTAATAAAGTTTTACATAAATTTAAAACAATACCAAACTTTCCTGGTGGTGCAGTGTTTAAGAATCCGCCTGCCAATGTAGGGGACACGGGTTTGATCCCTGGTCTGGGGAGAGCCCACATGCCATGGAGCAACTAAGCCTGTGTGCCACAACTACTGAAGCCTGCGTGCTTTAGGGCCCGCGTGCTGCAACTACTGAAGCCCGCGCACCTAGAGCCCGTGCTCTGCAACAAGAGGTCACCACAGTGAGAAGCCCGCACACCGCAACGAAGAGGAGCCCCCACTCGCTGCAACTAGAGAAAGTTGGCGCACAGCAACAGAGACCCAATGCAGCCAAATAAATAAATAAAACTATACCATTCTCATTAAACTTTTTAAAAAGAAAATATGGTATTTTTTCATAAAAATGTTTATGTTACTATGTAATGAGTTTATTGTTATTTCTAAACTAATAAATATTTTTAAATAGCCTACATAAATAAAAGTTCTTTGGAGTGCTCAATTATTTTTAAGAGGGTAAAGACCAAAAAGTTTGAGAACCACTACTCTAGAATATACGAGGAGCTTTTTATTTTTCTCTTTATTTTCAAATAATTATAGATTCACAGGGGTTGTAAAGATACTATAATTCCCCAATGGTCCCAATCGTTACATCTTACCTAACTATGGTATACTATCACAACCAGGAATTTGATGTTAGTACAGTGTGTGTGTATGCCATTTTATCACATGTACACACATTCATTTAAACATCATGTTCTTGACAGAATCAAGTTCTGTCTCGATTGCAAAAACCACAATCGAGAGACAGAACTATTCCTTAACTACAAAGATCTCCCTCCTGCTACCCTTTTATTGTCACATCCACTCCCCTAATCTCCTCTATCCTTAACACCTGGTAATCACTAATACAGTCTTCAGCTCTATTATTTTGAGAATGTTACACAAACAGAATCATATAGTATGTGACCTCTTGAGATTCTCTTTTGTCAATCAGCATAATGACTTTGACAGACAACCAAGTTGTTGCATGTATCAACAGGTCATTCCTTTTTATTGCTGATAGCATCCCATGATATGGATATACCAGGGTTAATTTAACCACTCATCTATTTTAAGACATACTGGTAGTTTTTGGCTTTTACAAATAAAGCTTCTATGAACAATTGTGTACTGGTTTTTATGTGGAAAGAAGTTTTCATTTCTCTGGGATAAATGCTCAGGAGTATGATTGCTGAGTCACATGGTAACTATATGTTTAGCTATTAGAAACTGCCAAACTTATTTAGAGTGGCTGTACCACTTTAAATCACCACGAGCAATGTATGAGAGATCCAGTTTCTCCACGTCCTCATTGGTACTTGGTTTTGTTATCATTTTTAAACTTTTTATTTTAGCCATACTGTGTAGTGGTTTCTTGTGGTTTTAATGTGTGTTTCCTTAATAGCCATGAGGTCAACAGCACTTACATTCATGTGCTTATTTGCTTTTTGTACATTCTCTCTGGTATAATATCTCTTTATGTTTTTTGCCTATGTTCTAATTGGATTTTTTTTAATGTTGAGTTTTGAGAGTTCTTTCTATATTTTAGATATAAGTCATTTGTTGGATATGTATTTGCAAATATTTTCCCTCACTTTGTAATTTGTATTTTATTCCTTTTAACAGAGAAGAGTAAAAGTTTTACATTTTCATGGCATCTAATAAATCAAATTTTTGATTACCCTGCTTTTGGTGTCATATCTAAGAAGTCTTGTCTTGTCTTAGGTCCCCAAAGATTGTTTCCTATTTATTATTAGAAAAATTTTATAGCTTTATGTTTTACATGTAAGTCTATGATCCATTTTGAGCTAATTTTTATATAAGGTATGAGGTTTGGGTCATGGTTCACTTTTTGCCCTTCGGATATCCAATTGCTCCATCACCATGTGTTAAAAAGACTATTTTTCCTTTATTGAATTGCTGTTGCACCTTTGTCAAAAATCAGTTGAGCATAATTTTGTGGGTCAACTTCTGAGCCCTCTATTATGTTCCATTGACCTATGTGTCTGTCCCTCTGCCATCACTACATCATCTTGAATACTCTAACTACATAAGACTCGACACTGGGAAGAGTGATTCCTCCCACTTCATTCTTCTTTTTCAAAGTTGTTTTAGCTATTCTACCTCTTTTGTTTTTCATATAATTTTTAAAATGATCCTGCTTATGTCCGCCAAATATTGTGGTGGGATTTCAATACGCATAATATTAAGCCTGCATATCAATGGGGAGAATTGACAACTTTACTATGTTAGAAATTGAATTGGTAATTTAACAGTTTCCAGGAAAGGAATAACCAGGCCCAGCTGCTTTCCTTAGAGACTTCTACCAAACATCTTAAGAAGAGATAACACCAATTTTACACACTCTCTTCTAAGATGTAGAACTCATCTTATGAGGCCAGTATTACGCTCATGAAAACCAGACAAAGACAGTACAAGAAAAATATAGACCAGTATCTCTAATGAATTAGATGCAAGAATACTCAACAAAATATTAACAAATCAGATCCAGCATTGTATAAAAAAGAATTACAGTCCACAACCAAGTGAGATTTATTCTAGGTATATAAGGCAGGTTCAGTTTTTGAAACTAATGTAATTCACCATATGAACAGACTACAGAAGAAAATTCAGGATCGTATGAATGGCCATAGGAAAAATATTTGACAAAACCCTATACCCATCTATGATGAAAGAAACTCTCAGGTAAGTAGGAACTAAGGAACACTAAGCCTCATGGTCCCTGAGCAGTCTGACTTCTTTCCACCTTTTATAGTCTTTGTATGTTTGCTGTATTATGTCCAGGGATTTTTATTGGTAAAAAGGGGGATCTGAGAGAAATGGGGACATTACATCTCAGCTGGACCCAGGAGCAGTTTTTAAATCTGTTTAGGTTTTTTTTCTCCTTTGGGTTTTATTGTTTGTTTGTTTTGTTTTGCTATATCACAAGTTAACATTGATTAGACTATCAACAACTAAAGACTGGAACGTCCCTGGTGGTCCAGTGGTTAAGACTCTGCGCTTCCAGTGCAGGGGCACAGGTTCAATCCCTGGTCGGGAAACTAAGAACTAAGATCCCGCATGCCACGCAGCACGGCCAAAACAAAAAACAAAAAGAACAATTAAAGACTATTGTTATCTTTCCTTATCCTTCCCAAATAAGAACCACTTGTTCAATAATGTCAACTCCTCAAATTGAATGCTACTGGAGACATTAAGAAAGTTTCAACCAATACAACTCCCTCATTTTACATGGGAAAAAAGGCTAAGCCAAAAGATTTAAACAGTAAGGCAACAGTTAAGGTAGAACTATGATTAGAGTCCTGAATTCCAATCTAGTGCAAAATTTGGACATATTACATCTATATAAAGGATGGGGAACATACTAAACACTTAGCCACCCCTCAATCAAAGCAGGACTGGAAAAAATTGGAATTATGAGATCAGGGGATAAGGGCCTGTACACTAGAAATAATTTAGAGCTGAAAAATGTTTGGATGACTCCGAAATTAGCCTAGGTCACACATGATCTACAAAGGAAATCTTTTACAATGGCTCACTTCATACAATCTGGCAAAAAATGTACATATCATGGTCACCACAGCTCCTCTCCATTCATGCAGACAACTCTCTACTCTGACCCTATCTGTTGCCTGTACCCCTTCCATCAGATGCCTGAGAAGTGCTTGGCACCTCCAGTTTTACACGCTTCTTTCAAAGCAATCCATCCTACTCTGCTGAGTATTTCTTTCCTACAGTGTGTTAATGGTGAAATGTAAAAGCTGCTAAAATCCTCTCTGGAAACATTTTCAGGCAGTAGTTATTGAAACAAACCTGAGTTCCTCCACCTGCCTCCCCGCTCCTGCCCCCAATCTAAACCACACTTGTCTTAAATACTTACGTAACACCAACAGTGCCTTTGCCGGGCTTGGTGATGCTTTCCTGCCACTTGGCGTTGGGTCCCACACGGAGATGGTTCACTTGACTACACAGATTCTGCAGAAAAGGCAGCAACTCAGAGTTAGGTATATGTGAGTTGTCACTTGCTTTCTTTGGTAAGAAAGAAGATACTGCATTCTTAAGATCATTCTCAGGAAGAGAATGGTTTTGTGGCACAATTTTACACTCTTGGAGGCTTGTCACATTTCCTCCACCAGCTGGCTGTGTACTTTTATCAACGTAAGCTTTTAAGTCTTCAGTCATGTTTCCAGATGTCAATCCAGTTCTGGAAGGGAAAGGTGTGGAGGATGACTTGTCGAAAGCGCCTGAAGCAGATGATGATTGCAGTCCCATCATGTGCTTGTATCCAGCGCTCCCCAAAACTGACTGAAGCTGCTCTCCAATGGGAACACAATTCTAAGCAAGGTAAATAAGAAAATGTTATTATTAACATGAATGATAATGACAGGTAACCTCTGGAGTAACTCAGAGTCAGGCAATGTGCCTTCTTTCATCTGATCCTCAAAGCTTTCACATGGAGTAGGCTATAGCTACTATCCCAATATTAAGTTAGGAGACCAAGACTAAAGTTAACTTGGCCAAGGTAACACAGCTGGTCAGTGGCAGAAGCAGGACTGGAACCCAGGCCATCGAACTCCAGAGTCAGGACTTCTCATCATTTCACTAGTTTTGCTGAGGAAAATATTCAAATAAATACAAGCATACTTAGTAAAATTGCACGGGCTTATTTTAATGTTTCCACTACAAAGTCCTCCTTAATATATGGTAATAAAATGTAGTATTCTCAATTCAGTCACAGTAATTGATAACTTTCATAGAATTAAAAATCATCTGCCTTGGACAGGAATAAAGACGCAGATGTAGAGAATGGACTTGAGGACACGGGGAGGGGGAAGGATAAGCTGGGACGAAGTGAGAGAGTGGCATGGACATATATATACTACCAAATGTAAAACAGATGGCAAAGGGAGATCAGCTCGGTGCTTTGTGACCACCTAGAGGGGTGGGATACGGAGGGTGGGAGGGAGACGAAAGAGGGAGGAGATATGGGTATATATGTGTATGTATAGCTGATTCACACTGTTATGAAGTAGAAACTAACACACCATTGTAAAGCAATTATACTCCAATAAAGATGTTAAAAGAAAAAAAAAATACACAGGAAAAAAAAAATCATCTGCCCACCGTCACATATAGTAATTCAACCTAAGAATATGCAATTTATTTTCATTGAAAGATAGACCAGATAGTTACATACTTAAAGTATGATGTTATATGAGTACTTTTGTAACACTTTCAATGACTAAAATGAGCTACCTTTTGCCTAAGTCTGCCTTAATAATCTGTAGGGTAATGATTATGTTTTGTGGCCTCAACTCAACCGGCTATGCTATATTATTTCCTGAGAAGACTCAGGTTCACCTTTGAGAGCAGGTTACACTGTCTCCTATCCAGGGCCATGTTCTTGCTATGCTCTTCTATTTTTCCACAAGAGAAAAGCAAAACTACCTCTAGCCTATCTAACTGTTACATTATACACCTCCATCCTA
Organism: Balaenoptera musculus; assembly: GCF_009873245.2. Classification (NCBI taxonomy): domain Eukaryota; kingdom Metazoa; phylum Chordata; class Mammalia; order Artiodactyla; family Balaenopteridae; genus Balaenoptera; species Balaenoptera musculus. Next base: position 9,109,528 of record NC_045800.1, read on the forward strand.
AATTCTAAACACAGAACTCTACCAGGGATTCTTATAGGGAATATCATCTCATACTTACTGTTGCTCAGTATCTAGTGAGAGAGACTGAGAAAAATATTATACGAGATTAGCTGAAAACACTCAGTCCATATATTTTCTGAATATTCTAATAAATGATTCTTGGATAAAGCCAGCCCCAAACTCATTCATTCAACAAATATTTACCAGGAATCTACTCTGTGTTAGGTACTGTTTCAGGGACTGGAAATAAGACCGTGAACAAGACAAATACAAATTTGCAAACATACCCTCAGATTTCTGAAAAAAATAAGTATCTCTGAACATCTTGTAGGATTTCTGAAAGGTCTGTCTTTAACTTTTTTAATTACCATAAAATCCAAAAAGTATCACCTTGAAAAAGCAAGAAAAAAAGATATTTTTATCTTTTCAGATGAAAAAGGTAAACAGTGAAAATCCTGAATAACTGAATATATTTTTGTTGAGAAAATGGGGCACAGCTTTCCCTCAGGTAACGTTAAATGACAACTATATGCCAGGCACTTTGATTCAGAATTCCTACTCAATTATTCTAAATTGCTAAAGCAAAAACAAATCGAAGTCAGCACATGTGAACTTCAAATACAAGGAAATAAGAAATCACTTTAAGAAACTTTCCAGAAAACAAGGAACCACAAGGCAAAGGTGAAGCAGGGAGTCTAGAAAGCTGTTCCCCAGGTCCTTTCTTTCCTCATCAGAACAGGCCCTGCCCCAATTAACATATGAAAGTTCCAAACAGTGAGTGGTTACACCCCTTCCATAGAAGGAGAGGCTCTGATCATGAAACATCCCTACTTTATTCTTAACAGATAGTTACAGAGCTTATATGACACTTTCCAGGAAGACATTCCATGGATTCCTTGTTTGTGGACAAAAGCAATCCTACAGAACCAGGTATATCCTGTGAGAATCATTGCATAAATACAGCCTCCCCACAAGAAAGAAGACTTTTATTAGCATGTTTCAAAGACAATTTACCAGGATCACCTTCTTTCTTCCCCAGGGGGTTTACCAAATGTCCCCATAGATAATGATTTAGCACGTGTGTTGGGGGGTTACCACACACGTGCTGTTGGTTGGAGGACTTGTGTTTCTATACGACAGAAGATGCGACAAGGACACACACCACGCTTAGGACTAGGATGAGAGCTGGGAGAGCACGCTTACAATATACCTTATGTACTTGTGAATGGACGGAAATTACACAGCAAAGAAAATGTATTGTTTTGGGAATTAAACAAAAAACCCTGAAAACATGGGCAAAAAACCCCACAAACTACTATTCATGTCATTTCTTTTCCAGAGTCAAGGTTTTAAAACATAAAAATCAGTCCATGAACTGATTTTACTTAATTCATTAACCCTCTCTAATGTTTCCAAAATTTTCCACACACAAAAAATTTCTTCTGTTTTTAAATGTTTAATCTCTATGGCCACTGGATCCTTCCCCTCAAACATCTGTTCTTAAAATATGCTATGCATAAGACTCATCTGGCATTGCCTGTATAAAATAGGTGAGTCCTGGATCACATCCTCAGCGTTTCAGGTCACTGGTGAGGGCCAGGATTCTGCACTTTATAAACATTCCAAGGGATTCTGATACCGGCAGGTTCCTTATCTCTATCATTCTTGAAACAACCCACTTTACCCTGGCTACCTCCACATTCTAACTACCCATTTACTGTTTAATCCCTCAAAATCTGGTTTCCATCTCATCACTATTCAAACTGACCCCCTGAAGATCTCCAAGGAGTACTTAGTTGATAATCCAAAGGGCATATATATTATATAAAATTTACTCGGAGCCATAAACTAGACAGACAGGTCTTATCTGCACAAAGCTTATATTTTAATGAGATACACAGAACAACACATAAACAAAAACAGGCAAGAAAGCGCTGATGAAAATATGATACAGATTTGGAGGAAAAGGCTAATATTTCAATCAGGGTGGTTAGGGAAGGTGTCATTCAAGATGGAACGTTTAAGATGAGGTTGAAATAACAAGAAAAAGGCAGACTTGCTAAGATCAGGAAGAGAGGACTCTGGCCAAAGAGAGCAGTTAAGGGGGCAAAGGTCCTGCGGTGGGAGCACGTCTGGATATTTGTGGAACACCCACATCAGAATGTCTAGAGCAAGGCATCTGAGGAGATGCAGCAGGAGATGAGGCTGAGGAGGTAACGAGGGCCCAGATCTTAGGGGAGAGCGTACGGAATCTGGATTAGTTCTGAGTGTCAAGGGGAGCAGTCAGGGGGCTTTGCACAGGGGAAGTCGAGTCTGCTTTACCCTCTGAGATCATTCTGGCTGCACTGTGGAGAGGGAGCACTGGAGCAGGAGGGCCAGGTAGGAACCTCCTGAGGTGTGGAGGTGAGGTAATAGTGCCAGCGGAAGAAGAGTATGGACCCTGTTCACTTTAAAGCTCTCTTTTCCATGCTTTCCAAGATCATCATCAACTCTCCTGTTCTCCTATGTCTGCCTGTTGATCCAACGATACTCGTCCTAAATTAATATTGGCAAATCTCAAGAAAGTTATATAAGTTTTTAAATTCATATTATTGGTTTTAAACTTTCATCCTGTGATCTTACCAGTATTATCGTTTAGATTGTAAACACGAAGAAATTTGTCCTCAAAAAGAGGAACCAATGCCAAATAACACAGAACTAATAGCTTTGAATTCAGGTCTCCTGACATCAGATCTCTTGCGACTCTTAAGCACTGCTGTGTCCTGCTCTTGTGGTTCCTTTTTCCTCTCCCCGTATTCTTAGCAAACGCTCCTACTCTGCCAGGGTCTTCCTTCCTGGCTCCGGTCTCTCCCCTCACCCCCTTCCCCATCATCTACTAGGCATGCTCCTCCCAAACCCCCCTCCACTCCCCCAGCCCCACCTGTGTTTCCAAAGCCTCACAACATCATCCCAGGACATGTGTTATTCACATCTAAAACTCAACACTCCTAAATTAAACTCCTTTCCCCCAAGTCGCTTCCCACCTTGGGTTCCGTGTATATTATGGTATCACCGTTTTCAAAACTTTAGTTTCACATTTGATTCTGTTTTTCTCCCACAGAACCCATATTAAGTTAGTTGTCAAGTGCCAATGGCCCCACTGTTGTAGCCTCTCACAATCCAGCATCAGGTTACTCCTTCCAAGTTTAGACTCTCATTAACTCTCCTCTGGATGACGGAAATAACAGAGCTGCTTTCCTTCTCGTAGCCTCACTTTCTGCTGACGCATCTTTCCTACTGACTCATCTTACACATAATAGCCGATTAAATTTATTAAAACAGAGCTAAAAAATACCCACAAACTTTATAACATCAGTCAAAATCCTCTAAGATCCAGCCCCAGTCTACCTGAAACTTCCTGTCACTTCTTCACTCCAGAGAAATGAACTTCTATTCATTTCCTAGCTACATCCTATTCCTCTAGCACTTAAGATTTAATCCATACTTGTCTCTATCTCTTAAGTTGCATCCCTCCAAATTTACTTGCCTAATCCCACCCTTCCTCTTTAAAGGCGTAGATAAAATGCTACTTCCTTTAATAAGCCTTTCCTAGCATTCCTCATCATTCCCCACTTAGATGCCCTGACTCCCCTAACAAGACTACAGAGATCCTTAACAACAGGCTATCGACTAATTCATCTTTGAATCTTCTAAGGTAACCAAAACTGTGGTACTCACTAAGAAGGGGCTAAATAAATACTTGCTGAATGAATAAATGAGTGAATTCATGGAAAATTGTGAAGTCTGTAACAGAAATATTTTTTTGCAAGAGAGTAGGTCTACAGAATGTTATTTTTTGAAAATTAGTAAAGTGAATAGTTAAATCAATAACAAAAGTTGAAATAAAAAGATTTATGTTTCTACATGTCCTTATAAGAAGACATCATTTAAAGAATTTTAACAGTATCCAGAAAGAAATCCATTTCTACTCACCTGTTGCTGGAAAATAACCATATTCATCAATTGCTGAGCTCCAGATGACAACTTTGACCCCATGGACTCCATGATGGTTTGGACCCTCTCCAGGTCTATCCTTGATCCTAGAGCAGGAGAGCCTGCTGAAGAATTTGCTGAAACTGGCCTCACATGTACCACAACTTTACTGATGAACACACACTGCTTTTCACCAAAGGAGAGCAGCTATTATAATACAAAAGTTCAACAAAATTAATGATAATAAAAATAATCATCATTTAAAGTCATTTCTTGTTAATACTGAAGAGTGAAGCATTCAAGAATCTAAAAATTAACTTCAAGTACATTTTAAAGGTTTCTCTAGAACAGTCATAGTCAAAAAAAGACTCAAAAAAACAATGTAAATGCAAAAAGTCCTTTTTAAATAAAAGATTATGTATAAATAATGTTTTACTTACTTAGTTTAGGGAATTAAAGATAAACTATACCAATCTGAGATCTTAACATACTGAAACTTGCTATAGTATTATTTAATACAAAATAAGACTGTCCAGTGTCCCATGCAAAGTGTTTGTGAAATACTAAATATAAATAAGTCAGGATTTTAGAATTTAGAACTGTAGGGAATATCAATACAACCTAAGATAGCTCAACAGTTTACACATAAAAATACGAGTTCAGGGTGGTTTTTTTAACTTGCAAAAGACACCCAATTAGCAAAGTTGAGGTCTGAGCCTGTTTCTTCTGTCTTCTATCCCGGTAGCTTTTCCAATGCTTTATGCTTCTTCATGTTGTCCCTGCTTCTAGAGCAAAAGACATTTCACGTGTGGTGTAGGACAACAAAGTAGCAAAGTGGAACGAAAACAGCATTTAGAATCAGACAGACCTGAGTTCGGTGATGGCTCTGCCTGGGTGACCATGGGCAAATGCCAAACTTGAGTCAGGAGTAAAATGAGTTCACATGGTTGTTATGAGGATTATGTGTTAAAATTTCCAGTACATATCATTGAGTAAGTGCTCAGTAACTATAACTTTTAACTTACATATACTATTGGCCCAGAAGAAGCTTTCACACAAACCCAAGGATTTCCCTAAATGAAACACTCTTTCACTCCCTGGTACTTCCACAGCACAGTTTTAAATATCATTCACCTTCACAGACACAACAAACCCATACCTCACACAAAGACACAGGCGAATACAGACCCATGATCTAAAAACTCAGTGTGGCACCAAAGATGTGACTGTCATCAACAAGTAAGTAAATACCTCATGAAATGTAAACACCCACATTCCAACCTCCATATTATCCCTGTTCTGCTTTTTAACCCCCAAGCCTTTCTCACTAGCGAATGTAGTACCTATTTTGCACACTGAGTCAACCTATTATCTGTCTTGCCCACTATAATATTTGCGATGTGAGGCCTTCATTCCAATTTATTTCATAACTGCCAATTCCTGAATGCCAAGTACAGTATCTGGCATCAATAGGCACTCCAGTATTTGTTGGATGAATGAATTGCCTTATTTAAATGAATTTAGAAACTATTAGTATATACATCTAAAATAACATCTTGGGATAATCAGTTCTGTGCTCTTCTGTAAGTAATAATCATCAAAGAATTTGAGAAATTAAAAATAATCAATCCAAGAATTTTCTTCAGTTCCCTAATACTACCCATAAGGTAGCTTGAAAAAGGTGAAGGAACTTGCCCAAAGTTATTGTGCTAGTCAGCAAGAGAGCTCATTTAACAGTCAGGGCTTATGTAAAAAAGAGTGGAAATATGTATATGTATAACTGATTCACTTTGATGTATACCTGAAACTAACAAAACATTGTAAATCAACTCTACTCCAATAAAAGTTAAAAAAAAAAATAAGGCTTTTGATTTCCAGCTCAGTACCATTTCCTTAGATCTGATGACCTTAGTAAAGTTCACCTTAATAATATTTTTCAGGCTGAAGACACCAATCCAAACTCCTTTAACTTTGTGGTGCCCATGTCTGAATCCTCCCTGATTGTGTCCTATCCTTCTAGATTTGGGGACCAAAACTGCTTGTGGTTTTCTTGGCACCTAAGTTTTATATAAAGATAAAAAATGTTTTTAACTCAGTTTTTTAAGGCTCAAAAGTACAATACTGCTGTACTAACAACAGTACATGACATGACTAGGAAATGGAGCAGGACCCCATGGTCCTTGCCCCCCATGTCCTCAGCCTGCCTTTGGTCTGTGGAAAAACTTTAGCCGAAGAATAAGTTTAATCAGAGAAGTGCGAAAATGGAGAAGCAAACAAAAGCAGTCAACAGGACAAAACAATAATTGTTTAGTCAGTAAGCAAAGTCAAGGACCTTTAGTTCCTCCTCAAGGGCTATAGATCATATTCTGAGCCACATCCTGCAAGCTGTCTTATAGATATTGAAACCCCCGCCAGGTGGAGGAAGTTAACTACATGATGACAAGACTGTACCCATGACATAAGCTGCCACAATTCCGGGAACTGGCCTCAAGGAAAAGTGAACAAACCGACCCTGGAACTGAAGAACAATCGAGATGATGCTGGTCAGCCCACCACATGACCAAGTTCAAGATGACTGTCAGAGCTGACTGTGCTGTTTCTGCATGCAGCCCCCTCCCTCTGTCTATAGAAGCTCTTGTCCCCTGATGGTCAGTGGGGGGAGTCGGCCTTCAGACAGGAGTCCAGCACCCCCAACGCCCCACCCCTGCTGTTGCCGGCATCCAAAACAAAGCAAACTTTCCTGTCCACCAACCTTGCCTCTTTATTGGCTCTTGAGTGGCGAGCAGCTGGACACCACTTTTGGTTACAACCGTAGCTAATAAATGGTCACATTTTAACAGAAGAATGTTGATAATTTTTTAGAAAAGAATTTCTTTTTACATGTTTACTGAGTATTTCTGAACTAAAACCAGGGACCAAGTTGGACTAACTACATTACCAAACCTACAGAAAATAAGTTTATATAATAGGAGGACAACTGTAGTTTTAAAATTAGTTTAGGAATGACTAAATGATATTTAGGAATGACTTACCTTTACTTTACAAGCATGTGTGGAAGACTCCAATTTTAGATATTTTTTGTACAAAATAATCTTTTCATGTTCACTAAAAATAAAAAAGAATTAACTTATAAAAAATTTCACACACTATCACTTTTAATAGTTACATTTAAAAATAAAGGTTTCCAGGACAATATTTAAATCCTGAGATTCAGTTTTCCTGGTGAGGCATAAATAGCTGGGACTTCCTACTGAAGTGCACTGGCTACAAAGACAACATCTGCCGCTTACTAGCTGTATGAGAAAATGAAATTAGATATCAAATGTATGCTCATGTAGCACAGAGCACACTGTAAAGCTCAATAACATACCCGTTATATCCAACATGCACGGTATATAAAACACTTCGTATTTTGATTCGTATTAAGGAGAGATTAGGTCAGAATCTTTGTAAGAAATCAGAAAAAAAAACAAGAAGTATAATAATGGGTTAAGTATGCTGGTATGGCACAGTGTTGGGCTCACACACTATGTGTAAAGAGTTTCCTACAGGAAGACGTTCAAAGTTCCAGACTGATAGACAACTTAATTTTTGGAAAACAGATCGTTGTGAGTTAAAGAAAACAGACAAGAAACACTTACCAGAACTTCATCTGATCATAGTCTTCCACTAACTAGCTATGATCTTTTACCAACTTCTCTCTCTTCCACTAGCTCTCAATCTCCACGTTTATAAAAACAACTAGGCTGATCTAGACTGTCTTTAAGATCCCTAAAGGTCTAAACTTCTATGTCTGCTGGTATATTATCTTCTCTCCCCTAGTATCTGGCACCAATGTCAGAGAATCAATAAATATCACAAAAGGTCAAGAAAATAAAACACTACTTCAGAAGAACACTTCCACACGCATACGTCACAAACCTGTTATCCAGAACATTACAAACATTCTTGCCCCTACTGGTTCCACAGTACTCCTCTCCTGAGTATACTTCCATATTTCTTGCTGAACTTAAAATGCCAATAGAAACGATTTCTTCACCTCCAGGAGGGTCACATCTCAGGTAAAGGAAGCAGGGGTTTTCATCTTGGCTGTTCACGTTCCTTTGCAACATCACCAGATCCTGGCTGAAAAGAAAATGAAGACTATTATACAGTTCTCTGAACACTGTCATTAACCCACTTAATGGGCCACAGGGGTTGACATGTTATCCTATTCATTTACATTTGCATTTGCAGTCCAAGCGCCTTGCAAAGCACTGACGAAATGCTCAATACAGAATTCATAAGGAAATGATGCTTTAGACGTGAGGGCTCTCCACTCTCTTTTCCCTTGACTTCTGTAATACATTCTAAGCGACTTCCTATAATTGCCTGTCCAGTTAATGAAATATATGGACTGGGCAGCTAGTGTAAGTTAAAAAACAGTTCAGAAGTGGAGGTGGGGCGGGGTGCAGAATAGAATAAAGGACCAAAGTGTGCCATTTTCAAAACTAAGCTGATGAAGATTTTCGACATCTGGATTTTGTTTTTAATGCCTATTTTGGCCGACAGGAGGTTTTTGTTTCGGGATAGAAAGGCGGTTCTGATCCCGACAGGGGGCCTCAGGAGCCGACGTGACGGACACAAGGGGGAAGGAGGTGAAATGCCGAGTCTTCAGGTCACCTGCCCCCCCGTCCCCTGCGCCCGACGCTCACGCCGGAGTCGCCTCCTCTTTCCCGCGGGCCCGCCCCCACCCTCCCGCCACCCGGGACCTGCCCCCTCGCCCTCGCCGCCCGCACAGACCCGTCACCGGCTCGGCTCCGGGCCCAGACCCTCTCCCCTCACGGCCCCCGCCTCCCCTCCCGGCTCCCCCAGCAGCGTGGCTGGCACCGAGCACAACCCCAGTCCCCGCCGGCCCGGCGCACCCGGTGGCAGGCGGCGCCAGCAGCTCCTCCCAGTCGGCGTCCCGGGCGCCGAGACCAGACCGGGTGAGATGGAGACTCTGGGCCAGGGCTCCGCACGCGGCATCCCAGGAAGAGGCCAGCGTCGGGCGGCGGGTCAGTGGCGGCTGTATGGTCTCGGTCTCCATCTGACCACCTACACGCCAGGCCAGCTCCGGAACCTCTCTTACAGCTCTTTAATTTCCGCCAGACTGAGGGACTGTAAAGGAACAGCGCCTCGTCCGGCTGCAAACCCCAGAGCCGCCGCTTCTCGCCGGGGTCGGAGGAGACCAGCTACTGTAAACACGCATGCGCGCGCCGGCCGGTTTGGGCGGAGCGTTCAAAATATGCGGGTGGGGGGGGCGGGTGGAGAGCTGGAGTCCGGCGCATGCGCACTGACAGCCTGGTGCAGCTGCTGGGCTGTGCGCAGGCGCGGTGCGGCGCCCGTGGGAACCCAGTGGTGGTTTGACGTTGGCTTCAGAAATGTGTGGATGACGGTGGCTGGGCTGACCCGCAGGATTGGTCCGGTGAGGAGAGTACGTCGTGAGGTAGGTGTGGTGTCGTGGCTCTCGAGACCTGAAGGACCTTGTCCCGACCCTCGCTGTCTGTGGCGCGGACGCCGAGCCTTTCCGCGGAGTGCGGTGGGGTGCGGGGGGCTGGGGACGCGGCGGCCGGGCGGTGGAGTCGGCTTTTCAGGAAGCCCTCAGCCCGCGCCGCAGACGCGCTCTCTCCTCCGAGGGTGTCAGGTGGGTGCCGGTCGTTCGGCTTTAGCTGAGGAGGAGGTTGGGACGGTGTTCCCCTTGGTGTGGGGCCGGGGCGGGTGGCGTGTGAGGAAGGTCTGTGGCCCTGGGGCTTCGCCCTGTCAGGTGGCGCGGGCCGCCCTCGTGTCCCCCGGGCCGGGTGGAAGGTGGAGAAAGGCCTGGGCCCGAAGGGGGGTGGGGTCTGCCCTCCCGGCCCCGGGCAGAGCGAGCAGGACGGCGGCCTCGGGTCTGCGGTGGAGCAGAATGCGAGCTGGACTGAAGGACCCTGAAGCTTTGGGTCTGGAGAAGTGGGAGCGGGTGACCCTTTCCAGATGCCTCCGGGATAGGAAGGCCTATGATGCTTTTCTGCCCCTTTCAGCCGCACCTTGTGAAGAGGTGCAAAGTAGAGTAAAATACACTTGTAATGTCAGCATTCTGCAAATTTGGCCCGTCACTTCTGTAGTTCTGGTGGTGTTCTGTGTAGGAAATAGACATCGAACTCTGCTACGGCAATTCCCTGGCGGTCCAGTGGTTAGAACTCGGCGCTTTCACTGCGGTGGCCTGGGTTCCATCCCGGGCCGGGGCGCTAAGATCCCGGAAGCCGTGTGGCGTGGCCAAAAAAAGAAAAAAAAAGAAAGAAAGAAAAAAGAAATCTTGCCTCACGTTAGTTTTGTCTTCGTACTTCCTACTATGGGTTTTCTGGGCAAAGTAATTTTTATTTTCTTTTTATTAAATTTTCATCTGAGTTGTAATGTTGGGATATTTACCTAATGAGAATACAGTGCTCTTTTGCCTTCTTTTTACGTACTTGTGGAGTGGTGCTAGAAAAATTATTAATGTATTTTTCTATAAGTAGTTATCCAGAGTGTTTGTTAGATGGACTTAGGAAGATTGAAAGAGAAACCTACCACAGATCTGATAGGTACAGAATTTATAAAGTTAAAAGTCCTTGACTGTAAATATTCTGGTTTTAATGATTGCAAAGATTAGTCCCCCAGACTTAACGGTAAGCAGTGTATTTGTCATGTATGTCCTGCCTCTTGTGGTTGAAAGGTAACTTTGCTCCATGTTAGACTGTTTGCACGGTCCAAAGGAAAACTGGCTCTTCTTCAGAAATACCAATCTGCAATTTATGAGCAAAATCAATATTAGCAACTGGATGTTGGCTTCCTTAAATAAAGCTGAAAGACCATAGGTCAGAAAACTAAAGACTTCTGTGGTCCCCCCTCTTTTATTCCCATATATCCAATAAATCACTGTCTTGAGTTCCCCCCTCCTTTTTTTTTTTTTAAGGAAAACTTTCCTCTTTTTCTCCATCTCTGCTTTTTCTGTTTTCCAGCACTGACTTTCAGCTGAAAAGTTACAGGATTTTCTTTATTGGTCTTTTAGCCTTTTTTTTTTTTGGCCGCACCACACGGCTTGCAGAACCTTAGTTCCCCGACCAGGGATCGAACCCGGGCGCCGGCGGTGAAAGCGGGGAGTCCTAATCACGGGACTGCCAGGGAATTCCCGAGCCTTCATTTTAATTACCTCCATTTCATTCTCTGCATTGCCCTCTGATCCTTCTGGTGTTTGCTGCGCCAGACTGAGTCACATCACTCATTAGCATGGCGTACAAAGCCTTTGGTACTCTTACTCCTGCCTGCCTCCCATTCTCCTCTACCTTTGCACATGCTTTTCCCTCTATCTGCAATGCTTTTCCTTTTGGATAGCAGGGAAAATTCTGTTTATATTCAAAAGCAAGTACAGACCTCCACTGTGCTACAGAATTAATCACTAATTCCTCTGAACTACACTTTTGAGGTACTATGATTCTCTTGTGGTTTGGGACTTTATAAAATAATTCTCACATTTGTGTTTCCTACCATGTGTATACTTATGGAAATTAGGTAGTATTTTACACCTGGTAGAGGGTTTTTGTATGGAATTGATAGGGATAACAATAGAAGCCCTTCCTTGTTGGCCCAACACCCCCGCATCACTTTTCTGCCCATTGTTTCCACTGACTCCTTACTGGACTATGGGACGTTGGGGTTTGGGGGAAGGATATGTTCCTAGACTGAACCAGGAGGATCCATTCCTAGTTGTAGCCAGGTGTTTGGCCGCATGCTTGGTGTTGCCATGGCAAAGCTAGCACCTGTGATACACGGGAATGTCATGCCCATGAAGAACTTGGGGGCTTGGAAGTAGACCTCTGTAACTTCTCTTGGTTCTTTACTGTTGGAGAATTCTTGGGCTGGCTGTATACAAGTTGAGGACTGGATGTCCTCGTGAGAGTAAGTAAGCAGGAGGTGTGACTATGGCATGCAGACCCTTCTGATTCCTAAGGGCTGCTTATCCTCAGCTATGTCCACAGATACTCTGTTTATCTCTGCAAGTAGTCTCACTACTCTCTAGTCTCACTACCTTCTGTGTACTGTCTGTATACATTCCGTGTATATATTTCATGGGGGCCATCAACCCAAATTGGGAAAGATATTCCCATCTTTATTTTTGTTAACCTCATACTGAAATGTAACAGTTTAATGATTAGTAAAACTAGCCACAGTAGAATTAGTAGACTTAGAAACACCTATCGCCTTGTCACTAAAATAAATGACATTTTCACATCACATTAGTATTCTTAGAGTTGTCTCAAAATTTTATCAAAACCTCAAACTTATAGCTATTAGACTACCACTATAAATTTTTATTTTTATAAGTCAGCTTCATTAAGGTATAGTCAATATAAAGAGTCACAAATTTTAGTGTATAATTCTTTGCCTTTTGACAAATACATATAGTTATATAATAAACTCTACAATGCCATGATTTGTGTGTGGTAGTTATTAGATCCGTCAGTATTCTGGGCATTGAATCTAATTGTAAAGAAGCACATATACTACTATATTATACATTTGGTTTTTAAAATATTTTGTGATGATTTCAATTTGCTTGATTTCATTTGTAATCCTATGTATTTTATGTTAAATACTTAAATGTGTTATTCTGAAAGGGTCCATAGGATTCACCAGACTAAGTTTCTCCATGACACAAAAAGATTAAGAGCTTCTATTACTGTCCATCTTCCCACCACTATCTTAGGGTATGGTAGAATATAGGCACCTTTTAAGCCTTTAAGGTCTAGTTGGTTAGTCACTGACGAGGTCAGAAAGTGGCAATATGGTGACAAGTTTGCAGTTTGTTCTCCTTGATTTATTTTAGCCTCATTGCAGTTTATAAAACAGTTAGGGGAGGAAGGGATTGGATAGGAATTGAGAGAGGTCACATGGTATGATTTGCCTTAGTAGAAAACTTCCAGACAGAACCCCCTAATGAATGTAACAAATGGACTTAGAAAAAACTCCACAAATCTAATTTTTAAAAATATATCTTTAGAGCATTGAAGAAAAATATTGAAAGCAATGACTTTGACACAAAAGGCATATAACAGAGTTTGGAAGAAGATAATCCTGAAAAATCTGATATCTCCTAACCCTTTAGTTGTTAGATACTTAAGTTATGTAGCCTTAGAGAATAATATTGTGGCAGTTCACCAAATACAGATGAACTCCCTTGTGCCACCCCCTGCCACAATTCATTTGTGTGAAGGATGTACTGTCTATGCCAGGCTCCATTACCTCCTGACATGCTTCTGTGACCAAAGTGAAGGAGTCTAACCTGGAAATGCTGGGAACAGATATCTTTATAATATCTTTATGGTTTACATTTAATTTCTTTTTAGTAAAATTTTTTAGTATTTCAGTTAAAGTATATTCTTATTTCTTCATTTGCTTCAGGAGGTCATATTTACATTACCTCTGATGTATTTTTCAGTAAATATGCAATTATGGAAAAAATTTCTTTGACTCTTGTATCCTTTTCTGGTGATGTTTCTTTTACTTTTTTATTTAAAACGTTTTTATATTATCCACTTTGGGACTTGAGACAGCTGGTTTATTTATTTATTTATTTTTTCATATGTATATGAAGCTGGTTTTTTATTTTTTTAATTTTTATTGGAGTATATTTGCTTTACAATGTTGTGTTAGTTTCTGCTGTACAGCAAAGTGAATCAGTTATACGTATACCTATTGACATATCCCCTCTTTTTTAGATTTCCTTCCCATTTAGGTCACCACAGAGCATTGAGTAGAGTTCCCTGTGCTATACAGTAGGTTCTCATTATTTATCTATTTTATACATAGTAGTGTATATATGAGACAGCTGGTTTAAAATCACAACAAAAGAACAGGTTGAACAGAAATTAAAGGAGGAGGTATAGCAATTTGAGAAGGTATATCTGGTGCTAGATAGGGATTGGCAAACTTTGTCTGTAAAGGGCCAGATAATCTTTTAAGCTTTGTAGGCCACTTTCTATTGACACTACTCAATTCTGCTGTTATAGCATGAAAGCAAAAATAGACCACTTCTAAACAAATGAGTATCACTGTGTTCCAAAATCTTTATGGACACTGACATTTGAATTTCATGTAATTTCCATGTCATGAAATATTATTTTGAATTTTAGCTCAACCATTCTTAGCTCATGGACCATACTAAACAGTGGGCTTGTACTTACAAATGGAATTTGTACTAAAAAGAATTTTTACTATTCTGTACTATTGACTTTGTGCTATTACAATTTGTACTATTAAAGAGAAATTAAGAAAACAATCCCACTGTCATTGTGTCCTGGCATCCTTGCACCTTTCCACGTAGACCATGCAAGCAAAGGCTATTCTGAGTTTTGGCAGAATGCCGTGTACTCCTCCTAGATCAAGAGATGATGAGAGGGCTTCCCTGGTGGCGCAGTGGTTGAGAATCTGCCTGCCAATGCAGGGGACACGGGTTCGAGCCCTGGTCTGGGAAGATCCCACATGCCGCGGAGCAACTGGGCCCGTGAGCCACAATTACTGAGCCTGCACGTCTGGAGCTTGTGCTCCGCAACAAGAGAGGCCGCGATAGTGAGAGGCCTGCGCACCGCGATGAAGAGTGGCCCCCGCTTGCCACAACTAGAGAAAGCCCTCGCACAGAAACGAAGACCCAACACAGCCATAAATAAATAAATAAATAAATTTAAAAATGGTCCACATCAAAAAAAAGAGATGATGAGAGGCTTGTAAGGAATCGTTATAGGACCTTCTGTCACTTCCTTCTCTCCTCTGGGAGGTTGTCCTGAGACAGTTTCTCATTGTCTCTGGATTCTGATGAGTTCTGAGGCTTTCTGCCTTGCCCCCCTCCCCGCCCCTTTCCCCCCTCCAAAATAAAACTTCAGAATATAAAACCACTTAGCTACAGGCTAGAACTGACTCCTCAGCATCGGAATACTCCACAACTTGCATTGCAGGCATTCAGCCTCTCTTGCTTTGGTCTCATCCTTTCCGGAGTGTGGAACAGGGATTTGGCACATCTTTCACTGTCTCTGTAAATAATAAACTGTCTGAATCTAGAAGTGGATTGTTTTATCTTTACCAGCAAAATCAGTCGGGTCTCACCCTGTCTTATGGGTGTGTGACAGTGCCCTGCTACTCACCTTCATCCAGGTCAGTCCTTTGACTCTTAAGAATTTGCATTTTGGGGGAAGAGCAGAGAAGGTTTAATCAACTCATTTATGATCTTAACAAACAGAACTGCAAAGCAAGAATGTCTTATCAATTCCACGAGTAATTAATTACTCAGTGCCTACTCTGTGCTGTGTATTGAGATACCCCAGTGAAGGGCTTTAGTTATAGTACTCTCTATAAACCTTCTGTGAACGAGTGGGGTAAAGGGAACACTCCCTCTTTGGGAATTGCTGATAATAAACCAATCATACAGCTGCAGTATTCTCACATAGATCTGTATATGGCTGGAATTGATATGTATCCCTGGAGGCCAGCAGGAAACTTATTCATCAGATGGTGTGAGAGACCAGAATTGTAAGACTGCTGGCCCTCAGAGCTGCCAAGCCATTTGCCATGATGGAGGCGTTAAGAAGCCTTGTCCCTTTGCCCCTTTTCATTTTACCATGTTTGGCAAATGAATTTGACTGAGGCTGAGGGGAAAAAAAATTGAACCAGGGTTTCAAATGAAATCAGTTAAGTTCTCCTTTCAAAAGGCCACAGCCAGAAATTTTAAAATTATCCACTGCTGGACATAATATGGAGAAACATTTGCTGTTATACACTCTTAAGTGGAAGATTATGTTAGTACCACATTTCTTCAGAGCAGTTCGACACTATATAAATATGTGGAACTTGACCTGGTAATTCTAGTTCTAAGAATTTATCTTTATGAAATAATCAGATATATGCATAAACTTGTGTATCAAAGTGTTAATTATGGCATGCTCATTATTGTAAAATATTAAAGAGAACGCGCATTTGTAAACCCATACAACCCATACAAAGGATTACTCCAAAGTTAATTCTTTAATTGAGGCATATCTATAGGAAAGATACCCATGATTTTATATATATATATGTGAAGTTGTTAACAGCTATTTTCCATAAGTAGATTGGATTATGGAATTTTTTTCTTTTAATTGTCTTTGCTTTCTTATTTTTCTGTAACAGACATGTATTGCTCTTATGATAAGAGTTGATTTTAAGTAAGTAACTAATTTAAATGCCCTTATCTTCAAGGCATTACCCTTCAGCCAAAAATAAGAAAGAAAAATAAAATGGGGGGACTTCCCTGGTGGTCCAGTGGATAAGATTCCATGCTTCGGAGGCAGGGGGCACGGGTTTGATCCCTGGTCGGGGAACTAGGATCCCACATGCTGCGTGGTGCGGCCCCCCCAAAAAAATAAAAATAAAAATAAAAGAAAATGATTGTTTTTTTATATGTGGTGATTACAAATCACAAGTTAGGTTTCATTACAGATTTTTTTTTAATGCAGTTAAAGAATCTTCTAGTAAATTCATCCTTTTTTCTTCTTCTTTTTTTTTTTCCTTTGTCTGTGTGGCATGTGGGATCTTAACCACTGGACTGCCAGGGAAGTCCCAAACTCATCTTTCTTTACATAGAGAAATCATAAATGCTTTTCGCCCCAAGGGCTCCAGGAAGGAGAAATCAATTCTGGTGGCTTACTTTGTGAGGACATAAGCACACTTCAACATTAGCTGCGTGGTTGTTAGGCTGCGCCCTCCAGACCTGCAGACCTTGTAATTGCCCAGCCGAGAGACTGAAGAAAGAGCCCGGAGACAGCGACACAGAGACATCAATGGTTTATTGGATAGGGAGTCTTACAAGTCTTACAATTCAGTAGATGTGAAAATTGATGACCAGAGAAGTCACTTAAGACACGGTTACATAGTAATGAAAAGTGGAAGAGGAATCAAATCTTAGCACTCTTGGCTCCAGAGTCCATGTTCTTAAACATAGATCAGTGGTTCTTTAAATAAGCTTGCATTCCAGTGAGCTAGAGGGCTTGATGAAACAGATGGCTGGGTCCCACTTCAGAGTTTCTGACTCAGAAGTTCTGAGCTGAGGCCTGAGAATTTGCATGTCTAACAAGTTCCAGATACTGCTCCTGATGCTGCTGGCCTCAGGCACACTTTGAGAACCACTATATTATTATCTTAATTAAATGTTATTGAAGTGACCTCCATTTGACTCTCAAACTAGGAAATAAAAGAGAAGAGGGGCTTCCAAATATTCTGGAATGGTGATGTTATTAGGGGCAATACAAAATATTTTTGCTGTTTAAGTAGAGGAGAGAGATCAGAGCATGGGAAGAACAAGGGAAGAGGAAATTGACATTTAGCATTTACTGGGCACCTCTTGTGTGCCAAGCCTGTGCCAGGTGCTTCATGTTCAGAATATCATCATGCCATAGTATGAAGTAGGCTGTGATATCCCCATTTTACAGACTAGAAAACTGAAGTCGAGTGATGTTAAGTCACTTAGCTAAAGTTATAGAGTGACTAAGGTAGGATAAGAATTCAGGTTTGTCTACACTTGTGGTTTTTCCTCAAAACCACCTTGGAAATGTGTCTTCTGAGGGCATTTGGAGAGACCCTGTCAGAATGAGCAGAAAACTAAAATTCTGGGTTAATTGTCCAATACATGGCATGGAACTATCTTTAAGAATGTGAAAGTGGTGATGTGGGAACTGGGGAGACGCTAAGTCTTGCTTTACCTATATTTGGATGAAAATGGCCTATTTAAATGATTTACCTCTCAGGTATTAACCTGGACAAGGGAATTGAATTGCAAGAGTCTCAGGGTAGCCATGCAAGAAGAGTTACTTCACCTGACAACAGCTTTGGATTTCAAATGACAAAGGAGGTCAATTACCCATGAAAATACCTGTTTGGGGCTGAATTGTGCCCCCTCTCTCCCAATTCACTTGTTGAAGTCCTCACCCCCAGTATCTCAGAATATTATGTATTTGAAGATAGGGCCTTTGAAGAGGTAATTGAGTTAAAATGAGGGCATTAGGGTGGGCCATAATCCAATAAGACTGGTGTTCTTACAAGAAGAGATTGGGACAAACACAGAGAAAGGAACACATGAAGACACAGGGAGAAGGCAGCTGATTTTTTTTCTTTTTGCACTACTGTTGTCCCCATCTTAGAGCAGTGCTGACACTTTGTAGGAGCTCAGTAAACGTTTATCCTTAAGCTGAATTAAAATGAATTAAACAAAAAATTGAATGGGAAAATCTACACGAGTTAATTTTTACCTCATGGAAAAATATGTTGCACCAAAAACTCCCTGGTCTTGGACTCCTCCGTTGCTCATTAATATAACCGTCATCTTGTTTATGGACAGGATGATGAGGCGTGAGCAAGGCCCTCAGCCATGCGGGTGTCTGAAGGTAAAGATGAGAATCCCAGGAGCAGAGCAGGAGCTGCGGAAGGGGCACAGAGCTGGAACTTGGGCCAAGTAAGGGGGCCTCACAGGATTACTCCCAGTAGACTGGGATCTGGGCTGCTTTCTGCCACCATAGATACAATTTGCAGGTATGAGGGTGTGCAACCACCTGACCCAGGTGTTAGTCACAGGATGGGCACTTGGCAGAATAACTGACCTGGGTAAAAGGCCTTGAGTGTGAATTACAAAGAATTTCCCACAGAGAGAAAACAAGCCCTTGTAATCACATCACAGAGTTCAGCTCACTGATTCTGAATACAGCTACTGCTTACCTTTTGTCATCTGGAACACATGGCCCCTGGTCCCCATCAGCCCCAGTACTCTTGACTAGTCATGCCATGTGAATTGCCAATGAGATAGCTCTTAGGATGAAAGCATAATGGTAATAACCAGCCCCCTTTCCCTAATGAAATGCAGCTGGATTTCTTTGCCCATCTTTCAGCTCAGAGTCAAAATCAAAGGCTCTGGATAATAGAGTTGGGGGGACTGGAAATAGGAAACAACATATCATTTCAAACGGTTTCAAAAGGCAGGGGGCTGGAAAGGTGTTGGACCTGGGAGGAGGGGGCTGGAGGGAAAGATCACAGAATCAGGCCCTAGCTCCAGTCCTGCCAGTGACTTGCTAAGTGATCCAAGGGAGTCATTTGTTCTCTGAGCTTCAGTTTCCTCATCTGCCAAACAGAGGTTTTAGCTGTTTCCTCCTAGTCATCTCTAGAAAGCTGTTACTAAAACACGTTAGAAATGGTCAGGCCAATAGTTTAATGTTGGTAACACAATATGAAATATCCTTATCAATAAATGAAATAATACTGGTCAGGGCTTACTGCTATGTCCGAATTTATTGCTCTGTCTGAATTTAGAGGCTCAGGTGGGGAAAGGTGTTACCAGATTGATAAAATTCATATTTGAGTCATCGTCCATGACATGTGCTAGCACCTAATGGGTTCTAGGCTCTCTTTTTGATACTTGGGGATCCAGAGTTCGTTCCTCATGAAACTTACACCTTGAAAAAAACACACTTTAAACGTACAGAGTCATCAAGTAACTCAACAGTCAAGTAACTACAGGAATAGAAGGAAACCAAGAGATGAAGTGGTCAGCTCTGTAATGAAAGTCAACATAGCCTACCTCCTTAATCATGACTTACCATATTCAAGACTGTGTCCCTCAGAATCGTTGCTGCTTCAATAGGAAGGAATAGAAAAGAAACTTGGAAAAATAAAACATTTTTGAGTGAGATAAAAAGCAGAAGGAAACCCACAGTTAATTTAACTCAAAGTACTGGGTTCAGTGAGTGTGAGCATAGTAGGTTCCTTTACTCAAGACAAATGTCTGTTCAGAGTTAAAGCAGGAGCTGGAAAACCTTAAGGCAAACAGAAGTCAAATTTTCAGAGAGGTACAAACAAAGGTCATGGATACAGAGGGAAAGGAGCAATTAACATGGGGTGGGGGGCAGATGGGAATCAGTGAAAAGTTTACAGAGGAGATGGCATTTTAGTGAAGCTTTGCAGGATTAGTATTTCAGCCGATAGAGTAGGAGAGAGACTGGAGAGCCATCTAGCCAAAACTCAGGCATGAAAATACATTGGGTGTGGGGAAATGCAGTGGGGAATGAGGCTGGAAAGATAAGCTATGATGAGATGACAGGGCCCAGGCTAGGATGACACACGTGAGGTGCCTGGGGTGCACAATTTAAGGAGGCATTCACTCTCAGGGTCGGACAAGCAGGGTTGGCACAGTGGCTTTGGTCATTAAGTAGAGGGTTGATGTCAAAATCTCCCACATGAGAGACTTCTGCTTCTGGTAAGATGGAGTAGATGTACCTTTCCTTATGCTTCCCACTAACTGCAACTAAAAACCCTGAACATATAAAACAAACAAGACTCTGACAGATGGAGAGACGAAAACAAACTAGCTTAGTAATCTTGAGATCCAAGGAAACATGGTGGTGCGTCCCCTGGATTTTGTTTTCGCTTCATATTTCCAGACTTGGAGCTGAAGAAGCTGGCAACCTGGAAACACCAGTGGGTGCAGACAAAAAAAGCCCAACAAAAGCCTGCTGTTTCTAGCCAAAGGACCAGGAAACAGGCAGCCTAGAAAGAAGGAAATAACTGCTGTGTTCCAGCCAAATGCCTCAGAAAAAACTGTGGCCCCACTTCTCCTCCCCTTCCCATCCCCCACAGCAGAGACTACATGCAGAAACTAGACTTCCATTTTCACCAGGCTCTGAAGAGGTGTCCCAACCCCCTCTCTCCAGGTTAGTGCCCGAGAAGCCTGAGTAGAGCTGAGACCTGCATCCCTTCCCAGCCCCTGTGGTGTCAGTGGAGACCTTGGGAAGTCTGGACTTCCACCCTCATCTGGTGGAGATGAGGCACTGTTCCACCTAACTGATGCGGTGATACCAGAAGAAGCCTAGTGGAAATTCAGGACCTTATCTCCCAGCAGCAACAAAGCCTCCTCCAATGTGGTGTCATTGGAGACCAAAGCACGAGGGGTTTTTTCTTCAGTCTTTACCATAAGAACCTGATTGAGTTCCTAGAGGTAACAATCATGAAAGTGTGCCCCCCACCACCAAAAACAAAACAAAACAAAACAAAACTGAGCCTCCAGGAGGTTTTTGGTTTTGTTTTGTTGTTTTGTTTTTTGTTTTGTTTGTTTTCTCTCTCAAGCTAGTCCTCATTCAGCCTCCAGCAATTCATCAATTACTATTTATTTGTTCCTACCCATTGCTGGCTCCAGCAGTGACTTCTTCTCCTGGTGTGCTGTATGCAATGATTCTCTGTATTCACCTGTCTCTTAACTTTTGGGGGTGGCTATTTTCCACGTGACTTCAATTCTCTTGTTAACTTAAGAAGACTTGTTGATTTTCAATTTGTTCCAATTTTTTTTTAAATTACATTAAACCAAACTGTTGAGTTTAGTTGTCTTTTTTTTGTTGTTGTTAAACTTTGGGTTTATTTATTTATTTATTTATTTATGGCTGTGTTGGGTCTTCGTTTCTGTGCGAGGGCTTTCTCTAGTTGCGGCAAGTGGGGGCCACTCTTCATCGCGGTGCGCAGGCCTCTCATTATCGCGGCCTCTCTTGTTGCGGAGCACAGGCTCCAGACGCGCAGGCTCAGTAATTGTGGCTCATGGGCCTAGTTGCTCTGTGGCATGTGGGATCTTCCCAGACCAGGGCTCGAACCCGTGTCCCCTGCATTGGCAGGCAGATTCTCAACCACTGCACCACCAGGGAAGCCCTCAATTTTTTTTCTTGTTTTGAGGATGCCAGTTCCCGAGCTCTTTACATTTTGGAGTGGAAATTGGAAGGTCCGTGTTCATTTTTATTTATTTTTTCTTTCGGTTCCTTAGACCGGATAATCTCAATTGACCTGTCTTCACTTTCTTCTCCCTGCTCAAATCTGTTGGTAAGCCCCTCCAGTGAATTTTTTTTTCAGTTATTGTACTTTCCAACTCCAGAATTTCCATTTGGTTCTTTTAAAAAATAATTTCTCTCTCTATTGATATTCTCTATTGGAGACATTATTCTCATACTTTCCTTTAGTTCTTTAAAAGTGGTTTACTTTGGGGATTTCCCTGGTTGTCCAGTGGTTAAGACTCCGCACTCCCAATGCAGGGGTCCCGGGTTCGACCCCTGGTCAGGGAATTAGATCCCGCATGCCTCAACTAAGAGCCCACATGCTACAACTAAAAGATCCTGCACGCGGCAATGAAGATCCTGTGTGCTGCAACTAAGACCCAGTGCAGCCAAATAAATAAATAAATAAATATTAAAATAAAAGAAGTGGTTTACTTTGGACATGTTTAAAATAGCTGATTTAAAGTCTTTGTCTAGTAGAGCCAACGTCTGGGCTTCTTCAGGGAAAGTGTTTTTTTAAATTTTTATTGGAGTATAGTTGATTTACAATGTTGTGTTTCAGGTGTACAGCAAAGTGAATCAGTTAGACATATACATATATCCACTCTTTTTTCTTTTCTTTTCTTTTTTTTTTTAGATTCTTTTCCCATATAGGCCATTACAGAGTATTTAGTACAGTTCCCTGTGCTATACCACAGGTTCTTATTAGTTATCTATTTTATATAAAGTAGTGTGTATATATCAGTCCCAATCTCCCAATTTATTCCCCCCCCCAGGGAAAGTTTTTGATTGCTTCCCTCCTCCCCCTTTTTATGGGCCATACTTTCTTGTTCCTTTGCATATATTACATTCTTTTGTTGAGAACTGCACATTTAAAATAATATAGATAATATAGAGTTCCCTGGTGGCCTAGTGGTTAGGATTCCGGGCTTTCACTCTCATAGCCTGGGTTCAGTCCCTGGTTGGGGAACTGAGATCCTGCGAGCCCCACGGCCAAAAAAAAGCAAGAAAAAATAATATAACATGGCAACTCTAGAAATCAGGTTCTCCCCATTCTCCAAGGTTTGTTGTTGTTGTTTGTTTAGTGACTTTTCTCAACTAATTCATTGTAAAGTCTGTATTCTTTATTGTGTATGGACACTGAAGTCTCTATTGATTAGCTTAGTAGTCAGCTAATGATTGGCTACTAAGCATTTAAGATTACCTTAAATGCCTGGAACCAGTATACCTCCCAGTCTTTCATGAGGGGCTCTGTGTGCCTACTGGAGCATGCCTTCAACAGTATCAGCCAAGCAGTTGAAAACTCTGCCTTTGCCTTCACTTCCTGCTTGGGAAAAGCTTCAAGGTCAGCCAGGGTTGAATGCATAGGGCCATCTCATGTCTTTCTTGAGCATGCTCACAACCCTGCATGCACACAGCTCTATACATGTGCATGGACTTCTAGACTCCCACGGATATGTCAGAGCTGTTCAAAACCCCTATGGACATCTAATTCACCAGCTTTTCCTTTAAGCTTTTTGGCTAGTCTGTCAGTTGCCCCAAATAATCCAATGCCTCAGAGAGCCAGGAAGTTAAAACATTTTGTCAAAAGTTTTGCCAAAAGTTCTGTGAGGAGACTTTTTGCACTGAGTGGACTCCAAGTTAGGTCAAATGCAGATAGCTTTGCAAGCAAGTGACGTCTTCCAGAAAACCAGCAGATGAGTCAGATAATGACAGTTCTTTGGGAATGAGACTCTGAAAGGGCTCTACCTCTATTCTGCTCCCTCTGGTGGCTGCGTTGGAATCTAGGCTGTTGCAAATAAGGCTACCATGGAGCTGGAGAGTGAATGATGGAACAGTGCCACAAAGCATGCTGTTCAATACTGAGATTCAGTTGTTCTTAAATAAATGTTTCCTGAGCTGCTGAAAGCTTATAGTTAGTATCCAGAGTCAGAAAAACCTGATTCTGACAATTTCTTTTTTGCCAGATATTTCATTGCTTTTACAGAGGAGAGAATTTTCAGAGATCTTATGCCACCATTTTGGGTTATATCTCCCCTGCTGTTTGTAACCTCACCCAGGGTTTGGCCAGAGCAGCAAGGAATAACCCTTTGTAGTTAAAGTAATTCCCTCATTTAATGGAACCAGCTTTGCTGGTGTGAGTACCTTGAAATCACAGAAACCCGATTTAGAACAGATATCCTCTTCAAATTGCTTTTTGAAATCTTTTTGTCTTAACTATAAATTATGATAATATTCTGAAGTCAATGAACCTATATCCAAATCCTGTTAAAAGCTACAAGTATATACTATTTCATTGTGTTGCTAAAACATAAAGTCTAACCAGCCTTCTATGACTGTACTTCTAGATATGAGTATTTTTAGATATTAGCCTCCCCACATCACTGTCTTTTTATTTTATTGAAATCCCAAATTTGCTTTTTTTTTCCCCCCAGATTTGCTTTTGATTAACTGTCAAACCTTAAATGGTCCTCTGAGAGAAACAAAATCTGAAAAGGTGAGATTGAAATTAAATGATTTAAAATAGTATTTGGGCATTCACATTTCCATTGGTGCTAAAATATATCTGAACATGGAATGGAATTCAGAACTCCCTGAAAGAGAGCTGGTGTCCAAAGAGTTGATGTCACACAGCCTAAGGCCTGATAGGCATACAAGTTGGAGCTGGACAGTGGTTGTCCATTCTGGTCGCACTGGTGGAGGCTGTGCTTCTAAAAGCGAGCTCTTCAAACTTATATCTCAATTACTCCTAACAAGGATAATTAGAATTTTCTTTCTCAGATTAAGGGTTTGAGAAATTCCTGATAAGATGTACTGTTCCCTAAAGTTTATTTTAATTGTAATTTTTTTAAACTGCCAGCATTCATCTTTGAATACCAGCTTTGACGACTTAGATGCTCGTAAGTATGATTTGGCAGTTGGATTGTTTATTCCTCTCTTCTGGCTCACTTTTCCCCAGTTTCAGGGAGTCAGATTAAACAAATTGCTTATTCCACACAAATGGGACTTCCTGGAAAGATTTAGGGTTTAGGAGGAAAAATGGCAGTTGTCAGAGGGAGAATTGAAAGCTTCCTTTTCCTGAAACATATCACTTACAAAATAGATTAGTATATTCTTAGTATTTTTGAACATAACATTTAAAAAAAGTCATTCCCTTAATAATTGCCATAGAAGATTTTTAAGCCTGATGTACAGGCAAGGGTTTAATTCTGACTCTGAAAGGGAACATATTTCAGGAGGCCCAGGTGTTTGGGAATAAAACCATTTGCTCAAGTGCAGGCTGGTTATTTACAGCTGCACTTTACTGCATGTGAAAGAGAGAAAAAGATTCTTCCCACTTTCTTTCCTTCCTTCTCTCTGGACTTTGCATTTCAGTCCCATCTCATTTAGAAATGAACCCTTTCCCCAGTCTCTGGGCCAGCTTAGGGTCCTGGGCCCCCCCTAGGAAGACTCATAAGGCCCCCTCCCCCTTATACACGCATAAGGATCTGTGGTTTGGGTTCATTCTTCCTCCACTGAAGGAAGCATATTGAGGTTGCTAGGTGGCTGTGGGGAGGGAAGCCACATTCACTGCTTGTCTGCACTTCTCTGCCTAGGTGAAGCTTCCAAAGTTAACACGATAATTATGTTCTGCATTGGTGGCGGTATCCTTTTGGCTATGCTTGTGCTGATGGCTGCTGTCATCTGTCTTTACTACAAAGTAGCCAACGCATTGAAGTGAGTGATGTGGGTAAGAGTGGCTAACACTCCCTCAGATGGGATCCTGGGGTTCTGTGCTTGAGTAGGGTCATTCCTTGCCCCATGGCCGCACCCCGGGTGAGGTCAGGAACAGCGGGAGGGTTTGAGACGACAAAGGCAGTGCGTGTAGAATCTTGGTTTCTTTGCCTTCCTGTTTGGGGCTGTGAGTTCATCAGTAGAATGTTCTCAGCCAGGTGGCTCTGTGCTGCTTTGCTGTCACTTGGCCTCATTGAGTTTACCCTCAGCTGGCTAATTCCACAGCACTGCAGACTGAAGACTGTGTGAATGAGTCTCTCTGCCTGTGTTCACTCAGAGGATGGGCTGAGTTGATCTTCTCTTGCCTGCGTTGGGGAGCTCTCAGTGTGTCCTTGGCCTTGGGGACAGTGAGGTGGGCCTATAGGACTTTGGGGAAGCTGAGTTGTGTGAAGATCCTGGAGTTTACCTAACAGGGGAGTGTAGATCAGAAAAGTGAGCATTACATTTGGGGGACGGGAACCTTCAAATATGGGAGAGATTGGTTGTCAGAAGCAGTGGTGTTCCCATGCATTAACGTTCCAAGGAGGCAGCATAAGTTGTGGAACAGAGTCCTGCATCAAGCTTTCAATGACCTGCCTTTTATTTACAGCTCCTCCTCTGCTTGTATGTGTTTGATCAAGGCACTGTGTTTCTCCATGTCTCAGATTCCTTATCTAATAATGGGGAGAAAAAACAAACAAACAAACAAAAAAGAAGCAGTGGTTTTCCCATTCTAGGGAAGTTAGGCCTGTGTGCTGGAAGGTGAATCCCAGCACCCGGGGGACGGCTGACTTTGGCACCTCCTCATGCTCTGCACTTGGAGGACTTGCAGTGATCATCTGGGTGACCCACACTTGCAATCCACTCTTCCTTATTTGCTGTAACCTGATTTTACATTTCTGGCAATCTTAGGAGAGAAAGGGATTAGACAGGAACTTGGGACGGGGGCAGAGCACTTTAATCTTGGGCTGGTGTCGTGTGTTTGATTGGCTCCAGTCCTAAGCTTCTGAGATACCTCTGACAAGTTGTAACAAATGGACTGAGAAGAAAAATTCTAATCCTGTGCTCTGTGTATGTCTTTTCTCAAGAGTTCCAAAGGTACCTATTTGTTCGGCCTTAAAAAATAATCCAGCCATGGTCACCCAGGACAAGGTCGCTGCGGCCATCACCACTGGGCCTTATCCCAACCTCCAATGCTGTGATGAATGTAACTTGTATGCTGGCTTTGATGCCCTGCCACCATGCTTCTGTGATGCAAACGAGGGACTCTGACTTGGGTGGGCATAAATATCTTTGTGAGCAATATTTCTTTCTTAGTAGAATGTTTTATTATTCAAGTCAAGTTTTATACTGTTTACATTATATCATGTACTATATAACATATTTATGTACTTTTGAATAAATGAAATATTGAAAATAATCCTCTCTGCCTCCAGTATTGTTGTTGTTAGTTATAAAAGTACTTAAATTTGTGTAGTACCCACTTTGGGACTTGGGGCAACTAGCTTATAAAGTTATACTGCAATATAAGGAGAGTTAGAGTAGAAGATACACCTATATATCCAACCCCAGAAAAAAAATATTGATCTTAGAGTGTTTCTAGTTTCAGACCCTGCTAAACTTCCCATGCTCGGCCCTCCTCCTTCTAAGGGCTTCATTCACTCTCATCCAGCTACTCTACCATGGGCAGTTGTTCCACTGCCCTGGAGGGAAACTCCATTCATCCCAGAGGGAGAACAGCCAGATGGGCTGTCTCTGGGTTGAGGTTGCCTGATCTGTGCAATCATGGGGTTGAACTCTGTGGTGTCAAAAGGACATTTTAAAAACCTGAGATTCCTCCTCCTGCTAGCCTCCAAATCTTCAGAAGCAGATTTTTTTCTTCTCTTTGGATCACTTTAACACTGATTATTGCTGACTCAGCTGTCAGTGTCTTTAACTGCAAACAGGAACCTCCCGCTGAATGGTGAAGTCCAGATCCTCCTGGTCTCAGCAGCAGGCAGGAGGTGCACCCCTTGTCACTCCTGCTCGTCTGCTCCCTTCTGTTCCTGCTCTTTCCTCTGAGCCTCTGGAACCCCCTTCTAACCACAGACTCTCCATTTGTAACCACGATTTGTTCTTTTTTTAAAAAAAACATCTGAAATGTTGATAGCACATATTTCATTTATTTTTATTTATTTTTGGCTGCGTTGGGTCTTCGTTGCTGCGCGTGGGCTTTCTCTAATTGCGGTGAGCGGGGGCTACTCTTTGTTGCGGTGCACAGGCTTCTCATTGCGGTGGCTTCTCTTGTTGCGGAGCACAGGCTCTAGGCGCACGGGCTTCAGTAGTTGTGGCACGAGGGCTCAGTAGTTTTGGCTTGCGGGCTCTAGAGTGCAGGCTCAGTAGTTGTGGCGCATGGACTTACTTGCTCCGCGGCATGTGGGATCTTCCCGGACCAGGGCTCGAACCCGTGTCCCCTGCATTGACAGGCGGATTCTTAACCACTGTGCCACCAGGGAAGTCCCCACAATTCGTTCTTTCATTAACAAAACCCTTGCTTAGTGAGCATCTTGTGTTTTACTCAAGGTAAAGAATTGACTCGTAACAGGTGGTTGGTTACCTGCTAAAAGGGATGGAAAAGGATAACAGGAAATAATGAAGGAAACGGCTACTGTCTCTAGGCTAACAGGGAGAGAACAATGGTAGAACTAAGCATTTGGAAGAGGCCACCTCCTGGCTGAGTTTCAGTCCTCAGCAGAGGGCTTGGCTGATGAGGGAGTATTCAGCGCTTTAGTGCTCATGAAATTTGCCAGAGGGATGTGGGAGCTGGAGCTGCTGTCACACAGTAGCCCTTGGAATGTCTGGGAAACTCGATGGAGGGTGAGTGTCCCCAATCTCAGTAAGAGTTTCAAGAGGCAAATTCAAGGCTGCACCTTCCGTGGAGCCTGCCCCAGACCTTCCAGCTGGATGTGACGCGTCCTTCTTGAGTTCCTGGAGCACTTCCTCCCTCTTCTGGCACCTACTGCTTTCTGCCCCTTCTTAGGAGTTCAAATGCAGTTCAATTTTCTCTTGTTGCCAGCAAGCCCCTGAGCATGTCCAATTTCCCTCTGAACCCCACCCAGTGGGCAGTTCAGTGCCCAGCATCCGGGAGGCCCTGCACAAGTGTGTTCCAAATGTGGGGAATATGCCATAAGTCCAGGCATCGCAGGGTCCTTGAGGGAGGCAAGATGGAGTAAGGGGTCTTTGAGACAAACCTCTCTGGTTGGCGGTATGGACAGAGTGTAACACAGGGTCTTTAGAACTAGACACACTTGGTTCCAATCCAACTCTGCCTTTCACAAGCTAGTGCCACTGGAGGAGTTTCTTAACTTCTCTGAGCCTCAGTTTCCTTGATGTAAAATGGTGGCTGGGGGCTGCCAAACAGGCAGCCACATTCCTGATGCCCAGAGGCCTTCTCTTTACTCCTCTGTAGGAGTATACAGTATGCTGGGGATACACCATGGATCCAACAGCATCTCGGCCCTCAGCGAACAAGTCCTTAGGGGCCTGATTGAATTCCAGCTCCAAATCAAAACAGATTTCCCCCATTTTCTTCTTAATATTTCCATGTAGATCTTCCAAATACTTGCCCCAGTGGCCATGCGGGTGAATCTCCTCTGCATTCGTTCATATAACGAATAAGATCTTTTCTAACCCAATGTGAAAACACTTAAGAACTTACTTAGGATGGGCAAATCAAATTAAGTATTTAAAAAGAGCACTGAAAAATTATCTGGTCACTGGCCCATCAATCATCCCTCTGTCAGGAACTGACTAAACATCTGCTGGTGGCCATGCGAGGGGCATATTCAGAGGTGTGTCAGGTGCGATACTGTAATACTAAGAAAACTGTCAAATACTGTGACTCACTAGAGAGTGTAAAATCATATAACCAGGAATAAAAAAACTTTGTAGTGGAGCTATTGAGCTATACGGTGCACTATCAGCATATAATAATATATAATATCAATATTATTTTTTCTTTAGTCCTAGCAGACTCAAAGGGGTGCCTCAGACCTGATGGGTGGAGCTGGAAGTCCAGGCTCCCCACCTGGCCTCCACCTGACTTGGGGGTGCAGGGGGCCCTCCTTGCTGCCTGGAGGTGACGAAAGTCCCAGCTCTTCACTCTGCCTTTTCTGACATCACCCTGGGGAAGGGAAGGGAGGGGAGGACAGGGGATGAGATGGGTGTGGGGCACGGAGAGCAGGTGGAAGTCTAGGCTCCCCACTTCACCTTGCTGCCTGGGCTGGGGGGGGGCATAGTTTTACCCATGGTGTTTGGAGCAGGTAGGTTATTGCCTAAAAGTTTTCTGAATTGCCTGGCTGCCCCTTTGCTGCTGGTCCTCTGGCTAGAGGGAGCAGGCTTCTCTTGGGCTGTTTTTTTCTGCACCCATTGGAGTTTCCGGGTTGCACGCTTTTCCCTGTTAAGTGCATTTTGATCCATGGGGCATGAGATGCTGAACAGCGGCCTTGGTTTTCAAACTTCATCATTCCTAGGAATCACCTGGGTGCTTTTGGAAAGGGCAGCTTCCTGGCTCCCAACCACTGAACTACACCCAGGGTACCTGAACTGGAAGTTCATTGGACCCTTATTTATTTATTCTTAAAAATTCAGTCCATTCATTGTCAACACTTTTCACATTAGGGATTTGCTAAAAGCCATAAGATGCTAATTTTGGAAACTGTTAGCCTCCCACTTTCTCAACAAGATTTGGATAGGTACCAGTTAATGGGCAGATGAACTTTTCAAAGTGGAAACTCTAGCAGCTCTTGGTTACTTGGAAAAATTCCTTTTTTCATTTGAAGCACTTGCATGAAATAGATGCCAGATGCTAAAATCATTGTTTCGTGTGACTGAGGATGAAGCTACTCGTGAGAGATAATTAACTTTTGATACAAAGATTGCCATCTTCATCAAATTGACCATTAATTACATATCATCAACTTCTACTCTGTATCAGCAGGAAACTTACTTTTACCAAGACAGTTGTTGGTGAAGGGCATGTTTGTAATCAAACTGACATGTCTCCCTTGAGAGGCAATGTCCCTCCTTGGGTCACTTGTCAGATTTTCACCTCTCAGGAATTTGGGGTTCACTCCCAGGCCCCACCAAACCCTGCCTTCTCCCTGGGGGACTTGACAATACTGTATTCTCATCTCGCACATGCTATTTATTGACAAAGATGGGAACAATACCCTGGACTTGAGGGCTCATATTTTAAATATTGTTACTGAAGATTTCTAAAAAATTTTTATTGGAGTTTAGTTGCTTTACAATGTTGTGTTAGTTTCTACTGTACAGCAAAGTGAATCAGCTATACGTATACATATGTCCCTTCATTTTTGGATTGCCTTCCCATTTAGATCACCACAGGGCACTGAGTAGAGTTCCCTGTGCCATACAGTAGGTTCTCATTAGTTATCTATTTTATACGTAGTATCAGTAGTGTATATATGTCAATCCCAATCTCGCAATTCATCCCACCCCCCCGCCCCCCTTCCTCTTTGGTATCCATATGTTTGTTCTCTACGTCTGTGTCTCTATTTCTGCGTTGTAAATAAGATCGTCTATACCAGTTTTTTCAGATTCCACATATATGCATTAATGTAGTTACTGAATATTTATTGAAAAACAACAACAAAAATATCTGGCTGTGTCCAAGTCTGTTTCTTTAAAGACAACTTTGTGGGTACTGAGCCTAGTGCAGGCCTCTTTCTGTTAAGGTATAAAAAGAGATTAGATTAAGTGGGTGCTGCCCTTCTTTTCTGGGAGCGTGTGGGAATATGCTAATCTTTCTTTGCGTGCTTTTCAGGTTTCCTGTAATGCTTTGAAGATCTGGGAAACAGACTAAGTGCCTGGTAGCTCACAGAGCAGTCCTGAGGGGTTGTTGTGATTGTCGTTCAGGCTCTCATTTGCAAGCTTAACCCAAACTCAACAAAGCCAAGGCCCAATTTGTTCCCTTTGAAACAGACAAATAAAGCTTGTTTTGAGTAAATGACATCTGATTCAACTGACCAATTATTGTAGTTTAAAAAAAAAAACAGAAAAAAAAACAGCGACTTTCTGACAGACCCTTAGTTTATTCTTCACAAGACCCTTGGCAAGATCTGAAAATAAATTCTCACACCATCAGAGGGACAGAAACAAAAAGATACACCTACTAGCATCTAAACATTAAGGAGTCAAAGATATCTTTAAGTTGGCAATGTGGTATCAAGAGATAACTTTTCTTTATAATATGTTGCACTGTTTAAGACAATGATCAAGTTCTTGATAGTGAAGAATTATAAAATGCAAGACTTCTAGCTGCAAAGAGAGTGACTGCCTTAGAAGCTGAATAATCAGAGAAGAAGACTTACTTAGCAACAGACCTCAGAGAGAACCTCTTTAGCTATTTCTTTCTTTTTTTTTTTTTAACTTTTGGGTTTATTTATTTGTTTATTTATTTATTTATGGCTGTGTTGGGTCTTCGTTTCTGTGCGAGGCCTTTCTCTAGTTGCGGCAAGCGGGGGCCACTCTTCATCGCGGTGCGCGGGCCTCTCATTATCGCGGCCTCTCTTGTTGCGGAGCGCAGGCTCAGTAATTGTGGCTCACGGGCCTAGTTGCTCTGCGGCATGTGGGATCTTCCCAGACCAGGGCTCGAACCCGTGTCCCCTGCATTGGCAGGCAGATTCTCAACCACTGCGCCACCAGGGAAGCCCAAGCTATTTCTTTTTTTTTTTTTTTTTTTGATTTAAACTTTTTTATTTTTAGACATTTTTCTTCAAGCGTTTAATATCATTTATTGATTCAGTGGCCAAATAAGGCAGCATCTGCTCCGTTAGGAAAGGCACCTGTCAGAAATGAAATTCAACTGTGCTGCAAGATCCCTGTCTCAGGAGGCCAGCTGCAGACTCCCCGAGTGCAGGGACCATGCTTACTGTGTTTAGTAGCACCTCATCTGGCATACAGGAGCCCTTAAAGGATGTTTACTGAGTTAATCGTCATCAGTTAAAAACAAAACACAACGCTTTTCTTTGCCTCCCCCTCACCTCTCTACCTCCCCCTTCCATTTCCAAGTTTTCATTTATACTAGAGGGATATGTCCTTCTTTCTTCCAGGAAGATTCCACTGTGGACAGAAGAGTTTGGCTTTAGGGCTAGAACACTCCAAACAATCTTTTTTTTTTTAAAGCAGAATACATCTGGGAAACATATCTATGTGGGCTTGAGTCCTTAAATGGCTTTGCCCTGGTTCGAGGCCATCTCATGCCTTGCCCCTTGGGCCTAAGTGGTGGGGGAATGAAGCAGAAATCCTCAGAGCTTGGATGGATTTGGAAAGGGCCCCTTTGGCTACAATCATGGAAGCCCAAAGGAGGCTACCAAAGTGACTTTGCCCCACTTTTGATGTGGGAGCTGACCCCCGACCTCCACTCAGACACATGGGTAAGCCTGTCCTCCTCTTGTTCAGCTCACAAAAGAAACCATGTTCTTTGAGCCGGGATGTTAGGGAAGAGTGTGATACAACAAAAAGATGGACTTTGGAGTCGAAGAGACCAGGGTTTGAGTCTTGTCTTTGCAACTTACTGTCTCACAAGCGGTGAGACTTTGAGCGAGTATTTTTTCTTCTTGAGTTTGAAATTCTCATTGGCAAATGGGAAAAATAATACCTCCCAGGGTTATTGGGAAAAATAAATCCCATGACATAACTTATGTAAAAGCACCTTGCAAAGTGTCTGGTGGATATTTAAACATAGGAGGGAGAAGAGATGTCTGGGGAGAAAGAATTTGCCTGTATTTCTCCAGATACATTCAAGTGAGCATTTTTATAGTGGGATGACATGAACTGTGTGACCCTGTGTCAGTCTTCTTACCTCCTGACCCTCAGTTTTCCCTCAGAAGGAGACACTCCTAGAATTTAAGGTTAAATGTCAGAGTGTGTCACTGTCTGTAACAGAATACAGATTTATTACCTTGTTTCCAAGATGCCTTCAATTGTAAAATGCACAACTGGCTAAAAAAAAAGCTTTTTGAGAGAGAGAGAGAAAAAAATGCAACCTTATTAGTGGACCCATCAATTTTAGGACATATTCTGATTTCAGAATCATTAAAATGGGAACAAGTGTATGTCTTACAATGGAAGAAATTCGTAATAATAATGCTGGCTTCCATTTATAAAGCATCTGCTGGGTGCCAGGCACTACCTAAGCTGCTTTACTAAGTCCTTGGCTTGTTACAGTCACCCAGTGAGGCAGACGTTATTCCCATTTCATGTTAGGAAACAGAATATGGAGGGTCAAGTCACTTTCCCAAGGCCACAAAACCAGGAAATAGGGCTTGGAAGGCAGGTCTTCTTAATTCCAAAATGCTTTCCTCTTTCAGTAGATTGTTCTCCAGGCTAAAGTGTCAAAGAGATGAGTTCTGTCCAGAGGAATGGTTTGTGAATGTGGTACTTTGAATATACCCTGAATCTTTGCAAGGTGACCAGGAAGGGCAGAGGTAACATAAATAGAGTCGTAATCTAATCAGTCTCCAAATACTGGACCTTGGAGGTAAGATGGTAACTGGAGAGTGAGGATTGCTCAGAATCCAAATAGAGGGAAGCCAAGAAATGAGACTGAGTCAAGGTTAATCCAGCCCCCAGGGGGGGGTGGGGGGGGAGGGGCCCTGACCAGACACCAGGCTCATTCCAGGCCCATGGACACTACAACAAGCTTTCATCCTAGATGCCATTCTTCCTCAAGGTCATCCTATGTCTTTGACTTTGACTCTTTACTAAAGAAGTAGACACCTTTGGAGAAGAATCCAGTTTTTCCCAAAACCTTTCTTAAAGAGGGAGAAATGTGCTGATCAATCATCATGAGCTAGCTAGCGGTCATTCAGCACTGGAACAAGTTATAAATTAACAAGCTGGGTTTTTGGTGAGTTAGTCCAAGTTAGTTCCCCTTTGCCTGATTATGGGATTGACTATTTTGCTCTACAAAGCTGTGGATATGGCTCTTCCTCTGATATGACCTCAGGCAGACCCTCTCAGGAGCATGCCCTGACCCCTGACTCCTGACCAGAAGACTCCTGGGCTATCTGCCTGTCTGTCTAGCTATTGTGTTTGGGGGGAGACAACTAAACCCACAGCAGTGGATTCCCAAAATAGCACAGCTTTTTGGAAGGGTGGCAGCAGGCATATGGACGTACCTGGGGTGGGGCCCGGCAGGATGGGGTTGGGGGTTGCCTGAAGCATCAGGGATTGCATAAGAGATGCCCCTGTTGACCTGACCGGAACAAACTCATAGTGAAGCTGCCAGAGGAGAAATGTGCTTCTTGGTCTTGACTGAAGGCTCTTTGGACAGTGGCCAAGACAGCACCCAGGATGGGGGGTCACCGAGTCTCCACGTGGACGTCAACAGGGCTGAAGGTCACAGTTGCAGGGTGTTGACTGCTGTTGCTGTTTGGGCCCAGGGCAGAAGGGGAGGCTGGCTTGGGGACCTTGGGCTCCAGCTCCCGTCTTGTCCTCATTTTCCTGTTGTACGTCTTTAGCAAGATCAGAACCATGGTGAAGATGATGATGACAACCACCACAATGGCAGCAACGATGGCTCCAGAACTCTTGTACAGAAAGTCTTCTCCTCTGGTGGTCATGTTCAATGAGAAGAAGGTGGTACTCCCCAAAGGGGTAGCTGTGGTCATCTCGACCTGCAGTAATGGAGCCGCCTAAGGCCACCAGGACACAGGCTCCTCTGCAGGTCCTTCAGTGTGACCTCCTGGGTGCCAAGTTCCAGGTGTGACTCCTTTTCAGATGGGCCCAGCTACTCTTCTTTCTGCTCGGGGGAGCCCTGCGCGCCGGCCGCCGCCCGCTCCGCCTCCCGCCGGCGCCTCCCGCCCAAGCTATTTCTTTTACCTGTCTCTACATGGACAACCTCAGATTTGTCAAACTTACTATTTTGCTGAGCAGAAATAGAATTTACTTCTAATTTCTAACAGATTGACGTGAAACTTGGAGAAATCACACAAAGGTCTTTCTTCGATCAGTTCCTTTGTGGATCTCCAGTGGCCCCACCATTTGGAAATACTCAGTGTGCTCTACTGTGGCCTCCATGGGGCCTGTGCCCCTCTTACTCTGCCCTGCACAGCCCTGGGAGAAGCGGGAGGCGTGGTCCTCCACTTTGCACATGGCAACTTTACACTGCATATAGATCACATCATAGCTGGTGAGAAAGCTGAAGACGTTGAACTTGAACTGGGCTATGTTCTTCTCTCGGGAGTGGAGGTTGACATAAGTATTGTCTTTGATGCACCTGATGGCAAGAAAAACCCCAGGCCAAGAGGATTAACTTAAAGCATGGTGTGAATTAATTCTGGCTCAAATAATCAGGCTTGGACACAGACCTTTGAATTTCAACTGGAGTTCTCCCCACAACCCACTCTTCCTTTCATTTATTAAAAAACTTTATAATACTACCATGAGGAGAAAAACCACCATTCCTGGCCAAACCACCATTCTTGGCCAGAAACAGAAGGGAACTGTAAAATAAAATAAAAACAAGACAAAGTAATTAAATTATAGCTAGAGCTGTTTCCTACTCTACTTTTTTCAAAAGGGGAGATTAAAGGTGGTGGCTGCATTATTTGAAGGTGAACTTCAATTATTTTAAAATGTATTTTGTAAACCCTAGTGCAACTACTGAAAAACTTAAGGAAAGAAGTAAATGATATATCAAGAGAGGAGATGAAATGGAATAATATAAAATGCTCAGTTAAAACCAGCATATAAAATGTTGTATTAAAACCAGAGAAGGGACTTCCCTGGTGGTGCGGTGGTTGGGAATCCGCCTGCCAATGCAGGGGACACTGGTTCGATCCCTGGTCCAGGAAGATCCCACATGCCGCAAAGCAACTAAGCCCATGTGCCACAACTACTGAGCCTGTGCTCTAGAGCCTGTGAGCCACAACTACTGAGCCCGTGCGCCTAGAGCCTGTGCTCTGCAACGAGAGAAGCCACCACAATGAGAAGCCCGCGCAGCGCAACGAAGAGTGGCCCCCGCTCGCCGCAACTAGAGAAAACCCACACACAGCAACGAAGACCCAATGCAGCCAAAAAAAAAAAAA
This sequence comes from Balaenoptera musculus, assembly GCF_009873245.2. Classification (NCBI taxonomy): domain Eukaryota; kingdom Metazoa; phylum Chordata; class Mammalia; order Artiodactyla; family Balaenopteridae; genus Balaenoptera; species Balaenoptera musculus. The sequence continues at coordinate 9,146,207 of NC_045800.1, forward strand.
ACAGAAACCAGAGAAGGCAGCAAAAGTAGAGTGGGGGGAGAAACAAAGAACAAATGCAACAGGTAGAAAACAGTTACTAAGATGGTAGATTTTAATCCAACTATATCAATAATCACTTTAAACATGAATGGACTAAATATACCAATTTAAAGACAGAGACTGCCAGAGTAGATAAAATGAAACCAAGGTCCAACTATATACTGGCTATAAGAAACCCACTTTAAATATAAAGATAAAGATTAATTAACAGTAAAGGGATAGAGAAAGATTTACCATGCTAATACCAATCAAAAGAAAGCTGGATTAGCTACATTAATTTCAGACATAACAGACTTCAGGGCGAGGATAATTATTAGAGATGAAGAGGGGCATTACATAATGATGAAGGGGGAATCAGTCCTCCAAGAAGATGTAGCAATCCTTAATGTATATGCAGCAAACAATAAAACATCAAAATATATGAGGCAAAAACTGATAGAACTGCAAAGAGAAATCAACAAATCCATTATTATAGTTGGAGACTTTAACACCATTCTGTCACTAATTGACAGGTCCAGCAGGCAGAAAATCAGGAAAGATACAGATGACCCAAACAGCACCAACAATCAGCTAGACCTAATTGACATTTATAGAACACTTCAACAACAGCATAATACACATTCTTCAGCCCACATGGAACATTCACCAAGATAGACTACATTCTGGACCATAAAAAAACACCATAACAAATTTAAAAGAATAGGAATCACAGAAAATGCATCTTCAGATCACTTTGGGATTAATCTAGAAATCAATAACAGAAAGGTTGCTGGAAAATTCCTAAATATTTGGAAATTAAACAACACCAAGTAACCCAAAGATCAAAGAAAAAGTCTCAAGAGAAATTAAATATTTCAAACGAAGTGAAAATGAATATACAATTTACCAGAATTTGTGGGATGCAGCTAAAGCAATGTGTAGAGGGAAATTTATAGCATTAAGTTAATGTATTTGAAAGAAGAAAGATGTAAAATCAATAATCTAAGCTTCCACCTTAGGAAACGAGAGAAAGAAGAGCAAATTAAACCTAAAATAAGCAGAAGAAGAGTATGTCAGTTGTTAAATTCCAGCCTCTCTCCTATATGTATATAATATTTTTTTGGCTGTGCCACGTGGCTTGCAGGATCTTAGTGTCCTGACCAGGGGTTGAACCTGGGCCATGGCAGTGAAAGTGCTGATTCTTAACCACTGGACCTCCAGGGAACTCCCTCTCCTTGATATATTTTGAAAAGGGAGAATTGAAAAGGGAAGAGCTTTCTCACTCTGACTCAGTGCAGCTTAGTGCCACATCTGTGCACCTCCCGCACCATGGCTCACACTGCCTCTGGAAGGTGCTGCCTCTTGCCCCTCACCAGCTTTTTGGAAACAGGCACCACGATGCTTCTCATGGGCTTTAGGCTGCTGTGGCTCTCACTACTCTGCAGCTGCCATCAGTAAGTGATGGGTTTTGTTATCTTCACACTGGTTGCCAATTACCCATCCATAAGCATTTTGCCCTGGTTGGGGGACATGGGAGCTATAAAGGCAAACAACCTGTCAGAGTTCTAACTTGTCAAATCCTTTGTTTAACCAAAGGCACCAGAATAAATCTCATCACTATAAGAGCTTAGCCTGGGGTAACCCACCAGCCCATCAGTGTAGGCCAAATATCCTGAGGAATGGGGAATGTAATACAGTTATAAAACTTAAAGAGAAGGGGGGCATGGGTATGAAAGGCTGGGATGAGACAGCAGAGTCTGAGACAGCAAGGGTTCTGCCCAGGACTCTTTGGGGATTTAAGGGAAGTTGTCTAGACTTCCTATGATTATTTGTCCCCAGCTAGGATGAGCGGGATGGTGAGGGCCCGGGCTCTGCTTCTGGGGCATGATGAGGACTCTCCGCACAATGTTATGATTTAGGACTACCAGTTAAGAAGCCACAGGTTCCCAAAAGAATGCCACGTAAATATAATAGTCAACCAGCGAGGGCCTTCTATTTTCCTTACCCTTGTCGGATCAAATCGTACTTGACAGTTGTAAAATCACCAGGATCTGGAGAAGCCACACAGGTATCCACAAAGAGCCACAGGCAGGGATTGGGGCTATGGAGTGTGACCTGGAGGAAGACCTCTTTCCTCTGGCTGGTGTAGTGCGGCCGCATGCTCCCCACGTGCTGGGACGTGGGCAACTCGAGAAATGATAAGGACACATCGTAGCTGGCATTCTCCCTTGGGACGTCAGCCCCAGGGACAATTTCAACTGCTAATGGGCCGTCCACCTTGCAGGTGAACTTGAGCTGAGGCACTTTGTGCCGTACAGTGTCTTGGCCACGGTGGCCCTGTGTTCGGCCTCTGATGGAGTTGGAGTAGCTGAGAGAGCCGAGGCTTTCCTGGGAGGAGAGAGGCAAGTTGGTGGCCAGTGCTCCTGGCTCCCTGACAAGCACTTTCTTCATGAGCAGAGACCTCTGCTTCATGCCCCCCACTTGGAGCCAGTTTGCTGAGAAGCTGGAGGGCATGAGGCCGCAGGCATGACCTTGCAGGTACCTAAGGCCATGATGGGTGACCTTATGTCCTTGTTTTTGGGAGTTTGGGGTGCATACAGCGAGCCCCTAGTGTGTGAGTCTGGACTCCTGTCTTCCCTCCCATGAGGGCCAGGCTGTGGGATGTGAAGTGGGTTGGGAGGTCCACGCTGGCTGCTGAATTCTTCCACTGCTCCTCCCTGCTCTTGACCCCAGATCAACCCTGGCTCCCTGTGAGCTATGGGCCTGGCCCTGCTGACCTTCGCTCTCAGCCATGTTCCTTTAAATCCAACATGACTTGAAGGGGCCAAGGGGGTGCTGAAGGCTGATGAGCAGGGGCCACTGCCTCTGGCAGCCTCCTTCCTGGAGCCTGGGGGGTCGCCAGAGCCTCACTCTGCCCAGGGACGTTCAAGGAAGCCTTGGCCTGTGCAACTCAGATCCAGTGACAGTCTGCCTTGAAACCCTGCAAGGACTGCCCTGTCAGCTTACAGCAGTGTTTCTCACTGGTCTGCCTTGTTTTCCTTTTTTTGCTCCTAAGAACCAATATCTCTCTTCCCCCTTGAAGGGGATGTCACCCTTGTTGAGAATACACAGCTTAGAAGGAAAGCTAAACTCCAGGACCACATGGCCCTGCCCACTTCCAACCGAACTCTGGGCTTCCCGTGGCTCCTGGGCCTGAGTCTCTCCCTCGAGCTCTCCAAGCTGGCTGTTGCCTTGGGGGCTCTGCACTGGCTGACCCCTGCCTGGGGCCCTCCTCCTGTTCCTCTGTACTTGGCTCCAGCTCTTTGTTCAGGCCTCGGCTCTTTGACCACCCTATTCAAAGTGGCACCCCAAAGCATTTTCTAGCCTCTTCCTTATTTGATTGTCTTCTTAACCCTTTTCACTATAAAGGACTCTCATTTGTGTGTTTATCCAGTGCCTGTCTCCCTTCTCTCGAATGTAAGAGCCATGGACCTGTGGCCCTGTCGGTCTTGTTGGCTGCTGTGTCCTCAGCACCTAAAAGGTTGTTCATTCACTGACTCTGAAATCAGATACAAGACCTTTTTATAGTGGTGTTTTTCCCATAGGTGGCCTGGGGCAGGTCACCACTGCAGGTGGTTCCTGACTTCTATGTCCTCTGGCCCCAGCGCTGTGGTCAGCACATGAGGTTTGCAGGGGGAGCTGGGCCAGCCAAGGCCAGAGAGGACAGCTGCAGGGTTCTCCCTGCTGGCCTGGAAATGTCTGGGGCCTTCTCTTCTCCCAGGCACTGGGGGGGTTCCAGCATGGTTTCTGGGGCAGAAACCTCTGAGATAAAAACTAGAATTTTTAGAGCAAAAAGGATAAGAATGACCATGGTCTGCACAACCAAAGAGACAAAATGTGAAATATGGAGTTGAAGTGGTTATTTAGCATCATGCAGATGGTTTGAATGAATTCAACCTCCAAAAATATCAAGTATTTTTGTTTTGGTTTTTTTTGGCATGTGTCTAAACAGGGATGTGAAAGAATAGATGAATAGCATAGGGATCTTGCTTTGGAACATGTTACATTGTTAAATGTATCTACAAAAATGATTTTGTGGTTATACACTCTTCCTACATCTTTGGTATACTTGTTTCCTTAACTTCAGTGATACTGTTTTGTGAAATAAGTAGGTGGTTAAGGAAAATGAAATAAACATATTCATTTCATTATACATAAGTATCCTAGTATTTGCTTTCTACATTGGGAAATATAGCTCGGAACCTGGTTAGAAATATGGCAGTCAGTCTGCCTTCCCCCACGCTCAACACTATAGCTTGCACATGGTGGGTGTGCACTAACGCCGAATAAAAAAACATGTTGTAAAAAATGCTTTGGCTTTGCAGCTAAGAGAATAGCATCCAGCTATCCATCCATCCATCCACCCATCCATCAGTCCATCAGCAGTCTGCACTTGTTACTATGGATTCCAAATTCAGTATGTATCCCAAATTCCCAAAAGGAAGGACAGTTTAGACAAATTAGTGAGCTGCTCCAGGTCTCACTGAACTCAGAAACAAAGTCATGGCTTGTGCCTTTCCTCTGTCCCTATCCAGGTTTTTAATGGGTGGTTGAATTTTCCAATCCTCTCTTTTTGGCCTCCATCCACAGAAGGGTACCACCACCTTGTCAGTTTCATACCTCTTGGACGGTGCCACAGCGGCCATAGGGAATGTTGAAGATCAGGTAGCGCCCTGTGACTTGGGGGCGACCCAGCTCATCATTTAAATATAAGCGAAAAGAAAGTCCTGAACTTTGGTTTCATTGAGTTTTACCTCGTATGTCTTCAATGTAACCAGGAATTGAAAAGAAAGAAAATAAATAAAATAGAAGCAAGCAGCAGGCCTTGAAAAGATCATTACCACAGGGATTTGGGGGGACTCACATAGACGGATTCATCAGCAAAGCCTGGGAGCAAAAAGAACCTCGGTTCGGAGTTGAGAGACCCAGCTTTGCCCTGTGCTTTAGCTCTGTGACTGCTATAGACTGAATTGTGTCCCCTCAAAATTCGTATGTTGAGGCCCTAAACCCCAGTATGGCTATATTTGGTGATGGGGCCTCTAAGGTAGGAATTAAGGATAAATGAGGTCATAAAGTTGTGGCCCTGATCTGATAAGATTGGTGTCCTTATAAGAAGAGACACCAGCACACTCTTCCTCTCTCTGCTGGCAGGCACTGAGGAAGGGCCCTGTGAGCACACAGTGAGAAGGTGGCCTTCTCCAACCCAAGCAAAGAGCCCTCACCAGATACCACCTCTGCTGTCACCTTGATCTTGGACTTCCAGACTCCAGAATTGTGAGAAAATAAATTTCTGTAGTTTAAGCCATGCAATCTGTGGTGTTTAGTTATGGCAGCCCGAGCTAAGAGAGTGACCTTAAGCAAGTCTCTTCCTTCTTTGGGCCTCATTTTCCTCCAAAACAAAATGGTGGTGGTTCAGCATCTTATTCCTTGAATGTGGTCCGTGACCAGGAGTGTGGGCATCACCTGATAGCCTGTGAGAAATGCAGAATTCAGGCCCCACCTGGAGCCACTGAATCACAATCTGCATTTTGACAAGTTCCCTAGGCCATTCACTTGCATGTTAACCTTGACTGGTGTAGGTCATTGCTAAGGTCTCCCCCAGAATTGACATTTGACGCTATTTTATCCTATTTATCCTGTCCCTGCACCTGCCTTCACGATGTTCAGAATCATAGCCAGTGATGGGGGAGTGGCTTGGAACCTCCCCGGCCTCTCCTCTCCTCTCTCCTGACCTCTGCTGGGGAAACAGGAAGTGTTTACTCTTGGATGGACTCTTTCAGAAAGTCTCTCACCAGAGTTACTACAAAGAGCAGAGAGATACCTGGTAAAGAAGGCGCTTCTCTTGAAGTGGGAGTTGTATCTGCAAACAAAGAAGGATCAAACTCAAGTATTAGTGAAAAGAAGATGGAATGTTTTTTTCAACAACAGTGTGGTTGAAACAGAAGAGTGAATGGGTAAAACCGACAATATCACAACCTGGTCCTCTAGTGGGTGCGTTTGGGTGTGCTGGATGGGTCAAAGCATCACTTGACTCATAACACACATGGCCAAGCAGGTGGAGGTGTGGACCCCCAGCCCTCGCCTCTCTTGGGCACACCTGACTAAGACCAGTGCAACAAGCAGAAGGTGTTCCCTAGCAGAGGGACCACTCCTGTGTCTGTGGATGAATGAGGAGAACATGAAGCTTCATTTCTGTGAAAAGGATGCTGGGACTTCTGTTTACATTGGGGCTTATTACATAGACAAAATATTCAGTGTATATGTTCACCTGTTAAATAGAAAGAGGGGGAGTTGATCGTATTTAACTTGAAGAAATATGACAGGCAGAAAACATTACCAGAAGGGGTGTCCACTTCTGCTGAAGTTGAGGACAAATCTGTGTATGAACAAAGAGAACAGGACACTTAAAAACGAGAGAAAGGACACTTCCATGTGTCTTTTCATTGGGGTTTACTTTGTAGTCAAAATGGGCGTTAAGTGGCTCATTTTCTAAACAGAACATGACAAGTAAGAAGCTAGTCTCATTAATCTAAACACCACAATGAGAGAGCCTTTACCAGATGGAGAGGTCATTTCTGCTGAAGTTGAAGAGAGATCTGTAGAAAAAGAGAAGAAGAAACTTAAATACCAGTGTTGAAAAATCCTGGTTTCTGTTTTTACTGAGGCTGTGTTGGGGACAAAATATCCATGGAACAGCCTAGTCTGATAAATGGAACTCCAAGAAGAGGCACTTATGGGACAGTAGACAGTGTTCTACCTGGTGTGGAGGTCACAGTGGTTGACATTGAAGCTGCAGATGAACAAAAATAACAAGATGGCAATAAGACAGCCATATCAGGCGTACATGTTTCTGTAAGATACAGGAGACATAAAAATGGCCATCATAGATCCGTATGACTGATTTGGCTTGTCGTTCTACTTTTGAGACAGGGGCTATGGCAGGGCGTCTCCAGATCCTCCACTGCCCCCAGGCCACCCCTCTACTCGTTGGGTCACCATTCCTCTTGCCCACCCTTTACTTCTCCTCTTGGAGGTGGAGGTTACTTGTTCAGAGGACAACAACAATTGGTCCAAGTTTCTCCACTGTACGGGGCTCATCTAACAAAGATTCTGTAAATGGGAGACTTGCTTTCCACTGTCTTCCCTCAAATGGGTGGGGGGCAGTGACCCAGGAAAGGGTAAGCTCTGCAGACTGAAACTTTCCCTAGGTGGCGTATAGATCCCAAGATCTAGACTGAAGGTGAGGAGGGGGGGTGAAAAGTCCATTTGTCTCTTGTATGAAGAGTTGCCTTCCCACACAGCTTTATCAGTAATAAAGGCCATCTTTTGGTGTTGACTCTGATGTTTTATTTCTTAATTGCTTCAACACCTGGAGTAGGGGAGAATATCTTCTTTATTGTCCTCCCCCTAAATAAACCTCTAACACTCTATTTGTCAAATTATTAAATCCAAAGTCACACAGGAAACTCCTCGGATAATTACATCACTCAAAATCTTAGTTGTAGCATGCATGTGGGATCTAGTTTCCTGACCAGGAATCGAACCCCAGTCCCCTGCATTGGGAGCGCAAAGTCTTATCCACTGCACCACCAGGGAAGTCCCTATTTTCTTTATTTTACAACTGATTAACCTTTGCAGGCGCTCAAGTTGGATGGCGTCCTCCCATATATTAAACAGCTGGCATATTTTTCAGAGTTAGAACAGAAATCTGCCGTCCTGAACACGGGGGAAGGTTTAAGGCATGAAGGCATTCCAGACTCTACGTGCAAATTCCAGGCTTGGCCTGGGCAGCCCCACGCCTGGCCCAGAAGCCACCTGTACTCACTTGAGCAGATGACGCCAGCGTCTTCGTGGTGCCTGCAGTTGTGGGTGAACCAGCCGCTGTGAGGGCACTGCCCCAGTGAGGACTCGCTGCCTATGCAGTTGACATTGTCCAGAAGGATGCTGCCGGCCCTGGGGCTGAAGCTGGCCCCCGGGAGGGCAGACATGGCTGGACCACAGCCAAGCTGTCTGCAGACCACGTGGGCATCCTCGATGGACCAGCTGTCATCACACACAGTACCCCAGGTGTCGGCGTGGTAGATCTCCACTCGGCCCTCACACCAGCTCGACCCACCTGCCAGCCACAGGCCCAGACCTTGGTGGACATTCCAAACAATGACCTCCATCAAGGCTCATCCAGAGAGGCCACCAGAAGAGCCAGTATCTCCTGAAAATTGTGCACTGACCATGGATAATAACAAATCTACTCCCTCCTTTATTTCATTCTGTTTAATTTTGCCCTGGGTATTACTCTGTGTTTTTCGAGGTTACAACTGGTTAAGAAATGGTTTTGCTCCTTAGCCAGCTGGCCCAGAGCCCTGCATTCCTGCATAGCTGCCCCTTCTCTTTCACTGTGTGTTGTGAAGTCTCGGGTTCTGGCACTCACAGGGTTTTTTGGATTTTTCATGAGAAGCTATCATGCACACACTAACTGGTGTGTGTACGTGTGTGTAAGATTCTCTGTGTGCCTTGCACGCATCGATCAAGTGACAAGAACGATAATTCCTATCTGTGTTATTCCCAGGATCATGTGTCACCACATGTGAAGACGCTCTGGGAAGTATAAAGGGCAGTCATTACAGGCTGGTCCCCACGGTCAAAGGGCAGTGCTACAAAAAAGAGTCGAGACTGCATATGCTTAGAACACAGCCAAGGGTAGCTCCCAGCAGGACCGGGTGAAGATGTGAGGTCAGCTGGGTACTCCCATCCCAGCCTTCCTGGGCGCCGGCTTCCGAACCAGTCCCCACAAGCCAGTCTTGCATCTCACAGCTCTTTCCCCTCACTTTTCAGCCACGGATTTTCTAGGTGAACCTGGACATCATCAGGCCCCTCCAGCAGCAGCCTTTTGTGCGGCCTGAGGCTGCGGAGGAAGGCACTTCCGGCAGGGCCGTTTTCTCCCACAGTAATGCTGGGGTTTTTCCGAGCTAAAACTCCACAAAGGGAAGGCAACCGAAGCGAGAGGGAAAGATTACCTGTTGGTGTGGGCACCCCTGTTGGCTTTGGAAAAGAGGCTAAGGACAGACAGAAAGTGAAAGAAAAATAATTATTCAACAACCTAATTAAGGGTCAAACATACTTAACTCTCAGTCAGTGGTTGGTGGGTTCCCTGCCTTGTGGATTATCTACTTTCTGATTCTAAGTTGATTCCCTTCCTGAGTTCTTTCTCTGTGGGGAGTACTCCTTCCATCACCCAACTGGCGTGTCTACAGGGATTCAAGCCAACTCATACAAGCTCAATAAAATCAAAGCATGGGGGTTGGATGGATTTTTTTAAAATAGATACATTATAAAGTCAACAAGCATCCTCTGGGGCTCACTGCTGTTCAGTATAACCTACCCTGGTGCTTCATTTGAAGGTTTGGGGTCATTTCTCTTTTTTTCTAACTCTTCGCAGCATATTTTATTTTATTCTTAAAAACATTTAAAAAAAGCAGCTGACCTAATTTGAAATGTGACAACTATTGGGCCAATCACAGAGTCAGGGAAAAACTAAAAAAGTGGTGATTTCTGCTCCTTCATTCTTTACAGTTCTGGCAAGCAGAAGGCAGTACCCAGAGACAAATCCCTGCAGGGCCGTGGGAGAAGTGGGGGCAGAAGGTACTAACTGACATCTGAATGGTGCGCCCCACGAGCACCGCCCTTCCCACTCTACTAAGAGGGATCCACCAAGCCCCAGCACGGCTTTACGGGGCAGGTGCTCTTACCCTCCTCCTCCTCCTTGGCCAGAGGTGGAAACCGAGGCATGAAGAAGTTCAGAGATTTCTTCAAGGTCCCACAGCTAGCAAAGGTGAAGCCAGGACAACAAACCCAGGGCATTTGGTTCCTAAATCCAACCCTGCCGCCCAGGGTAACTCTGCCGAGGCAAGTTATAGCTACTCAATTCAGAACCGCTGCAATTACCTGAAACTGGGTCACTCACAGCAGCTGATGGCGTTAAGGAAGGCAGGGAGGCTACGAGAAACATAAATCAAAAGGAGAGGGCAGGTTATGTCCCTTAGTTCTTCTTAAACCCAAGGGGTAGACTTGCTTGTTGGAAACAGAAGGGTATATGTCTTGGGATTCCCTTGTGGTCAAGTGGTTAGGATTCGGTGCTTTCACTGCCAGGGCCTGGGATGGATCCCTTGTCCAGGGAACTAAGATCCCACAAGCCGTGCGGAATGTAAGACATATACACTCTATGTCTTGTTTGGGGGAGAAACTGTACCCAATCTGGGCATCCGAGAATGGCCCTGAGTTGCCATGGCTATGATGTCCAGATGTCCTAGTTCATTTCTGTCACTGTCAGACACTGCAATGTCATTTTTGTGGGATTTTCTGGGGGGCAAATGGAGGCCACAATGGTGGTCACCTTGTGTGGAGCACCTGTCTTGCCAGTTGGTTTGGTTTTGTAATTCTTTGTGGGTGTGTGGGTCTTGCCTCCCAGAGTAAATGTCAGTTTGTAAAGGGCAGGACCACGTACGTCTCAAGGACATACCACTGGCAAGGTCAGCATTGGGAAGGAGCAGATGGGCCCCAGAGTGGGCAGTGGAGCTGGGCCATGACCTTTCCATTGCCTCTGCCCCACCCCCTGGCTCCAAACCTCCCTGCTCTGTAGGCCCCCAGGCCTGCCCTCTGATGGCTTTGGCTCTTGCTTTGCTGAGAACGTTGATTCTGCCCCTTCACTTCTCTCCTCCTCTCAGAACCTTCCAGCACCTCCCCCTCCCTCTTGGCCTTTCATCCTTTCTCAGGTCGTTGCAGCCAGTCTAGCTGATAAACCAGTTTGCCTCTTCCCAGCCAGACCCAGAAGGATGTGGAGATAAAGGGGGGCTTTTTACTCCAACTACTGAATTTATCTGCAGAGACTCAACTGGGATAAAACTGGAGAATAAGGACCCTGGGCTAGGAGCTGGGCTCTCAGCTCTGAGACTTTCAGAGCATCTCTGGTTACCTGTAAAAATTGCAGGGTGCTGTGGGGGGATGGTTTGAACCAAAGAGATGGTTCCCAAAGGCATCACTCATCATTGGTGGGCTGTGAGATAATCTGAGGTAGCACATCTGCTAGTTTAAGAGTCACTAATTCATTGCATTAAAATATAAAAGTTTACACTTAGTTCCATTCTGCTTAAGGATATTTTCAGATATACATGGGTATGAACTGATTAGATAGTTCACTGTTTATTTGTAAACATTTTAACTTTGTTTTATTGCCATTGTATTTATTTTTATGTATTTCCTCTTCATGGCAAGTGATCCTGACCCTCCATTCATGGTGGTGATATAAAATTTCCTTGTAAAATGAATTCACTTCAGTGAAAAAAGAAGAGCTGATGGAAAGTATTCGGAAAATTCTAGTGTGGGTAGTAGGTGCATATGGCGGGGACCGTGCAGGGCTGAAGGGCTGAAGCTTGGGAAACTGACACAGGGACTGTCCAGGACTTCCCCGCGGCTTTAAGTACAGTTGGGTGAAGACTCATAGGGCAGGAATGTTATTCGCCCACCCCCCGGCCTCGGCATCAGGCCCACTTGAGCAGACGATGCCAGCATCCTCGTGGTGGCCACAGTTGTGGGAGAACCAGCCGCTGTGCAGACACTGCCACAGCCTGGCTTCGGTCCCCACGCAGTCCACGTCATCTGGGGTGATGGGGCCCAGGCCTCGGCCGAATCTCGCCCTCCTGGGGGCAGACCCCGCCCCGCCGCAGGCCAGCTGCCTGCACACCACCTCGGCGTCCTGCAGGTCCCAGCTATCGTCACACATGGTACCCCAGCTGCCGTTGAAGTGCAGCTCCACGCGGCCCTCACACCTCTGGCTGCCGTTGGCCAGCCTGAGTGCCACATCTGGGACACAGACATGCTCGGGTCACTGCTCTGCCTTCAGGGAAGAGCTGGGCATCTCCTCTGAGCTGACCAGCTTTCGAGGGCTGCCTTCTCATTCTGGGGAGGGAACTAAGGTGGGTTAAAGTGCCTGCAAAGGTACTTCGGGTTTCATCTCTCAGGTTACTGTGATTTCGGGGTGTGTGTGGGGGGGTGTTTCGTTAAAGCTCTTTGCCAGACAGGATTGTCTACTTTACAGAGATCCAAAGAGGCCCCCGGGCATCCTGTGTGACGTGGGAAGCACCAAGCTCGGGGACACTGGCACCTGCTGCCCTTGGTCAGGAACAGCATCCTTTAGGCAGGTGTTCCGAATGCAACAGGCTCAGAGACTGAACAGCATCAGCCAAGTACCCCTCTCACACAGCGTCGTGTGCTCTGCCCTCAGAAGATGTATGTGGACGCGTGGTTTCACAGCAGTGCTGGGTGTTCAACCACTTTCTCTAGTCAGATCTGGAGGGTAAACTAAGGAGTTCGGGACCCCTTTCCCTGATCACAGAGTCGGCCGTCCACCCTCACTGTCATTACCAACCATGGCCAGGGGCTAGGATGACCCGGGAACCTACCAGTATGGTTCTCGTCTTGCACAAGGGACTCGTAGGATGCAGAAAAGCCGACGCTGGTGACGATGGCGTCGCTGTGGAAGACCACTGTCAGGTGATTTGCAGAGGAGGTAAATATTGGGGTTGGGCCGGAACAGTACCTCCCGAGCGAAAAAGATTCGCTTTGTGGGCCATCAGAGATTTCGATGAAGTCGTATGGACAGCCATAGAAGTTTTCCAATCTGTGAAGTCATGATAGTGTTCAGATCAATCCGTTGGTTTTTACGCCAGGAAGCACTGCCCAGGTTGGTTCGGGAAGGGCTCTGGAAAAGCTGTCTGAAACCTACATCTCTTCACACACGTCGGAGGAAGCCATGACCCCACTGGGGCAGGCAGTACGTATCCTCCTGATTCTAAAAGTCTTTTATTTTTTTAAAGTTTTCATTCAATTGTATTTTCTGAATATGCATTACAAGCACAAGGAATATAGTTTAAGTGATATTGATGGGTACATGGTGCAAAGCAACTTTTCTCCCACCTCTGATTAGTCCCCTTCCCAGAAGCAGCTACAACGAACAGTTCCTATTTGTTTCCTTCCAGAGATAGTCTATGCACAACTGTCAGTCCCCGTACTATTGGCCATGATCTTGCAGATCATTTCACAGAAATACACCCTACATGTGTGACAGCAATATATAAATGTACCAAAATCTGTTTAACTGAACCCCTATTGATGGGCAATTAGATTGTTTCCAATCTAGCACTACTATAAGAATGCAACCAGGATTCTCCTCAGTGCACATAAGACTATGGAATTTGGGGTTTTTTTGGGGGGGGGAGAAGGGTGGTAGCAGGCAGTATAACCAAGTAAAGAGGATAGTAAAAGTAGGAGATATTTACTCACTTCATCACTTCGAAGGTAAGTTTGACATGAGCCCTGCTATCCACTTGTATGTCCCAGGCACACACCACATTTGTGGGGTATTTTTTAGGATACCAAGGGCTGGAGAAAGAGCCCGAACTATCTGTGAGCAAACCGCCACAATGGAAATTTTCATCTGCAAGAAACAGTGAAGAAATTCCATTGGAAGGGGGCACCGACCTCTGCTGGTTTTTTAGAGGGGTCAAGAGCGGGTGGGGTGAGAAGAGGCTAAGGAGAATTTGTTCTAGAGCTGCTTTGGCCCGTAACTACAAAAAAGAGCTTTGGAGGCTTTTGGAGTTTCCCATGTTACTCTTTGTCAGATAAGATCGTTACGTGTGTCCTGTCAAGCTTATAGGGTTTTTGTGAGGAGAAATGATCGTGACATAAGGTTGAGAGGGCTCTATGAACCCATATGCACAGATAGGTCTGAGCATGCATTTTACTTGAAAAAGATGCAAAGACAATGCAAACCAAAGGCTCCTTGCTCAGTACAGCATTACTGTGTGGTCACGGAACAGACTGTATTAGAAGACCCCTCATTGTGTTATATCCAAATTCTAGCTGAAATCAAGACCAAGATTACTTAAAGCATCCACTTTATGGCTGAAACATTGGATTTGAAGTGGAATTTTTAAAGGGTTCTCTGTGCTGGAGCTTCTCATATGTAAAAGGAAGAAAGGGTTCCATCTGGTTGCTGGAAGTGCTAAAACTGAAAAGAAAGCAAATATAAAACCACGTGAAGTGTTTAAATAAAGCTGAAGTACTGTAGGGCGGCTGTCACCAGTCGAGCCTATGAAAATACACAGAGAAAAAAATGATACTGTGAGCAAGAACTTTTATTCAGAATAACCCTTAAAATACTCAAAAATATTGACATGCAGAGCTGTGATTACTCTGTGCTGCAGTGGACAGAGATGACTGACACTGCAAGAGTTTGGATATTTAGACACCAAGTGTGCAAACAGGTGCAGTTTGATACAACTTGTTGAGGGCTGACCCTGGGTTTCTTTTCTATTCTATTCCATTCCATTCCATTCCATTCCATTCCATTCCATTCCATTCCATTCCATTCCATTCCATTCCATTGCAATTTCCTTGCTCCCTGCGGCACCTATAGCATGATCACCGCTGCAGGCAGTTAGCCCTTGCTCACGGCGGATACTGATTCAGGGAATCCCAGTGGCCAGAGATTCCATTTCTGATGAATCTGAATTTTCCTTCCCCCTGACCTCTCTCCCCACCCTCTGCTGCCCCCCTCCAAGACCCACCATTTTGCTAACGCTAATGGGCTGCATTGCTCTTTTTAATTAACAAGTGATAATTTAATTAGACTGTGGCACAATTACAGGATTACAAAGTAGCTAGGATTCACCTATACCAGGGACCTGGCAATGGGTTGAAATGTTTGGAAGAGCAATACCTGTTAGTCCCACTTTTGGATTGCCATCAATACCTATTCCAAGACAGAGGAGAGAATAAGAGATGGACTGAGTTAGACAGCCACACAATTCACAAAAGGAATCAAGCTTTTGTGTGTGTGTGTGTGTGTGTGTGTGTGTCAAACACATTCTGCTCTGGGCAGTTAGGAGTGTGGCACTAAAACCCATCGATGCTGGCTAGACACTGGCAGCCTCAGTGCCCACCGGGTGAGGGAGCACACTGTGCTTTCCAGGCTCGTGATGGCTCATCTAGTTGCTAGAAGCACTAAATTTGAAAACATGGCATTTCCTTACTTTGGGTCAGTTATGGGGCTGAAGGAACTTTAGCAACAGAGCTGGGCTCAGTCTTTCACACAGCACCTTAGGGGACGGGCCTGTGTGTGATCTAGGCTCTGCCTCTGCTGCCTTGTCAATCAAATGAGGATGCTGGTAGTCTCTACCTTATTTGAGACTGTGAAGATTAAATGAGACCAGGAATGCACTGGTTTTAGCACAGAGCCTGGCTTGTGTTAAGCACTCTTTGGACACCGGCTGCTATTCCCATTGAGGAGAGAGTGGATTGTCACCAACGCCGTGGCCTGTCTATCCAGGAATGGGCTGTCTGGCGATACAAACCCCCCATTTAATCACCACAGCTTTTAAGGTGGGACCTTGAGCATTTTACAGACACGACAACTGAAGAGAAAGAAAACTACCTCTTAAGCAAATTGACTTGAAAAGATGGCTTGAAGCCCACAGCCCCTTTCTGAGTAATTGACGTCTCCCTTCCCAGAGGCTGCCGGGGGGTAAGGCTCTCCCTGAGGTGTGCTGTGTCCCGGGGGGGCCCACCTGAGCAGACGACGCCGGCTGGGTGTCTGCAGCTGTGGGAGAAGCAGCCGTTGTGCGTGCACTGCCGCAGCCTGGCTTCATTCTCCGTGCGCTGCACATCGTCCAGCATGACGTGGCCAGTGCCTCCACCAAAGTAGCTCTGTGCCGGGGCTGACAAGGCCGCGCCACAGCCAAGCTGCCGGCACACGACCCTGGCGTCCCTCAGGTCCCAGCTGTCGTCACACGCGGTGCCCCAGGTGCCATTGTAGAGGGCCTCCACCCGGCCCTCACACCTGTGACTGCCGTCCCCCAGTCTCAGGGCCGCGTCTGGGGGCAGGAGAACAGAGGCTCCTGAGCTGTGGTGCTGTCCCCCGTCTCTGCTCAGGCCCTTCCGCTCAGATAGAGAATGCCCAGGATTCTCAGATGGGCACGTTTCCCCATATTAGGCTGTTGGACCCTATGTCTTGATTTGCCAGGAATGGTTCTGGTTTATGACTGCTGTAGGTCAGTTAATGCCCATTAATTATTTTAGAGTCTCTTTTAAACTCTCAAAAGTACCCTGACTGAAGGATAAGTTATACGGTCACCCTAAGCATTATCCTCCGAGGGCTGTGGAATGTTCCCCATAGCTTGCTGCAGAAGCTCAGAGGCCTGTATGAGTATGCGTTCTGGATGGTTTCTGCATAGAATTCGGCTGGAAGCAGGTGGGCTGGTAGTTGTAGTTTGAGATAGTTTTGCTCCAGAAGGATTTGCTCTACTGCATTTCCGTTTCCTTTGGAGAAGGAGGCTGTTGTTTGGGTTCTCGCCCTGCACACGTGGTCACGGCAAGATACGAGACTCAGCCGTCTGTCTCTTCAGGGGGACGTCTTGGTGGAGGAAGATGACAGTGAGGGACAGAGCAGGGGGAGGGGTGGGCAGGGTGCTGTCAGTGTCAGAGTGATGTCACTCAGGATGTCAGTAATGCAGGTGGACCCCGCAGGTCGGATTTAGAAAGCATCTCCTCTCTTAAAGGGAAAGGACGCAAATTACATCTGACTTCCCTCTGAGGTCCCTATTAGGATACCCACCACTCTCCCTTTCGTCCTGCTGAATGGCATTGTACGGGGCAAGGAACCCTGTGCTGGTGAGCGTGGCGTCGCTTCTGAACACTGCGGTCAGGATGTTTGACGAGGAGCCGGACGTGAGCCCTGCCCCGCCACAGAATCTGCCCATGGAGAGCGAGGCAACCTGCTGTCCATCGAACACTTCGATGAAGTCGTAAGGTCACCCACAGATGTCCTCTAATCTGAGGAGGTGAAGGCAGAGTTAAGGTCCCCAAGGAAATCTGCAGAAATGTCTCACATAGAGTCAAATTTTGCATCATATCCAGCCAGAAACTGCAGGCACTCCTGCCCCTCCTTCCAACCACACAGCTCACTAGTGGACTTGACCCCTCAGTTACTGCCTGAGTCTGCCCTCCTGTCCCTCCCTGTCGGGACTGGTCCAGGCCAGTCAGCCTCTCGTCATGTCTCTCCTGGTCTATTTCAGCACCCCTCCCCGCCCTGCTGCGGCCACAACTGGTATCTTGGCTTTCAGCGTGTCCCACCATCTTCCTCTCTGCCTCAAGTGTCTCCAGGATATCCACTGACTCTTTATTCAAATTCTGCCACTCCCTATGGTGGTGGAGAGTGTCCACTAGGGTCTCACTGAGTGGAACTCTCAACAAGACCCAGAGCAGGAAGAAATGGTGACAGCTGTAAAAGTTTTGAGGGCCTGTTGACTAAGACTCTTCCCTCCAATGCCCCAAACTGCCCAGTTCAAACCAAGTGTTTTCCTGGCATGTTTTGTCTAACCTGGATGATCAGAGAAGCTGTCCCTGGCATCGTATCTAAAGCTGTCTTCGCCCCTTTCGCTCTCTGCCTTGTTACCAAGTATGTATTTTATTTTTCTTGATAGCACTTATCAACTTATCACTAACTGAAGTTGTCCACTGAGTTATTGGTTTATTCGAGTACTACTTGTCTCCCCATCTAGAATGTAAACTCCATGAGGGTAGAGACCTTGTTTGTCTTTTTTGGCATCATAAACCCATTCCTAGACCAGGGCCTGCAGAAAGTGGGGTCAATAAATATACATTAAAGAACATCAACATTTATCTAACACGATAAAAATGTAACGTGCACATTTGCATTTAAACAACAGTCAGTGGCCTTTGACGCATGCCTTGTCTGTGCTCATTGCATAATATACACAATGGGCACAATGACATTTGTATGCAAACTACTGAATTTGAAAAGCTGTTTGTTGCAGAACACATCTGTTTCAATGAAATAAGAGCCAAGTAGCTCAAAATAACTCATTTTTTTTTTTTAGATTAGTTTTGGTTTTTTTTGTTTTTTTTTTAATACTTTATTTATTTAATTTATTTATTTATGACTGTGTTGGGTCTCTTAGTTTTGGTGTGAGGGCTTTCTCTAGTTGCGGCAAGTGGGGGCCACTCTTCATTGCGGTGCGCGGGCCTTTCACTATCGCGGCCCCTCCCGTTGCGGGGCACAGGCTCCAGACGTGCAGGCTCAGCAGTTGTGGCTCACGGGCCCAGTTGCTCCGCGGCATGTGGGATCCTCCCAGACCAGGGCTCGAACCCGTGTCCCCTGCATTAGCAGGCAGATTCTCAACCACTGCGCCACCAGGGAAGCCCAAAATAACTCATTTTTAAATTAGGGAAAAGTGATAATATTTGTGTGGAAGGTGACGGTAGTGTGGCAATAACAGGCGACACTGCAGTGCATACCTCACATTTTCATTGTGGATGTCTCAGTCTCAGCACCACTGACACTGGGGATGGATAACTCTCTACTGTGGGGGGCTGTATTGCGAATTGTAGGACACTTAACAGCATCCCTGGCCTCTACCCACTATACGACAACGGCGTACCCCCAATTGAGACAGTAAAAAAATGTCTCCAGACACAACGAAACATCCTGTGGGGAGGTACAGTTATTCCCAGTTGAGATTCACTGGAGCAAATAACAACTAATTTTATGTCCTAAGAAACAAAAAGCAAATATCAATAAATTCAGACTTAAAAATGTCAAACTCCAAAAATCAGCAACTAAGCTCAGCCTCCAGGCAACACACTAAACAGTCCTTGATTGGTGAGCTCTGAAATTATAGTAGGAAATTCGTGTTGGAAGGCTAACCTTGAGACTGTGGGGCTACGGGTCATTACAGCTGTCTGTAATAACCGTTTTCCAGAAACGATAAAATGATACTCTATGCCCCAAAACATTAGAACTGTGAAGTTCATAGATTTGAAATATATGATGCCAAATCTTCTCACATTGTTTTCAGCAAATAAATGTGTGGAATGAATGAATGAATGATAAATACACTTTGCTCATAATACATAACACTCCCTGATTTTAGTCATGTCCTCCCCATTCTAAAGGAAATTTAGGCATCAGGTAAAACTAACACTCCACAGCCGACCCATTACATTTGAAGGCAGCATTTAACCGTCACATCCTTGACTGCTGTGGCCAATGAACACAGACAGAAAGCAGTGGCAGAGGTCTGGGACAGGCTGTGTGACAGTGTTAGGAAGACAGAATGAGCCAGACATGACCCAGTGTAGAAAGATGAAACCAGGGTTAAACATTATCAGGAAAAGTAATATTTTCATTAAAAAGTTACTCCTGTATATGTATGTGTGTACAGATATATATGTATATATACATGGATATAAATATGCATTACAATGGGATGAATTCCTTTAAAAATGGGTGATGGTTGGAGAAAGAGTAGGAAGCACAATGTACATGATACGAGGAATGAATGAACAGAGGCTATTTAATATGCAGAAGAAAAATCTTAGTAGGAACATGATAGAAATTCTTGAAGGGAAGAGGAAAAAGATTTGTGTAGCACCAGAGGGAAGAATAAAGATCAGAAAATGGTAATGAAGAAGAACAGTTTAGGGTTCAGCCAGAGGAAGAGGCTGTGTCCCAAATGGAGCTGGCTGAGAGTGGAGGGGCGAGGTCCTCACGTGTGGGTCACCCCAGCTGAGGCTCCCTCCAAGGCAGGTGTCAGGGATGCTCGTGGGGTCTTCTCCAATTGCACTTTCTAAGCTAAGACTTTCTGAGCTCAGATGACCAGACCAATTTTCACCTAATATGTGAAAGGATTTGTCACATGGTGCTGTAGGCTGAATGTCTATCCCCTCGAAATTCATATGTTGAAACCTAACCTTCAATATGATAGTATTAGGAGGTGGGGCCTTTAGGAAGTGATTAGGTTATGAAGGCAGAGCCCTCATGATGGGATTAGTGTCCTTGTAAAGAGGGCTGAGAAAGTTCCCGGTCCCTTTCACCACGTGAGGTTATAGTGAAAGACGGCCATCTATGAACCCGGGAGCAGGTCCTCAGCAGATACCGAATCTGCTGGTATACTGATCTTGGACTTTCCAGCCTGCAGAACTGTGAGAAAATAAACTTCTGTTGTTTATTAAGATACCCAGTCTATTACAGTTTTGTTACAGCAGCTGAAATGACTCAGACACTTGGAAAAGCGACCTCTTGGGGAAAGCATGGTTTCAAATCCGGTCTGGCCTTTGATGCAGGGAAAAGCAAAGCTGCTTACTTCAGGCTGGGGATTGTCAGCTCTACGTGGAACTTCTCAGCCAGGTGTATCACCCAGACACGCTCCACGTCACTGGGCTAGTTTGTTGGATACCAAGGACTGTAGAAGGAGCCCGACAGACTTGAAATGACTCCCCCACAAAAGTGACTTCCTCCTGTGAAAACAAACGAGAGAGCCGGGGCTGGATTCTTCAGGCATGCAACTTGCATTTTCTCGAGTATAGAATCCAGAATTCCAGCAAGCTCAAAAGTGAATCACAAAATGGGAAGGGATCATGCTGGTGTAGACATGGTTGCGGCTTGGCTGGTGTGTGGCTGTACCCTGAGAGGGAGTGAGGGAGGAGGAAAGATGTGTGACAGGTAGGTAGGACCCTAAGACTGTAGGTGAGGCTGGAAATGGATTGGATATGTACATGGCAGGTGTGGGGTGTCCAGTGACACGTCCTTACTGCTCTCCCCAGCTTCCTGTCATGCAAACCAGCCCAACTAAGATGCAGACAATCGATCTACTTGTGAGGGCTCCGTCCCACCACTTCCTTCCCCTCATGCAGGCAGGACAACAGACGTCTATTCTACTTTTATGAATTATCACCATGATTCCACCCTTTACAGGTTATACTTTCAGTGGAAGAGAGTTACCTTGTGGGATAGGCGCTTGGGGAATGGCAGCTGCAAAAATCAGAACCAAAAAAATCAGGAAAGAGCTTAGCACGATAACATCACCTTATATCAATACCTAAGTACAAATGAATGAAGCTGCTACTACTCTTGAATCTTAATATATGGTGTGGACACACTCATTCCTCTTTTCTCCCTGATCTGAGATACAACCTCTCCCCTTCTTTCAGTGATTCACCAGGAAATCACAGACAACGCACAGTCTCATGATTTGTTTTCTCTTCTGTGCTGGGATCCACCAACCCAAGGGCTGTCCTGAGACTGACCAGTCATAAGGCATCACCTACAGTAACATCGGGGCTTATGAACATGCCACAGTGCCTGTAGAAATTTATCAGGTGCCAAAATGCAGAGGGACAATGCAGCTTTCAAACCCGGAAAGCTGAGAGCCATGGTGGGGAAAGGTAGGTTGGACAAGTATTCCAATGAAGTAAGATGGGCCCCTTCCCATAGGTCTGCCTCTGCAACCCACACCAGAAGGGCAACCTGCAAGGGATGGCAGCTTCCACCTGGGACGCCCTCGGAACCTGGACTGGAGTGGCTAAGAGGCTCCCAATGCGTGTCCCTCCAAATGCACCATAGTGGGGCCAGCCCAGGGTAGGGACAGCTGCTAGCCACCTCGCCTGGCCCCCAAACACTGCAAGGAGCACCCCTGACCCCAACTCTCCCCGGCCCAGGCCACCACTGAGGGCAGAGAGTGGCACCGTCACTGGGTAAGGCTGGGAAGAGGATGCGTGGGGCCCGGGGTGCCAGTGAGCAGGGAAGCAAGCGGCTGAGAACTTGTCCTGGAGAGGCAGGCAGATGCAGGAGGCAGGACCGTAGGTGCTCTGATCCAGCAGGAATCTGAGTTGGGAGGTCACTGCTGCACCTCGACTTTGAGTAGGTTACCTGAAGAAGGTGTACCTTTCTCTATTCCTGCTCTGTTGGCTAAGCCAGGAGGCCCACAGAGGAGCCCCAAATGTTTTCACTTCCCCAATCTGCTTTCTACCCACTGGGAGAGTTCGACATTCAGTGCTTCTTTGTTGACTTGCATGCTTTCGCTCTCTTAATTCGTATCCCTGAGAGGTAAACCTTTCCTCCTTCCTCTCTGTATCAACCCTCTTCTCAGCCACTGTGATGGGACCATCCTCTTTCAGTCCCTTCCTGCCCCTCCATGATCTGTTGTCCAGAGAGGAGAGTTTCAGATGCCATTCCATTTGGGAAATGTGACTTTTAGCTCGTTGACCAAGCCCCTAGTTCTCAGCCTTGGCTGCATGTTGGAATCACATAGGAAGCTTTAAATATCACTGATGACTGGCTGGACCCCAGAAGTGCTGATGTGACTGGTCTGGGGTGCAGTTTGAGCATCGGAAGTTTTTAAAGCTCGCTGGGTGATTCCAGTGTCTACGTCACTGTCCACCTGTGCCTGGGTCCAGACAGAGGTTAGATTTTTTTTTTTAAATATAAATTTATTTATTTATTTATTGCTGTGTTGGGTCTTCATTGCTACGCACGGGCTTTCTCCAGTTGTGGCGAGCGGGGGCTACTCTTTGTTGTGGTGCGCGGGCTTCTCATTGCAGTGGTTTCTCTTGTTGCGGAGCACGGGCTCTAGGTGCATGGGCTTCAGTAGTTGTGGCACTTGGGCTCAGTAGTTGTAGCTCGCGGGCTCTAGAGCGCAGGCTCAGTAGTTGTGGCGCACAGGCTTAGCTACTCCACAGCATGTGGGATCTTCCCAGACCAGGGATCGAACCCATGTCCCCTGCATTGGCAGGCGGATTCTTAACCACTGCACCACCAGGGGAGTCCCGAGGTTAAATTTCTTATTCACTTTGCAGAGATAATGGAAATTCAGTGTCAGACCTACCTGGGGGTGCAGGAATCACATCTGGAGCCCAGTCCCCTGCATCTGCATGCATTAAAAAGAGGTAAATTTAGGAAATCTAAGTTAAATTTTATAAAGACAAGTGGTGGTTTTCTAGTGTGGGCAAGTCCCAAACAGGCAGGCTTCGTCTTACACAAGCAAGAACACGGCATGTTTAGATTCTGGAGAAGCAGTTACAGACCTGAGAGAGGCTGCAAGGAACAGGACCGGAAAATTGTGTGGCCCTGGAGTGCGTGTTCAGAAGAAAGCGTGGCTCTCAGCATTCTCTGCCAGCCCGGCTGAAGGGACATTCATCTGTCTGGTCACCTGGCCCTGCTCTGTGCACACCTTCCACCCATCACCGAGATGCTGAAAGACCAGAAAGAAGCTGCCACAGGAGGAGAGGTACCTGAGAAGATGACGCCAGCATCCTCATGGTGACCGCAATTGTGGTCTGACCAGCCAGTGCTCGGGCCAAGGTGGTTCTCGCTTCCCGAACACTGAATGTTGTCCAGGAGGATGTCTCCAGAGCCCAGGCCGAAGTGGGCCTTTCCAGGGGCAGCGACGGCCCTTCCACACCCCAGCTGTCGGCACACGACCTCAGCTTCGTTCAGGTCCCATAGGTGGTCACACACGGTGCCCCAGGCCCCTTGTGGAGGATCTCCAGGCATCCTGCGCACCGTCCAGAACCACCCACCAGCCGCAGCTCTGGTCCATCTTCTAAACAAAGCAGGATTTTATTTTTGAGTATAGGCAGTTTTAAATAAGAAGGATTTCTAGCTCCCGTATTTGTGGCTAAGGGAAATAAATGCAAGAATGAAGCCTTAAGGCTGTCTTGATTCCGTAATATGTTGGGCTGAGGGGCTTAGGAGTGAGACAGAGGCGGGTTTGGATCCCAACTCTCCTGCCCCCTAGTTGTGTAACCTTTGACAAGTTATTTCATCTCCCTGGGCCCCAGTTTCCTCATTTGTAAAATGGGGCTTCTAGCAGCATGTACCTCAGAGGTGACAAGTCAACAAGAGTGTGACTATAAAACACAGTGCTTAGCCCCAGCACACCTTGGGTTCTGCAGATCTTGCTGTGTGGTTCTCTGTGTTGCAAAGCTGGGTTCCTGGGGAAATGGGTTCCCAGCTGCTTCTTTGGACATGTCTTGGATAAGTGTAGATTTAGTCCCCTGAAGACACCTGACCACAAGGGCGTCTAGGACTTCATAAAGCCCAAAGGGAATGGCTTTTTCTGGGCTGATGGGCTGTGGCCAGCTGGAGTCACCTGCAGTCTCCTGGAGGTGCACTAGGGACAGCCTTCCCTTACTGTGTCCACAGGCTCTGCCACCCTGGCCTTCTTTCAGTTTCTCTAATGTGTCCAACTCTTTCCTCCCTGAGAGCAGCCCTTGCATTGCTATTCTTTCTGCCTAGAATGCCCCTTCATGGTCACTCATCACATATCACCTCCTCAGCAAGGCCGCCATCCCCATTCAATCCACAATAGCACCTCCTCCACCCCAGGCACTCTCTTCTATCCCATCTGGCTCTGTATTCCCAGCCTTATCACTACCCCCAAATCATCTTGTTTATTTACTTGTTTCTTATGTCTTGATCCTTCCCCATTCACCCAAATCCACGCTACTGTAAACTCCATGAGGGAAAGGCATGGTACTGTTTACTGTGTCCCCAGCACTTATAACTGGGCCTGGCACAGAGTAGGACGTTAGTGAAGATTATTGGATGAGAAAATGGTGATCTTGAGTCAATGAATGGTCTGGATTTCAAATGCTGGACCTTACTTAGCCTCCCCAGTGCAAGATCTCAAGCATGCTTTTGAAGGTCAAATATATAAGGAATTCCCTTACTCAGAAACAAACACCCAGCTTCAAAATACACCCAGGGAGTTTCCACCCGAATTCCTAATGACCTGAGTTACTGGGGCCCCACAATTGGCAGGTAAGTATGCCTTCTGGGTGCAAACTGGACCTGGTCCTGGAATGACAGGCTATAGCGTCCATCCATTAAGGAGTTCCCAAGCCTCTTATTTGGGTGAGTCTAGGGTCCAATGCAGGCAAGATGTAAAGTGAGCCAGCTGGTGGAGGGAAGAGAATTCTTGCAAGTTTGACTTTTACTTTTCAGCACCCTGGACAGTTCCCAGGCAGCCGGATGCAGCCGCGGGGAGGAGCCACCTGCCCGTTCACATACAGGCTGGACGTCACTGCTTTATTTCATCGCTCATGAGGCCCTCTTAATGGAAAAATCTAGCAGCGATGCAGCAGGGCTTATGTGTGTGTGTGTGTGTGCTTTTAAAACTGAATCCCAGGCCTCTGCTAATAGGGAAATCCCTTAAATTAGAAAACTGTTCTGTCTTTTCAAGGCCAAAAACCCGCTTGAAGCTTCCTACCTGACTCTCTTTCGCCCTGCGGAATTGCATTGAACAGAGCATAAAAGCCACTGTTGGTGATCACAAAATCACTTCGGGACACCACAGTCATGATGTCGGAGGAGGAGAAAAACATCACAGCTACTGAGGCGCAGAATTTGCCCATGGACAGCAGGCAATCCTGGGGCCGTCAAAGATTTCAACTGAGTCATACGGGCATCCAAGGATGTCTTCTAGCCTGGGGGAATCACAGTGGAGGGTTAGCAGCAGGTTAGGGCATCCTGGATCTTAAAGTTTGAAAAGTATGACAATCACAGGATTAAATAGTTGGATTATACTTTAAATTGCATATTAATATATAAAATATCAATTAACTTTTTCAGATGCCTTATTAACAGAACTCATTATCTTTGCGGAATGTGTGAGGCTTATGGTTACAACTTAGTAATAGAAATTTTAAAATCATAATGGTTTTGGCCAATCACAACTTACACAGAACATTAGGAAATGTGAATATACACTGCAAATAAAATCTGAACAGTAAAATCATCCCAGTGATCAGCATGTAACCAACATCACAGCCCGATTTTCCTACCTCTGTATTTCACAACATTTTTCATACCCAAATTCTTGGGGAGGAAAAACTTGATTTTACAATATAAATAAGGACTTCCCTGGTGGTCCAGTGGTTAAGACTCCGTGCTCCCAATGCAGGCGGCCCAGGTTCCATCCCTGGTCAGGGAACTAGATCCCGCATGCCGCAACTAAGAGCCCGCATGCTGCAAGGAAGATCCCGCGTGCCACAACTAAGAGCCGGTGCAGCCATAATAAATAAATAAATAGATATTAAAAAAATAAAATTAAAATAATGTCAGCATGTAGAAGACTATTTGCACTTTGGTAATTATTCAAAAGGATGTGTATGAGAGCTGATTTTGAAGAAATGGATAACTGATAACATGACAGGCTTTAGAGGTATGGGTTCAAGGCTCTCATTTCATTGTGGGCTGTGTCCTTAGGGTTTTACTCAACAAAGATAACGTGTTTCTAGGATATCCTTTGGCACAGGGCATGTCGGACTCCATGGACCGAGCAACAATTCAGTGCATGATAAAGGGGGATTTTCATAGCATTTCACAGTATTGTTGTGTTTGTAGCATGATGTGTGCCATAGACAACAAGAAGAAGGGCTTTGTACAGACTCTGCTTACAGAATCATATACTGGTGAAGAGCTAGGCCATTTACATCCAACAGAACTAGAAGGTTGGCCTTGGGCCTGTTAGTTAACCTCTCTGAGCCTCAGCTTCTTTGTCTCTAATTGGGATGACAAGGACATCTATCTTAGGGCTAACGTGATGCTGGAACATGACAAAGCATACAAAATACATAGTACAGAACCTGAGCACACTAAAAAAAGTCAGCTATTACTTTATGTCCTGAAGATTAAAAAATGGCAATGACTTAGGAAATTCTATCCTTTTTATGTCAGAGATGAGGCAATGACTCTGCCATCCCCGTTCACTCTGTGGCAACATTTAGAGGATGCAGGGCTCAAGGCTGGAGTAGCCAGCTAATGTATGTGTATGGAAAGCCTCTTAATTTTTAAGCTTGCTTAAAATGTAAAGAAAGAGAAAGCCTAAGAGAATAAATATTGGTACCCAGTGTACAGTGAGGGCAAAGCTGATAAGGATATTTTTAGAAAAAAATCAAAAGAAAAACCATCATAGTAATGTTAAGTCAAATATGTTAATAAACCACTTATTGAATTTTTCAAGCTAGAAGTAGCTCATTGGATAGCACTACAGAAACAACTCCAGCTTCAAACTGGAAAGAATTTTGCATTCTTCTGGTTTTGCCCCTAAGTGTTTCCCACTGAAAGAAACATCTTTATTATGATTTCACAAGGCCATACTCTTATTTAGGTGGACTCTTCCCTTTAAAAGTTGTTTTCTTACTTCAAAGTTGGAATCATGAGTTCTATGTGGAATTTTTTATCCACGTGGATCTCACAAACACACTGGACGTCTGTTGGGTAGTCTCCTGGATGCGGCGGACTGGAAAATGAGCCGGAGAGACTAGAAATGACCCCTCCACAAGAGTTACTTCCTCCTGAAATGACAGGAAAAAGGACGTCAGGATGTGCCTCCATGACATCACTTACGTGATCCCACTAACGACCACCTCACACCCTGCGGCCTGGTGGAGTCAGGCTGCCATCTGAATAGATCTTTAGCCTAAACGTCTCCTGGGAAGGAGAGTCCATTCAATCTAATTCTTATGGGTCAAAAAGTATTAATGCATGAGAGCTCCCTGCCTTTCTCCCTCCCTCTATCATCTGATGAAGAAAATATTATCTTTGTCCTGTTTACTCTCTCCTCGCTCTTTCTAAAGTGGAAGGGTTCTCGCTTGCTGGGAGAGAGGCAGAGCAGATCGACATGAGGGTTTGGGAAAGAGAGACAGAGACCGAGGCTGGATGTGCCTGGGGAAGGGGTGAGTCTGACGAGGTTTGGGTCTGAGGAATCGGAGATGGAGGGATGGGGGTGGGATGGACTGTTTTGGGAGGTTATGACTGGGACCTCCCTTTAACTACTTTTTCATCACTTTTTCTGGGTAGATTGTGTTTCCTTCAACTCAGTATCTACTGCAACTGGAACTTACAGGTTTTGGATTTATAAGAATTAAACAAGGGGCTTTCCTGGTGGCGCAGTGGTTAAGAATCCGCCTGCCAATGCAGGGGACACGGGTTCGAGCCCTGGTCCAGGAAGATCCCACATGCCATGGAGCAACTAAGCCCGTGCGCCACAACTACTGAGCCTGCACTCTAGAGCCTGCAAGCCACAACTACTGAAGCCCACGTGCCTAGATCCCGTGCTCCGCAACAAGGGAGGCCACCGCAATGAGAAGCCTGTGCACCACAACAAAGAGTAGCCCCTGCTCGCTGCAACTAGAGAAAGCCCGTGCGCAGCAATGAAGAACCAACGCAGCCAAAAATAAGTAAATAAAATAAACAAATTTAAAAAAAAATTCAAGAGCAGTAAATAATTTAAATTGTTCCTGAAGGTTAATTTCCATAAGATACTCATCTATGAATGACATCTGCCTTGACAGTTTACAGTATTAAAACCTACATTTTCCTGGTTTATTAGGTCTGAGTGTTCCGTGGAATCTGCATCTTTAACCAGTAAGCTGAAATATATACACACATACTCTCCATCTCTCTCTCTCTCTCTCTCAGACCCCACTACCACACACACATACACTCCACAACACACACACACACACACACACACACACATACATATCTATACAAAGCATATAAAATGAATTTCACTTCAATTACAAATTCATGGAAGCACACAAAAATCAATCATATTTCTATATATTAGTAACAAACATGTGGAAACCAAAATTATAAAGAGTATCATTTATAATTACCCCCCAAAAAAGAAAAAAAGAAACACCTACATACACATCTAACAAAACATGTACAAGATTTCTATGCTAAAAATGACAAATAGCTAATACAAATAGTAATAGCAAATGCTAGCTAAGCTATGGAGAAATTGGATCTCTCATATGGTGCTGGTGAGAATGTAAAATGGTAGTCTCTCTGGAAAATAGTTTGATGTGTTCCTTTTTTTTTTTAACATCTTTATTGGAGTATAATTGCTTTACAATGTTGTGTTAGTTTCTGCTGTATAACAAAGTGAATCAGCTATACGTATACATATATCCCCATATCCCCTCCCTCTTGCGTCTCTTGATGTGTTCTTAAAACACTAAACGTACTTACCATACAACCTAACACTGACTCTTGATCATTCATCCCAGAGAAATGAAAACTGATGCTCACGCAAAAACCTGTACATGAATGCTCATTGAAGCTTTACATATAACAGCAAGACCTGAAACAACCCAAATGTCCTTCAGTGGAGGAAACGGTTAAACAAACCCTGGTCTCCACACAATGGAACACTTCTCAGCAATAACAAGGAACAGACTCGATACATACAACAACCTGGGTGGATCTCAAGGGCCTTAAGCTGGTGAGAAAAGTGAATCTCAAAAGAATACGTACTGTATGATCCCACAGATGTAACAGTCTCAAAATGACAAAACTGTAGAGAAGGAGGACAGAATGGTGGCTGCCAGGGACAGAGGTAGGGTGGTTGTAAGCAGGAAGGATGAAGAAGTCATTTCTTTGTGGTGGTGGAACACACTGCCTGCTTCTAGATTGTGGTGACGGTTGCATAGTCTATACATGGGATAAAATTGCACAGAACGCCCCCCCCCACCACACACACACAAGTGCAAGTAAAAAATGGTGAAAACTGAGTTAGTCTGTATTCCAGCCAACAGTACTGTACTAATGTCAGGTCTGTGCTTTTGATATTGTTCTACAATTGTATAAGATGCCACCAATGGGGAAAGCGGGGTGAAGTGTACATGGGACTCTGTGTGTTATTTTGTAATTTCTTGTGTGTCTGTAATTATTTCAAAATAGAAACTTAAAAAGGCATGAAGAACTCTTTCAGTTACAAGAATCAACCAAGGGAGTAAATGCTTGGAATTTTAAACTACACCGTGTACTTAAGCAAAGTACTTTGGACTTACCTAAGATATGGAAATGCCAGTAGTATGTGATCAGATGCGTTCGCCTTGATTTCTCACATACACGTCATGTTGTCATGCATGTCATTCCGAGGGGGATTCCTAATCGCTCCAGATGAGTTAGTAATGACGCTGCCACACTGAGATTTTTCTAAAAGCACAGAGATATTTTAGAATTTCAGGTTTTTTCACTGTTTAGTTCACTAATTTTATAGTTGACATTTTTTTTTCTTTCATTTTTTTCCTCGAAAGGTTTCATTGGTCATTACTTTGTTGGGTACATCTTAGGACATAGCAGAGGTATAAATTAGTCTAAAAATTCTTGTAAACTTAGGAAATTAGGGCATGAAGGCATCTGAATTTTCCAGCATCTCTCACTTCTCTTGAGAGTTTTACCACTGACACGTGCTTGCTGGGCAGAGCAGTTATCCAGAATCAGTCCGAACCTTTCCCTCGGATACTCCCTGGTGCTGGGTCTTATAGTTTTGATTTTGTCAGGTCATCAGCAGTAATGAATAAACTGCTTCATTTTCACATTTAAGGTTGAGCTTATGTGGAGCCTCTATGTATATGGAGATGGCAGTGTTCCACCCACAATCACTTGTAACTTATTAAAATTTCATTATTGAAAATCCACTACTAAGTGGAAAGAAGTGGCTCTGAGTCATCCACCTTCTCCAACACTGATTTGTTCTGTGTCCATCTGTCCATCCCCCTGTCCATTTGATTCTCCATCTGCTTGTCTGTTTGTCTATCCATCTGTCCAATATGTAGTCCAAAATTAAAGGTGACGGATGTGGCAACGGCTTTCTCCATCAGATTACCTGGCTGTGTAAAAAGTGGACCTACAGGGACTTCCCTGGTGGTGCAGTGATTAAGAATCCGCCTGCCAATGCAGGGGACACGGGTTTGAGCCCTGGTCCAGGAAGATCCCACGTGCCGTAGAGCAACTAAGCCCGTTTGCCACAACTACTGAGCCTGCGCTCTAGAGCCCGTGAGCCACAACTACTGAGCCTGCATGCCACATTACTGAAGCCCGCGTACCTAGAGCCCATGCTCCGCAACAAGAGAAGCCACCACAATGAGAAACCCACGCACCGCAACAAAGAGTAGCCCCGCTCGCCGCAACTAGAGACAGCCCACATGCAGCAATGCAGACCAAACGCAGCCAAAAATAAATAAATAGAATAAATTATTTAAAAAAAGAAAAGTGGACCTACACTCATTTGGCTCTGGTCACCTAGCTGCAGCTTTTCCCTAGAAGGACCAGCTAGGCTCTCCAGGCATTACATGATTTCAGCCCTTTATCTCCAAGTGGTGGTAAGAAAAGTTCAGTGGAGCTTCTGGAAACCCAAGATATAGGTAAGAACAGAGGAACAAAAAATGAAAGATGAAAACGAAAGGACAGGGAAGGACACAGATAGAGAAGGAGAAGGGGCAGAGAAGGTGTTCATCATGGAAGCCCACCAAAATGATGCCCCTGGGTGGCGCCCTGGCAATGTTGCTGTGCTAACAGCCCTAACAGCCACATGTCTGTCCTGCACACGTGGTGTCCATGCTGGGAGACTGAGAAGGCTGGCACCACTTGACTAACGGAAATGGAACTGGAACCATAAATTCACTGCCCTTCATTACTGACACTTCACGCAGAACACAGGCTCAGAGGGCTGACCTAGACAGGACAGTAGTACTTTGCTCGATTTCCTTGAAGAATCACTTTAGGGCTCGAGCTAGACGATGATGGTCAGGGCAGCCAAGGACACCCCAGTCTCACCTGTAGCCACCATCCCTGCCATGGCATCCAAAGGGTTACCTGTCAAACACACAAAGGACTTGGGACTGTCAGCTGGCACTGAGGTCCACACACCCACACGAGGAGCCTCCAAGGAGCTGGTAACAGATATGCTGTCAGGGTCCCTCCCAGAACTACTGAGTCAGTCTCTGAAGGTGAAGCAGAGCATGCAGGGGGTGATAATATACAGGAGGGAAGAAGCACTGATCCAGATCTTCCTAGACTTTGATGCATTTATTCTCTGTCATGCATGTAAATGAGATATTTTTAAATTCGGAAGTTTAAGAAAACTAAAGACGTGAAATTCTGGCTCCTGCGGCCAATTTCCGTGACCTCAGTGTTGGGAGTTATGAGGCTTTCACGTAAGAATAGGAAGAAGCACCAACTGACTGATTTCTTTGGCCTGGTGCTGCTCAGAGACAGAGTCAGGACCTAAGGAGGCTGTGGCTCCTCCTTCCTGTCCCCAACATCTCTCCAGCCAGTGACACCAGTGGCCCAGAACTTCCTATTGGAGATTTTCTCTGAGGACCAATCCATTCCCACTTGCTGAAGTTGACAGCCAGGAAGGGATGTGACTGCAGCTTTACTAGACCTTGTCTACTCAGCTGTGGTCATGACTCACCCTCTGGCCGGGAGCTGGTCAAGGGCAAGGCATCAAGGGACCAGGGGTTTTGATGGAGAGAGGGCCCAGGCATGGGAAACTCCAGGTGTTGACGCTGAGGGCATGTGGGAAAACCCACAGCAAGGAAGCTCCATGGGGCCAGGGTCGCACCTGGAACAAGGCAGAGGCAAGGAGAGGATAGGAATGAAATTGGACCTTGACTTCGGCCGGTCTGGCCCACCAGCCATCTGCTCCTGGGCAAGAAGTGTCCTTAACTGTCTCTCATAGCTAACTACCTCCTACCCACATGTCACTGCCAGCCCATCACAACCCCAAAGCGCTGTGCAGAAGTTTGAGAAATTTTGAATCTGCTTCCTGAGCGTCAAATGCCCAGTGAGTGAAGAGGTAGAAAGTGGGGTAGGACCAAATGATTTCTAAGGGACTCTCCATCTCTCCCACTGGGCAATCAGTGACCTCACGTCTCTCAGCCGCTGCACCGGCTTGCAGAGTAAGACCCACCCAATTTCCAGCAGAACTTGTTCCCCCGGGTTCTGACAGACCACACACGTCAACACCACCTTCCCCACCCAGTAGTGTGAGCGCTGAGCATTCAGCATCTGTAAGTGGGAGAGATGAAAATATCTGCTGTCAGCGAACAACGTCCTGCTTTACTCTCAATTGTGATTTTTACACTGTCTTTTGAAAAGGACTTCCTCGGAAAGGGCCAAGCGGGGCTCTGCCTGGGGAAGGGGCGGGTGTACCTGAACAGATCACGCCGGCATCTCCCCCGGGCCCACAGTTGTGGGCAAAGCAGCCGACGTGGGAGCACTCCTCCAGGCGCTGTTCCTCCCCGCTGCAGTGCACGCTGTCAAGGAGGACCTTCCCAGAACCTTCCCCAAAGTGGGCCTCGCCCGGGGCTGACGCGGCCCAGCCGCACCCCAGCTGCCTGCAGGCGGTGTCTGCTTCTGGCAGGTCCCAGAGGTCGTCCCACACCGTCCCCCAGACTCCCTGGTGGAAAAGCTCCACGCGGCCGGCACAGCTCCTGCGGCCGCCCACCAGCTGCGTGGGGGCCCAGCCTCCTGGGGAGGAAAAGGGGTCTCGGGGTGACACTGCTCCCTCTGCCTGTTGATGACTGGACTGCCTTCTACCACCCTGGCGTTGCTTACTTTCCACAGCTTTGCAACCTACACCCTTCATGCTGCCGTGAGTATCCCATGCTGTTTTCCAGATGTGCGGCTTTCAGAAGCCTATGATGGCATCCTTATCCACACCCTATTTAAGATGCCTCGTCTGGGGCAGATTCTCCTCTGCCTTCTAACCTTGCTCTTTACCATGTGACCCTGCAGCTGCTCTCAAGAGGCTGGGCCTACTTTCCTACTCCCGGACCCTGGGCCGGCGGCCTGAGATTTGCTTGAGCTAACAGCATGTGGCAGAGGTGTGCGGAGATGAGGCCTCATGACAGGCCCCGTGGGAGCTCTGAGACGGCCACGTGAATAAGCCTGGGTAGCCTGCTGGGCGATGAAAGACACATGACCTTGTCACCTCTGTCACTTCAGAAGATACAATACAGAAAGAAACAGCCTTACCTGGAGGTGTAAAAGCAGGTGGGTTACGGGCCACTGATGTCACTGGTGACGTGGGAAGTAGGTTCTCATAGGCTGTTGATGGGGACAAAGGAAGGAGTGACGTCAGGGAAGAGATAGAACATCGGGAAAAGGTAGC
The DNA here is from genome assembly GCF_009873245.2 of Balaenoptera musculus. Taxonomy (NCBI): domain Eukaryota; kingdom Metazoa; phylum Chordata; class Mammalia; order Artiodactyla; family Balaenopteridae; genus Balaenoptera; species Balaenoptera musculus. The sequence continues at coordinate 9,180,091 of NC_045800.1, forward strand.
TGCTTCAAGAGGGCACCTGCCCCCTCCCAGGATTCAGCAGGAATAATGATGACACTGCACGCTGAGGTCAGTGACCTCCTGTCCCCAAGATGCCCATTTAGGATGGCCCATGGTGTTATTGCCTGTTGACAAACTAACATGTGCCACGTGGCCACTAGCAAAAGCAAAGATCATGGGCAGTTAGCCCCAAGTGGCCTGCTGTACGGGGGCTATCAGTTGGCCATCACCTGTCTCAGCTGCCCTCGCCCCAGGGATGTAGTGACTCCACCTGAACAAAGCAGGGAAAGTCACACAGTGGTTCCTTCAGGGAGGTGGGCAGGGAAGAGGGCATCAGATCTGAAATGCTTGAGGAAACCTTTGGGGCCGAGGGAACTGTTTTGTATCTTGACTGCAGCAGTGATCACACAACTGTGTACAGTCACCAAAGTCCATCAAACTGGACCTTAGCATGGGTGAACTTTATGGTATATAAATCAAACCTTAATAAAACATGAGTTGATGGATGATAGATGGATTGATAAATTTATCATACAATCTAGGTAGGAGTTCTTTGTTAAATTCTTCAAACTTTTCTGTATACTTGAACATTTTCATAATAAAATGTTGGGGGCGGGTAAAGTGTCCCTCAGTTTCTGTTATAAGACCTACATCTCTGTTTTTTGATGACAGTCTCTCGCTTTCCTGGTGGCGTACACTTCATTCAACTAATCCACGTGGCTGCTTATTCCCTTGTTAGTCTCAGAATGTCAAAGGCATAGAATTTTAGGGAGCATGGCATCCAACGTGCCTGTTCTAATGACGTGGAGGCCGAGGGCCAAGGTCATTTAGCTGGCGAGAAACCAGCTGGGATCAGATTCCGACAGCTCAAGACCCTCCCATTCCCCCACATCACCTCCCTTAGGTCAGCATGTGACCAAAGGAAGGAACCATGGCTGGGTGAGTGCCTGCCAGGTGCCAGCAATTTTTAGGCATTGTCCAATCCATGAGCTTATTCGATTCTCTGTATTATTCCCACTTTAATGAAGAGGGATCAAGATGGAATAGGATGGAGAAAAGCCATAACTTGGCTGAGGTCACTTAACTGAGGGGGATCATATGTCATGTCTGTCTCTCCTGTTAGGGAGCAAACCCCATGAAAGAAGGGACAAGAGGTTTGATCACTGCTGTGGCCCCAGTGCTTTACTGGCAGAGTTTGGCACATGTTTGACTGAACGGATAAGTGAAAGAATGAAGCTGAGAATCAAACCAGGATCTGACTCTAAGCCTCAGGATCTTCTTATATCACGTGGAGTCTAGTAGAGGACGCCGGATGTAACCCGGATCCTACTTGTAGGCGGGGCAGCTGTGGACTCAGCACCTGTATGGTACATGCTACCACATCTTAATGGGCGAAGGTTTACCGGGAACATCCTACACGTAGGGAGCAGTGGAAGGCAGAAAGAGAGGCAGGGACCCTGCCCTCGAGGAGCCTGGCATTTCCTGGTGATTTGGGACACAAGACTAGGCGGCAAGTGTTGACTGTCCCAGGAGAGCTTCAGAGGTCAGTGCTCCCCGGGGGCATCAGGCATTGAGGAGGTGCGGCTCAGGACGAGCAGGTGCATCTGGAGAACTAGTCATTTGTAGAGACGTTATTCCAGCCATTGGCGGGACAGAATCAGGAAAGATGGGGAGGACAGTGGGGCAGAGAGTCAGCCAGAGGGACACACAGGTCTGGGGAGGTCACCAGGCCCAGACGTGAAGGGCCTGGAACACCAGCTGACACATTGGGCCCATCATCCAGAGGTCACAAACGCAAAAGTTTCCAAGGGCCATGGGGGTAAGATAAACAAGGGGCTTGAGTGGTAGGAGCTGTGTGAACGGAAGAGCTCTTCTGTGTCCAGAGGGGCAGGTCTGTCTCAGATCCAGCTGATTAATGTAATAAAAGAATTTGCTGCTTTGAACCTGAACTTCCGCTTTGATTTTTTCCACAGAAAGGTAAGAATTTGGATTTTTATGCTGAATACTCTGATTTGGCTGAATTCAAGTTCAGTTTGAATTTTCAAACCCAACAGGTCACTTCTGAGCTGGGATCCAGCCTGTGAGCCATACTTAACAATTGTTGCAGTCAAGGGGGTGGTCAGGTGGATGTAGAACCTGGGAAGGACCCTTGTAAGGGTCAAGCGTTTTTGTTCTGGTTTTGGTTTGGTTTGTTGCACTTTGATGTTCAGTTGTGTTGCAGCACCAGTTTTTTTTTTTTTAACATCTTTGTTGGAGTATAATTGCTTTACAATGGTGTGTTAGTTTCTGCTGTATAACAAAGTGAATATGTATACATATATCCCCATATCCCCTCCCTCTTGCATCTCCCTCCCACCCTCCCTATCCCACCCCTCTAGGTGGTCACAAAGCATTGAGCTGATCTCCCTGTGCAGCTGCTTCCCACTAGCTATCTATTTTACATTCGGTAGTGTATATATGTCACTGCTACTCTCTCACTTTGTCCCAGCTTCCCCTTCCCCCTCCCCATGTCCTCAAGTCCATTTTCTACGTCTGTGTCTTTATTCCTGTGAGAAGACTCTTCTAACTCCAGTGAAATACCTTGGCACTTTTGTCAAAAATAAACTAACCATTAATACCTGGTCTATTTCTAAACTTCCTCTTTTGTTGCACTGATTTATGTGACCACTGTTATGCCCATAACACATTGGCTTGATTACTGTAGCTTTAGAGTTAGTCTTGAAATCGGGTAGTGTAAGTGCTCCAACTTTGTTCTTTTTTCTACTTTTTCAAAATCGTTTTGGCTAACCTAGGCGTTTTGCCTTTTAGAAATATAATATTTTAGAATCAATTTATCAATTTCTACAAAAAAATGTCTGCTAGGATTTTTGATTTGGATTGACTCATATAAAGTTGGAGGAAATTGGCATCTTTACAATATCAAGTCTTCTGGTCCATCAACATAACGTATCCCTTCATTTACTGAGGTCTTTCATTTATCTCATCAGTATTTTGGATTTTTCCATGTACAAATTTTGCACATACTTATCAGACTTATCCATAAGAATTCCATGGTTTTTGATGCTATTATAAAAGGCATTTAAATTTTTTCCTATTTCAATATTTTTTGTGGCTAGTGAGCTAATTTTTCCCAAAATGCTTAAGTATTTATTGAATTGGGAAAATTATGGTAATTTTTAAAATTTATTCACTTCTTAGTAAACCTCATTCCTCTTCTTTGTCAAATCTGATTTCCAGTTTTATGGATCAGGAAATTGATGTTCATTTGTACGTAATGTGTGGTGAACAAGAGTTAGATTCCAGATTAGAGCAAACATGTCTTTAAGCTGGAAATTCACCAAGCCCTTTGGAACTGGCTTCTTATATTTCACAAAGAGGTACTAGACATTGGTTTGGAGGGCTAGATAAGCTCTCCCTTTACTCAGCTTTAGTTTTGTTTCTATTTATGTGTTTTGTATATTCATCACTAACTGATGTTTTCTTTTTACTGTAGCTGCTGAAATAACAATTACCCCCATCACCTCTGGGGAAGAGGAAACACCAATAGGTATAAAAAATACAACTTTTTTGAGTTTACAACAAAACTTTATATGCTATATATTCAAGTTTACAAGTACTTCACCTTTCTAGAAATAAGAACAAAAATGAAATTTGATAACAAACATTGCTAGGAGTCTCCAGCCCCTACCAGGATCTTTGAGGTAGTCAAAGGAAGATGTTTCTGAGAATATGCTCCAAGAACCACTAGTTCAACAAGATGTTAAGATGAATCACACACACATACACACACACACACACACACAAACACACACACACACACAGATTCTATGGTCTCATGAATTTAGGAAACACTGCATTAAACAAATTACACAGGTTTCTTTACTACAGGATGTCTAGGCGCCTTTAATATACAATTAACCCTATAAAATCCCCACAGGAAGTCACGGGTTGCCATGCTTATAAAATACACTTGACCCAAATCCCCTTTTCTTCATGTACCGTCTGTTTGGAAGTTTTCTGCCTATATACGAGTAAGGAAAATGTGAAATCCAGGTATTTGGGATTAATGCATATGCTACCACGATATTCTAATCAAATTACAATAACATAGCACCTCATCTCCCTGAATATGTGAATTCGAGGTTGCTGTCCTTCAGTAACTGTGCTGCCTGAAATGAGATCCCTCCCTCCCTTGACCTGTTGAAGTCCTATCGTGGCTTGGCTGCTCGCTTTCTCCAGGTAGCCTCCGCTGGTCTCCACAAGGACACATATCCTCTGTACTTGTATCTTTTTTGTTGCCGTCCCTCATAATCCACTTTGTATCACAATTACGTATACAGTTACTCTAGAAGCCTTTGAAATGCAGGAGTTCTGTGTCTCTTTGCCTGACTATTTTTTTAATAAATGATGGCTCACAGCATAATTACTTTGTAGAAGCTGGCTTCATTTCCTTTAGGCTTTCTTAAGTATGATGTTCTTAAATTCATCTTCTGTTTTTTTAAAGATTTGTTTCTACTGAGCCAAGGATTGAAGGATAAGTTTGCCATGAACATAGAATAGATGAATAAAAAATTAAATAATCTTGTTTGATGGTGATGGTAACTGACTGAGATGAATCAAAACAAGAAACTTCAGAAGGGTCTTATAATGAGCCCTTCCAGCAACGTGTCTGCTTTATTCGTTTCACTGCACTGAGTGATGGTGACCTAGCTTTGCTGCTCCTTCTAGCTGACAGCTTCTCAGAGCCTTCGCTGGCCACAGCCCTCGAGGCCTTGACGCCTCCACCTGCAGGCATGGGAATAATTCCTAAGAAATTAAGGGCTGATGGATAGTGTGGGTAGAGCCATTTCTCCAAGTTGGAGGGAAACCACAGGCACAGTTAAAGTGAGAGACAGCCCACTGCCAAGCTATGGGATCCAGAGCAGTTTTCTTCACCTTTCTGAGTCTCAGTTTCTTCATCCGTAAAATGGGAACCCATCCCCTACGCCGTGGGGTAGTTGTAAAGACTAAGAGAGGAATGGTTGAGTTAGTGACTCCCTGAGGCTCTGGCACTAAACTCCCAAACAACAGACGTTGGCTCCTGTCCTCGGTGGTCTTTACGTAGTAAAGCCGTTACGAAAGACGTATGGGACCAAAGGGACCAAGCAGCTCTAAGACTGATGAAGCTCTAGACGACAAGGGGTCTGTTTAGCTGTGATCTGCCTATGGATAGTCTTGTTTGCTATTTCATTAGGTGTACTGACATCTCATATTTCTCTCCCTGTCCGTGGGAGGGGAATAACATAGATTCTTTTTTGGAGAACCTAGGAATTCTGGCAATTCCTTAGAGAGTTTCACCTTTTGGAAAGGGGGAATAGAGTAAAGTCTCATTGAACAGACTTGAAATTGAAGATTATTCTGGCTCTTCTTACTGTCTGGGTGCATGAGGACTGTGTGATCTTGCAGGATTGTAAAATGGGGATATGACCACCTAGGGATTTTAAAGGATGAAGGAAGCCTTCCAGAGGCAGGAGGGCCAGTCACCCAGCGTCTCTCCTCCTTGTGCCTCCCCAGGAGCCTGGATGGGCTCAAAGCCTCCTTTCAGACTGAGAATGTGGCGTTGCACAGTGGTCTCTGTTAATCGGTGAGGGAAGGGCTAAGGAAGACCCACCTTCTTGTGCCCTGGTGTCTGTGACCTCAGCTCACCTCCATGGGACAGATTCCATTGGGGAGGGGGAGTCCTCCTTGGTGGGCCTGAAATTCTGGTGGGAAAAAATAAAAAACACATGCAGGCAGGAGTGTCATCATCCTGGCCTAGATTCTGAGGTCTGATTAGATCACCCTTTTGGGTCTTGACCTTCCCCAGATAATAATCTGTTCCCCCTCAGTCAGAAAAAAAGAATTAGAGACCCTGCTTCTGACACCTCCATGTGACCAAGCATTCCCCAGAGGTCTAAATGGAAACAGGCCTCGCCTTATCCATAGGTTCCACTGTTCTGGGTGGACCTCCCAAAGAGGCCCCAAAAGGGGTCCAGTGGACTTATTCCTAAGTAACTATTTGTAACAGCTCTGCTTGAGCCAGCATCTCCTCAATCCTTATGCCAAGAGGAAGCAGACAGGAAGCTGGAAACTGGATTTATTTTTTAATTTTAATTTTATTGGAGTATAATTGCTTTACAATGTTGTGTTAGTTTCAGGTGTACAGCAAAGTGGTCCAGTTATACATATACATACAATCGTTCTTTTTTAGATTCTTTTCTCATACAGGTTATCCCAGAATATTGAGTAGAGTTCCCTGTGCTATACAGTAGGTCCTTGTTGGTTATCTATCTTATATATAGTAGTGTGTGTATGTTCATCCCAAGCTCCTGATTTATCCCTCTCCCCCATGCTCCCTCTTTTGTAACCATAAGTTTGTTTTCAGTATCTGTAAGTCTGGGAAACTGGATTTTAGAAACAGGTTGGTGCACAGCAGGTGAATCCTGACCACAAGCCCTCTGGGCTGACTCCATGGGGGTCCATGTGCAGGTTGTGTGTCATCTGATTCCTCACAGGGCCAACCAGCTGCCTTTCACACTTTTCTGTGTGTGGGATTCACCTGGGGAGCTTGTTGAATTGTAGATTGTGACTCAGTTGATCTGGGACAAGGCCTGAAATTCTGCGTTTCTAACCTGCTCCCAGGTTATACAACTGCTGCTGGCCCCCTAGCCACACCGTGAGTAGCTCCTCGTGCTGAGTAGTCCCACACGTTGAGTTGCAACTTTGTTCCTCTTGGACCAGCAGCATCGGCATCCCCTGGGAAGTTGTTAGAGGTTCAGATCTTTAGGTTCCACCCCAAACCTACCGAATCTCTGCATTTTAATAAGATCTCCCCGGGGGGTTATATGCACATTAATGTTGGAGAAGCACTGACCTAGAAGACCTGTCCAGGAGGCTGGTCTGCCTAGAGCCAACGGCTTTGTAACGGGAACTATGATTTTAAGGCACACAGCTTCTCATATAAAGTCTGGATATAATGCAATGTTAGAAAGGAGCACCATTCTCATAAACCAAGGGGGCTATCTCCATAGGGAATCTTAGCCCAGGAGTAGGGGGATGGCCGGTGGGTCTTTGCAGAGCCATCTTTCACTGAGTGGCAAGATCCACCAGAGGGAGCCAGAGCCTAGGAGGTGACTGAAGGGACAGCTGTGGCAAGGGGGGAGGAGAAGCCCGGACTTTTTGTGTATGACTTGCACACACAAACACACACACACGCAAACACACACATGTACACACACTCCTTGATAGCCATTATAATAATAAATTGGAAAATGTACTTAAAGAAAAAGAGGTAGAAAATGAACATTAAAGTTAATAAGATGAGGGTAGGAAGTTAAGAAAGTTCAAAAGAAAAACGTTTTTAGAGAATAATATAAGAGAAATCATAAATATATATGCAATATAATATAGGAGAATATCATTCCTACCTAGGATAGGAAATGATTTCTTAAACAAGACATGAAAAGCACTAACCATCAAGGAAAAGACTCATAAATTGGAGTGCAGCTGGCATAAAAGAGATCTTTAAGAAAGGAGAGAGGCCAGTCAAGAATAGGAGCAGAGTCTGGAGCCTGTGCTCCGCAACAAGAGAGGCCGCGACAGTGAGAGGCCCGCGCACCGCGATGAAGAGTGGCCCCCGCTTGCCGCAACTAGAGAAAGCCCTCGCACAGAAACGAAGACCCAACATAGCAATCAATCAATAAATCAATAAATAAATCTTTAAAAAAAAAATTTGAAAAAAAAAAAAAAAGAATAGGAGCAGATATTTGCAACATAGGTTACTGGCAAAGGGCTTATATCAAGAATATGTAAAGAAGTTGTACATATCAATAAGAAAAAATTGACAAAAGACTTGTTGAATAGACATTTCACTAAGGGTAATCTCAATGGGCAATAGAAAAAATGTTCAACCTCATCTGTAATCAGAAAGTGCAAATTAAAGCCACAATGAGATATCACAAGATACCCATTAGTGTTGGCAAGAGGGAATTCTCATACTTTACTGGTGGAATGGTGAATTGTAGAGACACTTTGGAATAGAGCTGAGAATTCTCTAGGAAATCGAAGCTACACATATCCTAGGGCTCAGCAATTCCACTCTTAGGTATGCACCTGATAGAATAAGTGCAAGGAAACATGACAAGAATGCACCCCAAATTTTAGAAAAACCAACCCAAATGTAAACAACAGAAGACTGATTAATAAGTGAGTCTTCTCTTTGAAGAGAAGGTGGCTTCTCTTTGTTGCAGAGCACAGGCTCTAGTTGCGTGGGCTTCAGTAGTTATGGCACATGGGCTCAGTAGTTGTGGCTCACAGGTCCTAGAGCACAGGCTCAGTAATTGTCGTGCATGGGCTTAGTTGCTGTGCGGCATGTGGGATCTTCCCAGACAAGGGTTCGAACCCATGTCCCCTGCATTGGCAGGCAGATTCTTAACCACTGTGCCACCAGGGAAATCCTATTCTGTGAAGGCGTTTTTGGATGAGATTAACATTTAAATCAGCAAACTTTGAGTAAAGCAGATTGCCCATTGCTCTGTAATGGGGGTGGGCCTCATCCAATCAGTTGAAGGCCTGAAAAGAACAAAGACTTATGTCCCCTGAACAAGAGGAAATTATGCCAGTGGACTTGAATTTTGACATGGGCTCTCCCTGGGTCCCCAGCCTGCTGGACCACCCCTGCAGATTTTGGACATTCCAGCCTCCACACTCATGTAAGTCAATTCCTTAAAATAAATTTCTCTCTGTCTCCAGATCCCACCCCAAACCTACCATTGCCATGGTGACATCACTTCCGGGCAGAGTGGCAGGGTGCCCTTTCTCACTCTCCTTTTCCCTGATGCCTGGAGGAGCTGGGTCCTGAGTGGTGCCACCCTTTTCTACCTGGACCTGCTGGGACAAGGCCATAGCTTCTCCATCTCAATACCTGGAGGTAAGCAGGCTGCTGGTACATGGCCAGCCCTAGAATATCCCCCATCAGCCCGCAGTCCATGTCTCTGTGTATTTCCTTCTAGTCTTTTTTCCTCCTGCATATTTGTATATTGACAGCAGTCAGATCATACTCTATATAAGTTTAGTATTCTGTCTTTTTAAAATATCACATTACATCATGAGCATATTATTGGAAATTTGACAAAGACTTGATTTTTTGATAGGCCCATAATATTCTATCATGTATCATTCATTGGTTGTCCCACAAATATTTGTTGAGTGCACACAACGTGCCAGGTGGTGTGTGGCTTGTGCAAGCAGTTGAGTGTAAGACAAATGTGTGAGTCAATGAATACAGGGCAGGAGGCTCAGAGGCACTTGTTGCTATTTCCAGGTTCACAGCTGTTCCAGGTAACTGAACTTGCCCAGGTAAGTAAGAGGAGCACCAATGTATTTTAGGTGCCTGACATCGGTATGAGCACTGGACTGAGCTCTAAATATCCCTACTTGGTGATGTTTCCTGGTAGAAGCAAAGGAAAGCTTTAGGACCAGTACTTGTCAGAGACAACTTCTTCCATAAGCTGCTTCTTTACTTTTTAAACTTATGTTTTCAATAGGTAGTATGCTTACACTGTTCTAAAATTCAAGACGAAATAATAATGTACACAATGAAAAGGCTCATTCCCACCTCTTCTTCGTCTGCCAGGTACCCACCTCTGGTAACCATTTTTATCATTTTTTTGGTATGTATTATTCTAGAGTTTCTTTATGCAAATACAAGTTTCCTTTCCAACACAAAAAAGTAGTCTACAGTTTATATACTTTTGCACCTTGCTTTTTGCACTAACAATATTTCTCAGCGATACTTCCTAATAAATAAAGATCTTTTAATTACTTCTATAGTCCTATTACTCCTATATAGTATTCCATTGTATGGTCAACCATAACTCTCTAGCCAGTCACCTGTTAATGGACATTTGAGTTTGCCATTAGGTTTGTCATCTCAAACAAGGCTGCACTGACAAACTTGTGTGTATTTTATTTTATACATGTAATTGCTGGGTCAAAGAGTAAACACACTTGTAACTTTTGGTATATATTGCCTAATTACTTTCTACAGGATTGTGCCAATATACATTCCCACCAGCAGCACTCTTGACCCCACTTTTGGGCAGGAACCCAAGATGATTGCTTATTAGGTCAACAGGCTGAGCATCTGCTCTATACTAGATCCCATGACAAACAACCCCAGTGCAAAGAACGAGATGCTATTGGCACCTGCTTTTGAGCAGAGGGAGAGACAGACCTATTGGACTACCAAGTCAATACGTGACAAAGCACTATAGCATGATACAGGAAGTGCTGTGCGAATGTGGACAAAGGGATAATTTATTCTGCAAGGAACTCTTCAGAGGAAGCAATAGTTAAGCTGGGCCCTAAAAGACAAGCCAGTTGTCTAGGGGGAGAGAGGTATTTGAGACGGGGGGTGGGGGGCATGACTAGAAGCTGATTCCAAGAACCATAGATAGAGTTCATGGATGGAACATGAGGAACTAAGATTGGAGCTAAGATTGGAGAGGCAAGCCAGCACCAGGGAGAGACTTTAGCTGATGAGCCTTCATCCTGGAAGAACTGAGCAGTCTTTATGGGCATATAAGTGGCAGTGACGTGGTCAGATCATCTCCCAGCCACACTCTCTGCCCACTCTATTCCTCTAGACTCCAACACGCCAGGAGCATGGTAGCGTGTGTCCATTTCACCCCAGGGGGTCAATTGTTGCCTCAACTCAGACCTCACAATAGCTCCACGTAGGCCAGTTATGATGCAAGAAGTTTGTGACTGTCCCCTGGGTTCCCATTAAAACTGTCTTACAAAGAAACTCCAGGCACTGACACCTCCCATGCTAGCCTATTGCCAGAGTATGACCAGAGAATGGGAGAATGGCTGTCAGAAGACTGGAAAACAGAGGGCTAGAGATTCAAGGGCCCAAGAAATGATGACTACAGAGGGGAAGTCAGATAAGAATGGAACACCAGTCCAAGTATTCAATATAAGCGATTCCTTTCGGGATAAAGACTCCCTGTGCTGCCAGGAGGATCTATGTTCTGCTTCACCATTGGGGTGAGTATGACCTGTGCTTCTGGTCTATTCTTTCCCACCCATGTCAGAACGAGGCCAAGTGGAGGAGCCCACTCTAAGGCTGTAGAAACCCTGGTCACAGTGACCCTACCCTGACTAATGTAGAATCACCCTTTGTGAGATTTCCCATTCCAAAGGGAAAACTAGGAGGACCCTTTCCGAGTTCTAATACACCTCTCTGCCTTCCAGGATATGGACCAAATTCTACAAATCAGACCCACGCATTGCCCTTGGGAAATACTCCCCCTTGGAAAAAGAGATCCTAGTAAGTGCTGTGAAATTTATACACAGGGAGGCCCCATGGAAGCCAGGCAGTTAGGCTAGGGGAGCCAGAGGTTCAAAAACCACCAGCAATAGAGATGTAAGTCTCCCAAACAGCAGACTGGAGTTGGCCACTATTTGGCCGTTGTGAGCTAGTGGCTTCCACACTTGCATAGCAAAAGCAAAATACTCTCTTATTTCGAAGTCCCAAGTAGGAATATAACTACAAGTGATAACAAATCACAGAAGCTGCCTTTTCTCGAGCCCTTATCTTGCACTAGTTGCTTTCATATATGTTATCTTATGGAGACTTCACAGGGGCCTGTAAGATCAATAAAATTCTTTCAAATTCATAGTAGGTAAGAAAGGCACCCTCAGCGATGGAGGGTGAAGGTGCCACTAGGTAATTGTTCCTGTGGGTGCCCCCTGCTCCTGTCCCGTTGAGATTTTAACCATCCCTTTCCCATTGTCAGCGTCTAGGTGGTGTTCACACCATAGCAACCAGGAGGTTTCTGACTTATAAGCAAGAGGAAGAACGGAAAATGCTCAAGGAACTACAGGTGCTGTCTTCAGACTATAAACGGGCGGTGGAATATAGAAAGCAACTCACCCCTCCTTGTGCCACCTGTGGACCCCTAGAAAAAATATGGACGGCAAAGGTGATGGTGCCCCCGGAGGAGTTCAAAATGCCACAACGGGAGAGGCTGAACATCAGCAAGCACATAGAACGAATGCAGCTCGCTCGAGCCCTGAGGAATAAGCAGCTTTCACCCTACATTGAAAGATTTAGGAGCTCTTCGCTTCTGTCTGGAGGGGGCCTGGGCCCCCCGGCAAGGGACAAAACTGGGGAAGGCAAGGATGACCGAGACGCCGATTACTGCGACTATGCCCACCAAGAGACGAGAGATGAGGCAGAGAGCAAAACCACGAAAAGACAGGAAATAAAAATGAACGTCATTTTCAAGTCAGAAGAACCAAAAAAATGTGTAACGTACCATCCAAATGATCTAAAACCATTCCTCCCCACAAAAAAAGCAGAAAGATCCATCGCTGGCTTAACAAACAGAAATCTTTTGCACCTGGCCGAATTCCCTGGAGACCTAATGCTGATGAATCAGGATTTTATATCACGGGGAATCCACCCCAGTGATTTGTCAAAGGCCAGCTGCCTGGAAGAAGGCAGTGCCTGGAAAGAGTACATGCGCAAAGCTGCTTCCCACCATTATTAAAGGTTTATTTATTCCCCATGGAAACCGAGTGTCCTGGTCCTTATTACTCCTGCAGCTCTGCCCCAGGTGGCTTCCCTCTTTCTCTTTTTTTCTTTCTCTTTTTTTTAGCTTTAAAAAAAAATTTATTTAAAAATTTAAAAATTTTATTTATTTATTTTTAATTTTAAAAAAAATTTATTTATTTTATTTACTTATTTTTGGCTGTGTTGGGTCTTCGTTGCTGCGTGCGGGCTTTCTCTAGTTGCGGCGAGTGGGGGCTACTCTTGGTTGAGGTGCACAGGCTTCTCATTGCAGTGACTTCTCCTGTTGCGGAGCACGGGCCCTAGGCGCATGGGCTTCAGTAGTTGTGGCACGTGGGTTCAGTAGTTGTGCCTTGTGGGCTCTAGAGTGCAGGCTCAATAGTTGTGGTGCACGGGCTTAGTTGTTCTGCGGCATGTGGGATCTTCCCAGACCAGGGCTCCAACCCGTGTCCCCTGCATTGGCAGGTGGATTCTTAACCACTGCGCCACCAGGGAAGCCCCCAAATTTTTATTTTATGTTGGAGTAGAGTTGGTTAACAATGTTGTGTTAGTTTCAGGTGTACAGCAGAGTGATTCAGTTATACATACACATGTATCTATTCTTTTTCAAATTCTTTTCCCATTTAGGTTATTACAGAGTATTGAGCAGAGTTCCCCGTGCTATACAGTAGGTCCTTGTTGGTTATCTATTTTAAATATAGGAGTGTGTACATGTCAATCTCAAACTCCTTAACTACCCATCCCCCCCACCCTTCCCCCCTGGTAACCATAAGTTCGTTCTCTCAGTCTGTGAGGCTATTTCTGTTTGGTGGCTTCCCTCCTTTTCTCCTTACAGGACCCGATCTCCAGGGCGTCCTCAAGGTAAGACCTAGCTGCTGAGCTTCCTGGTGTCAGGCAACTGTTGGCTCTCAGCTGCTCCCCCTCCCCCAGCAGCCCAGGCCTTCCCAGGATGCAGCTCCTCCTTTTCACCTACTCCCATGGGGCCTGTATCAGTTACCTGCTTCTGTGAAGCAAATCACCCCCAAATTCAGCAGCTTACACCAACTTTCATTAATTTAGGTTATAATTCTAATTGTGGGTCAGCAATTTGGGCTGGTCTCAGCTGGGTTCCTCCCGTGTCTGCAGTCAACGGCGGGTCATTTGGGTGGCTCTCTTTCTCGGGGGAGAGCTATCAGCTGGGTCAGTGGGAGTGACGGGTTACATCTTTCCTTTTCCAGCAGCTGTAGCAGGCCAGCCCCAGGCTTGTTCACGGGGCCACTGCAGGAGCCGAGAGAGCAAGCAAAAGTCTGCAAGGACTCTTGAAGCCAAGACCAGAACCGGCACACCACCCCTTTGCCACATTCTGTTGGCCAAAGCAAGATACGCGGCCAGGTCCAGATGCAAGTGTGTGTAAATGGACTTCATCTCTTGTTGGGAGGAGGTGGAAAGTCATACTGCAAAAGGGCATGAGCTCAGGGAGGCTGGTACAGACAGGACCGTGGCTGCAGTCAGTCTGCCCCAGAGCCCCTGGGGCTGGAGCTGGGACCAGCCTGTAGCCCAGGTGGGGGGAAAGAACACTGCTCAGGAAAGAGGCTGCCCAGGCCTAAAGGCTAGAGGTCTGTCCCATGCTCCCCACTTCTCGCCTAGACGTGCAGCTTCTACCTTGGAAGGCAGAGCCAGCTTGTTCCCGGCCTGATCTCTGCCGCCTTCCTCGTCTGTGCAGCCACGTGACTTACACCCTCCCCATCGAGTCAAGTGCAGGCACGGGACACGCAAGGCTGTAGCGGGCACGATTCCTTTGGATGTGTCAGGAGGAGGGTCCAAGGTCCCTGCGGTCAGTTATTGCTACTCCCATGAAGGCCCTGCCTCGGCCCCAAGGTGGCAGATCTGGGAGATATTTCAGCGTTTGAGAAGATGACACATTCGTTTCTTGTCTGCATCTGAAACCCAGAAGGATCTCCTGGTTAATCACACTCTGTCCTCAGCAACCCTGCACACAGTTGGAAAGACACTGAGCTTGTCCACAGGTACAGCTTCTGGGGACAAGGCCAGCATTCTTTCTAGATCGTTCCTCTCCGTGGATTTTTCGCAATTGGCTCTTTCAGAACCACAGCTCTCCTCCAAGCAGAGGGGGAGTCATGGGCGGGAGGCCGACCCTCTCCCATTTTCCAGGAGGACTCCATTGGCCATAGCCACAGGTTAAGAGAAAGTATTGTATCAGTAGCTGCTATTGCCAAGACAGCGATTTAGGGAGATGTAGCATCATTCCAAAGTCATCAGTGGAAGAATCAGTATAAACCAAAGGAATGCTCTAACTTTTCAACTGGGGCAAAGTTGGAAACTGGGGAGAAGGAAAATATTATTTCCAATGTTGATATAACTTCTTCAATAGCTATAAAATTGTGAATATCAAAGCAACATCTGAAAACTCAAACCGGTTTGAAAACATTTTAAAGCTATTTAGCTGGATCCTAAACATTGCTCACGATCAGCTCTGCAATGTGGTAGAAAGTTCTTTGCATGAGAAGTGAGGAGACCAGTGCTCTTCTTAGAGATCTGCCACCAAGCAGCTGGGAAGTGTGGGTAAACCACAAGGCTCTCTGGGACTCAACTTCCTCAGCAGTTAAATGAGCTCATCAACTAAGCATCACCAAGGTCCAGTTCTGGGATTCATTTAACTAGCTGTTTGCGATGGAGTTTGCATTGCTCACCGTCTGCTTAGTGCCACAACCTAAGAACTGTGTTACAGCACCAGGTGGTGCTGGTCTGGAGACATTTTCACTGAGTCCAGTGGTCACCTCTGAGAATAAATCAGGGGAGGTGTTAACAGAATGCAAGATGTTGCTCTACTAGCTGTTGTCAGTAACAACCTTGTTGATGGTGTCATTTTAATTACAATAAACATTAATTACTTGGAGCCATCCAGAAATAACCCACAGTTAACCATACAGGTTTGTGTGTCTGTGTGCCATCTTCTAGGAAGTATATATGAAAATAAACTTAGCTTTATTTATTATTAAAGGTTTCTGAAAAATCTCTGAATGAAGTATGTATTCCTTCTAACTGCTTACCTGGAGTTATATAAACACACCCAGATGATAATATTTGATAAAAAGATAAGTGACCTAAAGAGCCCTGCAAGAGCCTTAGGCTATGGTGGAATTTAATTAAAATTTTATTTTTTAAATTAAAAAAAATTTTATTGAAGTATAGTTGATTTATGGTGTTTCAGGTGTACAGCAAAGTGATTCAGTTATATATTTACATATATGTATATATATGTGTATATATGTTTATACTCTTTTTCAGATTCTTTTCCATTATAGGTTATTAGAAGATATTGAATATAGTTCCCTGTGCTATACAGTAGGTCCTTGTTTATCTATTTTATATATAGTAGTATGTATCTGTTAAACCCAAGTTCTCAATTTATCCCTCCCCCCCCGCTTCCCCTTTGGTGACCATAAATTTGTTTTCTATGTCTGGGAGTCTGTTTCTGTTTTGTAAATAAGTACATTTGTATCATTTTTTTTTTAGATTCCACATATAAGTGATATCATATGATATTTGTCTTTCTCTGTCTGACTGACTTCACTTAGTATGATCATTTCTAGGTCCATTCATGTTGCTGCAATGGTAATATTTCATTCTTCTTTTTAGCTCAGTAGTATTCCATTATATATTTGTACCACATCTTCTTTATCCATTTCTCCATCGATGGACACCTAGGTTGCTTCCATATCTTATTATAAATAACACTGCTATGAACCTTGGGGTGCATGTATCTTTTTGAGTTAGAGTTTTCATCTTTTCCAGATATACGCCCAGGAGCGGGATTGCTGGATCACATGGTAACTCTATTTTTACTTTTTAAGGAACTATGGTGGAACTTAGAAAGCCTTTGGGCATCAGCCCAAAGAGACTTCTGGTAAGGAGTAATTTAACCTGAAATATGTAACAATTCTTTATTCCTTGAGAACTCTGATACAAAGTAGCCTTGTGGGACAAGTGATAGATTAAATTTTTCCCAAAAGTCCAGTATTGGTTATTCAATATACAGAGGCAAAAAGAGATAGATGACAGATAGATAGATGATAGGTAGATAGATAGATAGATAGACAGATAGATAGATAGATAGATAGATGATAGATGATAGATATTTCAGAGGAAAAAAGAATCTGATAGTTGATTTTCACATAAGCTTAATGTCGTCATTACTGGAAAAAGTCAGAACTTCTTTGGACTTCCTTACACTTACAGTTTTATTTTGAATTACTTATGGAAACAGACCTCATCATCTTTTCCATTCTTAGAACCATACAGATTTTAATCTGTTCTTGCCTGAGACTCACAGGAGCCCTGTGGAGTCCGAGAGGGCTCATTTATGAGGATGGTATCTGAAGAAGGTGACCAAATGAGCTGGAAGATTCTGGGGTGAAACATCTGGCTAGCACTTTGGACATGGCCAGACCTTCAGCTGCATTTCCTGAAGAGACACTGGGTGCTTCCTGCTATAGTTCACCCCTAGACTAGGTCTGTTGCCCGCCTCTGGGATCCCATAGCAATCTGACTTTGCTCCCTCCATCTTCCCTGTTTCATCTTTCGTCATGTATAACCCGCTGGGTGATGAGCCATTTGTATGACCCCAGTGCCTAGGTTCAACTTAATCATTCTGGCAGCCCTAGTGCCTAGCACACCTTCTGTACTCGATAAATCATTACATCATTGTAATAAGGTGACATTTATTTTCCTTAAGAGATGGTACCAGGATGTATCTTAGGGTAAATTGTCTTTCTTGGGGAAAAATACCTTATAATCCATTTTGAGCTAGAACGGGATACTTGAGGAGCCCCCCAAACAAAACAAAAGAATGGTTAAGTCTTCTGCATGGGGAAGTGAGAGGAATTTTCAATTTCCTCTTGAAAAAGGGAGAAAGAAGGGAGAAAGAGGCGGGAGGAACTAGTGAGATGGAGTAAGGCAGGGTGCATGGGTAGAGGGACCACATAAAACCCCCAGGTGGCGATGAAAAGGAAGACTTGGACTCCACCCTCAACAAGCTTATAAACTAGTTAAAGAATGAGACAAATATTCAAAAATGTTAATACCATGGAGCCCCACCTATCCAAGTTTATCTTCCTCTCCGCACCATGAATCTCCAGTTTCAACAAAAAGGCCTTCAGAGTCTGCCCTGAAGGAGATGCTGAGAGTTCAAGGACCACATGGGCTATGGCGACAGGCACACCTGGGTGCAAGTCCTTGTTCCATTATGAGGTGAGCTGCGGGATCTCTGTCAAGTTCCAGACATCTCTCAGCTCCAGGTTCCTCACCTGTAAATGGGAGCAATAATGTATCTCCCTCACAGGGATGTTGGAGGATTAAATGAGGTAATGTGTGGGAAACACTAAGAACAGTTAATTCAGCATGAGGCTTGGTAACTACTTCATATCAGCTGAGAGTTTATAATATCTGAATCTCTATTATTATTATTGGGTTCAATCTGGTTGAAGCCCCCCATGTAAAAATTCAATAAAATGTATATGCTTTTCTCCTGTTAATCTGTCAGTTTAATTTTTAGACCCATCCAGGGATCCTAAGAAAGCTGAAGAAAATTTTTCTTCCCCTACAATATGCATGTCTGCTACTTCAGTTCAGTGTTTCATCAGTCTCCAAAAGCCAGCAAAGCTGTCAGAAAAGACAACCTGATAAATATCAAGACTAATCAGAGGGAAATATGCAAAATATAATGCTTGGAAACATCCATCCTAAAGGTTTACGTAAAACAATTCTTACGTGAAACGATTCTTAAACTATTTTGACTGGAAAAATCAAATCATGGAAACTGTGACACCATTAGAACAATGGCTCCCATACTGCTACCCTGAGCTACATTTTCATATTCACATTGAATAAAAGAGGCTCAATATCAGTTTGAGTAATTATTGCTCATCTTTGGTACAAACTCAGAATTCTCCATATGAAAAAACCCAGGAAGTTCAAAAGACTTGATTTTTAGGGCAAATACCCAAATTCCTCGATAGATTAAATCATGCTCTGATTGCATCTCTCTTTTTCTTTTGTATTCTGTGGTAATTGCCTCCTGAGAGATTAAGCACAAAAGATTTAAAATCCACAAAAGTACCCTACTGCACCAGTGAATATTCTAGACATTCCAATTAGGTTCATTACTTACCGTTTAGTAAGCGCTCTTACTGGTGAATAGTATAGCTTTTAGCTTCTAAGCCATACATTACCCTGACATCCTTTCCATCACAGCTTTTGACAATTCAACTCGTCACCCATATCAGGTGTTATTTTAGCAATTTTTGAAATAGAGGGTATAAGATATTCTTTCCTGTTTAGGGGAGAAAATTTTCCATTTAAACCTGAAACACTATTGCTTTTAAAGAGACATATGGCATTCTTGGTTTCAAAATCATGGTGGTATTCAAGGACTTGAAATATGAGGGGGGGGGAGAAATGTTAGTTAATTTTATTTTCATCCTAATGAGTACCAGGTTTATAAGCATCACATGGTAAATATTATAACAGTAGAAACTATTCCTCTAATAGCTGAAGGAAGAAAGGACTCATACACCTGTTTTTCACTTGCCCCTACATCCCAGCTGTCTGTGCACATAGTGTGGGAGAGGAAAAATTTCCATCTTTACCCTTTCTAGATTCTGTGCCTGCTCTAAGAATTAAACTGACATAAGACAGATTAACCACTGGGGGGGGGGGGAACAAATTTAATTATGGATGTATTTATGGAGCCCCATAAAGATATGGGACTCAAAATGTGGCCAGATGATTGGGACTTATAAGCCATCCTGAGCTAAGGAAAAGGATAGGAATTGTAGGTGAAGAGAAGGCAATTCAAGGACAGGTGGGAAGAGAAAATGTATGGGAAACAAAAGTTCTTGCCCTTCCAGGCAGGTAAATCTCAGGTGAAAAAAAAGTGATCTCTGGGAGTAGCTCTCCTCCCTTACAAATACTCTTTCTAATGGAAATTTCCTTTATGAATGTAGATTTCCCTTACAGAAGGGTACCTTCTCCTGCATCCACAATTTATCAGAAATAACCAGCTCAAAATAATCCTTATGCCAAAGGGGCATATTTGGGGTGGCCTATTCTGCTACCCTTCATAGATTTTCTGATATTTTAATTATCCTTGTATACTTGGAATAAATCCTATATTTTCATGATTATTTTTTACATTGCTAAATTTGATTTCTTAACATTCTATCCTATTTTATCTTATGTTTGCATCTAAGTTAATAAATTAGTTTCCTTCCTGAATTGTCCTTGCTCCTTATGTTATCAGATTATAGTTATATCATATTTTTCTAAAGTTGCTAAATGAGCCGGTAGACCTTTCACCTTCTCTAAGATATTTTAAATAAGATAAGGATTTTTGAAGAGTTTAGTTTTATTTTTTTTGGTAAAACTATCTGAACTTAGGGTCTTTGGGAGTAGAAAACTTCTGATTATTTACTCCATGTTAAATGATTATTTGTTTGTCAACATTTTTATTTCTTCTTGGACAAACTTGTATTTTCTGGTTTATATTTTCTTCAAAACTATTTTTTTCTAATGTTTTACATTATTTAGTATACAGTTGTTTATATATTCACTTTATTTTAAAAATATCATCTGTAATTTTTGTTCATAGTATAAGGTCCCCATACTCCACTCTTTGTTCCTGGTCAGTCTTCCTAGAGGTTCTTCTTTTTTACTAGCTTAAAAAATAAAACAGATTTTGGTTTTGTTGGTGCTCTCTATTCTATTTCCTTAGATTTACTTAAGTAAAAGTTTAACACAACTCACTTTTTAATTTTGTGTTTTAAATAAATGTATTTTAAGGTTCTATGTTTGCCTTTAAATGCCAAATAGCTGCATCTAACAAAATTTGATGTCAGCTACATTCATCCTCATTATATTCTAAACATTTAATAATTTCTATTACCATTTTACTTCCCTCTCAAGAATTATTTTATTTTGGAGTTCATTTTCAAGTTTACAAATAATTTAATACTTTTATTTTACTATTTACTATTTAATTGCCTTGAAGTTATAAACATGGTCTATATGACATCTTTAATTACTGGATTTAAAAATTAATCTATGACACGATTAATTTTTGTGAATGTTCAACACATCCTTGAAAAGATAGTTCATGATTTCTAGGATACGAGTCCCATATTCATCTTTTAGATCAAAATTTTAAATATTCACACTTTGTGGTAAAATCACCCACCGCATTCATTTCTCCTTCTACCACGATCAGTTGTTGCTTTGTAGTTATGTTAAGTGTGCAATTTGTGATTGTTGTATCTTCTTAGTGGACTTTTTTCCACTATTTTTTAGTAACTATTTTAATTTTTATCCTTATTATTGACTTGTGCATTAAATATCTCATTTGATATGAATATTTCAAATTCATCACATTTTGGGAGGGATGGGATATTATATATCACAACTTTCATGGATTGTTGTGATGTTCTGACGGCAATCACATGGCTTCCACTGTTGATGTGCCCTAAGGTTTATCCTCACAGTGTGACGAGTGGGCACAGCACAGCTCAGGAATCAGATGGCCCTGGTCACAGCCCTGTGGGCATGATAGCTGGATGGCTTTACACAAGTTATTTACTCTCCCTAAGCCTCAGTCCATTCATCTGTAAAATGGGAATTTAATAGTACAGCCTCCTTGGGTTCTGGAGGATAATCCACACATACATGGCTCAGTGCCCAGCCCAGGGAGCCTCTCCAGTACATTACCTGCCACTGTCAACATCCTATGACAACCACTTCCTTTCCCAACTAGATACTTCTTTCCTCAGTAAATAGAAATCAACAAATGCTCTGGAAACTATTTGACCATAAATGTCAACCTGAACACTGGGAGTCCATCTCCAGCTGCCCTTCCTGGGCCCTGAGGTGGCATTGGATTGGGGGGCACAAAAGAAACCTCCCCACCCTGGGGTGTCCATCACATCAGCTCTGGAAAATATAAATGAAGGTTTGCCTGAAAGCAGGTGTCAAGTGCAGAACCAGAAATTATTCCCGTCACTTCAGGTGGCATCTCTAGACTGGACCCACATCTACAGTGAACCCCTCTGATCTAGAATCTGAGGTCCCGGCTTTGAAGCAGAGGGAACATGCAGCCCCTTGTAGGAGTTCAAGACACGTCACCCTGAAACATGCCATCTTGGCATATTGATGATTTGAACTGAAGGCACTTGAGACACAGCATTTGCAGGAAGGGCTCTGATGGACGCATTTCTACCTACAAGCTGCCCACAAAATGTCCCATCAGAATGGTGCCCCCGCTGGACCAGGCAGACAGGAAGGTCCTCCTCACAGGAGCCTGGGTTGGGCGCTGACAGGGATCTGTGCTCACCTGTGCTCACCTGTGCATATCTGTGCTCACCTGTGCTCACCTGTGCTCATCTGTGCTCACCTGTGCTCACCTGTGCATATCTGTGCTCACCTGTGCTCACCTGTGCATATCTGTGCTCACCTGTGCTCATCTGTGCTCACCTGTGCATATCTGTGCTCACCTGTGCTCACCTGTGCTCACCTGTGCTCACCTGTGCTCATCTGTGCTCATCTGTGCATAACCCTGTCCTTCCACTTGCCACCACCTACAGCTCCTAGTCCCGACCCACATTGCCTGAAGGAGAGGAGAGGGGAGGAGAGGAGAGGGGAGGGGAGAGCCTAGGGATGGGTGCAGCCCCTGACCTGAAGTGCGAGGGGCAAAGGTGAGCAGGGGAGGAACCACAGGGTGAGGGCAGGGAAACAGATTGAGGAGGGGTGCAAAGGGGAGCTGGAGCAGAAAGGGGGACAGAAGGGGGAAGGACAGAATGAGACAGAGATACAGAATGAGGGAGAAGAAGACAGAGGTCTCCCTGGAGAAATGACGGCTTCTTTTTCCCTCCCAGCATCGGGAATCAGCGTTGCTCTCCCTCCTGTGGTCAAGGGCAGTCCCAGCGGCAGGGCCAGGCTCTCCCTGTCAGGACATCCTCAGCCCCTGCTGGGAGCTGCTCTTCCTGCTGTTCGTTCCTGAACTTGTGTTGCTGCCACGTCTCAATCCCCGGGGGCAGGTGCAGAGTACGCCCACCTGTCCGGGGGCTTCCGCAGGGGCCCCCGTTTCCCCCTTAGTCACGCCCTCCAGCTCAGGTCCAGCCAGGGTCCCCCCCTCCAGCACCCACACGGTCACAGCTCCAAGAACGCCTCCAAAGCGAAAGCACGTCTGGTTCACCTCATCCAGGTCTGGGCTGAGCCCTGGCTGCCCCGCAGTACATCCCAGGGACATTGGCTTAAGGCAGGAGGGAGGGGGGAGGCAGGGAGACCCAAGAAAACATCTCAGAACAAAGACAGGGGAGCCCAGAAAATGTTTAAAAATCAAGGTGGCCTCAGCCCAGGGTCATGGCCATCCTGTTGGACCCCTCCTCCTCCAGCCCAGGGTGAGGGAGACATCTGGTTGGAGGAGAGTATCTTGCAGACTCTCTTCGCTGGCAACAAGCAAACTGCATAGAATCTCTAGGTTGAACAGGAAGCAGAGAGAGAGGCCCAGGAGCAAGGGGCTCGGGGCCAGGCTTTACCTGTGCTGAGCAGCAAGGCCCAAGGGATGGCGCTGGACAGCTTCGTCTTAGCAGGCCTGGCAGCAGCCTCAGGAATGAGCCTGGCCCTGGAGGCCTGGGGCTATATAGACACAGCCTCTGACACCTGATCTCCTCCCTCCCTCTGGAGGCCTGGGGCTATATAGACACAGCCTCTGACACCTGATCTCCTCCCTCCCTCTGGAGGCCTGGGGCTATATAGACACAGCCTCTGACACCTGATCTCCTCCCTCCCTCTGGAGGCCTGGCCAGCAGGGCTGCAGGAGCCTCGGGTTCTCTAGAGGGAGGGAGGCTGCCTGCTACTTACCCCTTGTCTTTCTCAGACACTTCTGTGTCCTTTCTCACCCAGACTGGGAAATAATGGCCAGTTTCTTCTCTTCCTCTCCTCTTTCTGTGGTCCTGGATGAAGGGTGACAAGTTGGCCACATGGAACTTTTGTCTGGGGAGCACCTACTGCCTGGGGTTAAGTGACAGCACTTTCACCTCTAGTAACTTGCAGAAGCCTCACAACACTTTGGACAGGATGGGAACTGAGACCTAGAGAGATCAAAGGACTTGCCCAACATCACAGGGTGACAGTGGCAGAAGCGGGATGAGGTCTGACCTCCTGGCTGCCTGGTCTCTCTAGGAGCCCTCCTTTGTCACTCGGGGCAAAGGCACATAAACAGCCCCCAGTCTGCTGCAGGTGTGGGTCAGCATTGGTGGGGCAGCTGTAGTACATACCAGCCCGTGTGTGGTGTCTCCACAAGGATGACATGGGTACACACGTCGGAATTCCTTCTGTATTTATGACACCAATACCACATGGCTCGGTCCAAGGAGTGTCACAGTTATAAGAACCCAGGAAAACTTCCTGTGGAAGACAGTCTAGCAGGTTCTCACCAGATTCCACAGGAGTTTCCATATGGCCCAGCTTTCCACTAGTTATTTACCCGAGAAATGAAAATGTATGTCCACACAGAAAATTATGCATGAATATTCGTAGCAGGATTATTGTAAGAGACAAAGTGTGGAAACAACCCAAATGTCCAACCACTGATGAATGGGTAAATGAAACGTGGTCTGTCCATACAATAGAAGTCATTCAGCCATAAAGGGAAATGGCAGCCCAACTGCCTTCGAAAGAGTATTAGCAATTACAAACCAAACAGAAACATGAGAGTCCAGTTTCCTGAAAAATAAACAGCTCTGGATTTTACCAAATCTTTCAAAATTTCTTGTGGATCAAAAATCCTATAATTCATATCTAATTTTTAAAATTGTTATTTCTCCAATTGCCGGGGGAGTTGGTCTCTTTTTATGTTTCTAATGCAACTGCAGCTCTTTGGTGAAATGCCAGTTCATACGTATCTTTGGGCCAGTTTTCTATAACTATTGCATCACTCATCTTTTTCTCATGGATTGTAGAAACTTCCTGTCCTTTCCAATCCCTATCTCTGTTCATAGAGGCCCTAATGGGTTCACAGTGTGGAGAAACATTCCACCCCAAGCAGAACCCAGGGAAGCTGCCTTGAGCCATCTGGTCACTCAAGCTCTCCTGGCTGATGAATGGGGGAGGAAACACACTGGACCGTTTCTCCCTCTCAGGATACAATGAGAATTCTGCTGCAGTCGTTAAGCTCCCTGGTTATTACTAATATAAAATACAATATTTCCTCACAGTTCTCCTTCCATCTAGAATCTCCCTTTCCTAATCTTTCCCTGTTACCCCTCACAGTCACCTTTACTCAGAATACTACCCAGCCCTGGTCTGTGGAGAGGACAAAGGAGCTCCTCAGTGGATATAAATGCAAGAATTGAGCCAACACGGGAACCCTGGGGAAAAGGCAGTTCCTCATCTTACATCCCAGCCCAAGCATCTGCTTTCAGCTCCAAAGTGTCAGGCCGGCTGTCCTCCCAGCAGTGTCCAAGCACGGCTGTGGCTGCCTGGGGAGAAAAAGAAAGCACGGTCCCTTCTCCAGGGAAATTCAAGGTTCCTAAAATCACAACGTCCTCTGGAGGGAATTTATGGGTTAACAGCCGTTTTTGAGGATTTTTGCCCCTCGGATTCTGTCCCCAAAGGTCACACCTGGTTTCTGAGGGGCCCTAAACAAGCCTGGTCTCCCCCCTCTAAGCTCCTTCCCTGTGGAATGCTCCACGGCACGTCTTTTCTCTCCTTCTCCATGAGATGTACTAGTTGTCTCCACCTGGCTCACAGGCCCCCTACGTGCCTTCCACCCCATCAGAACTTTCCATCTACTCTCTTTCTAGATGGGCGTCACCTCCTGCTGAGCGCCCAGGCTTTATTCTCACGGAAGAGTTCAAGGGTCTCTTGGGCATTTTGTAAACTGCCTCCCCAGCATGGATTCCCTCCTCGTTGACAGAGAACCACAGGTTTATTCAGTTTCTCTTCCCCCCTGAATGTCCCATGGGCTTTGGGAGAGGTTGACCTCAGACCCAGCTCCGAGAACTGGCCTCAGTGGTGGAAGAGGTGGTGTGAGTGTCACCAGGAGGCTCCCCGTCCCGGTTGGTGATGGTGCAGGAATGAGCGTGTCCCCCAGATGGGCCACTGAAGTGATAGGAAAGGTCTGGCCGCAGGGGGAGGTGGGAGAGGTCTGCTCTCCGCTTCCTCCCAACTGAGAGTGAAGCCAAGTCACAAGGCAAGAGGAGGGCGGGGCTGCCGGTCCAGAGCCCCTGGGCAACCTCACCTCCAAAGCCTCCACTCTTCCAGCCCCAGGAGTCATCCCCATCCTTGTTGTTGAGGCATTTGAGGTGGGGTTTCAGTCACACGCAGCAGGAAACATCCTCACTCATTTAAGGCCTCATGAATCCAAGGACAGAAAGTGCTTCTAAGGCTCCTTAAAGACTCAAGAACAAGAGCTGTCTTCTGTTTGAGCCCCCCAAGCTGAGCAGACCTGCTCCACCTCACTCTTCTTTAGAGGAAAGGCTATATTGGCTATACAGGAGGAAAGCCTCCAATACAATGTTGACTAAACTTGATGACAGTCATTCTGTAGTGTTCTTGACTTTACTAGGCTTGCTCCTGACGTCTCAGTTATAAATTATATGTTTTGCTGGATGTTCTTTCTTGTTGTGAGTTATGAACTTAAACTTGTTTCCTTCAATGACTAGTTTCTAAGCGTTTTGTTACAACATTAATAGCTTTTCAATTTTTTTTTTAATTTTTATTTATTTATTTATTATTTTTGGCTGTGTTGGGTCTTCGTTTCTGTGCAAGGGCTTTCTCTAGTTGTGGCAAGGGGGGGGCACTCTTCATCGCGGTGCACGGGCCTCTCACTATTGCGGCCTCTCTTGTTGCGGAGCACAGGCTCCAGACGCGCAGGCTCAGTAGTTGTGGCTCACGGGCCCAGTTGCTCCGCGGCATGTGGGATCTTCCCAGACCAGGGCTCGAACCCGTGTGCCCTACATTGGCAGGCAGATTCTCAACCACTGCGCCACCAGGGAAGCCCCAGCTATTCAATTTTGTTGAATTGTGTGTCCACCTTCCGTCTCCCACAGCGGGGCCCCAGGTCCAGCAGAAGATCTTCATCAGCCTCCCTTAGCTGGTGGTCGTTGGGTGGGTGGGTGCACGCCAGTCCCCGTGTGGTTGGCCGGCTCCTGGCCCTCCCAGCGGGTCATGTCAGTGGAGGACACGGCGGCTCCTAGTTCTCAGTTGACTCCTGAGCTTCAACCTACTGGCCATTTTTGTGTCATCAGTGTTTCCAGATCTTAGAAACATTGCTCTTCTATTTGAACCCATGTGAGCTTTTGGTTTTTCCCTATGTTATCCATATAGTCGTGTGCTGAATTTCAGGGAGGTTTTTACCCAAAGGCAAAGGAACATTTCTCAAAGTGACTGGTAAGTCAACTCTGTAAGAATCACAGCTGGGGACAGGAGGACTGTCAATCACTGCCCTGCACCAGGTCAACCGGAGAGGCTCCTGAGTGATTCTAAAGTTTGAAATGACTTAGCTTTAAAACAATTGAGCCTATTTAAAATCTTGAACCTGTTTTCGTGTTTACCCTGAAGGAATTCAGAACTTGCCACCAGAAAGTATGTTGATATGGCATATTGACTGTGTTGACTTAAAGACACTTGAAAAAAGACAAATCCAAAACAACAACACACTCACGTGCACTCTGACCTTCTTTCTTTTTCTTAAAAGCAGGAGATAAGTTGCCATTGAAATGCATCCTCCTTATGCCAGAAGGAAATAACATTCTTATCATCAGGACATAAAGTTGAGTCCAGAGAATTCTATACACAGAGACCTTGATAAAATAATTCTAATTATCTTGTCTTCCTCACATAGTGTAATTACTTTTCCACCATTGTTTCTCTTTGTTGAAACACATATAAAAGCAAGTAGGTTTCCCAATTTGGGGGGTTTTCATTTCTTATGAAGTCTCTCCCCATGTCACGTAAAACTTGCATTAAATAAACTTGTATGCTTTCCTCCTGTTGAGTTGTCTTCTGTCAACTGAAGCCACAGCCCTGCCATATAAAACCCTAAGAGGGTAACGATAAGCTTTTGTCCCCCAACCACTACAAGCCAAACCTAATTCCAGTTCAGCAGCCTTTGTCTCCAGGGATGACGTCAGTCTGCTTCCCTGTGTTAGAGAAAAGAGTCAGGCACATTACAGATGCAGTTACAAACTGAGAACAAGTCCAAGGAAAAGCCCTGGGCCTCATCTGACTGCTCTGCGTTCCCGCAAAGCGCAGCCCTGGGGTGGGCTCAGTGCCCGCGGCTTTGCGGAGGCAGCCCGTTTGCAGTTTCCAGCTGGTCCTCCTGAAAAGGGCAGACAACTCCCAAATGGCTTCTTCTCTCTCTGAGCTAGACCTTCCCTCCACAGAGAAGTCAAAGCAGGACTACCCTCCCTTCCAGGAATCTCTTCCTGAAACGAAACATCCTGTTAGAGCGGGGTCCTGTGACTCAGCCACCAGGGACCCTTCCCCACTAGACACTTTCTCTTTTCCACTTCTCCCGCAGCAGAGATGTCACTGTGCTCACACCACGGGAGAGTGAACATGAGTGGTGCTGGCCACAGCTCCTCACATGGTGCTGGAAGACGTATCAGTCCACCCCGGATGTGCACACACACACACACACACACACACACACACACACACACACACACATCATGAAGGCCCATATGCTTTTGTAACTCAGGGTCTTGATCCAGTCCTGAGTAAAACCTGAGGTCTTCTCACCCATCTGTTCTTGGTCCCTAGAGACCAAAAAAATATGACCAGACACTAACCTGAGCTAAGGGCAGTCTCCCAAATCCTGTGTCCGGGGGATCAAGGCAGGTAGCAGCCAGCTTGGCTGCTGCACTTTGGCCTGGTCTCCCGCCCGCTTCTCCATCCTGTCTGCTACATCTCGTGGTTGTCATGGGAACCTAGACCCCGGCTCCCCGCTAGCCCTGCCGCCCAAAGTTTAGGTTGACCAACCCTCCCGGTTAGTCGGGGAACAGAGGGGGTTCTCAGGACAAGCGGCAGCAGTGCCAAACCAAGAAGGTCCTAGGAAGATAAGGGTGAGTGGTCCCCTCCCAAACAAGGGTGATATAAATGAGGCTCCAGTGGCCAAAGGACAGGGGACGGAGGTTTGAGTGGTCAGATGGCCAACCGCATGCAGCGGTGTCAAGCAGGTCCCCTGTCAACCTAGCGGGAGATGATTTCACACAGATGTTAAAGGCTCCAACTTCCTGTACTTCCTGACCCTCCACCAAGTCTACTCCACATTTCACACCTCACAGGAGGCCATGTGGGAGGGAGCGGACACGTCAAGGGTCACCGCAGGTCTCTGTCGAGAGTTTTCTGTCCTGTTTCCCCCATGAGCTCCTGACATTTCACCCTCTCAGCCCACACCCCAAGCTCGACACTACCCCTGGCCCCTCGGGCCAACCTCAGCCCTCCTACAACTACCTGCTCCGTCAAGGACACGTACAAGAAGGGAATGTGCCCAACTTTGCCTCCCATGCCCTGCGTACAGAGGCTGTAATGGGTCCAGGGAGGGGGGGCAGGTTGATGTGGGCCTGGCTGCCCGCCCAGCACAGCCGCCTTGCCCGTGAAGACCCCGAGGGGCTGTGCGTGGGGGATGCGGTGAAGCTGTCTCACCCCCACCTGTCCACTGCTCACTGCACACTCTCCTCCGCCTCAGGGCCACGACAGGGCAGGGCCCCGTGGCCTTTCTCACTCCTTGTGGGAGCCCACGTTACCTGTCTACCTCACATGAGGGGATCAGTGCTTAGATGTGGCGCTGGGAACAGTGACCAAACCGACACTTGCTTTGAAAAAAGTTCTTTATTTGGCTTGTCCTATAATAAGAAAAGGCTAAGATATACACTACAGGCCAAAGAAGCTGGTTCATAAAAAGTCAGAAAAGAAATTCTATCTACAACAAGCGCTGCCGCTCCTAGTGTGCGGCTCACTGCTTCACGTGGGATTTTAGGTTCCAGCACCTGCTTGCCTGACGCTTTGTCCCGGCACCAAGTCTGTGTTTCTGGGAAACCCTGCTCCCATCTTTCTCACCCCCACCTCCACCCACCACTGTGCGCCTGGGCCAGAGTTGGGTGCTCTGGGTGCCAAGCTCTGGACACTGGTTCTCCCCTCCTCGTACGGGCTCAGGAGCGGGGGGCCCTGCGTCCGAGCATCGCGTGTGGTTCCCTGCTTCACATCCTAGAGCTCAGAGCAGGCCAACGGACACCAACGGGTGCTCCTCCCCAGTGCGAAGGCTGCTACGGCCAAGAGCACGACCAGGAAGACCCCAGCAAGGATGGTGGCACTGTGGTAGCTCCCCTGCGCATGGCCTCTCTTCCAGGTTCAACCTCTGGCCGGTCCTGCGAAAGGAGAGGGAGAGAAGTAGAGAGAAGTAAGGATGGGGGGTCCCAGGGCAGGGTGATGGCAATCAGAACTGTTTTGGTGGGCGGGGAAAAGAAGGGAGAGAAAAGAGTGCCTTCAGGAACTGAGGTCAGACCCCAAAGAGCAGCTGAGTGTCAGCCCTGGCAGACTTCACGGTGTCTTGTCAGCCAACAGGAGCAAAGAAGGTTTGTGAACAGGAAGTCAGAGCTGGGCTTTGGCATAATATATCTGGCTGAAGGCTCCCGATGGATGGGAGGAGAGTGAGTTGGGGCATTTGAGCCCATTTGGGAAATGGGTACAAAGGTCCCAGCAAGAGGGACACCGGCCTTAAGCTACCGCAGTGTCGGTAGGAAGAGAAGGAAAAGGAGAGACATGAACAGCGTCCCCATCGGCCGCCTTTGCCCCTCCCCCTGCCCTGCCTTCCTTCTCTCTTGTAGCTCCAGCCCCCATGGTGGGTACCATGCAGGGGACTTATGACTGCACTGTGTCCCCTCCTGCTGGAATGGAAGCTCCTCAGGGCAAGGATTTTGATGTATTTAGTTCTCTGTCTCCTGGCACATAATAGGTCTTCCAAAGATGCCTGGAATGTTGAATATGGGAGGGAAGAGCCTGGAAGCAGCCAGACTCCCAGGGGAGCGCCTGAATCTGGGCCCTGAGGGGAGCGAGCTGTCAAAGAGCCTCTGTGGGGTGAAGCCCTGTGACTGCTGGAGGATTTGTGACTAGTGCTGCCCCACATCTGCCCCTGTCACCAATGCCACCACACTTGTTGACCTGGCCCGGCCTGCACCAGAAATCATGGGAACCCCTCGGCAAACATTTCCTCGCCCACACGCACAACAGAACAGCACAGTGGGAAATCTGCTCCCCGTTCTAGGTGGGGAAAATGAAACGGCTTTTCCAGGATCAACCCCTGGGAGCCGTGAGAATAAACCAGTCCTGCCTGGATCTGCACGGCCCTGCCCAGACCCTGATCGCACTACTCCAGGGCTACAGTTTGTCATCATCATTATAAGTAATAACGTGATGATTAATGTTAACATTGGTGACAATAACGATAGTAACAAAATCACCGTTCTTTGTAGCCGGTGACTTATACCAGGCAGGGGCCAGAGCAGTGGAACTAATAGTATTTTGTGTAACCCTCTCAACAGTCCTAAGAGGTAAGTATTAACGTTTTTGTTTTATAGATGAGGAGTGTGAGGTTAGGTATTCAGAACCCAGAGGGTAAAAGTGTCAGGTGTTCTGTGTCCCACATTAGAACTGTCTTGACCAAACCCTACACGTGCATCCCCCACGGACCAGAAGCTCTCGGAAGAAGGTGAGAACCAGGTCTAGCTCCACTTCATATCGCGCACGGTAGCACAGGAGCCCTATTCGAGGGGAAACGGGACACCCACGGAAGCATCCCAAGTCCCCGTGGTTCACGGGCCTGGGCCCCGGCAGATGGCGGGGTGGGAAGATGGCCACCTACCCAGGCTCCTCTTCTCAGCGTGCGGGACCTGCAGCAGGATGGGTCCCAGGGCGACATCCACCTTCTCCTGGTAGGAGCCCACGCCCCTCTTGGCCCTCACGATGCAGCCTCTGCTGCAGCGGGACGAGGCATCGTACGCCCTGCACACGACCATCTTGCACTGCAGGTACACGGAAGGGAAGCGGCTCAGGAAGTGGAAGGAACTGAACTTGAAGCGGAGGACGTTGGGTGAGGGCTGCTGGTAGGATTGGTAGGTTTCATCCTTCACACACCTGCAGGAGGAGAGGAGTCACCGTCAGCTCTCAGCAAGGCGCTGCCTTCCTCACACCACCCACCCCATGGGCTGGGCGTCCTCCTCAGAGGGTGGCGGTCAGGGGACCGCCTGCTGCCTTCACAACATTCCTTGTGGACCACCTGCTGGGCATGCTCTTTGTGCGGCACCCCATCTCCTCCTTGGTTAATCCTTCCAACAGGCTGTGATATGGGCTCCACTACGCTCATTTGATGGCTGCAGAAACTGGTTCAGAGAGGTGCTATTGCCTGTCCAGAGTGATGCAGCTGGGACGGGGCAGAGCTGGCATCTCAACCTCCATCTGCTTCAGAAACAACGTTTTCCCACTACAGGCATGTCTTTTTAATATTAAGGCTTGCCTGGAGTTCAGTCACTTGGTCTAATTTTACTTTATAGCTAACCTGCTGGATGGCCACTCAGTTCTCCAGATGCCCAGAGAGGACAGCCTGGCTGGTTAAGCTTGAGCTACTGGGAGCCCAATCTGCCTCCCTTGAGCTCTGGGCTGGTTGTGTGTGAGTTATCAGGTAAAGGCTGAAGTCCACCCCATGAAGACACTCCTTACCCACTCCGGATGAGATCATAAGTCAAAGATGTAAAGTCATTGGGATCTGGTGACGCCACACAGGTGTCCACAAATAAGGCCAGGGAGGCGTTAGAATGGAGGATTTCAGCCTGAAGGTACAAATCCTGGTTCAGGTCCACATAGTATGGGCTGCTGGTCACGGGATATAAGAATGAAGGGGATGTATAAAAGGAAATGTTCACGTCAAAATTGCTGTATTGTATGTTCTTGATCTCGAGGGTGTCATTAGCAATGTACATCGTGTTAACCCAGGTGTTCTGGAGCATTTTGCAGCTGATGTGAATGAGGAGGTCCTTCCTCCTCTTGATGATGCCACTCGAAACAGCTGCTTTGAGGAAGTTGGAGTAGGTGATGGTATCATTATCCACCTGGGAGAGACAGGCAGGCGAGCAGAGTCAGGCAAACGTCACCTACTAAGGGAATCTCGTTGCTGGTTTGGGTGAGAATGAGACTGAAGTGACGCTGCAAGATTTCAAAACCCTCCCAGAACCACACAGAGATGGCACATGCCTATCACCATGGCTACTATTACCTGGGATGGATACACTTCACCAGCAAGACTCCCTCCTTTCACACATCCCCTTTCCTCTGCCATGTGATGGGGACCACAGTGTGTTGGTGCCTCCCAGGAGCTGCTGCTTATGGAAAGATGGGGGCGTCTGGATGACCCCCTACCCCTGCTGTATCACTAAGCAGAGTTTGGTCTCCATGGCTCAGGGCCCTTCTGGCTTGTTCTATTTCATTCTCGCTCTTGCTGGGAGAAATCAGGGGAGGCAGTCGTGGGAGGGGCTAGTGGGATTCGTTTTCACTGTGCTGTTCGGATGGGTCAGTAGTTATTGCAGTTTGGTGTCTGAAGCTGCCGGAGCCTGAAGCAACAGAGATCCAGAGTTATGGCTGCGGCAGGTCTCTGACCTTTGGGGCAGGAAATTCCCCAGAGGCTCATATGGACAACAAGGTGGTGGTATGTGTGTGTGTGGGGGGGTTGGAATGGGGGCCATGGCAATGCTGGAGCACTTCCTGTCACGCTTTGCTTCTCCACTCCCCAAACCACAGGACCATTTCCTGCTGTGCCTTTCATGAAGCAGCAAATTCATAAGAATGTTGGTCTCTATGCTGTTTGATGTGCCTAACGTCTCATAAGAGTGACCTTTCCAGAGACAAGAGTCTCACACCTGGTGGTCTGTAAACATTTCAAGGAAAGGGTGATGTCTAAGCATCTCTCTCTTCCCAGGGCTTGGTGTAGTGTTAACTATAGCATCAGTAGCATCAATAAAGATCCATGGAATGGAGGAAAGGTCCAGGGGACAGAAGTCCAGCAAAAGTACTTGTGATGAAAGAAGGGTGGTGCCAGGAGCAACCAGCCCAAATGGCCAAGAGGACACAGGTGAGCAAATGCCCCTGGAAGCCCCATGGTCATGATCATCTGGCCGCAGGTGAGGTGAGCACAAGAGCAGCATCTCCAGTTGGAGACTGGGCGTGGCGCACTCTTTCCCTCCCACATGCTGTGATGGTCATAAGCAAACTTGTCCTTGCCTGGTACGAGTTCCCACCAGCCGTGGGTGCCTCTGCAAGGACAGGCACAAAAATAACACCATAGTGGCCTCAATAGAAGCCCTAAAATGTAAGACAACCTTACTCTTAAAAAAAAAAAAAGAATAGCAAGTTTGTCATTGAGTGACATTTAGTCATATGCGCTGTCAGGAGCAAAAGTTCATTCCTGGCCATTTGGGAGATTAGACAAGTTCCCTTCTGAAGCCAGCACTTGTACAACCTAAATATAATTATTCTTTAGAGCAGCGTGTGTTGGAGAGGCTTTCACTTCATGTCTGAAGTTGCAAAATTCAGCTCTGAGTTTGTCCCTTCCAGAAAGACATGTGAAAAGAGGAAAGTTTAACAACTATCTAAAGTGGTCTTGCCACCCTGGGACCCTTGTCTACTCTCTGACCGTGGGTTTCCCTTTTCTCCCGTCAGAGGGAGGCTCTGGCCTGCAGGGGACGCCAGAGCCCGCACTTTGGACTCATGTCTGGCAAAGGGCCTAGGATGGGCTCTACGCCTCCATTCCTTCATGGGAAGTACACTGTGTTTTCTGCTTTTATATTTTCTTAAAAAAGGGGGGGGGGGCTTTATATTGGAGTGCCAGTGGTTATCGCAATAAACCATATAAATGTTGCCACCTTGTTACTCCTTCAAAGACAAGCTGAGGTGCCTTCAATTGAACTCTGTACATTCACATGAAAGTGTTCTTGAATCCACATTTGCCTGTGGTTTCCATGGTCAAGCTAGATTCTGAATGCACGCCAAACAATGAAAGTGGGGTGCAGGTTTATTTCTTGATCATCAGAAGTTGTTCTGATTTTAAATTAAAATTCATTATTAGACGTCTGCTCAGTGTGCAAGGCACTTGGGATGGAGTGGGAGTCTGGCAGACATGTCAACGGCTATCCCACAGAGACTCGGCCTCTTCCGCCTGGCATCCCACTCCTGTGGTGGGGAGACCTCGCCTATTCAGACACACGAGCCAACGTTTGTCAGA
Source organism: Balaenoptera musculus (assembly GCF_009873245.2). NCBI lineage: Eukaryota > Metazoa > Chordata > Mammalia > Artiodactyla > Balaenopteridae > Balaenoptera > Balaenoptera musculus. The sequence continues at coordinate 9,215,004 of NC_045800.1, forward strand.
CGCCCACTAAACGGGGCACCTGGAGGAGATGCAGAAAGTCCCAGCTACGCATCATACCGTCCTGCCTTTGAATCCCGGCTCCACAGTTCGTGATCATGTGGCCTTGGGCAAGTGGCTTAACCTCTGCAAGCTTCTGTTTCCTCACAATTAAATGGGAATAGAAGTTGTCTCGAGAATTTTGAAAGTCTTGTGGAACTCTTAGTTCAGTGCCTGGCACTCATGCTAGCCCTTAATAATCTGATTACAAAGGCTTAGGCTCCACGCCAGGGGCACTGGCAGTTGCACAGGTGAATGAAACGTCGGCCTGCCCTGGAGGCACGGTTTGCTAGGGGAACAGGTATGTAGACAAGCAGAGGAATCAGAATGTAGCCTGTGCTGCCCACCACCAGCCAGAGTAGAAGACCAGGGCTGGCCCGTGGCTTTGGCAGCTCCTACTGGAGATGAAGGGACACAGATAGGATGGCTCAGATGTCAGAGGCTCCAGGCTGCATATTTGGAACTGGGAGGGGTGGTCACCTTTGGTAGACTGATTCCCACTGACTGAACTCAGGACAAACCAGAATCCAACACGACTGGTTGACAGGGCGAAATGTAAAATCCAGGTCCGCTAGAACGTTTGCAGGGCGTGACTCATCTGTACCCTTCTCTGCATATAAGCCTCCCTGACCCACTCAGCTCCTATCAGAAGGAGATCTGGTGTCTGTAGGGACTGTCCAATGGGAGCTGGGGGGCCACAGTGGCAACTGCAGACCCTCGGGCCCGGGCACCCACCTGTGGCTGACAGGCCCATCTGGTTAGCTAAACGAGTGTCCCCTCCCTCTCTCACGGTTCCTTGTGACCTTGCCAGATAATGAACAGTACCCTCATAGCACCTAGCTTGGCACGCGGCAAATGTACGGTACGTCTTTGGTGACGGGCAAAGCCTCTGATCGCGTGTGTCACACACATTGTACGTAGTTGAGCATTTTGTGCTGTATATTTACTGCTGTCCTAAACCTAATAAAAGTATTTGCGCTGTGTCTGTTCCCTGACAGACAAAATCTTGAAGTGATTACTTAGGTGTCAGCCAAAAATTCAGAACTTAGAGTGCAGAATTTAAAATGAATTTACATAAAATTAAATGCAACAACTCTAAGTTTACCATTCGGTGGGGTTTGACAGTAAAAGACTCAACACTCTCATTAATTCAAACAGCTCCATCCTGCCCCTTTGCAGGCAGTGCCCTCCCGCCAGGTCGGCTCACTATCGTACACAAATTTCATAGAAATGACATCACAGGGTGGGTAATCTTGCATGCCTGGCTTCTTTCACTCAGTGCCACATTTTTGAGATTCTCAGAGTCTGGCGTTGGCCCTACCGCTTCCTGGCTAAGTAGCTTTAAGCAACCTGCTTGACGCCTCAAAGCCCAGTCTCCCTGTTTTTCAAGTAGGATGACAATGAGGGGAGACTTGCATCATCTTGGTGGGGATTTGGGGGAGTTTGACACAGACTAATCTCAGTGTCTGCCACTTGTAGGGTGACGGGATTAAGGAGTTTCCTGGGACATGAGACTTCTCCATACTAAAATCTGCAAAGTCCCAGGTCAACCGAGACAACTGGTCACCCCAGGTGGAGACAGCTCAACAAATGATAGCTGCAGAGGCCAATTCACTGTGAAGCTAATGAAACTTAAGCTTCAGGGCCCCCCTGCCCAGGCTCTTCCGGGGCTCAGCAATGCACTGGCACAGCCATGTGTTTTTGTAAGATTTCTAAAACTAAGATATGCTTGCATTCTTTCCATGAATGAGGCACCTGTCTCTCTTGCCCACCCCAGCACCAACCTGTAGAAGCTCCAGGCCCTTCAGAACCTGGAGCTGCCCCTGGGAGCTGCTATCGCTCTTGCCAAAGTGATAGCAGCCTGCCAGGCACCCTCTCTGGTGGACAATGTGGGAAAACCTCCTCCCCACTGACTTTCCTTCCTTCTATTTGGACATGGCTGCAGCTACGCCATGGCACCAAGGGACGGATTTATATCTTCAGCCCGATTACATTCTGGTTATACCATACTCATGTTTTCTGGGTCCCCGGAATTCACAAAGCACAGCGCAGGGCACTGTAAGAAAGCTGGCTCAGCAGGAGGGAGAGGGAGAAGCTCCAGGCTTACCTGCTGGATGGTGCCACAGCCGGAGTAGGGAACTGTGAAGGTCACCTGGCTCGAAGCAATCTGGGGCTGACACTGGTAGTTCCTGTTCCAGCCGGGAATGACAAGGTCTCTGGCAGAGTAGCCCAGGGACAGGAGGTAGCCCACGCTCACGCTGGCTCGCATGTGATTCTGCAGGCAAAGCAGCTCTGGGGGCCAAGGGTAGACAGTGCGGTCAGTGTCAGCGCCCCCCCAAGCCCACAGAAAGGTGCAGAGATTGAGATGGCTGGCAGATGGTCTGCCTGCGGACACGGCTCACCACCACGCCAGGTGCCCTGGGGCTCAAGGCAGTTTCACTCTCGTGAGACCCCTCGAGGGCACAGGGGCTAGGATTCCTCTGATGGAGAAGTGAAGGCAGGGTGTGAAACCAGCAACATATTTTGCCAAGTTGCCGCTTATCCATATAGTGAAGTAACGCTCGGGTGGAATTGCGGGGATGTCGGAAAATCAACATCCTTAGCTATGGACCTAAACATAGGTCCTTTAGCTAAGGGGCAGGTCGGTGCTTAAAATCCTGACCTCAAAGGGAGCCAGTACCTCAGCACGCCCGGCCCCTGGCCAATCTGTACATCAGTCCACTTAACAGCTCAAACCGTGGCCATCAGCCTCTGCTGGACGTGGCTGAGTGACCAGCTCAGATCATCTTCAGGCAGCAGCCGAATGTGCTAGGTCTCAGGACAAGGTCACAGTGTCCCACACGCTGGGAAGGCCACAAGGCCTCAAGCCAGGTGATCCCCTCTGCCCTTGGCACTGACATCTCACTATCTGTTGAAAGCATCACCTTGCCCTTCTACTTCATCTCTGCTGACCACGGAAAGGCCAACGTGCCACCCATCGGCCATGTCTGGGAGCCAGAGTCCCAAGACCCACTGCTCTTGGCCCCTTTCTGCACCAGATAGAGCCTTGGTGACCTGAAAAGGCGGCCATCATTTCTCATTTCACAGCCACGGGAAGGCTGAGCAGCAGAAGTCACTCTGAGGGGCCCCACCCAGACGGACGGGGACTTACTTGTGCTCCCATTGAAAAGTCTGGAGTAGTATTCAGCCTGGAACCCTCTCTTCGTGACGCTGCCATCGCTGATGAAGCGAATGGACATGAAGTTGGACGACGAGGTGAAGGAGCCCCTTGCCCCATCACAAACCCGGGCGAGCAGAGGGGAACTGTGGTAAGGGCCGTCAAACACTTCAATATAATCGTAGTTACAGCCGCCTTCAAGCCTGCAGAGACACAACACACAGTTCTGGCTTCACTTTTAACCAGGATTTGATGCAGGGGGTCACATCTCCGTGACAGGCATCACACCTCTAAGACAGAAACTCTGACAAAATTAATTGAAAGTAATAGATTTCCTTTTTTTTTTTTTTTTTTTTTTTTTTAATAAACTTATTTATTTATTTATTAATTTCTGGCTGTGTTGGGTCTTCGTTTCTGTGCGAGGGCTTTCTCTAGCCGCGGCGAGCGGGGGCCACTCTTCATCGCGGTGCGCGGGCCTCCCACCATCACGGCCTCTCCCGTTGCGGAGCACAGGCTCCAGACGCGCAGGCTCAGTAATTGTGGCTCACGGGCCCAGTCTCTCCGCGGCATGTGGGATCTTCCCAGACCAGGACTCGAGCCCGTGTCCCCCGCACCGGCAGGCAGACTCCCAACCACTGCGCCACCAGGGAAGCCCTAGATTTCCTTTTTTTATTGAAGTATAGTTGATGTACAATATTATACAAGTTACGGGTGTACAATATAGTGATTCACAATGTTTAAAGGTTATACTCCATTTATAGTTATTATAAAATATTGGCTATGTTCCCTGCGTTGTATTGATACAATGTATCCTTGTAGCTTATTTTATACATAACAGTTTCTACCTCTTAATCCCCTCCCCCTGTACTGTCCCTCCTCCAATCCCTCTCCCCACTGGTAACCACCAGTTTTTGAGACTTTCTTAAATCGGGCGGAGATTCATCTTCCCATGACCTCCATACATGGTTCTAGCCCTGCCTTTTGGGGTCACACATATGAGATCTACAGCCCCTCTCCTGACAGCCTTTTGCATCACGTGAGAAAGGATCACATCCTACCTTAGACTTTTTCTTTGATCAAAAAGACCCCAGTTTCCCATAGAATTTTTTAAAATCCATGAATTCATAGGGATAGAAACAAATAATTGAACAAAAAAATACTGGGCAAGTCAAATAGCCTCTCTGCAGCTCAGGTTTCTTATTTACAAAGGTGAAATCTCCCTACCCATGTATACTGAAGAAAGCTGTCGTGAGGCTCAAACAATGTTAATATATGGAAAAGTGCTTCATAAAATGTCACAAATGGTGGTCGTTGTTATTAAGATGCTGACTCAGAACCAGTCACGGTCAACCTTTCTCCAAAGGATTTCATACAGTCCCCACAATCCAGTACGAATTGTAACGATGAAGAAATTAAAATAATATTGTACCTTTCACAAAACCCCACACAAATTTCCAAGGCAGAGACTCCCAAGACCACTGCAACCAGGAATCAAGAGAGAAAACTATTTTGTTCAGTGGTGGCTGTTAGAGGAGAAATTACGGTACCCCCTTCCCAGGACTCTAGAAACTACTGGTGACTCGCTGTGGTCACCCCCCTCCTTGAACCAATCATGTATCACTGTCGTGCTGATGAAGTCTCCTCCACTTGAAACAAGGATTCCCACTCTTCATTGGATGAGGAACAGATAACCTAACCTCTGCTGCAGGGATTTCTCCTCCTCTGCCCGAAACTCACCCAAAAAAAGGAGAGAGTAGAGCGAAAAGGGTTCAGAAAAACTGGTGTGGTTGTTAATAGGATTCTTCTTCTTATTACTCCTAACAATTATTATTGTTATTATTATTATTACTATTATAATAATTATTGTAATAGTAATAATTATTAGTACTCCTAACTATAATCCCTCCCACTGGATAACATCGTCCAAGTATTTTCATATATTTCTCTCTTGTGACCCTCCCAGTAACCAGCAAGGGTAGGAGAGCAGTTATTTTATTCTCCTCTCTTGAGGCTAAGGTGAATTAAGTGATTTCCCATGGTCACACAGGAAATTAGTGACATAGGTGCAACTTGAAACCAGGGCTCTGGTCCTGGTGCCACCTCTGTGCTCAGTCGAAAATGGAACCCATAAGAAAAAATGTCAACGGGGCCAACATCTCTTTTGAAGTGCTAGGTGCCATTTATCCCCTTCTACAGTGTCTGCAAGGTCCCTCACACACACTTACTGGACATCTCTGAAGACCACAGTCACACGGTAGTTGTTTTGAACTTCAATGTCCCACACACACTTGGCGTTGTTTGGATAGTTCCCAGGGTAGAATGGGCTGAAGAAGCTCCCTGAAGATTGGGACAGGAAGCCTCCGCAGGTATAATTTGCTGTTGGGATAAAATGGAAACACTGATGACCTACAGTGCACACTGCACAGTCACCTGGGGGAGAGTTTTTAAACAATTCCCAAGACAGAAACCCACCAGGAGGTGCCTAGACCCAAACTACACACTGATGGTCAGTGGGGTGCCCCTCCACAGAGGATGGACTCAGGGCAACCATCTCCTCGTCATTCTCCTCGTCCCTCCCCAGTGTCACTGTTACCGAGGAGAAGGGAAAGGGGACTTGTCAGGGAGCTCAGAACTTACTGGCTGGGCGGGTGAGGTTGTAAACAGGATCTGTTGACAAAGAGAAAACATAATGATCAGTTTCCTGGTACCCTTGACACAACTGTTTAGTCCTTGCTGGCTCTGTGCCTGGAAATGTGCCAACCCTGGGTTCACAGTGAATGCTGGATACAGGCCTTGCCCTCAGGGACCACACAGCCTAGAGGAGAGGATGGAAAAGAGCCAATCCCAGCGTCATGGGCTGGGACTGTGGTGGAGCTGCCTCTGTGAGATCAGCAAGAAGATCATTTGGGGGATTGCTCTCAACATGAAGGATTCTTTAACAGACACACGTTTGTAAGACTGCTACTCAGTCATGCTTCTAACACGGTCACAGTTGTCCATGGGATGACTGGGACAGTTATTTTCATCCAAAATGACCAGAGGAAACAATCTTTTTCTTCCACAGTCTCTCTGAATGAACACGGGCAGCAGGAGGTGACAGGAGACCAGAGGGGCCCTCCAGTCCAAGAGGAGTGACAGCCATGGTCTTGGCGATTCAGCTGGTCACTGAAACGGATTCCAGAGTCCTCAGAGGGAAATCAGTCCCTAGGAGGGGTATGCTCTCCTCCTTCTATTTCTGGACACCTGAGAGGGTAGGATTCCAGAGAGGAGTCTTGGGGTGGGCTGCAGGGACTCACCTGGGGTAGTAGAACTGATCTGTGCAGCTGCAAGAAAGAGGAAACATGATCAGCCTCAGCACCCAGTATGTGCTGCAACAAACCCATCAGGTTCCTGAGAGAGAGATGCTGAGTGCCTGGCCCCTACCCTCCAGGGCGTGAGAAGGGCGGCCTGGGAGATGCCCAGGAGAGCTGAGTAGAAAACCTCAAACTCATCTACCAATCAGTCTCCACAATAAAAAAGGTTTTTGCGGAATTTGTTGTTACAACTTGTATTCACCCTTCTCTGCCCTGGTGGTCCAGTAAGGAAGGTGCTACACCAGACCCAAGAAATTCAGGGACCAAGGTACACGGGTGATGCCTTCAGGGAAACTGCCCATCTTTCAGGGAAGTTCAGTGTGAGAGGAGCTCAGCACCAAGACCCCTTTTCGGGAGAAGACCACAGTAAAATAGAAGCTCAATGACTTGGAAGCCAAGCTGAGCAGATGACACTGGCGGCCTCGTGGTGCCCACAGTTGTGGGAGTTCCAACAGCTGTGGGAACTGCTCTACAGGCAGCCAGACCGAGGGGTCCAGGCAGCCCTACATCAGCCTCACAGCTTTTATGGGCCCACTGAGGCAGCAAGACTGAGGGGTCCAGTTCGAAGTTCAAATCCCATGTGTGATCTGTCAGGCCCGACCGTAGGTGATGACAAGGCTGTGCCCGGCAGGCCACACAGGGGCCACTGCCCTGCACACGGCAGACCTGGTGCCCAGACAGTGCATCCCACTTCCCTGGAGGGGCTACCGTCCAGGGCTCAGCAACCAAACCCTGGGCCACCTGCAGTCCTAGGCCATGACCTCCATTCACAGACCTCCTGACAGAACTAGCCTCTTTTGCCTCTGGCTTGCACTGTGGCATGGAGAAAATGGCTTCAAGTCACTTTCAGTTTGGTTCTTTGTTCTAATTCACCAGCTACATGCCTGGTAGCTTGTCAGAAAGCTCACACTAATTCTTAGCAGAGAGACAACGTGATTTAAGGAGGCGAGAAATGTAGAAAATGCTTTGAGAGGGGATCAGAGGGTCAGAAGGAAACCACACCCCCAGAGAGGGACACCCAGCTTATTTGAGACCAACCTGAGCAGACGACACTGGCGTCCTCACTGTGTCCACAGTTGTGTGTGTTCCAGCCACGGTGAGGGCAGCTCCACAGGTAGCTCTCGTGCCCCGAGCAGCCCACGTCGTCCAGGATGATGGGCCCAGAGCCCTGACCGTACCGGGCATTTCCTGGGGCCGACGTGGCCCGGCCACAGCCCAGCTGTCTGCAGACCACGTTGGCGTCGTTGGTGTCCCAGCTGTCGTCACACACGGTGCCCCAGGAGCCTCGGTACAGGACCTCCACGCGGCCCTGACACCTGTCACTTCCATTCACCAGCCTCAGGGCCAAACCTGATTCAGTTCCTGGAAGGAGACGGGAAAATGCACTCTCCTGTGTCTTCCGGAGGAAGAGGTCCGGAGGACTCAACGAGGTTCAGAATCCTTCCAGGGAAAGACTTCTGAGATCAAGCTAATGTTTTCCTTCCGGAGGACCTGACTGAGCCTGGCCATCATCATTTATCCTCACGGGGCTGTTTGATAGGACCCTTGGCTGTGGACTGAGCGACGCATGTTCTCTGATGGGTTCCCCACAAGGCCCAGCATTCAGTGGCTGATCCCAGCCTTGGGATGGAGGTGGGAAGAGGGGAAGCCCGCAGCCTGAGTCCCCAGGGACCACTGGGATGAACTTGAGCCCCTGCAGCAGGAGACCACCAGAGACAGCTTCCCAGACCCCGCCAAGCAGCCACCTACAGATGTTCACTCCCACATGGGAACCCACTCCATCAGGCCCAAGTGTATTCTGAAGACTACTTTTCACTGAGCACTCACTCATGGCATTTTCAAACCCCAAACTTAAGCTGACTCTTGAACAAGCCATGCACCCGCTGAAAATCATCAGAGCACATGGACATGATTAGGGAGAAGGCATCTATTGGTAGCAGGCTGTTCAGAGTCCTTCCAGGGCTTGTCCGCTGAAGAGCTACAAAAAAAACCAGACTCTCTCGCCTCCTGGGCTGTAGACCTCTGGCTGACAACTGCCCCTTGGCAGGAAGCAAGCTGACAGTGAAGTCCATAAACATAAGACAATAGAGGTAAGAAAAGTGCAGGGGAAAAGCTCTACTGGAACTTCTGGATCCTGCTCTACCTGAAGACCACCTCTTAGCTATAGAAGTCATTGCGGCCCCCTCTCCCACCCCCAACTCAAGAGAGTGTGAGTTGGGATCCTATCACTTGGCAACAAAAGCATTCTCAGTCATGTATGCCACAACTGGGAGGTGAAGGTTCTCCATAACTCTGGCACGCTAAAGGAACCCTCCACATTAGATGAGGTGGTGAGCTCAGAGGCTCCAACCAAGAGTCAGGAACTGCACCCAGGCCTGATGACTGGAGCGTTACGGCAGGATCCACGTGATGCTTACCATAGGCAGGAGTTGCGGAAGTCCACCAACCTGAAGGGAAGACACAGCAGGATTAGAAAGAAGGTGTCTAGAGTCAAGGTCGGTCTAGTGCCCTGTCACTCACATCGGGGAAAGGAGGGTCTGAGAATCTCCACTGCCTGGGGGAGGAAGAGGCCTTTGCTGAAGGCTTGCCGTGAGCCAGATCATGCCCTCAAATGTCCTCGGCATGGCGATGAGGCGCCTCACTCCACAAGAGCAATTTGCTCGCTCTCCTGACTGAGTGCTCTCTGGGGAAAGTAGCCCTTTTGGACTCCGCGGGGGGTGGGGGACCTGAAACAGCCCTGTTCTCCCCGCACACATAACTCTCGGTCTAGACAATGCTTTCGAGCAGAAATGAGCCCAGGACAGGCCTCCCTGTCACCCAAAGCTCTGGGGAGACACTGTGTAGCCACAATGTCCTGAAATCGCAGAGCCAGACCCGAGGATCCTTGTGCTAGGGCTCCTCTGGAAGCGTCTGCTCGCTCTAGGGTGACCAGAGCAGGTACTGAGAGGTGGAAAACGTCCACTCGCCCCACCTGGGGCTCCTGGCTGGAGCCTGTGGCGGTGAGTGGGGAGGGAGGGGACACCCCGGAGTCAAGAGGCAGCAGGACTCACCTGGCAGGAGCGTGGACTGGGGCCTGTCACCTGGGAGAGAGAGAAGGCAGATCAGACACCTTGCACAGAAGGGGCACTACATGGGCAAAGGGGGACGACGCTGAGCAGGTGAGACGCTCGGTCCATGCCTGTGCCCTGCCACGCAGGGTGGGACCTCTGCCATCCTCACCCCCCAAAAATGCTCCTCCTGACAGGTCCAGGCAGCCCAGCATCCCTTATTTCCAAAGTCAAGGTGATTAGCTCTGTGTCTAGATGACCGAGTGGACCCAAACCAGTCATCAGCCTCACAGCTTTTATGGGCCCACTGAGGAAGCAAGACTGAGGGGTCCAGTTCGAAGTTCAAATCCCATGTGTGATCTGTCAGGCCCGACCGTAGGTGATGACAAGGCTGTGCCCGGCAGGACACCCAGGGACCAGTGCCCTGCACACGGCAGACCCGGTGCCCAGACAGTGCATCCCAGTTCCCTGGAGGGGCTACCGTCCAGGGCTCAGGAGCCAAACACTGGGCCACCTGCAGTCCTAGGCCCTGACTTCCATTCACAGACCTCCTGACAGAACTAGCCTCTTTTGCCTCTGGCTTGCACTGTGGCATGGAGAAAATGGCTTCAAGTCACTTTCAGTTTGGTTCTTTGTTCTAATTCACCAGCTACATGCCTGGCAGCTGGTCAGAAAGCTCACACTAATTCTTAGCAGAGAGACAGGGTGATTTAAGGAAGCGAGAAATGTAAACATGCTTAGAAGTGATTCAGAATGTCAGAAGGAAACGGCACCCCCAGAGAGGGACACGCAGCTTATTTGAGACCAACCTGAGCAGACGACACTGGCGTCCTCGCTGTGTCCACAGTTGTGTGTGTTCCAGCCACTGTGAGGGCAGCTCCACAGGTAGCTCTCGTGCCCCGAGCAGCCCACGTCGTCCAGGATGATGGGCCCTGAGCCCTGACCGTACCGGGCATTTCCTGGGGCCGACGTGGCCCAGCCACAGCCCAGCTGCCTGCAGACCACGTTGGCGTCGTTGGTGTCCCAGCCGTCGTCACACACGGTGCCCCAGGAGCCTCGGTACAGGACCTCCACGCGGCCCTGACACCTGTCACCTCCATTCACCAGCCTCAGGGCCAAACCTGATTCAGTTCCTGGAAGGAGACGGGAAAATGCACTCTCCTGTGTCTTCCGGAGGAAGAGGTCCGGAGGACTCAACGAGATTCAGAATCCTTCCAGGGAAAGAGTTCTGAGATCAAGCTAATGTTTTCCTTCCGGAGGACCTGACTGAGCCTGGCCATCATCATTTATCCTCACGGGGCTGTTTGATAGGACCCTTGGCTGTGGACTGAGCGACGCATGTTCTCTGATGGGTTCCCCACAAGGCCCAGCATTCAGTGGCTGATCCCAGCCTTGGGATGGAGGTGGGAAGAGGGGAAGCCCGCAGCCTGAGTCCCCAGGGACCACTGGGATGAACTTGAGCCCCTGCAGCAGGAGACCACCAGAGACAGCTTCCCAGACCCCGCCAAGCAGCCACCTACAGATGTTCACTCCCACATGGGAACCCACTCCATCAGGCCCAAGTGTATTCTGAAGACTACTTTTCACTGAGCACTCACTCATGGCATTTTCAAACCCCAAACTTAAGCTGACTCTTGAACAAGCCATGCACCCGCTGAAAATCATCAGAGCACATGGACATGATTAGGGAGAAGGCATCTATTGGTAGCAGGCTGTTCAGAGTCCTTCCAGGGCTTGTCCGCTGAAGAGCTACAAAAAAAACCAGACTCTCTCGCCTCCTGGGCTGTAGACCTCTGGCTGACAACTGCCCCTTGGCAGGAAGCAAGCTGACAGTGAAGTCCATAAACATAAGACAATAGAGGTAAGAAAAGTGCAGGGGAAAAGCTCTACTGGAACTTCTGGATCCTGCTCTACCTGAAGACCACCTCTTAGCTATAGAAGTCATTGCGGCCCCCTCTCCCACCCCCAACTCAAGAGAGTGTGAGTTGGGATCCTATCACTTGGCAACAAAAGCATTCTCAGTCATGTATGCCACAACTGGGAGGTGAAGGTTCTCCATAACTCTGGCACGCTAAAGGAACCCTCCACATTAGATGAGGTGGTGAGCTCAGAGGCTCCAACCAAGAGTCAGGAACTGCACCCAGGCCTGATGACTGGAGCGTTACGGCAGGATCCACGTGATGCTTACCATAGGCAGGAGTTGCGGAAGTCCACCAACCTGAAGGGAAGACACAGCAGGATTAGAAAGAAGGTGTCTAGAGTCAAGGTCGGTCTAGTGCCCTGTCACTCACATCGGGGAAAGGAGGGTCTGAGAATCTCCACTGCCTGGGGGAGGAAGAGGCCTTTGCTGAAGGCTTGCCGTGAGCCAGATCATGCCCTCAAATGTCCTCGGCATGGCGATGAGGCGCCTCACTCCACAAGAGCAATTTGCTCGCTCTCCTGACTGAGTGCTCTCTGGGGAAAGTAGCCCTTTTGGACTCCGCGGGGGGTGGGGGACCTGAAACAGCCCTGTTCTCCCCGCACACATAACTCTCGGTCTAGACAATGCTTTCGAGCAGAAATGAGCCCAGGACAGGCCTCCCTGTCACCCAAAGCTCTGGGGAGACACTGTGTAGCCACAATGTCCTGAAATCGCAGAGCCAGACCCGAGGATCCTTGTGCTAGGGCTCCTCTGGAAGCGTCTGCTCGCTCTAGGGTGACCAGAGCAGGTACTGAGAGGTGGAAAACGTCCACTCGCCCCACCTGGGGCTCCTGGCTGGAGCCTGTGGCGGTGAGTGGGGAGGGAGGGGACACCCCGGAGTCAAGAGGCAGCAGGACTCACCTGGCAGGAGCGTGGACTGGGGCCTGTCACCTGGGAGAGAGAGAAGGCAGATCAGACACCTTGCACAGAAGGGGCACTACATGGGCAAAGGGGGACGACGCTGAGCAGGTGAGACGCTCGGTCCATGCCTGTGCCCTGCCACGCAGGGTGGGACCTCTGCCATCCTCACCCCCCAAAAATGCTCCTCCTGACAGGTCCAGGCAGCCCAGCATCCCTTATTTCCAAAGTCAAGGTGATTAGCTCTGTGTCTACATGACCGAGTGGACCCAAACCAGTCATCAGCCTCACAGCTTTTATGGGCCCACTGAGGCAGCAAGACTGAGGGGTCCAGTTCGAAATTCAAATCCCATGTGTGATCTGTCAGGCCCGACCGTAGGTGATGACAAGGCTGTGCCCGGCAGGCCACACAGGGGCCACTGCCCTGCACACGGCAGACCTGGTGCCCAGACAGTGCATCCCGGTTCCCTGGAGGGGCTACCGTCCAGGGCTCAGGAACCAAACCCTGGGCCACCTGCAATGCTAGGCCATGACCTCCATTCACAGACCTCCTGACAGAACTAGCCTCTTTTGCCTCTGGCTTGCACTGTGGCATGGAGAAAATGGCTTCAAGTCACTTTCAGTTTGGTTCTTTGTTCTAATTCACCAGCTACATGCCTGGCAGCTGGTCAGAAAGCTCACACTAATTCTTAGCAGAGAGACAGGGTGATTTAAGGAAGCGAGAAATGTAAACATGCTTAGAAGTGATTCAGAATGTCAGAAGGAAACGGCACCCCCAGAGAGGGACACGCAGCTTATTTGAGACCAACCTGAGCAGACGACACTGGCGTCCTCGCTGTGTCCACAGTTGTGTGTGTTCCAGCCACTGTGAGGGCAGCTCCACAGGTAGCTCTCGTGCCCCGAGCAGCCCACGTCGTCCAGGATGATGGGCCCTGAGCCCTGACCGTACCGGGCATTTCCTGGGGCCGACGTGGCCCAGCCACAGCCCAGCTGCCTGCAGACCACGTTGGCGTCGTTGGTGTCCCAGCCGTCGTCACACACGGTGCCCCAGGAGCCTCGGTACAGGACCTCCACGCGGCCCTGACACCTGTCACCTCCATTCACCAGCCTCAGGGCCAAACCTGATTCAGTTCCTGGAAGGAGACGGGAAAATGCACTCTCCTGTGTCTTCCGGAGGAAGAGGTCCGGAGGACTCAACGAGATTCAGAATCCTTCCAGGGAAAGAGTTCTGAGATCAAGCTAATGTTTTCCTTCCGGAGGACCTGACTGAGCCTGGCCATCATCATTTATCCTCACGGGGCTGTTTGATAGGACCCTTGGCTGTGGACTGAGCGACGCATGTTCTCTGATGGGTTCCCCACAAGGCCCAGCATTCAGTGGCTGATCCCAGCCTTGGGATGGAGGTGGGAAGAGGGGAAGCCCGCAGCCTGAGTCCCCAGGGACCACTGGGATGAACTTGAGCCCCTGCAGCAGGAGACCACCAGAGACAGCTTCCCAGACCCCGCCAAGCAGCCACCTACAGATGTTCACTCCCACATGGGAACCCACTCCATCAGGCCCAAGTGTATTCTGAAGACTACTTTTCACTGAGCACTCACTCATGGCATTTTCAAACCCCAAACTTAAGCTGACTCTTGAACAAGCCATGCACCCGCTGAAAATCATCAGAGCACATGGACATGATTAGGGAGAAGGCATCTATTGGTAGCAGGCTGTTCAGAGTCCTTCCAGGGCTTGTCCGCTGAAGAGCTACAAAAAAAACCAGACTCTCTCGCCTCCTGGGCTGTAGACCTGTGGCTGACAACTGCCCCTTGGCAGGAAGCAAGCTGACAGTGAAGTCCATAAACATAAGACAATAGAGGTAAGAAAACTGCAGGGGAAAAGCTCTACTGAAACTTCTGGATCCAGCTCTACCTGAAGACCGACCACCTCTTAGCTATGGAAGTCACTGCGGCCCCCTCTCCCACCCCCAACTCAAGAGAGTGTGAGTTGGGATCCTATCACTTGGCAACAAAAGCATTCTCAGTCATGTATGCCACAACTGGGAGGTGAAGGTTCTCCATAACTCTGGCACGTGAAAGGAACCCTCCACATTAGATGAGGTGGTGAGCTCAGAGGCTCCAACCAAGAGTCAGGAACTGCACCCAGGCCTGATGACTGGAGCGTTACGGCAGGATCCACGTGATGCTTACCATAGGCAGGAGTTGCGGAAGTCCACCAACCTGAAGGGAAGACACAGCAGGATTAGAAAGAAGGTGTCTAGAGTCAAGGTCGGTCTAGTGCCCTGTCACTCACATCGGGGAAAGGAGGGTCTGAGAATCTCCACTGCCTGGGGGAGGAAGAGGCCTTTGCTGAAGGCTTGCCGTGAGCCAGATCATGCCCTCAAATGTCCTCGGCATGGCGATGAGGCGCCTCACTCCACAAGAGCAATTTGCTCGCTCTCCTGACTGAGTGCTCTCTGGGGAAAGTAGCCCTTTTGGACTCCGCGGGGGGTGGGGGACCTGAAATAGCCCTGTTCTCCCCGCACACATAACTCTCGGTCTAGACAATGCTTTTGAGCAGAAATGAGCCCAGGACAGGCCTCCCTGTCACCCAAAGCTCTGGGGAGACACTGTGTAGCCACAATGTCCTGAAATCGCAGAGCCAGACCCGAGGATCCTTGTGCTATGGCTCCTCTGGAAGCGTCTGCTCGCTCTAGGGTGACCAGGGCAGGTGCTGAGAGGTGGAAAACGTCCACTCGCCCCACCTGGGGCTCCTGGCTAGAGCCTGTGGCGGTGAGTGGGGAGGGAGGGGACACCCCGGAGTCAAGAGGCAGCAGGACTCACCTGGCAGGAGCGTGGACTGGGGCCTGTCACCTGGGAGAGAGAGAAGGCAGATCAGACACCTTGCACAGAAGGGGCACGACACGGGCAAAGGGGGACGACGCTGAGCAGGTGAGACGCTCGGTCCATGCCTGTGCCCTGCCACGCAGGGTGGGACCTCTGCCATCCTCACCCCCCAAAAATGCTCCTCCTGACAGGTCCAGGCAGCCCAGCATCCCTTATTTCCAATGTCAAGGTGATTAGCTCTGTGTCTACATGACCGAGTGGACCCAAACCAGTCATCAGCCTCACAGCTTTTATGGGCCCACTGAGGCAGCAAGACTGAGGGGTCCAGTTCGAAATTCAAATCCCATGTGTGATCTGTCAGGCCCGACCGTAGGTGATGACAAGGCTGTGCCCGGCAGGCCACACAGGGGCCACTGCCCTGCACACGGCAGACCTGGTGCCCAGACAGTGCATCCCGGTTCCCTGGAGGGGCTACCGTCCAGGGCTCAGGAACCAAACCCTGGGCCACCTGCAATGCTAGGCCATGACCTCCATTCACAGACCTCCTGACAGAACTAGCCTCTTTTGCCTCTGGCTTGCACTGTGGCATGGAGAAAATGGCTTCAAGTCACTTTCAGTTTGGTTCTTTGTTCTAATTCACCAGCTACATGCCTGGCAGCTGGTCAGAAAGCTCACACTAATTCTTAGCAGAGAGACAGGGTGATTTAAGGAAGCGAGAAATGTAAACATGCTTAGAAGTGATTCAGAATGTCAGAAGGAAACGGCACCCCCAGAGAGGGACACGCAGCTTATTTGAGACCAACCTGAGCAGACGACACTGGCGTCCTCGCTGTGTCCACAGTTGTGTGTGTTCCAGCCACTGTGAGGGCAGCTCCACAGGTAGCTCTCGTGCCCCGAGCAGCCCACGTCGTCCAGGATGATGGGCCCTGAGCCCTGACCGTACCGGGCATTTCCTGGGGCCGACGTGGCCCAGCCACAGCCCAGCTGCCTGCAGACCACGTTGGCGTCGTTGGTGTCCCAGCCGTCGTCACACACGGTGCCCCAGGAGCCTCGGTACAGGACCTCCACGCGGCCCTGACACCTGTCACCTCCATTCACCAGCCTCAGGGCCAAACCTGATTCAGTTCCTGGAAGGAGACGGGAAAATGCACTCTCCTGTGTCTTCCGGAGGAAGAGGTCCGGAGGACTCAATGAGGTTCAGAATCCTTCCAGGGAAAGACTTCTGAGATCAAGCTAATGTTTTCGTTCCGGAGGACCTGACTGAGCCTGGCCATCATCATTTATCCTCACGGGGCTGTTTGATAGGACCCTTGGCTGTGGACTGAGCGACGCATGTTCTCTGATGGGTTCCCCACAAGGCCCAGCATTCAGTGGCTGATCCCAGCCTTGGGATGGAGGTGGGAAGAGGGGAAGCCCGCAGCCTGAGTCCCCAGGGACCACTGGGATGAACTTGAGCCCCTGCAGCAGGAGACCACCAGAGACAGCTTCCCAGACCCCGCCAAGCAGCCACCTTCAGATGTTCACTCCCACATGGGAACCCACTCCATCAGGCCCAAGTGTATTCTGAAAACTACTTTTCACTGAGCACTCACTCATGGCATTTTCAAACCCCAAACTTAAGCTCACTCTTGAACAAGCCATGCACCCGCTGAAAATCATCAGAGCACATGGACATGATTAGGGAGAAGGCATCTATTGGTAGCAGGCTGTTCAGAGTCCTTCCAGGGCTTGTCCGCTGAAGAGCTACAAAAAAAACCAGACTCTCTCGCCTCCTGGGCTGTAGACCTCTGGCTGACAACTGCCCCTTGGCAGGAAGCAAGCTGACAGTGAAGTCCATAAACATAAGACAATAGAGGTAAGAAAAGTGCAGGGGAAAAGCTCTACTGGAACTTCTGGATCCTGCTCTACCTGAAGACCACCTCTTAGCTATAGAAGTCATTGCGGCCCCCTCTCCCACCCCCAACTCAAGAGAGTGTGAGTTGGGATCCTATCACTTGGCAACAAAAGCATTCTCAGTCATGTATGCCACAACTGGGAGGTGAAGGTTCTCCATAACTCTGGCACGCTAAAGGAACCCTCCACATTAGATGAGGTGGTGAGCTCAGAGGCTCCAACCAAGAGTCAGGAACTGCACCCAGGCCTGATGACTGGAGCGTTACGGCAGGATCCACGTGATGCTTACCATAGGCAGGAGTTGCGGAAGTCCACCAACCTGAAGGGAAGACACAGCAGGATTAGAAAGAAGGTGTCTAGAGTCAAGGTCGGTCTAGTGCCCTGTCACTCACATCAGGGAAAGGAGGGTCTGAGAATCTCCACTGCCTGGGGGAGGAAGAGGCCTTTGCTGAAGGCTTGCCGTGAGCCAGATCATGCCCTCAAATGTCCTCGGCATGGCGATGAGGCGCCTCACTCCACAAGGGCAATTTGCTCGCTCTCCTGACTGAGTGCTCTCTAGGGAAAGTATCCCTTTTGGACTCCGCGGGGGGTGGGGGACCTGAAATAGCCCTGTTCTCCCCGCACACATAACTCTCGGTCTAGACAATGCTTTCGAGCAGAAATGAGCCCAGGACAGGCCTCCCTGTCACCCAAAGCTCTGGGGAGACACTGTGTAGCCACAATGTCCTGAAATCGCAGAGCCAGACCCGAGGATCCTTGTGCTATGGCTCCTCTGGAAGCGTCTGCTCGCTCTAGGGTGACCAGGGCAGGTGCTGAGAGGTGGAAAACGTCCACTCGCCCCACCTGGGGCTCCTGCTTGGAGTCTGTGGAGGTGAGCGGGGAGGGGGGGGACACCCCGGAGTCAAGAGTCAGCAGGACTCACCCGGCAGGAGCGTGGACTGGGGCCGGGAAGCTGGGAGAGAGAGAAGGCAGATCAGACACCTTGCACAGAAGGGGCACAACAGGGGCAAAGGGGGATGAGGACGACACAAGGACACCGCTTCATGTCTCTCTTGAGGTCACACGTCTAAGGCAGGTTCCAGACTCACACCATTTCTAATGGCCACAGTTCCCCGGGAAGGGGGTCACTTTGAACATGGCCATGAGTTAACCTTCATCACAGGGAAAAGAACAGAGACTTTCCTTCCCCAAGCCCAGGCTGCCAGAACCTCAGGCTCTACTGGCTGACCTCCCAGCTCTCCTACTTGGGGTACCCCCAGGGGGGTTTACGGGACCTCTGATGTCCACAGGCTGAAAGGTCATGGTTCCCGTATAGTGAAAAGAAATCAGTGTGGCCTCATATGGGCTCAGGAAAGGGCACAGACAAGGTGGCCCCCTCAACAGGTATGCAGCTGCCTCTGCAGGCTGTGCAGCCAGAGACCCAAGACCCTAGCCTGACCAGCGGTCAGCATGCATTGGTGAGGACCACATGGTGGGCTCTGAGCATGGGCAATAAGACCCTCTTGGAGACAGAACACCAAGCTCCATCTTGGAGCTCCTTGGAGATGCCTCTGCAGGTTGATTCCTCCCCTCTCTCAGAGTCAAGGTCCATGGAAGAGATACCTTTTCAGGCCTGAGGCCTTGTTCAGAAGTCCCCACCCTTGAAAGCTGAGCACCCCCATCTCTTACACCTTCTGCCCCTCTTCTGGATCAGAGATGGACCTCTGGGTGCAGTAAGGTAATGAGCCCACAGGGATCCCACATAACAAACTTTACCTTCTGCTGCACTTGCTGTTGAGGGTTCCTCTGTGACAAACAAAGCTACAGAGTGGAGAGAAGGAAAGGTCATTTGATGTTGGCTCTCCTCCGGGAGGGCTGACCCTCTGCACCTTGGCTCAGAAAAGGGGCTGGATGCAAAGATCTGGAAGCCCTGCCCACTACCCAAAGGCTGTCTTCCTTGTGAAGCAGAACCCATCTCTCTGTCACTCTGTCAGCCCTCATTCAATGCTGGAGGCCACCAGGGACATTCTTGGTTCCAGACATTCACCACCTCCTATGCTTCCACAATATCCATCCAAAATATCACCCTTTGATGAACTGCCCAAATCTATCCACAAGATTAAACTTCAAATACCAACTGCCTATTTCTATGGCTCAAACGTAGTCTCAAATGACAATACCTACCATCACTGAGATATTCCTGAATGTGGTCCCAACTAGGAGGAAAGGCAGTTTCCAAAGATGCAGCCCCAAATGTCAAAATAACCTCCTCCAAAGTGACTGCTCGGACAGACACGCTCTCTTGGGGAACACATTCTCATGTGACAGCTGCACTGTCATGGTCGCATCCTGTGCACAGTGACATGCATGTACACACAGCAGTCCACACAGTAAATGCCAGAGGTTGCTCTAAAGATGGATTATTTGACTAGAAGCTCCCCTTTGGGGCACACAAGATGGGTGGCATCCTTAGAGGCTTCTTTGTGGATTAAAGGACCCATTGGTGCTAGAAGACCCACCAGCACTCTGAGCATAAAGGAGAAATGTTGGGATTTTCCGGGTTAAGTCAGGGAGGATTTCTCTTCTTCACTGAGGCTGTAAATATCCTTCATTTGTCATTTAATCACCGATAAAGAGAACATATTGGTTACTGCTTAGTTTGCTTTTGGTATAGATTTAAGTTTTAAAGACCAAAACTCCCCAATCCTTCTTCCTCGCATTTAAAAGGATGAGAAGGTACCACTTAGGAAGGTGTTTGGTCATCCCAGGCCAGGGATGGTTGCGATGCTGTTCACAGGATCATGCGCCCCGGGGGATGGCACCAGCAAGCTCAGGCAAGTCGCCTGCCCTCTCTGAACCTCCATTTCTTTATCTGTGAGAAGGGACAGTGACACCTGCCCCCTAACATCAAATAAGAGTAGAGCAGGTAAACTGCAGAGTGTTCCGGGTATGTGTCACGACACTGAGGACCTCGGGAGCCCTGTCTTCAGGGTGGCACAGGTGACAGTGCCAGTGACGTCTGCGCTACCTGAGCGCCCGACTCCAGCATGCTCCCCGTGGCCACGTTCACGGTCGCACCACCCGCTGTGGGGCAACTGGGCGGGGCAGGGGTTGCTCCCTTCCCAAGCAGTGCACGGTGCCCACGAGAACGTCCCCTGAGCCCTGACCAGGGTGGGTCCCACTGGGTCCCACCCGGGGCCGGCAGTGAATGGCCGCAGCCGAGCTGTGGGCAAACAACGTCTGCATCCCGGGCGTCCCAGCTGTCGTCACACACGGTGTCCCAGCAGCCTTGGTACAGGAGCTCCACCTGGCCCTGACACCGGTCACCTCCATTGCCCGGCCACCCTGCGTGGACACGGTGGAAAGCCCTTGCCGTCACGCTCTCTGCCGCCCCGGCTTTCACCAGCCGGCACCCTCTGCCCTCCCTCCTCTGTCCCCTCTCCTGGACCGACGTTTGTCCTCTCTCAGGACCTTATACATGGCGGCTCCCCCAGCGCCGTCTCAGCCCTCTTCTCTTCCCCACCTGGGGGGCCTCATGTACTCTGAGAGCTTTCCAGGAAGGAGACCCCCAATTCCATCTCTCCAGGCCTGACCAGCCCTGACCAGCCCAGCCCCAAGCTCTGGACCAGCGTTTTCAAATGGGCTCCTAGATCCCATCCCCTGCCCCGGCCGACCCCGTCCCACACTGAACACAGGCTCTTTCCTCCATCTGAACGAGCAGTGTCATCACGTTCCACGTTAACTGCGTTGGAAATGTGGGCATAATATTTGATTCCTCCTTCTCCCCACCCCTTATACCCAGCCTGTCACCAAGGTCGTCTTTCCGTTGTTACTCCACCGCCATTTTGCGAGGTTAGGTCTTCCTTCTCTTGAACCTGGCCTTCCCCAGGGGCCTGCCTGTTCATCTCCCTGCCCCTGCCCTTCCCGTCTCGAATCCATCCACACCCACTGATTCAACCAGCATTCCTGAGGTGCCTACTCTGTGCCAGTTCCTGTGCTGAGCTGATGCATCTGTCTCCCCCAGACCACCTCAAGTTTTATCTTTATATAAAGTACAGACATGTGCAAGTCACGTTTCTGTTCCAAATGCCTTGATGTACTCTGCACTCCCATCAGGGTCAAGCCCAAGATGGCACATGTCCAAGAGTGGGCCTCATCCTACCTTTTGAGCCTCCTGTGAGGGGCTTAGAGAGCCTGATTCTCACCAGAAGGATGACCGTGACTGGGGAGTCAGTGGGCACCGTGTTCCTGCCTGACATGATCCTGCAGAATCACCCACGCTGATGACACAAGGAGAACAGGCAGCAGGTTTTGAGGGATCCAGCAGCGTCCTGACAACAGGAGCCTTGTCAGTGGTTAGTCTGAGGTTATGAGAAATTTTTGGTCGGGGAGTGATCAGAGAGGTTAGCATGGGATGGAAGAGAAAGGGGCAGGTGGCGCCCATTGTTGTTGTCAGGGTAGGGGTCAGGGAAAGAGGGAGGAAAGGCCAAATGGACTATCTGTTGGGTTTTCCCAAGGTGCATTCTGGACTCCCTTAGCCCCTCCTGCTGTCCCCTTCTGGTCACTCCTGTGAAAGGTCCCTGCAGAAGAGATCTCAGCCTCGGCCTGTGCCTTGCTGGAGGTCAGTCACCAGAAATCTGTCCCTCAAGTCCCTCCCAGGCCACATCTGGACTCTCAGGGCATGCTCTGAAAGGGCAGGGATTGGCCTCAAAACAGCTAAGACCCAATGGCAGGATCAGCTGCCCCAAGTGAGCACACAAAGGACCCTGACGTATCAAATTTGGTGCAAAGTGTGCGTATTCTCACTGAGCAGAGGAGAAGAGATGACACATTTAGAAAGAATCCTGGACAGAGGCAAAGGCACCTGTTCTGGGATCAGATCTCTGCCCGGCCACTGACCCACTATGTGACCTTAGACACAGAACTTGACAAGTTACCTTACAATGCCCCGGTTTCCCCATCTGCACAAGGAAGGTGATTATACTACTTACCTCAAAGTGTTGTTGGAGAGATTTCATGATAATAGCACTTACTATGTGCATTAGTTGAGCACTTATTTTGTGCCAGCCAGTCTTTTAAATGCTTTTTTATATATTAACTCATTTGGTGTATGAAAATAATTTTGTGCAGGGTACAAAGCAAATGCTTGGGAGATGTTAGCTATCTTTGATAGAACTGACATTCATGGTGAGAAGAGGCACTGATTTTTTTTTCACCTCTCTCTCTTGACACCAAGCTGAAGGTAATCTCATGCAATGAATAACTGAGAGGTAGAGAGAAGAAGGAAGGAGAATGACAGATGAAACTGGCTGAGTATGTGTCTGGGACACGCAAAGTATCTCTGAACCCCTTGACCCCTCCCGCTCCATCCCTGCATTCTAAAGGGCAGGCACTTGCTCTGTGGCCAAGACTGCACTCAGCCTCAAGTAACCCTGGCCGACCCAGCCAGCAAGCAAAACCCCGGGGAAGACAAATAAAGAAAAAATATCTTACCATCATCTGTGGTGTGGAGAAGCCACGGATCTAGAAAGAAATCAAATTCATCTTAGGCGATTCTGCTGTTTGTAAATGATCTACAGTCACAGAAACTGGCTTGAAGTTCACCTCACAACAATGCCACAGGGTGCTGTGGTTCAATGTTGGGTTTCTGTGCCTGCAGCATTCTTGCTGAAAGTGTTTGGGGTTTTGCAATAGACCTTTAAAACAAGTGGGTCGGATATGGGGTGTTCAGTAATATTAGATGTAATAAAGTACATGTCTCCTTACCAGGCCCTCTAACACTAGTTATAGCCCCAGGATGTGATCTATGCTCGGGAGGCACCCAGCTTATTTCATGCTCTCAGGTACTATCTTTTCTGCCATACAGAATGCATCTATCTCAGTGAAGTTTAAGGATTTCGTGGATGGGCGCCTTGTCTGAGCCCTCTCCACAGACGAAGGGGAGGATGTCCGGCCTAAGGGGACGGCACGGAGGGGCAGCGTGGCACAAAGTGGAGACTGTGCCCGACTGCTCATTGCTTGATGTGTCAGTTTGAGACGTGACCAAGGATGAGCATCCGGGAGATGTGCTCATGGATACGTCTCTGAATTTGCCTCCATCATCTCCACGCAGATTTAGACGACGACTTAGAAAGCAGACAAGAACTGAGTCTGGCTGCAGCAGAAAGCAGACAAGAACCGAGTCTGACTGCAGTTGCCCACACACCTGCTCTTCAGCCAGTTGCCCCAAAAGACAAACGGTGTTCTACCACCAATGGCAGGTGACACTTCCAAACTTTGTTGATCAGAAGCCATTTTTTTCTAGAGCTTCAGAAAATGTATCAAAGGCACAGTTTGGGGAATGGGACCTAGAGATAACCTCCCATCAGCACACTACGCTGGTAAGCTACACGATATAAGGATGGCTAAGCATGGGGAGGGGGGAGTATCTGACTGCAGGGGGAGGGCGGCTACTGTCAACCTAAGTCTGTACCTATTCCCTCAAGTTCCTGGCAACAGTGCCAATGACTAACAGAAAAACACTCTTCCTTTCTCCTCTGTCTGGCTAACTCCACCATCAGCCCCGGACCTCAGTTCACCTGTGACTTCCTCGGGGCTGCTCTCTCTGATGGCTTGAGCATGGCTCTCTTGCTCTGGACCTCTTGCTGCAGCACCTATCACAGCTGTGGTCGTAACTGTGTGCTCAGAGATTAATGTCTATCTTTCCATTAGACCCTGAGTCCCTGCAGGGACTTCTCCTGTTTAGAAGGATCCTGGTAGGACCTCTTCTGGCCAAACGAGGTGGCACGGATGTCGAAGCCGTTGTGAAAGATGTGTAAAAGTTCAATGTCAGCAATTCACTTATGGAAAAGTCTTTACATCAACAAGTCAGACTTACGATGTAGCCAATAACCATTTGGGAAAATGTTAAAAGCCTGCATTTACTTGACATTAAGCAAAACACAGACATTAAGAAAAAATAAGTTTAAAAAGGTAGCCCTTCAAATATATACACGTATCTTCTGTCGCTTGCTTTGGAAATTTTTAGCAAAGTCCCATAATTACATTGTAAACATGAAAACTTAATTCAGTCCTGGGCCATGCAGCATGCTTGCTCAACGTGTGGTCTGCAGACCATCCTTACTTTCGGTTATATAAAAATGCAGATTCCTGAGCCCCACCCCATACCAGCCAAATCCGAGTGTCTGGAGTGGGGAGGTGAACTCTAAGGACCTGCATTCTGCCAAATATCCTAGTTGATTCTGATGTGCACTGAAGTTTGAGGCAAAGGCAAATTAAAACTGAAGAAGAACCTAATTGTATAACCACATGGTCCATTTATGCTGTAGCTGAAAGAAGTTTCTCTTGCCCTTGTATTTCCATACAGGACACAAATCATATTCTTATGCAACCCTCATACCATTCATTAAAGTCCAGTGAGGCAGTGTTTATTCTTTTTGATATAAATAACTGTATAGAAGGATAAATAAATTTTAAACCAAATACAGGATGCTGTTTTCAAAGTACTTACCACGTGTTCTGGGAAGATCTGATTCAGAAACTATAAAGGAATAAAAGAAAAATCAGACGCACGCATGTTTCATGCACAGGGAACCCTAACCAAGAAATCCACCTTTGAGCCATTGCTTTTCTTACAGTTGACTCTGAACTAAAGATGTAACAACTGCATGTAACTCAACAGCAACAAATCTGGAATCTGTTTTTGAAACTTAATTCAAATCGAAAAGTTTTCTTCAGGCTCTAGTGCAACGAGAGGTCTAGGCTTGCTTCTAAAATGCCTCAAAAGTCCACACTTGTGTCGTCTCTTCTCCTCCTTCACACACCCAAGGGTGCTGATTTTTAAAAGCTTAATCATGGCAGAAGATTTTGTACATTTTCTAACCTGGGGACCTGGGGTCATATTCAAGAGTTTTATATGTGTCATCTTAGTTAATCCTCATACAACCCCATAGGGAAACTGAGGCTCGGGTAGGTGACCCAAATCAACTGACTAGTAAGTGACAGGGGCAGGATTTGTACTCAGACAGTTGCTCTTAACCATTTCACTATTCTGCCTTCCAGTATATATATTTTTAACGTTTGTATTATTGGGCCCAAATCATGGTCTGCGGTTTTGCACAGACAGGTATGCTCATGCGTGCACAGGACTAGAATAAAAGAGGAATTAGGAAGCAGAAGAAGTTAGCCTTTAAAGCATTGACTGAGGCAGGGGTATTCATTATTTCCCCAAGACCTGTTAACAATTCTAGAAAAGAAGAGAAATGTGATTCTATCCAGAGAGGCTCAGTTAGAAGCTGCTGTCCCTGTCTGCCCCTGCTGCCCTGCTGTCTGTAACCCCTGCTGGACACCCAGTGGGGCAGTCTGGGGGACAGAGACCTTAGGAAAGAAGTGTGGCTGGAGAGAGACTTGCATGGAAACTTGGGGCCTATCTTATGGTCAGTATGGAACCTCACAAGGAAGGAGCTAAGGGTCCAAGTGGACCCCCTCAGAGGACCTGTCCTACATCTAAAACCCAGCAGGACTCTCTGCAGCAGTCCCTCCTGAGTTCTTGGGGGTGGCCTTGGGCACCACAATCGCCCAGCTCCCGAGTGTGATAGAGTTACCAGAGCTGAGTGTCTGTGTCTCCCGAAAAGCAGTTTCTCTGGTGTCGCTCACTGTTGATGTTGCTGAAAATACAAGGAAAAATAGCCAAATGAGAGGTCTTCCGAAAACAAGAATTAAATCCGGACCCACCCTCCCACCCGCTAATTCAAGCAGGGGAGAACGTTGCATTACTCTTTGCCTTGGAGGGTAGCTGGACCCATCATTCATTAATTGATTCACTCAGGGAATATGGACCAGTCTCTGACCGCACAGGGGACACAGGACAGTAGGGATCCATCACAGAGGGTAAGGTGTAGTCCTCTGGAGCTCAGAGGCCACCTGGCAGCCAGACTTGCTAACCGGTGACTCTCCATCTTGGCCAATGAGGAACACAGTGGAACGGGAATGGGAATCTCAAAAGAAGCAATTCCTAGGCTTGGGAGAAGGGCAGGAGGAATCCAGAGAGGAGAGGAGATTTCAACAAGGCTTAGAAGAAGACATAGACATACATCAGGAAAAAACAGGGTGGAAGTCGAGTTGCCAGATGAAACACAGGATGCCCAGTTAAATTTGAATTTCAGATAAACAATGAATACTGCTTTAATATAAGTATGTCCACAATATTACATGGGATATATGTATACTTAAGAAAAAAATTTATCTGAAATTCGAATTTAACTGGGTGCATTGTATTGTTATTTACAATATCCGGCTACTCTAGATGAAAGGCATCCCATAGGTGGCAGTAGACAAGAAGTTGTCTTAACTACCCTATATGTAACCCCCTAGCCAGATCCACTGAGGCTCTCCATCCTCTCTGTAAACCTACTGAACACTAGGGCTGGTACGCTAATATCTAGTACACTTGGCATCTTTCACTCCAACCAAGCTGTGTGATCGATTAAAGGCAGGTGTGAGTCCTGAACCTGTTTATGCTGGTTGTACCTGGCATTAGATTAAATTAAATATTAAGTAAATTGATCAAATATGGGTACAAAAAGAAAGATGTCTTTTAAAAAAAATAAGGCTGAATGCTTTGGAAATAAAATAAAATCAAGTTGCTAAAAGAAAGCAAGTGGGTTAAACAGCAAAAAGTAGAAGGATATGTAAAGCAACAGAACTTCTGCCCTCATACTGCTTCGCAAATGTCTTTCATTTCATGCTCTACTTTAGAGAAACTAAAATTAGAAATTATAGATAATGCCAGATGGGCGTAGTTTATATAAGAAAGACATTGCAGAATTGCAGAAGATCCCTACTGAGAGAGAAGCCTACAGCAACAAATTGGCAAATCAAAGTGTGTTTATATGTTTTAAGATAAAATGAAACATTTAAAATGTGTCTGTATCCTATTTTATGATTTCCCCATTTTAAACAACATTTTTGAAAAACCAACCAACTACCGGACCCAGTCACGTTAGAAAAGGGTTCCTTTAGAACAACGGCTCTTAAAACGGTTCCATGAATCAGCAGCACCAGCCAGCATGCGGGAATTTGTACAAAATGCACATTTTTAGGCCTCCCCCAGACTTAAGCATTTACCCTGGAGGTGGTGCCCAACAATATGTGTTTTTAACAGGCGTTCGAGGTGATTCTGATACACACTAAGGTTTGAAAACCGCTCGCTGTCCTGCAGCAAGAGCGTTTCCACACAGTGAGAGCGAATAATTCATTCCACAATCATTTACTGGCACCTCCTGCGCGCTAGACTCCAGTAGGCAGGGGGAATGTTGAGATTACACGATGCCGCCTCTGGTAATTGGCTCTAGTTGTCGAGACCTGCAGGTAAGCAATTACAGGACAGGGGACTGAGGGCTCCGATTGCTGGACGTCCGGGAGTCCGGCAGAAGATCACGCGAGATTTCCTGGAATGGGACCTGGACGTCCAAGAGGATGTGCGTCAGGCAGAGGGGAAGATGTGGGTGAAAATGGGCTCCGAGGAAGTAAAGACATTATGAGTAAACTTTCCTTTCGAAATAAACTCATGAGAATAAAACTACAAACTCTATGTGAAGCTTCTTGGCTGTCTCCTGGCAGATGAAGAGATGAATCGGGTTTCTGGATGGAAGGACTGAATATAGGAAAATCAGTCATTCTGAACTAATGCATAGGTTTGATATAATTTCCATCCAAAGGTTTTTCTTGGATTGATTGGTTCCTTAAAAAATGATTCTGAAGTTTATCAGGAAAAATAAATAGGCTAAAAATGACTGAGAAGTTCTTGAAAAAGAAAAAAATACTGATGGGGCATAGGGGCAGTGAGAGTGGGGCTGGGAGGTCTTGTCCACCTATGAACCTGGGAGACAGGCGACTTAGGTTCAAATTCTAGCTCTGCTGCTTATTTGGTCTCTAAACTTGGGCAAGTCATTAATTCTCACTCAGTCCTAGTTTCCGTATCTGCAAAAAGGTAGTTACACTAACCTACTTCACAAGGTTATTGTGAAGACAAAATCAGAAAAATATATCACGTGCTTAATATAGTGTTTGCCATGTAGTCAGCATTCAAAAAATTATTATTAGCTCCAAAATATTCAAAATAAAGCTATAAAATTAAAACAAAGTTTAAAAATTTAAATAATTTAAAAATTATTTTAGATACCTATTTCACACCAGAAAGCAAAATAATTTTCAGAACAGAAGAACTAGATTTTTTTAAAAACACACCAAAACAGGAAACTCATTAAATGTTTATCTGATTTCTGTGAAATTTCTAGGTGTTAAATCAACAGGAAATCACAAAGGAAAATAGCAATAAATTTAATCTTGTAAAAATATAAAATATTTGTGTGGAAGAAAATCAGAATTAAAAGGCAAACAACAAACTGGGAAAATATTTGTCATCAATGTAATGGACAAAGTATTAACATCCAAATTATAGAGAGAGTTTATATAAATCAACAAAGATGATACTAGCTTTCACACGCACAAAATAAATGGATAAAGGATATAAACAGACACTTCAAGGAAAAGGAATGTAAATGGCTTAAAAACATTCACCTTCACTGTAAGCAAAGAAATGCAAATTAAAAGAACTGTACACCATTTTTCACCCAACAATTCAGCCAAGATTTTTGACTGATAATATTCAGATCCAGTGAAGGTGTAGAAAATTGCCACTCTTGTTTTTTTACTGATTGGAGAAAGAATTGGTATATTGCTAGAAAATAATTTATCAATATGTTTTAAAAGTCTTAAAATGATCAACTCTTTGACTTAGTAATTCCACTTCTAAGAACCTAGCCAAAGGAAATCATAATTTACTTAATGTGGACAAAGATGCATGAGCAAACATGATCTTCACAGTATTAGCCATTATAATTACAGAAAGAACCTGAAAGGGGGTGGAAGAAATAGGGAGAGGTTGGTAAAAGGGTACAAACTTTCACTGATACCATGAATAAGTTCTCAGGATCTAATGTAAAATATGGGGACTATAGTTGATAACTCTGTATTTACTGTACAATTGGAATTTGTTAAGAGAGTAGAACTTAAATGCTCTCACCAAAATAAAATATAAAAATGTGAGGAGATGGATATGTTCATTAACTAGGTGGGGGAGAATCTTTTCACAATGCATATACATATCAAATCACCACGAGGTACTCTTTAAATATCCTATAAATTTCTTGGTCAATTGTATCTCAATAAAGCTGAAATTTTAAAAAAAAAAAAAAAAGGAGAAAACCTGAAAAAACTTTTCTCCAAAAATCATGATTGCATGTTAAAATGTTCAGAATATAAACTATAGAAAAACTGTATATGAAAAGATATCACTTAGGGACTTCCCTGGTGGTCCAGTGGCTCAGACTCCAAGCTTCCACTGCAGGGGACACAGGTTCGGTCCCTGGTCGGGGAACTAAGATCCCTCATGCCACACAGTGCGGCCAGAAAAAATGATATCACTACATACACACATAATTTGAAAGAAATACATATTTTAACAAAGGCAATCTCGGGTGATAGGACGATGAGAGTTTTCACCTTCTCTCTGTTTTTCTCTAGCTCCTACATTTCCCACACTAACTATGCATTAAAAGCTGTGGTTTGAGGCTGAAGGCATGAAATGAGGTGGTAGGTAAGGTAGGAGGCAGATTCTTTTAGGTTCGCAGGGAATTGGGGTTGTAGCCTAAAAGAAAAGAACAAGGATGAAAAAGAGAAAGAAGATCAGGAAAAAATGAAGCTAAGGATAAAACAGAGAGGGAGGAAGAGGAGAGAAAAAGAAGGAAGGGAGAGGGGAGAGGTAGGGAGGGGAGAGTTAGGAAGGGGAGGAGATGCTCATATCTTTTAGCAATTAGGACATTCCGGCATTAAGCTAAGTGCTCTACCTGTAGTATCTCATTTTATCTTCACAATATCCTTTATGGTAGAATTATTACACCATCTATTCTATAA
Organism: Balaenoptera musculus; assembly: GCF_009873245.2. Classification (NCBI taxonomy): domain Eukaryota; kingdom Metazoa; phylum Chordata; class Mammalia; order Artiodactyla; family Balaenopteridae; genus Balaenoptera; species Balaenoptera musculus. The sequence continues at coordinate 9,245,090 of NC_045800.1, forward strand.
AAGAGAAATCCAAGGCTTAGGGAAGGAAAACAACTTGTCAGAGGTCACACAGGTGAGACAGAGTGAAACTGATGGCGGAAGTCGAGTGCACTGACCCCAGAGCAAGTGTGCTGACAGCTCAGCTCCACTGCTTCCCAAAATTCAAGTGAAAACACTGAGATTCCACTTCAACTTGTCAGAAAGCAAGACATTGTGAAATAATAATATTTAGTAATGGAGAGGCTGTGGTCAGTATTGTTCCTGATACGGTGTCTGGCTCCCCATAAACTATACATAAGGGAAGAGAAATACTTCACGGGACCTGGCACAGGGCACAGAGGGGATGTCTCAGGGCACAAGCACCCTCTCGCCTGCCCTTCCATTACCATCAGCGGGAGCCTTTGTTAGGCTCTTGGTGATGCACTGTGTTGTACTAAGTGAGCAAGATGTGGTCCCTGCCCTCCAGGGACTCCCGGCACGGCAGGATCTCTAGAAAAATCCACAGATGATCTAGTGTAAGAGTTAAGATGTTATGGGAGAATAAGAGTGGTAACCATAGGGTGACACACTGCATGTGTGTGTGTGTGTGTGTGTGTGCGTGCGTGCGTGTGTGTGTGTGTGTGTGCGTGTGTGTGTGTGTGTGTTGAGAGTACATGTCAGGGTTCCTGGATGGGACAGTGTCCATCGTATTTAAAAATAGCGGCTAGATTTAGCCAGGGGAGGGGAGGGAGGAGGGGAAGAATAAGACTGCGTTCCAGGTGGAGGGAACAGCATGAGCGCAGTCACCATGGCAAGAGGCAGCATTACTGCCGGGCCTGAGGTGGGCAGGACAGGTTGCTTTGTACTGTAGACATCCCGCTACCAAGTATCCTGGAAAACAGGTGGAACAAATAAAATCATGGGGTGGAAAACAGCAGGGAACAAGTGGGAACTGAAACCCAGGTCGGGGTCTGGAGACACAGGAGGCTGGAGAGGATGGCCGGGCGGGAACGCAGGGTCCCGGTGCCAGGCTGTGACGCTTTGGGACTCGGTCCAGGGGCATGGCCTTGGACTTTATCTTCTTTCTGTAACATTCCACACCTAGCCTGGACTGAGTGACATAATGCCCAGGGGGGATTTTGCACAGTAAAGATGAGTTGCAGCCAAGAGAACTGGCGAAGGAGTAATTAGACGTCTGTGGGGTCTGTTTAAGTGATAACAGAAGCGCCTCCCCCAGTCCAATGTCACCGGCATAAGGACATCTCACAGTGCCTTAAAGTCCTTCCATTGCATTTCCTCCTTCTTTTCATGGCGTTAATCATTGCCAAAACCCCTGATAAACTGTGAAAAGGGGAAGTACAGGCATTAACACTTTGCTAGGAATTAGTTTGTAAGCAATTATTACTTTCTTATTTTGCAAAACATTGACCTTGAAGAAATGGGACCAAGGGAAGTTGAGTTAAAATAAATTCTTTCGCAATAACTTTACAGAGTTATAGAAAAGTTGCAGAAAATACAGAGAGTTCCCATATACTCTTACCCAATTTCCCCTCATGCTAACATCTCACATGACTGAGGTACATTTGTCACAATTACCAAATCAACAATGGTACATTCCTACTAACTAAACTCCAGACTTTATTTGGATTTCACCAGTTTTTCCTTTTTCTAGGATCCAGTCCAAGATACCACTTTGCATTTAGGAAGTTATGTGAGGAAAATGCCTAGGAGAGTAACAGTGGACGGCACCCAGGCCCCCTCACACCTTCCAGGTGCCAGACACCGCGTGGGTGACCTCAGGGCTATACAACCCTGTGAAGCTGGAACACAACCCCAATTTACCAGTGAATAAAATGAGGCTTGCAGAGGCTCCAGAGCTGGTAAATGGCAGAACCAAAGACATTGCCAGGATCCTAGAGCCCAGCACAAACCTGAGCTCACTGACTCTTTCTCAAGAATTTGTGCAAAGACCGGAACTGAGAAGAGTGTCTGCTGCATGGGTTCCCCCAGCACAAAGCTCCCCCGGGGGGCTCCAGCACTCCTCAGCTCTCTGCAAGGAAAAGCAGGGGTTAATGGGCCAAAGCCGCTACCCGCTACCCGAATGCCAGCAGACCTCCTTCTGGTTCAAATCCCGGCCCACCGCCTGCAACAACTGCTGACTTTGGACGGGACACAGAACCTTTCTGAGCCTCAGTTTCCTCATCTGCAATGTGAATACCTAACTTGTTAGCAGATTTAGACAAGGGAAGATAGGTACCCTGTCTCACAGAGCGCCTGGTACAGAGCCAGCACTTTGCAGAGGGTTAATTCTTACGTCTAAAATACAAATGCAGGCACACATGTATGTGTGTGTCTGGGCATATATGTGCACATAACATCATGTCAAACCACAAGTTCCCTCAAGCCACGCATAGAGGCTGCCTTAAGCCCCTTTGTAGATAAGGACATGGCAATCCGCTCCCTGTCCTTTAGGGGCTGACATGAATCCCCTGTCACTTTTCAGAGCCAGTGCAAGTCCAGGGATTAACTTCGTACTCATAAAAGCTGGAGCTAAGAACACTGCCTTCCATTTTCAAATATTTTGATGGAGGCACAAACTCCAGCCCCCAGATTGTCCAGAGCCAGTACCCCCTGAGGTCCTCCTGACAAGAAGGGAAGGTGGGTGTCACCTGTCAGCGTGTTCCTGGTCAGAGACAGAGAGAGAGAGAGACAGAGAAAGAGAGAGACAGAGAGAAAAAAAGAGAGAGCTAATAGACAGACTGGCTAATCGTCCTGTTCACTTAGCATCTTAGTAAAATGACATTGAGATTCAAGGTCTCACTGATTTGTCCAGGGCTCTTTCGTGTCCATTTTATCACGACACTCTAAGAACACAAAGATATGCTTGACTAACTAAGCTTCAGATCATTTCTCTAGGACTTCCCTGGTGGTGCAGTGGTTAAGAATCCGCCTGCCGATGCAGGGGATACGGGTTCAATCCCTGGTCCGGGAAGATCCCACGTGTCGTGGAGCAACTAAGCCTGTGCGCCACAACTACTTAGCCTGCACTCTAGAGCCTGCGAACCACAACTACTGAGCCCACGTGCCACAGCTACTGAAGCCCACGCGCCTAGAGCCCGTGCTCCGCAACAAGAGAAGCCACCGCAAGGAGAAGACTGCGCACTCCAACGAAGAATAACCCCTGCTCACCACAGCTAGAGAAAGCCCGTGCGCAGCAACGAAGACCCAATGCAGCCAAAAATAAATAAATTAATTATTTTTAAAAAAGAGAGAATTTAACTGCATCTTATTAAAAAAATTATTTCTCTAAAGTAGTGACACACACAAACTTGCAATCTTCATGATCTTATCTGTGCTCAGCCACTTGATCTGATTCTGCTCGGTAAATATTAATTAACAAGCCAGACACACCTGCAGAAAGAAGTCACATTATGAGCATTTCCAGGGCAATCTTTTCTGCCCATTTTCATCAGTACACAAACTGAGGGCTTAACCAATGATGACAAAGTTTTAGGGTCTCTTAATAGTGCACACTTTTCCTTAATTTCAGGAATTTTTCTAAGACCAATCAATCATTTCCTTAGTTGAGTGACTCACTGTAGACACTGACATAATGATTGACTTTTTCTAACTACAACCACGGCATTTCTCAGCCAGAAACAAAATAAAAATACTTGCAATTACAATGATCAGCAAAGAATTGCCCCCACCCTTGATAGAAAACTCCCCTTGAGATGGAAAGTCTAGCACCAAGAAACAGATATAATTTGCCATGATTTGGATTTAGAGCAGTGAAATTAACAAATGTAGCAATTAGATATAATACCTGTAGATAGAACTTGACCCCATAAAAGACATATTTCAAGGATGACTGTGGAGATCCCCATTTTTCTGGGTTCTTCTCAATTTGAATAAAAATGCCTTGATATTTATAAGTTCCTAGCTAAAAGGAGGCGTGTCTTCTGGGGTACTCTATTGCTACTGCTGCCGTAAAGATAAAGGAAGTAAGTGACTTTTCTAACAATCGATGGTTAATCTGTGGGAACAATTTAGGTGTGTTAGATTGATTGTCATATGAAGAGTCTGGCTATTCCCCAACTGCAAAAGCACTGACATTAGCGATGCAATTTCCACTTCCTTCTAGGTGAACCTCTAAGTCTCTCGAGTGCTCCCTGAATATGGGCTTGATTTTAATCTTGGAGAATGTGAATGAATTTGTGGGAAGACTGCTCCAAGATTCAGGGCAGAGCAGGATGTGGACTGCTGAGCAAATACAGGACCTGGTGCCAAAGGGGAAAAGCATCTCTTGGGGACGATTTGCCCTGGCACGGCGGTCTCCTGTTGGCCCTTTGCCTTGGCGAAATGAGGATGGCGTCAGTGCAGACATGACTGGAGAGCAGAAGACGTGAGTGATACCCATGGATTCCACGGGCTTATACTAGCTTTAGCCGTCACCTTCTGCCTCTGACACGGATTCCATAACCCAGGAGCTGAGAACATGGGACCTCAAACTGAACCACCTCCAACCATTCACAGTCTTTGATTTCTTGCCCTTGGCATTCACATTGTCTGACCCTTGGAGCTTTGCAAACCCACCACACCTGCCCCCAGCCTTGCCTGCAATCCCTCTCTTACGTAGGTATCGCTTTGGGACCCACAGTCTTTCTTTATCACCAGACTCTGGTTTTACCCCGACAATCTACCAAGAAGGTTTCCTGTCGTTTATTTTTTATCAAAACTCTATTGGTGGTTGGTAACTCTTGGTTAGAAGCATATGGCTTTGTAGGACTTGCCTCTGTTATCGTGGCCTGAGTGAGCCATGTCCCGTCTTTCAGCTGAGATGTGGAGGCTATGAGATGACACCTTGGTTTCCTTGCCACGAGCTGTTAACCCCTAGTCTCCTGGTGCTTCATTCTGGAAGGATACCAGGAGCCCATGCCTTGTATCAGCCACCAAGCGGGATTTAGGGCTGGATGTCTGCATTTGGCTTCATCCAGATGAAAGTTACTTTCAACCTTGGATTTCTTTTTTAATCCTATAGCTCTTCCCATCGTTCCCAAGTTCCTCCTCTCCCCTTGATGAGAATAGGCAAATTTCCGCAGGATAACCCCACTCTTTTTCATTCTCCTACTTTCAGTCCAACAATTGATGAGAGTCAGGTGACTAGAGAACCAGGATACACATCTGCTAGGGAATGCCTCAGACCGGACAGCACTGTGATTCCTCTTACGGGGGTTATGATTGTTCGGATCTTGAAGTGCTGGGCTGAGAATGATTGTGAAGTGCTGAGTTTGGGATCATCGAAAAAGAGTGCTGTGATTGATTCGTAATGCCTGCCCTGAGCACAGCAGAGAAAAATAGAGGAAGGAGTACAAAATATCCACGAGGGAGGAGGGGGTACAAAGTGTCCCTCCCCCACAGAAGCACACTGTCTGGTCTTAGAGACAGACTTGCATGGTGACAATTACAACAGGGCATGAGTATTAATACAAGTTGCTATGGGAGAATACAGGGAATAAAACATGTAAATCAGATGGCAGAAGCAGTTTCTCTAAGGAAGTGAGACTTGAAATATAAGCAGGAGTCATCGGGCAAACAAGGGTGGGAAGACCAGATGCGGAACAGGAGTGACCTTCCAGGACTGCGTGAGAGTAGAGTGGGTGGTAGGGATCCTGCCAGGAGACTGTGGAGGAAACTCCATCAATAGCTCAGCTCAGAGCAGAAAGAACAGCACCACTTCCTCATTTTTGTCACTGTGATGACCCTGTCCTTTCCGCCCTGTGGTTAGCGTAAAGATCCTAACACAACAAGGGATTGTGAGCTTTTTGTTCAGAAGATACCAGGAAGAAGGAAGAGGAGGGAACCTACCTGTCATTTCAAAGCCAGCTGGAGAGGGGTCCAGGTGGGAAAATGGGCGATGTCACTGGAGCAGGAAGGAGGTGGGGTCCTGGAGGTGCGGGAAGAGCACAATGGGGCCGCAGGCCACCTGCCACAACAGTGTGGGTCCTTCATCACCAGGACCCCACCCTGACCCAAGGCCCTTTGTGTCCCACGGCCTTTTATCAGACCCCGTTCAGAGTGGTCTTCCTCTTGTGTAGAGAGGAGGGTACTGGAGAGACCCACCCCTCTCAGAGGGCCAGCCTTTCCCCTGCCCACTGGTTAGAAGCTTCTATGTCAACAGCATGTCTGGGTAGAAGACCAGAGCTACAGAACTCCATTTCCTAATGAAACCTAACATTAAGAACAGCAGGAAAGGGGGCTTCCCTGGTGGCGCAGTGGTTGAGAATCTGCCTGCCAATGCAGGGGACACGGGTTCGAGCCCTGGTCTGGGAAGATCCCACATGCCACGGAGCAACTGGGCCCGTGAGCCACAACTACTGAGCCTGCGCATCTGGAGCCTGTGCTCCGCAACAAGAGAGGCCGCGATAGTGAGAGGCCCGCGCACTGCGATGAAGAGTGGCCCCCGCTTGCCACAACTAGAGAAAGCCCTCGCACAGAAACGAAGACCCAACACAGCCAAAAATAAATAAATTAATTAATAAATTTAAAAAAAAAAAGACAAAATAATATGCCCAAGCATGATTCCAGGAGAGTTTAAAAAAGAACAGCAGGAAGAAGGAAAAGCTCATTAAAACTCCAGGACTCGGCCCTCAGACCCCATTTCGCAAGGACCTTCCTCAGGTGATTATGGTCCTGATGACCACCTGCTCTTGAAAACTCCAGAAGGCAGAACCAAGCGCTGGGCCTCAACCCGGGAGGCATGGCCTTCACTGGGGAGAATCCTCTATAGGGGTCCCTCACGGCTTTTTTTAAGAGGCAGAACACTTTCCTAAATTGAAAGTCATGGGGAAGCTCCAAATATTAACATTAACAAATCAGCGGGACCACTCTGAGTGTGGCAGGGGAGTCCCTGCGAGCTCAGCCAATGCCACCAGCCCCTGTCCTCCTAGAGGGCAGCCTGTGGCAGAGCTGGGGGTTCCCTGATGGAAGCCAGCCCCTCCCTTTCCAGACCAGGAACTGGAGGCCCAGCGAGCCTCCTGGGGTTGCCAGAGGCTCTGCCCTGATACTGAGCTGGGTCCCAAGTAGACACCGCAGAGCAGGCACCGGCCCTCAACTTGGGTTATCTAAGCCCCTTTCCCCAGAGGTTGGCTCTACACCCTTTAGGCCACCTGGGTCCTCCCACCCTGTGAGGTCTCTGATCTCTGAGCCCGGGAGCCCCGTGACCTGGGACAGACCTAGGTGGGAAGAATCGGGGGCTGTGGCCTCTCAGGCATCACCGTATGCTTCCAGGTACTGGGTCCCAGGGGTCTGTGTGACCATGGATCCCCTTAGGGTGTCAGCTTGACCTCTAAAATCTAATATTACTGTCGCTGAGTAGCCTGACATAATTGTTAGCCATTGTTACCATTGTAACAACCCTCTGGGCACTGTGTATGTGATACGCACAATGTTGCAACATCACTCAGCTTTGCCCTCAGAGAGCCTGTCTTCCCAACCAGGTTACCAGGGACCCGCACCCCACCCACCCAGCCCCCAGCCTGAGGACCGAGCTGAGTCTCATCCTTTCCTGCTGCTCCTCTGTAACTGGGAGCTTCAAGCCGAGCAGGTGTTCAGTCGGCATTGGTTGTTGAAGGTGGCTGTCAACAGCAGCACCGCCCCCTGCCCCTGCCTTCCAGGGTAACCTACAGCCTCGAGCAGGGGACAATCCAGGGACAGGAAGTGACACGCAGAGCCAGGCCAGTGTCCAGGGCGGCAGAAACTGCCTCCCATGAGAAGGATGGAGAGTAGAGGCCTGACACAGCTCTCTGCTCACCAGGGTGCAGTCCAACTGCAGAATCTTCCAGCAACAAACACAGCCCTCTAATGACCCTTGAAAATAGAAGGCTCACCACATTCTTCTCATCTTTCTCAGAGCAACGCGGAAAGCCCTCACCATGGATTACAAGGGCCCGCTCAACCAACCCCCATGACCTCTCTCCCCGCAGCCCACTCTGGCAATCATCCAGCCCCAGGACCTTTGCACTTGCTGTTTTCTCTGCCTGGAAGACTTCTCCCCCAGAGATCTGTGAGTTCACCCCTCCCCTCCTTCAGGACTTTTCTGACATATCATCTCCTCCGGACAGACTTTCCTGACCATCCCTCCCCAGCACTCCCTACCCCCTCCACAGCCCTTCTCACCATCTGGCCTCCTTATATTTTCCTTCTTTATTCTTTTGCCTGTCTGCCCACTAAAACTTAAGCTTCACGAGGCAGGAATTTGTGTCTGTTTTGTTTACTGCTGTATCCCCAGAATCTAGAACAATACTTAGCACATAGTAGGTACTCAGGAAATATGTGTAGAATGAGTTGACTGAATGAGTGTGGGCAGATCGGAAGAGGAGGACCAGGGCTCTTTACCCAGATGGTTTGAGTGAGTTCTACATTAACTGGGTGCCAACAACGTGCTGAGGATTATGTTATCCATACCTCTGTTCAGTCAACAAATAAGTGCTGAGCACCTACGATGTTCCAGGAACTGCTGTAGGTAATAGGGCTGAAGTTCAAAGCCAGATAGACATGACCCCTGCCTTCCTGGGCTTTATAAACTAGGGCAACACAGACAATAGGCAAGAGAGAAATACATAGGGAGAAACATTTCAGATTGGGATAAGAATTATGAAGGAAATGAACAAGGTGATAGACTAGCAAGTATCTGTGGTAGGGAGGGCTATTTGGATAGGGTGGTCAAAATCTCACACTGGCTCAATAACTCCTTCAGAGATTCCTCATCTGAGGCTCAGAGAAGTTAAGTAACTTATGAAAGTCACACAGCTAGAAAGTGGCAGAGCCAGAGCTTGAACTGAAGTCTAACTCCAAAGCCTGGTATTTTTCCACTAGACTCCAAAGCCTTCCCCTTCCCCCAAGAAGACTGTGTTTCCATTCAAATGGCAGGCCTTGTGTCTAAGTGCCCCCCACCGAAGGATGCCTTGCTATTCAGAAACACTCAAAGGAATGGGTAGAGAAGGAAAACTGGCTCTGATGTCATCAGAACAAGCACAGAATTTTTTGACATATGCCCCACAAAAGATGTTAAGTGGCTTCTCCCTGAAAGAGTAAAAGGAGAATATCTTTAAAGGCAACACTAGATCTAGACCAACATGGTTGGAAGTGGTATCGGCAAAATTGCAGTGCCCAATAGGCTCACAGCAAAGTGGGAAAATAAAACATCAGAGATGTGACCATCTCCCTGGAGTTATTTACTCCTTAACACTTTCCCTTAAGGTACATGAGGTTGGTGGAGCCCAGCGCACTGCCCTTCCAAGGGGGTTATTGCAACTGAGCAGGGAAGCCTCAAGAGTGAAGGTCTAACAGCAAAGTGAAGGAAGCGCAGGGCAGTGGGGGACAGTGGGGGTGGCTGCTTCCGGCGGGGCTGTAGACGGGGTGGCAGCATCATGGAGTGTTAGCCTTTTCAAGTTCAACTCGCTCCAGTGTGATCAGATTCTAGGAAATCCAGTTACATTAATTACACTCGCCAGACACGAATTGGTGAGCCAGGAGACCAATTCATTCATTTGCAATTGGAGTATACTTTGACTAAAGAATTATTCTGCTTGAGAGATCAAATTATATGCCAGCAGTTTGCTTGGGGAACAAAGAATAAGAACAAGGAAACTGGATAGTGTCCAAAAGAAACTCTTATCAAGATAATGGAGCCTGTCATTACCCCATTTTGGAAGTCTCAGCATAAAGAACCGTTTTGGGTTCCTCTAAATGCTTGTCATCCTGTCTGCCCTTCCAAATCCCCGACATGGGGTCCCTGGTAAGTAAGAGACACAGGAGACTCAGATAGACCACCTCCAACCAGAGCATGGGCGAACTTGGGCCACAGCCAAGTTGGTTCGTTTCATAATTTTTCAAGTTCGATTCAGTTGCTTCAGAAGGGTGGCATGTGACAGTCTTCTTGTTAAATTAAGGGACTAGAGTTCAGTTACTTTAGGTGAAGTCTTGTGGTCCAAAGGGGCTGATGATGGGTCTACTGAAGGGTTTCCTGAGTTGCAGGAGAATCCTTCACCCCCAGCTCCTTCAACACCTTTACACATGACTGGGCAACAACATAGAGGGAGGGATGAAACAGAAACAGAAGTTGCCACCCGTACGCATGACAATCTAGAAAGACTGAACCACCGGCCAAGCCAACCATGATTAAATGTACCCAAATCACACTTGTCTTTGAGTCTAAAAATCAACTGCACCAGTCCTGGATGGTGGGGGTGGGTGGTGGGTTTTTACATGTGTAAAAACCACTGTAACGTTAGAATCGACCGGAAACATAATAGGAGTGCAGTGGGAAAAGGCGCCACCAAAAGTGAATCGGTCTCAGGGCATCTTAATTGCTGCTCAGGCATGGGGTGGGCCTGAATGAGGAAGAACCCACTTCCCTCTGGATGAAACAGACCATACCTCAAGTACTAGCTCAGGTTCGTCCGGCCATTTGATGCACTAAACCACTGGAGCTCACAGTGTGGTCCCTGGACCACCAGCACCGGCATCACCTGGGCACCTGTTAGAACTGCAGAGTCTCAGGCTGCAGGGTGGGCCCCAGCAACCTGCGGGGGCTCCGAGGCTCACCCTGCACTACACAAACCTGCAGGGAACGCTGCCTACGCGGCGGGCTCACTTGCCCAGCCAGGGACGCGCAGGTGAGTAAAGCAGGGCCCTGAACTGCAGGGACAAAGCAGGGCCAGTGGTGGTGGGGAAGGAGATTGTAGAGATGATGGTAGCTGAAGTCAGGAATGTAAGCTGGGGGCCGACTGGATGGCAAGGGCGTAGGGACAAAGGGGACGAGGGAGCCCAGGAAAACCAGTTCTACTTCAAGTCTCTGGGCTTCCAGGTGAAAGAGGCACCACATGGGACAGGGAGCCCAGGAGGAAGGGTGGGCACTGGGGACGATGAACGCTTTGGGGGGCTCTGCCCCCCTCTTGTCTTCCCTCTTGACGGACTCCATCTGTTCCCCCGGCTTCATGGACCTGGGACACGCACTCACCCCAGTCCTTTCTCCCCAGTCCCTGCTTCCCCCTCCCTCTTCGAACTTCCCTCTGGTCACCTCCACCTGCACCTTCAGTCGATGCAGCCCTGGAGGGGATGGGAGAGGGGCCCCCAAGATAAGATACTACACTGAAGGACAAGCAGCAGGGGTGGCCGAGACTGAGCCACAGATGACAGCAGCCCAGACCCCTGGACTGTGGTGTCCTCTCCACCCAGGGTGGGACGGGGAAAATGTTGGGAGGTTCCAAGGGTGGGGGTCTGGAAGGCGTGATGAAAAGGAGCAGTAAGGCTGGGGGTGGAGCAGATGAACTTGGGGGTCACCTGTGAAATGAGGTCTGGACCTGTCATCATCCGTGTGGAGGCACTGAGGACAGGGAGGGTGGAGGCTCGTGGCCGGCAGTGGTGTCTGGCAGCAGCACATCCGGCTGAGGTTCTGCAAGTTGCTAAGGTCTGGTGTGGCCATGGGATAAAGGAAGGTCACTGGGCAGAAGGGGTCCAAGAACCGAGGCGCTGCTGGACTCTGCACTTCAGCGTGACCCCGACCTGCTGTTCCCAGACATTTGCTTTCACAGCCCTATCAATTTTCAGATAAACGTTATTTGGGGTCATTTTTGTCCCCACAAGCCTGCCATGTTTTATTTGGTAAATGAAGATGCTTTTAAAGCCCAGTTTTCATCACCATTGTTTCACAAACTAACAGATGTTTAAACAAAAAGAATCGGGGATGACAGAAGATCAGATTCAAGGACCATCCTTCCTGAGAAGAGACCTGTTGCCTCATTTTGCCACAGATCAGTCCCTCTTCATCCTAGTGGCGCTGTCCACACGCCAGCATCTGGGGGCCAGCGGCAGATGCCAGGGGAGCATGCCTGCCTGAGAGGGACCGGGGCCGTCCAGTCTCCCCCGGACAGCCCCACTTCTTACTTCCTATCCCAGAGCCATGATTGCTGGAGCATCCGTCCACTGACACCAGTGTCCTGGCTGGGACGAGTTGACATGGCCCCCGCGCCCTCCCGCATCTGGCCCCTGCTCTCTGGCCGCCAGCCCGGCTGGCCTTCCTTCCGGTCCTCAGCCACACCACGTGCCCTTTCCCCTCAGGATCTGGAACTCTCGGATCACATCCTTCTCTCTCCTTCAACAGGGAGTGTGGGCCTTTCAAGCCAGTGAAACAACACCAAAGCAGAAGAGGAAAGCCATGTGGGCATCACAGGAGGGCGTGACACTGGTGATGAATGATCCACATTCAAACCCAGACTGACCATCCCCAATACTGTGGATCTTCACACTTCTCTGGGCCCCAGAGTTGGAGGGGAAATATGAGGGGAGCCCAGCTCTTAGCAGGAGCCCAGCAGGACCACCATCAGACCCCTGGGAAGGGCATCAGACCCAAGCCACCACTCTCAGTCTTGGAGATGAGGCCTGTATCCAACCTTTCATTCTGATTCTGAGGATAGAGGGCAGTGGCTCCAAACAGCAATCAAAGTGGAAAAAGAAGAACATCCCAAAGGACCCTTATCACCGAAGAGGAAAGCTTTTTATTTAAAAAAGGAGGATCATCTGTTGCCCACATTGGCTGAAGAGCCCACTGTAGTCCCAAAGTGAGCTCAGGTGGCAGGTGTGGCCCCAGGGACCAGGAAGCTGTGGCCACGGCCGCTCGGCTCCAGAGGGCTGGTTCACATTGAGGTTGAGGCAGTGGTTCAAATCCACTGCTTTGTTCATCAACAACCCTCAAGTTAGTCTTCGTTGTGGCCTTGACAGGTGGTGTTGAAAACCACAACACCTACTATAAAACTCCAAGGAAATTGGAACAAAAGAAGAGTCTTAAATGGGGACAGGGCAATGACAAGCACACAACACTCAGCCAAACCAAAGAAAACAAAGTGCCTTAAAAACAGCACAGCCATAATGGAGTTCTTATGCACGGCCAGCGAAGAAGGCAACGTGATTGATGGCCTCCACAAAGCTCTCACTGGGTCTCAGCTAGTTCCTTGAGTTAGAAATGTTTCGTTCATGTTTCCTTCTTCCTTGTTACAACACAAGACTCAGAGAGCCAGTGCACATGTGCGTATGTGTGTGTGCGTGCTTCACACACGCATGGGCGGTATCCCCCAGGAGATGCCTGACCGACCATCTGGGTGGATTTAATGGAACGAACACGTTTTTGCCGTAGCCTTTGATCCGGCTGAGAATTGAGCACCAGGGAGTCCAGTCCAGGAGGGAGCTGACCTCAGGCCAAGAGTGCCAGCCTGGCTTTACCCAAGGTTGGGGGAGATCTGCATGACCTGCACCACCTCTGGGGTCACTTCCGAGCCATTGGCGGCCTGGGCTCTGAAGAGGGGCTCTGGACTGGTAGGTGAGCCGGTGCCTAACCCTTTCCTGTTGCCGAAAGTGCCAGGGCATAGGGAGGGCTTTACCCCTTTCTCATTCAGCCAAAAGACTTATTCAGAATTCTCTCTCCTCCTCTGGGGTTGCCTCACACATTCTCAGAAAACCGGATTAACCCCTCTTGCCTCTCTCCACGAAGCCTTTTCTCTCCACACTCATGGAGTCAGTGGCCCCACTCACTCCCTGTCTTCCTCTGGCTCACATGCAACATTGGACGGGGCCCTAATTATTCTGCGTATCACAATCTGGGTCCTCCTTGTGAAATCAGGAACCACAGCTTCTACTCCGCCAGCACTGCATACCCAGCAAGATCTCAAACAGCACTTGAGGACAAGTTGCAAAAGCTGTCATGCTCTCAGCACCCTGTACTTAACCACAAAGCCTCACATACACTCTTCAGGTGAGACTCAGCCCACTTCACAGATGAGGAAAACTGAGGCTCGCAGAGGTGAAGTACCTACTCCCATGATCAAGTTTAATAAGTGAACAGAGTGGGGAGAACTCAGGACACAAGCCCACGACTGCCTGACTCAGATCCTACAAGCTCCCTGATGATACTGTTCTTGGCTGAGATTCCCTGATGGGATGTGATATTTCTCCCATAGTTTGTGTGCACCTGCCTTGCTCCAAAACAGTTTGATGCAATTTTCAAAGCCACATATGGTGTAATAGCAAGGAGAGAAATGTTTAACAAGGCCATGAAAACTAATGGTAGTTTAGAAAACAAAGCCAGGGGAAATTTTCAACACAAAATTGAGAAATACTGTAAGGTCCTCCACCAAAGGAACTTAGTTGCTAGAGAGCAATTGGAATTGTGGCTCTAAGCTTCCTAGCGGCCAAAGCAAAGAAGGAAACAAGATCAGTATAAAATTTAACTCATCTTTGTTCTTAGAGGCATTAGTTTTCTTGTTCCCAAGCCCTGAAAAAATGTCTCCCAAATGGTCTCACGGACAGATTACCTGGGTGAAACACGGCAGCTTTCAAATCATATTCCCACATCCCTGGGGTGCCATGGGTGTGATGAAGAGAAGGGCGAGGAAGCTAGCTCTGCTCCTGCACCCACCTCCTCCCCACCAACCTCAGCTCCAGCAGAGCAGAGATTACACTTAGAATGCTATGGTGGCCTGTGAAGCCTAGAGATAAGCAGCTCCTGCGTGTCAATTCACGGCCATCAGGAATTTTGACTTTGACTTTATTAAAATCTTCCATCTTACCCTATTTTCTAGCACCCAAAACTCCCAGGAGGCTTTCATTTTTCTATGCAAACAGACATACAAGGATCTCAGTCCCGTGCAAGGAGCCCTGCAATCTGGACCCCCTGTCCCTTTCTCCTCTCCTCCTCCTCTTCACTGCTAGGAGCCCTCAGTGCCTTTCCTGAGCTGACAAACCCCCTTGGAGGTGGTTTTTCTCTTTACCTTATTATTCTCTCAAGAATTCTCCAGTAGAGCTTTTGCCTCTTCTCTCCTCGAAAGGAGGGAAAAGGGAAAAACACTCCACACTCAGCAGAGAGAGAAGGGCTGTGTCCCCCTCTTAAAATATACAGAATGTCCTTGATTATAATATGGCGTGGATTATATAGAAGTCTTGTCCTGGGTTAATAACTATGTTGGAAGAGGAAGAAGGAAGAAACAGTACAGTAAAAGTGTCTCAACTGAGACAATTCCCAATTTCAGAACTGTTAAAAACCGAACACAAAACGTGTATGTGTGAATCAACAAAATAGTTTGATTAGAAAAGATTTTTTTCTGATAGTTCCTCGCAGTACAAAAAAGAGAGCTTAGACGTCATCTACTCAATTCCCCTAAAGGTTATGTATCCTCCCTAAATCTCCCGACCCCTCCCTGGTCAAAGGTCTTTTCCGTTCCACCTGCTCTTTACAGATTTCTAATAAAACTAAGAACCTACAACTCCTTGATAACCACTGCCTCTCCAGTAGCAAACTGCAATGATAACTTCGAGATAAGTGGAGATAAGAGAGCCAGAATTTTTGAAGCTGGCTTCCTGGTTGAACCAGAAATACCTTGCCTCCCTTGTCCTGTGGCCCAAGGTGAGGAGGACCCTCCCTGGGGGACGGAGCAACTTTCTCCAGGTCCTCCTGGAAGCTGTCCTCATAGAACCGTGGAAACTTACACAGGGCAGGGGCTCATTAAATTTCCCTTTTGTTTTTCAATAGGGCGACCTGCAATGGGAAGCTGATGAGTTTGCTCCAGACTGATTCCAAAATCAGAGGCCACTGAGCTCTTCTGGCGGGGGTTGGGGTGGAATGGGGGGAATGGAATCATCAGGGGTATCAGGGGCATCGGTTTAAAATACAGATGCCTGGGTCCCATGCCCTCGAGAGTCTGATACACTAAGTTTGGGGTTGGACCTGGAGCTCTTGCTGCTTAAATTTCCCAGATGATTCTGATATACACCAGGGTGTGGGAACTGAGAGAAGCCAGCTCTGAGCAGGACCTCCTGGCTGCAAACACGGAAGGAAATTCACACTGGGCCAGTGGCAGATTCATTTGAGAACAGCAGAAAGGAGCTTTGGGCTGCAAGGATGTGGTTTCAGACAGCTTACGGAGGACTCTGCATTTAATTCACCGGCAGGGTTTTGAGGAGGAGAGTGGTGGGATGCGTCTTTTATAAAGACAGACAATAGAACAAGAAATGACAGTGTGTCTGTGTCGGGAGGCATGGAGGCACACACACATTTATCGAGCACAGCCATACCCGTCATATTGTGCAGGAGTCTGGAAAACTACCAGGAAGAATAAAATAATCCCTGCCTGAAGAAACGTACAATCCAGCTGGACAGAAAAATCACTGGCTCATCAGAAAATAACAGATGGAAACTTTTCGGCCTCTCTAAGACCTTAGAGACCATAGAAGATTTTGACTTTAAGAAAAAAGCTTAGATGAACTCTAATTCCTTTAAAAGCTTGAATCTGGGGAACAGATAAGAGTCAGATATCAAATAGGGAAAGATTTGTGAGATGGTACCTGGCACTGCCTAGGCATGTGTAAATTCAAATCTTCATCTACATTATGTATTCACTTTTTTTATAGCTAGAAAATCACTGGGTGTTTTGAATTATTATTTGCGTAAATATTTTTTATTTAAAAGGTAAAAATGAAATCACCAGCAGTACACAGGCCACCTGTGCTGTGTCTGGTAGGTGAATGCACCAGGTGGCCTGTGAAGCCAGCTTCCATGGATTCGAGGGATGCAAGGAGACTTAGAACAGTTTAGGGCTTCAGCTGGACCTTGTGGATGCTGTCAAAATCCTTGACATTTCTGGGAGATGTGTCCCCAGATCTTGTAAGTATCTGATCACGAACCGCTTTAGAAAATTCTAATGTATTGACAGAACAGCAGCCAGAGGGAGTTGAAATAAGCTGTAATTTGAGTCATGAGTTACCATTTGTGCTTAGATTTAAAACAGTCTCATTGACAAATTGCTGCAACAAGCTATCAAAATTTAATTTCCAGGTCATATACAATTTTGTAATGGAAGAAAAAGTGCAACTTTTTTTTAAAAAAAGGTAAAATGTTTCATTTTATGAAAAAGGGCAAAATATATGAAAATAAACTCTTTCACTTTACATTTGTATAAATGCCTCTTCCAAATAAATGTTTTTTAAGAAGAAGAATACGTTTGTATCTTTATCACAAGCCATGGTGAACACTGCTCCACAATTTTCAGATGGAATAAACACCACATTAATTTTTCTTAATCCAATCAAATCCTGCCACAAGCCTCCCATTCACCAATTTTTTTTTTGGCTGTGCCGCACAGCTTGTTCCAGGATCTTGGTTCCCCGACCAGGGATTGAACCCGGGCCCCAGCAGTGGAAGCTTGAACTCTTAAACACTGGACCGCCAAGGAAGTACCCCATTCACCAGTGCTGATGAGAAGGCCAACACCCATCATTCCTCAGGGATTCTCCTGCCTTCTAGGGTGGTACCGAGGCCCCAGGTTCTTCCTGGGTGGTCTCAAGTCCCCACCACCCCACTCCACCTCTCATCCCCGCCCTTTGCTTGACTGATACTAGGTTAATCCTCATCCTCCTCGCCCATCCATCACTATAACTTTGTAGAAGCAAGTCTTGCTTGACCTGCATCCTGCCCAGGCCAGCTGGCTTACTCAGTGGTGGGTGACCCTAGTGTCCAAGCCCCTGGGCTTAGTGCCCAGGGCCCCAGGCTGGCAGCCCCGAAGCTCTGGTTTGTGATTTAAAGCAACCACAGTGCTCTCCAGCGCTTCTGAAGAACACCAGCCTAAGTTTTCTTTCTGCAACAGGGGGTGATACTAAATTTTTAAGGGACAAAAACAAAAAATAAATTTGTGTTTCGATTACACCACGGACTGCGGTTTTTCAGTGTATCAGTTACACAAGCAAATTTCTAAAGGACAAGTATGATTTTTAAAATAAGTTACAAAATAATAAAATGAATGGCTTCCTATCATAACACAGACTCCCACCTATTCCCGTAAAGGATTTATGAGACCCAAAATGGCCCCAGAAGGATTTTAAGTATATTTTCTTTACACAGAAGAAATGTCCTTGAAACTTCATGAGTAACATTGTGTGAATGGAACTTTATTTGTATGGAAAGTAGGGAAACTGGCCATTTAAAGGAATCCATCAGGACCCTACTTGTACATTGAAAAATCATTTGCTAGTGATTTGGGGGTAAATCAGGCTTCTGAAGCATCAGCTTGCTCAAAGGTTTAGTTTACTTTACTTTTCTAGGTTAGTTAAACTGTTCTTTCCATTTTGGCTGAGAAACGGAAATTCAAAAGGCAAATCAGTCATCCTTATAACCGGAGAGCAGGAGCACCCAGCCTTAAACCCATGGGAAGGCACGGCTCCTTCGCCTAAGTTTTCAGGACCCCTTGGCTTCCCTGTTTGGAAACCGCCCACCTGCAGTTCCAGGTCCCCTTAAGTCGCAGGATCCCAGAACTAGCAGGGACCTCAGCGAACGTTCACATCCAATTCTTCTCCTGCCCCTGTTCTAGAGATGAGAAAACAGGGTTCCAGGGAAGTCAAAGCACACATCCAAATTCAAGGGAGTGGGTCCAACCCCTCCTGCTTCCCACTGGTCACCCTGCCTCTGGGAAGTCCCCCCCCTCGGAAGGGGCTGCTGCAGGCTGGACAGAGCTGTTTGCCCTCCAGACGGTTCAGCTGGGGGACGTGTGTGATGGGAAGGACAGGCCGCACAAAGCCACTGTGGGGAAAAGGGAAGCATCTCACCCAGCTTCCGAGCTGTGCAGGGGCCGCTCAGGTAAGTGTGTTCCAGAAGGACTGAGCCGCCCTAGCAGTGAGAAGCCCCCGCAGCCCCCGCCATGCCCCAGAAGCCCCAGGACAAGGGGCAGATCATCTGAGTGCTCTTTGTGTGGCGGTGACTACGGCAAAGGTTGCACAGGAGTGGGGGACAGCTTCCTGTGCCCACTGCCAACACAGACTTCCCAACTCCCCTCCGTCACCTCAGTCAGCGCCCACGGCCTGTCCTTCCACATTGCGGGGCCTCAATCTTCTCTGACCTCTTCCTAGTCTGTCTCCCTTTCTTTTTGACCTGCTCTTCCGGAGCCAGACAGTGGGTTTCCTAGCCTCCCCTTTGCCTGCTGGCTTTCGGGGCCTTCACCCTCTCCCTCTCACCACCTGACTCCATGTCTGGGCAGCCCCATCTCAGAATTCAAGCGTGGTCCTGCCACAGAGCCAGGCCTGAGACCACCCACCCCACTGGTACCTGCCTGTCTCCAGCCTGATTATTGTCCTGTTGCCCTGTGCCTGGAAGAGGCGTCTCTCCCCACGTGGCTCTTTCACAGCCTTCCTATTCCTGCCCCACTCTGTTTTTCTTCGCCTTGCGCGGTGTCCACAGTGTTGCCGCCAACTGTCATCATGAGCTCAGGAACTAATGCTCAAAGCTTCAGGTTGTGCATTTCAGGGGCCTCTGTCAGGGCACCGGGCTAGGGCTTGCCGGCCACACCGTGTTCATCACAGAACACATATGTGTAATATCTGGGGATCTTTGGACAAGAAGTGTTTCACTGAGAAGCCAACATATCCACACCACAGTCTTCAGGTTAGACTATCTCTTTGAACCAACCCCAGATGGCGAAAATTTCTTGCTTTGAAAAAATTCAAAAAACAAGTCTCCACTACTCTCAGCCATCTCATTTTGTGGGAAATAAAACACAAGAGTCATGAGAATAAAAGTTGTTAAACACTGTCCAAAATAAGGAAGTGTCCCTTTGTCCCAGTCCTGCTAGGGCAAGGTTCTCTCTGCCTTCCTCTGAGACCAGCAGAAACAGGAATGGGATGGAATGGCCCATGTCAGCCTGGCTGAGAAGCACCCTTGCCCTGAATAAGCATGTGTGCACAGGTGTACAGGCACAAACACAGGCAAAGAAGAAAAGGAGATTCAGCTGGATATTAAATTAAACCTGTCATTCAGAATTTTTTTTAAATTCATTTTGTGCATTATAGATGGCGTCTTTTCTCAGGTCCACATGTTATATGAATTTCTCCTACCACCTAGAATATTTCATGGTTCCTTTCCTTGTTCTAATTGGGCCACTTCTGGATTGTAGGAATCGTGCTGGCAGTGCTTGTGCCATACACAAGCCATCACAGTGTCTGTGACTAGAAAGGACAGGCCCTCTTTTTTCTGTTCCAATTCAAAAAAATCAGGGAAGGACTCTGATTGGCCTAATTTAAGTTCAGTGCTCACCCCTGAGCCAATCAGCAAAGGTCAGTTGCTGGAGTCTCTGAGAACATGGCAACTCCTGCTCCAGTGGATGAAGCAGTTTCCCAAAGCAAAAAGAAAGCTACCCTCAAAAGAATCAAAGACAAAACACTCAAGACAATAGACATCCACAATAAAGTATTCATAAGTCTGCACATAGGTGTAGTGAGCTATGACAACAGCACTGCCTGAAGACACATTTAAACATAATAAATACACTGAACAGAAGGTAACAAAATGCCAATAGCTATTACATTAAGATGGTAGATGGTAGAAACTGAATACCTTTATATTTTTCTAAAAAAAGTTAGAATTATGTATTAAGTTTAGAAATTTAGGGGTAGGAATAAAATAAGAAATGCAGAATTTATAGCTTCCACATCAGCAAAGGAGGAAAAGGGAACATGAAAAAATTTCATCAATCTGATCGAAGGCAGGACTGGAAAAAAATGCAAACAAAAAGGATGGTAAGCACAAATCATAAAAGAAGATGTTTAAAATAAGTTTAAATATATGAGAAATCACAGTAAATGTAGATTATGCTTACTCTTTAAAAGAAACAGACTATCCATTCATATTTTTTTAACTAAGCTATATTCTGTCTATAAAAGTCATGCCTAAAACAAAATGACACAGAAATATTGAGGAAAGATATACTGTGTAAGTATTAAACCACAGTTTGCATAGTGGTATTAATTTATAGTAAAGTATGATATAACTTACCAAAAATCATTAATATAGATAAGGAAGAATGCTACATAGTAATAAAAGGAACTTTCCACCAAAATTTGATTGCATCTACCAAAATAATCTGGAAATATATTAAGCAAAAACTGAGGACCTTAGCAGGTTTTTCTCAGACACTTACAGATCAAGCAGGCATTACATTGTTAAGAATACAGAAGAGTTGTTTAAAAAAACAAAAAAAATGGGGCTATTAGTCACCAAGCCCTGATTAAAATCCAACGACTAATGCAATTTCAGGTAAATCATAAAAGGCAGACGTTATCACTCCATGGTTCTCAGTGTCCTTTCTCTTAATAGCCTGAAAATAATTTATTAGTGAATAACATGACTGAAAAATGATGGCTATTAGAAAATGATCATTTAATCATTAACCTAATACAAGACACATTTATAAACTTGCCACAGAGTAACAATTTTATAAAAACAAGAGCAAGCCAGTCCTTGACTTTTTATCCTTTCATCGCTTTGGAAAAAATGGCATCAAGCTGAAAGAACAAGAAGACCACCAATATCTCCTGTTGGCCTCTGCCATAAGACCTGCTACCTATTGACCGATGGCCTGGTCACCATTCAGGAACTCTTTCTACGGCAGTGGTTCCCATCTAGATTTTGGCAGGAACTTGAAGAATAAAAGACTCAAAACAACACTAAAGATTACAACAGGATTTCCATGCCATCTATAAAAGCATTCACAGTTAATGTGATATTCACTTGCCTGGTTTTTACCACCATATCTCTGTTTGATCAAGAATCTTTGTTGCCCTGACTATATTCTCTTAAATACTCACGTTCACATCTGTCTCTGACTCAATTTCATGCTAAGCCTCATAACTCTTTGGGGAAAAAGCTACCTCGCTTCAAATGCCTGCTTAGTTCAACGAGCCTATGATCAATACCACCTAACAAAATAAATCTTTTATTAAAACAAAAATACATTTTAAATGTTTATCTGACTCTTATCCAAGGGTTCATAACCTGTTGAGGTTCCACTCGAGAACCACAGTTCTAGAGTCTTATTATCCTGACATCCTAGAAGTTTTCCTTTATAACATTTTGCTTTCATTTAAGTCCAGTTCCAGGAAGGGAAAAAGAAAAAAATGAAAAAAACTTTCATAATCCATTCAATAAGAATTTACAGAGTCCCGGCTCCATGTCAGTTCCTGGGCCAGGTGTTGGGCTTCAAAATGAGTAATACAAGGTCCCTGCTCTTAAAGTGCTTCTGAAACAATGGGGAGAACTATAAAGCAGATAGTAACAGTACAGCGTGATAAGGTAACTAAGGAGGCTCTGGGGGCACCAAGGAGAGGCCTCTTGCTTGGGGACTGGCACAGAGTGAGAGCATTAGTCACAAAGGCCATGCCTGAGCCAAGTCATGAAACAAAGTAGGTAGTAAGGAAGCAGAGGAGGGAAGGGAGGGTGGGGAGGGCTTTCAGGACAAGAGGATTAGCATGTGCAAGGCCATGAAGATACGAGAAAGCACTGGCACACTGGGAGAATTGCCAGGGAAGCATAGAGTGGGAGGAGGAAGCACCTGGTGACAGATGGAGGGTCTTGTGTGAGCCCCTGAACGAGGAGACAGGGTGCATTCGTGGCTGTAGAAGGGGGCTTGGTTTCGTCTCTACAGGAATTTCTCATGGATCTAGAGGCCTGATATACCCACCTCTTTGCTGTATCTTCTTTGGGTTTGAATCAATTCTTTAGCCTTTTGACCTGTTTCCAGCTGCCATCAGATACATCTAGAAGCCTTCAATGCCCATTGTCTACAGGACAGACTTCCAAGTTTGACATTCAAGGGCCTGCACCACCTCCATCCAATCTACCTGCTTCTGCATACACTCTCTCCTCCCGACCAACCATGTCCTAGTAACAGACCTTACCCTCCTTCAACTGTTCTCATTTGCTTACAACGGCCAGCTCTCCTTCTGCAAACTTATTTATCCTCTAAGACCCACCTCAGAGCCTGAGAATATGTCTGGCATTCCATACATGCCATCTGGCATTGTCAAATTTCTTATAAGTTTATTTCTCATCTCCTGAGCTAAACTGTGAGCTCCTAGAGGCAGGGGATGTGCTCATAAAGGCACATTGTACGTTTTAAAAAGTGGATTGGATTAACATGGGTCAGAACTTGAGCTTTGTGCAATTGTTAAAAGGAAGATTCAAGGTTAGGGAATGTTAAAGCCTAGCACCAGAGACAGCTTTACTTAACAGAGTGCAGGAGAACGGATAAGGACCTATGTTCTCACTATGAGATTCAGACTATTTCACCATGGTTCCTGTACTGCCAAGGTTATCTCCTGAGCACCAGTCATATCAGCAAACGCTGACATCCATAAAGGTCTGAATTACTAAACAGCAAGATATGGAGAATATTTAGCTCTGAAAGTGGCAACCTAAATCTATGAGGGGAATTTCCCCTTTTACTGTATAAATTTTGCCCTTGTTTGACCCTATTGCACATACATAAGATATAGTCAAAATAAAAACAGCTATTAAAGGGGGTTTTTTTAGTGCCAAATAACCGGAAAGCTTACAAAAAATAATGTCATATTTGGATGTTGTGTTTTTGGCCAAGAAATCAACAACAAATTAATCATGGATTTAGCAAATCCTAGTAAAGAAAAGTTGATCATAATAACTGTGAAGGGGGAATTCGCTGGCGGTCCAGTGGTTAGGACTCTGCGTTTCCACTGAGGGGGCACAGGTTTGATCCCCTGGTCGGGGAACTAGGATCCCAGATGCCACGCAGCACAGCCAAAAAAATAAAAAATAAAATCTTAAAGGTTTCCGTAAATTATGGGGAGTTCCCTGGTGGCCTAGTGGTTAGGATTCCAGGCTTTCACCGCCAGGGCCGGGGTTCAATCCCTGGCCTGGGAACTGAGATCCCGCAAGCCGTGCAGCACAGCAAAAAAAAAAAAAAAAAAAGAAGGAAACATTTTAATTAGCATTAACTGTGTCAGCCTTGTTAGATTTATAAGGACTTTGAAAAAGATGTACTGGATGCCTCCGTGCTCTATATGAACCTCCGATTTTTCCCTCAATACCTTTTTCTACAGCAAGTAGAGAAGTCAAAATCATTCCATGGATCTTCAGTCCTTCAAACAGACCCATAGAAGCACTTCTATTGGTTGATGGCAGAGTTTCTGCTCAGAACAGCAGTTTGAGAATCAGGAATCATCGTTTAATCCACAAATATTTATTGCATCTACTGTGTCCCAGGCACTGTACAGTGAGCAAAGAACACAGGATCCCTGCCTTCCTGGGTCTTCCAGACTAGAGCAGGAACCATAAGCAATCAAACATGTAGGTAAAGAGGGACTAAAGCAACATTCTCCCCTTTATCCACTCCTATTTTATTTGAGTCCCCCAACTAATTTATTTGGATGCATTTAACGACCACCAGCGAAGAACAGTGTAGTAATCTGTCTTGATTTGCCTCATCCTTTCCCATAAGGGGTTTATTGAGCTTGCTTGCTTGAACTTGACCACAGAAATACTTCTCACTTGAGTTGAGTCAAAAAGGCAATTCTCTTTAGTACAAGTATTCTAATCTGAGCATCCAGACCTTTCCCTGGGAAAGACAGACGAGGAGGCTCCCCTCCACTGAGGACCCAGATTCTGACTTTGGCAGAATTTGTGATTCAAGGAAGAAGACTGGGGTCAGCCCACTGGACACTCAGCTTCAAAAGCGTCAAGGGCTGGTGAAAAGTAGTAACTGCCAATGCCATTTTGAATCCCGCCAGACTGCAAACATGGTGCATTGTAAGTGCTCCATAATCCATTTATGATTAATTTCCTTTGAGCCGGGGGCTCCCAAACCTGGACCTATGGGCTTGAGAGCCCTACGAACATTTAAAGTATAGGGCGTGTGCATCTTCCTAGTTATAGAGTCCATGGCTTTCATCCAATTCCCAGAAGAGTCTGAGCTTTAGAGGTTGATGTTCTCATCTAACCAACCATTATGAGTGGAGGTCCAAAGTGCAGGAAGAACAGCAATGAATTCAAGTTCTGCAGTCAAGGTCGCTCATAGCACGGCACCCAAACCGCTCTGGAAGACCAGACAACAATGACAGAGAGAAGCTTTACTAAGCTCAGTGCATTGTGCTGCAGTATTTCATTTATCCGCCCATAGTTTATGAGACAAGTACCAATGTTATCATACCCACTTTACGGATGAGGAAACTGAGGCTTGGGAAAGTTAAGTAAGTAGACTCTTATCACAAATAATAAGTGACAGTGCTTGGATTCAATCCCAGATCTAGGTCTAAGTGGTTTCCAGCCTGTGTGCTTAACCACTACCTCGTATTTGCTCTTCCCAAGGTCAGAAGCACTTGCCGTCTCCTATGGGAACCCAAGAGCACTATGGTTACACAGAGTCTCTAGCTGTCCCCTTTGCCAATAAAATCAAGTCGAAAGCCTGGTACCGGAAGGCCCCAAAGGTGTCTCCAGCAAAATCTGATTTAAAAAAAAGAAAGGGAATCCAGACAGGTTCCCAAGACTTCACAATGCTCAGAGCTCTGACGCTGGTGCACGCATATTTCAAAGAGCCATTGTGCATCATAATTACAGGTAAACAGGTGGACATAATAGTCTCTGTTGACTCTTTTCAGGTCTAGTCATTTCCTTTGGTCTGTTCAAGGGTGAAAAACTCAAGTTCCCCATCCCCTGTCAAGATCTAAAGCTTATGATTCAACTCAATTCAACCATAATCTAGCCCAGCACCTATCACTTACATGTCAACAAGCCCCGGGCAACTGTGGGCAGGAAGGTGGTCACAGAGATGAATAAGACATTTCATATATCCCTCTTGGCAAAAAATAAGGATGCAGGATACATTTTATGTAATCTATACAGCCCTAAAAATTAGGCACAAATCTATGGAGTCGGATTGAAGAATGGTGGCAATGACGAAGATCACCACTGTCACCTCCATTTAACGACGACCAACATGGCGCTGGCATGTTATACGCAGTGTCCCAAAACACTACAACAATTCTAGGAGGTAAGTTTTATTGGCCCATTTTAGAGCTGCAATAAAGTGGAGAATATTGCCCAGTGGCGCTACAATAATTGCTAACTAATTGGCTGAGCGAGAGCTTGAACCCAGTTCTGTTTGCCTCCAGAACCCTGCCTACTTCCAACCAGCTCGTTCTGCAAACCTTTTGCTGTAATGTGAATACCCTCTGGTTTATCTGTTTTATGTACTTGGTCTTCCAAAAGCATATTCAAAATAGTAATTTTTAAAACACAGTGTAATTCTAGATTGTAGCACCACACAACATAGATCCGTGATCTAGGAAGAGTTAAGGGCTTCATGCTGACCTTTCCTTTTCAACATTATTTTAAGAAGTCTTCCATTCAGTTACCCATTCACTGGATCATGAGCAATTCACATCTTCCACCCCAAGCCCAGGGCTGGTGTTCTAGAAGCCTTTCTCCTGGGGAGCTACCTAAAACTAGCTGATCTGGTTTCCTTCCCATGAAAATGAGCTTGAGACACCTACCTAATATCCAACAGTATCCAGTGTGTTCATCTTTACACTTCAGTTAATCATTTGCAGTGTTTTGTCACAGTTTAGACCATGCAAGTAATGCACAGCACAAAAATAATCTGCCAGAAAGATTAGTTGTCATTGTTCCAGTATGTTATAAAACTACCAAATTGCTGATGTAAGTTATCAATCACTTAGATTGTGAGAAAACACCATGTCCCAAGAATGGCTTTATTTCATGAATAACTTTGATTCCCCAAAGTTTTCCAGGCAATAAGTCCAGCTTCCTCTATTTGTCAAACGTCAGGCTCCTAAGAGCCACTTATCATACTATGAAGTAGTATACTGATAACATGAGTTAACAGGTGGAATAATAAATGTTAATTTAGGGAAACTGATGTTTGCTGGACATGCCATAAAATGCTTACTGTTGTTACTCCTAATAATTGTTTTTTTGGTGGGTTTTTTTGTTTGTTTGTTTTTCGGTCACACGGCATGTGAGTTCTTCATTCCCTGACCAGGGACTGACCCTACACCCCCTGCACTGGAAGCGTAGAATCTTAACCTCTGGACCGCCAGGGAAATCCGTTTACTCCTAATAATTGTTACTAGAGGGCAATTAGGAGATAACTTTTATCCAGACTGTTCTGTACTCTATAGAAATTTAACAGGAAAATCAATCATAAGAATTAATTGGTTCAGCCCAGGTGTACTAAGACCCCAAACTTCATGCTAATTAAGTTCATAAAACTGCTAAGATTGTTAATATTTTGAAAAACTTTTGTCCAATAAACAGAAAAGTCACACTGTTCTCAAATCTTAGGTAACATCAGAATCAAGGGGTCTGGGAGGGGGTAAGGAATCTTAGTATTTGCTCAGGTAATTCTGATACAGGTGATCTTTGAGATTGCACGTTAAAAGGATGTAGCTGACCATCTGGGTACAGGGCATCCCCTCGCCTGGCAGGATGCCCATCAGCAATGCCCTGGGGCTGACCCACACCCTGGTGTAAGGAACGGTAATGCTAATAGTTCCCGGTCCTTGTTTTTCGTTATTCTTTTCAGAGGCGAGGGCTTGGGTTTAAGGATAAAGGCCATTTTAACCCCTGGGAAGGTGGCTAATTTGTTTAGTTAGCAAGTGACTGTAAATCATAGAGGCAGGTATGCTCCAAGCAGTTTACCAAGTCCCTGCTCTCTCTCAGAAACTCCTACCCCCTTGGCCCCAATGCCTTCACCTGATCCCTCCCTCCAGCCTCTCACCAATTCTCTCCCTCCTTCTTGTTCCCTGGGCTCCAGTACCTCCCCTTCTCCTGGTTCTTTGTCTTTAAGTTTAAAGAAATGTTTATCTTCACTGCTGTTCATTTAAAAATCAGAGAACTCCTATTTTAATTTCACTTACAAAAGTTGACCCAGTTTAATTGTGTTTTCTTTTGTATATTGTTTTCTTTGTATGATGGGGCCCCTCAGTCACTAGCTAATCACTACTCACTTCTTTTGAGCTGGGACCTCTAAAAACACAAAGATTTTAGATGTGCTTTTCTTGAGGGCAGAGAGTTGTTTTACTCATGCCTGCATTGCTTTCCACAGAGACAATACTCTCAGAAATAGAGCAAGTGCTCAAAATATAGCTACTGAATTAAGTCAGTCCAGGCTTCAGAAACTTACATCCTGGCTGGGGGTGTGGACATAAGTGCAGGGGAAAAAATCATGACACGGACCGTATTAGTTTCTTATTGCTCGTGTAACAAATTACCACAAACTGGGTAGTTTAAAACAACACAAATTAATTTTCTTATAGTTCTGGAGGGCAGAAGTACAAAACAAAATGGGTCTTCTGGGCTAAAATCAAGGTTTTAGCTGGGCCGTGTTCCTTCTAGAGGCTCCAGGGGAGAATCGTTTCCTTGTCTTTTCTAGTTTCTAGAGGTGCACATATTCCTTGGTTCATGGTCTCTTCCTCCATCTTCAAAGCACATCACTGCAACCTCTGCTTCTGTGGTCACATCTGCTTTCTTTCCTTCTGACCCTCCTGCCTCCCTCTTATAAGGACCCTTGTGATGACACTGGGCCCACCCAGATAGTCCAGAATAATCTCCAGAGCCCAGGATCCTTTATTTAATCACACCTGCAAAGTCCCTTCTGCCACGTCAGGTGATACAGTGGCAGGTTTCAGGGATTAGGATGAGGACGTGGGGGCATTATTCAGACTACCTCAGACAAGCACAGACCTAGGAATCCAGGAAACAGTGTTGGGGGAGGGAGACCCCTTAGGTGGGATGAGTAGGGGTTGGCTTTGTGTTAGAAAAGGCTTTCCAGCTGAGCCGTGAACGGTAGGTAAAGGTGGTTGGTAAGAGCGTAAGTTTTTTTTTTTTTTTTTAAAGGGGTTTTAATCTCTTTTTATTTATTTATTTATTTATGGCTGTGTTGGGTCTTCGTTTCTGCACGACGGCCCTCTCCAGTTGTGGCGAGCGGGGGCCACTCTTCATCGCGGTGCGCGGGCCTCTCACTATCGCGGCCTCTCTTGTTGCGGAGCACAGGCTCCAGACGCGCAGGCTCAGTAGTTGTGGCTCACGGGCCCAGCCGCTCCGCGGTGGGATCCTCCCAGACCAGGGCTCGAACCCGTGTCCCCTGCATTGGCAGGTGGATTCTCAACCACTGCGCCACCCGGGAAGCCCAGAGCATAAGTTTTGAAGTGAAGCAAACCCGAAGCCTCGGTTTCCTTATATGTAGATTAATATAATGTCTGTTCCATAGGGTTATGGGAGGATTAAATAAGATAATGTATGTAAAGTGCCTGGCAACGTGGTGAGCCTGCCGCGTGACTAATATGTAAGACATAGAAAGAGGATTTTGGAAACAACAGAGATGATGTCCACCGCAACTGCTCATTACAGACTATTCCCCCTCAAGGCTGGAAGGACACAGAAAAAGAGAAATCGTCAGTGAAAAATGTAGTGTCCTAGGAGTGACCACGAAAACATCTTACAGTGCCACTCTCCTTCCCAGAGGTTATAAGTTCCACATCTAGCTGTCAAGATCTCCTGCCAAATTACTTGGCCATTTCCATCCAGAATAAAAAGAAGTTAGGGGTGTGGCCAAGCCAAAGGAAGGGCACTTGGCTCCAAGTGCATTGGCTCCAAACCGTTTCCATAGCGACCCAGCCCCACCAGGCAGCCGCCATCTTGGGCTGTGTCAGGTGCTGGCTCTAGTCCTTACCCACTGCCAGGGAAATGCTCCCTCCTCAGGTTTCCTTTTAAAGCATTGGGTTGGTTTTATGAGAAAAATAAGTCTGAAGGGGACTGTTGGTGATGATCCCAGTGGTGGGCGGCTGACTCCATGCTGCTTGGCAATTGCCTCTTAAATGTGCAGCGCTGGTGAGTTTGGGGTTTGTTGCAACCGGGAGGATGGGGGGAAGCGCGCATTCTCCTTCTCTACGTGTCAGACCCTGCTCAGGGAAGGAATAGGACCACAGGAACAGGAAAGTCACAGATGGGTACCCAGCATCCTCTGGAGGCACTAACTATGGACGTGGCATCAGAACATGGGAGGGAAATTGGAAAGCACAGGCAACACCTTATGAAGGGCCGAGACACCAGATGTCAGATGCCTGTGCATCCGCACGCCTTCAGCTTTATGGAGTGACCCAGGTCGCTAATATTTAAATATAAAGCGCTCACATCCCTTGTCACCTACTGAGAGCATCAGGACAGCTCCCATGTTTCTGTAACTCATACTGGAAATCACCACTGGTCCCTGCTTCCTGCACCCACTGAGCTCAGCGACCGGTCTCACCAGAGTCTTACCACCTCATCCGTTTGCTCCTCTCTGCCCAGCATTGACCTAAAGTTTCATCAGCAAAACTTTACCCACGACTGGGGACAATGAAAGGGGCTTACAGAAGAGCTAGAGCTTCAAGTATAAGCACCTCCGTCAGCTCTCCCCACCCACAGGGATTTCTCACTGGCTTCCCGTCAAGATCTGTGTCTCTTTGCCCCTCTGCCCTCGGTTTTTCTGGGCTTGTTAACCTCTCTCTGAAGGCTGCCCAGGAAAGACCCAAATTCCTCTTGTCTTCTTTGACAAAGCAACCATCTCCTTCTGCTTTTCTCCTTCTAGATCAGGAGTTTCGCCTGAGTTGGAGCCTTCACTTTTTCAATCCCAAAGGCCTCCAAATTCTCCCCCAAAACAAAGAACCACCTGATGTGGTGTGAGTTATGCCATTGCCCTGGGGCTGCATGGCAGCTGCAGACAGCTCTAGGTTCAAAGAGCAGTGTCCCCTCTCTCTGCCAGAGCTGTAAAACCACACTGACTCTGAGCGGCCTTAAAGCGCTGTACACACCCCGGTGAGCCAGCACGATGCTGCCTTCCAGTGTGAAGGGTGCCTCCTGGAAGAAGAGAATCATGTCTCATAGACCCTGGAGTCAGAAAAGACCTGGAATCAACTTCCTGCTCTTATTAGCTGAGCATCTGGGACAAGCTAATTAGTGAGCAAAACCTCACCTTGTTCACCTCTGACATAGGGCCATAACACCTATGCTGCAGGGTGTTCTAAGGACCAAATATGAGAGTCAACACACTTCTTTTTTTTTTTTTATTGAAGTATAGTTGATGTATAATATTATATAAGTTACAGGAGTACAATATAGTGAGTCACAATTTTTAAAGGTTATACTCTGTTTATAGTTGTTATAAAATATTGGCTCTATTCCCTGTGTTGTATGTATCCTTGTAGCTTATTTATCTTATATGTAGTAGTTTGTACCTCTTAAACTCCTACCCCAATATTGCCCTCCTCTCCCCTCCCCACTGGTAACCACTAATTTGTTTTCTATATCTGTAGGTCTGTTTCTTTTTTGTTATATTCACTAGTTTGTTTTCTTTTTTAGATTCCACATATAAGTTATATCATATAGTATTTGTCTTTCTCTGCCTGACTTAACTTCACTTAGCACAGTGCCCTCCAAGTCCATCTGTGCAAATGACAAAATTTCATTCTTTTTTATGGCTGAGTAGTATTCCATTGTCTATATACACCACAGCTTCTTGATCCATTCATCTGGTTTTTTTTTTTTTTTTTTTTTAAACATCTTTATTGAAGTATAATTGCCTTACAATGGTGTGTTAGCTTCTGCTTTATAACAAAGTTAATCAGTTATACATATACAATATGTTCCCATATCTCTTCCCTCTTGCATCTCCCTCCCTCCCACCCTCCCCATCCCACCCCTCTAGGTGGTCACAAAGCACCGAGCTGATCTCCCTGTGCTATGCGGCTGCTTCCCACTAGCTATCTATTTTACATTTGGTAGTGTATATATGTCCATGACACTCTCTCACCCTGTCACATCTCACCCCACCCCCTCCCCATATCCTCAAGTCCATTCTCTAGTAGGTCTGTGTCTTTATTCCCATCTTGCCACTAGGTTCTTCATGGCTTTTTTTTCCCTTAGATTCCGTATATATGTGTTAGCATACTGTATTTGTTTTTCTCTTTCTGACTTACTTCACTCTGTATGACAGACTCTAACTCCATCCACCTCATTACAAATACCTCCATTTCATTTCTTTTTATGGCTGAGTAATATTCCATTGTATATATGTGCCACATCTTCTTTATCCATTCATCTGTCGATGGACATTTAGGTTGCTTCCATATCTTGGCTATTGTAAATAGTGCTGCTGTGAACATTGGGGTGCATGTATCTTTTTGAATGAGTTTTTTGGTGTTTGTTTGTTTGTTTTTTGAATAAATATCCAAGAGTGGAATTGCTGGGTCATATGGTATTTTTATATTTTCCATTTTCTGAGAAACCTCCATACAGTTTTCAACAGTGACTGCACCAATTTACATCCCCACCAACAGTGTATGAGAGTTCCCTTTTGTCCACATCCTCACCAACAATGAGAGTCAACACACTTCTATCTTCGGCTAATGGTAGCCATTTTTGTCATTATTATTATTGCTTAGCAAAAACTCTTTAATCCATTTTTAATTTTTTAGTTTTTATTTTTTGCAGGTTTTTAATCCATTAAAAAATTTTTATCCTCTCAAAACTCTACGAGACAGCCTCCGTGCGTGCGCGCGCGCGCACACACACACACACACACACACACACACACACACAGAATTAAAGGTTCACCTGGCCGAGCTGACCTAGCTAATGAGTGACTGAGCGTGAAGCAGAAGCAAGGTGCCCACCTCCTCCCCTGCAAAGCTGCTCCTTGGCGCTGCCTCAAATCAAAAGCCTCCAAGCTGACACACTGGGCGGCCAGAGGTGAGACAGGGAGGAGAGTGGACTTCCTCCTCAGGTTACTCGATTTTTCCAGCAACTGGGTGCTGCTGAGGTGGATGCTGACCCGGACCTCAGCCCAGTTCCTGAAGCCTTGGGCTGCACAGTTCTTCTGGCTGCATCAACTGCGACAATAGTTACAGGCACAGGTGTTTCCCGTCTGGGAGCTGATTTTTTTTCTCTCTGGACCAGATGAAGTGGTGGAATGCGGTCCCTAACAAAGTCCAAATTGAGCCTTTTAACAGGGAGTTTCCCCTCCGCTCCTATGTTTTACTGATGCCAGGGTCGTGCCCTACTGCCTTCCAAGGCAATAGGGGTAGCTTAGGATAAAAACACAGTACAACGGTGGACATTCAAAGACTCTCGAATAGAGGCCACAGGGAGAGGGGATGAGGGAGCGGATGTGGTTCGACAGCAGGTCACACGACTGCTTCTGGTAATAGAGTCAACTTGGCTTCCACTTTGCATGAATCAAGTCTCTTGGTTGCCAGAAACAGAAAGTAACTGGAAGCAGCTCACACAAAAAGGAAGATTCTTTATGCATCCGGGTGTCTTATGGTCTCCAAGGTCCAGGACACAGCAGGTCCCCAGGAGGGGATGGGAAGCAGGGGCTCAGGCTGCTTGGGACTCTCTCCTTCCCTCATCACTGCTCCATCAGAGCTCTCTCACTGGCCTCTTGCTTCATTCCGCCCTCCCCCTCTCTCTCCTTGAATTATCTCTCCTTACCAAGGAAACCTCTGGCTGCCAGCAACTCTCTAATTTGCATCTGCTCCTTTAAAGAGACCCACAACCTTAACCCAGAATCTCTTAGTTCCAACCTAAAAAGCCAACAAATTGGAAAGCAGAGCTTGACACTGCATTTGTATGGCAATTTATAGAAGGCTGAATCAATTGCCTAAAATGAAGAATGGGTGTCCTCAGCAATGAACATCAGGGGACTTGGGAGGGAGGGTTGTGAAAGGCTTAGCCACTTCTCAGAGCTTCCAGGGCCCTGGTCCCTTCACTGTGCCAGGAGGCTGCTTGGATGCCAACTGCACTTTCCATGTGAATTGGGTGAAGAGATAGTTCCGAGAAAAGTTGTGGATGGGGGAGGGCCCTGAGCAGAAAAAACAATAGATGCTCAGTACAAAGTTGTTTATACTTAAGGCAGAAAGCATCCAGAGAGTGTACGCCATACTCGTTTCTGGCATACACTACAGTCCCAAACGTTTCAGCAGAAACTCAGCTCACCAGGAATCTCTCATCTGAGGCTGGAAACAGGAACACATTCAGAGGATGACCAGGATGGCGAAGGGATGGAAGAATGCATCCCAGGAAGGCCGCATCTCCCTCTTAAATTCTGGGTGGTTAGCCTAGACGATGAAAGGAGTAAGGATGGGCGTAGCTGCTGCCCTTAAATGTGCAGTGTGCTGGGGCTCACGGAGGGGTGGGATGGCCTATATGACCCCTTCAGGCAGAACTGGGGCAAAAAAGTAGAACTTAGCAGGACACAGATTTTTGACCCGATTTAAGATAGAGCTGCCTTTTAGGGTTCGGAAGGAATGGACAGCCCATGGTGGTAACTTGTGAAGGAAATTGGGTTAGAGGACTCATAAAATTCTTTCCAGTCATAGAGAGGAGCCCCCAGGGCTGACCCTGTTCACTGGGCCACAAGCCCTCCTTTTATGAGGCCTACCAGAAAGGTTGCCTTCGCTGGACATTGGGGAAGATACTGGACACAGTGTGTCCTGCAACAGGACTCATCCTGGGGGCTGGAAAACCACTCCCTGTAGGTCTTAAGAAGATTCTGTGGCCAAGGGCCATGTGAGATGCCTTCACCTGTGTCCCCTCACATAGGCTCCACAATGTGTGAGAAAGGTATAATGATTCCCACTTTACAGATCAAGACACTGAACCTTTTCACCATAAAGGTCCATCAATCAGGAAATAGAAAAGTTAATCCTGGCATATTCATATGATGGAGTACTACAATGGAGAAATAGATGCAGATATAGATATAGATATAGATATAGACCTATCAGGACCGGATAAATCTCAAAAAACAAAGTTGTATAAAAACAGTTATAGAAAAATACACACTATGATACCGTTAATGAAATTCTAAAAGCCTGTATGAAACAATACATATTGCCCATAGATATATATGCAATATACAAATGTATGAAAAAGTGACACATCAAATTAACAACAACAGTTGCCCCTGGGGTGAGGAGGCAGGAAGGATGGGATTGGGCAAAGGTGGTCAAAGGGAAGTTCCGATGTGTTTGTAAGGCATTTCCTTTTTATTCGTAAAAAAGCAAATATAGCAAAGTGGGAGCAATTATTAAACCTGGTCCAATGGAAGATGGGTGCTTGCTATACTGAGAGACAGAGACAGGAACAAACTGAGGCCCCAAGAGACTAAATAACTTCCAACATCACCTGGGACGTGGCCTGAAATGCACTTTCCAGGCTGTGCACCCAGCAGCGGGTGGATTCTGACCCAGTTCTGCTCAGTTCCCGCTCTGCCTCACGTTGGGCTGGAACCATCATGCTTGACGGCCCCCCTGTCTCCCCCCTATTCATTGTCCGGAACCCCAGCAGCCTCAACCTTTAACAACAGGGAAGCCTCAAAAGGTCCAGAGTGTGAATCACTGGCTCAGCATCCCTGCAAGGAGTAAGTAGCTCACATCAGAGCCTGAGAAAACATGAGTGCTGGGAGAGGCCCGGAGGCCCGGTGGGTGTGGGAACAGAGGAGGGCAGAAACGGCTGTAAATAAATGTTCTCAGCCTGACAATTTGCCACCCTGGAGAAGACCAGCTTATCATCTCCGTTCCCAGTATTTCTTGCTGGGAGGAAGAGGGCCCAGCATGAGGTGGAAACAGATCTGATCTCCCAGGCAGGGTTTCGCAGCTGCGGGGCCTGTTAGCATGCAGGTTCCCAAGCTCAGCTCCGGGTGGGTCTAGGGGTCATGAATCCAGGGTGGAGGGGATCCTCAGACCAGGTGTGTCCCTGTGAACAGATACACAGCAGTTTACACCAGGTCACAGCCCAGTGCCACGGGGGACACTAAGTCCTGCTGATCTTCAAAAATGGGAGAGATGCTTAGAAGTAAAGAGAACTATGACCAGAGGAGATAAATACAGCAGGAGAGGAAACCAGCTCCCCAAGCTGAAGATCAGAGAGGTGCTCCCACTGGTACTCCCTTGCCCCTTAGGTCTAACTGTCCCAAATTTCAAAGTACGGGAAGCCAGAGGCAGCAGGATGCTTCCCATTGGCCAGGAGGGACACAGCAAATGCCTGAGAGTGTGGCAGACGTTTCTCTACTGCAGCTCATTTTTTCACCACTCCTCAGCTGTTCATTTCCTACTCCTTGCCCCACTGGAGACGCTGTGCATAAGGTCCTTGCTGTCAGGGGGCTCGTATTAATATTTTAGCAGGAGAAACAGATAATAAAGAAGCAGACAAGTAAATGAGATCGGTGTGTGCGCACACGGAAGAGAAGGGGGCTGCTCTGGCTGGATCACAGAAGGGAACCGGGGGGGGGTCAGAGCTGCCCCCCTAGGCCTGGCGATGCTGCCCAGTCATGGCTGGGGGCAGGTGCCCACTTCCGCCCGCAGGCTCGCCGGCCGGTCCTCCCGGTTGCTTCCTCCAGGCACCCCTCCCTTTCACAGCCAAGTCCTCTGACACCTCCCTGGACTTTCATGAGGTCAGTTCACCCCCTAGTGGACACACCTACTCCGTCATCCCAGCCGTGATGTTGAATGGGACCTTTTCTCCTCTCCCAGCCGAGTAATGAATAGTTTAGGGGTTCTGGAGCTCAGATGTGATATGCCTGCTTCATAGGTAGAGAGGAGGTGATAAAATGATGCGGGAGGAGAAGAGGAACCCTGCGTGAGCAGGGACCAGGTGGTCCCAGACCTAGTAGCCCAACACTCCTAAAGGGGCTTGGCGGGGGCATTCATGGAGGGAAGAGAGCACATTAGCCGGACAGGGGCACCTGGGGCGGGTAGAAAATGCAAGAGGCCAAAGGCACTGCCCGAGAGCCCAGGAGGGAGGTGACGGTGGCTTCATGGAGTAGAGGCAGCTGTGGTCATCAAAAACCTCCTTGGTCCTGATTGGGCTCTGAGGGATTTTGTCACAAGGACAGGTGACTGCCACAGGAGAGGGGTGGCACCTAGGGGGTAGAAACGCACACAGAAGTGGCCTGCCTGGCGCACCTCACAGAGCCCCCAGCCCAAGGCACAGCGTCCCCCCTGCCCCCGGCCTCATTAGTCAAGAACAGACTTTCTCCCATCAGAACATGTGTTTCTGTCGCAGACAAAGGACGCGTCAGGAAGCCCTGGCAGAGCAGGTTGCCAGGAAGCGGGCTTGGAGCTACGTGGGAGCCACGTGGGGGCCAGCAGCGACACTCCCAGCACTTGCGATTGGGGTTTTCACTTTTATTTCAGGGATAACTCAGCAGGCTTGAGCCTGCTGGGGAATCTCTTCCTTGGGAGGCTCTAAAAGGCACCCTCCTCTCACCTTTGCCCAGAATGCCTGTCTTGGGTCTGCAGTCTGGGCGAAAGGAAGCAGAACGGGGCCAACGCTAGAAGCCAGTGTGGGTGAGCAGAATCTGGTCACTTTCTGGGTCAGGCATGTGCTTCCTTTGGCCCTAGGGCTTGATGGTGAGTTCATCTCGTTCAGATGTTTGTTTTTAAACTTTAATTAATGGACTATTTTTGAGAGCAGTTTTAGGTTGGCAGCAAAATCGAGGAGAAAGTGAAGTTCCCATACACCCCCTGCCCCACCCCACCCACAGGCTCCCCCCATCACCATCCCCCCCCCCCGACGGTACGTTCGTTACAGCTGGTGAACCTACAAGACACGTCCTTATCACCCAGAGTTCACAGTTTGTACTAGGGTTCACTCTGTGTCGTACATTCTATGGGTTTGGACAAATGTATGTGACCATCATTATAGCATCATACAGAATAGTTTCATTGCCCTAAAAATGCTCTATGCTTCACCCATTCATCCGTCTCCCCCCTAACTCCTGGCAGCCACTGATTTTTTTTTTTTTTTTTACCGTCTCCATTGTTTTGCCTGTCGCAGAATGTCACATGGTTGGAATCATACGGTAAGTAGCCTTTGCAAATTGGCATTTAAATAAGCATTTAAAGTTCCCCCGTGGCTTTTCAGGGTTTGATAGCTCATTTATTTTTAGCATTGGGTCATATTCCATTGCCTGGATGTTTACTCATTCATTCAACTACCGAAGAACACCTTGGTTGCTTCTAAGTCTTGGCAATTACGAATAAAGCTGCTAAAACCTCCATGTGTCGGTTTTTGTGTGGAAGTAATTGTTCTTTCTAGATGCTTTTGCTTTCACTCTTTGTGGCTTTTCAGCTTCAAGTAATTTGACTGGTGAGAAAGCTGTGCTGACAAATGTTTACCCCTTTTCCCACCCAAATCCAGGATAGGGACTGGGCGTGGGGCTCCAGACCACTAAGCCAGCCAGTATGGAAGATCCTCTGGGGCCGCCGCCGTGGGAGCCAGCACACGGGTTCAGTAGGCAAAAAGCCTGGTTTCGACCCTCTGCTCTGACTTTAGTGTGTCATCCAATG
The DNA here is from genome assembly GCF_009873245.2 of Balaenoptera musculus. Lineage (NCBI taxonomy): Eukaryota > Metazoa > Chordata > Mammalia > Artiodactyla > Balaenopteridae > Balaenoptera > Balaenoptera musculus. The sequence goes on from NC_045800.1 coordinate 9,283,298, forward strand.
AGGAACGCTGCCCCTCGGAGCTTCAGTTTCCTCCCGTCAAAAGGGAGGCAGCACGGTTGACTAGGGTGCCATCAGAATTCCCCGGGACGGTGGCTGTGGAGCCTGAGCAGTGCAGGGCACAGAAACAGTGCGGGATAAAAGGTCGCAGGAGTGGGTGCGTGACCAAGATCAAAAGTAGAAACTGATGTGGTAAGCCCCTACCTCAGCTGCCCTGCCTTGAGAGGACACTCCCTCGAAACCCCCATTCACTTGGATCTACTTTCATTAGTGCAGGAGAGCAGCTCAGACTCTTTCATACCCACTCCACCTTTCTCAATTTCAGTCATTAAATGTCAGTGCAATTAACTCATGAGGGAAAGGGCAAGGATGATAAACCAGAAAACAGCTAAAAATGTTGAGGATTCTAATGAAAAAGAATGTAGGGCTTCCCTGGTGGCGCAGTGGTTGAGAATCCGCCTGCCAATGCAGGGGACACGGGTTCGAGCCCTGGTCTGGGAAGATCCCACATGCCGCGGAGCAACTGGGCCCGTGAGCCACAACTACTGAGCCTGCGCGTCTGGAGCTCGTGCTCCGCAACAAGAGAGGCCGCGATAGTGAAAGTCCCGCGCACCGCGATGAAGAGTGGCCCCCGCTTGCCACAACTAGAGAAAGCCCTCGCACAGAAACGAAGACCCAGCACAGCCATAAATAAATAAATTAAAAAAAAAAAAGAATGTATATATACGTATCACTGACTCACTTTGCTGTATAGCGGAATTTAACCCAACATTGTAAATCAACTATACTTCGATAAAATTAGTTTTTTTAAAAATGTTGAGGATTCTTGGTTGTCAGGATTTTTGATGAAGTTTGAGGTCAGTGCAAGTGTTTTACTGATCTTCTCTTCCTGGAGGTTTTAGGACGTGTTCTTTGGGCTCAGCGTCAGTGCCAGGCCTTCAAAGATGAAGCACGCTGCTTACCCTGGGTATGGTTTCAGACTTCGTGTTCCAGATCTAATGACTCATCAGAAGACAGCACAACAGAAAAGGCACGAAGGCAGACAGGCAGCTGGGAGATGATGCCCGGATCATCTGTGAACGAACGCGAGACAGGTGTGCCTCGGGCTCTCCCTTACTGCCCACAGCATTTATGACCCTTTCTGGGGGGCAATGCCCATGAGACCATGTGAGCTTTCCTGTTTTGCAAAGTCATTCTCACAAAACAGCCACGAACATCATTACTGCTTCAAGATGGGTGAAGTGAAAATTATACCACACTGGAAATGTGGGTCTTCAGTTACAAATGTCACTGGGCAGCATCAGCCAAAGGGGATAATGGCCGAGTGGTTAAGGGAGGGCTTGAAGCTCATGCAGCTCAATATCAAAAAAACAAACAACCCAATCTAAAAATGGGCAGAAGACCTAAATAGACATTTCTCCAAAGAAGATATACAGATTGCCAACAAACACATGAAAGGATGCTCAACATCATTAATCATTAGAGAAATGCAAATCAAAACTACAATGAGGTATCACCTCACACCAGTCAGAATGGCCATCATCAAAAAATCTACAAACAATAAATGCTGGAGAGGGTGTGGAGAAAAGGGAACCCTCTTGCACTGTTGGTGGGAATGTAAATTGATACAGCCACTATGGAGAACAGTATGGAGGTTCCTTAAAAAACTAAAAATAGAATTACCATATGACCCAGCAATCCCACTACTGGGCATATACCCTGAGAAAACCATAATTCAAAAAGAGTCATGTACCACAATGTTCATTGCAGCTCTATTTACAATAGCCAGGACATGGAAGCAACCTAAGTGTCCATCAACAGATGAATGGATAAAGAAGATGTGGCACATATATACAATGGAATATTACTCAGCCATAAAAAGAAACGAAATTGAGTTATTTGTAGTGAGGTGGATGGACCTAGAGTCTGTCATACAGAGTGAAGTAAGCCAGAAAGAGAAAAACAAATACCGTATGCTAACACATAGATATGGAATCTAAAAAAAAAAAGGTCATGAAGAACCTAGGGGCAAGACGGGAATAAAGACACAGACCTACTAGAGCATGGACTTGAGGACACGGGGAGGGGGAAGGGTAAGCTGGGACGAAGTGAGAGAGTGGCATGGACATATATACACTACCAAACGTAAAATAGATAGCTAGTGGGAAGCAGCCGCATAGCACAGGGAAATCAGCTCCGTGCTTTGTGACCACCCAGAGGGGTAGGATAGGGAGGGTGGGAGGGAGGGAGACGCATGAGGGAAGAGATATGGGGACATATGTATATGTATAACTGATTCACTTTGTTATAAAGCAGAAACTAACACACCATTGTAAAGCAATTATACTCCAATAAAGATGTTAAAAAAAAAAAAAAGGCACTTGAGTTCCAATGAAGAAGGTTTACCTTCCTTCTTGCTGTGTGACTTCAGGCTGGTTACTAAACTGCTCTGTGCCTCACTATCCTCATCAGTAAAATGGGGATCCTACAATGGTGGTGGAGGAGGAAGAGGAGATGGGGTGAAAGAGGATCAGGCAGCTCATGTACAAAAGCTTACCTGACCCAATGAGACACATGTAACAATACTATTTTCATAAAGCATCTGAACCACTTTTCAATTTTATTTTTTTGACTAATAATGCATTTGTCAGTGTTTATTTCATTTGATGTTTGCTGATTCTTGGCAGGCACCACACGGAGGCAACTTTTAAAGTTCTAAATAAAACAACTGCCTAATGGCAGGAAGACCTCTGCTCTCTGCATGCTCCACCCACATTTTGACGGAAACACCAGAGGACCATTGGCTCCGGGTGGGAGCCAGCGTGGACAGCAGTGCGTCAGCCCAGCTGGGCCCCAGAAGCAGGACACAGATGGGTTTGGAGGGCCAGGTAGCCAGGCCCAAGGTCTCCTGCAAAGACCGTGGCCCTTGCGATGTGGGCTTCCCACACACGGGCACTATTTGATTCCAGGAACGGGCCTTGTGCTTGGCAGGCAGACTCCTTCGTGTGAGCTGTGGTTCAGTGCATCCTGGGGGTGCGGGGGGACACATGCTCACAAGTGTCACCAACAACGCTTGTTTCAAAACAGGGGTGGCTTTTCAAGTGAGTATCCTGATGGTCCGCTCATATCCAGGTGGCCAACAGTCACATCCCATAGGCCAGTCCTGGTGACAGTTCTTTAGAACCACGTGGGGTCCCTGCAGGAGAGGTGGGCAGTGGCATGTGAACATGGCTCTGGAGAGCTACAGGAAGCGCTGTGGAGCGGGTGAGACACGGCAGCCAGGTGGACAGGCAATGGGGAAGAGGAAATGGCCCAGAGGGCAGGGGCCGTGTGACAGCAGGCCGCCCGCTGCGGCCCGCCTGTCAGTTCCATCATCAGAATGGCTCAGAGTGAACCCCCAACATCAGTTCTTTTTTAAAACACCTTTGCGCTGAGTCTTACAACTGGCTCAGCCCGGAGGACCCAGTAGAAACCTATTTGCCATCGTGGCACAAAGCCACTCTGGTGCTGCCATACCCCTGACCTACCTATCACCACCTTCAGAGGAGAAGGCAGCTTTCGTCGTAACCCGGAACCCGCGCCGGCTCACTCGCCCAGACACGGGCCCCCTTCCGCACAACCTCAGCGAGCCCGGCCCCGACTTGAGTGGCATTTACCAAAATGGGCGCAGCACCCTTGCCGGCCAATCAAACACCACCGTCGGAGGCTCGGGCCTGTCTAAAGCATTAACCAGGTGGAGACAAGCACTGAGCAAGTTCTCGTAAACACACGCTGCCCTTCACCCCGTCCACCAGACATGGGCATTCTTCCAAATTTTCACACAGAAAAGAGCGTGACCCTGTACAGAGCTGCTGGCGTGACACCCACTCAGCTGGGCCCGGAAAGCACAGCAAAGGAACTCTTGCGCTCAGAGCCTCTCCTGGCCAGAGCATCTCGTAAAGCATCCCGCAGGGCTGGATGGGGACTGGCAAGTGACGCAGATCTGCTGGCGAAATCCAGCCCCTGTGACTGGCAGCGTCGCTTGACGTTTCGCAAAAGCTGGCAGCAGAGGACTGGGGCTGGGGGCCGAGATTGGAAGATGTGTGCGTAAGCGGAAGGAGCTTTGCAGGAGACAGAGAAGAGGCGCAGCTGCTGATCTACCAGCCAGTGGGGCTGTTGAGAGACCTGAAAGGGCCAGGATGAGTCACCAACCCAGCAGTCCGCACGCCCCCATGACCACCTTCTAGAAGTGGTGATGGACCTAGGCTACACAGAGATGAAGGGGCCAGAAGGCTTGGTTCTAAGAAGGTAAAGATGGGCTGGGTGGCACCGTACAAAAGCCATGAACTCAGACCTCCTGGGCTTAAATCACAGCTCCCGCTTATTAGCTCTGTGGCTTGATCAAGATGCCGAATTTCTGAAGAGCCATTTCTTTACCTGTCAAAGGGGATAAATGTGGCATCCATCTCAGGGCTGATCTGAGGACTGAACTACTAGCTAATAAATGTAAGATGCTCAGCATGGTGTCTGTCACACAGCAAGCATCCAACAGACGTCTGCTACTGTGAGTGTCATTAAAGACCAGAACAATGGCAGGCTAATAACAACAAAAACACTAGCAGCTGTATTGACCTAGTGGCACGTGCCATCATGGTTAACCCTCACAACTCCAGTACAAGGGGGACATTATTATTGTTCCACATTTTACACAGGGGGAAACTGAGGCTCAAAGACAGCTAACATATATGTCGCTAGTATTTATGGAGTGCTTACCGTGTGCCATGTATTAGTTCATTTAATCCCCACAACAGCCATAGGACGTATTATTATTATCCCCATCTTACAGATGGGAAACAGGCACAGAGAGGTTACGTAACTCTTCAAATGTCACACAGCCAGTACAATGTAGACAGTAGAGTGAACCCAAGTCCATCTAACTTCGAAAGCCATGCTCTTTCAACTCAGCTCTGCCTCCCAGGTTTTAAGGCTAATTCGGGCTGCAAAAACCTCCGTCACAGCCCAAAGGAAGAAAAAGAAATATCTGTTCTGAGAAGTTCTGTGAAAGCTTAAAGGATGAGTATGGGGTGCTAGGATGAGCAGCTCCCACAGGACACAGGGCCCCACAGGTCAGTGCAGCCTTGTGACCAAACACATCATGTGCCTACAGAGTGCCAAGCGGTCCTTTCTGCAGCCTTGTATGTAGGCCTAAAAACCAAACATATGCAGGCAAAACTCCAACCCCACCCAGAGCCCTGTGGATCTTCGGGAGATACTGCTGAGTGTTTACAGACAATTCAGGCCCATCAGGCGCCAGGCCGATTCCTTCCAGAGGAACCATCTGTGATCTCCCGAGTGGACGACAGGCTGAAGACAGATGGGCTGGGGGCCGGGCGGGCTCTGACCTCAATGCCACCCAGCACATCCTCCCCACCTGTGGCAGCACCTCGGCCCCGGGGACCACCAGAGGAGCAGGCCCACGGGCAAAACATCTGAGGATGAACCCCTGAAGCCACAGGCCATTCTCTGAGTCACCACCTTTAACGAGAGGAAGGGAACGCAAAACACATTCCAGGAGGGAAAGCGTTTACTGGTTCCTTCCTGACTCTACAAGGTCGTCTAAGCAGAGAGCAAAGGAACGCACTGCGCTCAACAGAGCCCAAGCTGCTCGGCCGCCGAGCGCCAATACTGATGAGGGCTTGGCTTTGCTGCGCCTCCATTTCCCTGCGGCCTTTCACCTTCCACAGCCTCTCCAGTTACGAATTGCTCATAGAGATCTCGTGGTCGAGGAAGGATTAAGCTCTCAATCTACAGAACTGAACCTCCCTCCTGTCCGAGGCCCCTCTCTTGACTGCTGACACTTAGAAAGCCTTCAGGCTCTGCTCTGGGTGTAAGCAGGGTCCTCTGTGGTGGGTGCTTCCCTGCAGACACTCAGGCCTGTGCAAACTTCCAAGCTAAAGTTTGGCCGCCGTATTCATGGGTCCAGCTTCCCAAACTCCTGGAAGCTTTCATGGAGCTAAAAGTGCCCACAGCTGCTTAAGGCCGCATCTGTTCAAGGACACATCGAGGGGAGCCCTGCTCCAAACCCCACAAGGTTTAAGATCTATTTCAGAGCCCCAGGCAGCTGGAATCAGCTTCAACCTGTGCTTTCTAAAGACTCAGGACTGTTCTTGGGTCGCATCCTGGTCTCCTGAACCATCTCCCTTTCAGAAAGAGACCTCGTTTCTCAACGGAAGCTCTGGGGTCCCACTCTGCATTCACCTCTCTACCCGCGGCCCTGTGCCTTGCCTGGCACACAGCAGAGGTCCAGAAAATCTTTGCTGACTTATTGCACGATGTGCGGAGTTAACAGCCTCTCTTTAGTTTGAAAAGCTCCAGGTTCGAGGGCAACTGACCTCAGGCCTCTTTCATGAAGCCAGGGTGGCAAGGCACGGTGTTCTCAGCACTGGTAAACCCCCGGGATGATTTTGAAATAACTGGTGCGACCTCAAGCTCAACCCGCACGGACAACACCGTGTAATGAGCAGGCCGTTGACATTATCATCAATTCAAAGAGACTCCAGCCAGCCGTTCCCCGCAAAGAAGGACGCCAGAAAGCAAAGTATGAGAAGTATTTTAATAGCTCACACTCCAAGACACTGTGCTCCAAGTTCTGAAGAGATTCCTAAAAGAGGCAACTTTGGCCATTTTGGAAGCCAGCGTTCACCCTCCCGTGGTCTCGGCATCTCCCTCCTCTGGATGCTGACTCGGAGGAAAGCATAAACACGCCTGGTACCATCCTGGCTCCCATGGGACCTTCCTCTTACCTACACGTTATAGCAACAGCCTTAGCGGGACTAAGATGATGACTCGGTTAAAGAAGGAGACAAACGTTGACTGTCCGAGCAGGGGCAGTCCAAGCTGGCAAGAAAAAGCGCACTGTGTACATACGATACAGAAGGGCGAGCTTCTGCCTGCGGGTTTGCAACGTTACACTGGCTTTGCCTACGACCTATCAAGAGGGATTCTGCTGGCCAGTGTTTCTGCTGAACAAGCAACATGGCGGTCAAGAGTCTTGGGCATCCAGTGCCACCAGCCCAGAGTCATCATGCATCGTCCACTGGAGAGTCTTTGAGGGAAACATGAAGTCCAGCTCATGCCTCTGCCTACGGGTCGATTTCTTCGGGAATCACGGTGATCATAATGTCTTCATTGCCCCTGCGGACAACCATGTTCAGGGTGCTTTCCTTCTTAATGACGTCGCTGACGTCATTGGCGGAGACCACCGACTGTCCATTGATGCTAATGATGACATCATTTTCCTTGAGCCCACCACTGCAACACAAAGGGAAATGCTATTGTAATGTTTCCATTCCTCCTGGTCTAACTGCCACGAAAGGTGATCGACTTTACGTCGACAGAGGCACAGTTTAGGACCTAAAAGCCCAGAGCAAACAGGGTGGGGTAATAGTTAACTTATGTGAGACTGGCTTAAACAACCAATGGGTTGCATTATTTCCTTTTGAGGTTTTTAGGCCACATCATCAATCATGTCCATTGTAGAAATGCCTACCAGCACTTGTATGATCTTATCATAGATGGACCCCAAAGGAGATGAGGATGTACCATCTACCATGTACCAGGACCATGGCCAACTTGCTTGTAATGGGTGTTACAACTCAGAGAGCAGCTCCTATGGGGATGAGTTGATGGCTCTACTGTGAGACACGTGCTTTGTGCTCTTGCTGGAGCTGTAGCTCTTCTGTATGACAGTGTCCAACAAGCGGTTATGGTTCTTAATGGTCTAGCACAGGAGTCAGCACACTTTTTCTGTACGTGGCCAGATAGGAAATATTTTAGGCTTTGCAGGCCAGATGGTCTCCATCACAACAACTCAACTCTGCCGTGGTAGTCCAAAAGCCACCAGAGACAATGTATAATCTATTGGGCATGGCCGTGACCCAGTAAAACTTCATTTACATAACACTGAAATTTGAATTTCACATCACTTTCATGTGTCCTAAAATACTGTTCTCATTTAAAGTTTTTCAACCACTTAAAAATGCAAAATCTATTATTCCAGATCTGGTCCCCAGGAAACAGTTTGCTGGCCCCTCCCTGGTCTAGCACCTCTCTCTGGATATTTCGTCGATACAGGTAACAGACCCTGATTGTTAGTTGACCTACTTCTTTTCATGTTATTTTGACGTTCCCTGGGTTATTTTTCTAGAGGTGTGGATAAGTACGGCCTGATTGATAACAGACATAATTAGCGAAGGCTTCAGGAGGAGATGCATCCAGCAGCCTAGGACAGGACCACTGCTTGAGGTCTCCGGGACATTGCTCCTTCAAGCCCCTTTCCCCAGCCAGGCCTGTTCTGGAGACTCATAACAAGTCCGATATCACTCTTTCCATCTGATACCCCTCCTCAAGAGGACTTCTGAAGATCGGAAGCAGCCTTTTGCTGATGAGTCCTGAGCTGAACCGGGTTGGAAGTCCTGACTGGCAGGATGGACCAAGGACGTCCGACCATTTTGTCAAGGATTCTCACAATCACCTGAGCTGATACGAAAAGAACAGCCCCCTGCCCCCTGCCCCCTACCTTCAGGAAACACAAGGATATTAGGAAAAGGGAAAATCATTCTAACTCACGCTTCTGCGGGGGTATCAGGAATTACTTCGATAATATACGCTCCTGAAAGCACATCTGGGAAGTCTCGGTGGCGATCCTTCAGCTCTTTGGCCTTGCTGCTCAGGACAAACAGCACCTGTATTAATGTTAAGTAACAACGGGGCTCCTGCCCGGCTTCCCCTCCTTCCCTGATTCTAACGTAAAATTCCTCCAGGGGTTTTGATTCTGCTTCAAATTGCCTCTTTCCTAGAGTTACTGGATAACAGCAAGGGAAGTGTTTTATCATTATTATTATTAACTGATAGTAGCTATCACTTAAGGAGTCAGTACAATATAGTGGTTGGCCTGCTTTGGAGCCCCAGCTCTGCCGCTTCCTGACTGTGTGATCTTGGGCAGTTGCTTAACCTCTCTGCGCCTTAGTTTTCTCACCTGTAAAACAGGGATAACGACATGGGGTTGTCGTGAGAACCCGATGAGACCATCTAGGTCCAGCACCTGGCCCAGTGCCAAGCACGTGATAAAGAGTGGGCGGGGTCGCCGTGGCTAGTGACCACTGCCACCACCCATTCATCCAAGTTTTGATACGCATGAAATCACTCAGTCCTCACCACATACCAACATGCCTGCACAGCTATCCTCATTCCAGAGAGGAGGAAATTGAGGCACTCAGGGGTCAAGTCATCCCAAGGTCACAAACCAGGAAAACAGTAGAGCTGGGACAAGAACCCAGGAAGCTGGACCCCAGGGCCCATATTCCTTCCTTACACCTTCATCTCTCAGAGTTCCCAAACAAGACCTGATGCACATTTTAGTCTTGGCAAGCCAGCTGAGAAAGGTACCACCATTTATTACATGTGTCTAAACTATAGTCGTGTGTTCACAATTAATAGCTAATTAACTACAATAATTAATATATTAATATATAATATTACATTAATATTATATTATATTATTATATTATATTAATATTAATATATTAATATTTATATCAATATGTTCTGCTCTTTGCCAACTTTACCTACAAGAGTTTCAACCAAGCCATTAGGTACCAGGACTCCTACGATTACACCAGATTTTTTCATCAAGGTTAAAATACCAGTATGTTATGAGTCTGGCAGCCACATACCACAACGTCCACCAGCTCGGGAAAAACAAGCCCATCAGTCATGCTGGGCCTGACTGGCATTCCAGGAGCCTCAGGCCACAGGCGGCAGAGCTAAGGAAAGGCAGGGCGTTCTGGGGCTGAGGGAGGTGTTTGGGGCACTCCTGGAATGTGAGTTTCAACAGAGCAAGTGGTAAAAGGAAGGCATGGGGGAGTGACGAACACCCTGGCTCTTCAGGCCTGCTTTCAAAGAAGAGTGGTATCTTCCAGAAGGAAGGACCTGCTCAGAACCCAGAAACAAACATGAAGGATAAAACAAGAGGCCAAGGCTAATGGCCCTCCTCTCTTTCCTAATGTTACTTAACTTTAACCAGAAACTGAGCTGTCTTGAAGCAGAGTAAGGTTTCCCTTTTAGGGGTGCCAGTAAGAGTCTTCTGAAGTTCAGGTTTGTTTTAAATTTAAGACACAGACAGACACAGACATTCTGTTACCCACCTGGATGTCAGTGACATCATTCGGATGCCAATATACTTCTTCTTGGTGATGGCTTTGCCTGGTGTGACAACAAAAGGACAACAGAAGGTCAGCCCAGTTGGCGGCTGTGCCGGGTACACCACGAGCCATGGGGTTCAATCCCCCAGTTTGCCGTGTAGAGTCAGGACCATAGGGGGATGCGCTCGGCTTGTGGTTCAAATCCTGATTGGGACCCTACCTGCCTCCTCTCTTCCCCAGGTGGAAGGTAAACATCACCCCTGCAAGGGACCCTGTTGAGCCTCAAACCCCCAGCCTGACTCGAGCAGAAGGATCAATAAACGTTTGTGGAATGAATGAGCTCCAGAAATCTCAGTTTTCTCATCAGTAAGATGGGACTAATAATTCCCACCTGATCAAGCAAAGGAATTAAATGACATAATGAATAATGAAGTGAAATGATGTACAGAAATCACCCAGGATCATGCCTGGTACATAACAGATTGAACCATATGACACATTCATGATCATAGGTCGAAAATAGTCCAACACCTATGACCTAATACCACGGGCTTAATAGCGTGCATTCCATTCCCCTCTGACCTTCAGGGTGTCGTTTTCCCTGACCCAAGTCCCCCCGGGGCACCCCAGGCCTAAATCTCCCGAGGGCTGCCTGGGCCTTGCTCTACCTTTGGCTTGTCGGTCGTGGGATTCCGTTAGGAACTTTTTAATCTTATCAGATGGAATTGCAAAGGAGATACCAGCTGTCACTTTCAGTGTGTTAATTCCAATCACTTCACCATCCTGAAAAGCAAGATGGAAACAGCTTACTGAATCCATGAAGGTTCACCTGAAGATATGCACTAGAGAGTGGAGAATTTGCAAGAAAGGAGCCTTGGAGCTTCTTCAGAGAAATGTGTGAGGTGGGGGGAGCTGGAGGAAGGGGGCTCCTGGGTCATAGAGGGAGAGGCCTGACTTGGGCAGCGTAAGCCAATCTCAGCAACGGAAGAATCAACACCCACTCGACTCAGAGCTGAGTGATCACCACGCCGAAAGCACAGCAACAGACAGTTTCAAAATGCACATTTGCTCCTTTGGCATGGAATACGTTTCCAAAAGCCCCGGAGTCCTTTAGATGGCTGCCCACACCTTCCTGCTTCCCCCATTTCCAGTGATCTTAAGATTCCTCTGCTGACGTCAGGGAGAAACAACCTTAGCGCTTAGGGCGGACAGACTTCATCATCAGGAAAACAAAGCCTCACCTCCGAGCAGACTCGGGGGCACTCGGGGGAGGCAGAGGGCTCACAGTTGCATCTCACTGCCTCTGCTTGTCACAGACTAGCTTTAAATCATGGAGGAAGCCAGTCTACGGGGTGTGCTTCAATTCAAGATAAATTCACAGTTCAGTGAACGCCACACCATAGGAAACAATCCTGGTATAACGGTCTTGCCTCACACCATCCAACCATTATTCTGAACACTATCGTTAAAGGGTCGTTCAACTCGGACTTAGAAGGGAAAACTGCCAGGAGAGTTTAAGTCACTTCTTGCACATTTCCCGAAGCACTGAGAATTCAGTCCCCGACTCAGAGGGACCATCAAGAAGGCACTGCCATCCTACGCTTTGCTAAACAAGGCCTCGATTTCATCACCTGTAAATAAGAGTTGGGATGGGTGACCCTGAGCTGCACCTTGGCTCTGACTGTCTTATTCTAAGGCTTCCCTTTTCTGCTTAAATAAAATATAAACTTAGGTGACATCTTTATGAGTGGGGTAACTCCTCATTCCAGCCTGGTCTTAGAGGAGGGCCCCTGGCCAAGACAAACCTTGTGGATGAGCCACGCCAGCTCCTTAGGCAGCGTAGGGACAGGCCAGAACTGTTGACACCTTCAAAATAAAGACCCACTCCTTTAACCACTCCTGGATTGGACCTGAATTCCAATGCCCTTTACTTGTAACTTTGAAACATAAGCATGTCTGCTGGCATTGCAGTTCCAATCCAAACTCCCATCATGCTTTACTCTTTCCAGAAAAGATAAGAAGAGTAATTTGCAAGGTACAGTACAGTCACAGATTTCACTTTAAAAGAATTAGATAATGTGCTTTGGAAAGTTCATGTCTGAAAAGAAACCAAAAGGAAAAAAAAGACATGTACACAGATTTTTAAAAGGCCTTACCAGGTTTACTAATGGGCCTCCGGAGTTTCCATACTGAAATTAAGCAAAAATTAAAAGGTTATGAGTTTATGTCATTACATGGTCCAATCTACTTCCCTGCCTGGCCGGTCCCTGAGTGCAAGTTCTTGCCAGAGTTTTTTTCCTGTCTACCTAATATTTTTCTGGGAAAAAAAGGACCTTAAACAATTTTCAGAAAGTTTTAGATGTGCCATAAATGGGATATATATATAGATATAGATAGATAGGTAGATGGATAGATTTTTTTTTTTTTGCTCTGAGGCCAGAGGCCAACTACAAATTCCCAAAACACCCAACACATCTTCCTTGTCTTGGCAATAGGCTGGCTGCCCACTTGCTCCAGTATCACAGTATTTCAAATCTTCAAAGCCGCCCCCCCCCCCTACATCTATGTGACCCCTACTTTGCTGCTTGGTCTGGAAATCCACATGGTTTGCTCTATTTCCATTACTTCATGAAGATCACAAGAAAGTTTGGGAATAAAGCCTACCAGAGGCAGCGAGTGCACAAAACACGCTGTGTTTCTTATTTATTAGATAGATGTAGGGGAAAATGCTTTTTAGAAACGTTAATCCTATAGGGAAACAGCTGAAGTGGAAAAATGTGACTTAAAAAAGATTCCATTGATGAGATTGTGTGTGATAATCCCTTGACCTCATTAGACATCGAATGGGTCAGCCTGATGCACAGACTGCACTCCCCCCCCCCCACACAAGGCAATGCAAACTCCTCTGGGGGCTACAGAGCCTGTGCTGAGGTGAGCACCCCTCCTGCCACAAAGTTGAACAAGCAGCTCCATCCAGGGGTGGCTGACCCTGGGGCAAGGCGGCAGGGGGCATGGAGAGCTCCTCCGGGCTGCAGACTTCGGTAAATCTCAAGTTCCCGTCACAGGAGTCCCCGGAGATTGCCAACAGGCTGAGGACCAGCCCTCTGCCTCACCTGCTTTAGGGGCTCCTTGAAAGCACCTTGAGGATCCTGACTCCAGCCCTGGTTCCTAAGCCCAGCCCAGCTCTCCAAAACCCCACCCGACCCTGCAGCGGAGAGGGCTCACGTTGATGATGGCGTCTGTCTGGATGTAGTCCATGTCTGAGTTCCGGAGCCCCAGCTCTTTGCCGCCTCGCTGGGTGGTGCTGACGATCCCCGTGGTGACAGTGTTTTGAAGGGAAAACGGGCTTCCAATGGCCACCACGAACTCCCCGGGCCGCAGCTCCGAGGAGCGGCCGAGCAGTAGCACGGGCAGTTTCCCCTGGAAACACAAGGTTGGCACTGCGGCATGTGGTTAAGTGAACAGAACGGACAAACGCACAGATGTCGTGGAATGCCAAGCAAGAGACACCGCTCATACTCACCAGGCCTTGCAGGAAACCGAGGGCAGGCCTAGCATCCCTTGCCGGCTGAGGACCATCTTCCCTCCCACCCAAGAAAATCAGTGCCTCCTCGTAAGCTGCTGCAAGTCAAGTGCGCACTGCCGCTGCCACACGCCAAGGAAGACGTGGGACGGATACTGGAGGCCAACTCAGGGTCTCAGCACATCTTGAAGCTATCAGCACAGACTTGCTCTGAAAGCCGGAGGCCAGGAGACAGAGGGGGACAAGTTTAGGACTGGGGGCAAGCCTGACTGCAGCACTCTTAGAGAGCCACAGAGAAGGATCCAGAGCCCACACCCCTGGGGGGAGGGAAAAGGGTGGATCTGCCCCCACTTATCACAGGCACATCCCTCCTGGGTTCTGAAGAATCAGGAGCTCTGTGGGCTTGCAGCTGCCCTGACTCCGTCCGGTGCATCTCTGTGCTAAGCACATGCAATCCTGGGGAGAGGCAGGGGTGGGGCTGGGGGCAACAAGGCATCCAGGGCCCCGAAATGCCAAGACCCAAGAGGTGGGCTCTCTCCTTGCCCGGAAAGGCCTTCCATCAACCCCCTCTGCTCCCATCCCTGGCGGGCTGATAAACCCAACAAAGCCTGGTTGATCCCCAGTGCCCTGTGAAGGCCAGGCAGAGTCAGAAGCCCCAAACTACTCTTCAAACCCAAACTGGACAAAATAAAGCCAGCTCTTGTCACTAGGGCTGAGAGCTGGGCTTCCGTCTGAGAAGGCTCTAAGCTCTCTTCGCTCCGTTTCTCCCTGGAGCCAGGCAAACCGCCGAGTTCCTTTCTCCTTTGTTTCCTGAGACAAAATGAGCAGCTGCTCTGAACAGTGTGGACCAGCCCAGAAGGCAAAGAGCTGGCCCAGGCCTAGTGCTAATTGCGAGGTAAGAGCCCTCATGTTCGTCCACCTCGAAAAAGAAGGAAAGAGGAGAGGAGGCTGGGAGGGTGCAGGGGGTGGAAACCAGCGGTTACTTAGCACTTCCTTCGCCAGGGATGAAGCAGACACCAGCTGATGAGATGGGGAGATCACTGGGCCCATTTAACAGATGAAGAAACTGAGACACCAAGCAACTGGGTGACTTGAGACCGGCCAGGGATTTAAAAGTGCAACCCCGAACCCAGACTCTCATCCACCACAAGGTACTGAGTCACAAAGAACCCCCTCTGACCCCAAATAAGGAAGATGCTGGTCAGGAACAAGCTGGCTCAGAAAACTCAAGGAGGAAGAAGGGATACTGAAGAAGGGATCCAAGACCTAAAACTTTAAGGGGCTGCATGAGAAAGGATGCCCCTCAGATCACAGGTACTGAGAAGCCTAGAAGAGCACCACAGTGAAGAGCACAGACCTGGGACCAGGCGGCCTGATAAGATCCTGGTCCGAGCTTACAGCCACTCTGGTCCTCAGTGTTCTCATCTGGAAAATGGGAATAACGCAGCACACTCATCTCATTGGTGTGTTGTGAGAATTAAGTGACTTGAGACCTGAACGGCTCTTTGAAGAGCACCTGGCTCAGTTAAGCATCATATAATTGGGACACGTAAGCATCAGATGTATTGGTTATTGTTATTAATATCAGGGTCTGTGCAGACTCAGTGCGGGAAACCCCACCAATGAAACTCCCACAAAGTAGCGTGTGTCACCTAGCCCTCCACCTAGGAGGAGGCTGGTGGCACAGGCCTGCCCTGACAGTGACACTTTGCCCTTGTGGTCGCCTGAGGCTGGCGTGTGTGGTACTGCTCTGGAGGGGGCAGCCTGCAGTCCCCACTCCCCGAGCTCATCCAGAAGCACGCCAACGAGCTCAGCATGGCCTGTTTACCCTGGGCCCGTGCCAGCCGCCCCTGCCAGGAATGACTTCATCCAGTAGCCACAGCGGGTGGGTGGGCAGGAGTCAGGGCCCGTGATGGCCACTCTGGGGGAGGCCCGCCAGGGACACTACCACTGCTTCAGGGCCCAGGGACTGCTTTCAGGGCTGGGCTTGGGGGGTGGGCAAGGGGACACAGTGGCGAAGGCTCCTGGGCTGGGTTTGCCAGGCTGCCCAAGATTACAGTTGCTTTTCACCAGCTTCAAGGCAAGAGTTCAAGTTCAAGCACAGAAAGGCGGGCCCAGCCCACATCAGCTCAGCCACAATCCGAGAACCACATCAGAAAGTTACAGGGCAGGACTCACTGCGGAGGTCTGAATTAGCACTTGCTCATCCCCCACCCCTGCTCCTCCACCTCCACCCCCTAGGAAGGGGGCCAGATCCAGGTCCCTGCGTCTCAGGGGGTTTAGAAGGCACAGGGGCCCAAAGACAGCGCTCCCTGGAACTCCCCTCTTCCAAGTCTGAGCTCAGGCCCAGGGGATGGGAAAAGGAGGCACACGCTCTTGGGGGGCAGAAGCTGTGAGGACGGAGGGGAGAGACCCCCAGGAGGGAAGGAGAACACCCAGGGCCTGTCGCTCGCCTGGCTGCACTCACTGGGGAGGAACAGGCCTGTGGCCAGTAACGGGGCCCAGAGAAGCCTGTGGATGAGCTTGGCTCCAGCGCAGTGAAGTCACCACGCTGTAGTGACCATGCAGGCTTGGACAAGTGGACACCAGTGATAGGAGCCCAGAGTCTCCCCGAGGACCAATCCTCACTTCAACACAAGGGGAAGAAATTCAGATCACAAGTGGTCATTAAGCCACACCTGCACCAATGGCAACACCAAGTATCACCTTGTTTAAGTTTTTATTATTATATTATAAACATAAAATATTATGTTTATATTTATAAACATCTCCTAGATTCTAAAGGACAATCATAAGACAGAAATAAGCAAGTGGACACATATCAAGGGGGATTCTTAGACTATGAAGCTTGGACTGATGTGAAAGGAATGACACAGGTGACATTTTACCTCCCAGGTGACAAAGCACTTTCATGACACCTTTGGCAGTTAGAGCATGTTTCCTCCCATCTTACAGATGTGGAAACTGCGGCTCAGAGAGGGAGTGACTCCTCACAGCTCACGAGCAGCCTGGCTAAACGAGAGAACAGGTCTCCCACCTCCCCGACCTTCACTCCTTGTAGGTGTTAACGTGAATTCTAATCGCAGGCAGAAATCTTTGCAAGAGAGTGACGTGGGGCAGAGATGTGGGCCAGGCCAGATTTACAGCCCTTCATGAGGTCAAAATGCCTTTTGGGGGCCATTTGGCTCCTGTTTCCCGCAGGTGCCAGCGGGCCGCACAAGCATCAGGCTCTCCGGCCTGCTCCAGACCCAAGTGGGGCTCATTCTCAGCCTCCCTCCTCACCTTGGGCCTGTCTGCTCGGCGCAGCTATACCTCTGCTGGCCAAATTCCTATTTGGCAATTGAGCGTTTTATTCCACAGCTGTCTAGACACACGCTCCACGGGGGGACTCGGGGGGGAGATGAAAAGCAGATACGGCTGGAAGCGCCAAGGCACGCCTCGGCCTTGACCTGCGAGTGGGAAACCCTGGGGCCACCCGTTCCTGGTTTAACCCCGCGCTGCTGTCCGCAGGCTGGTTCCCAGGCCGCCCACATCAAAGCCGGCTCCAGGCTCCCTGCGGCAGACACTCCATCTGAGCCTCCCTGTGAAGCGGCCCAGCCACAGGCGATCTTGGAGACGCCCGACCCTCTCCTAACAGCCCACATCTCAGCATCCCGCAGGAGCCTCGCAACACGCCTACGAAGTAAAGGCGCAGACCTCCATCCTCCACTTGGCCGCCGGGAGGAGCAAGAGTGGGAAGGAGGAAGAATGGGGCGTGCGGCTCCTGTTCCTTGTCTCCAGATTCTCCAACCACTGGCGGGGAGGGAAGGTGACATGCAAGTCGGGTACACAGCAAAGCCGGGATGGGGAGCTTGAACGTGGCAGAAGCTCAACCCCGAGGCCCCGGATCAGAGCTGAGCAGGAGCCCTCGGGCCCCACCAGGAGAGCGTGTAGCTCACGTTGTCCCGATCCCTCCAGGACGAGGGGCGTCCCAAAGTGAGTCCATCACACTGCCCGTTCTCAAGGTCATGCTCTTGTTCACGAGAGGGAGGAGCCTGGGAGGCCAGTGGGAAAGAGGGGACGTCCAGGTTGAAAGGCACATCATCCTCGGTTCGCAAGTGACTCACTTGTGCTACATGCCGGCCTCACAGCAGAGTCAACAAGAGGGGCTGGAAGGGAACGCGGATCCCGAGAACAACCGGGTCGTCGGCCATGCCAGCCAGGTCGATGGAGACAGCCCAGACGAGGGTGTCAGAGTCCTGAGTGGGGACTCCATGTCCGAGTTAAACCACTAACTACGAGCCGTAGGCAGGATACTAATTGTGTGACAGATTTACTGCTAAAACCTGGAAGAGGCTGGTGAGTAGCATGATTAAAGAAGGCTCTTACCGTTCGTTTAGATGCCAACAAACAAACAACAACCAGCAGGCCTGGCATCACCGCTCCCACAAAACGCTGCCTACATGAAAGAGAACTTTCTCAACAAGCATTCACTGAGGACGGGCCTGGCACAGGGAACATGAAAGATCAACGAAACCCACCCGTGCCCTCCAGACTTACTGTCTGATGGTGGGGGGGAAACACACAAGCCAGCAGAACACACAGCAGTAAAAAGAGATAAAATCCATCTCCCTCCCCAAGGGCAGCTCAGCCTAGAATCTTCCATAAAGGCTAAATATAGATCAACACTAAAAATGATTTGGGTGCATCAATTAGGGTTTGTTTTTTTTTTTTTTTTTCAGCTGCAAGTAACAAAAAACCCAATGTAAAATGGAGTAAACATCCACCTGCCCAAGGGCGTGATGGCAGGGCTGATCACTTCAAAGGCTCAAGGACAACGTCAAGAAGAAGCTCCTGCCTTCTTTCCATCTGATCAACGGCAGCCTGGGCTCATGGTCACAGGAGGGCCACCATCATTCCAGGCATGACATAAAGATGCAGCAATGCCCACTGTAAGTGATAGACTCTTTTCTCCCTTGTGTGTCTCTTCAGAAGAGCTAAGGATCCAGAAGGGCCCAGCACATTCTTCCTCGTGGGTCATCAACCACTGTCTGGTCGTAACGTTATCCTCAACCACCCTTAGGCGGGGGGGATCGTAGCCCTGGTGACTGCCTTAGCCCCTCAGGATTTGCCTGAGTTAGGAATGGGGGGGTCAGGAGTGGACCTAAAACAAACTCAGGGCTGTGCCAGCAGGGAGGAGAAGGGCTGCGTGCTGGGCCACCATCAGAGTCCACCGAAGCTTCGGAAAAAATGGTTCCTTTTACAGTGGTGATCCTAATACGTGTCTGGAAACAGCTGTAGGTGTATATTCCTTCAGGCAGGTTTTATTTTTTTGGCAGTGGGGAGCAAGAAGAGCAGTCCGCTTCAAAGGAAAGCAATGGTCACACATTTCCAGGGCAGTCAGCGTGAAATACAAGTGGTCCGAGCAGAGCCTCATCAGTGTAGACAAACCTCCCTCTTATTCGCATGCCCTACATGCCTTGTGCTCTGTCCCATGGGCAGATGGGACGGGCATAGTGCCCGTTCCGCTCACCAGGGGACCGACGGTCCTGCAGCTGGTGGTGCTGGTACCGAGAGCCCAAGTGTTCTCACCAGTGCTCACTGCCCAGATGCTCAGGGTGCACAGCCAGCCACCAAAAAAGAGCCTCTCTGTGCCACACCTCGCCACGGGGCAGGGGCAGGAGACAGGAGCAGAGATGACACACAACAGGGCCAGGGAGCTGAAGGAAATCAGAGCAGAGGCCAGCCAGAGGAAGCCAAGGTCACACGTGCTCAGGGTGAGGGCCCAGGCCACGGTGTTATCCTCAGACAAGCCCCGGCTGTGTGGCGCTGCCTGCTTCACGGGCTCGCTGTGTGGCCTGGGCTCCCCCTGAAGGGGCATCACAACTGCTGATTCCCACAGGGAGGAAAAGGCCTGTGCTGAGTAAGGGCCCTGGCTGATGACTTGCTATGGGCTTATCCTCCAGCATCCCAGAGGGTGGTGCAGAGTGAAGACACAGACAAAACACACACACAGCACCACCTCAGCCTCCGCATAGACTGGGAGCACACAGCCCCAGGGAGCAGGACATCTGTATTAACTCACTCTGACCTTGGGCCACTTGACAGACTTCTCTGGGTCTCAGTTTTATCACTTCTAAAATAAGGGAGTCGAGCCTGGTGATGTCCAAAGTCATCCCAGCTCTGACAATTTAGGGATCTTTCCAGAAGACCTGGTAGATTTCAAAAAAAAAAAAAAAAAAACCTATTAGCAGACAATGGTTAAATTGGTGAGATCAAAATAAGCACCAGACGTACTTCCCTGGTGGCGCAGTGGTTAAGAATCCGCCTGCCAATGCAGGAGACACGGGTTCGAGCCCTGGTCCGGGAAGATCTCACATGCCGCAAAGCAACTAAGCCCGTGCGCCACAACTACTGAAGCCTGCGCTCTAGAGCCCACGAGCCACAACTACTGAAGCCCGCGCGCCTAGAGCCGGTGCTCCGCAACAAAGAGAAGCCGCCACAGTGAGAAGCCCGCGCACCGCATCAAAGAGTAGCCCCTGCTCACCACAACTAGAGAAAGCCTGTGCGCAGCAACGAAGACCCAACACAGCCCCAAATAAATACAAATAAATAAATAAATAAATTTATTTTTTAAAAGAGAAAAAAAACAAGCACCAGAGTCCTTAATAAATCTCTTTTCATACAACTTCACAAAGAGGTCAGATGATCCCTGCAAACTCTTACAGCCGCAAGAGGAAAGGGGATTCCTGGAATTCTCCAGACGCTGGCTCAGCCAGAAATCATCTAGAGCGGACCTAAAAACAATGATCCATCAACTTTTCAGCTTCTGGCCACCCTGGGTTTGGCCTAAAAGCCCTTGAGCGCTCCTCTCATTGCAACCTCATTCACTAAAGCTTGGAGAGAAGAGCAATAAAACGAACAAATAAAACTAAAAGAAAAATTGGCAACTTTCTTTTAACCTCATGAGGCAAGTCAACTACTTCTTTCTCTTCCTTGCAAAGTATAAACTGCTCCTGTTACAAAAATATTTTTGTTGCTGAATCTGCAGAAGCCACTGTATCCGCCAGCTGCCGAGCACACCGCTTTCAAGAGGCTGGGGCTTGCAGGCTGGTGTTGTGTGTTGGATGAAGTTTGCTTCAAAGGTTAATGTTGTAGCAACTGGCTGAGACTCAACTAAGTGATTCAATGTGTCTCCTGGAAACAGTTATGCTAACCTTTCATTTTCTTTAAAAAATATGCAATGGGGGAAAAGAGCACGTCTCCCGTGCGCGTCCCCCATACACAGCAAGAAGCAGTGCCATTGAACTTGCGTGCTTCCTAAGGAACAGCAAACTAGAACACAGAGTTCAGGGGGATGTTAGCAGCTAAGACTTGCCTGAGACACAGGGATCCCGCCTGGGAAAGGAGGGAAGTGAGCCCACGAGGGGCTGAGGGACAGGGAAATGTGAGCAGCTGGGTGGACCCAGATGAACCACAGATCTGCTACATAATTTGCAGGGCCCAGGACAAAATAAACATGGAGACCCCTTGTTCATAAAGTGCATAGAAAGTGCCATTAAAGGTACTAAAATATAAAGCCTTTTTTTTCCTTCTATATTCTCTCTCTCTCTTCATCTGTTCCGATGTTTTTATTTGCTGTTTAGTGTCACGCTCCCTGGGGCACAAAGATTTTCATGGGGTGAGTGCAGACCCAGGAGACTCAGACTCAGTGCTCTGCTCACCAGCTACTGGACAGACCCATGCACTGTGCCCGACCAGGGACAGGGTAGTAGAGCCAGGCCTCTCCCCATCCCAAGAACTCACTGCCCCAAGCCACAGAGGATGGACCACCCCCAAGGGCACCGCAACTTCCTTCGGCACCAGGATGCACTAGGTACCTGGATGGGGTGGAAAAGGCTTAGTTAGCCCTGCCTCGCTGCCGGCAGAATGACCTGTGGCATCATACACCCGCTGCCCAAGATGCTGTGGGGTGTATGTACCCCATGCCTGTACTCCCTGGGGGAAGGAGGGTGGCAGTGATTGCTGTGCGGGGTCAGAGGTCCCAGGGGCCAGAGGAGCAGGGAAGCCAAGAACCCATCCTGGGGAGGTAGGAAGGCAACAGGAAAAGGAACAGTGCGAGGCCAAGGCTCTAAGCCCCAGCACATACTCCACTGTCCCATCAGACTTCACTTACAAAGCACAAATTCAAAGATAAAATTAAAACAAAGACCTCAGAGCAGTAAACCCTCAAGCGGGGTTCCGTTCTGAGCATAGGGTCTGTAAGGGCACAGGTCACATGCCCATAAAGCAGCTGCGCAGGGGGAGGAGGAGGTGGACCAAGACTGAGATGCTTGGGATTCAGATTAGAGCGCGTAGAGGTTATCAGTGATGACAAGGTCAAGGGTACCACCCAGGGAGGGTGGCTGCAGTGAGCAGGTGAGCCGAGAGGCCGGGCCAGGAAGGATCTGCTACACAGCACCGAGATCACAACACGCGCAGAACTCGGAAGGACGGTGTAATCAAGTTACCCCCATCCGCTTCCCCAGATTGACATATTATCGTTGCTATACAGGGAGGGGAGGAGGGGAAGAGGTGGGATGAGTGGGAGGGTGGCCAGGGCGGGGGGATGTTCAGGTGGGACAGACAAGAGAAGTGGGGGAGATGGAGGGAAAGAGAGAAAAGGAACAGAGGATGGTTACGAAAAAACGAAACAGAGAAAGGGCTAATGAAGCAAACTTCCCCCTCACTGTTTATGCACACCACCATGATATTTAGACTCCTTTAAGCTACATCAAGAAACGCTGGCAATTTCAAATATTCCCATATAGAAATGTCAACATTTCTATACGGGAGCCCAACAGCCAGTGACTGTATATAGTCTGTGGCATGGAGGGTACGAGGAACACCATCTCATCAAGTGTAACTCTTGTCTTCTCATCTATCAGCCCCTCCGCTTTTATCTGGCGACTTCAAGTTAGCCACTGCTGCTACAACGTTGTTTGGCCAATAAATATTTATGAAAATCATTGGATGTGAAAGTGAATATATGAACAAATAAACAAATCAGATCTTAAAAGATCCATCAGGATCTTAAAATTGGGATTAGTCCAATGTTTGGACTAACCTTGGGGTTAGCCAGGGCCTGGCATATCAGTTTGGGTAAGGACTCCAGATGCAGCCTGGTTTTCAGCCGTCTATATGGTGGCAGGCTCAGGGCTCAGGTGGGTAAAGGGACAACTTATACCCACCAGCTCCGCAAAGGGAAGGGCTGTGGTCTCACTCTGTTTGGTAGGTTCAGTGCTCAACACACAGCAGCCACTCGGTAACTGCTGTACTGAATTGAAGGCACAGTGACCATTACCCATGACCACTCAGAGCTCATGTGGCTCCATATGCAGGATATATCATTCTTGTAAAATTTATTCTAAAAAATTCTTAAAGACATATAACCTCCTCTAGATAAAAATAATTTGAGATGGTCAATGACACAGGGCTTACTACAATAAGTTAATTCATATCTCTTTATGACATAAAATGGTGGCATAGGAAATATTCTAGCCAAAGGGCCAATGGTTTCTATGAGCTGCCCGGCAGCCAAAGCAAAAAGGGAAATACCCTGAGTCATATGTTCTCGTTATCAGATTCTGGTGCCTTATTTAACAAAAGTGACTTGTTGCTCAGCACATTTATTAGAATAATCAGTCCTCAGTTCACCAGAATGTCTTATTTCTGCCTTGCCATAGAAAGTAGTTGGTTTTAGGAAACCAGTTTTGGGAAACTGCCTCCATCCTGCCATGAATAAGAGGTGACCAGCTCATTATGAACCCTTTGCACTTCTAGACCCTCAGGAGATTGACTACATAAGAAATTGGAGCTTTCCAGAGTACGATCAGGAACCCCGAAGAACCAAGGCCAATAAGGTACATGGACAATATGCAGAGGAACCAACTAACCAGAAGCACTGGCTTGTGTTCTGGAGGCTCTAAAAAACTCACCGGGAAATAAGTTTGCACTGGGCCCCAGGTCCAGGTCCTCAGGATGGGCAGAAAAGGAAATCTAAGCAACTCTAGGTACCCCACTCTTCCCCTTGGCTGGCTCTGTCTGTCCTCCACGTCTCAGCTTGGATGTTACCGCCTCAGATAAGCTTCTCTGCCTATACTACCTTCAGGGTCTCCCCAGCCCCAGTGCCTTCTCCTGCGTCTTCTATCTGTTACTTCATTGTACCAACCACCATATTTATTCCAGTTTACCTGTTTCCCACACTAGACCGTAAGCTCCATGGCTTTTGCCCATTGCTGTTACATCCTCAGCACCTAACACAGTGTTTGGTCAAACAGATGCTCAATAAATATTTATAGACTCCGTGAATGAATAAGGAATAACTGAAAGAATGAACCAACGAGACCTTAAAAGATCATTAGGATTTAAAATTGAATAATAATTTGGAAAACATCTTCAAATTCACAAAATTCCTCTCTACCTATATTACAGAGAAATGGTCAACACTAAGGTCTCTCTCTGCTTAATCCGGCAAGACCGAAGCATCTTCTTCAGCAAAGAAGCACAGTCCCCACAAGAGCAAATGAGATCAACTTCTCTGCCCTTTCCCCTGTAGTGACCTTGTGCTTCACCCCACTTGGGTCTTAAGAGCATATTTTGGTCCAAGCACATTTCACTCCTTTAGAACGAGGTGTTAATCATCTCACACTGGGGTTGGCAAACTTTTTCTGTGAAAGGCCAAAGAGTAACTACTTTTGGCTTCACGGGCCATGTGGTCTCCATCCCAACTACTCTACTCTGCTGCCATCCAGCAAAAGCAGCTGTAGACTCTGCTGATACATAAGCAAATGGGCATGGCTGTGTTTCAATAAAACTTTATTTACAAAAGCAGATGGAGGGCCGGATTTGGACTGCAGGCCACAGCTGGCCAACCCTGGGCCCCAACACACTGCTACACACTCACTAAACTGGCAATGGATGCCCTCCCTCCTCAGTGAAGGGGACATTCCCGATGAGGCACCTACAAATTCAGTCCCGACAACCCAACTGCTTTGTCAGAACCATAAATAATAATCTTGGTCGAATACCCTGAGGAGAGTCTGCCAAAGTGAAAAAAAGCATTACCATATTAAGAGAAAAACATAGCCAAAGAATTTCCTTAACAATCAGCTAAGCTCTTGAAATGGGGCCAGAGAACACACAAGGGCTCCAGCTTTGACGGTTTGGGGAACTGAAATATTTTCACATTCCACGAGTAGCTGCAGTCAGAACAAGGAGAAGCCTCGTCCCCATGAGCCTCTGGACAAAGGCTGGCCCAGAGCAAAAACGCCGGCTTCCACGCCAGCCTCTGGATTGACATCACCTAATGCAATAGTGATTTGCATCCCCCTAAAAGTGGTAAAAATCAATACAGTAACAGAAGCCTCGTTACAGCGACAGGATCTGGGGCCTCTTTAACGAATGCAATGCAGGCCTCTCAGTTCAGGGAGAAAAAGAGGAGAGACCACAAAACGACCAGGACGGAGGGAGTGGGGAAAAGAATGCAAATGGAAAAACACAGAAGCAAAATACGAGGGTAACTATGGTAGGGCAAGCAGCATTCCAGCTCTTGGTTACTTTACAAGGATGAGTGACAGACTCCAGAAGATGGGGAGCTGGTCCAGCACAGGCTCTGTGTTATCTGATTCACTTTTGGACAAGCTCAGGCGGCTGAGTCAGCGCCTTCTGACAATCAGGTTGTCTGAGGGGAACTGGCTGAAGGCTGGGCGCAGGGTGGGGGAGTAGAGGGGCATGAGTCACACCCGGCACCCGCCACTCCCCTCCCCCACCATCGTCCCCAGGCCACCTGGACCCTCCTCACTCAGAGAAGTCGGGGCAGATCCACTGCAAGCAGGCCACGTTCCAGGAGACAGGCCCGGAGAGACCAGAGCCAGCTCAGCAGGAAAAGGACCCTCTGCCCACAAAGCAGCCCCCGTGCCCAGGGGTGTCACTCTTCAGCCACTTCAAACAGGGCCATAGGTGGCATCTGGCCCAAAGGTGGCCAAGGACGGATGCAGGTCTGGGAGTGAGGGAAGAAAACCACCTCACAAGCCTCGACCAGCTTGCTTCCAAATATTCCCCTGGGTGTTGGCGTCAGGGAAAAGCGCCCACAGGAAAACTCACCACCTCACCAGGGCTCTGAGTTACCAAATACCGCAGAGCGACGGGGGCCCCAGCAAAGCAACACGCCGTCCAAACCCCAGGCAGCCGTTGGGATCAGATGAGAACTGGCCTCGGACTCTGGGCGCTGCCGCTCTGCGACCAGCCTGCTGCGTGGTCACCTCCTCGCCGGAAAGGGGGCAGCGGACCAGCGCAGGAGACCCGGTGCCTTCCTGCTCCCCCAGCCCTCAGGGCAGCCGGCCTTGCCTGCTGCTGAGCGGAGGGCTTGCGATTCATACCCAGGACACTGCCGTTGAGCCTCTACCTCCTCACAAGTGACTAAGACAGGTGTGCCCCTCACACTCCAGCAGCAGAGAGAAACTGAAATCCACAAGGAAGTAAGACAATTGTGAGTTACGATGAGGAGGCGAGAAGGGAAAAATGAATGATGAGATGTGACCACCTCCGGGGTTCTGCATCCCCAGAGTGACGAGGGGAGGTTGGGACATGGGGCGCTCCCCGGGGTAGGGGGTCAGGGAAGGGCCGTCTGGGGCAGAGGCAGAATTTAACCCAAGGCCTGAAGGACAAGGAAGGTCACCTATGGAGGAGCTGGATGGGGACACCCCAGGGAGGGAAGGCCAAGGCCCCAGGAGAACAGCCCTGCATGGGGGGCGGGGGGGGGGGTGGGCAGCAGAGAGGGGGAGGGGCAGAGGGAGGAGTGCGGGGTAAAGTGGGGCGCCCGTCAGGCTGGGTGGCCCTCCAAGGCCCTGTAAGCAGTTACGATCTCTCTGTAAGAACAGAGAGCGTGTGAAGGGGTTTACACAGGGCAGACAGGACCCGATCTGAAAGTTGCAATCATCAAGGCGGGAGGACAGATGATCTTCTCCTGCCTGTTTTCTAATCAACACAGCGGAAAAGCAGCTGGGACAAAAGTAACTTTCCTCTCTCACCTTCTTCAGTATATCCCCAGGATTTCTGTCCTGCACTCTGGCCTAAAGAAACCAAATATTTCTCTCTCTCTCTCTCTCTCTCTCTCTCTCTCCCTGAACTACTCAGCAAAAAAACTGCAGAGACAAAATGCTGCCTTTGGAGAAAATTTTTAAATGTTCTGCAAACACGGCCGGTGTCATGTTCAGCACATTTGGAAACCGTTTTTATGTAAGGCTGAACTAGTCTGCCCTCAAAGCTGCTTTCTATTAAACCGTTTGCATGCACGCTGTCCTTCCTTCCTGCAGCTGGCATCCCCTCCCCTGACGAACGCTGGTCCCAGCCATGGTCCTGAGGAAAGGGGAGCTGCAAATCCTAGGACAGAAGCCCAGAAAGAGATGCCCGGGCCGGCTGTGGCTGGAGGGGATAGGCCTGCAGGGGGAGAGCCTCCTTCTCCAGCTTGGTGGGAGCAGCAGACCAGGGTAAGGCAGCCGCTCTGCTCAGTGAGCTTTCTTCCAAAGGTTCTCCCCGGCTCAAATCTCAGCGGGGAAAGTGAGTGCATATGTGTCTGCTCAGCAGTGAGAAGCAAAAATTCCTTTGGTCGCAAGCCCAGAAACGTCTCTGGCAACTTCAAGCCGAGGCAGGTGGACGGAAGATGCGAGGTGGGGCTTGCAAAATGGAAGGGAAAGGAGGCAGATCAGGCTCAGAAAGGGCAGGAACTCAGAGGGCAGCGGGGTCCCGGCAGCAGAGGCTACACCAGCTTCCCCCATGTTGTTTTTCTGTGGGTGGCATCCAGCTGCTGCTCCAAGCTGAAGATCTGCTCGGTCTGATGGGTCCTGTGTCCACCTGGCCCCGGAGGGTGGGGTGCCATGACTGGTGGCCCCCCCAAGACTTGCCAGTGCGGGAGAAATGGACCCCGAGGGAGATGCTGGCCTCTGCTCCCAGAAGAAGGGGGAACGGGGTGGGTGAGAAGTGGGCAGTGACAACAGATGTCCATGGTAATTTCCATTCATTAAAAGTGGCAAGAATAGCACGCTCAGGAAGGAGGATGGCTGTTTAAGTAATGGAGAGCCCTTCAAGTGAAATCCTGGTGCTGCGGGGAAGAAATGGGCCCAGATTATAAGGGACCAACTTAACCATTGGGCCCGTGTATGCGGGGGGCGGTCACACCTGTTCCACTGGGTTATTAGCAAATGGCCCTGGGGAGGCTGGGCCTTGACTTCACATGGCAAGCACCATTCGGAATGACTTCGATCCTCAAGTCCAATTTTTGTTGGTTCTGTTCTGCCTCCTCTGAGATTTCCTGCCCTGTTTCTTGCTGCTGAGGTGACACAGCGCGAGGCAAGCTCACCTCAAGCCCCAGCGCGGCCGGCACGTTTATCATGTGCTCGGGCACATCTGTATTCACCCAGGTGAGAGGCTCCTTCCAAACTGAGCCTCATTTCAAGCCAGTCCCCGGCCCCCTCTCCTAAATAATCAATCATTAAACTAAGGGAACAAAATGGAAAGAGCTGGAAGAGATGTTTTTACTCTCCCCACTTCCAACTACTACCAGCAAAAAAAAAAATAGTTTAGTCAGTGGAAACCAGTCTCTTGTGTGGGCGTCTGCAATTTAATATCCTCTCATTTCCGATTCCATTTTGAAAGGCCACGTTAGTTCGACTTTAAATTTTCAAGCTCCTTTTTCTTGGGCTAGAAACGCATCTCAAATAGCGTGCTGCTGGCAGGAAGGCTAGCCTCCCGGGAACAGCAAGAGCCAGGTCAGAAACACCTTACAAAGCTGGTCTGTCGAGATGGTTCACAGCCTGCCGGGACATGCCAGGGATGACAGAAGAATACACTCGCCACCTTGGCTCAAAAGCTGAAAAGAATATCCCCCGGCCAGAGCAGCTGCATGGGATGCACCCACGCGTGCCAAACATGAAGTTAGCCCGCGGGGGCAGCTCACGCAGCGTCCAGACCAGCGCCCTGCCTGCAGACAGCCCACAAGGTTGGCTGCTTCCCCAGGGCTCGGTGGAGCTGAGAAGTCCCGCGTGTGGCCACAGGATATGCTATTCTGGTCGCTTCCTTCCGGTGAGACTACCACATCCTGGACACCTGTCAAGCAGTGTGAACCTAAACCGGGGTGCGCCAGGCTCCCAGCGGGCTATTTAAAGTTGAGTCAGCCCATCACACCAAAAGGCCGGGCTGCATCCCTCCCATAACGGTCACAGGCTTGGGCACTTGGGGAGCCTGGCCGGCTTCAGAGGCTATAACTTCACCACAGCATTAGATGTGTGGCCTCAGGCAGGTGACTTAAGCTCTCTGAATCCCTGTTTCTTCCTCTATAAAATGGCAATAATACAGCTATCGTGCAGATTAAGTGAAAGTTACAAATGAAAGCAGAGCCTGGTCCAGCTTTGGAGCTTATCAAGTAGAAGTTATTATGATTATACTGTGACCGATAAACACATTTTGAAAGATTAGTTGTTACAGAAATTCCACGGTAACCTAACAGAAATAATACGCAATTGAGACCTCGCTAAAGGCCAGTTACCTAGTTACCTACACCAGGCACAGAGCCTGTTTCTGTCCCAATCAACAACACAAACATAAACAGCCTATGCTGTACCACCTGGGTCTGACTTCACAGCTCGGATCAAGTAAAATGTACAGAGAGCCGGAGAAGAAGATCCCTCCTGGCTCTTGGTCTATGATCTTTTCCTGGGCCAGAAATAAGATTCCAGCCTAGCCTGATTCTTCTTTCCAGATGAAGTCTGGAAAATGACAAGGGCATGGAGAAACCAGAAAACACCATCTCTCTAGGCACCTGCCACATAGCAAAACAAACCTCCATCACTAACGTACCAAAGAGTGGGAATTGCTGATGGTCTAAAAAAATTGGATTTAAGTTCAGGTATGAAGACTCTGCTACACAAATCAACAGAACAAAAATGCCTACATGGAGAATATTTCAAAAGAAAGCAAACCTTTTCCCAAACTGAGCTCTTCGTGTCTCAGTTTAAAAAAAAAAAAAATCTACACTCAGAAAATTGTAGTTTAGAGTACACACCCTTTTGTAGGAGAGTCATATGCACGTTAGCATATTGAAAGCTCTGAGAAGTGCTATGAGGACGAAATCCATTAGCTTTGTTTTAATTCACGGTTTCCAAAACTTTTTTGTGTGGAGTATTGTTTTAAAACACACCTAGTAACTCTGCAAAAACCCAATTTGGGAGACTTGGTTTGTTTTCAGAGTGGCTGTTCACATGCTAATGATGGCTAACTTCAAAACCCAGTAAATTCTCTATACGTGATGAGTGCACACATGAACAGAAATCTGTAGCCACAGTTGCCTCAGGGGTAAGAATGGGAGGGAAACTCAATTTTCACTGCTTACCTACTAATTTCTTTATAAACCTATTGCTTTCTTTTATAAAAATTAAAAACACTACTGTTAAAACTCTCACCTGATAGCCTGCTTATTAAAGAAGCTTCCATGAGCTCCCTCCCCTCCCCCACCCCAGGTCACACTCAGCATCTCCTAAATGTTCTCCTTTGGACCAGACTTGACTGGTTTGGTCCCGCTTCAGAATCTCATGAAATCAGGGAGTTCTGGTGCCTTCTGACCTCTCCAGATTTAGCCAAATGTCAGTCAAGGCACCTGAGAATTTGGTCCTGCAGGTGGGGAACACACTTACCTCGTGGTCAATTTTAATAAGTGCAATGTCGGCCTTCTCATCCACATCTTTGATTTTGGCCTCATGTGTGGCGCCATTCTTCAGCTCAACTTTGACTCGGTGCTTGTTGGTCACCACGTGGGCGTTTGTCACAATCAGTCCATCTTCGGACACGATAAACCCAGACCCACTGGCCACTGGCACTTCCCTCTTAGAAAAAGGAAGCCTAGAACCAAAAAAAGTACCTGGTTAAGGCTGAAACATCTTCAGATCAGCTCTGAGACACACTGATGAACTGATTCTGTAACAGCAGCATGCATCTAGCAATTGTTACTTGACACACTGGCTTTATTTAACTTTAAAAAATGGAACGTTAGACTGACTTCTATACGCATCCAAACATTCCACTTAGAAAATATTCTTAGGGAATCTCTTCAGAACCAGAGGTTCTTAAAACATCTAGAAGGGTCAAGAATGTAGATTTAAGTAGTCAAACAGGAAAACATCCCAAGGGAGAAATGCTTATCTTCCTGTAGGACTATATTCAGTGACACTTTAAATAGCTCTGATGTTTTGCTAATGGCAGCGGTTTCGGTGGGAGCTTCAGAGGCCGTGGAACAAAAGGAAGGCTCTCTTTACTTGCGAAACAGTTCGATGTGAACCACAGCAGGAGCAATCTTCTCCACCACATCGGCAATAAAGTTGTATTTATGGCGCAAACTGTTGGGATCTTCCTGCCCTGAGAACAGAAACAAAGACATGACACTTAAAGATGCTGTGCTCTGTGCTGTGGTCACCTGGAGAAAGATATAGGTTAGACGAGCCAAAAAACCTGAAGGAGGGTGAGGACAAGAGCCCTTTGCAACTGGGCTCAGTTGCAAAGATCTTTCTGGCTCTTGAGGAAATACCCACTCAGATAAGACGGCAAAACCCACCAAAGATGACCTCTTGGCTTGGCTTCCTTGCTCTCAATAGTTTCACCTCGAAAATGTTGAACCAGAGGCACCAGCAGATACACGGGCCTCCTACATTATTCCAAAGAGTTGGTCGCCCGAGGGTCACCTTGACACGGCACCGTCCACCAGTGTCCCTTCCCCAACTCCCGCAGCACCACACAGCCGCCCTTCTCAGCACACCGCCACTGTCGAGGGGAGGGCTGAGGCTGCTTTTGACAAGATGCCCATCAAATGTTACAGATTTAAAAGGCTACTATGAAAAAGCATTAAGGCAAAGGCACAGATGGTGTCTTTCCCGCTGTCTGTCCCCAGAGCAGCTTCCCACCACATCTTAAGCACTCACTCCATTTCCCCGACCCCAGGACATCCCAGGCCAAAAGACACAAGAGATGCCTTGACTCTGTTGGGAAAACAAAAGAGAAAATCGAATGACCATAATTCTCTCTATAAACATATGCACTGTAATTAGGGAACCCCCGTATGGTGGGCATTTGCAAAGCTCCTTTCAGACAAAGCTATCAATCACAAATCTGACTGTAGGTCTGTAGGTCTCCCAGCAAGGCAAAAAGTTAGTTACCACCAGCCCGATGTGCACACCCATGGCATCTGACTCAGAAATGAGCTCCTGGAGACTCAGGGACTGGGAGCCCCCATTCTGCGGGCACACGGTTGGCAGAGGCAGCCTGAGTCTCTTGCTCTGACCCCAAACCCGTACCACCTGCTGATACCCCTGAACAAGTCTCTCTGCTTGAACAGCAGAGGGGCTCCAGGCCAGTCCGCAGCCAAGAACCCCCGCACCCCTTCCTTTCCCTCCTCTCCGCCTCGGCCCGTGGGTCGAGCACAGGGCTGCACCCAGCAGCTCTGCCAGCCCCGCTGCCACCTGGCCCCATGCAGGAACTCACAGGGAGCTTCCAGAAACCTTCAGAGAAATTTGACGGAGAAATCTTATGCCTCTTGCATCTAAAAATTTTAAATTGGGGCTGATATTTTGTGTCTTTTTAAACTATATTTTGGTAGTAATTCATTTTTAGCGTATTTTACAAAAGTACTGATCCATGATGAGTAGGAAATAAAAGGAAAAGAACCCTGACCCTTCACCACAGATGGTCTGAGCAGCACTGGTCCACCTCCCTCACCATTCACACAGGGGGATTCGCAAGGAGGCCTGCAAAACTGCCCCTCGCTAACCAAAGGGCCTGTGTCCCCAACACACACACGCACACACACACACACACACACACACGCCCACACCTACACTTACACACTCATGAATATATGCTCACACACACTCTCACACTCATGATCGTACACACATATACATATACTCACATGTACACACACATAAACACATCCACACACATACGCACATACGCATGCACACACGCTCTTACATACAGACTCTGACTCTCACCAAAACACGTTTGTATACACACACGCTCTTACACTCACACACATACATACATTCACACAGCTACACTCGTATACACAGATACATACACTCATACACACACACACACCCCCCTCTGTGCCAGGGGTATAGCCGTTCTCCAGGTGCCGGGCTATGAAAGCTGTGACATTCTCAAGTCTTCTGTGGCTCTCAGAGCTGCATGTCCACAGGCGCCCCCAGTGGCACCGCAGCATCTGTACAGACTGGGCTGTGTGTCCCCACCAGGAACCTCAGTTCCCCAGCTCAATACCCCTGGGCACAGGGACATCCCGGGTACCAGCCTGCCTCTCCCAAGCTTTCCTTCTTGGAAGTGAGAGACCATCAATGAACAAAGGGCCCCTCTCTGTCACGGCTACTGGGCTCTGAGCTGCTTTATTTCAGCGCTGGAATCTGCTCTCTTTTTGCGTAGCTTGATTTTTGTAAGGTGCAGAAAAAGATCTGCAACTACTAAGCAAGATTAACTAATTCAACAAATTTATGGTAGCATCATTTTTATTATTTTTGCTTTCAGAATCCTTTCATATGGTATCATTGGAAAAGCCTTCCTGGGGCTTCTCTGGTGGTGCAGTGGTTAAGAATCTGCCTGCCAGTGCAGGGGACATGGATTCGAGCCCTGGTCCGGGAAGATCCCACATGCCGCAGAGCAACTAAGCCCGTGCGCCACAACTACTGAAGCCCGTGTGCCACAACTACTGAGCCTGTGTGCCTAGTGCCTGCGCTCCACAACAAGAGGAGCCACCACAATGAGAAGCCTGCACACCACAGCAAAGAGTAGCCCCTGCTCACCACAATTAGAGAAAGCCAGCAGGCGGCAACAAAGACCCAACACAACCAAAAATAAGTAAATAAATTTATTAAAAAAAAAAAAGAAAAGCCTTCTTTATGGTACCCTTCCTGTGGAAGAGGAAAATCAGATATTGTTCCCATATTATATTTAGAGACACTGAGACTCAGAGACTATAAATGACTTCTCTAGAGACACTAAATTTTCTTCACAGAGTGTATAAATAACAGAAAAATCTGAGCAAACCTACAACTTTTCCACATAACACATCTGCTGCCCTTCCAGGATTCCAGGTAGTGGTTATTTAACTGGTGTGCCTCCCTGCATTCTCCAACAGGAGATATAAATAAGGGGATCGGAACATTCCTTCCCAACACAGAACCTGGTGAACATCACCCAGAGACAACTGTAAACAAATGCATCTGGGCTCCCTCGGACTAGCTCCCTGGGAAAGGCCAAAAGGAGGCTTAACTCCAACAAGGCCAGCAACCCCCAGGGAAGTGTGGAGATTCTGAGACCCTCAAAAGAAAGACGATTACTAGAGTCTTGCCACTAAAAATCATTCACTCGCTTCCTCTTTCTACTTCCCACATAAGCCTGGGAGAATCTGCTCACAACAGGAATGAAAGTGAGCATGGGTTTTTCCAGCTAAAACAAGAAGCAGTTGCTTCCTCACACACACTAGAGAAAGTGGCTCCAGGGTCTGTCCACCTGGGACAGCAATGTGGGAGAGCAGGAAGGACGCTGGCCTGGACACTAGAAGGCCCAGGTTCCATCTGCAGTCTGCTGGGTGGTCTCCATTTCCCTGTCTGTAAAATGGGGCCAACTACCTCTAGAATGAGCTGTGAAGTCTGTTCCAGCTCCAACATTCTATGATCTAATCCCTGTCTCTCCCCCTCACTCCAACATGCTACAGCAAGATAAGGAGATTGTGGAATCTGAGATTGGGCACAGGACTCCCCTAATTCTGCAGATGAATAAACAGAAAGGAGGAACAGTGGGAGCACAGACCATACTGAAAAGCCCAAGTGACAAGCCTTAATTGTGCAGCTTAGATGAAAAAGCAACGGGTGACCTCTATTATCATTGGTGGGTCTGTGTCAATGGGAGAAATAAATAGAGCAGAAACAACTGAACTGAAGGAACTATCAACTAATAGTCCAAAGATGGGCAAAACGTCAAACCAAAGAAGTGTTTGTCTTCTCCAAATGCAATTTCAGAATGAGGAATAAAAGTGTTGCTAAGAGAGCTTGGCTCAATGCTAGGGTCCTGCTCCATTTAAAAGGTTGTCCATCAAGCTAAAGGAAGCTGCTGCTGCCTCATGGTCTTTAGAAACCCTGGCTGGCCCCATCTGCTGTGATTTCAACTGCGGGTCAACTATCTTCCTTCCAGAGGAGTCAACTCGGGTAGAGAATTCCAGAGATGGACCTAGGCTGGCTCTGCCACAGCCCACTCTCCGAGTGATGCAGACAGATGGAAGGCTGGGCCATCCAGGCCACTCAGCATGGGGAGGACAGGTAAGAGCACAGGCTCTGGTCTCAGAAGGATCAGAGTGTGACACTTGGCACGGGACTTACTGGCTATGTGACCTTAGTATGTCACCTTACTCCTCCAAGTCTTCTCCCCTTGTCCATAAAATGTGATGATAGTAACATCTACCTCCATGTGTTTCTGATGCTGATTTTATGAGCTACCGTATATGATGAAGTGCTTGGCCAAGTTATGGCATAGTTTAAAAATAAAAAAACAAGAGAACTGGTGGAAGTGCCGCTCAGTAGGCAGTTCTGGACAGGTGTGAGCACCACTTACCTCAGTGGCGCAGCAGAGGAGTAAAGGGAGCAGTGAAAGTGTCCAGAGAACCACTCTCCGCACCTTGGCAAATTTGTGTATGTCTTAGAGGCTCCTCCTAACAGGGCCATCGTGGCCACCAGTGCAGAGGCAGAGATCGAGGGGAAGGTGTGCGGTAAGCCAGTTTTTCTGGCTTTGACATGCACCTCTGTTCCCCAGCTTACAAGAGCAGCCTGCAGCCACTGGGAGACAGGGACTGCGTCAGCAGAATAGTCTAGCCTGAACTGAAGCCCAGCTGCACTCTCAAATTCCCATGGAGTAACCAACCTCACCAGAAGAAGACGAATATAACTCCCTCTATGAAGTGAGGGCCTTGTTTAATTATGCCAGAACTGATGTGGCAGAAGGTAATGAGGATGGGGAGTCTCAAGCAGGGTCGAGACATGGCCCTTCTAGCTACTCCATTATCATACAGAAAGCCGGAATTGGCTGGCATTCAGTAACAGCCTGCCATTTACAGAAAGATGGCAATTCAGAATTCAGAAACATGAAAGTAAGGTATTTTCTACATTCCTGATTAATGAAAAAAAGAGAAAAGACAAAAATGGCTAACATAGGGAATCAAAGAGGGAGCATCAATACAGATCCTACAGACAATAAAAGCATGATAAGGAAGTATCATGAACAAATGTATGCACATAAATTCTACAGCTTAGATAAAATGGACAGATTTCTTTTAAGACATAATTTATCAATGCTCACTGAAGAAGATATTGATAATCCAAATAATCCTATATCTATTAAAGAAGTTGTATTTGTAGTTAAAAACCTTCCCAGAAAGAAAATGTCAGGCCCATACAGCTTCACTGGCGAATTCTACCAAACATTTAAGAAAGAAGCAATACTAATACTTCACAAACTTTCTTCAAAAAAGAAGGTAAACACTGCGCAACTTATTTTATGAACTCAGCATTACCCTAATATAAAAGCCAGACAAAAATATTATAAGAAAATTATAGACTGCACTTCCCTGGTGGTCCAGTGGTTAAGACTCCGTGCTTCCAACGCAGGGAACAAAGGTTCAGTCCCTGGTCGGGGAACTAAGATCCCACATGCCATGTGGCCAAACGAAATGTCTTTTCTAATTTAAAAAAAAAGAGGATTTGGTTCAAGATGGCGGAGTAGAAGGACGTACTCTCACTCCCTCTTGCGAGAGCACCGGAATCACAACTAACTGCTGAACAATCATCGACAGGAAGACACTGGAACTCACCAAAAAAGATACCCCACATCCAAAGACAAAGGAGAAGCCACAATGAGACGGTAGGAAGGGGCACAATCACAATAAAATCAAATCCAGAAACTGCTGGGTGGGTGACTCACAAACTGGAGAACACTTATACCACAGAAGTCCACCCACTGGAGTGAAGGTTCTGAGCCCCACGTCAGGCTTCCCAACCTGGGGGTCTGGCAACGGGAGGAGGAATTCCCAGAGAATCAGACTTTGAAGGCTAGCGGGAGTTGATTGCAGGACTTCAACAGGACTGGGGGAAACAGAGACTCCATTCTTCGAGGGCACACACAAAGTAGTGTGCGCATCGGGACCCAGGGGAAGGAGCAGTGACCCCATAGAAGACTGAACCAGACCTACCTGCTAGTGTTGGAGGGTCTCCTGCAGAGGCGGGGGGTGCCTATGGCTCACCGTGAGGACAAGGACACTGGCAGCAGAAGTTCTGGGAAGTACTCCTTGGCGTGAGCCCTCCCAGAGTCCGCCATTAGCCCCACCAAAGACCAGGTAGGCTCCAGTGCTGGGTCGCCTCAGGCCAAACAACCAACAGGGAGGGAACCCAGCCCCACCCATCAGCAGACAAGCAGATTAAAGTTTTACTGAGCCCTGCCCACCAGAGCAACAGCCAGCTCTACCCACCACCAGTCCCTCCCATCAGGAAACTTGCACAAGCCTCTTAGATAGCCTCATCCACCAGAGGGCAGACAGCAGAAGCAAGAAGAACTACAACCCTGCAGCCTGTGGAACAAAAACCACATTCACAGAAAGATAGACAAGATGAAAACGCAGAGGGCTATGTACCAGATGAAGGAACAAGACAGAAGCCCAGAAAAACAACTAAATGAACTGGAGATAGGCAACCTTCCAGAAAAAGAATTCAGAAAAATGATAGTGAAGATGATCCAGGACCTCGGAAAAAGAATGAAGGCAAAGATTGAGAAGATGAAAGAAATGTTTAACAGAGACCTAGAATATTTAAAGAACAAACAAACAGAGATGAACAATACAATAACTGAAATGAAAAATACACTAGAAGGAATCAATAGCAGAATAACCGAGGCAGAAGAATGGATAAGTGACCTGGAAGACAGAATGGTGGAATTCACTGCCGCAGAACAGAATAAAGAAAAAAGAATGAAAAGAAATGAAGACAGCCTAAGAGACCTCTAGGACAACATTAAACAACAACATTCGCATTATAGGGGTCCCAGAAGGAGAAGAGAGAGAGAAAGGACCCAAGAAAATATTTGAAGAGATTATAGTCGAAAACTTCCCTAACATGGGAAAGGAAATAGCCACCCAAGTCCAGGAAGCACAGAGGGTCCCATACAGGATAAACCCAAGGAGAAACATGCCGAGACACATAGTAATCAAATTGGCAAAACTTAAAGACAAAGAAAAATTATTGAAAGCGGCAAAGGAAAAACAACAACTAACATACAAGGGAACTCCCATACGGTTAACAGCTGATTTCTCAGCAGAAACTCTACAAGCCAGAAGGGAGTGGCATGACATGTTCAAAGTGATGAAAGGGAAGAACCTACAACCAAGATTACTCTACCTGGCAAGGATCTCATTCAGATTCGATGGAGAAATCAAAAGCTTTACAGACAAGCAAAAGCTAAGAGAATTCAGCACCACCAAACCAGCTCTACAACAAATACTAAAGGAACTTCTCTAAGTGGGAAACACAAGAGAAGAAAAGGACCTACAAAAACAAACCCAAAACAATTAAGAAAATGGTCATAGGAACATACATATCGATAATTACCTTAAAAGTGAACAGATTAAATGCTCCAACCAAAAGACACAGGCTCGCTGAATGGATACAGAAACAAGACCCATATATATGCTGTCTACAAGAGACCCACTTCAGACCTAGGGTCACATACAGACTGAAAGTGAGGGGATGGAAAAAGATATTCCATGAAAATGGAAATCAAAAGAAAGCTGGAGTAGCAATACTCATATCAGATAAAATAGACTTTAAAATAAAGAATGTTACAAGAGACAAGGAAGGACACTACATAATGATCAAGGGATCAATCCAAGAAGAAGATATGACAATTATAAATATATATGCACCCAACATAGGAGCACCTCAATACATAAGGCAACTGCTAACAGCTATACAAGAGGAAATCGACAGTTAACACAATAATAGTGGGGGACGTTAACACCTCACTTACACCAATGGACAGATCATCCAAACAGAAAATTAATAAGGAACCACAAGCTTTAAATGACACAACAGACCAGACAGATTTAATTGATATTTATAGGACATTCCATCCAGAAACAGCAGATTACACTTTCTTCTTAAGTGTGCACAGAACATTCTCCAGGATAGATCACATCTTCGGTCACAAATCAAGCCTCAGTAAATTTAAGAAAATTGAAATCATATCAAGCATCTTTTCTGACCGCAACACTATGAGATTAGAAATCAATTACAGGGAAAAAATGTAAAAAACACAAACACATGGAGGCTAAACAATACGTTACTAAATAACCAAGACATCACTGAAGAAATCAAAGAGGAAATCAAACACTACCTAGAGACAAATGACAATGAAAACACGATGATCCAAAACCTATGGGATGCAGCAAAAGCAGTTCTACGACAGAACTTTATAGCAATACAATCCTACCTCAAGAAACAACAAAAAAAAAGAAACAACAAACATCTCAAACAATCTAACCTTACACCTAAAGGAGCTAGAGAAAGAAGAACAAACAAAACCCAAAGTTAGTAGAAGGAAAGAAATCATAAAGATCAGAGCAGAAATAAATGAAATAGAAACAAAGAAAACAATAGCAAAGATCAATAAAACTAAAAACTGGTTCTTTGAGAAGATAAACAAAACTGATAAACCATTAGCCAGACTCATCAAGAAAAAGAGGGAGAGGACTCAAATCAATAAAATTAGAAATGAAAAAGAGAAAAGTTACAACACACACCTCAGAAATACAAAGCATCCTAAGAGACTACTACAAGCAACTCTATGCCAATAAAATGGACAACCTAGAAGAAATGGACAAATTCTTAGAAAAGTATAACCTTCCAAGACTGAACCAGGAAGAAATAGAAAATATGAACAGACTAATCACAAGTAATGAAATTGAAACTTCACCTGTGAAGCCAGCACCAGATGGCTTCACAGGTGAATTCTATCAAACATTTAGAGAAGAGCTAACAACCATCCTTCTCAAACTCTTCCAAAAAATTGCAGAAGAAGAAACACTCCCAAACTCATTCTATGAGGTCACCATCACCCTGATACCAAAACCAGGCAGATATACTACAAAAAAAGAAAATTACAGACCAATATCACTGATGAATATAGATGCAAAAATCCTCAACAAAATACTAGCAAACAGAATCCAACAACACATTAAAAGGATCATACACCACGATCAAGTGGGATTTATCCCAGGGATGCAAGGATTCTTCAATATACGCAAATCAATCGATGTGATACACCATATTAACAAATTGAAGAAGAAAAACCATAT
Source organism: Balaenoptera musculus (assembly GCF_009873245.2). Classification (NCBI taxonomy): domain Eukaryota; kingdom Metazoa; phylum Chordata; class Mammalia; order Artiodactyla; family Balaenopteridae; genus Balaenoptera; species Balaenoptera musculus. The sequence goes on from NC_045800.1 coordinate 9,323,463, forward strand.
GACCATCTCAATAGATGCAGAAAAAGCTTTTGACGGAATTCAACACCAATTTATGATAAAAAGTCTCCAGAAAGTGGGCATAGAGGGAACCTACCTCAACATAATAAAGGCCATATACGACAAACCCACAGCAAACATCATTCTCAATGGTGAAAAGCTGAAAGCATTTCCTCTAAGATCAGGAAAAAGACAAGGATGGCCACTCTCGCCACTATTATTCAACATAGTTTTGGAAGTCCTAGCCACGGCAATCAGAGAAGAAAAAGAAGTAAAAGGAATACAAATTGGAAAAGAAGAAGTAAAAGTGTCACTGTTTGCAGGTGACATGATACTATACATAGAGAATCCTAAAGATGCCAGCAGAAAACTACTAGAGTTAATCAATGAATTTGGGAAAGTTGCAGGATACATAATTAATGCACAGAAATCTCTTACATTGTTATACACTAATGATGAAAAATCTGAAAGAGAAATTAAGGAAACACTCCCATTTACCATTGCAACAAAAAGAATAAAATATCTAGGAATAAACCTACCTAGGGAGACAAAAGACCTGTATGCAGAAAACTATAAGACACTGATGAAAGAAATTAAAGATGATACAAACAGATGGAGAGGTATACCATGTTCTTGATTTGGAAGAATCAATATTGTGAAAATGACTATACTACCCAAAGCAATCTACAGATACAATGCAATCCCTATCAAACTACCAATGGCATTTTTCACAGAACTAGAACAAAAAATCGCACAATTTGTATGGAGACACAAAAGACCCTGAAGAGCCAAAGCAGTCTTGAAGGAAAGAAACGGAGCTGGACTAATCAGACTTCCTGACTTCAGACTATACTACAAAGCTACAGTAATCAAGACAATATGGTACTGGCACAAAAACAGAAATATAGATGAATGGAACAGGATAGAAAGCCCAGAGATAAACACACGCACCTATGGTCAACTAATCTATGAGAAAGGAGGCAAGGATATACAATGGAGAAAAGACAGTCTCTTCAATAAGTGGTGCTGGGAAAACTGGACAGCTACATGTAAAAGAATGAAATTAGAACACTCCCTAGCACCATACACAAAAATAAACTCAAAATGGATTAGAGACCTAAATGTAAGACCAGACACGATAAAACTCTTAGAGGAAAACATAGGAAGAACACTCTTTGACATAAATCACAGCAAGATCTTTTTTGATCCACCTCCTGGAGTAATGGAAATAAAAACAAAAATAAACAAATGGGACCTAATGAAACTTAAAAGCTTTTGCACAGCAAAGGAAACTACAAACAGGACGAAAAGACAACCCTCAGAATGGGAGAAAGTATTTGCAAATGAATCAATCAACAAAGGATTAATCTCCAAAATATATAAACAGCTCATGCAGCTCAATATTAAAAAAAGAAACAACCCAATCCAAAAATGGGCAGAAGACCTAAATACACATTTCTCCAAAGAAGACATACAGATGGCCAAGAGGCACATGAAAAGCTGCTCAACATCACTAATTATTAGAGAAATGCAAATCAAAACTACAATGAGGTATCACCTCACACCAGTTAGAATGGGCATCATCAGAAAATCTACAAACAACAAATGCTGGAGAGGGTGTGGAGAAAAGGGAACCCTCTTGCACTGTTGGTGGGAATGTAAATTGATGCAGCCACTATGGAGAACAGTATGGAGTTTCCTTAAAAACCTAAAAATAGAATTACCATATGACCCAGCAATCCCACTACTGGGCATATACCCAGAGAAAACCATAATTCAAAAAGACACATGCACCCCAATGTTCGTTGCAGCACTATTTGCAATAGCCAGGTCATGGAAGCAACCTAAATGCCCATAGACAGACGAATGGATAAAGAAGATGTGGTACATATATACAATGGAATATTACTCAGCCATAAAAAGGAACGAAATTGGCTCATTTGTAGAGACGTGGATGGATCTAGAGATGTCATACAGAGTGAAGTAAGTCAGAAAGAGAAAAACAAATATCATATATTAATGCATATATGTGGAAGCTAGAAAAATGGTACAGATGAACTGGTTTGCAGGACAGAAATAGAGACACAGATGTAGAGAACAAACGTATGGACGCCAAGGGGGGAAAGCGGCGGGGGGAAGGGGGTGGTGGTGGGATGAATTGGGAGATTGGGATTGACATGTATACACTGATGTGTATAAAACTGATGACTAATAAGAACCTGCAGTATAAAAAAATAAATTAAATAAAATTCAAATAAATAAATAAATAAATAAAAGAAAATTATAGACTAATATCCAGCATGAACACAGACTAAATGTTCTTAAATTTTTTAACAAATAGAATTCAGCAATATAAGAAAAAGGATACTATATCATGACCAGGTGGGGTTTATCCCAGGAAAGGATAAATAAGGTTGGTGTAACATCTGAAAACTAAATAGCATAATTCACCAAATTAACATACTAAAAAAGAAAACCCAAGCGATCATCTCAATAGACGCAAAAAAGATCTGACAAAATTGAACATCCATTCATGATAAAAAAATGCTCAGCAAACTAGAAATAGAAGAGAATTTCCTCAGTTTGATAAAAGGAATCATCAAAAAACCTAAAACTAGCATTATACTTAACAGTGAAAGATTACATGCTTTCCCTCTAAAAATGAGAACAAGGCAAGGACATCTATTCTTACCACTTCTATTCAATATTTTATTGAAGTCCTAGGCAGAATAATTAATTAGAAAAAGAAATTTAAAGGCATAGAGATTGGAAAGGAGAACATAAAGCTGTCTTTATTTGCAGATGACATAAGGGTCCACATAGAAAAAGAATCTATAAATATATTACCTAGAATAAGTGAGTTTATCAACATCACATGATAACAGGTCAATATGCACAATCAATTGTATTTCTATGTGTTAGCAGTAAACAATTGGAAACTGAAATTTTAAAAAATATCAATTATAACACACCATCAAAAATATTAAATACTTAGGAAAATGTTGAATAAAATATGTGCAAGACCTGTTCACTGGAAGCTACAAAACTGCTGAAATAAATTAAAGAAAACCTAAATAAATGGAGAGAGACATCATACTTGTGGGTCAGAAGACTCCTTATTATTAAGCTATCAATTTTCCCAAAATTGATCTACAGATTCAACATACTCCCAGTGAAAACTCCAGCAGGAGTTTTTGTAGAAATTGATAAGCTATTTCTAAAATTTATGTGGAAAGCAAAGAACCCAGGATATCAAATAATTCTCAAAAAGAGAAAACTGAATGACGTACTACGTGATTTTAAACAGAAAAATTCTGAATAACTAGGATTAGTAGAATGATGTCACAACATTTTACAAAGACAGATCTTTCCATTTCCCTAATAAATATTTATCATTAATAATTTTAAACACAACAAGTGACCCATTAAGAGTAGCCATTTCCTATAATTTTATGAGTTTTAAAATTGCCAGATTCCCATCCAAAGATAATAATGATTCATCTTTCCCCTTTATAAACTACTAGTCATGCACAAAACTCCACAAATGCTGCTTCCTTGGAACCATCATCTCTGGAGTTTTACAGATGATACTTCTTAACTACTTTCAACAACTTACTTACATGAGGAAAGAGAGACACACACAGTGTTGAAAAGTTTCAGTGATTATTATCAGAATCAGAAGTAACAGACACTTCCATTATTAAGTGTTTACTGAAAAAAAGCCAGGCAGTAAGTTAAGTACTTGACATACATTATCACACTGAAGAAAATTTGTTGCAGTGAAAATGAAAATCACGAGGGGACTACGAATCAAAGGACAGACTTTTATCTGTGTTTCTCTCAAAAGATTTAGCACACAATCGCACATGTGCTTTAAATACATCAAAGTGTGTGTTTCGTTCATCTTTAAGGCAAAAATGTCAGGTAAAGATGAGAGGTGAAGCAAGAAGAAAGAAGTCTTGCCGGTCCTAATGCATTTGTTCTCACTCTGCCCTGAACCACCCGAGTGCCATAGCAAACTCACAGGATATTTCACGTCTTCTGGGAAACACAGCGATACTTGATATCTGTTGGACACCTTGAGAACGAGCTCTAGGCAATTCACGGTTTCAAAATCAGATTGCACTACATTCTTTTGATGATTCCATATTTTGTGAATTTGGATTTCTGGTGGTCGCTGTGATTAAAAGAAAGTACTGTAAAAAATCAATGTTGAACTGGAAATGGGGTGGCAGTGTCCAATCTGATTCCAAGATTTGAGAGGCTGTGTGGCTCCCAACAGGTGTGCAAAGATCGTTTGTATTAATTTTGCAAGTAATTGTGGTTACTGAATAATGAGATTAAAATATCATTTTTCTTTTCTTTCTTTTTTTTTTTTTTTGTCAAATGACTAATAGGTTACAAGGACACAAAAACTTATTAAGGTGTTGGGACCTAATTATAGTACTTGATAAATGGAACTGTCAGATCCTTCTTTTGGCCTAGGGGGTGCCATGAAAAATTACTGGGACATCAAGGGTGCCCACAAACCATGAAGCTTTGGGAACCTTGGCCAGGTCTCCTGGGGTCTCTCCAGTGGATAATCCTGAATCCCAGCACAGCTACAATAATCCAAAGCATAAGTGGATTTAGAGTGAAGGTAAACAAGGCTTTGCCCTAGAGCCTGCCCGCATTTGCCCTGCGAGGGCTCTAGCAAAGCATTCAGCTGTCAAACGCTTTTGGAAAATCTGTAGAAGTGAAATATTTAAACTGCAGTTGGTTGAAACCATTGTCTCCTTCCCTCTGTCACACATTTCCTGTCCTGTCGGAGTGCTGTGGGCATTTGGGGATGTGGCTAAGAGAAAAGTAAAACTAGAGGGACCATTTTGCTTTGCGTTTAATTTATGTGCTTAGAAGTCACTTCTGGTTCTAGTTATCTATCCTGGGACAGAAACAGTTTCCAGGGGCACTGCTACTGCCACCCTGCCAGCGCCCCTACTGCAGGCCACAGGTTGTATGGAGTATGGTGATCTGGCCTGGAAGTATGTGGGTAGTGGAGAAATATGCCAGAGGAAAGACTAAACTAATAATAATAGTAGTAATAATAATAATGACAATAATAAGAAGAAATAATTCTATTCTCTTCAGAGGAAACATTACAAAATATGTCACACGAAAAGGCGATCAAAGAATCTACAGCCAAAAAGTACAGGGGGGCGGCGGGCAGGAGTATTTTAAAGGTGAAAGTGGATCTGGTAGTTACTAACAACATCATGACATTTTTCTGGGTTTTGTGGAGTTTGTAGAATTTGTCCACTTTAAAAAATTTTAACTTGTGGCAGTTTGTTTTCTCAATCTAAATAAGGAATCATTTCCATGCCTCCTGCTGTATTCATAATTGTGAATTTTTTTTCTTAAGAGGGTGCCCCTAATTGTCCACGTTTCAGATCCCATAAAACTGGACCAGCCAGGGGTAGGTGGGAGTACCAAATCTTGCCCAGGGACCGGGCCTGGGTCCCACCCTCGTGGCTCCCTGACCCCCTAGAGCACGTGGCTGGCTCACAGTGTAAAGAGGGGGATGCCCGAGTCAGGCCAGCAGGACACCTGAGCTACACCTACAGGGCACACTGCCTCTGCCGGCCAGGACTCTCAGTGACCGAAAAGTCACCATGGCCAGCGTGCCATGAATACACTTTTATTTTTAATTGTTTTTATATTGCAGTATAGTTGATTTACAATGTTGTGTTAGTTTCCGGTGTACAGCGAAGTGATTCAGTTATACATATCTATACGTTATCTATCTACATCTAAATCTATATATATCTGTTCTTTCTCAGATTCTTTTCCCTTATAGGTTATTACTGAATAATGAGTGTAGTTCCCTGGGCTATACAGTAGGTCCTTGTTGTTTACCTATTTTATACATAGTAGTGTGTATACGTTACTCCCAAACTCCTCATGTATCCCTCCCCCCAACCTTTCCCCTTTGGTAACCATAAGTTTGTTTCCACTGTAGAAGGACCAAGGCAGCCCTCCAGGGTGGCCCCTGCTCCACATCTGGCTACAGTTGTCCTAGAATTGGATCTGGACGCTCTGTCCCTCGGCCCCATCCCTTGGTCCCTTGTCCCTTCTCCATGCAGAGCTGCCCACCCTCTCCCACCCCAGTTTAGCAGCTCAGGTTCACAAACCCAGCGTGTCTGGGAGAGACAGGAAGGGCAAGCTGAACTCCAACCTCAGAACATTCCTAGCGGGGTCAGCAAGGCTGGGTAAGGTCGCAAGGCTCCTTGTTAATGCCAGAGTGACTCCAGAGCAGACCTGGCCTCCAGTCCCGATTCTCTGCCCCTCACAGCTGTGTCGCTTCAGGCAGCGGCTCTCCCTGTCCAAGCCTCAGTCTCCCCTCCTGCAACATGGAGATAATACCACGACTTCTGGGAGTTGGGAGTCCTGAATGAGAAAAGCACAAAAAGCACTAAACCCGATGCTCGTCTCGAGGCCACGAGCTGGGTTATCACCTCCCAGTTCTCAGCCCTGCGCTCAGCCTCCCCGGTACATCGCAACACCTCCAAAAGGCTCCTCCCACACTTCTGAAACTTCTAAGAATCCCACTTCTACATTCTAATTCGGGCAGGCCTGGCCCATTTTCGGTGTCTCCCCTGAGTAATTGCCACTTGGGGTGCATGAACTTAACCGCAGGACCCCCAAGGACATCCCCATCTCCTGTCTCATCTACAACTCCCTCCATCACGTGGCTTTGAGTCCCCAGCTCTATCTCCCAAGATTCCTTAATGCACACTCTCCACTCCTGCAAACCTGCAGGGAGGATCTTACCTCCAGTCTACAGAGATGGGGAAACAAACAGAGGATCAGAGAAGTCAAGCACGATGCTCAACGCTTCGGAGCTGGCGAGCGGCAGAGGCGGGAGCCATCTGTCTGGCCCCCCTGCTGGACTCTTTGCTCTGCCTCTGTGGCCTCCCTTCCAGGTCCCAGCCCCTCACCCAGCCTCCAGTCCCCCGCAGCTCCTGCAGTTGTGGGGACACACTTCGCACTTCCAGGCCTGAGAACTCAGAGCCAGGATTCAGGATTAACAACGCAAACTTCCCTTCCAGCAAGAACAATCGCGCTCTCCAAATTCTCAACAAAGCTGGTAAGCAGGGCTAATTGGGAAAACAAGACACAGTATATTCGAGGGAAAAGAAAGAAATCCTCCTTTATTCAACGGGAACAGCATGTTCTCAAAATTCAAATCAGTTGCAGGAGCAGATTGATCAAATCACTGGCATTTTAAGGCATTGTCCCACATTTAGGACCAGCTAGATAATTCGCAGAGCCCAGTGCAAAAGGAAAACGTGGAGGCCCCTTGTTCCAAAATTATTAAGAATTCCAAGCTGGTCACAGCAGAGCATTAAGCCAGGGGTGGGCTCCTCCTCAGGGGGTGGCACACTGGTGAAGCCGGCCCTGCCCGCTTTCCAAACTCATCTGATTTAAAACCCAAAGTGCACACGAAGTACTGAGAAGCGTCACACTTGCTCAGGACCTGATGGAGATGCTGCCTTAATCTGGCTGAGCCCAGGAGCCCACAGGCAGTCAGTCTATAGGAGCCGAGGAAACGTCCCCTATGCTAGGGGGCAGGCACCCCCCTCCTGTGATCTAAGATGCCCGGTTACAGCTCACACTCCGTGAGGCAACCCGTGCAACCGCAGCAAGCCCCTCGTGCCGAAGGTTCCTCCTCTTTAAAATACGGAGGCTCAATCGGGTGGCTTCCAAGGTCCCTCTCGGCTCCACAGAGAAAGGGAAGAACTCACTTGTGATTTTTCACCTAATTTCTTCAACTTTAAATGCCAGCAAAGACAGTCATACTCTAAAGACTACTAATCGTAGCACAGCCCGATCCTGACAGTCGACAAGATGCAGGGGAAAGGACAAAATGGGAAGAAAGAAGCTCAGCCAAAGTGATGGCTGGATTCGTCCAGGGTCTACTTGCCAAAGGACTGTGGCAGGCTGGTCAGGGCAGCCTCCCTCCTGCACGGCCCCAGGCCCCCTGACACTTCCAGGCCAGCCCTCTCTGCCTTCCGTGTGTGGACCTGGGCATAAGTGACAAAAGAAATAACGTTCTTTTCAAGGCAAGGGCACATATGCATTGTACAGAGGTTGGAAATGAAAGCCAATGAAAGCCAATATTCGCATTTTCATTTGAAGCACCAGAAGAAGTAATGACCCCTGAGGTGCCAGCTTGGACCCACAACTGCTCTGAACTCAAAGTCCTGCCCAAAAGCCTTGGGAAATTTCTCTTTTCACAGCCAGCCAGTCTCCCACAGGCTCAGAAACTGTAAATAAAGGAGCAAACACAGCAGGCTTCCAGTGGGGTGTCATGAAAACTTAAAATAGCCTTTGGGAATGGCTCAGTTGAGTGAGGGGGCTGGGATGCACTCCTCGCCTGTCATCAGCCACCCTCCCACAGCCAAAGCACCCCGAGCAGGAGCTCCCCATGTGAGGTCCCGTCTCTGGAACCCCATCCTCCAAGGACCAGCCTAGATTCAGGCCTAGAAACCAGCGATACCTCAGAATGCATTGCCATGGGGGTATACGCTGGAGGCTGTCCTCTTCTTCATCTTTAGAGGGTCCCAGGGTCACATCTGAATATTTCTCTGTCCCTAGTATGGCGAGATTAAAAGTAACTACAAAGAGCCTACTTGCTTGGTAAATAAATCCAGGCCCAAATCCAGAGGGGATCCCCCAGGAGGAAATGATTACACGCCAGGCACATCATCCACACGGGCCCAGGGGTCTGTTCTCACCAGTCCCATTCCATTCACTGTTGGCACCTTTACCTAGAGGCCAAGAGGAGCCTGGTGAGGCTGGGGTGTAGCCTGGTGAGGCTGGGGTGTGGGAGTAGGGGGATGGGAGCGTTGGGCACCACACTGCCCTGAGCCAAAGGTCCCCCTCCTTCTGATGGGGATAAAACAGAGCAGAGAGAACGAGAGGGCTGCAGGCCAAGGCCAGCGGGTGGGGAGGCCAGCCACTGGCACGGTGGAAAGAGAGAAGCTGGAAGACTGAGCTTTACCCTGAACGGCGGGCCCTGCCACGACTTTTATTTATTTATTTATTTATCTAAATTTGACACTTTTTTTTTTTAACATCTTTATTGGAGTATAATTGCTTTACAATGGTGTGTTAGTTTCTGCTTTATAACAAAGTGAATCAGTTATACATATGTTCCCATATCTCTTCCTTCTTGCGTCTCCCTCCCTCCCACCCTCCCTATCCCACCCCTCTAGGTGGTCACAAACCACCGAGCTGATCTCCCTGTGCTATGCAGCTGCTTCCCACTAGCTATCTATTTTACGTTTGGTAGTGTATATATGTCCATGCCACTCTCTCATTTTGTCCCAGCTTACCCTTCCCCCTCCCCATATCCTCAAGTCCATTCTCTAGTAGGTCTGTGTCTTTATTCTTGTCTTGCCCCAGGTTCTTCATGACCTTTTTTCTTTTTTTTTTCTTAGATTCCATATATACGTGTTAGCATACAGTATTTGTTTTTCTCTTTCTGACTTACTTCACTCTGTATGACAGACTCTAGGTCCATCCACCTCACTACAAATAACTCAATTTCGTTTCTTTTTATGGCTGAGTAATATTCCATTGTATATATGTGCCACATCTTCTTTATCCATTCATCTGTTGATGGACACTTAGGTTGCTTCCATGTCCTGGCTATTGTAAATAGAGCTGCAATGAACATTTTGGTACATGACTCTTTTTGGATTATGGTTTTCTCAGGGTATATGCCCAGTGAGAGGGTGTGGAGAAAAGGGAACACTCTTGCACTGTTGGTGGCAATGTAAATTGATACAGCCACTATGGAGAACAGTATGGAGGTTCCTTAAAAAACTAAAAATAGAACTACCATACGACCCAGCAATCCCACTACTGCCACGACTTTGATGGCAGGATTGGAAGGTGGCCTCCACAACTCTGGCCAAGCGCAGGCACCCCAGGCCGAGTAAGACACCTGTGCCAGGTGTGTAGGCGCGCGGAGACAGGGCCAGGAAGAGGGCGGTTAAGTAACCCGACACTGCACAGCTGGGAGAGGGGCTCGTCCACATCCAGGGAAGGCACGGGGATGCCTTTTCACTAAGAAAGGCTCTCTTTGTGAGGTTGCATGATGAATTCGAGAATTACCTTGAGGGGCACAGGAGGAGAAGGCCAGACCAGCTGAGGGGGACACAGAGCAGCAGGGAGGCTGCAGTTAAAGGAGCCGGGACAGCAGAGAAACACAGAACGCTTCCTCTTCTGCTGAACTTTGACTGCTTTCTCCCTGAGGGTCAGGAGAGAAACCAATTTAAACAGGTCCCTAATGGCTAAGGATGCATGAAGTGCAAAGGGGATGGGGCCTCCTTTTTGCAAGAGCGGTTGCCTGGGGGAGAAAAAAAAAAAAAGCATAACTCAGTGACCGCAGCAGAGATGCCCTGCGAGACTCATTTTCTCCATGCTTTCAGTTTGAGTGACTGCATTCTGTCTGTCCCACTCCATTAAATTCCAAGGAAACTTGTCAGCCACGGCTCCAACCCAGAGTCTGGCCCAACGCTGATCTGGAGCGTGGAGACAGCAGAAACAGAAGCGAGACCTTGCACATTCCAGGAAACCAGACCCCCATTCTAATCGGTGCTGCGGCTGCAGATTCCAGGGCAGAGGGGCCCGTGCAGCTCGGTTTCTCTGAACCCTGCAGGGAAAACCCTCAGGAGAGAGAGGCATCACTTGGCCGTGGCCAAGGCAGCCGACTGAGGTCTAAAATCCACCTGAAAGTCCTGTACATCATCAGGGCCACCATCTGCAAATCTAAGTGAGACAGATCGAAGCAGAATAAGACACAGCTTTGGAATCAAGCTTCCCATGGCCAAAGGCCCTCAGCCCTATTTTTGCCAAAAGAAACTGAATTCGCAGGTAGCAACCGTTATTTTTTTTTAAAGATGCATAATTGGATGATGGACCACTACACTCTCTGTCTGTTGCAGAGAAATAAAGAAGTAAAATTCAGGAGAGTTACGTGTGACCCATTTCTCTGCTCCTAGTGAATAAAGGAGGAAGATGGGGAGGAGCCCGGGAGCCTGGCCTCAATTTCCAGCCCACACTGGCACTTCCAGGGCCTGGCAGCCCCTGGCTTTCCGGTGCAGTCTCTCAGACGGCTCAGAGTGGGAAAAGCTCGCCTGACGCCAGGCCTCAGACTGCAAACCCGTCCCCCATATCCATGGGCCCTGAGCGAGTGACTGTTTGCAGGGCCTGGGACCAGGCTGCCACCGATGATGCTGGAAAAGGCTCGGGCAGGTGAAGTGAAGGAGGGGAAAGGCAAGTCGAAGACAGCCTCTCTGGAGGAGGAACAGCTTTCAGGGGGCACCCGGCCAGCTGGCTGTCACTCATAAGCACGGCCCAGTTCTCTGCAGCTTCAGCTTTACCGGTAAAAGATGCCTTTTCCAGAACAATGCGTCTATGTGAAAAGGTGCCTGTTATTGATAACCGCTTTTCAGTCTCACTGGCAAAAAAAAAAAAAAAGTCCTCGCTTGCATACTCATGGTGAATGCTTGGGTTTGCTGGGTATTGTTGCCTTTAATAGTTTTTTTCTGACCTGTTGGATGTTAGAAAAAAAGTTTCCAATCAGTTCCACCACACGATTTCTTTTTTCAGAAGTCTCCTGAACACCCCAATGATGTGTCTATTATTATCTTTGGGGAAACAGCTGACTGCTCGGCTCACAAAAACACTATTAACTTTCCTCCTGATAAGCATCTGGCTCCAGTCTCGACCTTCCCAGATTTCTCAGCTGGGTTCCCTTCCTGCTCCATCTCCTCCTGGTTGTTGTGTCTGAAGTGGCCAAGGCAGCGCAGGCTCCCGAAGCCTCCAGCTGCAAGCAGCGGGCTGGGAGGTGACGGGCCCATTTATTAAGGGTCTGGGACGCACTCCTGAGCTGTCAGCAGACACCCTCCTGTAGCCCCTGGTCGGGGAGGGTGGGCCTGGGGCTTGGGAAAGTAGAAGGGGCGATGTGATGGTGAACCAGGACCCTCCGTCCGGGAAGGGGACAGTTCTTCCTGAGAGGTACCCGCCGTCCGGGAAGGGGACAGTTCTTCCTGAGAGGTACCCGCCGTCCGGGAACTGAGACAAAAGTCAGAAGGAATCTTTGGCTCAGGTGAGAAGTGAATAGTGGGTCTTAAGACCCAAGACAAGCCACTGTCCCTCTCTGGGCCTCAGTTACCTCATCAGTAAGACGAGGGGCAGACTAGACCATTTCCGACATCCTTTCCAGCTCCAAAAAAACATTGTATGATCTAATAAATCTGAAAAGGGCATTTCCTGATCTTTTCCTTTCAGTATGTAATTCCCATCCTTATAGAATATTCTTATTTTCCAGGCTGGCTTCCTGCATCCTGTGCTCCGGTTTCTTCGGAGCCACCTCAGCCGTCTAGTCACTTTCAAGGTGACTTCTGGGGCTGGGATTAGGATTTCCGCAACAGGAAGAGGAGATAAAATAAAAGTCTGGCCTTAACTACGTTCACACAACAGAATATTATTCGGTCATAAAACGGAATGAAGCACGGACACACGCAACGTGGATGAACCTTGAAAACATTACGGTCAGTGAAAGAAGCCAGTTACAAAGGACCACAAATGTATGATTCCATTTATATGAAATGTCCAATGTCCAGAATAGGGAAATCCATAGAGACAGAAAGCAGATTAGTGGTTGCCTAGGGCAGAAAGGAAGTATGGGGTGACTGTAGCCGGTACCGGGTTGCTTTTTGGAGTGATGAAAGTATTCTAGAATTACACAGTCATGATAGTTGCACTACTCTGTAAATATATAAAACCTCTGATCTGTCCGCTTTAAAAGGGTGAATTTTATGGTATGTGAATAATATCTCAATAGAACGGCATTAAAAAAAAAAAAAAAGAAAGAAGTCACTGTTTCTTTTTACTTCTTTAATGTGGCTACTAGAGAACTGTATTTTATATATGTCGCTCCAGTTGTATTTCGGTCTACGTGTAACCAAACAATCTAATAAACATATTGCTCACTTTTCCAAACAAGCACAAACAGTCTGGCCTCCTCCTGCATCCTGGACAGAGCTGGCATCCGGGAGGCTGAGTGCAGAGAGCCGTGGGCTGGACGTCCAGAAACTCAGAGTCTCTGTCACAACCTGGCTTGTGACCTCGGGCTTTCACATCCCCTCACTGGTCCTGGCCCCTCAATGAAAACCCAAGTGTTGGACCAGATGACCTGACGACCTGACCCTTTTAGGTCAGACAGTCTGTAATTACAACTCCATCCGCAGGTAAAATCAAACTTTAAAAGTTCTCATTCTACCCCAAACATTGCTTATCTCCTAAAAGCAGTCAATCTGGGAATAAAAGTCACTTCAAGACAGACCAGGTAATTTACTGACTGAGCAGAGTGACCGGATTGCTACCATCCTATTCCATTTATCCTGAAGGATTTCTTTCGGGAGAATTTCTTCTTGGCTTCTTCTGCCCCAGCTGTCAGTGACTTAGGAGGTGGGTAATTCTAGAGCTGATGGCAACGGATATGGGTACAACCCCCTGGAAAATAATTTGGCAACATACACCGAGGGCCATAAAAAAAACTTAACCTTCCATCCAGTCATTGCACTTCTTAGTATCTATCCCAAAAGAATAACCCTAGATTCAGAAATAACCATGAACACAAAAATGTTTGTTTTGGGGCAAACGTGGCCCAAATGGACACAAAGAAGGGCTAGTTAACCAAATGGTGGTAATGCTCGGGACAGAAGTGATGAAGCTGCTGGAATAATGGTGGAAGCCTGAATCTTTTTTCTTCTTTTATTTTTGATGTGATTAAAGTATATTTATAACTTTCAAAAACTGGCATAGTGCAGTATGCCACCAAATGTATAAATGCATTTCCCATGATGTCTAAACAGTATGGTGAAAAGAGATTAAAAAGAGTATGCTGAGAGAGGAAAATCTTGGAATATTCATCCCAAAGAAAATCAGACCACAGCTTAAAAGACATTGAAGCATCTCAGCCCTGATTTATCTGGTGTGTCCACCACTATATTTATACTAATTTTTTTCTTTTTAGAAAGAGCACTGTAATTATGGTTCAAGGGCATTAATAGGTGCTTAGAACTCTTGAGAGGAGCAGTCAGTCATTATATGGATAGCTTTTTGGTCATCTTCCAACCCAAGGAGATTATTTTTGGCAGGAGTTGGGGAGGAGTTTTCTTTAGCATCATTTTGTAATGGGAGACTAAGTGAAAGCACCCACTGTTTCTGCCTCATGGGAATCGTGTGCATGGACCCCAGCCTCTCCCAAATAACCCCCTGCTTTAGCAGGAAAGTACAGCTGAGGAGGGAAGGGCTCAAGGGCTCTGCCTTGGGCCTCAGGATAGAGCCCACACTGGCCCACCATCCTCCTGCCTCGATGAGCTAAGCATGTTGTGAGAGTCGTGTTCCCTTTGCGTGCCTCTCTCTGAAGTGAAGGCTTGGGTTATGGGACCTGCGAGAACCTTCCACACTCAGATATTATGGGCTGGGATTCTGTCCACAGCCAACTGGTGTCTTTGGCCAGTCAACAGCGTCTCTGCGAGGACGGAGGTGTCCTTGTCCACAAAATCCCAGAAAACATGAAAATGGAGAGTTGATGTGGTTAGAGATGGGTTGTGGAAGGTGAGGGCACAGCTGTATTTTTCAGGGATCAGTGCGTATGGGGCCTTTCTAGATGGTCTCAAACTCTTGCCCTTCCTCCTATACCTTCTGTGCTATTATCAGACTTCTCCTCCTGGGTTTTTTCCAACGAGGGCTGAACCACATTGGGCTACATTTTCCAGAGCCAAAAAGGTCAAATTGGTGGAGAAATGTCAAACTAGGACCTAAGAAATCCCAACTCAGGCCATTTCTTGACCAGTAAATGTTCACTAGAAACTTAGCCTGAAAACTCAGCGTGCAGACCACAGGCTCCCTGGTAAAGAGCACACGCTCTCTGTGGTGGAGACACAGAGATGGTTGTGTGGTCAGAACCCAGGTTTCCAAAAACTAGGAGGCCATAAAGGAGACAACAGTTCAGGGCTCCAGAATAGACTCCAGAGACATCAACACCCATCTTCCAGGAACTGACAGACCAAGCAGGCAGAAAATCAGTAGGATATAGTTGACCTTATCAATCCACTAGACCTAACTGATGTTTATGAAACACTCCACCCAACAACAGCAGAAGATTCTGCTGTTCACATGGAACATTCACCAAGAGAGACCGCATCCTTGACCAGAAAACACATCCTAACAAATTTAAAAGAAGACCAAAAAAAAGAAGAAGAGAAATCATACAAAGCATGTTCTTAGACCACAGTGAAACTGAACTAGAAATCAATAACAGAAGGTGAGCTGGAAAACCCCCAAGTATTTAGAGATTAAATAACACGCTTCTAAGTAACATCTGAGTCAAAGACATCTCAAGAATAATCTGGGAGTGAGGCAGACTTGGGTTCAAATCCTGGCTCTACCTCCCTCTACTGGGTAGCCTTGGACAATTATCAGTCACTCCTTGGAGCCTCATCTCTTCTCAGCTGGAGAATGGAATGATGCCCCTCCCTCCCTGGGTGGCGGCGAGGGAAGCACAAGTTTGGCCCATAACACAAAGAGCACAGTGCCCAGCTCCCAGAAAGCACCCAGTGGTGGCAGCTCTTCTGGTCATTGTTCTGCCCACTGATGTTTCCTACCACCTGGCTGTCCTGGAGAACACTGCCCCTGTCCCCCCCACCGCCCCCCCAGGCTAGCTCACTCTCTGCCAGAGAAAAGCACACGTGACTGCTGAACGTTGAGCCTTCCCTCCTCTGTATCCCGTTGGCAGCCATCGGCCTGGACAACCCCAACTGGCAGAACCCTCTGTGTCCATCCATCCCCACCGAGCAGGGATGCCACTTGGAATACTGGCACCAAAGAGAGAGCTCTCCGAGTCCTGGGGTGTGAGATGACTCAGCTGTTGGATGATCTAGTAAAGTCTCGCCCGAGACTATGTGAAAGGGAAGTCGACCACAAATCTCACCAAACTCTCAGAAAAAAAATAATAATAATAAAATAAAATAAAACAGTTTATCAGGCAGACAGGCCTACCGTCTTCTCCTTGAGATTTGATTGCACAACTAATGAAAAAGATGTTTCCTGAGGTTTGAAAATATTGCACAAGGCTCTGACTCATTAAGACAGGGCTTATTCAAATTTGAAAATTATCAAAAAATTCCAGCCACAACAATACGCCCTCTGAAACCACCATGTGCCCGAGGAAGCATGATTATCTCCTGGTGAGGGACCAGCTGCTGTCACGGGACGCTGTGGAGGACTGCTTTTACAGAACACACTGACTTGACAGTTTGTCCTAGGAATCGAAAATAGTAGGGTATCCGTGGGCTCCCGAACTTTTATTTTTTTTACCTTAAGATGTGACAAATCTTTCCTTGTGAGGAATTCCCGAAGCATGGAAAACAAACTAAGCATCGTTCAAGCAGGTCTTGGGGCTGCTACACACTGCTCTCTCCCGCGCGTCACATACGCTAAGAAGGGTTAGTGAGATGACATGTGTAAAACCCCAGGCATGCAGCTCTTCATTCAAGAGAAGTCACACACTTCTCAGATGGTACAGACAACGACTGGGGGTTTCCGAGGGTGACGACAGGCAACGTGGTGTCTGAGTCTCTCTGCCCAGAGAAGCTTTTCTAACATATTTGTTGGCAAACCCCAAGTCAGCCTCCAGGACACAGGTCCTGCATCACCGTCCTTCTCTGTGACGCCTTCTTTAACCCACTCACGCACCTTATCCCCAGGGAGACATCATTACAGCGCTTCCTCTACTGAGCGGACTCCTTGACGATGATGATGATGATTATGATGATGATTATGATGATTATGATGATGATGATAATTATTATTATAGCTAACACTGATCCAGTTCTAGTAATGCACTGGGCACAGTTCTAAGCACTAAGTTCATATAATGAGGCGTTTCCATCTTTCAACAATCCTATGACATAGGTATGTACGCACCATTATTTTTCTAATGATTTTACTGATGAGGAAACAAACTTAGAGAGTTTAAGTCACATACGAGAAGTCATCCCTTTAGAAAGTGGTGATGTGACTGACTCCTTAAGCCGGGTGTGATATGACCTACTACGAACTTCTTGAGATCATGGGCTACCCAGCCTTTCTCACCTCTGATTCCTTCTATCTGGACCTTCTAAGTACGTAGAAGGTGCTCAATAAATGCTCTGAATTAACTTAGAACTCATGTCACTAATTCCAAAAGCTGAACTCTGCCCTTCCAGCAGCAACAGACATGCCTCTTCAATGGGAGCCATTTGGGATGGCTACACTTCTCATTTTCTCTGCTGACATTAATTTTCTCTCTTTTTGTTAACAGCAGAGAAGATGGGGAAGGAAGGAGAAAGGGCTCAGGAGGGAACTCACTCCAGAGGATACATGCAGCCCAGCCTCGGAGCCCCTGGGAAACAGCAAGAGCCACTAGGTTCAATGGAGCTCACCTCCTAGGGCTGGGCATGTCACCACAGTGGTCATCTGGGGACTTACAACAGCTAGCACAAAGCTGCAGTACGAGGCAACCAGACCCAAGTGGGCCACAGGCATTCAACTCGAACCCTGGCTTTAACCATCAATAACTTAAGAAAAAGAAATAACTCGTAAAGAAGCCAGCCCAGGCTTTAAAACAAGGATGAGGTTACCACAATTCTTCAGAGACTAGTTTTCTTCCAAGAATCACACACCATTCCAGCTGGAAGAGCCCTCAGAGATCACCTGGTCCAATCCCCTCACTGTTGAGGCTCTGAGGGTTCGGGGGCCTATCACCTGGTCAGGTAACAGCCCAGGCAGGGTCAGAGGCAGTCTCGGCCTGTCAGTCCCTCCACCCCAGCTGGCCTTCCAAGGAACCCTCACCCACTGTCAAGCTTGATTTCTTCTTCAAATTAAGCCTCACCACAGCTATTTATTCACTTGAAATATAAGCTCATGGAAAAGTCTGATTTCTCAATCCAAGGCACGGAACGGCGTCCAGGATCACACAACTCCAAATGGACTCAGAATCCAGCCCTGCAGTCCTGAGGCTGTCGGACGTCAGACCACAGTTAGCTCATGGTCCCCGCCATAATCACTTACTGAATGCAGTTATTTTAAGTGCTAATGCAATCTATTTACAGCTCCTCTGGATGGAATGAAGTTACTCAGACACTTGGCTTCTATACACTTGGCTTACTAATTTTACGAAACCTTAATATTTTAACTCTTTAGCAAAACCAACTGAGAACAAAAGAAGATAACCAACCAGAGTGAGCAAAGCCTTATAAACTATTCAAAAGACATCTAAGCCAGTGGTGGTTCTTCACCAGGAATGCATGGCCGGCCTCCACCTTCAGAAGCCCTCCCTCGTCAGGCCTGGGGTGAGACCAGGACAAGGAGTTCCTGGGCTTGGAGACCTCTGGGCTTGGGGCTGCTGGGGTTTTTTTTGGGGGGGGGGGCGGGTAGCTTTCCTGGAGAGTGTATTAGGAGGAGAAAAGGACTAGGCTTCTGATGCTTGAGGAGCCTTTTTCAGGCCTCTTTTCTGGCTTCCTGTCCTTTTTTTGGCAGAAATCTGCTACACATCCTGGCTAGTTTTTTGCAGTGTCTGGGAATCCAGAGGAGCCTTTCTCTGCCCAAGAGCAGTTTGGGGCCTGGGGCTCTGGTTTGGACGCATCTCTGCTACAGCCGCTTCTGCTTTTTTGCTTTTTTTTTCAGCAAGGGCTGCCTTGATGGCAACTGGGGGCAACCATGTCCTCAGACTCCTGTGCCTGCGGAGTGAGAACTGTGACGTGTCCTTTGTTTCTGTTTCATCTCAAGGCCATGGCCATCTGGAGCTCTGTTTATTCCAGCTATTAGCTTCGGCTTAGCTGGGGTTGGCTTATAATCTCGGTTTCTCTGTCAACAGCACAGAGTGCTTATGAATGGGCTGTGGACCAGATGCACGGGTTCAAGTCCTGGGCAAGGTACTGCTCTGTGACTCTGTCTCCCAGCTGTAACCCGGGGAGGATTACAGCATGCCCCTTATAGGGTTGCTAGGAGGATCAAATGGGTTAACACAGGCCTGGCACAGGATAAGCATGAAGTATATGTTAGCCCTTATTATCAGACTATTAGTAATTGCAATTCCTTTCTTTTTCCGTAATCCCCTGACCAGTATAGAGTTTTTGCTTTAAGCTAATCCAAACTGCCCCTGGTGGAAGACGACGGCTCTTTTGATCTCTGGTATAACTGGACACTTTCCCATCCAAACCCTGACAGCAGCATTGATTTCTGAAATAGAGGATTTGCCTTCATTTCCAGAACCATGATTAGAGACCCTCTCTGAAGTCTTTGTGAAACAGCTTACAGATAAAAGTGCTTTCTTTCGAACGGGGGCACATTCCGCCATCCCAGGATCCACTGTGGCTCCCGAATGCTGCTCGGCAGCCTGTCCTACCTCCCTTGCCCTCGCTCTCCACTCCAGACAAACCCTCTTCGTGATCTCGTGAATCGGGGAGCCGATCCTTCCCCACGTCCTCGCACGGCTCGCTCCAACTCCAGGCCTCCAGCGCCTCCTCCAAAAGGCCTCGCATGCGCACTCCAGCTAAAAGAGTGCTCCTGCCAAGCCTCACAGCTGCAGCAGGCGGCCAATGCACAGCAGTTAACAATGACATCAGGTGACCTGCTTGTGGGCGGGGCTTCGACTGAATGAAGTCTTGGCTCCCAGGCTCCTGTCCTCAGAGGTACCTCCAGGAAGTCAAGGGTGGAAAGCTAGATGGGGGGGAGAAGGGCGGCAAAAGTGAAACCTTCTGTTGAGGAAAGACTGGGTGGCCGTGTATCTCCAGCACCTCTGGTTTCTTCCTTCGTTCACTTATTCATTCAACATCCCCCCACGCATCTGCCAGGTGCCTCCTATGTGCCAGGCAGACACACACACACACACACACACACACACACACACACACAGTGCCGGATGCACCGTAGAGCTCAGTAAATATTTGCAGAAAGAAAGAAGGACAGAGAAGAACAGTTCTGCACCCTCTGTCTCTCTCTCCTTTCTGGGCCACCACGCTCATCCTTCCGTGGCTGTCCCCTCGCTGGTTCTCCTGGGAGCCCGCTGTGGGCCTGACAGCCAGTGGGAGAGGACCTGTTTCCCTCCACACACACAGCGACTATTAATGACCTGAAACTTACTCAGTGACTCCACCTCGCTGGCAATAAATTCGGTGCTTGAATACCGCAAGTTACTCAGGACCCCGCGCAGCGAGACTACAGTGACAGCTGGCTTGTTTTTGACAAAAACACACAATGTGCTTTTTGTATAGTCATCACCTCACACCCAAACTACTGCACTAGCCCGAACTCCGTGCCCTGGCGTGTTCTGCATTCTACTGCTAGCTTCGTCCTACCCAGGTTTTTTTGGTTATTGTTTGGTTTTTTTGTTTTGAGCTGCCCTGGCTCAAGAACATCTGAGAACACTTTGGCCCTGGGGCTCTGCACCACCAGCTGGGTCACCCCTGATGCCCCCCACCCCAAGCATCCCCAGTCACACCAATCTATTCACCAAACAAGACTTGGCTCAGCCTGACCCCCACACTCCACATGGGATGCACTTCGGGCCCTCCCCAAACTTCCTTTACCCAGCCTGACCTCCCTTCCCCAGGCTTGGGGTTAAACACTGGGTTGCTTCTGAGTAAGGCTGTCCGGGTTCAAACTCCAGCTGAGTGGCCTTGGGCAAGTAGTTCAACCTCAGTTCCCCCACCTGTAAAATGGGAATGACAGCAAAGGCTCCCTCCTCTCGAGGCTGTGAAGGCCGAGTGCAGTCACACGTGTAACACACCAGGCACACGGACTGGGGCACAGGGTGGGCACCCAATATGCACGCGTTGTCATGACCATATCTCAGACTCTGCAGGTTCACTTCTCTCTGGAATATCTCTCCTCCACCCTCTAATTAGGCTGTTTCCTGAGCGCGGAGGCTGGCTCCCTGCTCCTGTGCTGGCGGAATACACAGTCTCCGTTTCACCTACAGTGCTCTGGCACCTTCCTCTCTGTGTCGGCCAACCTGTGCCAGGCCCTAGTGCTGGACCGTTTTCCTACAAAGAAAACCTAGAGCAGCCCCTTGCACTGGGCTCCCCTCTTTCCCTTTCCACGCACCGCCCGCGGTGAAGAGGCACCATGTGGCTGCAACCAAGTGTACTGCCAAGCAGGGCTGGCCCATCCCCACACCGCTGGATTGGCCGTAGCTGAACTCGGTATTGTTTTTCCACATGGTCTCTCTGACTGGAGAGGAGAAGCATCCCTCTGGAAGGTCCCGCGAGAGAGTTAGACGATTGCTCCACCCTTTGCCCCATCACCACCACCTCCCCTGCCAGGATGGGTCTTGTTGATAGAGAAAAGATGCTTAAGGAGGGAGAGGGGTACACTTCTTCCTCATCCCTAACCCTCTCGCCTCACCCCTAACCCTCTCGCCTCACCCCTAACCCTCTCGCCTCACCCGTGCGTCTGCATTTTCTGTGATCCAAAACCACATTCAGCTTGTTCAAAAAGAACCAGTTTCATTTTTGTGGGGTTGGCTCAAAACACGGGAAGCAAGGCGGCAGCAACGCCGCTGCACCGCCTAAACTGGTGCATGGCCAGGGCGGCGGGGGGGGGGGGGGGGCGGGGGGGACAGGGAGGTCATCTGGGGAAACTGGGGAGCCTGACGGGCAACACCGTCCCTTTCAAATAAAAAGTCAATGTTTTCAACGACAGTATCCGAAATAAAAATGAATGCATGGTTAATTTTAAAGGGGAGGGGGGGCAGATGCAGAGAAAGAAGGGAAAGCCACAGAAATTAGACCCTGTGGTCCCAAAGCCTCAGATTCACGCAGCACAAGGCACCTTTTTCAGCCCCGAACTTCTCAACTCTCTTTATGCCCGCATTCCCGTCTTGTTTGTCCCCCAGGCCCTGGCGCGGTGTGGTTCCCCGCGGGGCACCCAGCAGCCGGCCAGCGGGCGGGATGCCCCGTCACCCTGGCTCCGGGCTTCTGGACAGGGCACGTCCAGGACCCGCCGCGCGCGGAACAGACCCTGGGCTAGGCGCAAAACTCGGTTCCGACGGAGCCCGCGCAACGCTGCCACCGCGGGGGCGGGTGCCCGCCTCTCCCGGCCAGTGGGCGCTCGGAATACCCCGCCCAGCTTCGCTGCCCCTCTGCCGGCCCGTCCGTCCCGCGGGGGCAGGTCGGGGCCGGGAGGCGGAGAGCGGGGAGCTCCCCGGAGCGCAGGTACCTTGGCCGCAGGCGCCGCGCTGCAGGACGATGACCGGCGGCCGGTGCAGACTCTCAGAGCGGCGGCTGGCGGCGCGCAGCCGGCACAGGTTGGCGTAGGTAGTGGCGTCGCTGCCGCACACCGGCTCGCTGCTGGCGCACACGCAGAGGCCGGCCTGCGCGCGCCGCCGCACCGTGGCCGAGGCGGGCACGCCGAACGGCACCACGCACTGCAGCCCTTCGCCGCACGGGCCCTCCTGCAGGCCGCACTCGGCCCCCTCGGGCGCGCCGCACACCTCGCAGCAGCCGCACGCGTCGCGGACGCGGCCGCCCTCGCAGTGTCCCGGCGGCGGAGCGCAGCGCGCGGGCTCGCAGCGCTCGGGACACCCGGCCGCGCCTGGCGCCGCGAGCAGCAGCAGCAGCAGCAGCGGCGGCGGCGGGAGGAACGGGGCGCGCAGGGGCTGCATGGCGGCTCCGACGGCGGCGGCGGCGGGTTGGGCGAGGGCAGGAGAGCGGCGCCGGGGAGAGCGCGGGAGGGACTCGGGGCCAGCGGGCGCGAGCGCGCGCGGCCGCGCGGCCCAGCCCATTGGCCTCGCGGCGGTGACGAGCCGCCTTGGGGACGGGCACTGCGCCCGGGAGGGGGGCCGGCCGGATGGCGGGAGGGCGGGCGGGCGGCTGGACCGGGGAGCGCCCGCGGCGGGGGCAGGGCGGGCGCGCCGGGGCACGGCGGGGCTCGTGGGCGCGGGCGGGGCGGCTCGCGGGTGGGCCCGCCGGCCCGCGGGGCCCCGTTTCCCGGTTTCCACTTCCCACGTATCCGCCTCCCGCGGCTTCCCTCGCCGCGATTCGCGACCTTAAAACTAAAAAGAGGCTCTGCACGGGGGAACCTGTGGTGGCCCGGCGCGCGAGCGCCCGGGAAAGTTCCCGCAAATTGCCGAGTTGGGGACCCGCCCCGGCCGCGGGAGGGGCCGTTGCCCAGACCCCGGGCGGTGGCACCGCCGGCCCCGGTCACGCGCTCTAGAGGAGGAGGACGAGCATCTCTCTGGAACTGACCCCCGTGCTCGGCACGCGCGACCGGGACCGTAGACCCTGTGCAGCCCTGCGAAGAAGGCGGGGCCCGCGGGGCTGGCAGAAAGCCAGCGCCCAGATGCACCATTAAGTGAAAAAAGCAAAGAGCATAAGTAATTAGAATATAATCGTTCGAGTCAGATTCTTTTAAAAAGTTGTTATGGGCAGGATGCGTGCTTGTACATGCGCAGAATAGCTCCTGAAGGAGAAGCGAGAAGCTGCTAACGCGCGGGGTGGGGGGGAGTCTTGGGTGGGAGAGGGGCGTTGTACTGTTTGAATTTTTCACCACATGCGTGATTCTCTCAAAACGTTGTTATTGAATAAAAGAGCTCGCCTTTGATCTCCCACTTGAGAGTCTTCGGTGCGTCATTTGGGACAGACGCCACTCTAGGCGTCGTCAGGAGGAGCAGGGGCGACCCTGAGGTGGGTCCCCGTGCCCTGGCGGTGGGCAGAGCTTGAGCCGGAGGACCCTGTAAGAGGCAGGCTCACGCAGCCCTGGGCCCGGCCAGCCGGGCAGAGGCTCCCAAGGGTGGGTGGGCACGGGCCTGAGATGACCGGCCTTAGGGGGGCTTAGCGACTTTTCACTATTCTTCTGTGTTTGGGTTGTTCCCTTGGGCACGCGGTACTTTTCCAACAAAAATAGTTTAAACGTAAAATCCAAATATGTGTAACCCCCGCTCAAAGCACCTCCCAAATGTGAGGCATGTTAGCGTCCAGGGTCCAGAGGGGTCCCTGGGACCAAGAGCCCGGAAGCAGGAGGTCCAGGAACCCGGGGCATGACAAAGATGTCTTGGTCCCCAGCCTGTGTCCCTAGACCCCACGGCAGTGTTTCCTAAAGCCAGAACCTCCTTCTTGTGGGAAGGGAGGCCTTCACTCAGAATTCACTCAGCCCTGGATACCAAAGGAGGGTGATACCTCTGCTCATTAGAGGCCCTGAGGGCCTGACTGGCTGTGATTACCCAAAAAGGGGCTGGGCGGGGTGCAGGAGAGGAATAATTAGCAAAGTCCATCAGGAAATAAAAAGACTCTCCCCACTGCAGGCCAGTGAGCAGATGAGATAAACAGGGCCTGCGGTGGTGGATAAATTGGTGAAAACTCCTTTTCATCCAATACTTGTATTTTACAGATGAGAAAACTGAAGGCCAGGAAAGGTAAGTGACTCCCCAGGTCACACCACAAGTTAAGAGTGATGGAGCCAGAGCACCTTCTAAACGGTCTGTGCCTGCAAGTTCCCGTCCTCCTACCCTCCAGCCAAGTGACCAGACCGCAGAGTGAACTAGATGATTCAGAACAAAACATGACCACAACTTATCCGAGCTCCCTTCTTGTCAGAGAATAAGTCCCTGAGGGTCCCACTGAGTCCCCATCACGCTCGCACCCCGTTCTCCACTCCATCCCCCCACCACACACACTTTGCTCCCCCAGAGTTGAATAACTTGCATTTTCTGGAACATACCTTCCTGTTGAAGGTTTCTCTGCCTTTGCTCATGCTCTCCTCTCTACCTGAAGCGCCCTTCCTCCCTTCCAGTGTGAGTTAGTGTGACCTAGTGAAGCAGGCAGGAGCCATGTCATCTGATGGGCTTGGATTCAAAATCCCGCTTCTGGCCCTTAATTCTGTGCTTTCTGTAAGTTGCTTAAGGACCTCAGGGACCTTCACCAGGAAAATGGCCGTGACAACGGGTCTCCCTGGAGTAACTAACCTAAGAGCGTTTTTGGCAATGGAACCACTCCTGTGATGGTTCACAACCTAGAAGAGGTGTTTGTGACTGTGATGGTCAGAAATGCAAGCCACATAGGCCACAGGGCTGTACTCCTAGGGAAGGAAGATAGCACCTCCCTGCTGTTGGAAGCCATGCTGGTGGTTTCATCAGGAGGAGTCAACCGAGGGAGGAAAGGAAGACCGAGCAGAAGCTGAGAAGCGGTATTGGAAATGCCCAAGGTTTCAGAAAGACCATGATCGCATCACGATCACCCCCCCAGATAACGCGGATCGCCAAGGAAACAGCTTGATCCAGGGGGCCCAACAAGTCCACGGACTCTGAGTTAGAAAATTAAAGTCCCACTGAAAGGATTATGGGGGCCCTGAACCGTCCACGTGGGAGGGTGTTGTGTGTGTGCCATGTGTGTCCACGAGAGGGCACGTGTGGAAGAACACAGAATAAATCAGGTGAAACCTGGCCTCAGGGGCCCAGCATTGACCTTCCCTTTGTCCCAGCATCTCCATATCTAGAAATAATGCTTTTGAACTGAAAGGGTTACTCTTTCTCTCTTTTATTTCTTCCTCCTCAGCTGCCATTTATAAAGACAGTTTCTTAAAAGATGCATTTTTTGAATACATCATGAAAAGTCATTTCTCACTCGCCAGGTCTTGGCACAGATTCCTAGAGAGGACTTTTCCAGAGAAAAGGGGACAGTTCTGAAGCCACACAGGCGAGTTCTCTGCCATCCCCTCTGCAGGCCAGATTTGCAACATGTAAGCTTTCATTTTGAACAAAGTCAAGTCTATTCATGGAGAATGAACAATGAAACACCACGGCTGCCAAAGCCTGGGTTTGGAAATGCGGCTTCTGAAGTGGAACCATGGCTGCGCTTCCCAGAAGGAGAAGGATCTCCGACGGGGCCACCCAAGTGCATGAAGGACCCAGGGTGGTGAGGACCCTGCTGCCTTTCCTCATCCGCAGGACCAGAAGCTAAGGAGGAGTGGTAATACTTTTGGCTCTTCCTAAAGTCTTGTCAGTCCCCTACCCCCTAATTTCCCGGTCTCTCAATCACAGTCAAATGAAGTCCAGACTTCATGCCCCATGCTCTCCCCGAAAATGCCCTCAAATCAGGCTGCCCTCTGGTCCCAGGGCGGCAGGTATCCTGAGTTCCCCCGTAGCGCCCATTCTCACTCTCTCTGTAGTAACAGAACCCTGGCTGGCACATGCCACCCAGATAAAAGATGACCTCTGAGCTGGTTTGGGCTCCCTTCCCAGTACCAGGCACGCTCCCATCACCTCCCGCCACCCCACCGTCAGAAGGCGGTGACCTCCTGACAACAGGCACACCCTGGTCCTGCTTCTCTGAAGACAGTCTCACGTCCGATCGGTTTGGTTTGGTTCAGGAGAAACTTCTTGAGCGTCTGCCATGTGGTGGCCACTCTACTGCCCACCGGAGATGTGGTGTTGAATGATGGAGCCCCTGCCCCGCAGGAGCTCAAAGTCTAGAATTTCCTGCCGTGATGGAAAGGCTCTCTCTACTTTTGCTGTCCCAGATGGTCGCCGCCAACTAAATTTTTTATTTTTTATATTTTTATTTTTTTAAGCATTATTCATTTTAATTAATTAATTTATTTATTTATTTTTGGCTGTGTTGGGTCTTCGTTTCTGTGCGAGGGCTTTCTTTAGTTGTGGCAAGCGGGGGCCACTCTTCATCGCAGTGCGCGGGCCTCTCACTATCGCAGCCACTCTTGTTGCGGAGCACAGGCTCCAGACGCGCAGGCTCAGCAATTGTGGCTCACGGGCCCAGTTGCTCCGCGGCATGTGGGATCTTCCCAGACCAGGGCTCGAACCCGTGTCCCCTGCATTGGCAGGCAGACTCTCAACCACTGCGCCACCAGGGAAGCCCTTGTCTTTCATTTTAATTCATTTAATTGTAAACAGCCACGTGAACGCACTCCGTGAGGCGCATGAAACTAGTGCCTGTTACTCAGGAGAGAGAGGGACAAGAAAACAAATGCAGGGGGGTTGAAGGACTTCCGTGAGGGGCAAATTGGGGCGTTAGAAAGGTGCTAACAGAGCTCCATCTTGAGGGATGGGGAGGAGCAGGAAGCACATCGTCCACGGGGGTGGGGAAGGGGGCGTGATGTCACGAGTGTGCCTAGTTGGGAAAATTCTAGTGTGGCTACAGGCAGGAAAGGGGTCCCCGTGGGCAGGAGAGGCAGCTGGAGTAGGGGGCCAGGTTGGGAAGGGCTCCAGCTGTCCTCCTAAGGAAGCTGGGCTTACACTGATGCTGATAAGTTCCACTAGGCTTTTAAGGAGCTGTGTTTTGGTAAAATCACCCTGCTGCAGTATGGATGGTAGACTGAAAAAAACAAAAAGTGGATTCAGTAACAGACATTTAAAACTATAGATACATTATTCGATTTTAGGTGAAGGAGAACTTTGAATTATATTGAAGATGCAGTTAGCATAACCCAATAGGATAAGAAGCAAAGAGATTCCATTAGCTTTGTAATAGTTAATTCATTTCAGCCATGACTTCTTCAGTGCAAACCCCTCCTTCAGAAATAGTGCAAACGGTATGGATGTCTAAAATATTCTGGAGAACTTCTGAAGCACTTTAGGAATATTAGGATTTCTAATATCAAGTCACAAAACATTCACGGCTATTAATTAAAGAAGGATTCCCCCCCCCCCCTAGAAAACAATCCCAGACCTGGCTATTGCTCTGTTTCCTTTCAAGCCCTCAAGATATCTAATTCAGACCTTTCATTAATTTAGACTAACCTGTCGCCTAAATCAACTGCAGAAGACCAACGGTCCACATTTGCACTAATTAGCTCTTTCCAGTATATTTGCTTTAGAAAACTAAAAGTGCAAGGTGCGTGGCCAATTTTTTCCACTCTCAATGACCAAATATCAGACAGACACAATTTCAAATAGACCCACAGGCAGGCACCAAATTGTAATGAATGACAGCTTGTCGATTTTCTGTTATTCAGGAGCTACATGAAATGCTGAACAAGGTCACATGTACAGCATGCCGCCTTTTAGGCAAGATTGTTCGCGTTTTTTCTTTTTGAGGAGAGGAAGGGAACAAGCATTTATTGAGCATCGGCAGATTCCCAGCAGTTTAAATATACAAGCTTGACAACAACCCTGTAATGTAGGTATTGTTATCACAACCTTGCTTTTGAAATAAGCAAGGAAACTGAGACTTGGAAAAATCCAGTAAATTATCGAGGTCATGAGTGTTAGAGGTGAGATTTGGTACCCAGGTCACTCTGTCTCCTCCCAGTTGTGTGTGATTAACTCTTCCTAGCCGCATTGGAAAAGGCTTCATGGAGGAACTGACATTTGAAAGTAGGCACAAGAAGTATGTCTAAAGGCACAGAACTAAGACAAGGCTGTTTAAAGAGCAACGAGGAGCCCATTTTGTCTAGACAGGTAGGAAATAAGCATGGGAAGGGAGCTTGGGGCAAGACTGTGAAAGTTCATATGCCTTACTAAGGAGTTTGGATGAGTCAACACAAACCAGCAGCACGTCACAGAAAACAAACAGAAATGCAAACCCCGTCGGTGGTGGTTTGATGATGTCATCTTTAGGTAGAGAAGGGAGTATCCTGCTACCCCCTTGGGTTAGTCACAAAATGAACCCTGGAAAATATCATTCAGAAATCAGTTGGAAAAAGCACTTATTGGAAAAAACAAAACAAAACAAAACCTGCCTTCAGAAAAGGGTTTTTTGTTTGTTTGTTTTTTTAAGAAAATATTTTTTAACATTTAAGAGGTTTTTTTAGAATGTGTAATCTTTTTAAGGATATTTCATATTTTTATTGATATATTTATTTTGGACCTCAGGTGCACAGGATTGAGTAAATCATACTTTTTATATTTTTCTATTCAAGGCCCCTCTCTTGTTTTATGTATTTATTTATTCTCTTTTATCCACATATCCATCTCTCCACATCCATCCCACTCTCAGTCATTCTGATGGTTCATTGTGTATCTGTTTATTTGCACGTATTAGTGCAAACAGGTATTGGTTTGGATGCATGCATTTTTACTGAGGTGCTATTGACATATAACATTATATTAGTTTCAGGTGTATAACATCATGATTCGGTATTTGTATATGTCGTGAACTGATGGCCACAGTAAGTCCAGTTAACATCTGTCCATCCTCATGGAGAGTTACAAAAATGTTTTTCTGTGATAAGAACTTTTAAGATTTATTCTCTTAGCAACTTTCAAATATGTAATACAATACTATTAACTGTAGACACCGTGCTGTACATTACATCCCCAGGACTTATTTATCTTATAACTGGAAGTTTGTACATTTTGACCTCTTTCACCCATATGGGAACCATATGTGACCCCTTCACCTATATGGGAAAAAGTTCACATATAGAACGTGCTGTCTTTTAGGAAAGATGGTTCAACTTTGACTCAAGGAAATTACGAGCCAGAATTTTAAAGGTACTCGTAAAAAGACTTTTTAAAAGGGAGGGGTCTTCAACCTTTGAGTTATCTCACCATCTAGTTATATAGACACTAAATTATCCTCAAAGTGCCAAAGTTGTATAAGCGTTAAAAAGCATGCACTGTTTATTTATCAATAGGATCTCTAAGGTGCTTGGAAATCAAAGTTTAAACCAACTTGACCTAGAAGGCCCAGATTCTTCTTCTACAAACTTGAATTGTTTTCTTACATATATGGCCAAGTGTTTTTTTCTTTTAGTTTTTTTTTTTAAATCCTTAAACCAATGGGAACCATGAGATGTGTAAAGCTGTGAGAATATAAAAGAATTATGCAGCTTTCTCCATGTCTACTCTAAAAACCTGGACCAGAAGTCGCTGACAGCTGAGGTCTCTGCTCCCATCAGTATAACCCCAAGCCCTGCCACCAGCTCAAGGGGCCACCCAGATGGCCTTCCACGGGCTTTGGGATTCCCGTCACCCAGTCACATTCTCCCACCCAGGCCATCCTCCTGTTTCCTTTGTCTGGCACAGAATAGGTTCATTGGAAATATTTGTCGATATTCTTGATTCACCAGCTGTAAAGAACGTGTGCTTTGAATAACTTGAACCAGAGAAGGGCTGGTCCTGCCTGGACCTCCCTGTGACCATAGCTACTAGGCCAGGGGGTCTCAAACCTGAGCGTGCATCAGAAGCTCCTGGACGGCTGGTAAAAACTCAGATAGCTGAGCTCCAGCCCCCGGGAGTTTCTGTTTTGTAGACCTTAAACAAAGGTAGGGAAGAGCAGAGCAGAGACGGTCACTGCTCCCATTTATTGAGGATGGAGGAACTCGGGCTTCATCTAGGGATGGGGTTTTAAATCAGGAATGGGATGTGGTCAGATTTGTGTGTTAGAAAGACCACCAGGACCAGAGTGGAAGCGGGCCTGAGGGATAGGGAAGTAGAGGGAGGATTCTGGCAGGAGAGAAGAGCGAACGGTAGGTAAATCGAGTTCAGCTAGGATTTTAGCAGCTGGGCTCACATTGTGCAACAAAGAGTCTGCCGCTCTGCCTGCAGCCAGCTCCCTCCGCTCCCCACTCAGATGTCAAGCGCAGACTCTCCAAGGGCGGAAATGAAGGGCACACAACCAACTAAGCAGAACAGACTGGCTGTCCCAGGCCCTCAGGAGGCCGGCCTCTCCCCTGACCCCCTCCTCCTTGGCTACAGCCAGTCCTGGATGGAGAATGCGCCCTGCGCTAGGTGCAGGGGGTATGATGCAACGACAAAGGTACTGTCTGCTCGCAAGCCGGCTGCCCACCTGGGTCAGCTCTGGGAGAGGCGTCTTTTCCCAAGTCACACGAAGGTGCCCCAGAGGATGGGTGCCCTGAAAACTCTTTCCTAAATCGTTAATGACCTGAGGGAGGACGTTCTCCTCCCTGGCTTTAATGGTCTTCCTCGGCGAGAGGAGGTGACAGAGATCCCTGGTGTCCAATAGAATCACCTGGGGAGCTTTAAAAAAAAAAAATGCTGGTACCCAGGAATTTGGCAAAACTTGGATAAATTCAGTAGCCGACAGTATTGAGTCTGTGTTGATTTTTTGGTTTTGATCATTTTACTGTGGTTGCAAAAGGGAAAGTTGTTTTTTGTTTTTGTTTTGTTTTGTTTTAAGAAAATACACACTGAAATATTTAGAATTAAAGAGCCTTCATGTCTGCAACTTAGTCTTAAATGTTTCAGAGATAGAGAATGATTAAGCACATGTGGTTAACACCTGGGGAATCTGGGCTAAGGGTAAATAAGAGTTTTGTCCTATTTTTGCAATTTTTCTCTAAACCTAAAATTATTTCCAAAAAAAAATTTTTTTTAAGGAAAAACAATAAACACCAGCAAGCCCATGAAAAATTCTCAACATTGTTAGTCATCAACAAATCAACACCATAATGAGATGCCACTTCACATTCACTAGGGTGACTAGAATCAAAAAGCCAGGTGAGACCAAGAGAAGGCAAGGATGTGGAGAGATGGGAACCCTCATACACTGCTGGTGGGAATGGAAGTTGGTGCAGCCGCTTTGAAAAAGAGTGGCTGTCGCTCAAATAATTAAACAGAGTGACCAGCAGTTCCACTCCTAGGTATACACCCAAGAGAAACAAAAGCATATATCCACACAGAAACTTGTACATGAATGTTCAAAGCAGCTTTATTCATAATAGCCAAAAGATGGAAATAACCCAAATGTCCAATTGATGTGCCATGTCCATATAATAGAATATTATCCAGCCATTAAAAGAATGAAGTACTGATACATGCTACAACATCGATTATCCTTGTGAAAGATTCACAAGATCTTTCTTGGGATTACCTGATGATGGATTGCCCTGAGTGAAGGAAGCCAGTCACAAAAGACTACGTATTATAGGCTTCCGTTCGTATGAAAGGTCTAGAACAGGGAAATATACAGAGACAGACAGTAGATTCGTTGTTGCTTAGGGCTGTGGGGAGGATGAGGGGATAGACAGGTAATGGCTAAAGCATGCAGGGCTTCATTTTGAAGATATTTAAAAATTGACTGTGGTGATGGTGGCACATGTCTGTGAACATACTAAAACCCACTGAACTCTACACTTTTCTACAGTGAATTGTATGCTCTTTGAATTATTACTCAATAAAACTGTTTTTAAAAACCCCTCTAGGGGGTGTGGTTGAGCATCCCTGGTGTCTAGTTTTCAGGGCCCTCCAGGGACTCCAATGAGCAGCCAGGCTGAGAACCACAGGCTGTTCCTATGTAGTGATGCTATGTGAACACATGTTTAAACCGTCCAGTTATTCTATAACCAGGGTAATGTCCTTAGAGATCCAAATTTCGGTGGCACTGGGAATTCCATTTGTCTAATCCACAGCCCTTATTGAGTCAACCGAACTGTGCTTGGATGGGTCACCCGATGCCACCCCCCTACAACTTCAGCAGGCTGGGAGCTGCCTGGACCAGTCACCTGGCCTGCCCATTGGGCGAGACGGCGCCAGCCACAGAGCAGACACAAGTTGCACACTGGCTGAGTTAGAGGTGCTCGCTTGCAGCAGAAGCCAGGTATTGCATTGAAGTAGTACATTTTCATCTTGATTTTCATTTACACTCTTCCCTTCAGCTTGGGTCCGTTTTTGATAGGACCTCCGCTGTCACTGTCGGTACTCCTGGATGGTGGCGGCGGGGCACCAGCAGCACGTTATCCGTGATGAGTCACGGCCGAGGTGCTTTTCCACTGGGCTCACAGCCACAGCCCTTCTCCATCCTTCCATAGAATCACCTCACACCATGGACACTTGCCTCTCTCTCTCCTGCTGGACTCCACTTCTTAGGGACAGTTTCTGGGTGCTCAAGCCTATCCCAGTGCCTAGCACCCAGTTATTAAATTGACTCTCTATTCCTTTAAAAAAAAAAAAGAACCACCACTTTTAGAAATCAGACTGAAAACTCAGTCTCTTGCGTTTACACTAGCCTTCCTGACGTGAAGACCTGCAGCTTGATAGGAGTGGAGGGAGAAAAAACCAGAACCCTCAATTTCAGGAAGACCGAGCCCAACCCCTGTGATCATTCAAAGAGATTTCAGGAAATCCTCCACTAATGGCTCAATTTCCCTGGCTTGAGATTCGAGAGGAAACAGAAGAAAGACCCAGGGGGTTACTTATACACTGAACAAGAAATGCAGGATATAAAACTGTGCATGCTGTTTGCTCCTGATTGTTTAAAAAAATAATCATCAGACTTAAACCTGGAAGGAACAAAACCTGAGTGTTAACAGTGGTTCATTCTGCGTAGAGGGGTGATGGGTGATGGATGATAGTTTCTGCTTCTTTTTATTTTTTGCACTAACCATTAATACTAGGGGAGAGAGTATTAAAATGAAGGACGGAAAGGTCAAGAAAGCCAAAGCCCTGTTAGGGGGCAACCTCCCGAGTTGTGCTCTCCTTAAAGCCGAGGCCCCCTCTTCTAGGGCCCCTCAACCCTGGGCTGTGCTCCTTCCTGGGGTCACTCCTAGTCCCTTAGGCACTTCAAACCCACCTTTTCCCTCCTCTGAGCTCAGCGTCTGCTCCATCCATGACTGCCTTCTATTCACTGGGCACATGGTAGAGTGTGTACCAAGTGCTTAGCACTGAATGAATACAAAAAGATTACAGATTGTTCTAAATCTATATTTTCTGACATTTTAAAATGAGGATGCTTTTCTATGTTTTTTAATCCACCAAGATATCTATACATCTTTAAAAAACAAAAAACCTTGAAGTCTTTAGATAAGCTCCTTCGGTATCTGGACGTGGCTTATCCACTCCCTTTCTCTTTTCCCTGTTTCACTGTCCCCATCCCTAGGGGCCAGTTCTCTGTGTCCTGGCACAAGGAAATGGCCTTGCAAACTCTATAGAGGTGGCAACTCCCAGGATACCCTTGAAGATGGTGTTTAGGAATCACAACATAATTTAACGATAATCAGGACAGCTGGGTATTGGCATATGGATGAAGGTATAGATCAATGGAACAGGAAGGAGCCCAAATCAGACTCATACAGACAAATAGTCACCTGATTTCACAAAGGCATAACTGCAATTAAATAGGGTCTTTTCAATAAATGGTGCTGGATGAATTGGCTATTCATATGGGGGGAAAAAATGAACATAGGTCCCATACAGACATCAAATGTAATTAATTCAAAGTGGATCATAGACCTAAATTTGAAAAGTAAAAATAAAGAGTCCAGGGACCCTATGGCCTGCAGAGCCTAAAACGTTTCCTATCTGGCCCTTTACAGAAAAAGTTGCCAACCCCTCATTTAGACAATCAGTAAAAGAATAAATCAAGCCTTAATTTGTAACTTGCAATTTGCCAGCTTCTGTGGTGTAAATGCTCCCCCTGTGGGCACGTCACACTGCCAGTGTAACATCACTGAACACGGAATTGGAAGGAGAGGTAGGGTGCAAAGCATCACACAGTCCATCAACCACCCAGGTCCAGTAGATGTAAATAACCCCTAGAGCATGGGTAATAGTTAGATGCAGTAAAACAACCAGGAAGTGATGAGTTTTGAGGTTTTTTTATTACCTTTGTTCCTAATGTAATTTATATAATTGTAAGTTTATGTCTAATTTTCAATAATGGCTGTTTGACAACCAGCTTGCATAATTCCCCAAAATTCAACAGTTGGCTCTCCTGAGCCAGCCCCCAGCACCTCACCGACTGAAGTGACCAATGGCCTGGCAGATGTCAGTTTTGCGGCTCGTGTCCACACCGGGTTCCACAGAACCGGGGGGAACACCCTTCTCTGTGCCCACTCTGCCACCTGGTCCTGAAGCGGGGCCACTTCTTATCATCCTATCTCCAAAGGCACGTGTTACTCACAGGCTTCTCTGTGTCCAGAGCCTCCACCCAGCCTTCCTCTCCCTGCACGCACATGGCCTCCTCTCCGCAAACCTCCTTCCCCCAAATGCAAACAGCTACCAGGAAGATCCCCGGTGGGGAGACCCCCTGCCCACAGAGTCACCCAACACAGCTACTATCACATCTCAGTTGTAACAGGGGCACCTCACAAAACTACAAACTTGACGTAATTCCAATTTTTAAAAAGTAAGCTATTTTGGAACTCCAAGATAAAGATTCAGAGTTTCAAAAATTGAATAGAAAAACATTTCTATGCTATTAAAATATATTGTTAACTACAATTACTCATATTGTATGATTCTGGCAGAGAAATATCCATATTCATGTTATAGGAAGTTCAGAAATGGACTCCACTCTGAGTGATTACTGCCTGAGTGCTATAACCTGAATGTCTGCGTCCCCCCCAGGTTCATATCTTGAAACCTAACCCTCAAGGTGATTGTACTGGGAGGTGGGGGCTTTGCAAGGTGATAAGGCCATGAGGGCTCCACTCTCACCCCATCAGAGACTCCCGAGAGCTCCCTTGCCCCTCTGCCACGTGAGGACAGAACGAGAAGACAGCTGCCTATGAACCAGGAAAAGCGTTCTCACTAGACACCAAAACAGCTTGATCTTGGACTTCTCAGCCTCCAGAATGGTGAGAAAGAAATTTCTGTTGTTTATAAGCCACTCAGCCTAAGGTATTCTGTTGTAGCAGCCCAAGCTGACTAAGACACTGATAAAAGTCTTATTTCAAGTCAGTGGGAAGAAATAGATTTTTAATACTAACAGCTTAGAGAAAACTGGACAGACTCCTGTGCTAGTGTTCAGGACATTGATCCCATCTTACTCAGTGTCCCTTGTAACACATCCATACAACAGAAGCTTCTGAATATTCAATGCCTGGTTCTCTGGCTGAGTAAAGGTGACATGCTTCTGTGCATCAAACAACAGACTTACAGAACTCAACATCTGCTTCTTCCATTGCCAGGAGGCTCAGAGTTAAATGGTATAAGCACCTTTCCTAGATTCCTGATAAAATTCTGTCTCTATAGAAGATATCAAATAAAGAAAACTTTTAATTCTCATCTGAGTGTAATCTCTCAAAGCAGGTGGACGCAGGCAGCCTTTCTCAGTGGGGTTCCTCTACTGAACCCCAGAACACAGATGGTGATATGGGTGACCATTTTCTCAGCTCTCCTAAGGAGATGCCTAGGAGAGAATTCACGACACGCAATGGATGCTTTAGGGCAGCGGGTCTCAGACTTCATGGGCACCAGAATCACTTACGAGGCGTTAAAACAGATTGCTGGTCCCATCCCCAGAGGCTCTGATTCACTAGCACTGGGGAGGGGCCGATAACTTGCACGTCTAACAAGTTCTCGGATGACAGTGACACTGTTGGTCTGCGGACCACACTTTGAGAGCCACTGCTTTCGGGAATTAGAATTCACTTTCTCCCACTGCAGGCTCAGAAGAGCAATGGGGCGGTTATGGGTGCTCCAAACTTCAATGTAAAATCGAATGTGATGAGCATGAAAGGGACCCTGGACCTCTGACAGCTGTGAGTGACTGCTGAAACCACGCATTCTCGCAGCACTTTCACAGAGCCGCCAACACTACCAGGATCTGTTTAAATTTTGTTTTCTGTCTTATGTTCTTCTCTTTTGGGCCAATCTAATCCACAAACCGCTAGACTGAGGCTGTTTCCACTTTCTAATCTCTTCCAAATTTTGAAGTCATTGGCTTTTTGAAAAGACTGCAGCGGTGAGAGAAAAAGCTATACAGTCAGCCCAGAGTTCAAGCACAAAATCTTAAAATGCATTCCAGTTCCAATTAACTGAGTTGAATGTTGGCACAGGAAGGGAGAGGGAATCAGGTATTTTGCGGCCATCGTGGCTTGTGCTGTGGGGAAGCTGAGAAAGCAAGTCCAACATCTCAAGGAGGAAGTTGCATCTTAGCGGAAATGGAAGGATGAGTGGGATTAAACAGCACAATGGATCAGGAAAGTGGCATTCTGGCAGAAGGACCAGCGCGAATAATGACAGGGAGGTAGGAAAATCAGGAAACAAAGAATGGTTCCGTCAACTGGCGTGTAGGATATACAAGAAGCACTGTGTGAGAAGGTGGAAATGTAAGCGCCTGAAGCTAAGAAGTTTAAACACTTTCCATAAGGAGACTGTTTCTCAAATGGGAAACCCAGACTTGTTCTCCTGGGATCACTGATTCTTTATGAGAAATTACATATGTCACACTTGAATTTTAATTTTTAGACGACCCATACATTTGATTTAGATGGCCTCCTTATACCTGAGTAGCACCACTTTACTCTGGTGCCCATGTTTGCATTTGTAATCACCTTGGTGCCAAGTAAAAATCAGATGATATCACAACTTGCCATATAAACAAAGTGTTCATGTTAGTTCGAGTTGAAGACAAAGTGAGTTCTCACACTGTGTGTTTTTCTCAGCTCCATGCAAATACATTTGGAAACTTAGAATGTATACTTTTCTAGGAATATAATTTATTAAAACTGATTCCAGGGACTTCCCTAGTGGCGCAGTGGTTAAGAATTCTCCTGCCAATGCACGGGACACAGGTTCAAGCCCTGGTCCGGGAAGATCCCACATGCCGCGGAGTAACTAAGGCCATGCGCCACAACTACTGAGACCACACGCCACAGCTACTGAAGCCCATGCACCTAGAGCCCGTGCTCTGCAACAAGAGAAGCCACCGCAATGAGAAGCCCATGCACCGCAATGAAGAGTAGCCCCCACTCGCTGCAACTAGAGAGAAAGCCCGCGCGCAGCAACGAAGACCCAACGCAGTCAAAAATAAATAAATGAATAAATAAATATATACATAAGTAAATAAGTAAATAATTTTTAAAAATTAAAAAAAAAAACTGATTCCAGAAAAGATAGAAAACCTAAGTGCATCAATTTTCATAGAGGACATGAGGAAGCTGTCAAATGTAGCCCCGCAAAACAGGTCCAACAGGTTTCACAGGGAAAGTTCACCAACTCTTTAGAGGAATAATTCCAAGTCTTTTTCAGCTGTTCCACGGCCTCTTACTAGACCTGTGAGCATCATTTGACACATCTGAGTCCCTCCTCCTTGACTCATTTTCTGCCCTTGGCTTCCAATTGACTTGTAGTCACAACTTCTCATTTTCCACCGCCAGTTCCTCTTCGGAGCTCTTAATGTGGGAGCACCCTGTCCATTCCTTGGTCCTCTTTTCTCCTTTCTTCACCTCTCTAATCCAGCCTCATAGCTTTGAATAGCACCTAGTATGTTGAAGGCTCTCCAATTTTTATCTCCAATAAAGATTTCTCTCAATTCCAAATTTGTATATCCAACTGCCTTCCTGACCTTTCTCCTTGGTATCTAACAGGCATCTCAAACCATCACACTCAGTACTGCAATCGCAACCTTTGCCCTCAAACCTGCTCTACCTGCAACCTTTGCCACCTCAGCTCAAGGGCTCTCTGTTCTTCCAGTTGTCCAGGCCAAAAAACTTGCCGTTATCCTTAAAGCATCACTTCCCTTCACTAGCCATTTCTAATCCATTAGGAAATCTTCCACTTTGGAAATACAGACAGGCAAAAGGAGAGTGCGAATAAAGGATAACACGAGTGATAACATGAACCATGACATGGAGCATGGTGCATATGAAAGTCACAAAGGAAAAGATGTCACTGGGACCAATGGTCTCTATTTGGAAATAATAAGGTTCCACAGGGAAGAGATTAAGTCCACATCGTGAAGGTACCAAAGCCAGGCAAAAGTGAGTTTTGATGTGGTTAAGTTCCTAAATCATGGAAAGTTCCCCGCATTTCCCACCCACTCATTCTCTCCTGCCCCAACGCCGACCAATGCTGAAGAAAACCAGTATGACAGGTAAAAGTACTGTCATTTCGAAGGGAGAAAGAGGCAATGAACCTTCAAGAGAACAATTTAAATTTTATGCACGAATTTGGATACTTCAAATTCCAAATCATCATTTCCAAATTTATTGTCATGTCACATAGTTTTCACTTATAAGGCCCTTTTTCTCTTCTGGGACCTTTCCAAATCCCCTCCATCACTATGCTTCTCTTATTACCCACTCCACCATTACCATCTCAGTCTCTGGATGTGTAGTTTTCCATGACTGATTTGATCACATATTACACTTTATATTTCTTTTAGCAAACTCCTTGTGAGTGTCTTTTTCTTAGGTTTCCTGTGCACGGCATATTGTACACTGAAGACACCCATTTGACCCAAGACCTCATCAGAAGGTCAAAAGTTTCTTCTCATGGAAAAACACCTCACTCTTACCCTATACCCAGTGGCTATAACCAGTTTCTGCAACTCCTTCCAATTCCAGAATCTGGCATCCTAAAATAAAGCTATTTTAAAATCCTTATTCTGATAACCTTATTAATTTACATGTCAAATGTCAGGGCTAAAAATCTCTCAGGGAGGTTGTGATCAGGATATTTATCTACTATCGATTCTCAAATGTTAAATTTAAATGCATGTATAAAGAATCTATCATTTAAAATATTATGGTTCTGAAAAATACTGAAAATAGATTGAATGGAAATTCAACTCATTTAATAATTTGGAGATAGTACAATATAAACAAAGAATGATTTTCAAGACTTCTACTGAGGCAGCAGTACCATAATGGTTAAGAGCCCAGACCTTGGAATAAAAAAGATTGGATTGTAAACCTAGTGTGATTTTAGACAAGTGACTTTTATTTCCAAACCTGTAAAGTGGGAGGTAAATGTGATTATAAAAGGGCCACAATGAGAGATCCTTGTGATGATGGAATTGTTGTTTCCTGACCATATCAGTATCAATATCCTGGTTATATTATTTTACTATAGTTTTTTCAATGTTATCATTGGGTAAAACTGAGTAAAGGGTATACAAGAGCCCTGTATTATTTCTTACAATTACACGGGAATCTACAGTTATCTCCAAATAAAAGGTTTATTAAAGAAGTCATTCACAAATGTTGATTTAAGTTTTATATTAATTTCCAAACTATCCTAGGCAATTACATATCTTCTCTAATTTTCTGTGAGTGAAATAAAGTGAGATTTCAAATTTAACAATGATGTAACCAGAAGGTGGCACTATTACTTCATGAATATAACATAGTAAGGCACTATTCATGTTATGTCATAAAAATAAAACGCTAGGATTTTGTCAGTCAAAATTGTAAATGTTAACTCCATTCAGCACTATTTTCAATACGCGTCTTATGTGAGGTTTGACAAAAATACAATTTTCGTTAAGTCATTAAAAAATAAACAACATATACAAATAACCAATTCTGGATCTGCTTAACAGGGAAGTTTGCAAATGGAAAATACGAACCCATCTAAGTGTATTTTTCGCTGCGTCATATGTGGACTGTCAAACCTCCCATGACAAGGAAGATTCTTACCAAGTCTGGTACTAAGCTGGTATGTCATTCCATTTTTATACAAACATTTCCTGCCTCACCAACTGTTAGAACTTCTGATAAAGACACAGCACTACTTTAACTAGAAGTAAAAAAATGGCTGAGAAAGGGATCTTTTTTTTTTTTTTTTTTTTGGTGAAAGCAACAAAGTTTAGAACTTCCACATTTTTTTAAAAAAATAAAAACATTTAAAATACTTTTCAGGGAAAGAAAATTAAGTTGCACCAGTTAATAAAAACTACCAAGACAGAGTTGCATTATTACTAGATGCTGGATACACAGCAAGTGTGAACTATTTGTTACTAATAGTGGGTTTGCAAGAAGCAGCCTGTAATACTTAACAGGGCATTTTTATGAGTGCAGGTCTACAGCTCACCTGGGGATCAGTATGTCCTCTGCACTCATCCTTAGTCGTGTCACACCGATCTAACCAATAACCAAACACCGCAAAAGCAGCCTGGATGATTCAAACGATGCTTTGAAGCCAGCATAATTGATTTTGCTTTTGAAAACATGTTTTCTAATTAAGCAAAATAAGCTCTTTTCCCCCAAAAGACTCATGTTTCCTTGTGCAATTTCATATCAAGTTATACCCTTCCAAGTCTACCAAATAATGTCTGTCCTTAAATTCAAGTCAATTAACCAAACACATTTTGTACTTGTTCTATTTACTTGTTCACACAAGAACTGAACCAGACCAAATGAGAAATAAGTTAGAATTAATTTTGAGCAGTTTATTCTCAAGTCATTACAGTGTTCAACCAGTTTGATGTATAAAGATATCAGACATAAAAGTAAACAATGGGAAGCACACATATATTCTCATTCTGAAAGAAGACATGTTATATATACAGAAAAAAATGCAGCAAATATTAAGGTATTCAAAGTAATTCTTTGACAATTCAGATGGGACATATTTACAGGAAAAGTATAAGTTTTAAAATAATTAAATAATTTTCATAGAATTATAAAAGTATTGAGATAAATATTAGGAGACTCTGACAATCACAAGACCATTTCCCTATGCTATTCTATACAAGGGTAGTTCTATAA
Organism: Balaenoptera musculus; assembly: GCF_009873245.2. Classification (NCBI taxonomy): domain Eukaryota; kingdom Metazoa; phylum Chordata; class Mammalia; order Artiodactyla; family Balaenopteridae; genus Balaenoptera; species Balaenoptera musculus. The sequence continues at coordinate 9,364,908 of NC_045800.1, forward strand.
AAAGTCCCAAAATAGAGCTAATATTTTGCCACTATGGAATATATCAAATTACCAATACCAAAATATTAAAATGAACATGCAATGTAGAAGCTGTACCAAAGAAAACAGCATTAGGCTCCTGAAATAGCCAACTGTCTACACAAGATTTCTTAGGTGTGTTCATGAAAAAAGAGCTTTCTAAAAGAGCTGCTGTAATGGATATATCTGCAGAGAAAGTGATAACTACTTAAAACCTTTTCATTCTATCATTCTCAAATGTAGCTGCAAAAAAGGAAAAACCTAAATATAACTTCTAAAAATATTAGCTTATGAATAAAAATGTTGAGTGGTGCATTCTTGATGCATTCGGACTTTTAAAGTGATGCTATGATAATTCTAGTATAATAGATAGTAACCTCTGGACCCCACCACTGTAATAAGAAATCCACCCTCCCCTCTCTTTCTCAAACAAGAAGTCATCTTAGAAAATGAAAAGGAGAAACAGTGACATTTATGAATTCAAAACAAAACAGTACTGTAATACGGCAAAATATCATAAAAATAGCAGCATGTGAAATTCAAGACTATTTTCTTAAAGCAAATGTTTAAGACTGAACCGTAAAAACAGTACTTGGTCAAACTGGTCTATTAACACCTGAAACTAACGATATTTTAGAGAGGTGCTTATATTTATGATATTCCCATGATTAAATGTAAAGTCAAATATGTGTTTTAAAACATATATTGCACAGATAGTAGAACAACAACATTCTGGTATCTCTAACACAAAATGGTATGTTATTTAGCACATTAACTTATGCTACTGAAAATTAATTTTATCCTAATTGTTTAAAACCAATCATGTAGGAGTTTTGAGCACATTAATCTCAAAATATTCCTAAACAAGATGAAAAAACACAGGCACTTGAATACAGGTTATTAGTGACAAAACACAGAGGTTACAATCACATGACTAAGGGCAGTATGTCTTTACACATAAACTTGAGGTCTTTCACTGATCCAAATATAGAAATAAGAACTATTTTACAAAACTCTGACAAGAAAATCAGATCTCCAAGAAATTTCATATCTAATAATTTTCACTGAATAAAGCAATGACTGCTGCACGTCTTGATTAAGCTTTTACAAATAAATGTCCGAGATAGGCTGTTTGAATTCTAACTCTCCCCTTTTCCCCACCCCAGTACAACACACGACCCTCACTAACAGTCCAATAATATCCTCTATGCAAAACTCACCACTCACCATGAGATCCAGAGCATCAAAAATGGCTATCATTTCAAAACTGTCCACACTGTACTATAAATTTTACAGCACCACAGACGTCATGAGTTTAGATATTTTTGTCTGGCAATATTTCATTCAACAATATTAACTGGTAAGAATGTGTAGAGATTGAACATTTAATTGGAAGTCACAGTAGCATTTTTAAAACAACCAAAATAATTAATAAGCATTTTTCATGTTTTAAATTGTGAAACATTTAAATTGTCAAATTCACTTGGAAAAAATATCACACATACACTTTTATCATCCCAATGAGAACAAAGCTTCAGACAGCTGATACTTAGATACTTAGGGCTTTTTTCTTTTTCTTTTTTTTTTTTTTTTAAAGAAATTGCATTTAGTTTGGCCATGCCCTAGCTTCTTGGCTTACCAGCTTATAAAGAGAACATCGATGAGGCAGTATACTATATGCATTAAAGCCCCTTTCCCCTTTATCATCTTTGGCGAGAAGCCTCTTGAAAGGACACTGAGGGCGGATGAGGCGGGTCAGGCTCCACGTGCTTCCATCTCACACATCACTGACTGGAAGGCTTGCGTCATCCAAGTCCACGGGGTCACAATCTTGTTCCTGAGGGCCATTTTTACTTTGAGGTTTTAGCAGAGCTTGTTCAGTCACTTTGGTAGCTGGTTCTCTTGGAGAGACAGTCTGGACCTTGAAGTTCCCTGGCTTGACCTTGGCAAGAGATTCGTAAAATCCTCGCTTCTCCATGGTAAAGCTTGAGACCAGAGAGTCGCTGCGAGAGGCTGTGGGTCGCGGGGTGGCTGCTGTGGCGCTGGCAGAGAGGAGCGCGTGTCTGGGTTCGGAAGGACAGCGGGAACGCTCCTGCAAAGAGGGGTGCTGGTCAGACACGGGCAATCATTAACGGCAAGGCTAGTAACTCAGTGTGAGACTTTATTCTCTGAAAAACAAACAGAACAAAACACACACACACAGCAGAAGCATGAGCCATGCAGCATACAGGTGCAAGTTCCTTCCCAAAGCAATGCATTTTTAGGAGTGAGTTTAGAGCGATGACAGCCAACAACCATTCCCACTAAGAAACCAGTTCTGCCACCAAAGCCAAACTTGGTAGCTCTGACACTTTGAAGACTCAGTCAGCCTAAACGGGAATGCAGTGTGCCAACTGCAACTGAACTGTGTTTAACAGGGGGCCTACCAGCTTTACCATTTTATTTAAGAGTTTATTCTCAATAAACACTAGGAATTATTCCACACATTTTAGAAAGATTAAAAAATGAAAATGCAGAATATAAAAATAAAAGGCCATTATCTCTTTAATAAGCAGAACTCAACATTTTTCAAACTTATTATTTTGTCTGGCAGCCTCACGAACTTAAGTTTTTGGTTCCCTGAATTTCACTGCAACCAATAATATCATAGTCTTTCCACTTCTTATTTAATTGCATTTATTTATTTTTGCATATGGCATACATTCATATGGCTTAAGATGTTAAAGGCAGGGAAGGGTACATATTTAAGCATTTATTAAAACTGTGGTGAAATAATTTCAGTTGTGAATATTAATTTCAATATGCTTCTAACTAAATCAAATCTGAAGATAGCCTGAAATAGGACCATTCCAAATGCATTGCCATATAGTTCCTAATATATTGTGTTCACTTGTGACATTAGTGGCTCTGAAAACAAAGTGCTACAAACCACTAAAACACTCTAGATTCCCATTAGATGGCTAAATTTCACCTGAGGTTTAATATACCATGCACACTATACTAATGTAGAGTTTATCCAATGCATGTGCACCCGTGAGTTTGAGCAAACTGTTAGCACAAAGGTGCATTTTAAGTGGTGTAGTATAAAAAATTTCAAAATACACGAAATACAGAAATTGAAACTCTTGTGGCAATTCAGTAAATTAAGCTTTAGTAGATATGACTTTTTAAATTAGTAAAGTTGTCTTTTTTTTCATTATTTATTTATTTTTTAATATCCGTATCCAACCTGATGACTGTAGTGAAATAGTTTGCGTTAGTGTTGACACAGTCAGTTATGATAACTGCAGAAGGCAGTTTGGTTAACTCAACTTTCCAGAATCAGTTGTTAAGTAGTGAGTAAGTCCGGGCCCTCTAGTAAGAAGGCACGTTTGCGTGAGAGCCCACATACGTGCTGCATTCCCCAGTTCTGGACGTATACCTCTGTATACAAGGATTCGACAGCCTTCTGGCCTGCCGCATCTGGAACACAGTGCAAAGCTAAGATTAGAGTTAACCTGTACTGGAGGGGGGGAAGAGAAAGTTCCGCTGATAGTTACAGCTTAGAGAGTCCAATCTGCCCCCACCACAAAGCACAAAACACAAACGCCCTTCTCCAACTTTTCCTCTTCCCAACAGACATTGTTTTTGCAGAGAGTCTCATACTTGACTGCTGAAAAGGTCACATAAAACACAGGCAGTTACAAAATTAACACCTATGAAAATAATTTCTGAGACATTCCAAACAGGCTATAAGAAGGATAACTTTAAAAGTGAGAAAAATGGATTTGTATTTACTGATCTAGAGTCATTTCTAACAAGAAACGATTAAAAGACAATATTACTGCAATAGTAGAAATGCAGGAAAATACTGGAAGTGCAGACTATCAGCATCAGTGAGTCTAGATAATAGCGGCTGTCATGCTCCACATTAGACCGCCTTCTGCAGACCAATGTGCTGCATTTCAAGACGCTTGAAAGTTTTTCATTCCTTAGTAGAATTTGTATTTTCAGATCAGAGATCAGTGACCAAAGTATTCCAAAGCTAAATCTTATTCCTATGATGAACTTGTACATGACAAATTAAAAAGTAAAGACATTTTCCTTACTATCTGAGAATGTTTAGCTGTTTTAATTTTATTATTATACTACCAAAAAGATAATTAAGATAGTAAAAAGCAGCCTTTTAAATTAACCTAGTAAAAAATGAGAATGAAATGGAATATACTGACTGAGAACACTAGATTATATTTAAGGTTCAAGCTGCTCAACTGTCTTACAGCACTATTAAGGCAAAAAACCTAAACTGAAATTATAGGAAGTAAAAAGGAAATTGAGACCTTCACAAAATTGTGTAATGCTACAACTAAAGGTGCCTTACATGATTAGGCCAAATACCATACTAAGAATTGGTAAAATTATACCAAATCTGGACCTACTGACAAGTAAGAACTCCTAAAACAAAACAAGGAAATGTTCATTCTTTAGTTGCCCTGCTTGTGCATTTAAGACAATACAATGCACAGAAAGTTATGTATACATAACACTACAGGAAGCATTAAATTAGAAATGCATTATTTTTTTGCAAGTCCAATTGGTATGAAAGTCAACATGCAGATAAATCTCAAAACAGAAAGAAACTGAAAGGATTAGGGGGAGAGGAAGAAAAATAACTTGACAGGATCAGGGGACCCAAGGGAGTATCACCCCAGAGAACAGGAAACATACAGAAGACGCTGATCTGCCAGGTCCCCGCTGTGCTACAATGGCACCAGAGACTGCTTTAATCCAACTGTGCATCTCTTCAGGGCTATCAGCCTAAGGGGAAGGAAGGATTCATTCAATTTTTCCTCAAAATCAGCTCCTATGTCTATAAATCCAATGTATTCATTTTGGTAATTAACAGTGTCAACAACAAAATCATTCTAAGGCAATGGTTTCCAAAAACTTTTAGAAATCACTTTTTTAAACCAGGTTTTGCTGGGTAACTTACAGAGATGTAAGTTGGGCATGTAATGTTTTAAGATGAGACACATCAAAAAGTGTCAATATGAATAATTCTGGAGAGAAAACAAGAAGAGGAAGAAGTTAAAGAAAGACCTTCTCATTTCTACTGCTATATTGTCTGAATTTTCAAGATGAATATTTATGTAACTGTGCAGTTAAAAAACCACTGTGACATCATTTTATATGTTATTTTTCTAAAAATAATTTCTAACAGTACCCTAAGTCGTCATATTCCAAAGCATCATCTTCCTTGATAGGACCATGACTTCCAATGTGAATTAAAAACGTTACTATGACTTTAATCCAATTAAACAAGGCCCTCAGAGGGGTGGAGAGGTACTGCCCTTTACTTCTGGATTCTACTATCTAGTAGTTTAAAATTTTTAAAGATACAAGTAATATTTTTGAACCAATGATATTAACAAAGAGTTTTTAAAAGGAAAAACTCGAAGTAGGCAAAGATAGAGTATACTTTCATTCACTACAAACAGGAGCACCAGTCTAGAAGTCAATTTGGCAAAATAAAGAGGTTTAAAAAAGTTCATGCTCTGATAGTTATACTTGATCTAGAAACTCGATCTAGTATTGTAAAGAAGTAAGAAATTCAGGCAAATTTATGCACAAAATGTTCACTACCACATTAAATCACAGTAAATGTACAAAAACTATGTAAATGAGTGATCAGTAACAGTACAGTAGAGAAAGTTTAATTGTGAAACATTCATATAAGAGAGCATAGTTCTAAAAGGTTTTCAGAGAATTTTTGATGTAGAAAAAAATGACTATAATATAGTAAACAAATAGGATATAACACTATATTGATATCATATAATCCCATTTGTTATAAAAAGATATGCTCTAATAAAGGAAAAAAAAAAGAAAAAAATGGTTGCCTGAATGTGGAATTCTATATGTTTTATAAAACACTTTTTTCTTCATATTTCTCTGTATTTTCTAAAGTTTCTGCAATAAGCATATGTAATAACTTTTATAAAACAAAACCAAATGTTCTTTTAAAAAACTTCTAATCTAAATAAACGTGTTAAGTAAAAAGTGTATTTTAAACTTAAACATAGGATACTATCTACCATTAGTGAAATGATAAGATACACTGTGCACTTTTATTATGGATATTTGAGCCCCCCTTCTTATAAAATTACCAAAAGGTGATATAATTAAAATTCCAAAATATGTGCAAAAATAATCCAAATTGAAAGTACACACTTAGCATCTAACTTAAATAGCATTTCCCTTCCTCCAAATAAAACTTAATTCCATTTGACTTACAGCAAAGAATACCCCTATTTGCTGAACATATGACCTGCCAATAATGTTATATATAACATTTTTTATTAAATTGGCAATTATATTTGTCATATTTTTTGCTTATTTTTATGAGCAACACACATTTATTTATGTTTATTTCACCTCTAAAATTATTAATTTCTTGTTAGGAGGATCTATAATCTCCAAAGAAGTATCCTACCTGCACATAGAAAGTTCGAGACGATGTTACAATTTCAAAGAGGTTGTCTCTCATCATTATGTCACTGTTAACAAAAAAAATTTTCCAATTGTACTTAAATAGCAGTTGTTTGATAGTTTTCCTTTCACTTCTTTACCCAGTACCAAATATGTGTCAATGAGAAAATAAATATTAGAGATAAAATACTGATTTAATTGAGAAATACTAAGTGATCATTTTCCAATTTATTTTTGCATTAAATTTTACATATTTTATATAGTTGTATGTATTTTTAGAAAGGTTCATAAAACAACTTTAAAATTCAAAGTTTTCAACTGTGAAGAAATCAGTTTGCTCAAAGAAACAATGGCACAGTTAACATTCTTATAAAGCTCTATTCTGCAGCACCCTGAAATACTAGAATTAATAATACATCAATTTGTCAAATATGATAGCTGTTCACATTAAATTTTGTCCTTTCCATTAATAAGCTTAAGAACTGTTTCCTAATTTGTAGTTTTCAAACAAAAAAATCTCAATACTCTATTTAATCTGAAGGTTTTGAAAGTTTTAGCATAACCCACTAGCAATAACACAGAAAAATATCATCTGTAAGTACCTCAATTAAACTAAGGAACTATATATTGTATAATAATAAGTTGCGCCAGGCACCAAGTCAGAGGTGGTGCTTACCTTTGCTTACATTCCTGGACTTTATGAACCTCTTTAAGTGGTATTACACGGAGAGGTTCCTTTTCCTGTCAAAAAAAGCAAATAAACAGATACATGACATATATTCTTAAAATCCTTTTAAGCATTGTTTTATGTAGAGGTCTATGCGAAAATCATGCTTCTTTCCTGAAGCACATCTAAGACATAAGTCTACCTTCTTGAACCATCCAGCATCAGAATAGCTCAAATACTATAACCTGATACACACTGTGATTTGAAACAAGGAAACTGGCATATAACCCATGTTCACATAATTTATGTGCTAAATGACAGTGTAGCTTATTAAAAACCATTAACCATCAGACTTTTCCTCGATGAACCCCTATATACCCAGTAAGTGGAGTACTTCCTATTTTGGAATGTTATTTTCATACAGAGGGTACCAGAGTAGTGAATACCCAGCTTCTTTGAGTTAAATTTGTCATTTTAGGAATATCACTTTTATATGAATACATCATTTTAACAAGCACAATTTATTAAACATTTACTAAGTGCCAGGACATCTGCTATGTTTTAAATGTGTTATCTCACTTTCCACAACCCTAGAAAACATGCACTATTACTCACCTGAGGAAACAGGATTAGACATATTAAGTACCTCACCTAAGGTTACAAAACTAGATATAAGATTCAAATATAAGATATAACTAGCTTCCTATTTAGCACAGTACTTATGGTAAACATTTCATGAAATACTATATACTGTATTTCACTGAAAACGACACCATGAGTTTAAGACATACCATTATTTTATGCAGTACTAAAAAAATAATTAAACCATGGCTGAACACTTTTTTAAAACCAAAGTCTTTTTTTTAAGTTTTAGAAAATAACTCATTTTAAGCTAACCTCTAGGACGGCCTCTTCGCTCTGCTTGGGCTCCGACTGCCCACACCGGGCTACTCCAGACACCCCTGCTCCTGCACCACTACCGCGGACACCTACACTGATTTGCCTCGCCTACAAAATTAACATCTGAATTGTTTGGAACTGATGGGAGGAGAAGAGGGAAAACAGGGTGACGAAGGATCCCGCCAATTTTTAAGGTTCTTTACATATTACAGATACTAATGTTTTATCTGTGATACATCTTATTAAATATTTTCTCCAGTTTTTCTTGTCTGCTGAAATCTTTTAAAGCTACTGAAAGAAACTTTTAAATTCTTATCTTTCAGAGAAACATACAAAAATATTTACAGATGAAATGATATGCCTAATATTTGCTTCAAAACAGGAAGGGGGAAGTAGGTGGTGGTACAGAAGAAACAAAACTAGTCATGCGTTGATAATTATGAGATCTGGGTGATGGCTATATAGGGGTTCAGAATACTATTCTATCTATTTACTTTATGTTCAAACTTTTCCATGATCAAAAGGTTTTGTAAAAGAGCCCTTTTATACTTTAAACATCAACTTTTATCATATATTATCCTTGAGCATATATAAAAATATATAGGCAAAATAAATGGGTTAAGGTTTTTTAAAACCTCACATTCAGATCCCAGCTCACTTTCTGACTAGGAGCCATCAATGTCAGTGTTTTTCACTCCATACTATTCTCTGGGCCAGAAAGAGCACTGGTGATAATACAGCATTTCCTAAGAATCTCCCACTGTGTCCCTGAGATTTTCTTGCAACTGCCAGCACCCTTTTCTGCAGGTTTTGATGCTGGTGTCTTCTGATCTTACCCAAAGGTGCTGTGCACACACAGGCAATGACAACTACAGCACAGCTGCCGCCTGGCTCCCTCACCTTCAGCAACGCTAAGAGACCTGAAGATTTCAGAAGTGTTAACATGGGGGGAGGGGATGTGCAGCTTAGTAACTGGTAAAGGTCAATAATTATATTTAAAGTGTTCAGCTTTATCTGTGTTTGCTAAATACTTAACATAGTCCTGAATACACATAATATAATTTCCCTACCTCCTATGATAGTTCAAGTATTCTTTCATCCCAAACTTTACAGCATAATATCCACATGCAGGTTTTCAAATTATAGTAAATATTTCTATAATAGTTCTTGTCTCATTATAACTACTGCGGATGACAAGGGGACATGTCAATTTCTCCGGTAAAACTGAACTCCTGAAGGCCAGAACATCACTGACTGCCCTCTTTATTCTCAGTTCCCAGTGCACCAGGGCCATGGAGAGCTCAGTGAATGTCTGGTGCAGGAAGGACTCCTCCCAAGAGGACTGGCATTAACTGAAAGCAACGAATCAACCTGCCAACCAAGCACAAGGGTAGCTTCTGAGACACCACGGCTGGTACTTTTTGAACCAAGAAACTACTGCTTCCAACTGAGGCTCTTAGGTTTTGAAGTCTAAGAAAGGGTCCCATGCTAAAATGGCTATTCTTGTTATGCTATGTCATTTTTTTATTCATTCAAAAACACTTATTGATTATTTTCTAAGTACCAGGTGCTGTGTTCATAAAAGGGTACAAAAGAGAATCTTTGCTCTCAAGAAGCTCATGCAATTAACTGGTAAAGACAAGTATGCAAACAATTACAAAACACAGTGGGAAGTATTATGACAGAAGTGGGCATCAGGTTCCATGTATGTAAAGAGAAGCCACTAAATTCAGAGTCCAAAAGCTTTCCAGAAGAACAGACACCTGAGATGAATCTTAAAATATTCCCTTCCTATTCTCCAGTGCTCTGTTGTCCAATAGAGTAGCCACTAGCTATGTGTAACTATTTGAATTTATATTAATGAATACTAAATACAACCGGTTTTAATTTTAAAATTAAATACGGTCAGGTTCCTCAGTCACACTAGCCATATCTCCAGTGCTCAACAGCCGCGTGTAACCAGTAGACCTGGCCAACGCAGATAATGGAACATTTCCATCAGTGCAGAGTACAGCTGGACAGTGCTGTTCTGGTACCGTCCTTCAAATACAATGTATGGTTCCCCCCTCAAATGTCCCATAAAAAGAAGAGGTAGAATCGCACTCAATTTATCCAACAATCTATTGCAGAACTCAGGTCACATGACAAGAGTATTTTAAATAAGGATGTTACTCAAACAAGTGAAAGACGGACCTTCAATCTTTGATTCTACCTTCAGATAGGACAAAAATATCTTATATGAAGAAACTTAAAAGTCAATCTGAAATAGGAAAAGAAAATATCAAGAGAGGGCAGGGAAGAGAAGGCAGAAATACAGAGGGTCAAATGTTGACTTTCAGAGACTTAATTCTTTCTACCACCTCCTCCAATGACCATTTAGAGGAAATCTGTAGACTGAGGGGTTCTGATATTTTTAATTCTTTCAAGGTAGAATGCCTTTGAAGATACACTCTTTTTATTTAAGATGTATTTAGCAAAAATACCATTAACCAAAAGCATCACAACAAAATAAACTGAACTGTATATACCTCTCAAAACCAGAATTTAATTATTTTAAAAATAGAAAACAGGACAAGAAATTATATAATCACCACAGCGTAACACTCGTAAAACATTTTTAAAGCAACATTTATGACACAGCAACATACCAGTTCAGATTTGAAGTAGCCTATTGTGTTTTCATCCAATTGAAAATATCTTCTCTTCCAGTTTTTCATCTATCAGAGATGAACACAGATATAAAACTTCTGTTTCTAAGAATGTCAAATGTTAGTAACAACTTAATTATTCTGATATGAACCCAAAATCAGAAATGTCAAGCACTGGAAAACCTTACTACCCTCCCTTAGTGAGGAGATACAGGAAATTTCATCTCTTTTGCTACTCAGGCCTTGAACTCCTAATTCAACTCTGGTGGCTGGCTTTCAGCTCTTACTGTATGATTTTATAACACGGTCTTATATTTTTCATGCTCTAAAAGTAAAAAAAAAAAAAAAAAAAGCACTTCCCCATCCCCCACAAAGTAAATGCTACCAAGAGTTCAACAGCAAGCACAGGAAACGTTATTAAACCACATCAAACTTCTCATCTGTAAAATGTATGAATCCTTCTATAGGTACTTTATAATACTAAGAACGAAAGCAACACATATTTAATAAAGTGAATCTGCTTTGTACAAATATTTTCTGTCAGTGAAGTATAGTTTTTGTGAAAGTACTTCAATATCTCTAAGGGTTAGTTAGTATTTTGGATTTAAGAGTAAAACAAAAAGAAAGGAATGTCTCTTTAAAAGCCCTAATTAACACTCGACCTGATGAGAATTCTGATTTTACCCGTAGACATGCGAGAATGAAAAACCTTCAGCCCTTACCTTCATTTCCCTTAGCCTAAAGAAGATCAAACAATTAGAGCTGAAAGAACCTTCCTCTGGTTGACCTAAGCTAATTAGACTTGCCAGGAGTGATGTGAGGTCAAGCAGAACTGCCAGTAGACATTTAAGTACTTCTTTACTCACAGAAATTTTTAAAATTTATTTTTAAACTTTGAAGTTTATTTTCTCATGAAAGTCTATAGATTTAGTTCACATTTTAGAAAGGTATTCTGGATTCATAAATACTGGTAAATTTACTTGCTCTTCCCATAATTCATCATTATGGATCTGGTTGTGTGAGAATATCTGGGCCAAGACGTAATAGCTCTTACTAAGGACCAGGTGCCATGCTAAGTGCTTTCTATTTACATCTTTCAAAAAAAACCTCTGGATGGTAGGTTTTACAATATAATTTTCCATAAAAAGAAACTGAGAGCCTGAGAGGTTAAGTAAGTAGCCCAAAGTCTCAGTGTTTTCAACTGGGGTCGGCCCAACCCTGTATCAAGTAAGTGATCCTTCCACACCCTGCTCCCCTGGTCTCCCCTTTCGTGCCAATCTCCCTACTAAAGCTCCCTTTCCCTGACTCATTCCCAAGGGGGTAAAAAAATCAACAGAAAAACTTTCTGGAATAAATTTAAGCTGTTAGGAAGCTCATTTAAAATTGAAGGTTAGTGGTAATAAGCATTAACTTATCCAGCCACCCACAGACCAAGAAAATAACAGCACTGAGTTTTGAACACAGAATAACCCGTATTCTATCCGATGACTTCTGGTCAGTAAGCTGGTCTTTCACTTTGGATCTGTCACAAAACAAAGCAAACCCTAACCCTAACCCTAACCCATGTTGAGAGTTTGCTAATATATACTCATTTTTCATTACTTCACATATTTTGTTAAACTACTCACCACTGCTCCTTGTTTTACACAATATCCAGCTTTGATAACTGCACTATCTGAAGACGGTTTAGGAGTAAAGTAAGGAAGATGGCTTTGTGACCGCTTCAAATTATTTCTGTCAATACTTTCACCACCTTCATTTACTTCTTCTTTCTAAAATGAAGCAAAATAAAGATATTCTTTTTTTGCTTGTTTACCTTCAAAGCATACTTGTAGTTCACGGTGTCATTCTAGTAGAAAAATCTTAAAATCTATCTTAGTTCAGTTAGAAACACGGATCTTGGAGTAAAGAGTTTTCTAATTAATTTGAGATACTTAATCATAACTTTCAATACCACTGATTAAACCACAGATTTCTATTTCTCTTTTTCTGCAAAAGTCCTGCCACCAGTGTTTTTTGGTTTTTGTTTTGCTGGGGGGGGGGGTGCTGGATGGGGGGGTATAACTTTTAATTTTGAAATAATTATAAAGATTCACAGGAAGTTGTAAAAAACAATGTACAGGAGGTCCTATGTACCCTTCAACCGGTTTCCCCCAACAGGGAAACTGTATAACTATAGCACATTATCAAAACTGACACTGAAACGTTTTGCAGACCTTATTCATATCTCACCCGTTTTACATGCATTCATTTGTCTCTGTATATATCATTCTATGCAATTTTATTGCCAGATCTGTGTAACCACCACCAGCGCCAATGTACAGAGTGTTCACGATAGGCTCCCCTGGGCTACCCCTTTAGAGCTTCTATCCCCAGTTCCTTGGCAGCCGCTAATTTGTTCTCCATCTTTATTATTTTGACATTTAGAGAGTTTAATATAAATGGAATCATACAGTACGTGAGCTTTTGAGATGGTCTTTTTTCACTCTGCATTCACTCTGGAGATTCATCCAGGTTGGTCCTTGTACCAACCGTTTGACCCTTCTCATTGAGAGTAGTATTCATGGTTTGGACGTACCACTGGCTAATTCACCCACTTAAATGGCACTTGGGTTGTTACCACATTTGGGCTATTAGGAATAAAGCTGCTGTGAACATTCACACTGTTTCTGTGTGAACATTCATGCTGTTTCCGTGTGAACGTAAGTCTTCATTTCTTTAGGATAAATGTCTAGGAGTGCAAATCCTAGGTTAATATACTGATTGCAAGTTTACTTTTATAAAAAACTGCTAAATTCTTTTCAGAGTGGCTGTACAATTTTACATTCCCACCAGTTATGTATGAGTGATTCAGTTTCTCCTCATCTTTGTCAGCATTTGTGTTATCATTAATTTTTAGTTGAGTCATTCTGATAGGTACATGGTGGTATCTCACTGTGGTCTTAATTTGCATTTCCTTACTGGCTAATGATGGTGAACATCCTTCCTAGCACTTATTTGCCACCTGTGTACCTTTTATCTTTTGATGAAATCTCTGTTCATGAATTTTGCCCATTTTCTAATTGGACTGTTTGGTATTTTTACTATTGAGTTTTGATAGTTCTTTATACATTCTAGATACAAGTGCTTTGTTGTATATGCGGTTTTGCAAATATTTTCTCCCAGCATGGTGCTTTTCTTTTAATCCTCAACAGACAAAACATTTTTAATTTTGATAAGGTTCAATTTATCAATTTTTTCCTTTTATATAGATTGTGCTTTTGATGTCAAGTCTAAAAACTCTTCACCTAGTCCTAGATCCTCAAGATTTTCTCCTTTGCTATTTTCTGAAAGTTTTGCAGTTTTAATTTTTTTTTTAACAGTTAAGTACAGTGCTTTTAAAAAACTAACTATAAAAAAAAAAAAAAAAAAAACTAACTATACTCAGGTTTTCATGTTCCCCAAAGCATTAGCTTCCTGTTTATTTATAACGTACAACACAGGTGATAATCTATTCTACAAATCAACCAAATGTGTATTTTCAAGAACTCCTAAATCTCGAGAGAAAAACTAAGTACTCAAGTCATATCTTAGGGAATTTTCAATCTGTTCTACATTTAGACAGGTCAACAGCACTAATTATGTACTTAACTTTGTAATCCTAGCACTTAATCTGCTAAACCAATAGTTACTGAATAAATTAATCATGCAAATGAGATGTCATTTTGTTAATGTTATCTGAATGCTTTTATAATGAGTAAATACTACTTTAAATAAACTATATTGTAAAATGATAAAGCAATATAATTCTTTGGGATCTTTTTAATATTGCACCTGCCATACACTCTTAGAGCCTACTTGAATAATCGATACCAAAATTAAAACACAAATCTTAATTCTATACAAAATTAAGACAGCCACAGATACAAACAACTACAATATCTTAATACAACTAAAGACAAATTGTCTTAGCTCTTCTATCAACACAAGACATAATACAGGTGAAAGCAGCTTAGTCTAGCTCTATCTTAACCAGAAGTCTTACAGGTTAAAATCATCACTTTTTTAAAAAAGTAAATACACGCACACACAAATTCCTAGTTTATTTTTTATCCAACTTTGGTGAAAAATGTAACCTCCCATTAGGGCAGGGAATTTTTGCTCATTAATACATATATCCTCCGCCTAGCATAAAGAAAGCACTCAATAATTAATTAACTAATAAGTCTTCTAAGTACAAAAAGGCACACAGGTAATGAAAATGCCTAACATTGGCAATATCAATTAATTGCCTTAAAATTCTTAGTTTCTCAACTGCTAGTAATTTAATTTGCATTACAAACTCATTCACTTAATAGCAATCCAAGAAATTTAAGTGCATACAAGTTTTAATTTCATCAAAAACTTTAAAATAAATTTATATTTTCCATAATACCCAAGAGTAAGAATTAACTCAGCATACCGGTACTTTGGGGATAGAACTGACTCAAAATTCCAGTCCTCTGTTTAGTTCATCTAGGCCAGGTTGTAGAAAAACAGGTTTAAAAAATTACACGTATTTACAAACACTTTGACTTGGCAATTTTCTCTCCAGGAGTTTATCCTTTAAAAAATATTATCTATGGCTCTAAAGTTTATGCTACAAGCATGTTCATCAAAGCATTTACGAGATAATGGAAAATATCTCGTTCCCCCCACCTGCCCCACCCTTCCTGGCACAGAGCTCCTAAAACCCTTGCAATTTCCTAAGTGACAAGAGCACTAGAAGCATCTTTTGTTCTAATATTTGGTCTTCGACCCTGCTTCCTGACAAAGAGTTCATAAATCCCTTGGAACTTCCTGGGTGACAGCATGTCTTTTGTTCTAATAAGGTGACTCTTGGTGGACTCCTGAATGGGGGATAGTCACCAGAAAGACCAAGTCATGATTAAAGGCTTGGAATTTTCAGCCCCATTCCCTGCTCTCTAGAGAGGGGAGAGGGCTGGAAACAGAGGGGATGAACAATCATGCCTACGTGACGACGCCTCCATAAAACCCCTACAATATGGAATTCGGAAAGCTTCTGCGTTAGTGAATTCATGGAGGTACCGGGAGAGTGGTGCGCCCAAAGAAGGCACGGAAGCTCCACACCCCTTCCCACATACCTTGCCCTACACACCTCTTCTATCTGGATGTTCATCTGTATCCTTTATCATATCCTTTTACAATAAACAGGTATACAGTAATTAAACTGTTTTCCTAAGTTCTGTGAGCTGCTTTAGCAAACTAATTGAACCCAATAAGGGGGCCACAGGAACCTCGAATTTATAGCCCATCAGTCAGAAGCACAGGTAACAACGTGGACTTACGACTGACATCTGAAGGGGGTGGAGGGGCAGTCTTGGGGGACTGAGCCCTTCACCTGTGGGATCCAGATAGGCAGTGTCAGAATTGAGTTAAACTGTCGGACACCCAGCTGGTGTCACAGCATTGCTTGTGTAGGGGAAAAAACCCACTCATCTCGTGTCAGAAGTGTTGTGAGTGTAGCAGTGTGAGAGTACAGGAGAAACACAGGAGGAAGAGTGGGTTTTTCCTACTTATGTTAGGGGAGCCACTGACCAAAACCGCCCACCTTGGCCAGGCACGATAGTAACCACTTGCATGAGTTATCTTACAACAGGAGGTCCTGGTATGGAACACAGAACTAACAAGCTACCACCAACCAGAAGAATTCGGGAAATGTCAAAAGGAGAGAGGAGACGCCAGTCCGTATACCCTACCAACCTCCCAGAATCCTTCTCACTGGAATTCATCTTGGCTGAGCAATGCGCGCGCCACCAGGAAGAACCCTGAGTCAGAGTGATTGGCCAGAGACAACCTGAAACTAACCCCATCACCATAAAACCCGAGACTGTGAGCCACATAGCAGAGCAGTTCTTCTGGGTTCCCTTACCCTGCCGCTCTCCGCCTGGGCGCCCCCTCCCAATAAAGTTTCTTGCTTTGTCAGCACGTGTGTCTCCTCAGACAATTCATTTCTGGGTGTTAGACAAGAGCCTACTCTTGGGGCCTGGAAGGGGTCCCCCTTCCTACAACACTTACATTATTTGTAAAAGAAAAAAGGAAAGACAGAGGAAAAAGAACTCTGTCCAACAACAGAGGGCTTGTAATTTATAATAAATTCATGGCAAAACTACTACACAGTCATGAAAAATGACATGAAATAATTTTTGATGACTTGGAAAATGTTTGAGATGTAAGTGAAAAAAGCTGTTTACAAAGTATCCCCATTTCTAGGGGCAAAAGTACACAGAAGAAAGGCTCAGAAGAAAACATGAAAAGTGTTGAATGTTGTTTATCTATGCTTTCCACATATTTTACAATAAAAACATACTTCTGAAATAAGAAATAAATATAAAATTTTTGTATTAATTATTGCATTAATTCAGTAAAGATGTACTCTTTGACTTTTGATAGCAATACAAAAATCAATATGCAGTAGTTAAACCATCACACGATAGAAGAATTAATTTATTACCTGAGTTGGGGTAATGATGGGCACACCACCAACAATGTCAGTTCTGTAAGACACTTGCTTCTTTCCACATTCACCTTGGCGACTTGGGTTATCAGAATGAGGTTGTGAGTCTGACTGCTTTGGTACCTAAGATAATAAGTCAATGAATCATTTTGCAACAAGCATTATATATGAGACCCTTTTTATCACAGAATTTCCAACTGATCATCAATTTATATATAATCGGCATATATAAAAATTATTTTTAGTATATGTATATACCCCTTTAATTTCTCATACTAATTTTTCTTTTACAGTAATACTTTATGACACAGCCATCATTTACTGAGTGCTTACTTGGGCAGGTACTATTTCATATATTTTCCCATTTAACCCTCCTGTCAACCCTATGCATAGGGGGAGCATCGCCACCGTAGCAGTAAGAAAACAGGCTCAGGGGCATTAGGGAACATAATTTTTTTTTTAATCAATTAATTTGGTTGCTCTGGGTCTTGGTTGCAGCAGGTGGGCTCCTTAGTTGCGGCTTGCCAGCTCTTTAGTTGCAGCACGTGGGCTCCTTAGTTGTGGCATGCGAACTCTTATTTGCGGCATGCACGTGGGATCTAATTCCCTGACCAAGGATTGAACCCAGGCCCCCTGCATTGGGAGTACAGAGTGTCATCCACTGTGTCACCAGGGAAGTCCCAGGAACATTAAGTTTAGATCCTGGCTGTTCCACGTTCTAGCTAAGTTTGTGTAACTCTCTTCTACACTTAACCACTATACTACATCCCTAGTTTATCAGAGCACTTGACATTGCATTACATCTCTGTGCTGTTACCTTTCCCTTTCCTCCATTCCTGCCCAAGATTTTGCAACATCCCGAGGACAGGGGATCCTGTCCCTTTAGATGCTTCCCCTAATGACTCTCTCCCCAGGCCTTAGGCCAACCCTCCTCCCTCTCTCCATATTTGAACTACAATACCAGTCGTGGGCAGAAACAAAAGAAAGGGGGCTTCCCTCGTGGCACAGGGTTAAGAATCCGCCTGCCAATGCAGGGGACATGGGTTTGAGCCCTTGTCCGGGAAGATCCCACGTGCCACAGAGCGACTAAGCCCGTGCGCCACAACTACTGAGCCTGTACGCCTAGAGCCCGTGCTCTGCAACAAGAGAAGCCACCGCAATGAGAAGCTCACGCACCACAACTAAGAGTAGCCCCCACTCACTGCAACTAGAGAAAGCCCATGTGCAGCAATGAAGACACAATGCAACCAAAAACAAATAAATAAAAATTAAAAAAAATTTTTTAAGTTTAAAAAAAAAAGTAACGAAAGAAAGAAGGAAACAAGAAAGGCAGAGAAGAGAAATGAATTCTGGAGGGGAAAGCCTGAATTCTTCTAAGAGTTTTTTTCTAAGAGGTTGCTCATTTTGGAGTGCTTTTTAAAGGCAATATGATAATGGGCAGAATTTTACTTGACGAGATTTGTAAAAATACTTAAGAATGAAAGGGCTATAAAGTTCACTGCACCCAGAAACAATTTGCTAAGGAAGTCCCAGTGTTTTCTAATGAACAGTATCATGTATTTCAATTATTTTGACAATGTGGCCAAGTTATCCTTAAGAACAGAAAATAGCATTAAAAGAATTTGAAACCAGAGACAGAATTATCTATTCAACTTATGTATTAGCTGAAATGTGCTGTTAAAAGGTGACCCATATAAAAAGTGGCTATTCCCTCTCAAGAAGTTGAGGATTTAATCATACACGAGAATATCCTAAAAAATACCTTTAATATCACCCTAAAAATATACTAAAATTTACATTGGTTTTTGCATTTTTCTTCTAGAAATGACAGTATATTAAAAATCCTTGCCTATGCTGTTAAACCTACTGCTTCTGATTTGTCCTTATAATAAAATAAAATGCTAAGTATAGCGTAATTCCAATGTTACAGTTCAACAATTAACTTAGAATTGCATTTTATAATAAAAATTATCTAAATTGTAAACATTTTATTCCCTAAGAACAAGAAAAATATATGCAAAATACCCATGAATATAGTAACTCCCTTAAAAATTCTGAATGAAAAGTTAGTCTCAATACAGTCATTAAAATAAACATATTTTCAGGACCAAAAAAGCCAGTCAGGCAACTGTTTAATGAGAATCAGAAAAGTGACCTCCCTAGACAGATGGCAAATGTCAAAGACACTGAACATGCTTGGTTTCATTGCCTATTGCCTTTTTTCCCTCTCCCTTGCTTCCCTATCCTTTATTGTTCTGATTGTTGTTTTGTGAGAGATTTGAATGTATTTTTGGCAAGCATTTGCACATGATCCTAACAGTAGGAAATTCTAATAGCAGAAAAAGAAAAGGTAAAGATGACTAGAGAATAGATGAACAAAATGGAGAATAATGGCAGGGCTTAAAGACTGAAACCTAAAACATTCAAGAACAAACTCTTGGGTGTTAGGATCTTTCTGAGGGCTCTACCCACGACCTGCAGGCTGAAAACCACAAGTATAAGGCCTTATACTTTGGGCCACATACTTTTGTTAAGACTAAAGTCCTGTATTCAGCTTATTCTGTCTACTCCCAGTTGTCAATTAAAAAAAAAGTGTAGAATTTTGGCCGTAATTTAAAAACATTAATTTTTAGATTAAAATCTAATATTGAGGGCTTCCCTAGTGGCACAGCGATTAAGAATCCACCTGCCAATGCAGGGGTCACGGGTTCGAGCCCTGGTCCAGGAAGATCCCACATGCCCCGGAGTAGTTAAGCCCTTGTGCCACAGCTACTGAGCCTGCGCTCTAGAGCCATGAGCTACAACTACTGAGCCCGCGAGCCACAACTACTAAAGCCTGCGTGCCTAGAGCCCGTGCTCTGCAACAAGAGAAGCCACAGCAATGAGAAGCCCGTGCACCGCAACGAAGAGTAGCCCCCGCTCGCCGCAACTAGAGAAAGCCCGCACGCAGCAACGAAGACCCAACGCGGCCAAAAATAAATAAATAAAATAAATAAATTTATTTAAAAAAAAAAAAAGATTTGATTTTCCAAACTCTAGTCATCAATACTTCCTTCAGGGTTCGTTCCTCTACTATTGCTCTCTCTTTTTTTTAAATAGGGGGAAAATTTTTTAATGGTAGCCACCAACACACACTCAACAAAGACTTCATGAAAGTAAGGAAAGCCATAAACTATGGTGTTGGATGATGGTCCATTAAGATGGCAAGGTACTATAATTAGTAAGTAGATAAATAATCACCATTCCCTTACCCACTGCCCTCTAATGACCTCTATTCTGAAACCACATACCTCCAAAATCTAATTTTGGATTTCCAAAACTTTTGAGTTTATATATTACATTGTACTCAGCAGACTACTAAATTACTTAGGTTCACCAAAATGTCATTTGGAGTGACTCCACAGAAAGGTAAACTGCACATATATTAAAATGTAGACTTGAAATATTCAAAGAAATCTACATGTAAATCACCAGCAATTTCCATAGTAAAGTATGACAAATTAAAGATTCTGCACTTAAATGTGTAAAATGCATATGCAATTAAAACTGGTAAGATTTTTTGAAGAATAAAGTTAAAAATGTATCTTATTAAAGCATGGGAAATTCTTTCATTGCTATTCCATGAGTTAATGTGTAGCTATATAAAACCGATTTTTAGTAAGTGCTATCAATTCTATACTCACTTTAATATAGTTATAGTTGACTGGCTATGGATTTCTATATCTTAAATTTATATTTTCTAAATGTGAATTATAAAAACACAAGTATCAACAGATTTATCTTAAAAACTATAAAAATTTCAACATGTAACAGCTGCAAGACCACAAGAGCTATTTAAAAGTCCACATACTTTGAAACATTACCCAATTCCTAATCAGTTTCCCTTGCATTTGAATAAGCTTAAAGTGTCACTTGTGTAAGATGGTTTCATACCATTAATAAATTAGATACAGCAATTCAAGAACCTCCCAAATGGTAAAAAGCCTGAGACCATTCACTACTTTTTCTCTTAAAGCTCTAAGAAACCAGTGCTGCTTATCATTGCAAATGTAAAAAAACAGATTAATTCAGTAAAGCTACTACATATTGTCGTTCTAAAGAAATTTTCCAAATAGGGAATATTTATTTATTAGGAGTCAAAAACAATCAGTTAGAACCTTTTAAGAAAATGTACTTCTGAATCAGTTTAAAAAATTGCTTTCCTGAAACGGCATGAACCTAAAATAACTGCTGCCCCACGTACAGATGAGACGCAGCGCGTGGCCATTTTCTGTCATGTGGTAACAAGCTGTTCTGGTGCAAGATAAAAAATCGACTTAACTCTGAGAACAGCTTTAATTATATTAACTCTTTATTGTGCTGTGTTATAAATACGGAATCATTTATTTAAATGGAAACGAACATATGCTGACTGTCAGGGAATATGTTTTTAAAGAGTAAGTCGTTTAGGGTCAGTAAATAACCTCATTTTAGTAAAAATACACTTCAATTTACACAAATCTCACACCGGACCTCCTTGCCCACACTTCCCATGCGGGCCTGCTGTGTGTGTTTTCTCCACTAGTGTGTAAAGAGGAGAAAGGGAAGGAGAGGCTTCATCAGGGAACAGTTCCTGCCTACTTGCTCATCAGCAGCAGTAGTAAACTCTCCCCAAAGTTTGTTTTCTGCTTGAGAGTCAAAGAGTAAGGAAGGAGGCTCTTTTTTTCAGGAAGTAGTGAGGTGCTGCACTTCAGGGTTAGGTTCCAGAGTCAAGCAGATGGGGTGGCTCCTGGCTCCACAACTTACCAGCCATTTAACCCATAAAAGTTACTCAATCCTTCTAAGTCTCACTTTTCCAGATACTTTAGGTAGAACCTTCAGTGCAAGGCCTGGCACACTATAAATAATCAAAACATATTAATTTCATCAGAAAACCAAGAAGAGAAGCCCAGGTTGGAAGCAGGAAGCTACAGCACAGGAGAAAAGTGCCCGGGAACTGGAGGGAAAAAAGCGATGCCTGAGACAAACCCCTCAAGGACCATGCAGGCAGGACCCTCTGCTTGCCACAGCTCTCCAGATCAGTCCCTATCCCCATATGTCATTTCTAAGCCCTTCGCCTGCCTTGTCCCGCTCCTATCTTCAACTCCTACCTACCTAACGCCAGTCCCAGTCACGGCTTAGAGGAGAGACGGAATGCCACTCCTGTTCCCTGGGTAGGTGGCAGAAGTCTCTTAATCTTCCCTGGGGGCAAAAACATATCCTCAAGGTAAAACTCTACATGCATTTTCCCCTAGAAACACTACTGTAAAGAGTGGTTAAAATCTACAGTAAGGGACTTCCCTGGTGGTCCAGTGGTAAAGAATCTGCCTTCCAATGCAGGGGACACAGGTTCGATCCCTGGTTGGGGAACTAAGGTCCCACATGACGCGGGTTAACTAAGCCCAAGCGCCACAACTACTGAACTTGCGTGCCTCAACCACAGAGCCTGCATGCCGCAAACTACAGAGTCCACGTGCTCTGGAACCCTCACGCCACAACTAGAGAGAAAAAACCCTCACGCCACAACTAGATAGAAGCCCGTGCGCTGCAAGGAAAGATCCTGCATGCCTAAGCGAAGATCCGGTGTGCTGCAACTAAGACCCGACGCAGCCAAAAATAAATTTTTTTTTAAAGTTAAAAAAAATAATAATAGAAGTATCATAAATAATTTTTTTTTAAATCTACAGTAATATAGACCCTTATTAGGTGCACAATGGTTAAAAAGGCATCTATGGGCTGATTTTAAGGGCCAATAGTTACCATGTACAAGAAAATGCATTCACATTATAACCTGTCTTTTAAACAAACTTTGAGTAACTCTGGGACAAACTGTTGGTAAGCTGAAGACACTCAGTAGGTATCTTTACAAACTGTAAAGATCACATCCACACATTAAAGTTTTTTCACACAAAAAGTACAAATACTTACTGTAATTTTTATAGCTTTGTTCAACACATTTACCCATTCTACTAGGTCCTGCTGATCATTGGCTTGTAGGAAATATTTCCTCATCCCTGCATTCATAACTGTTGAGAGACAAAACAAACTACAACACATGAAATTTTGCACTTGTTACCTCTAAATTTATGTCTGCAGCAGCTGAAAAACCTTGCTAGCTTCAGTATTGTGACTCTCTTGAATTTGACAAAATGTTAGACCATATATGATACTGCTTTTATCACTCAATAACATAGGTAGAACTCTCATTTTTAATGGCCATGTTTTCCAGTAACTGTAAAAATACCACAATATATTTAGCCAATCCTCTATCGATGGACATTTAGGCTATTTCTGATTTTTGAAACTATATAAAATATCCCAATGAAACATATACATATACTTCTCCACACTTGGGATAGCATTAGCATAGGATAAATTTCCTAACATAGGCTTATTGGGTCAAAGAAAATTTAACATTTTTATAGATGTTAGTAAATTGTCTTCTCCAAAGGCTGAATCCATTTACATTCCTACCAGTAGTGTATCCAAAGGCCTATCTTGTCTAACAGTCCTCACCAGTACCTCTTGTTTTCAGCCCCAAGGCTCTGTGACATGACTTCCTAGACTTCCTTGCCAGCATGGGCCATGTTCTGCCGATGGGAGCTCCTGGCGGGAGACCGGAAGGTGGGAGGGAGGTGGCGGAGGGGACGCCCATGCAGCTTCCCGCCCTTGCTGGTCTCCCTCCAGCAGCAGCCAACACACAACAGCCACTGCTGCAGGCTCTTCTGCTGCTCGCTCCCTCCATCAGCCTTGCAGTCCCCTCACAAAGTCCTAGGAGCTGCTAAGACCACCTCTTCCCTTTCCTCTCTCCAGCCCTGGGGATGGCAGCTGCTTCATGCAGGTTCTAATTTGTGGGTTACTTCAGCATTCCCTTTGTGCTCCTTCAGCCTTTCAACATCTGGTTATCCAATTCCCTGTAACAAATGCCCTGGGTTTGAAATGCCAAGTGTGGTGTGTTTTCCTGACTCTCTGTCAACCTAACTGGTGAAAACTTATACCTTGTTTAAATATGAATTTCTCTGATTATTGAGACAAATTAGTTTTATACGTTTATTGGCCACCTGCATCTGTTTTGTGAGCTGTTTATTTTCTTTACCCGAGTTTCTTTACCCGAATTTCTCTGAGTTGTTTCTTTACCCGAATTACCCGAATTTACCCGAATTTCTCCCGAGTTGTTCATTTATTTTTTACTGATTTATAAGAACTTTTGTATTAATCCTTTCTGTTTTATCTCAAGTACTTT
Organism: Balaenoptera musculus; assembly: GCF_009873245.2. NCBI lineage: Eukaryota > Metazoa > Chordata > Mammalia > Artiodactyla > Balaenopteridae > Balaenoptera > Balaenoptera musculus. Next base: position 9,389,366 of record NC_045800.1, read on the forward strand.
TCCCAGTCTATCATTTGTCTTTTCACTTAGTTCATGGTATCTCTGATCAATCAGAACCAGTCTATCAATCTTTTTCTTTTCCTTCTCCTTTAATGATTCTAGCTTTCACATCATATTAAGAAAGTCTCTCCAACTCAAGATTATAAAAATAAACAGCTTTATTTTTCCAGCACTTATGCATTTTCTTTATGTTTATAACCTTAATACATTTGAAACTTTTTATGCAATTTAATTTACATATACTCCTTTAGTGACTACCGACTTCTATAAAGCAAAGCACACTTGCATACAGTTGTTGACAAACTACTAGTCAATGTTCAAATTAAAGCTTATTAATTATACATCACATGATTCATTTTTAAAAACAAACATTATTCTAGGAGCTAAGGCATCTGAATAGCTACAGTGTTGCAATTTTTTTTGGAAATATACAAATAACTTCCAAAAGTCTCCATCAAAATTTTAAATGGTATACTAACACTCAGTTGAATGTGACTAAGGGAAGGGGGTAATGAAAACCCTCAAGGGAAAAAAGCTTATTTCTCAAATACACAAGATTATGAAATTGAGACTGAGACCAAGACACTAAACAAGAGCTTCCTTGTATTGATATGAGAGTCTTATCTTGTGAAGTGCTATAAATCAATTAGTTTGGACCTAAAGAAATTTAACACACTATAAATCTGTTCTTTTATCACTTACTAGAGATTGGAGAAATTATAAATGTCATAAATATAAATTAAGATAAATTAGTAACTCACTAAGCTATTATGTATGTCAATATATAGCTTCTGTTTTTAATTTCTAACAATCAGTAAAGCATCCTTTCATAATCTTTTTCCAGCTCAGGCTGAAGCTGAGCTCTCCTCATAACAGCTATTTTCCCCCTCAATGTTGTTTTGGGCAGCTACCTAGAACATCTCAAGACTTCAAAAATCTAAGCTCTTGGTAATACACTGCACCTGCTATAAAGTGCTTAATACACATATTTTTGAATAAATGACATTTATATAAGGATCTCTCTGAAGGGAAAGAAGAGAGGCAAATATACCTCTACAAAGACTCTCAGCACACTTTGCAGTCTGAATAAAACATCATGTGCTTTAAGCATTATTTCATGGGAGGAAGAGGCACAGCGATACGACAGGGGGGAAAATCAGAGCCTGGAGTTGGCAGACCTGACTAGCTCATGCACTTACTAGCAATACCATCTTGTAAAATGAATTTAATCTCTGACTCTTGTTCTCCTCATCTATGAAATGGAATGCCACCCATCCCTTCCTTGGGGGGGGGGGTGGAGGTGATCTGTGTAAAGAAACTAGCACAGTGCCTGGGATAGAACAGATATTCTTGTTCACCATCTTCATCACCTTCATCATCATCATCATCACCATCATCATCACTTGGAGGTTTCCAAGTAAAGAAGTATTGTGGAAAATGTAAAGCAAATTACTAAAAACTGATATTAGCAATGCTGGGAGAACAGTGGACAGGGAAAGAAAGGAAAAAACTTTTAATAATAATAATAATAATGAACTGTATGAAACCTGTAAGTTTCCATGCTTTTAAAGCAAGGGTTTCATTGTGTATAATGAATGCATAGCAGAGGCTTGTGTGCTTACTATCTTTTCACTTAAGTACTCCCTTATTTCATTTCAAGTCTTTACCATCAAAGTTAATGTACCAAATGGATAAAACCTGAAGCATAAACATTAGCTTGACTCCAAACAAAAATCATTTCACAACCTAGGATCAACTGGTTACGGTTCAAATATGGTTATGGATCAAATGGTTATGAGACGTTTTATTATATTTCTTTGCCAATTTTCTCCCGTTTTCTCTATCTCTACTCTTTCTCTATCCTTTCCTTCTCTATTAGTCAGACGTTGGCTTTCTTAATGGAAACTCTAATTTAATTTTCTTATTTCTCTTCTACTATCTACCTTTGTTTTATTTTTAGCTTTCTTTGACTTTTTCTTCGGAGTTTTGCATTGTCTCATGTTCTTTTTCCTATTTGACAGTTCTTCCTTCTCAAATGTCATGCAATCCTGGGCTGGCCAAGACCAGGACTGCATTTTGGTACCATATTTAAAAACAAGGTAACAAAAAACAGACTGGAAGCTCTCTTGAATGTATGCAGGGTTTCTGACTGGTGGGCTTGGCTGTACAGCAAGCTCCTCTGGTAGAAATGCCCAGCTGTCAGTACCTATGGCTCTCTTCTCTGGGGTGTTCAGATTCTTGCCCCACCTCCACCTGGCTGCCCGGTGCTCTGGGCCTGGACACAGGAAAGAGTTGCATTCAGTGTGCAGACTTTTTCATTTAATCCTCCCATTTTCCATTTCATGCCTCATCCCCCCCTTCTCTGAGACTACTGTCCCCACGCACACAGCCTCACCGATTCTATTTCTGGAGGTACTACACATGCCGTTCCTTGCTGGGATGGGGGAAGGGTGGTTGCCTGCCGGAGCCAGACGCAGGCAGGGACCAGAGGTTGTTTCTACATGGACACTCAAATAAAGTCCCTGTGTTGGGTCCCTCCTCCCTGCTGCTTCCCCAGACCAGAGCCAACACCTAGTCTATCCAGAGCTGGCGTGGGGGCAGGACGTCGAAATAGCTACCTTCCACTGGTCTCTTCTACTCTGTTAAGTCATTTACTCCTCCTCCATCCACTTTCCATCTTTATACACTGTGGATTATAGAAATCTGCTAGTTTCAGCAAAGATGATTTGGATGTTTCTTGTTCTCACTGTTTGGGGGCAATCTGAGAGGAAACAGGGAAGGAAAGTCTTTATGTTGCCATTTTGAATGGAAGCTGTAGTTCCATTTTAGAAGCCAGTGCCTCTCTCTGAAGGCAAATATTTTATGAATCTTTACTCCCTCTAATAGTAAAGGACCAATAAACTGTTGGCAGACCAATAAATAACTAATGTTAATCTCTGGTTTCAACTAAAATCACTCATTCTAAATACCCCAATAACTGAATATCAAATCTTTTACTGTATATTGCTAGCCCTTCAAACTGTATGTTTGAGATTTTACATTAAAGACTTGTCAAGAGTACACACATGATACACTCTAAAATATAAAGTTCTCTCTCGCTTGACTTGCCCCCAGTAGCCTTCCATTCAACAAGGTTCTGAGGCACTTTCCTATTTAGCACCCAAAAATTATAAATTTGTAATAAATACATGACTTTTTATTAGTTTCTTAGTGGTGATAAAAGCATTATAGAGGATTCTCTGAACAGATATACTACATCCTGCTCATATCACATTTTTCTTACTGGACATATATGATTGCCATCGGATGCTACCCCTAACATACTGCCTACAGAAGAAACCTGCCCTTTTCAAGCAAAAGAAAACAAAGAAATTTAACATCAATTCTACCCCAGGAAGTATCTTTTTTACTTTAATGTAAAATAGTCCCTATTGATGTCAGCTGGAAACTCTTAATTTTCATCCCTTTCATCACTAATGTCCACTAACATACTCTCTAACAGCATATCGATTCTCCCAGCTTCAAGTACACCCACTATTTTAACAGATTCTAAAGTTCTCCATTCTTGATCTTCAAGTTCCATCCAGTCCTCAATTACTGTCACCAGAATATTTCCATTTGGACGTTTCCCCACCATTCAAACACCTTACCGAACATTTCACCCTATCTAACCTGCTCTCCTGGATCCCTCATTTCTTTCCTTGAAGCAAACCTACCTGACACCTCTCTCTTCCCTTCAACTCCCACATATCCAGTCACCGAGTCCTTGTGCTTTTCCTTTTGATGTTCTTCATCCCTCCTCTTTCCCCCTAATGCAGGCTCTATGTTAGGAACAGCAGTTCAAAAGCCACTTAACTAATGTACTTGCATCAAGCTCTCCTATCTATACAAAAAAAAAAAACTTCCTTCACCTTATATCTACTTTCTAGATGCTCTCTAATTTCTCTTCTCTCGTTTTCCAGAAAATAAAACAAAAAAAATCGCTTGTGAACACATTACACCCCGACTCCTGTCTTTTTACTTTTCAGTCTCTCACCATTCTCTCCAGCTTTACTGAGTGTTCAGTTCTCTGCACACACCTTGTTCTTCTCCCCTGCACGCCTCTGTCCAGTGGTCCTCCCATCTTTTCTCCCCAGTGATAAAGGATGATCAGGTTAGTCTCATCCAGTGTGGCTCCCTTCACTCCCAAGATCCCCAAAAAGGATCTGAAGCTCTTCCTTGAATAGACCGTACATCGCTTTATCTACCGCCTGTGATAAATGCAATGATAACTCCCTGGTACTGTATCTGTCTGTGAGACAGCCAGCCTGTGAGATTCTTAAGGGCAGCAATTGCTTCTTATTACCTCATAGCCCCATGGCAAGCACACTGCATATACCAGACATTCATTAAATGTTCACTGAGCACTTAATCAAATACCCTCAACTACCCCTACCCCCAAACTGTAAGCTCCTCATTACTCATAAGCTGCAAACTAAATCCTTTCTATTATTTAAGTATTGAATATCAAATAATATCAGGTAGAGCGTTTAAAATTAATCTCGCTGGATGTGATCACTATAAATGTCTAGATAATGATTACACATGGGCTGAGTGGGAGGAGGTTGTGACTGGGATGGGACACAGGAAAGGGGCTTCAGGGGTTGGGGAGCAGCTTTATTTCTTCACCAGATGATAGTTTCAAGGGAATTTGCCTTAGAGTAATTCCTTACCCTATAGGATTGTGTTGTGTGGTTTTCTGTGACTGTTTTTTCCTACAATATGATGAAATTATATTAGTCTAACTTAAAATAACTAACGTATAAAATATGGCTACTCACCAAAACAGAACTCAGCCTTTGGCCTTAGCTTAGTTGCATCGCTAACCTAACAAGAAAGAGAGATGAATCACTCACTTCTTCATGTGCTACTATAACCAACCTTAAACACTATGTGAATTCCACATGTATGATTTCCCAGTAATCATACACATTTAGCACACAGATCTAAAATTAAACTTTAAGGCAACTGAAAAAGAACTGTAAATTAAATTTAGAATATGGGTCCCAACTTTAGGATGTTTAAAACAAATGATACTTCCATGCTCTCTTTGAACAAAATTGTTTTTTCTTCAAAGGTAGTGCAAAGAAATTGAAAATAAACCATTAAGTTTTATGTCACACATACACATATTTTTGGTTTAATGTAATTTTCAAAATACCCTCAATGAATACTCCACAGAAACTATGAATTCTTCCCAAATTGCATATTTCTAAATTAGCTGTGAACTGCATGAGGAAATGGCAGTGGGTAAGGGGGAGATTGTATATTTAATAAAGTCCAAAAATCCAGAAGGCATTAACCTGCAATGAGGAAATCCAAATGGCACTGGATCCCCACTTGTACATTAAAATACCCTAGGATAATGGGGCCGCCCTTTACTAAAAGCAGCACGTGGTTCCGTTTAGAAGGTGAAGCAACTAGTTGCACCTGGTTGCTGCTGGCCCTTTAAATAAAGTAGCTCACATGGAAGCCCATTCATGACTGTTGCCATGCTGTTGCCCAGTGTTAGAACTTACAACTGCAGCATCTGTTCTGTACCTTCAGAAGGAATTCTAAGTCTGGGGTTCCTGACTGATCTCAACTACAAATTGAGCACTGAGTCACAATGAAATTTGTTCCAGGAATAAATTCTGGGGAAAAAGTGGCATGTCTAAAGTAGAGTACCAGCTGTACAATTCAAACTTCAGTAAGCTATGGGACAGAGATGAAACCTAACAGAACTACACAGGGAAGGTTATATTTTAAAAAGGAAGCAATGGAGGAGGGGAATGCAGCTGGCCAGTCAGTCTGCCTTCTTTGCTGAGTTAATACCTTAATTTTTCAAACAACCAGGCAACAAGCAATTGCAAAGATACAGGCACATGGGCAATTTCTACCTCAACTGCCTATTCCAATAAAACAGGCCTTTCCACATCACTTCATTAAGAGTCAAAGATCCCTGGCAGCATATTTACATTGTAGTATACCTTTACTGTAGGCAATCAAGTAAAGGGGGAGGTGGGGGCCGGAATTATCTACAATTTATTCTACAATGGAATTCTACACTTGCTTCCTAATGATAGTCTCTATAGAATTTAGGCTGTAAGATACCCTGAAGTATTACTAAATGTCTTAAATTTACAGGAACACTTGAGATATACTTCAACAATATTTGTCTTTTGCAAATTTACATAATATGGCTTTAACATAAAATGGTTCTCTTTAAATATGTAATTTTTTTGGTCAATGAGAATGAATAGTTCTATTATGACGCTGATAACAAAGCTTTTTATTTATCAAAATATCTTTCTTTTAAATAGAGGCACACTTGTAAATTGTTCTTCTGTTGAAGACCTTTGCTAACAAATCTCAGTGTATGCATAATAGTATGTATATGCATATTAATCATACTGAGTTGCTACTTTTCATATCTCATCTTAAGTCATCATCGAGCTTATTACTTTGTGTAAAACAAAAGTAGTTCCTCAGCATCTATCTCAGTTCCCAAAACACTAAGAAAAGACAATAAGAGGGAAAAAACTACCTAATACCAAATCTAAATTTCTGAAAAGAAAAACAGTATTGCAAAAATTCCAGAAAAATCAACAAACAAGAAAACAAGCTAGTAGAGACAAAGTCAAATGAGGGAAAAAAACCCATCTTTTATCATGAAGATGGTTCATATTTTCCTCAGAGTAAAACATAAAGGAACAAACAAAGGTAATGAGATTAAAAATTACAGTTTAAATAAATACAGACTTAGAAAAATCTTCTCCAGATTTCCCAAAGACAGAACCTAATTGTTAACAGATGAATCTCCCCTTCTGACGTTCATATAGCTGATCATAAAAGTTAATGTTAACTTTTCAATTTGCCACATCCTGTAATTTAACTCCATATTCTTCCTAATTTTATCAAAGAACTTCCTAAACATAGTAATCAGGTACTGTTTTCAATGTAATATGAACCAGAACATCATCTTAAATGACAAAGAGAGGAGATGGCTCCTTTTATTCACACTCTCATTCTAAGGGATTTTAATTCATGCATGAATGTAAGACAATACAGAGAGACTACCTTTGAAATGTAGGTAAGTTTAATGGCTCCAACACGTGATGATCCAGAAGGCAGGTTCTATAAACAGATTATTAATATATAATTATTATCCAACATTACAAATTTATTTCATATAAAATGTTCCACACACACTAAAAAAAGTTAAGAAATCAGATTTTTTTAAATGTCACACTTTACAAATTAACTTTTCAGTTCAAGTATTTACTAAGTCTGAAATCAAGTGGACAACATGGATAACAAAACTGAACTCTAGTCTGTTCCACCACAATGCATTTTATAACTAAAAGGCTATTTTGTTAGCACTGCATCTAAACTTTTCTTTTTCATAAACAAGATCAGATTTTGTTCCAGAAAGCAATGGGGAAAAATATTTAGACATAAAACAAACACAAATGTAAGAAATTTCAAGAGTATACATGTTACTTTGTTTTATTAAAATTTTTAAATCAAATGTATCTCTTGAAAAAGACTGAATTTTCCCTCATTTAAATTATATTAGTATTTATTACGCCATAACTAATCTACATTTATATCATTTTTCCAAAAAATTATTGATACTTTTAAAACCATATTCAGGGAATGTACATATTGGCACTTTCATAAAAAATATTTTTATTCTTCCCTTAACAAGTTTAGGATGTAGTTTGTGTCTTAAAAGAGCTAAGGGTAAAATTAAGAAGAAGGAGAATCATTTCATGCTGAGGCTATCAGGAAAGACTCAGTGAAAGAATGAAAGGCTTTTAAGCTGGACTTTATTAAAGAAAAATTCTGAAACACAAAAAGCAGGAGAGAGAATACTCCAGGCAGAGAAAACAGATGAGCTACAGCAAGCAGATGAGGATGGCCAGAAGCTCTGTACTGAAATGGGAAAAAGGCTGTGTTGGGCCATAATATAGAGTCATATAGGGCTGAAGAAAGAAACAGCAGTTTAGGAACTTCAACTAAGAACCTAATTATAGAGGACATAAATAAGAAACAAAAGTAGCAAGGAATTTATACTGTTAAGAATTTGAAAACATTAAAGAAAGAAGGCTTTGTGAGCAGTTCTGTAATCAAACTGTGTTTTAATTAATATATCTTTTTTTTTCCTATTTTTTTAAAATTTATTTATTTATTTATTTATTTTTGGCTGTGTTGGGTCTTCGTCTCTGTGCGAGGGCTTTCTCTAGTTGTGGCAAGCGGGGGCCACTCTTCATCGCAGTGCGCAGGCCTCTCACTATCGCGGCCTCTCTTGTTGCGGAGCACAGGCTCCAGACGCGCAGGCTCAGTAGTTGTGGCTCAAGGGCCCAGTTGCTCTGCGGCATGTGGGATCTTCCCAGACCAGGGCTCGAACCCGTGTCCCCTGCATTGGCAGGCAGATTCTCAACCACTGTGCCACCAGGGAAGCCCTAATTAATATATCTTACAACAAACTGGATGGATTATATAAAGGCGGAAGATGGAGGTGGGAAAATCAGATAAAAGAATCTGGAAAAAAGTAATAAATATAAACATAAAGACTGATAGATTTCAAAAGTAAAAGTAAAACAATCTTGATTTTGAAAGTTTCCTCCACTGTAGATTAAGAATCAACCTTCTGGGACCTTCAAGATGGCAGAGGAGTAAGACGTGGAGATCAACTTCCGCCCCACAAATACATCAAAAATACATCTAGGGCTTCCCAGGTGGCGCAGTGGTTGAGGATCTGCCTGCCAATGCGGGGGACATGGGTTCGAGCCCTGGTCTGGGAGGATCCCACATGCCGCGGAGCGGCTAGGCCCGTGAGCCACAACTACTGAGCCTGCGCATTTGGAGCCTGCGCTCCGCAGCCGGAGAGGCCGCGATGGTGAGGGGCCCGCGCACCGCGATGAGGAGTGGCCCCCACTTGCCGCAACTGGAGAAAGCCCTCGCACAGCAACGAAGACCCAACACAGCAAAAATAAATAAATAAATAAATTAATTAATTAATTTAAAAAAAATAGTGCTCCTTTAAAAAAAAAAAAATACATCTATAGGTGGACCAACAACTACAGAATACCAACTGAATGCTAGCAGAAGACCTCAGACTTCCCAAAAGGCAAGAAACTCCCCACGTACCTGGGTAGAGTAAAAGAAAAAAGAAAAAACAGAGACAAAAGAATAGGGATGGGACCTGCACCTCTGGGAAGGAGCTGTGAAGGAGGAAAAGTTTCCACACATTAGGAAGTCCCTTCACTGGCAGAGATGGGGGTGGGAGGGGGGTGGGCAGGGGGGAAGCTTCAGAGCCACGGAGGAGAGCACAGCAACAGGGGTGTAGAGGGCAAAGCGGAGAGATTCCCGCACAGAGGATCAGTGCCGACCAGCACTCACCAGCCCGAGAGGCTTGTCTGCTCACCCGCCGGGGCAGGTCGGGGCTGGGAGCTGAGGCTCGGGCTTCGGAGGTCAGATCCCAGAGAGAGGACTGGGGTTGGCTGTGTGAACATAGCCTGAAGGGGGCTAGTGTGCCACAGCTAGCCGGGAGGGAGTCCGGGAAAAAGTCTGGACCTGCCTAAGAGGCAAGAGACCATTGTTTCAGGGTGTGTGAGGAGAGGGGAATCCTTCCCTGTCTGCCCACAGAAGGCAGAGCACCGCCTTAACGAGCTCCAGAGACAGGCGCGAGCCACGGCTATCAGCTCAGACCCCAGAGACGGGCGTGAAACGCTAATGCTGATGCTGCAGCCCCAGGAACCCTGTGTGCAAGCACAGGTCACTATCCACACCCACGCTCAGGAGCCTTTGCAGCCCGCCACTGCCAGAGTCCCAAGATCCAGGGACAACTTCCCTGGGAGAACACACAGCGCGCCTGAGGCTGTTGCAACGTCACGCCAGCCTCTGCCGCCGCAGGCTCGTCCCATGTTCCAACTGTAACTACCGGACCCCTCCTTCCCCCTGGCCTGAATGAGCCAGAGCTCCCTAATCAGCTGCTGCTTTAACCCCGTCCTGTCTGGGTAGGAATAGAAGGCTGCGGGCAACCTACACGCAGAGGTGGGGACAAAACCAAAGCTGAACCTCAGGAGCTGTGCGAACAAAGAAGAAAAAGGGAAATTTCTCCATGCAGCCTCAGGAGCAGCAGATTAAATCCCCACAATCAACCTGAGGCACCCTGCATCTGTGGAATACCTGAATAGACAACAAATCAAGCCAAAATTGAGGCAGTGGACTTTGGAAGCAACTGTAGACTTGGGGTTTGAGGTCTACGACTGACTTGTTTCTGATTTTTACGTTTATCTTAGTATAGTTTTTAGTGTTTATTATCATTGGTGGATTTGTTTATTGGTTTGGTTGCTCTCTGTTTTTTTATTACTTTTATATTTTAATAATTTTTTTTAATTTTAATTATTTTATTTATTTATTTACTTACTTTTTTTCTCCCTTTTCTTCTGAGCCGTGTGGCTGACACAGTCTTGGTGCTCTGGCCTGGTGTCAGGCCTGAGCCTCTGAGGCGGCAGAGCCAAGTTCAGGACATTGGACCACCAGAGGCCTCCCGGCCCCATGTAATATCAATCAGCAAGAGCTCTCCCAGAGATCTCCCACTCAACGCTAAAACCCAGCTCCACCCAACGGCCAGCAAGCTCCAGTGCTGGACACCCCATGCCAAACAACCAGCAAGCCAGGAACACAACCCCACCCATTAGCAGAAAGGCTGCCTAAAATCATACTAAGTGCACAGACACCCCAAAACACACCATTGGACGTAGCCCTGCCCACCAGAAAGTCAAGATCCAGCCCCACCCACCAGAACATAGGTACCAGTCCCCTCCACCCGGAAGCCTACACAACCCTGAACCAACCTTACCCACTGGGGGCAGACACTAAAAACAACGGGAACTATGAACCAGCAGCCTGCGAAAAGGAGACCTCAAACACAGTAAGTTAAGCAAAATGAGAAGGCAGAGAAATACACAGCAGATGAAGGAGCAAGATAAAAACCCACCAGACCAAACAAATGAAGATGAAATAGGCAGTCTACCCAGAAAAGATTTCAGAGTAATGATAGTGAAGATGATCCAAAATCTTGGAAATAGAATGGAGAAATTCAAGAAACGTTTAAGAAGGACCTAGAATTATAAAGCAGAAGCTAACACACCACTGTTAGGCAATTATACTTCAATAAAGATGTTTAAAAAAAAAGAAGGACCTAGAAGAACTAAAGAGCAAACAAACAATGATGAACAACACAATAAATGAAATTAAAAATTCTCTAGAAGGAATCAATAGCAGAATAACTGAGGCAGAAGAACGGATAAGTGACCTGGAAGATAAAATAGTGGAAATAACTACCACAGAGCAGAATAAAGAAAAAAGAATGAAAAGAATGAGGACAGTCTCAGAGACCTCTGGGACAACACTAAATGCACCAACATTTGAATTATAGGGGTCCCAGAAGAAGAAGAGAAAAAGAAAGGGTCTGAGAAAATATTTGAAGACATTATAGTTGTAAACTTCCTTAACATGGGAAAGGAAACAGTCAATCAAGTCCAGGAAGCGCAGAGAGTCCCATACAGGATAAATCCAAGGAGAAACACACCAAGACACATATTAATCAAACTATCAAAAATTAAATACAAAGAAAAAATATTAAAAGCAGCAAGGGAAAAGCAACAAATAACATACAAGGGAACCCCATAAGGTTAACAGATGATCTTTCATCTGGCTTGAAACTCTGCAAGCCAGAAGGGAGCGGCAGGACATATTTAAAGCGATGAAAGCGAAAAACCTACAACCAAGATTACTCGACCCAGCAAGGATCTCATTCAGATTCGATGGAGAAATTAAAACCTTTACAGACAAGCAAAAGTTAAGGGACTTCAGCACCACCAAACCAGCTTTACAACAAATGCTAAAGGAACTTCTCTAGACAGGAAACATAAGAGAAGGTAAACACCTACAAAAACAAACCCAAAACAATTGAGAAAATGGTAATAGGAACATACAAATCGATAATTACCTTAAATGTAAATGGATTAAATGCTCCAACCAAAAGACATAGACTGTCTGAATGGATACAAAAACAAGACCCATATATATGCTGTCTACAAGAGACCCACTTCAGACCTAGGGACACATACAGACTGAAAGTGAGGGGATGGAAAAAGGTATTCCATGCAAATGGAAATCAAAAGAAAGCTGGAGTAGCAATTCTCATATCAGACAAAATAGACTTTAAAATAAAGATAATTACAAGAGACAAAGAAGGACACTACATAATGATCAAGGGATCAATCCAAGAAGAAGATATAACAACTGTAAATATTTATGCACCCAACACAGGAGCACCTCAATACATAAGGCAAATGCTAACAGCCATAAAAGGGGAAATCAACAGTAACACAACAGTAGGGGACTTTAATACCGCACTTTCACCAATGGACAGATCATCCAAAATGAAAATAAATAAGGAAACACAGGCTTTAAATGACACATTAGACAAGATGGACTTAATTGATATTTATAGGACATTCCATCCAAAAACAACAGAACACACTTTCTTCTCAAGTGCTCATGGAACATTCTCCAGGATAGATCATATCTTGGGTCACAAATCAAGCCTTGGTAAATTTAAGAAAATTGAAATCATATCAAGTATCTTTTCCGACCACAACGCTATGAGACTACATATCAATCACAGGGAAAAAAACTGTAAAAAATACAAACACATGGAGGCTAAATAATACACTACTAAATAACCAAGAGATCATGGAAGAAATCAAAGAGGAAATCAAAAAATACCTAGAAACAAATGACAATGAAAACATGACGACCCAAAACCTATGGGATGCAGCAAAAGCAGTTCTAAGAGGGAAGTTTACAGCAATACAATCCTACCTCAAGAAACAAGAAACATCTCCAATAAACAACCTAACCTTACACCTAAAGCAATTAGAGAAAGAAGAACAACCCCCCCCTCAAAGTTAGCAGAAGGAAAGAAATCATAAAGATCAGATCAGAAATAAATGAAAAAAATGAAGGAAACAATAGCAAGGATCAATAAAACTAAAAGCTGGTTCTTTAAGAAGATAAACAAAATTGAAACCAGTAGCCAGACTCATCAAGAAAAAAAGGGAGAAGACTCAAATCAACAGAATTAGAAATGAAAAAGGAGAAGTAACAACTGATGCTGCAGAAATATAAAGAATCATGAGAGATTACTACAAACAACTATATATGCCCATAAATCAGACAACCTGGAAGAAATGGACAGATTCTTAGAAAAGCACAACCTTCCAAGACTGAACCAGGAAGACATAGAAAATATAAACAGACCAGTCACAAGCACTGAAATTGAAACTGTGATTAAAAATCTTCCAACAAACAAAAAGCCCAGGACCAGATGGCTTCACAGGCGAATTCTAGCAAACAGAGAACAGCTAACACCTATCCTTCTCAAACTCTTCCAAAATCTAGCAGAGGGAGGAACACTCCCAAACTCACTCTGCGAAGCCACCATCACCCTGGTAGTAAAACCAGACAAAGATGTCACAAAAAAAGAAAACTACAGACCAATACCACTGATGAACATAGATGCAAAAATCCTCAACAAAACACTAGAAAAGAGAATCCAACAGCACATTAAAAGGATCATACACCATGATCAAGTGGGGTTTATCCCAGGAATGCAAGAACTCTTCAGTATACACAAATCAATCAATGTGATACACCATATTAACAAACTGAAGGATAAAAACCATATGATCATCTCAATAGATGCAGAAAAAGCTTTCGACAAAATTTCAACACCCATTTATGATAAAAACCCTCCAGAAAGTAGGCACAGAGGGAACTTACCTCAACATAATAAAGGCCATATATGACAAACCCACAGCCAACATCATTCTCAATGGTGAAAAACTGAAATCATTTCCTCTAAAATCAGGAACAAGACAAGGATGCCCACCCTCACCACTATTATTCAACAAAGTTTTGGAAGTTTTAGCCACAGTAATCAGAAAAGAAAAATAAATAAAAGGAACCCAAATCGGAAAAAAAGAAGTAAAGCTGTCACTGTTTGCAGATGACATGATACTATACATAGAGAATCCTAAAGATGCTACCAGAAAACTACCAGAGCTAATCAATGAATTTGGCAAAGTAGCAGGACACAAAATTAATGCACAGAAATCTCTTGCATTCCTATATACTAATGATGAAAAATCTGAAAGAGAAATTAAGGAAACGCTCTCATTTACCACTGCAACAAAAAGAATAAAATACCTAGGAATACACCTACCTAAGGAGACAAAAGACCTGTATGCAGAAAACTATAAGAAACTGATGAAAGAAATTAAAGATGATACAAACAGATGGAGAGATATACCAAGTTCTTGGATTGGAAGAATCAACATTGTGAAAATGACTATACTACCCAAAGCAATCTACAGATTCAATGCAATCCCTATCAAACTACCAATGGCATTTTTCACGGAACTAGAACAAAAAATCGCACAATTTGTATGGAGACACAAAAGACCCCGAATAGCCAAAGCAATCTTGAGAAAGAAAAATGGAGCTGGAGGCATCAGGCTCCCTGTCTTCAGACTATACTACAAAACTACAGTAATCAAGACAGTATGGTACTGGCACAAAAACAGAAATATATATCAATGGAACAGGATCGAAAGCCCAGAGATAAACCCACGCACATATGGTCACCTTATCTTTGATAAAGGAGGCAAGAGTATACAATGGAGAAAAGGCAGCCTCTTCAATAAGTGGTGCTGGGAAAACTGGACAGCTACATGTAAAAGAATGAAATTAGAACACTCCCTCACACCATACACAAAAATAAACTCAAAATGGATTAAAGACCTAAATATAAGGCCAGACACTATAAAACCCTTAGAGGGTAACGTAGGCAGAACACTCTATGACATAAATCACAGCAAGATATTTTTTGATCCACCTCCTAGAGTAATGGAAATAAAAACAAAAATAAACAAATGGGACCTAATGAAACTTAAAAGCTTTTGCACAGCAAAGGAAACCATAAACAAGACAAAAAGACAACCCTCAGAATGGGAGAAAATATTTGCAAATGAAGCAAATGACAAAGGATTAATCTCCAAAATATACAAGCAGCACATGCAGCTCAATATCAAAAAAAACAAACAACCCAATCTAAAAATGGGCAGGAGACCTAAATACACATTTCTACAAAGAAGATATGCAGATTGCCAACAAACACATGAAGGATGTTCAGCATCACTAATCATTAGAGAAATGCAAATCAAAACTACAATGAGGTATCACCTCACACCGGCAGAATGGCCATTATCAAAAAATCTACAAACAGTAAGTGCTGGAGAGGGTGTGGAGAAAAGGGAACCCTCCTCTGGAGCCCATGCACCACAGCTAGAGAGAAGCCCAGATGTGGCAACAAAAGATCCCACATGCCGCATCTAAGACCCCGATGCAGCCACATAAATAAATAAATATTTTAAAAAAAATCTATGGTCTTGTTCTCAGGAATGATTAGGAGGTACCTTTCTCAAACCTCTGTAAGCTTAGCAGAAACAGTTAATTCTATGGAAACCTAGACATTTAAAAGACTTAGGATTCCCAAACATGAACTGATTGTTGTTTACAGGGACAGGTCTTTTCAAAACCTGTAGTTTCTATGTAAACTACAACTCTATTACGTTCTGCTTTAAACTACAGACTGTACAAGCTTCCAAATTTAAATCTACATAAATATGTATATAAAATAAAATTATAATTTTTAATGTATACCTTTAAATGGTTGTGTTTTTATATAAAATGTTTTATGTTTAAGGTTTTTTTTTTAATTTTGGATAAGAAAATGAAATGTTAAAATATCTTCAAGATCTCCTAACCACTACCAAAGTGATTTTTTTTCAAACACTGCTATCCTTCCATTCAAAATCATTATTTTTCTTTTAAGTCCTCAATAAGTCTATTATTTGAACTAGCTGAATACAGCTCTAATCCCGTGTGTGAGGAAGAGAAATGAGCAACTATGTCATCACTGCATGACATAAAGGGTCACAGATTAAACAGTGGCACAGTACAAAGAAATATAAGTAGCTGGGAGATAAAATGATATCCAAAATACCTAGTTTCTACGAACTGGTACGATTACTGCCAAGTTCAACCAGAAAAAATGTGGGTTTCAAAATTTGTTACTTGACAATGAACAAGAAATAATAAACCAATATGACATTTGAGATAAAAAGGAAAGAAACCATTTGTTCTCATGAGTTCCTGTACTCATTTTGCCAAAATACTCTTTCAAGTTTTCTCAAATTCACTTCCTGATAAAGCTACTTAGTCATTAATTCTCCACCACTTCTCATTCCCTCAACAAAATACAGAAAGCCCTGGGACTTCCCTGGTGGCGCAGTGGTTAAGAATCCACCTGCCAATGCAGGGGACACGGGTTTGAGCCCTGGTCCGGGAAGATCCCACATGCCGCTGAGCAACTAAGCCTGTGCGCCACAACTACTGAGCCTGTGCTCTAGAGCCCGCGAGCCACAACTACTGAGCCCATGTGCCACAACTACTGAAGCCTGAGCGCCTAGAGCCCATGCTCCACAGCAAGAGAAGCCACCGCAATGAGAAGCCCACTCACCGCAACAAAGAGTAGCCCCTGCCCGCCGCAACTAGAGAAAGCCTGAGTGCAGCAACGAAGACCCAACACAGCCAAAAATAAATTAAAAATAAATAAATAAATAAATTTATTTAAAAAAAAAAAACAACACAGAAAGCCCCAAATTGATCCCTAGTAATACACTACAATGGATTTTTAAACCAATGGTTAGTGGTAAAGAAAGCAGTGATCAGAGGAAGAACGGCTCCCTAAGGACAGGTGAGCCAAACTAATTTCTTTCATTATCAGGGTTACTATGATCAGTAAAGCAGTGTTACAGCACGTAACATAGCAACCAGATTGAATCATATGAAACTGCCATTTTTTAGTAGATCAAAATGGTGGTATATTGGCAATTTCATGTGGTTCAACCACAATAATCTTATCAAGACATTTTACTAAAGTTTTCATGAAGAGATGTCCCTTAATACATTTTAAAGTGACACAAAGGTGGTACTGATGGCTAATACACTGGACAGTAGAATGCAGACTGTAAAAGATTCTTATCAGTTGGAATGAAGAGATAAAATTATTAAGAACTGAATAAAAAGACAGATTTAAAATGCTATACTACATTCAAAAGCACTAATGGGCTAATTACACCACAGAAATCTGGCTTTAAAAGAGTTCATGTGAAAAAGATCTAGCTGAGTCCAAACTTTAACATATACCCTCCCTGCTATAGCCAAAGTGAACTATTTTCCAAATACACTACAGGGTTTCTTACTTTGATTTCTTGCCCATGCTATTCTTTGAGCACCAGAATACCCACTTCTCCACCTCTTGGCCAAAATCATACCCATTCTTCTAGATCAATTTCAAATGTTACCACCTCTGTCAAGACTTTCACTCCCTCTGCTAGCTATAATCACACCTTCCCTCTGAAATCCAAGTTTATGGTTCCTTCAGTGTAATAAACATATTCTATTTTGTACTTTTCTTCTTTTTAGCTCTAAGTGGGAAGTACTGACAAAAGGAGAAATTCTAAGGAGAAGACTATTATATATAAAGACAGAAAAACAATCAAGGAGTTGTAAATAAAATTCAGGAGAAACTATATACGAGTCAGCCAGATCTTAAGAAGACAAATGAGGGAGAGCTCACAGGCAGGACTGAGCAATGGTTTGCATGGGGGAGGAAAACCGAAACTGGAATCTAATAAACTGTAATCAGAGGGAGTCAAGGGGGCCTAAGTTACTTTCCACCTTGGGAAAAGGAGTTTGGGAAGGGATTGTGCCACAGATAAAGGGATGGGTAGTAAAAGGGAGGAACTGGATTTATGTTTTAAAAAGAGGAAAAAGAAGGTAAACATGAACTTTTGATTTCTGCTGACTTGTTGCTTCTCCCAGTGACTCTGGTCAAGTAAATAAAGGTATTAATCATGCAGTTGCATGGACAGGTTACTATCACCCAAGAAAGCTGGTCACACCCAGAGATAAGGGAGTAAAATAGGGTGTCAATAAGCTCAATAAGGATAAGGAGAGAGAAAAGACAGTTCCTAGCAAAGAAAGTCTCATACAAAGTCAGCACTCAAATAATATAAACTGAATTAAAATACAAATTCTCTTCCAAAATTTGAAAGGCTGCATGTGGATCAAGGACTAAATTTATAGAGAATCAGAGGGCAAAAGTAGGTCAATAAGTAGAAGATCCAAGGAGAGGATGAGGGGATGTTTGCTTCCTGACTGGACTTGCTTTTCACAAAGTCCTGCTGGGGGTTACTCAGTACCCTGTGGCCTTCAAGGGTATTGCCAACTGATTACTTTTTCAACTGTCTAGTATTTATCCTAGTTGGTTTTTTTCCTTTTTTATTTTATTTAATTTTTTTACTGAAATACGGTTGATTTACAATGTTGTGTTAATTTCCGCTGCATACTTATATGCCATATACACACATATATATACACATTCTTTTTTATATTCTTTTCCATTATGGTTTATCTCAGGATATTGAATATAGTTCCTTACAACTCAAATTCTATATGAACAAATATAAATGCATTAGCATATATTTATTTTGTCTAACCTAAAATCAGTATTGGGGAGAAAAGAATACCAGACCAGTTGTTAGGGGATCTGGTTCCTGCTCTGTGAAACAGAATGGAACCTCCTACCAGTCCCTGCTCCTCCTCAACTTTTCATTCCTCACCTGCACAGGTCGTCCACTAGACCAAATCAGCTTAGAAGTTTGCTAGGGACTCATCTCTTGCTTTGCACATGCTTCCTTGCAACATACTTCTCAATTTGAATAAAGAGTTTCACAGGTAGAGAAAATTTAAAACTACTCAACAGATGATCTCTAATCCCAGGCCACTCACAGATCTTAAAACTGGGATTCTAATTTTTAATATATGACATTTACCTCCAATAATTTGCAAAGCAACAATAAAATCAAATTCACGAGTGGCCAACACTCAAGTCTGACACTACAAGATAAAAGGACTATACATGTGCAAGAGTGTCAACTCGTTTAAGTAGTTTATTTACCAAAAGATAGTAGTCTCTATCTTAGAGACAGTATCTTAAATTTAAACGATTCAAAAATTTTCTACCAGAGTTAAGAGTTGTCCCTCCCAAGGAAGGGAAAACATAAATACATGCATAAATTTTTATCAAATAAACTGAGTTTCATCTTCTGAAATTTATTTAACACAGTAGGCGTTGGGGGTACAGGGCAAGGAGAATACAGTCAGTAGAAATAAATCTAAACATATTTTGTTTAGAAGACAAATCCTAACACCTCCATAGTATATCAAATACTTTCATAATTAAAACTCTTGTATGCTGTTGAAGAGGTAACCCTTTGGATTTTTACAAACCTGTGGATTATCCATGTACCATACAAAACTATCTTCTCTGGTATCCAGTATGAAGTACCTCCGAAGAAATTTCCCACTGTTTTCATTTTCTTCAATGTCTAGAAAACCACAAATGCGATTCTGACGATCCACATAAGGCATTTCTGTGCTTGAACATTACACTGTAAAATAAAAACATTAACAGTAAGTACTTCTCAGTGGACTTCAAGTATAAAATGTGCTATGGTATGGTTTATTCAACAAAGAGCCTACTTTCCAACATGAGGTGGGGGCTGGTTAATGTGAATACATAAATCATGGGCAAAAATCACTTGAAATGAAGCTTATTGTGAGTGGTTACCAAATGCAGCTGTACAGAACTGATGCGGACGAAGGACAGCTATTCATGTCAGCTGAATAACTTACTTAACTTCTCACTATGAGTAGGCATCATCATCCCCATTTCACAGGTAAGAAATGTAACACTGAGAAGGGCAAGTGCCTTTCCAAGATTAGTGAACTAGCAGGTAATGAATCAAAACATGAACCCAGATTCTTGGACTCCAGAGCTTATATCTTAATGTTTACATCATCCTGTCACTCTAAAACCCTTGGTATTATTAAAACCAAAATGAATCAAAATAAAGTAAGCTAACATCATGAAGAGAGAGATAAGCAGGTATTATGTGCCCCCGAATGGAAGACACAAACATCACCAATAAAGAGCATATAACAAACAAACAAAAAAAAAGGTTTATCTCAATTTGATCAAGTTTCTAGATTTCCCTAAGTCCAGCTTCCAGTTCACAGGAAACAAAGAACACAGAAGAACATATTAAACTTCACCACAGGTATTCAATCAGCAAAAGTGGACCGTGGGAAACATCAGAACCAAAAGCCCAGTTTCTTCAGCAAATAAATTACTACAGGAAAAAAAAAAAAAGGAGAGAGAGAGAAAGAGAAGTCACAGATTAAAGGAGACTTCAGAGGCATATCATATTCTGATTCTGAAGGACTGAAATTTTTGTTATGTTCATTAAAGTTAAAAACCATGGCTTGGATAAAAAGCAGTGTTTCCATCCATTTTTCTCTAAAAACTGTAGATATGTGATTCCCTCCTGATGCGATGCAAATCTGCAGACTATTCCTACTCCAAAGGTACTTCTACAGCCAGCGCCAACATCTTTCGGCAGGTTGAATTATTTACGTAACTATTTTTTCGTTTAACTCACAGTGAAAATACAATTAGAATACACCCTGATATACTGCTTATCTAAATCACTACTCTGTATGCAGCCAGAGAAATGGTGAAACACGCCAAAAAGTTTTCTTTAATTAACTAATTTATTTATTTATTTATTTTTGGCTGCATTGGTTCTTCATTGCTGCACACGGGCTTTCTCTAATTGCAGCGTGCAGGGGCCGCTCTTCATTGCGGTGCGCAGGCTTCTCACTGAGGTGGCTTCTCGTTGCGGAGCACGGCTCTACGTGCGTGAGCTTCAGTAGTTGTGGCATGCAGGCTCAGTAGTTGTGGCTCGCGGGCTCTAGAGCACAGGCTCAGTAGTTGTGGTGCACGGGCTTAGCTCCACGGAATGTGGGATCTTCCCGCACCAGGGATCGAACCCATGTCCCCTGCATTCGCAGGTGGATTCTTAACCACTGCACCACCAAGAAAGTTCCCCAAAAAGTTTTAAACAAAATTATAAATTAAGTTTGTACATGTGTGTTATTACAGATCTGGCACTTGGAGATAATTTTTTAATGAACTTACCCAAAGTTCTAAAAAATTTCTAAAATGTAATCAAAACTTGGAAAATTAATACACTATACTAACACATACTGCAGGTAAAAACTGTCAACTTGTGTGGTATGCCATAAGGAAAGACACAGGCCAAAGGAATAGAATTGAGAGCCCAGAGACAAACCCATACATCTATGGCTAACTGACTTTCAACGACAGTGCCAATATCATGCAATAGGGAAAGAATAGCCTCTTTAACAAACGGTAATGGGACAACTGGAGAGCCACGTGCTGAAGAATTAAACTGGACCACTATCTTACACCATATACAAAAAGTAACTCAAAATGAATTAATCTAAATATAAGAGCTAGAACTATAAAACTTCAAGAAAACGTAGAGGAAAATCTTCATGGCCATGGAGTTGGCAATGAATTCTTAGATGTGACACTGAAAGCACAAACAACAAAAGAAAAAATAAGACAAATTGGACTTCATAAAAATTAAAAACTTTTTTGCATCAAAGGACATCAAGAAAATGAAACAACAACCTACAGAATGGGAGGAAATATTTGCAAATAAGGGTCTAATATCCAGAATATACAAATAACTCCTACAACTCAACAACGAAAAAACAAACCCAATTAAAAAATGGACAAAGGACTTGAAAAGACATTTCTCAAAGAAGATAAAACAAATGGCCAACCAGAACAAAAAAAGTTGCCCAGTATTATTTGTCATTAGGGAAATGTAATCCAAAACCACAGTGAGATACCACTTCACACTCACCTGGATGGATATAATTAAGAGAGGAAAATAATAAGTATAGGCAAGGATGTGCAGAAATTGGAACCCACCTACATTGCTGATGGGAATGTAAAATGGTACAACAGCTGTGTAAAACAGTTTGGTAGTTCTTCAAAAGTTAAACATAGAATTACCATATGACTCAGCATGTCCACTCCTAGGTATATATCCAAAAGAATTGAAAACAGGTACTCAAACACTTATACGTGAACGTTCATAGCAGCACTATTCACAATAGCCAAAAACTGTAAACAACCCATATGTCCATCAACAGGTAAATGTACATACATACAATGGAATATTACCCAGATACAGAAAGGAATGAACTACCGATACAATATATCCAATCAAAATTCCAAGATATTTTATAAAAACTGACAAGGTGGTTCTATTATATATACTGAAATGCAAATAGCCTAGAAAAGCTAAAAGCTAAATCTATTTCCTAAAGAACAGACTGACATTACTTGATTTCAAGACTTACAACAGAGCTACAGCAATAAAGATAGTGTAGGATTGGTGAAAAGATATAATAAATCAATGGGACAGAACAGCATCCAGAAACAGACCCATACATATACTGTTAATTTTCAACAAAGATGCCAAAGCAATTCCAAATATAGTCTTTCAACAAATGGTGCTGGAAAAATTAACTATGCATGTGGAAAAAAATTAACTTGAAATGGATCAGAAACCTAATGTACAGTTAAGCTTCTGGAAAAAAAAAAAATATATATATATATATATACACACACACACACACATATATATACTGATATATTCTTTTAAAGACATTTATATATACATATAAATAAAGTCTTCATGACTTTAGGGGTAGACAAAGATTTCTTAGATAAGACACAAAGAGCCTAAACCATATAATGGTTGATATAATGGACTTAATCAAAATTAAAAACTGCTCTTTGAAAGACACCAATAAGAAATCAAAAGATGAGCCACAGAACAGGAGAAAATATTCAGTATACATGTATCTATCAAATAACTGATATCCAAAAATAGGCAAGGAATTATTACAATTCAATAAGACAAACAACCAAATAGGAAAATAGGCAAAAAAATTTGAACAGACAAGTCAACAAAGAAGATATAGTTTTTTTAAAATAATAAAAAAGAAAGAAAAAGGAAGACATACAAAAAATAAATAAGCACATAAAGATGCTCATCATTAGTCAGGAAGATGATACAAATAAAAACTGTGAGATATCACTACATACCTACTAGAATGGCTAAAACAAAAACAAACAAATAAAACCCTGACAATACCAAATGCTGACAAGGACGTGAAACAAATGACCAGTCTCTCATATTGCTGGTGGGAATGCAAAACGGCACAGTAACTTGGGAAGACAGTTTGGCAGTTTCTTAGAAAGTTAAACGTACCCTTAACAATATGACCCAGCAATGCCACTCCTAGGTATTTATCCAAGTGAATTGAAAACTTATGTTTATACAAAACCTATATGCAAATGTTTAAAGCAACATTATTCATAATTGGCAAAAAGCAGAAACAAACCAAATGTCCTTTAACTGGTAAATGAAGAAACTGTGGTACATCCAATACAATGGAATACTACTTAGCAAGATAAAGGAACAAAGTATTGATACACACAATATGGGTATTTTGTTAAGTGAAAAAAGCCAGACCAAACGGCTATAGGGACAGAGAACAGATCAGTGAGAGGGACTGACTTCAAAGGGTAATTTATGGAGTGATGGAACTGTTCTGTATCTTGATTGTAATCGGATACACAACTATGCATTTATCAAAAATAGGCTCAAATACCACACAGAGTAAGCTGTATTGCATACAAATTTAAAAAAAAACAAAAACAAAAACTACAGTGATAAAAAACAGATCAGAGTTGCTAGGGCTTGCGATAGAACAACAAGAGAGAACAACAAAAGAGAGAAAGAACAAGAGAGAAATTTTTTTTGGCAACATAGCTATTGCATATCCTGATTGTGGTAGAGCTTATATAATTACATGTATCTGTCAAAACTCATAGAACTATACACTAAAAGAGATAAAATTTACTGTATGTAAAATTATACCTCAATAATGCCAAATTTCTTTTAAAAAAGATGCCATATATACTCACCAGAATGGCTAAAATTAAAACAGATTGACAACACCAAATGTTATCAAAGGTGTGGTGCCTCCAGAATTTATGTACTGTTGATGGGAATGTAAGATGGTACAATCACTATGGGAAAAGTTCTGGCAATAAAACCAAACATACACCTACCCTATGACACAGCCATTCTATTCCTAGGTATTTACTCAAGAGAAATGAAAACATATATTCATGCAAAGACTAATTCACAACTATTAGTAGCAGCTTTATTCATAATAGCTACAAACTAGAAACAACCCAAATGTCCTTTATCAAAAGGTGAATAGATAAATAAAATGTAGTATGTTTATACAATGGAATAGCAGTCTACAATATAAAGGAACTCCTACTGCATTCAACAATATGGCCAAAACTCATCAAATTGTAAACTTTAAATGGATACAGTTTATTGTATGTAATTTAAACTCGAAAAAGTTTTAAAAATCCAGCAGAATAAAAAATTCATTAATAAATTTGACTACAAATAACTTTTTAAAAAATATTTTGCATGGCAAATCCTGATCAGCAAGTCAAAACCAGTAGAAAATACTTGCAGCTTTTATTACAAAGGGTTCATCTCCCTAACATTTAAAGAGTCTGCAAAAAATGTCAAGGGAAATATATCAAAAACTTCAACAGAAAAGTGGGCAAAAGACATGAACATTCTACAGAAAAAGACATAAAAATGACCCTCAAACATACTGAGACGCTCAACTTCACTCATGATAAGAAAATCCCAAAATGACATATGATACAGTAGGCACTGCTACCGACACCACAAAAAAAGAAGACAACCAGACTTCATGTGTCTCCTTGTGGAATTTATACCATCTATAAAACATTTATGAAAAAAAAATGTACAAATACCTGAATCTAGATCTAACTACCAATTTATAGGAAATAGAGAAGACAGAGAAAGAACACATTAAACTATATCACAAAGATTCAAATAGTAAAATTCAAACTATAATTAGTTTCTCAGGACAAACAACATGGCTTCTTCAGAAATAAATTCCAAGGGAGCAGGGAGAAAGGAACTGGAGGAAGAACGTATAAGTTAAAAGACCTGAAAAGACATAATCACAACATGTGGGCCTTATTTAAATCTTGTTAACAACAACACTGAGTTATCTAAGGAAATTGAAAATTTGAATACTGCCTCATGATATTAAGGAAACAGATATATATTTTTTCAGCGTGGTGATGGTATTGCGGTTATGTTACTAAGAAAATGAATCCTCATCATTTAGAGGTATTTATTCATACAGAGGCAAAACATTATCTGAATACTCTGGAAGGAGGGCTGGATGAAGGAGGGATGGCCTGGGTGGGCAGTTGTCGGGGCTAGATGATGGGTACTGTAGTTATACAATCCTGTCTACTTCTGTGGAAGTTCACAATTCTTCATTACAAAAAGAAAGGTTAATAAGAACTTTTTTTCATGAGAAAAGTTCAAAGAAAGTCTATACTACACAGAGATACCATTTCTCATCTATGAGACTGGCAAAAATTCAAAAATTTGACAACCTACAATACTAGTAAGGCTGTAAGAAAACAGTAACTCTCTTATACTGCTGGTGGGAATGCAGAATGGTAAGACCCTACTGAGATGAATCTGGCACTATTTAACATGTGCATTTACCCTATGACCAGCAATCCTACTTGCTACTGTAATTCTGAAACAACTTTATGTAAATGATAGTACTTCAGGTGCATCATAGGACAATGTAAACATACTGATGCTATGATTATATTTAAAGTAAAATAAAACAAATTTTGTTATTAGGAACCTAGATTTTCACAGTAAGAGAAAAAACGTACAAATACAAAACAAAAGGAAAAATTCTATACAATGCATCTGAATTAGAGTTAGTATGAACTCATGATCTTTGAAAATATGATAGTAATAGAAAATCATCACTTTGCAATTCCAATATAATCACTGATTTAAGCAAGAGTCTTCAATGAATACTAATACCACTAGAAAACAGGTTGTTAGGAAACAGAATATTCAGTCTCAAAATTTCACCCCAGTGTTCTCACCAATTACAAAGAGGAAAATGTACGTATATGTATCTTCACAGCGGTGACATCTTACAGCCCCCACCTTTACCAAATGATTTAGCATCTAATGAATCTAGAAGCCAGGGACTAACAGATATCACTTCTCTCTAAATAGACCACACACTGTATGATTCCACTGATCTGAAATATCCAGAATGAGCAAATCTATGAACACAGAAAGTAGATTAGTAGTTGCCTAGGAGTATGGGGGATGGGAGGGAATGAAGAGTTGCCTAGAGATGGGAGGGTACAGGGTTTCTCTTTAAGGTGATAAAAATACTCTAAAACTGACTGTGATAACAGTTGCACAGTTCTGCAAATATATTAAAAACCACTGAATTGCACACTTTGAGTGAATTATTCCTCAACCAAGCTGTTTAAAAAAAAAAAAAAAGAATTATAATTGTTTTTT
Organism: Balaenoptera musculus; assembly: GCF_009873245.2. Classification (NCBI taxonomy): domain Eukaryota; kingdom Metazoa; phylum Chordata; class Mammalia; order Artiodactyla; family Balaenopteridae; genus Balaenoptera; species Balaenoptera musculus. The sequence goes on from NC_045800.1 coordinate 9,416,020, forward strand.
ATCTTTCATTCCAGAGCACATCAGAAACCTTAAAAAACATTTCCTCTCCCAGACCTCTGAATGTTGTAGTGTCCCAGGGGATGGTCCACGGACCTCTTCTCTATTTACACTCAGTCTCTTGGTGAGCTCACTCATTCACATAGGTCTAAATACTGCTATCTCCAGCCCTGGACACTCTGCTGGACTCCAGACTCATGTATACAACTGCCAACTCCGCGGATCTACTTACTTACCTAACAGGCCTCTCACACTTAGCAAACTGAGCCCAGATATACCCCCTCAGCAATCTGTTCCCCTCTGTCCTTCCCATCTCAGTAAACAGTCACTCCCTTCTTCCAGCTGTTCAGGCAAAATCTGGAGTCACACTTGATCAAGACTTCTTTCTCTCATTCCATGTCCAGTCCATAAGCAAATCCTACTGGCTCCACCTTCTAAATATATCCAGAATCCCACCATTTGCATTGCTGCCACTCTGGTCCAAGCCACCATCACCTCTTAGCTGGATTATTGCAAGGGCTTCCCTGCCCCCTTCACTCCATTTTCAATACAGCTGTCAGAGTGATCTCATTAAAACATATGTTCGAGTGTTTATTCAATATTTGCCAAGCAAATATTTAAAATTAATTTAATCCTTATAACAACAATTTTACAGATGAGAAAACCAAAGCACAGAAGATTTTAAAAATAACTTGTCCAAGGTCACATGATTAGGAAGTGGCAGAGCCAGGATCCAAACCAGGGGAATCTGGCTCTAAAGCCCATGCTCTCCAGTACTATAAAATGTCACTCTGCTCAAATCTCTTCAACTTTGGCTGCTTATTAAAATTACCTGGGAGTTTTTTGAAAATCCTGATGCCTAGATTAGAGCATCCAGACCAATTAAATCAGAAACTCTGGAGATGGGATCTAAGCATCAGTACATTTTTAAAGCTCCCCCAATAATTCCCACATTCAGCCAAGGTTAAGAACCACTGTTTTAATGCAACCCCATCTCATTCAAAGTAAAAACCAAAGCTCTTACAAAGACATACAGGCTTCACCTACCCCCCACCCCAACCTGTCCCAGTTCCCCCACTTGATTACTCATCTAGCCACTGACGCTGACTACACTAGACAAGCTCCCCACTCGGAGCCTTTTAACTCAAATGTCACTTTCTCAGGGAAGCCTTCTTGACGTCCCATCTAAAACTGCAAATGCTCCAAACTGTCCTGCCACTTCCCATCTCCCTTCCCCACTTCATTTTTCTCCTTAGTATTTACTGCTAACAAACAATATCATTTACTTATTTACCTATTTCTTGTCTGTTTCCCCACACTGGAATGTAGGTTCCTTGAGAGCAGGGATTTTTTTTCTATTTACTATTGTTTCTCCAGTGCCTAAGACAGTGGCTGGAACATGGAAGGGACTCAGTAACAATCTGTTGAATGAAAAATTAAGGGACCCATAATTATTGCATCAAATATTAATGTTTAAGTTTACAGACAGAAAGCCGCTTTTGCCTCATCTGATGAGAAATCGCCTAGCAAACGATTTAATCGACTGGTTTGCTTAGATGATGGAAGGAAAAAGGTTCGATACTATATTTCTGTTTGGATTTATACTTTCAGTAAAGCTAGTATGAGGTAAGAACAGATAAAACTGTGTAATTAAAACCTCCACAAAATCTATCCTTCAGCTTTACTTGTGCTCTAAGGGGGCAGTTAGATCATACAAACATTCATAAATTAACACACACAGTTAACACTTCATCAGTCAGGAACCATGAAGTAAGTCAAAAAAATAAAAACAAAACAAAAATCAGAAAGAGACAAAAGAAAAAGAAAAATTAAATTCTGCACAGTGAGACTTCATTAGGCCCACAGGACTTCACTACTGAAGTCCTGATTAGACGCTGAATGAGACTAGTCTTGTCCCAAAATTGTCAACAAACACAAAGCTTAAGATATACAGACATCAAGGATCAAACATCTGTGGAGTCTGGCCCCAACACCCCACACACACCTCAGGGCTAGGGTACTCTAACCAACGTCTTACCGTCATTCCACTCTACACGAGCAGCTGACAGAAGAGAGGGGAAAAAACGACAAGTATTCCAAGTGTTCAGGGAGAAGGAAGGTGATGGTCACCCAAAAGCAGTGGTAGGGGGCCCCAAGAGAATCATTCACCAAGATCAGAAGTGCCTACAAGAAGGAGAAATTGTCACCTCTTTCTCCAGTTCAATGTCTGCTTATGAAGCAGACTGAGTGACTGACCCTGTGCCTATTTGAGCAGGGGGACAAAGAGAATTGATGAGAAATGGCAGGGCACAGAAAGGTAGCAGACTTAAGCAGGCTGCAGGCCACCATTTGACAGCAAAAGGAAGTAAGTTTCCAGTGGATTAAGTGTAAATTACAGAAGGTAGCTGGACTTGAGCTGTTTTGCTGTTATCAAAAAATCTGGCTGCAGAGAGAAACCCACCTTACCCCCAAACATTCATAGGAACCAGCAAGTAGACTGAGAGGACAGAAATGAGGAGGAGGGAGTGTAGGTTGGTAAAGGTTTACCCACAGCAAATTTCATATCCAGGGACTGCGCAGTGGGGAGTCTCCCTGCAAGATCTCACCAAAAATTCCAGTTTGGAAGCCTACCACTAGACATTAATGGCTCGCCACTGTTAATCAAGAAAAGGCTTTAATAACAACAGGTAAGAAATAGTTGCCTCTTCTAACTAGTCTCTGTTCAAATACATCCACAAAGAGGGAAAAGAAAGAGGTATCCAGGGAGCATACCACAATCCCTCCCCACTCCAAGTGCTTCAGGGAATAAGTGGCCAGATACTGGGTTAAAGGAGGAGTGGAGCTTTAATAGGAGATTGAAGGTTTAAACTGAAATAGATTAGACTGGAGCTTTTAATCGCTGTAAATGATAGCAAAGCTACCATTTGCCCATGAAATCATGAGGAAGCAGGGAGAGGGAAGATCCAACAAAGCATAGTTGAAAGCAGTCAATGTTGAAAAATATAACTGTCTTAAGTTTGTTCTCACCAAGCTCAGACTGCTCAATAACCTGACGACATACGGAACAGCATTACTGCCCTCAGTAATGAGAGGAACACCTGATGTGGAAATTCCCATGGGGGATTTACTGTACCCAGCAAGATGCTACATTACAAGTCCTCTGAGACCACTTCCAGTTCTAAGTGCCTGTGATTGTCCTTTCTTCAAGAAGAGGTTAAGCTGAATCCAGAATCCAGATTTCAAGGGTTAAACTATTAAAGGCTAGGCTACCCGAAGGAGTAAACCCACAACTTTCTGAAGAATAAAATTATCAGACTGATAAGTCTGATAAGGGTTCCATGTAGGAAAAAGTATTTAAGACTTCAATATTTTTAAGACTCTAAAGACTTAAGTGTTAAAAAAATATCCTAAATGACTTTGATTTTTCTTTTACATTCAACAGAAATTCCAGTTCAAAGAATGTTTATGACTTAAAATCCTCAAAATACCATCTTCCTGAATCAAAGCAATTCAACTAATCAGAGGCTTACCAAAATAAACAGCAAGCACATGTTTGCTTAAATATCTTCTAGGAATTACAAACTCACGTGTTCTTTATCATACAGCAACTACTGGGAAAAAATATCACTCAGAGTTCAAATGGTTTAATGTCACTCATTAAGCGTAACAAAATCCTATTGCTGCAACAAATACCAACAATTTTTATTTTTAAATTAAAAAAATTCCATACATTTATGTTTCTAAAAATAATTAAGCATTGCAGACAAGCATCTAAAGCTACCGAAAGTTTCTACCCTAAGAACTCTTTTCTGATACCCGTCAATAAATTTCCAAATGCTAGGTACTTACAAATGGTCAAAAGAATTAAAACTAAATGTTAATATTTATCTCCTAATAAAGCCATTTTATTGTGTCATTGCAGATCTAAATGAGAGAATCACCTTGAAATTTAAAATCAAATTTTAATATTATCAAAAGCAAAACGCTCAAGCATGTGAAAAAGTAATAAAGCTGAGGTAGTTACTGCTATAGAACTTGATATTTTCTGTCTAATAAAGGCAGAGTGTGAGTAACTACTGTCACATCTGAATAATTAACTACATTTTATTCAGAAAACTATTTATCTTCCTCATTCTTAAATGACAGTTATTTAAACAAGAACAATTATTTAACATCAAACAGTACTTCAATGTCAAAGCCCGACTTAAATTATGCTAATAAATTACTTCATGGATTTCATTCTGGATTACAAATTATCATCAGTAGAAGTAACTGTGGGTTTTGCAGTAGGAATGTAAGAACTTTCAGGCTTAAATAAAAGTCTTTTTTTTAAAGCTGCATTAAATGTTTTTTGAGAAAAAGCCCTATAAAAATATAAAATGTTTCCATCTTTCCCAAGTTATTCTCCTAGGAGTTTTCAATATCACAACCTATATATTAACAACTGACATGTGAGTATTGCCCACAGTGACTTTTTAAAGAAAATAACTCTGTGCTATTCTTAATGTCCTTAAACAATTCTAAAACAGTCCTTCCGGCTTATGAACTCATGGCAGTTTCCTAACAATTGTATACTTATCCTGTTTTACTGTCTCTCCTAGTCTATGACAAACTCACATTTACACACCACCTCTTTCCTATTTTGCTACATTGCTAAAACTAGGGGGGAGGGGGATACAAACCTGCTACTTCCCCCCCTTTCTCAAAAGCAACAATAAAAATACTAATTAACAAGATAAAATGAGGTATGAAGCAGTTTCAATACATATAAATCACATCTCCTTAACGTCACCAAGTTATCCTCTGTAAGCTTACCACAAAGGACAAATGCATGGCCATATCCTTTGATACAGGTACACTCTTCAAGAGAATCCTGTCAATGGATACACTGCAGGGTTTACAGCGCTATAAAATAAATTAACTATTAACTCAAATTCTGCTAAGCTTAAATACTCTTGTTTAAATACATAAATATTCTAAAATGTAATTTCCCCTGGGAAGACATGGCCAAGTTAAGGATTTAAACTAACTCTACCTGGGGAAATATCTTTTGCCACAAATGTGTTAATATGAAATTTTGAGTATGAAAAGCAATAGGCTTTTTAGTCAGAATGAACCTTACTATTTTTTAAATAACAATTCTTCAAGTTCTTCTGTGAAAAAAACATTTAGTTTTACAAAATGATTTTTTCAAGTTTTTCTCTGAATCATATAAAGCTTACCCCAATTTTGCTGTAGAGAGTTTCAATGGCATTAAACTAACATAGAAAGTGTGTAAGTTGAGTGCCTGGGGGGAAATAAAGCAGACAGATCAGTAGTTCTTGGATAAAAGACTATGGTATAAACCGCATAGTGCGCTATTGGTTCCAGTCGTTAAGCACACAGGAAATAAGATTTTCTAGCTAAAAAAACGAATTGACAAACGGAAACGACTCCGTTACAGCAAAGAAAATCTTATCAAAACCAACAACGATCAATCATAAAATAAGAAAACAAGCATTATAGGATTGTAAGGTGAAATCGGAGGGGGAAAAAAATGGCCCAAATTGCCTGACTATATCTTCTATAAGCTCCTCTTGGACCTGCCCCCAACAGAGCGATCGAGTTTCATTATTTAGGTGCCCAGCCGGGGGCAAATGCTCTGCTGTTGGGCACAGCATAACTAGAATTCTACCAAAGGCAGTAAACACGACTTTCATTATGACAACACTTTCCCCTCTGATGGACTATCCAGGAGAGTCAATAGAAAGCATCTGAAATAAACCACAAACCACTCAACACAGTCCCAAAGCGGTGAGACTGGCAGCTGGCCTCTAAGCTTAAAGACCTGGGTTCTGGTCGCCTCCTTGGTCCTACCTGCGTGACCCTGGACAAGTCACTTCCAACTTTCGCACTGGTCACTGCACCATTAAGGTGCGAGGGTAAAGCACTAATACTGCAGGATGCTAGGGCACAGGGCGGAGTCGACTTCTGACTCGGCGAGTCCTAAAGTGAAAGCGCATTAAAATAATACAAGACGATGCCCTAGGCAGCTGAGCCCCCGTGAGCTCAGCCCTGAAGTCGAGCCATTCGACAGGCGTCGCCCGCCGGGAATCCCCCGACAGCTGGCCGGCCGCGCGTCCGGGAGGAGGGCGCGACGGTACTTTTTAGCAGAGCCACCGCACGGCTCCTCGGCGACGGCGACCGCCGCCGGGCTCCCCACCCTCCTCGGCCGGACGGCGCCGAGGACCGAGGTCAGGAAAACAATAAAGGAAGGAGCCGCGGGAAGACGCCGCCGCCGCCCCCTCCCGCCACCCAGAACTCGGCGCGCGCAGGTGAGCCGGCCCCGCGGCCTCTACCAGGTGCAGCCGCGCGGGCCGACCCGCCAGGAGAGAGGCCTCGGGGGCGCAGCCCGGAACCCCGCGCCCCCCACTGCCCGCGGGCCCGCACTTACCAGCGCCCGCCGGTCCCTCGAGCCTCCCAGCTCGCTTCAGCCGGCGCCGCGCTCCCGGAGCCCGGCCCCGCTCACCCCGCCCCGGCGCGGCCGCGCTCCTCACGCCGAACTTCACGGCGGCCCTCGCCCCGGAGCACCGGCGCCGCCGCGGCCCCTGGTCCCACAGGCACCGAGCTGCCGGGAGCGGCGCCCACGACGGCCCACCCGCGCACTGCGCACGCGTGCCCGCGCTGCCTCAGCCCCCAGACGGCGGCAGAGATTCCAGAGCGGGCACTCCCAACCCGGGGAGACTACAAGTCCCGGCAGGCCCCGCGCGGGTCCAGGAGGCGTGGCGGGCCGGGTTAGGGGGCGTCTTCCTGGTTCAGGGGCGGCGACCTCGGGCGCGTCTGGGGGAACCGCGCGCGGAGCGCTGGGCCCTTGCGCTGCGGTGCATCCTGGGATTCGTAGTTTTCGAGGACCACGGGGCTTGGCTCGGGGTTGGAACTCGGGGTTCTCTTGTGTCACCGCCTAGAACTTCCAGGCACAGGGATCTTTAAAAATAGCCTTCATTCGTTTGCAGATAATTTGTTTGCAAGGTGTCCCATAATCAGTCCAGGAAGTATAAATTCACAGGCTGCTGTGTGACCTGGGGAAAAACGCTCTACAGCTCTTCGCGCCAATTCTTCTAACAATTTCTCTCTCCCTAGAACTGTATCTGCACCTCCTACTTAATAGGACACGAGGCTTAGAGAAACTTAAAGAATGATTAGTCGGTATTCGATTAGTCGAAAGGCTGAAACATAAATATGTATTATCATGAATATTTACTCATAAATATTTAACCTGTTTGTTGAGCACGTACCATGCCAAATCCCGATAAGAGGCACTAGACACACACTTGAGAACAAGATAGATGCCGTCCTGACCTCATGGAGTCTGCAGTCTGTAGTGGGAGCTAGTCCTTAAACTAGCAAGATAAATACAGATTTTAATGCAATGGAGAAACTAAGCAAGTTAAAGAGATAGTGGGGGAGGAGGGGCTCTTTAGAGAGGGTCGTCAGGGAAGGCAGTCTGACGAAGTGATTTTTGAGCTGAAGCCTGAAAAAAAGAATCATTCAGGTACGCAAAGAGCTGGGAAAGGACTATATGCCACGGGTTGGACAGTGCATGGCGCACACTAGGCTCGCAATAAATATTTGTTCCGTTTGTGTCCTTCTTCCTTTCCTTCTCCAACAAAATCTTTAGGAACACCTTTCAGAACATCCTTCCTATGCAAAGATGTACAGGAGACAAATCAATGTCCAGCAGCAGGACAGGCTGTACGTGTACAGCTGCTAGGACAGAAAACACAAGGTAAATGCCTACGAGCCTGGCGACATGGCTGGAACCTTGACTACTTAACCCCTTCTTTATTTGTGAACTGGTCAAAAGTCTCAGCACTCAGGCTGGCCTCCTGACTCGCTTCTGTTTATGAGGTAGAGAATCGGATTTGGGTTTGCCTCCATTAGGATTCTAAAGGAAGCTTAGATATTATCTCATCAAAATCAGAGGTGGAGTGAAAAGCAGCCCTAGACTTACCTGTGGACACTTACCTTTGTGACCTTAGGCAGAGGGTGACACTTTACCTTTCTGATGCTCAGTGACCTCAACCGCTCACCTTACAGAATGTTCTCAGAGTCTGATAAGCTGATAGAGAGGAAAACGCTCTCCAGCCTGCGTGGAATGCTCCCGCCCTGGCTCTTTCAGACTGCTTGTCTTCAACATTTCCAGGATGATTGTTCTGTTATCTTTTGAGAAACCTTAGTTGTGTAGCCCTGCTGACAACTGTCTTCCCGAGGCCTCATTTCCTCATCTTTACAATGCTTGAAAGGATTTGGCCTCATCATAGTTTATAAACTGGCCAGAGCTGTTTCCTTTTGTCCACACAGTGGGTTTTATTTTTAACTGAATGTGAGGCTAACAGTTAAAAATAGGGAGATTTCACATAAAAACCCAGGTGTCACCTGCCTGATCTCTCTGGATATTTGAGCTTGTTGTCCCTGGCTAGGGGGTCTAGAAGGGTCTCCAGCTCCAGAACCCTAGAAGATTCTAGATGGGATATTTGGGACATATTTAAACTTAAAAAAAAAAATTCCTTGTTTATCTGAAATTCAAATTCAAACTTAACGTCTTGTATTTGATCTGAAAACCCTAGCTCAGAGATCAGACCACTGAAGCAGAGAGCTCTCACTCCCTCCAGATGGGACCCAGAGGGAATCTTTCTCCTGAGTGTTATTATCATTAGACATTACTGACTGAGTGGTTTTAAATTATTCCTTTGCTCTTTTTGCCTAACAAGCCCCAAAGGTTGTTTGACATTGACAGTCACATTTACAGACAATGAGGAAAGCCAGAGAAGTGACTCAAGTTGCCCAAGGACCAAAAAACCAAACAAACAGAAAACGGCAAGATGGATGAGAGAAACCACTGGCCTCTGACTTGAGGAGGAGCTTGGCTAGCATTAGACAGGTGAGTTGAGAAAAACCAAACAAACAAACAAACAAACAGAAACAGAAAAAAGAAAAAACAAACAGAACAAAAAAAAAAACACTCTCTGCTTTTCCTCTGGTCTTTTTTTGGATGGAGAAGTTTATTACATAACAGTGCTTTCAGTGTTATTTTTTTTTAAAAAAGTATGTGGAATATTCCCTTATTGAAATTACAGTCTGGGAGCAAACCAAGAACATTCAGGACCCACAGACAGCATTGAGGAATGCTGGACTATTCCATGGATACTCGTCATCTGAAGAAAAGGGAGAGGAGGACTCTGAATTCAAGAATCTGCAGTTTACCTTTAAAACATCCTTGTCATCACCATCATCCTGCCTTGCATGTGCAAAGCACTTGTATGTTTCCAGCAAAAATATTTATTGAGCCCCTTCTGTATGCTTACATGCTGGGCCCTGGATCCTCCAGACAGGCATTAGCCCCTCTGACAACACAAATTAGAACAGTGAGGTCAGGAGAATGATCCAAAGTCACAGAAAGGGACTGAGCACATGACTTTCCCTCCCCTCACAGGCACTTCCTAGCTCCTTCCCTGCTCTATTTTTTCTGCTTTATTTTTTTTCTCCTTAGCAATGATCACGTTCCCACACATTATATATTTTACTTATTTATCTTGTTTATTCTCTGCGTGTCGCACTAGAATGTAACGTCCACACCCACAGGGATTTTATCTGTTTTGTATCCTCAGTGCCTAGAACAGAAATATTTGTTGAATGATGGATGCCACCAGCCCCCTTTATGAACAGAGTCAGAATCAGAAGTCAACAGAAGGAGCAACTCCAGCAGTAAACTCCTGTTTTTACTAGAAATCAGAACGCAGAGAGAACAAGAATCAAACATGAATCAAACATTCTCTGAACCCAGATTTCTTCCTTTCTTATTCCCTCCAGAAACTGGGTAGCAGAGAGTTAAAGACAGCTCTTTCTTATTTTTCAGTGTAAAAATGAAACTCACACCCTGGGAAGGGAGTTGGTGGGGTTGCTTTTGAGGTTAAGGAGTCAGAAGAGTGGCCCTCCCATGGCCTTAGCCAAGCCATAGGAAGGGTGATTCTCAGTCATCACCCAGGATGGGGTGGGATTAGGTGACCTGCCCAGAATGCAGATCAGGTGACTGATTCTCCTTCTGGGGCTAATTCTTGTGTCCCAGGGTTGGAACACAATCCTCCTTCAGGGAGGAGCTCTGAGGGACCGTCCATATGCCATGCTTGCTGAGGTACAAGAACAGGATTTCCAAAAGATCAGCAACCAATCTCGAATTCCAGGCTCACAGAGGAAAAAAATCGAGGGTCAGGGGAGATGATTGCCTCCAAGACCTTTAGAGAGCAGAACCACCTGCCCTAGGTGCACTTTCCTGCCTCAGGACGAACAGACAACAAAAAAGGGAACCTGGCACTGAATATCGTCTGATACCACAAGACCCCTAAAGGTCCCCAGCAACCCATGTGATCTCTGGGGTCTGGTGAGGTTCCAGCCCCATCAGACACCCCAGTTAGGTCATACATTAATTATCCTGACTACATGTGGCAGGTCTGGGATTCTGGGAAGCCCTAAAATTGTGGAGCACACAATGCCTGTATCTTCCAAGCACGTGGACTCTTGCTCCAGTGTGGCGAGAAAACTTGAAAAGGAAGATTTTCTGAAGCCAAGGTGCATGTCCAGGGCCACAGCCGGGTAGCTAATTGCCATACTAAAGTGGGGAACATTCAAGAGGGTGAAGGGCTCTTTCCAGACAAGGCTGGGGGAGGATCTGGGAATGAGTCCATCTTGGGCTCTGGGAATTCCTCCTCAGACCCCGGCAACTCACCTGTCTAATGCTAGCCAAGCTCCTCCTCAAGTCAGAGGCCAGTGGTTTCTCTCATCCATCTTGCCGTTTGTCAGAAGTGTTTGTTTACATTCGACAAGAACCAGTGCCTCAAGTGTTCGGGAAGGCTGACGTGTGCCGTGCTGTGACCCCCAGGGGAAGGGAAGCAGAGGTCACAGCTTCCACCAGCTGACCCTAGGGACACAAGCAAAAAGCCTGGTCTCCCGAGTCCATCTGAGCTGACTAGCCATGACCTTGGGCTTGTTACCTTATTTCTCTGAGCCTCAACATTTCCTCATCTGTAAAATGGAGTTGATAACAATTCCTACTTCACAGCCTCTGCATACGTCTTAAATGAAATAATGCACGTAAAGCTCTTAGCCAAGTGCCTGGCACACATTACTGGCTCCATCAGTCGTACCTTGTTTAGCCCAATTCCTGAGCCCACCTGAGCAAGGTGGATGACACATTCAGAGTCTCTCACCTGGGCAGTGGGTATGCTGTGGACCGCCCACATATCTGGATGACCAGGACAGAAGTACTCATTGTGGTCTAGGACCTTGGGAAATTTGATATGGCTGGGGAGCAGGGCCATGTGGATATGGCGCTGGGGAATAAGAAGGGCCTGATTTGGAAGGACCCAGGATGCCAGTCTTGGGGGAATGTGATGACTGATTTTACGTTTCAACTTCACTGGGTTAAGGGATGCCCAAATAGCTGGTAAAACATTATTTCTGGGTGTGTTGATGAAGGTGTCTCTGGAAGAGATTAACATTTGGATCAGTAGACAGAGTAAAGAAGATCACCCTCTCCAATACGGGTGGGCACCATCCAATCCGTTTAAGGCCTGAGTAGAATGGAAAGGCAGGGGTAGGGTGAATTCACTCTCTCTACTTGAGCTGAGACATCCATCTTCTCCTGCCCTCAAATATTGGACTCCTGATTCTCAGGCCTTTGGACTCATTCTGAATTACACCACTGGTTTCCTGGCTCTCCAGCTTGTAGACAGCAGGTAATGGGACTTCTCTATAACTATGCAAGACATTTCCAATAATAAACATCCTACCATAACTCTTAACTATCTATCTACCCATCTCCTATTTGTCTTTTTCTCTGGAGATCCCTAATACAGGGGGACTTCAATTTGCTTTCCCAAGTATCCCCCCACCCCCTTCTCCTGGCCACAAAAATACATAAATATAATTAGATTAGAGCAGGATTGTGATGACTTCTTCATCATTTTCAATCATCTTCGCTCCTTCAGAAACATTTCACTTTCACCTGGAACCACCCCCCTGGCCCCTCCCCCATCCGCAGACCTAACAGCAGGGCAGCTCTAAAAATAGCTTGCCTTCCAGACCCCCTGGCACGTAAATACATCTTTGTTCTCGGCTGGCATTTAATAACTGTACTTTATGGTGAAACAAAAGCTGTAATCAGAGTCCAACAATGGAAGCTGCAGCCAGCGCTGAACAATACTCAGAATTCCCATGGTGATCCCCGCCCCCAATCCGCAGCTGTGAGAACCAGAAGTCTCAAGCATGAATTCCATTCACAATTATTTGCCTGGTCCTAGTCCCACTGCGGCTTATTCGAATCAACAGCTTTCCTGCCTCCTCAGCGGGGGTTTCGGGGCTTTCGAGAAGCTGAAAAGGGATGCCAAGCTTGAGCCCCTGCCAAGAGCAGCCCGCGCAGGTGTGCACGAGGGGGCTGGCCCTGAGAAGTCTGCACGGTCGCTCGGTGACAGGGCCAGACTGCCCCGAGGCTGGAGGCTTCAGCAGCTGTCTCAGTACCAGCAATTCATGCAAGACTTCCTTCAGATAAAAGAGAGCTTTGCACTGATTTTCTTATCCAGCACTGCAGTCTGTGCATTCCAGGATAAGCCCAGCAACTGGCTTCTCCTGCCAGGTTCAAGTCCTAGAACCTCAGAGAGAGAAGGTCTTTAAGAGGGACTATTCCAGTGGGTCCCAAGCCTTGTTGCATGTTAGGATCATTGGGAGTGCTTTAATAAAATTCTTAGGACAAGACCCCATCCCAGACCAATTGAATCAGAATCTCTGGCAATGAGGAATTGACCTTAGTATTATTTATTTCTTTTTTCTTTTGTTTTGTTTTGAAGTATAACTTAAATATAGTGTTATGGGCTGAATGTGTCCCCCCCAAAATTATATGTTGAAGCCCCCATTCCCAACGTGACTATATTTGGAGATAGGGTTTTTACAGAGGTAATTAAGATTAAATGAGGCCATAGAAGTGGGGCCCTGATCCAATAGCATTAGTGTCCATACAAGAAGAGACACCAGAGATCCCACCTCCCCAAAATGTGAAGACTCAGCACAAAGGTGGCCATCTGCAAGTCAGGTAGAGAGCCATCACTAGGAATGGAATCAGCCAGCACCTTGATCTTGGACTTCCAGCCTCCAGAACTGAGAGAAATCAATTTCTGTTTAAGCCACCCAGTCTGTGCGGTATTTTGTTACAGCAGCTGGAGCTAAGACACATAGTAAAGTCTACAGCTCTTAAATATAAAGGCCAATAAGCTGTGTAAGCACGATCCACATCAAGATACATTTCTCACACCCCAAAAGTCTTCCTGTGCCAGCCAGACGTAACCACTGCTTGATTTCTATCACCATAGATTAGTTTTGCCTGTTCTTGAATTTCATGTAATTGTAATTACACACCATATTGTATACTCTTTGGGGTCTAACTTCTTCTGCTCAACATTGTGTTTGTTTTTGTGTTTGAGATTTATCTATGTCATTGGGTGTTGTAACAATTTGTTCTTTTATTGCTGTGTAACATTTCATTTTGCGAATAAAGCACAATTTATCTATTCTATAGGTGGCCATTTTGGTTGTTTCCCCTCCTATTTCTTTTTCCATGTTGCTCCCTGTGCCCAGAGTGGCTTTTCCCTCCAGCTCCATTTGGCCCCCTGATCTCTTACAAATAAAACTTGCCTACCACTAAGACCCCAGTCGAAACTCATGGTCTCTTAGAATCTCTCTGACCTTTCATAGAGAAATGACCCTCTCTCCTCTGTGACCCCACTGCTCCACAGGTTGAAATTATAGGGGCATCTCTGTCAAGGGACCATGATTTCCTCAAGTGCAGGGACCATGTCTTAATTATCTCTATAGTCTCAGCACAGTGCCCTGGAGATAGGAGGGGTTCAAGAAATAATGGCTGACATAACACTGTAAATTAATTAATTAATTAATTTTAAATTAAATTAATTAAAGAAAGAAAGAAAGAAGGCAGAAAGAAAGAGTGGCTGGTTTCTGGGAGGCAGGCCCCCTACCAGGGACGGTGGGGACACCTGGGGGCAGATCTGGCTTTGGGAAGGGAGGCCCGCAGAAACTAAGCAGGTTCCAGGCCTAGAAATGGCCCAGAGACCACGAAAGACACCTGACAGGAAGTCCAGTGGGACAGACTGGGTGTGAGCACAGCATGCAGCTGCCCAGGGCTCACACCCAGTAGCGGCCCCAGTGTCCTAATTCCAAGCCCCAGGCTTAGCTCTGGATGCTGAGCCCCACGCGGCACCTGTGGAGATGGGCTCAGGAGGCTGGGAGAATGGAGCCCTTAGGCAGGGTATCAGTGGGCCCAGCCAGCTCCAAGGGACTGGGAGCTCCTAAGTCCTGACATGGCCCGGAGCTCTGTCTTAAGAACTGCCACATGGCCCTTGATCCCTCATGATTGCCACTCCCCTTCCAGTGGGACATTTGGAGTTACCCAGGAAGCTGGGTTAGAGGAGCTGGGTTAGTGGGATTCATTGGATTTGCTGCTGCAGGATTCCTTTTTCTGATTTCTCTCTTGTCCTTCATTTAAGTCACTTACATAAGGCCACCAATACAGTTCTCAATCCAGTATGGCAACTCAACAGCACTACTTAGAAAGCTCAGCCTCTGAATTAACAGCTCTTCGACAATTCATGCTTTTTGTCACAGAAAGATGATTAGCATTGTTTAGAAAACCTGCTTTCACAAAGGCTTAAATGATTGCATGTCTTAAAATGATTAGCTCACTAATGGTTTATAATTTTATGTCCTTCACATGTCTGTGATCTAAGTTTTTGACCCACGATTTTGTTGCAAAGGGATGCTGTTGGTGCCAGACAGACCTGAGTTCGAATCTACCACTTGCTGGCTGTGTAACTGAGCCACTCAATTGCATGTTCTGAGCTTCAGTTTCCTGTTTGCCAAATGATCCCTCTGCTGTGTAGCAGTTGTGAGGATGGGGCTTAGTACATGGCAGGTGCTCAATAACAGCTACCATGATGGTGTCCACCTGGCCATTGAAGAAGGCTCACGCCCCTCCCCTCCTCAGCCCCATCCCTGGATTCATCATTTTTATTTCTAACAACAAACAAGCTTTGCTCTGGAAGCTTTCCTGGTTATCCTGAAATGCCCTCCCCCATTTCATTCTCCTGCCCACATGCTGCCCACCAGACTGTTTGTTTTGGATGCAGGAGGCCAGCCAGGGAGTGGCAGGCCTGCCCATGCAGTTCCTTGAAACCAAAGTTGCTCCCTGAGTCATTGCTGGGAGAAGCCAGTACATCCGAGCACCTACACAGGCATGTCAGAGGTAGGATACCCTGTGGGTGCACAGGCAGAGTTACGGGGGACAGAGGGCCTATAAGCCAAGCACATGGTGTAGGCTTTATCTTGGGAGATTCGGAGAAGGGGCATTGAAAGTTTTTAAATAAGAAAGGGACATGATCAGATTTGTGGGTTAGAAAAGTCCTCCGAACTCTTCGATGACTCTTTCCGGAAGGGAAAACCCCACCTATATTCTAGCATCTTCTTCCTTTGCCCAGTACAGGTTTTCTGCTCTAGCCAACCCCCTACACAGACTCTCTGCACCTCTGCCCCATTGGAGTGCTCTCCACATGGCAACGTTTTCCCTGTACTTCAAGGCCTGGCTTGGTTCTTCCGCCTCCAGAAATCCTTTCCTGCCCCTCAGCACATGTTCACTGCTCCCTTCCCAGAACCCAGGGTTCTTTCCCACACACCCAGCAGCCAGAGCCACTCAGAACTTGCTACTCTATGTGGCTAATTCTTGGTGCACACAATGCTGTGGAAAGAACAAAACTTTGCAGTCAGAAAATCCAAGTTCAAGTTCAGATTCTGTCCTTAGCAGTTTGTGATCTTCAGCCTCTCACTCAGCTTCTCTGAGCCACACTTTGCTCATTTGCTCTATAGGCATCTCCCAGGACTGGGGTAAGTATCAAAAGAATGTAAAAGCACTCTGGAAACAGTGATTTTAAAAATAAATAAATAAATAAAATGATCTTTATTCCTAGATAACATGATCGTCTGTCCACAAAATCCAAAGAAATCTACAAAAAAAGCTAGTAGAATGAGTTTACGGTGGCAGAATACAAGACCAATACCCAAAACCAATTTTATTTCTATATATTAGCAAGTGAGAGAAGCCAGACCCATACGCAAGAAAAACATAAAGAGGAAAAGAACATTACTCTCCCATGAACATCCCCTGGTGGTCCAGTGGTTAGGACTCCACACTTTCACTGCCGAGGGCCCAGGTTCAATTCTTGGTTGGGGAACTAAGATCCCATAAGCCGCGCAGAGCAGCCAAGAAAAAACAAACAAACAAACAAAACACTAGTCTCCCTCCAAAAAACATACTCCATGATTCCTGTTCTACTGTATAAACTGTAGAAAATGCAAATGAATTTATAGTTACAGAGAAATCAGAGGCTGGAAAGGTAAAGAGGGGCAAGAGGAGGGATTACACAGTTTTGGGGGCAATTAAAATGTTTACTATTGTGATTGTGTGGTTGTGTAAACAGTGATGTTAAACAAAAAGGGGAAAAGGCATGGGCTGTAGAGCCAGGGAGACCTGGGGTGGGACCTTGGCTCTGTCTCCCACTGGTTGACTGTCTCTAGGCAGGCCATCCAGTGTCTCTGGGCTAACTAATTTTTCTCCTCTGTAGGTGGGAAGCTTAGTACTTGCCTCCAGGATTAATGTGAGGATCAAATATGTCAAGAGGTCGGCACCTTGCCGGGCACATAGTAGCCTGGCAATGGATGTTAGCGCCCTGCCCTCCTCACTGCCAAGCAACAGTGCTTTGGACATGGGAGTACGGATATGTGTGCTGATTGCCCCGCTGATTTAATTACTGACCAACCAAATAAAGGGATGGATGTATTGGTGGATAGATGGGTGGGTAGATGGATAGATGAGTGGACTGGGAGACAAATATCTAACTGAATCAACAAATAAATCCATGAGTGGATGACCAAATGGATAGCTGAAAAAATCAAGGAGCAAACGAATGCCTGAATGAATGAATAACGAATGGAGTGAGCACATCACTAAATGAGTGACAAGAGGGACATGGCAGTAAATGACTGTTCTCCTTCAGCCCAGAGGCCCACCCTCCCCTCGGCCTTTGTGCTGTGAGTAAGGCATCAGTTACCTTGCAGGCTCTCTCTTAGTGGCAGGCAGATGTCCCTGCCAGGTAACCAGGGTAACCTGGTGCCTGAAGAGGAGCAGCATTTGGCTCCTTGGAAATCCCATCTCGGCCTACCTTGGCAACAAGGACAAACGTTCTGGGACTGCACAGACTGGAGACAGTGCCCCCTCTGAGCGGCCAGTGGCCAAGCTCAGGCCAGGTGCTTGCCCACTTGGGCTGGGGTGGTGTCCTTGGTGGTCACCGACCTCCTGCTGAGGAAGGGGGGCGTCACTTGTTCCACTAGAGAAGATGCAATGGCCTGAGCAAGCTAGGGAGGTGGGTTAGACTCCCAGGAAGGGGGGATCTGCAGAGAGCTGGGGCGTGGCCCCATCCTGCTGATGGTGAGCTTGTGGGTCAGGAGACGGCTCCATCAGTCACAGCATCGCCCCTGGGGCGAGGAGCAAAGACCCATCTGCGAAGGCACCCTGACTGAGAGCCATTCACAGCGCGGGCCTCCTTCTTATAACCTCACTGGGAGGCAGCTGGGCAGCGCTTTCCTCTCCGTCAACCCATTTATAGATAAAGAGGCCCAGATAGGAGAAAAGGCTTGCCCAGGGTGCGAGAGAAACAGCAGAGAATGAAAAAAATTCCAATCTCGATACCTCCACCCTTCTCTACGGGCTACAGGGGACTCAGTTACAAAGGGGGAGGACGACACCCTCTGGCCACCCCAAAGAGGTTGCTTTTTGCTGCTGTTCCTCTAAAACTGTACTGAATCTGTTGCCTGGGTCACTCCCCCAACTAGCTGAGAGCAATCTGTCTCTGAAGTCTCAGGTCACTTTGTTCAAGTCCCTCTTTCCTCCTCCCTGACTTGCAGTTGTTTAAGTCCTGTCTTCTCTGTGCTGCTGGGCGTGAGCACTTCAGTGGAGAGCACGGCCTCTTCCCCCCCCCATCCTCCCCCCACACCTGGCACGTGTAACACGGTCCGCGGTAGCCACCAAAGGTTCCACAGCAAGTTAGGGAAAGAGCTGGGTGGCCCCGAGATATGCAGCCCAACAAGACATAGTCCCTTTTGTCAGGAGGTGAAAACAGAAGACTTCTAGAAACAACAGTGTCTTAACCCAAAAGTACAGATTTCTTTTTTTTTTTTACTTTTATTTGCATTTATTTTTTGCAGCATTTATTCCCAGGCCATAAGTTTTTGTTTCTTCAGTTTCTTCTGGGATAGTTTTTTCTTCTGGGCAACCTCCACTTCTGGTTTAGGAACAATCTGTTCTTTTTCAGTAAGGAGCATCTCAATGTGGCAGAGACAGCTCATGTATGGGTTGATCCGACCATGAGCTCTGTAAGTCCTGCGCCACATCTTGGGGGCTTTGTTCACCTGGATGTGCTCAATGACCGGAGAATCTACATCTAAGCCCTGAAGTTCAGCATTACTCTCTGCATTTTTGAGCATGTGCAGTAAAAAATTCAGCACTCTTTTTGGGCCACCGACCCTGCGTCCAGCCCCACTGTCTGGCCTGGGCACATCTACCAACTCCACCATTGTAACAACAGAATGGCACACATTGCTTCTTTAAAGTGACATCCTTCAGATACTTGGTGGCTTTTTGGATATGCATACCCTTAATGGCCTGGGCAGTTTCACGAGTGTTCTTAAAGTGAACACGAAGATTTGAACCTCTTGACTTGCATGATTTTGTGGGGTTTTCTAGGTCAAGTGAGTAGCGAACCATTTTTAGAGGTCACCTCAGGCCACTTACTGGAAAAAGCCAGATTTCTAAAGGTGGGCTTCTAGGCAGTTGGATGGGCCTGGGGACAGATAATTCGGCCACAGGCTCTTTTCAGAGGTTTCATCACATGGTCATTACTAACTCCGTCCAGGCATAATTCTCCCTCAAGTGTATCACTTTCCATTTGTCTTAGGACAGACATGCTCTTTTCTGTGCTCTATTGGCTTTTCATTCAGGAAGAGAGGGCAAAAATATCCTTTAATTTACCAAAATTGCTTTTTAAATGCATCAGCCAACTCAGGACTATCGGGAAGATAATGGTTCTTTCCCCTCATAATGATGGAGTAAATTTCAGCCAAAATGAATTTAAACATTGTTCGTGGGCTATAGTTTTTTATTAATTTCATCAATCATGAGTAAGCCATTGACCTTCCACGGCTCCAAGCTGTTCTTAGAGCGTCTCTTGCCTTGTTCAAAGCCAGCCTCAAACACAGTTTTCAGCTGGATAACAAGAGGTGGGTCTTTTTCTCCAGCAGGGCAGTGGCTGAGAGCTCTGGAGTCTGACAGTCCCAGGCTCATGTCCTGGCTCTGCTGCTTCTTGGCTCTGTGACTTAGAGATTGCTCTGTGCCTCTCTCCTTCCCTTATTTGTCAAGTGAAGATAAAGATGTTATCTGGAACTTTGCAGGGTTGTTTAAAGATTAAATGAAATGATGTATGTGAGGCACTTATCAAGGGGCTGTCACATAGTAAACTCAATGAATCTTAGTTATTGTTATTATTCTAATACAAACACGGCATTATTTTTATTTTGTTGTCACTAGGTCTCATGGTGTATCTCTCCATCCTTTATCCCTTTATCAAGCCTTTATCTCTTACGGTTTGGCTACTCTCTCCCCACATCTTCCAGTGGTGGTTGGGTTGCTACTGAGGGCAGGAGAACCAGGCAATGTTCCCTGTTGCATAGAATAGGAGGTGCAGCTGGAAGATGGGCTATGGGCCCTGCCAGTGGGCTAAACGGGTGTCCAGCATATCCTGGTGCGTGTGCTTGGAGCTCAATTCCACAGGCGCCCAGTGAGGCCAGGTGCACCCAGCTCGGAGATCCTGCAGGAGAATCCTCCAGTCCCAAGCTTCTCCAACCACTAAGTACATCACTTCCCACCAAGGAGCCGAGGTGGTATGTTGGGATACAGGAAAAACACACAATAAATGTGGTTGCTTTCCCAGAACACTGATGACTCTTAAAAGTTGGGGGGACAAACATAATTATTAATTTTAAAACAAAGGGGCAAAAATGATGGCCTGGAGGGCGGAATGATGATGACTTTTGAAGATATTAACCTGGAGGATTTCAACAACACTGTATGCACATGGGACACTGGCCTCTGTTGTACATCAGGGTAAGGTCCATGAAAGGCCAGTCCGTGAAGCCTCTGCTGGGGCAGGGGGATGAGTTCCAGAAGCGTGGCTCTCCTCCATGCCATCAGGCCAATTCCAGGTCAAGGGGGCACCAGATGACTTTTGATGGGTTGGACCTCATCGCAGCCAGCTAAAGCCATCCTGCCTCTGGAACAAACCTTGCTGAAGCACATAAGCCTTGGTGGGAAGGATGGTTCTGGAGATGGGAGAGCGTGAATGTCCCACAGAGCATGCCCACAGCATTACTTTTGTTAACAGTCTGCGTTAACAGCCCTCCATGTGATCCTGATACGTGCACTCTCAAGTTAGAGAACAACTGCTCGAAGAGAGGTTACTTGTGTGACCCGATTCTTGCTCTAAGTTTCAAGGCGCAGAGGTTATCTTTGACTCGGTGGAGGCCTAAGCCAGGGGATCTTTTCCCCTGATCTAGAAGATAGCATGATGCAGTGGGTAAGGGTGCTTGGAAGCCAGGCAGTCGGCGTTCAAATCCCACCTCCTCCTGGGCAGGGCACTCCGGCTCCTTGAGGTTGGATCTCTGATCTGTAACGTGACATGATGACAATGGAAATAACCTAATTGGGTAATGGGGATAAGCCCTTAGCACTGTGCCTTCCACATGGTAAATGCTCAAGTCATCCTAACTATCAATAGACATTTTGGAAATTAAGGTTTATGCCCACTGGGTTTTCTTATAAGAGCAGCCACGACTTTGGGGCCAGTCTTCATCCTGAGCCTCAGAGCAAATATGGTTATGAAGACTCTTCTTAGGTGAGCCAGCTTCCCTGCCAGGACCTGGGCAGAGGACAGGCCCACACTCACAGTCTTTGAACCAAACCCACCTCCAGTTTCCCCTCTAAGCATGAGTGGCGGCTTTCTCCCTTTCTTGGCAGTGCCAGACAATCAAACCCAACAAAGCCACCTCTGTCTCCTGCCAGGGAGATGGCAGCCCTGGTGACCCTCCGTTTGTTGGAGAACATTCCCTTGGCTCTTGAGCAAGCCCAGAGCGAATAGTAAACCATCTGCACTGCCTTTCTTTTCCCTTTGTCTACTGAGAAAGTCTTTGGCTATAGATTCATATACCAAAGAATAAAAAGCACTTTCAGGATTCGTACCTTAAATAAATGAGCTGTTCAGTAATCTGTACCCTGCACTCCAAGTGTGCAGACATTTATAACCCACCCTCAGTGGGGTATGTGCAGAAACCGAGAGCATTTAGAAACATGTATGGCATGTTAATGTTGTTGGACATGTAAATGCATGGCACTGAGGTTGTATCTTATGAGTCTTTGTTTTTCTAGGCACCCATTTTTCATTGTATATTCTAGAAGTGTCAGTCCCACATGGACTGAGGGAAAAAATAAAATGGGTTCCCACTGCAGGCAAGCATTGCCTCTGAAGGTCTCCGAGAGGCTCAGATCAAGAACGTTTGGCATTTTGACGACTGGCTCCCAACTTCCAGAAGGAGATGACCTTGTATAAAAAAAGGGGTTCTCAGGCTCGCTCCCCTGCCCCTGGCCTCTCGTGGCACCACAAATTTTGAAATTCTAGAATAGCTCAGGATGCCCTGTTCTGAGAATGGTGTTCAGAGGAAAACTCATAGTGATGCTAAGACCCTTTTGTGAGATCTTCCTAAACACCGAGTGACCAGGAGGAACTTTCCAGAGTCTCCTTAACATTTGACTAGAGGAGCCAGCCAAGCTTGAGAAGCGAGAACAGGCAGGGTGGTGGTGAGGACAGAAAGATGTCATCTGTGACAATGCTACAAAACAAGGCTGCAGAGGAGGTGGGGAGAGAAAGACCCTGAAGGAGACACACTTCCCTCTCCCGCCCCAGTCTCTCCAGCCCCTCAGGGAAGAGGAGACTGTAGTGTGGCAGGAGTACCCGGTCGACTCTTGCAGAGCTTTCCACTGACCCTGGCTCAGGCCATCCTGATGGAAAATCACTTCCTGGGCTTCTTGTGCCTTTTCCACTTGGCTAGTTTCTGAGATTTTCCAGCCCACTGAGCAGTGGATTTAGATGTGCAACGAGAAGAAAATATGAGAGAGTGATGGGGCAGAGAGAGCCTGGAGGGATTCAGGAAAGCCACCCTGGGGGTGACCCGGAGCTGAGACCTGAGAAGTAGAGGCCAGCTGTGTGAGGACCCGGGGAAGAATGTTCTAGGCAGAGAACAGAAAGTGCAAGGGCTCAGAGCAGGGATTCAATGTTCAAGCAGCAGGAAGAAGCATGGGGTGGTGGGAGGTGTGGGGAGCAGGTGAGGGCATAACGTGAATCCACCAGGATGGTGAAGCGGGCCCCCCAGGATTGCGGCGGCCAAGGCAAGGAGTTGAGATCGCATTCATCGTATTCGATAAGGGTTACCAGATAAAATATAGGACACCCAGTTAAATTTGAATTTCAGATAAGTTTTATACTAAACAATTATTCATGTGTTATCTGGAATTCAAATTTAACTGGCATCCTGTATTTTTATTTGGGAAATGTATTTCCAAGTCCTATTTGAAAGGCAGTAGAGGGTTTTAAAGCAATGGAATGACAATCTGATCCAATCTATAGCCTAGCTGGGTTGTTGGACCTGCCATGTGGATTGTGGGCTGTGCTGGGGCAGGAGGAGAAGTAGGAATTGCAGATAGGGAGGGAGAAGAGGCTGCCTGAGCAGGCGCCTTGACCCAAGGAATGCAGGTGAGGTGAGTGTACGCTCACAAGGAAGAGGCCCGAGGCCACCCACTTGGGGTTTGTTGACTGAATAATTAAGCAGAGGGGACCCCAATCCTTAGTCCAGCCCCTGGTTGGCAGGGCGCCCTTGCCATCAGATGCAGTGCTGCTGGATTAACAAAACTGTCCGAGACACCTGGAGCATGAGAAGCCTTATGACATCCAGCATCCCGCTCTGCCACCGTGGTGGATGGTTCTCCAAGTGGACTCAGAATGCGTGTGGCCAAGAGGAGGAGGAATTCCCAGAGACTCATACATGAGTTCCAGGGAATAAGCTACGTTATGAAATGTTAGGTGTGGTCACACCTGTGCAGGGAGTGGAGGGGTGGCCGTGAACCAGGTCAGTGGATCTTCCAGGGAACAGGTGTCCCGGAGAGAAACTTTGATGGGTGACAGGAAGGCCAGACAGTAGCCTGAGGGTCCCAAGGCCTCATCAGCGGCGCCATCACACGCTGTCCAAATGCCAAGAGCTGGTGTTCACCACCCCCGCAGGGCTCACTTCATTATTTCTTTGAGGAAGTTTCAGGGGAACTTTGCGTCTTCTGGCTCAAACCTCTTAGTGATGCCTGCTGCCCGCAAGGCCCCAAGGGGGACGTTTCTCCACTGCCACCTGGACAGTCACCCAGGTCGAGGTTGAGATCAGCCAGAGGTCTTGAGCTGCAGGCTTCAGGGTACAGGACATGCCAGGCAGTGTCTCCTGCACTGCAGCCAGGCCATGGTGCGTCTAGAAATGGGGCCAATGCTCCCTACTTCCTCTGTGTCCTGCCTTGTCGCTGGGCCTCAGAGCAGCACAGCGGGTCCCCATGAGGCTCTCTCCAGAGCCTCTCCCCGCTGGCCTGAGGCTCAAATCTGGTGACCAGGCCGGGTCAGGCAGCAGATGTGCTCCAGCCGCCCAGACGCTCACAGCCCTCCAGGGAGGCACGTTCCCTCCCCCAAATAAGCTCATGCAAATAGACACCTGCAGGCCGACACCCTGCTGGCTTATCAGCCACACCCACCGACTTTGGCCTCACCTGCTCTGGCGATATTACAGCAAATCCTTCCATTTGTGGAGGGCTTTATATTTACACATCATCCTGTATTCATTTCCTGTGGCTGCTGTAATAAATTACCACAATCTCAGTGACATAAAACAACACACGTTTATCCTCTTACAGTTATGACGGCCAGTGTCACTGGGGTAAAGTCAAGGTGTCAGCAGGGCTGGTTCTTCCCGAGGGCTCTAGGGAAGAATCTGTCCCTCCCCTCCTCTACCTTCTAGAGGCTGCTGGCATTCCCTGGCTTGTGGGCGCATCACTCCAATCCTGCTTCCACAGTCTCCTCACCTTCCACCTCTCCGACCTGCTGCCTTCCTCTTATAAAGACCCTGATGCCTACTTCAGACCCACCTGGATAATCCAGGATAACCTCACCAGCTCAAAATCCTTCATTTAATCACACCTGCGAAGTTCCTTTTGCCGTGTAAGGTAACATTCAGAGGTTCTGGGGATTAGGACATGGATATCTTTGAGCCATTATTCTGCCTACCACATACCCCCATTCATCATATCATCTCTTCTTCGCAGTGGCTCTGGGAGGATGAAAAACTGAGGCTCAGGAAAGTTAGGTGAGTTGCTGAAAGTCACACAGCTAGAAAGTTGTAGGAAAGGGGAGGTGGAATCCAGGTCTTTGTGATTCTAACTGAATTTAACAGGTTATATCGTCACGTAAGAGGAAAACAAGGCACTTCAACATGAAAGAGGTCTTTGGCTTTTCCCTCTGAGATTTCTGCTGCTCAATGTGCCCGGGCAGGCCTTTGTCCCTCCTTCTTTTTTCAGGGGTTAAGAGTTGAGTGTCTGTCTGAGCACAAAGGGAACACCTGCAGCCTGTCCTAGTTCAGGGAGTGACCCACATTTGAAGAAAGAGCTCAGCAAGCCACAGCTGGGTCTCTGGTCTTTATGGCAGTTCGAGGGTTTCTCGCACGCACGCTCACATGTGGTTTGGTAAATGATTTTCTCAATTAACCCATGAGTTAATAAGCTTCCTGTTACTTAAGGAGATGTCCCAGACCCCAGGGACCTTCAGCCTTGATTCAACGGCCAGGAGAAGGGGGAAAAATGGTGACTCATCTCTTAGGTACTGAACCGGCAGAAAAAAAAGACTCGGGGGCAATATTATTTTATTTTAAGTAAGGCATTATAGATTCAATATTTAGTTGGTGTTAGAGGGGGGACAGCAAGTATTATTCACTCCTTGGGTATCTCAAGGGCGCATAAAGGAACAGTTGCACCTGCCTGCCAGGAAACATGCTCAGGCCACAGTAAGACACTGGGTGACTCATGCAGAGCTTGCTGGGGAAGCCAAGCAGTTGGCCATGCTGTTCAGTGATGCAGAGATAAAGAGAAGTTAATCACTGTGTTCGAGACTCGCTGAGCCCTTTCTGGCGTTCTGGGTGGACACATGACAGCTCCCCTGCCGCCAGCTGCCATCCCATCCCACGCCCATGGGGCCTGGCTTCCTGCCGGTTTTGTGTGACGCTGGGCCCGATGGGTCCCTCTCCTTAAGGGCGTCCAGGAGCCTATCAGGCCCCTTTGTTCGGGTGAGAAATGGGTCAGGGGAAGATGTCTCCGGGTGGCCAAGAAACCAGGAAATCTTGTTCAGTGAAATAAATGTTGAAGCTATCTTTGCTTTAAGTCACATCAGCTCCGAGAATGGATTGACCTGCCTCCCAAACGTGGCTGGCAGGAAGTGACTGGGACACAGAGAAGCAGGAAAGCTCATCACTGCTGGCAGGAAGAAAAACTGTAGCATCCACTTTAGAGAGCGATTTTATGTGATCGAACTGAAGTTGCACATGCCCTTGGACCCACCAATTTCATATTAAAATATATTTAAAATATGCATATTTTAAGGGGATCACACATGCTTTTAGAATTTTTGTTTTTCCAATTATTGGTATATTCTGGAAATCTTGCCACTAGAATGCTTCAACAATAACTTCTCCATGATTGCATAGTGTACAGTATTCTAATTCCTACTGTTGGACAGCTAAGATCATGCTGATGTTTTGCACTATAAACAATGCTGCAGGGCTTCCCTGGTGGCGCAGTGGTTGCGAGTCTGCCTGCCGGTGCGGGGGACACGGGTTCGAGCCCTGATCTGGGAAGATTCCACATGCCACGGAGCAACTAAGCCCGTGCGCCACAACTACTGAGCCCGAGTGCTGCAACTACTGAAGCCCGCACGCCTAGAGCCCGTGCTCCGCAACAAGAGAAGCCACCGCAATGAGAAGCCCGTGTACCGCAACGAAGAGTAGCCTCCACTCGCCGCAACTAGAGAAAGCCCACATGCAGCAATGAAGACCCAACACAGCCAAAAACAAATAAATAGAGTAAATAAATTTAAAAGAAAGAAAAAAACAGCTTTGCTGAGATGTAATTCATGTATCATACAATTCACCCATTTAAGTGTCCAGTTCAATAGTTTTTTAGTGTATTTACAGTTTTGCAACCATCACCATCAGTCAATTTAGAACATTTCCATCATCTCAGACAGAAACCCTGTACCCTTTAGCTGTCACCCTCCCTCTCTCCCCAGCCTCTTCCTCCCTCCAGCCCTAAGCAACCACTAATCTACTTTCTGTCTCTGCATATTTTCCTGTTCTGGACATTTCATATGAAAGGGATCATATAATATGTGGCTTTTTTGTGACTGGCTTCTTTCACTTAACATCATGTTTTCAAGGTTCATCCACCTTATGGCATGTATTGGTACTTCATTCCCTTTTACAGCTGAATAATATTCCATCGTATGGATCTACCACATTTTTTAATCCATTTGTCAGCTGATAGACATTTGGGTTCTTTTCACCTTTTGGCTACTACGAATAGTGAACATTTGTGCCCAAGTTTCTGTATGGACATATGTTTTCGTGTGTCTCAGGGATATACTTGGTGGGATTGCTGGATCATATGGCAACTCTATGTTTAATCATTTGAGGAACTGCCAGACTGTTTTCCAAAGTGGCTGTACCATTTCACAGCATATGAGGGTTCTGATTTCTCTACCCAAACCCATTTTAATTCCACTCATGGGACTCCACTGGTGGTCCAGTGGTTAGGACTCTGCACTTCCATTGCAGGGGGCATGGGTACAATCCCTGGTCGGGGAACTAAGATCCCACAAGCCACGTGGCACGGTGAAAAAAAAAAATCTCACTCATACTTCAGGTCTCAGCTTAAGCACTACTTCCGTGCAGAGAACCCTCCCTGGGCCTTGCACGCCCTCCTGGGGTCTAGGTCAGCTTCTTTGCTTCAAGCTTTCAAAGAACTGGGCTTCCTCGCTTCAGGGCGCTCAAGCATTGCTTAGTGCAATGATTCCATCAACACCTGTCTCTCCCCACGCTGTGGGCTCCGTGAGGGCAGAGGCTGTCTGTGCTGTTCACCTTTGAAGCCCTAACCCACGCCTGGCCCACAGCAGCCAGTCGCCCATGAGAAATCTGTAGAATGAATGAGTCAGGGGCTGAAAGTGCAAAGGGCACGTAACTCATTCAGAGTCACCAAGTGGAGCCATGGGAGCCTTGTGTCCTATGCCACCCTATCCAACTGGTAGCCACCAGCCAAATGTGGCCACCTAACACTTGAAATGTGGCCAATGCCACTGAGAAATTAAGTTGTTGATTTTATTTCACTTTAATAAATTGAAATTTAAATAACTGTCAGTGCAGGTAGGAGTGGGGTAACACTGGTACTCCTGACACAGAGCTGAGTTCTGCTTCCCTGGCATTAGAACCTTCCTTTCCCCCAACATGCTTCTCTCTGCCCCTGAGGAGGTAGCCTTCGCCCAACAGTCCAGGAAAATGTTTGTGTTGACTGCAGGCTGAGCCTCAGGCATGGCCACTGATGCTTCCTTCTCCGGGCTTTGGGGAGGGACTAAAAGACTCAGTACTCTGGAGGGTCTCTAGAAATTGGAAGGTGCCAGTCCTGTTCCGTGGTTGGTACCTTTGCTACCCTGTTCCTTCTACTTGCACTTATGGTGATTTAAATACATTAAGATGAAATAAACTTAAAAACTCAATTTCCTAGTCACACTAGCCACATTTCAGTGCTCAGTGGCTACATGGGGCTAGTGGCCACCATATTGGGCAGGGTGGATAGAGGACATTTCCATCACTGCAGAAAGTTCTACTGGATAGCACTGCCCTAGAGGTTTCCCTACAGAGGCTTCTCTCCTCTCTGTCTCCCCCAGGATACTCTGTCCTCACTGCTTCTCAGCTCTCAAGGCCTCAGATCCTGTGGGCCAGCCTCCAACACATCCTACGCCATCCTCCTGTGTGCAAATGGGACTGGGACTTCCCCCACCCAGTTCCTGGGGAGCCCGTCCTTCTCCCCAGCAGCTTGGCAGGCCCCAGCACATCCCCTTCTCATCTTAGGCTTACAAGAGCAAAAATGTCCTCTCTCATCTGGTACTCTAGTCTCCAGGATACCAAACCCTCTAAAGAAGAGTGAGGAAAAAAGCACCTCTTGCTCTTCCTGATGAGCTCATAGGAAAATAAGACAGTTCATTTCTTCCCCAGGTCCTACTTTTCCTGGTCATAGGCACAAGCCATTCACTTCTGTTCTTCTGCTCTCCTGGAATCAGAGGACTCAATGAATGATTGCAGCTGGGAAGGTCTACCAAGAGTGCCTATCTCAACCTTTCATTTTGCATAAGGGGAAGAAGGCCCAGAAGAGAAAAAGGACTTGCCCAAGATCACAGAGCATCCATCTTGACCTAATAAATACTGAATGACTCCAAATAATGAGGAGGAACAGAGATAAATTGTATCAACCTCCTACTATGTGTCGGGTGCTTTACCAATCACACATCAACTTATTTAACACCACAGGTCTTATGGCCCACTTCAGATTAGACTCTGAGGTTCAGAGAGGTTAGGTGACTTGCCTAAAGCAACACAGCTAGTAAGGGACAGAGCTAGGACTCAAACCCTTGTCTTGCTACTTCATGACCTAAAAGAGTTGCTGGGCCATCTTTGTTGGAGGGGAGGGTCTGGGGAGGTGAGCCAGATGGTGGGTGATAGGAGAAGCAAACACAGAGAAGGTCATGGACATGGCACATAATATGTTAGGCTGACCGACACTCATGGTCACTGCTTTTGGCCTGGTGACTGTGGACTTTTTAAATTCTAGTCTAAGAAGTTCTCACTTGTAAGGAGGGCTTCTAAGATCATCTTAAGAATTTTTGTCTCAAGACTTCTACTTCCCAGGTTCAGAGATTTTGTGATGTGAACACTGTGGATGTTTGAATGACCACAGTCTCATGTGGGATGTAAAAAAAGTTCACTTTGAACCACTAAGCAAGGAAGACTCTGCAAGATGAGCTTTTAAGTTGCAAATTTCTGCCACTGAAATTCTGGTTCCCACTTTTGAGGCAGACCTCGCCCCCTAGTGGAAAGCAGTGGACTCTGCATTATAGTAAAGGGTCCACCCACAGGAGGGTGCCTCCTTAAAGTTCTATATTTCATAATACAGGAAATTTGGTTTTAAAAATAAAATCAGCCAGTGTGGTGAAATAGATTCACAGCTTTGTTGTTGTTATTGGATTTTTTTTTTCACTGGAGAAGAAAGACAGTCGGGTATGTGGGGTACGGTGGAGACCCCTGCTATGGAATCAACATTTTCAGGTCGATCTGAGTTGTTTCTGGGTGTGATCCCAGACCTCCCGCATCACGACCTCCCCAAAGCCTGGGAGTTAAAGTGCAGGTTCCTGGGTGTCTCCTAGGCTGCAAAGTCAGCCTTCACAGCTGGGGGGCCAGGGGTCCATTTGCACCAGCAACCAGGAGATTCTGGTGAAGGTTCAGTCCAAGAGTCCTGGACCTGGACATGAGCCTGCTCTCAGCTGTTTCAGCTTCACCTGTACCATTTCCCAGCATCCCTCCACCTGCAAGGACACTGCTCATCCTCCACGGCCCATTTATGTGCCACCTCCTCAGTGAGGCCACCCTCGCCCTGTCCCAGCGCCCCCAGCGGAATCAAATGTGATTTCCCACGTGACAGCACCCTGCCCAGCACGGCCCAGCATGCCCAGATGCTCCGCACACAGTTCTGTCAGGCATGTAGTAGGTGTTCAATAAATACTTGAATTAAGCACCTTAAAACTTTTCCCCTCTGGACTTCCCTGGTGGCGCAGTGGTTAAGAATCTGCCTGCTGGGCTTCCCTGGTGGCGCAGTGGTTAAGAATCTGCCTGCCAATGCAGGGGACACGGGTTCAAGCCCTGGTCCAGGAAGATCCCACATGCCATGGAGCAACAAAGCCCGTGCACCACAACTACTGAGCCTGCGCTCTAGAGCCCACGTGCCACAACTACTGAGCCCGCGCACCTAGAGCCCGTGCTCTGCAACAAGAGAAGCCACCGCAATGAGAAGCCCGCGCACCGCAATGAAGAGTAGCCCCCGCTCACCGCAACTAGGGAAAGCCCGCGTGCAGCAACAAAGACCCAACGCAGCCATAAATAAATAAATAAATAAATAAATAAATAAACTTTTCCCCTCTTCTCAGTGGCCTGCGGAGGGAAATGGAAACAGGTGAGTCCTGTGGCCAGGCCCGTGGTGGCCCCGGCTCTGCCACTCTGAGGAACCTGGATGTACAACTGCCTTACTCTCTGAAGCTCAGCTGCCACTCTTTTTTAAAATTTAATTAATTAATTAATTAATTATTTTTGGCTGCGTTGGGTCTTCGTTGCTGCGCGTGAGCTTTCTCTAGTTGTGGCGAGCGGGGGCTACTCTTCATTGTGGTGCTCGGGCTTCTCATTGCGGTGGCTTCCCTTGTTGTGGAGCACGGGCTCCAGGCGCGTGGGCTTCATTAGTTGTGGCACATGGGCTCAGTAGTTGTGGCTCATGGGCTTAGTTGCTCCGCGGCATGTGGGATCTTCCTGGACAAGGGCTTGAACCCATGTCCTCTGAATTGGCCGGCGGATTCTTAACCACTGCACCACCAGGGAAGACCTCAGCTGCCACTCCTACTGACGTGGAAAATACACCTATATCACAGGGAGGGGGGGCAGTTGGGAGGATTCAGTGAGAGGGTGGGCGTCAAGTGTAACATCTTTAAACCAGAACTGTCACTCCAGCTCCCTGGGCCTGATTTCCCCCTCTTACAGTAAGGAGGTAGAAATGACATCACCTCCTGTCCCTGACGCCCCGAGTCCTTCTGCCTCGGGTGCCTCCATTCTCTGGCCCTTGAGGCAGGAGACGCAGCCCGGCCCGACAGGCCCTTACCCCATCCTTTCTGGGGTTGCCTTTCTCCTACACCCCCGCCTTTTGGACCCTCACAGTGTGACTGGTCACCTTAGGGAGGCATTTTTGGAATTGCTGTTCTGCCAGTTTTTCCCAATCCTGCAGACTCCGGGAGCTTGACATTGCATATTCCAAATAGCTGAGCCAGGACAGTGGTTTCCCATAGAACGTGGACAGTCATTCACGTTTCAGCAGCGCTTCCAAACAGCCTCTTCTCTCTTGGACATCTATGGACTTGCTTTTCAGAAGTTTTCTGTTCTTATCCTCTCCGTTATCCCCCAGGACCCTGGTGAAATGCCACGAGGCTGCTCTTTCTCCAGAGCCAATAAGTCGAGCCGCACCCCGACATCTGCCCAGGGGCTGCTCACCAAGGGGCCGTTACACGAGTCGTGGCCGCAGGGATCATAGCCCCGAGGGAGGCCGAGGGGCTGCCTTATCCCCTTTTTATAGACAAGGAAGCACAGTTCACAGAGGGGGAAATGACAAGTGACTGTTCCGACTTAGCACCATTAGTTTGGAGGCAAGGCAAATTCATCATCGCCTTCTTCTCCCAAGGTTGTGCTTCTCTGTTAAAAAAAAATCATCTCTCTGGAGAGAGAAAAAAATCAGGTTCTAAGGAAAAACGCATTGCATAATCCCATTTTGAATGGGAAGAAAACTCCAAGTGCATCTAAAGGTAATGCGGGAAGGTCACCTGCCAAACTTCTGAATGATGGGGGTCCCACTGGATTTTATTCTCTTCTTTGAATTTTCTCATTTTTCTTCAACAAGCTTGTTATTATATAGAAGTAACATTTCGTGTCATAAAAGGGGAAACGATCCTGCTTATTTGAAAGCAAACTACTGCTCCCTATGAAGACGTGGATGAATCTCTTAAACATGATGTTGAACCAAAGGATGCAGGCATGGAAGAGAGCAGGCTGCATGATTCTCTTCATTAAATATTCAAACTAAATGGCCATTGTAACGAATGTGATAGTCAGATAGCGTTTACCTTCGAGGAGCAGTGACTGGGAGGGAGTACCAGGCGGGAGGGGGGCATCTGGGTGGTGATCACGCACTTCCTGGTTTTGATCTGGGCACTGGAATATGGGTGTGTTCATCTGTGGTCATTCATCAAATCAACCTACGTCATAGATTTTTGGCATTGATTTTGATTTTTTAAGATAGTCCACTAAAATACTATTTATCTTAATGACGGTGCATTTTGACACAAGGAGAGTGTCTCACTTGCCTTGCCCTGTCCCGGCCCTGCAGGGGTGGCAGGTATAATTGAGGCTGTGTTTTCCAACAGCCTATGCACTGGGTCACGCCTGCCAACCCCTCAGAACCCTTTATATCAGGGACTTGTCTGGAAAGCTTAAAATACTCCAGGGATTTCAAACAGAATAAATATAATATAGAGAACAGATCACACAGATGAAGGAAGACCTGAGAAGGCAAACAGGAGAATGAGGCAACCCAGAGACCGGCAGGAAGTCTTCACCGCCCTGGAGCCGCAGGGATACACAGATGAGGAGGTGTCACCAGAACAGAAGCAGAAGCAGGGCCATTTGATGGATCTGGAACCACGGCAGGAGGCTGCCAGGTAGGAGCTGGGACAGCAGAGCAGAGCTGGAGCCATAGGGGAGACACAGCCACTGCTGGAAAATGCCCTCTGCGGCCGAGAGGGTGAGAAGTCCCCTGGCTTCTCTCAGTCTCTTATTCTCCAAGCTCCCATCACCACTTCCTGTTGGCTGGGCCTGGCCAGATGCAAGCTAGGGAACAGAACTTGCAGGATGGGGGCTGGGACAGACCCAACTCCCAGTTCCTTTGTCCAACTCTTCCACTGGGTCCCCTTGTCACCTTCCCACCAGCCTTCCTCTCTGCCAGGTCACTCTGCACAGGGCATCAGTCCTCTGCTGGGAAGGAGGTTCCCTTAGCCCATGTCTGATTCTAAGGTGATCATTAGACTAAATTTACCCACCTTGTTGTCTATACAGCATCAGCTGATGCTCCATCACTTTCCTAAAGACACTGGATAACAGGCTGTGGTGGACACACCCTAAATAATCACACACCTTGTATAATCCTCTCCCCTTGAGTGTGGGTAGAACATATGACTTACTTCTAGCCCCGAGAACATGGCCAAGGTGATGATATGTCACTCCCAAGATTACCTTGCGTTATGGACGGCTCTGTCTTAGCAGATGACAGTGAGAGAGACTCTCCTGCTGGCCTTGAAGGACAAACAGCCATGCTCTGAAATGTCTATAGAGAGCACCATGTGGCAGGGAACTACAGGGGCCTGTAGAATCTGGGTGGTCTCCTCTCAACAGCCAGTAAGCAGTCAGGCCCTCAGTCATACAGCTGCAAGGAAGTGAATCTGCCAGCAACCTCATGAGCTTGGACGTGGGTTCTCCCCACTTGTGTCTTCAGATGAGAACACAGCCAGCTGCCACTGGATTGTAGACTTGACCCTGGGCAGGGGACCCAGCAAGGCTGCTTGGACTCCTGACCCACAACAACTGTGAAATAATAAGTATGTGTTGTTTAAGCCACTAAACTTTTGGTACTTTGCTACACTGCAATAGAAAACTAATCCACACAGTGGGAAAAAAGACTCTCTTGCCTTGCTTTTTCCAGAACCTAAAGTTCCATTTAAAAAGGTGGGACAGTAAATAAGTCACTCCATACCTTATAACTGTTTACTTCCCTTCCTACCTCTTGTTCTGGCTGAGCCAAAACTGCCAGGGACAATGGCAAGGTGTGTTGTTCTGTGTAGCAAGCAGAGATGTATCACAAAAAGGGGAACGTTGATGCTTCCAGTTGGCGTATGTTGTCACTGCTGGTGCTCCCATAGGAGGGCTTCCGAGAGTGCATCAAGTTAGGGCTGGACTCAGGGAGCTTTGGGGTCAATGATGGCAATGGACTCATGGCTCTGATACTTTCCATCCTCAAATGATATAAATGGGAGTGCTATGGTCTGAATGTGTCTCCCCAGAATTCGTATGTTGAATTCTAACCCCCAAAGGTAATGTCATTAGGAGGTGGGGCCTTTGGGAGGTGATTAGGTCATGAGGGAGAGGCAGGGCCTTCGTAAAATGGATTAGTACCCTTATTAAAAGAGGCCCCAGAGAGCTCCCTGCCCCCTCTACCATGTGAGGACACAGCGAGAAGAAGCCGTCTATGACCCAGAAAGCAGGTTCTCATCAGACACCACGTGGAATCTGCTGGCATCTTGATCTTGGACTTCCAGCCTCCAGAACTGTGAGTAACAAATTTCTGTTGTTTATAAGCCCCTCAGTCTGTGGTGTTTTGTTATAGCAGCCCAACAGACCAAGACAGTGGGCCAAAGTTCTGAGACCATTACTAACTCGGAGAGTCAGCTGAATACTTGAGCAGTCCCTTTCATGTCGTTTTATTTCCTTTTACATGGACCAGTGGAAGAAAAAAAATCCCATAGATTCTTCTGAAAACTGTTAAGATAATGAGAAGACGAATGAAAAACTTGCATAGATTGGGATGCCCACAGTTTGGATTTTCAAGGCCTAAAAGACGAAACAAAACAAAACAAACGGGACTTTCAGGATAAAAGCAATCATCCTCTAGAAGGGGAAAGAGGAAGGCCTAGCAATTGTATAAGATGCTGGTTCTCAACTCTGGATGTACATTAAGAATCATGTAGGGAAGGTTTTTAAAATAAACCTTAGGGGGCTTCCCTGGTGGCGCAGTGGTTGGGAGTCTGCCTGCTAGTGCGGGGGACACAGGTTCGAGCCCTGGTCTGGGAGGATCCCGCATGCCGCGGAGCAACTGGGCCCGTGGGCCACAGCTGCTGAGCCTGCGCGTCTGGAGCCTGTGCTCCGCAACGGGAGAGGCCGCGATAGTGAGAGGCCCGCGCACGCGATGAAGAGTGGCCCCAGCTTGCCACAACTGGAGAGAGCCCTCCGCAGAGATGAGGACCCAACACAGCCAAAGATGAATAAATAAATAAATTTAAAAAAAATAAACCTTAAAAAAATTAAGTATAACTTAAAAAATACAATAAAGTGCCCCAATCTTAAGGATACAGCTTGATGGATTTTCACAAGTAAGCACTGCTGTGTGACCACCACCCTGATCATGATAAAGAACATTTCAGGTACCTCTGAAATCTCCTTCCTATCCCCTCCTGGTCAATATCCCAGCCTCCCCCACTCCCACCTCCACAAGGAAATTGCTATTCTGATTTCTAACATCATACAGAATAATTAGAGGAGTCTTAAAAAATACTGATGCCTGGGTCCCACCACGGAATATCTGGTCTTATCTGGGTGGCTCTCAGGCCTGGGGAGTTTGCAAAGGGCCAGGTGATTCTGATGTGCAGCCAGGACTGAGAATTACTCACTGGTTTAAGGTCAAGTCCCATTTCTGGCAGGGCAACGAGGGTTTAAATTCACAGCCCAAAGAGCTCCTCCCAGCACTGCAGACAGGCTCTCTAGCAATTTCTGGATTGCAGCTGTCAGGAGCCAAGCCAGGTACTGAATCCACCGGGATGCTGTGGTGGCCCACTGAGGCAGATGACCTCAGTTCTCCTTGGACGAGCCAGGGGCGGGTGGGCTGGGCCATGGATTTTGGTGGAAGGTGATGTCCCGGCAAGAAAGGAGGTGTTGGCAGCAAATACGCTCCACCAGACATTCCACCTCCCGCTAAAAGTCCCCTTTGATATTTAGAAAATGATTCTGGTGTGACCCAAATCAGGCAGTCTGGTTTGGCTTATCGTTTTCAGTATGCCCAGATTTCATCCTACAAGGTTTTTCTTTAGCATTATTTGGAGCTGTGAAAATCCTTAAGAAACTGAGCAAATTTCCCCCCGTAGATCACTGGAGCTATAAAATCAGTGATCCCCAAAAAAGTGTGGAGGGGAGAACGAGCAAAAGAGCAATCAAAGAGAAAAGAAAAGGTAAGCACTCACGTGGCTTTTGCAGGACGACTTGACCAGCCCAAACTTTTGCTTGATCTGGTTCGTCGTGAACTCTTGCCACTTGCCGTCCACCAGGGTCTGGGCTCTGATCTCGTACGTCACCAAGCGCTCTGCTCTCAGGCTGATGGGGCTGTGCTCATAGACGGAGGAGGCAAATTCCAAGTCGGTGTGCCTTATTCTCTGCAAGGAGGGTGACCCACCTTAGGTGGAACTGAAACCAGGGTGACCCGGAGTTAGCGAAACCTGGTCCCTGGCGCATCGGGCCTCCTGTCTGATGTGTACAGGGCAGAAGCGTTTCCCCATGGCCCCATTTCCTGCATGCAGCTGCTGCTGAATCGGTTGGCATTTGAACCCTCACCAAACCACTGGCCGACGGACTGGGGTTTGGCCAACTCAGGAAAACGCCATGAAGTCAATCTATATTGAATTGGAAGGTCTTCACATTGCTTTGCCAGAGTTTAAAAAACCAACAGTATTCATATGAGCACTTCGACTCCTGTTGTTACATAATTCATCTCTTCCATCCAGTAAAATCCATTATGTAGGGAAATGCGTGAGTCACTGAAGACCAAGGACTGGCCCAAAGAAGAGATGTGACTCGCTCAAGGACACATAAAGAGGTAGTGGCCAAGCTGGATGAAACCCCAGGTTTCTCATTCATGCATTCATTCATTTATCCACTCATAATACAAACATACCACCCCTATGTTCCTGTACTGTGATTGGCAGTGGTAATAAAAAGATATGGTAATATTAAAGATATGGTTTCTCAAGGAGCTTAAAGTTTTTGAGACTTATAATGAAACCCTAAGTGGAAAGTAGGGGTCCACCATCATAGTTGTCATTATCATCAACATCATCAGGGCCCTGTTCCAAGCCCTTTGCACAATTTAACACATTTAATACTCACAGCAACCTAGGAAGGTAGGTCTTATTACCTTGTCCATCTTAAAGGTCAGAAAGTGGACACAGGGAGGTTCCTGGGCTCACCAAGATCAAACGGCTCACCAGGTGGTTTGAATTCAGAATCTACTCTGAAACCCAGCTCTCCTGCCTCTCCTGAAAGTCCAGCAGGAGCATGGAGGTGAAGGCATCCACCTTCCTGACTCTTCCAGCATCCCGTTCACAGCCTCTGCTTTGCCCCCCTAGAGAAAACCATTGCCTCTGCCTTTATGGGCGCTACGCCTTACTTCCACAGAAGAATGGCCATCTGTAAAGCATCCCCCAGCATGTACAAACTGAAAATGAATTGAGCCCCACATGTGGTTCCGGAGGACTATCATTTAACCTTGGCCTTACCAGTAGAGGCCATACAAACATGAAGACACTCCATTTTGAGATCCTCATCTATTGAATGGGTTAATAGCAGCAACCTCACAATGTGGATGCAAAAATCAAATGACATCACGACCATGAGCATGATTAGCACCAGGCTAACGACACATTACAAATGAATTAGTAATTAATGTTTAATCAATTATTATTAATTCTATATGAATTGATTCTGAATCTCAAAGGCTGTTTCAGAGACATATCTCTCCTGTGCTCTGTCCTTCTTACCTGCATATGAAAACTATATGAAGTAGTATCATGTTTGATTCCCTTTATCTCAAAGAAGAATCCATATATGGCAATCACTTTTGAATGTGTAGTATACTCCTAGACGGGGAAAGATAAGCAACAAAGTGACAGGGGTAAAAATCTTCAGTATTCAAAGGCAAGAAGACATAGCAAAACCAATTCTAGCTACAACTACTAAAGTGACTAATTTGTGATTTAAAACACAACAGCAATGTTAGCCTAGGAAACAAAAGAAAAGACAAACTGTAGTGACTTTACAAATCCTTACAGGTTGGCACTCAGTGGCAATACTGTTTGCTCTGCATGCCCCTTAGTGGGGAGAAGAATGAGTTAGGCATATTCTTAGATGACCCGTGGTCTGCAGACCTTTGAAACAAAGCATTTTGCTCCAATCTGATGGGGCTAAGAGACCCGCCATGCCCACGGTATTGCAGGGTGTCCTGGCCACTGCGGTCTGCAATCTGTCCACTTGGGCAGGTCCCTGCAAGCACAGCCCATTCAGGCCTGACCCAGAGGGGAGTCTCTGATGATAGACTCAGGGCCCCAAGCCCGTAAAACAAGAATTCTTTTGAGATCACTACTGGGGTGGCTTTAGTGATGTTGGAGGATTGCAGTCATTTCTTGAAGAATTGTACCTATCGAGGGAGCCCAAGACAGAGGGCAGGCACCAGCCGCTCAGGCTCCCCTGGTGACTGAGCGCCCAGAGGCTTTGCAGCCGAGCTCCCTAACTCATTGCCGCTTTGATTCTGGGCTCCGTCTAAAGAGCTGCTCAGAATAGTCGCCCTTGCAACCTTAACCATGAGCTCAGAGTGGAATCTCTTCTTGAGCAGTTGGCAGCTCACCGTGTTTGTGGGGAAGAGGATGACCAACTCATCCCAGGTTGCCCAGGCCTTTCCTGGTTTTAGAACAGAAAGGTCCTGCATCCCCAGGAAATACCTCCAACCCTGGAAAGCTGGGACAGTTGGTCACCCTCATGGGAATCGTAGATGTGCCCATCAAGGGACTGAATGGCCTGTCCCAGGGCCCCGTCTTGTGCATTTTACTTCTAAGGGGGTGGCAAGTGTGCAGGAGAGACCCCTGTGATTTCCTCTTCTGCCCCGGCCTTCCTACCACAGGGAGGAAGTGAGCATGGCCCTTGTACAAAGGTCTCTAACCAAGCACGGGACGGGATGGTTCTTCCCCTGGCTCGGGCCCAGCGGTCAGTACCTGGTTAAAGAGCAGCCCGAATCTCACCCCCTGGGTGGTAAGATCTTTCACGTGGGCCATGTCGCCCCCATTCTCCAGCTGAAAGGAAAACACACACCACTTACCAGCGGCCCAATCCCCCAACATCATCTCCACTACATTGATCCCTACACCCCATCGTGCTCGAAAGAGTTCTGTCTCTGGAGCCTCCATTCACCCATGAATCCAGGCCACAGCATTTACTGAAAACCTACTAGCCAGGTACCATGCTCAATGCTTTCAGAAGACGCAAAGATGAGAACAAGAAAAATGCCCCACCATTTTTTTCTTACTTGAGAAATAAAATGTGTACATCAGGAACCTGATCACAAGGCAGAGAATATTCATAGCTATAAAGTCAAGAGCAAGTATGGCCCCATAGTGCAGTCTCCACGTGAGGGCGGGGGCCGGGAGGGAGCAAATTTCAGGAGGATGACATTGGTGTCAGGGGGCAAAGGGCAGGAGGTGGGCAGGGCCAGAAGGACATGAAAAGGGAGGTGGGGGACTTCCTGAGGTGTCCAGCCCCAGCCCCGAGACTGTCCCTCCTCTCTCTATTGCCCCTTCCATCCTCTGCTCTGTTAGAACACGATTTTGAGTTATGTCCCAGAGAAGCACGGCTCCACGGAGTGGTTATCTACTGCGTACGGGGCACTGAGCCCTGTGCTTTGTACATCACAATAGGTATTTGTTGAGCTGAATTTAATTTTAACCAGTGACTCATAAATCTTCAGAACTCAAACACTGCCCTACTTCATCTCTGAAAATGCATGATTGGAAACACATAAGAAGCACAACAGTTTGCACAGACAATTCACAAAGGGGGAAATGCCACATGGAAAAATATTCATATTTACTAGTAACAAAGGGAATGCATATTAAAAAATGAGATGCCATTGTTCACTTCACAATTGACACAAGTGATCTGAAAGGAAAGTGCTCTGTGTTGCTGAGCTTGTTCAAAGAAAGGCACCTCATTTATCGCTGGAGAAGGAGTCATTTGGTCCAAATTTTGCCAATATGTATCAAGAACAAAAGTGCACATTCCTTTTGGGGCCAGTATTTTCTACTCTTCAGATTCTCCTATAAGAAAATAATTCTAAGTATAGTAAAATAAACCATTACGTGCAAATGCATTCACCATGCAGCCTACTTATAATAGTTAACAATTAGAAACACCATGACTTTTCTACAATAAAGGAAAGGCCAAGTAGCATTGTTTGTAGTCTATCCTCTTGGTGGAAGAGTTTGCAGCCAGTAAAAATGGTGATAAGAAGCACATTTCATTAAGTGTATTTTTT
Organism: Balaenoptera musculus; assembly: GCF_009873245.2. Classification (NCBI taxonomy): domain Eukaryota; kingdom Metazoa; phylum Chordata; class Mammalia; order Artiodactyla; family Balaenopteridae; genus Balaenoptera; species Balaenoptera musculus. The sequence goes on from NC_045800.1 coordinate 9,456,374, forward strand.
TAAAAAAGACCTGAAGGCAATAAAATGAAATGAGATGTTAGCAATGGTTGTTTTGGGGTGATGGGTCTGAGAGTATGTGTCTTCTTTCAGTTTCTCTGAATTTTGAAATTTTTCAATAATGAGCACGTGACATTTGTATCTGTGAGGGGACTCGGTTTGGAGGGCCGTGTGGCCAATTGTCCCCAACTCTCCAGGTCAACAGGGCAGATGTTCTAAACACCTGGGCTCCAAGGAGGGGCCTCCTCTCTCCTCCCCTCCAGGCTTGGCTCTTCCCACTTCCCCTGGGGAAGGATCCAGATACTTCCCGACCTCAGAGGCCCAGAGGTTTCGAATGCAAAACACATCTCCAGAAAAAACAAAGGCAATAAATTTCGATAACTGTTTCCTTGCTGAGCTGGCGACTCACCGCATGGTAATGGTTGGCTATAACCTGGACCAGCCAGGATTCAGGGAAGAAGTTAATGTGCCGTAGCTCCTCCAGATCCTTGCCTGGGAAGAAGCACAAGGGGAACATTCTTATGGATTTATTCACAAGAGAACTGCAAAAATCTCATTTATGGAGGGAAAAAGGAGGAAGTTGGGGGCTGAGGACTGGCGGGCATTCCCGGGCCCCAGGAATTGTTAGATGTGTGGAACCCAAGTGGGACGTCCCACGGCCCTCTCTCCCAAAGGGTCCACAGCCCCTGGCCACAATCCTGCCCAAGGAGGGAGGGTTGAGATCTGATAAACAGTGTCTTTGGAGTGTCTAGAAGCAATTTGGACAAACTATCTGGGCTCCATCAACCATTTGTGGGTTTTGGAGCTACTCATTCTATCTGGATAACTGGAAATGGCTTTGAAAAAGTTCTCAAATATCCTTTCACATGCAAAGCTCTCACTGGTGGCCACCTGGGCTGCCCCAAACACACTCCCCAAGAGTTCCCTCTCTTTCCAAGTCACAGCTGCCTTGTTCTGGGCCCAGAGCATGAGGAAACTCAAGCCTGGAGCACAGACCCACAGTTTTCTCCCAAACTGCCGAGCAAGCGAGCAACCCAGAGGGGACGCCACTCTAAGAGGCAGGGCACGCGGTTAGATGGCAACACGCAGCCCTGGGCACTGAGTACACTTTCATAATCGGTAAGCCCCTTCCATCCATCATCATGTTTTACAGAAGCTCTGATTATCCCCATTTTACAGACAAGGAAACTGAGACCGGGCAGCTAACTGACTTTCCTAAAGTCACACACCTTGGAAATGACAAAGCCAGACCTCAGCTGATTCCTTTGGAAATGTCTGGTGGGGCTTCCTCAGGAGTGGCTGAGGGGTGTGGCAGGTCCCCAACAGCCTCCCCTGGATGCACTCCCACGGGCTGGGGCTTACCTTTGGTGATACCGTGCAGACGCAGGCAAAGGAAGAGCGGCATCCAGTTCTGTCCCACATCCCGGTCCAGAAAGCAACACTTCTTGGGGAAGCTTAGCAGAGGTGCAAAGAGGAATAAAAGGCCTTCAGAACACTCCTTTCTGGAATTGGCTGGGGCTCGTGAAAGTCATGTCAGAGACTAGCGGTTTCACCAGCCAGGGGTAGATGGCGCCTGGTTCTCTCTGGATGGGTGGGGAGTGTGGAAGCAGAGGGCGGCTGCCCCCCGAGGTTGTAATGAGACAAAGGGTTATATTCCACTTGCATCTACCACGTAGTAGCTGCCCGACAAATACTCATTAAATGATGATGGGAACGCATAACTGTACAGAGGATTTCAGGATACGTTTTCTCCCTTGAGTCTCACAAACTTCTCAAGGGGCAGACAGGACAAGTATCATCGGCTCCATTTTACAGATGAAAAGACAACGGCTCAGCCAGGACTTGAACCCAGGGTTTCTGATTCCCCCTCTACACATGCTGCCCTTCGAGTAAGTGGCCAGTTTAGGCACTTCAAAAGCACTTTCTAGTAGAATCAAGAAGAAAGAAAGGTCGGATGAGTGGGTAACTCGTTTTAGCAGCTGGTTCCAGGATCAGTTCTGGACAGTGTTAATACTAAACTCTGGTTAATTTCCACACGTGGCTGAGGTCAGGGATGGGTTGAAATCAGACTCCCCTTGAGAAGACACGTACACACAGGCACACATCCACTCTTGTTTTGAAACAACTTGCTCATAAAATGGTCACTTTTGACAAATGGGGACGACGGGGGATAATTTTTCCAATGACTTTGAAAACACAGTCATTCCCTCAAGTCAGATCCTGTATGAGACCGGCCAAGGGCACTTTTAGAATATTTTTCCATGAATCAAGAGTGATGTCCAAATCACACCCTGTCCCAGCCAGACTGAACACTCCATTGGCCCCGTGTCCCGCCTCTGCTGGGGGTGCCCACCAACCTGCCTGGGGACCATTTGTTTTCACAAGATCTGGGAACTCCTGGGACTCCCCAACTCCTCCTCATGGCAGTGGCCCCAGGAGAGAAGTTTAAGGATTCTGAGGTGTTGTGAGAGGGGAGAGGGGCACGAAGACAAATGAGTGAATTCAAATTCAATGATTATTTATTAGAATCCACTGGGGACCTGTCTCTGGGGGTGGACGGACCAGGCGTAAATAAAGGAGGGCTGATACTTCCAGGAGTGCAGGGCTATTGATCCTGGAACCAGCCCTCCATTACCCAGGGCAGGTGGAGCTGGGCTAGTGTGGGCCGTGCCAGTGCCCTGAGAAACACGGATCTCTTAGCTGGACAAATAACGCTCACTAGACTCCTTTCCCAGACGTGAATGCCTCCTCCTTCCCTGCCTCTCTCTCACCATTTAATGGAAGGATCAGCTAGGTGGCATCATGGCGGGCGCAGGCGTCAAGGAAGAAAGAAGGGGCTGAGGTGGTGCAGAACCCCCAGCCCAGCTGCGTGCTCTGGGGAACGAGCCCGGACCCTCGGCAAGGGCTCCCACAGCCCGGAGTGGCCCCTGAGGAGAGAGAACTTGCTGGAGCTACAGGTTAATACAGTTTCAGCCCAGGAGGGAAAGGACCATCTAGAGGACAGATTTCCCCTCCAGCTCAGAAGCCCCCAGGCGCCAACTCCACAGCTTTGTGGGAAGGATGCTGGGAGAGTAGGAGGGACCCAAGGCCCCTGAGTCTCCCTGTGAGAGGCGCTCAGCCAGACGACCATCAGCCAGGACCTCTCCAGACAGACCTCCTCCCAGAGAAGATTCTAAATGAGCTTTGCTGAGACAGGTGATTGGACTTCATGACCCCTTTGGATGACAGGAAGTGGCACTGATGGTGGCTGATTTGGACAGGTCACAAGTCAGCTCATGCATCGCCCAACCATGCTTGGGGTCCCTGAGCTTGGGCCCTGGAGTCAGACAGACCAGGTTCCAGTCCTGGGCCAGCCGGCCGTCAGCCACGTGACCCAGCCTCCCCAAGCCTCCATCTCCTTTTCTGTCCGGGGGCACAATAGCCACATGTGCTTCCCTGGGTAGTCGGGAGAAGTAAAGGTGACAGAGCTTGTGATACGTCGGGCACAGCTGCTGGTCCTAGCGGTACTCCGGGCTTCACGATTGCCACCATTGTCCTCTCACCCCAAGGAGAGCGACCTGAACTTGAGCCGGTCAAGTGCATGGCCGTGTTCTTGCTGGCGTTCGTTATTGCTGCCACCCTCTAACTCGCTGGAACCATGGGCCACCTCAAAGGAAGTAAACGGGGGGCCTCAGCTGCTGATTTTCTGAAATCTCAAAGCATCTGAGCAGTGTGGTCCAGCGCCTTGAACCAATGGGCGTAACCCTGCCCCTGGAGCCGGGCGGGTGGGTGGCTGCAGAGCTGGGACGCTGCCCGGGCCTCCCGAGAACAGCCCACGTGTCTCCATCTAACCGCTGCTGGGCCGCGGCACCTGGGTTCTCTGGGCCAAGGATGGGCACGCTCACCTGATGTAACATAAAGTGGGGACAGCTGGCTGCTGCGTCGGGACCTCTTTGCACAGCTGTTTGGCGGAAACAAAGGCTGGCATGGCTTCCCCGGGCGCTGAGCTCTGTCTCTGCAAAGACTTTGGGTTTAGCTCTGACTCTTCTGGGACAAGCTTCAGGCCATGGTGTCTACCTCCTAAAGTTCATGGGAAACCCTTGGGGCATGACCCCCTTAGGGAGGACAGTTCATAGGTCCTTGATACTGAAAGATACACCCAGGTCGGCTCTGGGTTCCGCTTGCAAGACCCTGGGGACAAATCCTCCCTTCTGACCTCCTGTAAGGCGGTGCCGGGGACAAGTCTCTGTCAGACTGGCACAGGTTGGCATTTTAGAGCTGCCATCAGCCACGACCTTCTTGCTTCCTCCAGCCTGTCATCTGTCAGAGTCATTTACCCTTTCAGACTCAGAGCCCCATTAGCCCAACACTTCAAATTTTAGCCTGTTAAATGCACACTCTAGAATTCTGACACGTGCTACAGCACAGATGAACCTTGAAGACATTGTGCTAAGTGAATTAAGCCAGACACAAAAGGACAAATACTGTATGATTCCACTTATGTGAGGTTCCTAGAAGAGTCAAATTCACAGAGACGGAGGTAGAAAGTTGGTTGCCAGGGGCGGCGGGGAAGGGCAGAGGGGAAAGGGGATTCATTGTTTAATTTGTATGGAGTTTCAGTTTAGGAAGATGAACAAGTTCTGGACATGGATGGTGGTGATTTTTGCACAACAGTGTGAATGTACTTAATGCCCCTGAGCTGTACACATAAAAATGGTGAAAATGGTCATTTTTATGTTATGTATATTTTACCACAGTAAAAAAATTAGAGTTAAAAATTACTTAGTTTCTATGAAAAATATCTGAAAGAATAGTTTATATTTTGAAGTCAGGTTTGAAAAAAATTACACACTTGGGGGAAGGGAACACGGCTTTTTTCAAAAGGTAACTCGGTGTGGAAGACCTGGATGCCTTCTGAAACCCAAGAAGCAGGAAATGGTCCTCTTGGCTCCTGACACCAAAGTGTGGTAAGGAAACAACAATTCTGAATGTCGCTGCCACCACTATCTCCTAGCAAATGTCACCGCCATTCAGGACGTCCTGCCAAGTGCTGTGCTGGGCCTTTTCTTTGAGTCAGAACGAACCTACGTCAGACCCGACGAGGGGGTATTGTTGACCTCTGCAGCCAGTAAATGGCAGTAGTGGGACTCAGACTCAGGGCCGCTACCTGCTAACACACGCCTCATTTACTGAATGTGTTGTTTGTCTCTGCTTCCTAGATTGTAAACTCTGTGAAGATGGAGATTTTTGTGTGTTTTGTCTCCTCTTGTATTCACAGCACCCTTTACAGTGCCTGGTTCTCAGGCAAGTCAGCTTGCAATAATGTTAAGTGAATTAATTGGATGAATGAGCTGGTCCCTGCCAACTCACCAGCCTCAATCCTACCACCCCATCCCCCTGCTCACCCATACTTCACCTTCTAGGAATGCAGTTCCAGCCCAGTGCATGTGTGGGCAGGCACGCACAGACACACCACACACACACACATACATGCACAGACCAGGCTATCCTATGCCAGTTTTCTTATGCTCACGGGGTCCTGTCTGTTGTTACCACGATTATTTGTCAGGCCAAGTCCTCTGGGTCATTTGTCAAGACCCAGTCAGTGTCATCTTGACTATGAAGATGAAGATGGTCCTGACCTTTGCCCAAAGGCAGAACTGGGTCTAGAAATTCCGTGTAATGATGATGCTACCTGCCCTTTGCAAGAGCCTCCTGCATCCAGACACTCATATTCCTTGTGTTCCTCCAAAGTCTCCACTCGTACCGTTGAAGAAGACGTCTTGGGGCCACCCAATTTGGGTGAAAAGCCAAGAAGCCACATGAGGGAAGTGCAAAGGTAGTAAGGAATAGGAATCAATAATATTTAGGGACCTTGAGAAGAGGGAGATTCAGCTTCCAGGGAGCCAAGCTAAGGGGGATGGGAGCACTGCTGGTCAGAGACAGAGAAGAAGTGAAAACGGCAAGAAACACAAACACAAAAGAAATATATCAACCTCCCTGCACAGGGCTTGGTGGAGAGATTCTGACAGAGAACAACTGAGCCACCCTCATGTCCATGACTCATGGACTACTTCAAAATGAATGTTCTGGTAAAGAGATCAGAGTTGTCACACCAGGGGTGCCCCGTTTCACGATGACTCCGTGGTTATATCTGCAAATGCCATCCATTAATCACAAGAGACACATGCTGTGTGCCCGCCCTGGCACACAGCATCGCAGTGCATTTCCTTCAGACACCTGTGGGCTGGGACGCTCGGAGTGCAGGGCATGGCCGGGCCGCTCTCCTCGGAGGCGCCCCTCATTTTATATATGGGAAGGTGGTGCTGGGTTTGTCGGGCCGGGGCTCACCCACACAGCCGGCACATGCTCTTGTTCTCTCTCCAAGAAGCTCAGAGAAGGAATCTGTCCAGTGCACAGGTGGGATCTAGGAAGGCTTCCTGGAGGAGTCCTTGGCCAGCTCCGTAAAAGCTGGGTCAGATTTGGACGGGGCATAGGAGGGAGGAGACTCTGCTTCAGAGGTCAGGGAAATCTAATAGTTGGGATGGTATGGAAACTGGATTCACTGACTGCTTTCAATGACCTCTTTCTGGTGAGGTTGCTGGAATCCACCTTTGCAGTGTCTGAAAGGGACCCATTTAGGGATTAACAAATCAGCTAAGGACTAGAATTACAGGTCATGACTTGCCCTTAACTCAAAGACCTCAAAGTAAAAGGATGTGTCTGAAGATCTAGGAGCCCCAGGTCCACCCAGCTCCACCACCAATTTGCAAAAGGCTCCCAAGTAAGCCCCTTACCATCCCTGCATGGATTTTACAGACATACTGTTGAGTGAAAAAATCCAGACCTTTAAAAGTCTATGCCATAAGAATCTATTTAAAATTCAGAAGGAGCCAAGACATCTCCACAGTAAAAGAAGCCAGGATACCCATTCACCTTGGTGTGCGAGAGGTAGTGACCGAAATAAGGCACAGCAGGGGGCCGGTCAGGTTCTGTTTCTTGGTCTGGGTGCTGGTTACACAGATGTGTGCACTTTGTGGAAATTCATTGAGCTGTTCACTTAAGGTTTGTGCACTTTGCTGTATGTATTTTATATTTTGATGAAAAATGTACTTTAAAAAAAAGTGCCAGAACTTCCCTGGCAGTCCAGTGGGTAAGACTCCGCCTTCCAATGCAGGGGTTGCAGGTTCGATCCCTGGTCGGGGAGCTAAGATCCCACATGCCTTGGGGCCAAAAAAACAAAACATAAAAAACAGAAGCAATATTGTACCAAATTCAATAAAGACTTTTAAAATGGTCCATATCAAAAAAAAAAACTTTAAAAAAAAGTGGAAAATTTGCCTGTCTCTGGCTCTTCTCCAATTGATGAATTTTTACAGCCCCCCTGGACTTCTCAGACTGCTAAGTGGAACGAAATGATCACTTCCTCTCTGGACGGATGAAGGCAATGGTTTTGCTTACATTTTTTGTTTTTCTTACAAGGAAATGTTCTGGACAGCCTATTTGTATTTCTAAATTAACCACTGCCAGGAAAACAGGCTGTGGGTGCTGAGGTGTGTGTGTGTGTGTGTGTGTGTGTGTGTGTGTGTGTGTGTATACACACATGCATGTTCCCTTTCTGTATTGATGTATTTAGACAACAATGAAAATAAGCTTTGAAGATGTTCTTAAACATGGAGCTAGGCAGAGAAACTGCCCCTTTCACTGTCCATCGGTGCCCCTGGCATAGAGCATATGTTCAATAACTATTTGTTGAATGAATGAAAAAAGAAATCAATGAATAAAAGAACACAGATGAGAAGAAAAGGCTTGGACATATGTCTTTACTTGCAGGTACAGCGGTGCTGAAGGAGTTAACTGTTCAAATACCTTCCCTCCTAGCTCAAGACGTTGCTAAGACAGCTGAGAAAAGGAGTATCTGATCTATTTTACTCAATTGCTGCTCTAAACCCTCCTTTTTGGATGCTGGGCCAGCCAAGGCCACACCCAGAGCTGCAGCTCAGCCTCATTCCTGGCCGGTCTAACATTCCGGCAGCTTGTCGCGCTGCTGCCACATTATGAAAGCACAATCCCATTTTGGAGGTCCCCATATTGTGATGGTCCACTCTGACCTCTGTTCCCCCACCTGGGAGATACCTTATAAACCACACTCTGTCATTTCAATTATTTCATCAACAGATGAAACTTTAAAAATTGGGCCAAACAGCCAACTTCCTTGGTTCTCATACCCAAGACTGTGTACTGTCTCCCAGGGTCTGCTCATCTGCCCCACCTTCTAATGCTCCTGGAATGTCCCTGTCAGTGGCTGTGGAAACTTCCTTGACTAGCTGTTCCCTCTGTCTTCACTGAACTGTGGAGCTCAGCTCCTCTGGTGACTCAGTTCCGGCCCGGGCTGACCGTGACTTCCCACACTTCCACCACTTCCACCCCTTCCACCACTGGAGCAGAGATGCCTTCTTGCAGCCCAAGCCCTCAGGCCAGCAACTCTGAGGCTCAGCCCCAGGGATCCTCAGGCCAACACAGAGCCTGGGCACCACCGCTGCCCCCTCCCATGTCTAGGTTAGGCATCGCCTAACTATCGAGACATTATTTCTCACTGAGCCTCTAGAAAGCCTTAGATCTCTTCCTAGTCTAGCCCACCAAACAGGCCCTACCCATCAGTAAAAATGGAAACTTGTCTGCCATCCCTCCTATTTCGAGCTGCCACAGACATGGAGTTCTCTGAATTTGGCATTAGCATGGCAAGACCCATTTCTCAGCTGGGGCAACCCAGCTCTATAGAAATGGTTGATGGAATTTCATCATTCCATAAGCTGTTATATGCTCAGCACGGTGCCAGGTGAGCTGAGGATGCAATAAAGGATCGTAAACCCTTCCTACAAGCTGCTCACGACGTACCCAGGGAGACAGAACGTATGCACCCACCAAGGTGTTCGTAAGGGCCTGGTTGGCAAGGCTCCTGGGGAGGCCCCGCCGTGGATGGACTGAGAAGAGGAGGCAGAGCAGGCTGGGGTCAGGGGAGCTGGGGCAGCAAGTGCTGATCCCTCAGCTAAGGAGTCCCTCAGGGACTCAGGGGACAAGCACTTGGGAGGTGGAGGCCATTGACCAGGGAGCACCTTATGGGTGCCACTGTTCTGGGGCAGAAGAGTGAGCTGGGACGGGAGGCGAACCACCCGCAATCCTAAAAATGGACCACGGACCTCAAAGTCGGGGGTGAGCCTGGGTGACCACGGAGGGGAAGAGCATCTGAGTTCCAGACTGTCTCATCTTTTCTCCCAAGGGGACACCAAGCCTGCTGGAGGGAGGGAGAGGGAGTGAGGGAAGGAGGGACGCAGGGCAGGACTCAGAGAACACGGCTCCAGGTAGAGGACACCATCCCAGCTGCTCAGGTTGGGCAGTGAGACCATTTGGAGACACACGAATGGTTTCCAACAAGGGAAACCTTGCAGGCTCATGGGGGCTTGGGGAAATGCGTGTGGAGGGCTGAGGTTTGGGGTCAAAATGGAATCAACGTCGATTCAGGAGTAATGCAGAAGCTATGATGGTAAGAAACACCCGAGGATGGGAGGAGCCTTGGAGACCCCAGCTCAGGCAGCCCCAGGAAACCCTGCTTTCAGGGCCACACGCCTTCGCTCTCTCACTCCCACTTGTTTCTCTCACAGTAAAAACACAGTTCCAATGAATCACCCCCATTCTAGCTCATTTCCTATCTCCCAGTTCTAGACATTTCCAGTAGGAGGGCTAACCTGGTGCCAAACAGCGACTTTTCCTGGTGTGCATGACTCAACAGAAAAAGTGTCTCTTGGGCTATTAAAAGAGTGGGAGAGGGCGGATCTAAGACATTTGGGTTCAAAGCAAATTATATAGAAACTAAGCAAGGACATGTCATTCTGGCAATGAACATTGCTTTCCCCAAATAACGAGACAGGAAAAAGGGGCTCTTTACTTGACATGGTGCACAGATGTTCCAGAAAAGGATTAACTGCTTCAGAACAATGCAAGCGAAAGTTGGCTTAAACAGGTTGATGTGCTGATGAACATGTGGAAGATGTGTTTATCCGTTAAACTCACATGTGCAAAAGAAAAGGAATCTCTTGACTTCCTTGAATGCACCTTATCTTGCTTGGAAGCCCCCGTCCCTGCTGATATGGGGACAGAACGTAAATCTGATCATGAAGGTAAGCCTGCCCATCTAGGGCAGATCCTCCTGGTACTGTCTTTGGCTACAGGGCCATCACACTCTGCAACCAGCTTGGATGATGCGAGTGTATTTACAAAGTTTTAATAGAAGCTAAAGAGACACCAGATGGATTACTGTTTTCACCCTCAACCCCACTCTGTCCCCCAGTCCCAGGCTGCCACAGCTGACATTGCCAGTGGGGTTGAACAGACAGAAAACACAGGCAGAGGAGGACACGGGGAGGGGAAGAAGATGCACTGCCAGGCAATTTTAGAAGTAACTGGCTAACAACAACACTGAACCTAGAGGCAGCCTCAGGATCTTTCTAGACACCATGCCCAGGGATTCACGACTGAACCAGCTGCAGCGGGCACAAGAGAGGAACCCTCCCTGCCATCCCAGGAATGGGCAGCAAAGCGTCTTGGGATTTGGCAGGTCTGGGTTCAAGTCAGGCTCCATCCCTTATCACTTGTATGATCTCTGACAAGGTATTCATCTCTACTTCAATTTCCTCACCTGTAAAATGGGAATAATAAAACCAGCCCCTGAGTACTAGGTAGATTAAATGAGATTACAAATAGAAAGTGTTTATCAGAATTATTGCATTTAGTAAGCATAATTAAATGGTGCCCATTCTTATACTGTAATTGTTATTTTTCACTTAAATGTTGAGATATATAACTTTTAGAATTTATAAATTTAGAGATTCTAAGAGACTGGATTAGTGCTATGAAATCTTTGTACATTCAAATGCTTTTTCATTTGTCCAGAAAATTCAGAACGTTATATGCTAACTAGTGAAATATAAATGAGAATGATCTGGGCTGATTTAGGTACATTTTAAGTATGAAATTTTTAAGGCCAGTACGGTATGGTAATTTTCCTGAATAAAAAGCATACCTTTTGCATCAGGTCTTTTACTGGACACAGAACACGTGCTCAAAGGCACATGACTATCTCATATTATAACACCTATTATTCACTTTTTCAAGTAATCTAGTGGTTCAAAGTTATCCCATAATCTTAGATCCCATAAGAAAACTGCATTTTATGCACTCTGAATAATGCTATGAAAAATAATATCACTGATGCTTTCCCCCATGATATTATGAGCAAACAAATAGTGTATGTACTATTCATCAATCAACACTAAGTCACGTTACCTGCTAAAAAATGAGAGCACAGTTTCGTACATCGGAATTGTCTGAGCTTTGTTGTTTAGTTGCAAGTAGACCCACAAAAGAAGTGTTTTCAGAAGGTGAAACTCGCTAAAAGTAAACAACCTGGCCAAAATAAAAGATTGAGAAGTAATTTTAGGAACAGCCAAAACCACACTGTGTGTAAAAAACTGAAAAATTAAAAGTGAGTTTAGGAAGGAGGCGATACCACCCTGAGTCTGTAGGTGCACTCACATACAGAGATATCGAGTGACTTGCTCAGGGTCACTCAGCTGGTAACCTGCATGGCTGGACCGTGAACCTCAAGTCACCTGTCGCCACCAGAGCCTGTGTTTTCACCCACTGGCTGTGCTGCTGTTAAACAATGGCCATCACTGAATGAGCTCCTACTAGGAGACAGTGTTCCCAAGGCGTTTCCGCACTTTTAAAATTTAATTCCACACAGCAACCCTGCAGTTGGGATATATTCCTTACTTTTATAGATGTGGAAATTGGACTGACCCTACGTTTATTTAAAAATTTAATGTTTTGTTCATCATGGGTTTTTTTTTGCATTAATTCTCACTGTAAAATATTGCATTAAAATACATTTTATCTCAATGACTGAGGTTTTTCATGCCCCTTAAATTTTGCACCTGAGGTGAGTGCCTCACTGGTCATATTCCAGTGCTGGCCCTGATTGAGGGCTGAAATGTGAATAACTTATCCAAAGTCACATAATTCTGAGGTCAGACCTGGGCAGGGGTCAGTTCTGCCCCAAACTGGCTGTGGAACCTCCTGCAGGCTGCTTACTGGCCCTGCAGCTGCAATACCCTCATCTGTAACATAGTGATTATAGCAGTTGCTCAGAGGATACTGTGACGGCTATGTGAGGTGACACGTCATATGATTTTTCTATTGCTGCTGTAACAAATTGCCACAAACCGAGTGGCTTAAAACAACACAAATTTACTATCTTATTGTTCCAGAAGTCCTAAGTATAAAATGGATCTCACTGGGCTAACATCAAGGTGTGGGCAGGGCCGTGCTCCTTCCTGAGGGTCTAGGGGAGAATCATTTCTTTGCCTTTTCCAGCTTCTAGAAGCCACTGGCATCTCTTGGCTTGTGGCCCCTTCCTTCATCTTTGAGCCAGCGGCACACCATCTTCAAACCTCTCTCTGGTTCTGACTCTTCCTCTTGCCTCTCCCACATTGAAGAATCCTGTGATTACATTGGGCCCACAAGGATTATCCAAGATAACCTCCCCATGCCAAGCTCATTCAATTAGCAACCTTAGTTCCATCTGAAAACTCAATTCCCCTTTGCCGTGCAACCTAACGTATTCGCAGGTTCCAGGGCTTGGGATGTCGACATCTTTGGGGGACCATTATTGAGCTGACCACACATAGAGCAGTGCCTGGGCACAGTAATGGGCTCAGGGGGGCAGCAGCTCTGACTCCTGGGTGGCAGGGCTCCGAGTGGCCCACCGAGAGGTCTGGGTCCTGGCTCCAGAGCCCACACTGTGCCTGCAGCAGCAGGAGACATCTCATCAAGGAAGAAGGGATGAGGAGGAGTGGGGGCTGCTCTCCACGGAATCAGCTCTGTAAAGGATGTTTCCCAAACAGGTCCTCTAAGAGCCACCGATGACTTGGTTCTCTGAGTCATTTCAATGTTTCTTAAACCCATTGATATTTTCTGTCTCTGACCACGGAGATGCACCCTGGCTTCAAAATATATCACAGCCTCTTCAACCACCACTTTAGTGGTCACGGTGGGTGGAAGCCAAGCTAAACCGTGACTCAAAGAGCAATGGGAATGTCACCCTCCTGCCCCTCTCGCTATTTCTGGACACAGTAGAACGGTCTCTTTCCTCTTATTTTTTTTAGGCACCTACAATGCGTGGGCGTTGACTCTGGCCAGACAGTGACCAAATTTGTCACTGTCTGGGCAATAACAGTGAGCCAAGAGGGGAGACGTCACAGAACCACTTGGTATGATGTCCCCACAAGGAACTCTTCAACTGCTGGGCTGGGGAGCTACGTGTCTTCTGGTGCAGAACCCACGCTTGAGGTCCTCAAGCCCAGAAGGTTCTTTGAGATCTTACCAAAGAGGAGCTTACCAACACAAGGGGAGTAATTGGGAGCTCCATGAATCAGAACCCTGGTTTTACTTTTATGATGAAGGGTAATTATTGAAATAAAGCCCTCTGTCTTTAGGCCAAGTATTAGTACCCTAAAGTATGAGTTCCTACAGGAAATAATCACGCTGAGGACATTCAAACATATTTTCATTTACCTAAGAGCTCTGATGATCTGAATCAAGATGGAACTCAGAGAGATCCTAAACTTCCCTCCAACACAGGCGAACATCTGGGCTGTTCTACATGTGTTTATTGGGGCTCACAAGTAGCCACTGGGATGTAACTGGTGTAAAAATGCCTTTAACAAGACATTGTCCTCTATCTTTATTGAGAAAACTGTGTATAAACAATAAAGATCTCCTTTTGAACACAGACCACAGAGAAAGCCGTGCCCAAGTGAACAAGAAAATATGAACAAGGATGTCCACTGCAGCTCTGATTGTCATCGCAAAAATGAAGCAAAATAAAACAAAAGGCCATTAGGAAGGGAATGAAAATACTGTTGTCTATTCATTCATCAGAGCCCTGTACAACAATTAAAATTTAAGATGCTAATTAGGTACATACATATCAATACGGCGAGAACACATCGCGTGATGTTAGTGAACAAAGTAAGTTGCAGGAAGTCACAATCACTGCAATCACTATGAGAAAGTTGATTTGAAATTTAAACCTTTGCAAAACGAGACTGTGCATTATTTTTGCATGTACATGTATGTAACAAGAATAAAATCTCATGGACTGGATTCACACAAATCCTCCACTTTAGGGAGGGAGGGAGGCCAAGAGGAAGGAAGGGGAATAGGGCTGGGCGGGGGGTTGGGCGGAGCACACAGCTGACTTCTGCTTTCTTGGTCATGTTTTATTTCTTAACTTACGACAAAATGCTACCATCTGTTCATTTGGGGAGGTGGGTCCAATTGTGTTTTGCATTATCCTCCTACCTTTGTAACTTTTTTTTATAATCAAAAATATGACCTTCCATGTCCTTATTGATCTTGACCATCAATAAGGAATAAGAAAGCTTGGAGCAGAGCACACCAGTGGGCTGGTAATGACCACGGGCATCGAGGCCACTCAGACCTGGGTTCAATTCCCAACCCTCTTGCTGCGTGGCAGAAGCAATCCTTTCACATCCTATAATCTCCATTCCGCAGGGGAAAACACAAGGAATACCTCCCTGGGTTGCTGTAAGAATTAGACCTGAAAACCCACTCAGCGTGTTCCGTATACCCCAAGTGCTTCATAATTGATAGGTATTGTTATTATTAGCCAGAGAAGCATTAGCTGCAGGAAATACTGTTTGAGAGGGCTGCCCAGTGGTGTTCCAAATGCCGTGGAGGACACGGTGGCTTTTCTCAGGGAATTCCTGAGCCCTCGAGACTCTTTGCATCATAGACAGGAAGCCTGGGGGTGGTGGGACACGTGCCCCCCGGGCTGCAGGGCAGCCTTTCGTGCAGGTAGAACTAGACAGCCCTCTGAGTCCTCCATTCTCCTAAGTCTACAAGGAGCTTGGCTTCCAGAAAAACAGAATTCAGAATGAAGTTTTCATAATATTAGAATGAGTGAAACAGGGTCACTGAGTGGTGACCTTTAAGGAGAAAACTGACTGAAAACCAGAGGCCCAGGAGGTCAGGGAAACTGTGTGTTTTACCACAGGTCATTTACAAGATGGAAAGAAAACCCAAAGGAAGATGAAGTCAAAGGGACTTCGGATGGGGAAGGTAAATGGCCTTGAAGTTGAAGCACCTGCTGAGACAGATGTTGTTCCGACAAGGCTTAGAGACCCAAACACCACGCCCACGAGCGAGGGATGCCTCACAGTCTACGCTAAGTGGGGGCTGAGGGACTCTCCATCCCTGACCCCGGGCTGGCCTTTCCACACAGATGCCCTGGGGCCATGTGACTTCCCCGGACAACCCAGCACTCGCTGAGTTCTGTTTGCTGGGAAACCTGGCCTCTGTTACAAATGAGGAGACGGTGCAGCAGTGAGGGTGGGACCTGGACCTTGGAGCCCGGAGCCCTGAGTTCGAGCCTAGCCCTGTCTTTTATCATTGCTCTTATCTTAGGGACAATAATTGTACCTACCTCACAGCACTGTGGGGATTAAAAGGGACAGTGCACACAGCACAGCACACACCCAGAAGCGCTCAGTAAAAGTTAATTCAGGGCTTCCCTGGTGGCGCAGTGGTTGAGAGTCTGCCTGCCAATGTAGGGGACGCGGGTTCGAGCCCTGGTCTGGGAAGATCCCACATGCCACGGAGCAGCTGGGCCCGTGAGCCACAATTACTGAGCCTGCGCGTCTGGAGCCTGTGCTCCGCAACAAGAGAGGCCGCGACAGTGAGAGGCCCGCGCACCGCGATGAAGAGTGGCCCCCGCTTGCCACAACTAGAGAAAGCCCTCGCACAGAAACGAAGACCCAACACAGCCATAAATAAATAAATTAATTAATTTTTTAAAAAAAGTTAATTCACTCAAAGGTCCTTTCTTAAGCAGGTGTGGTCTGTGGTGTCAGGTCCACCAGCCACTAAGATGAGGAGCCCGAGCCTGGTAAATTTCTAACCATCTCCCCGGGCACTGGGTGTGGCCCAAGGCCCCTCTTTCCATGCCCTCTGTTCCCCTCCTCCCTCCAGCTTCAAGGCAGCTGGACATCAACCAGGCGAGGAGAGTTCACCTCGGAAGACAAGACGGCAGCATGAGGTCCAGGAGCCCAGGGCCTGGTCCCTCCAAGGCACACGCGCTGACGACATGCCTGAGGCCCCACAGGCTCTCCCCTCCCTCCAGGGAGCCCGGCACTGTCTGTGAAGACAGACAGCTCCTGGGGTGGGGCCAGAGGAGCAGGACCCCGGGTCCACATCAGTCATGTCTCCCCAAACTTGTGAGTCTAGACGCTTGACACGTAATGTTCTTGACCTCTTTTCCTGCCCAGCCAGCCTTTTCTAGGGCGTATCCCATCGCTAACATTCTGGTTGTGGTCAGACATTCTTTTTCCCTTCCTTGGTTAAATGTTACCAGGGTGAGACAGCTCAGTCTTTCGAAGGGAGGGACAGTGTCATGAGAAGTCTAAGGGCTGTCATGTTTATCTTTTCTTCAAGGGTTGCACAACCTTTGCTCCACGGAGGGTGGGGAGCTTGCACTTGTGGAAAAGCCATGGAGAGCAGGGCAAAACGACCCTGGGAGCCCCCGGCTCCCCCCTGCCAGGGCCTGGCATTGCTCTTGGGGCCCAAGTTCCTGAGGTCTTCTTAGATAATACAGAGATTAGAGGTCTCCCTCAACACCAGAACCCAGAACGTTGTTCTACCAACCTCATTTCCCTGTAAGTCTGAGGGCATTGCAAGCTACTGAGTCAATTCAAACCAACAGGAGAACAAATCTTTCCAAGTCTAATTCTTGGAATTGGGACGCTTTCCACCACACATGCATGAGGAAACATTTATTTCCTAATATACCATTACAATTTTTCATAGAATTTTGTCTTCATGTTTGTAATTCACCCAAAGGGAATATCATCTTGGTAACTTGGCAGTGGGTATCAAGAACCTTTTAAAAAGTCCCCCAAAGACACAACAATTAAATGCAATACGTGGTCCTAACCTGATCCTGCACTGGAGGAAAAAAGATGCTATAAAGGACAGTGTCGAGTCAATGCATCACACTGTGTAAGGTATCACATCAATGTCAAATTTCCTGAAGTTGTTAACTGCATTGGGATTATATCAGAAAAATCCTCTTTATTAGGAAATATACATTGAAGCATTCAGGGGTAAGGGAACATGATATACGCAACTTGCCCTCAAAGGGTTAAAAAATGTGTGTTAATAGATACACACACAGATGCAAATGATAAAGCAAACAGGACAGAGATTGAACGAAGCAGGGTAAAGGGTACTGAGATATTCTTTGTACTTTTCTTGTTACCTAATTTGTTTGAAATTATTTTCAAATAAAATATTTTTTAAAATAGTAATAAAAACAAAGTCCTTTTGGCTTAGTAATTTCACTTCTAGGAATTCACTGTGGGAAAATAATCTGAGATGAAGATAAACATACGTTGAAGGATGTCAGGAAGGTACTATTTATATCAGTGAAACACTGGAAATAACCCAAAAGGCCAGGCGCTGGCCGGAGTCTAAGGAAAGCCCTGTGGTTGCCACGTGGGTAACACAGAGGAGCCGGATCGGCAGAGCCAAAGCCCCCTGGGTTAAAGATGTGATTGGAAGGGGGTCAGGAGCAGACCAAGACCCTGAGTTAGAGGGCCCTGTGCTGGTCCAGATGAGACACCTGGAAGGTTGGCCTCTGGCTGGTGCCCACGCAGAGGCCCACAGAGACGGGTTGCACTTGTGCGGGAGGATGAAGTGGTCTCCCAGGGGCTTGAGCAGCTCGTCAAGGAACATTGGGCGGGAGGTGCAGTAAAGGGCAGGGCACCAAGAGCTGGGTTTTAGCCTTAATTGTCAGTGAGGTCATACCGGCAGTGGAATGTCTGAGTCTAGAGCTGTTCAGGGCTGGAGATAGAAACTGATTTCGGGGGCTTCCCTGGTGGTGCAGTGGTTGAGAATCTGCCTGCCGATGCAGGGGACACGGGTTCAAGCCCTGGTCTGGGAAGATCCCACATGCCGCGGAGCAGCTAGGCCCTTGAGCCACAATTACTAAGCCTGCGCACCGCAACAAGAGAGGCCGCGATGGTGAGAGGCCCGCGCACCGTGATGAAGAGTGGCCCCCACTTGCCGCAACTAGAGAAAGCCCTGGCACAGAAACGAAGACCCAACACAGCCATAAATAAATAAATAAACAAATAAATAAAAATTAAAAAAAAAAAAAAGAAACTGATTTCGGGGTGAGAGCTTTTTCCTTTTTCCCTTTTCTCTGGTTTCCAAATTTTCCACAATGAATGTGTCTTAATATTGACAGAATTTTAAAACATTATTTAGGCAATTAATTAATTACCAGGTGGGTAATGAGACAGTGGGCACCCCGAGGGTCCCTATTCTGATGAATAGCACCCCTCCCCATGCCCGAGCACAGTACCCACGTTTGGGCCCCCCCGAGGCCAGGCTGTCCAGGAGGGAGGGACGTTTGGGACGGAGAAAGCACTGCACACTGGGCATGTCCAGCAGGGGTGTGGGTGCAGGCCCCCCTAACACCTCCCTCCCCCCATCCCAGGGGAAGCTCGCTGGGAGCCAGCTCTGACCTGGGGGACCTCAGCACTTTGTGCAGCAGCTCCTGCGGGATTTTCCGGAGGTGGATCTGTGTCCCCACCAGAGGGACCAAGTTCGTCTCCATCCACTTCTCGCAGGCAGTGGTGAGCGGCTCTTCCTTGTACTGCGAAGGCAAGAAAAGCGCATGGAGAAAGGAGTCCCTGAACTCTCAGCGCCCTCTGCTGGAAGGCGACGATGCTACACGCGTGCTCTCGGGAAGGCCGTGCTGCAGCCCTGCTCAAACCGCTTCTTCACAACAGAAACTGCAGCAGATAACGTTTTCTGAGTGTTTGCTATGCTCAAGGCACTGCACTAGGTTGATTCAAATCAATCCTCACTGCTACCCTATGAGGTCGGTTCATTATTATTCCTATTTTACCGAGGGAAAAACTGAGGCTCCAAGATTCCTGCTCTTGCCTGAGGTCACACAGCTAGGTAAGTGGTTTGCCACAGGGCTTGCAAGCTGAAATCTCTGAACTGAGGTCTGTGACTGATCACAGACGCTCCCGCCTGCTTGGGTCTCAGTTTTCTCCTCTGATAATGAGAGTGTTAGATTACATCATTTACTGCCAACCCTGACACCCTGACTGAGCCCAGGGGGGACGAATTTCCCTCAACCCCACCAAGAATGTCCTGGAATGTTGTCTGCTGTTTTGGCGAGAAACGCTGGCTTTCCCCTCCCCACCCCCTCGCCCCCCAGATGAAAGCTTTTCTACCTTTTGGAGTGTTAAAATATTCTTTTAAACATAAAATGATTTTTAAAGATTGTTCACTTGGCACTGTTAGGTTGGTGGCATCAGATTTTTTGGAGCTGGGCCTGGTGTGTGAAATCCCAGAGTCTGGGTGCTCCTGAGGGCCCCCCAGGTGCCACGTGCCCTGTGCAGGTCACTCTCACCTTGCAGCCGGCCAGGTAGAAGTTCTTGATGGTGCCTGGCGTGAGTCCGTTCATCATCGTGGTCACACACCTGCAGAGAGACAACTGCTGTTCCTGGAGGCCCCCAGGCTGCTTTTAGGGAAGTGGGCAGCCCCAGAGGTTTTCCCTCAACTCTGCGCCGGCAGCAGAGACCTTTCAGGGAAGGGAAGGAAAGGAGCCTTATTTTAGGGATGTGGACATTTGGCTGGAGGACAAGACCGGCAAGGCTTGTTGCAAAGAGCCCTGGGCTGAGGGAGGTGAGGCCTCAGGTCAAATCATTCTGAAGGAAACAACGTAGCCTTGGCACCAGGGAGAAGTATTACTGTTTAGAGATTAAGCACCTAAAGGTGCCTTACTGAGTTTTAATTTTAGCCAGGGTGACCATTTGCTTGCCCCCCTGCTGGAGGTATCTTCTTCCTGTACAGACCATTGCGGAGCTGTAGAGGGGCTTCCAGACCTGTTCCTCTCTGTATGAGAGTAGATTCAAAAAGCAAGTTTCTGATGAAAATCTCCGTCCTTTTCACGACTAGGCGTCATTTACTTGCTTCACTTACTCATCAAAGATCTATTTACTGAGCAGGTACTATGTGCCAGGCACCCTGCGAGGCCCTTGGGTTACAAAGAACAAAGCCAGTGGGCCCAACACACGTTAAATAAACATTTAGACGTGTAACCACATTATTACAGTTGTGTTAAGGGTTAAAAAATCAAAGAACAAGGTGCCATAGGAATGTGAAAAAGGGGGAATCTGACCTAGTGGGGGGATGATCAGAAAAGTGACATTTAAACCTTGAAGGAGGAGAACAAAGAACTGTTCAGACCAGGAATTGGGAGGCCAGCATTCCAAGAAGAGGAAACAGGATGTGCAAAGGCCCTGAGGCAGGGACAGGGGCCGTACTTTGAAGGAACATCAAGGAGATGCCAGATGCAGTGCAGTGAGGGGGAGCAGGACTAGGAGATGAGCTGGGGTGGGCAGGGTGTGTGGTGGGGTGGATATGCTGGGTTAGAGTTTCAGTGACTCACCTGTCACAGCTGAGATTAGTCTCCAGCACAATTTTCTTAAGGCATGTTCATGTCATCAAACAGGGCACCAGAGAATAGCTACTGAGCTCTCATACAGAAGCAAAATCTTGAACTCATTATTACTCAATGGTTATCCTAAACTCAGTTGAGATACATGTTGCTCTTGGACAAAGGCTTAAAGGATATCTGGTAAGTCTTGCACATATTCTAAAATGTATTCTTCAATTAAGCCAGATCAGCAGAGAGCTGAGGAGCTCATTACCACCAACACCCACACCCCTGAAGAATAGCTTTTACTCTGTTGCATTTTGAAGTGAAGACTTTGCCAATATCAAGAAAGAACATTATTAAATTTATCGTTGTATTTACTCTGTGGATATAGTTGAGGACATTGATCATCACATCACTCAATGTCATCTGATGAAGACACCCAGGGTTTTATCTCCCAAGTCATTTTTTGGTTTCTTTGTTTTATCTAATGTCATTGATCAGGTTTCCCTTTTCATATTAGCTGCTAGGGAGCTCACAGTCAAAAGTTATAGAGTGTAGGTTTGGTTATGTAATTTTAGCTTCTCCAGCCTTGTTTTCCTTTCTCCTTTTTCTTTTCTTTTCTTTTTGAACAATTTGTGCCCTGTTATTTTATGTATTCTTTTAAGCCACCAAAAACTTTTACTAGAACAAAGCAAGAAATAATGAATGAAAAACAATCTGGTCATGGTTAAGGCACTTTACGCCCCACCCTCCTTGGATCCTAGGATGGCCCCTTCACCACAGTGAGACTGATCATACCCATTATAAGGAATTGTCCTGAGTACTGGAAAAATCTGTGCTGGGTAAACACCAGACTCTGCTGTCATCTCTCAGGCATGCTGGCAGGTGAGATTGCTGAGTCCCGTCAATTCTACATCTTCACCGTCTCCTGGAAGACCTGCCCCCTCCCCTCCCTTCCCACTTCCCCTGCCTAGTTCAGACCCTCCTCTCTCTCACCCAGGCCTCTGCACAGGTCTCCCTGCCCACATCAGCCCCCCGCGTCCCCACCGCATCCTGAAGGTCTCAGCCCAAAACACAGAGGGGCTCTGGTCACTCTCCCCGCCCAAGCTTCAGGTTCTCCTCTGCTGGCAGAACCACATAGAACCTGCTCACATGGCCTTTGAGGTCTGCATGACCTGAACTCACCCTAACTTCCCCACCCACCTTTCCCTTCATCTTTCCACACCCCTCCCCAACTCCAGCCGCATTGGGTCTTAGTGGCCAAGCATGTTCCAGTTTCTATGCTCTCCTCTGCCTGAAGTCCTCTTCTCTCTCACCCTTTGACAACTGGCATCCTTTCAGGCTCAGCTCAAGTGCCACCTCCTCTTGGAAGTCTCCCTGATTGCTTCTCCTCACATGCTCCCTCTGCTTTGATTTCCATGACCTCCTTCTGCCTGATACCTCTGCTTCCTCCCAACACTCCCCCCTTGAAACTAGAGACTGCCAGGAAGCAGCCCTCCCAGCATAAATTCATCCCCCGAGTGTCTCCTCTGTGCCAGCCTCTGTGGCTGTTTCTGGAAATACCTGCCATGTACAGACAAAACTCCTCTCCTCCTGGGGCTCCTGGCCTCCCTGTGAGCCGAGCTCACCAATCAGCAAGGGAGAAACCAGGTGTGAAAGGGCCTGTGTGCGAGGTTCAGGTCCCACACCTCACCAGGCACAGTGTTCTTTAGGAGCGGGTTTTTGCCAGTAGAGATGCACGGGCAGAATTAGCTGGGTTTGAAGTTGGGATACAGAAATCAGTGCTCCAGGAGGCTGACACCTTCACCTGTGCTCCCCCTTCTCACTGGCAGACTCACTGGCTGGGCTTCCCAGACTGGAGGACACAAAGCAAGCCCTGGGGCCACCCAGGCCACTTGCTTCTGGGCTCAGGGAGGGTGGGAATTTTCACTTGCAGAAGGTCTAAGGGCACCAGGCAGTTGCCCACAGATGGAGTTCAGGCCTGCATGGAAGGAAATGCCCTTTCAGCCCTGTGAGCCTGGAGGGACCCGTGACCCTTAGGGAGGTTGTGTGTGTGTGTGTGTGTGCGTGTGTGTGTGCGTGTGCGTGCAGGCAACAACCAACAACCATGATCCCAGTTGTGCCAAAGCAGACATTGATGCATGAGTCTAACAAACAGCCCTCTGTGTAACCCGCACGCACACACTTCATCCCCTAGAGATGGGCGGCCTCAAGTGTGCGTGATTCAGACTCAAGCAGCCATCTGGGTGATTTTTGCACTGGCTGGGGGTTCAGCCAAGATGACCTTTGGGATCCCATCCAGCACCTGGATTTGTGATGCTATCAGAGTGACCCGGGGCACTTCTGTTCACGCACGCACGCACGCACGCACACACACACACACACACACTGAGGCTTGCGCTGCCACACCCCTGCCAACTGTACCATCAGCCTCTCAAAGGCAGGCGAGACCCAGCCCAGCTGTGTGCCAGACCCGCCTGGCTCCGGCCTCGGATTCCAGCCCCACCACAATTATCTGTAGAATCTCGGGCAGGGCCCATCAGCCCCAGGCGAGCCTAGGTTTGTTCGTCAGTGGAATGATAGGCTTGGCTCAGTATCCAGAGCCCTCCCTGCTCCGGCATTCAAGACAAGGCATGTGAAGGAGGAAGGAAATGAAGCATCTGCCATTCTTGGTTCCACCCCAGATAAGCCAGGGCTACGGTTCCGGAAGGAAGGTGGGGCTTTGAATCTGGGCCTCCCGTAGGGCAGCTGAGGCTCACAGACAGAAGGTGGCCAGATGCCCCACCCCAAGAGGGAAGCTGGCCTTCCAGGTTTGGGGCCAGAGATATCTTCCTGCACGGCACCGGGAAATAGCCGCTCAGAAATGCGTGCGTGCAGAAGCTGTGATTTAGTAGTGATTATCAGTCACAAGGTTATGCGGAGCTGAAGTCATGTGACACACAATGGAAGGGGAGTGGGGATTCTCAGGAAAACCCAGACTTTACCCCATCACCTGCAGGGTCAAGGCCAGACTCCTTGGTTCTCCCTGAGACTCTACACGACCTGTCCCTGCCTGTGACGGCGGGCCTCCCATCTCTCACAGCCAGCGCCCCACCCCACAGTCTGGCCAGGCCGACACACTGGAGTGCCTTTTCAAGACGGGTCCCCTCTGCGTGTCTTCTGTGGCCACGTCCAGGCCTCTGAAAGCCTGCGTCCCTGGGTTCACGGGGCATCTGCATCCCCAACGAGGCTTCGAGATGCTCCAGATTGAGGATCTGGCCCAAGTCATTTCAGGTGCCCCCAGGAATGAGGCACCAACCCCAGAAAAATCTCTGGGATTGAATGTGGCTGTATGGATTCTATAGAAAGTGAGTTGAAACCTGCAAGGTTCCTGGAAGAGATCCTGCCCCTGCCTTTTACAGAGCAGCTGATGTCCTCTCTGGGCTAAGATGGGATGTTCGTTCATTCATTTATTCATTCATTCATTCCCTCAAATGAAGAAACTGAGGCTTAGGGTGGTGAAACAAGCCAGGCAGAGCATCCCTGCCCTAAATCTCCTCTCTGTTGAATTGCATCAGGAATTAGGAACTCGGAAGAGTGATAAGATACCACCTCTGTGTTCAGGACGTGAGTGCAGTAAGCACACATCCCTGAAAAAGCCCAAGAGAAGGGACAAAATATTCTAGAAAAATTAATCCCATCAGTGCTTTTCCATTTGGTTCATTTACCTTCCATAAGCATTAATGGCCGACTCAAACTTGTGTTCTATGCAAAGTAACCCCAGATGTCCCAGCCCACGGAAGAGGGATGCTCCGTGAGACGGGCCAGGGGGGCCCCTTTGGATCCCACCTGGGGCTGGCCCTGGCCGCGCCTGGCCATGGTTCCTTACCTTTGAAACAGGCTGCGGAACTGAAGAATGTGGGCTGCAGCCAGCACACCCAGCACGTCGTCCACGCTCACCTTTACCTCGCGCAGGTAGAGATTCTTCAGGGCCACGGCGAAGGCTGGGGAGGCAGCATCGAGGGCCAGCCGTCAGCGTGGGGCTCTGCAACCCCGCATCCCTCACGCACAGGTGCCCTCCCGGCTGGATGAGTGTCCCTGAGCTGGGGGTCAGGGATGCATTAGACAAAAGGCAACAGCTCTGACCTGGGCGCAGATGCTGCCTGGGTTCCCAGCCCCACAAAGGAGTTGAGGATGAAGCTAAAGAACATGGAGCTCCTGTGAAAGAATCTTCTGTGAGCCTGTCCTGAGTCTGTGCCTCAGGGGTTCTGTCCTAACCTGGGGTCTGTGACCTGTGCGGGGAGGTGGCCACCCCAAGGTGTGCCCAATGCTGTGTGCATGAGGTGTGTTTTGTGTTCTCTGGAGATGACATCATTACAGCAGGTTTTCCTCAGAGTCTGGGGTCTTCAGAAAGGTTAAGGACTCCTGGGACGAGCCAGGATAAATTTGCT
The DNA here is from genome assembly GCF_009873245.2 of Balaenoptera musculus. Taxonomy (NCBI): domain Eukaryota; kingdom Metazoa; phylum Chordata; class Mammalia; order Artiodactyla; family Balaenopteridae; genus Balaenoptera; species Balaenoptera musculus. Next base: position 9,481,379 of record NC_045800.1, read on the forward strand.
AGTCCGTGGACTCAGCTTATTCCGAGTTCCACCTGATCCCCAATAGCGCTGTAGTGCAGTCCCATGGGCTCTGAGGACAACTGGTGTGGATAATTATTATGTGGATAATTTCCTGATGGCACGTGACAGCACGGTGCGTTAACACCTGTTAATAGGTGTTTCTAGGCAGCCGGGATGGGATGGGGAGGGGCTGAGCCCAAGGGAGCCCCCTGGGGGAGGTCTCTGCTGCCAGCAGCCAGCCAGGGAGGGGCCCTGGTGGGAAGGGGCGGGTCAGTGCTGCCTACGGACAAGGGTGGGCCTGAGAGCTTCCCTGGGCATCTGCGCCCAGAAAAGCAGTGACATCTTCCCTGGGTCTGTCTGGGTAGCCTGCCTCTTCCTCCCTCCTCTGCATTCCTCTCTCCTCTTTACAAGGACGAGGACCTCTCTTTAGCAGAATGCCCCCTTCTTTTATTTCCCTACATTGTGCCAGCCTCCTTCCCCTCCGCCCTGTGCTGCTCAGCTATTTTTAATAAGGAGGCACTGAACACCGTGTGCCTTCAGTTTGGGGTGTTTTGTTTGTTTTTCAAATCTGAGAGGCAGTTTGTTCAACGACACTCTCAGAATACAAGGACAGGTGCACATTACCAGCTTCGGTGACCAGAGGGTCATTGATCTTCAAGGAAATGATCATCTTCTTTATGGGGCGTTGTTCTTTCATCTTCCCGGGCAGCTGAGCTAGCGAAGGGAACGGGACGAGGGCACACGGGTGTGACAGCCACAGTGACCTGCGCAGGTACAGCGTGAGGCCCCACAACCACTCGCGCAGCCTTGATCTTGGCGTGGATCACGCTGCATTTTGTTCATTTCTGTTTGCTTGTTGGTTTAGTGGATGCATTGTTGAAATGATTATTTGTTTTGAAATAGTTGAAGACTCACAAGAAGTTGCAGAAAGAGTACAGAGAGTTCCCGTGTCCCCCTGGGCCAGCTTCCCCGATGATCTGACACAGCCACTGTGACCGTCGCGACCGGTACACTGATGCTCACACTGACACAGAGCCCCCTCCCCCTCTCCCTCCCTCCCCCCCTCCCCCCTTCCTCTCATTAGGCTGTGAGCAGCGAGAGGGCCAGCGGCGGGTCTCCATCATCCCTGCGCCCCGAGCACCTAGCTCAGGCCTGGCACCGGGCAGGAGCGCAAGGACCATCAATGGAAGGATGAGTGCGGGACCCAGGCGTCCTCCCAGCGGCCCCTGAGACTTTGCCCCACGGAGCTCCAGACAAAGGACCCCCGCCACACAGGGCTTCCAGGAGGAAGGGAAGGGGCAGCCCACATCACCGCCAGCCTCCATCCACACTCCACTCAGAGTTACTCTGAAATGTGAGTTACGACACACGGTGCCCTCAGGCCTCCAGCGGCGTCCCACGCCTTTGGCACGAAGCCAGAGCCCCTCCAGCGGCCCCAAGACCCTCCCACTAGTCTCCAGTTCACTAGGTCCCAAACCTGCCTCTTCGTGGTTTGTTGCCCAGGAGATTTGTGGAGCTCCCTCTCTTCCCCATCAGGGGCCCGCCTGACCCTCTGCTATGGAAGGGAGCTCCACACCACCACCTCCCCCGAGACTGGCTTTATGTTCCCTCCTGGACCAACCACCTGCCAATACACCGAGTATCTGTTGGTTTACGATCGGCCGGGCAGGCACACTGGACGGTGAACCTGCCACCCCACCCCAGGCCCCACACAGTCTGGCACACCCTGGTGCTCAGTAAGTATTGGCCGAATCGATGGATGAATGGATTCCATGGCCAGTGAGCTCAGGGTGCCAGGTCATGCAAGTGACATGAGTCAGGAGCCCAAAGTATGTCACAATTTGCAGCTACAAAGAATGCAGAAAAAAGAGAACAAAGGGCCCACTTCCCTCAGGCAAACAAGGCCATAGAGGCTTCCCTCACCACATTCCCAGCACCTGGCTCTGTTCAGGCTCTCATTCGGCCAGTGTTTATTGAGCACCTACTAAGTGCCAGGCCCTGTTCCTGGCTCTGGCTCACTTTCCTCCCCTGGATCTCTGCACAGCCTCCCCTCTGCCCCACTCCATTCTGTCAGTCACCCCCACTGGGGGCAGTAAACAAGAGGATGCTGGCAAGTGCCTGACACGTAGCGGGTATTCAGGAGGCATCGTTAGGATCATTATGTATCACACGATTTCTCATGCTTTATCGTCACTTCAAGTGGGCTCGTCTGTCCCCCACCCCCCGACATTAAGTTCCTAGCACAATGCCTGGCACAAGTTAAGTACTGAACATCTCTTGAAGGGAGGAAGGAATATTATCAGCTAGGTCAGAGTACGTGGAAGACAGTTTCTGTAAGTAAAACTTCACAATCTGATAGGAAAGTGCTAATTTGATCATATGCTTCTGAGGTGCCCCCAAACCAAAGTGGTTTGTTTTTAGTAAAAGAGGGTCGTTTGCTTTTGGATCCTCCTAGAGAATAAACACATGCTGCTATGGTACAGCCGATCCTGGACTCTGGGTGGAATGAACATGAACGTGAGTGGCTAGGACAGCCCCGTGTGGCCAGCACAGGGTCGCTCCAGGGGAGCTGTGTGTCCTCAGCAGCCACCACTCCAGGGCTTGGTCAGAAACTTCCTCTGCTGCTAACCCCAGGAGAATGATGCTTATGTTCTCAGGAACAGAAAAGCAATAACTGTGAGATGCGTATAGAAACCATCATCGAAGGCACATGAAGGGCTGGGACTGTACCCACTGAAAGCCTTGGAGACACGAGTCCCAGGGTCTGATGCAGTTGGTGGTGCCTGCAGGGGAGACCCCGGGAAGCTGTGACAGCCCAGGCACTGAGGTTTCATCCCTGCACGTGACATGATGTCCGCCAGCCGGGCCCAGCCTCTAGCAGGGTGCTTGGATTAGAGCAGCTGTTTTAGTAGGGCCAAATCTAAGTGGGACCATTCTAGACTTACTAAAAACATGACAACTCCATTTTTCCCTTCCATATTCTCTTGATTTTCATTGTACTCAGTGTCTGGACCCCAGTGGCCTTTCACTGGTTGCCCAGGAAGAGCTGTGATCTGGGCACAGGGGCCATGGGAGAAAGAGCTCAGTCCCACGACTGAAGACACTGGGACAAAGGCTCAGGAAGATCATAAGTGTGAAGCCTGTTACAGTTCTGTGGGGATGCCATGGCCTGCTCTTGGCTCCCAGCTCGGCCGGGAAGGGCTGAGTCAGAGGCCCTGTGGCCGGGAAGATGCCGGCAGACAGCCAGGCTCTCTCTTCCGACCGGGGGCTCCGGCAGCCCGTCTGGCTCCAGAATATCAGAGCTTTACTGCCACGTCCTGGAAATGCAATCCCATCCTGACTGGCATGCCGGCTGCTTGGGAGACCTTGAATTTTCCATGGCACCTGCTTATGAGTTGTCCGGAGACAATGCCAATCTATATGACCTGAGAAGAAGTTGGCAAGGCTGCAGGAGAGGAACTTATGGGACAGATAAGGGGCAGCTGGGGATTATTAGGATTCAAAAAAGAGAAAAAGAAAGACGTGACCTAAATACTTTTGGATATGAGGTGGCGTTAAGAAAAGAGAAAGAAAAGGAAAAGAAAAACTGAAATTGATGTACACTTGTAAACCTCCAACCAGCAGACTTAGAGCCAAACAAGCCACAGATGTCAGAACTATGCCTTCTTTCTAGAAAGCCCATCAGAAGACTCAACACAACCCACTTTCTCTTCTCAAAGAAGTAGGGAGGGCCTCCATCATAGCTGGTGGACAAGAATGGGTTATTATGAGAACAGAACTGACATTTACTGACTACTCACTATGTGCCAGGCGTTATTCTAGAACTTCACACCTGTTACCTCCTCCACAATGAAACACAATAAGAACCGTTATCCCATTTTATAGCCGAGGAGACTGAGGTTAATCCTGTAATGAGATCACACCACGAGCCTTGCTCTTAACTGCCAGAGTGACCGTGGTCCCCAAACAGATAACCAAACGCCAAGCTGGGGTCTCTCTAACCAGAGAGCCCTTGAAGGTCCTGCTCTGGGTGAGAACGTACCTGGCAGAAGCTTCTCCAGCTCCTTCTCAGGGTTTGCGTTGCCCCGGGCCAGGGCCATCACGTAAAGCTTGGTCAAGGTCTTGGACTGAAAAAGCTGGGGCTGATGGAGTTCCCATCTGAAGCCAAGGCATTCGAGAATCACACCTGAGGAGAGGGAAGGATGCTGAGCAACAGTTTAACGACACCCCGACCTGAAGATGCTTTCACTCTTTCTCCCATGTACTCCCCGTCCATCCCGTTATCGAGCAAACGAGTGGGCAGGCGGCTTTGCTAGGCCTTTCAGGAACAAAGTGCCAGCCACGGGGAGCTTCCTGGCTCCCAAGCGGATACGATTGGCACAAGGTAACTTAGAGAGCGGTAAACGTCCACCAGAGCTGCCGACCAACAGAGGCACGCAAGCTGCCCTCCAACTTGAGGACTGGAAAAAGCTTCGTGGGGCAGGGACGCTGGCTGTGACACTCTTGGAGGGGGCCTCACCTTGCCTCCCCCATTGCAGTGTTTCCTAGCCTCGGCACTGTTCGTATTTGGAGCTAGATAATTCTCTGTGGAGGGGTCTGTCCTGTGCTGTAGGATGTTTAGCAGCATACCTGGCCTCCGCCCACTGGATGCCAGTATCACCCGCCCCACCCAGGAGTTGTGACAACCCAAAATGTCTCCAGACATTGCCAAATGTCCTCTGGGGAGCAAAATTGCTACCTGGTCCCCTGTTGAAAAATACTGGGCTGTTAGTGTCTAATTATTACCCACCTGAATGGCATAGAAAAAACCCCATCACCAGGGAGCAGAGATCTCATCAGCATTGCTTTTCTCGAGGGAATGGAGATCATCAGAAAGCCCAGCTCACAGGCATGAAATGGGATTACAGTGTGAGGAGGGTTCCTTGCAAACTGTAAAGGGCTTTATGCTGGGGAGTCTCACCCGGGGTGGCGTAGATGGTAAGAAAAAAAGAAGAGACTTGAATAGGAAGGTAGATGGAGGATCCAAGGATGCCTGGCCAGGTGAGACATGAGAGGCTATGGGCAAGGGGGGCTCTGCAGGCTGGACCCCTGAATTAGCACAGAGCTGGGGGGAAGGGAGCCATGCTCGGGGTGATTCCCCCCAAACCCTAAATCCCAGCGCCGGACAGGACCTTGAGCTTCACTAACCCCATCTACGTATTTCTTGGCTTTGCTATTATTTTGACTGCATGACTTTGGGTACCTGTTTCCTCTCCTGTTATTATTATCGTTATTCACCAACTTTATGATATTGTTTGGTGCTGGGAGTTGAGAACCTGGGTTTTCATCTCAAATCTCCGGTCACCTCAGGTGACAGTCTGGCTATGCTGGATTAAAAGGAATCTTGCCCCATAATGGTGATTTTAGGCAAAGGCAGAATTGCGATGAAGTGTGTCCCCCGCGCCCCCTTCCGCTTTCAGAAGGGCAATGCAGGGCAGACATCACAACCAATCTGGAACTCTTTCTCCTGAGCCCAGAGGCGGCCTCACACTACTTCTCACTCCCCGCTCCCATCATCAACCAGAGTTGACGGGCGAGAAGAAATCGATTAGCCTCTGCCGGGGAAGGAGGCTAGCTCTGACCTCAGACAGTCACACCGTGGGGTGGGGTTTATCCAAAAAAGCGCCATCAAGAAGCTGACCTGTCCAGGCTCCTCATGGGGCTCAGTGAGCCTTTCCCAGCTGGACAGACCCGGTCTGACTCCTCATCCTACCTCAGATAAGTCTTCTTGGACGAGTGCAGATGTGGACATCCAAGTCATGACTGATTAAAGCCCAGAGGGACACAGAACAGCTGCCCCGGGCTTGATGGGCTTCTGCTTAGTCTTCCAATCCAAAGCCTATTTATTAACCTCGGTAGGTCTGTATTTATCATGGCCATTAGCATATGAAAATATGTTTGCCAAGCAGTTTCATTCATTGTGCATTTGGGAAATATTTACAGTCACCTATTACACGTGGGACATTGTGCAGTGGGCAGGAACAGAACTTACAGACTAGTGACCAGGCCTCTGGTTTGGTTTCCTTCCATAAAGACCATAAGCTACCCCTGAGGTCAGCAACATTCTGACGAATCCATTGGTGACAAGAACTCACCTGCCTCCCCGCTTTGGATGGCCTTGTTCTTCAAATTCTCAGGGAAATTTTTCTGAATTTGTGAAATGCATAACCTCAAGAAAAAATACAAACAAAAAATCCAGGCGTTAATACTGACATTTTTCTTCATCTGCAACATGTATGATTCCAGTGTAAGCATCCCTAAAGCATAAATGAAGCAGTCTTATCATATCTCTCCCTTTGGGACAGTTTCCTCAGGTCACTATGTGTCTGCCAATATGACAAACTGTAAGCTCTGTCTGATGACCGGCTCAAAACATTAATTCCGGTTTTCAGTTTGCGGGTAGATCTTACCAAGGAGGTATTTGAGGCTACATCTGGCTGCCTAAATGACACCTCTTTGGGTGAGTGTTTAAAATGGTGCCTAGCATATAGTAGGTGCTCAATAAATAACTGCTGGAGAAAGGGAGAGAGAGTCCTGGCATGTCTGGAAAGTTAACTCAGCAAAACTTGTGGTTAGGGTCATGCATGCCCCAGTCTCAGTGTGCCCACAATCTAAACACAGAATCTACTCTGAGGGAGTTCCCTGGTGGTCTAGTGGCTAGGAGTCTGGGCTTTCACTGCCGTGGCCCTGGGTTCAATTCCTGGTCAGGGAACTGAGATCCTGCAAGCCCTGCAGTGTGGCAAAAAAAAAAAAAAAAAAAAAGAATCTACCCTGAACTGAGCCCCAATCCTCTGCCAGGAAATGGCATCACCAGCCTCCAGTTGCCCAGGCCAGCATCCTGAATGTTGTCTCACCTGATCTCTTGCCCAGATCTAATGAAATGCCTTTTGAATTCATCCATCTCTCCTTGGGTGAATTCTTGCCCTTATTGCTATGATCTTCATCCAAGCCACCATTTTCTGCCCCCAGTCACTGCCAGTCTCCGGGCCTCCATGTGGTCCCCTCTGATGCACACCCCACACTGCAGCCTGAGGAGCCACCTGAAATGCAAATCTGGTCTTGCCTCTCTCCTGCGGAGAATCCTTCCTTGTCTCCCCATTGCTCCCGGGGGAAAGCCAACCTCCTTCACATGGCTAGCAGGCTTCTGCCTGTCTCTGCAATCTCATCCCTTTACACTCCCTGCTCCAGCCCTTTTCAACAGCCTGAACCCATCACCTCTTGCTTCCAGTCTCTTGGACACACAGCTCGCTCACCTTTTCACTGGATGAGCTCCTACTCATCCTTCCAGATAAGCTTAGTTGTTGTTTCCTCTGGGGAGGCTGGGCTGGTGGCCCTCCCCAGCCTGCCCTGGGATTACCCGTTAGAGCTCCTTCCACAGGGTCTTCTGGTCACCTGCTTCCTCACGTACCCTCTGCACCAGGCTCTGCGTCCCACAGAGTCGGCGTTTATTTACCCCGGCAGCCCTAGCACAGCCATCATGCAAGTGCTCGATAAATATCAATGCTTGGATGATGACAAAGATAAGACGCTTTTCCATAAACACTATATTCACCCTGCTAAGCAAGGAAATGAAACAAAACTGGAGTCACGTAGTCACAGCTTGAAGACAGTCATCCCAAGAAAGCCAACAAGCCAAGGGACACTTGACCACACCAGCCACTGTCACATTTGCCATGCTGTTTTCCAGTGATGCCAGAAATCCTCATGGGCCAGGGTGTATGCAGGAGGGCTTGGGTCGGAGAGCCTGTGTCCAGAATAATATTGACCACATGCTGCCCTTTCCAAGCAGAGATGGTGATTACAAGTGACTCAGCCTCAGGAAGGTGGTTGGCGCTTGAGTTGTTTATCCCACAGGAGCAGTGGGCCTGACCCAAGCCAGACTCAATCCCCCTGGTGGCTTGGGTCACACATCTGGGAAGAGCTGGCTAAGGTCAGGAGTTCAGACTGTGGCCTCAAAATGGAACGACAGACTTTGTCCTGTTGGGGCAATAGCCATGACCTCAACTACCCTCACAAACCTCACTGTCATCAGTTGAGCCAGGAGATGCCGGGCAACAAAAGTAACCACATTGCCTCCTCCTGGTGTATTGGCTGCTTGCCAAGATATACCATGTATCCTGTGGACTCTGTAGCTCCCAAAGCTGAGGCTCATTTCAGGACCATCGGAAAAGCCAATGGAACACATGGCATCTGTGAGTTGTCCTCTTCATCCTGTGGGACCAAGTGGCCTGGGATAAAGTGGGGATGCTGGGAACATGCCGTTAGTCTGGGGCTCACTACCTTGATGGGGAAACAGAGGGTAAAAGGGAAAGTCTATAAGTTTCTCATGGACATATGGACTTCCTGCGGCAGACCATCCAAAGGGCTTTTGACTTGATACCTTCAACATGCAAAACTCCAATTTGGTTTACTGGGAAGAGTCACGCAGACCTTGGGCCTGCCTCTGGTTCTTGGTGCTTTCCTCTGTAGGAGGGAAATGAGGACCACGTGGCAGTCACTGGGGGAGTAAAAGAGCTAGTGCTCGGGACGCCTGGCACTGAGCAGGCACTCTGGTCTCCTATCAGCTCTACACCGTGGATCATGGGTCTCTGGTCCCAGCTCTCCTGAAACTGCTCTCTGATAAAAATCTAGGGGTCCCTTCTTTGCATCCTTGCCTCTTAGCATGACCTCCTTCCAACCTCAGAGTGGACTTGGCATTGCAGTCAGAATGGGAAAAAACATGAGGCAGGGTCACCTTTTCCTAGTGCCCAAGCCCCCTAGATCAGCGGTCCCCAGCCTTTTTGGCACCAGGGGCCGGTTCCGTGGAAGACAATTTTTCCATGGACCAGGGCTGGGGGGATGGTTTCAGGATGATCCAAGCGCATTAAATTTATTGTGCACTTTATTTCTATTATTATTACACTGTAATATATAATGAAATAATTATACAATCCACCATAATGCAGAATCAGTGGGAGCCCTGAGCTTGTTTTCCTGCAACTAGATGGTCCCACCTGGGGGTGATGGGAGACAGTGACACCTGAAGTGTGTTGTTTATGTCTAGTCTACTCCGTAAGATGCAGCTTGTCACTTGCCACTCACTGATAGGGTTTTGATGTGTCTGCAAGCCATTGATTTATTATGGTCTCTGTGCAGTCAAACCTCTCTGCTAATGATAATCTGTATCTGCAGCTGCTCCCCAGCACTAGCATCACTGCCTCAGCTCCACCTCAGATCATCAGGTGTTAGATTCCCATAAGGAGCGCACAACCTAGATCCCTCGCATGCGCAGTTCACAGTAAGGGTCGCGCCCCTATGAGAATCTAATGCTGCCGCTGATCTGACGGGAGGCGGAGCTCAGGCCCTAATGCGAGCGATGGGGAGTGACTGTAATTACACATGAAGCTTTGCTTGCTCACCCGCAGCTCACCTCCTGCTGTGCAGCCCGGGTTCCTAACAGGCCACGGACCGGTGGCTTGGGGGGTGGGGACCTCTGCCCTAGAGCCTCCTTCCTCAGCCACACTCCTCCGTCCTGGATCTTTGGGTTCATATGTTAGCTGTGTCCACACGTACCAGAGAACTCCAGGGACAGTGAATGACACATGTTAATTGGGTGTTTATTTGCCAGATACTGTTCTAAGCTCTCAATGAATTATCTCATATAATTCTCATGGCAACTCTGTAAGACAGCATCCCCAATTTGCAGATAAAGAAACTAAGGCACAAAAAGGTTAGGTTGTTTACAAGGAGGTTAGCATTTCCTCATCTCCCAGGCCCCTTCTCCCCGTACTCCACACCCCAGTCCCAGTGGAAGGAAGCACGACGAAGACCAGGAACCTGAGGTTCCTGTATAGCATCTCTGAGTTATGGAGCCAAAAGCTCACTGCGTCATGGAAACACACAGACACAACCAGAAGTACTGGCCAGCTGGGCAGAACCTGGGGCACTGACGTATGAGAAGCACAATTACGTATCTGAAATAAATGGGAAGCTCAGAGCTAGTTAACTCAGCTTTCCACAGCCAGTGATGCTTTACAGAACTAGTAAAATATAGATAGGTCCAGCTCCCATCAAAGTCAACAGCGCTCCCAAGTGGAAGAAGCAACAATAACAGCGTCAACGGCAGGAACAGGCTTACTGGTTGGGCAGCCAGAGAGCTATGGGGAAGGTGCCCGTGTGTGTGTCGCAGGTACAATTCCAGACACCTCACACCCCTACCATCGACCTTGTTAGCTGACAAGTCTGAAAGTACAGAAGGGTTATCAGGAATAAGCCCTTTATTTTACTACTTAAATTAAATAAAACTTTTGTTATGCTTTCCAAGTTTATGTTTCTCACAATCACATGGAATAAATCCCCATTGTGAAAATAAAGAAAATAAAATTTTGTGTTTATTAAAGAAAATCAGCTCCTCCCACACTGTAGTAGACTGCACCCGTGGCCCCAATTACATACCCTTGTCCTGCAGGACTTCAAAGTTTCTCCCAACAGAGTTGGTGTGTATTTCCTGCCCCTTGACTTTGACTTTGGCCGTGTGACTTGCCTTGGCTGAGTGGACGTGAGGTGCAACTGGGCTTGCCCTCTTGCCCTCTGCCGTCACCAGGACAAGGACGTGCCCAGGCTAGCCCACTGTCTCAGGAAGAGGACGGGAGGCTTGTGGAGCAGCCAACCTGCCCAGATGGGCTGAGCCTGGGTCCGCTGACCGCTGGTACACGAGTGATCAGCCTGTCCTGAGTGCCTACCTGCCCTCAGCCTGCCTCCCGACCCCCAGCTTCCCAGCATCACCAAGGAGAGAGGCAGATCTGCAAAGCTTCTCCTGGGAAGAGAGTGCCCAGACCAGTCCCTGCATCTGCTGTGTTTGAGGCAAGGTGTTTTGATTTGGAGAAAGTGCTAAGAGGCAGAGTGACATATGGAGTCATTGGCTGGCAGAGCACAGGGCTGACACTCCCCCAAATGAAACCACCAGGATCAATAACTAAGACTGCTGCTTACGCTATAAAGATAATAGCTCTGTTTATTGAGCATCTACTATTTGCCAGGAACAGCACTAATCTTTTTTTAATGTACTGTCTGATTGAAGGTCACTCTTCAGGGGAGATGCTATTGTCACCATTTCACAGATGAGGAAACTGAGGCTCAGAGAGATTAAGCCACTGGCTGAAGGTCACAGAACTAGTAAATGGAGGAGAAGGAATTCCAACCCTGTCAAATAGACTACGTTTAATGGCCCAAAAGCCCAGCACCAATGGCCATCACCCCTCAGGCCACCATCCCCAGCCTAGCTCAGCGATTCTGCAAACCAAGTCCTGAAGACGTCTGCCCCCGCAGCCCAGCCTCCCTCCTCAGGTTTCTGGATCAGTTTGCCTATATTCCCAGGCCCAGCTCCTGCGCCTGTTTGCCCAGCCTGGCCCTGGTGCTAAAGAGCACAGCGAACTCTAAGACTTCTTCAGGGCTCTAACCAAACAAAATATAAAATAAACCCAAAATTGTTTAAGGCTATGAGTAACCAATGCCAAAAACTGCAACTCACAGCAATCAATTTTTTCTAAGCTGGGGTCATCAGAGAATTTAGAGACCAAACCCAGATAGGTTTTGGTTTATTCACATGTGTGTGGTGTAGTCATCGGTGGGGTGGGAGGCAACCGAGCAGGGCTGGCCGGTGGGCCTGGGAAGGGAAGATGTGGCTCCTCGCTCAGCAAACGTGGAGCCAGGAGCTCTTCCGTGCCAGGTGCTGCCCAGGGCACAGCCCACACTCAGGTAGGTGCTCAGGTAGGTCAGACGGAGTGCTCATAGGCAGATGTGCCAGTGCACGGAGGCAGTAGCATTCAGGCAGATCCGAAACGCCAGGGAAGCGAAGTGTTCCTTCTGCAGTGGGATCCAGCGCTGTGTCCCCAGGAGAGGCAAATAAAATCTCATAACCCGAAGAAGGGATGCTCTAAGCCAGCGGCTCGGAACACTTTGCGGGTGAGCGGAAGCTTGCTTCTCCCCGTGCTGGGCGGACACGCGCATTCGCGGGAGGGGTTCAAGCTCTGAGCCGGACCGTCTCACTTTGTTTGTCAACAAATCAGTTGATAAACTTAGAATCCTGTTAGGGTCCAAAGTTCCCAGTACAAAGGAAAATCTAGAAAAAAAATTCTCAGTCTCTCTGGACTTTAATCACCACCCACAGACATTCTCAGAGGAAGGTGTCACCCTGATCCTGTCCATCCCTAAGGGATGGTCCCAAAGGCAGCCTTCCTTGCAAATACCCAGGACAGCCCACCTGCCCAATCAGAGTTGCCCAACCATGGGGCACTTCCCAGAAGGGTGGCTCACCCTGCCATGGGCCTTTGGTCTTCCTACCTGTCTGGGTTCTTCAGAACTTCATCAAAGTCTACGTTGACAGCCTTGCACATCTGCGAAAGCGCCAGCAGGTCCCCCACAAAAGGCTTTCTGGGGAAACGCCACCGGTTGGTTGACCCAACGATCCGGCGTTCCAGCTGGGGCTTGCGCTGCTTGGGCAGCAAAGAAAGAACGTCTTTTTTTAACCACTCATAAATACCAGGTTTTCCAAATTGTACAGCAGAAAGGAAATCAAGACAAATTTTTAAAGGCTGGTTAATTTTCAAAGATGGCCAATATTTCTCCAGAGCCGTCTTCTCAAGGCAAATATATTGTATTCAGGAGACTGAGGACTTCAAGCCACAAATTTGGAATTTAGCACCTGGGACAGGAGGTGCCAGAGGCGAAATGTCAGGGAGAAAGATACCAAACAGGAGATTTGGGGCAGGGACTGTTTTTTTTTAATTGCAGTAAAATACACAAAACATAAAACTCACCATTTAATCCATTTTGTAGGTACAATTAGTAGCACTTAGTACATTTACAGTGTTGTACAACCATTACAACTATCTAGTTCAGAACATTTTCATTACTCCAAAAGAAAACTGTCGACTCATTAAGCCATCACTCCCAATTTCCCCCTTCCCCACTTCCTGGAAACCACTCATCTGCGTTCTGTCTCTATGGATTTTCCTATTCTGGAAATTTTATATAAATGGCATCCTACAATAGTGGCCTTTTATGTCTGGCTTCTTTCACTTTGCATGTTTTCAAGGTTCATCCATGTTGTAGCACGTGTCAGAATTTCATTCCTTTTTAGGGCTGAATGACATTCCATTGTGGGGAGAGACCACCTTTTGTTTATCCATTCACCAGTTGATAGCTATTTGGGTTGTTACAACCTTTTGGCTACTGTGAATAGTGCTGCTATGAATATTCGTGTATGAGTTTCTGTTTCAACACCTGTTTTCAGTTCTTTTGGTATAAACCCAGGACTGGAACAGGTGGGTCACTGGGCGGGGACTTTTCCTTAGACATTTTCTTAAGGTCCTGGGCTTCAGCAATTTCCTTAAGGGAGCAGTACAATACCCAGCATGGATGTAAACCTCAGATGTGGTGGCTCAAGGAAACCTACCCAGGACAAGTGCACCATGAGGGACCCATAGGAATGGGTGAAAATGATCCTAAGCCACACCAGGCACCAACAGGGTGGTGGGGAGGCCACAGGCCATGGAATGGAGGATCTGAGTTCAAATCTTGTTTTTGCCACTGATTGGTTGTGTGACCTTGGGCAAAGCATTTACTCTTTTGAGCCTCTTGGACCTCATATATAAAATGGGAATAATGACGATGATAATGAGGATGAAGATGAGGATGAAGATGATGATGAGGATGAGGATGAAGATGATGATGAAGATGTGGATGAGGATGAAGATAAGGATGAGGATGAAGATAAGGATGAGGATGAGGATGAGGATGAAGATGTGGATGAGGATGAAGATGATGATGAAGACGTGGATGAGGATGAGGATGAGGATGAAGATGAGGATGAGGATGAAGATAAGGATGAGGATGAGGATGAGGATGAAGATGTGGATGAGGATGAAGATGATGATGAAGACGTGGATGAGGATGAGGATGAGGATGAAGATGAGGATGAGGATGAAGATGTGGATGAGGATGAGGATGAAGATGAGGATGAAGATGAGGATGAAGATGAGGATGAAGATGAGGATGAGGATGAAGATGAGGATGAGGATGAAGATGAGGATGAGGATGAAGATGATGATGAAGATGAGGATGAAGATGAGGATGAGGATGAAGATGAGGATGAAGATGAGGATGAGGATGAAGATGATGATGAAGATGTGGATGAGGATGAGGATGAAGATGAGGATGAGGATGAAGATGTGGATGAGGATGAGGATGAAGATGTGGATGAGGATGAGGATGAAGATGAGGATGAGGATGAAGATGAGGATGAGGATGAGGATGAGGATGAGGATGATGATGAGGATGAGGATGAGGATAAGGATGAAGATGAGGATGAGGATGAAGATGAGGATGAGGATGAGGATGAAGATGAGGATGAAGATGTGGATGAGGATGAAGATAAGGAGGATGAAGATGAGGATGAGGATGAGGATAAGGATGAAGATGAGGATGAGGATGAAGATGTGGATGAGGATGAGGATGAGGATGAAGATGAGGATGAGGATGAGGATGAAGATGATGATGAGGATGAGGATGCTGTTGAAATGATAAAGTTTGGGAACCATGCTTTAGTATAGTGCCTGGAATATGGTGGGTGATTGAAAACTGTAGAATCTGAACCTAGATACAGCCCTGCTGAAGTGTGACACAAAAATGATGGGCTCTGACAGCAGGCCTCCAACACACTCTTCCCAGCTGAGTCAGCCAATGAAGCTTGAGGTCCTCAGGGGTGCTGGGCCCATCCCCTTGTGGAAACCCAGCAGTACAACTGTCACCAGGTGCTTCTGTTCCTCACCATTGCCCGCCCTCTCGTGAAACTGATCTACTTACCGGATTCAGCATTTTCATGAAGGATCATGGAGATTACACAAAGGAAGGAAGCACCTGGAAGATGAAAGAGGTAAATTTTAAATTTCAAAAAATTTCCAAAGGGTCTTTTCAAAATATTATGGAGGAGATTGGACCAAAGGATCTATATTTTGCCACGAAAGTAATAATGAGTAAGCCTCAAGTGTCGGTTATTTATCAAATTAAGTGAAAAATCTAACTTTTGAAAGCACATTAGTAGAAAGACAATTCTCTGCTCTTGTGCTGGGAAAGTGTCTCAGATAAAGCAAAACAGGAGATAATCCATGATTCTCTGATTCTCCACCCTTTACCAAGGTGATGGGAACCAAAGGAGGCCTATAAGTAGGCTGATCACGTACTCTGTCATTCAGACCAGGAGGCTAAAAGGGGTGATATTAATAATTAGGCCTAGACAGGTAGTGTCGACCAGGGCTGTCCTGGAGCACAGTGGACTCATCTCACCTTAGCTTTGAGGGACACGAAAGGGGCTGAGTGGCAGGACTTCCCAGCTGTCTCTGATCATTTTTAGGGCAGTTTGGTTGCAAGCAACAGAAAGTAACTCTGTTAATGACATGGCAAAAAAAATTACGGGGGTTAAGGGAGGTTAGGATTTGTTGAAAGGATGGTAAGGGAAAGAGGGAACTCAGAATCAAAGGGAAAACGGAGACTCTTTTTGGGGACGGCCAGGAAGCAGCTCCAGGGATACGGTGCAAGCACCAGTGTCCACCTCTGTCAGACGCTGCCTCTAGGCTGCCTCTAGCAGTTCCCCGTCTCACCCCCTCACCCACCTGCCCCAGTCAGTCTTGGGCGGTTCTGCTCCACTGAAATTCTCAGCAAAAGAACACAACTGGCTTGGCTAAGGTCTCAGGCGGGCAGACAGCTTGATTAACTCTCCCAACAAGACTTCAGTGGGGACGGGGTGGTTCCCCAGAACAACCTTGGGGAGAACGGGAGTGGCCGAGCAGGCAAAACCAGCAGGAACAAGGTCACCTGGTGACCAAGCATCCCACCTGACTCTCTGCTTCACTCCCCAGATAGCACTTCACCTGCACTCTAGCCGTGGTACTGAGAAGGGGCTCACTTGTCCATTTAACAAGTATATTCTGTGCAGCTGCCATATGCAAGGAAAGTGTTAGTTGTTTTGCGGATACGGCAGTGAGCAAAGCGGACAGGATCTCTGCCTCATGGAATTTCTATTCCACCTGGGCAGACAGGCTTTTCTTTTCCTTTTAATTACCTTAGATTTCTTACATTGCCAAAGTAATATAGGTTCATTGCAACAAGTGAGCTAATACAAAGACAAGTAAAGAAAAATTTAACAATAGCTGCATAATATTTCACACTGTGGATATATCATAATTTATTAGACTATTCACCTGTTGATGATCATTCAGTTTGTTTCCTGTGTTTTTACTCCCATAAACAATGATGCAATAAACATACATACATATAGGTATGTGTGTATATGTATATATATATATATGTGTTTTTTACAATTTTATTTATTTATTTATTTATGGCTGCGTTGGGTCTTCGTTGCTACGCGCGGGCTTTCTCTAGTTGCGGCGAGCAGGGGCTACTCTTCATTGCGGTGCGCAGGCTTCTCATTGCGGTGTCTTCTCTTGTTGAGGAGCACGGGCTCTAGGCACATGGGCTTCAGTAGTTGTGGCACTTGGGCTCAGTAGTTGTGGCTCGCGGGCTCTAGAGCGCAGGCTCAGTAGAGCCTATGGCACACGGGCTTAGCTGCTCTGCGGCATGTGGGATCTTCCCGGACCAGGGGTTGAACCCGTGTCCCCTGCATTGGCAGGCGGATCCTTAACCACTGAGCACCAGGGAAGCCCTATATATATGTTTTTAAACACAGGTATTTATATCTATAGCCGTTAACTATATCACTATCCATCTATCTATCACCTATCTTTCTATATCTATATCTATATATATCTTTGTATGTTATTGCTTTTACTTCTAAGAAATAGATTCTTCAAAGTGGGATTATGCTAAAGAAGACATGTATCTTTAATCGATGATGCCAACTCACTTTCCCAAAAGTTATAGTAATTTGCATTCCCATCCAATTTCTAAGTGCTTTTTTCCCCACACCATCTCCAGTACTCGGTATTATAAATATTTATTTTTGCCAATCTGGTGGGTGATAGTTTCAGATTGTTATTTTAATTTGAACTTCCCTGGCCACCACTAAGATTCATTTATATATGTATTAGCCTTATAACTTTCTATTTTTGAGAATTGCCTGATCATAGGCTTTCCTCATTTTGCCATTGGATTGCTATAGTTTCCTTAGCATTTCTCGAAGCTCTCTGTATACTACAGACATTAATCTTTTGTCTACCTTACATATTGCAAAAATTTTCTCCAGTGTATTATTTGTCTTTTCACTTTGTGAATATTATACAAAGTATTTAATTAGGTATGGAAAATATGTCAATTACATATGTATGCCTATACGTATATCTTTCTATATGTATATGTATATATCTATCATTTGACTATCCCTAACTTAAAAAGTGGGTATCAAATTGATGTATTTCCTTTATGGCTGGGTTTCCATCTTGCATAAGGAAGTTTTTTCTACCCTCAGGTAACACATATATGCTTCTCTGACCCATTTTCCACGCAGGCGTCAGAAAGACCTTCAACTCCGCAACGTCAAATCTTTCACCAGCTTCAACTGTCCTTACTATAAACTCCTGAATCCTCAGTGGGGCCACTTTGAGGTTAGAGTTACATTCTAAAGCAAGCCTGGTCAGCACAGAATAAACCACAGCCGGACAGAAGTTTCCCCATACCTAAGCAGAACTCGGCATCGGCTTAAGAGGGGGAGGCTGGGGTTTGCACTGAGGTACCCAAGCTCCTGCCTGATATCCAAGAGCCTTTTTAGCTGATCTTGAAATCCAGGGCAATCTCAATGGCCTGGACATGTTATTTTTCCTTTTTTCATCACACCAGGCAAAATGTCCTTTAAAGGGTTTCGAGGGTTGGTTCCTGGGTCACTCTGGTTGGCGGGAGCTACTGAAGATGGTACCTCAGCTCCCAGACCCCTCCTGCCTCCCAGCCCAGAACTCCCGAAGCCCCTCTCTGCCAACTGACCATATGGAATCAAGTCCAAGCAGTGCCCGTTACTATGGATGCCCTCTGTGTCTCTAATGTGGATGAAAGTACCAGCCATACTTACTACTTTGAAGCCCCCTTGCCCACCGCAGGTGTGCTTACAGGGGGAGCTAGTGGAACGAAGGCACTCTCATTACATCGGTCTCTGAATTACAGGAGAGCTGAGAGCCATTCGCCTTCTGAGTCTGAATCCTCAGGGCGCTCATGACACGTGGGGCTCACCTTTTTCTTCCTGTGGGCAAGGTGCTATGGCAGGGGAGCTTACCTTTGGTTTCCTCGGGTCTTTGTGGGCACCATGGCAACATCAGGGAAGGTTCCGAGCACTCCGTGTTCCAGGCTCAGTCTCAGCACAGGCTGGGGGCTGCGGGAGGGATAGAGTCTTACAGAGACCAACTGGGGTGCCACGCATGTCCTCCTCCACCTCCCTCCTTAGGGAAACAGTGTCATTCCTGTTTCCATGTAGCGCCATGCTTCCTTACAGCGCCTGGGGTAACTGAGTTCTCTAAAAGGGCCTCAGTGGGAACCAACCCCTAAATCCTCGGGCCTCATCTGTCAAATAAGATGGGACTAGAAGGTTCTCAGATCCCTTCCAGCTTTGGCATTCTGGGGAGCTCCTTTTCTAGATCTAGTATCCAGAAATGTTTAGACAAAATTGTTTAAATAAAAATTGGAGTATTTTATATTATTGAAAGCTATGCCTGATGACTTATTTTGTTGGTAGATGATTTTTAATCTGCTCTCTCCAGGAACTGAGAACTGTCTACAAGTCGGGGACAAGGCCGAGACCCTTCATAACAGGGGCTAAGGTGGGATCTTGCAGTGTCCTCAGTGCCTTGGTCTGCGAAGCCTGTGAGGTAGGGAGGTGGGACCTCGTCCACTGAAGTCCTGGACCCCACCTCAGGGCTCACAGAAACGCCAGCTACTATAATAGGGGCCTGGAGTCGGTGCAGCTTGTCAAGACCTGAGGGCCTTCAAGTGCAGCCTCTCCTGAGTCAAGTAAATTATAAAGCAAAACAGGAAAGTAGCTACTCTGCCTACTGGTAATTGTGTTGTCGAATCTATAAAACCCTTGATAAAAGGGAGGCACCTCCAAATGTACCTCCCTCCTCATTCTCGGACCTGTGATTCTGCCCTCCTGACACCCACATTCTGCTCTGCAGAGTAGTTGGTTACTGTGATGTGTCCAATGGCGGCTTACCCATCCCTGTGTGCCCCCAGAGCCCAACACCAAACGCAGCCCCTGGGACCTACTCAACAAATGCCTCAACTTGGATAATTGGATGTATCAGTCCCTACCCACCACTCTGTCTTTGCACATGGATGAGCATTGTGTGTGTGTGTGTGTGTACACGTGCGTGTATCTGCTTCTGTGTGGGTCATGGTCCCATCTCAGCAGAAGTCTGTGTGCAAATGGGCAGATTCACTCCCTCTTTGTGGCTCCCTTCCATCTACTCCAAATTTTCCCAGCCCCTGTCCCTGGAATGTAGGGCCCCATATAAGATTTCAATTAAAAAGTCTGAAACACGTTGTCCTGGACCATCTGGCAATTCCACTCGCTCCATTATGGGCCACATCCCAGGATGCCCTCAGGTACCACTTTCTGGGGCACAGAAAGCAGGCCCTTGGGCGCCCTCTAGTGTCCACTCTAGGGAAGCATCCCAGGGTGGCACACTCCTCTCTGTCCATAAGCAGAACCCCTGGCCTTGGCTGGATCCATCACTTCCTACAGAGTCTGAGCTCAGGGATCCCGGGCCTTCAGCCTACCTCAAAGCCCTCTATCCACACATCTCCCCACAAAGCTTGGGAGCTGAGCTATTGGCCAAAGTCAAAGACAGCAAATACAAATAAATAGAAATGGCCCCCATCATGCTTCCCTAAAGCCCTTTCCTGGTGGTGTCATGGGCCCAGACAAGTCAGAAGTCCCAAGATCCTTCAGTGGCTGAGACACCAAACCTCACTGAGCACAGGTCTCAGCTAGAACCATCTTGTACCAAAATCTCCCGTGACACGGTTACAGGAGGATTCCAGTGCGATGCCCATCTTCTTCTTGAACACTCCAGGGATGAGGAGCTCACTACCTTCCCAGACTGCCCATTTCAGCCACTCCATCTGGTCACCCATATGGAGAGGCAGTGGAGTACAGGGGAAAGGACACCTGATTTTGACCCTGGTTCTAGCACTGATCAGCTGTGTGACCCCGGACATGACCTTATCCTCCCTTGGTGGAAAGTGTAGACTCAGAGCCCCTGCGGCCTGGCAGTTTGGAGCATCTAGGTCCTAGAGCCCGAGCGTTGGCTCTAAAGCAGCGGTCCCCAACCTTTTAGGCACCAGGGACCGGTTTCGTGGAAGACAATTTTTCCACGGACGGGGAGGGGGGGATGGTTTCGGGGTGATTCAAGCGCATTACATTTATTGTGCACTTTATTTCTATTATTATTATGTCAGCTCCACTTCAGATCGTCAGGCATTAGATCCCAGAGGTTGGGGACCCCTGCTCCAAAGTCTCTGGTTCTAAAAGAACCAGGGCCCTGACACAGTGTGTGTGCAGTGGGAGACACCATGGGTGTAGGGATCAGCTGGCTCCCAAGGCATGGGGGGCTGTCTGTGCAACCTGGCTCCAGGCCAAGCCTCCGGGGGAGGCAGTGCACGAGCTGGAAGACAGGCAGGGGCTTCACCAAGGAGAAGCAAGGGGTGGGGCGTGCCCTTGAGTTGAGTCCTATATGGCAAGGGGGTGGTCGCAGCGATAAGAAATGAGAGCTGGGGGCTTCCCTGGTGGCACAGTGGTTGAGAATCTGCCTGCCAATGCAGGGGACACGGGTTCGAGCCCTGGTCTGGGAAGATCCCACATGCCGCGGAGCAACTAGGCCCGTGACCCACAACTACTGAGCCTGCGCGTCTGGAGCCTGTGCTCCGCAACAAGAGAGGCCGCGATAGTGAGAGGCCTGCGCACCACGATGAAGAGTGGCCCCCACTCGCCGCAACTAGAGAAAGCCCTCGCACAGAAACGAAGACCTAACACAGCCAAAATTTTTTTTTTAATTAATTAATTAATTAATTAATTAAAAAAAAAAACAACGAAATGAGAGCTGGATCGGGTCAGACCCTGGCCACTGACTTGCTTTGTGACCTTGAGAGGGTCTTGCTCCAGCTCAGGACTTCAGTGTTCTCATCTGCAAAACGAAGCTCAGACAAATCAACTCCTCAGCTCCATCCACCACTGATCCTATTCCTCCAAGACCTCTGGTTGGTGCAGCCAGGACTGGGAGGGGGTGATGACAACGTGCTGGCCCAGGGCTTGCTTCATTTGCTCATTTCAACAAAGTCTGATGGTCAAGTTTGTGCTGGGTGTTGGGGTGCAGTGGCGGCAAGCCGACAGATGAGACCACCCCGGCAATTCCATGACCTCACAAGGCCTGCAACATTGTTTATGCAAAATTTTTCTTTAAGAACGGGCTTACTTTTTTACTTACAATTTTTTGTTACAATGTTTTTAAAGTAAATTTATTTTATGGATGAAATAACATATTTGGTATACCGGTTGATTTCTAATATACATTAAAATTAACTACATAACTATTTTTTAGAAGTCATTTATGAGCTGCTCTTAAAAATCATCTTTTGTGCCCAAGCACCTCACTTTTGGCAGTTGAAACTCTGTCCCTGTGAGGCTCACAGCGTACAGGGTGATGGGTCAGTGAGTTGCAGGAACTCATAGGCAGGGGAACTGACTGTATGAAGCCTGTCTCTTATTCTGATGTTTTGACATCCTGGGGCCTTGCTGACCCTAGAGGGACTGTCTCTCCCAGGACTGGACAATTCCTACAGAGAGTAAAGGGCGTATCTCCAGGTGAGCCCTTCATATGCAAACTGGCCAATCCAGAGCCCATATCCCAACCACCTGTGACATTCAGGGCCACTGTTCCCCTGCCCTAACCACCCCAGGTACCAGACAGCTACAGAAAGCCCCTATGCCCCAGAGTCAGTTGAAATGATTCAAACTAGCCAATCCTAAGCCTGCTTACCCTGTCTCACCTGTTCCTTCCCTCGGGAACCACAATAAAGGCTCTTGCCCACATTTTCCCCCTTCTCCCTCTGGCTTCTGCTGGACCCTACCGAGTGCTTCCCCATGTGGCCCTGCTCCCCTCCCCTTGGGAACTGTGAGTAACAAACTATGTTTTCCGTGGCAATTGTCTCCTCATCTGTTGGCCTCATCCTACCTGAATTATAATAAAACCTACATTTTAAAACACCGACCCAGTCCTGGGGCTTCAGGGAGAGTTCTTTGTAGGAAGTGACATCAAGGATGAGCGCCAAGGGGGTATGAATTAGCTGAGTGATAGGATGATGGGCCAGGGGTGAGTGTTCCAGGTGGAGGGAACAGCATATGCTGGGCTGGAGTGAAGAATGCCCATGCAGTCTGATTGCACCATAGGGTGGGAAGCCGGGACAGGAGACCAGAAGGGGAGCAGGGAACAGACCTCCTGGGGCTTGGAGGGGCCGAGGAGTCTGGGTTTTGTCTAGTCCTACCACTTTTGACCTCCAGGTTGCTTTTCCCAGCTCCTAATAAACTCAAAAAAAAAAAAAAAAAACAAAAACTTGTGAATTCTCCAGATTCTGCCATTGCTGTTCCAGGGAACCCAGAAGCCTGGCCACCAGCCTGGGGAGGTGCCACGGGTCCACCGACTGCAGAGGGAAACACACAAAGGCCAGGAAGAGCAAAGCCACTCACGACAGCCTAACAGAGCACACCTGGGGCAGCCCCACTACCTTCCCATCCATTGAACAAAGAGCAGCGTTTTCATAGTCAGTAAAAACAATAGTGAAGCCAGCCCAGACTCAAGGCAGAGACACGAGTCAGATGAATTAAAGAATGGACGTGAGGACCACGGCAGGCACCAGAGCGCATTCCCTCCCCTGTGCCTTCTCTCCCCACCACTTTCTGCTCCGACCTCCTCGGGAAGGAATCTGTTGGCCTGGGGAAAGCGAAGGACCTTGCAGTCACTGAAGAAACCAGGATCCAATCTCCTGGCTCAGTGATTCAGCCAAGTCCCTGGGGTTAACCTCTCTGAGCCTCTGTTTCCTTCTTGTAAAATGAAAATAAAAATAGTTCCCATTCACCAGAATATTTCAAGGATAAAATGAGCTAGAGAGGGGCTTCCCTGGTGGCGCAGTGGTTGAGAATCTGCCTGCCAGTGCAGGGAACACGGGTTCGAGCCCTGGTCTGGGAAGATCCCACATGCCGCGGAGCAGCTGGGCCCGTGAGCCACAATTACTGAGCCTGCGCGTCTGGAGCCTGTGCTCCGCAACAAGAGAGGCCGTGATAGTGAGAGGCCCGCGCACCGCGATGAAGAGTGGCCCCCGCTCG
Organism: Balaenoptera musculus; assembly: GCF_009873245.2. NCBI lineage: Eukaryota > Metazoa > Chordata > Mammalia > Artiodactyla > Balaenopteridae > Balaenoptera > Balaenoptera musculus. Next base: position 9,504,777 of record NC_045800.1, read on the forward strand.
CCCCAACTAGAGGAAGCCCTCGCACAGAAACTAAGACCCAACACAGCCATAAATAAATAAATTAAAAAATAAAAAAGATCTAGAGAGCACTGACCTCAAGGGAGCCCCCGCGGGTGCTCACGTGTAAACAGCCTTCCTCCAGCCCACATGCCCTGCGCATGCGCACATCTCCACCCCGCCCCCATCGGAACAGCGCCTGTCCCGCTCAGTTTTTCACGTGGAATGTCCTGGAAAGCACAGAGGCTTTGCCGAGAAACCTCAGCATCCCGCCAGGGCCAAGGATTACGTGAAAGGAGCTGCTCAGGGAGCCGGGCATCCCTCACTCTGGGCCTGTCGCCTCCAATACGGAGCAAAGCCCTGCTTCCGTAAGCCTTCCCCAGATTCACCTGACCCAAGTCCAAATCCTATGCTGTGTATCTACAGGCCTCCTAAGACCCACTTACTGAGATGCCCCACAGCTCCCCCTGGCGGGCATCCTCCATCACTGCAACTAGCAATAAACCCGACTTGTTAACCACTGTTGTGTTTATGGTGGCCTTTGGCTGGAGGACAGTGACATTCACCCAGCTTATCCACTTTAGGCATTTAACCTGAGGAAAGACTCACATTCATAAGCATATGTGCATAAAGAAACTCATTGCAGCTGCGTGCATAATGATAGCAAAACACTGGACACAATATAAATGTCCATCAGTGGGCAGTTGGTTAAATACATTTTGGTTCCATGGAAGACATGGAGCCATTCAAAATGATGACAAACAGCTATAGTTATTTATATAAGAGTTACCATAGCGTGATAGCCACATTATAGTATTAGGTGAAAAAAAGGTTTATGCAGGGGCCCTGCAGATGGCTGTGTCGGTGTGACACCACATAACTCCGAATAATACACTTTCATAAAAATAAGCCTTTCATACACTGAGGGAAAAAGACATAGAAATATAAGCATAAAAACATTAATAGGGCTTCCCTGGTGGCGCAGTGGTTAAGGATCCACCTGCCAATGCAGGGGACACGGGTTCGAGCCCCGGTCCGGGAAGATCCCACATGCTGCAGAGCAACTAAGCCCGTGCGCCACAACTCCTGAACCTGAGCTCTAGAGCCTGCGAGCCACAACTACTGAGCCGGCGTGCTACAAGTATTGAAGCCCGCGCGCCTAGAGCCCGTGCTCCGCAACAAGAGAAGCCACTGCCACGGGAGGCCCGCGCACTGCAACGAAGAGTAGCCCCCGCTCACCGCAACTAGAGAAAGGCCGCACTCAGCAACAAAGACCCAACGCAGCCAAAAATAATTAATTTTAAAAAACATTAATAGCATTTCTTGGTTTGGGGATTATGAGGGTTTTTTTCTTACCTGCACTTCTAAATTTTTAGCGATGGAAATGTATTACTTAAGTAATAAAAAAAATTAAAGCTTTCGAGCGATAGGAATGAGAAGGTAAACGAGGTCAGAATCTGGGGGCAGGGTGGAAGGGGGGTTTGGTCTGGATGAGCGAGCATGGGGGGAGGCTGTGCCCTGGGAGGTGTACCCAGAGGCTGGACCAAGCAGAGGTTGCTGGGCAGTGGCAGGAGGCACAGCCCTGCCCTGCTTAGGGTCTCTGTCCAGTGTCCAGTGAGGGTGACAGTGGGACGAGAGGCGGGGATTCTCTCCCAGGAAGGCAGGCTGTGTCTTCCTCTCCTTGGGCTGCCTGGTACAGCTGAGCTTCATCTATCTTGTATGTTATGGAAGAGACCCTCCCGCCCCACCCCGTTGCCCCACAGCTGAGGCTGCACAGGGCCTGCCCTGCTAGGGGTGGGGTGGGCCTGTGGGAGGGGAGCATCCCTTAGCCACTGTGGCTGGGCAGGAGAGGGGCATTCAAGCCCAGGGCCATCAGGCGCTTGGGGCTGCTTTCCAAGCCAATACCCCACACCACAGGTGTCCTCCCCAAAAGATACATCCACATCCCACTACCTGTGAACGTGACCTTATTTGGAAATACGGTATTTGCAGTTGTAATGGAGAATCTTGAGATGAGCTCATCCTGGATACAGCATGAGCCCTAAAACCAAAGAGCGGTGTCCTTATAAGAGAACGGAGAGGCAGATGTGAGACAGAAGAAGAGAAGGCCACGTGAAGACGGAGACAGAGATTGGCATGATGCAGCTACAAGCCAAGGAACATCAAGGATTGCCGGCCACGGCCAGGTGCCGGGGGAGGCATGGAACAGACTCTCAGAGCCTCCAGAGGGAACAAACCCCACCTACACTTTGATTTTGGACTTCTGGCCTCCAGAACTACGAGGGGATACATTTCTGTTGTTTAAGCTGCGAAGTTTGTGGTGATCTGTTACGGCCATCCTGGGAAACTGGGACACCCCCCCTACCCCTTCACTGCCCTTATACAGCCACCCTTCAAGCTGGGGTCCCTGGGAAACTTAGGAGCAGTTAGGGAATCTAAGGGAGACATACCCCTAATCTCCAAAGTGGCTTAATTACCTGTCATCCACTGTGAATTGCCACTGTTTCCTATTCCTTTGGAGAGGAATGGACAACATTTCAGGGTTGATCTGCACAGACTAAAGGAATGAACAGGAAGAGTGACAGCCTGCTACCTCTTTGAGCCAATAAAGGGAAGTAGATTTTGCCCCCCTAAAGTCCAAGAGAATTTGTAAAAACAAAATCTAAGCTAATTCAACACACTCAATTATTTAAGTAGCAAGTCAATATTTCTCAATTGCTTCATCTTACAAACACAACCACGATAACAAAGGAAATGTTATTTAAATCTGTGGACAAAAAAAATGAGCCCAGACAGAGAAGAGTGAAAAGCCAAATCTGATATGATTTAACAAAGGTGAGAAAAGACCCAGCCTTTCCCAGAAAATAAATCACAGCCACACTTATTGCCAAGATCCAAAGAAAAAAATTTATTTACAATAGAGAATTTTATTTGAAACATGCATTTTCTTTTTTTTTTTTTTTAAAACAAATCAGCAAATGCAGATCAAGTTTACACTCCTTAAGGCAAGAGTCCCTTTGCAAGCTGTACATGATCATATTAAATCCAAAAGCCGCTCACCCTGGAAACTCATGTACAAAGGGCAAGGCCAAGGTCAGCGATTTGTCTTTTATTAGAGAATCAGACAATCTCCCTGATACAGGAACTCTGAGGTCAACTTGCTATGAATTATACTAGGAAAATGCAAACCAATAGCAAGAAATTCTGATAGTCTCCTTAGTACTGCATATAATCAAATCAACTTTATTTAGAAAGGAAATACAGTAGTGCATACGAAAAAGTGAAAACAGAACCTGTCCACATAAACAGAGGAACAGCAGTGTGCCGACGGTCATATTGCACGCAATGGTCAAAGTCCAAACATTTGGTTCAAAGTTAGCTTTTCCCCATTTTGGCAATCAGTTCATCACAAATCTTGGTGAGTTCTTCTATCTCTTTATTCTGCAAATGAAGACAAAAAAAGAGGTTGATGAAATCTCCTGGTTGTTTGAAATCAAGTCAATCAGAATGGTCACTGGGCTTTTTAGGGGGAAGGGGTCCTCCAGGCCACCTGGTCCCCCTGAATTTATCTAAAGCAGCAAAAGAAATGACCTGGAGCCAAACAATCTGTACATCCCAGCTCCAGCTGTGTGACCTTGGGCAAGTTACACAACCTCTCTGAGCCTCGATTTTCCTTATCTCAAATGTGTGGTTAATAACATCTGTCTCTCTCAGAACTAAATGAGGTAAGAAATATAAAGTTCCCTGCACGGTGGCCAGCACGTAGTAAAGGCTTAATTAGTACTGGTTCTCTTCCGTTTATTTGCCTCCACGGATGTGGGCACAGAAGGATGGTGGCTGTTTTTGAGAAATGCCACCAGAGGGGATAAGCAATTCTACCTGGATGGGATCCCTAGCATTATTCAGAGGATGCCAGGTGAGGAGGTGCTGTGGATACAGGGCCCGAGGAGAGAGGTGAGGGCAGATGCAAGACGTCTTCAGGGGCTCCTCAAGTCACACCTTGCCCGTCCTCGGAAGCCCCATCAAGAGGAGCCAACTACGTGTTCATCTCGCACCAGTGATCCAACAACACTGTCTATTCTCCAGGAACGGGATCCAATGGGGCGACGCCTCCATCTGGATAGCAGTGGCTCAGCTCTCAGATGGACTAAATGTCGAGCCTGATGCTGATTTGTCTCAGCAGCCAATCTTGAAGGGTCCTCTCCAAGGGGGCGAGATCTTTCCGGTATCCCCAGAACATTGTGCAGCCAGCTTTTCCTCGAGGTCCCCATGGAAGGCAAGTCAATCACAAGCCTGTGCCCTGAGGCTGTACTGAGGCCCTTCCCCGGAAACCTTGGGGCCTAAGACACGTTCCAGCCCAGAGCCACGTACCCTGTGTCCGGGCTGGGCTCCCGGTGCCACTCATCACTGAGCCGGTGCCTGGGAAGAATCAGCCCTCCTTAGCAGGGGAGAGGTTCGGTCCTGGCTGCAGCCCTGCCACCAACCCCGCCGGGAGAGAGCCCCACCTGGAACATCCCCTTGGCCTTGGCCCGTCTAGAGTTTTCGGCTCCCTGAGGCACTGAAATGCCTGTTGGAAGATGGGACTCTGCATGGGCTGCAGGACCAGCCACTAATCCTGAAATTACTATTATCGCCACTACTGCCACTGCTGGGGCTGCTAAGAGTGATTTTTCATCTTATTGGAGCGCTTACTACGTGCCGGTCACCATGCAAACCCAGCCTAGGCCCTGTGGTCGCACTCTGTGCTCCCCACGGTCCCTTAAAGGTAGCCATTATTATCCCCCCACTTTTCAGTGAGGAAACTGAGGCTCAGAGAGGTTAAGCATTGTGCGTAAGGTCACACAGTTGGTCAGACATAGCAAACCTGGAATGCAAATTCAGGTCGGCCTGGCTCCTATACAGCTTGGCTATTTTATGTATTAGGCATGCTGAGAGGCACTAGCAGACCCACTCGCTATCAGTTCTTGGAGGTTCTCCAAGCTCTATCCTGGCACCATCAGCCCACCGCCCAGGAAACTGCCCCATCACGGAGCTCAGCTCACTGGGCAAAAGTCCCGGCTCACTTTATCAAGTCCCGACTGGGCGAAATGCCCAACACCTTCACCTAAGAGCTGCCCTCGGGGGAAATCATGCTTCTGAATCTCTTGAAAATAGAGACCGCCCCCTCCATGTCACTTAGAGCCATTTAGCGAAGAACTCATGTGGTTAACCCCTTCTTCCTGAGTCTTAGTTTAAGACAAAACTATGTCTGCAGATACATTTGTATTTTTTCTGTTATCCAAAACAGTGCAAATCCAACTTGCTTTCTTCTTTGTCTTTTAGTTTGCCAGAAAACCTAGCATCAATCACCTTCACTTTGCGACTGTAACCATGTGAACAGGCCAGGTGCCTTGAAAAGCATCTCTCCTGACCCTGGTTTTAGCTCTATTGATTTAGCTAACATCAGGATGCAATTTAAACACCATCAAACCGTGATGGAAACAAGAGGGAACAATCTCAAACCTTCAAGATCTACCGGTTTAGTCCTCCAACATTACAAACCTAGAAACCGAGGTGAAGTGCCAGGCCTGCCGAGGGTCAGGATGGATGGCAGGGAGGGGCAGGGACCTGAACCTCCTGAGTCCCGGGCTCTTTCCCTGACACCATGCAGGTGACGTGAGAGGTGGTACCTGCCCACTGCAGAGGTTAGCACTGCTTGGACCAGAACCCCTGGGGACCCCAGCCAGCCCGTGCTGGAACCTGGATGGGTGCTTCTAGGGGAGCAGAGACCATTTGGGAGACACCCTGGGCTCCTGCTGCTACCTGCCTATAAAGTATCCTCACCAACGCCCATCAGGACCCCAATGCATGTGAAGTGCTGCTACCCCCGGCCACTGGGCCCTCTGATGACCCCATCCTGGGGAATCCTAAGGCTCAGTAAATCAACCAGAATGGGGGTGCATGTCTGCAAGCACACGCAGGGAGGAAGCCTGCCTGGCGCACACTCACTCAGAATCAGATTCACAGCACCCCTGGGTGGAAGGGGCTTCTCATCTGGACACCCAGGGAGACGGTGTTTAAGGTGGTCCAAGCACTTGACTGGAAATCGGGAAATCTGGGGACAAGCTGAGGGACCTCAGGAGGATCCCACCATCCGCGAAAATGAGAGGACACCTGGGGGCCCTTCTGACCCTGACGCTGCCCATGTTCTGCAGCAGCCGCTTGTCTCTGCCCAGCGGGTTGCCTGTGGGTACCATCCACTTACTAGTAAGCTCACTGGATGCAGAGATTAAAGTACTATGCCTGGCACACTGCAAGTGCTGAGCAAATATCTGACGAATGAATGCTGAAAAGGAATGAAAAATGGCAATTCCCAGAGAGGCAGAAAAGAGGCCAGCCTCAGGGCCGCGTTAACCTGGCTCTTCCAGAGGGAGAGCGAGGCCATGCTCATGAAGCACGAACTTGTCCCGGGAGTGCCTGACATGTGGGCTGTCCCGGAGCTGCCATGTGTGCAGGAAGCCTAGCCTCTGTGTGTCTCAGTGTCTGGCCAGCCCGGCCCGCCTGGGCCTGTTACCTTCTGCTCCAGCGTTCTTTCCAGAGCGTCCACTCGAAGCTGCTCCTTCCGCAGGCTTGCCTGGTACGCAGCCTGCTCCTGCTGGGCCTTGCCCCGGACCTGGGCGATCTCAGCGTTGGCCCTGCAGGAACGGGGCGGGGATGGGGATCAGAAATGATCACCCTTCCTTGTAGATGCCTCCCGCTTTCCTCCTCCCAAATCTGGGCAGGGGGAACCAACCACCTGGCTCCAGCTCTTTCTGATGGGCGCTGGAGCACAGGAGCCCATGAGAACCCCCATCCTCGTGATGCCCAGGTGCTTCCAGTGGGTACCCTGGAAATTACAACACGCATCCTTTATTTATCAAAATGGATGCGAATGGAGAGTGCACTCTTATGTTGAACTGTATTGAAAAACACAGCTGGATTAACCAGCCTGCCCAAGCCAATGGCAGGGGTGCCAGGAGCTCCCAGCCTGCCTCGGCCGGGGCTGCTGAGGGGCCCCTGGGAGCAGACCCGGGGGGGGGCATTACCTGTCCAGCTTCTCCTCCGCGTGGACCTTCAGCGCCTGGTACCTCTGCTCTTCCTTCTTTACTCGGGACAGGTACTCCTGTGCGCATTTCTTCAGCACCTCTTCATTCTGACTCAACAGAGGACAGGGGTCGAGCCCACAGAAGAAATGCCAAGGAGGGTTGGGAACCCCAAGCGCTCTGGGACGCAGGTGTAACCCCGGACAGCCAGGTCCGAGCGCCCCAGCCTGCAGGGATGGCCTTCCCGAGCGCCCCGCAATCCTCCCAGCCTGCTCCACCTCCTCCACCACATGCGTCCCTCCCGCTCTGCCCGCGAACATCAGCACACCTTGCGGAAGCCCTCCAGGACCTCTTTCATCTTCTCGTATCTCCTGAAGAGATCGGCCAGAGATTTCTCCACCGAGTTCAGGTCGGCCAGGGCTTGCTCCTTCTCCAGGACCAGCTGCTGGACCGTCTGGTGGGAGACCGACTTCTCCCTCTGTTCATCCTCTGGCAGGAAACACGGGAACAAAATGATGGGGCCCATGGGCTGCGGACCTGGTCTCAGGGGCTGGCTGAGGCCTCAGATGCAACTCAGCCTGACTAGCGAGCAATCTCAGACCTTGGCTTTTGGTTGAGACAGACCCACTCCCCCGAGCCCATCCAGCTCTCTAAAGGAACAATATCCACGGCCCCAGCATCCCAGACCTGGGCCTGGGCAACATTAGATGGGATGGAAATGAACCAGCATTTTTTAACCTGATCAATGCAACCTCCTAAATATCTACCTTGGAGACCCTGGTGATTCTATTTGATTGTCCACAGCACACAGACAGATCCATAAGGTAAAAAAGAAAACATCGCTGCTGAATTTTGTGTTGGGCCAGATTAACAGGTGCCGTAGATTGAGCTGTGAGGGAGGGAATCTCCCTTCTTAAGTGTTATTAAGCTCAAGAGATGGTCATTGGAAAAGAAAAAAGGTTTCTTCATCCTTAAAACATCCCGTGAACCCAAAGCCCACATAACCATGGCCCTGAAATTCTGCTCCACACAAAAATGGACATTTCCTTTGATACAGCAAGTGTCTTAACTCCCAGGAAAAGGGAGCTATTTCTGTCAAAGTGAGTTTCTCAGTTATGCACAAAAGGATTAAATTCTGGCCCAGTTCAGAGTGGCTGATCCTGGTGAAAGGGACTGCTTTGTGGGCCACTGCAAGTGAATATGCCTGGAGCCCCTTGAAAACCCCTCACATTGATGGGAAAGGCTTCCTCTGGCCACTCTATAGAAAAGTCCGTCGACCGCACAGCATTCTCTATGCTTTGTACGCCAATCCATCATTGGTCTGGGTGGGCAAGGAACCACTTGCTCTGAACCGTCTGGAACTTTGCTGACAGCAGAGAGTGGCGGGGGTGAGGGGAAGCCCCACTCCAAGCTCCTGTCCTTCCTTGGCCCCAGGTCAGCTGGGAGGGCTGCCTGGGCCACAGGATGGACAGCAGCTGTAAATGATGACACAGCCATGGTAAGAGCAGCGGCCAGTGTGTACCGGGCTCTTGCACGTGTCGGGCGCCGGACCGACTGTTATCTTGATTCAATGCTCCTAAGCCGGCACCCGGCAGCCAGGCTGAGCTTCCAGAAGTCCAAACCGGGTCACCCCACCCCAGGGGCTTCCCTCTGCCCTGGAATAAAATCCAAACCCCTGCCCCACACGCTCTGCTCTCAGCACTGCTGCGCCTCTGCTGGGAACACCAGCCCGAAGCTCCCCGCCTCGCTCAGAGGCGCCGTCCCCGAGCCCGTGTGGGAAACGCCTCCTCTGAGTGGCCCAGCGGTGGCCACTCCGTATTGTGAAATCAGACGTGTGGGTGTGCACGTGTGTGTAGAAGGCACACTCCACGGGAGCAGGGTCCTGAGTCTGTTTTGTCCGCTGCTCTGTCCCAGAACTAGGACAGTGCCTGACTCACAGGACACCTCAGTACACGCTGTGCAGCCGGGCAGTGAATGAATGAGCACGGCCTTGCGGCAGATTTCGACTATCCCTCCGACAGGAGAAGCCGAGTCACTTGTTCACTGAGGATGCAGCACATCCAGATCCAAGCCCAAGGCTGTGCTCATAACTGCACCTCCACGTGAGCCTCTTAGGAATGGACCTGGAAGGATGTAGCTCCCTTAAAAGCGGGGAGATGTTGCTTTGGGTTCTTTCCCCTTAGATTCCCGATAGACGGGCATCTTTTCTGTATCTTGACGTCAGGCATGTTCTCGGGTGTGGGGAGGAGGGAAGGGCATAGCACAGGGGGCCACATCCTGGTTTCGGCTCCAGCCCTGACCATAAACTTGCTCAGAAGTCCTCCCTTGAGGTCCCAGGGTCTCATTTCCAAAATGAGGGGCTTCTCACACGTGAGCGTGTATCCTGATCAGCGGGGGGGCTTGTTCACACACAGATGGCTGTGCCCACCCAGCGGGGTCTGATTCGGTCAGTCTGGGGTGGGGCCGAGGACCTGCATCTGTGCCAAGGTCCCCAGCGATGCTGAGGCAGCTGGTCCAGGGACCACGTCTGGAGAACCCCGGGCCCGGAAGATGCCTGAGGTCCTCCCACCCTGCCTCTCAGAGATCCCGCTACCAGGGCAGAGGTGAAGACCCAGGAGCCAGAGTCTGAGAGCCCACATTCCAGACCTGGCTCTGATGCTTCCCAGCTGTGTGACCTTGGGCAGAGTTTTTCAGCTCTGTCCTCCACACCTGAAACAGGGGATCATAGTATTTATCTTATGGCATTTGGGAGAAGATTAAATATAAAGCCCTCGACACATAGTAAGAACCCGGTATCAGTGACCCGTTATCAGCAGTATCATTGCCTCCCCTGAACTGGTACGATGTCAAGTCGCAGTGACCCACAAAGGGGGCTGAGCTTTTTAACATATAGCAAGAACAGAACCGCCAGCAATCTGTTTGCTACATCTAGACTCCTAAAAGAAAGGGCGTTACAAAGTTCCACCAGTACCCAAATGCTTGTTTTTATTCTTTGAATTTTAGCTGCTTCCTTAGTTCTCAGCAAGCTGTACAATGCACATTCTGGGCTGGTTTTACGCCATGTATACATTTCACTTGGCTTGGTAAAGGAGCCATTTATCAAACGGAGTCCATCTGATTTCCTGGATCTGAGATTAGGCCGCCTCAGGCTTCCTTTTCTCCCCCATAACCCTTGTAAAAATAGAATTTCCCTGTTCCCGGGGGAGACGGAGGAGGAGAGAATGCTTCACACATCTTTTTTCGTAACTTACAAATGCTGCTAGGTGCTTCAAAGCAGGAAATCAGCTCAAAACCCAAGATGCTCTAGACACAACAATAAAACAATGGCCCTGGAGATTTTCTGGCTTTTTCAGGCGAAATACTATTAAACCATGTGGGGAATGCAGCCAAAACACAAAAGCAAAAGTAACAAAAATAGAAAAACAAACAAACAAATAAGGGTTGCAATGGGCGGGTGTCAAATTAGGTGAAAAAGCATTTACTTACCAGGCTTGCCTGTTTGTTTTGCAAGCAAAGGGCAAGAAGCAACGGAAAATGGAAGCAAAACAGATAATCAGGGCAGTTGTTAGGAAAGCAGGAAAAAAAAAAAAAAATCAATCGCAACAACCTGGAATGCAGAAAGCACAGGAATCCCTTTTTGTTCTGAATTCTGAGTAGTCAGTATTTGAACTTAATAAAACATATTCTCTTCAGTAACATACGGTGAGAATGGACAGTGATGGCAGGACAGATGTCACATTGACATGGAGCATTTGTGAAGGTTAAACAGAGGTCAGGGAGCCAGCCTGGAGTCAAGGCTAGTGGAAGCTGGGTAGAAGCTGGCTTTAACTTCAAAATGCTATTACATCCACTCTGGGTCCTGAACTGCAAGCTCTCTGGGCCTGAGTTTCCCTTTCCATGAGGAATGGTGGGTGGGTGAGCGGAAATGAGACGAAAAATACGGGATCCAGATGAGACACATGGATGTGTTTCCTGCCTCAGAAGAAGGCAGGTCCCACCCAGAGCTACAGTGAGTCCCAGCCATGCCACAGCCCCACACCATCCTCGGCAAGGACACGAGGACCCTGAAATCGACAGTGGCCCTAAGTGGCGACCTGCAAGTGACTGACGGATGACATCCACAGACATGCCACCTCTCGGATGAGAACAGCTCTGGGAAGGTGGGTGATGAACAGGACAGGAAGTGAGGATGGGGAGGGGGCGATGAGGAACAGACACACAATGAGGCGCCACCCCAAGTGACAGCACTGCTTCCAGCCAGGGACGCTGGGGAGGGGGTCTCGCAGAGCCACCCAGAGAGTGCTTAAACACCCCCAAACAGGAAAATGCTCAGAGGGGCAGTTTCACAGCTCTTGAAGACAGGGGCTCTCAGGCCAAACACACCAGGTCTCCTGGAGGGGGTGGGGATAGGGGGGTGGCATGTGTGGCCTTAATCCCTGGAGTCAGGGTTCCAAACGCTCCTCAGACTGTGTCTGAATTGAAAACACTGTTCTAACTACTGTCACCTGCAGCGTGGAAAGCATCAAAGTCCAATACTCTTTCTGTCACCACAAGGACAGGCCACTGTGTCAACTAGAGACTCTGACTCTGTCAGTTTTCAAGAGGGAATGTCTGCTTCTATCAGACTGCCAGCTGAGCAAGGACATTTGGTTGCTCTGGGCAGCCTGCTGTCACGTTGCTCTGGGCAGCCTGCTGTCAGGACAAAGGCTCATGTCCTCTTCAACACTGGCCTAAACGTCATCATCAAAAGTAAAAAATAAAAATGTATGACTCTGAGACGCAGAAGGGTGTTTCCAGATGAGCCACGTAGGTCTGAGTGACGTTTTCACGTCCCAAGACTCCAGGATGCAGAAAGGTTGCCAAACAATGTGTACTGGAAGATATAAATCCTTCCTTCTGACCATTTTCAGCAGCAGTTTCAGTTCCAAGAGTTTATTTTATTTTTTTATCTCATCCATATGTATCCATATGTTATACCAATTTAACAAAGAGGTTTCATTTGATAGAAAGCATACACCATGAGGTTGATCCTTAAAAAGATCCCAATGGGCTTCCCCCTGAGCTCTGGGAGAAATGGTCTTTATTATAATAAACCAAAATTAAAGCTTTTTTGAATGGAAAGCACTCAGTTGGAAGCTTCTTCACTGTTCCCAAGGCTGTGGTCATATTTATCTTGGGGCAAAAGCTAGAGGTGTGGTGTGACATATCCAAACGTTTGAGATGACAAGGGGTCACCTGCTAAAACAGCATCAAGCTGTGGTTTGCAGTGAGCTTATGTCCTTTGGAGTAAAAGGTTTTTTAAAAAACTGCTATCATGGACCTAAGCAAATAAATAAATAAACAAAAATCCCACACCTCGCACCCAGAGTTTTAAAAGCATTTCTGAGTGATGATCATCAGTGAAAAGACTTGGGCTTGGAACTTCTGCAAGGCCTTTTCTCACTTTTTCTTTAAAAAAAAAAAAAAAGAGCCAGGCGTGTATAACTTGTAACATGAGGCCTTCTTTTATTGCAGGCCAAAGTAATCTGTCAGTACTGGCTGCCAGGGATGCTGTGTTAAGATGGATTCTGAGGCAGTGTCCAACCTCAGTGAGAAATAGTGTTGTGACCAGTTCATAGGGACAGGCAGCTGGACTGCCACGTGTTCTACTGTCCTTGTTCTAGACCTCTGTGTAAAGGCCGAGTCGGGTATTTTTTCACTTGTGTCTAAACTAAATTAGGGTTTAGAGATTTGATTATAGAGATCTGATTCTCTCCCATGAGCAAAAAAATCACCCAAATATCCTAGTAACCAACCCAAATCTCTTTCCCCATGAGGTGGGCCATCCTGGCTGGATCAAATGGTGGCCATTGAAGTGACAGCCACGGCTTCCCACAGGCATGAATAATTCATGCTAAGGGACACACATGCTGGCAGGTGTTTCCAGGAGGTCCCCAGACTCACTGATCTGGGGCAGAGCCATGTTCTGGGACGCTCTGGTCCCTCCCTAAAGGGCTTCATGCTCTAAGAGGAACCTGAGAGGAACACACTCCGAGTCTCTACCTTCAAAGCCCTCCCCAAAGTTCAGAAATCTCAGGGCAGGTCTGAGCCCCCCACCAGTGAGGACACCCACCTATCATCTGGGCGATGGTCTTCTCATACTCAGCCACTATTTTCCTGTAAAAGAAGTGAAAATAGGTTGGAACCGTGACCACACAATGGTTTTTAATTTCACGCGGGAGCCCATGTGCTGGATATCAACAGCCTGACCGCTGTCTAAGAGGACAAGTCTTATGGGTCACAGGTGGCTCAGACTACTAGGGACCCCTCCAACCTCAGCCCTCTTCTTGCACACCCAAATAGGTTCACTTGCCTAGTGCAAGACTGATCAAATCACTCCCTTATACAAAACCTTCTGTGTCTCCCCTCTGCCCACTGAGAAAAAAAATAAGGCCAAACCTTCAGCCTGACAGTCGAAGCCTTCTGTCACCTGGGCCTTATCTTCCTCATCAATCTTACCTCCTTCCACGCCATCTTGTGAACACAGCGGTTCAGTGAGAACAAATGATTTCTTGTCTGCTCCGAGCTTTCTCACCTCTATGGCCTTGCCCATGTTGTTCACTTCCCCTCTCTCTTTCCACCTGTCATAGTCTGTTTCTCAAGGTCCAATTCAAATGCTACCTCCTCCAGGAAGCCTTCCCTGATTTCTCCTTAGAACCCCATAACATTTTATCTGAATCTTCTTCCAAAACATACATCATAGTACTTGAGTGGAAGCTCCTCAAGGCCCAGGGACCACTTCTTAGTCACCTGTGTTGTTGAGTGGGGAGTGGCAGGGGAGGAAACAGTAGCACTTCTTGGGTAGGCGCAATAAAGAGAAGCTGCACAAAAGCACTAAGATCCCTTGCTTATAAGATTAAAGGAAACTCTCAAAAAAGACTTGAGGGTTTCACCTACATTATCCAATCCACAAGCGAACCAAGAGCTACTAATCTCCAACAGATCTAGGACCTGACTGCAGCTGACCCTGCCTCTCCGAGCTGTGTGATTTGGCCAAGTCAGTAATGGATGCTGAGAGTTCAGCTTACTCCCTGGTACAGTGAGGATTACCTTAGACCTTGACTTTCAGAACTGGGGGGTGGGAATTAAATGAAGTTAAAAGCGACAGTGACAGCAGAACACACTCTTGCAAAGGCTAAAGGCCTTGCAGCTGCTGGGTGTCTGTCCCTGGCTTCTTGACCTTGGCCGCAAGGTCACTGCCTCACCCAAGGGCAGACCCACCACAAGAAAGGCAACCACAACATAAGCCCACTTGCATTCTCTCTCTGAATCCTACACAGAGACACTTCATGTTTTCTGTGCTTAAACAACCCCTCCTGGCACCCCTGAATCACAAAACAGTGATGGATCTCTGAGGCTGCCCCATCTAAACCCACCACCACTGAGGGCAGAGGCGGGACCACAGCAAGTAAGGGATGTGTCCTTTCAGAAGTGCTAAGAGACCGGGGGCCAAAGAAGTGGTCTCCCTAGAATTGCTACACAGGGTCATTCAGGAACCTTTCCAGGATCCCAGGGCTACAAAGTGGTAGAGCTAGGATTCAAACCCAGGTATCAACTCTGGAGTCTTCGTTATAACCCTTCGGCTCCATTGCCTCCAGGCATTGTGACTTACCCCCATTTTACAGATGAGGAAAGTTAGACACAGAGTTAAGAAACAGATTCAGAGAACCTGCTGTATAGCACAGGGAACTCTACTTGACTCCGCTGGACAGTAGAAACTAACATCACATTGTAAAACAACTGTACCGCAATTAAAAAAGAAAGAAAGAAAGAAAAAGAAACAGACTCAGAAGCAGCTACGAAGCAGAGCCTGACTTCCACCTGGTCTGGCTCCAGAGGCTGACGTTTACGGCACCAAAAACTAGTGCCTCTGTGCCAGCTGGTGACACTTGAAATCCCACCATACCCGTTAGCAAACAGCACTCCCTGGAGCCCCCAGAGGTACAATTTCTCCCAGGAAAGCAAAAGGAATCAGAGACAGAACTTCCAGCCTCCCCGTATGTCCTGCCTTCACCTTGAGTGCAGGCAAAAAAACCAAAGCCACCCGGTTCCCTCCCCCACTCCCCCTTAGCCAAAAAAAAAAAAAAAAGATAAAAGAGATTTTAAAATAATGCAACTACAGGGCCTCAGTTTGAATGTGAAATAGCACTAAGATTAAGCTCCAGAAGTGATCACAAAAACTGTCAGCAGATAGATGGAACTAACAGAAGAATTTTCAGGAAGATACTATTTGACCTAGAAAATGGGATATGATCACCTAAACATTTGCTTATTACTTAAAACGGTAGCCAGGAATATGATTTTGATAATTAGCTAACAGCTACTACTGCAATTAAGTGTACTAAAAATGTACAAATTCTTCGACCAGTGTTTAAAAATGCATTCATTCTCTTATTCCCACACTTTGAGACTTTAAAATGAAGCCTATTATGTATTTTTGGCACAGTGCCAGACCTCCTGTCTTGTTAAAATGATTGTGCTTGAATCCATACCTTCTCTTGCAATTGCCTCAGCTCGTGCTGAGGAAAGGCAGGTGTGTGGAAAATGAACTATGCCCCCTGCGCCCCGCCACGAGCAGTTCTTAGACCCCGCAGCATCCAGACCCTGGACAAGATGTGCTAACCCAGGACGGTCAGAGCAGAGGTTTGGGTCAAAATTGCTTTAAAAACGCCACTTACAATATAGTTTAAAAAGTCACATCCCAAGGGTAAATTCTAGCCCCAGAGATGGTTTCTTAGTTTCTAAGAAGATGATACATTGAGAAAGGAAATAAAGGGGAAAAGGCACGTGAGGAGTGGAAGCAAAGAGGCAGGCCGCTGGGTACAGTGCAAAGAGCTTGGGTTTCAGAGTCAGAAAGGTGGATTCAAATCCATGTTCTCGTTAACCAGAAGCTCCAGGGCCTCCGTCAAGTCACCTAACCTCTCTGAGCCTTCGAGCGGGGCTGACCATCCCCTCGACAGCTGTGGGGAGAAACAGACTGCGTGTCTCCAGCCAAAAGCACAGTGCTTGGCACACAGCAGGTACTTACCATGTGGTAGCTGTCATACTGCTGTGACAATAGGCAGCAAATGAAAATAAATCACTCAAGCGACATTTGGGAGACACCCTCAATGTTTATCGATTGAGACTGGTGAAATTAATTATGTTAGACCCTTAAAAGGACTGTCAAGCACCTGTTGAACAATAAGGTCAAGATGTGTAAAAATCTGTCCAAGTTACGCTAAGTTAAAAAAGAGTGTAGGGTAATGTACATTTCTACACTCCACTTCTGAAGAAAAATGGAGGCTACATAGATGCCTTAACACATTTGGGATCAGAAATGGAAAATTCTGGGAAGGATACACCAGAAATGGTGCATAGTAGTTACCTGAAGGGTGTGGAACCAGAGGCTGAGTGGGAAGGAGATTTGTTTTTCCTTGTACATATATTTATTCGATTGCACTATGTGACCCATGCTCATGGTATTTTAATAACAGTAATACCCTAAGAATACTTTTGTGAAAATACGAACCTTGTGGAATAATGGATAACTTCTATAGAGGACACTGTTCATGGGCCACACCAGCTCCAGCTGTTATCAAACCACAGGCAAGCATCCCCCAGGTACCAGGAAGCCCAAGCATCACAACTGACCTCATTTCCATCACTTCCCGCCTGCTTTCTTCATATTTATCTTTCCAGTCCGAGACCTCTCTCTCCTTGGTTATGATCTAGTATCAGGGAGAATAAGAGGAAGAAGGTTAGTCCCAGATGAGTCAATTCAGTTCTGAGCAATTCATACACCAAGACAAAGAAACACTAAATAAATATGGAATTAAAACCTGCTACACCAAATAATTGTGTTTAGAGAATTTCCCCGAGCATGAGATAGAAATAAGCCAAACATGAGACTTTCACAGTGCCCACAGAGAGCAACTAAAAGGCATGTGCTTTTTTGTTGTAACTCAAACGAGGCCCTAAAGGCTCGTTAAACGATAGTGTCCAAGATCAAAACCCACGGTTTGCCGCCTGTCTCTGCCTGCAGTGGTCAGAGGAGAAAGTCTGTGTCCAGAGATGCTGGCTTTGTGGACCGTGGGTACATACATTTATTTACACATGGCAGCACCCGGAGCTTTTCCCAGGGCACCCAGAGCCGGCCTTGCCTTCTCTGAGCCACGCACACGCCACAGTACCTCTGCCCTGGCGATCTGGAGGGCGGAGTCCAGGTCAGGCTGCTGGAACAGAAGGCCTGTGGGTTTCTCTACCTCGGCCGTCCCGAGGCGGGAATACAAGGCTGTTTTGGAGATGGTGACGTCTGTTGGGTGAGCAGCTTCTCTCTGTGGAATGGTTTTTAATTTTAACAAGTTAACATTCATCTTATGACAAAGAGAAGTGCATTCATCCTCTCATGAATGGGTCAGTTGTATGGTTTTGAAACAAAGAACATCAAAAGTATGAGAAAATGCTAAGACTAATGGATGGGGAAATGCCGGATACAATCTACAGAAATCTATCATTCTGCACCTGCACTGGCTGACAAAGGGGCTAATGGCGGACGCCTCCCCAGCTCCCAGGCCCTGGAGTCAAGCACGTCTGGTGCCCGTTTATCACTGCCATTTATCAGCTGCAGAGGCATTTAGGCACAGCGCATAAGAACCAAGGTCATCTTCTAGCAGGCTCCACTTCCAAAATAAAAGCCTGACGGTGAACAGTGTTGAATTCTACTCTATGTTTTCCCAGTTTTGAGTAACCACAGATCCGATCATTTTTGTAAGACTTGTCCACATTTCAACTTAGGGGACGTTGGTTAGCTCCATTTGAAAGGATATAATTCACACAAAGCTTAAGGCCTACCATAGCTCTCAACCAACATCACCTTCAGCGAGCTAGTTTCTGGGTGCCAAAAGGTAAGCAGTACGTTGGAGTTACAGCGTCAGCGGGAACACTGAAAACTGGATCACTGACGACATCCCCCTGTGCCGATAAGCCCCCTCGACGCGTGGTGTGATTCCCTGCCCCCACGACTGACACTGGACAGTCACAAGCCTCCTGGGAGGGAGGAGAGGCCTGTGCTGACTCTTCCTCCCTTTGCACAAATGCTCAGCCATTTCCAGCACACCCGAAATGCAGCATTAGGAACATTGTCAAACAGTGCAGCGGGGTTGTCAGTCTAGTTCTACTGCAAAAGAAACGTCAAACCAATCACACTCTCAGTCCGATTCATTAACCTCCTGGCCCGTCGTGGTTGCCAAGGCAAACCTCCACCCTGGTTACCAGAGTCCAGCTGGACGTGAAGCAATGGGGGTGTAATGGGCGGAGGGCAACTGCTTTTTCTTTGGGAAATTTATGAGAAGAGATGGAGCCGTGAACAGAACACCACAGTGTAGGAGAAAGAGAGAGGTGTGGGGAAGGAACGGTGAGGGCTTATCTTGTAGACGGAAGCAGAGGAGATGAAAGGTGGTAACTGGGAAGGGGGTGACCCGAAGGTGCTTGAGCAGAATTTCTCTCCTCAATCACGGGAACAGGCATGCTTACCCTACTGTGGCCTCAGAGACAATGAACTTGTGACAGCTTAGAAAACGCAGGTGGAAGCTTAATGGATAGGACTGGAGGTCACCGAGTTACGGCCAGTTAGTTGTACGCATGCACGATGAACTGAGCGGCGTAGGCTGCCCTGGAAGCGAGCGTCTGCCGCGTGGGTGTCACTGCCCCTGCCTGGCCTTGAGTATCTGGGCTAACTCTCACATGGGACCAGAATGACCACTGCTGGTCAGAGGGGAGCACCAGGCCCCAGGTGGGACACGCCCACCTGTCAAGTGGGATGCCAGGATCTTCGGTGACAGGACATTTGAGCAGAACACAAGTTTAAAGCCCTCAGGAGCAGGCAGGCTGACCTCTCGGAAGAAAGAGGGCCACCAGACCAGAGGGCAGAGCCTCTCCCACGTAGGCGTTAATCTCTGATGTCTGAGATCTTTTCAAGGTTCTACTTGTCAAATGGGAAACTTCTCAGGAAGTAAACTGAAAATTATACCTAGACACCAAGACTCAGTATTTACATTTATCGAGAAAGTTCAAAAACACAAAATTCTGAAGAGGATTTTTAAATCCTCTTCTGTTCCTGTCAGTTAAGTAAAATAATGTATTCTTTGAAAACAATTAGAATAAAGTTTCAAAGTGGAAAGAACCTTAGACACCATCCAACTCATCCTGGTCCCTCTGATGATGAAAAAATTGAGGCTCTAAATAAGATTTGGCCAAATCGTTTCCCAGAATGAGATTCAGTTCTGACCCAAGATAAACCAGCTCTCTGAAGTGCAAGAGAAAATTAATTAAAACTAACTTTATCATACTGGGCAGAAACAAAATATGACCAGTGCAGGAAGTAATGATCTTTAAGCTGCCTAATGTCCTTTGTAAAACAAGGAAGGGGATGAAAAATAAACAAAATAAAGAGCTTTCTAAGTAAATGCAAATGGTTACTACCAGATACAGTAATTCACTATCACCGGTCATCCTGGCCACCTGGTGTTTTCAACAAAGAAACATAATGACTTCAGAATCCATTTGAATTACTACCAGAGTATCTGCATGTTAATGCAATTCAAGGTACACACCCTGGTTTTCTCTTACAACCAGGAATTGTTTTTAGCTGAAATGAATAGGTTTGTCTCTTGATGATATTTTAAGATCAGACTTAGATTAAGCTTTGTTTCTCTCACATAACCTCCCACCTGCTACTTTAGAGAAACCAAAAAGCCACCAGAATCACAAATTGAGATGTGAAATGGCCACGACTCAAGACAGCACGGGACCAACGTCCAACCTCTCAATACACTCTCTCAAATCTTGGTCCCTGCGGGGACCCCTGGGGCACTGTCACCTGGGTCAGGCCTGCAGACCTCATGCCTGGGGTCCTTCTGGCCTTGCAGCCAGGGGCTGGGGGTCTTGTCCCTCACCCAGGCTCACAATCCTCCTTGTGTCCAACCCGCTGTTGCCAGGCTCAGGGGAAGCTGCCATGTCTTGGACCAAAGCAGGATCGCCGTCCCCGGGAACCAGGTGGGAGAGCAGTGAGAAGGCGCAGGGGTAGGGCCCAAAAGCCGAGATCAGGTCATGGGCCAAGGTCGTGGAGCGTAGACACAGGCTGGGCGCTTGGGGGGTGTCGGGGCCACGTGGCGCCAGGTCAGGCAGAGAGCAGCCTCACCCCGGTGCCACCCCATCCAAATCTGACAAGGGGCGGGTCTCAAGTTCAGGATGGCAAACAAGAGGAAGGCACTTGATATGTGCCCTTATTCCACTCCCCACAGGAGGCGCCACCAGCACCAACTGGACTCTCCTTCCCACTGGGTCAAGACATGGCCTCAGACCTCAACACAGGCTGCAGACGATAACCACAAATTCTTGAAACTGGCAAATAAGCTGAAACCCACGTGCCAGCCCTTTGTCACTGCTCTTCAGACTGTTCTTGTGGGTTTCGGGTATCACCTGGGTAAATGTCCGGGGTGGGTGGTTTCCGGACACAGAATGAGAAAAGGAACCTATGCTATCAGGCCGCTCACCAACCATACAGTTGCCCCAGACCTGATTCCTTCTCCCACTGATGCTGTGACAACCCAGGCATCTTCCTTTACGGGCCAGGACTCCTGGAGGAATCACACACTGAAGATTAATACCCTTTCCCTCCCGGGGGAGCCTGTTTCTAGGACCTCCTCCGGTCCCAAAGCTTGCCATTTGTATGATCCTTGTTCCTATGTTACCCAGACACATCCTTCCTTCTTTATATAGGGTCCCCCTAATCCCAAAAGGCCAGATACTGGACCACAGCCAGTATCTGTTATACACACAAATTAAATCCATCCCTGTGCCCTGCAGCCCTCGGAAAGCCATACAGATGGAACGCTTAGGTTCTATCCACCCTGGTTTAGCGGTGAATTCAGGGCTGAAGCACCTCACAGCCAGTGACCTGGTCAGATCCCCCACTAGGAGGACACAACCGAATTCAGTTCCACCAGAAGTGTGTGGAAGGAAAACAATAAGGAGTCTGACACCCCAGCCCCTATGGAGTTTCCCTCATTTCTAACGTTTTCTGACTAATGAGACAGGAAACCGCACACCAGTGCCTGGAAGGCTGGCTTTGCCGGCCCTCAGTCTGAAGGGAAACGTGAGTGAAGCCGCTTACAGGAGCGGCCAGAAATCACCCCCATCGTATTTCATGACGTTTTTCATCCCCTCAGTATGAGTTTTTTTCATTCCAAGTGATTTCATTTTGTGTTAGCAACAGTTTAAGACCATGCTGCCAGAAACACTGGGTTAGGTCACCTGCAGCTGAAACATATGGGCAGAAAAAAAGAGCAAATTGGATACACAGCTGCTGTCTTCTCTTTCTATATATCAGCAGTTTCCAATGCGCTAAGGGGTAATCAAGCATCTCACCAGCAAGAAACCCACAGAAACCTAATTGGGTTCAGGTAAATGGACCACCCTAGGTCTGGTGAGCTACAGAAAAGAGCATCTATTTTCCATGGGCCAAGGTCACTAGATTAATATACTTCTTACAAAAGCGGTACAAGTTCCTATGGTAGAGAAAAATGTTCCTCATACTCCAAGACACTTCTACCCCTCTGGAATAATTCTTTTAACACGCCCTTCTGGAATACATAAGGAGGGAGCGGGGGCTGTCTCTCCAAACCACACTCAGTAGATTCACGTGACAGTATTTTCAATCAAAATCGGGACACATGGTCTGAGAACAGGCTTTAACTGATGGGAAGTCAACTGCTGGCCGTCTCTGAGAAGGAGGCACGGGTATCAGGCAGTCCTGAACACTTTATACTCAATTGGAACCACTGAGAACATGCTCAATTCTGCCTCAGACTTCTGGACAGGAATAAACTGTATTTATAGTGACCAAACGTCAAGCAATTCATTCTGTGTTTAAGCCACTACCCAAGGACATCAAGAAATAAATCTAACAGGGAAAAAATCCTTACTGCTTAATGCATTCTAAAAATCTCATTTTTACGGAAATTAAACCCAAGTTTATGGGTTGGCCACAAGAACAAGGACATCAGCAATCGGTGTTTACATTCCTGTAAACATCCGATGTTCCCAGTCTGGACACCCATGGGATGACCATCTTCTCTCACTGAGAGATGTCTCTGGAGAGGGGTCCCCATTTGGTTCCAGGGAAACCACATGTGGGGGACCCACAGGGCAGGGACAGCAGATGAACTCCTGATCCTGTCCCAAGGACAAGTGACGGGAGAGAGCACGGGCCCCTCTGCCAAGTGAGCTGTTACTTGAGATGTACAGGCAATGAGCTCCCATATGGAGATTCTAGTGCTGGTTCCCGGAAGGCCAGTGAATCACAGTCAGGCCTTGGGCTGGTTCCCAGGCTCCGTTTTCCACATCTGTAAAATAGGACCTGGACCTGCTGTCCGAAGAGAGATGTTGGGAGAGTCTCATCAGGTAACAGAGGCACAAGTGAAGGTCACCTCCCAGCAGCTTTCATTGACCGTACACCTACTGTGTGCTAGGCTCTCTGCACGTCACCTACTGTCCTCACAGCAACGTGCAAACTCGCTGCTATTAGCCTGCCTCTTGTCACAGATGGAAAAACTGAGGCTCAGAGAGGCTCACCAACTGGTTCAGGGCCACAGAGCACACTGGGGCCCAGTCCTGGTCTGACAACCCAGGTTCACCGGGCTGCCAACTGGGGGCGGGGTGTGGGAGAGGGAATGAGGCGGCTCCTCAGAGACCAGGCGCACCCGTCAGCCCTGGGGGTGGGCTGAACCTCCCTGGACCACGCTCCATCGTGCATGTCATCGGCAACGCATTCCAGTTGTTAAGAAAAATTACTCCAAACTTGGAAGCCAGCAAAACAATTTCTGCAGGTCTTGTCAATATCACACTCTACCCTAGAGAAGGGTTGGCAAATTACGGCGATGGGTCAAATGGCCTGTTGCCCTCTTCTGTAAAAAGGGTTTTACTGGAACCCACCACACCCATTCATCCACATGTTGTCTGCTGCTGCTTTAGCAGAGCTGCGGTGCCAGAGTTGAGTAGTTGTTACAGAGATCAAATAGATGCCCACAAAGCCTAAAATATTTACGCTTTCCCCTTGCAGAAAAGGACTGCTTTTCTGTAATCCTTTTGACCCTGGCCTAAGGGTCATCTGACATCTCAGGAAGGTCTTGTTTTCACCTATTCACTATTGACTAGGATCCAGTATCAGTATAATTAGACGTTAACTTGTAGAAAATAGAAAAGTTGCAAATTATTTTTTGTTAGTAGCGAAGCAAATGATTTCTGTAGGAAGAAAAAAGAACCTCAAAGGTTATGAATTATCTGTCCTGTTTAGCTAGTATTAACCTGTTTTATATCTAACTTTGCAATCTTATTCCAGCTTCCTTACCCCACTGACTGGACATCGGTTTCTCATATTTTCCTCCATTCAACAAGCTTTACCATCCTGCTGGTGTGTTCAGTGTGTACTTTTATGCACAAATTACACTTGTAGCTTTTTGGAAAATCATACTTTGTCGAACACCTGCCTGGCCATGGTTAGCAAAGAAGCTTCTGGACCACACAACATTCTCAAGAGGCAGCACACGGCAGCAGCAAACCGGTACCTTGGTGTCCTGGCGGCTACGGGCAGCCAGGGTGATCTGCCTGGCCAGCTTCAGGGCTTCTATCCGCATGATGGCAAACTCTAACTCCTCCTGCCGGAGGGGTGGGAAATGAGCAAACCGCAGGGGAAATGCATCGAGACAGGACGGAAATGTTTTCCACATCCAAGAAACGAATGTGCCACGTGAATGTGTCATGACAGATACTCGGGAAAACATACGCGTTGGCTTTCTTTCACAATTAACACCTCAGCAGATCATGAAATAAGTGTCTCATTTCCTTTTTTTTTTTTTTTTAAATCACCCTTTGGGATGTCTGGCGGGAAGTATTACGCAAATACGAAATAATTTTTTAAATGGGATCAGAATTTTTAGCGCACTGTTCCTTCAATTTCTCTCCTTTTGTTCATGTCAAGTTGGCCAACAACTTCCACGAGTAGATTTGCGTATCTCAAATGACTATTAACAATCTCTCTAAGTTTTTGCTCTGAACATCCCAGTCTAGAGGGTATCAAATTGAGCTGTCAAATTTAAAGCACAGACTGTAGACAATTGTTTTGGTGCCAGATACAAGACCTGAGTCCAGATGTTATCTCAACAGGGGTCTGAGATAACCTTGTATACATAAACAGCCTGGTTCCATGGTGAGCTAACGCCCTTGGTTCCATGAATAAATCAGAGAAACTGCTTTTGGGGCTCTCAAAACTTCGGAAAAATGACTGCTTCGGTCCATTTTCCAAATTGAAATACAAATGGTTTGTTCCACATGTAATGGCACGATTTATAGCACTCTGGCGTCCTGGGTAAAGAACACCACATATATCTGTCTTTGAGGGGAAGCTATTCCATCTGGAACATTCTCAGCAATGCTCCATTAAATCCTGCCTCATTGCATTTGGAGTTCGGAGGTTCATTCTCTACTGAGGTTTTCACAAACTCCCCAAAGGTCACACGTGGGCTACAAACCTGAAGTTTCTGAGCAAATACTGGGGGGTTCTTTTCTGCTAAGTCGGGTTCCAGATAGTCAAGCGCACCACAGAGAGAGGCTGGATGAGCTAGCCTGCTGAGGAGGGCATCAGCAGAGGCAAAGGAGCCCTCAGGAGCTGTCTGAAGGCCGGCAGAGGAGGACACAGAAGAAAAATAGAGGAGAGCAGAGTGATATCGGTTCCAAGCAAGGACCACCCATCTATTGGCTGGACATCTCTGCCTTAAGGCTGAAGAGAGTATCAGTTAGGTGCCAATACTTTCCTTTTCATCTGGACTAATTCCCACATGCTGATCGTGGGCACCGTGAGACCGGCAGGCCCAACCCGCTCCCCAAAAGCACAGCCTTAGGTGCCCTCTCCACCCCCATGTCACCCTCACTCCATAACCAGTTGCTAGGAGGAAAGCTACCCTTTACTTATTTACTTGAAAACCTCAGCGGGTAGGAGACAAGGTAGGTGATGGGGTTTCCACACATAAGTCATCAAGAAAATACTTTCCAGTGTAAATATCCAAAGGAAGGTTTGGTAAAGGTCATTTTCTGAATAATGGAAAGATGACTTCAAACTGGTAGATCAGAAAGACTTCAAAATCACAAGGCAAGGTTGCAGAAGTTGAATCACGCATGAGTCCTTCATAGCATCTATTTGACAGACAGCCTAGGTCCTGTCTGGACTCTCTTTTTGCTCACTATTATTTTCCCAGTATCCATCTGCCAGACATACAGTAGGTGCTAAATAAATACTTGATGCGTGAGATAAATGAACGTCTACTAATCTGGAGCAATAAAGCAACATGCCAAGTCAATGGCCTCATACCCTCTTGGGGACTGCTAGGGGGAAGTAAAAAAAGAAAAACAGAATTCACCAGAAGGGTGATCGATTTTAGACGTGTAGGGCGTGCAGGTGAGGCCTTCAGCTCAGGTCTATTCGCTCTGCAGGTCCCACAGGGGTTGGGAGGGAAGAGGTATAAGTCCTGGTCTATAAACAGGAGGGACTTCCCATCACCAAAGCCCAGGAGAACCAACTGTTCCGCAAAAGGAGAGTGCTTCCTGATCGACCATACACTGCCCTCTGCCAAAGAGGACAGAGAAGCAGGGTACAGACTGATGGCAGCTCAAAAACCAACAGTCCAGCCCGAAGGGGCTAGAAGTGGAAAATGAATAACGCTGAAGGCAAATAAAGCACTTAGGTGAGAACTGCAAAACCACACTGGTGAGGACGGAGAGACCTTCTCTCATCATTATGGGGTGGGGTCTCCTAGGCTGGCTTCTCTGGTGGGATAGGGGCATAGGGACCCACATCAGGTACCAGGGGAGTGTTGCTCTGAAGGCCTGGCCCGAGTGGTGACAGAACCCAGCTGACCCAGGGCTCACCCGCAGTGATCTCGGGCCCCTCCAACCCCACTTACAATTTCAATCACTTCTGATGCGGTGCCCAAGGCCATGGCCTCCAGCTCTTTCTGGGAGGATTTCTCTGGCACCTGCAAGTGTGGCTCCTGGTTGGGGGCCAGCCCTCGTGCAACGGGATGCTGGATCTTTGCCCCGGCGTTCACAAGGGCTTCAGTCTCCTCGAAACTTGAGCTAAGGAAGCAAAGCGCATCTTTAGAGGCTGCACTGGAAATCTCACTGAAATTAGCCAGGATGCCCCAACTAACATAGCAAGGGATCCTAGACTTCCAAGGTTATATTCCCCGAGGAAAATGGGCAGGTCGTAGGTGGCCAAGGGGCCTGTTGGCTGGATAGAGGGTGGTCCAGCCCCACGTAAGAGCCTGCTGACAACGGACGACAGCCAGAAGCACAGATGCCATTGGCTAAGGGTACGAGCTCTGGAGTGAAGCAGACTGCCAACCCGTTGGCTGTGCACCTTGGCGGGAGGGATTAGGTACCGTAACTCTGTGAAGATCAAGTGAGATGCTGCCTGCACCTAAAGCACTCGACACAGCGCCGGTCACAAGGCGCCACTACTGCTGTTGCAATAGCATCGCCATCTCATTCCCACCACCCTGGGCAGAGTCTGGAGTAGGTATGGGAAGTCACAGCAAGAGCGTTCACTCCTGCTCAGTGAAAGCGGCAGGTAGGAGAGGACAGGAAGGCCCCAATGTTAGCGTGATACCCCCCCCCCTCACCCAATCCAGCACCACACAGCTCAGAACAGGAGCCTGACAAATGCTTGCATTCACATCCATATGAATAATAAACGTTTATCAGGACTTCATTTGTGCCAGGCCCTGTGACAAGTGCTTTCCTTACAGCATCTCAGTTTACTCCTCCTTTTGGCTACTTGAACAGGTACCCCTACCCCTATCCCAAGTGGCAACTCAATTCATCTTCAAAAAATCCCTACAGGATCAATTTTATTATTACTCTCACTTTACACGTGAGGAAACTGCAGCCCAGGAGGGTCAAGTAACTCGCATCAGGTCATACAGCCAGTAGGGGTTGGGAGTGGGATTCGGGCACTGAATGCTGAGGCGTGCTGCCTCCCCACGGGGCAAATTACACAATAAAGCGGCGTGCACAGGCAGGCGATGGGAGGGGCTCACGCTCTCAGCAGTTAAAGGGTGCTACCTTAGTCCAAAGGGCAGCCCGTGACAAACCCACTGCATCTGTGCCCCTGGGGACACTGAGAGACATGGGATTGTGGGCTGCCTGAGTGTGTGCAAATGAATGGGGGTCAGGAGAGCAGGGCAGGTGCTCAGAGGCCTGGGGACCTCCGCCCCGGGGTGTAACTCTCTCAAGGTGGAAGTCGTACCCTGAACACGGCGTCGGGGACTCCGACATCCGGACGGGGGGAGACTTGACCGGGCTCTCCTGAGAAGTGTCAAACATAAGGTACAAGGCCTGCTTCTTCGGGGCGTCGTCGTCCTGCTGCAGGGATCAAAGTCACACGTCAGCTCGGCTGTAGTGGCCTAAACACGCTACAGAGACGAAAACCAGAGCGCTCTTCAATGGGGACAGATAACTCATCAGGGAGAAGCCTTCACTTCTCTCCAGCCAGCCAGAAGAGAGGAGAAAGCGGCGCTGGCTAAGAGAGAGGAGAGGAGGACCGGAGGGAAGAGGAAAGCGTAGGAAGAAAGTGGGACCGCGTGCAGTTGGGAACATTTCCGGGGGGGACTGCAATGGTGTTGGTGTGCTACATGCTGCTCAGCCCATCGGCATTTACAGGCCATCCTCTCTGGATGGGCAACCACGCTGGCCACCGAGGATAAACAGAGGGGTAGGCGAGACCCCCGTCCGGGCGTGGCCCACAGTTGAATGGGGGAGACGGGCATGGCGCCCCATTGTGATGAGCGCCACCATCAAGGTTCACTGACTTACAGCAGATGTGGTTTAGAAGTAGCAACACCCCATCTACGAATGATGCAAAGAAAGATAGATAAGAGCAACGTGTCCGGGGTGCTGAGTGTCGCACAAGCCCTCCTGGGCATCTCCAAACCTCTGGGGGCATCGCTGGACAACAGCAGCACAAGAGGCCATGTCCAGGACCAAAGGCCCCAGCAGCAGCACATGTTAAGCCAGGGAAGACAGGTGCCCATCATAACAACTCAAAATGAAAAAGAGATGGGGGAAAGTCTTATTGCCCAAAGGGACAATTTTCAGTTCTAGGAAGCAGTTAATCTGAAGAAACCAGGTAACGGTACACCTTAAACACCACCAAACCACTCCCTCCACCTTTTTTAAAAGAAATCTCTTGACGAGTTCTTTCTCAGTCTAGGAAGTAATTCTGCAGGAAGCCTAACAGCATCCTATCATTTTTCTCCCTGAAAATGGCATCTGAAGTGGATTGAGACAAACCTCAATCCCCCCGGCCCCAGTTCACCAAACTGACCAAAAAACAGGGTGGGAGAGCAAGTTCCCTGCTGGTTGAAGGCAGAAGAACTTACAGGTAAGGAGGAACCAATTTTCTCCATATATTCGATTTCATAGGAGTTTCTGTAATCCAACTCTGTAAAAGAAACAGAAGGAGAGGTGAGTGCCAGAGTGGGGGAAAAAAATGAAAAGTTTGGGGCTGGGCAGGTGGGGTCAGGAACAAGGCTTCAAGCTTTCTGAGAATGCTACTGACTGAGATTTCTGATACAGTCAAAAGGGGAGGCTCGACTCAGCTGTTTTCAGACAACTGGTAAACCCCTTACTGTAAAGGGGCTTCTGCCATTTGGGAGCCTGAGAGAGTTCTAAGGGAATTAAATGTCATGACCAAGCACGGATTTGACTGGAGAAAGATCTGAGCATTTTGCACAGAGTTTTCAGATCAGAGAGTGTGTACACTTTGGGTGTTGCTTTTCTCTGTAAGTCTCACGTGCGATACATGGAACCTTCCCAAGTCCTGGTGACATTTTGGAACTGCACCCACAGTTGGCCATCCAGTTGTCGGAAGCAAGGGAAGAACAGTGTTGCTGTAAGAGAAGCTTTGCGAGTTGTCTAGAATGTTCCCCAAAATTCTGCCAGTGCCAACAGGGCCGGTCCAAATCAAATGTTCAGCTGCAAAGACTATTAAAGTCCAATTTGGTGGAAAGATGACCTATTTCAAGTTGACCGGAGACTTTAGGCTGCAAAGAAAACTCCAGATACTCTCACTGGATACTAGAAGCCCCATTGCCTGCCTCGGTTCCCAGGGCAATTCCAGGTGGAGACCCAGCTCTGCTACTACACCAAACTCCCTGTCTAGTGAATGGATTCTGAGCACCTACTATGTGCCTCAGACTGTGCTAGGCACAGTGGATACGGTGATGAACAAGACAGAAGAGGACTCTATCCTTGAAGAAGCCCCAATCCGCAGCTACCAGATGGCTCTTTTCCACTTAAAAAGAAAACCAAGAGGTGAAATGACCCGCTCAGAAAGCAGCTGTGCAAGAGTGTTAATGGCAATCCCTAAAGCCTCATGCCTTAATTTTTTTAGGTAAAAAATAAATAGCAGTTCTGGTTTAAAGCTCCACATTCCTACATATTCATAATCATATTCAACAGAAGGAATCATTCTTAAATGATCCTTTAATATGAGCTTTAAAATGAGATATTTCCTCAAAAACCTTCTCAAAACCAAACTGAATAAACTCCAGTACTTAAACCCGTGGATGACTTTTCAGGAATCTCTGACTCTCTGGGATGAAGCAAATGCATCTTTCTGGCAGGCGGGACCTGATCACAGGAATGGAGACAGTTTTGTGGATTAATGACCAGAAGGACCTCATGAGTCCTTAAGGCCCTGACTTGTGCGTCACTTGGGAAGAATGGAGAATAAGCCAAACCATATGCTGGGCAGGAACTCAGAGTGTCTGTAACCGTCGTGTGAATCTGTCCCTGGGGTCTGCCTCAACTGAAGACATAGAAGCATTCGTTTATTAAGACTTACTATCTTTCAAAGGCAGGGGACAGTGAAGGACAAAGTGATTTCTAGGCCCTCTTCTAGACCTGTCACTTTCCGGGTGCAGGACCCCAGAACTATCATTTTATTGCTCTACTAAAGACCGTCTAAATGGAAAAGATAATAGTGAATCAGCTGCTTCCTCCTCCAAGGTATTACTACTATTGCCAAGGCATGATTTAACCCTAAATTATTTCATAGAAAGCACCCCCCGCACACCCCACAATGCCACGGAGTACCTGGGATGCACTGAATAAGCTGAGGCCACCATGGAGATTTTCCAGGCCCTGGGGCCCCGGGTCAGTGCCGGCTCTGGTTACCAGCTCTCCTCAGTGTCCCACCTGGAATCTGAGCTCATTCCCGGGCAGCAGATCTGGGTGAGTTTCAGGTCACTGAGCTCATTCATCTGCCTTCTTTCCTACCTGCCAAGAGGGTCTCAGATCTTTTGAGAAAACATCTTACTGAACTTGGTTTTCAAAATCTCATTCACCTGCCTTAAATTCTAAGCCTTAGAGGGTAGGCTTGGAGAGGAGAGCCAAGTCCAACTTTAGCCCCATTTTTCAACCACACCACACGCAGCAGGCAGGCCAAGAAGGGTAACGCCAGTTACACCAAATGGCTCAACATCTTTACAAATGAGAGAAGAGGCCGCTCGCTAAGGCATGTGCTGCTCCGAGCTGAAGAGGCCAGAAGTTTTGTTTTATTTTGTTTTTTTTGGCTGCACCGTGCGGCTTGCGGGATCTTAGTTCCCCGACCAGGGATCGAACCCGGGCCCACTGCAGTGAAAGCGAGGAGTCCTAACCACTGCGCCACTAGGGAAGCACCCCCCACCCCCGAAGTTATTTTTAATGGGTCCTGTCGTTCTGAAGGCAATGGGCCTGTGTTTCCATCTGACTCTCATTGCTGGAGCTCTGCTGGGGGACCGAAGGAGGCCGGGCAGAAGCCGGAAGGATGCAACCGAGCCCTGACTGTCATTCCCAGGATCAGGGAAGCCAACTCCCTGACTTCTCTAGGCCCATCGACTTATCCATAAATGGAGCTCAAAGTGCATACATCTTGCAGGGTAAAATGATTTGCTGTAAGATGAAAAGCCCCACAGCTGGTCACGCAAAGGTAAGGAACTGTGACCAGGTCTGTTATTGCCCTTTGCTAATATTTCTGAAACTTTTAACATAAGTGATGAGAGGAGACGAGCCTTTAGGAGGGGAACAGGGACACTGCTCTGACTTCCTTGGGTGGCCCTTCGACCTGCCTGTAGTGTGACAACAATGGTGCCCACCACTGAAGACCAGGTTAGGCTCCTGAGAAGGACACCCCTTCTCTACTGGATGCAAGAGGGGGTGCTGATGCAGCTGTGTGTAAAGGGAAACAGGGAGACAGGGTGACCAGCAATGACCATCCAAACCTTCGGATCTAAAGCAGATACTCCCTCAGGGTCTCAGACCAGAGCTAGGAGGTTTCGGAGGCTCTGTCGTCCAGTGGTTCCTAAACTTTCCATCTCTGGGGATCACATGAACTAGGTTTTCTCTCACGGCACCATGTTTCAAAACACTGCTCCAGAAAAGGGCATTTGGGAAGCAAGCACTCAAAGAAAAATGTTTATAATTGCCAGTCTGAGGTTTCAATCAATGAGAGATTACCAGTGTCACCACAGTGAGCTGATATGATTACAGCCCCCAAATATGCAGTTTTAAACTAGCTGGGCATTTTTCTAACCCAGCTCCACAGGTTTTTTGAAATATTAAGACAACTTGAATCTCTTGTGAACCCAGGTAGGGAAGCACCGATCAGCTCAACTTCCTCATTCTACACTTAACGAAAGGAAGTCTGTATGACGCTCACGTAAAGAGCGTGGTGGAAAAGGAGAGGCCCTTCGAGTCAGGCAGACCTGGTCCTACGAGAACTAGCCCCTCAACACTCAGCAAATCTTAACAGCTCAAAGCCTCTGCTCCCTCGCTCTTACATGAGGAACTACAGAAATCCACCATCTAGAGCTGGGCGGGTGAAATGAAATCACGTACGTAAAGGCGCAGCAGGGCTACTCCACCAATGCAGCTCCTCCTTATTACTGTTACTTGGAGAATTCATATTGCAGTGAATACGTGTTCAAATGGCAACTATTATTTCTAACCCAACATTTCAGTGTCCTGTGATTTGTGACTTCAGTGTAAGAAAGTCTCAATCGCAGCTGCAGCACTGGGCAGGCTCCCAGAAAGGGGAGTACATCTGCGTCCCAACCAGGTTCGCGTCTGGTATGGCCGGACGTGACTCATTAACAGGAGGACAATCCGAGAACAGGGCTCTGCATCCAGATTCTACATCCAGTTGCTGGAGGGAACCAGGTACATTAGAGAGGTGAATGCAGGCCACACCTCCTGAAACTGCAGCTGTTCTGGATTCACACAGACAGTGGATTTCCCATCACCCACCAGCTACAACTACGGTCAGGACTTCCCAAATCTTCACGTTTTCTTTTTCTTTTTCTATTTATTTATTTATGGCTGCATTGGGTCTTTGTTGCTGCGCATGGGCTTTTCTCTAGTTGCGGCGAGCGGGGGCTACTCTTCGTTGCGGTGCGTGGGCTTCTCATTGCAGTGTCTTCTCTTGTTGTGGAGCACAGGCTCTAGGGGCGCGGGCTTCAGTAGCTGTGGCACACGGGCTCAGGAGCTGTGGCTCGCAGGCTCTAGAGCACAGGCTCAGGAGTTGTGGCTCACGGGCTTAGCTGCTCCGCGGCATGTGGGATCTTCCCGGTCCAGGGCTCGAACCCGTGTCCCCTGCATCGGCAGGCGGATTCTTAACCATTGTGTCACCAGGGAAGCCCCACAGTCATTTTCTAAGGAGGCAGGTTTACTAGAGTTTTGTTCCAAACTTACAGATTTCCCTATTTGTGGAACTTCTGCAGAAAACAAACAATTCTCAAATATGCCACTAAGCTAGTGAGTGGACTGCTTTAGTTCTAAGTTAAAGATGAAGAAATAGATGTTACCACTGAATGAGGCACCTGTTAGCTTAAAAGGTATTATGAAAATAATGCATGTAGGGAATTCCCTGGCAGTCCAGTGGTTAGGACTCCCCGCTTTCACTGCCGTGGGCCCGGGTTCAATCCCTGGTCAGGGAACTAAGATCCCGCAAGCCATGCGGCGTGGCCAAAAAGAAAAAAAAAAATGCATGTATTTCTTTGGTTCCTGATGGTACAACCACACACACATAGCCCAAAACACACACCTTTTGATTCCTATCTATAATGGCAAGCTCAGGTTGGTTTCTGTGACATTGAAAAGTTTCTTATTAAGCCTCAAGAGAGGTGAACCAGCAGGAAACCACAGGTGCTCTCAAAATGGCCAGGTCCCTGCTAGTCTTCAACCACCCCCTGCTGCTTCTGGGCTGTCCACACGCCCTCCCCTCCTCCCCCGCCCCATCTCCCTCACACAGGTGGTGACTGATGCAAAGATCAAACTGTGGACACTAAGCTGTCTACCTGCCTAGCCTTCTATTTTCTTTTCCTCACAAAGCTGTCTTTAGCCCTTACGGTGTTCATGGCGCTGTAAGGAAAACAAAGCTGGCTCAGATGGGGTTCCTGTCTTTAAGAAACACACAATCTAGTAGGGAAGCAAGAGATGCACCCGCATCATCCTTACCGCGCGTTACGTAACCTCAGAGCGAGTTCAGACCAAGCACTGATAGCAGACAGCAGAGGGGCCATGTCCAGGGAAAGGCTGGGAGGGGGCAGGACAAGCCTGGGAGACAGGGAAGCAGGGGGCATCCTGCAGCAGCCACTGCAGGGGAGC
Organism: Balaenoptera musculus; assembly: GCF_009873245.2. Taxonomy (NCBI): domain Eukaryota; kingdom Metazoa; phylum Chordata; class Mammalia; order Artiodactyla; family Balaenopteridae; genus Balaenoptera; species Balaenoptera musculus. The sequence continues at coordinate 9,538,613 of NC_045800.1, forward strand.
TGAGCAGGGGCGTCCCTGGGGGAAAGTGGTTCCCTCCGGTAGGGTCATGGCCCAGGGGGTGTGTGCACAGAGGAAAAGGAGGACTGAAGAAAGCTGAGGCCAGGCCTGGGCCCCTGGGGTCAGGTTGGAGTGAGATGGTCACTCTTAAGCCTCCCAAACCCCTAGCCAGAGGGCCAACCAGGCAACCAACCAAAGGCTCCATTATGCAGAAAATACAATGCCCGAAAGTCCAAGTACACATAATTTGGATTGTCTTTTCACCATCAAACTATAGAAGGGCATTATAATAAGATAAGCATCCAAAATCCCCCCAAAACTTGAAATGGATCTCACTGGTACCATTCAGAGACCTCATGGGCACAAAGCAAGCCGCCAAGAAGCCTGATCATACAAGAACCTCCAGAGGAAGCATTCCGAGTTACAATTAAAAGTTACCTCGGTTACAGCCCTGCCTTGTCCAGGCGGGGGCAGGAGGTTGTCTGATGGAGATCATGGTTTCTTCTTAGCAGCAAAGAAACGGAGATAAGCTTTCCCTGGATGATTGTCCTCATATTGAATGCTACTCAGTTTTTAAAAATTGCTAGAAATCAAGATCTTGGAAAGGGAAACTTAGAACCATCACAGCAGCGCACAGTGCTGGAATGACGGCCCAGTACTAGGCTCACAAGCCCCACATGGTGGTGGGTGGAGGAAAGGCCCCAGGAGGACTAGGAATGCAGGGTACCATCACACCTGGAAATGGACTAATCCCTCCCAGGAAGGTTCTAGTTGCTGACTTAAGATACATGAATTTTTCAAGCCGAAGAATCAGGCAGAAAGCTGAAAGTGGGTATATGTAAGGGGAAGGAAGATACTAATGAGATAAGTGACTTGCTTGGGGCCTATTCAGAAGGACTCAGCCCTCTTGTTGGCAAGCCTGGGGGGAACCTCTGGTTTGGGGCTTGAGCAGGTGTTGGTCACACTGTGGGACGTCCCGTGGGGCCGATGAACAGTGGGCTAAGAGACCCCCCCCCAGGCAGGTTGACGTACCTGAGCATTTGACTCAAAATCCTCATGGGGTGTAAGCCCTACAGCCAAGAAGGTGCAAAGCTCAGGTGAGCTCAGGACCCAGAGTTAGAGAGCTCTTTGCAGGCTCTCAGCAGGTGCCCCGGGGTCACCGTTCAGCTGGTTTCAAGGCTCAGGCTGTTTCAAAAGGCAGCCTGAGCTCGGGGTGCGCCGGGAGATGGCAGCCAGCAGCACGGTTACCTGGCTTAGAAGTTTCTTTCCTGGCCTTTTGCTCCCTAGGGGCAGTGGTCTCCAAGGCAGAGTGGCGGTCCAGCTGGCCACCGAGTTGCTTACCCTCCGTGGGTGAACTGAACTTGGTCTCGTTTACGAAGGTGGACAGGTCCGAGGGCTGCGGGTAGTCCTGTTTGTCAGCCTCCAGGTCCACCGTCATGCACGTCCACTTCTGGTTGGTGACCGCCAGCTTCTCCTCGTCGGTTGCGTGGACCACCGCGGAGATCACGGGCGGCGTTTCCGGCGTGGCCACGGGGGTGGGGTCCTACCGGGAGAAGGGAAGCTGTCTCTTCTCTCGTCCAGCCTCTGCGCCCACCCACAGGGGTCTGGGCCCCCCTCACCAGGACCGGTCCCTGTCAAATTCCTCTGCTCAAAATAGTCCCAAGGACACAAAGTCTTTCCTCTATGAATTTCTTTTTCTGATGGTTTGTTTCAGGGGGTGATGACCGTGGGTTTTAAAAGAATCAGGATTTTGTGTCTTGGTTATTTGAGATATTCCTGCTCATTCACTTTGAGAAAAATAAGGAAATTTTACTACTGGCACGTTTATGAAGGCAACTACAGTATTACGCCCACACAGTGCTTCAGGCTTGTACATCAACATCATCAACATTGCCTGACAATCCTCACGCCTGACACGGGAGGTAGAGAAAGGGGGTCTCATCTCCATCTCCACAGAGGGTGTGCAGCTGAGCAGGGCAGGGTGGGAGCCCAGAAATGTTACAGCAGAGGTGGCATTGGACCCAAGATCCCTCTCGTGGGGCTGGGCGCCTCTCTGCAGCCTCGCCCTGCCCCGGGTTGGCTGGCTAGGGCTTTGCTTGTTTTATGACCTTGAACGGCCTGGCACATACTTCAGGATACCCTTCTTGGTCTGTAAACAGGGTAGAAGAAATGGCGTATATTTGGTAGAGAAACTAGGAAGAGGGAGACAGGGACTCGTATGAAGAAAGAGCCCAAGCCCCCACTTCTGCAGGTTTTGAAAGCCCTTTATCTCCCCCATCCTGATCCTGGTTACATAATCCAGTGTTCCTGACACATATTCATTTCTTTCTCACTATATATGCGTTTATCTCAACAGACTTCCGCAACTTGATATTCAAGTAAGTTCTCAGCACATTAACTGGCCAAAATGGACCAGCACGACTTCCATAGAATCCAACTGACATTTTTCCTGAACATCTGCCTATTCTTGGGACATACTCTGATGTTTCCCCAAGGAAAGGGATCAAAACAATGTCTTGCAAACACTGAGGGACCCTCCATGGAGGAGGCAAGGAGAGGGGCATGATGAGCAGAAAAGAAAACCCTATTGACTAATGGGGAATAAAAACACATCAGCCTTATCTTCCCGAGCGAGGGATAAAATCACAAGTATCAAGGGAACATTATACCTGAGAAGGTGGATCAGAGAGAGGAGACCGCTTTGGCGACTTTTTCACCCTAAATGTGTCACTGGAAACAAAATGGAAAATGTAAACACAACAGACAGAGGCACAGAACATTCCAGAGCCGACTGAGGCCCAGAGCGTCTGACTGCTGAGTATCTGACCCAGACCACCCTCCAGTCTACACCACTCCAACACCAACTGAAAGACGTCCACACCGACAAGCCATTCCGACTTTCTAACAGATATGATTATTGCCCCCGAGGGAAAGAGTCATCAAGCTGGAAATCTTTGAAAAGATGCCATTTTGGAGAGCTGACCCAGAAAATGAAGCTAAATTTACCCAGATGTTCTTATTTCAAAAAGCAGATTCTGGTGAGCAGATTAATATATCTAGATTCATCCAGGAATGTCTGAACCAACTAAGGTGGGACAGGGGATCTCAGTTCGTGACACCAATTAACAGGATCCAGTTCACAGAAGACCAAGCCGACACAGCACTCAAACAACGGAAGGAGCCGTGCAGAAACAGGAAGGGAAGTTCTGGGTCTTCAGGGAGAACTGGCAGATTCCCTCCTACGTGCAGGAACTCTGAGCTTAATGGATTCCCGCACCTCTGAACTTCTGGGTGGGATTCTAATTAAAGGCAGGGCGAAGGGTGAGATCATTTTTTTTTAAAATTATGGTAGAATACACATAACATAAAATTTACCATCTTCAACGCTTTTAAGTGTACAGTTCAGTAGTGTAAAGTACATTCACATTGTTGTGCAACCAATCTCCAGAGCTCTTTTCTGGAGATGAAACAATTTTTTAAAAAATGTCTTTCCTAACCACGACTAACAACTCTGGTCTTTTTTTCCCCCTCATATAAATAACTGGGGGCTGAGGGGGAGGGGAGGAGAGGGGAGGACCTAGGCAAAGGAAACATCAGCTCAGACTCCAGAGGAGTCAGAAGGAAGGGACTCTTAGCACAGATGGCTCCATTAAGCCTACTGGGTGGTCAGGGGTTCATCTCCACTATCAGAATGGCGGCTTCTCCACCCGCAGACCGGCCCCTGCCCCCTGGTCTCAGGCCCCTCCGTGGTCTGGTCCTACCCCCAGCAAGGCAAGGGCTTGTGCGGGGGTCCCCCTCACCTTAGACCACCCCCCCTCCCCTCCCCTGCTCTAAACGTTAACTGGATGCACAGAGCAAATTGGCACCAAGTTCCTCCTTGTGTTCTCTGGAATAAAACGCTCCAACAATGGCTTTCAGTCATGAAAGAAATACCATAAATGGTTATTTACAGCATTTATGACATCTGCCATGTGAACAGTGCAATCACAGCTTGAAGCATATATTTATCCATGCATATAAATATATAACTGTGTATTTTACAGTTGCTAAATGGCTCTAAAATACCAAAGAAATCCCTTGGGCAGAAGAGAGCCTGAGAGGCTCCACCCTATCCCGGGGCTGCTGGACGCCTGGGGCCAGGCCAGCTCCTCGTGGAATAATGAAGAGGCAGAGAAAGTGCCTGTCCTTGGGCCCCCCGGGAGCGGCCCACAAGATCTCTCCTGGCCAGGGAGGCAAAGCAGTACGGTCACAGCGGTGGTCTGCTCTGTTGCTCTGTCTCCCTCAACAAGGCGACCCCCAGATGGCATGCTGATACCCAGCCCGGTCCTGCTGACCCAGAGCAGCCTGGCGATGGCTCTCACAGCCGTGCGCTCCACTGAGCTGACCCCGCATTTCAGGGGGCTCCCATCAGTCTCAATTTGAAACAGCTCAAACATTTCTGCTTCACGTGTAGCCAGAACAAGCAATAGCAGTTGCTGCCTGTGGTTGGACTGGGAGGTTATTTTAATGTGAAGCCACAATACTTTGAAAGCAATCGCCCAACTTAAAATGAAAGAATGGGATGAGAGTTAAAAAAAAAAAAAATGTATGGGTTTCAGATGAAGACATCCAATAAGCAAGGGGAAAAAAAACTTCCATTCCTGACAAGCAGGCAGATGTTGGATAATCACGTTTTCACAGCCAAGCAGTTTCATTTATGCGACTCACTATGAAACAGATAAATAACCTCTGCTACTGGGAAGCCCCATGCCCCATCATTCCCAGGCCCGCCACAGAAATACGTAAGGAGCAGCCATGGAAAGGAAATAAAAAGAGCTTGGAAGCAAAATCAAAGGCAGAAAAAAGCACATTTGGTGTAAGAGGCAGATTCCATTTAATTTACTTACAACAGAGAACATACAGACATCACATCTTCAACCATCCTAAGACAAGAAGACAAAGAAAAAGAGAGACAGACAGAAGGAACTGACAAAAAAGATAAATCTGCAGACAACTGGTTATTAATGGGTTAGGATACAACAGCCATCCACTGTTCTGCTTGGAAGTGTGGGCTACATCCCAGCTTTTTGGAGAGGGGCTGTCAGAGAACGCCTTCTCTCTTGGTTCCAGTTATCCCATAAAGTGTTGGTGCTTCAGAGAGCTTTGTCACCCCAGTGTAGGATTCCAAGCCATCTGCCCTAGAGGTAAGACCTGGAGACGGGTTAGCTTCCCCAACCTCGGTTAGCCATCTCTGATGATAGAACAGAATAGAACCAAGCTATCTGCAGGGAAGGAGGAGGGAGTGCCTACAAACTGGCTCTCATCCCCAAAATGAGAGATTAGCTTCGTGATTTGGGCATTTCAGATTTCTCCGGTTTGAGGCTTAAAACAAAGCTTCCAACAAAGAGCTATGGAATCTTTAAGGAGGGCCTGGTTTGGCAGCTGATCTAAGAAAAGTCCCATTTGTGGCCAGGACTGTTTCCTCTATCCAACACCAGACAGAGGTAAGGTGATCCAAGGCCAAAGCCTGCTTAGAGACCTTCTTCTCAGGAAGCCTCGGGTTCTTCTCAAATGTTAAATGCTTGGGGGAGCCCAGAACGAGAGGTAAACAGGTCACCCTATCTCGATTTGTGCCAGGCAGACTCGGAGGGGCCAGCAGCCATGGTCTGTTCTGCTGAGTTGCCGCCAGAAGCCCGGTCTCCTTGGCCTTGTTAAACGATTGACGATACTACGTGAGTGGAGAAAAGCTCCAAGCACCAAACCACCTACACTTGGACCAAAGTCCTGAGGATGGACCGGTAGCCATCCAAGTTGGAGCTGGGTCTTGGGATGAATTCCAGAGGCATGGACACGTAGTATTATGCACAATCTACTTGGCCAGTGTTTGGAGAGCAGACCTGATTATTAATGGCCTCCTGGGGACCGTGGGGACTGCTTCTCCCTTTCAGGTTCCACTGATCTTTTCTGGACCTACAGGGCCTGTGGACGCTCGTCTATGAAGATGACTACACAGGGGTGAAGATAAACCGGCGTGCTTCTTACACGTTAGCTGGGGTACAGGGAGGGGCCCAGACCAGACCTCTCTCTCTCTCTCAAGGGCTTCCCAAGCCTACTGTGTTTGCCTCCTGGGCTAATGTCTCCTTAATGGGCAGAAACAAACACTACAAATTTTAATAATATAAGGGCAGATCTCTTAGTTTTGAGGTCACTCCAAAAAGCAATTCACGTGTTAAACAGAAAATGCCAAGTCACCAACAGGGAGGCTGACCAGACCCTTTCCATGGATCCCACACTCTCCTGAAGTTGAAAGTCAGGTCTTCAGCTACAAGTAAAGCTTTCGACCACTGACTAATTGAGGCAAAAGATCAATGACCCTAGACCCAACGGGATACGTGGACGGGAAAAGCCACCAGCGTGGGTGCAGAGAGGAATGAAAACAGGCATCCTGCCGCAAACACGGTGGTGCTGCAGCAAACGGGGTACGGGTCATCCAGGCACGTGAGCAACCATCACAGCCAATGCCCAGCCCTGACTCCGATCTTACCACCTGCACCCCTGAACTTACGTCTTGAGGGGCGTCTTCTTCTTCTTGGCGGGCTTGTTCAGCCCATCCCCGTCCACTCCGTTGGCTTCGACGGCACTGGCCGGGATCTCAAAGGAGGCTGGGGATTTAGAAGGTGAGCTGGGGGTCTTAGAGCATGTCTTAAAGGGGTCAGTGGACCCATCACAGGCGTCCGGGTCAAAGTTGTATGACTGTTGGGGCAGTTTGGGAGACTCCTGCATTTTTGAGGTGGAAGAAAAAGGGTTAAAATTGGGGTCATCCCACTTGTCAATATCAAAGGTGTAGGTACCTTTAGCGATAGGGATGTCATTGGGTTCAGCAGGGGATCTGGTAGGCGAGGCAGGAGTGTTGTCGAGTTTTTCGGGTGTTTTTTTCATCTTTGGCCTCCTTAGGGGCATTTTGGCAACCGGCTTTTTGCCTGTCTTTTTGGTGGGAGGGGGGTTTTCCTGCTGGGTGTCCCAACTACCCTTGTCCTCAGAATAGTCAAACTCCAGCCTCACTGAGAGGCCCTTGGCTGGGGAGTCCTCTTGCCCCCCACTATCCAATGGGGACACCTCCACCACCTCTGGGGCCGTGGCAGGAGACAATGTTTTCCTTCCAACGGGGGGTGAGTTCTGCACTCTGCCACCCCCAGAAGCTGGGGGGATGGCCCCTTCTGCAACCTCGGAGTCCAGAGGGCAGGCAGCCTTGGGCACAGCAGCAGGTTCTACGGGTGCCTCCTCTGATAAGGCTGGTCCAGAACCTTCCGTCTTGGCTGATTCCGTTTTTGCCTCGGCTATTCGATTCTCCTCGCTGGGGTCGGGACTCTCTTCGGCTGGCTCTTGCTGTGTCTCTTTCACTGGGGGGGTTTCAGGGGGTTTCTTAGTGGTCTGTTTCTTTTTTAAGGAAGGTGGCCTCGGTTTCTTAGTTCGCTTAAGGGTACTGGAAGCACTGCTCGAACCCGTGCTGTGTGCATCTGGGGCCGGGGCCGCGGCCTCGGGACTCCCTGAGCAAGAAGCACCATCAAAGTCACTGGCTTGCAGGCTGAGCGAGCGGGATAACGTCGACTTAGAGATGGGGACAGAGTCCGTGGACTTCCTCCGCGAGTTCACCTTGCAATCCTGATTCTTAGAGTCTGAGGAGCGAGGCTCCAAGGTCTGAAAATTATCCACCAGCTCGATGTTGTCAAAGTCCAAGTTGTAAGTCCCGCTGCTGGCTATCGGCTTGTCTTCATCGAAGACGGAGGAGAAGGAGTGTGTCGGAGGACGGAAAGGACTTCCTTCCACCGAGCTGCTGCGGGGGCCATCGGGGACACAGACCGGCTCAGAGCCACATCCTGAGGAAATGGAGACAAAGCCGTCACTGAAGGACACAGGACACTTCGGACAGTCTCTCATCTCATCTCATGCCAGACTATAACCCTCTAATATCAGAGCCCCAGGCCAACCCACCCACCACTGGACAGGCACGCTGCTTGGGTACAAATCCTGCTCTCACCCATTGGCTCCAGGGTCTGGACAAGCTGACCCTCAGCTCTCTCATCTGTAAAATGGGAGCAATAAGGGCTCTTTAAGGCATAGCTCAAATCATTGTCATTCAAAACACGTTTACCAAGTGCCTGATCAAACAAAGCACCGGTTCTGGGCGTTGGGTATTCAACAATGAACGAAATCTTTGCCCTCCTGGAAGTTACATTCTTTAGGGAGAAGACAGTCAAGAAACAATAAACAAGTAAAACGTATGGACTGTCGGACGGACGGTGAGTGCTATGGAGAAAAAGAAAGCCAGGGGAGGGGTGTTGCAATTTTAAAATAAGGCAGCTGGGCAACGCCCTCCAAGGAGGAAACACTGAAGCCAAGATCAGAAACGAGGTAAAGGCGTGAACCAAGGGGATACTGGGGGGGGAAGCATCCTAGGCAAAGGGAACGGCAAGTGCAAAGGCCCTGGGGTAGGTGCACACCTGGTGTGTTGCAGAAATATCAGAGGCCAGTGTGGCTAAAGTAAAGGAGAGGAGCAGGAAAGGAAGACAGAGAAATAATGCGAGTAAAGCACAGTGAGCCTTTGGTAAATACTAGTTGCTATCATCACCCAGCCTGCTCTTGACTAGTCAGAGCCTTTATCTGCAGGCCCCCGGGCAACTGCAGCAGGACTGAGCTCGCCCCGTCTGCCACCTGTCCTGACTCCAGGGATCCCCGTGACCTCTCCCTCCAACCCTGCCTGCCATGCTCCTCTTCTTGGCCTTCCCTCTCATCCATTCTCTCTCCATTTTTCTGCAGCTTCTTCCCCGTTTCTCCTTCCCCCTCAGCCACTGCCAGCCAAGGAGGCTGCTCCTTATTTTAAAACATGCTGCGGATGCTCCAGATGCTGGCCAAGAGATATTCCATCATCTCATGACCCCACTGCTCCGTGGGGATGCGACCAGCCTGGCCTTGCTTGGCTGCTCTGGGCTCTGCCTGCACCAGGAGGCGCCTTGCATGCATTTCTGGCTTCACAGCTGTCCTGGGCAGTCAAGATGCCAGAAAACGATTGGCCAGAAAACTGAAAACGTGTCCCTAGACAAAGGGGAGAAAATGTTGCAAAGTGGTCTGCAGAAGAAGGAATTCAAGAGCTGGCACAGGGACTTCCCCGGCGGTCCAGTGGTTAAGACTCCGGGCTTCCACCGTAGGGGGCGTAGTTTCGATCCCTGGTCGGGGAACTAAAATCCCGCATGCTGTGTGGAGCGGCCAAAAAAAGAAAAGAAAAAAAAAGAGCTGGCACATATACGACTTGGGACGGCATTCCACTGTCAGGAGTTATATCCTGCAGTACCCACCCCACCCCTTGCCGTGGGTTGCCTGATAAAAGATAGGATGTTCAGTTAAATTTGCCTTTCGGATAAAAGAATACATTTTTTAGTATAAATATGTCCCAAGTCCCAGTCACTCACTGTTTATCTGCGATTCTAATTTAATTGGACGCTCTGTATTTTTGTTTGCTAAATCTGGCAGCCCTAATCCCTCATTCCAACAAATAAACAAGGTTTGGGAAATGCTCACTTATACCCAAACTGGCTTCCTACTGTAGATTTTTCTCAGAGCAGTTCATGCTCACGGCAGCACACTCCGAGGTGGTGAGCACTTAGCAGAGAACCGCAGGAGATGAAGACAACACGAGGAAACTGCCAGCCTCCTGAGTCAGGGACTGGTCTGATTTATCTTCGTTTTCCCTGGACTTGTCACACTTTCTCTTGCCGGCTCAATAAATGCCTCTGGCATGGAGATCACTTTCTGGAAGCAAGTCTATTCGCCAGCCATGGTTTCAAACCTTCCCTTCTCTTCTGCATCCAAAGCCACCCCAGGCCCTACTTGGAGCAGATGTCCTAGAAGATGGAGCGCTTGCTTGAAGCCTCTCAACCCTTTTTGCCAAAAGATTCCTCCATGTCTCGAAAACACTCCTGCTTCATTCTCATCTCAAAAGATGTCCCCTCCCTTCTTCTTTCTACAGTCGACTCCCTCCCTGTTTCCTCCAGAGACTGGCACCCTCCGGCACCCCATCCTCCCATTGGCAGTTGCCTCCTCTTCCTGCCCTGGACACACAGTACAGAGGGCACCGAAGGACCAGGGGACTCAGAGGACCAGGTGTTTCAAGTGGGCCTTGCAGGAGAGAGAAAGGGCCTCAGCCCAGCCCATCATTTCCAAAGCAAGGCCCACAACTGCTGACCTGCTTTCTCTCAGGCTGCTACGCATACCCCAGCAGCCTGAAGAAGGAAGCCTTTCGAGGCCCTTCAGATGTCAGGAGTTCTCCCCAAACCGTGCAACAGTCAGCAGATATTCAGCTTAACCATCTGCTAACTGTTTTCCCCAGAAGAAAAGCTCTCTGACTGCTTAATGTGGCTTTCCTCTTTAGAACTGACATACCCTAATTAAATCATCATGGACCAGGAAATCGAGTCTTGACACAGGGTTTCTTAGCCTCGGCACTGTGGCCATCTCAGGATGGTTACTACTTTGCCGCAGGGGGCCCAACCTGTTCATTGCAGAATCCTTGGCTTCTGCCCACTAGATGCCATGAGCATTCCCCCACCCCAAGCTGTGACAACAAAAATGTGTCTAGAAATTACCACATGTTCCCTGGGGGGGCACAATAATCCCTGGTTGAGAACCACTGTTTTATTGTCTGTTGACCAGAGCAGGGCTGGGAGGGCCCTTCAATGCTCTTCAGAGAAAACTTTAGACCAGAGAAATGGGTCACTGCCACGTGCAGGCCTTGATTTTCCAAAGCAAGTGTGGTCCAGCTGGATTCCCGGTCCCCCCTCACTGGATTTCTAAATGTCCATACACCATATCTGCATGCAGACAATTTATTCATTCATTCCTATACGTCAAACAACCTGGGTGCCTCCTATACGTCAGCCACTGTGGGGCATGCTGTGGACACAGAGGTAAGGAAGGACCCATCCACGGGCACACTGGGCAACGCTTGCCCTGGAGACCAACGCCTTGTCCTGGCTCCAGGTTCTGGCTCAGTCTGAGGACAAAATCAGCATCTTTGGTTCATGATACCCAAAGGATGACTAGGTGGTGCCCGATGTATCAGTCAGCTCAGGCCACCAGAACAAAGTCCACAGACCAAAGGGCTTAAGCAACACAGCTCTGGAGGCTGGAAGTCCAAGGTCAAGGGGTCCACAGGTTTGGTTTCTCCTTGACTTGCTGATGGCCATCTTCTCCCTGTGTCCTCACACGGCCTTTGCTCTGTGTGAGCTCATCCCTAACGTCTCCTCCTCTTCTTACAGGGACGCCAGCCCTAACAGATTAGTGCCTTACGACCTCATTTAACCTTCGTCACCTCCTTAAAGGTCCTATCTTCAAATACAGTCACATTGGGGGGTGAGGGCTTCAACGCATGAACTTGAGGGCACACAGTGCAGTCCCTAACTATACTAGGCAATACAATCCCCGAGCTAAGGAAAAAAGAAATGTGTTTGGAAACAAGAGGGAATTCCAAGGAAAGGGAGAAAGCCAACAAGGGGCAACCGATGTCACGCAACTCTCACACTACTATCTTCAAAGGCCACATCCCTCAGCCTTGCTGACTGTTTCTAACTGGAGCACGTACTGCCAGCTGTGTTGTGCTTCCCCCTCCCCCTCCCCGCACCCCACCCCCAGCCAGCTCACCCTGGGCAGGAACCCACAGGCCCAGAGGCCTAAAGGTGCCAACACAAGGCACCCCCGCACTCAGACGCTTGGCTTCATCCAACACATCAAGCGTAAATGGTCCTGTGCACAGGGAGCCTAGCTCTACATCCTTCCAAGCCTGGGAATAATAATCGATGGCAATCAATAATGTTTATTCTGGAAAAGGCCTCCGTTTTAAGCAGGCTAATGAGAGACAGATGAAGCCTTACTCAGTCCTCATGCGGCATTTTGCCGGTAGCTGTGGGCAGCTCAGAGCAAGTCCGTGATGAATCCAACGTTTCCCAAACTTGCCTATTGTAGGACACACCTGAGACGCTCACTGAAACCCCCGACTTCTGGCTCCCCCCTGGCGAAGCAGTTCAGCAGGGCTGGGATCAGGGCTCGGAACGCGCATTTTCACAGGTGCCACGGGCGGCTCCTAGAGCAGGGAAGTCGGGCCCCGGCTAGCTCATGTCACCTGCTTCCTATCAGGACACAGTCTAGTTCCTCACATCTCCAGGGGCAATGTTTTCACATGTGGCCACAGATATGGCTTGGAGGATCAGCCTGGATGGCTTGGACTGATCTTTGAGGTGAGTTCTGATTGCTTATGGGGACTCAGCGGTGTGAGACGTCAGGGCGGGTGAAGTGACAGGCAGATGCGGTCCCTGTGTGTCCACTCTCTGATGTGGTCACTAAACCCAGAACGGACCAGCAAGAGAGGCAGGCAGCCCATGGAAAACCGGCCTCTCTCCCAGACCCGGCAGGCTTCCGGACTCTCACGCAGACCCTGCTGGGTCCCGAGGACCTCCACGCCTGGCAGGTCTGTGCCCGCTGCTTCCTGGACATGTGCCCTGCTCTCCCACGTCTGTGCTCTCAAACCTGCATTCAGCTCCCAGAGGCTGAGGAGCAGCAGCCCTGCTTGAGGCTCTGTGGGTCACGACAACTATCGACCAGGGTGACTCTGTTTAGGGATGGAGAAATTCTCTGTGAAAACAGGTTGGATCCACCTGAGCTGGACGTTGAGCGCAGTCAAGATCCTCCAGCGAGGTCATTAAGGGCAGAAAATGTGCGTCCAGAGGCTCAGGGCCCTGCCAGGTTCTTGGTGTGCCCACCCAAGGTGCCCAGGGCCACCCCTGGCAGGTTATTCAACTCCTCTGAGCCTCAGCCATAAATCAGGCATTCTTGTGAGGACGAAGCGGGAGGAGCACGTAAGCACCTAGTCCCGGGTACAGCAGTGCCAGGAAACAGCAGCCGTGGGCCCCAACTCTTACACACGCCACCGTGACCCCACTCCCTGTGCCCCTGCCCCAGGACGGGAAAGGCCCTCGCCTGGCCGGGCTCTCAGATGCCTCGCCTGATACCAGGAGGCTTCCTGTCTCTCTGCGGGGGGCACCCTGCACTGCAACCTCAGGGGAGATGAAAGCAAGTGACAGTATGTATGGAGACTGAGTCTTGAGAGGTGCAAACAGAAGCCCCTGGATGCAGTAAGCTCCCTTCTGGGTCAATCGGCAGACAGCAGTCTGCACACGGCCATGTGGAGCACAAATGGAGCCTCAACGAGGCCACCCTTCCCGCGGAGCAGTGAGGAAAGGTCAAGGTCAAGCAGGGCACGGGCGGCTCCGGTCACCTTCAAGGCCCCCCACACCGGCCTTCCCCGTGCTGGGCATCCTCCTAGCGAGAATGAGCAAACAGCGCTCCCCCCGTGGGGAACCACGTCTCCAGGGGGAGGGCACCTGTAGGATGGAAACCCACCCCTGGCCTCACAGACGGGCTTCCCTCACTGACCATCTACTCGCCACCCACCTGGCACCCGCGTGGCCTACCCTCTGCCTCGGAGGCACTGGCTCATCTCGCCTGCACAGAGAGCAACCTGATTTCCAAACGGAAGGGAGTCGAGAAGCGGGGATTCTGATCCCACAACCCCTCACTTGTTTTGAGACCAAGGGCAAGGTCCAGAAGCCCCACATCTCACTGGCAAGCAGGTGATGAGATGCCCGGTACAGGGATGCCGTGAGCACTGGGGTTCCTTCCCTTGCCTGAGATGGGATGAAAATTGCTAAGAGCCTGGCACAGGCCTGGCACATGGCAGACGCTAAATGGAGCTATTATTTAATGATGTGACGTTTAATTATGTCCTTCAGTGGCCAGTTTTGAGTTCTAATAATGCAGCCACTGTAGAGCAGCCATGCGTCCTTATCACAGAACCATGAAAAGTCGGAGTGGGAAGGATCTCAGAGGACTCACGGGTCACCTGCTTCATTTTACAGATAAGAAAACGGGGCTCAGAAAGCGATTCAGTTATATATATATATATATTTTTTCTTTTTCAGATTCTTTTCCATTATAGGTTATTGCAAGACACTAAAGATAGTTCCCTGTGCTCTACAGTAGGTCCTTGTTTAACTATTTTGCACTCAGTAGTGTGTTTATGTTAATCCCAAACTCCTAATTTACCTCCCACTCCCCCGCTATCCCCTCTGGTAACTGTAGGTTTGTTTCTTATGTCTGTGGGTCTATTTCTGTTTTGTAAATAAGTTCATTTGCATCATTTTTTTTGGATTCCACATATAAGTGATATTATATGATGTTTGTCTTTCTCTGTCTGGCTTACTTCACTTAATATGATGGTCTCTGGGTGCGTCCATGTTGCTGCAAATGGCATTATTTCGTTCTTTTTTAATGGCTGCGTGGTATTCCACTGTGTACATGCACTGCATCTTCTTTGTCCATTCATCTGTCGATGGACACTTGGTTTGCTTCCATGTCTTGGCTACTGTAAATAGTGCTGCTATGAACAATGGGGTGCATGTAACTTTTCAAATTAATTTTCTCCCATTTCTTTTCAATGAAAGAGGTTAATTTCACTTTTATTTTTTCGTTAATCTGTCTATAACGTAGCAACCTAAGGTAAAATCATGTCCTCACTGAAAATAAGATTTAATGACTAATTCACATAGGCAATTACATGTTTTTGTATCATGAGCTAAACCATCAGTTTTAACCAACTATGCAAGAATTATAAAGCCATTGAAATAAAAGCCATAAAGGCTTGAGTGACCATCCCTAGTTAGACTATGTTCATCAATGGTAAATGCTAAGAGCCTCTGGAATGTATATTTACCTAATAACTAGTAAAATCATACAATCATTAAAAAAATCTTAGGTTATTAAAAAAAAAAAAGAAAAAGAAAAAGAAAACTGGGCTCAGGTAAGCCACGCCCCGACACAGCCCAGACGAGCGGCAGACACATGGCGTCCAACCACATCTCGCCCATTATCCTGTCCCGTGCAGCACAATCATGCTGGCAGGACCCAAGGTAAGGTGACGGATTATTTTGTAAAATTAAGTTTCCAGAAGGAAAAATCATGTCTTTATTCACAGCCAAATGTCTCGTCTATTATTTCATGTGGTTCTTTTGGCACCTTTAGCAACATCCCAGGCACTTTGCAGAGGCAAACCAAACGGTAGATTTTCCTCTCTTGCCCTCTCTCTCCCTCGGTTCCCAGAAGGAAGCTTTCTTCTCCTCTAGCCACCTCCACGAGCAAGCACAGCGCCTCTTTCATCTGTACTGTCCCATGCTGTCCACAGAAGACACCAGAGACTTTTCTAATGAGTGTGACAAATCAGATGGATCTTTGTACAGCCCAAGACAGGGGGGCTTTAGGCAGACACAATCCCGACCGTAAGCGTCCTTATTGTATAATCCGCATACATTTAGCCTCACTGTAGTTTTCCAAGGAGGAGAAGCATAAAGTCAGACTCCAACCAGTGTAATCAAAAGTTCCATGGGGCTGTGACTCATGGCAATTCACGGCTCCAACCCCTTCCATTGGGGGTTCTCTCTTAATCCTCCATAGTGTTCATTCTTTCAAAAATTGCCATCTAAGCAAGAGGTGAGTGTTGTGCATGCGTGTGGGTGTGTGTTTAAGAATGGAGATTGTTCTTTGCTTTGTTGAAAGAGAAGTCAGGCAGAAGGAACAAAGACAGGCTGAAGAAAAGAACAGAGGTGGCAAACCAACCCCAGAAGCGATCTGTGACTGGAAATCCCACAGGACGCACACATGCCCACAGCAATGACCGTCCTCTGGACCCTGCATGGTGCTTGGGGGTGGACCACGCACTGTCCTCGGCCTTCATTCTTCTTCTGACATCTTTCCTAAGGTATCCCACACATGTATAGGCATGAACTTATTATACCCATAAGAAAGGATAATTTATTCTTAATTGCACATTTGACCTAAGGATTAAAATGTGTTTGTCATTCAGCCACTTTCCATTAAAACCTTGGGGTGAATTTTTTACAATATTATAGGAAATGGAATTTTTATGTTCTTTATTATATGAAAGAAAGAAAGTCGGGGTGCAAACGACTCCCTGAGAAAGGTAAGCAGCCCTTCCTGCTTCCTCCCCACCTTGAAATCAAACAAATTCCAATAAGTACCCTCTCAGAGCTCAGTGCCTAAACGAACTTTGCAGCATCAGGTACTACTAACTGATAAGCTGTCAAAAGGGGAGGATACGAAAACTGCATTTATCAGACACCAGCAAAGGTGTCTCTCCTCTCCCCCCAGCACCACGGAGCACATTTGCTTAGGAACAAAGCTCCAGGAGTGTCTGCCCTAAAACTACGGCCAGCTTGAAGCCAAAGCGGGTAGAAAGAATCGCATCCATTTCTTTCTAAAACCAACATTAAGGTCAAAATGGTTTTTTATTTTGCAGTTCACCTGGCTCCTGGCCAGGGCGAGAGTACAAACGGAGGCCGGGCCCCTGGCCTGCTCCTTCTCTCCCCAACCTCCATCCCTCACCAGGGGCAGCCTCGAGCACAGGTGTGTGGACAACCCACCTGTAAGTCGCAGCCCCATCCTTGGTATCTCCTTGGCTGAAGGGTGCAAACGTGGGCACAGTCAGCCTTGGGAAGATGGGCCAGGAGATGGGGACGGGGCGGGCCCAGGAAGTGGCTGCTCCCAGGTACCCAGAACACGGTCCAGGAGGAGTTTGGCTCTGCAGACTTATCTCACTGCGAGGGCTGTGGCCCCAGGAAGGCCAGAATGGGGCCCTCTGAAGTTCAGGGTCCAGCTGAGGCTGTCTGGCTCTGAAGACGATACTACCTGGCCCCCTGATTGGCCTGTACGGCCATTTCTGAGACCATCTGGCCCCCTGACCAGCTTGTGAGGCCATTCCTAGCAATCCCCATCCCCTTCCAGGCTTCATGTTAAACTTTAATGCTTGAGGTGGTCCCACCCCTGCTGGTGTAACTTAAGGAAGCACACAGAGGACTCCAGCCAGCTGAGCAGGCTGGAGGCTGGGACAGGAGATCTGTCCTATCCTTCCCCATCCTCCCACCCCCAGTAATCACCACATCTGAAAGGTACATAGAGGTCTTTGTTCTAAGTCACACTAGGGGGTGTGGGAAAGTGATAAGAAATCTGGATAATTTGAAGTTCATGAGGAATAAAAGAGTCATCCCTGCACAGATTCAGCCATCCATCATTTTCTCTTCTCGCCCATTTACTAAGTATCATCCCCAAGCCCACAGGGGCTACGTTTTTTAAAAAAATGCAGGTTCACATGGGTGATCCAGAACCAGTACTCTTATGGGAGCAAGGGGCCAAATATTAGAATCTAAGATTGCACCAGAGAATTCCAAGACCCACTGGCCCGCACAAACCCAGTTCTGGACGTCAGCTGAAAGGCACCCAGAGTTAAATGCATGATTTTCCCAGAGGCCTCCCCTAAACTTCTGCAAAGCAGACACAAAATAACCCACTGTATCTCCGCACCCTTAGTTTACACCACATCAAACCAAGCCCGGAGCTGAGAGGCCCCAGAGGCTGGTGACAATTTAAGGAGCTCCAGCCCCCTGGGGTGTGTGCCCTCCTCCAGCCGGGTCCCCTGAGGAGCCGCTGTGAGTCTTCCTGGGGCTCAGCCGCAGGGCTGTCCCCAGGCCTCCCCCAGGGCCGCCTGATGCTTGGTTACCTGCTTCTTCTGGGGGAGGCGGTGCGCTGACCTCGGGTTCTGGAACGACTTCAGAGGGTGGCGGAGGTGGGGCTGGTGGAGCTTTGACGGGGGTCGTTGACTCCGGGGTCTCAAATGCTTCTTCAGAGTCAGAACTCCTGATGGAGAGAGAGGGGGAGGAGCACAGGTTAGACAGTGGCCGGGGCTGCGTTGGCTCCGAGGAGCCAGTGCTGGGGAGCAGTGCACCGGCCTAATGACCCCTCCCAGGACCGGTGCAACCAGTCTCACTGCCCAATTAAACGGGTCCGAGGCCAGCCGTGAGCAAAGTCATTTCTCAGCGTGATTCCCAGGAGTGAATCTCATTATCACCAGCTTTGTGCCCAAATGACGGAGTCTTTGAACTCAGCTCTACACGAGATACATACTGCTGACCTTAGTGGCAAATACAAACAGTGGAATCTTTTGATCAACTTTGGCTCGCGTTATTTTGGCAACAATTCAGTCAAAATGATATGGAAGCATTCCCAGGGACACTCTGTGATGCTGTGGTTCCAACACACCCATAGGACCCTCACTCCACAAGACAAAATCTCATTAGGTCTCTCTCCCCCTCACCCCGTCATTCTCTCCCGCTGCCTTTCTTTCGTAGCACACAACTTGTTATTATAGATTTAGTCACTTTCTAATCATGTTAATGATCTTTCCCTTCTCTTGAGCTGAAAGGCCAAGAGGGCAGCCTGTTTTGTTTTGTTTTGTGTTCTTTTGTTTATCACTGCATCCCCAGCCTAAACCAGGAGGCGGTGAATAAACATCCGTTAAGTGAATAAATGAATGAATGAGAGCTGGCAGGTCAGGTGGAGGACGTGTCAGACTAAAACACAAAGCACAGACCCCTGTTGATCCCAAGAGTGTGAAAATGGCCCTCGCTGGTCTGCAGCGAAGTCTCCTCTCAAGGAAGGTTCTTCAGCCAGAGAGATGAACCGAAACTCCACCCAGAGGACGCCCCCCACCCGGGAACAAGGGGGATGCCACTCACCAAACTAAAGCCTTATCCTGGGCTCGAGAAAATCCAGAGGAGGCAGTCCTGCTCCATCACCCTGCTTCCCCCGAGGACTCAATTTCAAGCCAGAAAGGATGAGGCACCCCCAAATCACTGAGCCAGGCACGTGTCCTCAGGCTGGAGGGCAGCTCCTCACGTGCTCAGGAGGCACAGGGGTCCACGGCCCCAGCCCCACCACACTGAGGATGCCAGCGTGCAAGAAGCAGCAGCATCACCTGGGCTGATTCCCGTCTCGGGATGCTTTAAATAGACCAAGATGCCACTTATTTACTTGCAACAGGGAAGGCAATTATCAAGAGGGTGGATACTTAGGATCGCTGCTGGCACAAGCGACCCAGCCGGCGATTTGGCAGAAGATGTATAATCAGAGGGTGACGCATCAGATGTGTATGGAACGTGAAACGCTCACAGCGCCGAGCACCAAGACTATCAAAGGACCAGTGTCCTCTGCAGAAGTCAGCATCTTCTAAAGACCATCTGCCAGCCGGCAGAGAACACCACGAGGAACCAAACCCTCCACAGTCAGGCAGGACAGGAAAAAAGGGCCATTTGGTGAGTTCTCCTTCAGAAAATCTACATCGATATTTTTACAACTTGTTTGTCAGAGACTCACTTTGTCAGAGCCAAAGATTCCCCACCCCCATCCTTTCAAGGACCCTGGTTCCTCCAACCTGCCACACAGCCCTCCAGGGACAAAGAGACGAACAGAAACATCAGAGCTGCTTTTGATGGGATCCAATGAGCCGAAGCCTGCATACTATCAAATTTCATTAGGAAAGACTGAATTCATGCAAACACGACAGAGGCCATGCTGGCTTTTACAAACACACATTAATATTAACAGACTTAGCTTTTGTCTAGGGGGGAAATTTAAGATCCACAACAACAGATCTAGGTGCCTGAAGTTTTGCAGAATCTGTTTACCGGTATGAAAAACACAAGGAAGTTATGCAACCGAGCATCAAAGCGAAAGAGGAGTTTGGATCTGCCTGGTGGGCCCTGGGTGTCGCCCCGGCCCCCAGCTTCTCACAGGTCAGCGACAACGTTGAAGAGATACACGGAGACAACTTGCCTCTTTCCTGAGTTTCCTTGAAGGACCTGCAGACTGGAGTCCCCACTGCCGGTCACCGTTGTCCACATCCACCGGGCCCATTCCACCGGGGGCCATGTCCACCAGGAGGCAAAAGCCATCTCCGCTGAAGAACAGCTTCTGTCGCCCAAATTCCCACCCCTAATTCCTTTGCTGGTATCTCTGGGATCCGAATCTCTTTAAGATGTCACGAAAAAGTTAGCTGCACGGCCAGCCACAAATGTTGTGAGAGCTTCCCCAGACTCCAGCAGAGATACTGAGGGAGAGACTCTGTGCTCTTCCCATGGCTTCTGCATCCCCGGACCCTGGCGATGTGTGGCTTTAGAGCACAAAGGGCCCCTGATCTTTCCCAAGAGCACAAGCAAGCGACGGGGAGGGCCGGACGCTTGTGGATGCAAGCTGCTGAATTCCAATGAGGTCTCCCCTGCTTGCAGCTGCCCAGCTGGCACACCTGCTCGGAAGGGACCACCGTTCCCCACGGCCCTGTGCGGGACACAGTGTGTGGGAAGGGCAAGGGTACACCAAGCCCCTGTGTGGTTCCTTGCCTTGTTTACTGTGAACTTTTCTGCATCAAAGCATCAGAGGCTACCACGGACCCCTAGAATGCCATTCACTTCCAGCACTTCCTGCATTGTTTTCATATTTTCACTCCCTCTCCCAGGAGCGGAGAGCAAGCTAATTAGAGGAGGCGGATAGCAGCTTTTTAAGTTAGCTCTTTTCTCCCTATTCAGTTTCTCAGGGGGCTCAAAAACATTCCCAAGAGCAGGGATTTCTGCAGTCCCCCCACGGAGCCTGGACATAAAAATAAAGCAGCATTTCAGAGTCCCAATGCATAAAAGCAGTTCCCATCGGCTACCTGATTATTTTTTCCTACCAAAAGAACCTAAAGTACAGGAAATTATTCTGCAAAGGCTCCACACTTTTAAAATGAAAAAGTAACTAATTTAATTTGCCAAGAAGCTGTATTAGAAAGAGAAATGTGCCACTACAGTCTGCTAAAACGACTCTGAATTGTAGGGAAATATACTCACCAGGATATGCATACCTAGGTTCTCCATATAAGGAAATATGTAAATACATGCAAATACGATAAGGTATATGCACTTCCATAGTGTAAAGACATACCTCTTAATGGCCAGGCATGAACTATAATGACTTTAATTCCTAGCATGAAGAGCGGTCTAATAGCTATCATATGCTGAACTCTTTGTTATGTGTCAGGCACTGGACTAGGCCATTTGTACATTTCTCTATAATCTACAAAAACATCCTGCTGCTGGAGAGCAGGCCCATTTTACAGAAGACACAGCTATGGTTTAGAGAGGGAAATTACTTTGCTCGAGGCCATCCAGTTAGTAAGCTAGGGAAAGCAGGGCTCAAATCTAGAACTGTCTGCCTCTAAAATCTGTGCTGTCTTACTACCTCAGTGGCTTCCAAACCTTTTTAGCAACAGAACTATATTTCCAAATGAATCTTACATGAAATTCCTATGCATAAAGTAGTATTTCACTTATTCTGTAAGCTCAAGGTATAGTATATTCTTATTATAAAGTCTATTATTGAGAACAATTAAGCTATTTTGATGAACTTGAAAATTTGACACTGAGGGTCAGGGATGCCAACTGCAGCATTAGATCTGTTGATTCCTCTCCTGGCTGCACATTATTAAGAAAAGTCCCAGGGACTTCCCTGGAGGTCCCGTGGTTAGGACTCCGTGCTTCCACTGCAGTGGGCCCGGGTGCGAGCCCTGGTCGGGGAACTAGGATCCTGCAAGCTGCACAGTGCAGCCAAAAAAAAAAGAAAAGAAAAAAGAAAAGTCCCGATACATACCGATGAGTTAACCACAAACAACACCTGTTTTTAACAGCTTGTCCTGTGACCATGGAACATTCTTTAATAAGGCAGACAAGACAGGAGAGCTACCTAACCGGGCAAAACCAAATTAATCTATCAGCACAAGGCCATATGCTGGTGGCATCCAACACCACACAGTGTGTGTGTACAGAGAAAGAAAGATGGAAATGTGTAACCATGTGCAGACAGACTGCTGGCTGCTGAAACCTGAAGTCTACCAAGCTCCTCAGCGTGCTGGTAAAGTTTTAAAATATCTTTTCAAATACTTTTCTCAGATTTTGGAGAATCTCTGTAGGGTGCTAAAGCCCACCGAGCATAGCTTGGAAACTTCTCCTCTGCACAACAACGAATACAGTCCCTCTATAGATGGCACATTGTGTCAAAACAGTATTTTATGGCAACTGTCCCCAAAGCAAGACAGCTGGCAGAATGTAGAACCCTGAGGCCTATTAACCTATATTTTGGATTTGGTTTAAATATGTTTGTGTTTTACTTCTATAAACTACAACAACAAAGTAGTATAAGATCAGCACTCACATAATATAATAATAATATAACAGTATAATAAAGTATAGCATAATATTAGTATAATATATAAGTAGTTAGTATAACATAATTAATATATTATAATATATACACATACATACATATATATACAAATACATGTGTGAATGTGTATCTATCAATAAAACATCAGAACCTTTTAATAGAGAAGAACTATAAATGCAGTTTTCCAGCATATCATTAAATGGTTACATTTTGCTTAAGTTTTACTAGAGCTAATTCAAGGGCTTGGGAGGATACATTTTAGAGACCACAGAATCTTCCAACTTTGAAGGTGGTAGAAAATTTACCTGCTCCAACACTCTTATCACATCTTTTTAAACAGGTGAGGAAACTGAGGCCTGGAGAGCTAAAGTGATTCCCAAGGCCACCAGCCCATTCGTGGCAGACGTTCTGTAGAACTGGGCTTGCCTGCATGAAACACTGCCTCCAAATAACAGCTTTTTTTCCTAAATATAATGTCCCTCCCAACCTGGAGATCTAAAGTTACCTATACTTACAGGTTACCTGATTATCAAGACACACTTTTGTGCTTAAGCGTTGCTAAAGTGGAGGGGACGTTTCCACATGCGTATCAATTTCCAGATCAATTCCTCAGAATTCCAGTTTACAGTTCCCACTATGAAAGTGATCCGTGGGACATGGGTGCTTATCACCACCTACCAAGAGTGAAAGGACACAGTGCAGGCACTTGAGAGGTGCGGGGCTTCCCAGGACACGAGGCCCAGCCTCTGAGCTCCTCGTGGAGGGACCACCTGAGCGAGAAGTAAGCCCCTTCTCCTCCTACCCACCCCCTCCTTGAAGACAAACCAAGGGAAAGGCAGAGCGCTGGCCCAAAGCCCCGACTCAGGAAGGAGGGCTTGAATCCTCCAGATCAGAAGACCACCTGCCCGCACGAAGACAGAGGGAGACCTTCCGGGAACGAACCTGAGCTCTTAACAGATCAGACCATCTCGTTCATCTCTGCAGCTCACGTAAGAGTTTGATGGATTTGTGAGTGAGCAGATATCTTTGAAACTGATGTGCACTAAATTCTATTCATCAGAACATTCTGCTGTGAGAGCCTTGCCAAGAAAAGCTGTCTCTGCCCCAAACACACACACACACGCTTCCCTCCTGCCTAAAACAACTTGGCCGGACTGGTCATTTTTTCGGGCTGACTGAAAAGGGTCTTTCACTTTAATTTGCCCATCCCGGATATAGAAAAGGGATTTGCTCGGCAACATCCCTCCGCAATATATAGGTAAAGGGAGAACGTGATTTCAACACAACCAAAGGCTGAGATGCTTCTTGGACTGTCAGGTGACTGAGGGGCCACAGTCAGGTGCTGTCTCTCATGAACACAGAGCCAGCTCTGGCAAGCCAGGCAGCTAGGATTTTCAGCCTGACACTCTAGGGAAAATCAACATAGATGCTAACACACGTATCCCAAGATTCTTGGCACCTAGCGTCTGTCGGGCTATACGCCAGGTCCATTTTCAGATTCAAGTAGCTTTCACTTGGTGGCTACGTTGAGATGTCAGCAGGGTTCAAAGGGCATTGGCCATCAACACACTGGCCGCCTCTGGGTTAGGCTGCTGCCCCAGCAAGAGAAATGCAATCACAAAGGGAAAGAGCATACATAGATAGAGGAGTCCCGCAGACCTGGTGATGGCCAGTTGTAAACTGACTATAGTTGCAAGAAACGGGAACCGACTCAATAACTAAAAAATGGAATTTATATAGAAAGGCTACGGTGGCTGAGGAGTCAGATTTGAAGAGACAGGGAGGAGCGTCCAATTGGCCCACCTTGGGTCGTATGCCCATCATTTAGCTAGAAGAGGGTAGAGAACCCTAATAAGTAAGCAACCCATCCAGACCCAATGGAATGGGGGAGACAGAATGTCCCCCAAAGAAATCAGAAGTTGGAATGGATGGTATGCAGTCCATCAGCTCTCACGACACTATAACTACGTCACTCACTGTAACTGTGTGACCTTAGGCAAGTCACTCGACCTCCCAGGCCCTTGGATTGTTTGTCCAGGAAGTGGGCATAATTACTGTAAGGATAATGCTTCCTCCTTATTATTGCAGCTCCAATTCTGCCCTTGGCTTCTAAGCATTAGGAATTTGGGGGAATGTGATTTGCTAGCAAGTTAAGTCTTCTATTTTATTTGGTCATGCCTACTGAGCTGGGCATGAAAGAGATTCTGGAGGCCACACACAGCATGGGATGGCTGTCTTGCCGGGTGGTCCGTGGACACAAGTGCATCCAGGAGAATGTGGACACTCTCAAGAGTCGCACTGAGCTGGCCTTCATCCTTCCCTCAAGGTGCACACAACCCACGTTTGCCAGGGACAGGGGTGAGGGCTCGGTGTGGCACTACACATGTGTGAGTGTGTACGCGTGTGCCCGATGAACACCCCCGCCACACACAAACACACACACACACAGTAAGTTCTGAAATTGACTTAACTGCAATGACACCGGGAACTTCACAAAAGAGAATTGACTCTACTGGCTGCGGGCCTCACTGCAGGCAGTGAAGAATCAACGCTGAATGGGCTCCGGGCTCATGATGCCACAGATTTGTAACTGCATCGTGTTATGCCTTCCTGGAGAAAGGCCAGACTGAATCAAGTCTCAGGAGAAATAAAGAAGGAAGGGACCCAGATGGCCCTTTTATGTCCTGGCTTTCATGCACTGATACCCCTGAAATCTCATCTTTGTAGCCTAACGCCTTGCTTGAGTAACTTATATTGGAATCTTTCAACTCAGATTCTTAAAAATCTAACTGGAAATAAGATATTTATGGATGCTAGCAAAAAAAAGATAGGCAGATAAATAGCACCTATAAAGACTAAGTGGTAAAAGAGACAGAAATACAATAGAAGAGGATGCAAAAACTCAAAAAGAGCAGTAATGTTTGGCCAACCACTAGGGCTTTTTCTAGCACCTGGCAAGTAACAGACCCTCCCTCAGAACCGCATACTGTTAATGAGGGTGGGTGGGTTTGCAAGTACAGTCAGGAGAGTTCCAAGCTAAGTGGTAAGTAGAAAAACAGCAAATTAGGGACTTCCTTGGCGGCGCGGTGGCTAAGAATCTGCCTGCCAGTGCAGGGGACACGGGTTCGAGCCCTGGTCTGGGAAGATCCCACATGCCACGGAGCAACTAAGCCCATGCGCCACAACTACTGAGCCTACGCTCTAGAGCCCGTGAGCCACAACTGCTGAGCCCACGTGCCACAACTACTGAAGCTCGCGCGCCTGGAGCCCGTGCTCTGCAACAAGAGAAGCCACCGCAATGGAAAGTCTGCATGCCGCAACAAAGAGTAGCCCCCGCTCGCCGCAACTAGAGAAAGCCCGCACGCAGCAATGAAGACCCAACGCAGCCAAAAATAAATAAATAAAATAAATAAATTTATAAAAATACCCAAGCAAATTAAGGAATATAGTATGAGCTTATTTGGGGTACAATAATTATATATAAACGTAAACAAATACACATAAACACATGTATATTTACATACACATATATACTTATGTAGAGACGGTCCAGAACACAAGGAGTTGAACACAGCTGGGGCCTGATTAGCTGGATGTCCAGAGTGACACAATATAAGAGAAGACGCCGACAAGGAGTTTGGAGAAAGCGGAGTGGCAGCTAGAATGCAGCCAATCCCCTCTGCACAGTTCAGGGCAGACACGCCCACATGGGCCAGCCCCCTCCAGGCTCTACCCACAGGGGTGCAGCGGGGCCAGCCTTCAGGTGCTGTCACAGCCTGCAAGAAGCATCCATCCTGCATCCAAGGCTCACCTTCCACACTCAACGAGCATTCTTCTGATTTCAAGGTGGTTTTCCAGGCAGGCACCTGGGTACCAGGATGGGGGTGCCCCAACCAGGGGCCAACATTTCACAATTCGTACCTCAGAGTTTCCTCATCCAGCCTCTCACGTGATCCTCACAACAAGGGAGGCATGTGGATTTCACTCCATGACAATTTCAGCAGGACCTGTCAGGTGCTGGGCACCTGGGCAGCTGAGTCAGACAGATAAGCTCTCCATCTCGAGAAGCTTGCGTCCTCCTGGGTCCCCAGGAAGAGAACCCAGAGCCAAGTGGCTCAGCGACTTGCCGAGGGCTCGGAGCCAATACCAGAGCACGTGTCTTCCGTCTCTCGTCCTAACCCAAGTACCGTCCTCCACGTCCTAGAGGCTCCTGGATGTTGACAGGCTAGACTCCTCATTTGCAAATCAGTCTCTGGTACATTTGGGTGCTGTCAGTTTCCCTGAGCATCCTCACCTCCAAGGCAACAGATCAAACGGAGTTTCTGCATCTGGGTCCATGACTGCCCGATGGGGGGCATCCAGCCAGGCCAGCCTGGGTCTCCTGCCCTCCTCACTCCCTCTCCCCTTCCTTATGGCCATACCTTAACCCCCTCCCTCATTCAACCAGTGGATCTAGGCACCCTGGCCCTGGCATCCCGACTACAGTGGCTTGAGGTTCTTGGAACCTACAGGGAATGATGAGGGGAGGTCATGGGCCACCCAGACCTCTGGGGTCAAGAAAGTGGCCTCTGCTGGGGGTCAGGTCAGCCCCTGAAGTCTGTTACCCTCATCAATCACATCCTGGGCAAAGGGTAATATCATCACAGAGCCAAGGGAGACTGAAGTGCTGACATCCCAGGGCAGACTCTTTCAGGAGGCCACAGGATTTCCTCTTAGCAGAGAGCAAGGGCGGCTCTGGCCTTAGATTCCTGGCTCCCAAGTTCTTTAGATCCAAAGTGTCCTCACCTGAGTGTCCGTCTCTCTCTGTGTGTCTATCTCTCTGTGTCTCCATCTCTATTTGCCTCCCTCCCCTCCTGTGTGTGCGTGCGTGCGTGCGTGTGTGTGCGCGCGTGTATGTGTGTCCCCTCCCTTACCTCTCTATCTCCCCCGCCATCCCCCTCTCTAGTCAAAACGAGAAAAGGAACAGTGGAGGCTGCCCTGCTAATTTGATTCCTGCACTTTCCATCAATAATTAAAGCTCATGAATTTTGACTTTATAAAATTCTTCATTTATAATCTTACCTTTAAAGTGGTCCTTTAAGGCTCTGCAAATTATTGTTAATAATAGCCATTGGAGAAAGGACTTGAGGGCTCTTACTGCATCAGGCATTAACATCCCTATATTCACCCTTTGTAATGTTTCACTCAGTATAAATACATTACTGAGTCATGCTGAGAAGTCATTGTCCTTAACAAATACATATACACCTTACATGTAGATTTCAACCAGCTTGTTAAAACCTGAGCATCCCAGAAAGCATGGCGAGTTCCTTGTGAGACCCAAGCAGCTGGGATTATTAACGGAGCAGGAACCTGCAGATTGTTTGTAGAAAAAGGTTTTTGTCTCCTTGGCCTTCCCTGAGTTCCAAAGAGCAAACTCAAGCAGTTACTAATTAGGAAGTGAGGGAATGCAGAAACAAAGGAAAAGCAGTCAAGAAACAATAGTTCAGTGATAAAACAGAGTCCTAGCTCCTCCTGAAGGTATCAATATATACAGTACAATTGGACACATGTTTTCCAGGAACCAAGACCCTCCCGGGTGGAGGATGGTGACCACACGCTGACCACAAGCACGCAGACCCCAGACTGGTTAGAACCAGAAGGTTGATGATTGAGATTCCCTAAACGTCACCCTGTCACCTCACCACCAGCCAATCAGAAGAAAGTTATCCACCCTGCAGCCCTCACCCCAAATGTTGCCTTTAAAAATCCTTCCCGGACTTCCCTGGTGGTGCAGTGGTTAAGAAACTGCCTGCCAATGCAGGGGACATGGGTTTGATCCCTGGTCCGGGAAGATTCCACATGCTGTGGAGCAACTAAGCCCGTGCAGCACAACTGCTGAGCCTGCGCTCTAGAGCCAGCAAGCCACAACTACTGAGCCTGCGTGCCACAACTACTGAAGCCCGTGCACCTAGGGCCTGTGCTCCGCAACAAGAGAAGCCACCGCATGAGAAGCCCATGCACCGAAACGAAGAGTAGCTCCCACTTGCCTTAACTAGAGAAAGCCCATGCGCAGCAATGAAGACCCAACGCAGCCAAAAATAAATAAATTTTAAAAAAAGAAAAAGTACCTTCCTTTAAAAAAAAAATAAAAAATCCTTCCCTGCAAACCTTTGAGGAGTTCAGGTCTTTTGAGCATGAGTTGACCATTCTCCTTGCCTGGCATGCTGCAAATAAATGCTGTACTTTCTTTTACCGCAATCCAGTGTCAGTAGATTGACTTCGCTGCAAAGCAGGCGAGCGGACCCAAGTTCAGTTCAGAAAAAACACCCTCCTGGGGAAGAGAACAGTGACCTTGAGAGAGGCAACTGGAGACCCTGAGGCTTTGACAACTGAGAACATGCCTCCAGAGTGGGTTTAGTTTTTGCTGTATTTCACTTATCTGAACCAATATGTCCCACAGCCTCTCTGCGCTGAGAAAGATGAATTCTCCAGAAAATCTCTTTCCCAGCTCTGCTAAGTGAATGACAACCTGCGGTCCACTGTGGGTCTCAATGAGCCTCCATCGCGATGCTGCACACAGAAACAAGATGTACAAACCTGAACTTGGGATGGGGTGGCCAGAATACTTTTGTAAAAAAAAGTCTGACATTTAGAAAGTTTGAAAAGCTCATTTTCTACCACTGTCTGCAAACAGCGCTTCTGTATAATAAAGAAGGAGGAGGATGCCAATCTTTTGTTCCTTTCTTTCCCATCTCTTTACATGATAAAAAGGAGAAGACCATCTTGTAAACAGGATGCCAGTTGCAGAGAATAAGTATTGTTCAACACCTTGAAAGCATGCTTTTCCCTGAAGGCACCGCCTGCCTCAGTGTGTTATCACGCCCTCTCTCATACAAGATGCAGCGACATCAACCCAGCCTTTGACCTACTGATTAAAAATTCTGAACTGATAAAATCTAAGTGAAAGCACTTTCTTTGTGTATAAGATAGGAATTTATGATTCTGATCATTTTGTAGATGAACAGAGCACAACATTCACCAAATATAAAAAATGAGATCAACAGATCTGGTTCTAAAAGTCCTGCTCTGCCACCTGTGAGGTGAGCCACTTGGGACAGTTTCTGTAACATCCCTGGGCCGCAGTTTCCCCGTCTATGCAGTGTGCATAGTAGCGAGTAACAGGTGGTGGTACCACCAGCCATATGGGGTTACTTTGAGAAGTGAGTTTATACCTGGAAAATGCCGTGTACAAGGCCAGGCAGTTCGAAGGCATTTACTCTCTCCAGTCCTTCAAGTGTTAAAATTCTACAACCAAGATTATTGTATCCATCACCTAAACATAATCAGAGAAACACTAAGCGTAGTCATCTTTTCTTTAAAGCCCCCTGTAGTCAGGGGACAGCTGTGCCAATGATTCCTGAGATTTTTACAGAGCGATGAGAAAAGAGTGTGATTTTCTTGTTCTTCCCACACACTTAACACCAACCCCCGCCCCCAGACACATACTGCTAAAAGGGCTGTGGGCGAGGAATTGTAAAATTAAGCAAGAAACTTCACTCGACTATTTACTGAATTAATTCACAGCCACTCGGAGAGAAACTATAATCAACAAAACAGAAGTGCTGACGCAGTTTGTTCCAGGCTCTGGGCTGCACTTGGAGTTTCTCTCTCTTGCGTTCCCTAGAAGGAAGGTTTCTCAGAGACAGACTTGAAGAAGGAGGAAAGAGACAGTCATCATGGAGCTGGGGAAAGAAGGTTCCAGGCAGAGAGAAGCACAAGAGGAAGCACCCTGAGGTGAGAAGGAGCTTGCCAAGTGCAAGGAATGGGTGTAAGGCCCCCAGATCTTGAGAGCACAGTGGGCAGGAGGAGAAAGCTGCCTTGAGGAGCTGGAACACCAGTGGAGGGTTCTACTCGGGACAAGGGCTCGCCCTGATCTACGTTTTTAAAAGGTCTTTCTGGCTGCTCAGAGAACAGCAGCAGGCGCAGGAGTTGGGTGGGGGGAGGAGGAGATGATCAGATCAGCAAGGAGACAGGAGAATCCAGAAGGGAGAAGATGAGGCTCAGACTAGCAGAGGGGCATGGACCAAGGTGGTGAGAAGCGGCCAGGTTTGTGTTAACATGTGAGAAGTTAAGGAGCCAGCTGTCAGCGGTGGTACTGAGATTCCAAGAGCGCTTTCAAAAAGTTTTGGCTAAATATAAGCATTTATTTTTACTTGCACTATAATTGATACAAGGAAAAAAATAGTTTTTCTCGACTCCAAGAGACTCTGAATCATCTTTTACACCAGTTGATTTAATAATAACAAAAATATCGGAGTCATCATCACTGGCTTAAATATGACAAAGCTGATAAGTAACCTCATATTTCAATTATGTATAACAAAGCTCCAACGAACAGGTAAATTTCCCACATCAAACAGACAAACTGTCTCAAGGTTAAGGGATTTGTGACAATAAGCCAACTGGGTTAAAACAGACTCTCAGAGCTGACCTTCTTGACAACAAACAACTCAATTTTATGATAAAAGGAACAGAACATGGTACAAATCTGACCATAGTCACCTGGCTATTTCTATTCATCTTGCCTTCAAGCCCAGTTACTTATAAGCATGCTCCAGCCTCCAGCCTCGCTTATTTTAGGGCAAGGTGTTAAAGGCCAGCTTTGTGCTTTGTTTCTCAAATCTCTTGCATCAAAGGCTCAAAGTTCTCCATTATCTTAAGGTTCCTGCTATTTAAAAGTCATGCTTCGGGGCTTCCCTGGTGGCGCAGTGGTTGAGAGTCTGCCTGCCAATGCAGGGGACACGGGTTCGAGCCCTGGTCTGGGAGGATCCCACATACCGCGGAGCAACTAGGCCCGTGAGCCACAACTACTGAGCCTGCGCGTCTGGAGCCTGTGCTCCGCAACAAGAGAGGCCGCGACAGTGAGAGGCCCGCGCACCGCGATGAAGAGTGGCCCCCGCTCGCCGCAACTGGAGAAAGCCCTCGCACAGAAACGAAGACCCAACACAGCCATAAATAAATAAATAAATAAATTTAAAAGTCATGCTTCTGGTTTCAGCTGAAAACCTTAATGTAAGATGAATTAAATAATTAGGGGCTTATCTCTTTTATTTGTCACAGGACATGTGAATGGATTAAGCATAAGAGATAAGAAAAGGAAAGAATCAGGAATTTCACCTAAGTCTTTGCTCACAAAACCGGGGGAAGCATGAATGGAGAATATGATACATTTTGCCCAAAATTAAGATGGAAAAGTTCTGACTCTGGACATTCCACCCGGCACCTCCTTCAAAAACCAACACCAGAGGGTCTCATTCGCTTGGTTCAGGCAATGATCATCATGACCACTGAGAGAACTGGCCAGCTCGAGATCAGACTCCTGGAGGAAAACCCATCAACCAAATCCTCATTCCACAGCCTCTAAACTCAAGTAAACAGAAATCTTACAACAAAGACATCAGGGATGGAAAAAAAGCATCTCCGCCAAAGAATGCAGAAGTACTCAGATATGGAAAAAAAATCAGACACTTCCTAAGCACCATTTCAAGACAGAGGCCCCACAAACCCTCAATTTCTCCCTTAGACACTATTTTTACCCCAGGCCTTGGAAGCAATGCCTCAGAATAAGCCAGAAGGAGAGCGGGAAGGGGAGGGTATGTGTCACTCAGAACAAGGGACTCCACGGGCACAAACACTTGATTCTGAGCCCTTAATAGATGCTTTTGTCTGAGGGATGCCCAGAGGTGAGCTCACCCATCTTACCACAGTATATCCAGTGCTCTCCGCCTTAGATTTTGTCCAGGTCCCAGACGAGAGAAGATGCAGACTCACTTCCTGACACGTGGACACACTGTCAACGCGCAGCTTGGGGACCTCGCAAAGACACGGAATGCTGCTCGGTCACTTCCCCACCCCCCCTGCACACTGAGGTCTCCAGCCCAGTGCCTAGGATGCCCATGTGCACGGCTTGGGGCTGTGGCATCGGCCTCCCCAGCAGATGTGGGCTCCCTGCAGGCCGAGTGTGGCCGTTGCATCACCTTGGCCCCCAATTCTTCATGTGTAGCCATCATTCTATTACTTTGTTCCCTTCTATCTTACAACTTGACTGCTCCAATGTCATGGATTTTCATCCCCAATTTAATTTTTTACCAATAAAAAGTTACATCTGGGTATGGGGAAGATATTTCCCAGGGCCCCTGAGATTTGGGCAATCCATATCATCTCCTGGCAAGTCTGTACCCAATCACCCCCGCACCTCTGGTCCCTTCCACCCACCACCAGAGGCATCTAAACCTTGACTTTTAGAAGGGGTGGTCACACTTGGAGAAGTGGGAGAAAATCAGTATCCAGGAAATTACAAATATCATGTCATGTCATGCCATGTCATAGTATATATTTTGAGCACAGATTGGGAAATATAATATGTAAACCTAAGAGAGTGAGCTTAGAGAACCGAACAGCAGTATCAAAGCACCCCCTTCCCAGCAGACTGGTTCTGAGGTTTAGCATGTTCTTTTCCACCTTCACAAGCACTAAGGGGTTTTCCTGTTGTTATAAACAGTTCAGACGAGTGATATTAATGTAGCCTACTACACAACGTATTGGCGTTGCAGGGTTTTCTTCAGTAGATTACATAGGAATTATGCTATATTCAAACAAAAAAAAACAGAAACATTTCATATATCATTTCTTTTTTGTTGTTGTTTTGTTGTTGTTTTTTGTTTGTTTGTTTTGTTTATACTGGGTTTTTTTAAATTAAGACATTACTTTTTAAGAGCAGTTTAAGGTTCACAGTACAACTGAGGAAAAGACAGAGATTTTTCATACACTTACTATTCCCTGCCTCCACGCATGTATAGACTCTCCTATTACTAATATCCTCAACTAGAGTGGGACATTTGCTACAATTGATCAACATAAAATTGACACATCATAATCACTCCAAATCCATAGTCTACATTACCGTTCACTCTTGGTGTTTTACATTCTCTGGGTTTGGACAAATGTATAATGACATGCATCCATCATTATGTCATATATCATTTCTTTACATATATTCTCTCAGGTGCAGAATTCTTCTGCAACAAGGAGGGGGATGGGGTGTTAACCCCACTTCATGGATGTCATCACTGAGGCTCTGAAAGCTGATGGTACTGAGGGCACAGACTGAGCCGGCAATGCCTCGTGCCCAGGAACCTAGGACAGGTCAGCATTGTGTGCGGTGGTCCACTAATTGTTTTTTAAGGTGGCATTTATTAACTTTGCACTGTTCTTGACAGTGGAGATGGGCTGCTTAGCGCTGTTCTGGGCACCCTCACCCCTCTTTATCTTGGGAGCGGCTGGGTCACTACATCAGCACCCCCTCCCCCCCCACCCCCCAGTGTCAATGTCACCTGACCCTCTGGTCCATGTAAAATATGCAGGTCACAGATATGGACCCATTTCACCAGCCAGAAAGACAGAGAGGAAACGGAGGACTTGCAGTCAGGAGAAAGAACCCACTGAATCCACGGGCAGGACCAGGCGACAGGGACAGACTCACACAGAGCGGGCAGACAGGAGAGAGAGACAGAGAGACAGAGACAGAGAAAGGCAGGGGGGAGAGTTCCACCAGCACAGCCCCCTCCTACTGTCCTGTCTCTGGGAGCAGGTGGCTAGTGACCTCGGGGCCGTGACTAAATCCCGAGGTGGCCTTGAGGCTGGGGGCAGCGCCGGTTCTGTGCAGTCGGGTGGGTGGTAAGAGCCACGCCCTGGAGCGGGCCAGCGTCCATGGTGTGTGGTCCACGCGCTCTTCCGTCATCTGTTACTAGAACACTTGGGCATGAGGGACACGAGAACGAACACCTCTCCATTCTGAAGTCTCACAGGCAGCTCCTTGAGCACCAGTCCCACCAGAGTCCACCTTGCCATTCTCACCTGGCACTCCTTCCCACGGACCCCAGCTCCGTGTAGCGCCCAGAACCATCCGCAGCAAGACTCCGGGGCAAACACTGATGGAAGCGTCCAGCCACGCACGACCATACTCCTCCCGCTCCTTACTTCTCCCTTGGCCTTGGGTCATTCTTCCAGGCCTGACCCTGGGACCTAAACATACTCACTACAGATGCCAAAACACCCGGGCCTTTTCC
Source organism: Balaenoptera musculus (assembly GCF_009873245.2). NCBI lineage: Eukaryota > Metazoa > Chordata > Mammalia > Artiodactyla > Balaenopteridae > Balaenoptera > Balaenoptera musculus. The sequence goes on from NC_045800.1 coordinate 9,572,905, forward strand.
CAGGAGCAGGCTCGCCTCCCATGACACCCCCGTTAGGGCCCGAGACACAGGCTGAGCTGCCGAAGGTCAGTTCATTGGCCAAACAAGGACCAGGGCCCAGAGGACCGCCCCTCCCTCCCCTCGGTCTCCTCACCTCCCAGCCTGGTCCCTGCAGGCAGCACCAGAGGCTGCACAAAACCCCAGCTGCTGAAAGCCCCTTAGAGGCATCAAGAGGTTAGAGGGGCAGCCCCAGGAGGAACTCACCTACTGTAGGTCAAAGAAAGTGAGTCTAAAAGCCACAAACTCTGATGTTTTAGGTTTTTCAGGTTTTTGTCCAGTTTTTTGGACAAAATGGGAGGAGATCCCTTTCTCTAAGCCATCCTGACAATTACCACCTGTCAGTTATAGGAAACATTTTCCCTCTTTTCTTTCTTTTTTTTTTTCTTTGCTCTGGACCTTTATTTTTTCAGTTGAAGTATATTTAATTTACAATGTTGTGTTAGTTTCAGGTGTACACCAAAGTGATTCAGTTATACATATACATATATATACATTCTTTTTCAGATTCTTTTCCCTTACAGGTTATTACAAGATATTGAATATAGTCCCCTGTGCTATACAGTAGGTCCTTGTTGTTTATTTTGTATATAGTAATGTGTAACTGTTAATCCCAAACTCCTAATTTATCTCTCCCCGCTCCCTCTTTTCTTTAAATCAGTTTGAAGTTTGGGTTTTTCACGTGCCAGCGAAGATGCCTAGCTGAGGCCACAGGCAAAGCCCTTCTAAGAGACACTGAGGCTGGAATACCAAAGGGTCCAGCCTGACCCAGGCACCGCCCACCCACCCCCAGCAGCTGCCTCTCGCACACCCTCTGGACACTTCAGCCTTTTCCTTCTCCCCCAGGAGCAGAGTTCCTTGGAGACTGAAGTTGTGAGTGATGACCTCACTCCCCCAGCAGCACTGCCCTCCAGGAAAGTGTCTTCAGGGTCGGTCCTTCTCCCCTCAAGCATTAAAGGAAATGAACACAGTGACAGGATCCTCTCTGAACAAAGTTGGGCCAGGAAATTCCACGCAAGACCTACATGTTTGCAGATGTTTTCCCTAAAGTAAAGCCAGCCTCTCCCGCCTTCTTCCTGGAGGGAAAATACTTCCAGACTGCTTTAGGCATGTCCCTTTAAAGCAGATCAAAGAACAATTAGCAAGTTCCACCAGGGCCTTGACAAAGCAAAGTAACTCTCAGAAGCTGGAGCCCCCTTTGATCCAGACTGCTTCTGAAGTCCCAGAGACCCAGATCTGATCCCCATTAAAGGCGAGCTTGTGCAGGGTGGGGGGAAGGGGGAGGAGCTGCAGAAAGCATGGCTGACAGGTTGGCAAATCTCAGGGTGATTTTCTCCCCCCGCATCAATAAAGAGCGGCTGGGTGTTTAATAAATGTTAAGCTCAACCTAGATGAACTTCAGCTACCTCCCACTCGGATAAACAGGGTAAACACCCACTTCCCTTAGAAATTGACCTCTAGAACATCCCTGAGATGATGGAAGGAATCAGAAAATTAAAAGACACTTCAGGGCAAAGACACAAGCTAAGACTCAAGGGAGGGTCTGGACCAAGGGCCCTGTCAGTCATTTTTATCCCCAAATAAACTATCCACTACATTTCCTCAGCGGAGAGAGAATTTGCAGTCTAAGCTATTTCACTGCCCTGGGAGGACACCTCTGGTTTAAGCTTGCCAAATGATATATCTAAATATATTTTTTAGCAAATTGAAAGTTAAAGGGAAAAGATTAAAATGACTACCAGACTCAGTTTGAATAATAACTAGCAGGAAAGGCCCGAGTGATAGTTCACAAATGATGTGCTCATGGGATTTAAAACTAACTTTCTGTCAGGAAAAAGCCCCCTGTGATTTCTAAGATCCTGATGTTTCCAGCTCTAAAATTCTCAGACTCTGGAACTCCACAAACACCTTGAAGGAAATGAAGCTGGGATGTTGACCGCAAACTGGGCCCAGCACTTGGCCTTAGCTGTCAGTCCCATAAGGACAAAGAGCTGCTAGGATCTGCCTGTTAGCAGGGCTGGAGCAAACCCTGGACAGAAGGGCCACCTCCACCCCTGCCTCCACCCCACCATCCCCGGCCCAGAGCCAGGAGCTGCTGCTGCTTCCATTTAAGGAGAAAGCAGAGAAAACAGTGAAAGCAGCTAACGCAGAGAAAACAACGCTTCTAAATAAGGAGGGTTGGCAAGTACAAAACCTGCGGGAAGTCCACCTCTCCAACAGGTAATTTATCACACAGAAATGGGATGCATTGTGCAGAAGACCCCAGGAGCCGCTTTCTTTTTCTAGGGCAAAGAATGAGAGAACAAAGGTAAATCGCTGCTCATTGTCCTGCCCCAGCCTCCTCATAAGCCTCTGCACTGCCTGCGGCCGCTGCCTCATCTACCCAGCAATGAAGGTGGGGAAGAGACCAGCTGAGAGACGGACAGAGACACCCTCGGGTGCACAGAAGTTTGGGAGAAAACAGACGTCCGAGAGGAGGAGCGAGCCATCCAGGAAGGGAAGGAGGCTGCGGTGTGTGTCCAGCTGTTACCGGAGTAACCTATAGCCTGCAATGCATCCTGGGATATTCTGCGGGAGCCTTTAGGCAGGGATGTGCTTCCTTTAACCGGGGGCTCTGGCAGGACCCTGTGACGCTACATGGTGGTGACTGGCAGGCCAAGGGTTGAACCAGCTGTCTTCCTGGGTCAAGTACCACAGAACCTTAGTGCCTGGGGTCCACCCAAGCCTCTCCCGGCCCCATCAAGTCCCCGACTGCAGGGCCCCTTGGCATAGCTCAGTGTGGAGCCGATGTACCTAGGATTCTTTTTGCTAGTAAGACATTCATTCATCTGTTCATGCATTCATTCATTCAATAAATGATTTACTGAGTGCCTACTATGTGCCAGGCACTGTACTAGGTACGGGGGACACAAGCATAAAAAGTAAAATTGTGAGAAACCGTAATGGAAAAGAATATGAAAAAGAATATATGTATGTATAACTGAATCACTTTGCTGTACAGCAGAAATTAAACACAACATTGTCAATCAACTATACTTGAATAAAGTTTAACTAAATAAATAAGTAAATAAAAAGCAGCAAAAAAAAAGAAAACCAAGGAGAATGCCCTCATGCTGCTCACATTCTGATAACAGTTAAAGGGACAAATCAAATAACTCCACACTGTGCTGAGTTTTACAAAGAACTCAAACAAAAGAATGATATACTGAGCTGCAATGTCCAATACAACAGCCGCTTACCATACGTGGCTATTTTAATTTAAATTAAATAAAATTAAAGATTCAGTTTCTTGGGTGTACTACCCACATTTTGAGCGCTCAGTAGCCACTAGTGGCTAGTGGCTACCATATGGGACATCACGAATTATAGGACCTTTCCATCGTCACAGGTTCCACCGGACAGCACTGGAGAGTAAAGGCAGGAAAACCTGCCGAGAATCAAAGCTGGAGAAGGAGGCAGCCGTGCCAGCATGGGGCAGAAGGCCTTCTAGACGGCTTACAGCATGTGCAAAGACCCTGGGGCAGGTGGGTATTGCATGTTCAAAGAACTGACAGCTGACCGGTGTGCCTGTAGGCCCCAACAGGGGGTTTGGATGTTAGACTAAAAGCAATGGGAAGCAGATACAGGGAACTGTTTAGAAAGAAGGGAGGTGAAGGAAAAGGAAAAACAGGACTTGACTACCAGGTTTCTGGTCAGAGCAGCTGGGCGGTGAGGTGCCATGTGCTGAGATGGGGAACTGGGGTGGAGGCTCGGTTACTTCATATGTACTTTTTTTGTTTTTGAGATAAGGAAGGTCATCAGTTCTATTTTGGACAAGTTAGGCCTGACCGGCCCCTGAGAGACCCAAGAGGAGATATAAAGTAAGCAGCTGGATAAGTATGGTGCTCAGACGAGAAGGAAGGATATAAATGGGGGCATTCTCGGTATATAATAGTATTAAATCCATGAGCATGGATGAGATGTCTTAGAACAGAGAAGGTGGCCCAGGCCGAAGACTTGAGGACGCTTGTGTTGATAAATGGCCATGAGGTAATGAGAGGAGGGGACATGAGTCCAAGCCCTGTATGATCAGGTGCCAGCAAAGTACAACTCACTGCCTGTTTCTGTAACTAAAGTTTAACTGGGACATTGATGTACTCACTAACTGTCCGTGGCTGCTTTCACACTCTCACAGAAGAGTTGTTGCAACAGAGAACATACAGCCTGCAAAGCCTAACACGTTTATTGTCTGGCCCTTTACAGAAAAAGTTTGCCAACCCCTTCATTTAAGCCATGCAGTGACTTCAGTCTCCTTACCTATAAAATGGGGGCGGAAGTACTTGCCTCATCATAGGAGTAATAATATAATGTTTCTATAATGGGAAACACCTGAGTCTACTCAACAAGACTAAGAAGAAGAGCTTTTCACTCTTGGCTTTGACACTGCAGCATCCAGCTCTGTTTCCATGTTCGGCAAAAGCAAACAGCACCCACCTGCTCTCTAGAAACAACTGCTAAAGTGAAGTTGTAAACATAAACAGAACCAGTGCCATCAAAGCTACCACTTCCAATGCAGAATGGATATACATGAGCAGTTCCAAGTCGGTTCTTTGTGGCCAACCAGTCTCCCCCAGACTGCCGTCAACCTGAAGTAAAAGCATGAGTCCATGAACAATTGGCTTTCATGGAACAATTGTTTACAATACCTAAGTGCTCATCATTAATCTCAGGGAGAGAGAATGGAATTGTTCAACATCCTTTGCCTACCCCCCGAACGCTGCCCCAGCTCAGGCAATCCATCTGGCAAGAGCAGCCAATCATATTTCAGGCTACAGTGGTTCCTAGGCAACCAAAACTATAGCCACAGAAACAGGCTGTAGATGGCAGAAAGAAACATGAAGATGAGGACAGAGCGTCGATGGGGAGAGTGCCCCGAATCCACTGACCTGGATGTAACACCTGCCACGGTCACTTAACCAATCCCCCAGTCGTAGCTGCTCACCCTACCATTGGCAGGTGCCCTGTCACAGTGCCCAGCAGAAAGGGGTGGCATGACCCCTTGGACAACTGGCAGCTACCTGGAAGGCCTTGGAATGTTCTGGCCTTCTGCTCACCTTAGAGAAAGCCAGCAGATAAGCTCTACAGAGAAGGTAGTGAAGGGCCATTCTTCTGGACCCAGGTACCTGGCCACAGAGCCCATGCTGGAGATATTCAGAAATGATAACCAAAGAAAAGCATCTGCTGTGGACTCAATGCTTGTGTCTCCCCAAAATTTGTACACTGAAACTCTAACTCCCAACGTGATGGCATTAGGAGGTAGCGCCTCTGGGAGGTGATTAGGTCATGGGGGTGGAGCCTTATAAGGGCATTAGTGCCCTTATAAGAAGAGATACTTGAGAGCTTGCTTTCTCTCTCTTTCTCCGTCTGTCTCTTTCACTGTCCTGTCATGCGAGGACAAGAAGACAGCCGTCTGTAAACCAGGAAGGGGGCCCTCACCACACACTGGCTCTGCCGACACACTAATCTTGGACTTCCCAGCCTCCAGAACTATGAGAAATAAATACCTGTTGTTTAAGCCACCCCATCTGTGGTATTTTTGTTATAGCAACCTGAACTGAGATAGCACCTTTGGGACTCAGGCAACTCCCACTCTACAGACAACTTTACAGCTTATTTGGTTTCAGGGGGAAAAAAACTACTCATCATTTTGTCAAACGATAATATCCAAAAGTGAAATCTGCTTCTAGGAACTGAGAAGCCCACATTCGAGATGCTGCCATTTAAGCTAAATGACTTAGCCAAGGGTCGCCTTAAGAAACAAGGCTTTGAAAGAGGTCCAATGAGACCTAAAGAAAGATCCTGCCAGACTTCTGAGTAATTGACACGCTGGCAATTTTCAGGCACAGAGCATTCCTGCTTTTGCCACTGTCTGGTGCTTTTGCCGTCTCAGAGTGTACACAGGTGGAACCTCACCTCTGAGAAGCCCTAAGAGGCAGGTGGGGCAAGGTCAGAGTCACTGGACCCTCTAAGCAGCTCCCAGATTGACAGACAGGATGAGGAGCCAGCCACACGAGGATGGAAGAGACCAAAACTCTACTTTCCTGTCTGCGACCACAGCTGCACGAAGAGCTGCAACCCCTGTCCTGGAACCACTCAACCTGGTGCAGGTGGTGCCCAAGGCCTCTCTGGTCCTGGCCACTGTCTCGGCTATATATATATATTTGCCTTTTTTTTAATTGTTTTTTTTTTTTTTCATTTTTTTGGCCATGCTGCACGGCATGCGGGATCTTAGTTCCCTAACCAGGGATCGAACCCGTGCCCCCTGCAGTGGAAGCTCAGAGTCCTAACTACTACACCGCCAGGGAATTCCCTCTCAGCTATAATTCTGATCCCACTTGCATCTCAAATCCCAGCCCAAACTCATCAACCTTCCCCCAAACACACTCCCAATCCCGCTTCCTCGTTTGGCAATGCACATCCTTTCTTGGTCATCTGAGTATAAACTCTCCACTTGCATTCCCCACTGTCTTTAACTTTCCCTCCCCTGTCTCATCAATCACCAGGGCCTTCATCACTTCTCTCCATCCATCCTGGCCCTCCTATTTTGATCCTCACGGGTCTACACAGGCATGGGTTTCCATATTTGTGATTTGTCTTTTAGAGCCCAGGTCATGAGTGGTGCCACAGACGAAGCAGGCTGAATTGCCCACAGAACAATCACTTTCACTCTCAGATGCTAATGGCCCCTGGCTGCCCCTCGGTGGCCAGGGTGTGGGAATTTGCAGGAAGCTCAGGGAGCCCCCAGAATGAGGGTCTCCAGCTACACAAAGGACAAAGTACTTAACGCTGCAGCGGAAGAAGGGCACAGACAGCGGGTCTAATCAATAGACTCAGACCACATTTACTCAAGTACTTCCCGTCCCTTTCCTGTATGTGTTTCCCAACCGTCAGTGCTGAGGAGTAAGTGTTTTCTGTGGCAGAATTCTCCTCTCCCTGCTACCCCTCTTCTATTCGGAAACAATGGCTACTGTCGCTACCAGAACTTCTTTCCCAGACAAGAACGCAACAGCTAGAGAAGTGGCCAACGGTTTCTGAGGGACCAGGATGGAGAGACTCACCTAGCTCAGGGCTTCCCCAACTTTTCTGCCTAAAAATCATCTGGGCATATTTACAAATCACTGGTTAAAATGGAGATTCTGATGTAGCCAATCTGGGGTGGGGCTTAAGATTCTGCCTTTCTAACAAGCTAGGGGAAGCTGATGCTGCCATTTGTGGACCACCCCGGGAATAGCGAGGGACTTCAACACTTGAACCTCAACCTCCACTGCCTCACCTCCCAATCCCATGTGCCACCCTCCAGTCTGCTGCTACACCCCAGAGGGGAGACACAAGACTCCCCATCTTCCTCCTTCCTTATCCCACTGCACTCCTGTACAGAATGAAGCTATCAGCTGGGGCCACAAAAGTTGCCCAAAGGCACCCCAACCTGAAACCAGAAAGACAGAAATCCTGAAAAAAAAAAAAAAAAAAAAAAAATGTCCTGCAGGGACTTCCAAATCATCCCTGTCTTCCTCTGCCTTTTGGTTTCACTCTTACACACAGGCCCCCCCTTAATTTGATCTTTCACAGGGAACCACCAGAAAAAAAAGAGATATAAATGTTCGGTCTAGATACCAGTTGTCATGGGCTGTACCTCGCGGCAGGCGTGTACCGAGTTCATCTCCGTCCCTGCAGCCCTGACAGCATTATCTTAACAGTGGAAGCGTCTTTTCTGCCATGGACCATATGCTACGCTGTCTTGCGTATTATTCATGTGCATGTGATTTTATGTGCATGGAAACGCATACTACTGTGAAAGACACGAACATGTGCAAAAAGGGGGTACTCTCTTAACATACTTTTTTAAATCTCTAGACTGGAAATAAGCAAATCTGTAGTAGAAAAAGAAGCCCCAGTTATTCAGACAGCAGAGATGCGATTTTAGAGAATAGTTGCCAGGTATGGCACCAGCCCCAAGCATTTCCACTCTCTCCATTTTTTCAAAACAAAAATGTTAGGGGATGGAGGGTGGGATTCTGTTTAGGAGTAAATATACTATCTTAAAGATCTCGATTTAGAGACATTTCAGAGTAGCACTTCCAGGGAAAGAAGACTCAGGCTGGCACATATGGACCAGCTCACCCATGCAATATTTGAGAAGCAGCTTCCATCACGATGTGGCTGCTTGGCCTGGAGTTTTACTTAAACATCACTTATTCCCATAGGGTAGACTTAGGGGACCTTATCCAAAAAGGCAGCTTCTACCTAACAGAATCTCTCCCAACTCAGCCCTCAACCAGCAGAATCCTGGCCATTTATTAACACAACTGGGAAAGAGGGAGGGGATGCCAGGGACGGGTAAGCTGAATTCCCAATGGCTGAAGAGTGTATTTTCCCAAACATACGGTCACATTATCTTTTCCAAGTCTCTCTAAAGCTTTTAGACAGGTTTGAGCCCTGACAGCTCACTAGCCAGTAAGTGCCTACCACTCTTTAACTAAAAATAGGCTGAAACTGTTCTTATAGGCTTAGGCTCAAGTCCTGTGTGGTAGTACGTTATTTCCACGCATCTAACAATACGACACATGAACGAAAAACAGGGCAGGCAAAGCTCAAGGCTCACGGCACTTAAAATCCTCCAACACGATGCGCCTCCATTGTAAGATGATGCTTTCTCGAGCTACGGGGAGGAAGACAAATGATCGGTGCACACCTGCTCCTTAGCATGGTTCACTGCTAAAGAGCCGGAGCCTGGAAAACCATGAGGCTCACTCAGCCTAGCATTACATCACCGCGCTGGGCCAGCTCCTCATTGAAACCCAGGAGCGGGGACGAGTGAGGAAGCCCCACATGGCACCCCGTCCCTACTACAACACACAGACCAATCCCTGCAACCCTTTAATCTACACATCAGCGGCTCCCGTGACCACTTGACCGTCCCCACCCCTGCATCCCCACAAAATACTCTTCTCTGAAACACATTCTTCTCTTTGGGAAAGGAGAGCAGGCCAGGCTGGGATGTGGAGGCCCGCAAGCCTGACCTGCTGAAATACAGCTCGGCAGCCAGATCTATTCCATAAGCCCCATCCTCCAGGCATGCCCGGAGAGGTAATGGAGACGACCGTATAGAAATGGCAATCCTAATAAACACCCAGCCAGGATAAAGGCCACTTCTGAGCACATTAGCTCTGTGGTTTAGAGAAACGATCGGATTCCTGGATGGATGCACAGTCAAATGCTGCCTCGACCAATGGACCAATGACAGGACCCTTCAGCTGCCTTTACTAATAATAGCAAGCGGCCTTGTCCTCGACAGTGTTCACCAGCGAGGGAGTGCACGGACGCTTCGGCTAACGGGACTGAACGTCTACCAGCGATGCTCCACTCCATCCGCCGAGCCACGTGAGTGGCTGCCGCTAAACTGGTCTGTCTCCACGGGCACAGCACTGCCACACTCAGGGATTCTTCCCATGAGGCCCCTGTTGAGGCCCGGCTGTCCCCTTGCAGGAAATACCACTGTGCCGGGGGTGCAGAGTGAAGACACACAAGAAGCCCCCAATCATGCACTGGGCTGCGGAGCCATAAAATTCCAGGGGGTCACTTCTGCCCCCGGCAGTATCCTGGGGCTGCCAGATGCTCATTCCAGAGGGGGAACTAAATGCTAGAAGGGGGAGCCACCAGGTAAAGCCATGCAAGGCTGCCTGGAGAGAACGGCGGGGCCAGCCCCAGCTCCAGGCTGCCCGGGCATCAGGAGAGGGGGCACTAACAAAGCCCCGGTAGCCTCTCCTCCTGGGGGGACGGGGGGCCTCCAGGGCGGCCCGGCTGAGCACTTACATAGCCTCGGAAGCCTCCAGGTTCAGGTCGCTGGCTGGGACTGGCTGCAGAGACTGCGACCCTCCCATCCTCGCTGCGCCCTGGCGAGCAGGCTAGCCGCGAGCAGGGCCAGCGTCCTGGCACGATTCCTCCAGCGGGAGCCCGGGGTGGGCCGGCCGGCGGCCGGGGCTGCTGCACTGCAGATGGGAGCAGCTGCTGGCATCCGGGGCGGCGGCGGCGGGGAGCTGCGGATCGGGGCCCGAGCCGGAGCCCGGGGAGCGAGCGCCGCGGGAATGTGTGCGCGCGAGGGTGGCCGGCGCGCGCCTCAGTGTGTGCGCGAGTGTGGACGGCGCGCGCGGCTCTGCCGGGGCGCGCGGGTGTGAGCGTGAGCGCCGGTGGGGTCCGAATGGATCTGCTCTCACACCCCCCGGCAGCCCGGCTCCTGTGTACGACACGGTGATGTCATCATCACCGAGCAGCCCCTGACGCCGGCATCTTCACAAAGCTCCACCGCTGGCTCCGGAAACGGGGCGAAGACCCTCCCTCTACACCCAAGTCGCCTCCCCCAGCTTCCCGCAGCCTCGCCCAGACCGCCGGCATTGTGTGGCTTTGAAATGCAAATGCACTGCGGGCTGGGGAGCGCGGGGGCCCCAGGAGGGAGGGGCGTGGTGGTCTCGGCCAGGCTGACCACAGAGGGAGTTGAGGGTATTCTCATTCCAGCTGGCTCATCCCTCCAAAGAAGGAAGTGGACTCTCCCGATGGCTGGGAGAGCAGGTACACGGGCTGCAGTGGGAAATGTGCGAGACGCGCGCAGTATCCTGGCGGCTTCTGCCTCCTTCAGGCCCGGTGGCCAGGCTGGAGCTGGCTGAGCTGTACCAGGGAGATGCGAGGGCCTGGCTCCCCGCCCTCCCCACGACCCTGTGAACCTAGGCCCGGCCTCCAAGGACACCTTTTGGGGGTGGGGGGATTGGGGGAAGAAAGAAACACAGCCGGCTACAGAGTCTGCAGCCCCATCTTTGGCCGCCAGATGAGGGCTCCACAGAGAAGCCCCGTGCAAGGGCTCATCCTAAACCATCAGAGGCCAGGCAGGCTGAGAGCAGCATGTCAAGCCCCTTAAGGCTAAGGGTGTACAGGGAAAAGGCAGCCCTCCCTGGCATACAATCAAAACATCCATCTCTGTGCTTCTAAACACAGGCTGGGCCTGCAGGAATGTCTGTGACACCCCATCCAGTGCCCACAGCACCCACCCCCATCCCCCTGCTGGGGCAGCCATGCCCAGCTAGCCAGGTCCCCCCACCTGGCTCTGGCTGGCTCCAAAACCCTCAAGTCTTGCTTGGGCTCCTGGGCGTCGTCATCGAAGGCTACTAGAGAAGGATTTCATCTCCTTTTAGTTCAGGAGGTTTGGGGTCCCACCCGGGAACTGACCATCCATCCCATTCCGAGCTCCAAACACAGACTCACGACTGAATTAAGGTGGAACCTCTGATGAGTAAATTGAAAACTCTTCTCCAGGTTCCCAGCATTTCTTTACCCCACAGCGCAGTCAGCCTAAAATGCATCTAAATTGTGGCCAAAAGAACAATAAAATGGAAACAAAACTCAAAGCATTTTGAAATGTCCTCCAACACACTGAGTGTTTTCTAAAACTGTGGCCAGGGATGTCTGGACGGGTACTTCTGAGGTTGTGGCTCCTGATGTCAGGGTAGTTCTAGGGCTTCATGGTGGGCTGACTTTCCTCTGCTGATATTTAAGATCAGTGTCAAACAAAGAGCCAGAAAGTCAAAATCGTTTCCCGGGATGCAACAACATGAAATTTCCAGGAAACACTGAGAAGGTTTACTTTCTCGAATTTATATGAAAATAGCTAATGATGTGTCAGTCTCGCAGGGAAGGTGACTGTCAGGGGGTGGCCTGGTGAGGCTTGCTCTGGAAAGCACCTCCCAGGAAGCTGTCACTCACTGTCAGCGCCGCGTGTCATCTGGTGGCAGGGATTCTGAGACTTGTTCATCCTGTCATTCTCGGCACCCCGAGGGTTTGTTTCTTTGTCAGAAAACAGACCTCTTGCGCCACATATGCAGCTGGGAGTCCAAAGAACCTGACCTCGTGGAGCTGAAAATTTCATAAGCACTAACCTAGACTTAATCTTTTGAGGAAAGTGACCCCTTCCCTGGGCACTGACGGTATGTATGGCCTTCAGCCAAACTCGGCACTAGGAAAACACATGGGAAAAAATGAGAAACCACAATTAGAACTCATCTGCTAACTTTTATTTTTCATGACACGTGAAAGCACAGACCCTTCCAAGTGTCCTGATCCTTAACAGGTAGGGATTTTGCTGCAATAGCAAGAGAGGGCTTTGAAATGAGAAGGGACTTCAACTCCTGACTTCTCCCTCCTTTGCTGTGTGGCCTTGAGCCAATCGCTTGACCATACTAAACCACTGCTTCCTCAGCTGGCAAAAGTGAGGAAGCATCTATTTTGCAGGGTATTGGGAATTTTAAATTATATGTATGAAAGCCTGGGACCAGGACTGTAACTGCTGCTTGAGTGGTGTTAATTTTCTTTCCTTCTTTATAAGAAACGTTTTCCCCCTAGGTATAGCACCACGTAGGAAATGAGGAGGCATTACAGTGAAGTGCTTTTATTTAGAATCCCAACAATCATAAACTTATGACCTAGTGACACTTCACTTAGTAGGCTGACACCATCTCAGTGATGTTAAAAACATGACCAAAAACCAGGGGAAAGGCAAATACAACCTGGAAGCCCTTGAGGTCGATGCAACTGAAATCCATGCATTCCTAGTTTCTATGATGAACTTCCGGAAGAACTTCTCAGACCCTCATTTAAGACAGTTGATGTTTACTTTACACACAATTTAAAACAAGCTTGGGGACTTCTCTGGCGGTCCAGTGGTTAAGACTTCACGCTTCCACTGCAGGGGCACGGGTTGATCCCTGGTCGGGGAACTAGAATCCCACACACTGCGCAGCATTGGCCAAAAAAATAAATAAAAAATAAATAAAATAAAACAAGCTTGGTTAGCTAGTAATTCTGCCTACAGAAAAAAGGAAACTTAAAAAAATGGGGAGGGAGACTGATTAGAGAGGAAAAGGGCTGCTTCCCTAAGAACCCGACCATGCTTGCACCCTGATCATCTCGGACTTCCAGCCTCCAGAACTGTGAGAAATCAATGTTTTTGTTAAGCCACCTGGCCCAAGTTATTTTATTATAGCAGCCCAAGCTGACCAACCAAGATGGACTGCTTAAGATACACTTCTAGGACTAAGAACAACTAACAAAAAGGGAAAAGATTAAACACACAAAACAAAAACAACAACAACAAAAAGCTATCCAAGTTAGAACCAAGGAAATTCGAAAAAAACAGCAGTCCAGGGCCATTTAGCCAGCTTAAATGCTCCATAGACCCTGGGCTCTGGTTATCCACAGGAACTGCTGATGACACAGATACCACCCGCTATGCCCCACTCCTGCCTGCTTACTCCCTCCCCTTCCTCCCTTCTTCCTCAGCCATCCACCCCACATCATGCCCAGAAGGTAAAATCATGGTTTATAGCAGATAACGAAAGGCACAGATTCCATCCAAAATTATTACAATGCAGGCAACTGGCATTGCGATCACACATTCCCTAGTGTCGTCAAACCTGCACTGAGCACCCACTTGGGCCAGACCTTTGGCTGAAGCTGAGCCTCCATCAGTCCCAAGAGTCCCATCAGTTCCCTCTGCTAAGTCCCAGCCTTCCTTCCTGAAAGTGCTGCCTTCAAACGGCCCGGCTCCTCCTGCCTCCCTTACCGCCTCTTCACACCCACCCCACATTCCTGACTCTACCTGCCCACACCTGGCCACTCCGTGAGATGCAGAGGCTGCTACAGCAGGGCACTTCCTCTCTCCACCAAACCAGTGATGCCCAATGTTTCTAACCATGGCCCCAATGAGACCTGAACTCCTCCCCCTCTGCCGGCCTCTGGATCAGAGCGTGCATATTCTAGAACGCTAAAGGTCAGCTAAGCCCACTTAGATGGGCTCCACTGCCAACCCTCCTACTGATGTCCCCAAGACATCCTAGAAACCTGGATAAATCAAGGAATGCACCCATCATTTCTAGATCAATTAGCAATTCCACATATATTAGTGCATTTAGCATGTGCCTGGCCTATAAATGTCAAATAAGATGAGTCTATTCTCAAGTTACTTACTGACACATACCAGAAAGATCAGCAAACCTGCTAAATCCCTGTAATTGAGAGATAAGATATATGGTACAGACTCTTAAATCCCACTAGGGTCCAAGGGACCGAGCCACAGTCAGAAAGGGCGAGTAATTTGAAGCACCTCTGACACACCAAGAAAAACACACTTGAGCGGCTTCATCTTTGCCTCCAGCCTCGGGGAAGTCTCCAGTTGCCATAGCAACAACACTCTCCAAACAAGACCAGTGGACCCCTGCGCTGCTAATTAGCCCAGCACACTGGCATAACAGGAACCAGGTCAGATCACAGAAAAATCCATCTGGCACGCACTAATAATGTAAATACAGATGGAGAATGGGCCTGGCAAGATCCTATTTCTTCAAGTCTCCTGGCCTTCACCGTCACAGTGGGGACCATAGGGAGGCTGCACAAAGCATGTGGACCTTCTCTTTAGGAAGCCAACCTTTAGGCAGGGGTCCCGGCTCTGAGGTGCCATCACCACCCCCCGCTTGCAACTTGTTCTTCATCTCAAGCCGGAAGGTCGCAGCCCCACCACCCACAGCTCCAGCCAGCCTGTCGCTCACTGCCTTTCCTAAGATTCTAAGGGCTGGGAGCCCTTTGATTTCAGGCCCGAGCTCACGCCCACGTTCAGCAACCATACGTAAATAGGAGCCTGAGACCAGCAAAGCCGACCGGCGCACAGGACCAGGCTGCAGGTCACGAACGGCGCGTTGCCGACACCTTCCCCACCCAGGTGTTACCGAGCAGGGGTCCGTCTTCCTGGGCTTCTGGAGACACAGCTTTTACGTCCCGCGGCCTTGCTCCATAAGTTGCCCACGGCCTTCGGGAAAAAGTTCCAGTTCTATATTCCGGCCCTGATCCTGACACTGGCTCCATCCTGCATTCGAGCAGGGCCAGGGTCCCCGCTGTGACCTCAAGCCGAGGAGGTGCTCCTCCCCAACCTCTCCAGCTCCCCCAATTCCTCCTGTGCATCAGGGCCCATCTCCCGGCCAGCTTCTAGGAGGGGTGAGTCTCCTCCAGCCTACAGACTTCTCCCCGTTCTCTACCGCGGGCAGATTTAAGCCTTGGTGCCTTCTCGCCTCATCAGAGCCTCGCTTTATCCGTGTGTCTGTGTTTGGTGTCCACGCTCTCCGGCCTGCCGTGTGCCCCACGCTCAGCCAGAGCTTCATAAACATACACGGTGTGAAACCTCAGAGGATGTGGGAACAGGTCCTGGCAAAAGTCTTCAGTCTTATGGTAAATAGAGAAAAGGTAGAAGATTGTGGGGTTCCTTCATTTCCAGGGCCACAGCGATTCTGATCACCCTCTGTACTCCAACATTAAATCTCACATGCTCACCCTGCGGAGTGTGAGTGGTCTACCTGGGCTGAAGAGCAGGCTCAGGTAAAACCTCATCTTTTCCAAGGTTCTCTTGCTCTCTCTTTGAAAAGGGCTGATCTTCTATGCCTTTCTCACCGCCTTCACCATAGGTACACCTGAGATCCTTCAAAGTTCCCTGCAAGCAAGGACCACCCCAAAGGCTACTCTTCATGGGGAAAAAAATTCCTTTCAATTCTTTTAGGATAGAAGGTGAAGGTTGAGGATTTTACCGTTAGACCCAGGAAGGCAACCCAAAATGTACTAGAAAAGAAATCAGTAAAGCGAGATAAGGGGGACTTCCCTGGTGGTCTAGTGGTTAAGAATCCGTCTTGCAATGCAGGGGACGTCGGTTCAATCCCTGGTCCGTAACTAACATCCCCACACGCTCCAGGGCAAATAAGCCCGAGCGCGCGCAACTACTGAGCCCGCGTGCCACAACTACAGAGCCCATGTGCTCTGGAGCCCACACACCACAACTAGAGAGAAGTCCGCGCACCGCAACTAAGACCCAACACAGCCAAAAAAATAAATAAATAAAATAAATATTAAAAAAAAGAGAGAGCGATAAGACTCACTTTATCTTAAAATTAAGGATTCAGGATACATTTTTAATCTTTGATTCCTACAAAGAAGGAAGGAAAGCAGCGCTACCCTAAAACCCAGGGCTATGCAAAAGTGAGGACAGCACTGAGTTGAGAAGCCTCATCGCATGTGCAAAAGAAATCAGTAACACAAACAGACATCCCAGAAGACTAAATAAGATCCTTAAAATCCTTCTTTCTTTACCAATAAATTCAACTCTTTTGAGATGGAAATGTAGAAGACACTCTTGAGATAACATTTTAGGAAATATATCCTACCTAATCTCAAAAAAGGACTCAAGCTTGCAATCAAGACAGCAAAAGAATTTTGAAAGAAAAGATGGCGAAAAGCCTGAGGGACTGAGGTTACCCCGAAAGTACTTACCTAAGCCCTGGCTGGAGTAAGCTGCAAGTTTGGCTCTACGTTTCCCAGCAGCCAAAGCAAAAAGGGAAACAATCATTTTCAGTTACACAATTCATAAAACCCAGCAGATTTTTTTTTAAAAGGCCATTCCATGGATAAGCAGCTTTTTGCGTGACTGATATTCTCAACATGTTCCTTCCTATGGGTTCTCCATCAGGAAACAGGGTATATGGTGGATAATGCCTTCAACAATATCCTTCCAACCAACACAACATTCATTTCATATGGCAACTTCAGCAAGCATATCAGCCCCTACTTAGCTCCTCTAGCAATCAATAAAATCAGAAGTTCCTGAGGATATATTTCTAGTTGCCCCCATCCTGCAGAGAGGGTCCCCTCCCCCATCCATGTTCCCACAGTAACAAGGTTACAATAAGGGGAAGCAAAGGTCAGCCTTGGAAGACGTTCATCAACAAAGCAACCACTTCTGGACTCAGTTGTCCCTCAAATACTCCTCCTGGCTTCACAAGTTCTTGCCAGTTGTCTCTCGTTGATTGTGGGGAAATATACAGCACCACCAACTGCAAAGGAAAACTGCAAACCTAGCAGAAGCTGCAGGACACCATGAAGTGAATGAATCTGATCCTGAGGAATTGCTCAAAAGCCACCCAAAGCTGTTGAGAAATGGTGATCTGTGAACAACTGAAGAGGAGAAACTCACAAAGATGGGGAAGAAGGTAGCTTCGAAGAGAGGACATCAAAGAATCGAGAGAGCCCTTCAGAAAACTGTTGAAGCATTTATGTTAAAGTGACTGTGTACTTGAGCTTCAGGAGTCAAGTGCGAAGTGAAGAATACACAAGTCTGAAAATCTGCCAGAAAAACATAGCCAAAATTCTTTGTTCATGCTAAGCACGAACATATGGTTATCATTAAAGTCCACATTTTGTTAAATATTAATCATTCTCATAATTTTTTCATTTCTTTTTTCAAGATCAAGTCCCAATTAAACATTTTTCCCACTATTACCGTAGAAGTTTGATTCAACAAGTGGATTCATTTTAAGTGGTCTTTCTCAAGGAACAATTTTCTTTAGATAATCTGCACCCCTTACTGTAACTACTTTTATCAACTAGGTTTAAGATCATAGGCAAAACCAAACAGGGAGACATTTGGCCAAATAAAACACCGACCTCCAGAGTTCAAGCTTCTACTAAGAAATAGTCAAGTTTCATTCAAACCTGGGAAGAGAGAACCGATTGACTGTTTGGGATCAAAAACATAACCAGTGAAATCCATCTTTCCTCTTGGAGAACTGTTTCCAAGAAGAACAGAAAATTGCAAAAGCACTATAAAAACATTTCAGTCCTTGTTAAAAGAGCTAAAATATTGTATTTGATTTGACTGTTGTGTTAATCTATTGAGTTCCTCTAGAGCTTAAGCCTACTGGTTTTAGAGGTTACTTTGTACCAGGAATAAGAGGCCTTTTAAAGAGAACATTCAAGTGTAAACAGAGATGGAATCTCCCAGCTGTCAAAATGGATAGTAAAGCTGGTTTCTGAGCCAGACTGGAGAACAGGTTGAGAACTGCAGGTTCCACCCATCTGGACTGAGAGAGGGTTCTCCGTAGTGGCCCCAAAGTGGCCGTTCAGTGTGGAAATGCTTCCAAGATGAAAATGCAAAAGAGCACGTGCAGAAGCTCTAAAACTCGTGGCCCTTCCTTCGTTGGGTCCTTGTGACGTCCGCTGCCCCAGAGCAGAGGCCAGTTCAGGAAGGTGGCCGGTTGTCAGCTGGTCTGCAGTAAATGTCTTCCCATGCCTGACTAGCCGTGACACAGAGCCTGACACGGGGCTGTCCTACTTGTGAGTGGAGCGGTGAAAACCAGGCGCTGAGTCCCAGAACTGCTGACTCAAGGCTCTGTGATAGAACAGAAATCCGGAACAGCTGGGCCAGAAATAGCAACCATACGCATCTACTGATAGATAATTAGCATAACATCTGAGGGCAGTGACTGAATGAGTGTGAGTGTGTGTGTGTGTGTGTGTGGGCATGTGTGTGTGCGCATGTGTGCTACCAAACCCTAAAAATACTTCCTTTTTTTCATAACCATCCCATAGGCCCTATCTATGTAAACCCCTAGGCACCCTGCCTAACCGTCACTGGATGCAATTACCTTATAACTTAGTGCCTGAGGAAAAGGGATTATTTTTCCCAAATACCCAGATTTTTTAGGAATTGATCTGTTCATGGGTAGACAATCTTGCCATGACAGCAGACTGACCCAATTCCTGCCGCACCCCGCTGACCCTAAGAAAATGTGCGAGAGACATTACCAGGTCTCGTGACAGCTTTCAGAGGCTGGTGACTTATAAAAGTTCAGTGCAGAATAAGTGTATGGTATATTCACATTTTTTTGCATCTCTTTAAGCCATTAATGCAGAAAAAGATGAAGGGGTCCTACCTTACGTCAACATTTCTGTGGGGCAGTAAGTGTCCAGCCTGGGAACATGCCTCTGGTCCCCTAGCATTGGGGACAACAAGGTGTGGCTCCCTGGTTTCTGGGAGGTCCACATCGCTCTCCAGAGGGGTCTGCTCTGACCCTTTCAAACCAGGGTAGCCGCCCCCCAGTACCCCCAGCATCCAGTTTCTCCTTACAAAGCAGAGGTTTGGGCCAGGTTGGCTCCTGGAGGGCTGAGGCCATGCCTCCCATATGCCCCACGAAATGCCCAATGCCGGGGACACAGAGACTCTCCTGAAATGCAAAAATCTAAAATTATAAAGTGGCAGCCAACCTAACATGGGGTCCAGGGCACCACTGGGAATGGAAGGCGGGCTCCCGGGCCTCACGCTGCCCTGACACCTCCCACGCCCCCAGAGCTGGGCTGGGCACTTCCATCCAGGCCCCCACTGGCCCCTCAAAGCTCCATGCACACCCTGCTCCTCACCGGACCCCAAATCAGGTCGGAATCCCTTCCAGCTTTGGAGGAGTCTCCCAACTGCACCCCAATAAGCAGGGCCAGGGGAGCCCTGCCTGGGGGCCCACTCTCCTTCTGTCTCCCCCCAGAAATGGGAAAAAGAATTTGAGGGCTGGGACTTCCCTAGTGGCGCGGTGGTTAAGAATCCGCCTGCCAGTGCAGGAGACATGGGTTCGAGCCCTGGTCTGGGAAGATCCCACATGTCGCGGAGCAACTAAGCCCGTGCGCCACAACTACTGAGCCTCTGAGCCTGTGCTCTGGAGCCCGCGAGCCACAACTACTGAAGCCCGCACGCCTAGAGCCCGTGCTCCGCAATGAGAAGCCCGTGCACCGCAACGAAGAGTAGCCCCCGCTCGCCGCAACTAGAGAAAGCCCGCGCACAGCAACAAAGACCCAACGCAGCCAAAAATAAAAATATAAAATAATAAATAAATTTAAAAAAAGAATTTGAGGGCTGGGATCATGGGTCCCGCCTGCTCCGCACCCGCTCCGCCCGGACCGAGGAGGCCACCGTTTACTGAACTGTGTTTGGAGAACAGAGTGACGGGCTTCCTCGCTGTGCTCCTGGGGCTGAAGCCAGCCAGGTGGAGCTTCCAGACACGCCCGCCCGCAAACACGGGGAAGCTCAGCAGCCCCCAGACACTGGTGCCTGTTCATGAGATCGACCGAGAGCCGGAGGCCCAGGTCAGGCGGCCTCTGCTTGTCCCGCCAGGACGGTGACGCTCAGCAGCACATCCACGCCCAGGGCTGCCCCGCGAGAAGTGGGTCTGACGGGCAGGAGAGTGAGTGAAATGAAACGCGGTTCACGTAAATAAAGGAACGAGGCCAGATCAGACCCCGGTCTGCTCGGTGCAGCAGCTCATCACCAGAGAGTCTCAGCATCAGCAACCCCAGGGATGGTCCTGACCCCACCTACAAAATTACCCACTGAGCTGTGAGTGGGCAAATGACCTAGCTCTGTGGGCGAGGACGTGCCGTGTTTCTCAAGGGGTTCACTTCCCTGAGCTGGCAGGAGGAGCGTCCCACCCCAGGGGCCAGGGAGAAGGTCTCCTCACTCCCTCTCCTGCCAGGAAAAGCTCTCAAGTCCAGGAGAGGTGCTGACAGAGAGACGGGAGCATCTGAGGGCTGCCCACGGTGGACAGAACGTCCCACCAGAAACCGTGGTGAGCCCAGGTCACCTGCCTCTCCCCAGACCCCAGGCTGCATTCAGGGCGGTGTTCCTCAGGGGTGCTGTCCCCTGGCCTTCCTGCACCAACCTGGAACCAGATCCTCCTTGCAAGAAGCTCGGCTGCTTCCCCCGGCTCATTCTTTCTGGGTCGTCCAGGCAGCCCTTGGCCAGGTTTCCAAGTTACCGATTCCTTAGGGACCGCCATCCCCAGCAGGCAGAGCAGGAGGTCAGCTCTGATGTTTGCTGAGGTTCACGTCTGCCTGCCCCACGTGCCAACACAGCAGGCTCTTTGCCATAAGCCCCCCGAGGTCCAAAAACCCCTGGTCAGCTGTGGCTGCCTTGGCAAGAGTGAGGGCTTTCGACTTGCATTCCTGGAAATTCTTTATCTTCAGATTCCCTGCCTGGCTTCAGCCTCTTAAAGCTCAATTAATCGCCACATAATGCTCTCCAAACAGCTTTAGTAGGTCAGGGTGTCTGCTGAGCACAAAGGCCACAGACGGGCAGTGCTGAAGGAACAAGGAAGGCCTGTCGGAGCTCTGCCACCTTGGTGGGCAGCGTCCCTCCCAGGACAACCCCTTTGCTTCGGGCAGGGTTGGGAAGCAGAGAAATGAAGCTCCCTCTCCTCCCCATGGACTCTCTCAAAGTCACATCTGTTCTCCCCAAGGCTTGTGGCCTAATGATTACCAGTGGACATGGGGGGAGGGGGGAGGGTGAGAAAACTCTGGAAGAAAAGCCATTTGCACTGGAAATGTGGGATTATGTCATCATTTCCACAGCAGCCATCAGAAGCAGGAGGAGGCTGCAGGAAGTCACCCAGCATGCTTGCAAGAACAGAACATCTGTCGATTCTGTAATAAGATGTGCCCTGGGCTTTCTTTGCTAAGACACCAGGTCTCACTACTCCACTGCTCTCCCCTCCAAGCCCAAAGAGGGGAAGACAAAGCCACAGATGTTAGGGGCACTGCAGTCGCCTGGGCATGGTGAAAACACGCAGAGGGCATAACAGCTCCAACAAGAGAGGCCTGGCTGGAAATGGGCACTGATGGAGGATATATCTCCAAATCATGAGACCAACAGGGACCTCAGACTCTGGCCCAGGCCTGGCGAATAACAACTTCCATTTCAGTGAAATTAAATTTTCATTTGTATATTTTTGAAACTTGCTTCGAAAACTTCCAAGGACCCGGCAAAGGGAAAAAGATAGGATTTATTTGGATCCCTGGATCCAGGCCACAGTCCCGTTGAAAAAAGCAGCCATGGAGAGACACTGGAGTTGGCAACACCCTGAAGTCACAGCTGAGGGTGTACTTAGGGCAATGGGACCACAGCTGTCCCTGGTCCTGTCCAGTCCGCTGGGCCAGGACAGGGAGCCTCAGGGCCTGGGGGCCCTGATCAGTCCTGAAACCACTCCTGCCCTGCCAAGCAGCTGGAGAGATCTTTTAAAAATGCAAATCTGCTCAGATCTCTGCCTGCCTCAGGGCTTCTGGACCTTCTTAAGATAAAGCCCTAAGAGCCAATGGCCCAATGGCCAAAGCTGGAACAATCTGAGCAACCAAAGTAGTATTGTATTATAACTCAAAGTATAAAATAGATACCCACGAGTCCATATTGATATAAATAAATGATTGAATAAGTTAATAAATGGAGGAGAAGAGACAAATCTCCCATGCAAAAGAATTCCAAGAAATTTATGTAGATACTCCCCCTAAAAGAGGGGGCACAACTCCCCAGTCCTGAGATGTGCCCACAGTGACTTCCTTCCAAAGAGGACAGTATGGAAAAGGGGAAAAAAAGAGGAACTTGACAGTGGAGAAATCTGACAAACACGACCCCAGCCAAGCGATCAAGGTCAATGTGAACAGTCATAAAACACGTTGATAGTAAGTACCCTTGATACGATGTGATGAAAATGGCACTTTACCTCTGTGATCATCCTCCCCAAACCCATAACTCTACTCTAATCACGAGAAAAACATCAGACAAATCCCAGCTAAGGGACATTCGACAAAGTACCTGACCAGTCCTCCTCAAAACTGTCAAGGTCATCAAGAACAAGAGAGTCTGAGAAACAGTCACAGCCAAGAGGCGCCTAAGGAGACATAAAGACTAAATGCCATGTCGTATCTTGGATGGGGTCCTGGGACAGAAAAAGGACATTAGGGAATAAGTAAGGAAATCGGAATAAACTATGGGCTTTAGTTAATAATAATGTGTCAATATTGGTTCATGAATTGCATCAAATGAACCAAGCTATTGTTGAGATGTTAATAATAGGGCAACTGTGTGCTTGGGTAAGTGGGAACTCTTGATACTATTGTCTCGATTTTTTTGGTAAGTCTAGAAGTATTCTTAAAAGAAATCTATTACTCGAAAAAAATTCTACCGAGGAAAAAAAAATAAAGCCCCCAATCCTTAACATGAGCCACGGTGTGCCAACCACTGGCCCCTGCCCACTGTGCTACCCCCTTCCATTCTCTGCAGGCCCCAGCCTCAATGGGACCTCTTCAGTTTTGCTCCCTTCTCTTTCCTCAAGGTTTCTGCAGATGCTGTTCCTTCCCCTGCCCGTGTGTAGTTAACTCCACTTAGCCTTCAACTCTCAGCTTAGAAGTTGCCTCCCCTGGGAAGCCCTCGGGGACAAGGGACCAACAGAGAGGCAGGTAGACCTCAGGAGATAATGGGCAAGGAAGAGCGTCTGCTCCATGGAGTATCGTCCAGATAAGAGAGATTCAGGTCCAGCTCCATCCCCACCTCCTCATCACTGCGTGTTCTAGAACCACATCTGCATACAACGAGCTTCCTCTCTCCTGATTCCTCTATTACTTCTGGACACTGGCTTGGCAGGTGATCATCGATGCGTTGGCCACCCCTTGTACTCTCACTCTCTCCTTCAGCTTAGCTTTGGGCACCTCTGTGCCTCCCCAGTAGCAGGACTCTCTGAGGCCACGGGCTTCCCCTTCTCAACACACCCAGGTGTGTTTAGCCCTCCACAAGAAAAGACTAACTGAAAATGCTCTTTAGAAGACTTAATAGCTAAGCAGAATAGTTTCTAATCAGAACCAGCTGTTTGCATAGAAACAGGAGTTCTGAATACTTGCTGTGATGATTAGTTTTAAGTGTTGGCTCGGCCATTGTACTCAGATATCTGGTCAGTGCAGATGTTGCTGTGAAGGTATTTTTTTAGATGAGAGTAACATTTAAATCAGTAGACTTTAAGTAAAGCAGATTACCCCCCATAATGTGGGTGGGCCTCATCCAATCAGTTGAAGGCTTTAAGAGACAAAGACTGAGATCCCCCAAGGAAGAGGGAGTTCTGCCAGCAGGCGGCCTTTGGACTCCAGCTACAATATCAATTCTTCCCCAGGTCTCCAGCCTGTTGGCCTGCCTTGCAGTTTTTGGATTTGCCAGTCTCCACATTTTCATGAGCCAATTCCTTAAAATAAATTTCTCTCTAAACAGGCAGACCTCCGAGGTAATACAAGTATGGTTCCAGACTACCACAATAAAGCGAATATCACCATAAAGTGAGTCACACGAAGTTTTTGGTTTCCCAATGCATATAAAAGTTACTTTTACACTATACTGTAGACTATTGTGTGTAATAGTATTATGTCTAAAGAAACCATTGTACACACCTTAATTAAAAAATACTTTATTGCTAAAAAAT
This sequence comes from Balaenoptera musculus, assembly GCF_009873245.2. Classification (NCBI taxonomy): domain Eukaryota; kingdom Metazoa; phylum Chordata; class Mammalia; order Artiodactyla; family Balaenopteridae; genus Balaenoptera; species Balaenoptera musculus. Next base: position 9,597,114 of record NC_045800.1, read on the forward strand.
GCTAACCGTCATCTGAGTCTTCAGTGAGTCATAATCTTTTTGCAATAGTAACATCAAAGATCACTGATCACAGATCACCATGACAAATATACTATTGAGAAAGTCTGAAATATTGCGAGAATTCTCAAAATGTGACACACAGACACGAAGGGAGCAAATGTTGGGAAAATGGCGCCAATAGACTCGCTCAATTCAGGGTTGCCACAAGCCTTCAATTTGTAAAAAACTCAACATCTGCAAAGTGCAATAAAACAAGTTATGCCTGTATATGTGTATATATATCCCACTGGTTCTGTCTCTCTGGAGAACGCCAATTAATACACCAATACTCACACAGGACGTCCCCTTTGTTACATGGAGAGCTTGCTAGCATGGATAAACTTCAGATCAACTACAGCCCAAACAATCACACATGGCATCACGGGTCCAAACTGTCAACGCCTTCTTGGCGCCATCCTAAAGGCAGCTCCCCCAGGGTCTAAGGGACAGAGACCACCAGGCCCCTCCTCTCTGGGGGCAGCAGCTTGGAAGGAGACCTTTGTACAATACCTGCTTAAGTCCTTGGCTAGACCTTGGCAGAAGGGAATGGAAGCTTCGACTCCATCACCAGCTGCGGTGGAAGGCAAAGATGCGTGTGCATCACCAGCTGGGGCGGAAGGCAAAGATGTGTGTTCTGAGGCCGGGGGAGTGAGATCCACACGGGCAGCAGCTGGGGAGGTGCTGGGGACACAAAGGGAGAATTATTCCCAGTGGGACTCGGCTCCTTAATGGCACATTCATCAGGCCCCCTCACCCCTCCCAACCCACTCACACACATGGCGTTGGGTATTTAAAGACCCAGCACACTGCTGCCCCAGGCTCCCCACTGGGTTCCCCAGGCCTCTGCTTAGACACAGTCGGGTTGCACCTTCCAGCACAGCAGCCCCCAGGCCAGGCTGTGAATTGCCCCCTCCTTAGGCTGCAGCAGAACCCAGGCGGCAGGCAGCTTGGGTGTCAGAACACTCTGAGTTGTCTTGTTTGAGTTTTGTTTGGGGGAAGGGACTTTCATATGATCGTTTCTCATCACTTTTTAATAAGCAGTGGAACTCTGGGAGTTGAAAACTAAAATACAATTTTGCAAACTCCCCAGGATTTGACCCAAAATCTGAGGCTGAGAAAAGTCAAGGTGAAGAGGCTCATGGGTAACCAAGGAACCTGCACCAGGAACTTGCCGGGATCCCTCTTCCCTGGGGAAGGATTCCCAGAGCACAGCCCTGTGTCTGGTTTAATGGGTGAGTGCCCCCTGCTGGACATCCAGGGAAATGCTGGGAGTGCAGGGTGGCCCCCAGCGGGAGGGAAGGCAGGAAGGAAGGCCACCTGCAGACACACCCTTGGAGCCAAAAGACACCAGGCTTGGAGCTCAAAAGAGGTTCTGATCTTCCCCTTTGGCAAAAGCAAGACTAGTGATGCCGTCCACAGACTTCCAGGGCGGGTTAGCCCTCCCAGCCTCTCCGGCTGTCCGCACTGCTGTCCACACTGCGTGACTCAGCACCGAGAGCCTGAAACCCAGCCAGAGGTCGAAGCTGGGGTTACGAGTTTCACAGCCTCTGGTGGGGACTCATTGCTTCCCTGTGGGCGTGAGCTCCTGCTGGCAGCTCCCGCGCTGCAGGAAGGCAGGACGTTCGGGTTTCCAGGTTTCCGTGTCAAAGGCGTCCTGCTAATCTCCAACTCCTCCACGTCCACCTGCGAGGTTGGTTTCCCGGCCTGGAGGACGGCTGCCACGGGCACCGCGCACCCAGTACAGCGAAAGAACTCTCAGTCTAGCCCCAAATCCCCGTCGCAGCTCTCAGCAGGTCTTGCAGGGCCGGGCCTCTGCCTCGCGCCTCGCCCCACCCTCCTCACCCTCACCTGCTCTGCTCTGACCAGCCGGGCCCCCCTCCCTGGGTTCCCACAGCACTGGCTGCCCCTGCTGTGTCCTGGCCTTGGAAGCCCCCCTCCTCCCCGGGCCAGCAACTCCTCCGCTTCCCGCGTCCTGGCTTGGCCTTCACTATTCCGCAGCTACGAAAACAGCAGTGGCTCGCCCCTGCCGGTGCCAATGTCCGGGATGGCTCTGTCCTAGGTGCCTGCGCCTGTGAGCCCGGGCCTGTGTTAAGTGCTTCACATACGTGACCTCGGGAAGCGCCACAACAGCCTTTGAGTCAGATGCCGTCACCCTCACCTTACAGAGATCAAAGCCGAGGCTCCGAGAGGCGAGGTCACAGAGCGAGCAGGCGGTGGAGCCAGGATGGGAACCCAGGCTCTGAGTCCTTAACACCGCGTGACTCAGCACCGAGAGCCCGAAACCCAGCCAGAGGTCGAAGCTGGGGTCCAGCTCCATGTCCACTTTCTAACGGACCCCCTAGCACACACCCGGAAGCCCCCAGCTCCTCCTCGGTGACTCCCATCACCTGGGACTTGAAGACCACGAGGGAGACCAAACTCCCTGAGGACAGGGGCTTTATCCGTCAGATTCACCCCAGCAGCCCAACATCCAGCCGGGCCACCCACAGTGGGCACTCGGACGGGCAGAGGGAGAGCCAGGGGCGGGGGGGCGGGGCGGGGGGAGTCCCGAATGGCTACGACCAAACCGGGTTCAGGGAGCAGAGACAGAGCTGGAACCACATGATCTTCTCCCCTGGGCCTCACGGAAATTAGGAGCAAAACAGACCAGAGAGTAATGACCCTGGCTAAGCCCAGAGCAAGGCAATCCACACGTGAACAAAAATTACAATGAGTTCGTGGGCAGAACCGGCAAAAGTGCGAAGTGGGTTTACAGAGGGCACGATGCCTTGGCTGTTCAAACTGTTGTTTGTAACAACATGGATAGTGGCTGAAATAACTTTTTTCGTAAAGACATGACTCAAATGAATAATGAAAACTACAGGGGGCTGTTAAGCTCCTTAAGAAAGCCACTTTCACACTCTGTAAAGCTACATTTATTCTTACCCATAAGCAGTGAACAGGCCACTTACAAACTCAAGCCTTTAGTCTAAAATTTGCTTTCTAAAGAAATTACACTGGCCGAGCCCCTTCCTCTGCACACCCCCTGAAGATTTTATTTAATTTAATGCAAACAGAAAAGGTGACACAGTTCGTGGTTCTGTACCCTACAACTCCATCAAAGTGCAAGGAAAGGTTTCTGTCTTTGAAAACCCTGGCAGAGGGGAGGAGCTGTGGCCTCAGAACAAGGCCGACCCCACGGGGAAGCACAGTGACAGTCACACTGCGATGAGGACGCCTCGAGGCCGACCCCTGAGAACACCCTGTGGTCCCCTCAGCTCTTCAGCCTGGAGACCGGATGCCTGCCCGCTCCGCCCTTCACTTGGTTGGCACCCAGACCACCAGGGCCACACCCTTCCGGCGCTGGCCTGTTCCCATCAGCTAAAGGCACCAAACAAATGACTCAACAGCTCTTTTAAGAATGATGGCGCCCCTCCCTCCTGGTCTGCAGCCTGCCCTTGGTCCAACCCCAGAGGCGGGGAGGTCAGGCCCCAACAGGGGAAGGTTCAGTGACTCACGACCGAAGCTCTGACACACGGGCACCTACGGAACTCCTCCTCTTCCCTCCTAACCCTCCTCCTCCCCCCAAATTTCTCCCCAGCTTGGCTAGTGGCCCCACCAGCTGTCCAGGCCCTGGACCAGAAGTTGAGACTGTCCTTGACTCTCCTTGTTCTCTCGCCCCATCATGGCCCCTTCATGCTGAGTCACATCCCTTGTCCTTCCAGAATCTGTCCTCTTTGTCCTGCAGGTCCAGGCCTGCAGCCTCTCTGAGCAGGGCTCCTGCACACCCACGCCCCAGCACACACACACACAGACACCAGAATGTCCCAACTCGAGTTCCGATCAGGTCCTTTCATTGCCTGAAGGCCCCCCCCACTTTCCACGCCTTACACCTGATGGAATACAGGTGAAACTCCCGGGCCTCGCGAGCTGGGGCTCCCGCAGCCCAGCTCTGTCCCCTCCCAGGTTTGTCCTCCTGTTGCCCTGACCCCACCAAGCCAGTCTCCAAGGGCTCCTGGCACTTTCTTGCCTCTGTGTCTTTGCTCAAGCAGACCCTGCCCCTGAATCCCCGCCTACCTCTCTCAGGCCCCCCTCCTAGCCCACCCCACAATCATCCTGCAGTGTCACCCAAACAAGGAAGCTCCCCCCATCCCCGGTAGGGGTAACAATGCCCACCCTGCATTGCCAGGCTGGACCGGGCCTGGCTTCTGCATATGCTGTTGTTTTCTGCTAACACGTCCTCTTCTCCTCTACTAGAGACTCAGCCATTGTGGTCTCTCCAGCCCCCAGCACGGGGCCTGGCCCGGAACAAGTGCGCAACACATGGCAGCTCCTTCCCTCCCGCCCCCTGGCCTCCCAAACATGCAGGCCACCGACAGTGGGACAACTGTCCTATCTTCTTGGAATCTCAGAGTCCAACCGTCTTGAGGTGAGACCAGCAACATAAGCTGCAGGAATGCAAATGAAAGCGAAGTGAAAACGCAAGGCCCCGTGTGCCTGAAGCATAAGAATTCCAGGAGGGTGACAACAGCAGCCTGCTGAACAGAGCACGGGGCCCTTCTGAGCACGGGGCCCTGGGCGACTGCCCAGGTCACACGCCCCTGAAGTCAGCCCTGGTTCTAGACCCCGAGGGGAAGCTTCCATAGGGCCCCTCCAAGGCGCCCTGAGCTGCCAGCGGGCCTTGTTGCTGGAGCAGAGGTGAGGAGCCGGTGACCAGGTCGGCCTCCCCTTGCCAGCTGCTGTCCGCTCAAGTCTCCCGTGAGCAGCAGTGACTTCTCTTAGAGACGTTATTCTCAGGGAGTCAGGCCCTCTCCAATGCCCAGTACCACTCCCAGCCCTCAGTGGGAACTCGTGGGCAGCTGTCAAGCCCAGCACAGAGTGGGGCAGAGCCCTGAGATGGGGTCCACATCTGCAATCTCAGTTGGCTTCTTTTTTTTCTTTTTTGGCCATGCCACGTGGCATGTGGGATCTTAGTTTCCCAACCAGTGATCGAACCCGTGCCCCCTGCACTGGAAGCGCGGAGTCCTAACCACTGGACCGCCAAGGAATTCCCCTCAGTTGGCTCTGCAAGGCACTTATATTCACTTGCCCTTGATCACCTCCCCTATACAATGGGCCAGGAATAGGGCTGCAAAGACCCTTCTAGTTGTAAAAGTCCACTAATCCCTTTTCCCATGTAGGGAGTTAATCAATGTCTCCTATGGAATAACAAAGAAGCTGAATTCAAATTCATGTCAAGTATTTGCATTTTTGGAAGATGAAGGAAATGTTGATTTAATTTAAGCCTTTTATTTTTTAAGGGAAGAGTTGACCAAAAAAAAGGGCAAATAAACTCACCATACTATCAGCAGATAGAAATGGCATGTCGATCAAGGCATTCTTTCCTGCGAGGCCCAGCTGGACAAGACCTCTGAATCCTTCTCAACACAGATCCCTAAGGAACCACTACGAACGGGTCAGAGTTTGCCATCCCTGATTCAGTACCTCACCAAGGTCGTCACTAACAACAACTGGTCCCATTAACCGTTTGGATGCAGTCACCACGCACACGAGACCTGAGAAACACAGAGCATGTTGCTTCAGGGCTGGCACTCAGCCCGACAGTCCTCCAAGCCCAGCTGTAGTGAGATGCCATCACCAGCTGCTGTCTCTTGACACCCTGTTCAGGGCTTTTGAGTCCTTCTTGGCGGATCCCCCACTGAACTGATAGCAGGTTTCATTTTAGAGATCGGAGAGAGTTGCCAAATTAAGCCCCTGTCCAAGGACAAACACCAGAGTGACCCTGGCTGTCATGGGAGTGTGATAACGGCCCCCAAGATACAAGCCGAGCATTATCACATCCTGTTGGGCCAGATGGGTGACAGCATCTTATCTCCCATTTCACATCACCATCTGGAAGGTATTAACACAATAGCCCTTCCTCACAGGCCCCCCTGATTTTTTTTCTTCCTGAATCCCCAAGTGCACACGATCACGTAATAGGGCAAGAGCTAAGGCCAAAGACTCAGCTCGGGCTGAAAGTGAGACTCAAGCCAGAGAAAGAAAAGCGCTTTGAAATTGCTGGTTTGGAGAGCTATGTTCGGTCGACAGGAGCACTGGACAATCAGTCCAACCGAGGCCTGGGGTTTGATACGAGGAGCCTCCGAGATGGGAGATCCTGCACCACCCTCCTCCGAGACGCAGCCGCTGAGAAGCAACAAAGCCAAAACCAGAAAGTGCCCAGAGAGGCTTGCAAATTGGCTGGAAACTCCAAGGCAGGCACATCAAGTGATCTCTAGTCGCGAGGGAGATATTCCAGCCTGTGAACAGCAGCCCACATGAGAGTATAAACGCCACCGACCTTCAGATGTCTGGCCGTAGGCTGGCTCTGCACGGTTAACCCTGAACAGGCTTGTCGGTTCCTTCCCAGCACATTCATACCCTTTTCACAGAGCGAGTCTGTGCTCAGAGGACAGAAATTACTTTTAAGCTTGGCAGAAGCAAAACGTAATCAGGAAGGAAAATATTAACTAAAGGAAAAGTCATAAATACCATCCCCAAACTACAAGAGGCTTTGATCTGGGTTGGATCATCCAGCACATTAATTCCCACCACTGTCTTTCCCAGTTCCTTGCATCCTCTTCCCAGGTGCAAGATTCCTTGCGTGCCTTGACGGTCCTTGGTTAACAGAGAATGCAGAGCTGAGGATACTGAGGACAAAAGGAAACTGATCTCAGATATCCAAGATTTAACTATTTATTCAGAAAGTCAAAACCTACCTACTACATAAAGCAGCTCCAGAACCATGAAAAAGCAAGCCAAGAACAAAATCCTGTGCTAGTTTGAACCATACGAAGCTGTCAATATTTTGACAATTGCCAATGTGGCGATTCATGTGCTTCAACCTAATAGTAGCCAGCTGGACACTGGAAACCCAAAGGTTTTGAACAAATATATAGGTGCATCCCAACTGACTCAGCCTGCTAGGTACTGGTTACGTAACTCTGTTTCATGAGCATGTACCTTCATTCAACATGTACCTTTTAAATGGTACAAAGGAATTCGGTTATTCAGAGAAGACTTTCAGGCGATCCCTTTTCTAAATTAAAAAAACAGTGCCCCCACTTTATCCCTCAGTTTTCAACAAGGCGCTTGCTTAAATAAAGGTTCAGCTAACCTTTCTGAAGCAGTTGAACCCACCCACACACACCCATAGCAGAAAGACAAAACAAACTTATTGTGCAAACAGATGAAACCAAAAGAAACCACATGATTTGGAGCAAGAGGAAAAACAGAAGCTGTAAGTCAGTATGAATTCCCTGTGCTTTCAACTTTGGAAAATTCTGAATTTGGAAACTCTAGTGAGACGATCTAGCTGGGCAGGGGCTGTCCCCCACTCCTGGCTCTTCGGTCCGAAGGCAGAGGTCAGAAGCTTCAGCCGCCAGCTGCTGGGTCAGGTGTTTCCGACCCTGAGGAGCCATTAACAGCCAGACAGGTGAGGAGAAGAGCATCTGGACACATTGCCTTACCCAGTGGTTCTCCCACTGTGGACCCCAGACCAGCAGTAGCAGCTGCATCCGGGAACTTGTTAAAAAGCAAAGTCCTGGGCGCCTCCTCAGACCTCCTGAATCAGACACTCTGGGGATGGGGCAGCAATCTGGGCTGGAAGTGGGTTATTTTGAGGCATGCTAACGTTTGGACCCCATGGACATGAGTCAGGTGAGTAGTTTTCCAGCTGTGTCCACGGGAGTCCTCAAGGTCTAAAGAGACCCCTCTGCCTGGATTCCTGACTACAGGAAAAGCACCGCAGGTTCCCAGATGTAACCAGGGTGCCCCGTTTTACTCTGTTTAACAAATGGTAGTAGAGCTGGAAGGTTCCAATTGAAAAACAATTCTGCTGCTTTATAAAAAAAATAGAAAATATTGAACAGATGGGAGTACAAGTGGCCACGGGCAATCTCGTCATTTGTAGAATGTTCTAGAGGGTCTGGGCTCAGCTTTCTGTGCCATCCGGGGATGTCAAAAGCCAAAGGGAAGCTCAACCATTTACAGGGGGTTCAGGGGCTGTTCCCCAAGGAGGGAGCAAGTTTGATGTCTCCCAGTGGCTTTAACTGGAGAGAAGGGGAGCGTCAAAATCCCTTTCATTTTATTTGAGAATTGCTGCAGGGACGGGGGTGGCTTCTCTCTTTGTTCTTGTTCAGAAAGAAGAGTTGAAAGGGAAGGATCAGCACCAAAGAATTAGTAGCGGTAGAAAGGAGGGAGAGAGTCCGGCTCTGCTTTCTCTCTGGTGGCTTAAAGAAAATGCTCCAGCCCCACTTTTCTTGTTTTAATAATTTTTTAACATATTTTTATTTTAATTTAAATTAATTTTTTAATTTAAGGTACCAACCCTGCTTCTGCGGGGCAGCAAACCTCTAGAGGATGTTGCAGGCTGCCCTCTGCCCAGGTTTGTTCCTTCCCCGTCTCTCCTCACCTCTCCCCCTGCCTCTCCTGTCCCTGCTCTGAACAGGAAGTGGAGGGGGGGATCCGTGGGTGATGCTATGATCTGAATGTCTGTGTCCCCCCAAATTCCTATGTGGAAGTCCCAGTGCCCAAGGCGATGGTATTAGGAGGTGGGGCCTTTAGCAGGTGATTAGATCATGAGGCTGGAGCCCTCATGATGGGATTAATGACTTTATAAAAGAGACCCTGCAGAGCTCCCCAGATCTTTCCATCACGTAAGAGCACAAGGAGAAGTCTGCAACCAGGAAGAGGGCCTTCACTCGACCATGCTGGCACCCTGATCATGGACTTCCAGCCTCCAGAGCTGTGAGCAATAATTTCTGCTGCATATAAGCCACCCAGCCTGTGGTATTTTGTTATAGCAGCAGGAACAGACTAAGACAGATGGGGTGGGGAGGCAGGGTCATTTCTGAGGTCTAAAAAGCCACCACCACACACCCAGAATGCCCTTCTTAGTCACTCCCACAGAGCAGCAAGGTTAAGTACAGTTGATTCTCTTTATTCACAATAACTATGTTCTATAAAGTCACCGTGGACACTGAATTAGTGGACACTAAACCATTGCTCCTAGAGGAAATCTAGGGTTAGGTTCCTGCAAGCCACTGGTCCCAATATTTTTGTCAACCGATCAAAACATAATCTTGCTTTATGTGAGTTTCTATTTAAAAACATCTTATTTAATATATAATTGATTCCTTAACAGTGAATTTACAGTAGACAGCACTACAACTCACACCCAAACGAAGCTTATCTAACACAAGTATTTTCTACATCAGGCACATCACAGCCTTCTTGCACTTTGAAACCCTGGACAGCACTTCAGCACTGTGCCTGGGGGCTATTTTAAACAGCAAAATCATCAACAAAATGCACAAAATCACAAAAAGCATGGCACTAAATATACTGTGAAAGGACGCTTTTCATAATACGAGAGCTGCAGCAAGAAGCCAGAGGTCGCCTTGCTCCACTTCAGCTGGGAGCACGCTCGTCGGGTGACTCAAATTTTTTGCTGCTCTGCATGTGTTCACGAATGACCATGAAAGAGCTGTGAGTATCAATCTTGGGGTTACAAATAAATCTCAGCGAGGAAGCAAACTCACAAACATGGAATCTGCAAATAACTCAGATCGACCGTATTTTGTAGACAGAATTGGTAACCAAAGCCAGACCAATCTCTGCTCCTATCAGAACTACCTCCTTCCCACCAATTTCCAGTAAAAATAGAACAATACAACTCCGGACAAACGTCCAATCACGCTGGCAAGGCACCAAAATTGCTCAGTCGGCATAGAGATCTACTGAGTCTTTCCACTGGAAAGTAAAGCCAGAGAGCTGGCCAAGCTCTCAGCACTGATGAACTCAGTACTCAGCCACCGGTCCCTTCCTGCATCCTGTGATCACGCTTGGTCACGGTCACAGGTGACACAACTTCTTTACTCATGTCTTTCTCGGACTTGAGAGGCCAGTGATGTAGGCGGGACCCCGTGGCGTGGGGGGAAGGGGGAACCCGGCTCCCTGCAGCCAGTGGAGAAGCTCAGAACCAGGTTCGGTAGCCAAGCTGGACCTGCCTCGAACCCCAGCTCTGCCACTCACTAGCCACGTGTCTCCGAGCCTCCGTCTGCTCACCTGTGACGCAGCAGTCGTAACAGAACCCCCTACCTGCTGGGCTGTCGTGAGGATTTACGGAGATACACTCCGCGTGGTGCCTGGAGCACAGGAAGTGCCCTCAGTGGAAGCTTAAAGAGCAGACATCACGGGACTACTATGGGGCCTGGGACAGGTCGTTCGAAACACACAGTCTCGGGTTGAGGCGGGAACTTCAGAAGCGCCAGTAACAGCCCCCGGTGGACGTTAGTTCTCCCGAGAGCCACCCAGCCAAGCCCTCCTGTATCCTCTGCTCCCACGGCCCCTTGGCATCCCTCGAGCACTGGATGAGGATGATCTCAGCCCCACTCCTTTCCCTAAGGGAGGCTGAGCCCCTCCGGCTGCAGCTGGAGGTCCCTTGGCCTTGCGAAAACGGTGGGGGTCAGGGAAGGGCCATGGGGGAGGGCAGGAGGCCGAGCACAGGACGGAAAGGAATGCCCGACTTCACCCTGGAAGCTTCTGCACGCTCCTTGTGTGCTGAGGGCCTTGTTCCCCAGCTAGGATGCCTCCTTTAAGAAGTTAAACTCATACATAAGTAAGAACTATGGTTGACTCCCACCTGTAACAGAAACACTCGGAATTCAACGTCAATGAGCAGCTGCCTTAGAGCATGTGTTTCTGGCCTGGAGCTTCCTGCTGTGTCAGCCCTGCCCTCACACTTCTCCTCCACCAGGCAAACCTCCTCCCAGTTTATGAAGAGGCCTCTCGACGCTGTCCCAGCAGGACAGCGGGGACCAGGCAGGAACGGACCGCCTGTCCCCCAAGAGGGCCGACTTTGGGGGTGGTTAGCGCACACTGGCCCCCAAGCAGGCAGACAAGGAGGATCACCCCCCTCCTCCCTCTAACCCAGTTCAAGTCTACTGCCTTTCCCCAAGGACCAGCCCAGGCCAGCCTGGGCGCTGTGGTTCCAGAGGTCACAGCCGATCCAGTTCCTCCCCGCGAAGAGAGGGCATTCGAGACAGATAATTCATAGGGATCTGTGAAGGGCAGTGACACAGGGGGAGAGGGGTGGCTGCAGGAGTTCAGAGGGAGGCTCCTGTCTCAGCCTGGGAGGAGGGACCCAGTGTCTGTCCTGTTCACTATGGTTCCCCAGTGCCATGCACCATCCGGCAAAAAGCAGCTGTTTTACTAATACAAATACGACTAAAATGTGTGTGTGTGTGTCTGTGTGTGTGTATGTTATATAAATATAGAGAGAGACACATATAGACGTGTGTAGAGAAAGACACTGTATGTGTGTGTGTGTGTGTGTGTGTGTTATATAAATATAGAGACATATATAGACGTGGGGAGAGAGATTGTGTATGTGTGTATATGTACATATGTTATATAAATATAGAGAGAGACATAGACGTGTGTAGAGAGAGAGATTGTGTGTGTGTGTGTTATATAAATATAGAGAGAGACATATATAGACATGTGCAGAGAGAGAGATTGTGTGTGTGTGTGTACACATATGTTATATAAATATCAAGAGAGACACATATAGACGTGTGTAGAGAGAGAGCTTGTGTGTGTGTGTGTATGTTATATAAATAGAGAGACATATAGACATGTGCAGAGAGATTGTGTGTGTGTGTGTGTGTGTACAGGCGTGTGAGCCGAGTCCCGAGGCTGGCTGTGAGCAAGCCTGGTTTAAATAAACCACGTGTCAAATCCGCACCCTCTGAGTCCGGGGCGAAGCCCGGTGCACACGCCGCACACGGGGAGCAGCGATGGGTGCGGGGCACGCGGGGCAGGGGGAGGGTGCACGGGCAGAACACGAGGCCAGAGAAAGCCCCTCCCCCGCCCCCCAGGCCCGTCTGCTGAGCAAGGCGCGGGACCTGGTCCCCTTCCCCGTGTGCTGATGCCTCTTCTCTTCCCCAAAGACAGAGAAAACAAGTGGCTGACCCAGCGCGTGTCCCGGGAAGCCAGAGGCGGCTAAGTCCTTCCCTGGAAACGTACAAAGGGCACGATATCGCTCCTGGAGGACTTCTATTTTAAATAGAGCACGGGGTGCGGGGGGGGGGGTCTTTCTGCTGCCCGCTCAGGTAATTCCTGAGGCCCTAAGAAGAGGCCCAGCCCTGTGCAGGAGAGTGAGCACACCTGTGTGTGTGTGTGTTTGTGGGGGGAACCGTGGGACAGAAGATGGGACGGAGGGCAGGAGGCAGCCTCAGGGACCGGGCCCGGGGGTCCCGCCATCCGCCGTGGGCACCACCGCCACCATACCTCTGGGCTGTCAAATCCGTGGACACCCAGCCGCCGACATCACCGTGGGGGGAGAAGGCAGCTAAGAGAGGGTTTTCCAGGTCTTCAAGGGCAGCTGGTTGGGTGACATCATCCACTACAGGTGAACTGAAGGAAGGAAAAAAACCAAGGCTCAGAAATGTTCCCGAACGTCTTAAATATGTTTCAACAGCACATTCTATCTGGGCCCTAAGCAGGGCCTCAGTCTCCCTTTTCATAGAGGAAGGGGCCGGTGTTGCTCCAGGTGTAGCCCACGGAGGGGGCTGGTCCGGGAGGGGCGGTTACCACTCCACGATGAGACAGCACAGACACCTGGGGTGAGGGTTTAGAAACCCTTAGAGCAACACGATAGGCTCATTTTGTCTGCTGACGCTAACAATGTAAGTCAGGGCTTGTGTTTTGTAGGTCTTGATGGGTGGTTCTCAAGCAGGGGTGATTTTTTGCCCCCTGGGGACATTTGGCAATATCTAAAGACATTTTTGGTTGTCACAGCTGGAGGGGGCGGGTGCTACTGGCATCTAGTAGGTAGAGGCCAGGGATACTGCTAAACATCCTACGGTGCACAGGACAGGCCCACAACAAAGAATTACCTGGCCCCAAATGTCAGTAGTGCCGAGGTCGAGAAACCCTGGCCTTGAGTTTGTTTCATTCTCTAGTAATTCATTTAATTATATTTTCAAAAGTTTTGATCTACAGTGAGATAGTAATTGAAAACTACACTGGTCCTTCATGCACTGGGAAAGTCAGCATTTGACAACCTCCAAGAGCAAGCTGGATTTGAAAGTTCGGAGGGACACAGGTCACCAGACACTGTCTCTGGTCACACACATCTGCTTACTCTGCTGGGAAACCCCTTTCATCATCAGTTATGTCTCAGTTTATCGGGGAGGGTCAAGAGTTCTTCCTTCTGATGAACTCAGCTCTGGAGCAGTCAGTAACGAGACAGTTATCTTCATTCCTTGAGCAGATATTGATTGAATAACAACTCTATGTGGTGAGCAGGAAAGAGGTGGTCCCTGCCCTCATGGAGCTTACAGTCTCGGGAAACAGTCAAACATTTTTAAAAAATGCTTATTTATCCAGTAATAACTGTTGTACCTGCTAAGAAGGAAAGGTACAAATGGCTAAGAAAGCATAAACTAGGAGGTCCCAGCTGGGAGTGGGGGTCAGGAAAAATGTCTTCGTAAAATTGTAAGCTGAGGCCAGTCACGAGCTCAGTGATAGAGAATGTTTGCTGACACTTGCTGTGTGCCAGGAACTATTATCTAAGCACTTACAGATGTCACCATATGGTGATCCTCACAACCCTGTGAGGTAGTTGCTATCATTATTCCCATTTTACAGATGAGGAAACTAAGGCACAGAGAAGTTGAGGAATTTGTCCAAGGTTGCACAGCTGGTAAGAGGCAGAACCAGGATACAAACCCAAGCCAGACCCCAGAAGCCATGTTCTTAACCACCCCACTAGGCTATGTCCCAAAGGTTGAAGAGTGAGGGAAGGAAGAGTGCCCCCAGCACAGGGAGCCACACATCTGAAAGCCCCAGATCAGGAAGGAGACTGGCATTCTGGAGGAATGCAGAAAGGCCACTGTAGCTGGAACGCAGATCAAGACAACGAGGAAGGGAACACGTGGACCGGAACCAGGTCACAAGGCCAGGTCGAGGGACTGGGACTTGATCCTAAGCTGAAGAATCAGCCCAAAGCCTCTATCAAATGCTCAGCCACAAAGTGCTGCCCTTGGCATTGAGACGAAAGACAGGCAGGGAGGCCCAGGGTGAACTTCCAAAACTATGTTCTAAATATGACCGGACTAGCACACGTTTGTGCCCACACCTTTCTATTTATTCCCATGGATCTTGTGATGCTTTCTTTTTCCTCCATGGTTCCCACCCACTATCCCAAATCCCCCAGAACGTGACCCTGAAGCCCTGTAATGACCACACCCAAGGAGCCAGAGAGAAATGGGCACAGTGTGAAGTGAAGGAAGGGGCGAGCCTGGAGGAGGAGGCCGGCAGGGACTCTGGGTGTCTCTGTTGGATCACGATTTGGAGAATCCTAAACCATAGGCAATATCGACTTTCTAAAGTCATAAAGCCTGAGTGGAAAAATGTGGCCCAGGAGTTCTGGCAACGCACATCAAAAGCCGTAAAAGACTTTGTTTTCTTTGACACAGCCATTCTACTTCCAAGAATTTATTCTAAGGAGATGATTAAGGGTGTGAGCAAAGATGTGGACCATAGCTGTGACCACAATAGCAAAGTAAAATGGAAACAACCAAAACGTCCAACACTAGGGGACAGTTAATCAAGTTAAAGCATGTCCACAGAATGGACTCATTTGCAACCATTTTAAAAAAGAAGGTAGAAAAAATAAATAATTAAAAAATAAAAAAAAGAAGGTAGCTCTCCATGTATCCAGAGGTAAAGGATCCATTATTAACTGAAAATAGGTTAAAAAACTATTGGCAGCATGATCCAGATTTTATGTGCACGTGTGTATCGATATATACGTATGTGTGTGTATATGTGTACACATGCATGTATATATGAACACCCACATAGGAAGCGAGCAACAGAGTGAATGAACGCCAAGGTATTAATGGTAATTCTTTCAGTAGTAAAGTTATGAGTGTTTTTTTCTTCGTTGAATTTATCTCTATTTTCTAGTTCTATTCTGAACACATACTGCTTTTATAAGCAAAAGAAATAAGAAAGCATTTTTAAGGAAAATTTTGAGTGCCAGGGAGCAACTTCAATTCATAGCTCAATGAAAGTTTCAAGAGACGGGACAAGCAGAGCAACGCCGTCTTTCCCCCACTTTTACACTCACACGTTCCCCCAGGGAGGACCCAGCCTTGTCAGCCTCATCTCAGGACAGAAACCCAGCCATGTCTCACTCAACAGGCACCAGTGGGGAAAATAAGGTCCTGGTGGAGAATTTTTTAGATAACAGTATCTGCTCGCATATTCTACGGGATGGCATTTTAATTTTAACTCTTTGGGATGGAATTAATTTTCAAAGCATGTTAGACACTTCCTTGATTTTTTCTGAACAGAGAATCCTGAACATAACTAAACACTCTGTCAATGACACATGATCAGCGTCTTGAGCGACTATGATATAAGCGAGGAGGTATGCTATGGCACTAAAACAACAATTGTACACGAAGTCAAGAGGGCTGGATTCTAGACCAGCCCCACCTTGGGAACTCAGCCAGGTGACTCCTCTGAGCTGAACTTTTCCGTCTTTAAAAGGGAAGGTCCTGGGGCTTCCCTGGTGGTGCAGTGGTTGAGAATCTGCCTGCCAATGCAGGGGACGCGGGTTCGAGCCCTGGTCTGGGAGGATCCCACATGCCGCGGAGCAACTGGGCCCGTGAGCCACAACTACTGAGCCTGCGCGTCTGGAGCCTGTGCTCCGCAACAAGAGAGGCCGCGATAGTGAGAGGCCCGCGCACCGCGATGAAGAGTGGCCCCCGCTTGCCGCAACTGGAGAAAGCCCTCCCACAGAAACGAAGACCCAACACAGCCAAAAATAAAAAAAATAAAAAAAAAAAAAAAGGGAAGGTCCTGGACGGCACAATCTCAAGGACTCTGCAAACTCAGTCTGGTCCCTCCCTCGCAGGCTGTGAGCCAGCACGTCTGCTCCCAACTCACCTGGCTCTTTTTTACTTTATGCCTTCCAGTTCCCTGCTTCTAATGTACTACAGACTACGGGTGTTAGAATAGTGTGTAAATCAAGAGTTAATAGGCTGGATTAAACCTCCCATATTATGTCATATGGGAGGTTTATAAACCTCCCATATGACATAATTTTAATAATTTTTACATATACATATATGTGTGTATACACGTATATTAAATTGAACCATGTGAAACTGTTAAAAGAAAAAAACTGTCAAATTCACACTGTACCATTAGCCCCAGGATCTTTCTGTCTTACTTCGCAGGGATCTGGTCGTGCTCCAGATGGCTAAGGATAGGGGAGAGCCGACTTCTGGGGACATAGGGGAATTCTTCTCAGACCAGCTGTAAGAGGCTATAAATGGCTTCCAAATTCTGTGGTGCTGGGACTAGAGTGACTGAAATATTTTTCAGAGAGGAAAAAAAATATCTGTCAGAGATTTTAACCACCAGCTGCTTCCACCAGCTGCTGGGGCCAACCCACTATAAATTTAGTCAGGCCAGCAAAGGGTTGATTTTCCACTGGAATGTCAGGGAGGGAAGCTTGTATCAACAAGTGCTTCTCCAAAGGGCCATGAGTCACCTTCCTTCAGAGGCTGAGGCAGAGAGGTCTCTGCTTCAAAGAGGAAGACATTCACATTCTAGTCTAAAAAGCCAACACCTTCAGTTCTACACATAAGACCTGTGCACAGCAAGAGCTCTGTGGCCAGCACCAAGATAAATTAAATCAGGATCAAATTAATAATAATAATAATAGTAACAGTAATAGTAATAGTAATGGGGTGGGAGGAAACTTTGGGAGGTGATGGATATGTTTATGACCTTGATGGTGGTGCTGGTTTCACAGGTGTATACTTATCCCCAAACTCATCGAATTGTATACATTAAATATGTACAGCTTTTTATATGTCAATCACACCTCAATAAAGTAGTTTTAAAAAGATGGGGATCCCACACTTCAGGGTTGACAGGCTGATGGAGAGCAAGGCAAGTTGAAAGTCTAGCTCAAGGAAAACTGTGAAGGGCGGTAATAGAAAAACAAGCTGCCACAGAAAAATGGGCTCCTTTCAGGCTGGGGTGATCTGGGAAGGGCCTGTGAGAGGACGAAGCAAGTCAAGTGCTTCAACAGACAGACATGTGCAAAGGGCTTTCCAGATTAAAAATGCTTCTCCCTCCCTCTCTCCCTGATGGTTTGGGCGGAAAGCCACTAGGCTTTGCTTCCCTTCCTTTGGACAGGGCAAGGAAGGAAGGGGTACAGGAGAAGGGACAGGGGCCACAATGACACAGAGGAGGAGACTGGTGTCTTAAGGAAACTGTTACCCACCGGGAGATCAGCAGAAAAATAACCACATCAAGGATAAAGGGAGCAGGTTCTCACAGTCAGGGAAGACTTGCATATAATATACAAAGGTAAAAAAAAAAAAAAAAAAAATATACAAAGGTGATGAGGCTTGAGAGAACTTTCAGGGCTGGGCTGCAATCACACATATCAGATAAACACTAGCTATAGATAGAGAGGCGTGTGTGTGTGTGTGTACACATTACACACACCTATTTCCCAGCATGTCTGCTGAAAGGGGTCACGTCAAAAGGACATCAGAATCACCTCAAAGAGGCTGCCACTGGCCACATCTGGGACTATTTGGACATCAAAAAAAAAAAATACAGATAGTAACAGATTAAAATCCATTGAGTAAAGTAATAATCCACGAGCCCATACAGATATAAAAACACGAACAAATACATAAATGGGGGGGAGGGAAAGTTCCTCTTTACAGTACATGTCAACTGGTAAATGTAGGAGAAGCGATGAAAACTGAAAATCCGCCATTTAAAAACCATCAGAGTGGTGGTGAATTCCAGCAGGAGCCATTGAAGGACACTAAGGGAGGTGGACGGAGGTTCAAAGAAGTGAAGGGCAGTGGTGTGGTCTTGGAGTACCTTCCCACCAGATACTGATACGTTACAAAGAGGGAAATGATGACTTAAAGGCGGAGAAACCCGGTGGGCACCCACGTGGCCAGGTGTTGACCGGGATTACGTCCCTGGCGGTGGA
The DNA here is from genome assembly GCF_009873245.2 of Balaenoptera musculus. Classification (NCBI taxonomy): domain Eukaryota; kingdom Metazoa; phylum Chordata; class Mammalia; order Artiodactyla; family Balaenopteridae; genus Balaenoptera; species Balaenoptera musculus. The sequence continues at coordinate 9,615,220 of NC_045800.1, forward strand.
TGGTCCTCACCCTATGTCACTTCTATGGGATCCCTGCCCCAAACGACAGCCGGAGTCTGGTCATGAGGAGACACAGGTTGAGGGATTTTCCCAGAATGAAAGAGCTGTACTCTGAAAGGTCATGAAAGACAGCAAGAGACGGAGGAGTTCTTCCAGACTGAAGGAGAGTCTGCGGGCATACTTAGAGTGTGATAGGTGCCTTTGGGCTGGACCCTGGATCTGTAGGAAAAGGGACAGTGTGGATGAATTCGAATGGGTTCTGAAGACTGGCTGATGCTGTGACATATCATACTGATTTCCCAACTGGATGGCTGTATCGCGTTGTGCTGGAGAGGGGCCTTGCCTGGGGGAGATGATCACTGGAGTGTTTGTTTGGATGGGGACACCTTCGTGTTTGCAATTTGCTCTCAAATGATTCAGAAAAAGAGTGATGATAATAGATATATATATGTATCTCCGTCCATATGTACACATATAAAGAGGGGATGACAGCACATGAGGTAAAATGGCAATAATTCAGGAATTTGGGCAAAGGGAGCAGGGAAGTCCTTTGTACTACTCTCGCAACTTTTCTGTAAGTTGGAAATTATTTCAGGAAGAAAAGAACAAAACCATTCCTGAGTAAAGGCACGCAGGCAGCCTCTCCCCAGCACCCGCAGAGTTCGGTCTGGGTTCTGGAGGACAGAGTGTGGTCGAGATGGGAGCAGCATTGAATAGGGGCCTGTGGGCCATTCACCGGGGCAGCCGGGGCCCGAGCCAGCTTGCCGAAGGCCTCAAACGTCAGACCAAGAACTGGTTGTTTTCCAAGGGATGGGGAGCATCAGAGATTTAAGAGCAGGGAAGCAGCCGAATATCTGGGAGACAGCCCTTATGCGGAGTAGAGAATAACGGGAGGGGAGAGGAAACGCAGACGAGGGAGCCGGAGCCAGAGCCGTGGAGCAGGGCCAGGCGATGCGGGACGGAATCCCAGCAGCTGCAGGGGAGCCAGGGCCAGTCGTGCATCGAGCGTCACGATGTCCACCCAACACATCGTGAAGAGGGAGGGAAGCAAAATGAGGAACAATCAAAGATGATTTGGGTTTTAAGCATCTGATTGGTTGGAAAGTCGCGTTAATAACTGCATGTTTCACGTATAGTACCTTAGACCCTCTGTACTATTATTTACTTTATACTTACCTTTCAGTGAAGTCAGTTGTTCAAATTAAATAAAGGTACATCATTCTAAGGAAAAATCCCGGTGAATCTGTGGTTTTGATGTGCTGCTTTTACTTTTTTTCTAACAGAATGAGTAACAGATAACTCACCACGGCCAGGCAGCCCCCAGGCTCAGGCCAGGCCCCCCGGGAGCTGGGCACCACACTTTGGAAAATGCTGGTGAAGCTCTCACCAACACAGCTGAAAGACAGCCCAGCGCTGCTCACGCTGGCTCACTCCTCTTTTTTTTTTAAGAAAAGCAAAACCTGTCATAAATGACCAAAATGGCATCCTCTGAGATCTCCATCTTGGGAGCTGTTGGCCGGTTAGGAGCTGGGCATGACCCAGCTGGCAAAGGTTAGAAGCCAGAGCCAAGGCACGGGAGCACGTGGGGCACATATGCGCATCCCTTCCAGGCGCCCCCTCAGCATTCCAAGACAGAACCTGCATCCCCACCACGCTCTCCCCAGAGAGGCAGGATGGAGCCGGTGACAGGAGGCCAGAGTCTCAACACCACTCCCGCAATAAAGAGCTGTGCAACCTTGGGGAAGATTTCCTCAGAGCCCAGCTTCCCCATCTGCCAGAGAGGGCAAGGGCCATCCTGTCTGGAAAGGGCGTGGGGAGGGTTCACTGAGACCAGTCATGTAAACTGGCAAAGGGCCTGGCACACGGAAGTGCTCCACAAATGATGGCGTCAGTAATACAAAACACAACAGGGTGTGCCGCTTTCCCCAACGGAACACGCTGAACGTGCTTCTTCAAAGTACACATGCCCCTCCTCCCGCCGCCCCTGCCCAGGTGTGCTCCCTCAGGTGGGCACGCTGCTCCTTCACTCACCCCAGGCCCCGTGTGCACGCCGTCTGGGGTCATGGAACAGGGATGAGTACAGGTGGCAACAGCAACGGGAACGAACGTTTATGAGCACCTACTGTGTGCCAGGCACCGTGCAGGCCCTTTGTCACTGTGAACTATGTGACAGCCCGTTTCAGGAAGAGCAAATGGAGCCCCTGGATGGGGAAAGTCACTACCCAAGGCCACGCTGAGCTGAGCTCCATCGGCTGCTCCGACCGCAAACCTCATGCCCACAGGACCCTGGTCTCAAGCGGCGTCTCTCTCAAGGATGCAGAATGAAGAGAGTGATATGCAAAGCAGCCCAGCGGGGTCCGCCTCCCCACGGAAAGCATGTCAGCAGTCCACAGGGGCGCTGGCACGGCTCTAACCCGGGGGGAGCCGGGCAAGACCCTTCCCCACCCAGGCTGCACGCACGTCCTCCACAAAATGAGGGTTTGGACTGTTGGGTCTCCAGGGTCCCTTCCAGGCCACTGATTTTCTGATCTGAAAACCCCAAGGCTCTAGAGGCGCAGCCCCCTGGGCTGGCTGGAAAAGGACATCTTGGAGGAGGCTCTGGGCAGTGTCCACTGCGGCCCAGCCCCAGCTGGCCTGGCACCTTGGCCAGGGGCCAGGTTCCTGGTTAGGACTTACAGATGGGAGGCGGGGGTGACCAGCTCCCTGGGAGACCTGGTGACGGGGAGGGGGCGCAGAGGGGGAACCCCCCTCTCATACGCAGCTTGCACACTCCTTAAAATCGGACTGCTGCTCCCATACCTCTCAGGGTTAACGAACTCAAGGACTGGGGTTTATGCAAAGCTCAAAGGGGGGAAGTTATTCTAGGAGGACAAGGCAGGGAGACAGTAGTCACTATTCTTTTCAACAGACAAAGAAATAAACCCATCCAGGTGCTGGGAGAAGCTACATGGTCAGGTAAGTGATGACGCAGTTGCCCCCCCGATCAGAGAGCACAAAGCCAAGGGGTATGCCTGCTGAATAGGCCAGCACCTTGGGGTCAAGACCTCAGCCAAGGCTGCCTACTTCTCCCGAGAGCCAGTGCATGGAACCCACAGGTGCCTCGACTTCACCAGAACCCTGGGCACAGAAATCCAACTGAGTCATCCACTGGGTGGGCGAGCAGGGCAGCAAGTATAGTACAGAGAGCACAGCTCTGGAGACGCGCAGATGTGAGCTTGAAGCCAGCTTTGCCATTTACTAGCTTTTTGTAGTCCTAGGCAAGTTCATTAACCTCTTTGAGCCTCAGTTTCTGAACCTATAAAATGGGGACAAATTGAATAACTTGGAAAGATTATTAAAAGAAGAGCAAAACATAGATGTCAAGCATAGTGTCGATCTCACAATGGGTCCTCAACAGACAGTAGGTGTCCGATAAATACTAGTTGAACGTATGGATGCAAGGAAAGTAGCAAGGGCAGAAAGATGTTCACTGCTGCTGCCACCAGAGCTGTCTAGCTGCCACTTAATTCAGGCCAGAGCCAGCTTCTCTAACTTTTCTGAACTGAGAGCAGGCAACTCAGCTCATAATCAAGCTGAGGCCTGAACAAATGCCTTAAGTACAGACAAGGCAAAATTTCAGTGTTCTTTTTTTATTTTTTATTTTTTTATTTATTTATTTTCCCCCCTCCCCCTAGTAGTGTTCTTTTTTTATTAAAAAAAACCTCTTGGAGTTCTCCATATCTTATAATGGTCACAGATTTTCCCTGATTCCAAAACTACACAAGTAGCAAAATTACCTCCGTAAGCTCTCCCTACCCATGGAATGCAACGAGAGGTCTAGACCTCATGCACGGAGCAAAGGCTTGTACCCGCCGTTTCCAGAGAGGAGCCAAAGCAGACAGTCACTGACCCAAGAAGGAACCGCTGGACAGGTGTCCTACTCAGCACGGCACTAGGCACGAGGATGCCAGGGAAATGAGGCAGGGTCTTGTCGGCACTGGAAGAGAGAGACCCTAGCACATGGCTGAGCACAAGACAACCTGGGAGCTGGAAGCAGGGAGCTGTGGAACGCAGGTTCCTGGGCCAGGTAACTCACAAGGTGAGCGAGCCTCCGTCAAGGTTTGCAAGGGAACGCTGGACCTTCTCCTGTTTCCTGTGAAGCAGGTGCTGGAGAGCAGGCAGCCAGGGGAAGCCTGAGGGTTGGAGGCAGGGGCGTCCTGACCATAAAAGAAGGAGGGAAAAGATGCTCCCGACGTGGACATGACCCATCTTCTTATCGCCTCTTTGGAATGGGCCCGCACTGGGGAAACGTCATGATAGGAAACCAACCCTGTGCCCTCAGGAGCTTAAACCTGAGGATGCTGGCCAGGAACCGTATGCTCTCGATGACACAGACACCCACCCGGAGAGCTCTGGACCTCAGAGGACCCGCTGGACGCAACCAGGCGGTGAGAGGAATTAGGACTCTAAATAGCCAATCCTGCATAGGAGCCAGTGAAGCAACTGCTTTCTCTTTCCAGTTTTTCACCAGATTTGCTCTCTGTAAGAGGAACTGACATGCATTTCCTATTCTTTTATTTTTACTTGTTTTCTGGGGAAAGTATAAATAAGCAATTAAAAGGGAGGGTGACAAAGCAAGGGAAGATGGACAGAAAGGAAACCTAGATAAACAGCTTCCAAATAAAAGAGATCTGCATCGACTAGCACACCTCCTTGTTTCCAATTAAAAATAATAACAAAAATAAGCTACAGGAGGTGCTAGGAAATCTACCTCCTTGAATTAAATCCTTTTTAATCATAACAAAGTGAAAAATATTAGCATGACTTTCCATTTGCTCCGCACTTCACAGTTTGCCAAGTATTTTCATGCACACGATTTCACTTGCCCCTACAGCTCTGTGAGCCAGGTGGGCACCGTGACTACCCCCACTGTTAATGAGATGGAAATCATGATTCACAGAGACCGTTAGTGACTTGTTCAAGGTCACAGAGCCGGTAAGAGTGGGGCAGGGATTCTAATACAAAATCTCTGTCTCTGAATTTGGAGCTTTCTCTATACTGCCTTTCTCCAAGCCACGGAAAAACAGTCTTGGGAACTTTGCTTTCTTTTAAGTGGTAGCCTGAATACATTTGCTAAATGACAGACTGAAACCGTACACCAGAGTGTACCAGACAGGAAAGGGAGGGGGACGCAGCTGATACCCAACGTATCTGAAACGAAAGCCCGATCACAGATCATGGCTCTGTAGTCCCCCGAGAATTTCGCCTGCCCTCTACTCTATTTTTAGAGGCACTTCCCTACAAACTTGTTTCCCCAGCTCTTCTTTTTCATGGCTTCCTTTCTCTGGAATGATTTCATAATCCTTGGCTTGTTTTGTCATCACGGTGAGTTGCTGTGGAAATGGTTATCAAGGTTGTGAACAAAGGACTGTGACCTCAGTGGGGGCGAGGGAGACAAAGCCCAGCCACCGGGACAGATTTCCCACGCCGTGGCCACAGGTCACAGCGGGAGAGACCAGGGCACCCACTCCTTCTCCTTAGATTTGCTTCTCCCACCAGGACTAGTCAGGGACACCACCACCAGCTTCCTAAACCTTCTCCTGGTTATGCAAAAGATGCCAGGGCTTGCTCGACTCAAACCATAGTTAATTCAAGAACCATCTGCTTTTGGCTGTGGAACTGAGTCCCAGGAGAACACACACACACACACACACACACACGGCTCTTGACCTCACCCTCAGTCTCTCCCAGCCTCATTCAAACCCAAAGCCTGGGGTCTAGTGAGCCCATAGACCCCCATCTCTCATCTTCCCAATTAGAACTGGTCTCTCCCAACTCCTCAAACCCTTGCAGTGTCCTCTACAGGGGGCGCTATTGGCATTTGGGGTGAGGCGGTTCTTGGTTGGACAGGACTGTCCCCTGCATAGCATCCCTGGCCCTTACTAGATATTGCCCACTCCAGTCCCTGGGACAACCAACCATCCTCATGCATATGCAAACATCCCCTCCTGGGGCACTATCTTCACCATAAAGTTTGCCCAGTGTGTGTCCGTTCAGGTATCTCACACACACACACACACACACACACCCCTCCCTGAGAGCAGGGGTGGTCTTACTTACTTCAACTACCATTTACCCCGACCCCCGGCCCCTCGTCACACTTGTGGAGTGGTACCGTAAACTAGACAAGCCTTCCTGGAAGCACTGTCTGTCTCCATAGAAACGACAAATGTAAATAACCACGGTACAAAGCGTGAAACCAAAGAGGCTGCAGGACTTAGCTGCCAGGCCAGGTGTCTGGGGTCCTGGGTTTGAGTCCCACCTTCACATGTGACCCTGACCAAGACCCTGGACTTCTCTGAGTCTCCCTTTTCACATCTGTAAAATGAAATCTTGATCTTTAAGTTTCCTTCCAGATAAAATATTCTAAGTGCCCAAGCTCAGAGAGACAAAAGGGATGCATGCGAACAGAGGGACCAGAGGCCAATTCTGCCTAGCTCTCCCAGAGGGGACCAGGGAGGGGTGTGTCGGCTTCATAAGCAGTAATGCCTACGTATGGGCTGTACTCTGTGGTGCTGGCCTCCCTGAGACTTGGGAAGTTAACTTTTGATGAGGGACCGGTGACAATGCAAGAGCCAAAGACGAGGCTCCGGGTAGCTGAGAGTTGGCTGTGGTGTCTGCACAAGGAGGGCAGTCCCTGACCTATTTCCTGCTTCAACTCTCCTCTGAAGAGAATGCCCAAGCCCCAGGCACAGCCTATGAGAAGCCCCGTGGGAATCCACTCCCTTCCACTCACCTGCCCAGCACAACTGGCCCCATTCTCTGGAGGAGCTCCCAGCTCGACCTCAGAACAGGAAAACCGAACATTTTAAGAGGTAACTCACTCCACAATTCCCAACCAAATCCTTCCTCTGAGTTCCATCAACTGTCCAAATGGACCCCCTAAAAACACTAGTGAAGACTAACTTTGAAATATATAAGTGAATCTGGATGGATGAAAACCACAGATGAAACCCAGCCTCAGGACAAGGCCCCAGACAAAGTCATTTCTAAATACAATGGAAACAGTTTTCGAAATGTGGCCTCAATAGGGAATCCTAGAGAAATAAGAAGTTCTCCACCTAATAACAGAGCTGAACCTTCCTCTGGCATAAAACAGATAGGAAATGGCACTAGGACCCCTGCTTTTCCATGTACTGTGATAGAAAAGGCTTGGGACATGTGTACACATGCAGGCACACACATGAAAACGTGCGCACGCGCACACATATGAAGACGTGCGCACGCGCACACACACTCCGGCACCAGCCAAACACGCTGGCTACCCTTCCCTCGGCTCAGCTTCTATTTCCATCCCCCCAGTCCGCCTTGGAGACACATTTTTCTCACAATGTCTATTTCACTTGTATCTCAACCCACTCCCACATTTTCCTGTCCTAGCATTTGACGGAGGCAAAAGATAACAGCAATAATAATATCACGCTGATGACGATGCCATTTAAGACAAGACAAGCACCGAGGAGGACAACACACGTTGCAGGAACACCATGCAACAGCTTGCTGCAGAAAGCGCTCTGAGGCCGTGCAGTGAATCACTACTTTTGAAGTCGCATTTCCAGGACGACCGAAGGCAGGGGAAGACACGGCCCCGAGGCCGCTGGGGCCAAGGACGCCAAGGGGGAAAAAAAAAAAAAAAAAAAAAAAAAAAAATCAAGGGCTGGTCACGTGGTGCGCCCGAGCCCTGAAGTGCACTAGCCCCGCTGACGTAACTATTCGAGAATTTAAAAGTCCCAAACTCGGAAGAAGTCCAGTGCAGAGTTTTAGGGCTAATCTGCGCGCCGCTGTGGCCCGCCGGGGGAGCCCCTGCGCTACCGGGTGGGACCACACCAGCCCGCAAGGACCCCAGCGGGGATGGCGCGGAGCCGGGAGGCGGGCGGGGACCCGGGCCACCGGCACGAACCCCAACCGCGGGCGGGGACCTCCACCGTGGGCGGGATCCCAGCCTCGGGCATGCGCCCCGACCTCGGGCGCGGATCCCGACCCGCCTCACCCGACGGAACGAGCTTCCCGGGCAGAAGCCGCGGGCCCCGCCGGCTCCCCCGCAGACACACTCCTCTGCCAGCAAGTGACACACATGTGTGTTCAGCCACTTTCCTCCCCTTAGCCAGTCCCCGTTGGGGAAAGATGAAATGAGCTTCGGCTACTTCTAGCACGTCTTTGTCTGGCGGCCAAGGTCCTGGGGACGCGGGTCTCCTCCCCGACTCTGGGCGCTCGCCCTCCCGCCCGCCCTTGGCCGCGGCGCACTTACCAGTCGGGGGCGACCGCTGATGGCCCGCACGGAGCCGCCTTCCTTCGGGGACGCAACTGCCCAAGAGCCCCCGAGAGGCTGAGGTTTCCGAGCCCGGCGGCGGCGCGGCGCGCGGAGTCTCCACGGCCCGGCCCGGCCGAGAACGCAAACTTTCCCGGGGCAGCGGCGCGGGGCGGGCGCGGGGCGGCGCGGCTCCCCGAAGGGCTCGGGCAAAGTTGCAGCACAAAAGGCCAATGAGTGGGAGAGCCGCGGCGGCCGGGCCAGGCTCCTCCCCCAGCTCTCGGCGCTCCCGGCCGGCCAGCGCGCAGCCAGCTGCTCGCGCAGGGCGCCCGCCGCGCTCTCCTCCCGGGCCAGGAATGCGCGGGGCCGGTCGCGGCGCGCCCAGGCCACCGAGGGGCCCACGCGGCGGCGCGCCCACTCGCCCCGCGGCCGCCGAGCGCGCAGGGGACAGAGAGACAGTCGGACGGACGGACGCGCGGCCCGGCCGCTGCTCGCGAATGCGCTGCAGACTTCCTCCAGGAGTCTCTGAGTCATGACAACTTGCTACAGCTCTTAGTTTTTCCACGGCGCTTTCCACTACTCATGGCAACGCGGGGAAGGCACCGGCGTGTGAACCACTGAGAAGGCCAACTACAGGCCGGTGCCCCAACTCTGCGGTCCACGCGCGCTTCCTCCGCCTCCGCCGAGCCCGGGGCGGGGTGGGGTGTGGAGGCGGAGGGGAGGAGGGGAATGCCGGCCCGCTGGCCTCCGGAGCCTCAGAAAGAAGCTGGGGATGATGTGGTGGCTCGCTGGTTCCGGAAGCCAAATTCTGGCCCTTCTTTCTTCACCTGCCTAGTCCTAACGCTGCTTAACCACGGAGCCCTAGAGCGCACTGCGCTCTACAGTTTGCAAAACCTGTTGCCTGTGCCTTCTCCTGGGCTGATGTGCCCTCTAAAATGGGCAGAGGCTAAATCCAAACCCCTTCCCGCGGCCATATTTCCGGGGAGCATGTGTGTTCCTATTTGTGAGTTGCGGATTTCGTTTTTTTGTTTGTTTTTGTTTTTCCTCATAGGACCCCAGATCAACTCCTTCGCTAAGATAGACCTCACCCCCAGAGTGGCGCTTACCTGCCCGCACCAGTGAAACGTTATCACCTTTTCTCTGGAAATTTCTGCGTCTAGGCCCCAATGGAGAAGAGCCTGTGGCTATACGTGGGCGCCAGGCTTCCTATTTTAAGTTTAGTGTCAAGAAAGCATTGCTATGTTTTATATCCTCTGGGACCAAAGGGTAAGAGACTCACAAATGACTCAAGGCTTCATTTCCTCCTCTTAAAGAAACAGATGCCCGAGGCTCGATGTCCCCAAACGGGAATTCTCTGTAGAATAAAGAAGTAGACTTTTATTGCCTTCCACTAAAATACTGTCTTTTTAAAAACACCATGCTTCTAAGAACCACACTTCTGACGGAAATTTAAATAGATTCCTTCTTCACATGCTTATCATGGGCTCAGTGGTTTAGCATTAAAATCCCTATTTCACTAATGTGATAACTGACACTCAAAATAGGCTAATTTGTTCAAATGTATACCATCAGCTGTTCGTGACATGAGGATTAGAATGCCCAGTCTTCTGTGCCCTTGTGCCCTGATCCCAGGTCATACCCACTTACGGTAAAAAAAAAAAACATGCTCCACTCACCACCTCCTAAGCTTGAGCATTCCAGTTAGGCAAAGAGCTAACATGATTTTGAGATAACATCCCTTTCAAGTGAAATAGCCCCTCCCCAGTTGCCGGAGGCATATCCTTCATGACACAGGAAGGTACCACTATGCTTTGAAACCTACTGGTGTGGCCAGAATGATGCCCTCCTCAAGGATGTCCACAAAGATGTCTGTGAGTATATTAATTTATAGGGCAAAGGGGAATGAAGGTTGCTAATCATCTGACCATAAAATAGGGAGATTATCCTGGATTATCCTGGTGGGCCCAATATAATCGCAAGGGTCCTTATAAGTGGAAGAGGGAGGAAGAAGAGAGAGAAAAAAAGAACTGATAGTGGAAGCAGAGTCAGAGAGAGATTTGAAGACTCTGTGTTGCTGTCTTTGAAGATGGAGGATGGGCACCACAAGACAATAAATGTGGGCAGCCTCTAGAAGCTGGAAAAGCAAGGAGATAGATTTTTCCCTAGGGCTTCCAGAAAGGAACACAGCCCTACTGATTTTAGCCCACTGAGACCGATGTGAGATGTTTTACCTACAGAACTGTAAGAAAATAAATTTGTATTGTCTTAAGCCATGAATTTTGTGGCCATTTATCATAGCAGCAATAGGAAACTAATGCAGTAGGTATCTGGTTACTACTGTGATTTAATCTCCTCCTTGAAGAATTTTATGAAAGTATCCAGAGTCTAAGACCATTCATTGCAGGAGAAACACTCTGGCTGAGAAAGACCTGACCCCAGCACCTCTCCAAGGTATCACCAAGATCAGAACAGTGCAATGATGTTCAGTAGCTAGCATTCAGACAGAGCCATGGCCCAGTATAGGACACACTGCAAGATGAAATAAAGGGCTCTCAACATCACGAGGGACTGATATTTAAATCCTGACATCTGACAAAGATACATCCATACCAGAAAGTCTCAGCCAACCCACACAGCCCTGGTCCTAGTCACAGCCAGAAAAGTTGCCCTGATAATAAACTTGAAGCAATAGTAAATGTGCATTGCCTATCTCCTCCTGCTCCAGGTCAAGGGTAACAACATGACACAGCAGGCCCTCCACATCTGCGTCTTCTGCATCTGCAGATTCAACCAACTGCGGATCGAAAATATTCAGAAAAATATTCCAGAAAGTCCCCAAAAGCAGAACTTAAATCTTGCTATGCACAGGCGACTATTTACATAACATTTATGTTGTATTAGGTATTATAAGTAATCTAGAGATAATTTAAAATATATGGGAGAATGTGTGTAGGTTATATGCAAATACTACACCATTTCATATAAGGGACTTGAGCATCCTCGGATTTGCGTATCCACGGGGGTCCTGGAATCATTCTCCAGGTATACAGAGGGATGACTGCACTGGTACAGAGTAGGACAGACACGTGCTTATGCCCGTTGTCTTGGGATACCTGGACTCTATAGAAAAAGACTGAATCACAGGCAGCATGGATGTGCCTTAGTAATTACATCCATGATGGAATCTTTACATCCTAAGGATTTCTTGGTTCTGAGTACAAGGTCAAGGCCCCTGCAGAAATGTGGTCAGTGTTTTCAGCAATGCCCCAGTGCAATAGCTGTTAAACGATCTTCTCCAGAGTCCTAGGTTTCTGGAGTTCTCTTAAAGGCTACTTGGGAGGCCCCTGTAACCAGAGCTATTTCACTTAAATCTGTCATATCTTTGGGTTCCACAAGAGATTTTGTGCACGAAAAGGTTCATTTGGAGGGAAAGGGAGAAAAAGAAAACATGAATACACTGCTTTATAGAAAAGAACTTGTGCTGTTGGAATCCTGGAATCCAATCTGAGACCCAGAGAAGGAGATTGACACACCCAAGGTCAAAGGCTACATAGTGACAGAGCAGGTATCAGGAAGGGAGATTTTTTTTAAACTTATGTAAAGAGAACAGTATAATGAACTCTATTATATCAAACAGTTTCAATATTATCAAATCATGGCTAACTCTGTTGTATTCACATGCTCACTTCTCCCTTGTTACTCAGATTATTTTAAACCAAATCCCAGATATCATCACTGTATCAGTTAATATTTCTGTTTGAATCTCCAAAAGGCAAGGACTGGGAAGGGAATTTTGAAGGCTGACTCTGTATTCTCCTTGCTCCCTCAGCCTCCCCTCAAGAAGATCAGCACAGCTGAAGGATGATCTACAACCTGTAAATATTAATAGGTGACAACCACAAACACCAGACCCATGGGTCCAAAACTTAGTGCATGTCAGACTCCCTGGGTTATTTTTAAAATGTTCCCAGCGATTCTGATTCAGGAAGTCAGGAAGGGGCTGAGGAATGTGCATTTTAGCAAGCATATTCTGGATAATTCTGGTGGAGATGCTTTCCAAACCACACTGGGAGAAACTCTGAATCTGAACTTTTGTGGCAGGAGTCATCGGTTGCCTCCAAAAGTGATGTTCCCTCTCCTGTTTACTTACTTACTTATGTTCAAATAATTAGGTTAGGTGTGGTCATGTGACACACCCTTGGCCCATGACACAGAAAGGAAAGTCAGTTGTATTTCTGGAGACATTCTTCTCACTCTTCAGAGGAGATGCAAGACTGCAAATCTTGTGTCTTCAGATGTCTTCCTGCCTCTCGACATTGTCATATGGGGCCTGATGCTTAGAGCCTCTGCAGCCAGTTTGAAACAATGAAGGGGGACGTTAACCAGCACGCTAAATTCAGGTAGAGAGGAAGATAAAAAGGGCTAATGAATTACTCAACCTTGGAAGTGCCCTGCCTCTGGGTTTCCTGCCAGGAGAAATGATGGACCTAGTATTGTTGTTTTCTTGTATTGGGTTGTCTGTTACTCGCAACCAAAAGCATCGTGAAAAGGCTGTCAACTGTGATGTTGAGAAGCACTCATTTGGTCCATGCTAGACCTAAGGCTACAGAAGAAAAGCATGTAAAACCACAAAGCAAATCAAAGATTCTTTGCCAGTGGAGTCTTCTGGAAAACAAAAGGCAAATCAGTGCCTAGGAAACACCCCCAGCTCTGTCCACCGAGTACTGCTGTGCTCTGTGTTTGCAGTTTCCTTTACACTCTGTTGTGGCAATGATATTTTGCTTTGGCTGAGAAGTGACAAGCCACATGAAAATGGGAAGCCAAACTAGAAACCCGTGTCCAAATTTGCCTGATACATAAATAACCATGAACTAATCAAATATTCACTGAGCACTATTCCAAGTGCCCATGCGAGTGTAAAAGTGCATAAGACGGGACGCTGCCTGGGCAGACAGACTCATGCTGGAGGGGCAAGAAGCAGGAGTATGGGACCAAGAACCCCAGCAGACACGAGGTGCTGTCGGCCTTCGGAGCGGGAAGAACCGAGGGTGCAGCATGTGTATTAGGAGAAGTTATTCAGGAGACTGAAAGGAACCTTCATTCTATCCAATTCTGTTCATTCTAACTATTTGACTTGCTTCTGCCCCACTGGACCATGGGCACCTCCCTGGACTGCTAATGCCATAACATCGTACATGAAGAAACCTGGGAAACAAGGCCAGAGACTGGAAACATGCAAGGCTGGCTGGTTAACTGGTAGGGAGTTATGTGATGCTGAAGGACAGAGGTCCAACTCTCCCTAAACAAAGAACACACTAGCTCCCTGCTGGAAGTGTGAGTCTACATGGAAGTTCACATATCTGCCTTGTTTATGGGCACCCAAATGGAAGGTTGGTTACAGCACATTGTCTTCAGAGAATCCTAGGGCGTCCGCTCAGGACACCCATACGTGGCCAGACAGCACAAACTCTCCTGGACTCAAGAGGTTTCATTCAGTCTTTCAAAATCACGTATTGAGTATCTACTGCATTCCTGGCCCTGTGCAATGTCAGATGCCTCGTGGTCCCTTGCCCACTTCTACAGATGGTTCATGGAGTGGCTATCACATGACAGAAACATAAAAGCAATATTTAAATCAGCCTTGGAAGAGGCATGGGGAGATTTTCCAGAAGAGGGAATACTTAAGCTGACTTTTATAGGGTAAGCAGGTGTTACCATAGTAAGGTTTCTCATATGAGGGTATTTTAAATAGTTATACATTTGAAGCATATGAGGAAAAGGTTCTAATTAGCACATCAAACCTGTAACTTCACAGACATTACCTAAAACAAAAGTAAAGTAATATATTGAAATAAAAATGAATCGATGTAAAGAAAAATAATAAGTAGATAATAATACAGTGGTATACAGATATGGTAAAACTCTTGAAAGTGGTTACAGGGGTGGTACACACTGCTGAAACACTGAGCCAAAAAAGAAGGGAAATGGAGAAGAGAAGTAGAATGTTCTGGGTAGTGGGAATGAAATCTCTTCTTGAGTATAACCAGTAACTGATTGTGATAAAGAAGCATACGACTAAGCCATTCAACAAGTATTTCTTGGGCACCTACAATGTGTTAGCTACTTCCAGGTGCTGGGAGATAGGGGTGAACAGAAGAGACAAAATATCTGCCCTCACGGAGAATACTTCCTAGGTAAGTATTAACGGCCACCTACATTAATTACCCAATGAGAGGCGAAGACAATTAGGGCTGTGAGCTGTTTTAACTCTTTCATGCTCGTGTGCTGCCTCTTGAACCAGACTGTCAGCTCAAGGGCAGGACAGCAAGCCTTCCCCGTGCCCACCTGGCCGCTGTGCTGACTCTCAGACCAGTGCTCATGGCTCTCCTGGCAGGAGTCTCCTCCTCCGGGGCCCGCCTTCCCCAGCCCTCCCTACCTCCCTGTTCCCTGAAGCCCTTCTTCTCCAGTGTGGCGGCGTCGCAGGGCTTCACCCAACCACCAGAAACCCGAGCCGATAGGGCATTTTTGCCTAGAAGATTATCCTGTCATCTGCCAGCTATGAAGGGTGACAAAATACCATCCTGCACTCTGCTGTCCCCACTTAATTATCAGATCAGGAAAACCAAAAAGGCAATTAAACTTTTTTAAATGACCACTCTAATATTAGCTAACATTTGTGAGCATTTGCTACAGAGCCAGCACTCTGATAAGTGGCTTCCATCCCTCCTCTGACTTAATCCTCACAGGAGCCTCTGCGGTGGGCACTGCTGTTGTCCTCAGCAGACAAAGGAGAAAACAGACTTGGAGTGGTGAAGCCCCTTACCCAGGGTCCCACCAACCAAGCAAAGGCAGGTGCACACACAGGCTGTGTGTCTACGAACCCAAACGCCTAACCAGTCCACAGTGACAAAGGGCTAACTTCAGGTTATTTTTATATACTCTGAATACGTCAGCAGAGGAATATGCCATGAGGAACCCAGGACCAGTGGCCGCCTCTAGCATGTGAGTTCAGCTCTCACACTAATAAGATCCACTTCGCTAGTGACTTCTGGGGAATTTTTTTTTCTTTTTTTTTTAGAAGGAATCACCGCTTTGGGCTTCTGAGCTAAGCTCTCACATTCCATGAACGGCTGTCCAAGCAGGGAGGTACGTTGCTGAATTGCAACCCAGCAAAACGTAGCTGTAAGGGCAAAGAGAAATGCTGGTAGGCGGGGTTCAGGCCTTCAAAAAATTCAGCCATTGCCTCCACCCACGCTAAGATGAAATGTCAGCCTGAACCCAAAATATACGCAGAAAATGCGTGGGGGCAGTTCCACGTGACTTCTGAACCTCATCCAGGATTTCTAGCCGTGGCCTTGGAATTTTCCTTGAGTGCACACAAAGCCTACTTCACACAAGGGCCCGCATCGCTTGAACGTGTACTCGGCTGAACCTGTATTTGAACTTGACCTAGTCCTAATTTTAAGTAAGTCTGACTAAATACAAAGCAAGCTCCGCCGGCTGTACCCTCTTCCTGAACAGAAAAACAATGTTCTCTAGGAGTCAGAGTCAGATGTCTGTGTCCCATCTGACACGATGGTGGAAAATAAAGTACTTGATGACACAACCACAGTCTAACAGGCTCCCGGGTGATGCCAAGGCTGCTGGTCTAAAGAACCACACCTTGAGTAGCACAGCCCTAGAGCAGTGGCTCTCCAGGGGCAGTTTTGCCCACCAAGGGACATTTGGCAGTATCTGGGGGCATTTTTGATTGTCATGACTTGGGGGGTGCTACTGGCATCCACCCTACTCTGTGCAGGACAGCCGTCCCCAACAATTACCCAGCCCAAAATGTCAATAGTGTTGAGGATCGGAAACCCTGCCTAGAGCACCTAGCTTGACCTTTATGTAGGAGGCCCTCAGTTTGAGTGAGTGAATGAATGAATGAATGTACGATTTACAACTACAATGATTTTGTTATTGTGTTACTGAACTAACCTGGCCAGTAGATTTGTATTTCTCTTTTGAGGGAAGCACCAAACAGACACACCCTCTAACCGCTGGACAACACACAATCAATCTACAAACATTTGTTGAGGACCTACTATGTGCAGCCCATTGTGCTAAAGACTAGGACCAGCGCAGACCCTGCCGTCAGAGGCCTCACCCTCAAACGGAGACAGACATATTTTGGGTGCTTGCCTGTGCCAGTCCCGAGTTAGCCCTTCCCTCACACTATCTCACAGTCCTCCGGAGGTAGGTGCTGACTTCATTCACGCTTTACAGATGAGGAAACTGAGGCCTCAAGCAAGTAAGTAACTGGACCGATGTCCTAGAGTGACTAAGTGACAAATTTGAACCCAGATCTGTCCAGCTGAAAACACCCAACCTCTTCTGCAAAGTGTGAAATCCTATACGAACTATAATACATTTGCTTCTGTCTTAAAATTGTGGTCAGGTAACAGAAAGAACTCTCAATTCTTGGGCAGAGCCGGGGGCGGGGGTACTCCTGGGGAGCTGGAGGGTTGCGAAGGCTTCACAGGCACTACATTTGCCTGAGCCTCTATGGTCTCATGAACAAGAGTGCGGTTCCCCAGAGGGCGGAGAAGTAGGGGGAGCGGCAAGGCAGGCAGAGGGGTCGCCCAAGGACAAGGGTGTCTGAGTCTGGCCAGCATCTCTCAGCCATGCTGGAGTTCCTGCTGCTAATGCCTTTAAAGTCTGGGCCTGCCTCTGCGTTTACACATTTCTCCAGTTCTTATACCAGAGGAAAAGGAATTTAGAAGAGAAGACATAAAATGCCCTTCGTTAGACTTGTGAGCCAGTGGCTTTTCAGGACTCCCAGAAAGAAGCAGGAAAGTGTAACACTGTCCCATTTGGGTCAGTTATAGTCCCCGAGTGCAAAATGCAAAGGGGGATTCTGGAAAGCAAAAATGCCACCGCTCCCGGGTGGGGCCATTTCTACAAAATAATTTCTCTCCACCGAAGATCAAATATGAACCACAGAAGAGGTACAAACAGCGACTCAACAGGGAGCCTGGTGGTTTTTAACATAAGCTTCCCATCTTCGTGCAAAAGCAAAACTAGACCCTGCAGTGATCATCAAGAGTGTTTTATCTCCCAAGGATTCATGGCCCAACTGTTTGTAAAGAAACCTGAAACGGACTGCAGTATCGTCTGAGAGTTTCCTCAGCAAACTGCTCACATCGACACACTGGGCTAGAAGGAGGTGAACTCAAGTTTCAGCAGAACTTTCTCCTGAGTTAACTCTAACCAGACTTCCCTCCCCACCAGTAGCTGCTCACTCCCCAAATCCTGGTGAATTAGAGAATCTGCAAGCTCTTGTCCAACCAGCTTCTCATAATGGTTTTCCTGCAATCCTACTGCAAATGCTACTGGCCACAATCAAAGGAAAGCCAGGGTCAGCAGAGTGCAGAGGCTGCAGTTTAACTCGTTTCGCAAAATAGCTGGAGGAAGCCTACATGTGCAGCTTTCTTGGATACAACCCCAGGACAAGATTACCTTAGACCACTACCACCACCTCCAGAAGACGATCTATAACGTCAGTTCATACCAGGCCCACCTGGGGTGCTTGCTGTGTACAGGAAAGGTGATGCCTGCTCACTAGAATGGCCGTGGGTTTGTTGGAAAGAGCACTGGTCTCGAGGCCAGAAGAACTGCATTCAATACGAGTCAGACCAGTGGCCCCCTGACAAGCTGTGTGGCCTTAAGGAAGTCACACACCCTCTCGAGGTCTCAAGTTTCTCACCTGTAAAATGAGGAGACTGAAGATCCTTCTGGTTCAGTTATTTCAGGACTATGAATGCCTGAGCCAGACGTGGGTGGTACCTGTCTCAAAGGGTGAGCTTCCCTGCTACCAGGCCTCAGGAGCCAGGGACTCTGCCCCAGACATCCTTCAAAGGTGGCCCTGAAAGGCAGTCTGGCCTAAACTGAGACCTCAAGCCCAAGCTTGGCACTCTCCCCTCATCCAAATCCTCACTTTCTGACAACTCTGGCCACGCCCATTTAAATACCAGCTGCTTGGTCACCTGCCAGGAGGGGGTCTCCTTCACCAGCTATTGTGCTACAGCATCTGCAAGTCAGGCAGCCAGACAACGTTCATCCCTGCCCCTTCCTCTAGGAGTTTGGGATGGGCTAGCAGCTCAAAACGTCTTACTAAATAGTCGGGCAGTTTGACCCATAAGACACACTCAGAGCTTGCGTTCCGCTGGTGCAGCCTCGGCTGGGCTCACCCACACAGGCGCTCCATCCCTGCCACAAATGTTAGGTTTCAGCCTCTTTGCAGCCATTCTTGGCAAGAGGTTAACCACAAAGCCCTAGCTTCCCCAAGGGAGATAAGGCATTCCCCATGTGTGCCTGATGGCTTGACCTTGCATCAAATACAATGTTGCAACACTGAGGGCCACCCCAGTGGCGAGGCTGTCAGCCGGAGTTCGAGAGGTAGCTTTAATGGGTAATGACACCTTCCAAAGAATCCAGGGGAGATGCAAATGAACTTCAGCAAATTTCAATGAGTCCTTGTGTCAAAGCACAAATGTTTACCAGTAACCTGCCTGAATAATTGCACTATTATCATTCAAATGATGATAGTAGTAAAAACAGCACTAATAACAAAAATTACCCCTGATGTTTAAGTCCTTACTGCATGCCAGGCAGGCACTCGGCTAAGCTTTTAACACACATTATTTTTAAGTAATCTCCCTAATATCTGTCTGTAGTGGATCCTAGCATTATACACGTTTTTCAGGTGAGGAAACTGAGGCTTAGAGTAGCTAAGGAATTTGCTCGAGGTTGGAGAGTCTAATGGCAAATCCAGAAGTTAGACCTGGCCATCTGCCTCTGGAGTACCACCTGACCTGGTTTTCCAGGACAGAAAGCCTCCAACAGATAGCGAGTTGAGATGAATTATTCAGCAAAGGCTCACGGAGCGCCCACTGTGTGCCACGCAGAGTATCGGGTGCTGGGTAACCAAGAGCCGCATCTGCAAGTCTAACCTTCTCAAAGAAACAAGATCGTGACTTCTTCTCTTGGCCAGAGGCCGAGACCCACTTTCTCTAGAGGTGACCATCACCATGTGTCCCACCAAACATTTCTAGACGGAGAATTCAGGCTCATGACACCCACCTCCTGATCCAGCATCAGAGGACACTGAGGCCCAGGGAGGGGAAGGAAGTGCGGTCCCTTGGCAAAGGCATGAAGGCATACAGTGAGTGCCAGGAGCCGGTGAACGACCTGATCCCTCCAGAGGGAGGGTGCTGGGTGCTGGACACCGGGCTGGGAGCCAGCAAACCGCACGCATCACTCCCCTGCAGTGCCTGCCCACCGACCGCCCACCTGCCGATTCACCCCAACCCTCTGTCCAAGGGAGGAGGAGTGCCCAGTGTCC
The DNA here is from genome assembly GCF_009873245.2 of Balaenoptera musculus. Lineage (NCBI taxonomy): Eukaryota > Metazoa > Chordata > Mammalia > Artiodactyla > Balaenopteridae > Balaenoptera > Balaenoptera musculus. Next base: position 9,634,890 of record NC_045800.1, read on the forward strand.
TAGCTCCTCCCTAAGGGGCAGACCTTGGCTTGCCTTCTAAGCACCTGGCCTGGGTGCACATTTGCTGGGGGACTGAGCCGGCTGTGGGGATGGAGCTGTCTTCAGGAGTCCCCGCAGCTCAGGGACCTTGTCTACAGCTCTGTCGTCACAGCTCCTGGCTGTGGAAAGCTGGCTTGTGCAGGGTACTCTGTATCTTGCCTCCTCTAATCACCTTTAACCTTCCTTTAAGCCCCAGGAGACATCATTGGCCCATTTATCCGTGAAGAAGCCGAGGCTTGGAGAAGTGACCCAATCACCCAACAAGGCCCGAGAGCGGGGGACCAGGATTTGGACTCCAGGACCTGACGCTCCCCTCCCTCCAACCTGATTTCACCCTCAGCCTCACGTCTGGTGCCTCCTCCCCCCGCCCTCCGTGCCCATGTCTCGGGGCCCCGCTTCCCTCCACCTACGGGTGCTCCTGGCCTGAGGATTCAGTGCTGACCGTGTCCACTGCACACTGCGGTCCTCTCTCTGCGCACCCCGCCCACTCCCAGGGCACAGGTGTACCCCTCCCCTGAGGTTTTTCTTCCCAGACACCCTCTGACCACCTTACAAAAGGAAAAGGCATTAAAAGTCTCAGTAATGAGACCCGTTACGGTGCCTTCCCTGGAAACAGAGAAACGCTTGCGTGATCTACCTCTGAATCAGCAGGCTGCTAAAATATTTAACACCTGACGGCTTAACATGCTTGAGAAGAAAGGGGAGGCCGAGATGCAGTTAGCTGGGGCCTCTGACCTTGCACACCCCACGGTAAGCTTCTTTCCCACCCTGCCAGTTTCTTGGGACAAGATCGGTACAGAGATGGCAATTGGCAAACACTTCTCTGCTGTGGACCCACGTCAGCTCCCTCCCAGCCCGGATGGGCACCCTTGCAGGTGTGGCCAGTGGGGATGGGTAGGCACAGAGAGTTCTAGATTAAGTGTTTGGAGCCAATTGACTGGGTTACCCGGGCCTCCTTACCAGGCCTGGGCGTGAGGTTGCACTGGCTAAGCCAAGGCCTCCAGTTGGCCCGAGGGTGAACATCCTTGGTTCAGGTGCCAGAGAGACGCCTCCTGCTGGTCCGTGTTGCCAGGCACTTGTGCCATGAATATAGCCCAGTCTCCACTCTGGAGGCACAGCTGCCTGACTTTCCCACTGGCAGAGCCAAGGGGTGGCAAGGAGGAACCCAGCGCTTTCCGAGCACTGCCAGGCATCTGAGTCCTGCAAGGGCTTCACACAGAACCTCTCGGAATCCATGCTGCTGATGGGGACGGTTCATCTCTTATGTACATGTGAAGGAACTATGTCTTCAGGTGGGGCTGTCCCATGCAGAGCCCACTACCCCACGTGGCTATTTCAATTTGTTTTAATTAATCAAAGTTAAATAAAATTCACAATTCAGTTCCTCCCTAACCCTGAAACCACATCACCCTGAAACCGGCCCCAGATTTTCGAGTGGCCTCATTTCAGGTGTGTAGTCGCCACATGTGGCTAGTGGCTGCCGTACTGGATAGCGGAGATATAGAACATTTCCATCATCGTAGAAAGCTCCAGTGGACAGAATGTCTTAGAGAATAACCTCCCCAAGATTCCTTCTGGCTAATAAGTTACTGATCAGGGATCCAAACATGGATTTGATTGTCTGAAGAACTCTCCAGAAGACAGCTTCCAGCCCCAGCCCTAACTCTCATTAAACCACTGGCCTTGAGCAAGCCATGTCACCTGTCCCGGCCTCCTCTTCCTCCTTTGCACAAGGGGCACACAAGTGGTACCTATTAAGGGTTGAGGCGAGGCGGAAATAAGATGCTAGATGTGGAAGTACTTTGGCCCAGAAGGAGGAATAAGTGAAAGGGAACTTACACTGAGTACTTATTTTGTGTTGGGCACTCTAAATAAAGTGGCTCGTTTAATCCTAGGTATTATATACCCCCACTTTACAGGTGGGTAAACAGCTTCATCAAAAGTGATGCCCCCAAGGTCACAGAACTAGAACTCGGTCTGGAACTTATCTGTAGACTTCCAGGCCTTTGCTGGTCTCACACAATACAACTCAATTCTACAGTCTTCTCTCTAAAGCCTAGAAGCAGGTTTGGGGCGGTGTTGCTGGGAAGAATGGCCCCATGCCCTGGGGTAGGTCCTCGGTTCAGCTCAGGCATCAAGGGGAAGCATATCATATCGTCAGGGGTCAGAATCTGATTCTAGTTCTGCTGTCAGGTAAGCTCCCTCGTCCCGTCCGTATTCCGAGCCTCAACAAGAACGCACCCAAATTTCCTTTCGGATATCCAGCTGGAGTCTAAAATACCCATTTCTCAGTCACACCTACTGAAACAAACCTGCATCCTGGTCTAAAACAGTGGCGGTAATGAGAGGTTCCAGGAAGAGAAGTGGATGAGTTTGGACACATTCATTTGGAAAATCACCACCTTGCCCTAAAACTGGCCTGGGATTCTTAAGTGGCTCTTCCTGCATCAGATCCAGATGTGGCACAGCAGAGGCCTCAGGGCTGAGGGGCTCAGAAACCCAGAAGGGCTAGACCAAAGTAGCGGCATTCCCGTCACAGGCATCTGGAGGGAGGGAACCAGCCCCTTGCCTTCAGGGCGGCTGCCACCTTTGGTGTGGGTGCCTCATAATCCAGCTTTCCAAAGTGACTTGGCATTATTCCTAAGGACAGATTCACCTCTAAAAAAATTTGTTTTAATTATGGAACGCAAAAGCTTCAGAACATAAAGCCTACATTTTTAAAGGTCCTTTGACTTTTACAATACGATGGTTCACAGTGACTGAAGCCGTGGATCGTAATGTAAATCCACGTCATCTGTAGAGTCATTAGTTCTGAGGTACTTTTGAACCATGTAACAAGCTCCTGTGAGCCGAGCGGGGTTAGTAGAGCTCGCGTATGACAGAAGCAGAGGCGTAGACAGGCCAACCGGCTGGAAACAGACTCACGCAGCCTCATGTCTCCCCATTCCTGTGGGGTCTGTTATTATGTCATTTGGAGACCTTGGGTGTTTTCTTTGTTTGCTTAATTCCCAGGATGTTTTTGAATAAAGACATTTAAAATGCTAATAGTGGTTACCATTTGTATTTTACACTTACCATATATCAGGCATTATACTAGGTGGCTTTGGAAACATTCCATTTTAATCTTAATTCCAGCCCTAACAGGGAAGTATTATTTTTCCCATTTTATAGATATGGAAACAGGATTGAAAAGCTAAGCAGCTTCTCCAAGGCATCACACAGCCAGTAAGAGGTCTCTGGGATATAAACCCTCCATCTTACTCCATTGTCACCCTTTTGGGAAGAAAATTGCTCCGAGGGAAAGAAGTGTCAGCACTGTAGCTCTGTAATAGCCCTGTCATAGCCCGATACTTCTCAAAAGGAAGTTTAAAATAATCCAAGCAATGTAATCTAAAATCAAACCCAGAAGGATGGGGGTGGGGACGGGGATCTGTCACCCTGGCTTTATCTGCTAAGAGACCTAGGCTTGGTAGCTTCTTTTCTTTTCCTTAATTTATACAGCTGTAGCCCTCCTCAAAACCTTATTCTGAAACTCAAAAACATGGTGTCACAGCTGGTAATTTTAGAAGGAGGAGGAGAGAGAAGGAAGAAACAGACCCAGTGGGAGGAAGGGCAGGAAGTCGCTCCAGCCCTGCCTTTAAGTCCAGCCGGGGCTTCCTGGACAAGATGCCGGCTGCCCCTCGCTGCTTCTTCCTTCTACCCCTCAACTCCTCAACCCAACTGCCCTTCGTGGTTTAGCCTAGGTGTACGCAAAGACCCAAAGCACCTGGGAATAATTTAATTCTCTCAAATGCACTAGTAATTGAAAATGATACCTTTCCAACCATTTCCCCAAATGGAAAAAAAAGAGACCCCTTTACATAAATATTCAGCAAAAACAAGCTTGGTGCTATCCACGGTGGATTCAGAACTACACATCTGACCATCAGTGGTGTGAAAGCAAAATGCCAAATTCTAGACTTTCCATCCACTGAAGACAGTCGTTGTATATAGAAATCCACAGCCAAGCTGTCTGTCAACAGACTCCTGTGTCTTGGAGTTGGGTGTACATGTACCCCTTGGGTGGAGGTGAGCAAAGCCACCAGATACCCACAGCACATCCACCAGCAGGGCCAATTTGACGTCAAAAGATGGGAAATTAAGCAGCAAAATATTTGTGCTCCTAGCATCTACCTGGATATGAGATTGGGTTATTAAACTATCCTGTCACCAAGACAGAAAAGAGACATTTCTTAGATATTGAATCTGAGCTGTGGTATCAGCTCCATTCAAGTTAGCAGAATCTCAAAATTCAATAGATTCAACAGAAGCACATCACCTGATAACCAAGAGAGTAGAAAATATGGTTTTGACTTGCTTTGCTCTTCTCGTGGCAACTCAAAGCATTATTTTTATGTTGAAATACAATATGATATGGTACACAATAAGCAGATCGCTGTGGGCTACACAGTAGGGGGTAAGAAAGAGTTCGCTCTCTTCAGCCATGAAGACATTTTAGCAGACAAGAAAGTCAGCCCTGGAAAATAAAGATGGTCGGGCTGGAACCTCAACCTCAAGAAGACGAACAGTTACCACTCAGTTCACTGCAGGAGAAAAGCACGTCCCACAGAACTGTAATAGGAAACCTAACCCCTGCCAGGGGCTGCAATGCACTGGAATTGCATTTGATCAGTTATCTCAGCCCTCACTGCAACTCAGCGAGGCAAGTATAGTTGTGACCTCCCCATTCTACAGATTGGCAAACCGAGGTTAGGTATGTAACCTGTAAGGTGCACAGCTGGGTGTGAACCCAAACTTCACCACCACCCTAGCTCCTGGCAGTATCTGCCTCAGTGTGGCCACCCAACCTCCCCCAGACCGCTGCCAAAATTCACCTTCAAGTGCAACACCTCCTGTTCCCAGGACGCGCACCCCTGACCTTGGCCGGACTTTCTCTGAGGCCTGCCCAGGTCCACGGCACAGCTCCCTCCTGGTGAAAGGTCCACCGGAGATACTGAGCCTACCCCTAAGGCAAAGAAGCATTCCCTACATTTGTGTTAAAGTAGGAATGAAGTTGCTGGGCTGAGAGATGAGGGTCACGGTGGGAAGGCTTGGCCTTCTGGATCATTCGATAGCTGTGAGAGCTCTGTGAGGAGCTGGGGTGTTCCAGAGGGCAGCTACTCACCATATGGAACCGTTGAGGGCTTGGAGTGTGGCCGGTCCAAACTGAGATGCACTGTGGGTACAAAATACAGCCCAGCTTGCAAAGACTTCATAGGAAAGCAAGAATGTAGGATATCAAATTAATAATTTATATATTGATTGCATGTTGAAATGATAATATTTGTGTTATACTGGGTTACATAAAATGTATTATTGAAATTAATTTTACCTGTTTCTGTTTAGTTTTGAATGTAGCTACTAGAAAAGTTAGGATTACATTTATGGCTTATGTTCTATTTCTTTTTTTTTTTAACATCTTTATTGGAGTATAATTGCTTTACAATGGTGTGTTAGTTTCTGCTGTATAACAAAGTGAATCAGCTATACATATACATATATCCCCATATCCCCTCCCTCTTGCATCTCCCTCCCACCCTCCCTATCCCTCCCCTCTAGGTGGTCACAAAGCCGAGCTGATCTCCCTGTGCTATGTTACGTTCTGCTTCTATTGGACAGAGCTGGTCTATACCTTCCAGAGACCTTTGACTGTCTACTAAGTATAAAGTAGAATCTGTTGGGGTCCATTTAGTCAGGTGCTGCTGCCCCTGTAATTCCCCTCGAGGGAGGGGAGACAGAGGTCACCCCACCTGGCAAGCTGGAGGGGAGGGTCCATTCAGAATTCTTTCTGGAAATCCTCAGCCAATGGGAGAGTGGCAGGCCTTTTTCCTAAGAACCCAAAGCACAGGAAAGGTCAGCCCTTTTCCATCCTCATTTCCTTCAAGGACCAGGGCAAAGCAGGTTCTGGAGCCCCGTGAACTAAACAGAAGTAGACCATGGGCCACAAATGCAAGCCCGGAATGCAAAAGCTACATAGGTAATTTTAAAAGGTTGATAGCTGCATTAAAAACAAGAAAAAAATGTGAAATTAATTTCAGTAACATATTCTAAGCAAGTACATCCTAAATATTATCATTTTAACATATAACAATATAAAAATTATTAATGACGTATTTTGTATTCTTTTTTTTTGGCCACACTGCACAGCTTGTGGGATCCGAGTTCGAAGCGCAGAGTCCTGACAACTGGACCGCCAGGGAATTCCCTGTATTCTTTTCTTCACGCTAAATCTTCAACCCTTGGGGTGTGTTTTACCCTTACAGCACATCTCCATTCACATGTGACCAGTGGCTGCCAAATTGGACAGCACAACTCAAGAATCTAAAAGTCTACCACCAGACAAATCCTCCACCAGAGCAAAGTGCACAGAACACCAATTATAATGTAAATGTCCACTGCTCTGTAAACTGTGATAAGTCACACAACTTCAGTCACTAAGATTTATGTTTGCAGAGAGTTCTGATGGCAGCAGAAAAAAAGGACTCAGAATTTAAACAGGAAAAAACAGTGGATGAAGCGACACTAACATAATAAACACCAGTCATCGTTAGTTGGTACGATTGTGGATTCTTCTCTTTTTCTTTATACTTTTCTATACCTTACGAATTTGCTAATATTAATTTAGAAATTATAATTTTAAAATTTAAAGTGATTAAAACAAAGAGCCATGAAATACTTATTGAACTACTACTATATGCCTGGTCCTGAGATCTTCTTGTTCTCCAAGAAGGTGATAAAACATCCAGGGACTGAAGAAGGAGCTAATCTAACATTTATGGGGAGGGGAGGGGAGGATTTTCCAGTTAGACATTTTTTCCTACACTTTAACTGGGAAGGTCAAAAATACATACGGGAGCAGGGGCTGCAAGGAATTTTGTGCTAAGTCAGCAGCAGAGACAAGTGTCCAATGCAGATTAAAACTGCATCTGTCTCGGCAGCAGCGTCCGTATCTCATTGGCCCAGAGTTATGAGAGTCGCCCTCGAAGGGCAGGAAAGGCAGCTGGGTGTCAGTGGAAGTGCTCAGACTCGAAAAACAGGTGATCATGCATTCTTTCAGCATGTGCAAAATATGCAACAAATCATTTACAAAATGCTTGCAGCTGTTTGGTAGGCTACACTGGCCAGCCACAGGTACTAATCTAAAGTCCAACCCCGCCCCACTCACACACGCGTGTGCCTGCACACACATACACAGACACACACACATACACATGGAGAGCTCTGGAAAGATCGAAGGATGCTGCAAAGCTTGGTCAGAATGTGTCTTTGCCACAGTATCTCCCTCTCCCCCAAAGGATGAAATTTCCCAGCAGCTGCTGTTGCGCAACAGGGTGGCATTTCACTTAGGAAAGAACAGGCAGGTACGCTGCAAAGTGCGAAGGTCTGGGATTCACAGTTGCATCTATCATTTGTCCTCCTCTAATCTTGAGAGGGGTGTGACTGCTGCTGGTGATTAGACATTCCTGCTTGAGATTAAAGCAAAGTTGAGCCCATTTGCCTCAAAAGGTAATGAACTAGATTAGGAGGTGTCGGGCTCAGGGGGCTGGGAGACATGAGGTGTGCTGTCTAAGGGGCGCAGGGTTTCTTTGGGGGGGGAATGGCCATGTTCTAAAATTGACTGTAGGGATAATTGCACAACTCTCTGAATATATTAAAAGCCACTGAATTGTACACCTTAAATGAGCAAATTATATGCTATGTGAATTACATCTCAATAAAGCTGTTAAGGAAAACAAAGATAAGCTCAGATATGAAAGCAACTCACTCAATTCCTTTTACAGCAATGGAGCTCGTAGTTATCTTAGGCACTGCTTTACCTGTATAAAGAACGGGAGTGACTAGGTGTTTCTTTCTTAGATAAAGACTCATATATTAGCAGTACTCTCCTTTGCAAAACATCCAGCATGTCTCTGCCAAAGGCACGTATCATGGTTCTCCAAAGGCTGCTACCTTTTCACTGACCTTTCTGCTTCTTCCGCACTTCTGGTCTCCTCTGAAATGACCTCGCCCATGACATTTGGAGCATCCTTCTCAGGAACCAAAGGTAAGGTGGATGGGCCGGGCCCAGAGCTCTTTCTGGCATAAGGTAAAAGAAGCAATAAATATTTAAAAAGGCATTTTTCTCCATGTCCTATTGAAAAGCCCATTTCCCAATTAAAGCTTTAAGTGTCTACTTCACCAAAATCTCTAGAAAAAATTAGCTTCAGGCAGCAAATGGCTTTGAGATGCTTTGGGATCATTTAGGTCTCTCTGCATAACTCTGCATAAATAAATCCAGATTCAAAAGCAGGTGTATTTGGACTCCAGAAAAACTTCTGATTGACCATAACCTATGACCTTATAGTACACTGCCAGCCTGTAAACATTTCATGCTTTGCGAACAGTTTCAGTTAGAAGAATTAAAAGAACACAAGGCAAGGCATAAGACACGTTAAACAGACAGCTCCCATGCCTCCAAACCATTTCTCACATTTTTCAGAATCACAGCACATCCAGAGATCATGAGCAGGTAAATTTAAACAATTAGATATGGAAAATTTACCTTCTTAAAACCACCCATCTCTTTGATTGACTTTTTAAAACCAAGTGGGAACCACTTTTGAGGCTGACCCCATATATCCCATAGGAATTTATTCTTTTAAGTACCTCTCGGCGTCGAGCGCTTCTGGATCCAGGCTTTGCAGCTTCAGGTCCCGAATTTCGTCAGGTTCTGGAGGTGAGGAGACACGCACCTTCCCATCCGCAGCAGGAGCGGGGAGCTCAGGCCCGGGCTGCTCCTCGGCCTGCGGGTGCCCGGCCGGGCTGTCCCCGCTCGGGGCGGCTGCAGCCTTCATCCTCAGAGCCCCTTCAGAGCAGCCTGGGTCCCCACGGCTTCCCGGCAGAGCCGAGGCACAAGCCGCAGCAGAGAACGTTCTCGTAGTACCTGCTTCAGGCAGGTCGTCAGACACACGTGCCCCGGTCTCAGCTGTGCTCCAAGTGACGTCACCCTCTGCTTGCCCAGCAGCTTCTGCTCCCAAGCCGGGCTCCAGGGGAGCCTCCGCCACTTCCCCAGCTGGTGGCTCCAGGGTGCTCTGGGTGCCCAGGGCGTTCTGTGTTTCCGAGATCCCAGCAGCACCTCCATGCCTCCTCTCGCCCCTAAGCGTGTCTAGGGTACAGGTCTCACTGATGGCCTCGGCCACAGTCGGAACATTCCCATGGGGAGAAGATGCTCTCTGGGCAGAGGTAGACACTGACATGTCACCCAGAGCCCCTGGGTGAGAAAAGCCCTGGGCACCATCTTCTCTGGGTTGACTGTCTGGGCTAGATGTTTCCTGGTGCTGTCTTCCAGAAGGAATTCTGTCGTCTTGAACTGCGTCCCCTTCTCCATGGCTCTGGGGAGCCACGGGCAAGTCAGCATCGGGGATCTCTGGAGAAGTCACCTGTGAAGACAGACCCGAAGCTGATTCCTGCCGGCCGCTTTCCTGCTGTGAGTGGGCCTGGCTCCCAAGCCCCGGCCAGCCTTCCCCAGCCCCCTCTGGCTTCTTGCTTTCTGTCAGCATCTGTGGAGGCCCACTCATTTCCTTCCCCACACTGGCACCTGGCAGGCTCTGCTCTGCAGCTGGCCATGCCGGCCCCGGCAGCTTTTCTGGAGCTGGATCCTGGGGACCCAGACGAGAAATCTCAGCCTCTACAGCCAGCTCTTGCTGCTTCTCCTTTGACTGTACCCAGAGTCCGGCAGGAGTGGTGGGGAGAGGGGCGATGGCCACTCCTTGAGTCCCATCTGGAAGTTTCTCTGGGCTTGGCGTGACGAGGTCCTTGCCCATCACACTCTTCCCGGCTCCTGCCTTTCCTCCCAGTGTGCTCTGGGGCCGATCGGCGGTCAGGGCTCCAAGCACAGACTTCTCAAAGATCTTGGTGATGTGCTCCCTGAAGTCAGGGAGCCCAGCGATCATACTGGTCTGCCTGGAGCTGGCGTCTACACCAGCTGATGCTCCCTTCCTGGGGTCCTTGGAAGGGTCTACCATCCTCTCCCCACTGCGCTCTCTCTCCCTTGCTGCATCACTTGCCGTGCTCTCCTCACTGGCAAGGTGTGCTGAAAGTTCACTGGGCTTGGCACTTGCCCCGGGAGCTCTTGACCCTTTCTGCTCCTCTGCGGTCTGCTTATCCTTGGTCAGAAGGGGCACCCTGTCCAGGTAGGGCACAGAGTCCACGGGTCCCTCAAAGGTCCCAGCTTTGGGGCTTCCGCTGCTGGCTGGCACGGCAGAGGTTTCCTCACCTGCAGCTCCTGGTTGCCAGAGGGAGGCAGGGGAGCCACACGGTACCTTCGTGGAGGAGGCATTTTCCAAGACAAGCAGGGGCTCCCGTGTGGGACAAGGGCTTTCACCAGGAGCTCTGAGGCCTTGAGGTGAAAGAGCTTTCATGCCACTGTCTTCTGCCCCTTTCCTGGCAGCGCCCTCCATATGCAGGTAAGGAGTTTCAGGAGCAGCCTCTTCTGGTGGCCTGGACGACAGGAGCCTCTTTGGGTCGGGGACAGCCTGGGCTGCAGAAATATCCACCACGCTCCTGGGAATCGCACCCAGCTCTCTGGCTGGCAGCAAGGCATCCTGGGAGCTGGCGGAGGGTTGCTCAGCTTGGCAGGGCTCAGCTAGGGCACAGGTAGAAGCTTCCTCCCCAGGGGAGGGGCGCTGGTCTGTTGGGAGGAAGCCACCACTCCGAGCAGCTTCTCCTGGCTCCCCTGGAGCCCGTTGTGTCCCCAGGTCTCCTCCGTCAGCCTTCCCACCAACCTCAGCAGTCCCACCACCTGCACCTTGATCCTCGGCTGATGGGACACTTTCAAGAAGCTTTTGGGCCTCTGCATCCGTGGCAGTGGGACGCTCCATTTCCTTCTCTGGGGCTAACCCTGATTGCCGCCTGCCCTCCTGTGTTTCACCACCGGCCTCACTCTCTGGGGCCTCCTGGGTGGGTGTGTCTCTGGGGCCGGCAGGTGCTGGAGCTGGTGGGCAGTGAGCTGCCTCCAGGAGAGCTACTGAATCAGGCCGACAAGGCGGGGCCCCCACTGTGCTCCCACTTGCCTTCTCTGTCTTACCCGAGTCCTGGAGCGGGGGCCAAGCGTCAGCTGCTTCCGAAATGCCTGCATCCCCGAGACATGCCTCTTCATGCTGGCCGCCAGCTTTCAGCCCATCAACCAGCTCCTGCTGGGACTTGTTTGGCCCCTGTCCAGCACAGCAACTCTCCTTTCTGCTCGAGCTACGTGCAAGAGCAGAGTCTTGCAAGGTGTCTGCTGCAGGAGGTGGGCCCCTGGACAGCTGACTGCCACTGCATTCTCCCTCTTGCCCATTCCCCCCTAGCGCAGACAACTCCGCTCTCTCTGGTGCTGACAACTCCGACTGCTCTGTCGTACGATTCTCCGGAACTGTGTGCCCGGGAGCTGAACTTGGAGCATCAGACAGACTGCCCTTGGGGAGCTCACTTTGAAGTTCTGATTCAGAAGCCTGTTCCTTTGCTCCGTGAGTGGGCAAGCTCACATCTTCCCGAGGTTCCACAGGTATGTGGGTTTGGGGAGAGTCTGCACCCAGGTTCTGAAACTCTGCATCACCTGGGGAAGTCTCTTTCTCGCTTTCGCACTGTTCGGACTTCTCCCTGAGCGTTTCAGAGATGGATGCTTCTGGGTCCGTTTGGGACTGCTGGAGACGGTTCTCAGAATACAGCGAGGGCCTCTCAGATGCAGCTACTCGTATCCCGCTGTCCCCCGGGCAGGACAGTTTCTCCTGCTGACCTTGCTCCGGGCCGAGGGTCGTGAGCCCACAGTCCACTGCCAAGTTCTCCTCCTCAGGGGGAGGTGGGCCATCGGTGTGGACTTCCTGTCCAGCTGCATCACACCCCAGCCCATGGGCGTGGGGCGGTGTCAGCAAGCCCTCCCCTTCACAGCTGCCGGGCCTCTGCGCGGATGGGTGGCTCCTCGTCTTTATTTCAGATTTGCCCTCCGCCTCCTGGGCTTTGGGGATGACCTCTGTAGCGGAAGTTGACAGGAAATCCGATTTCTCTGATTCTAAAGCAGGAAGAGGGTCCATTCTTCCCAATCCCCGCACATCCTGAAAGGTTTCAGGATACTTGGTCTGCAGTCCCGGCCCCTCCCGGACAGCTCCCTCGGGAAAAACGTGTTTACCGGCTCCATCCGGCCCAGAGGGTGGGATGGGATCCTGCTCGTGAAGCTGGTGCAGTGAAGCAGATGCATGGACCACTTGGGCTTCTTCCATCATCCCACAGGCCGCTGAGCTCCAAGCTGCATCTTCTGACGGAGAGCTGGGCCTGTCCACGTGCCCGGGGGCCCCCTCTCTGAGCGGCTGTGCTGAGGCCCTCCTGGGAAGGCTGCTGCTCTCCACATCGCCAGTTAGCTGTGAAGCCTCATCCTCTTCCACCTTTGGGTCAGGCTTGCAGCCGCAGGCTTCGGGTTGCTCTCCCTGAAGGTTCCCAGGATCTGCACCCTCAGGTGGCTCTGGGGCTGCTTCCTGGCCTCTAGGGTCGGCCCCAGGCAGTGTGATTTCCTTAGCCACAGCTGGACCTTCAGGGGCTTTGGCTTCATCCTTTGGCCCCAGTGACCTTCTGGCACTTTCATCTGATGCACCGGGAGGGGGAAGAGGCAGAACCCCTTGCTGGACCTCGTGGCTTTGCTCCCTCTTCCAGAGCTCTTCCCTCTCTTCCGGGGGTGAAGGAGCAGGAACCTCTCTGGGGCCTCCTTCTGGACCCTCTCCCTCTCCTGCGAGGTCTGACGCGTGCTTCTCCTGCCCTGCCAACCCTGCTTCTGCCTGCTCTTTAGCCAGGTCTGTAAGAACAGGCCTCGCAGCATCGGAAATCATCTCCCTGGGTTGCTCTGCAGCAGCAGAGGCCCGAGCAGCCAGCTGTGAAGTGAGGCTTGAAGCTGGATCCGTTTCCTCAGTCGCTGCGTGTGGGGCAGGCTCGGGGCTCACAAGCAAGCCCCCCTCGGGCTGGTCACCTGCTGTCACACAGACAGCTTGACGGGGCTTGGCTCCTCGCCTCCCTGTCTGCGAGTGACCCCGAGCATCCGGGGCATCCAGAGTCTCCTCCCAAGAGCCCTTGGCCCCCGGCGCCAGGGCAGGACCCGGTGACTCCCAGGGCAGCTCTGTGGGCGGCGGATGCGCTCCCATTTGCTGCGGGCAGCTTTCCCGGGCAGCGACCTTCGCTTCGGCTTCTTGGGCCGCCCCTGAACCACTCCCGCTGGGAGGGCAGGCCCTGAGGAATCCCGAGCCATCGGTGAAATCCTGAGGCGGTCCCTCCACTTGGCATTTAGGGGCTGGATCTTGTGGGGTCGGGTTCTCCGGTTTTGGGGGGGACTCTTCCAGGCCGGCTGAGCTCTCTTGGCCTGGTTGGGCTGCAGCAGGGGCCACAGGGGCTCCCCGCCCAGACTCTGGCAGGGCAAAGCCACCTGCAGCCTCTTTCCCTTGGGACTCAAAACCACCAGGCCAGCCATCCTCTCCACACAGCTGCACCTTCATCGGCTCTCGAGGAGCAGCTGGTGAAATTCCCGGCAACTGGTCAATGGAACTGGAAGAAGACAGTTTCTGCCCCTCGTCTTCCTTCGGTCCTCTCTCTCTTCCGGCGCTGGGGGCGATTGCAACCACCCTGGGCTGAGTAGAACTGTCCATCCCAGGGACAAAGGCTGCTGGGCCGTATCCTGGGGCATTTGGGGAAGGTTCCCTCTGGGGGTGTTGAGCCAGGGGACAATCTTCAGGTTCCGCTGCTGGGCTTGCCAAGCAACCTTCTGGGGCACCCTCGGCAAAGGGCACGGAGGCCAAGGGACTCCCCTGCTCCCAGGGTTCCGGTGGGCTGGGCAGTGGAGAATCTCCTTGGCCCTTGGCTTCCCGTGGGTGCTTCCTTGGCTCAGTCACCTCTGGGGACACGATGCAGGGATACGGGCTGGTAGCACCCTCAGAAGTGGAGCAGGAACCTCCGTGCCCGACGCTGCCAACAATGAAAACATTTATTGTTTTATCAGTTCTCATGGATGCCAAGGATAGAGCCACAGCCCAGGCAAAATCCCTCCATGCTTCTCCCCACTAAAGGCCACAACACACACCATCCTCGTGCATCTCGTTCCTCTCCATGAAGAGACCCCCCGCCCCAGTCCCACCCCTCCTGTAACCATGACATGTGCCCTCACTCTCTGCAAAAATTAGTGCAGCGGGCTTCCCTGGTGGCGCAGTGGTTGAGGGTCTGCCTGCCGGTGCAGGGGACGGGGGTTCGGGCCCTGGTCTGGGAGGATCCCGCATGCCGCGGAGCGGCTGGGCCCGTGTGCCACAACTGCTGAGCCTGCGCGTCTGGAGCCTGTGCTCCGCAGCAAGAGAGGCCGCGATAGTGAGTGAGAGGCCCGCGTGCCGCGATGAGGAGTGGCCCCCACTTGCCGCAACTAGAGAAAGCCCTCGTGCAGAAACGAAGACCCAACACAGCCATAAATAAATAAATAAAAATAAAAATAAAAAAAAAAAAAAAATTAGTGCAGAAAATCTCAAACATTCAATCTGAGGCTTTCCATGCTGGTCAGTAGTGAATCGGGAAATATGGAAACTAATTCATAATTGTCTACAATGCAGGAAACTCAGAACATTTTTAATAAATATAAACCATGATAGAGAATTCGGATGAGCTCTGTGTAGTTTACAAAGAGGTCCTGAACACTTCTGGGGATCCTTAGATGTTCAGGAAAAAGGCAAAAATGGGCAAAGCCATGCTTTGAAATAAAGAGCTATTCTTGACAAAAAGTTAACTTGATTCTTTACATTCAGCGGGTGGTACTGTGAGGCATAATCCAAAATCAATTCTATTTAGCTGTGGAATTTCTGCATATGACCTACATATAAAATTCATGGGAGCTGAATTACCTTCATACCCATATGTGTCTCACCTTGAACTTACTTTGCTGTACAATGTGTAAAGAAAAACTGTGAACATGCAGGAAACTTGGGGGAATACGGCTCAGAGTCATGGACTTGCTATAGATCATCAACTATCCAGTTATTGTAAAATAGCTTATCACATGCCATATTTAGACTGTGTTTCTCAATTCTATATAGTTTTAATTAGGTGTATTTTTTAAATTTAAAAGCAATATACAGCCAATACAAAATTTTGAAAATGTAGAAAAAATGCTTGCCACCTGAAGTGTTCTAGTGAATTTCCTTTTCTTCCTACACAACTCTTTAGGGGGTGCAATTTTTGTTATTTTTACATAGCTGTGATTCTATATACTTTTACGATCATATATCTTTCAGTGTCAAAAGAAATTGCTCAAGGCAAAGTGAACAGAAGTATGGTTTTTCTAAGGCTTTTACCATGTTCTTTGAAATTATTACAGGGAGGAAAATTTATGGCATCTTCTTGTAACTATTACATACACACATATTCACATATTCATAGACCCACGGTGTTTTGGATACGACCAGAGGAAAGATTCTATTCTACATGTCCACTACCAAAATCCTATCTTTCCATGCAGGGCAACGCATATACGTTCGTTTATGAGAGATGCATATAGTGGGAAGATGAAGTACATTTCTGTTCAAATTTAGAAATATGTGTTATGGACTGAATTGTGTCCATCTAAAAATCCATATGTTGAAGTCCTAATCTATAATGTGACTGTATTTGGACACGGGGCCTTTAAGGAGGTTAATTACGGTTAAGTGAGGTCATAAGAGGGAGGTCCTAATCCAGTAACACTGAAGTCCTTATAAGAAGAGGAAGGGACACCAGGAGTCGCTCACACAGACAAGAAGGCCGTGAGCGGATGCAGCAAGAAGGCGCCACCTGCAAGCCAAGAAGAAAGGTCTCACCAGGAACCAACCCTCCAGCCCCCTAACCTTGGAATTCCCTAACTGAAAAAATAAATTTCTGTCATTGAAGCCACCCAGTCTGTGGTCTTCTCTTATGGCAGTGTGAACAGACTAATACAATAGGTATATTGGGCATTTATTGTACTATCCTTTCAACATTTTTAAGGTTTCAAAATATCCAAAATGAAAAGCTGGGAAAATAATAATGGATGAAATTTATTGGACATCAGTGCTTTACATGGATTATCTCATTTAACCCTACCAATAGCCATGCAAAATGGATATTATCACTGCCATTTTGCAGATAAGAACCCTGAGAACAGAGAGGTTAAGCTTGAATCTGTTGGGCCATAATCTTCTTATTTACTCTATGCTGCCTCCAAAAATAAAAACTTCCATGGAGGGGGACAATGTTTGTGTCCCCAAAATTCAAATGTTGAAAACTAATCCCCAAGGTGATGGTATTAGGAGATGGGGTCTTTGGGAGGTGATTAGGTCATGAAGGTGAAGCCCCCATGAAGGGATTAGTGCCCTTATAAAAGAGACCCAAGAGAGTTTCCTTGCCCCTTCTGTCTTGTAAGGATGCAGAGAGGAGACGTCCATCTGTGAACTCAAAAATGGACCCTCACCAGACATGGAATCTGCTGGCACCTTGATGTTAGATTTCCAGCCTCCAGAACCACAAGAAATAAATGTCTGTCGTTAAGCCATCCAGTCCATGGTGTTTTTATAGCAGGCTGAACAAACTGAGACAGAGGGCGAAAGGCTCTTTACCTGGCTCCATTCCAGCCTCTTGCCAAGCCCCTCACCTATGAAATGTACATGACATCACATGACATCCTTGAAGGAGGTGTGTACACATGTCACCACACTAGTTGTCCTGATTTAATGCTTGTTCCTGCACATATGACATTGAAAATATTTCAGATGGACCCAAGAGAGTTGGCTACTATCTCAACCAGATTAGCATTTTCAGACCAAAAGCAAGGCTGACAAGAGCAAAGAAGAGAAAACTCAGAGGGTAAGTTATGTGAATCCCTCCAATCCTCACATGGTCATGAGGACAGACGTGCCCACGGAGAGCCCTGGCCCCATGCTGATTGACACGTGTGAAACCACCAGGTGTGCAGGTAACGTGCCTTGGCCTGGCCTCTGCAGAGCAGCATTTCTGGAAATCAATGGATTGTTCCAGAACCAGCAACTCTGCACTCTTGAATCTGGCCATTTTCCTTTTTTAAAAATTTTTTTTAAATTAATTTATTTATTTATGGCTGTGTTGGGTCCTCGTTTCTGTGTGAGGGCTTTCTCTAGTTGTGGCAAGCGGGGGCCACTCTTCATCGCGGTGCGCGGGCCTCTCACCACCGCGGCCTCTCTTGTTGCGGAGCACAGGCTCCAGACGCGCAGGCTCAGTAGTTGTGGCTCACGGGCCCAGCTGCTCTGCGGCATGTGGGATCTTCCCAGACCAGGGCTTGAACCCGTGTCCCCTGCATTGGCAGGCAGACTCTCAACCGCTGCGCCACCAGGGAAGCCCCCCATTTTCCTTTTAATAAGCACTTTACACTGAATTGTGTCCCAATCTTTAACTAGAGTGCCAAACGGTTTAGTAGCTAATGAGATCAATGGCGTGTAATTCATAAATGAAGTGCTCCTATTTATGTCTGCTTGTTCAAGAAGCGCAGAACACAGCCCCTCTGCGCTGGTAGCAAAACAAACAAAGCAGCTCTGTTGTCCTGTCTCTGACAGCAGCTGCTAGCTCAGGAGAGTGTGTGGCTTCCTTTCAGGCTGCCTGAAGTCAGGACCATCTGGGAACGAGATGACAAATTCACTCAATTTGGGCACCTTGAAAGCCTGCAGGTCCTTGGAGACAGCAACCAGGAACACATCTCCCAGAGTGTGAGCATATGACTCCATTCAAAATAAGGACCCAGCCTTGGTTTATTTCGCCTAAGCTGGGCACCAGCAATCTCTGTGATTGTCCATCAGAAGCCAATTGTTAAAACCAGATTAAAGCCACTCACCAGGAGCAGTTTTGCCCAAGGGCAGGAAAAATTCTAAGAACTCATCTGTGAGGGCTCTGCGTTAATTGAAGCTTCCATAATGTCCTTTTGTGCTTCAAGATTGAATCACAATGTGTAGGACGGAGGTTCAGCTCAGAATCCAAAGGCAAGCTCTTGTGGGCTGGGCAGCGTGTTCTCAATGGAAGGCTTTCAGCCCAAAGTGGGCGCAGCTTTTGAATCGAGGAGGGGAGGGCACAGCCTCCCCGGTGCAGACCAGACGTCCCCAGCCAACAAAGCGAGAGGCATGGGGTGCAGAGACTTGGGAGGAGGGGTGATTTGCTGCAGCGAAGGTCTAAGCAGAGGATGGAGATGCAGAAAATGTCCTCCCCACCGTCCTAGCTGGAGACCATCACATCCAGATGGGTTCCTAAATGAATAGCTCTGAAGACACACACTCAAGCCAAGTAGGAAAGCTTAAAAAGAGGAAGGAGGCTGGTGGAGGGAAACACAAGCATGCCCCTGCACTCCCAGGCTTTCAGGGAACCAGCAAAGCCATAAAGCAAAATCGTCAAGATGGAGAGTCGCCGCTGACTGAGCATTTACTAAGGCCAAGCCCGTGCTAAGCACTTCAGTTATGATTACATTTAATCCACACAGCAGCCAGGCAGAGTGGATGCCCCCCACTGCACAAATGAAGAAATATTCACAGAGGGGTTCAAGACCAGACCCGGGTCGCACGCGGAGCTCCCGTGGCAAAGCAAGATCAAGCCCCGCCTGGCTCCAGGACCCGGCTGCCTCCTGCTTCCCTGTACTTGCTGGCCTCGTCTCTCCTGGACCAATGCAGCAGCCTCTTCTCCCACCCACTCTGGCCCGTGCATTCTGTTCTCCAGGCTGCAGCCAGAGCAATGGCTTAGAAATGAAAGCCTGACCCTGTCACCCTCATGGGAAGACTCTACGGTGGTGGCTTCACTTTGCAATCAGCTGTGCCCCCAGCCTACCTTTCCGGCTTCGTCCCACACAGAGCTCCCCATCCCTGCATTTTCCTGGAGCTGGAGTCCTCCTGCTCCTCCCTGCATATCTCAGCCCGAATCTTCGCTTTTCAATGAAGCCTCCCTGGACTGGCCTCTGGGATCAGATCTCCTTCTACAGCCCTACATAGTGAGGGCACTAGTCACAGCTGCCATCAAAAAGGATGACCATTTCTCCCACTGTAGTATAATGGAGACTGGGTCTTGCCTCTTTTCAATATTGTATCTCCAGTGCTTGGCATACTGCAAACATTGAATATATGAATGCATGAGTAGATGGATGGATGGGTGAAGGGATGGATGGATGGTTGGGTGGATGATGGATGGAAGGATGGATGGGTGGATGGGCGAAGGGATGGACAGATGGATGGATGGATGGATGGACAAATACAACTAAATGCAAATCAAGGATTCTAAACATGCAGAAATGCTCCCAAATCCTGGTGTTTGACTTGAAGATTAGGAAAGTTCTTTTCTTCCATACAATCACAGCACTCTAGTGATCTGTTAGTCCAAACCTCTCATTTTACAGGAATGAGGAAACTGAGGCCCAGGAAAGGCAAAGTACTTTTGTTTTAATACCTCTGCCAAAGAAATGAGGTTAAGGCAGCACTACTCAACCACATGTCCCTTTGCGCACTGGTGGGTCTGATAAGTTAGGGGGTACACTGCAAGTGATCTGTTATTAATTATAAAGCACGGAAGTCTGCGAATGATTTGTAATTTTCATAAATTAGTCTAATTCAAAAGATGATAAGGTGTCCCCACAGAACATCGTCTCTGTTACTCATTTTGCATTCTGCTGCAGTTTCTGGAAAAGGAAGGCATGGGGCCGAGGGAGATCCAGCAAGTTAGACCACAGACCCTGGGGACAACCTGTCCTCAAACACGGCTAACGGCTGGGGCTGGGGTGAGGGCACGGGGGCTGTGGGCGCTCCTCAGCTTCTGCATCATGCCTTGGCCCACAAATTAGGGGCTTTTCTGACACTTCTGAGTTCTCTGAGAAGTCTGACACTTCCGCCCTATTCTCCACTCCCTTTGGGTCGTCGCCCCAGGAAGTGAGGCTTCTCTGATTGGTTAGATGGGGAAGGCAGCCCCCCCCCCCCCCGTAGGTCCAGTCTTCCCATGGGTGGGAGTTAAGGTGTTCAAGGTCACTGAGATGGGCTCACCCACAGTGCAGCCCCTCTCCCCGCTGCCTGCATGTAGCAAGCTCGCTGGGGCCAGCCCTCCCCGCCCTTCAGGGCAGCCTGCCCTCGCACACAGCCTGGCGCTGGTGGGAGCTGATTCCGGGCACAGTATGCCGAGCCCCTGGTTGGCTCTTCCTCCGGTCCAGCCTCGCCAGCGATCAAGCTGGCTTCCTTCTCCCTCTCTGACTCCGGCCATCTCCTTCACAATTGATTCAGAATCTGCTGTGACCACTGACCTTCAACACCCCCTGAGAGGAGTTCAGGGCGGAGGTCAGGAATGAGGCACTCTGTGCTCGGGGGAAAAACTGGCAGAACAGGGCTTCAGAGAGACGTTTTTCAGGAGGAGGTTTTACGGGCCCCGTGTCTTGCATCTCCTCATATCTAGAAAAGCACTAAAATCATGAACGGAGACACGCGCTCCTCGTGACTAGCAGCAACCTCCTGCTGAGACGTGTGCTTGGCTGCACGCACCCCCTTCACTGACGTCACATGTGACCCTGACCTTGCCCCCCGCCTCTTCGGAGCAGTTCCTCAGAGCTCTCTGAGAGGCTGTCTCCCGGGCTGTAGTCCTCATTTGGTCCCAAATAAAACTTCACCCACAACTCCCACGTTGTGCATTTTCTTTAAGTCAACAATGGGATGAATAAAAAATATATTTTTAACGGACGCCATAACTGCTCACTTAGGTTGAGTCCTGCACTGTGAGATGGATCGCCATTCCAGAACCTTCAGAGAAGGAATTTACATGCTGAGTGATCTGTGCAGAGCAAAGGACTCTCAAGTTAATAAGGATATGACAGCCGCCATGCTTTAACAACTATAACATGGTATTTCACGGAGAAAGGCTCCTCCTCAGAAACTTCTTTGCGGTCCGAGCAGATTAGGTCCAATCCACACTCACAGCCCTAACTCGTCCAAACAACGCTCCCTATATGGATGCCAGCGAGCCTGCTGACCTTGGCAGCCCTGTCAGACTCAGCTTTGTATTTTAAATCCAGTGTTAACTCTTTTCTGTGCTCCTTCTGCATTAGAAAAAAGAAAGACCACAATGCTTAAGCAATCCATGCAGTAAATGAAAGAAAATTATTCGTAGGTTCTAAAGAGTTATTGGAGAAAAGGGTGTGTGTGTGCTGGGGGTTGGATAAAACACCAAAGCATCCTTAGTATTCAGCCTGTACTTTGCCACATGAACTTTTATTTGACTTCAGGGTCAAGGTGTTGGTCCATTCATGAGACTTCATTAACCAGCATAATGAGGGGAGGGCACAGGCAAGTGAATTCCAAAGAAAATTCAAAAACTGTCCTCTAACCAGTCTTTTTCAGCAACCCTCATGTGGGTGTTGACCAAACTGTGTGGTTCCCAGCCTCAGTGCTGGGCTTGGAGTGTGACCCCCAAGCCTTCCCTGTAGCTGGAATGAACTCCGTGTCTCCTCCTTCTGTCTGTCTGTCACTGTATCTCAAATGTATGTAGATATTATCACAAGAAAACAGAAATTCATTTAAATGCATTTTTGGCATAATAATTACTTTTGATCATTTGGATGTTGCTTAATGATCAATTACCAAAAATAAAACTACAGTCCCATTAGAGGAGGCATCTGGGTTTTCTGTTTGTTTGTCTGTTTTTAATCTAATAAGATATTTATTGAAGAAGATAAGTAAGATGTGATCACAAAGTGAGATTTCCATAAATGTTATTCACAATAAGTAATCAAATGTCTTTAGTGTTGTATACAGGTAGTTTTTTTGTTTGTTTGTTTGGTTGGTTTTTTACATTTATATATATTCGTTTTCAGATTCTTTTCCATTATAGGTTATTATAAGATACTGAGTAGATTTCCCTGTGATATACAGTAGGTCCTTGTTGTTTCCTTACTTTATATATAGTAGTGTGTATATGTTAACCCCAAATTCCTAATTTATCCACCCTCCCCGCCCCCCAGTATCCTCTTTGGTAACCATAAATTTGTTTTCTAGAGGCATCTGCTTTTATTCACAATAAAGATTTTTAAAATACTAATAAGCACAAATCAAGGAACTGGGTAGAGGACTTCCCTGGAGGTCCAGTGGGTGAGACTGCACACTCCCAATGCTCCCATGTTCACTCCCAGGTCGGGGAACTAGATCCTGCACACATGCCACAACTAAGAGTCCGCATGCTGCAACTAAAAGATCTTGCGTGTTGCAACTAAGACCCGGTACAGGCTAAATAAATAAATAAAAATAAATTAAAAAAAAAAAAAAGGAATTGGGTAGAATGTTTAACTGAGAATATGAAGCTTTCCTGAATTGTAAATTAAATCCCACTAGTCATCCATGGAAAAACGCAAATGACAATTTTGCCCATGTGCTCGGATTATGGGGGTGTTTTTATTTTATTTTGACACCACAAGGGTATTTTGGACAAGAAATAGTGGGAAACATGTTTTTGTTATATTCCTTCTTGATAAGACTTCTAACATATATTAGAATAATTTTCCTCCCTTAGTCAACAAAGTGCGAAACAGAGAATACACTGGAATTTTCCCCTGATGACTGAAAAATCTTTCAGTGAATTTGGGCCACTCTCTGAAAAAGAAGATGTTACCAATGTCACCTACGTGAGACTGAGCTCAAAAATGTGACGAAGTGTCTCTTGTTAGAGCAAGTCCCACGGATGATCCACTTTGCTGAGATCTGTCTCTCTGTGATCCCACTGGTCTACATGGTGGTGTGGGTGGTGGTGATGAGTCAACATTAGTGGTGGCCAAGCTGGTTCAATGTCAAAGACATAAAGACCATCCTAGGCTCCTTCCCAGCTCTAACACAGCTGCAGTGACGCATTTGGGAAGATTAACTGCTGTCAAAGTTGGCATTTGAGGCTGTAAAAAGACACAAGAGACAGCAAGTGGCTGTGATACAAGCTGCTCTTGAAGAGAAAAGAGAAACAACTCTTGCCCCTAGCATCCTCTCTCTTACTATAAGTTTTTTTCTAGAAGGGTCTCCCCACCTCTCCCAAAATAAATGCCAGGTGTTTTTTGCTGCATTTCCATGTAAAGAAAAAAATTTGATACAGTGGTTTTTCAAAGTTTTCAGGGAGCCAGGGTTGGAAAATTTCATATAAAGAATTATTAACTAACAGGAGGTTGGGCTGATGGGGGATTGGCTTCTACAGGAGATGTGGGAAATGAAGGGCAGTGATCCCTGGAGATGGAAAGTAACAGAGTAAGCCCTGCTCTTGCCCCAGCTTAAGGCCTGGAGAAAGTGGCCCAGGGTGGGGGACCCCAGCTGGAGCCAGATAGTCTCCCTGACTTAAGGAGATGGAGCTGGGTGCTGGGGGGGTGACCATGGCATGTAAAGTTCCCAAGGCAGAGCATCAAGAAGTGAAAGCTGGGCAAAGAGAGAACTTGGTGTTGTACAAAACACTGATTGGCACATATATGTATGGAAACCACATGGGACTAGGTACAGACCATCTGAAAAGCTTACAGGGAAGAATCCTTAAAGCTAACACAGGGCTGGGAATAGTTCCCATTCCTACCAACCAGAGTGGAAAAGCTCATAATTCATGGGACGTCTGTTAGAGTACTAAGAAGGGTCTTGCCTCAGTAGTGGAGAAAATTAACCCTAGACTAAACGCTGCTCTGGTCTCACCTTAAAAGCAAACCCGAAAGGATTAAGCTGATCCAAATAACTGCATCCCAGAGCAAAGTTCAAGAATATTTATAGGAATACAAAAATATCCAGAATCTGAAAGCTTAAAGTCCACAGTGCCTGGCATTCAAAGAAGCAGGAAAATAGACCCAGACTGAAAAGAAAACTCAATTAATCAAAGTTAACCCAGAAATTGTGCAGATAACAGAATTAGTACACAAGAACTTTTTAAAAAGTAATATAACTGTATTCCATACGTTCAGGAGGCTAGAGGAAGGATTGAGCATGATAAGTATAGACATGCAAGATATAAAAAAGACAAAATCAAACTTCTAGAGATGAAAACTTCAATGCCTGAAATGAAAAACACACTGGGAGGGATTAATAACAGATTAGTCATTACAGAGAAAAAGATTAGTGAACTTGAAGACATAGCAGTAGAAACTCCCCAAAATGAAACACAAAGAGAAAAAGACTTAAAAAAAAAAAAGAACAGAACATCAGTGAGCTGTCAGACAACTTCAAGCAGCTGAACGTATGTGCAATCAGAGTCCCCAAAGGGGGCAGAGACATTAAAAACAACAGTTGAAGAAATAATGGTTGCAAAATTTCCAACTATGATGCAAACTGTAAACCCACAAATCCAAGAATCTGACTTCTAGCACAGGAAACAAGAAGAAACTTACACCAAGGCATATCATAACCAAATTGCTTAAAACCAGTGAAAAAGTTAAAAACATTAAAATCAGCTGGAGGAAAAAAAAGACAGAAGAACAAACTTAAGGATGACATCAGATTTTGGAAACAATGCAAGCTAGAATACAGTGGGATAGCTTTAAAGCAATAAAAGAAAAAAAAAACTGTCCAACTAAGGACTATTTGCACAGTGAAAATATCTTTCTAAAACACAGATGAAATAAAGATTTCTTTTCAGGGACTTCCCTGGTGGCGCAGTTAAGAATCCGCCTGCCAACGCAGGGGCCACGGGTTTAAGCCCTGGTCCGGGAAGATCCCACATGCTGTGGAGCAACTAAGCCTGTGCACCACAACTACTGAAGCCCGTGAGCCTAGAGCCCGTGCTCAGCAACAAGAGAAGCACTGCAATGAGAAGCCTGTGCACCGCAACGAAGAGCAGCCCCCACTCGCCGCAACTAGAGAAAGCCCGTGCACAGCAATAAGACCCAGTGCAGTCAAAAATAAATAAATAAATAAATTTATGTTTTAAAAAAAAGATTATTTTTCAGACATGCAAAAGCTAAAAGAATTCATCACCAGCAGAGCAGTATTTCAAGAAATATTGAAGACAGTCCCTCAAACCAACAGAAAATAATACCAGATGGCCGTCAGGATCTATATAAAAGAATAAAGAGCACCAGAAATGGTAACTATGCAGGTAAATATAAAGTCATTTTTCCTTACTAGTTAAATCTCTTTTAGAAGATAATTGGCTATGTAAAGCAAAAATAACATATACTGTGGGATTTGTAACATGTAGTAGTAAAATGTATGTCCGCAATAGCACAAAGGCCAAAAGTGGAGAAATGGAAGTATACTGTGCAAGATTCTTTTAATATACATGAAGTGGTACAATATCACTTGACAGTAGATTGTGATACTTCAAAGATATATACTATAGATCCTAAAGCAACCACTTAAAATAGCACAAATAATTGTAACTAATAAGTCAAAAGGGAGGTAAAGTAGAATCATAAAACTAAATTATTTTTAAAAAGGAGAAAAAGGAGGGAAAAAGGAACAAAAAAATAGATGTACAGAGAAACCAACAGGACCGTAGATTTAAACCAACTATATTAATAATCACATTAAATGTAAATGTTATAAATACTGCAGTCAACATGCAGAGGTATTCAGAATGGATTAAAAAATCAAGATCCAACTATATGCTTCCTACAAAAAAGGCACCTCGAACTTTGCTTAACAAGCACAAATAGGTTAAAGGTAAAAAAATGAGGGGAAAAAAGATATACCATGAAAATACTAATCAAAAGAAAGCTGTTGTGTCTATATTGCATCAGACAAAGTCAATTTTAGAGCAAAAAATATTACCAGGCATAAAGAAGATCATCATAATGATAAAATGTTCACTTCATCAAGAGGATGTAACCATTCTGAAAGTTTATCTAACAACAGAGCTTCAAAATACATAATGTGGGCTTCCCTGGTGGCTCAGTGGTTAAGAATCTGCCTACCATTGCAGGGGACACGGGTTCAAGCCCTGGTCTGGGAAGATCCCACATGCCTCAGAGCAACTAAGCCCGTGTGCTACAACTACTGAGCCTGTGCTCTAGAGCCTGCGAGCCACAACTACTGAGCCCTCATGCCACAACTACTGAAGCCCAGGCGCCTAGAGCCCGTGCTCCACAACAAGAGAAGCCACCATAATGAGAAGCCTGTGCACCACAATGAAGAATAGCCCCCGCTCGCCGCAACTAGAGAAAGCCCCCGCGCAGCAACGAAGACCCAACTCAGCCAAAAATGAATAAATTAATTAAAAAAAAATATTTTTATAAAACACAAAAACTGATAAAAGCAGAAGTGGACAAATCTACAACTATAACCTAATAGTTCCATACCCTTTTCTCAATAATTTATTCAACAAGTAGATAGAAAATCAGTACAGATATAGAAGACTGGAACTACACTATCAACCAACCTGACCTAATTGACATTTATTAAACACTATTCGATAGTGGCAGAATTACATTCTTTTCAATTGCAAATGAAACATTTATAAGACAGACCATATTCTACACATTAAAAAAAACTCAATAAATTTTAAAATATTAAATTATTCAGAGTGCATTATCTGGCTACAATAGAATTAAATTAGAAATCAATAAGAGAAAGATATCTGGAAAATCCTCAACTATTTCGAAATTAAATAATACACTTCTAAATAGCCTGTGAGTCAAAGAACAAATTAAACGGGTAATTAGAAAGTATTTGAACAAAATGAAAATGAAAACACAAATATCAAAATGTGTCACATGCAGTTAAAGCAACATTTAGAGTGACTTTTAATGCCCTAAAATACCTATATTAAAAAAGAAGGACTCAAATAAATGACCTCAACTTCTACCTTAAGAAACTACAGAAACACTGGTTACACAACAATGTGTGATACTTAACACCACTGAACTGTACTTAAAATTGGTTAAGATGGTAAATTGTATGCTTTGCCTTTTTAAACCCAATAAAAAATAATTTAAAAAAACAAGTAGCAGTGTTGATTAAAAGAAACCAAATACCGAAGTATACCTACCGTTCAATACCATTTGTATGAAATTCAAGAACTAGCAAGACTAATCAGTGGTGGTAGAAGTCAGAATAGTTGTTATTCTGGGGCAGAGGTACAGACTGGGAAGTGACATGAGAGAATGTTCTGGGGTAATGGAAATAGATCTGGGCATGATTACACAGGGGTATAGGCATGTAAACATTCAACAAGCTCAGATTTATAAGCTTATGTACGTATTTTATACCAATTAAAAAAAGGTAATAGAAAAAAAAAACAACTATGAAGATAGTTAAAAGACTCATGGTTGCCCCTGGAGAGAAGGAGGGAGGGATGAATAGGTGGAACAGGGGAGATTTTTAAGGCAGTGAAACTATGCTGTATGATATTGTAATGGTGGATACATGACATTATGCATTTTTCAAACCCATAGAATGTACAATACGATGAGTGAACCTTAATGTACAGTATAGATTTTAGTTAATAATGTATCGATACATTAATTGTAACGAATGTACCACACTAATGCAAATCTTAATAATAGGGGAAACTACTGTACAGAGGAGGGAGAGATTTTGGGAGCTCTCTGTACTAAGTTTTTCTGTAAAACCGCTCTAAAAATAGTTCATTAATTATTTAAATATATTATATAGTTATATTTATACAAATAAGTTATTTAAATATGTTTTTTGTATTTAAATATATAAAAATATATGTATATATGCACAGAGCTATCACAATCAATAAAGAACTAGAAAAAATAGAAAAGCCTGAGGGAAACACACTAATATTTTAAAAACAGTTGTCTGTAGATGGTGGGAGTATCAGTGACTTTTTCCCCCTCTACTTTCTACTTTTCTCTATTTTCCAAGCACTGTCTCTGAATGGAACAATGCTCCTCTTCTCTGTTTCTTAAAGGTTCTGTTGAAACCAGATGAGCAGAAAGCAGACACACACCTAATTCAGCACATGACCTTCTTTTCCAGCCAGTGTCAAAAGTCAGGGAGCTCCTCCTTTTCTCCCTCCCTCCCACTCTCCTCTCCGTGTTTACTTCCTGCCAGAGATAAATAATGAGTGAGAAGCAGGACAGGCTGGTGGAAGCTGCAACCAGCCCTGCCTGACACACCCTGCCTTGGCAGGAGCCTGTGACTAGAACCCGGACTTCACAAAGCTTTGTTTGGAAGGAACAGCATCTACTGCTTAGGAAACATGGGGCCCAGTCATGAAGCGCTGGCCCCGGCCACTGCTCATAAAACCGATCAGATCTTTTTGCTTTTTCTTTTTTCTGGATCTGAGAACTGACCTTCTTTATAGGGAAATTAAACTTTGAAAACAGACTGGGGTTTGCTTTCCAATTATGGAGACCACAAGGCAAATCTTTTCAGGCACCTGTAAGAACTCAGCGTAATGGCTACAGGCCTGGGCTTTGGGTGGCATCAAACCAAGTTGGATTCTAGTCCTCACCATGCCACGTTTTGTCTGTGTGACCTGGGGCTGGTTCCTTAACCTCCCAGAACCTCAGTTTCCTTATATAGCCCCTCAGGTCATCTGCATTCATCCACACAGAGCTGCTGGATGAGATATGTGTTTCAGCCCTGAGTCCAATGCCCAGCATGCAATGGACTTAGTTTGAAAATAACTGATAAGGGAAAAGAATCTGAAAAAGAACATATGTATTCTGAATATATATATATTCTGAGTCACTTTGCTGTACACCTGAAACTAACACAACATTGTAAATCAACTACACTTCAACAAAAAAATAAAATAAAAATAAAAATAATTTTTTAAAAAAAGTCAGTACCTTTATAAATTAAAAAAGAAAAGAAAAGAAAAGAAAATGACTATGGGAGGCAAGGTATAAGAAACATCCTTACCTTTCATTTGGAGCCCATTATTTCTTTTTTTTCCAAACCATTTTTCTACCCTTCCCTAGGTGTTCCCTACCCAAACACCAAGGATTTTTTGTTCTAAGTAAGTTTGTAGTTTTGAAAGATCCAAGAGGTTGAGCTTAATGAATGTGCTACATCTCCTATTTTCCACATTTAAAGAAGTTCTGAAATTTAAGAGGCTAGTAAGTGTAGTCCTTCCTAAATTCTGTTTCCTATAGATCTATAATAATTATACCTCTTCCTTCTGCCTGGGACCACCTTCTTTCCCCACAATCCCCTACTTCTACTCAGTTTTGAAGCCCCAGCTGCAAGGCCATCTCCTCTGGAGGAAGCTCCTTCTTTCCTCAGCGAGTCTGGCCTCTCTCCTGTCCCTGTGCTCCCACAGAGGCTGCCTATAGCATTTAGCTTCTTCTAGAATTATTCACCTACATGTCTTTCTCTACAACTGGACCAACATGTCCTGTTCATCTTTGTACCTCTGGCCTCAAGCCCAGAGCGAGCCCTGTGGTGAGCTGTGGGTCCCCATGTTTGTTAAATGGACTAAGAAACCTGTCCCTCCTCCAAGGAAATTCAGGCGTTTAAGGTGTTGGGTGTTAAGATTCTGCACCAAAAATTCTGATCTGTGGGTATTTTTTCCCCACACCAACAAGCAATTCTCCAATACTAGCTGGGAGTCCTACAATTCAGCTCCATTCTGACATGACCTGGAGGTACCTTACATAGCATCAGACCCCACAGGCTAAGGGCTCCGTCCCACAGGACTGCCCCCGCCACCCCAATAAGTCCAGATTGTTACCTGCGCTTCTGACCAACTGGCTATAAATCAGAGGTTCCCATGACCCCCTCCTCGGGTTTAATTAATTTGCTAGAGTGGTTCACAGAACTCAGAGAAACATTTCACTTCCTAGATCACCAGTTTATTACAAAAGGATATAACTCAGGAACAGCCCAATGGAGGAGATGCATAAAGCAAGGTATGGGGAGAGGGTGACGAGCCTCTGTGCCCTCTGGGCTTACCACTCTCTTTGAATCCATGTGTCCACCAACCCAGAGGCCCTCTGAACCCTGTCTTTTTGGGGTTTTAAGGAGGCTTCATTACATAGGCATGACTGATTAAAATCATTGGCCACTGGTGATCAATTCAACCTCCAGCCCCTCTCCACACACCTCCACCCAGAGGTCAGGGAGGTAGGACTGAAAGTTCCAACCCTCCAATCACAGGGTTGGTTCCCCTGGCAACCAGCCCCCATTTTTAAGTGCTTTCCAAAAGTCACATCATTAGCATAACAGAAGACACCTTTATTGCTCTCATCACTTAGGAAATTCCCAAGGCTTTAGGAGCTCAGTGCCAGGACTGGGATGAAGACCAAATACACGTTCCTTATTATAAATCACAATATCACTGGTATATAGCAGGAAATGAGCTATCCCTGAAGCACACAGGAGAACCCTGCTTTTCTCTCAAAGATGGCGGGCCATCCTACGTTTCCCCCAGTTTGAGACAGGGTTTGTGATGGTCACCATGTCATCTTGCCAGATTGGTACCTGGTAGCAACAGGATTTCCTCCTGGACACCGGGTCTGTGACTTATGGAACTCAGCAGATAGACCTGTTCAGGCCAGTTTTTCATATCTCAGCAAATGGCCCCCTTTACCCAATTGCTCAAGCCCAGACTTTGGGAGTCTTCCTTGATTCTTCTCTCCCTCCTTCTATATCCCATCCATCCGCAAGTTCTGGCATCTCTAGCTCCAAAATATCCAAAATATTCAAAGCTGCATATGTTTCTCCATCTCCACTGTTATCACCTTAGTCCTTGCATCATCAGTGGGCCAGTATCATCCCCAGAGGGGAGAAAATTGGCTCTCAGGAGGCAGAAAAAGAAAATCATAGATATCACAATGGTTTGTGGCCCTCCAAAGACCACAGTACATAAACATATGCACTATATCTATGGTACTGCAATTTCTTGGGGAGGGGAAGGCAATTTGGAATAAAATATCTACAAAGGTTCCCGTGGGAGGGCAGGGAAAGGAAGGTAATGAAAACAAGGTTGGGCATCCCTGCCTTAGTTCCAGGCACCCCTTCATCTTTCAGGGACCTGCAGTGACCTCTCCTCTGACCTCCTGGCCTCCAGTCTTGCTCCCTTGCATTCTCCATACAGCAGCCAGAGGTCCTGTTGAAACACATATCGGTTCACGTCGCCTAAATCTGGGTGTCGTACCATGGGCAGCCCTCAAGGCCCCGGTCTGGCTGATCTGACCCCTGCCCACCTCTCACTCGCTCATCAGTCTCCTCCTGTTTCTCTAACACACTAAATTCATTCCTCCCTCACGTCCTTTGCACCGCCCGTCCCTCTACCGGCATCTTCCCATGCCTGCCTCCTTTTTGTCATTCCAGACTTAGTTCAAATATCACTCCCTTTCTTGACCATCTAATCCAATGGTTCTCAAACCTTAGGGTGTAACGGAACACCTGGAGGGCTCACCCCAGAGTCTGGGGAAGGGCCCAAGACTTAGCATTTCTATCAAGTTCCCGTTTGGTGCTCAGCCTGCAGATCTGGGAACCCCACTTTGAGAACCACTGATCTAATCCAAACTAGTCACTCCCTTCTCTGTTCCTGTCAATCACAACACCAAGCTGGTGTCTTTCAGAGCCGTGACATTACCTGAAAGTGTCTGTCTTCCTTCTGCTCCATGTCTGACTTCCTCACTACAACCTACTTACCAACTGGAGCAGAAGCCCCAGGGCTTCTAGTGTTATTGGCTGTGTCCCCAGTGCCTCGCACAATGGATTCCCAATAGATTTTTATTGAAAGAAAAACATAGATGAGAGAAAGGGAGGGGGCAGGAGTTTAACGTATGCTAATTATCCCTGATTTCTGAGCCTTCACTATAAACTTCACAGACAAGCAAACAAAAGGTAGCTATGGTTATTGGCCTGAGGGTAAACCCTGGGTCAGTGTTTCCCACACTTTATCATGAGAGTCACATGGTCTTCTTCTTAAAAACAGATTTTGTGGTCTCACCCCAAATCTACTGGATCAGACTCTTCAAAGGAGGGGTCAGGAAATGGGGTATTTTAACACGTGATAAGGTGAACCTGGCAGTCGATCACTATTCACAAATGTCCCTGCTGGAAAGAATCACCCAGGGTGTTTATTAACAACATAGATTCCTTGGCTCCACATCTAGTGATTCTGATTCAGAAGGACTAGGAAGGGGCCTAAGAATTTATATAGTTAACGGACATCTGGGTAAATCTTATGATCTAGGAAGTGTGGAAAACACTGTCCCATATGATTTCATTTACCATCCTTCACCCCAACCCTGATCTGCTCCTGAGTTCTTAAATATAGTTTTAAGGTCACACACACACACACACACACACACACACACACAGCAGCACTGGAATGAGCCAACTATCTGAGAATAACTTGTGTAAATAATTGAAACCTCCATGAGGATATCATAGCATTTGGGGCCATAATGCTCCCTCATCATGCCATTAAACTGTCACTCCTCCCCATGCCAGGGGTCAGCTTACATAAAGACCATACCAGCAGGGTTCCCAGTAAGCTTGATGGTCTTTCCTTCAATGTGCCTAAAATTGATCACAGTTTCCCTATAGCAGCTCTCACTTTGGACGCCCCAGTTTCTAATGTTGGACCTTTCTTTTGGGTTCTTGGTCCAGAACCTTAGCATCTTCTTAGACTCCACCTCCTCTGCCTGCACCCAGGCCATCTCCAGGTTCTGTAGGTTTGAAACTGAGGAGGACCCTGTGGGCCCTTCCAAGGTACAAGCCCTTCCCTTGCCCCCGCTTCTTGTTTGACCTTCCCTGAGTTCCAAAGAGCAGACTCAAGCAGTTAATGATTAGGACAACAGAGTCACAGGACAACTGGTTCCTCCTAAAGGGATATAAATAACAATATCCTGGTGGAGGTTGGTGACTACCTGCTAACCACAAGCATGTAGACCCCAGACTGATTGGAACCAGAAGGTTGATGTTTGAGATTCCACAAACATCACCCTGTTACCTCACCACCAACCAATGAAAAAAATGTTCATGAGCTGATCAGACACCCTGCAACCCTTACCCCTAATATTGTCTTTAAAAACCCTTCTCTGAAAGCCATCAGGGAGTTTAGAGCTTTTGAGCATTAGCTGCCTGTTCTCCTTACTTGGTGCCCTGCAACAAACACTGTACTTTCCTTCACCACAACCCAGTGTCAGTAGATTGGCTTTGCTGCACGTGGGCAAGCGGACCAGAGTCCAGTTCAGTAACAGGTTCTACCTTGGGGTGATTTCCCAGCCACCATCCTTCTACTACAAGAGCATCCCTTACTGTCCTTCCAGCCTACCTGCTCCAGTGCATTAATCCAGGCTCTAAGTTCCCGCATAAACCCTTGTTTAAATACAAACCAACCAACCACATAGCACTTCCCCAGCTTCCCGTTACCTGCAGGATAAAATCTCAGTCCCTTCCCTGACGTCCAAGTTCTCAACCTGGCCTCACTTCTCCAACCTTGTTTTTAGTGAACATCCACCACCAGGTCTGGGCTCACTTCCTGCTCTGCTCCAGAGAGGTCCAATTCAGGAATTCTGCCCCTACCTGGAAAGGCCTCTACAGCCATCCCCTTTGGTTCAAGTCCCCGCCCCCAGGAGACTCTCCTGTCTCACCCAGCCCTCGGAGGAGGTGTCTTCCTCTGGACCCCAGCAGCACGGAGCCACGGCACGCACACAGCTCTCTGGCATAATGCAGTGCTTCTCAAGCGTGGTCCCTGGACCAGCAGCATCAGTGTCACCTGGGAACCCATCAGAAATTCTCGTTCTCAGGCCTGGCCCCGGACCTACCAAATCAGCATCTCTAGAGGATGGGTCCAGCGACCTGGGTATTAACCAGCCTTGCAGGTGATCCTGATGCCTGCTCACCTCTGACAGCCAGTGGAGAACAGTTAAGACTCTTGGCTGTTGAGTTTCCACTCCTCCTTCAGTGACAAGGGTGCCAGAAATTCACCCACGAATCACTTAGGGTCACTCCCTGAGAAAGGTCTGTCATCTCTGAAATATTGCCTGGCACCCTCCTTGAGAGAATGAGCAAGTATGATATTGAAGCACAGGAAATGGCCACTATCCAACATTTTTTTAACTTACAAAAACAGTAATTTCCTCTGGTGCAACCTAATGGCTTCATTATCTGGGGAAAGGTTGTATGATAAGATCCATTTTGTTTTGAGGGTTTAAAAGGCAAGGGCAGCAGCAGCATAGCACAGGGACATCAGCTCGGTGCTTTGTGATGACCTAGAGGGGTGGGATAGGGAGCATGGGAGGGAGGCTCAAGAGGGAGGAGATGTGGGGACACATGCATGCATATGGCTGATTCACTTTGGTGTACAACAGAAACTAACACAGTAATGTGAAGCAATTATAGTCCAATAAAGATCTATTGAAAAAAAAAAAAAAAGGCAAGGGCTGTTGGTATCCAAGGAGGGAAAGGCTCCGGGAGACTGGACAGTGGAGCTGGAACCAGTCCAGTCGCAAGTTTCCAGGGCAGCTGTGCTCGAGGGTGGGCATTGCTGAGCAGTAAGAGGTGCAAACTCGGGTGAAGCTTGTCAGAGGAGGGCGGGATCATCCTGTCGCAGGAGCCCAGGGACTTGCGCAGGGTGGGGCACCTGGAAGGCGGGGCGCCTGGGAGGCACTGCCCAGCCTCTGCACGGGTTTGGCCAATGCAGGGCTAAGTTACAACAGCGACACCGTGTGGCAACTGGAAAGCAAAGCAGCTAAACTGAGGGGACTCCCTACTGGATGAAGAGCTAACCTCTTTGGGGATGTGTGAAGCCTGTTCTTGTGTATTCAGAGGGAAGAGGAGCTTCCAGGGGGAAACAATGGACTTTTTATACCACGAGGGCTTTGACGGCATAGTGCTCCAAGCCTCGGTTTCCTCCTCTGGAGAGGAGAGATCACACCTGCGCAGAGGGACAATCTTTGGCAGTATTAACATGTGCCTTTCTCCCTATATTCTTCCCTTGCCTCCTGGTCCAGCAGGCCCACTGCAGGCCTTTCTGTGTTTTCTCTCTGGAGCTTTTCCAAGTAGAAAACAGAAACAGTTTGAGGGCAATGGGTCTTTCCATCTTTTGTAAAAATCTGTAGTACGTCCTTTGAAGAGAAAATGCTGGCTTTCCGTTGAGGCAAAAGGAGACCGCAAGTGCATGTTAGGATGATGAGAAGAGAGCATGGAAAGGTCCTAGGAAGTAGGGAATGTCCGCGACTCCCTCCCTGCTTCCTGAGCGTGTCCTCAGGCTCACGGGGGAGATGATCCCAGAGGGCTGAAGGGAATGCCCGTGGGCTCCCAGCCTCACCAAAGACCCCCATGTGCCAAGTGTATCGTGAAAGCAGCACAGTCATAGGGCCGGAGAGACAGTGTGGACTGAGACGTGGACATCTCAGTGGTGATGGGGTGAGGAGGGGACGGATGATGGCCTCCATACACCAGGTCAGGAGAGGGGTTCCCAAGGATGGCTGACATGGGCATTCTCGCCAGCCTGGCCAAGTAAGGACTAAGAATCAGAAATGAATTGATTTAAAGAAAATAAAATTTTATTTTGCAGGCATAGAACATTTGGCATAGTTTCTAGTGCCCGTCTGCAAAATAAACGTTAAGTCCTAGTCAAATGCTATCATTGTTGTGGATGCCAAGGGTGGCGTGCCCCACTGAAATAGCACACAGGGGACCCCATGCTCGCTCTCTCTTCCTGTAAACATCCTGACTCCTCGGCCTCCCCTTGCTAGTTTCTGAGTCAGTTAGTGCAGGGCCTTGCACAATCGACATGGGCACATTTATGGAGGAGAATCATGTTTTTAACTGTGAACAGGAAGTTGCTCTTTTGAACTTGCTCTGAGAAGGCACCTCATGTGCTATTTGCATGCCAATGAGAGACAATTCTTCTTCAAGGGAAAGATAACTGATTAAAGCTGAGGAACAAGAAACGAAAGACTTTTGAGCTGCTGTTACTCCCCAGGCCAGCTGGGACACCGGCCCCAAGGAATTCCCAAACCTCTCCAGGAACCCCAGAACCTCACAAGGATGGGGATGGAAGAGCTGGACCTTGGGTCTCAGCCAGCAGCGACTTTGCTTGTGTAGGATTCCAGATCATTAGATTCATGATCACCAGGAGCCAGTTTAGACTGTCATCCGGTCTAGTTAGAGCCAAATATTAAACCCTTTGTCCTGCTACCCTGATAGAAAAGTCCATGAAGGCGGAACAGCCATGGGGTTCTGGGAGGGAAAGGAGGCCCCCATTTTACAAAGAATTGAGATCAAAGGTGCCATTCAAGGCATAGTCTGTGCCTCTCTCCACAAAAAAAATCCTCTGCCCCACAGGATCAGCATTGACCTAAAGAAATCCAATGTTCATGCTAAGAGATTCAAAGTGCCTCTCCTCTGGAAACCGCATAACTGAAGCCCCCCCAGAAAATGACACCAGCCCGTGTGGAAATTCCTGCCACCAGGGGCCGCTCTTACTCACCCATGACCCTCAAAGCAAAAAATATTGCTTAACCCTTGACGTGAAAAGTGATTGCAAAGCGTTTGAGACCTGAAGTCAGTGATGGGGGATTTGGGGGGCGGGATGTGTACCACTCAATTTTGCATTTTTGCTCCTTGAAGCTTTTGTTCATTTGTTCCTTTAAGGCCTGTAACTACAGCCTCCCAGAAGCTGGGCTTCAATTTATTTGTTCAGAAGGGTTTTTCTAACCGGATCATGTGCTGAACCCACAGGCAATTATTAATTGCCACCAGTGTTCCTGACCAGTGTCCGTTCTGGGGACAGAGTGTTCACATCTGCTCACCCTCTGCTTGTGACTGACCCCAAAACTGTGGGTGCTGAACACTACGTGGGGAGAGTCGATTGGATTCCTTCCCAATAGCCCTGGCGGGGAAATCAGGACCTGACTGCGGGTCAAAACGAGGGACTACTGACCAGTGGGCCGCACCTGCACTGGCCACGTTCCACTGTGGCAGTGTGGCCTTGTTGGTTTCTGAAATTCACACACCAGTCTCCCTGAGACTCAGTGGTTGTTCTCTGAGTCCTCTGTCTCATCCTCCGGTGCCCACCTCGGCTTCCGTGCTAGCATACAGACCCCAACTTAGCCACAGATTAGTCACCCCTGTTAAGCCCCTTGGCAGCCTTGATCTTGTTTATTGTAAGTTCTGACAATGAGGATAAAAGACCTGGCGTGCTGTGGAATGGAAGCCTATCATTACTAATTTCATCCCTGGGCAGGAAAACATTAATTTTCCAATCATGCATCTAGGCAATCACAAAGAGGTCTAGGAACCAGAGCTTGGAGCATCTCACCACCGAGGACCGCATCATGGATTTTAGGGTAAATTTTCCAAAGTAAATAGAGCAAAACAAACTCTGAGCAGGCAGAGAGCTGGCCATGCCTTGGGCTGGATCAGTCCTCCAGACCTGGTCCTACCTGGGCAGATCTCCGCGGTCATTGCTTCTGGGCTTCTCCTCCGGCTTCCTTTCTGCACTCTGACTGTTCCCAGGTTGTTCCACGGATCCTTGACTCCGAGCCAAAGAAGTCCTCTGAGCGACAAGAAGGAGAAATTGGAAAGGAAATCAAACAAGCGTCTTTGAAAACACAGAGACTTTATCAATGGGCCACTGACCACAACATTCCAAGGGCCAGGTTTTTGGTTTGCTTTACCGTCCATCTGAGCACCAACTCTGTGCCAGGTGCTGAGCAAGGCTTTGGGGATACACGGTGGGCAAAGCGACCGTGGCCCCTGCTCCCACCCGATGGAGGAGAAACACAGTAAACCAGAGATTTCCAGCTGAGTAGGTTGACTATTTTAGTAAGAAACTGAGACTAGGATACACATTATACTTTGGGGGTCATCTGCTCCCTGGAGAAAGTGGGATATCGAATCTGAGATCTTAAAGTGTCTCGCCTGGGGCACTGCCTAGATGAAAACACACTTCCTCCCTCTGCCCCATGGTTCTGCACACCAGAATTCAGCTGGAAACCTGAAAAAAAAAAAAATGAAGGAAGAAAATGAGGGACCCTGGGAACCTTAGGGCCCCTCACTGCGGTCCTGACCATTCTGAGAGTTGGTCATCTTTTCTTAAACCCCCGCAATAAGCTCGTCTGCTGTTCAGTTGATTTTTTTAAACCAAGATGCAAACATTTAGAGCACAGTCAAAACTTCAAATCACAGGACAGAAAGAGATGAGATGTTTTTAAAACTCAATTTAAATTGTGCTCATTTAAGTCAGACACAAATACCAGAAATGGGGAAAGGACTTTTAGGAACCCCCAGAAGTATTCCCCAAAGCAGTGGTTGCCTTTTATTTGTCTTCCCAGCAGCGTTCCTGAACCCCCCTCCCTGAAACAACACACACATCTTTCTTTGGGGCCAGATCTGCCTTCTTCTAAAGACCTGTTCCACCCATACCCTCTGTCCCTGAGGTTCCCATGGAAACGCCAATCCTAGCGCTCCACACCCCTGCCTGTCGGGATGCACACAAGACTCAAATTAAGACCAGGTCCTTCCTCAGGACTCCCCAGAGAACACGAGGGACGGAAATCTGGTGGCTGCTTCTGTAGAATATGAATGCAAGGGTCACTGGCAGCCTGTCCCTAGCCATTGTGGAGGAAGGCAGCCTGTAGCAGGAGAGCAGAGCCAGCAGGTAGAGAAAAGCCGAGATGAGATGCTTCCCCGTCTGGTGCATTTCTCTGAACAGCTGACTGCTTGTGTTCACCCAGCTGTGTCCAGAGGGAAAATATAAAAGATGCTTCAGCTCTCAGGGACCCATATATTCCAGTGCTAACAGGAATACCACAATTAGAAAAATCTTCATTCACTTTTGCTGAGACAGAAGGGGGGGAGAATCATAACACAACAATAATAATAGCATCTGTTTACTGAGCATGTACCAGGCACCGGGCCAGGAGCTTTCTATTCAATCTTCACCACAACCTTATGAGGAAGATGCTATTTGTGTCCCTGTTTTAGAGCAGAGGCTTTGAGAGGTTAAGTATTTGGCCAAGATCACACAGCAGTGGAGTCTGGATGGACCTAATTCTCTCTGACCCCAAAGCCAAGGAAAGGCATCTCTATTCTATGCCTTCAATGGAGGCAAACTGGGGTTGATTCCTCACCTAAGGGGGGCCTGCGGACCCCAGGCTGGCTTGATCTCCATGCTGGCTGAACCATTCCCTGTAATGAGGGCCGCTGCCCTGTCCTGTGGGCCTCAGTCTCCTGATCTGTGACTCCAGGACCAACAATCATCCTCTAGGGCAGTATCAAGACAGTACAAACTTCAAATCACGGTAAATTCAAACTCCAAGTGTTCCTGACTCTTCTGAGGAAGGTTCTTTATCTATACAATATTACTACCTTTGGGTTCATGGTTTACAATTTTTACTTTGATAACTCCAGAATCACAGTACAGAGTGAGTGACATTTTCATATCAGGGTCCTGAATTTTTAACATTGTAACCCAATTCCTACTTGTCTAACTGTCATGCAGGCCTCAGCTCCAAACACCTTCCGCAGCCAGGCTTCCCTTTCAATCACCCCGTTATCTGCAAATAATTTAACAGATAAGTCTCCTGCTTTTTATTCCACGATCAAGGTGAAGAAATTCTGGAAAGACACTAACATGTCTCAGCAACAGCTCAGACAGATGCAAACAACAGATGGAATAGGGGGGCAGATCTTTGCTCTGACTAAAGGGGGGAGGGGACCACGTGCTGAATTTCCTCAGGCAAAGGAAGTATAACAAGGGCTCAGATTTGTCTTTGAAGAAGGAAACAGGATAGACCTTTCTCACTTTCCAGGGCCACCTCTCCTCCTAATAAAGAGCTAATCTGCAGTTCTCTCCAGCAAACACGTCCCTGGATGGAGTCAAAATAAAGGCAATAGTACTACCCATGGGAATGGCACGCTGCACTTTGCAAAGTTATTTCACATCCTCTGAGCCTTACAAAATCCCTGTGTGCTAAACAGGCAGGTAAAATAATGTTTTCCATTTTTTCAGATGAGAAACAGAAGGTTAAGTGGCTTGGCCGGGTCTCCGGCCTTGAAGTCCAATACTCTTTCCACAGTAATAATGACACCCAACGCCCACACAGCACATTTTCTGGTATAACAATAGTAGCAAACTTATCACTGTAAACACTTTCTATGTGCCACATACAGGTATCCCCTGCTTTTCATGTTTGCTTTATGTAATTTCTTTATTACAAAAGACCTGTACAAGTTTTCGCTAACCAAAAGAGATCCCAAGAGGATTTTTGCTTTTATGAAAAGAGGCAAAAAGCAAAAACAGCATTCAGTGTTTGTTTTGCAGCAAAGCCGGTATGGAGGCAGCGAGAACCCCCAGCAGCAGCAAGAGGGGCCCCGCCAAGCTCCTTCCCCGGGAACCAGACTCAGCATCACAGCATCAAGTCGCCACAGCTTTCAAATGTGCCTGTGAGCATCTGTGCTTTATTCAATTTATTCTGTGCATCCATTAGCAAGAGCTGTCCTAAGGTAATCGCTTCTTTGCTTTAAGCCATTTCAGCTTACAAAAGGTTTCCTAGGAATGCTCTACTTTCAGATCGCAGATAGCTGGGGAAATCTGTACTATTCTTCTAAGTGTTTAACGTATTTATAAACTCCTTCAATTCTTACAACAATCCTATTTTACTGATAAGATCACAGCACAGAGAGGTTAAGCCACTTGCCCAAAATCACACAGCTTGGAAGTGGTGAAGCCAGGACTTGGACCGAGACGGTTTGGCTCTAGAATCTGTGACCTTGACCCCTCCCTACTTTATGCTGCCTCACCAAGCAGTGGAAATAATTGCCTATGATTCCTGCCATCTTCCTGCCATGCTCAGAGGAACTAAAACAACTGGACATTTATGAACAATGTGATACAGAGGCCTAGAGTCAATGCCTAGAATAGCCCCTGGCACAGAGAGGCATTCCAGAAATACTTGTTGAATGTATGAAAAGTAGATTATTCCCGTTTAGTCTGGTAGCCACTTCTGCAAATCGAGGGAAGCACGCTCAGTCCTTGGAGCTCTTGCTTCTGCCACATTTCCTACAGTGTCTTTGAGTCCACCCCCCCCCCAACCCCTGTCCAGTTTCCCCATCCTAGCAACAGTACTAAGCCCTGTTGTTTACAGGATTCCAAGGGGTCTGTTGTGTCAACAGGTGTCACTACAAATAGCATACATTTCTAAAGTTACCCGTTACACTTCTAAATAGCAGCCTGGAAAAAAAAATTGGCAATCCTCCCCGTGACAAACTGACTTTTCAAATTGCTTCTTCAAATCTTTCCTTTGCTGCCATTGCTTGAGTAAACAAACAGTCTTTCTTTGGCTCAGGAATACTCCAGAGCTCTGGGTTTATTTTAAAGCAATCTTCAAACAGTCGCAGCAACTTTCCAGTCCTGGAAAATACACTTTATCGAGAGCTAAAGTGTTTCCTCACTAAAAAAGAAAAATTCCCCAGACCTTACCTCTTAAATGTGCCCCACCTCTCTAGACCACTGCTTACCGGTCATGCCAATAAAGAGATTTAATTAACATGGTTAGATCAGGCCCAGAGTGTCTTGCCAAGTCGCCCACTCTTGGAATGAGCTTCTTGGGAGCAGTGTGACTGCAGGTGAACGCTGGGAAGTAGACCAAAGGTCATCCCCATGGCACTAGGAGTTGGATTTCAGAAACAACTGCCAGGCTGCCAAACATAGAGGACGAACACATGTTCTGTGCTAGGGCCGGTGGGCTGCCCACCCTCCCTGTCAAGGGAAGGCAAATGCTTAGACCAGTTCTGCTAGATCATCCCAAACATTTCTTCACCTCCCTAGCTCTCCTCACAGGCGCTTTGTCAGGCCAAGAAGGGGGAGGCTCCAAGGTGGAATTTTAGGCTTCCCCAAATGGAACGGTTTCTCATGTAATGTGGTATGATGTGGTAGGAAAAATGAACAAGCTTTGGAGTCAGTGAGAGCTGGGTTTGAAGCCCCACTCTTCCTTTAGAAGATGGAGAAAATAAGAGAATTGAGTTTGCACTGGGATTTGCGTGATGCTGCCTCATGTTTAGGAAGGGCTGAGTCTAGGCTTTAGGTTGACACAGAAGATTTTAAAAGACATGGTATAAGATACTAACTTTAGGGGGAGCTGGCGGAGGAGTAGGGGAATTCTCTGGACTATCCTTGCAACTTTTCTGTAAATCTGAAAATATTCCCAAATAAAAGGTTTAATTAGAATAAAAGAGTCATGGTTCCTACCCTCATGGAACTTACAGTTTAGTGAATGAATGAGAGATAACATTCAATAAACGATATCTACCTTCCCTTCCTCAAAAGCATTGGCATTGAAAGTGGTAGGAATTACCCTCAAAGGACCCAGGAACCTCAAAGATGCCAGAGTTGACATGTTCTGATGTCTGGAGTTTGTGGGGAAAGGAAAACCTTTGAGACTTCAAAACCACTGCTTAATACTAATGTCCTGTATGTATTTAATATTTTAGAAGCAATATGGTTTAAAGAGGGCTGGATAAGTTCAGAAAACCCAAATCATTTCACCTTTTGGAGCCTATTTCTTTTTTTCTTTTTTTTGTTTTTGTTTTTGTTTTCTTTTGGCCGCGCCTCGCAGCTTGCGGGATCTCAGTTCCCTGACCAGGGATCGAACCCAGACCACAGTCGTGAAAGCGCCAAGTCCCAACCACTGGACCGCCAGGGAATTCCCTGGAGCCTATTTCTTTGTCTATAAAATGGGGACCTCAGCCCCTGGCCTGCCTGCCTCAGTGGCCGATACGAGCAATTTGTCAATATGGCAAAGAACTGTCCAAACGGAGCAGTCTCTATTCAAAGAGTAAGGGTTGTCAGGATGGCCTGTAACATCCTGTGATTTCTTTGATTGGATTGCTCTTGAAATGCAGATATAAACCTTAGTTTTTGCTCCTCTAGAATTTTTCTACAACTATTCATTGTCATGCTAAAGCAGCATGAGGCTTGATTCAAGAATAAGGGTGCAGGAAGAGGGAGGGGATATGGGGATATATGTACACATACAGCTGATTCACTTTGTTATACAGCAGAAACTAACACGACACTGTAACGCAATTATACTCCAATAAAGATGTTAAAAAAATAAAAAAGAAGAAGGGTGCAGGAAGCTAGGTGTCGTGGTTCAAAGCCAAGCTTTAGTGTTTATTCAGCCATAAGCCTTCGAGTGTCATATCTGGAAAATGGGGGATCATATTTACAAGGTTGATTTGAAGGTTAAATAAAATAATCCATGTGAAGCACAAAGCACAAGACTAGATCATAGTGGACACTCACATATTCTAGTTATTACGATTATACAGAAGAAACCGATTCAAAACTCATTAACCAAGAGCCCCAGTGCCCATCTCAGCTTAAAGCTAAAATAGTTAATCAGATTCTTCAGAAGATGCGTCCGGCCAGACACGGAGCCACGCGGTTCACAAACTTCGATAATCAGTCCAGCGAAAATTAGCATCAGCCCTCTGGGCTGCGCCATCAGACGTCATAATAAAGGAGCTCTCCCCACTGTTATCAGCACTGAGTTCATGCTGTTTAATTGTCTTTGTTCAATTTCCTTCTCGTTAAACACAGTTAAATCATCCCAGGTGCCCACCTACTGCCTGTAGAATATTAGAGGATGCTGTTTCTGCCGGCGCTGGTCTAAGGCTGTCGTAATGTTGAGTTCCTTGGGTTCCTCAGGAAACAGAGAAACTACCTCCGAGCTGAACTTGGGACCCCAAGCATTTGTAGAGTTAAACAACCTATGCACATATTTAGGGGACGTTTATCTAGAAGCAAAATGAAGTCACACAGTGCCTAAGGTTTTCTACAGACCTCAGCCTGCAGAAACATGCCCAGGGATGGCTCACACAGAACAGATTCTCCCGTCTTCCTGGTCCTCTGTCCCTTGGATGTCAGAGAAGTCCACAGTCTGAAACCACAGTGCTGAGGTCACCTTCAGGAACGAACCTCAGGCCCAGCTGCCTCTTTAACACTGAGGCAGAACCACAAAGACCTGCCCTGATGAGGTCCGGGCTGGAGGAGGCGTGCCCAGTGACCTGCCCTCAACCTTCCTGACCCCTCTTGTTTCCTGCTCGTCCTTCAGCTCCCCCAGAGCGCCTTCTCGGACACCCAGTGCCACGTCAGGTGTCTTTGCATCTGTTTTCTTGCTTCACAGCATTGACCACACTTTCAATAGTTGAAAATCCTTTTTTTTTTTCCCCCATGGGACTCAAACTACAGAAACGTCCAGACAATGGAATTGCTTTAAAAGAGTTTTTTCAATGATCATGGATTTTTAAGTCAGGCCATTATAGTAATAGGATTGACTGTCTTTCTTTCCCTCTCCACACTGTCAGAGCCGTAAACGGGTATCATGACAGCCCAATGGCCAAGAGGAAGTTCAGAGGTGGTAAAGCAGCCACCAAAGGATGGGCGTTGCCCTCGTGCACTGGAATCCATGCGCTCAGAGCTCAGGTGCCCTCCGGAGGGCTACCCAGAACCGAGCACTCAGGAAAGAACACTGAACCACTGTCACGCCCACTTTCAGGAGCTGGGGATGTGGGCTGACATGGCCCTTATTTCACCATAAATCCTTCCATGCAAGTCACGATGCATGCAACCCCAGAAAGGGCTCATGAAACCTCTCATTACTATGTCACCTCCACCTCTGTTCCAAAGAGGACACACAAGCTAGGACCCTGACACTCCCGGAGACAGCTCAGGCTCCCCTTGGCTCAGTGTTAGTCTACTGACCTCTCACTGGACTGTGCCCTCCCATGCCCAAGCCAGTCACCCTCCACAGCCTTGGTTACACATAGGACTTTCTTCTCATTTGCAGCCAACATATCTGATGCCTTCAGGAAGAGAAGTCACCAGGAAGGAAAGGCCTGGGGCTTGGCTGTGAGTCACAGCTG
Source organism: Balaenoptera musculus (assembly GCF_009873245.2). Classification (NCBI taxonomy): domain Eukaryota; kingdom Metazoa; phylum Chordata; class Mammalia; order Artiodactyla; family Balaenopteridae; genus Balaenoptera; species Balaenoptera musculus. The sequence continues at coordinate 9,679,751 of NC_045800.1, forward strand.
TGCATTCTAGTAAGTGAGGCTGCTCTGTGCTGCCTGAGAGCAGCCTGCCTGCCAGGAGACCTCAGTGAGTCAGTCAGTGGAGGGAAGGAGCAGGAGTAACAAGTAGGACCCAGCATGCAGCAACAGGCATCCACGAGGGGGTGGGTCTGAGGTCAAAAGGCCTCAGTCGCTAAGGAACCTTCAATAAATGGATGGAGTTGGTCCAGCCTGTGTGTGTGAATTTCCCCCTCAATGACTCCTCTTCCCTTGGCAGTACAGACAAGAAACCAAGGCCACACTACTAAATTTCAGAGTTTAAATAGAGTTTGTGCTGATGAAAATAGAAATAACTGTGACTTGTCAGCAGGATCCAGATACTAGACTATTGTGGTGTTATTACACTTGACTTCTTAAGATAAAATTGGTCATTAATTAATTCGACAAATCAGTTGCTGCCAAAAAATTTCAAAAGCAAAAATCATTAAGCTAATTTGCTGGCCCACTGCCAAGAGACTATGAAGAGAGGTCCTACCATGCCTCGTACCCTGGCTTCAGGGTCCAGTCTCCCGAAGTACCTGTTATCCCCCCAACTCCCATGCTTAGTACACCCCCATCCTCATCTGACCTCATTTCCACCCCCGCACACATGCACCCCTTTCTCTGCACCCTTATCAGCCATCAGAAGGGAGCTCCCTCAACTCCTCCTCCTCCACCCTCTCGATTCTGAGGTGTATCTGCTTCTGTCTTCCCTCCCCCAGTCCACAGTGGTGGAAATGTCTCTCCTCTAAGCCCACTTCTGCTCCAATCCCATTCCCTCGCAAACGTGCAAGGTCAGCCTTCCTTCAGTTGACCCTTCTCTCATCTGTCTTCCAATGATTCCCTGCCTCTCTCCCTCAAGCTTATCACCATGCAGGCATCTAGTATCTTCAGTCTTTAATTAAAGCTTCCATGCAACTGTCTCCACTAGCTACTGTCCCAATATTCTATTCCCTTTCTTAGGAAAACTTCTTGGATGATCTACACACCTCTTTCTACTTCCTTATCTCCATTTCCCTCATCATTCCTTCCCCATGCAACCTGCATCACTGTTATTCCACCACAACTGTGTTTGTCAGGGGCCGGCAGGGCAATATGAAGTTTTCCTGGTCACCAAAGGCTGCCATATTGTCAAATCGATGGACAGGTGTCTGCTCCTTATTTCCCAGGAGCATCTGATGCCACTGTACACTCTCTGTTTCTTGATACTCTCATCATCTCTTAGGTCCCTCATTTTTTTTGTCTTCAGCCAGCTCCAACTCCTTCAAAGATTTTCCCGCACTTCCCCCGGGCTTAGGTCTAAATGTTGGAGCATCTCAGGAATTAGTCCTGGGTCCCCTTTTCCAACTCTCTTACTCTCTCCCAGGTAGTCTCATCCAGTCACATGGGTTTAAATACCTGTGCTGATGACTCAAATATACATCTCAAGTCCCATCTCTTGTGTATCTAAATACCTATTAGATCTCTTCATTGCAGCTCCCAATAGGCATTCAGATTTTATGACCAAACCAGAACCTTTGATTCTCTCCCTTCCCCCTAAATTTTCCCCTCCTCCAATCCTCCCCATCTCAGGAAATGACATTCCCATCTACTCAATGGCTCAGGCCCAACACCTAGGGTTCATTCTTGAGTCTGCTCTCTTCCTTACCACCAAATTCAATCCATCATTAAGCCTTTTCTCTCTGCCTTCAAAATATATTCCCAATCCAGGAACCCCCTTCCCTGCCACCTCATTCCAAGCCATAATCATCTATCTTTTGACTTCTAAATAGCGTCTTAACTAACGTCCCTCCTCTACTTCTGCCCTCTGCCCCCTAAAGACCATTCTCGACAGAGCAATCACAACCCTCTCAGTTCATGTCATTCCTCTGCTGAAAACTCTCCGGAGCAGTTCCTCAGAGTAATCTGAGAAGCTGGCTTCTGGGCTATAGTCCTCAGTTTAGCTCAAATAAAACTCTTTTCTATTCTTATTATTGATTGTTTTGATTATTTTCATCAACAGCACCAAGCAGACCTTCTGGCAGCCACCCTTGGGGTGGAGCTGCTCTTTCCTTAAGGCGAGGAACACATCACGTGGGTGACTAACACTCCTCCTCCTCCTGGGTGTGCCAGGATTTCACCGCAAGTCACATTTTATTGCCTCACACTGACCACACCCACAGCACACACCAACCTTGACGTTGTCTCCAGGAAACATCTCCATGAAAGGCATGCATAGCTCCCAATTTGCCCTCCTCTCCAGTCGACAGCAAACACTTTGAGCAGGGCTAAAACTAGGGGACTCAGCCAGCTGCGTTATGCACAACGACACTGGCGGAGCTTGGGAAATCAATCTTCCTTACAACAAATCAGTTTTGCCCACTGGTAGCGAAGGGGGGCCACCATCCCATGCTCAGCTTCCGTCCAGGACAAAGGAAATCAAAGTAGAAATGTTTGGAAAGGTAAGTATTAGCAGCTGCGTTACCTTGAGAACATAAGCCTTATTCAGCATCTCAAAGCATATCAACCGAGCCAGGTCTTGGGTAGACACACCAAAATGTTAGTTTTAAAAATCCAAACATATATTGCAGATTTCTACTGTGTTTTATCACTTATTTGAGGTGGGTGGGAGGAGGCAATGGGAGAAGGAGGAAGAGGAGAAAAACTAAAAAGGCAAACGAACACACCACGCCAAAAGTCTGCAACCATCTAGAAGTTAGGAAGGGGGCTGACAGCAAGCCACGCAGAGCACGTCTCCCAGTACCTGCAGAGGTTCAGGGTTTGGAGGCCAAAGGATGATGTTATTCAAGCCGGAGTCCTCTTGCTGAAAGCAAAGTGTCTTGCTGTTAGGACAGGCCACAGTGAACTGTATCCCCCCAAGAACCAGAGCGAGAGCCTAACCTGCTGGGGGTGCTCCTACCTCCCCCACAGCTACCCAGGGGAAATCAGACAACAGAGGGAGAGGAACCTGAAGCCCGAGGGTGTATGAAGGAGGCAAGGGCCAGGACTAGGCAGACTTGTCTCTCATCCTTTGCACCAGTGACATGGCTGGTTCTCAATGCCTGGTCCTTAATCTGTGAACAGAGGTTCATTCAGACCTGCATCTTTCCTTCCAAGAGTTCACTTGTAGGCAGGTTGCAGGCACCTCCAAGTGCATCTTCACAGAGAAAAAGCTTCTGAGAGAGAGGACTGGGAAGTGTGGGTGGGATGGGGGAGGGGGTGGAGGCAGAGAAAATAGTTTGCAGGTGTCTGCAGTGACCCAGGTGTGAGGTAATAGGGTTGTGACAATGGGGATGTGGAGGAAAAAAGCTGTAAGAAAAAACTTCATGGATATATGCTACATTTTTGTCTTTCGAGAAAGTGCTCTAAAGCCATACTGATGGGACCGTCATCACCCAGGGCCCACCTTGCCCCTACAGTTATGGGGACGTGGCTCAGGCTGGCTAATCAAAGTGTCTCACATTTGGGGACACAGTGATTGATTCAAGAGAGGGCACGTGACAGATCAGGGCCCATCAGATTCCTTAGAGAGAGCTAATCAGAGGCCGGACCATTAGCTGGAAGAAGCGTGGAGCTGCCTGTGGGGCTGGGGGCACCTCCCTAAGGACTAGGACATCATGGTAGGAAAGCAGAGCAAGATCCAGGGAGGAGAGATCTCCAGCGTCATCTTTTGACCCTCAGTAACTTACTACAGCTAAACCCTCTCTGTGGACTTCTCAATTCTATAAACCAAAGAAGCCCCTTCTCTGCTTGTGGCCATTGGAGATGGGCTTCTGTCTCTCACAACTGAAAACAGTCCTGATTAAACAGAAATTTAGAAAGCTAAACGGCCAGTCCATTAATCAATCAATCAATCATAGAGTGATTTATTAAATATGGAGAATGGGAATGGGTGGAGTTAGAGGTGACCCCCAGGTTTCTGTCTTGAATGGTAGGATAGGGCATGGTACCCAAGAGGGGGAATACAGAAGGGGAGGATCAGCTGAGCTCAGGTTTGAAGAGCTCAGGGTGACTGCGGGTCATCTAGGCAGAGATATCCAGGAGACAGTGGAAAGACAGGTTTGGAGCCTCAGCCCCGTGGGGGACCCTGAGTCCTACAGCCAAACGTACTTGCGCTTCATTTCCATTTGTTTCTCCAAGGAAGGCAAACTTTGTTCTGATTCCGGAATCCTAAAGGCACCCCCGTGATGCCCCACTGGGTCATGTTTGGCTGAGGCTGGAGATGTGAAAAATTGTGGTGCCAGGAAAACCTCTCCTGTCTGCTCCAGGAGTCGGGGGACTGGGGAGGGAGGCTAGGGTTGGGAGCTGGCAGGAGATGAGAAATGGGGGTAAAGTATAGTAGGGTGAGAGTTTTTAAATCTTTAAGTATTTTTACCTTTCTAATCAGTAAAGATCTGAGACACTAAAATATTCATTGCTTGGAAGGATATAGTGAGATGGGCTCTCATATCCTGATGAGAGACATATAAATTGTCATCACCTTTCTGGAAGGCATTTCATATATAGATATAACTATAGATATAGATACATAGCAAGAGCCTTTCAAAAATACTTACCCTCCATTTGATGTGCCAATTCCATTTCTGTGCATCTATCCTAAATAAACCAGCCTTCAATTCTGGACAGTGCAGTTTAGTATAGGTAATGGAGAGAAAATATAACCTACTTTATTGTCTGTATTCAGGTAGGAGTTCTCAGCTTAGGGAAGATACAAAAAGCACTATCTATAAAAAGAAAAACTGATATATTGTACCTGGTAGAAACTTTTCTGTAAAAGACCCTGTTAAGAGGATGAAAAGACAAGCTACCAATGGGAGAAAATACTTGCAAACCACAATTTGACAAAGGATTATTATCTAGACTATATAAAAACTCTCAAGATCAACAGTAAGAAAAATCCAGTTAGAAAATGAGCAAAAGACATGCACAGATATTTCACCAAAACGAATATACAGATGGCAATAAGCATGTGAAAGATATTCAACATCATCAGTCATCAGGGAAATGCAAACTAAAACCATAATGAGATATCACAACACACACATCAGAACGGCAACACCAAATAGTGACAGTACCAAATGATGGCCAGAATGCAGAGAAACTGGATCCCTCATACACTGCTGGTGGGAATGTAAAATGGTACAGGGATTCTAGCAAACAGTTTGGTAGTTCCTTATAAAACTACACATGCCACTACCATATGATCCAGCAACTGCACTCTTGGGCTTTACGTCAGAGAAATGAAAACTTATGTTCACAAAAAACCCTGTACACAAATGTCCGTAACAGTTTTATTTGTAATAGCCCCAAACTGGAAACAACCCAGATGTCCTTCACTAAGTGAATGGTTCAATGAACTGTAGTACATCTATGCTGGGGAACACTACTCAGCAATAGAAAAGAATGAACTATTGACACATGCAACAATCTGGATGAATCTCGAGGAAATCATGCTGAGTGAGAAAAGCCAATTCCAGAAGGTCACCTACTGTATGATTCCATTTATATAACATGGTATAACATTCTCTATCTCATCTCTATGGAGATAGAGAATGAATTAGAAATTGCCAGGGGTTATGAACGGGGCACCGGAGGGAGGTGGGTGTGGCTATAAGGGCAACAAAAGGAATACTGTCTCTGGAAACGTTCTGTATCTTGACTGCGTCAATGTCAGTATCTGGGTTGTGATTTTGTACTCTAGTTTTGCAAAATGTTGCCCCTGGGGGAAACTAGGTAAAGGGTACGTGGGATCTCTCTGTATTACTTCTTCCAACAACATGCCAATCTAACCATTATCTCAACATAAAAAGTTTAATTTTAAAAACTTTAAGATTTTTGGGAAAAAAAATCTGGGTTTCTGACTTCTCTCGAGGAAATGGAAAGGTCTTGTAACACTGGACCCACATTTCTACTTGGCAGCCATCAGCTGGTGTTGATGTGGCTGCTTCCTTTAGACAGCTGGACCGGACCCCTCTGTGTGCCACAGTTCCCACCTCTCCCTATAGTTTCCCACCCACATGTTTAACACAATTACTGTTTCCTGTCTGCCTCTAAAGATTGGAGTTTGCCATCTTTTCTTTTGATGATTCCTGTTTTCCTGCGGGAGGAAAGAAGATTGTGGGGAAGAAAAAAGCAGAGGGAAAAGGAATTGCCTTAGGCTGGCTTTAGGTCGAATTTTCTCATTCAGAGAACTCAATACCATTAATCCAAAATTTCCACTGTGTATCAGATCGATGGGAAAGTGTTTCCCTAATTTTGTTCACCGGCGCATTGAATTACGACTCTCAAACTTAAAATGGATAACTATAAAATTTGAATTTACTTGAATATCCCAGTATTACACACAATCCAGCAAAGCCTATGCCTCAATTGTGAAAACCTTACCTAACATGGAAATGATAGTTCACATTTAATCTGCTCGACATTTATAGATTTTTAAAACCATTTCTTCAGGCCCATGACTTTTTTGGGGGGGAGGGGTATGTATCCATGTAGGTAAGTAGATGGGGAGGGGGCCACAATCCAGGAAAAAAATGCGCCAAACTCTCATATGTCAATTTCAAAAGCATAGGACAAGAATTAAAACTAGTTTTTATATCGTTTATAAAATTAGGGCTAGACTTAATATGAGAATTCTGAAAATGGAATGAAAAATGCCTACATGGATACGAATATGCCCACATGTATCTAGCCACACTCTGAGTTTTAGTTCATTCCTTCCTGGGCAGAGAGGAGATGCTGAAAAAAAAGTCTAGTCAATGTCACTCAAGAGACCCGTGTAGGTCAAGGGGAAGCCCCGTGACACCCACCTGGTTGCCCGAGGTGCTGTTCTCGTTGCCCATGGTGATTCAGGGTGCCCAGCGTCCCTTCGGATTTGATCAGCGGTGACTGGAAGAAACAAAAGGGTATATACATCTGTAGAATTGAAGAGGATCTGAGGATTTTTCCGCCTGCTCATTTCCCCAATCTCAAAAGCCAGATGATGGGAAGTGTTTATCTCTGCAGTCGCAACATGGAAAATTGCTTTTGAAGGGTTTTCCTGTGCGACGTGCCACCCAGCAGTACAGGCTGGTGTTTTATTCCCACCTCGGGTTGGCAGACACTTCTGTAAGACGAGTTTGTTACTGAGCCTCTGACCTAACGCCAATGTACACGTATACGTATACATACAAAGGGAGTGACAAAAGGGGCCCGTTTGCCAAGGAGAGCTTGAGGAGCACTGCTGTTGGAGTGTTTTCTGTTTCTAATTGTGTTCGGTTTGGAAATCCAGAGTGCGGCTGGCTTCCCACTGTCGAGGACAGCAGAGCTGGGTGTCCAATGTCAGGAGGCGTGAAATCCACTGCTCTTCAAAAACATGTGGTTTTCATATTTTTTTCTCTAAACACTTGTTTCATCAAATCAGTTTCACTTCTGCACATATTTCGATGAAGGCAGCATGTTTTCCTTGCTGAGGAAAATGCGTAGTTGTAGCCAGACAAGGAATAAATAATCATGTAAAGCGGCTTTTGCTGTCTGGACACCCAGAGTCATTTCATCGGGCTTACTTAGTGACGTTGTTTATTAATCGTCATCATAATGAGGATGCTTCCCACACAGCCCACAGAGAAACCCAGGACATCTGCTGACATCGCCAACAGAGTTCCACAAGACCCCATAGCATAAGCAGGATCAGGCCTATTTGTTCACTTGTTCTAGGTGGAGAAACTAAGTTACAGAAAGCTTTGAAAATCACAGACTTTTCAGGGACTTCCCTGGCAGTCCAGGGGTTAAGACTCTGCACTTCCAATGTAGGGGGCACAGGTTCCATCCCTGGTCAGGGAACTAATATTCCCGCATGCCGCACAGCGTGGCCAAAAAATAAAATAAATAAATAAAATAATAGACTTTTCAGTACAAGCACCCCTATGTTCACAGCAGCGCTATTCACAATAGCCAAGACATGGAAGCTACCTAAACATCCATCGACAGATGAATGGATAAAGAAGATGTGATACGTATACACAGTGGAATACTACTCAGCCATAAAAAAGAACAAAATAATGCCATGTGCAGCAACATGGATGCAACTAGAGATGATCATACTAAGTAAAGTAAGTCAGAAAAAGACAAATACCATATGATATCACTTATATGTGGAATCTAAAATATGCCACAGATGAACCCATCTATGAAACAGACACAGAATCATGGACATAGAGAACAGACTGGTGGTTGCCAAGGGGGAGGGGGTTGGGGGAGGGATGGAGTGGGAAGATGAGGTGAGCAGATATAAGCTATTATATAGAGAGTGGATAAACAACAAGGCCCTGCTGTATAGCACAGAGAACTATATTCAGTATCCTATGATAAACTGTAATGGAAAAGCATATTTTAAAAAAGAATATATATAGATAGATAGATAGATAGATAGATATCTGTATAACTGAAGCACTTTGCTGTACAGCAGTAATTACCACAACATTGTAAATCAACTATACTTCAATAAATAAATAAATAAATAAAATAAATTACAGACTTTTCGAGCTGGAGCCTTAGAGATTACCAGTCTAATCCGGTGGGGAAACTGAGGCTGCAGAGAAAGCCAGGGATTTGCCAGAGACCCAGTTTGGGGAGGCCAGAGCTGGAAACAGAACCCAGTCTCCTGCCTTCTGATTCGAGATTTCTTCCCAGCAGGATGGCTGTCATCATAGCATTTCCTCAGAAAACCTCAGTGATGGACTTACTCACAATAAAACGTGTCCATTGATTTGCTTAGCCATTCAACCAAAACTGAGTGAGTAGCTACCATGTACTATGTGTAATCAACAGTCACGGGAAAATAAAATATAAGTATTTTGAACGGGCCTAATTAAAATGCTCCCAAACTGAGAAAATTATGAGTGATGTCACTGTAGTGATCAATTCTCTCCCTCCTAACCCTTTAATCAAAAAGTTGCAATTGCCAATGGAACAGGATAGAAAGCCCAGAGATAAACCCACGCACGTATGGTCACCTTATCTTTGATAAAGGAGGCAAGCATATACAGTGGAGAAAAGGCAGCCTCTTCAATAAGTGGTGCTGGGAAAACTGGACAGGCACATGCAAAAGTATGAAATTAGAACACTCCCTGACACCACACACAAAAATAAACTCAAAATGGATTAAAGACCTAAATGTAAGGCCAGACACTAACAAACTCTTAGAGGAAAACATAGGCAGAACACTCTATGACATAAATCACAGCAAGATCCTTTTTGACCCAGCCCCTAGAGAAATGAAAATAAAACCGAAAATAAACAAATGGGATCTAATGAAACTTAAAAGCTTTTGCACAGCAAAGGAAACCATAAGCAAGACCAAAAGACAACCCTCAGAATGGGAGAAAATATTTGCAAATGAAGCAACTGACAAAGGATTAATCTCCAAAATTTACAAGCAGCTCATTAAACTCAATAACAAAAAAACAAACAACCCAATCCAAAAATGGGCAGAAGACCTAAATAGACATTTCTCCAAAGAAGATATACAGATTGCCAACAAACACATGAAAGAACGCTCAACATCATTAATCATTAGAGAAATGCAAATCAAAACTACAATGAGGTATCATCGCACACCGGTCAGAATGGCCATCATCAAAAAATCTAGAAACAATAAATGCTGGAGAGGGTGTGGAGAAAAGGGAACACTCTTGCACTGTTGGTGGGAATGTAAATTGATACAGCCACTATGGAGAACAGTATGGAGGTTCCTTAAAAAATTAAAAATAGAACTACCATACGACCCAGCGATCCCACTACTGGGCATATACCCTGAGAAAACCATAATTCAAAAAGAGTCATGTACCAAAATGTTCATTGCAGTTCTATTTACAATAGCCAGGACATGGAAGCAACCTAAGTGTCCATCATCGGATGAATGGATAAAGAAGATGTGGCACATATATACAATGGAATATTACTCAGCCATAAAAAGAAACGAAATGGAGTTATTTGTAGTGAGGTGGATGGAGTTAGAGTCTGTCATACAGAGTGAAGTAAGTCAGAAAGAGAAAAACAAATACTGTATGCTAACACATATATATGGAATCTAAGAAGAAAAAAAAAAGGGTCATGAAGAACCTAGTGGCAAGACGGGAATAAAGACACAGACCTACTAGAGAATGGACTTGAGGATATGGGGAGGGGGAGGGGTAAGATGTGACAAAGTGAGAGTGTGGCATGGACATATATACACTACCAAACGTAAAATAGATAGCTAGTGGGAAGCAGCCGCATAGCACAGGGAGATCAGCTCTGTGTTTTGTGACCACCTAGAGAGGTGGGATAGGCAGGGTGGGAGGGAGGGAGATGCAAGAGGGAAGAGATATGGGAACATATGTATATGTATAACTGATTCACTTTGTTATAAAGCAGAAACTAACACACCATTGTAAAACAATTATACTCCAATAAAGATGTTAAAAAAAAAAAGTTGCAATTGCTCAGTCCTTTCTGCCATTTGCTGTTTATAAGATGGCCAAAAAAAAAAAAAGGAATCATATACTCACTTACAGAATGTAAAAATTTTCATTTATTTAAAATCAGTCACTTCAGTTTATTTTTTCTGTTCATTTGCAAAATTATGCCTTAGGAAATAATGTTGAGTGTTACAATCATTGTGCCCTTATCCATTATCATAACTTCCTCGTACCTGCCAGGCTGAACCACATGCGGCTGGAATTACACGTGATTCGATGTAACATTAATTTTTGAAACTCATTCACCAAATAAAATTCAATAATTTTCTTAAGAATCAGAACACTTGAGCTAGATTTTTAAACTGGCTTTTAAAACTACTTCTGGCTCAGTGTAAATTTCAAAACCCCCGAGGGAAGGCCTGGTTGCATTCAAAACTCTCTCCTGGTGACCTTTAGAACTGCCCTCCTCCGGCTTCCTCAAGACCAGAGAGGAAGTACCGCTCTGTACGACTCTGCTGTCTACTTACAGTCAGGGACGGTCTGTGACTTTGGAGGCCAAGGCCCCTGAAAAGTCTGCGTGTCAGCAACTTGACTCTCTCCTCCACCATTCAGAAGCGAGCAAGGTCTAAGCAGAGGCCCAGACCCACCTCAACCAGTTGGGCAAACAGCCCAAACAGTCTCCACCCACGACACTGACACAAACCAGCTGCACATCATACCTGGGCAGAGCCAGATCAGAGCCGCAGTGAATACACAAACGTGCAATCAGCATTTCCCAGCCCATTGAGGCCAGGGCCTTTCATGCAGAGGATTTTCCTGTTAGTACATTAGCAGGGCTCCTTTCAGAAAAGGCTTATCCAAACTAAAACTGGCCCCTGTCATCTGATTGGCCGCACCTAGGGGAGCAGGACTGTCCTGCTCCCGGAGCAGGGGTGCCATGAGTCACTCGCTTGCCCTTATGCTTTAGAGACAAACTTTTCTTTCTAGAGAGGAGGAAAAACCTTCAAGGGCTTCCTGTTTGCACCTGGGAAAATTCTGCCGTAAATAACACAGAAAGACAAAGAAAACTTGTGGAAACATGATGACGCAGCAGTCTGGCACCTGTTTATGGTGTGGTGTGTGCAGAATGTACTTACCCAGGCGTGGCTTGTGTTTCAACAAGTGAAGTTGTGCAAAGCAGCAGGCTTGCCCAGGTCGCTGGTAGGCAGACCTGCCCACCCAGGGTGGAGGGGGCCCTGCGGCTCTCAGGCGGGACTGAAGAAAGGCAGCCACCAAAGACCACTCTGTTCGCAGCCTCCTTCCCCTCTGGATTCCAGTCGTTAACAATTAGCCACTCTTTTGCATGAATGCAGTCAATTTCAATATATATACATATATTTTTTGTAGTGGCAGAGACTTTCGTTCATTCTGCAGAAGCTCCTTACACCTGCCACACGGTGCAACCCCTCCAGGGAAAAAAGTTAGCACTTCATCAAAGGTTTCTTGGAGACCAGATGTCCTACCAAGCTCAGAGGAGTGTCCGGAGCTCCTTGGAGGGGAAAGTTGGATGTGGAGGGGGATCTCAGTGCCCCACTTCTAGTTCAAACAGAGCAGAAGTGTGTATGTTTCGGCAGACAACGGATAAGCAAATTGTGATCTATCCATACAGTGGAATATTATTCAGCCATAAAAAGGAGTGAGATTCTGAGACATACTACAACTTGGATGAACCTTGAAAATATGTTAAGTGAAAGAAGCCAGACACAAAAGGTCACATACTGTGTGATTCTATTGACATGAAATGTCCAGAATAGGTAAATCCAGAGAGACAGATACCAGTATTGTGAATGTATCAAATGCCACTTAATTACTCACTTTAAAATGGTTAATTTTGTGTTATGTGAGTTTCAACTCAATTTTTAAAAGTGAGTATGTTTCATATCTTGAGATTCTGCATAAGATATTGTTTGAAAAAATAAATCTACTGGGGGGAAAAAGCTTGAAAAAGACTGCTTTTGTGTTTATTAACACTAGATTTCCATAAAATTGAAGATTAAAGGGATGAGAAACAAGAAACTTTGCCTACCCTCGCCCCCTTCCCTCCCCCCCATCACAAAATCAAAAGGGAATTTTTCTAGGGAAGAGAATCTTTTCAAACAAAATATCTTGGATGAGCCAGATGGGAATGAAGAAAGGTCCCAAGCAAGTCTTCAACAGGGGAGCAAACATAGCAAAAAACCCTGACAAAGAGAACGAGAGAGTCGGGGGCTCACTCCCAAGGAGAGAGGCGAAGGAGGGAGAGAGGATGGCCAAGCAAAATGGCAGAGTCCCGTAAGGGTAAGGACTTTGAAGGTGGGGAATGTTCAGTGTTCAGTTTTCGGTTGTGTACATTTCAGCAATGAAATGCCCTCCAGGGACCACTCCCCCAGGCAGCTCTGCAGCCTCGCCTGTTGCTGCCACCACTGGCCCCTGGACCACCACTACCACGGCTGCTGGACACTGAGCACCGTCGCTGACACCTGTCTCATCACTCACTGCTGTCCTGGACACCACGGGCACCAGAGGCTGCCACTGCCGCTGGGGAAGAGAGTGAATGAATACACAGACTTTTCAGCTTCCACCCCAGGAGCTAGTGCTCTGTCTCTTATAATGATAGAGTTGCCAGGCACAGGGGACAGGCCCAGAGGCCGGGCACCACGGAATCCAGAATGTCCATACTTCTTAGTCAAGACCCCCTTTCCTGGAGGCACTCCTCTGACGGGACCCCAACAGCAGTCTTACCACTGTCTACATGTGTTCGCGGCCGATCGGCTTCGTTCTCTTCATGCTGTTTTCTTCCAAGCTGGACATCCAGCAAGTGACCAGGTTTCCACTTCCCGCCACAGATGGCTAAACGCACGTGTATGTGAATTCCTTCATCTGTCTCTGGGACAAGCTCCCCTTGGAGGGAGGATAGGGTCGTGACCGCTGCCCTGTGAACGCCAACTCCACCACCCACCTGATGTATACACTTTAGCAAATCGTTTAACTTCTCTGTGCTCAGTTTTGCCATCTCTAAAATAGGAATCAGGGACTTCCCTAGTGGCCCAGTGGTCAAGACCCTGCACTTCCAAAGCAGGGGTTCCAATCCTGGTTGGGGAACTAAGATCCCACATGCTGCGAGATGCAGCCAAAAAATAAATAAGTAAAATAACATGGGAATCATAACAATACGTACATCATGTGACTGTGGTGAGATAATTTCCATAAAGCTCTTGCAGTAGATTAAGCACTAGATAAATTGTTGGCTATTATATTACTACTGGCAGTGGATCTCTTTGGAGCCCCCAACAGGCAAATCCCACAGTGAAACAAAGATTAGGTTGCCTTCTTTTTTATTCCTTCAGAAAAATCATGAATTCTGATGCTACTGATTAGAAATCAGTACATCAGCTAAACTGACTTGTGCACTGAAAGAAGCAGATGTTGATGAAGACTATTTATAACATAGGCTCAATAAGAAGTTCACGGTTTCAAGAACTTGGACCAAGCAATTTACATTGAAATATTTGCTGGGCAAGTGACACATCATTCCAATCCTGTCCCTCTACTTGGCCATTGCTGGGCGTCCGATGTTAATTTAGCTAGAGTTGCTCTATATCCCCAGGCAAATGAAACTGTACTTCTTCAAAAATGATCCATGGTTTAGGCTTCTAATTAATTCAAGGGGGTTTTCCACAAGCAAGACTGAATCCACAAAGGTTTCTTCTACCCACTTGTTCTGTGTACAGAGTCTAGACAGCCAGCTAAACCTCAACCTAGTCTCCAGTAGATTCAAATATAAAATTCATTTTAAAAGATAGTTGTTTGGGAGAATTTTTATTTTTCAGCTGGTGTATTGGTGTCACATCATCACAGCTGCAAATATAAACTGGGACAGTCTTTGATTCATTCATTTACTTACGTGTCTATTCCATAAATACTGAGCTCTTTCTATGTGCCAAGCCTGAGGTCCCTGTGTTCTCTTGCACTTACAGCAAAGCCATGAGGTAGGTTTTTTCTTTTTTTATGGATGAACAATTGAAACCCAGAGAGGTCAAGTCGCATGGGCAAAGCCCAGGAGAGAGGAAAAGGAAGGCTGGAGTCTGATGGCCCCAACCCTGGCATTCGATGAACAATGAAATGCTGCCGCCTTGGAAGACTTTTGGCAAGTGTTCAAAGGTAACTGACTGCCTTTATCGCTCGTTCACTTACCTCTGTAGCAGAGCATGGGGTTTCTAGCTGTTGGCAACTGAAGCTGCTTGGGAAGGCTCCAGCTTATGGATCCCCCTCGCTGATCTAGAAGAGGGAAGGAGGTAAGGTTTGGGCTGGTGATGAACCACCAAGGCTGGGATAGCCTAACGGGGCTGGGTAGCCAGAAGCATTGCTGAGAGGAGCCAAGAGAAACATTGGGGAAACAGGGCCTGGAGCCAAGTCTGAAAGAGGAGGGGATGGAGCCGGGAGAATAAGCACGGCAGCTAAACTGTGCAGCGCAGCCTGTGGGTGGAGGACGTGGCTCAGAACCCAGACTGTGGTGTCTGAGCCGATGCCGCATTTTACCTGCTGTGTACGGGGCGGGAGGTACAAGATGCTGCGGAAGCGAAGACGAGATCACGCAGGCCCCGTTTCATCGACGGTAACACGTGGGCTCAGAGAGGTTTTGCAGCCAAACTCCCACTGCCCTGTGAGCAATCTATTGGGATGTGTTGACACATCAGACAACCTCATCGAGTTTTCTATTCAGGGTTTTTAATTCTCTATCTTAAAAACTCTTTTTCTGTACGTGAGGAAAATGTATCTGTTTTAAAGACTCAATACGTTTGGAATCTTCCGCGTTGAGTCATTTCGATTGTTAGTGCTGGAAGCAGCGTGGAGATCATCTTCTCCAGCACAGATGAGGAAGCGGAGGCCAGAGGGTAGAGATGATCTACCCATCCTCCCACAGCAAGCAAGGGCTGGAACCAGAACTGGACTCAGACAGGCTTGCTTCCAACAGGCAGCCTCCCCTGACAAGGCGTCTGCAGGCTCCGGAGTCGCCTCCAGACCAGCCCAGCAAGATCAGATGAGACCCACCTTTCCTGCATGGCATTGCTCTCCAGTCACAGTGGCCTCCAGCCGTTCAGGTCCTGCGTCAGCTGAGGATATGGGGGGCACCAACTGGGAGGTTATGCTTGCTCTGGGGGTGAGCTCAGGTTCACCTGACCCAGCAGTTCCTTTGGCTGCTTGACAAACCCAGTGACCTAAGTCAGCTGCTGTTCCCACAGGTGGCGCCAACCCTCATCCCGGGCAGGCAGGAAGCCTCAGCTTCTCCCTCCAGTGGCTGAATTCAGTTGTTCTAACTCCCTACCTTGAACGGCTGAGCGCGGAGCTACTTATAGCTCTGTTATCATGTTCCTGTTTGAATACAAACAAACACCCGTAGCCTGGGAAAGGGATTTATTAAGAGACATTGCCTGCTTTCTGCTCCGGCAGGGGCCCTTCGTGAGCACCGTGGACTTGGCTGCTCCAGGGGGTTTAAGTGAAATGACAACTCTTCCTCCACACTCTCCCCTTAGCCGCTTGTCTTCTTTCCTCTCCCATCTCCGAGGGCACCGAGAAACTTTGATGTGAAAAGTCCACTCTCGCAGAACTTAGAAATCACCTGCTCTCACGCCGTAGAGATCAGACACAAGACTGCTGGTGAGCGGCCAGGTCAGTTATTAAGTTCTTGATTCTCAGCTCCAAACCCACTACATTCAGATGCTGGGAGGCTCTGAAAACCCCATTTCTGCTTTGCCAACAGCTTCTCGTGAGGCTCTGCCAGGGAAAGGCGGACGCCAGAGGAGGAAGGAGGAAGCAGGGCACGCTCCTTCCTGGCTGCTTCCTGCTTCTGGGAGCATCGCCCCAACCTCACTTCTCCCCTGTGGCAGCAACAATTCCCTCCCGGGCCAGCAGTGCAGTGGGGTCCAGTTTGCCGTTCTCCCAACTCTTACAGAGCTAGCCTCGTGGACATCAGCCCCAGCTGACTGCAAATCCCTCCACAGAGGTCTGAGGTTCCCTGCTGTGGGGCACCCCCTCCAAGCTCCTAAGTAATAATTCCCACTTCTCTTTGCTCCCTAAGCCCTAAGTGTGATAACTGCTTCCTGCAGTGGCTACCTTCCATCATCCTGTAGAGTTTGCCTTTTGCCTTTGCATTTACCTAGATAACAATCCTTTATATTAAATTCTCTCTGTTAAAATAACTGGGACATTTCTGTCTTCTGACTTAACCGTGGCTGATATGCTGGCAGAACTGGGATACAAATCTTCTTTCTCCTGGTTCACGACTCTCTGCATTGGCACCCAATAAATATGTGTTCAGTTAAATGAATGAGTAAAGCGAGTTCAATCCATCATCAGCTTTAACTTTAATAAGAAGTTGTTTAGGGCTTCCCTGGTGGCGCAGTGGTTAAGAATCCACCTGCCAATGCAGGGGACACGGGTTCAAGCCCTAGTCCGAGAAGATCTCACGTGCCGCGGAGCAACTGGGCCCATGCGCCACAACTACTGAGCCTGTGCTCTGGAGCCCGCAAGCCACAACTACTGAGACCATGTGCCACAACTACTGAAGCCTGCGTGCCTAGAGCACATGCTCTGCAACAAGAGAAGTCACTGCAATGAGAAGACCGCTCACCACAACTAGAGAAAGACCGCACAGCTATGAAGACACAGCACAGCCAAAAATAAATAAATAAAATAAATAAATTTATTAAAAAAAAAAAGTTGCTTAGGATTCTGCATCACCAACAACAAGCTCTCACCCAATCACAACCTGGACCTTCTGTCATCCAGATGTCAGTCTCTATCACGAGCTGTTAGAATTGGGAGGGTCTACAGCTCTAACTTATAAGGCTCCCCAACCTTTTCACATTGTGACACACATAATACAATCACATTAATACAGCCCCTGACTTGGGACAAGGCTGCTGTATGGCTCATCCACTGCCCAGGCCCCACCTGGCCACACCAAGAGTTGAGGATATCGAAATCTTGTAACCTGTCTGCCCAGCAGTGGGCCACTGGCTTACGGTGGAGAAGCAGTGACCTAATCTAAGGCTTTCATTTTATAGATGATGAACTTAAGGCCAGAGAGTTTAGGTGACTGGCCCAAATGTAAAGAGCCTCAGCTGTTGGTTAGAGCTTCTCAGCTCTCCTTCATCCTCCGGCAGGCTAGCCTGGGCTTCTTAAGCCTAGCACAGAATTCCTCTTGGGAAGGAACAATCTTCATTTAGGAAAGGAACTTGATGTAATCTGTGTAGGTGCAAGTATTGGCAGGAGCTGAAGCTCAGCAAAAGGAGCTGGTTACATTGCTCCTCACGGGAAATGAGAGTACTTGGGGTTTGGTTCCACAGGTGGAAAGGTCAGAGAAGAGGTCATGGGGTCAGAGAAAGGAATTGGGGGCTGGAGGAGATGAATCTGGGCTTTGGTGTGAGATAGAGGATGATAAGGTAAAGGGCCAGTGGAACTTCCCCTGAAATGAGGTACCGAGGACTTTTGAACAAGAATGCCTAATGGCATTTTGAAGTTGTTTTCGGTTCTTATACTGCAAAGCTCTCCTCTCTCCCCACAGATCTTCACACTACATTCATGAATGCTTCGCTAGTACTGTGTTTTGCTTTGTTTGGTTTTTGGCTGGGATTGGGGCTTTGGAACTTGAAGAAAGGGCTGCACTTTATTCTTACTTGGGTCAATACAATATGGAACAGAGACACTATAAAGTAGGAACCTGAATGTAGAGGAGACCAGAGTGTAAAATAAACTTTTGGGAATTCACAGAAATCTGGGGGTGGACTTTGGAGATCCCCAGTCATGGACTTGAGCTTGAGTCTAAAAGGTCAGGGAGACCCCATTTGACACCTGGGGTAAGCATATATTTATAAACTTAAATAAAACTCGCAAAATGAATTTGGAGATCATACATACTGTTTATGCTCTTTTTGAAACTGCTTCTTTTTTTCCATTTAACAGTAACATATCAGAAACATTTCCCCATGGCTACAACATCATATTTAATAGCTGCAGTGGATACTAAGTTGTTTCCCAGTTTTAGCTGTTTAAAAATACATTTCTCATTTTGTATAACTTGTCTCCGCCTGGGATAGTGGAGGAAGTTATAGAGTGAGGTGGGTAGGGCTTAGCATAAACCTGCCGTAGGTTAGATCAAGCAGGAAGGTATTGAAACCAGAGAATTATGAATGGGAGATGAACTTCGGGGCACCATCAGGTTGGCAGGATCAGATATGGGGGCAAGGACTGTGCCAGAACAAGCAGTCAGGATGGAGAGCGGAGGATTCTTGTATGAAGCGAGTTTTGCCGTCCTGTGCTGCTTTTTAAATGCGGAGACCTGGGGTCTCCACTGGCAATCACGTCCTACAATGTTTGAGACAGGTCTTGAAAGGTCTAGTTCATGAGCTGGAATCTGGTTCTTTGGGACAGAGGCCAGGTACCTGTGGTGGTGATGCCCTCCAGGTTTTGCAACTCTAAACCAGAACCTGTGAATAATCATGGAATCTCTGCTTGAATGCCTCCAGTGATGGGAAACTCACTTCGTCCTGAGGCATCTTTTCTGGAGAGAGGTATACTGGATCACTGGAAAGTTATTTCTATTGCTCCATAGTCTAGATCCCACCCATGATTCCATGAGAGCTGAACTAACGGCTCTGGACAATAGTGACTACAGCTAGGCATGGGCTGGGCAATGGCCAGTGGTGAGGCCTGAGGACCAGCATGGACGATCTAGCTGACTTTACGGACCATCATCTTAGACTGGGCTGCAAGCCTCTACTCAAGCGCCAACCTAAGTTTGCCTTGTTCCGGGACTGCATTGAATCAGCATCCTCTCTCATCGTCATGACTGATGAGTGGTAGCTGTGGTCAGCTAGCCAGCCCACAGGTGACCACAGACACGTGAGGGACCACAGCTGAGTCCAGCCAAAATTGCCAATCCACAGAATCAGAAGCTAACTAAGTGGTTATTGTTGTAAACCACCAAGTTTTGGGGTGGTTTATTACATGGTAAAAGCTAAATGATAAAATTTCCCCTGGAGGGTCCTTAGAACTTTCCTTCATACCAAGCTGCACCCAACTCTGGCTGGCCATCTTGAAGATCTTGAAGACATCACAAAGGATGCCACATGAGGGAGGACTGATAGATGGATCAAATCCCTCTGCAGAAGTGAAACGACAATTTACAAGAACAGCCACTTGACTGGTGACCACTAGTGTCACCTTGGTCTGTGCCAGACTAAGTGTCATTGCCCCATAGCTCTCTGAGGATGATTCTCTGAGCATCCCATGTTACAAACCATGCATAGACCCTTAGCCCAAAATGGAAACGTGAAGCTGCATATTGATTTGCAGTAATGGGGTCTCTCTTTTTTCTGCCAAAACAGATATTTGCTGATACATTTAAATATAAGGTTCCCCTTACTCACAATTTCCATATAGTCCTTCTCTGCAGACTGGGCATTAGCAAAACTTATTTCTTATGAAAACAAGCTGTTGAAACCCACAAAAATTCAGACATCAGTTCGAATCCAAAAGCTGAACTGTGCTGTCATTTTTGGAAATCAAATACAGCATCAACCTAATTGGGAACTGTGGGCTAAGGGGTGGGTGGAAGGAGGATGGAATTGGGGGTGCGGGAAGGCTGTTTCAACACAAACAACACGACAGAGATCTTGAGTGTAGATGGGATATTGGTGCCAACCACATCAGAGCCAAAGATACTAATACGTATGCATAATGTATTAGAGCTGAACTAAGAAATTGAAGATATTTGCCTTCTATATGACATAGTAAGAATTTGCGAATGTAATTATTAGGCTTTAGAGAGAGTTTCAGCTAACATCAGGCAATTTTATTATGTAAAATAGAAAGTAGCTTTTTTTATTTTGTTTTTATTTATTTATTTATTTATTTATTGGCTGCATTGGGTCTTCGTTGCTGCACACGGGCTTTCTCTAGTGGCCCGCGGCGAGCTGGGGGCCACTCTTCATGTGCTGCATGCGGGCTTCTCATTGAGGTGGCTTCTTTTGTTGCAGAGCACGGGCTCTAGGCACGTGGGCTTCAGTAGTTGTGGCACGTGGGCTCAGTAGTTGTGGCTCACGGGCTCTACAGTGCAGGCTCAGTAGTTGTGGCACACGGACTTAGTTGCTCCGCGGCATGTGAGATCTTCCCAGACCAGGGCTCGAACTCGTGTCACCTGCATTGGCAGGTGGACTCTCAACCACTGTGCCACCAGGGAAGTCCTGAAAATAGCTTTTTAAGGGGACTTCCCGGTGGTCCAGTGGGTAAGACTCCACGCTCCCAGTGCAGGGGTGCTGGGTGTGATCCCTGGTTGGGGAACTAGATCCGACATGCATGCCACAACTAAGAATCCGCATGCCACAACTAAAGATCCCGCATGCTGCAACTAAGACCTGGCGCAGCCAAAGTAAAAATAAATAAATAAGAAAGAAAGAAAGAAAGAAAATACCTTTTAAAAAACTCTGTTCCTCAGACAAGTTTATTGTAAATTTATCTTTAAAAAATTAAGGATAACAATAGTTATATAATTTAAAAGTCCTTATAAATAAGACTTTGTTAAGTACCATTCTTTCAGGAAGAACAAAAAGAACATCTTAATCATGTTTTCCTGTTTTTAAGTTAGCTTTGGTGGTAGCTGAAAACAATACAGGCATCCTAGCCATCTGCCTCCCAATATTTCCTCTGCAAACAAAATAAAACAATGAGAAGGAGAAAGAAAAGGTACTCAAAAACCAGGCCCTAGTATATGTATAACTGATTCACTCTGTTATAAAGCAGAAACTAACACACCATTGTAAAGCAATTATACTCCAATAAAGATGTTAAAAAAAAAACAAAAAACAAAAAACCAGGCCCTAGGTAGGAAGAAAGACAGAGATATTTAAGCACTCTTCAAAATAACTGTGAATAAAAAGAGAAAAGTCAGGCAGCCCTGGAGCACAATTCTTCATGTTCCCACCCTCACCCCACCACAGAACTTTGTGAAAACCGCAGACAGACCTAGTAACCTAGTGATGAAATAAAAATTCAGCTTTTAAGGCAAGATAAGAAAAATTTAAACATAAAAATTTCTCTGTCTGTTTGGGCCTCCTCCCTCCCCTCTGGTGTGCATCGTGCATCTGCATTATGCCTTAGGCAGATCCTCACCCCACAATGGCAGAAATACCTGCTCAACCATAAAGATCAATTTTTCTCTTTCTGGCGCCAGCCATGTAACTCCTTAGAAGATAACATTCCTTTGTCAATCCTGTAAAGGGTTACAATGACCCACCACTGGCCTTGTACGTGTAGACGTCTTTGGTGAACTTTATGAACAATGCGATATATCATTTCCCTTAAAGATAGAGATTGGTGCAGAACCGACCGGTCAGAGCTCCTGGGGAGGTACTGGGCCACACTTAATGGAAGTTCTTAGCTTAAATACTTAGTTAAGACCTTATTAATGTCACTAGCTATATTACTTGTATTCTGTCTATTTTACAAGATTATTGTTTCTTGCTTTACCAAATGTGTGACTGAACCTCAGATAAAATTAACGAAGACATGGCGACTTGAAACGATTGACCAAATATATAGTTCTATAAGACCAACGGTTGTAATAGTCTTACTTCTAGATATGGGAAGAGGAAACAAGAAGGAACCGTTTCCTGGACCATAACAGACTAGTAGGACAGGCGACCCAGAGGTTTCTGGCTACTGTTAACAGGACCTAGTCCAGTAATAGAGAATCGAGTGGCCTATCAACAAAATCCTCGCCTGACCTAAGAATGAGCATTCCTAGTGCAGTGGGACAAATTAGCCACGAAATGCCTAATTTGGGAGGCATTAAGGTGCTTCCAAAAGGGAAGGGATTATAAAATAAAAAACATTGCCCACCATCCAGTTCTACAAGAATCAAGTCATTAGCCATCTCAGTCACTGAGCTACATACAAGACACCCTGAAAGGAATTCAGGGCGAAGATCAGGATGAGGCACTCTGCGTTCTGGGAAAACTGACAGAACAGGCCTCCAAATAGTTAGAGATTTTCAGGAGAAATTTTTTATGAACCTGGATTCTTGCATCTTCCCATACTTAGAAAAGCACTAAAACCATTAACTAAGATGTCTGCTTCTCTGGCTAGCAGCAAAATTCCACTGAAATGTGTGCCTGATTGCACACACCTCCTTCTCCAAAATCACATATATGCTGGCCTCCTCCTTTACCTCTTCAGAACAGTTCTCAGAGCTCGCTGAGAGACTGTCTCCCAGGTTATAATCCTCAGTGTGACTGGAACAAAATTTTCCATTTCTTTCTCAGATTGACTACTGATTAGTTTTTTCATCGATACTAGAAAAACGGTAGAGAAGACAGAAGAAGGAAGCTTAAGTTGATCTGAAATTATTGTCAGAATGATTAAGTCCACCCTAAGTCATAAAATACCAAAAAAAGTGCCTGAGCAGGTCAGAGCCTGGCCTACAGGGGCAGGGCCTCAAAGCACAGGACATTTAAAGAGACAGGTATGATTCATGGCACTTCAAAATGCACTGCTCTGGGGCAGGAAAAAAAAAAAAGCAAAAACCACAGGAGAGGCACTCTATGGCAACTGGGTATTGAATGGGGAAAAGAATGAAAAAGAGAAAATTTAGAGCCTGACAAGAAAAAGAGAACCACAACATCAGAGGACTCACAAAAACTCCCCCAGCCTATCCCGCCAAACATGGACTCTCTACAGACAGAACAGGGCACTATTCACCCAGGAATACTGCAGAGCATCCCAATGCTATAAAAATGGACAAGAGGAAGGTCAACAAATCTATACAGAGCTATTGCAAAAAAAAAAAAAAAAGAAAAATAATCAGGAGACAACATTTTATACATATCACCTGGGGAAAATCTTTCCCACACCATCAAAAAGCTAAGTAGAACTAAATTATAAGTCAATACACTAAACAGAATTAAAGATTCTTAAATAAGCATTCAAGCATATGCAAAATACCTCGAATCAGAAATTCAAAAATGCAATGAACAAAAATCAGGGAGAAATGAAAAGACTGTTGATTGGACTCAGGAAAGAAATAGAAAACAGTTAAATTACCTCCAAAATAAATAAATTACAAGGCACCCAAGAGGGAAGAGATTCAAATAAAAATTTAATAGAGGGTATTGAGGAAAATCAGGAAAACGATGAAGAGAATGAGAAATGACATAAGAAAGAAGCAAATAGGGTCAGAGAGAAAATATGAAAATGGTAGACAAAGAGGGAATAATATCCCTATTACTGGAGTCCTTGATATAAAAACAAAAAAATTAAGCAGAGCTAATATTTCTAACTTTTAAGCATGAAAACTTTCCAGAAATAGGAAAATACCCAAATCTACACACTGAAAGGGCTCACTAAATACTTGGGAAAATTTATCCAGAACAATCAATTCCAAGACATATCCTAGTAAAACTGTTAGATTTCAAAGATAAAAGATAAAATTCTCATGACCTCCAGAGAGAAATATCAAATAACTTACATTGCCAAAAGAATAAGATTTGTATCATATTTTAAAAAATCAATACACAAAGCAAAGTAACAATGGAGTAGCATTTTAAAAAACCCAGTGAACTACAGTGTGGACGAAAGATTTTATATTCAGCCAAGCTGTTCTTCATATATCAAGGCTAGAGGAAAAGAATTTTCAACATGTAATAACTTACTGAATTCTATTTCCATCAGATTCCATTCCAGGGAATCTCCTAGATGATGTATATTTCATCTAACCCAGTGATGACTGGGAAAACTTTAGCAAAAGGACTGATGATAAGGATTTAAAAATATGTAAATAGGGAATTCCCTGCAGTCCAGTGGTTAGGAAGCAGTGCTTCCACTGCAGGGAGCCCAGGTTCCATCCCTGTCCGGGAACTAAGATCACACATGCCTCGCAGCATGGCCAGAAAAAAAAAAAGTTGGGCTTCCTTGGTGGTGCAGTGGTTGAGAATCTGCCTGCCAATGCAGGGGACATGGGTTCGAGCCCTGGTCTGGGAAGATCCCACATGCCGCGGAGCAGCTGGGCCCCTGAGCCACAACTACTGAGCCTGCGCGTCTGGAGCCTGTGCTCTGCAACAAGAGAGGCCGCGATAGGGAGAGGCCCGCGCACCGCGATGAAGAGTGGCCTCCGCTTGCCGCGACTAGAGAAAGCCCTCACACAGAAACGAGGACCCAACACAGCCCAAAAAATTAATTAATTAATTAATTAATTAATTAATTAAAAAAATTCAGGGCTTGGGGTTGTCTGTCCCCCGGGGGGGGGGGAATGGAAATGTTAAAAAAAAAAAAAAAGTAAATATACATCTAAGACTAAAACAAAGATGGAAGGGCAAGGATGGAAGACTAATGTACAAACGTCATTTGATTTAACAAAGTAGAAATAATGCATCTAAAAAACTGAAGAAGACAGAGAGGGAAAGAGGAAACTAGAACAAGCTCATTGCTATAGGTAAGAGGTGGGCATTAAAGGTTATTGGGCGGCGGGGTTGAGTCCTGATATACCAGAGAGTGAAAGTTTAAGTAAGAAAACAGGGGTGTATTTAAAGCAGGGGTCAGAGGAAAATTCATTGCACTAAACATATTTATCAGTGAAAATAAAATGAGGGAAATACCAAATTACATTTCCAAGTCAAAAAACTAGGAAAGGAAAAGCAAAATAAACTAAGGAAAGTACAAAGAAGAAAATAATACAGACAAAAGTAGAAATTAATGAGGTAAAGAATAGAAAAATGAACAATCTAATGAACAAATGAAAATCATAGTTTTTTTTAAGAAATTAATGAAACAGAAAAATTACTAGCTAACTTGATCAAGAAGAAAAGGGAGAAAGCATGAATATACAAAACAAAAAATGACAGGAGGGAAATAACCACTGTAACAGAAGAAATTTTTTAAATTATGAGACTGCTTTGCAGACCTCTTTGCAAATAAAAAAATGCATGAAATGGATAATTTCTTAGGGAAATTCAGGTTACCGAATTGACTTCATTAGAGTTAGAAAACTTAAACATACCAATTTCCAGAGACCGGTAGGGGCAAGATGGCGGAAGAGTAAGACGCGGAGATCACCTTCCTTCCCACAGATACAGTAGAAATACATCTACACGTGGAACTGCTCCTACAGAACACCCACTGAACGCTGGCAGAAGACGTCAGACCTCCCAAAAGGCAAGAAAATCCCCACGTACTTGGGTAGGGTAAAAGAAAAAAGAAATAACAGAGACAAAAGAATAGGGACGGGACCTGCACCAGTGGGAGGGAGCCGTGAAGGAGGAAAGGTTTCCAGGCACTAGGAAGCCCCTTTGCGGGCAGAGACTGCGGGTGGCAGAGGGGGGAAGCTTCGGAGCCGCGGAGGAGAGCGCAGCCACAGGGGTGCGGAGGGCAAAGCGGAGAGACTCCCGCACAGAGGCTCGGCGCCAACCAGCACTCACCAGCCCGAGAGGCTTGTCTGCTCACCCGCCGGGGCGGGCGGGGGCTGGGAGCTGAGGCTTGGGCTTTGGTGCTAGCCGGGAGGGAGTCCGGAAAAAGTCTGCAGCTGCCGAAGAGGCAAGAGACTTTTTCTTGCCTCTTTGTTTCGCGGCGCGCAAGGAGAGGGGATTCAGAGCGCTGCCTAAACAAAATCCAGGGACGGGTGCGAGCCGCAGCTATCAGCGCGGATCCCACAGCAACAGGGGCGCAGAGGGAAAAACGGAGAGATTCCCGCACAGAGGCTCAGCGCCGAGCAGCGCTCACCAGCCCGAGAGGCTTGTCTGCTCACCCGCTGGGGCAGGCGGGGCTGGGAGCTGAGGCGCGGGCTTCGGTCGGATCGCAGGGAGAGGACTGGGGTTGGCGGCGTGAACACAGCCTGAAGGGGTTGGCGTGCCGCGGCGAGCCGGGAGGGAGCCGGAGAGGAGGTCTGCAGCCGCCGAAGAGGCAAGAGACTTTTTCTTGCCTCTTTGTTTTGCGGCGCGCAAGGAGAGGGGATTCAGAGCGCCGCCTAGACGAACTCCAGAGGCGGGCGCGAGCCGCGGCTAACAGCGCAGACCCCAGAGACGGGCGCGAGCCGCGGCCATCAGCGCGGACCCCAGAGACTAGTAGGAGACGCTAAGGCTGCTGCTGTCGCCACCAAGAGGCCTGTGTGCGAGCACAGGTCACTCTCCACACCGCCCCTCCCGGGAACCTGTGCAGCACGCACGGCGTGCCTCAGGCTGCTGTAACGTCACGACGACTCTGACGCCGCAGGCTCGCCCCGCCTCCTCCGTATCGCTCCCTCCCCCGGCCTGAGTGAGCCAGAGCCCCCGAAGCAGCTGCTCTTTTAACCCCGTTCTGTCTGGGTGGGGAACGGATGCCCTCAGGCGACGTACATGCAGAGGCGGGTCCAAATCCAAAGCTGAACGCTGGGAGCTGTACGAACAAAGAAGAGAAAGGGATATCTCTCCCAGCAGCCTCAGAAGCAGCGGATTAAAGCTCCACAAACAACTTGATGTGCCTGCATCTGTTGAATACCTGAATAGACAACGAATCATCCCAAATTCAAAAGGTGGACTTTAGGAGCAGGATATATTAATTTCCCCTTTTCCTTTTTTTGTGAGTGTGTATGTGTATGCTTCTGGGTGAGATTTTGTCTGTATAGCTTTTCTTTCACCATCAGTCCTAGGGTTAGGTCCGTCCTTTTTTTTTTTTTTTTTACTTAAAAAAATTTTTTTTCCTAATATATGTTTTCTTAATAATTTTTTCCGTATTTTCTATTGTTAGAAATTAAAAAATTTTTTAATAAGTTTTTTCATATTTTTTATTTTAAAAAATTAAAAATTTTTTTCTTAATAAATTTTTTTCTTAAAAATTTTTTTCTTATTTTTTACTATAAAAAATTAATAAATCTATTTTTAAAAAAAAAATTTTTTTCTGAATACATTTACTTTTAATAATTTTTTTTTCTTATTTTGTATTATAATAGCTTATTTTATTTTATTTTATCCTCTTCTTTTCTTTCTATTTTTTTCTCCCTTATATTCTGAGCTGTGTGGATGAAAGGCTCTTGGTGCTCCAGCCAGGCATCAGGGCTGTGTCTCTGAGGTGGGAGAGCCAACTTCAGGACACTGGTCCACAAGAGACCTACCAGCTCCACGTAATACCAAACGGCAAAAATCTCTCAGAGATCTCCATCTCAACATCAAGACCCAGCTTCACTCAACGACCAGCAAGCTACAGGGCTGGACACCCTATGCCAAACAACTAGCAAGACAGGAACACAGCCCCATCCATTAGCAGGGAGGCTGCCTAAAATCATAAGGCCACAGACACCCCAAAACACACCACCAGACGTGGACGTGCCCACCAGAAAGACAAGATTCAACCTCATCCACCAGAACACAGGCACTAGTCCCCTCCACCAGGAAGCCTACACAGCCCACTGAACCAACCTTACCCACTGGGGACAGATACCAAAAACAACGGGAACTACGAACCTGCAGCCTGTGAAAAGGAGACCCCAAACACAGTAAGATAAGCAAAATGAGACGACAGAAAAACACACAGCAGATGAAGGAGCAGGGTCAAAACACACCAGACCTAACAAATGAAGAGGAAATAGGTAGTCTACCTGAAAAAGAATTCAGAATAATGATAGTAAGGATGATCCAAAATCTTGGAAATAGAATAGACAAAATGCAAGAAACATTTAACAAGGACGTAGAAGAACTAAAGAGGAACCAAGCAACGATGAAAAACACAATAAATGAAATTAAAAATACTCTAGATGGGATCAATAGCAGAATAACTGAGGCAG
Organism: Balaenoptera musculus; assembly: GCF_009873245.2. Classification (NCBI taxonomy): domain Eukaryota; kingdom Metazoa; phylum Chordata; class Mammalia; order Artiodactyla; family Balaenopteridae; genus Balaenoptera; species Balaenoptera musculus. The sequence goes on from NC_045800.1 coordinate 9,708,008, forward strand.
AAGAAAGGATAAGTGACCTGGAAGATAAAATGGTGGAAATAACTACTGCAGAGCAGGATAAAGAAAAAAGAATGAAAAGAACTGAGGACAGTCTCAGAGACCTCTGGGACAACATTAAACGCACCAACATTCGAATTATAGGGGTCCCAGAAGAAGAAGAGAAAAAGAAAGGGACTGAGAAAATATTTGAAGAGATTATAGTTGAAAACTTCCCTAATATGGGAAAGGAAATAGTTAATCAAGTCCAGGAAGCACAGAGAGTCCCATACAGGATAAACCCAAGGAGAAACACGCCAAGACACATATTAATCAAACTGTCAAAAATTAAATATAAAGAAAACATATTAAAAGCAGCAAGGGAAAAACAACAAATAACACACAAGGGAATCCCCATAAGGTTAACATCTGATCTTTCAGCAGAAACTCTGCAAGCCAGAAGGGAGTGGCAGGATATACTTAAAGTGATGAAGGAGAAAAACCTACAACCAAGATTACTCTACCCAGCAAGGATCTCATTCAGATGTGATGGAGAAATTAAAACCTTTACAGACAAGCAAAAGCTGAGAGAGTTCAGCACCACCAAACCAGCTTTACAACAAATGGTAAAGGAACTTCTCTAGGCAAGAAACACAAGAGAAGGAAAACACCTACAATAACAAACCCAAAACATTTAAGAAAATGGGAATAGGAACATACATATCGATAATTACCTTGAATGTAAATGGATTAAATGCTCCCACCAAAAGACACAGACTGGCTGAATGGATACAAAAACAAGACCCATATATATGCTGTCTACAAGAGACCCACTTCAGACCTAGAGACACATACAGACTGAAAGTGAGGGGATGGAAAAAGATATTCCATGCAAATGGAAATCAAAAGAAAGCTGGAGTAGCAATTCTCATATCAGACAAAATAGACTTTAAAATAAAGAATATTATAAGAGACAAAGAAGGACACTATATAATGATCAAGGGATCGATCCAAGAGGAAGGTATAACAATTGTAAATATTTATGCACCCAACATAGGAGCACCTCAATACATAAGGCAAATACTAACAGCCATAAAAGGGGAAATTGACAGCAACACAATCATAGTAGGGGACTTTAACACCCCACTTTCACCAATGGACAGATAATCCAAAATGAAAATAAATAAGGAAACACAAGCTTTAAATGATACATTAAACAAGATGGACTTAATTGATATTTATAGGACATTCCACCCAAAAACAACAGAATACACATTTTTCTCAAGTGCGCATGGAACATTCTCCAGGATAGATCATATCTTGGGTCACAAATCAAGCCTTGGTAAATTTAAGAAAATTGAAATCGTATCAAGTATCTTTTCCGACCACAACGCTATGAGACTAGAAATCAATTACAGGAAAAGATCTGTAAAAAATACAAACACATGGAGGCTACACAATACACTACTTAATAACGAAGTGATCACTGAAGAAATCAAAGGGGAAATCAAAAAATACCTAGAAACAAATGACAATGGAGATACGACGACCCAAAACCTATGGGACGCAGCAAAAGCAGTGCTAAGAGGGAAGTTTATAGCAATACAAGCCTACCTCAAGAAACAGGAAACATCTCGAATAAACAACCTAACCTTACACCTAAAGCAATTAGAGAAAGAAGAACAAAAAAACCCCAAAGCTGGCAGAAGGAAAGAAATCATAAAGATCAGGTCAGAAATAAATGAAAAAGAAATGAAGGAAACAATAGCAAAAATCAATGAAACTAAAAGCTGGTTCTTTGAGAAGATAAACAAAATTGATAAACCATTAGCCAGACTCATCAAGAGAAAAAGGGAGAAGACTCAAATCAATAGAATTAGAAATGAAAAAGGAGAAGTAACCACTGACACTGCAGAAATACAAAAGATCATGAGAGATTACTACAAGCAACTCTACGCCAATAAAATGGACAACCTGGAAGAAATGGACAGATTCTTAGAAATGCACAAACTGCCGAGACTGAACCAGGAAGAAATAGAAAATATGAACAGACCAATCACAAGCACTGAAATTGAAACTGTGATTAAAAACCTTCCAACAAACAAAAGCCCAGGACCAGATGGCTTCACAGGTGAATTCTATCAAACATTTAGAGAAGAGCTAACACCTATCCTTCTCAAACTCTTCCAAAATATTGCAGAGGGAGGAACACTCCCAAACTCATTCTACGAGGCCACCATCACCCTGATACCAAAACCAGACAAAGATGTCACAAAGAAAGAAAACTACAGGCCAATATCACTGATGAACATAGATGCAAAAATCCTCAACAAAATACTCGCAAACAGAATCCAACAGCACATTAAAAGGATCATACACCATGATCAAGTGGGGTTTATCCCAGGAATGCAAGGATTCTTCAATATACGTAAATCAATCAATGTGATTCACCATATTAACAAATTGAAGGAGAAAAACCATATGATCATCTCAATAGATGCAGAGAAAGCTTTCGACAAAATTCAACACCCATTTATGATAAAAGCCCTGCAGAAAGTAGGCATAGAGGGAACTTTCCTCAACATAATAAAGGCCATATATGACAAACCCACAGCCAACATTGTCCTCAATGGTGAAAAACTGAAACCATTTCCACTAAGATCAGGAACAAGACAAGGTTGCCCACTCTCACCACTATTATTCAACATAGTTTTGGAAGTTTTAGCCACAGCAATCAGAGAAGAAAAAGAAATAAAAGGAATCCAAATCGGAAAAGAAGAAGTAAAGCTGTCACTGTTTGCAGATGACATGATACTATACATAGAGAATCCTAAAGATGCTACCAGAAAACTCCTAGAGCTAATCAGTGAATTTGGTAAAGTAGCAGGATACAAAATTAATGCACAGAAATCTCTTGCATTTCTATACACTAATGATGAAAAATCTGAAAGTGAAATTAAGAAAACACTCCCGTTTACCATTGCAACAAAAAGAATAAAATATCTAGGAATAAACCTACCTAAGGAGACAAAAGACCTGTATGCAGAAAATTATAAGACACTGATGAAAGAAATTAAAGATGATACAAATAGATGGAAAGATATACCATGTTCCTGGATTGGAAGAATCAACATTGTGAAAATGACTCTACTACCCAAAGCAATCTACAGATTCAATGCAATCCCTATCAAACTACCACTGGCATTTTTCACAGAACTAGAACAAAAAATTTCACAATTTGTATGGAAACACAAAAGACCCCGAATAGCCAAAGCAATCTTGAGAACGAAAAATGGAGCTGGGGGAATCAGGCTCCCTGACTTCAGACTATATTACAAAGCTACAGTAATCAAGACAGTTTGGTACTGGCACAAAAACAGAAATATAGATCAATGGAACAGGATAGAAAGCCCAGAGATAAACCCACGCACATATGGTCACCTTATCTTTGATAAAGGAGGCAAGCATATACAGTGGAGAAAAGACAGCCTCTTCAATAAGTGGTGCTGGGAAAATTGGACAGATACATGTAAAAGTATGAAATTAGAACACTCCCTGACACCATGCACAAAAATAAACTCAAAATGGATTAAAGACCTAAGTGTAAGACCAGACACTATCAAACTCTTAGAGGAAAACATAGGCAGAACACTCTATGACATACATCACAGCAAGATTCTTTTTGACCCAGCTCCCAGAGAAATGGAAATAAGAACACAAATAAACAAATGGGACCTAATGAAACTTAAAAGCTTTTGCACAGCAAAGGAAACCATAAACAAGACCAAAAGACAACCATCAGAATGGGAGAAAATATTTGCAAATGAAGCAACTGACAAAGGGTTAATCTCCAAGATTTACAAGCAGCTCATGCAGCTCAATAACAAAAAAATGAACAACCCAATCCAAAAATGGGCAGAAGACCTAAATAGACATTTCTCCAAAGAAGATATACAGATTGCCAACAGACACATGAAAGAATGCTCAACATCATTAATCATTAGAGAAATGCAAATCAAAACTACAATGAGGTATCATCGCACACCGGTCAGAATGGCCATCATCAAAAAATCTAGAAACAATAAATGCTGGAGAGGGTGTGGAGGAAAGGGAACTCTCTTGCACTGTTGGTGGGAATGTAAATTGATACAGCCACTATGGAGAACAGTATGGAGGTTCCTTAAAAAACTACAAATAGAACTACCATACGATCCAGCAATCCCACTACTGGGCATATACCCTGAGAAAACCATAGTTCAAAAAGAGTCATGTACCAAAATGTTCATTGCAGCTCTATTTACAATAGCCAGGACATGGAAGCAACCTAAATGTCCATCGACAAATGAATGGATAAAGAAGATGTGGCACATATATACAATGGAATATTACTCAGCCATAAAAAGAAATGAAATGGAGGTATTTGTAATGAGGTGGATGGAGTTAGAGTCTGTCATACAGAGTGAAGTAAGTCAGAAAGAGAAAAACAAATACAGTATGCTAACACATATATATGGAATCTAAGGGAAAAAAAAAAGCCATGAAGAACCTAGTGGCAAGACGGGAATAAAGACACAGACCTACTAGAGAATGGACTTGAGGATATGGGGAGGGGTGGGGTGAGATGTGACAGGGTGAGAGAGTGTCATGGACATATATACACTACCAAATGTAAAATAGATAGCTAGTGGGAAGCAGCCGCATAGCACAGGGAGATCAGCTCGGTGCTTTGTGACCACCTAGAGGGGTGGGATGGGGAGGGTGGGAGGGAGGGAGATGCAAGAGGGAAGAGATATGGGAACATATTGTATATGTATAACTGATTAACTTTGTTATAAAGCAGAAGCTAACACACTATTGTAAGGCAATTATACTTCAATAAAGATGTTTAAAAAAAAAAAAAACATACCAATTTCCATACAAAACAACAAATTTATAAAGAACAATACCACAAAAAAGCACCAGGCTAGTTGATTTCACAGAGGAATTCTACCAAACCTTCAAAGATCAGATAGTCCCAATGCTCTATAAATTACTCCAAGGCATTGTAAAGGCAAATAAAAAACTCTTAATTTTTTTAATGAATAATAAACTGATTCCTAAACCTGATAAAAAATAGATCACTGCGGGAGTGCTGCATATCAATATTACTCATGAATATTGTTGCAAAAAAAATTTTTAAATACTAGCAAACAAACTCTAGCACCACATTCAGAAAATAACATACTACAAACAAGTGGGATTTCCAGGAACTGATCAAAAAGAACGACTGCAACGAGTTGAAAGACATCAAATATGTTAATTTCCATGAATTCATAATGATACTCTTCCTTCCCTAAACAAAGCTCATTGGTCACCTTTCAAGAATTCTAGGCAATCAAGAAAGATAAATAATCAAGCATAGAACCTGACTTTCCAGACAAACTGCATTTCAGGATATCCAAATAGTTGATGATAGAAACTTCTTCATAGAGAAATCACAATTAATAAATGAAGAAGGAGTAATAGAATTACAAAGTCACCATTTTCCAAACCTTAATGAAATAATAAATGTAAGGCGATATTTTTCAATGCAAACAGCATTAAGTGAAAAGCTGATGGGAAGCTTTATAAAGGATGAGAATATCTGAACTCATTGATCAATCTTAACATAGCAAAAAAAGAGACAGTTAGACATTAAATGCCACCTGGTGTGATGTTGTAGGATGTACAGAGCATCACCTATGAAGTATCCTTGACAAAATAAAAAAGCATCTGGGCTTCCCTGGTGGCGCAGTGGTTGAGAGTCTGCCTGCCAATGCAGGGGACACGGGTTCGAGCCCTGGTCTGGGAAGATCCCACATGCCGCAGAGCGGCTGGGCCCGTGAGCCACAGTCACTGAGCCTGCGCATCTGTAGCCTGTTCTCCGCAACAGGAGAGGCCGCGATGGTGAGGGGCCCGCGCACGGCGATGAAGAGTGGCCCCCACTTGCCACAACTAGAGAGAGCCCTCACACAGAAACGAAGACCCAACACAGCCAAAATAAAAAAAAAAAAAAAAAAAAAAAAAAAAAAAGCATCTGATCAAGCCTCTGCATCTAAGGAGCTAAGTACCACTTTACAGGAAATATAGGGAATAGAGAAATGTCACCATAGGGATGCAATCAGCAAAACCCGAAGAGTGGGAAATTCTACAGGAAGGTGACCCAATTTCCTCAACAAATAACTGCAAGGGAAAGGGAGATAGTATGAGAAAGAGAGAGGAATCTCTATGTTTAGAGATTAAAAAACACTTAAGAGCATATTTAACTGGCTTTTTCTATGGGGGCACTCCCCAATCTATTTGATAAATGGGGGCCAAAACTCAAGCAGAAAGCTGCACTGTTGCTAAGTTGAAGAAATGGAGTTTGAGCCTGCCAGAGAAGCTGGAATTGAGGGGGGAAGCTCTTAAAGGAAGAAGCCACAGAGGGGGAGCCCCAAAATTTGCACACAGATTCCCCTCAAGTCTCTGGTTGATTCCTAAAATGCACATCCTCAGGGTGAGCTCCAAGGAGCTCAAGAAAAAGGAATGGCTGGAAGCTGAAATCTCTGAGAAGTGGTTTCAGCAGCTGCCCGGTGCAGAGAAGGTAGTTTGGAGTTCAAGTCCCATGGAATTAGAGGGGCTCGGTAAATACCTCAAGCTTCTCTTTGAAACCCTGGAAGAACCACACCTTGAGAATAAGGACTATATTTCAGGACTAAGGATTATGCTCTAGGAATAAGGGCTAAATCAAAATAGACCTACCTTAACAAGGTCTAAAACTAAGCCTACACATGATCAAGGCAATCTCCCAGTAATTTAACTGCCTGCAGAAGAAAATACAATACTATTTAGAGGAAGAGGATAGAATCCAGTACCTACAGATATCACTACAATACCCAATACACAATAACAGACAACTAGATATGTGAGGAAGCAGGAAAACAGGACTAATAATCAAGAGGGAGAATCCCCCCCGCCCAATAGCCTTTAACGCCCACCTCTTACCTATAGCAATGAGCTTGTTCTAGTTTCCTCTTTCCCTCTCTGTAATCAATATAAGCAGACACATAGATGTCCTAGAAGTTGGAAGTAGCAAACAAGGACTTAAAAATAACTCTTACAAGCAAGACAAAAAATAGAGAGAGATATAATGGTGGAAGACAGGAAAATTCTGGAGGACATATATAGCAGATGATATAGGAGGACTATGGAAACCTGGGGCAGGGGGTTGTGGAACAGAAAAGTGCCTTAAGAGATATATCAACCCAAAGAAATTTATGGTTCTTGTTTGGATCCTGATTGAAATAAACCACCTTAAAAAATGAGACAATCCGTGATATTTGAATACTGACAGGATTTTTAATATTAAGAAATTACTGTTTACTTTTTAGGTATGATAATAATGTTATCATTATACACATATTAAAAAGAGCCCTCATCTTTTAGAGGTACATACCTAAATATCACTGATTAAATGATGGAACGATTTGTTTGAAAACAATATCACTGTTGGGGGAGGGGCAGACATTAATGGAAAGTAGAGTAGTAAATGAAATAAAATTGTCCAGATGTAGATAATTATTGAAACTAGTAATGGGTATATGAGGATTCTTATAATATTCTCCTTATCTTTGTGCATGCTTGAAAAGTCCATAATAAAAGGTGAAGGAAGGGAAGGAGAGAGAGTGGAAAGGAGGAAAAGAAATCCTTCCTCCTTCATGTGTTACTGGGGTCCCCTCCAGTTCTCCAGCCAGTCCTGGCTGAGCCAATCTCTGCCCTGTCCGTGGTGAGCTTTGGAATCAGGTCATCCCTTCCTAAGCATGCATCAAGTTGACCTGCCAGTAATTTAGGCTACTTTTGATTTGAATTTTCCAAACCAAATTTCCTCGCTGAACTTCAAATGTGAACCCAGTGCCTCCAGTGGACCTCTAAGTCCTAGTGTTGTTTCCCAAGTCCTAGTTCAGCCCTTCTCTCCCATCCATGTTGGGTTGGTTCCTAGTATTGTGTATCTGATCACTACCTGGTTTCCAGAACCTGGGCTTGAGGACTGACCTTGCCATGTATAAACACATCTGCCAAAGGATAAATCTGCCAAACTTCCTAAATTTCCTACTACTAGGATCTGCCTCCAAACAAGAAGCTCTGGTACTAATAATCGCCTGTGGGCATTGTTCCTTCTCTATCTAGTTGTTTCTCCAAGGTTCACATCTGTAGTTGGGTCATTTTCCTCAAACACGTTGACCAAGATAAGTCCACCTGAATCTCTTTGTTTTTGCTAAATGAGAAGGAGGCATTCGCAAAAACATCTCAATCTTTTGACAGTCCTGGGGCAGTAAAGCGGGCTGGTATTGGGGGAGAGGAAAGCACACCCAACAAACGTCAAATAGCGACGCTCCCACCAGGTGATGCAAACAACAACCTCACCATATGTTCTTCAAAGAACTGGAACACATAAGAGGATAATCTTGTGACTGACGGGATTCAAGAGTTGTCTCATCTGTTTGCTATGAAATACGAGATGCAAAATAACGTTGTCAGATCCTAACTTGAACCTGAATATGTTTCAGCAGAAGCATACTCATAGGAATGGTTTTTGGCGTGACCAGAAGTGAATACAGAACCATGGGTTGTTTTTCTTTTTTTTTTTTTTTTTTGGTTTGGTTTAGTTTAATTTTGTTTTTTGTTTTTGGCCACTCCACGCGGCTTGTGGGATCTTAGTTCCCTGACCAGGGATCGAACCCAGGCCCTTGGCACTGAAAGCGTGGAGTCCTAACCACTGGACCACCAGGGAACTCCCAGAGCCATGTTTTTTGAACCCATAGAGTCACTTACAAAATTATGTCTCCTCAAAATGAGAAACATGGCCCCACTGATAAATGATCACTCCGGCTTCACCCATATCCAAACCCTTCACAGTCCTTTCACACAAAAGGAGCACAACCAGGATGAAATAACCCTTCATGGTCGAAGTCTTGCAACTCAGGATTTGATCAGCACCAAAGGCAACTACTCAGAGGGTGGCTGGTCCTTGCTAGAGCCTGGACGTTTCCTGGGAACCCCAGAACACTGAGACACAACCAATTTTAGTCATTCTGGAACTTCATACAGATGTAAGCAGCTTGACTACAGAAAGTTAGCTCTCTTTACTAGAACAACATCAGCCTGCGCTGCTGGGTTTAATCTCTTTATAATTCTTTGGCACCACTTCTGGCACAGAGTTCAGCCAAGGCTGTTCCCTGGCTTGAGTGTGGAGCAGAATTTCCCCTTTTTAGGTCACAAACTCAGAGCACCCACTCATCCCAGAGACTCTCTCCACTGTGTCAATTTTAAACATCTTCATTAATAGTTAGGAAACGCTGGCAAAGCGGTAACTATCCTGAGTTGCCCCTGCTGCACACGGGCATTTCCCAAGACTGAAACACATGCACAAACTTGCCTACCAGGCTAGGATTCTAAAAACATACTGATATGCACCTCTTCTGAACACAGCTGAATTAAGAGCCCTAGGACAAGGGTCGTGGGTTGTTCAGTGACCCTCAAAGAGTGCAGACAAGCCCACAGAGGGTCGTCTTCCTGTGTCAGGTTCCTGGTCAGTGTCTGGCTGCGCCTTTGTTGTTTCACCACATGGAGTCTTGGTCCCCACGCCCTGCCTTTGGTGTTGGGATGGGACCTCTTGCGCTGAGATGGACACATCTCACCTGGGCTTGTGATCTCCTCAAGAATCAGAGCATTGGACCAGGGTGAACGTCATAATGAGTTTGGTTTTCTGCTGGCCAATACTCCACAATCTGGTCAATTGCATTTGTCCTGGAGCCACTCCCAGCATGCCCTGGCCCATTAAATCCACATCCTTGCCTGCGGGTGGTAGCACTCCTCACAGCCACCCAGCTTTCACTTCTCTACACCTGTGAAATCACACACTTAAGCAGGCAACTTTCGAGGGCCTACCTTTGTCCTTTGTCCTTTGTTGTGAAAACGACTCTTCCATCCTTCTCCCCTCCTTCCCACCCTCCACTGGCTGAGCAGTCTTGGTCCACCACACCAACTCACCTCCCAGACACTGTTAATTGGACTAGGGCTTGGTTCTGGCTTAAGCTGGGCCAATCAGATTTTCTCTCTTGCTATTTCATAGGGGCTTTGAAGTCAATGAGGGAAGCCACAAGCCACGCGGTAATGAAGAATGGGGGCTTAGATCAGTGCCAGAGACGCCCCAGAGCCTGCGTGTGCTGACCTGAGGGAGGAGGGGGACGGGGAGCCCAGCAGAGACCGGTCCACCCTCAGACCAAAATGAAGCAGGTGGTAGCTGAGAAGTAGGGGTGAAAAGAGTTGCTACAACCCGGAGCTATGTCTTCTCAACTAATCCCCCCTTCTCTTTTTGAATGAGCTTCTGTGTCTTGCAACCAAGCGTTCCCTGATTGAAACCACACTCAAAAGTCGCCCATGACCTTTGCACTCTGGCCCTTTCACAGTCCTCACCCTCCAGCATTTCCACAGCACCTGACGCTGTCACCCCACCCTCCTCACAAACTCTCTCCACTTAGGACTTTTCTAAAAGGTGCTGCAAAATCTCGTTCTCTTTTTACTTCTCCAGCGCTCCTCTTCCCCTCTTTGTAAAGGCATTTCATGAGATTTGGGATTTGGTCTTCTGGCCCGGTCTTCCCCTAGGAAGATTCCATGGGTTCCCATAGCTTCCTCCATTGAGCCCAGGCAGAAGACTCCAAATCTAGACGCCAGCCCTGACTTCTCCCTCCTATGCCCACCGCATTTTTAACTCTCTGATGGATATCTCTACTTGGATGACGCACAGTCACTCAAACTCTTAAAATGCACATTTGATATCTTTCTCCTTCAAGCCAACCCCTCTCTTGACTTTCCCATTTCCACTGAGAGCATCGTGTTCTTTCAGCCGCATCCCCTGGGACGCTCACGGTAATTCTGCACCGCATGGTGATTGCTTGCTTAGTCTCTGCCTCCCCTCTAGCCCAGGGGCTCCATGAGGGCCTGGATTATGTGACTGGAGTGTACAACTATTCCCTCCTTCCCTCCACTATTCCCAGGGTCTGGTACATGGGGATCACTTAAATGTTTGCTGAATGAATTGGAGGAATGGATGATTATCTCTTATTTTTCCCTCTGCCTCATTCCTCTTGTCTCTCCAATATACACTCACCAAGCCCTCCGGGTTCTTTCTTCCTGCTGTCTCTTTCCTTGTCCCCTTCCTCCCCATTCCCTTGGCTTCCGGGCCAGACCCTCATCACTACCGGTTAGAGGTCCTGCAGAAGTCAGCTGGTCTCCCTGATTGCAATTAAAAACCTGCCAAGTAGAATTCTGGGAAGATGGCGGCAGCAGAGTTTTAAGATCTTCCCAAATCCCCGCCTATAAACAGACAGAGCAATTGAATAGAAAAACTGAAAACCTATGGACACTCACAACAAAACTGGATAATAAGGTTTCCTCTGAACCTCAACCACCAACAAGACCCACCTGCTTTCGACGTCTGTGCAGGAAGAGGCAGAGGGAAGCAACAGGGCACTGTCAGCTGGACGTGAGAGCAGGAAAAACCCCAGGGAGCCAACAGGTATCCACTGGAAGGGACGGTGGGCCAGTATGGGAGCAGAGGCTAAAACCGGGAGGAGCTTTGCCCTCGCTATACACACAAACACAGCTCTTACACACTATACTATATGTGGTGTAGGTGGGATAAAGAATTTCAGTCTATGCATTTCTGTTGCACGGAACATGCTATGAAATAGGACACACACACACACACACACACTCACTTACACTCACACTCCACTGTGTTTAACTTTACTGCTGGATTCTCTCATGAGGCTTAGCTCACTGCCTTACTTCAGTGTGATCTGAAGATTTGGTTATAACCGACACCAAGTCAAACTCAGAAACACTCAGTTTTTGTCGAGATCACATGGCAGCTTAAGGTGGCAACCACGACATCAGAAAGAGGTCTGAAAAGGTACTTGTGTGAGTCTAGAGAAACACTGTGCAAACATGTCAAAATCAACAGCATCGCCAGTTTTAAAATAACTTTTTGCCATAAAGTCTTGTTGTCTTAGGCCCTTAGGGCTGTCTTAAATCATCGTTACACAGACTCATAAATACTTGAAAGTCCAGTTTGCCATGGGCAGAATCATCACAGAAGCCAGAAGAAATTTCAGTAACCACCTAGCCCCAAACTTATTTTACAAGGGAAGAGACGAAGGTCTAGATTAATGGGGACTTATCCTACCAAAAGCAAACAGTAACTTATTGGAAAGAAAAAATACAGTTTATGTGGCTTAGGAGACAATCAGAAGGGGGGAAAGAAAGAGCACAGATGGGTCTTCAATTTCCCTTTATAAGGTAAAAAAAGAAAGAAAGAAATGCATTTATCCCTCTAATCTCAGTAGCCAAACCAGTTTAAAGTACACGTCGCTCAAAGGAATAAAGCCACCAATCTGAGGCTTACTTACCCAGTATCCTCTTAGCATGAGGGGCAGAGAAGGGGGAAAGGCCCTCTCTTCCTGATGTTACGACTTTTCAGCACTGCCCTCCGCCCGCGGTCTGTCTTCCCAGGATCACATGAAAGTGTTCTATAAATGTGCATTGGCTTAAGGTTGGGAACGCTGGCCTGGGAGGGAGCAGTGTGTAAGCAATCTGACCCAGGCCAGGCGGCAGCTTTCCAGAAGCCTCTGCAGCCCAGAGGGAGGACGACAAGGGGCAGAGAGCCTGCAGGTACCGGGAGCCCGCAGCTCTCTGTTTTTCTAAGTTTATCTGGGATCTGAAGCCAATCTCTACTGCCCCAGGCTGCAGTTTAATTTACTTGGGGCAGTTCTATATTTTGGCTACTTTTCAAAACAAAGCAGCCTTAAAAAAAAAAAAGGAAAAAGCTATAAAATTAGAAGTGCTTTTGGTAAATGGCACAGGTCATCATCAGCTTCTACCGACCTCATAAAATCAAGTTGTCTTTTTTGAAAATGTCAGTATGCTCCCTCGGGAAAGGGGAAATGAGCAAAGACTGTTAAACCAACTCTAAATGGCAAAGCTATCTAAAAAATCCATCAGTATTTAATGAATTAAACATGCAACCATACAATGGACAACTAAGCAACCTTTAGAAAGGATGGGGAGCTCTTTATGTACCAACACTGAAAACTCTCCAAGATACAACATTAAGTGAAAAAAATTTTGGTGCAGAACAGTGTGTCTAATATGCTACCATTTGTGTCAAAAAAAAAAAAAAGGAGGGTATAAATTTGCGTGTGTATACATTATGTATAGTATATAAATTCTATGTCCTGAGAAAATCATACTATACTATATTATGATATACAAATTAATGACTCTTTTTGGAAATTCACAGGAGAAACTAGTGACAGTGCTTGCCTCCAGGGAGGTATGGACCAGGGAGGGGTGGAGACTCTGGGCTGGGTGGGGGAGGGAAAGAGGAAGATTGTCATCTCACATATTTCCTTTTCTGGTCTAGGAATTTTATCTCATGTGAATAGTCATTTTTCAAATAAAATTTGAAAGGTGATCTAATTTTCATTAGCAATATTTAATTTTCAAAATTATTCTACTATTCAGAGCACTGAATTCAATTGACATAACTCCTACTTTTCACGTATTTAAATATTTTGATAGGATATTCTTTAAGAAGGCAGAGTTCTGCGATAGATAAAATCCTGTAATAGCAAAGGACCTGAGTGAGTTTTGAATAAGGGGTCTGAAGCCTGGATATTTAGTCCTGGTTCATCTTCTTTCTAACCAGGGCTTGGATCAGTTGTCCAAATGCCACATGCCTCGATTTTATTAGGTATAAAACGATCCCACACCCCACCTTCTCCACAGGCCCAGCGTGGCCCAAATAAGACGATGTATATAAAAACCCTCTAAAAGCGGAAAACCCTTACTCAGGAATAGCATGGTTCAGGGTGATCACATTTTATAATGTTTTCCTGAAGTTCTTGTGTAATTCAACACTCAAATAATTTGTCAAATTTTCCCATAAGGACAAGCATAAACATAAAGGGCATAGATTCAGAGGGCCTGGATCTACAGTTATTGTGCTTAATGTTCATCTTAGTACTATTTTTAATTTTCTCAGCATCACCTCCCATTATTGTACGGGATGCCTTCTTCTAAACAAACCTCCCGGCCTGTCATCGTGGGCTGTTTTGGCCTCCTGCATGGTTTCCTATCACATCTAAGTTCTGTTCCCAGTTTATTAATCCAGAAGCAATGTTTTAGTCTCCACATTAGTACCAATGTATCATGCTTGGGCGAAATTGCCTTGAAATATAAAAAAGGCTTTTGATTACACTAAAATCACAGGCCAAAGTTCCAATGCCTATGAACAGTGCGGTTCCCACAATCCTGATGAAAAACTGCAGACTTGTCTGCTTACCAGCGGAAGTGGCGCCACCATGTGGCAATAGGGACAGTGCAGTTTTTACCACTTGTCCAGTCAGCTTTGAAATGATTCTTGACCTAAAAACTACTTACTTAATCAACAAAAGCAAAAAAAAATGTTAATTTGAGGATATTTGACATATTTCAAAATTTTCTTATAAAGTAAGGTTTTATAATATTTTTATTTCATATTACTTATTTACCCAATTCAAATTCGTGTAAATGAGGAATTGCTGAAAATTACTAGCATATGGCAGAGAACACAAAGAACACAAAACATTTCCCAGGCAATGCTTAGAACTGCTGATTATTTAAAAATTCTGGAAGGAAAATAAATTCAAAGTAATGTTTATTATGACAGTAAACAGGTGGATTTATGAAAATAAAAAGATAATGTTTAAGGTTCATCATCTCCTTACGCAGCGAAAAAGAAACTCCTATTAAGGAAGCAAACAGAACACGCAAATTTAACTCCTTGTTTCGAGAGACTTCATTAAAGTGATCACAAAGGAATGTTTTTTGTTTTCAAGTTTGTTGGGACAATAACGAAGCAAACTGGTCGGCACATCAGCGGACAAGAGATGGCTCCACGTTTGTGGATAACAGGAAGTGGACTGAGGTCTGATCCTGGAGGAATCAGGGCTGAGGAGCCTAGAGCTGGGGTGAGAGGGGGGGATGAGGGCTTTCGCCCAACAAGACCCTGCAGACCCAGGAGAGGCTCTGAAACACCAGGAACGTTGGAGGGAGCAGAAGTGGGGCTGAAAATAAAAAATAGGTGTAAGTGAAGCCGACTCCTCCACCCCATCCCACCCCTCTCCTGATGCCTATCAACTAGACAAAAGCAAAATCAAAACCCAAAACCAAACCTCCCGTGTATTCTGGAAAAATCAACAACAACAATAGAAGGCTGAAGGTAAGCTTTAAAAAAATCTAAGAAAATAGAATTAAAGAAAGGTTTAAAATATGAAAGCATATTAGAGGCTTAGAGAATCAATTGATGAAGTCTCACACCTGATTAACAGGAGATCCAGGCATGGAACAAAAAAGTGGAAGAAAGAAATTATCAAAAAAGTAATAGAAGAATATTTCCCAAAGCGAAAGGAGGTGAATCTCCAGATTGAAAGGGCCCAGTAGGTGCCTGGTACAATAAGTAAAAATATCTCTCACAGTCCTGTGGGTTGGCTGGGCTCAGCTAGCCCATCCTCATGTTGGGGGAAGGCTCTTGGGTGGCTGCAGTCAGACAACAGGTAGAACAAGAGTTATCCGAAGGCTCAGTGGGGCTGAGTGTTCAAAATGCTCACTCCCATGGCTGGCAGGTCACACAGGCTTTGGCTGGGAGCTCATCAGTGGCCTACATATGGCTTCTTCACATGTTTCAAGCTTCCTTACAGCATGGCAGATGGATTCCAAGAGTGGATGTTCCAATAGACGGGAAGTAGAAGCTGCCAATCTCTTAAGGCCTGAATCCAGAAACAGGCACAGTGTCACTTCTTCTATATTTTATTTTATTTTATTTTATTATTTTTTTTTTTTAAAGAAATTCACGTTCTTATTTATTTATTTATTTTATTGATTGATTGATTGATTGCTGTGTTGGGTCTTCGCCCCCGCGCGAGGGCCCCCTCCAGTCGCGGCAAGCGGGGACCACTCTTCATCGCGTTGCGCGGGCCTCTCACCGTCGCGGCTCTCCCGTTGCGGAGCACAGGCTCCAGACGCGCAGGCTCAGTAATTGTGGCCCACGGGCCCAGCCGCTCCGCGGCATGTGGGATCCTCCCAGACCAGGGCTCGAACCAGTGTCCCCTGCACTGGCAGGCAGACTCCCAACCACCGCGCCACCAGGGAAGCCCCTCTTCTATATTTTATTGGTCAGAGAGTCACAGAGCCCAGATTAAAGAGGAGGAGACACAGATCTCCTACTTCAGTGGGAGGAATATCAAAGAATTCCTGGCCATCCTCAAGTCACCACCAATCCTGAATGCTTCTAGAAATAAAACAAAATAGGTCACTTACAAAGTAATGAGAATCGGAACCAAACTCGTTTTCCAGCATTTTCTCCCTTGTGTACCATACTCCAGCTACATGTGCCAGACTCATTTTATCCTCGAAGTCTTTCCTTTGCCATTGGCTCTGACTAGAATACGATTTCCCTGCATCTCTGCATGACTCATCAGTTCTCACAATTCAAGTCTCATCTCAAATGTCACCTTCTCCAAGAAGGCCTCCCTGCCCATCATATCTAAAATAGCATTCCCAGTGAGCATTTATACCCTTAGCCTTATTTAAATTCTTCATAGCACTTACCATTACCAAGTCTTTTTTCTTGTTTTTGTTTTTATTTTCCATCTCCTCCCTGAGAGTAGAGTCTTTGTCTTATTCAACATTGTATCTCCAATGCCTAGAGCAGTGCCTGGAATGTTTGTTGAGTGGATATTGAATCAGAATCCATCTCAAGCAGACAACGGAGCAATACCTTTAATTCCTGATGAAAAAAACTATTTTCAACTCAAAATTCTATGTTCAGCCAAATCATCCTTCCATTTGGTTGAATCATCTTCAACCAAATGGAAGGAGAGAATAGACATTTTTCAGACTCATAAAAATTTCCCCTTTACAACTCTTCTAAGAAAGTGTCTCCACAAAATCACGGCATAAACTAAGAAAGGTTTGTTTTGTTTTTTTGGCTGCACTGCATGACTTGTGGGATCTTAGTTTCCCCACCAGGGATCGAACCCAGGCCCATGGCAGTGAAAGGGCCGAGTCCTAACCACTGGATGGCCAGGGAATTCCCAAGAAAGGTTTTAAACATGGAATCCAGAAAGCAAGGGATTTAACAGAGGAAAGCAGGAAAGGGAAGCCTCATGGTGACAACTGTACAGCAAGACTGGAATTGCAGCTCATCCAAATTGAAGTGGGCAGATAGAGGGTGCTGGGGACGGAAATCTCCAGAATAAAAGGGGGAATTTCAGTAGAATAGTTGACTGAATGAAGAAGGTAGAAAAAATTGACCATATATTTCTTCAAATGGTGCAATGAAAGCAATCAGAAACTGTAGGAGAAAGCAAAAGTGTAAGAAAAAAATGTAACCAGTAATTGTATTGATCACTAGCTCCTTATTAAACAATATTCACAGAAATCCAATAAAACATTGCTCATTGATTTTCAGATTTGGAAATCGATCTATAGACAAAGCAGAGATGGTTCACTTAACAATTGCACTGCCACCCTCTACCAGAGACAATCTGTGTGCCACCTGCCACCAGTGATGGTGTCTTCAGTGTCAGGCAGGCAGGTGGTCCAGCTCCCAAATTCCACTTCTGCTTCTGGGTATTTATTCAAAGAAAATAAAAACACTAAGTTGAAAAGGTGTATGCACCCTTATGTTCATTGCAGCTTTATTTACAGTAGCCAAGATATGAAAACAATCTAAGTATCCATCAATGGATGAATGAATTTTAAAAACCGTAGTACATATTTACAATGGAATATTATTCAGTTATAAAAAAGAACAAAATCATGTCACTTGTGACAGCATGGATAGACCTCAAGGATATTAAGTGAAACAAGTCAGAGAGAGGAAAACAAATACCGTATGATCTCTCTTATATGTGGAATCTAATATATATACATATATATGTGTATATATATATATATATATGTATTTTCAAGCTCATAGATACAGAGAACAGATAGGTGGTTACCAGAGACATGGTGTGGAGGAGTGGGAGAAATGGGTGTTGTTTTTTTAGTTTCATTAAATCGAATTATTTATTTATTTATTTATTTAAAGATTTAATTTTATTTATTTTTGGCTGTGTTGGGTCTTTGTTGCTGCACGTGGGCTTTCTCTAGTTGCGGTGAGCGGGGGCTACTCTTCATTGCAGTGTGCAGGCTTCTCATTGTGGTGGCTTCTCTTGTTGCGGAGCACAGGCTCTAGGCGCACGGGCTTCAGTAGTTGTGGCTCACAGGCTCAGTAGTTGTGGCTTGCGGGCTCTAGAGTGCAGGCTCAGTAGTTTTGGCGCACGGGCTTAGTTGGTCCACGGCATGTGGGATCTTCCCGGATCAGGGATCGAACCCGTGTCCCCTACATTGGCAGGTGGATTCTTATCCGCTTCGCCACCAGGGAAGTCCTAAATGAAACTTTTTAAGAAAGAAAAAAAATCTCTACAAATTTCAAAAAAAAATCCAAAATAAAACCTGTATTTTCTGACCCAAATTCAGTGAAACTAGATGCTAATTTCAAATGATGACAAAAGCAAACAAAAGCCAATTTAAAAAATTTTATAACACCCCCTAGGATGCTTAGCCAAAAAAAAAGAAGGAAAAATATAAATTAAAATTGATGTCTATTTTGAAAAAAATGAAATGAAAGTACTACCTCTCAAATTTAAGGTGTCCAGAAGAAAACTGACACTATGAATGAATTTACTTTAAAACAAGGAAGAAAAACAAAATGAGGAAGACTAAAAATAAACTAAATAAATGTACTCACGATATTATAAAAGAAGAGCAAAATTAACCTTCAGAAACTAGAAAGTAGGAGTCAATGAAGATAAAAGCAGAAATTAACTAAATTTTAAATTAAATAATAAATTTAAAAATAAATATTTATTTTAATCTAAATTTAAAATAAATAGAAATTAAACAAAATTTTAAAACAAATAATGGTAATTAAAATTTAATTACAAACAATATTTACAAAGAATAAAATAGAAAAAGTCAGACTTCAAAAATTTAGATTAAAAAAAGGATAACACGTGTTCCTAACGTGATTCATTTTTTGCCTCTTTTCTACTTTGCAGAATTTCTTTTCTTTGTTGCCTTTGATCCATTTTCATGAAGCTTCCCTGGATATTTGAAAGGTGTGCATTTTCCTGCATGCAAAGTTCTATATATCAAATCAAGTTGCAAACTGTCCATTTGCATATGGGGTGGTCAATAAATAATAATAAAGAAGAACAAAAACTGCTCTATTTTGAAACCCTTTATAATATGCCTTAGACCAACTTTCTTAAACTAGGTTCCAACCAGTATTAAGCGCAAATTATCCACTCCTATTACAGCCTCTTAATCACCTCACATGTTTATTTTTCCTCCTTGCCTGTTTTCGTTTGTATTTCAAAACTAACTACAACAAAAATACTTAAGCTAAATATATATGTATTTCTCAGTTTGTGCTAAGAACTTTATATAGGATAATACTGACTGATTTAATTTTTATAACAACTCTCTGATGCAAGATTATTGTCCCCATTTTAGAGGTAAGGGCACTAAGTCTTAACGCAGTTAAGTAATGTGCCTAAATTAGTAAGAAATGAGCTCAAGACTATTTTACCATAAAGCCTGGTTAACCATTATGCCTATAGCCTCATCTGCTTCATTTGTCCAAGAGAGGATATCTCTCCTCCGATGCTTGATAGCTTTACCCAGAAGGAAAGGAAAGAATGTGCTGTTCTTCCATGGTCAGAAAAGCAAATCAGCTAAAGAAGTGTGTGTGTGGTTAAAATTGGAGATCCAGCATATCAACCTAAATGAGTGTTCCCAAAGAGTACGAGAATGTAATGAAAATTTCATCCTCTTTGCAATATTTTCAATATTAATTTCAACCACTAATTTCAATGTTCAGAGCTTTGCTAAAATGCATTACTCTTCATATCTTAAAATACATTTAGTGTCATGTTTGGTATGTGTTGTGTAAATGTTGGTTTTTAAAAGGGTTCTGTGTATAAAAATAATAGGACAATAGACTAAAAAGAAGTTGGTATATACCATGTTTCTGATTTGGGTGAGATGAATATAATGAGAATTTCTGTTTATGAGGAAATAACTGTATTCAGGTAAACGTTTGCGCTCTTTTACACAATTAAGACCAGTATTAATATATAAACCAAATAAGTTTTCTGCGCCAATGAAACTTTTGAAAATTGTCTCAATTATGCTTTGAGACTGTGGATATTTAAATGTTAGCAAATATTATTCATGAAAATTGATTAGTAATAAAAATAATAGTAATTTTTAGCATTATTAACATCCTTATTATGAGGCAAAATAGCAGAGCTAAAGTTGATTTTTAAAAAAGAAAAAAAGAATAGTGATGAGTATATTGAGAGGAGGAGGAGGGCATAAATGAAACATTAACAATTGACCATACAGCTGGGACTTCCCTGGCGGCCCAGTGGTTAGGACTCCGAGCTTCTACTGCAGGGGGCACGGGTTTGATCTCTGGTCAGGGAACTAAGATCCCGCAAGCCACACGGCCAAAAAAATACAAAAACAGAAACAAAAAAGCAATCAACCAAATGGCAAGTCTCTGCACTCTTCTTGCAACGCCTATAGGTTTGAAATTATTTTTTAAAAAATTACTTTTTGTAAATGGTGATACTTGTGCTCTCAGGCCACCTGATCTAATTGTATTAAAACCAAGTGAGGCAAGATATCAGAAATCAGGATTGGGAGGGACTTCCCTGGCGGTCCAGCGGTTAAGACTCCGTGCTTCCAATGCAAGGGGCGCAGGTTCAATCCCTGGTCGGGGAGCTAAGATCCTACATGCCGCATGGCACAGCCAAGGAAATTTTTAAAAAAAGAAAGAAAAGAAATCAGGATTGGGAAAACATGCCTCCAAAGGCTGCCGGCTTCGCTGGGCAGATACAGCCATTTCTGGAAAGTTCCAAAAAGCAAAACTTGAAATTGCCATGCACTGGCAACAGTTTATGTAGCATTTACATTGTATTAAAGCTATTTACATAGCATAGATTGTATCAGGTATCATAAGTCATCTAGAGAAGACAAAGTATACAAGATGAGTGCAGGTTATCTGCAAATGCTGTGACATTTTATATGAGACTTAAGCAAACTCAGATTTTCGTATTCATGGGGGTCCGGGAACCAATCCCCCCTCGGATGCTGAGGGATGACCGTATACACCTTTCTCTGGGTTCATGCATGCATGTTGCATATCTGAGTACAAGCAGCCCCTCTGCTCTCTAGCCAAATTGCATCAATGTGGGTGCTTCCTTTGCTGTCTGTGCCCAGGTGGGAATTGCTAAGGAGCTGTGCATACCCTTCCCTCTTGCATTGTCTTGTGTCTTGGGCACCCTGACCCAGAGGTCTTGACAATAAAGGCAGGCGTGTCCCAATCCTGGGCTCAGTTTCCTCTCAAAAGCTTTTGGATCAGTGTCTAGACTCAGGGGAGATGCTAGGGAAAAAAAGAAGTCTCTAGATCTGAAAAGTTCTACCCCCCCAGAACTTTGCATGGCTGTTTCCTTCTCATTATTTAGTTCTTAACTGAAATGTCAGCTTTTCAGAGGGGCCTACCCAGACCCCAGCTAGAGTAATCCCCTAGACCCCTCACTGCCTAATCACTCTTGGCCAAAACACACTTTTTAATTTCCTCATGATACACCATATGAAATTATTTATTTATTCCTTGTTTATTGTCTCTCTCCCTGATAAGCTTGCCCGCTGGTGTCTGCCCCGGACAGCAGGGATCTTGTCTATCTTGCTTATGCTGCAGAGCCTGACATTTAATGGGCACATGATGGCTTCGAGCTGAATTGCCACCGTCCAGCCCTATGCCTCTGCCACCTCCGAGCTCCCCTGCAGCCATGTGCACAGTTTTCCACCCCGAGTTCCTGGCATTTTCCCTTTTCACAAGTTTTAGCTCTCTTTTATGTTCCTGCAGAAATTTCCTTTATTTTTTGTGAGCCTAGCAGGGCCATACAAATTGTAGTGTATACAGGATCGGGTTGTTTTGTAGCAGGAGACTCTTCAGAGTGTCTAATCTGACACATCTGTGATCATTTTTTCACCTTTGCACAAAGCAGTTCCCAAATACTGAGCATCAGGCTTTGGGCTCTGATGCCCCAGCTGCCTTCCTGCCTTCATCCTATCCTGACTCCCATCCTGTGCTTCTTTCCATCTCAGCTGAATGACCTTGACTGCCATGTAGGTCAAAATTCTTGCCTGGGTCCTCATCCTTTCCTTCCTAGCACTTGACACAGCAGCAATTATACAGTTATCTCTGTCTTCATTTTCTTGATGTCTGACTTTCTCCAAAAACTCCATGAGTGCAGGACCTTGTCTGTTGTCTCTGCTACTCTATCTCCAGTATCTAGCATGTGGCTCAGCACATAGTGGGCACTTAGTAAACATTCATTAATAAATGAAGCACCCAGAAAAGGGGCAGATTTTCATCTCAGATTCATGTAATTGGTAGCACAGCAGGAGCTATGAAAGAACCAGGGCATTGAAAGTTTTCACTAACTTCCCACTTTGCCTGGAAGCCTGGCAGAGTAGGGGTACAGAGATCTCCTGGAGAGACATACTGAATATCGAACAACAGCAAGTGACATGTTTATGACGCCAGCCATGAAAAACACGTTGTTGATGTGCCAACTCAGCCGTGGCTGGACAAACATGGCCACCAAGTCCAGAGTTCCTGGAACCAAATCAGATCTCACCAGGAGGATCTCACCTGTAGTTGGCTGTCTTCCCGAGAGGTGATGTTGCCAGAACTATTATAAACTTTGTTTGCTACCTGAGAATGTACATGTTTTCCCATCTGATTTGCAAAAAAAGCTGGTAACCAGCCACAGCCTGGAGGAGAGCCCATGCCACTAGGGGACCCATTGTGTTAGTTCCTGCCCCACCTTTGACTCTTCTCCTGCGTTGCCCCTCTCTGCCTGGTGTTCATCAAGTCCTGGTTACCAGATAGCGCCCCCTTTTGTTTACACCTCATCTTGCAGTTCCTCATTGTCATGCCGTGGTCTTCAGGAGGGTGATCCAGAGGCTTCATCTCCAGGAAGAGAGGATGGCGTCCACACAGCTCTTCTCACCACACGGCTCTCCACTTCATCATCTTGAAATACTCTTTGTTCCTGATCATGTGTGACCACCTGCGCTAGTCAGGCTTTCCTGTTTCAGGCACAGTTCCTACTTTCTGAATCCACCTGGTGGCACATGTTAGGAGTCTCTATTTTTTTTTGTACTAGAATCTAAACCAAATTGGCTTCAGTAGGAAAGAAATGCATCATTTGGATCGTTTTGTCTACACATAACAGAACACCCGATGAAAAGTGGTGTAAGCAGTGAGGACATTTATGACTTCCCGGAACAAGACGTCCAGAGGAAGGGCAGTTGCAGCACTGGTTCAGCAGCTTGGTTATGTCAACAAGGACTTGGACTCTTGCTGCCTTGTGATGTTAATTTGTCCTCACATGGTCACAAGATGGCTGCCACATTTTGAGAAACACATGTGGACATGATACTTTTGGCTAAATAGGAACATTTCCTCTTGGCGTTTATTTTTATTGTGGAGAAGACATTTTTGAGAAGACCTTCCATAGGTTTCTCCTTAGTCCCATTGGTCAAGATTGGGCCACATTCCATCACAGGTACCAGGGAAGTTCAGAGGAAAGGTGAATATCTGGCTTTTTTTTTTTTTTTTTTTGGCTTCTACAGTGGAAAATGGGCTCCAACAGTAAAGAAGAAGAGATGGGGAAACAGAAACAGAAAATGTTTCCCAGTCTCGCTTACAGTTAGGTCGGGCCATGTGACCAGACCTGACCAATAGACTGTGAGCAACAGTGACATGTGCCATTTCTGGTTGAGGCAATTAAGCCAATGCCTATTTCAAGACTTCTAGTTTCACAAGAAAAATTATACTTATTTGGTTAAGGCACTATAGGGGGTTTCTATTATTTTTAGTTGAATAGACTCTGATACACCCTTTACCCACCAACCTGGTTATTGTCATTTGTCCTCACCCCTAACTCATATCCATCCGCTCTTCCTTGGCCGTGTTCTGCCCAGAGACTGATCTATGGACCACATCACACAGGTCCTCTTGCCCTGTGGCTTCATGTTGGCATCAGCCAATGGGAAGTAAGCACAGGGGAGATGTTGAGAGAGAGAGACCAGGGTATTTCAGCTCCCACTTCCTCTTTTCTTAGCACTTTCTCTTTTCCTGGCGTAGCTGCATCCCTCTAGGACCAGAGCTCCTGTCTGATGGACCCTTCTTCGTGTCTTTAGCCCTCATGGGGCTCTGGTAACACTGCTTCTTCCTCTGACCTGTCAGGCCCAGAAGTGGTAATGACTTCCCAGTGTTACTCACCCTGGGTACCTGTATAAGTTTCCTAGGGCTACTATAACAAATTACCACAAACCTGGTCTCCAATTTGTCTATTTTTTCCTTGCTTGCTTGAGCTTTTGTTGTCATATCTAAGAAACCATCACCTAATCCAAGGTCACAAAGGTTTACACCTATTTTGCTTCTAAGAGTTTCATAGTATTAGCTCTTACATTTAGGTCCGATCCAATTTGAGTTAATTTGTGTATATAGTGCGAGGGGGAATCCAACTTCATTCTTTTGCATATGGGTATCCAACTGTCCCACCACTTGTTGCAAAGACTATTCTTTCCTCTTTGAGTTGTCTTGGCACCTTTTTAGAAAATCAGTTGACCATAGATGTATGGATTTATTTCTGACTTTTAATTCTATTCCATTGATCTTTATGTCCATCCTTATGACAGTACCACAGTCTTAATTACTATAGCTCTGTAATAAGTTTTGGAATTAAGTGTGAGTCCTTCCAACTTTGTCTTCCTTTTTCAAGGTTATTTTGGCTATTCTGGGCCCCTTGCATTTCCACATGAATTTTAGGATCAGTTTCATATCTGTCTCCTGGTGAGACCCTGGAAGGCAAAGGCAAGTCTCTCAGCCGTCTTTGTGACCTGCTTGGTTTGCTGAGTGTCTGGCCTATTAATACACATCAAAAGCTTGTTGAATTCAATGAAATGTTCCAGGGGTTTTTGTCTGGAGTGTGGAACAAATTTCCACCTGGAAGAACGCTAAGTGTTTCAGTTCCAACGCACTGAGCGGCAAGTAGCAACTACAAAACAATTAACAGTGGCCTAAACCACAGGATATTTGTGGCTTACTTAACAAGGAGTCTGGAGGTAGGCAGACCCAAGTCACTCAGCAATTCAGCCGTGTCCATCCTTCCTCTCCAGTGTCCTCAGTATTCTGGTCTTTTCTCATGCTTGTCATGTCATCAGTAGTAGACGGTTGTCATCGTGCAGGCTCCATTTCCTCATGCCAGCGTCACAAAGAAGAGTGAGGATGGGGGTAAAGGCTTTCTTTTCCGGAGGCTTTGTGTGTCATCCAATGGGAAGCTCGCTCTCATGTCACTGTCCAGAACTGGATCGAATCCTATCCCTAGCCCAGTCACTGGGGAAGGGGGATGAGATTACCATGATTCATTTAGACCAATCATGCTTTATCCAATGAAGCAGGTGCCAGAGCATACCTTTCCTGAAATCCAGGTGAAGCAGGAGTGAGGTGAGATATATGTGTTGGGCAGCAATGAATAGTGCTTACTCAAGCTGACTATACCTGATGCACAAAATGGTATTTTTGTAGACTCGTGTAGTAACTCAGCTTATAATGTTGTTCCTTTGAGAAAATGTGTTCTCAACACCAAAGAGAACGCTTGAGAAACATTGCGATACAATCCAAAATACATGGAATGGAATTCATCCATTTATCTTTAAAACTATAGGAATATAATTTCATCATTCTTAGACCCATTTGAGGGTATTTTAGAATCTTTTAGTTTGAGGACCAATTATGAACACAAACTGTCAAGGTGTAGATATTTAGAAGCGATGGTTAACAGAGTTTACTATGAGAAAACCAAAAAAACTTGTTAATTTTTTGTTTGTTCATTAGTTCTTCTGTCCTCAAAAAGAGTGGGATTGCCAGCTGTTTATAAACCCCATTTGGTGTCCCCAAGGATGGCTCAAGGAACTAAGTTCACAGATAGTGGCAGAATCGCATCTCTGATCTCCAAGTCCACCACTCAGCTTAACTGCAGGAGCCTCGATCAACAAACATGGGCTGCGTGCCCATGACCTGGAAATGTCCCAGGTGTTTCTGTCTGGCGCTTGGAATGAATTTCCACCTGGAAGAATGCTAAGTATTTTTTTTTTTTTAACTTTTGGGTTTATTTATTTATGGCTGTGTTGGGTCTTCGTTTCTGTGCGAGGGCTTTCTCTAGTTGCGGCAAGTGGGGGCCACTCTTTATCGCGGTGCGCGGGCCTCTCACTGTCGTGGCCTCTTTTGTTGCGGAGCACAGGCTCCAGACGCGCAGGCTCAGTAAATTGTGGCTCACGGGCCTAGTTGCTCTAGGGCATGTGGGAATCTTCCCAGACCAGGGCTCGAACCCGTGTCCCCTGCATTGGCAGGCAGAATCTCAACCACTGTGCCACCAGGGAAGCCCGAATGCTAAGTATTTGTTTCAAGGCTGTGGCTGTGTCCCGGAGAGCCAAAGAGACCCTGGGAAGATGAAAGTTTGTTGGGGCCGGCACGGGGGACCAGGCAACCAAGACCCTAAACACCTTCCAGTGTGGAGTAAGTGGGATCTCAGTATATCAAACATGAAGGGCGCGAAAGGTCAGGGGCCTGCGCTGCGCCCGGTGCCGGCCCGGCGGCGCTCTAACCACTGCACCCCCGATCTCGGCCCCGCCGTCGGCCTCCCGCCACAGGCGTCGCTGTGCTCTCGCGCCGGCCCGGGAGCCGCGTTCCGCAGGGAGCAAGCGCTCGAGCAGAGCAAGGGTTTCAGTTTCTGGCGCGAACTTCCGCCGTTGCGAAGTTGCAGGGCGGCTGGGCGCGATGTCTGGGGACGGCAGCGGCCGCCGGTCCGAGGGCCGGGGTCGGGGCCGCGACCCGCACCGGGATCGCACCCGGTCCCGCTCCCGCTCTCGGTCCCCGCTGTCGCCCATGTCCCGCCGTGGCGCCGCGCCCGAGCGCAGGGAGGCCCCGGAGCGCCCGAGCTTGGAGGACACGGAGCCGTCGGATTCCGGGGACGAGATGATGGACCCGGCGAGCTTGGAGGCGGAGACCGACCATGGCCTGTGCCGCCAGATTCGCCATCAGTACCGGGCGCTCATCAACTCGGTCCAACGTAAGGCGGGGCGGCGCGGGCGCGGGTGCGGGCGCGGGCTCGGGTAGGGCGCGGGCACGGGCGCGGGGCGGCGGCCGGGCGCAGGCCCTGCGAGGCCCGGCTGGTCAACTGCGCCCGGGGCCAGCCCCGCGCCGCCCGGCCGCGCCTCCATTGGCTTGCGAGGCGCTCGCATATCCGTCGTGCGGATAGCGCTGCACGACCTTGGCCGGGGCGCGCAGGTCCCCGAGGAGCAGGACGGCACCGCCGGAGGCCAGGCGCTGTCGGGCGCTCGTCCGAGCCCAGACGGTCGGGAAGGGGGAAAGACGGCACGCGGAGCCCGGGCTCCTTCTCTTGCATCCAGCGGTTCCCAGCGAGTGGTCGCCCGCCCGCGGCAGCGTCGCCCGTGAACTGTCAGAAATGCAAATTCCCGGACCGCACTCCGGACCTATCCAGTCTGAAACTCTAGGTGGCCCAGGGGATCCTGTGGCTTGCAGAGTTTGAGAACCACTGTTAGGAGCGCTCCTCAGAGGCTGCAGAAGGAGTGGAGCCTTTGGGTGACGTTTAGGGGGAGCCAAGTGGGTCCCCTTTTAAAGTTCATTCTGCGAAAGGGGTACAGTCATCTTTCTCTTGCCTGGCCGTTTTGGTTAAAGAAATAAAGCTGTTGGAAGTAATTCCCCCGGGGAGCAGGGGGCGGGGCTTGGCTGTGCTGCTGCAGCTGGTCACTTTGTCAGCCATTTGTTAGCGAATGATGAGCACGCTTCCCAAAGCTTGTATTTTTTTAAATAGAAAACCGGGAGGATATATTGAATGCCAGCGACAAGTTAACAGAGGTCCTTGAAGAGGCCAACACCCTGTTTAATGGAGGTAATTCATTATTTTATGTATGGAAGCTTTGTGTTATCATATGTTTTAGGATAATTTTCATTAGTTTTACATAAGAACCGAATTATTGGCATCAAACAACTCCCACATTTATAATAGTGCTTTACTAGTTTTGGAACCTTTTTCACTGTAGCACTACTACTACTTTTATTGTGCACTTACCATTCCCTAAGCATATAGTAAGGGCTTTACATGAAATTTGGGGAGGTGGGGGGCAGCAGCCTATCTAACAAGCCCTCCAGGTGGTTCTGTTGCTTGTTCAAATTTGAGAACTTTCTGTGTATTATCTTTCTACTGTATTGACTGCTGTATCCCCAGAATGCATTGGTTGAATGGATGAATTAAAAAGAAAGAACTGAGCTGGACTTGGACGTCCTGTTTCTTTCCCTGTCCTCCTCCCAACCTCCCCTCCCTCAGCTCCTTGCTCTTGGTCCACCTATAACCCAGTGGGGGTAGCCATGTCTACAGGTGGCCCTGTTGGTCTCTAATGGGGGAAGGAAGGGGTGTGAGAAAGGGAGAGAGAAATCTCAGCACTGAACTCTAGACCTTTGTTGCAGAGGGAGGAGGCGCTAAAAAAATAATCTTGGTTTGAATTAACAGCAGCAGCAATGTTAGTGGTAAGAGCAGTCTGTCTGTCTGAAGACAGAGGACAGGTCAGAGAGGCCCCTGATGTGGGCACTGGGTCACAGAGCCCTAGGATCGGTCCCCAGACCACTTTTCCCTCCTAAATCCATTGGGAGCAGAAAGGGAGGGTGCAGGCAGATGCGGGTAAAGAAGTCAGCAGAGCTGGCCGCTGCCCGGACACCGCAGTTCCGCACGTTCTTTGAAGACCAGACCGTTTATTTCTGGTCATTCGCTAGTGTGGCTGATGTTTAAACGTCACCCCCTTTCACATTCTCTATCTGTACGCTTTCAGATCTGTGTCTCTCTTGCTGTGACTGCAGCCTCCTTACCATCCCCCATCTTGGTCCACCAGTTCACCTAATTTCCTCAAACCTTCCCGAAGGCAGTCTTTCCTTTTCACCCTGTGAAATCCCTCCTCCACCCTCTAGGCTTTTCTTCTCTCTCAAGCCTGGACCCCCAGGCTGGCTCCTCAAGGTTACTCTTGACCCCTTCGCCCCCTTATTGTTATTATTCACCCAGCTTAAGAGTTGTCGATCAACAGATCGTTTTCCCCCTCAGCCATTTCCACTGTGCTGGCTGGGTCACCTCCTTAAGGCAAAATTATTTACAACTGACCTAGGAGGTTGTCAGCCAACACAGAATTCTATATCCTCCATAGACGTGGATTTGATGTTCTCAGTTTTAACTCTTTAGAGGCTTGGATCCATCCGTGAGAGATGTGCACTTTCCTCACAGTGTGCGCTGTGACAGTGATGTGCTGCGGGGTCTAGAACAGCCCAGGAACCAGCCCCTCTAGCTTCTGCCTCTGCCTCGTTCTCTCACTCATTGTTACTTTCACAGTAATTCTCCTAAAATAAAACTGAGGAGAGGGACTTCCCTGGTGGCGCAGTGGTTAAGAATCTGCCTGCCAATGCAGGCGACACGGGTTTGAGCCCTGGTCCGGGAAGATCCCACATGCCGTGGACCAACTAAGCCCGTGCGCCACAACTACTGAGCCCCTGTTCCACAACTACGGAAGCCCGCGCACCTAGAGCCCACGCTCCGCAACAAAAGAAGCCACTGCAATGAGAAGCCCGCGCACCGCAACGAAGAGTAACCCCCGCTCGCCGCAACTAGAGAAAGTCCGCGCTCAGCAACGAAGACCCAACGCAGCCAATAAATAAATAAATAAATAAATAAATATTTAAAAAAATTGTGATGATGTTTAAAAAAAAAAAAAACTGAAGAAAATGATGTATAAATACAAAGCCTGGAGTCAGTAAGTTCACCAGCCTGAGGAATGTTCGGGAAATAGTAATTCAAACGAAATGGCCTTGGGGAGTGAGCCAAGCAAAGGTATTTGTGTATTTGAACTTTGCTGTATTTGTCTCTTCTTGGCTGTCTTTTCAATTTGCCTTTGCCGGTGTTCCTGGAGCGCTTTTACACACTGCCTGTTCCCTTCGGAGTCTGACTAAACCCATTCCTCTCAGCCCTGCTGTTTCCCCCAATGGACCCTTCCTTCACCTCCCCAAACTTCCTCCTCGGTTTCCCTGCCCCATTCCCTTCTTGTGTCCTACTTAAATCTTTTTCTGCCTATAGCTTATCTTAAATCCCATGCCCTCTGTCAAACCTCTTGGGATCATCCATCCTCAGTGGCCACGGCCCTGCTGCCTGTAGACTGTTCATTTGGTGGTGCTCGTGCTGCCAGGCAGAGGCTGCATCTCCCGCTGCCGGCCCCGCACCTAATTTCAGCTGAGGCTCCTTGACCACTTACCTGTTGCTGGTTGGCAAACCACCACGCCCAGCACAGTGCCTTACACATAGCAGGCATTCAGTTTGACTTACATCATCAGCGCGGTGTTCACAGTGGCTGGGATGGGTTGCTGGAGTCAAAGGGAAAAGCCGGTGTTGGACATGGTGGAGGTTTTGTTAAGCTGGGGCTGTTACGAGATTGCGGTTCAGTTCCCGGGAGTAGGAAAAGTGCAGAGGGAGTTGGCTTTTAGGAAGACTGGTTAACCTTGATTTCAGATTTTGGTGAGCTGGGCAGGGGAACCAGTTTTTAGACGGAGATGGATGATGTTTGAGATTTTTTTGGTCCCGTGGGAAATGCGGAGTAAGTGTTATTGGAAGTTTTGGGAAAATACGTGTGGATAATGTGTATGTTGTAATGTGTGTGTTTTCCTTCTTTTTTGAATAGTGTCCCGAGCAAGAGAAGCAGTCCTAGACGCCCACTTTCTTGTTTTGGCTTCAGATTTGGGCAAAGAGAAGGCAAAGCAGCTGCGTTCTGATCTGAACTCGTTTGATATGTTAAGATATGTTGAAACTCTAGTAAGTTCAAAGCTACAGAATCTTAATAAAAAATGCTTCATCTGTCACATATTGTATAATTATCTGCTTTGCTTATATCCATATGCAAATGGTTTTCACTTCATTTTTCCTTTTTTGGGCCTCAGATTCCTCCAGAGATCTTACCAAATTAAACAGATGACAGTCGAGCTATGTGGTGGAATCTAGGTTGGCAGTTTAGAGCAGTTTGAAAATCTCCTAGCCTTCTAAGACTCTGGGTGCTATGTTTATTTGAAATGGCCATTTTTTTCCTCACTCAGCTGTCAGTTCATAAGTGTTCCAGCTTATTCTCAGTGACCCAGGACCTTTGTCCCAGGCTGGGCAAAAGCCCACACTGCAGGTGGCAGAGTTCAGCTGGAGATGACAGGTCTGGTGTGGGGGGCATGTTTTGATTTGTCTTTGAGAATATTTCAGAACCATCCGAATATGATTGGGGTTCTGCTTTTGGGGTTTTTTGTTGTTGTTGTTGTTTTGTTCACCTGTCTTTGCCTCTTAATACGTTTGAATGGTTGTTACCTGAAATTTGGAAACTTTTCCTTGATGGATTTACCAAAAAAAGCACAAGGAGACTAACTTTGTACCTTACTCTGTTGTCTTTTTTTCCTTGGTTCTACTTTGAGCCAACCTGTGTCCTAGCATTTCTGCTAGGACATTGATTTTCTGACCAAATGTTTGTTAAAAGGTTATTAAAATGATTTAGTACCATGAGACCTGACCGGATAAATTATTTTGTAAAGGTATGAGGCAGACGAGGTTTTCGTTGTTTCTAAAACCTTAGATTTTTTTAAAATTTAAATTTACCCTACTTAAATTTTAAACCTTAAACTTTTCTTTTTTAACAACTTTTAAATTTTGACGTATCATGCATTTCGGAAAATGCACACTAATGTATAGCTCAATAAATAAAGTTAACTATGTATTGGGCAATCTTTTTAAAAATTACTTTTATTTATCAGGAGCTTTGTACTTTAAATAACAGATCAGAATAAATTCCAGAAGTCTTAAAGCAGTCCATATAAAACCTGAAATTAATAGCTGTCTAGTCTCTGGGAAGGGAAGATCTTTTCAAGTATGACACTAAATAAAAAGACTATAAAGAAAAGATTGGTAGATTTGACCAGACAAAAATTGAAATGTGTTCCTCCAAGCGTGCGGTGGTGGGGCAGGGTGGCAGGAGAACGGAGTGGGGCTGACCACGCCTCTCTCATCGGGTTCTGACAGCCTCTCTTTTCTTCAAAGTTTAACTGCCTTTAAAGGGTGAAGCTCTCTGAGGGTTTTTGATTATTGTTTATATATGATACTACCATTTTAATTTGATAACCTCTAGGCATTTCATAATTTTATAGTGTAATAAAAGTGTACTTTCATAAAAGCAAATTTAATATAGTACACTTTCTGTAAGATAGCTTCAGGTAGCAGAATTATTAGACTTCCGCCAACTCTTCCCAGGAAGGAAGATGAACGATTCTCTCCCTGACGCTAGGCCCCTGCTCTCTGGAAATGCTGAGATACAAGCTGAATAGAGGTCTCCAGGAGGTTGGCTGAAAAATGAAAATTGAAAGCCAGCTAAACTTCCCTGTTCTGTCTCAGAACTTTTGCTTTGGGATGTCATGTCACATTTTTATGCTAATTCAGCTTTGCTAATACTTTAAAAGTGAACTACGGGTGATCAGAAATTCCCGGTGGGCTTAGTTCTGGTCCGTCCACCCCTCAGCCTACAGGGGGCTAGAGCAGGGTTTCTCAGGCTGGGCACTAAGGACATTTTGGGCTGGCTGAGTCTTTGTTGTGGGGGCCTGTTGTAGGATACTGAGAGCATCCTGGCTTCTGCCCACCAGCTGCCAGTAACACTGCCCTCTCCGCCTCCCCCCAACCCAGTTGTGACAGCCAAAATTGTCTCCAGACATGAAGCCAAAAGACCCCTGCGGGGGCACGGGGGGTGCACTATCGCTCTGGTGAGAACCATTGGTCTGGATCATCTCGCTTTCTTACCAAAATATTCTGAGTACATTGAGGAATATTTTCTTCCACAAAGAAGGTACCTTTGAAAATAGGAATTTATAATAAGAAATTTAGCCAACATGTTAGGACAGGAAAAACAGACTTTGCCTCTGGCCTGTTGTTTAGTGATAGAGATGATTGGGTACGGTGAATGATTGCTTGTGGCTTAACTGGGGTTTTTGTTTCCCTTCATTTTTGTAGCTGACACATATGGGTGTAAATCCGCTAGAAGCTGAAGAAATCATCCGTGATGAAGATAGTTCTGATTTTGAATTCATAGTCTATGACTCCTGGAAAATATCAGGCAAAACAGCAGAAAACACCTTTAATAAAACCCATACATTCCACTTTCTGTAAGATTATTTTAAAAATCTGACAGACCAGCCATTTGTAAACCTTAAATTGTTTTTTATTGTAGGGGCAAAAATTATTTGGTATTGTGGAGGTGACGATCATGATGATGTTGTTTGGAGACTTTCTAAACTTTGATGGAAAAGCCCATAAAATCTTGATGTGGATGGACCCTCATCCTGCTTAATTTAAGCAGGAAAGGCCATGGGCTGGCACCTCCTTACCAGGGCACCCTGCTGGCTCCTTTGCTTTCTTTCTTTTCTTTTCTTTTTTATATTTATTTATTTATTTACTTATTTGGCTGCGCTGGGTCTTAGTTGCTCCTTTGCTTTCTGGTGTGGCAGACTTTGGGTCTGTGGCATAATGTCTGGCTTTGTTTTATCATCTTTAAAATCCTTATCAGGTAGGAGGATGATACCTCCTATGAAAGATGTCTTAAAATTCTACCAGTATATGTAAAGTGCCATTTATTATATATAATTCTCTGTTAGATGATCTCTGACTTATATTTGAAGACTGCTTGAGTCACTATCACATAAACTGCCTAGTTCATTTTTTGGATACAGCTCTAATTTTGAAAAGCTTTTCCCTATACTCAAATGGAATTGGCTTCTGTCTTAATTTCCCAGCTCAGTCCTATGGAGAAGCTAAGAACAGCTCTTACTGGTTCTTCTGTGAGACAGCCTTTAAATACATAGTAGATAACTTCTCTAGGGTAAGCACCCAAGTGGTTTCTTCCTTAAGTGGATAGCTCTGGGGCATTTGTCTATTCTGGTTACCCTTCTAAACCTTCTGAGATTGGTAGTGTCTGTTAGAAGGCTTTGGAGATGCAGATGTGGTCCGTCTGTGGTGTGGGGCCCGGCATCTGTTTTTAACGAGACTTCCCTTAACTCAAGTGCCCAGAACCGCTGTATATTACAGCAAAAAGGTCAAGCTTCCCTACTATAGGAAAAGTCCAAGTCTTTTTTGTTGCTGAGTTCTAGGCTCTGTCATAGATCCTAGGATCTAAAGATAGCCTTTTGTTGTGTGACTCAAACTTTATCTCATGATGTAGCTCAACTTGCAGCCGCAATGATTTATGTACAGCTTTGCAGCCTTGCACTTGCTGTTTGTTCCCTTGGCCTGCAGTGTCCTTTCCCCATTTTTTTTCATCTGCTAAGGTTTACTTCTCCCACAGGCACCAGCTTGGACGCCTCCGATAACTTCTCTAGACAGAGGTATCAGTGTAGGATCAGTTTTCCCAACCAGACCACTCCCATGTCTGGGTAGATCTCTCTGTCCAAATGCTCTCATAGCACTTGACTAATACTCCACTACAGCACCACAGGGTCTACCATATTATGTGGAAATGGATCTTTGTGCGTGAATATTTATCTGTCCATCTCTACTATATACTTTGATTTCCTCAAGTGTAGGGACCACGTGGGTCTAAATTCTCTGGGCCTTGGTTTCTGCATGGTACCTCTGTAGGGCTTTTTTGGAAGGTGGAGGGAATCCAAAAGGGAAAGGAATCCCTTGGCCTCTGCCTGGCCTGTTATCTCCTAAGACAGGTGTGTTCTGGATTCCCAGGCTGTGGGCCTCTGCCCTGGCACCCCCAGACCAAAAGGCTTTTAACCCCAGTGGAGCTGTTCGTTCCCTTTCCCTGATCTCTGAAGTTGGCTTTGTGAAACAGACAACAGGCTAGCTGGGAGGACCACAGGCATATTCACCGGCTTACTGTTCAGAGTAAAATACGAAGGTGTTGAGGAGGTATCTGTGATTGAGGTGAGCTCCTAAGAATTCTTTAAGACACACAGAGGGAGCAGAAAGGGTGTTACAAACCTGACACAAGAGTCTTGGTCTGATGTCACTCATACATCACTGATGCCTGGTTGTGAATTTGACTATACCATGGGAACTGCCTTCAGTTAGTGAAATTAGTTTGTTTTAAAAACAAACAAAGATATGAGAGCATATTTTTCATTAGGTTGGGTTCAATACAAGGAGAGTGCCCTGTGCCAAAGCCGCGAACTGATCGTTCAAGAAAAGTTCGTACGATAGAAGAGCAGCAGGCAATGCCTGACGAGGTTTGTGTTTTCACATGTTGCTTTTTAACACACCTAATTGCAAATAGCCATTAATATGATATACATGTAATTTGGCCATCTTTTCTAAGCTTCAGCGTCAGGAGTCAGGTTCTGTCACTTAAAAGTAATCATTTAATGTTTGAATCATTTTTGACATGTTTAAGCCTTTAAACATTTTGTCGGATTGACCACTTGTCTTAGTTTTAACTCATTTCTGTAGTTTGGATTAGTTCTCCCAAACCAGGGTTTCTTAGCCTCAGCACTGTCGACATTTGGGCTGGATAATTCTGTGTGGTGAGAGGCTGTCCTGTGCATTACAGGATGTTCAGCAGCATCCTTGGCCTCTTCCCACCAGATGTTAATAACACCCTCTCACTCCCCCTGCCCCACCCCAAGTATGATAACCAAATGTTAGCAAACGGCCCATCAGTGGGGTGGGGGAGGGGAGGTGCACAGTCACTCCCGGTTGAGAGCCACTGTTCTAAAGTGTCCCCTTTTGTATTTTGCTATTTTATGTTCAACCTGAGAACAGTTGATGTGGTAATGCTACTCTTCTATTAGAAAATTAATATGAAAATGTTACTAAAAGCAGAAAAATCTTTTTTAACTATTAATTGTAAGATGGGGATAAAAACTGCTAGCAATCCCAGATAAAAGGTATTTAGAGGAGTCTGGCCACGTAAGAGAGCAGAAAAGGTTAACAGGCAGACAAATAGGTCAGTCTGCTTGATAACGACTTTATATTTTCAGTTAAAAAGAATGGAAGAATCTCATCAAGAAGCAACAGAAAAAGAAGTAGAAAGAATCTTGGGATTGTTGCAGACATATTTTCAAAAAGATCGTAAGTATGATACCAAGCTCAAAAGGGAGCAACTTGTATTTATCAGTTAGGCCTGTGTCACTTTGAGTGAGAAGTTATTTTTATTCAAAAGGCATATATGTAATGTTTGAATCATTTTGATTCTTTCTTGACATACGCCTTTAATGAGGCTTCTCCTCTCTAGAAATTCCATGAGAACATTGGTGTAGTAAATTCTCATTTTTATTTTTAGAAGATGGGATATTTTTTCTGTTACAAAAGAATACATGCCATAGAAGTGAGAAAAGTAAAAAGTCAAGTACCTATTCTACATGTGCTCACTCCCTAGAGGTTGCCACTTATAAAATGTGATGTATATATTTTCAGATTTTCTTATGTTTATGTCATAATAAATATGCAACTAAGTAGGGATTTTTCTTGTCGGTTTTTTGCTTTTTTCAAAGCTAATCATAATGTACACATTATTCTGCAATATGACTTCTCCATGTGGACATTTTCCCATATCAATACATAAGATCCCGCTTATTCTTTTCAGTGATTCCCACTGGGTGGCTGTATCATAAATACATTTAACAAATCCTCTATCAGCGGGCAAGTTCTTTATAACATTTTACTCTTGTGTAAACTGCTGGAGTGAAAAATCTTGGCACATAACTTTGTGCACATGTGCTAATATTTCTGTAGGACAGCTTACAGATTTTTAACAGGTACACAAGATTGCCCTCCAGCATGGTTGTATTGATTTCCATCCCACAACAGGATGAATGCCCATTTCCTTTCTCTGGCTAACACTAGAGAGTATTGGTCTTAACTGATAAGCAAAAACAACTTTTCCTGTACTGAAGAATTTTTTTCCTCTTTTGTCTGTAGCTGATACTCCGATGTCCTTCTTTGACTTTGTGGTTGATCCACATTCTTTTGCCCGAACAGTGGAAAACATCTTTCATGTTTCTTTTATTATAAGGGTAAGATTTAAGATTATTTCTCTAATTGTTTTTATATGCTTTTAAAA
The DNA here is from genome assembly GCF_009873245.2 of Balaenoptera musculus. Lineage (NCBI taxonomy): Eukaryota > Metazoa > Chordata > Mammalia > Artiodactyla > Balaenopteridae > Balaenoptera > Balaenoptera musculus. Next base: position 9,745,406 of record NC_045800.1, read on the forward strand.
GGGTAAATAATAACAGGTATAGATGGGAGCTGGCAAAGGAATTTGTACTAACCAATAAGTATTTTAGACCCATTGTAGCAAAACATTGACAAGTCATAGGCAGAAGAAACTAGCTAAAAACTTATGTGCTTGCTTTTACATTTTAGAAATTTTTTAGAGAAAGAATTGGCAAAATTTGAATATGGAACTTATAGATTAGATAACTATGATATAAATGTTAAATTTCCCGAACTTGGTAGTTGTCATGTTATGTACGAGAATATTCTTGTTTTCAAGAAACATACACTAAAGTCTTAGGGAAAAGGAACAGATTGTCTATCACTCTCATAAAAATTAATATATAGAGAGAGAAAGCAATAATGTAAATATGGCAAAAGTCAAACAGTTGGTGACTCTGGGTAAGGGATATCTGGGAGGTCTTTACAGTAGTCTTGTAACTCTTAAGTTTGAAGTAATTTCAAAATAGATGGTTTAGGATAAAAAAGAAAAACGTCCTCAGAAATGTACTTTGAGAATTTGCTCTAGGCTGTCTTTAGTCTTCCGTCAGGTTGCATTCCTGCACTTGTAAGATGAGTTCGATTTTCATCTTACGCAAAAATCTTGTATTGACCAAAGTATTTTTCCAGAAATGATAACAAAGGCATATTTTGTCAACGGTAAATGGTAGAATTATGCATAATAAAATGTGGATATTCAGGAATTCCCTGGCTGTCCAGTGGTTAGGACTCCACGCTCTCACTGCTGAGGGCCCGGGTTCAGTCCCTGGTGGGATCCCACAAGCCGAGTGGCACAGACAAAAAATAATAATAAAAATAAAAAGTATGAATCAGTCAAAGAGTCAAGATGGTTACAGTTTTATTTAAGAGCTCCTCAGGATGTGGTTGTAAAAGAGCTGATTAGAACCTGAGGGATACCCCGTGTCGAGAAGGATGGTAGAGAAGGCTTGTCCATATAAACTCCTCATTGTTACGGTACACTTTGATTGTCTAAGATTTAGAATTTTCTAATTGAGTAATTTTTTCATCCAATGGTTATAGGTTTTGAATCTAAATTTTAGTCTTCTCCTAAAATCACATTTGTGTTTTAGGATGGGTTTGCAAGAATAAGGCTTGACCAAGACCGACTGCCAATAATAGGTAAATGATTCTATGTTCAGAAAAATTAGTTTTAGAGAAAGTGTACTTGTTACTAGAGTTTGTGAAATGTCTTTTATTAAATGTAAACTAGTTTTTATTTTAGGTAACAAACTTTACAATGCTGTGTCTTCTTCAGCTAACTGAAAATGCTGAAAACTTGATCATAGTTTAAAACCTATGGATTCATCTGTGTCATTGATTGAACATCTATTGCTGTGAAGACAAACAAGAAATGATACAATTTCCCTTAAATTTTAATTTAGAAAGTTTGTAATTGCAGTTATTTTTGTAGTTTCCTTCTTTCTATTTTAACCCTTATGCCAGCAGCTCCTCCTCTCCCTGAGAGAATCTTTAATTCTTTGTTGAATGATTCACACTCTCCATTACTCTTTGCCTTCTCAGGTCTCCTGTAGAGAATGAAGTTCTTTCATTGCACTTATGTCTTTCTTTAAAAGTTCTTAATTTCATGTTGGACCCACTAGGCCTTAGCTCTGTGGTTGGTTCATAGATATGCAGAGTTTTTCAAATGATTGGAATGTGTTATTCTACCACATTTTTTTCTGAATGGAAGCAAACGGGACTACCTGCTATTGTAATAATACAGCACAGTAATGCATGAAATCCTAATAAACATGTAATATTCTAAGTATCTTGTCGATACAGGTTTCATTCCTATTATTCATTGGTTTCTGTTCAGATTACCTCTTCTGACTTGATAACTTTTGAAAACTTTGTCTTTCAAACAGAGCCTGTTAATATTAACGAAGAAAGTGGAGGAATTGACCAAAACACTCAAATTAGGAATCAGGGAATTATAGCTTTGAGTTACCGTGACTGGGAGGTAATGCTCTGCATGTTGCCTTGGGCAGTTCGTCTCCAAGAATTCCTTTGCTGTAAACCCAGTGCCCAAATGTTCTTTGTTCTCTGCCAGGAGATTGTGAAGACCTTTGAGATCTCAGAGCCTATGATTACTTCAAGTCAAAACCGGCAGAGGCTAAGTGCTTGACACCAGCTGAAGGTAACATTTCCTATGGGAAGCTGCACATATTTATTAAAGTTTTTTTTCACCTTTTCACATTCTGGTGAAATTTGGATTTTGTTTCCCTCTAGTGCCCCATTTTTAGAACTGTGTGTAACTGTTGAAAAAAGCAGAACAGGACCTAGTGGTTGCAAGTTCCCTTCTTTGGATTGATTACTATGATGTTCTTAAGACTTGCCGTTGAAAGAGACAGAGCAGGGATTGTTCTTGGTTTGGCTTTTTTTACGCCCAAACAAATGGATAAATTAGATAAGTGGAATACTGAATTCTCCCATCAGTTTTGTTCATTGTCCCATTAGGTTCGCTTACTTTATAGGTACAAAGTAGAAAAGGAGGATTAAGACGGAATTACCTTGGAATGATGTTGGTAATGGGCATTTCTGAAATTTGAGTTATGCTTATGAAGTAATTCTTCATCTTTATGGAGAACATTGCTGGGAGGAAATCTTAGTAATGATCTGGCATTCTGTACTGCACACAGCTGTGGATGGGAATCAGAAGACTGGATTCTGTTGGCTCTGCCCCTTTAAAATGTTGGGCAAGTCAATCTCACTCAGCTTTGTTTTCCTTCTCTAAATCTCTCTATAAAATGGGATTCTGAATTAGATAATTGCTAAGACTTTTTTTTCTAGCTCAAATTTTCTATGATTTGGAGAATTAAAATTAGCTTTTTAGTACTTAATGTAAACTTTTTTTTTTAAAGGAAAAATAGCTTTATTTTTAAAAGAAATCAAATGTCTACTGAAAGTATACATGAAACAGCATTTCACTTAAGCCCTAAGCTTGATTATGTATGCTCTTTATTATATTCCAATGAGATTTTGGTATTCAATTTCAAAGACAATAACATTTATTAGTAGCTATTGAAGAAAGCTACTGACTTTGAGGAAAAAAATTCAGTAACTGTTTACCTACCCTAAGATACTCATCCCCACAATATATTGGGGATTATTTGAGCATGTAAAAATTTAACAAAATATGTATCTTTTCATTGCGTCCATCAATACGTTAAATTCTCTGCTACAATCCAAGTAAAATGATGGTGACCAGTGTTTTCTGATACTGTCCGTGATGGACAGAGTAAAATCACAGCGTAAAGAGTAGCCAAGAATTTATACTGTAAACGTTATCTGGGTCCAAACATCTTGCAACAATTAATGTAAACTCTTAACATGTGCTTCAATTAATTGAGCTTCTTTTGTTCCAAGATAATTGAAGGAAAGAGGAGAATCCATGTAAGATATATAATGTGTGTTTCCTTGGGCTCTCCTCACTGAGGAGGGGCTGGTTGGTAGATTTCATGTATGCATCTTACATGAACTGTTATCATTTATAAACTGTTAACCAGCTATTTTCCCCCTTTTTTTAGGACTCAAGTGGATAGTGAAGTCCAAAAAGGAAAGCAGCATATTGTATTGTACATACTGTATGATTAAACATTTTTAAAAGACAGATTGTTTTTAGTAAAGTGTAGCTTTTGATAGTTAATGGGTCGTCTTTGATTAAAGGAGGTTCACTGCCATATTCACAAATAATTGTAGTTATTCTTTATTTTCTGTTCTTGGGAAGAGTTTCTCCTTTCTCCAGTCCTGTCCCATTAGGAAGTTTTAGTTAGGTTGTTAATGGCCTAAAGATCATTATGGTTCTTTGTGCATCTTTTTAGCTGTAAAGTTAGCTAGTCAAGTCAACAAATATTAGGTGTCATCATATGAAATTGTTGGGTTTTTTTGAAGTAAAATACAGTCAAATATCAGCAATTTTATATGATTCAACCTATGATTTACACACAAGAAACTACTCCGTCCTCTTTCAAGCCAAGCCAGACCACTTTGGATCCGTCTTACCAGCAGCCCTCTCTTTGTACTTGAGGGTGCTGATTGCCACAGAGAAAACCCGTGCAACAGGGTGGGGTGATGCTGCTCCCATGGGTGCCGGGCCTTCGAGTCCGTCCTTGATGTTCTCTGAGTCCTAGTTGCTTCCTTTTCCCATTCCCACACTTCTGTATCCATCCTTTCTCACTCTTTCCCTCTGGTGTCAGAGGTAGAGGTGTCTCTTCTGTGGAGGCTCCGGATCTCTGCATCCTTGGATCTCTGCTGTCAGTCATTCCTTCTCTGTATCTAGCACTTTCCCTTCAACCGCGCTCACCTCTCATCTTAAAAAAATTACTGTGACCCTTCTCAAGTTACTGTCCTATCTCCTTTTAAAATAACAATCACTTGCTGCCTCCTCCTGTCAGTCCTCACACCGTGCTGTGTAGCACCTCCTTTCCCACCATCCTACCAAGGCTCTTTATTGGTGATTTCCTTTCCAAATTGTTAAATCCAATGGATAAATGCTGTGCATTTAACACTTGAAAATTTACTTTTTGAAAACTGTACATCCTTATGTCTGATGCTTTCCCTGGTTCCCCTTCCACCACCTTACTTTCATAGTTTATATTATATCTGTATCCTGGACATTCCCTAAAATTTATCTGACTAAACTTCTCTGAAAAGCTACAGATGCACGTAACCAGTGGCTTATTGGACAGCATGTGTGTGGGCTGTTTTAGACATATGTATAAAACAGCCCCCAAATTTGTTTTCCCTGTAATTGCCGTATGGGTACTTTTACTACCTTATTTTCTCAGAGAGAAACCTAGGATTTCTTTTCTCTTTTACCGCCACAGTCTCTACCTTAAGCGGTCACTAGTGCCCGTCTGGTCCGTTGCTGCCACAGGCTAGCCTCTGTGTCCCCCACTTCCTGTCTGTCCTTCAGATCGCTTCCATATCTTCAGAACCACTTGTCAGTTTCTCAGCCGTCTCCCCGCTGCCTTCAAGATTTGAAACCCTGAGCTCTTCAGTGATGTGTTCAAAGCCTTGCAGCACCAGGCCTTTTGCCTACATTTCCAGGCTCACTTCCTTCCCTCTGAACTCTAGCCATTGCTTTCATTTTGGTTAAACAGCTTTACTGAGAAATACTTTACATACTATGCTATTCACCCATTTAAAGTGTATAATTAATTCATTGTTTTTTGGGCTTGTGCAGCCATCACCACAATCTGGTTTTAGAACATTTTTGTCCCCCCAGCCTTGGACCAGTAGCAGTCACTCACCCCTCTCCATCCACCCTCCAACCCCTCAGCCTAACCAACCCCTAACCTGCACTGCGTCTATAAATTTGTCTGTCTCTGTCTTCATAAATTTGCCTATTCTGGACATTTCACATAAATGGAATCATACAGCATGTGGTTTTAACATTTGAATTTTTCGAGCATGTGTGTTTAGAGCTGATTTTTCATTCATCTGCTTTCTACTTGTTTCAAACTCTCGTCATTAAGAAACTTAAAAGTGGTTACCTTTTGCAAACCAAGGAGGCAAAGCTGTTCCTTTGCATTTTGTACCTTTCTGTAATTGAGTTTTCTAACCATGTACTTTTTCATTATTTTAAAAAATTATCAACAGAAGTTATTTGGACAGGGAGATTATGGGCCACTTTTACTTCTTTAAATGTCTGAATAGAAAGAAAAAAAAAAAACTGGTATGTTCTCTCTTAAAGATCAAACTCATGTAACATCCCCAAAGCCTCTTTTCCTCCAGAGCATTGTGCTTTAACAGCACCTTGTGCTTACCTCAGTTATTCTGTGCTCCTCACGCTGTTTGCAGTGGAGTTCCCCCACTGGAACTGAAATAAGTCTGTGCCCCATTTTTTTTTTTTTTAATTTTATTTATTTATGTTTGGCTGTGTTGGGTCTTCGTTTCTGTGCGAGGGCTTTCTCTAGTTGCGGCAAGCGGGGGCCACTCTTCATCGCGGTGCGCGGGCCTCTCACTATCGCGGCCTCTCTTGTTGCGGAGCACAGGCTCCAGACGCGCAGGCTCAGTAGTTGTGGCTCACGGGCCCAGCTGCTCCGTGGCATGTGGGATCCTCCCAGACCAGGGCTCGAACCCGTGTCCCCTGCATTGGCAGGCAGATTCTCAACCACTGCACCACCAGGGAAGCCCCACTGTGCCCCATTTTTGCGCTGACGATGGCCGGCGGGAGGTAGGCGTTGACGTTGTGTTTCTCCTAACTGCTCTGCCTGCCCGAGGACGTATTTTCCAAAATGCATTCTCAGGCCCCCACGTCCCCCATAAATTGCTGCTACCCTCCTCTCTAGTCCATATTCTCAGTATAGCTTTTCATACTACAGAATTGGACATAGCTTTGTTTTACTTCTTCTATTGTTCTCTTCCCCCAATAGATTGTAAGCCCCCTAAGGCGCTACGTCCTAGAGTCTTGGATCTCTGGCAGGGCTAGGGCTTAGGCCTAGGTACATGATATCCCATTAAATTTTAGGTACATTGGAGAATACAAGACAATGTGTTGTCTGCATAATAACTGTAACAGGCTTTTACACTGTCTATATTTATAGAGAGGGAGCCAGGGCTCTTTAGTCAAGATGAACTCAGAAGCTGTGGAATTGCAGGTTTCTTTGTTTGTATAACAATATTTGTTCTTATGAGCAGTGTTCACATAAAAGAACAATGAAAAGCATAAGGAAGGATAGAGGTGTGTGATAAAGAGTTTTCAGAGGCTTGGAGTGGTAGATTAAAACACAGCCCCAAGTTTTTTGGTTTTTTTTTTAAGTTAATTAATTTATTTTTGGCTGCACTGAGTCTTCGTTGCTGCACGCGGGCTTTCTCTAGTTGCAGAGAGCGGGGGCTACTCTTCATTGCAGTGCACAAGCTTCTCATTGTGGCTTCTCTTGTTGCGGAGCACGGGCTCTAGGCGCACGGGCTTCAGTAGTCGTGGCACATGGACTCAGTAGTTGTGGCTCACGGGCTCTAGAGCGCAGGCTCAGTAGTTGTGTTGCACGGGCTTAGTTGCTCCGCGGCATGTGGGATCTTCCCGGACCAGAGATCGAGCCCGTGTCCCCTGCATTGGCAGGCGGATTCTCAACCACTGCGCCACCAGGGAAGCCCAGCCCCAAGTTTTTTTGAGAGAAAGAGTCTGTTTCTCTCCCCTTGAATGTGGGCTGATCTTGGGTGGCTTGTTTGATCAGTGGAATACAGCAGAAGTGAGCATCTGATAGGCCTCCCAGAGCCCTGAGTCGCCATGTAATAAGTCCAACTACCACGTGGCCCTGAAACTACCTGGAGAGGGGAGACAAGGCGAAGGACCAGCTAGGCTCAAGCCTCCTAGCCATCCCTGCCAAGCCATCACCTGAATGTCCCCAAGCAGTTCCAGTGGTGCTGCATGGGGCAGAAAACTTGTTCAGCTGAGCTCTGCCTGAATCCCTACAGAATTGTGAGGTAAAATGAAATGGTGGTGGTTTTAATTCACAAGGTTTTAGGTTAGTTATACAGATAGCTGAAACACTTGGGAATGCTGTGCTTGTGGTTTAACTTTTTTTTTTTTTTTTCAGTGTGATGCACTTAGAAACAATATTAAGGGATATAGGATATTACTGCACCAACATCTGTGAAGGTATGCTAGCCTAAAAAAGAAATACAGTAATCTAGAAAATAATTTAAACTTTCTGTTTTTCTAGTTGACTTCTCAAAAATGGTGGTATACTCAAGAGCTCTTTTCGGAGTGGTTTTGCAATTTTATCCTCTTTTTTTTTTGACTTTTCCATCAGAATAGTCACTTCCATAAGTGCTTCCTGGTAAGGCTGGACAATTGGATAGGCTGTGACCCATTCAAATTCTTTTACTTCCTCTTTCTCCACTTGAGGTTTCAGGAAAGGGGGAGCTTGCATAGAGAGTTTCTGAGCACCTCGTCGACCACTGCTTTGCTCTGTGAGTTCTCTCCCTCAAGTCATTTGATCTTGATGTCCCTTTATCTGTTTCTTCGCCCAGGCCACCCTATGCTTTTTGGTCTTAGTTTTATGTGTTTTCTGGATATTTTCAGTGTTTTCATTCTTCTCCAGTGTTAATACTTTGGGGGAGGGTATTTGAGATTCCTTGAGGGAGTAGTCGATACTTGTGGTCTCTGAGGCCTCTGGCTTGTTTGGCTCGGTATACATGTTTCCGTATCTGGTTCAGCTCTCTCTCAGGCACTAAATAGTACCATTTTTTAGCATCTTCTGTTTTCTCATTTTGTGGTCTCTTTTTCTCTTCCTCTATTTTAATTTCCCATTCTGGAACTATTTTGTATTTGCATGCTTCTTCCAGCATCATTCCCAGGTAGTGTTGATAGTAGTATGCCTCTGCTTGGACAAACCAGAAGTCAAAAGACATGGCCTTAAGTGGATGAAGTGTTTCGTTCTCCTGTCGAATCTTTTGGGCTAACAGTTTCCTCACTTCTGAAGAATGGACACCACCTAAACTCTTGTCAAAGGGAAGTATTAGAACTCTTTAAGTTGGCTGTCCTTTATTGTATATATAGTCCATGGCACAGATCTCAAGTGGCCATTAGCCCTGCAGGGCACTCTTACACCACGTCCCAGCTGGGGTCTCGTAACTGTTTCATGTCTTCCTCGCCAAGCCTCTTCCCCTCTCCTCCCCCTGCATCCCCTCCTAGCTGAAGACTGTGCCTTAGACATCCTCGTAAAAACAGAAGCAGCCCCTCGGGAGCACCGTCCTCTTCCCACGGCAGGAACAACCCCATGCACCTATCCTGGACTCTGCCTTCCTGCCTTTACGGTGGAAACAATGCCCCTTGGCCTATCAAAAGCCAGTTCTTCTTCCACCTGTGCTTGTGGAACTTCAAGAACTTCAATTTACCATGATCAGATTCCCTTTCCTGCTTCAAAATTTCCCGCCTACTGGATCGCTCCATCAGCATAAAAATACACTTCAGTATATATCATCTTCAAACAAAAAAGGAAAACTCTTCCTTTACTGCACGTCCCCTTTTTTACTCCCCTTCACAGCGTAACTTGAAGCAGTTGCCTCTCCACTTTCTCGCCTCACATTTTCCCTCAGTCCTCTTCAGTTCGGCTTCCACCCCCATCACTTGTCTGAGACTGCTCTCATCCAGGTCACGAGTCATCTTGTTTCTGTCCCTCTCATACTTGACTTCCCAGCAGCATTCTACAGTGGTGACCACTCTCTCCTCCTTGAAATACCTTCCTTTCTTCTGGCTTTCAGGCTATAGCCAAGGGCATGTGACTAAGGCTGTCTTGGACCCCCTACACTCTTCCAGCCATTAGCTGAATGTCCACGAGTAACTGAATAGCCCCTCATTCTCTTCCTGCCTCATGGCCACCCCCTCCACCAGCTTTGCTGGTTGCCTTTTAAATGTAATGTAGGAAGATGCAGCAGAGAAACTGTCACTTAAGATAGAGCACAGTCACGCTCAGGCTTCCTTGGACGAGGACAGTCCTGATCATTCAGGAAGTGAAGTGCTGTGTGTCAGGCACCGGTCTGGAGTGGGAGTCAGGGATGAGCGAGACAGTTGAGCACACAGGCTGCCCTGTGCTCGCCTCCGCTTCACCTGCCTGCTTGACATCCCTGCTCGACTCTTCCTCCAGAGCGCTTCCTTCCGTTCCCCCGTCTCAGTCCTGTCACTTCTCAGTTCAAAACGCGCCCCGCCCCCCGCCATGGTAGCAGCCTGTAACTAGCTTCCCTGAATCCACACTTTGCTCCCTCTGTCCCCAGCCCCATCAGACCGATCACACAGCAGCCAGAGTGATCTCTGTATTACGTAAATGTGAGCACATCACTTTCCTGCATAGAAACCTGGGATAGCGTCTTCTTGCTTTCGGGAGAAAATCCCCAGTTCCAGTATGGCATCCATAAGCTGGCTCCTGACTGCGTCTCCAAACAAGCTTCTCAAGCCGACGGCTCCTGCTGCAGCCGCGCTGACTTTTCTGTTCCTCAAACACCATGTTCTCCTTCCTGTCTGAGTATTTTCACATGTTCTTCCTTTATATACTCCCAAACACATAATATAGCAGCTCTGACTATGGTTTTTAGGTTTTAGCCTGTGTCACTTCTTCAGACCTTCTATGTACTCATTCAGATAAAATCCCATCTTTTCATGACACTTCTCACAGTCTGCGGTAACTATTTAATGTCCACATCCCTCACTAGACGAAGCCCTAGGAGGTTGTGGGTGTTTATTTTGTTCAGTGCTGTCCAGTCAGCACCACTGTTGCTCAATGAACCAAACAGTACAAGCAAAGCACGCTCCCTTGAAATACCTGGGCCCTTTTTAACTTGGTGATAAATTTTTATGATTCTATTACTGGCTCCAAAGTTCATGGTAAATGTATTTCCTCACCTTAATCTTCTTTTCTAATGGGGATTGGGAACCTACTGCAATCCGAGGGTCTTGAGTATTTTTGGCCCAGGCCAATCTTGAAGAGGAAAAAGAGTAATTATACAAGGATTTGGAGAAAGGTTTTGGGAAACATGCTCTGGTATGAATGGTAATGGGAGTTGATTTGGGACTCACTTTTCATTACGTAGCAAAAGGCATTTCTGTGCTTCAATAGGCAGGACGCCACAGTATGTTTAACTTCTTCTACCTTTCCTTGAATCAAGGAAGGAGTGCTCTCTGATAAAAGCATAAACAAAGAGCCAAATTGTGTTTGAGGTTGAGGCTGTCCTCAGTACATTCATTTTAACACTGGAGAGGGGAGGCTGAGTTGCTATTTCAAATTCCACAAACCACGGTAGAAAAAAGAACTTACCTTTGATGAGAAATTTGAGATTTCAGAGTTGGTAAGTCCATTTTAAGTTCAGTTATGCATAAGGTGATTAACGATAAATATAATTTATAAGCTATCATTAATTTCCAATAGTAGCTATCTAACTAAAACATGTTTCATGATTCTTGTGAAAGGTTTACATTTTAGATAGATAATAAAACAATTTGACAGCAAGAAAGAGTTGTGGGTTTTTTTTCTTAATTTAATGCAGAAAAATAAAGCAGAGACATTTATCACTTAAGATGGAGCACAGTCACATTTAGGTGTCCTCAAGACCTTAATCTCTTAACCTGCTCAGTTAGCAAATAGGTTCTCTGTTTAGCTGTCTGGATCGTAAATATTGTTGCTCTGACTTAGCAGCAAAAGGGAAGGATTTTATAACATGGAACTAGAAAAAAACAAAGCTATATTTGCTGTTTAGGTAAAGTTAATTTCTCAAAGACTCATATTTCTGCTTTCATATTTTTCTTTCCTAAGCAATTCTTATATTATTTCCACAGCAACATTTATAGAGTTTACCATACTCTAGGCATTGCACTAAGAACTCAAATGGATTCTTTTACTTCATCTTCCAAACAGCCGTATGAGGTAGGTACCTGTTATCCCCCATTTCATAGCAAAGTGGACTGAGGTCAGGAGAGGATCGGTGACTTGCTAAAGGTCCCCTGGGTTGGTTTCAGAGGCAGGATGTGTGCCTGTGTGACTCCAGAGCACATAATTTTCTTTCCTGTGCTACACCCATTCCCAGATAAGTGAATCTTCTCCTGCCTTTACTCAAAATGTAAGGACAGTAATACCTACTGCTCCTCGGCACTCAGATCCAGCCATTCTGAGCCTGTCACCAAAGGAGGGTGTGAGGGCGGGATCTGCACTGCTGGTTGGTCCTTCCGCAGGCCCCCACTGCCCCTTCTCCTCGGAGCACCTTTGGCTACTTCCACGGCTCTTAGGGCCCCATGCTGTTTATCTTTGGTGTCTTCTGTTTCAGCCATCGCCCTATCAACGGCCAGTTCCACAAACCACATCTCTGCTCTTCACTCTCTTCCTCTCAGCACGTGCTCTCCTAAGCTGCTCTCCCAACTCTAATCTCTCCTTCTCTATTCTGCCAAGTCCTGTTTTCCAGCCATTAAAGTCTCTGGCCCTCTTTCAGTCTTCCAGCTACCTACTGTTGATCCTTCAGGATGCCTTGGTTCGATTTCTAGGGCAACCAGAAGCAGTCACAAGCTTTTTTGTACGTGTCGTCACTGTCCTAGATTGAGGCTACTGTGAGGTCGTAGGTGAAGACGTCGTCTGGCTGGCAGGGAATGAGCTTCAGCGTGAGCTGGGCTGAACGGCTGCAGACAGAGAGCAGAAGGGCCTGTGCTTCACACACACACGTGTCCCGGCTAAAGTGCAGTTAGAGCATCTTCCAAGGCAACGGGAGCATCCTTTTTTCTCTTTTTGGGATATATGTTGTGTATCTTCCATGGAAATGGAGCCCTGGAATCGGTGGAGAACCCTGGAGCGGGTCCTGCACACACTCACAGTAGTGGCAGGAGGTCGGACAAGTGTGCAGGTGGCCCAGTCGCGGGGTCTCATCATTACTTAGCTGGCGTGTCACTCACCTAAATACTGCTCCTGCTATGAAGTTGTGAGCTTTGATACTGTTCAGTATACTTCTAGTCATATACTATATAATTACGTTCATAACTGGTCATTAAAGAAGCAGAAAATACACCAATGCTGAAATCACATTAATGAAAATGACTGCATATTCACATCATGAAACCCTGTTCACCATACATGTGAGCGGCATCCATTCGAACAAAGTCCTCACATAGCCCATTATGATGTCTCTAGGTCTTTTAAAAAATGTGAAAAGGAGAAAACACAGTGATTAATTACAACCTGGCTTCTTATTCAGTAGGAATAAAATCTACCCCTTCCAAAATGTGCTGCTTGTAGAGACGTGCTTGAAACCGTAGCCCCAAACTCAAATTCAGAAATAAATGAGTTATAGAAGTAAATATGGGTATTTTATGCTTAAAAAAATCAAAGAATTTCAAACATCAAGTCATGACAGTGGTTTCTATTTTCATACCAAAGCACTGAATTAAATTTCTTTTGTTTAATACATCTTTATTGGAGTATAATTGCTTCACAATGCTGTGCTAGTTTCTGTTGTACAACTAAATGAATCAGCCATATGCATACATATATCCCCATATCCCCTCCGTCTTGAGCCTCCCTCTCACCCTCCCTATCCCACCCCTTCAAGCTACATTTTAATATCAGGTGCTTCCCGAACCAAACAAGATACCATTTTAAAACTGATCAAAAGTCATGCTGCTCAGATGTGAAACTCATGTGATATTAATTCTGCCAAAATGTTTCTAACACCTGGGACCTGACAGCATCCTACTACCACAAATTCCTAATAGTCACTGACTATGAGCCAGGCACTATGTGAAGGACTAAAAGTCAGTGTCTTATTTATCATCTCATGAAAACAGAATAGAAGCCTCTTTTTTTTTTGATAAAACTATGCAATTCTTAATGTGAGCCTCTCTTTAAGTAAGGAATCAGCTTAATTAAAACACACAAAGACAATCATGTGGACCTGAAAGTACTTTTAAGTACTATGCTGTAAAGTTTCTCTTTCCTGATAAGAGAAACTGGGGGGATAAAGAATATAAGCCAGGGAGATAAGCAGAGAACCTTTTGATAGCCAGTTAGGTTGAAACAAACTCTGAGCAAGACTACATTTATCCCAAACATAAGCAAAAGATGGCTTGAGTTGTGTTTCTCCATGATAAATATAAAAAGGACACTGCTACCAAGTATTTTCTTATATACCTAAATTTTAACCCTTTGTCAAAAACCATGAAATGTGTTTAAATAGTTATGAGAAGTCCTAGCTGGGGGAGGAGATGGTGATGGTTTCTGAACTGAAGTGATTGTGAAACCACTTCTCACGTTACTGAGCTTGAAATAATCTTCACAGTATAATCACAGATTAACTGCTGGCACTGGAAGCAGCACCTTGCCTGCTGTCTCCGTTTTGCAGGAGTTTGAAAACAAACTTAAATAAAAGTGCCTCTGATAGTATCTGAACATAAAATATGGACATTCCAACCACACCCTTGAGGTAATGTTATTATTCTGCCCATTTTCCAGGAGAGGAAATGGTGGCTAAGAGAGTTAAGCAATGTGTTCAAGGCCACACAGCAGCCAAGTGGGAGACTGAAACTTGAAAGTAGATGTCTAAAGTCAAAGTTTGTAGTCCTAAGCACCTGCCATACCACCTAACCTTGGAATACCGGAGAAGTAGAAACACAGTCCTTACCTTTGTAGAGTTTACAATCCAATTAGGGAGGCAAGAAATGTATGCAAGAGCACACGTGTGATGTAGTGGTACAAATGGGATGCTTAAGTATGGAGGGAAAACAAAGGGCAGGAGTCATGAGCATGAGGTGAGATGCAGCAAGGAGGGCTTCTTGGGGAGCACATTTTGAGCAGTGGCAAAAACATGGAAGACACTCCTGAGACCAGCCAAGCAAGGGGTGAGTCAATCAGAGTGGTTGTTAACTAGAGGAAGTTGCACAGGCAGAGTACAAGATGGATGCTGGGGGCCAGAATATAGAGCACAGTCTGTGGCGAGGAACGCAGTAGCCAGAATATGACGTGGAGGAATTTTGATGATTTCCCAAAACAAATAGAGAACTATGAAATTTTGTTAATAGGAAAGTGCTTAAGAAGAAGTAGCGCTAGAGAAAAGATCCTGAAACCGTAGGGACTAGGAGCAGAGAAAAGTAGAGAATTGGTCCAGTGAGGAAGCACTGTTCAGCAACAATAGAATGCCAGTCAGAGATGTAACTTAAAGCCATCTAGGAGCCACATTTTTAAAAGTAAAGAAACAGATGAGGTTAATTTTTGTGATATGTATTTATCAGGATGTCAGGATAAAATATATCCAGGATATATGTACAAAATATTACATTTCTCCACGTAATCAATTTTAAAAGCTTTACACTGCTGCTTTTTTTTTAAAATAAATGTATGTATGTATTTATTTATTTATTTTTGGCTGTGTTGGGTCTTTGTCTCTGTGCGAGGGCTTTCTCTAGTTGCGGCAAGCGGGGGCCACTCTTCATCGCGGTGTGCGGGCCTCTCACTATCGCGGCCTCTCCCGTTGCGGAGCACAGGCTCCAGACGCGCAGGCTCAGCAGTTGTGGCTCACAGGCCCAGCCGCTCCGCGGCATGTGGGATCCTCCCAGACCAGGGCTCGAACCCGTGTCCCCTGCATTGGCAGGCAGATTCTCAACCACTGCGCCACCAGGGAAGCCCACACTGCTGTTTTTTAAAGTAACAATTTTTTTTTTTTAGAGCAGCTGCAGTTTTACAGAAATATTGATCAAAAAGTACTCTTTTCCTCCAAGTTCCCCCTGTTACTTATATCTTGTATTAGTGTGGTATATATATGAATCAATACTGATACACTATCATTAACCAAAGTCCATAGTTTACATTAAGGTTCACTTTTTGTGTTGTACATTCCATGGATTTTGACAAATGTATAATGACAGGTGTCCACAACTAGTACATCATACAGAATTGTATCACTGCCCTAAAGCCCTGGCAACCACTGATCTTTTTACTGTCTCCATAGTTTTGCCATTTCTAGAATGTCATATAGTTGGAATCATACAGTATGGCTTTTTTTTATACTGTAAAGGCTTTTTCAGATTTATTTATTTCACTTAGCAGTATGCCTTTAATGTTCCTCTATGCCCTTTCATGGCTTAATAGCTCATTTCTTCTTATTGCTAAATAATATTCTATTGTATGGGTGCACAGCCATTAGTTTATCCATTCACACACTGAAGGACATCTTGGTTTCTTCCAAGTTTTGGCAAATATGAATAAAGCTACTATAAACATTCATGTGTAGGTTTTTGTGTGGACATAAGTTTTCAACTCATTTGGGTATATACCAAGGAGCACGATTACTGGATCATATGGTAAAGAGTATGTTTAGTTTTGTAAGAAACTGCCAAACTGTCTTCCAAAGTGGTTGTACATTTTGCATCCCCACCAGCAATGAATGAGAGTTCCTGTAGCTCCACATCCTCACTCCTATTTGGTGTTGTCAGTGTCCTGAATTTTAGCCATTCTAATAGGTGCGTAATGGTATTTTATTATTGTTTTAATTTGCAATTCGCTAATGTGACATGATGCTGAGCATGTTTTCATATACTTATTTGCCATTTGTTTATCTTCTTTGGGAGGTATCTGTTCAGATCTTCTGGCCATTTTTAATTGGGTTGCTTGTTTTCTTATTGCTGAGAATTTTAAGAGTTCTCTGTATGTTTTAGATATCATTCCTTTATCAGATGTTTTGCTAAGATTTTCTACCAGTCTGTGGCTCATCTTTTCATTCTTTTAACAGTGTCTTTTGCAGAGCAAACATTTTTAATTTTAATGAAGGATGACTTCATTTTTTCTTTCATGGATCATGCTTTTAGTGCTCCATCTAAAAAGTCATTGCTAAACCCAAGGTCACTTAGATTTTCTAAGTTATCTTCCAGGAGTTTTTACTTTTGTGTTTTACATTTAGGCTTATGATCCATTTTGAATTATTTATTGCATGTGGGTGCCCAGTTGTTCCAGCACCATTTGTTAAAAAGACTATCCTTTCATTGAATTCCCTTTGCTTCCTTGTCAAAGATCAGTTGACTATATATAACTGGGTCTACTTCTGGGCTTTCTACTCTGTTCCATTGATCTATTTGTCCATTCTTTCACCAATACCACACTGTCTTGATTACTGTAGCTTTATAGTAATTCTTAAAGTCTGGTAGTGTCAGTCCTCCAACTTTGTTCTCCTTTAACACTGTTTTGGTTATTGAGTCTTTTGCCTCTCCATATAAATTTTGGAATCAGTTTTTCAATATTCACAGAATAACTTGCTAGGATTTTGACTGGGATTAGAATGAATCTAAAGATCGAGTTGGGAAAAAATGACATCTTCACAGTATTCATCTTCCTACCAATGAAGATGGATCATCTCTCCACTTATTTAGATCTTTGATTTCTTTCATCTCAGGTTTATAGTTTTCCTCATACAGATCTTGTACATATTTTGTTAGATTTATACACAAGTATTTCTTGTTTTTTTTTTTTTTCTGGTGCTAATGTAAATGGTATTGTTTTTACTCTCCAATTCCAATCATTCATTTCTTGTATATAGGAAAGCAATTTACTCTTATATATTAACCTTGTATCCTGCAACCTTGCTATAATTGGTTCTTAGTTCCAGATTTTTGTTGTCGTTGATTCTCTGGGATTTTACATTTGGCTAATCATGTCATTTGTGAAGAAAGAAAGATTTCTTCCTTCCCAATATGTATACCTTTTATTCCTTGTTTATTGCATTAGCTAGGACATCCGGTATGATGTTTAATAGGAGTGGTGAGAGGTGGCATCCTTGCCTTGTTCCTGATCTTATTGAGAAAGCATATAATTTTTCACCATTAAGAATTATGTTAGTTGTAGGTTTTTTGTAAATGTTCTTCACCAAGTTGAGGAAGTTCCTCTATATTCCTCGTTTGCTGAATTTTTTTTTAATTATCATAAATGGGTATTGGATTTTGTCAAAGGCTTTTTCTGTATCTATTGATATTATCGTGATTTTTCTTTTTTAGCCTAGTAATGTGATGGGTTACATTAACTGCTTTTGTGATGTTGAACCAGCCTTGCATACCTGGAATAAGTCCTACTTAGTGGTGGTGTATAATTCTTTTTACATTGTTGGACTCCATTTTGTTGAGGATTTTCACATTTATGTTCATTAGAGACATTGATCTATAGTTTTCCTTTCTTGTAATGTCTTTGTCTGGTTTTGGTATTAAGGTAATGCTGGCCTCATAAAATGATTTAGAAAAATCCCTTTGATTCTATTTTCTGGGAGAAACTGTAGAGTTGGTGTAATTTCTTCCTTAAATGCTTGGTAGAACTCACCAATGAACACATCTGGGCCTGATGCTTTCTGTTTTCAAAGGTCATTAACTATTGATTCTATTTCTTTAGATATAGGCCTATTGAGATTATCTATTTCTTCTGGTGTGTGTTGGTTGATTGTCTTTCAAAGAATTGATCCATTTCCTCTAGATTATCATAGGTACGAGCATAGCATTGTTCAGAATATTCCTTTATTATTCTTTTAATATGGGAGCAGTAGTGGTGGTCCTTTTCTCATTTCTGATACTGGTAATTTGTCTTCTTTTTTTCTTAATTAGCTTCACTAGAGGTTCATCACGTTTATTGATCTTTTCAAAGAACCAGCTTTTGGTTTTACTGATTTTCTAGATTGATTTCCTGTATTCAATTTCATGTATTTTTGCTTTAATTTTTGTAATTTTTTTCTGCTTATTTTGGGTTTAATTTGCTCTTCTTTTTCTCATTTCCTGAGGTAGAAGCTTAGATTACTGATTTGAGGTCATTTTTCTAATATATGCATTCAATGCTATAAGTTTCTCTCTAAGCACGGCTCATGCTACATCCCACAAATTTTGTTAAGTTGTATTTTCATTTTCATTTAGTTCAAAATATTTCTAAATTTCTCTTGAAACTTCCTTGACCCAAGTGTTATTTAGAAGTATGTTGTTTAATCTCTGAGTATTTTGGACTTCTCCAGCTACCATTCTGTTATTGATTTCTAGTTTAATTCCTTTGTGGTCTGAGAGCATAGTTTGTATGCTTTCTATTCTTTTAAATTTGTTAAGGTTTTTCTTTCCTTTTCTTTTTTTTTTAATGGCCCAGAATGTGGTCTATTTTGGTGAATGTTCTGTGTGAGCTTGAGAATAGGTATTCTGCTGCAGATGAATGAAGTATTCTATAGATGTCAGTTATATCCAGTTGACTGACGGTCTTCAGTTCAATTATGATCCTGCCTGTAGGACCTGTCAATTACTGATAGAGGGGTGCTCAAGTCTCTATAATAGTGGATTCTTCTATTTCTCCCTGCAGTTCTATCAGTTTTTGCCTCACACATTTTGGAACGGTGTTAGGTGCATTCACATTAAGGATTGTTATGTCTTTTTGGGTACTTGACCCCTTTATTATTATGTAATGCTCCCTCTACATCCCTAATTTTCCTTGCTCTAAAGTTTACTTTATCTGAAATTAATGTAGCTACTCGAGCTTTCTTTTGATTAGTGTTAGCACAATATATCTTTCTCCATCCCTTTAATCTGTTTTTATATTTAAAGTGGGTTTTTCTGTAGATAACATATAGTTGGGTCTCATTTTTTAATCCAGTCTGATAGTCTTTTTTTAATTAATTAATTAATTAAATTTTGGCTGTGTTGGGTCTTCGTTGCTGTGCGTGGGCTTTTTCTAGTTGCAGCGAGCAGGGGCTACTCTTTGTTGAGGTGCGCGGGCTTCTCATCGTGGTGGCTTCTCTTGTTGCAGAGCACGGGCTCTAGGCGCACAGGCTTCAGTAGTTGTGGCTCACGGGCTCCATAGTTGTGGCTTGCGGGCTCTAGAGCGCAGGCTCAGTAGTTGTGGCGCATGGGCTTAGTTGCTCCGCGGCATGTGGGATCTTCCCAGACCAGGGCTCAGACCCGTGTCCCCTGCATTGGCAGGTGGATTCTTAACCACTGTGCCACCAGGGAAGCCCAGTCTCTGTCTTTTAATTGGTATATTTAGACCAGTGATGTTTAAAGCGATCACTGATATAATTGGATTAATATCTACCGTATTTGTTACTGTCTTCAGTTTGTTGCTCTTACTGTTTCTTTTTTTGTCTTCCACTCTTATTCTTCCTTCTATGGTTTTAATTAAGCATTTTATGATTCTATTTTTTTTCTCCTCTGTTAGCATAGCAATTATACTTTTTTGTTTTTAAAGAAGTTTATTTATTTATTTATTTATATTTGGCTGCGTTGGGACTTCGTTTCTGTGCGAGGGCTTTCTCTAGTTGCGATGAGCTGGGGGCCACTCTTCATCGCGGTGCGTGGGCCTCTCACTATCGCGGCCTCTCTTGTTACGGAGCACAGGCTCCAGACGTGCAGGCTCAGTAGCTGTGGCTCATGGGCTTAGTTGCTCTGCGGCATGTGGGATCTTCCCAGACCAGGGCTCGAACCCGTGTCCCCTGCATTGGCAGGCAGATTCTCAACTGCGCCACCAGGGAAGCCCCCTATACTTCTTTTTTTGCTTCTTTAAATGGTTGCCCTTGAGTTTGCAGTATATATTTACAGCTAATCCAAATTCTTTTTCAAATAACTACTTTGCAGGCAGTGTGGGTACTTTGTAAGAGTATTCCCAGTTTCCTACCTCCCACCCCTTATAACGTTGCTGTCACTCATTTCACTTATCCATAAACTTGCACCCTGTACAAGTTGCTGTTATTTTAAACCATCTGTTATCTGTCAATTTAGATTTTGAAAAATTTGATTTTACCTCCATTTATTCCTTCTCTAATGCTCTTTTTTTAAAGTAGGTCTGAGTTTCTGACCTATATTATTTTCTGTCTTTCTGGAGAATTTAACATTTCTTGCAAATCAGGTCTAGTGGGGACAAATTCCCTCCATTTTTGTTTGTCTGAGAAAGCCTTCTCTTTCACTTTTGAAGGATAATTTTGCTGGATACAGAATTCTAGGCTGGTCTTTTTTTTCTTTCAATACTTGAAATATTTCACTTTCCTTTCTTCTTGCTTGCACGGTTTCTAACGAGAAGACTGACGCAATTCTGATCCTTGCTCCTCCATAGTTAAGGGTTTTCCCCCCTCTGGCTTTTTTTTCAAGATTTTTCTGTTTGTCTTCGATTTTCTGCAGTTTGAATATGATATGCCTACATGCAGATTTTTTGGCATTTATCCTGCTTGCTGTCTATACTGCCTCAATTTAAGAATTCAAATAAATTAATAAAAGTTGTTTCCCTGTCATATTATCCACATTTTAGGTGCTCAGTAGGCACATGTGGCTAGTGGCTACCAAACTGGAGAGCAAAGGTCTAGACAGTGGAGAGAAGGGGTCTAATCTGAGGTCTCTTGGCAGTGAGTGCCCCACAGAGGAAAGTATCTTCTAGGACTCTACCACCACCAGTACCTGAGACCCCTGGTGCTCCTATCTACCTCCCTGCCTCTGCTCATAACACAGCTCTTTCCTAGCGTGTCCCTCTTCTCTGTATTTAACTGCCCTCCCCATCACCCCCCAACTTATTATCTACTCACAACACTTTCTTCAGAAGGAAAGAGAAACACATTTCACTTTACTTCAAGAATCACGGGCCTATCACCATGCAGAGTCCTTCACATCATCAGTGCCTAGGACTGAACCTCACTCTTAAGCTTTGCAAACTCAACTTCACATTCAGTTATATAAACTATGTTAATGGAACCAATCATGCTAGTGTTGCCAGCATTTTGTCAAGAATGAAAATTAAAAACAAAGACAACTATCTATTACTGGCAATTTCATAAATAAAAGGATGTTCTTATAGTATCCTCTTCCAGCTCCCCCCCCCCACCGCCCCCAAAGATGGAAACTAAATGAAACTTTGCACTATTTTTCTCATTTGGGCCTGGAAGATGAAAACTTTGTGCCTAACCTTCAGCAAAATAAACACATCTAGGAACTATTGCCCTACACGTCCAAACCTAGTATTTGTTGATCTCTTTTCTTCTTCTTCAATTAATTTTATTTTTGTCACCTTTTCCCCCGCCTATTTGTCTCTTACTAGTTGTGTGATCTTAGGCAAGTCATTTGGCTTGTCTGGCCTTTGTTTCCTATGTTGGCCAGGAAAGCACCAGAAATAGTCAAATCTATCATAATGAACAAAATGGATGAGGTCTGTCTTAAGAACATGGGTACTGAGATCTAGTAAGGGGACTTTAAATCTAAGGAGTTGGAGGGGCTGGATAAATCCAGATAAATCTAAGGTCCTCCGGCATGCTACATAGCTATCCTTAGGTTCTTTCCCATGTGTGAGGCACAGCTAATGCTTACCAATATAACAGGTCACTCTGCCACCAAGAAACCTCTTTAATAGGCACATATCCAGCATAGTGGACCCTGGGGTCAAGAGTGTTGAAACTGACTTCAAAAGTTTACCTGTTTCTCCAAGTTTCATGATTTCACTTTTTGAAACATAATAAAAAGATAATCAGCTTTATTGTTGATGGGAAAAAAATATAAGGACAGACAGGCTTAAATTATCTGTGCATACAGAATTAAAGAATAAGGAATATTACCTTGTTGGAGGTACTCACTCATTTTTATACTTTGCTCCAGGACTGTTAGTCTTTAAGAAATCCCCTTTAAAATAGTGGTTGCAAATTGGAGGCTCATGTGCTGAATTCAGCCTATATAAATGTTATGTTTGGCCTGTACAGTTAAAAATATTCTTTTAAAGTAACATTTAACAACTGTACTAAAAAAAAATGATTTCTAGCTTCTCTTTAAAAGTTAGGAAAGTCGCGGGGGGTGGGGTGACGGTGGGATGAATTGGGAGATTGGGATGGACATATATACACTAATATGTATAAAATGGATAACTAATAAGAACCTGCTGTATAAAAAAATAAATAAAATAAAATTCAAAAATTCCAAAAAAAAAAGTCGTAAGATATGGTGGCACTAGGCACAAGGCAGCAACTGGCTCTGACACTTGTTTCCTTTAAAAGAGTGAAGTGTTCAATTCACTTACCCTGCCATCCACAGAATGCCTGCATGTGTCCTCGAACCTACGGGACATTTAAGTGAGTGTCTGCTGGTTTGGAAGAAGCTAGAATTGGCTAGGACGGCCTGAAATGGTAACTTTTGAACTGAGACCTGCAGGATCTAAAAATAGGGTGATCACAAGCTCTGTGCCTCAGTCTCCTTATCTGTAAATTAGGGCTATCAACGCGCAGTTGTGGGAAGGATTGGCGATGGAGTAATGCAACGGGTTGGCTCGAATTCGGCGCCCGAGCGCACGACTACGATCCACCCTAATCCTGGGAGGCCCCCGGACCCAATACCGACCGGGCCCCCCGCGCTGCGACGCACCGCGCCGGGCCTCGCTCTCCACTCCTCCCCGCCGCGGACCCCGCGCTCCTCAGAGGTCGGCCCCGGGGCGCCGAGAGGCGTGGCCGACCTGCGTGGACCTGGCGGCAGCCATGGCTTCGGTGGTGGAGTACAAGGGACTCAAGGCCGGCTACCACTGCGGCTACTGCGACTCCGAGGGCAAGGCGTCCTGCGGTGAGTGGTCCGGTCGACGAAGCTGGTGCGGCCGCCTTACGTCCAAACCCCCGCACCGCCCGCCGCGTCCGGGCCTTCGCGAGGGAACACCCAGGCCCTGCTCCCCAACTCCCGCTTCCCTTTCCCACTCGTTTCTTCCCAGACCGTTGTCCTTCACGTTCTGTCTCTTGGTCTCATCCTCACTGAAGATGACGGTCCCTCTCGGAGAAGGAGCGGAAATAGCGGAAGGCTGCCCTAGGTTAAGATGGCGCCGGCGGCGTCAGCGCCGAGGGGCTCGGGCGAGGGCCCGGCTGTGGGCGCCCGGGCGGCGCGGTGCATTGTGGGGTGGCGGCGGTTTTGGGCTGGGCCGCGTAGCGGTTGGAGGGTCGGGGCCATGGCTTCTTGGGCCGCGCTTTCGCCCAGCATCGTGGAGTATTTCCAGGGCGAGGATTTCTACCGCTGCGGCTATTGCAAGAACGAGTCGGGCAGTCGCTCCAATGGTGAGTGGGCCGGGCTGGCGGGCGGGGAAGGGCGTCGCGGCCTCGGGGCTCGGCGGTGGGCCGGTGTCCTCGGGGGTCGCGGCGCTCCGGGCCGACTGGCTGGAGGGACGCGCCCAGCCCCTGCCCAGCTGCTGTCTCGTGGAACGAGTGCGGAACGCGGCTCCCCCTGAGTGCAGTAGCTTTCGGAATTAAAATCGGACCTCACCTTTGGTTTAGCACGGAAGCTTCTAGATGCTCATTCTTCGCACCGGTGCTCGGACTTGCGAAATAATGATTGTCTCGCAGTAGCCAAGTGTGGAAACAGGTGTCCATCATCAGTAGGAGACGGTTAAGTACCTGATGGCACGCCTGCTGGGGAGCGCTGTGGCGTGGTCGGTTACGGGGGCTGACCTGTAAGTGCTGATGCTGCTGTGAGGGTGTCCCCGAGGGTCAGGGCAAAACGCGGGGTGCAGGACAGTGAGTGTCGGGAGGTGCTATTGGTGTAGAAAACGGTGTGTGTGGAAAACACACGTGCGCGGGCATCCGTGGATAAAATGTCTCTGGAAGAATATAGAAGAAACTAGTGACCGTAGTCGCTGCTGGCGAGGGGCCCTGTTGGTACCGAGGTGCTTGAAAATTTTACCAGGTGCTTGGGTGCCGTGTCATTTCTCCACCCACCTCGATGACGACGACAAAGCCAGCCTACAGTACCCTTCCCCCCCATGATTCAGTTTTCTTTCGGAAAATTTCTTGTTTGTAAACAGAACATCATGTTTATTTCCTGCCGTGTCGTGCTTTGGCAAAAGTAGACACTTATTTTAAAGAATAATCTAGCATTGTGGAAGATGGGATGTCTGTGAAGATGTAAATTGGGGTGGTTTCCGTATTTAAAAAAATGTATGTCTTACCGTAGGGGAATGATTTGGGTGATTGTGGTGTGTCCGTTTACTCGTTAATTAAAAGTGTTTATTAGGTGCATCTTGTGGGTGAGCGGGGGTAGAGTGTAGTATAACGCAGTCATTAGTGACGGTGATGAAGATGAGTTAACGTGAAAAAACAGAGTCTTGGGTTAAAAGGAGAACATAAGCAGGATGCAAATAACATATGTGACATGGTTACAGCTCTGGGAGGAAAAAATCCCAAATGTTGACAGTGGTTGCCTTAGGGTATTAGAGATTTTTCCCTTCTCTCTTTCAGAATTTTAGTATTGTGATTATAATGTGTATGTAACAAATACTTTATATTAAACATGTCTAAAGTTAATATTAGGTCCTTAATTATTTTTCTAGTAATTTTAGTAAGAGAAAATCGATTAATATAGATGTTCTCTAAGTTCTGTGGAAAAAACCTACTTTCAACCTTTTCACTTAGATAACTGTAAATTTCTATCATCTCGATTTTAATAATAATCTTTACTATAGGGCACCCCACCTATTGGGTAGGTAGGTTTTATTATTCCTGTTTTACAGATGGGGAAATTGAACCTCATGGAGTAACTTGGTGTTAATGAGTGCCCACCAGACTTCTGGACATTTCTGTTGTACACATGCCTGTGCTTTTCTCACTACGCCCTGCTCTATCAAGCCTATCTTTATCTTTACATACTTCTGATGCAGTTTACTGTTTACAAGAATAAAATTCACTTTTCTTTACCATTAATTCAGTGTTTTCTCCTAGTCTTCATTTTTTTCATGGTTGCATAATTATTTCATCATATTGATAACATCATAGTCCCTGTAATCAATTTTCTGTTCCTAGGCATTTGGATTACTTTCAGTTTTTATACTTAAAAGGAATATTGCTGTATGTATACTTTTGTCCAGTGTGTAAGACTATGGTGTAAACAAATAAAAATCAGGAGAATTTATATGCACAAGAAAACATTTGCTTTCTAATTCTTCCAAAGAGACCAGGTTATTAAATTATTGGGGATATTATTATGACTTAAAGGTGTGATGTAATTTGATTGCAGTGAGGACCTAAATTTATGATGTCATAGAGACTGTTGACTAATCCTGAATTGCATGTGATCACTTTGTGTGCTTGATTTTTAAACTTAAGATAAATACATCATGTATTTCATTTGTGTTGTGTATTGTGTCAAACTAACAAGTATGAAGTATGTGCAGACTTTCATTTCTCCAATATGAGCTGGATTTTTTTTTTTTGCTTCAGTATTCATATTTTAAAGATAATGCTTTGGATTTAAAAAAGTAAAAAGTTCCACCTGCTGTAATTAACATGGCACTTATTTTTCAGGCATGTGGGCACATTCCATGACTGTACAGGATTATCAGGATCTCATAGACCGAGGATGGCGAAGGTAAAGGTCCTTAATACAAAGATACTTCTTTTTAAAAAAAAAAAAATTATGTATTTGTTTATTCATTCATTCATTCATGGCTGTGGTGGGTCTTCATTGCCGCGCGCAGGCTTTCTCTAGTTGCGGTGAGTGGGGTCTAGTCTTCGTTGCGGTGCGTGGGCTTCTCCTTGCTGTGGCTTCTCTTGTTGCGGAGCATGGGCCCTAGGTGCGCGGGCTTCAGTAGTTGTGGCTCGCGGGCTCTAGAGCGCAGGCTCAGTAGTTGTGGCACACAGGCTTAGTTGCTCCGCAGCATGTGGGATCTTCCCAGACCAGGGCTCGAACCCGTGTCCCCTTCCTTGGCAGGTGGATTCTTAACCACTGTGCCACCAGGGAAGTCCCAAAGATACTTCTGAAATTACTCAGGTTCTTCTTATAATTGAAAAATATTATTTGCCTTTAAAATGTTTTCTTGTTGTTGGAAAGAGGTTTAAGAAAATTTTTATTACATTTTGTGTGTAGAGATTTTTTTCTCCTTTTAAGGGTGTTTATTAGGAAAATTTCACAAATGTAGAGAGAACATTATAATGAACCTCACATACCTATCACCAGGCTTCAACAGTTGTTAACATTTTGCCAATCTTGTTTCATCAATTTTCCTTGCTCCTTTCAGTGGACTGAATGTTGGTGTCCCGTCCCCAAAGTTCATATGTTAAATCCTAACTCCCAGTTTATGGTATTTGGAGGTAGGGCCTTTGGGAGGTGATTAGGTCATGACGATGGATGGGATTATGAATGGGATTCTAGTGCCCTTATAAAAGAGACCACAGAGAGCTCCCTTGCCCCTTATGCTATGTGAGGACACAGGAAAGATGAACCAGGAAGCTTGTCTTCACCCTACATTAAATCTGCTGGCACCTTGATCTTGGACTTCCCAGCCTCCAAAACTATGAGGAATAAATTTCTGTTGTTTATAAGCCACTCAGTCTATGGCTTTTTTTTTTTTAAGTCTTTATTGAATTTGTTACAATATTGCTCTTGTTTAGTGTTTTGTTTTTTTGGCCCTAAGGCATGTGGGATCTTAGCTCCCTGACCAGGGATCGAACCCACACCCCCTGCATTGGAAAGTGAAGTCTTAACCACTGGACCACCAGGGAAGTCCCCTCTATGGCATTTTGTTATAGCAGCTCCAGCAGAATAAGATACTCCCCCCTTCCCCTCCTCCCACAAAATTATTTAAACCAAATTGCAGATATCATGTCATTATACCTGTATTATGTGTTTCTAAGAAGGATTTTCTTTCTTAACATATCCACAATATCATTACCATACTTTCCAAATTTAATAATAATTATTTGATGTCGCCAGTTACCTAGTTTTGATTAGATTTTCTGCTTGTCTCAAAAAATTTTTTTTTATAGTTGGTTTATTTGAATCAGGATTCCCTTAAGGTCCACACATTGCCTTTGATAGCTGAGTTTTTTTGGCAGCTATTTTTATGTAGATGACTTTAGAATAACTATTAGGTAAGGTTCCTTACATAAGTATGAGCAGTATTAAGTGCCCTGTGCCAGTACTCCCCAGAAGTCATGGGATTGAGCACAGTAAATGAAACTTCACAGCTTTCCTTAAACGTAATAATGACACCCAAAATGTAGATAGATATAGGTCAGATGTTGAAAGACTTCGTGTGCCATGATAAGGAGATTTTGTGGGGTTTTTTTTTAACGGTACAGGGGAGCTATTGAAGGCTTTTATGTCAGAGAGAAAAGTGATGGAATTTGTGATTTGGAAATGATCGTTCAGATAGCAGAGAGGTGTCTGAGCGGGTGATTCTGAAGGCAGGAACATTAGTTCCAGAGATTATTGCGGTGTCCATATGGGAGATGGTGAGGACCGCTGTCATGGTCAGTAGCAGCGACTGTATATCAGGAGATGGATCGGATGCATCATAAGACACATTTATGAGACATTTTGGAAGTAGATCGCTTGCTGGCTGGATACGGAGGTGCATTAGAGGGAAGCGTCTAGGAGGACTCCCAGGTTTTCGGCTCGGGAACTGAATTCACGTGTGTTTGCTAGGGCTGCCATGACAGAATACCACAGACTGGGCAGCTTGAGCAAGAGAGATTTATTTTCTCACAGTTCTGGAGGCCGTAAGTCCAAAATCCAGGTCTCTACAGCTTTGGTTTTTCCTGAGGCCTCTCTCCTTGGTTTGCACCTGGCTGCCTTCTTGTGTCCTCACATGGTCCTTTCTCTTTGTGTGTGCGTCCCTAGTGTTTTGTTTATTGTTCCTTTTTATGTCCAATTTCCTTTTCTGATAAGGATACCAGTCAGATTGGATTAGGGCACATTTAAATCTGGACAAAGTTCAGCTCGTAAATTTATGACTCTGCATTAACTGAGATCCAGAAGGCATGGAAAGGATTAGATTGGTTTGGGGGTTCATCGTGCTGGTGCCCATGGAACCCCCAAGTGTGGATGTCATAGGCAACAGCACACATCAGTCCCACAGCATCCTGGGCAGTTTTCTCTGACTGCCCTTTTGCTATTGAGGGTGGGTGGTAGATCGAGGCATGGAAGGGATTGCAGATTCAGATGAGAGGGTAATTGAGGTGATTAACCGTGGAGTACATATGTAAACGTTTAGAAAAGAAAAACCTGGACTCTGGTCCTTGGTATACCCAAGTTACAAGATCATTTAGCTTATGAAAAGTAACTAAACCTAAATGTTTTTACACTGTTGATTAGATTTTTACCCTAATTAATTTTGTACTCCTGTACTAATCTACTTTGCTACATATGAGAAATGTGTACAAACTTAACAAAACTATTTTATAATTTTAGAAGTGGGAAATATGTGTACAAACCTGTCATGAATCAAACATGTTGTCCTCAGTACACAATAAGGTAAGAATTTTGATTAATATATTCTATTAATATGAAGATTGTGTATAATTTTTTAGTAGAATCTTGCTTTTTAAAGTGTCTATTTCTGTTCTAGGTAGACATTCTTCATAAAGAAAAGCAAACAAGTTTTTTCCTACATACTCATATATTCATGTGCCGATCAATAGCTTTTAATAATACTGTTTGGTTTAGACATAAATATGGTATAAAAAATACACTATTTAGCAATCTAGTCAACAATACATGAAATATTGGGAGACTATTGGCAAATACTTAAATTAGTTTTAGATATCAAATTTTTATCAGTTTAGCTTATGGCTTTGCAGTCCTCTAGTGTGTTACTTGACACAGTGGTTTCATTCAGGCAATGCCACAGGATCCTGTGTAAGGGAGAGGAGGGCTGACACTTAATCTGCGTCTATTCAGAGTCTAGTTTTCTTCGCTGGAAAACTCGAACTAAAAGTCTGTTTTCCTACAGAGTGTTTGCTTGATTTTTCTTAATATTTTGTGTTTCCCCTGTGCCCCCCTTACTCTGCCCTAACATGGGAGGATTTTTCCCTTCTCTGATTATGAAGGTCCTCCTCTTCCCCTCCCTCTTCCCCTCCCTCTTCCCCTTCTTCTGGTAGAAAATAGGGAAGGTACGTTAACATTGTGAGGCATATGTCTGCAGTTTCAATGTGTATGTATATTCTAGATGAAAAAGCAAACACAGTTGTGTCCATCGTGCTTGGCAGGTCCTCGCAGCTGTCTCCCTTAATTACTCTTTTTTTTTTTTTCCCCTTAATTACTCTTAACTTGTTTTGGGGTTGTAGACTGTTTTGAGAATTTGACGGTTGCAGATCCTCTCTGCAGCAAAACAAAACAAGACAGGGAGCTGTATAGACAAAAATAATGTAACATTTAACATATTAGTTTTAGGGTGATCACTGACTTTGAATAATTCACTGCTTCCTGGTTAAGAATCCTTTCTCTTACGTAACTGGTCACAGGACTGGTACAATAAGGAGAAAAGATGGATGTCTGGTTTGCTGACAACATCTCATTTAGTATAAAGTGACAGAGTAGCTTTTTCAGCTTTAGTGTTTATGAAGTGGTGACGTCTTCAAAGACAGAAGTCATTTTCCTTCCGGTAACAATTTATTATTGGATTATGGCTAGGATTTTGTTGAAAT
The DNA here is from genome assembly GCF_009873245.2 of Balaenoptera musculus. Lineage (NCBI taxonomy): Eukaryota > Metazoa > Chordata > Mammalia > Artiodactyla > Balaenopteridae > Balaenoptera > Balaenoptera musculus. The sequence continues at coordinate 9,775,255 of NC_045800.1, forward strand.
AAGTCTGAAATTGACTGGCCTGAACCCTGAGAATCTCTATTCAGAAAAGGCCAATTTCAGTGGGTTAAAGAAAAAGATAAAAGCATTTATAATTTCCTGGGTGCCTGTCTCATACAGAGCACTATTCCAGGTATGTTGCCTTTATGAAAAAGGATTCAATTAACATTGCAAGACAAAGTAATTAGAAAATGTGACTTTTTTTTTGCATTTTATAATTTTACATGGAATCAAACATTTCCTGAATTGTTATGCTTTTTTTTAAAACAATATACACAAGAGTGGAAGCTTTTTTTTTTTTTTTTACATATTTATTTATTTATTTGGCTGCGCCGGGTCTTAGTTGCGGCATGCGGGATCTTCGTTGCTGAGTACTGGCGGGATCTTTAGTTGCGGCATGTGGGATCTAGTTTCCTGACCAGGGATCGAACCCAGGCTCCCTGCATTGGGAGCACAGAGTCTTAACCACTGGACCACCAGGGAAGTCCCTAATTGTTATTCTTTATACAACTTTATTTTACATGTTGACCTTTTGGAGTCATTTTGCATATTCTTTTGGTTATTTTACTTTGTTTACTACAATAGTTACAGTGAGGCCTTATGTAAAGGCAAGGTGGTCTAGCCTACACCTTAGCTTCTTGTTAGGCAGATGCTAGGACCTGTCCAGTATGTGAGTAAAAATAAGGATGAACTTCCCTGTCTATGAATTTTTTTTTTAATTTTAATTTTTATCAATATTGTATATGCTAACAATTTAAAGAATCAAATAGTTCTATAAAACTTATTTTGCAAAATAGCAGTCCTCTGAAACCCTCCCGCCTGTCTCATTTTCTGTTTCCCGGTGCAGTCACTTTCAAATCATTTAACTGATTCTTCTGGTTTTTCATCTCTATCTTTAAGTGACATGCTTATATAATTATAATACTTGATTTTTAAAAAATTGGTTTTCTTCATTATCTCTGGGCTTCTCTCTTTGAAAGATAAGGATTTAACTTTATTTCACTCCTCTTCCCCTGTCACATTCAAGCTCCTATTTGTCCTCGTCCCAAACTTCCCAAATTAGAAATATTATCATTTTGGATAGATGTCACCTCATTATGGCTGTGTAAGTAGGCTTCACAGCTAAGCCATGTAGTACTCCATGATTACTGTCTCTTTCCTGCACAGGTTTTTACTTTCCCTGGTGTTGATTATCGTCATTTTTGTTTGCGTAGTCTTCTAGGTTCCTATTACCAGTTTATCTAAAAATGCTCCCTAAGAGGTGTAAATTTCCTCTTGGTATGTTTAGATGCTTCAGGTACTCTATCATTTTTATCTTCTTGATGAAAATCTCTTGTGGAATCTTCTGACCTGCTGTGATCTGGACAGGTGGCCTCTATGCCTGATGCATCACTGTCATCCTAGGATCTCTTTTTTACTGTCATCTTGAGGATTCTCTTTGGGTCTTGATTTGGATCTTATCTCTTCTACCCTCTTTCTTGTATTTATTATTCCTTCATTTTAGTGAAGCACATCTTCTAATAGCTTCTTGAGAAAAAGGGCATAAGAGGTAAGTTTTTTGAGACTTTGTCTGAAAATGTTTTCATTGACTACTCAAACTTAACTTACAGTTTAGCTAGAAACAGAAGTGTAGATTGAAAATAATTTTCCTTTAGAGTTTTGAAAGCTTTGCTCCATTGTTGTCTTACTGCTGTTGAGCAGTCCAGTGACATTCCGATTCTTGTTCCTTTGTCCAAAACATGTTCTTTCTCTTTGGAAGTTTTTTTGTCTTCAAAGTTCTGATGTTTCATAGTACGTTTGGCAGTGAGTCTGTTTTCATTCATTGCATATGGACTTGAGGGACCCTTCTTATCTAGGGGCTCCTCCCATCATGTCCTTCAGTTCAGGGAAATTTTCTTGTATTATTTTGTTGATCCTCTCCTTTCCATTAACTTCTTTCTCTTCTCTAATGTCTTTATTCAGACATTGGAACTTTTAGACTGGTACTCTAATTTTTTTTTTCTCTTCAGTTTTCCATGTCTTTTGGGAGATTTCCTCACCTTTATTTTCCAAGTCTTCTGTCTTCTATTTAACTTTTAATTTCTTCTTATTATATCTTCTTATTATATTTTTACTTCTAAGAGGGATTTTTGTTCTTGGACTCTTAAATTTTTTGAGATTCCCTTCTTCCTGTATACTGTATGTCTCTATCCTTCAAGTTACTTTCTCTAGGTTTTTGGCACCTATCTTTGTTTTAGAGGTCCTCCTCAAGTGTCTGGTGATTCCAACCTTCCAGCATCCCACTGGAAATTTTATGTTCCCTGGTGGGCCTCGTTTACTATGGGCTTTAAGTAGGGTGATCTGGCTAGCCTGTTCTTTGGGAGAATCTCGGAGGTCAGTATTTTTAGTTCTGATCACATTCTGGAAAGAAAGTATCATCTACTGATGTTCTGGGTCTGGGTTGGAGAAGTGGGTCTTGAAGGTCTCAACATTCAGCATGTATACTTCCGTTTACACTTATTGTTTGCAGTACACTTCCATTCCTTTCAGCTGTGCCTGTATCTCTCAAGTAAGAGGCCTTATTTTTCCCTTTTCTGAAAAGTTTGCAGTTTTCTGCTGGGTTGTGTAGGGAGTCATATGTGCAGAGTGGGGGAGAGTATCAGATATATAATCGCTTCCAAAACAGACTTTCAAGGGATCTTCCTATTTTCACTCTTATCTCCCAGGGTATCAGGTATGGCCAATCCCTGAGACTTTTAAGGGTAATGTAGAGAAAATTGGATATTTTTTTGGCTTTTCCTACTTTTGGCTTAGGATTCAACTTTTCTTTGGTCTGCTAAGTCAGTTATCACTTGTACATCTGCTTTCTAGCTTCCAACATTTCTCCCATTATTTTTTTTCCTAGTGGTTTATGTCTTTTTCTTTTTTTTATAATCCTTTAACTGTATTTTTGTGAGACTTGGGGTGGGATTAGAGGCTACATTAAACCCTGTCTTAACCCAGAAATCCCAGGCATGAGCTTTGCCTCATTGTGCTGTTATTCAGAACTGATTTTATTTCTTCACAGTTTGAGTTCACTTATTAAATATTTATTTTGCTTTCCTAGGTGCCGACCTTTACAGTTTCAGCCATCAAAATCTCACAAGAAGGTTTTGAAAAAAATGTTGAAATTTCTGGCTAAAGGGGAAATTTCAAAAGGAAATTGTGAGGGTAAGATGAGATGGGGGTCTAAAAACTGTTTACCTTAAATAGATGTTTCTTTCCAAGGTTCTCACTTTCAGTCATTTCTTAGATAGGGGAAGGAGGTCCAGAACAATCAGGTAGTACTGTTACTCTGATGATGATGACCTCTCTTAGCACTGCTGTTACTGTTACCACTGGCCCCCAAATCAAGGATATGGGGAATATATGCCGGGGAAAGTCTAGCTTGGGAAGAAGAAAGGACCATTTTAAAGATGTGATCTCCTGGAGTTTATTGAAATTTTAGTTTTCACAATTCTTCGAGAACTCTTAATTTTATTTGATCCTAATAATATCCTTATGAAGTAAGTAGAAAGTGATACTGTCTCTGGAGAAATAGATGCTTATCTGCAACTCACACAAGATTGCATAATCACAGTGCTGAGTGAAGCTCAGAGTTTCCATGTTTGAGTAAGGTTTTTAGTAAATTATATTGCTTGAAGTTGTCTCTTATTTTCTGATGAATTCTGAATTGTGAGTGAATTTCCTAAAAGATCATTAGTAACATTTAATTAACTTGGGTTACAGATACTTTGCTTTTTCAGTGTTTTTGCTGCCTTTATTTTTTTTAATGTTTTCCTATAGGCACTACCTAATACATGACCATAAGAATTGGGAATGCCACCCATTCTTAGAGCTCTTTCTCACTTCTGCCATAGGAAATGCCTAACTCTGGGAGCCTCCCACCCCAGTCTTAGCTTGTTAATTCATTCCCCAAGTATGTTTTGAATGCCTACAATGTTCTAGTCCCTCTTTTAAGCACTGGAGATACAGTGGCCAGCAAAACAGGTTTGTTCTTTGCCCTCACGCACTGTCCTTAACAGAGCAGAATTCAGGACAACTTGGAGCAGACTTGGCACCAAAGAGGCCAGAAGGCTCTGGGTCATATTGGAAACATCAGAATTTTGGTGTAGCTCTGTTTAGTGTTGTCAGTATATAACCTTAAAGGTTAAACAGATTTTCGTGGTTAGTCTTTATGCAATTTTTTTCGGCAGCCAGGAATCATGTTCTGAGTTTCAAAAATTAATACTTAGATAAGTTCTGAGGATGCTGTCCATTTGTAAATTGAGGATTACCTGTTTTTTTATGTAGCTTTTCCAGTTGGTTTTTTATTTGACTTGTTGTAGGCTTCTGAATTATTTATGTCTGCAACTCAATTCATAGGAGTGATGTACTCATTAGGGTAAGAGACTAAACAGCTGTAACAAAGAGACACCAAAATGCACTGACTAAAAAATGATAGAAGTCTGTTTCTTTCCTCACGTAACAGTCCAGTGTGGGTGTTCCAGGTCAGCCTGCAGCCCTGCCCCCCCCCTCCCCCCCCCCCCCCCCCCCCCCCCCCCCCGCCATTCTGGGACTCTCTTCAACATGTGATTTTCAAGGTCGCTCTGGTTTTTACTAATCGAGCCAGTGGGGAGGGGAAAGGGTGGAAGTTCAGGGTTACAAATTTCCTTTAAAACAAGTGAGGCAAAATTGAACATGTCAGTTTGGTTCTGTTCCATTGGCGAGAGCTTGATTACACCTTGTGAAGGGACTGGCATGCCCCCTTGCCAGGGTGACACAGTCTTAACCACAACCCTGACCTTGGAAGATGGGAGAATGGATCTGGTGGACATGCAGTCGTCTCTGCCACATTGGATAGAAGGGGGCTTTTTTCTCCTGCTTGTATTTTAATTGTGTCACATGGCCTGGCTGATGGACTTTGATCTCTTTTGATTTGTAGATGAGCCCATGGAGCCCACCATGGAGGATGCTGTTGCCAGTGACTTTGCGTTAATAAATAAATTGGATATACAGTGTGACCTTAAAACGCTCAGTGATGACCTCAAAGAGAGCTTAAAGAGTGAAGAGAAGAAGAAAGGAAAGAGCTCAAAGAGGGAAGAATCTAATGAATTAATCCAGTCACAAGATACGGAAGAGAAGTTGGACTCTGGTGAACCATCACATTCAGTAAAAGTGCATACAGTTCCTCAGCCAGGTATTGAAAGTTTGTTATCAGGCCATATTAAAGTCGTATTAAATGATTTTCTTTGTGCTTGAGACATTGTAATCCCTGGGCACTCTCGTGAGCTAAAAAAGTGAATTACTCATGAAATCTGTAAAATAGATCCCTGTTTTATATACCTTATTATTACCTGGATTTAGGTGAACAAATTGTTTAAAAAACCTGAAATAATAGCCTTATTATCCCCTAACACAGACATTTTGAAAGAGTTCCATTTCTTTTTACTACCTTAAGGCCTTAGAGGTTTGAGAATCAAATTTTTGTCAGTGAGAAGGTATGGTGCTAAACATTTTAATTTTTAGTGTTAAGTGAGACAAAGTAAGTTTTAGATAATATGTCCGAAATACAGACATTGTGAAATTCTTCACTTTATCATTAGATTTTTTTATGCAATCAAAATTAATTTTGGTTTGAAAACTTCCAGATTAAAAAGAAAAATTTCCAGGGAGTTCCTTGGTGGGCCTAGTGGTTAGGATTCCAGACTTTCATTGCCGTGGCCCAGGTTCAGTCCCTGGTTGGGGAACTGAGATTCTGCAAGCTGCTCAGCCAAAAAAAAAAAAAAAAAAAAATTTCCACATTTTGATATTTAATCTCACCTTTAATAAGGTGAGACTTCTTTCTGTATTATCACTTGTAAAAGAATTAGGCTTAGAAAATTTATCCAACGTTAAATGGATTTATTATATATATGTGTGCACGTATGTATGACTCAAAATTATTAAATGTCAATTTGCATAGTTATGCTTCAGTTCTTGAGTTTGTTCTTATATTTATTTATACAAAATAATCTAAGGGAGAGATTTTTTAATATTATTTTAGTTTTTTTGTTTAAATTATAAGTTACATGTTTTAAAGCACAGAAAACTTTGCGTTTTTATTGAATAGTTTTTTTTTAATCTAAAGATCTCATGGCATTTAAATTGTTCATCTGAGATTTCATCCTAATTGATAAGAATAGTCCAATAAAATATTTTGAATGGTTTAGATAATTTCTTTCAACTCTTACTCTCTTGGGCATTAGGGTCGGTCAGTTTGTTTACTATTTTTATTTTTTATTATAAAAATTACTTATAGTTTATAAAATTTGAAAAACCTTCATTTTGGAGAATTTCCGAGACAAATGTAGACTGAATATTGTAATGAATTTCCAGGTACCCTTCCCTCATTTGAAACAGTTACTGACTCATGATGTCCACTCTTTTTTTTTTCTTCTAGTTTTATTGAGTTATAATTGACATACGGCACTGTATAAGTTTAAGGTGTACAGCATAATGATCTGACTTACATCGTGAAGTGATTCTCACAATAAGTTTAGTGAATATCCATCATCTCAGATGGGTACAAAATTAAAGAAATAGAAAAAAATTTTTTTTCTTGTGAAGAGAACTCAGGATTTACTCTCTGAACAGCTTTCATCTATAACATACGGCTGTGTTCGTTATATTTATCATGCTGTACATTACATCTCAAGTAGTGATATTTATCTTACAGCTGGAGATTTATACCTGTTGACTTGCCTTCATCCAGTCTCCCCCTTGACCACAAATCTGATCTCTTTGTCTATGAGCTTGTTTGTTTGTTTTTGAAATGATGGCCATTCTTACTCTTCCAGTATTGTATTGAAGCAAATTCCAGACATTATATCATGCTGTATTTCAGAATGCATCTCTAAAAGCTGAGTGCTTTAAAAAACATTCACAATACCGTTATTGCACCTAAGTAGAATTCCTTAATGTTGCTGAATATCCATTATTTAAATTTCTAATTTTTTTTCAGTCTTTCTTTTTTTTATTTATTTATTTTTGGCTGCGTTGGGTCTTTGTTGCTGCGCGGGCTTTCTCTAGTTGCGGAGAGCAGGGGCTACTCTTTGTTGTGGTGCGCGGGCATCTCATTGCGGTGGCTTCTCTTGTTGCGGAGCACGGGCTCTAGGCGCACGGGCTTCAGTAGTTGTGGCTCGTGGGCTCTAGAGCGCAGGCTCAGTAGTTGTGGCTCATGGGCTTAGTTGCTCCACGGCATGTAGGATCTTCCCGGACCAGGGATCGAACCCGTGTCCCCTGCATTGGCAAGCGGATTCTTAACCACTGCGCCACCAGGGAAGTCCCAGGTGTACTGATTTTATACTGATGATCTGTTTTCATTCTGCTGAAGGAATTTATTGATTTGGGGAAATCTGTATCCCCTAAATAAACTGAAATCCTAATTTGCTGTCCATTGCAGTTTGCAGTGTGACAGTACATAAATATTGTGTGAAACAATCATGGTAAGGATTGCTTAGTCCAGTGAATTAATTAGTGTAAAGATGATATAGGTGGTCTTTCATTAAAATACTGAAAAGTTGTTTCTCAGTTCACTCTAGATAGTTTTATAATTTGTTCATAATTTTAAAACTTTGGTAGGAATGTAATTTTGAGTAACTGTTAGAGAATGCAGGTATTTTTCCTTATTGCTATTTACGGGATGTTGATAGGTAAAATGAAACATTGTTTTAGGTATTGGTGATACATATAATAGCTAATAAAAATAGATGACCCTTTTTTTAAATTGGAATGTAATTGCTTTACAGTGTTGTGTTGGTTTTTTGCTGTGCCATGAAGTGAATCAGCCATATGTATACCTACACTCCCTTCCCTCTTGGACCTCCCTCCCACTCCACCCCCCATTCCACCCATCTAGGTCGTCACAGAGCACCGAGCTGAGCTTCCTGTGCTTTATAGCGTGTTCCCGCTATCTATTTTACGCATGGTAGTGTATGTATGTCAATCCTAATCTCCCAATTCGTCCCACCCTCCCCTTCCCCCCGCTGTGTCCACATGTCTGTTCTCTATGTCTGTGTCTCTATTCCTGCCCTGCAAATAGGTTCATCTGTACCAAAAAATAGATGACCCTTAATTGAACAGTGGATACAGTTTTATGAGCTGCACACGCATTAACACATTTAATCCTTAGGAACTCCACTGTTAGGACTGGTTATTATCTTTCTTGTACAGACGAAGAAACTTGCCCAAGGTCATCTAGCCAGGTGTGACAGAGCTCACCTCAGGTAGCCCATGTCAGCGTATGTGCTCTTGACCAATAGGCTGTTGTGCCTCTCAGGACAAATTTGAGAAAAGACGCATTCCCTGGCCAAAGAAAATTAATTCTCTAAGGCAACAGAGTGATGGCTAATTATAGAATTAGTTTTTTGTTACTGGTTTATTAGACTTATTCAAAGCTTTTTTTTTAATAGGTAAATTTTGTTTTTAGTTGGAAAACATGTAGGGAAGTTGTATTATAATATGGTCTCACTATCACTATTTTCTCATCAAATTAGTTTCTTTTGACCAGGTCTTGTTCTCTGACAAGTCCCTTAACACTCTACGTCTTAATTTTCTTCTCTGTAAAATTGACTTTTATATGATTTGTGAATACTGTTTCAGGATCCTAAATTTTTAAAAAAGCGTTTTTCTTTATTTAATTAGTGGCTTTTAAAAAAATTACAAAGTTATGTTTAGTGTTAGAAAAATTGGAGAAAAGAGAACACTACAAAAAAGAAGGAGGAAAGTCCTTTTTTTAAATTTCTAAACCCAAGTAAAATGACTGTTAACATGGTGATATATTTCTTTCCAGGTTTTTTCCTAAATATTTTAATTATATATATTTATACATAATGGTTTTTTTTTAATAAATTTATTTTATTTATTTACTTTTGGCTGCTTTGGTTCTCTCTTGCTGTGAGTGGCTTTCTCTAGTTGGCGGCGAGCGGGGGCTACTCTTCGTTGTGGTGCGCGGGCTTCTCATTGTGGTGGCTTCTCTTGTTGCAGAGCACGGGCTCTAGGCACGTGGGCTTCAGTAGTTGTGGCTCGTGGGCTCTAGAGCGCAGGCTCAGTAGTTGTGGCTCACGGGTTTAGTTGCTCCACGGCATGTGGGATCTTCCCAGGCCAGGGCTGGAACCTGTGTCCCCTGCATTGGCAGGTGGATTCTTAACCACTGTGCCACCAGGGAAGCCCATGTTTTAACATTGAATAATGACAAATCCCCTAAAATTTCTATAGCATTTAAAATGGCTGTTTGATATTCTGTTGCTTATTTTAAAAATTGTGTAATTCTATAATTGAGCATTTAGATTATTTTGAGGTTTTCATTTGTGTTCTTCATTTGCCTCTATCTCTTATGATTTTCTTGGGATAGATTCCTTGAAAACAACTTCTTAGATTAAAGGGTACTCACTAAAATTTGTGGTTTATAATAGTAGAAATTGTTATATTTTAAAGGATTATCAGTTTGGTATTTGCTCTTTTAATTGAAAGAAAACTCTAATTGGAGCCAAACTAATGAGACCCCCTCAGTTAGATAGAGAAGGACACAAATATCTTGAACTAAGCAAGGATATTTTTTTATTAAAAAAAACCCTGCCCAGAGTATGTTCTGGGATCAGTCCTCATTTACACCTGGTTCCTAATCATTTATCTCTGTCACCAGTGATAAATGCTTAGGTTTCAGAGAAATGTCCCTCAGAAATGGGCTGGAGACAGCAGTGTCGTGAAGCAGAAGGTATTTGATTATGTTCTTTTTACAAAGGCAGAGAAGTGGATGAATATGTTAAAGAAAATGTTTCAACAATAAGAGCTGCCTGAAAAGTTTCTGTTACTATTTACTTTCTCTGGCAGTTCTTCTTCGAAGGTAGAATTTAAAGATCAACTTAGGGGTCTACACCATGAGCCTCTGAAACGTCTACCTGAAGCTAACCTAGCAGTTGGAACTCTTTGTACTGATTTTGTGGAACCTTTGAGACCTTTAAAAAATATTTCTAGAGCCACATGTGATTGGTCTAATATTTTGAAATTCTTTTTTAGGCAAAGGGGCAGATTTGAGTAAGCCTCCATGTCGAAAAGCAAAGGAAATCCGGAAAGAAAGGAAAAGGTTAAAACTCATGCGGCAGAACCCAGGTGGAGAACTGGAGGGTTTCCAGGTTCGGGGTCAGCCACCGTCTTTGTTCCCACCAAAGGCTAAATCCAACCAGCCCAAGTCACTTGAAGATTTAATTTTTGAATCTTTACCAGAGAGCGCATCACACAAGTTTGAGGTACTTTTGTTTGTTTTTTTGTTAGCTACTTTGTTTTTTTTCACTTGAGATCATGCAGTTGATGTTTTGCTGTTTATATAATGGGAAATTAAAGTGAATTGGGATGGAGTGGCATTTATATTTACTAAGTTAATTGCTACTTGAGAAAAACCTTTATTTTTCCTTTAAGATTTAAAAAAGTAGACAATTGGCTACTAAAGTTGTGAAAATTCTAGTTTTAGTGTGTTATTATTTGAGGTACTCTGGCTTTTTGTATCTCTTGATTGAAATTTAGTAGAGTGAAAAATAAAAAATACTGTTTTAAAATTTCATTTTTGGCAGTTTTGGTTTAGGTAATGAAAGAGAATAGATCACAGTAGGTAATGAAAGAGAATAGATCACAGTAGGCAAATCACTGTTTCATCCATTCTAATATTCTGATCTTGATCAAGGCAGCAAATGGTATTACATACGCAAGCCAGCAGTTAGGAATTAACTAAACAGTCCTAAATGTACTGCTATAATTCTCTCATTAATTCCCCCCAAACCAATTTAGGCAGAGTGTGCGTATGCCTAGTCTGAAGAGTGTTCCTCTTATTTTTCCCAAATTGATTTATATTCCAGGTTAAGTCTAGATTTTTCAGTATTAGTTTGGTATATTTATAAAATTTTTTTCTAAAACATTAACCATAATGATTTTATTATATTCTCCTACTTGATTAATAACTGGTCAGCCTTTGAATTTACAGCTTAATATAATCTAAGAACATCACTTATCACTGAAAACCTGATATTAAACATTTACTTTGGAGCAGTTTAAATCTTAGGACAATATATATTATCAGATATAAGTGTTAACAACTTTGACTATTATAATTGCTTGGCTACTCTGTTTTGGTATTGACTTTCTCCTTCCCAAACTGTAAGGAGAATGGAACACACTATTGAATACTTACAATAGTTTATCAAGAGGTTTTTATCTTTTGATCAAATAGTAATGTATTCAGGGCACCAGGCACACCTAATATAACAGGTCTTCAGTAGGCGCCTTTTACTTTTTTAGTGTAATGATATCCAGGATGGATAGATTTTTGTTATCCCCTGGGTGTCACTCTTTCATGAGAGCAACTACTTCTCGTGGCACAAGAAGTTTCCAATTGGAAAAAAGAAGTTTCCAATTACGCCTTTCTATTGTATTACATTTGATTTCGTGTTTTACTCTTCTGTTTTGCTAACATATTTTAACTGGTTAGTAAATAACGTTAAAATAAATGTTAGCCATTACTATGTACAATTACTGCTTTTAATGCATCCTCATTTTAGATATGAGGAAACTAAGGCACAGAGAGGTTAATTTATTTACTTGACTAAAATGGTGACTTTAAGATTTGAGTAAAGGGAATCTGACCTTAGAGTCTTCATTTTAAACTATGCCATGAAATAGGAACACTTTTTGAGGGTTGTCTTTTACATTTATAGAAAAAAGTTGTAAGTTTAGAGTTAATGATGCATGAAAGAGTGTCCAAAAAATATATTCACATTTTCAGTCTTTTGGATTGTTTTACTGAAGGTGAGTTGTATACAGCTAATATTAAAGAGTATTTATTTGTGTCTGTGTCTTGAGTGCCAGAAGTATTCTACTGTTTTACAATAGAGGCAGTCTTACATAATTCAGTCAGTCTAAGAGCTTAGTCTTAGAATTTGGACAGGATCCTCTGCCTTCTTAATGAGTCTGGAATTTGGAGAAATAACTTTTTTTCTTTATTTACTAACCGGTTGATTTTTAATGTTAAAATATTACCGTTATATGTTCATGCTTTAATATTTGTATTGGAACTTTGGGGCTTTTTTGGGTGGGAATAACTTAATGCATATTCTATGGAATAAATAAATGAATTAATGAACATTGTTTTTTAACTCCTTCTGAAGGTGAGGGTGGTGAGATCATCTCCACCAAGTTCTCAGTTCAAAGCCACATTTCAGGAGTCTTACCAGGTCTATAAACGCTACCAGATGGTTGTTCACAAGGACCCACCTGATAAACCAACTGTGAGCCAGGTCAGCAGGCCAAGTGTAATTTTTCTGTACAAACGCAACTTTCCCCTCTATTTGATATCACTGTGTGAATTCTTGGTTTATTTGTGGTACATTTAATTTATATTCAATTTGCAGTGTATCTGCAAAGAGATAGGACCATGGAATATTGGACATTCTGAAAGTGCAGATTTTACCTCATGCCATGTTAAGAGCCTTTCATGTATAATTTCAGAATGGAAAGTAAAATGAAGTATCTCTATTTAAAGTCACTATGTTTAGATGCATTTATTTAAGAGTTAGTGAAAAGGTGATCTCTAAGTTAAAATATTTATGAGAAAAAAGTAAAAAAAACCCCACTATATTTATGGTAGGCATACTTTGCACAACACAGTTAATATGCTTTATCTCCATTTAAAAGTCATGTGTAGAAAAAGTTCATAACAACTAAATTGCTCATCGTTGATGTACTACCCATACACAACTGAGTGGGACTAGAAAAGTAAGATAGTAGAATGTTTTAATTGAAGTCATCATATAATTTTACAAATCAAAGTACACAAGAAAAATCTGGAAGGGGAAAAAGTTTAAAGCCCTTAATATAAGTAGAGGTGACACAGGTAGTGGCAATTAACATGAGCAGCGATATTGACTCTGCTGTATGCAGAGAACCACAACAGGTAGATAGAGAAAAAACAACAAAAAGAAATTGTCCCGGCCCTTGTGAGTTTAAGTTTTTCATGAATATTGGTGCACAGTTCGTGCTTCAGGCTCCGTGCTCGTCAACCTGTTCCAAGGTTTATTCGTTTTATAAAAATTCCAGCGCTGAGCTTTGGAAGTGGATTTGCGGAGATCTTACTCTAGCCTCACCTTCAGAAGCATATCATCAGGTAGAGGTGTTTCAGTAGCGTTTGCTTGTATCTTCCTTGCTCTGAAGGTGAGGCTAGTACCTGTCTCCTTTGAGGACCCCGAGTTCAAGTCGTCCTTCAGCCAGTCATTTGCTTTATATGTCAAGTATCAAATGGCCATACACCAGGACCCGCCTGATGAATGTGGGAAGACCGAGGTACCTTTTGCTAAATGTTTTTTTCCTATGTTGATGAGGTTGTCTATGAAGAAGCATAATATCAATATATAACCTTCTTATTCCATTTTCTTATCTGTTAAGTAGAGTTGATGATCCTTGCATTGTGTGTTACTGAACTTCTGTGAAAACAAGTTATACATGTGATCATTTTAAATCCCTCAGAAAAAAGGATATGTTTTTGCTCAGTGTTCTCTCCAGGAACCTGAGTGTATCGTGTTCACACGTCAGTCACTGGGCTAAGACAGCAGACGTCACTGAGTGCTCTTTATGTGCCAGACTGTGCCACAGCACACAGGGAGGGGTCTCTGTCTTCAAGGAATTGATGATCAAACGGGAAAGACGGACCAGTAAACAAATATATCTTAACAAGAAGCATGTGGGAAAAAACTGCATGTGTTGAGGTTACATAGAGCATCAATTAACATGCATTTATTGAGGGCCTGTATTTTCCAGCTGGAGATATTTAGATGCATAAGAGATTGCATACTTTCCACAGTTGGACAGTGATGTTTTGGAAGAAAGATGCCAACAGATGCAGAAGGATCGAAGTTTTGATTTTTTGTTTTTTTTTAATGACATAGGATGTGTTAGCTTAAAAGAGATGAGTAATAAGGCAGGAGTTAATGCTGCGTGTTCCCTGAGAGAATGCTGACTTCTGGGTCTCGCAGAGCCTTTCTCGGTAAAGTGTGGTCTGCAGACCAACAGCATCAGCGTCACCAGGCATGCAGACTCTCACGTCTCCCCTCAGACCTGCGGAATCATAATCTGCGTTTTGAACTAGGTCTCCAGATGATTCATGTGCACATTCTGGTTTGAGAAGTGCTTCCGTAAGTTCCCCGTTGAGACCTATAGCTGTGGGTGGTAGCATTTACAGATAAGGATTCTGAAAGGTGCAAGAAGTTCCCTTTGATATTCCCAGGAGGTCTTCATTCCTTTCTGAGCGTTATTCTTTCCTACTACCCTTGAGATTCTGGCCTTATGCCTGCCTGCTTACCAGGTACGGATGGTTGGGCCAAAACACCCTGACATGTTTGATGTGTTCCCGGAAACCCCCTCACCCCCCTTTGGACTTCAGGCCTCTGTGGAGTCCATTCCTGCAGACTTAGTTCAGTGCGAAAGTTCTTAGTCTTAACTGGGGAGACAGATGGGTAAGCAGTTCCAGTGCTGTTGGATTAGTAAGGAAAGGCACCTTAGTGTGGGACTGGAGGTGAGGGAGGTTCTTCTGAAGGAAGTGACATCGGAGCCAAGTCTGAAAAGATGAGTGCCACTTAACATCTGGGCAGGCTCTAGGGCAGTGTTCTGTATTTAGGCATAAGGTATGATTGAGGCTTTTTTAAAAAGGCTTAAATTTACATTCACTACCATCGGTAGTACTGAACTCTGCGTACATGATTTGACCTCGTGTTTAAATAGAAATACATAATGGATTTCTTTATTGTAGCCAAATAGTTTTGCTTTAATGATTCATTTTATAGGATCACATGCTTACAGCAAATTCATACTGGTGGGAAAGTTTGTATAAACTATCGTAAACTTTCCCACCAGTATGAATTTGCTGTGTTTAGTACTTTGATTTCATACAAGTGCGTATATTTGGCTTTGATAAATTCTTTTACTTCATTCATAGCATTTTATTTACCTGACATCTAACTGAATTCATATGGAGTTTTCAGAGACATTTGAAACGATGTTGCTTTTCACATGGGCGAATTTGTCATCTCACTGAATGTAGTTTCTAAGAAATAACATGAAATAACATTTTGTAAGTCAAGACTCTGTACTGTGCTTTTTTCTTTATAATAGCCTCATTGAGGTGTAATTCACATACCATTATAAGTCAGCCATTTAAAGTATATGATTCAGGGGTTTTTAGTATATTCACAGAGTCGTGCAACCATCCTCACTAGCGCCAGAGTATTTTCATCATCCCCAGAAGAAGTCCCATTCCCACAGTGGTCACTCCTCGTTTATTCCCCAGACACCCCAGCTCCAGGCAACCATATTCCACTTTCTGTCTCTGGATTTCCTTAATCTACAATCAGTATTGTACAGTTCATATAAATGGAATTGTGCAATGCTGGTCTCTTGTTGACTGGCTTCTTTCTCTTAGCATAATGTTTTCAAGGTTCATCCATGTTGTAGCATGTGTCAGTACTTCAGTCCATTTTATGGCTCAGTTAATATTTCATTGTATGGCTATACCAAATTTTGTTTCTCTTTTCATCCAATGATGGACTTTTGGGTTGTTTTCATTTTGGGGCTTTTATAGAAAGTTTTACTATGGACATTCGTGGACAGGTATTTATGTGGACATATGTTTTCATTTCTCTTGGGTGTATACCTAGGAGTGGAATTGCTAGGTCATAGGGTAACTCTTTGTTTACCTTTTGAGGAAGTGCCAGACTGTTTTTCAAAGTGCGACACCTTTTAAAATTCCCACCAGAAGTATGCAAGGGTTCTACTTTCTCCACATGCTCAGCAACACTTGTTTATTCCTTTATTTTTTATTTTTAATTTTAGCCATCCTAGTTGGTGTGAAGTGGTTATCTCATTGAGATTTTTTTTGGTCTGCTCTGCGAGGCTTGTGGGATCTTAGTTCCCCAACCAGGGATTGAACCCGGGCCACAGCAGTGAGAGCGCCTAACCCCTGGACCGCCAGAGAGTTCCCTCATTGAGGTTTTGATTTGCAGTTCCCTGATGGCTAATGATGTTGAACATCTTTTCATGTGTTTTTTGGCAATTTGTATATTTTCTTTGAAGAAATGTTTTTTGCCCATTTTTTGCCCATTTATAATTTTTTGCCCATTTTTTAAAGGACTAGATACAAGTCCCTTATCACATATGTGATTAGAAATATTTTTTTCATTCTGTAGATTATCTATATCTCTAGCAGGATTTTTTATTTTACAATCTGTTTTGTCTGATATTGGTATAGCCATTACTGTCTTCTTCTGGTTCCTGTTTGCATGCTACTTCTATACCATTCTTTTATCTTCAATCTGTTTGTGTCTTTGAGTTTCAAGTGTGTCTTTTTTAGACACCATATATTTGGGTCTTTTTTTTTTTTTTAATTCGGAGGGAGAACAGTCTCTCCCACTTAGTTGAAGTGTTTAATCCATCCAAATTTAATGTTGTTATTGATAGAGTTGGATTTATATCTTCATTTCACTTTTTTTCTATGTTTCATGTCTTTGTTCTTTTATTTCTTTACTACTTCCTTTTGCATTAAATGAGTATTTTCTAGGGTAACATTTCAATTCCTTTAATGATTTTTTCACTATATATTTTTGAGGTGTTCTCTTGGTAGCTGCTCTAGGGCTTAACCATATACATCTTGACTCACAGGAGTGACTACCCATCTATACTAACTTGATTCCCTTGAGGTATAAAAATGTTACTCCTGCTGCGCTCTAGTCCCTCCTCCCCCTTTTTGTGCTATTTATAACATATATATTATAAACTCAATATACGTTATAATTATTGCCTTATATGATTTTACAGCTTTTATAAAGCTGAGAAGAGGAATAGGAACAAGTGTTTGTTTATAATTTGTTAAAATTAACCTGATTTTCCATTTCTGGTTCTGTTCATTTGTTCCTGTGGATTTGAGTTACTATCTAATATAATTTTCTTACTGTAGTTCAGCTTTGTTCCCATCCACCTTCCTTATGATGCTATTGTCAAATATCTTACTTTTCTATATGTTATAGTACCAACAGTACAATTATACACATATTGTTTTGTACAATTGCTTTTAAAATCAGTGAAGAGAAGGAAGAATACACACGTGTATTTGAGAAGCCTCTGATGTCACGCCCTGGGGCCTCAGCCTTGGATGTTGCACCCTCACCCTGGGATGACAGTGGTCTTACTAGTGTTCTCTTGTCTCTTTCCCTGATGCCTCTGTTAAGGTGTTTTATCTCTGCTGGTTTCACATCCAGCTCTTAGGCTCCACTAATTGCTGACTGTTTGCTGTATTGTTTTCAGCAGTGCCCCAGGGCATAAATTGCTCCATAGTTTGATTTATTACATTTAGTCCCCTTTGCAGCAGCAGTTTTTGAGGCCAATCTTTGAGGTTTGTTCTGACCCCAGGAGGGCTCTTCTTCACTGTCTCTTTTCCTGTTTCTCTCTGGTAAACCAGCTGGCCTACGGTTTAGCTTGTTGCCCTCATGGAACTACTAGCCTCGTCTTAAATGCTTCCACCAAAATCTCCATCGTTTTCAAGATTTCCCCTCGGCTTGAACCTCCCTCTGTTCCAGACGTAGTCCAGCTTGCCGAGCAACTCTCTGTTCCGCGGCCTGCCCTCTTGAGCCCCTTTGCGCCACTGCTCTGGAGCTGCGGGCAGGGACGGTGGCTCATTTCTCTTTGGGTGACACCTCTGCTTTATGAGCAGGGCACTGGTTAGGAGCTAGGTCCTAGTTCTGGTCTTTTCTAGCTAGATGATTAAGTTTTGGACTCATTAACAGGGAATTTTAAGACCTGTGAGCTGCCCTAGTGATAGTTCGGTGTACGGAGATGGTCACTGCTGTAGATGAGCCCTTCACCTGCCATGTTTTCATCCTAGAAATTCTTTCTTCACTTGGCAGACTCTTGCTCACAGGTAGAGAGTAAGTACTCTGTCTGTGGGGCTGGCTGCCTAGATGAACTGATTTGGACATGCAGCTTTGCTTCTCAGGCTCGAAGTGAGGCGTTTTATACTGAAGGGACCTCATTCTTGTCATGGAGTACAAATAGTAGTTTCCCTTGTACCTGGCTACAGTTTCTACCTGAGAACCAGCCAGTGTTCCTGTGCTCAGAGGCAGAAAGAGAAGCCAAAAAAGTTCTCCTTTGAAAAGTTCAAATGATGTCCCGACCTGCTTTATGGGCTCCGTGCAGCAGTTCACTGTGTTGTGGTTTTGTCAGTATAATGGGCCAAACTAATTTAATTATGTTCAAGAAAATCCATTTTTGCTTTTGTTGTTGTAAACCATTTGAAGTAAAAAGCAGTCAACATACTAACTTGGGAACTTTAAGTAACCATATCAATGCATAAAATCCATTTTTACTCTGTTGGTGACCGTAAAATAAAATCGTTTAAACACCCCCAAAAGTAGGTTATTCTTTGAGAGATTTGATGATAATATAAATAAATATAGATTGCTTTGATATGCAGAATAGCAAGTCAGTTCTTTTTAGTAACATCTTTAGAAAAACAGCACATAATTGCAGATGATGAGATGGTATAGGACTTAGTAAATTATTCTATATGTTTGTTTCTATTACTGTTTTCAATCATTCAGGTAGATACCAGATTTTCAGAAAATAATACTATCTAGATAAAATAAAACAGGAGTAATTTGTCACCTATCTTTTGTATAATACAATATAAAGCCAGCATTTAATAATCTTTGTTTTTCAAAATATCAGTAATTCCATATGATGTAAACATGCGATTTTTAGCTGAAATTTTATTGATGTTATATTTTAGAAAACAGCGTTATCTAATAATGTTTATTAAGTGCCAGTTGATCTCAGCTCTTCTAAACTATTTGAAGAACAGGCTGTAACCACAGCTCCAGTAGTCTCATCACAGTTCTGAGGCATTGACTAAATTGTTTTCCAAATTTTATTAAGGACTTTCAAACATAAAGGAAAATTGAGAGAATAGTATACTGACCACCTGGTACCCATCACCTAGATTCAACAGTGGTTAGTTTTCTGTGTTTGCTTTACCTTTTTTTGTGTGTTGAATCATTTTAACTTAGATTATGCATCATGACATTTTACTCCTAAAGTCTTTAGCATACGTCTCTGAAAAAATAAGATGTGCTTCTTCAAAATGCAATGACATTATCACATGTAAGAAAACTAATGATTTGTAAATATCATCTAATATCTGTCCCATTTAAAAGAATTTCCCATTAAAAAAAAGTCAGTATCCAATCTAGGTTCGTAGATTATATTTAGCTGTATATTAGTTTATATTTTTAAAATTGTATAACAGCTTCTATCTTTCAACTATTTTTTGTGATATTGACTTATTTTTTCAACTTTTTATTTTGAAACTTTTGAAATTTATGAACAGCAAAGTTGAAAGAATACAGTGAACACCCACATACTGGTCACAAAGGTTCACTGGTTGTTAATAACTTTTGTGAAATTTGCTTTGTCATCTTTTCTTTACTGGAACCATTTGAAAGTAAGTTGTGGGTATTATAACACTTCACCTGTAAGTACTAAGCATGCATCTCCTAAAATAAGTATATTTTCATGTAACCACAATGTTTATCATTCCTAAAAAATTAACAGAAATTTTATAGCATCATAATCCATATTCAGATGTTCCCAATTATACCCAAAATACCTAGAAAGCTTTTTTTAAAAAAATACTAAATCCAGTCAAGGTTCATGCATTGAATGAAGTATTATATTTATGCTATGTTTATAATATGGCTGTTATGTTTCCTGAGTCTTTTTAAATTTTTTTCTTCCTCATGACTGATATTTTAAAAGAGTGTAGGCCAGTTGTTTTTAGAATGTCCTTTATTCAGTATTTGTTTCTAGTGATCAGATTCAGCCTACATGTTCTTAGGTGTAGGTGGTATGTACTTTCTAAAAAAACCCTCTTATTGAAGTATAGTTTCATGCAGGAAAGCACACATAGGTGTTCAGATAGGTGAATTTTCCTAAATTGAACTCACCCTTGTTAAGTGGCTCTCAGATCACGAAATTGACTACTGCCAGCTCCTCAGAGTCCCCCTCGTCCTTTTCCAGTCACTGCCAGTACTTTCTTCTGTGCTCCAGAGTATGAGAGTGCCTTTCTCCACAGCACCCCCAAAAGAGCGTGGTATCAAACTTTTGTGTTTTTTTTGTTTTTGTATCCTTGATTGATTTTTAAAGTATTGAAAAGATGTTAGGAAGAAGTGTCTTATTTTGGATAACTTCTGTGATCATAGGCTGAAATGTGTATAAAGAATTTTGTTTTGTAGTTTACTTTATATAGTTTAATGAAACAGGTGAGATACTGATGCTGATGGTAACACAGAAGTGGAAGGGAGTAAGCAAAAGGGTTCTAAGGGGTGATGAAGATGACGTGCTGTTATTATCCCTAATAACCAGGAATATTATTAACAACGTAAATTATGAGGCTTAAAAATGATCTTTCTAAGAGTATGCTTAATGACTCATAACATTTTTCTCAATGAGAATATGAATCTTCCTTGTTAAATTTAGTAACTGAATCCAGGTTATTGCCTGAATAAAATATTTAAGCAGCGAGAAATTAGACCCTGTCTGGTCTATAAGAAGTCTGCTTGCACTAAAGAGGCAGGCTTACATGCCCCTTTTCCTCCTCATTGCAGGATAAACATGTTATGTGATTTTGTGTGTATATGTGTGCGTATCATATCATAGTTGCATTGTTTTAGAATTAAAGGAAATTTGATCTAAATTTTAAGAGAAATATATATTCCTATCTCTCCTTTTTATGTGAGGTCAAGTCTTTTACCTGAAACATAGTTAGGGGGTATAGAAAGTACACCTGGCTTGAGTGATGTGCTCGTAAGTCACTGTGTGGCAGTGTATTGGACGTATCTAGTGTCATGTAGGGAGGGCCCTCTGGTGGCATCATTGTTGCGTACCCCCTCTTCATTGCCGACCACCCCTGTGGCTAGGGTGAGGGCCTGGGCAGCAGCTCCCATGGCCTGTGACTCCTCTGACTTTATTCTTCTTCCATTGTGTTGACAAGAGCCCTTCTTGAACTGTTTGTTCTGTGGCTTTGTTATCTGCAGTGGACACCTGCCTACTTTTAGTAAGTCCCTGTTATAGGTCTGTACTACAAAGGATTTCCTTTTGTGAGCATGCCGTTCTCTATCTAATTAAACAGTGGAGGTTCTCAGGCTTCATGGTCACCCCCGTTCCGTGTTTTCATTTTCCCTTCTACTATGCCACACATTCACAAGTTAGTGACAAGAAAGCATAATCATGGGAGATGAAAATAGTTTATCACCTGCTAGATGTCTTTGTCAACACTAGAGCCACTTTTCTGGCATAGATTACAGAGCCCATCATCTTAGTTTCTGTTCAGATTGTTTAAAACACAGCAGTCTTTGAATCCATGGATGAAGATAGTGGAAATGTTATCCTAGGCGACAAGTACTCAATTGAATAACACCAGACAGTTATTCTCTATTTGTTTGTAGATAATCATAACATTGACAATGTTACTTACCATTTACTGTTTTTTAAAGAAATCTTTAAAAGTGTTCTTTAAGGGCTTCCCTGGTGGCGCAGTGGTTGAGAGTCTGCCTGCCAATGCAGGGGACGCGGGTTCGAGCCCTGGTCTGGGAAGATCCCACATGTCGCGGAACAGCTGGGCCCGTGAGCCACAGTTACTGAGCCTGCGCGTCTGGAGCCTGTGCTCCGCAACAAGAGAGGCCGCGATAGTGAGAGGCCCGCGCACCGCGATGAAGAGTGGCCCCCGCTTGCCACAACTAGAGAAAGCCCTGGCACAGAAACGAAGACCCAACACAGCCATAAATAAATAAATAAAATTTAAAAAAAAAAAAAAAAAAAAAAAAGTGTTCTTTAAAAGAAAAAGATGAACAAACTTTGTTTTTTAGAGTAGTTTTAGGTTAAAAGACTTTTTTGGAAAGAAGTTCACATATTATTTGAGAGACATATCACTAGGATTAATAAATCTGAGTTATATATTTTTACTTTAATTTTATAAAAAAAACTTTTAAATTGAAAATTTCAAGCGTTCATAGGGTGGAGGTAATAGTGCAGTGAACCCCGTACGCCCGTCGCTCAACTTCAGCACTGTCAGCACTTAGCCTTATTTCCCCTGGCCATTTTTTGTTTGTTGTCCCTGAAATTATGCCCTTTTACCTATACATACTTTAATTTTTTTTTTGCTTATTCCATCAGGCAATCTTGTATACATTTAAAAATTACAGTGATTGAGGTCATTTCAGGCTACTGTGCTTTCCCAGAAAGCACTGTTTTCTAAACTGGTTCAGAGAATTTACTGTGAGAGACTCACATGTCAGGAGACCTCTACTTCTGAGGTATATTTATTTTGGGGAAAGTTATCTTATATTCAGGCATAAATGATTAGACAGTAAGTGTGGTAAAGAAAAGTTTGCCATGGGTCCCTTCTGACCCCGTGGAGCAATGAAAGGAGGTGGTGGAATACCGGCCTGTTGTCTCACTCCAGCCACCAGGTGGTGCTGTAGATCTGGAACGGTTTGTTCCTTCATCCAGGCTCAGTCCTATCCCAGTGTGGGATGTGTATTTACAGCCTATGAAGTATGGATAATGCTTTTCTTCTGCCATTTATAAGAATTAGTTTGCATTGAGGCATTGAATATGATAATTACAAGTGATTCTTTGCTTGTTAAAGATTTAAGTATTTTCTGGAACTTAACCTAGAGAAGCTTTCAGATTCATTTTTCCTTCTTAATAGCCTTACTCTATGTATATGAAAATATTGAATAACAACTTATATTTAGAAAATTATTCACTGTATCATGCTGACCTCTTCCTTCAATTATGCAAAGAAACCAGACAACCATGTATAGGATAGGCATATACTATTTTATAAATAGCTGTCATAATTAACAGAATTTGAATGACGGCTAGGTGTGAGCATTTTGAAATTTTTAAAATATTTTTTAAGCCTATTTTCTTGAGTAAAGTAGAGGGCCTAGGCAATATTTGTACAGTTCAATCAAAAAAACCACTTTTTATGAGCAGCTCCTAAGGGCACTTCTGTATTGTAGTCTGTCTTAAGGTGTGTTGCATGACGTTTGTTACTAATAGTAGTTAAATTACCAAGATTTTAAAATCATTTACTTAAATAAATTAGAGCAGAGGCCACAGTTTTATCCTCATGATAATGTTAATTCTGAGGGAGATGCAAAGGGGTAGAGTTAAACTAATGCTAGGGACATTTTTTCTTAAAGTTTCTTTTGGTTAATAATTTCCAAAACTTGTCTCAGATCATAAAATCATAGCATCATACAACATTAGAGACGGAAGGACCTTCGTGATTGTGTAGATGGTATAGATTCACTTCTCTTACTTAGAGAATTAATTTGTCTAAGATAATATGGGTGGTTAGTGGCAGAGCAATGATTCCAAATTTAAGTTCTTTTTACACTAGACCATGGTGTTGCCATTTGAAAACGTAAAAGTGGGCCTAAATAGTTAACATAGAATAACTGACATCAATGAATGAAATGTTCAACATAAGCAAATTTTCCAAATAATTGAAACATTTTTATTGTTAAAATTTTATGTCCAAATGTATTGTGTTCTTCCCTGCCTTCTCACACAGAATACTGAGCAGGACTTGTCTTGATAATGACTTGCATATTCCCTCAGGAGTGTTCTGCTCTTACAGTACTTCTGTGGACCACATGCCCTCAGACTACTGCTTTTTTCTGTGAAGTTACTCTTTTCATCTTTTTTTGCTCTTCTTTTGCTGTCAGTTTTTACTGTGTTAGTTTGTCTAGTTTTGGCATTCTCGCCTTTTCTAATTTGTGGTTTCTTAATGTGTTTGTTAAAATATTTATTGAGCGTATACTATGTGCCCGGTAGTGTCCGAGCGGCATTTGCTACAGTTAGCAAATGAGTGGATAAATCAGATGAAGATCCCGTGCTCTTGTGGAGCTCACATTCTGGGGTGGGAGGGAGTGACCAGAGTTAATCATTAAAGAGTAAGCACCCTGGATGAGCAGATTACCCAGTAGTGTTAAGTGTTGAAGGAAGAGAAGAGCAGGTGTAAGGGAGGAGTGGCTGTGTTAGTTACTGGCTTGGAAACTAGATCGCCAAGTTTATTGTTTGTAAAGTAATAGTCAAGGGGAAAATGGCAAAGGGAGTTGGAGGGATTCTTTTGCACGTTGGGGACATAAGCATTAGGACATGCCTTTTTGAGTCCTCATTTTAACCTTTATTGCTTTCTTCTGGGATTTGAATGTCTGAAATTCTAGAGTAGTTTGATAATTGACCTCTAGTTAAGGTATAACAGTATAACAGTAACCATTATAGTTAATATGTACATATTTATATTGTCTTCTGGAAGCTGAGGAATGAGACAGTGAAGCAGGGTGTTCGGTGTCAAATGGAACGTGTGGCATGAAGTGGACGTTGATACTTGATTAACCAGCTGTAGGAGGAGAGATGAGCCCTGTGATAAATGATCTGGTTTGAGCAGTGTGAAGATGACACCAGTACTAGTAGACAGCGCCTGTGTGTTTATAATTCTAGACATTTTGGATAAGAATACTGACGACAGGAAGGCTGAGTAGTGTCACGTGTGACCCTGTGGGCTCTGATCGGGCACTCTTGCCTTCACTCTCATCGTCTCCACTTAGTACCCGTGTGGCTTTGAGCAGCTTCCTGCTCCCTCGGCTTTCCGCTCTTCAGGTTCCTCACGTGGAAACTTGGGGGGAGCATCACATGGGGTTTGTTGTGAGGATTAGGTCAAGGTAAAGGTGCTTGGCTAAATAACCTCTGACTAAACTTGAGATGGTAGGATGGGGAGGGTGATACACCATTAGGAAGCATCAGAGACACCAAGGTCAAGGGCAAACAAGGGATACTTCTGGTCCATCCAGCCAACATTCGCAAATTAAATTATATTTTTCTTTGTTGTTTGTTTTTCCATTTAATTCTTATATCTGTTTGAATTAAAAGATCTTATATGTTTTAAATTTTAATATTAAATTAGAATTAGTTCTTTCAGAGGAAAAAAGTAATAATACTCAAAACCGTTCAGTTTGGTTCATCAACATGTGATTTTAGTCTTTAAAATACTATTATACCACATAAAATCTATAAAACATGTCATTTGGTGAAGCTATATATGTATATTTCTTAACTGCTTTACTTTGAACTGGAAACAAAGGAACTATGGATGTTCCTGTGCCTTAACTCTGGTGATGGAGCTTCTTGCTTATTCTGTGACTAGATCTCTCCTTTTGAAAAATTAGCTATATTGTGTTAAACTGCCATAATCTATGGTATACTTTGTGCTCATAAACCAACTTATAAAATACTGTGTCAGAGTCAGAAGGAATATACAATTCTGAGTGCCAGGAATGGAGTAGATGCCTAGTGAACATTCATTGAATGAATGGGCAGCTGAGTTGACTATTTTTAAGAAACAGCTAGAGGGCTTCCCTGGTGGTGCAGTGGTTAAGAATCCTCCTGCCAATGCAGGGGACACGGGTTCGAGCCCTGGTCTGGGAAGATCCCTCGTGCCGTGGAGCAACCAAGCCCATGCGCCACAACTACTGAGCCTGCACTCTAGAACCCACGAGCCACAACTACTGAGCCCACACGCTGCAACTACTGAAGCCCGCGCACCTAGAGCCCCTGCTCTGCAACAAGAGAAGCCCACGCGCCGCAACAAAGAGTAGCCCCCGCTCGCTGCAACTAGAGAAAGCCCACGCGCAGCAACAAAGACCCAACGCAGCCAAAAATAAATAAAAATAAATACATTAAAAAAAAAGAAAAAGAAAGAAACAGATGGAGAGAGAACTCATTTTTGCCAAATGGAAAACTGCAAGTAAGAAAATAGTGTCCTTGAAACTTGTGACGTGAAGCCAAAGGAAAATTCATATGTCAAAGCTCTTGACAGTGGTCCTTCTATAAGAAGTAAAAGCTGAGAGAGAGTGTTGAGAAATTGACCCCTGTGAGTTAAGCACATTGTAGTGAGTGCAGAGCTCGTGTGTTAGGGATCATCTCGTTGAGAGCACCATTGCCGTTTGTCTTTAGTTTTTGTATTTTAGGTCTGCTTTTTCCATTAAGCCTGAGGAGGCTCAAGTTTTATGACCTCTTGGTAATGACTTGACAAGTGAACAATGCCACCTATTGAGGACTGGCCTAAACAGGGAAAGTTTGTGTTTTTGCTGTGGAAATTCATATGATACGCCAAATAAGTTTAGCTAACTGCTTGCATGATTAAAAAGCAGTTGATTTGCTTCTAGTCAGTAGTTAATTATAAAAGTAAATATATACATTATATATGTGATTTTAAAAATCCAGAATATTTAAATATGTAAAAAAAATAGGGGATATATTTGTGTAGGTCTGTAAATGTTGTCTGTAAAATAACATACATGTTGGCTTTTCTGCGACAGTCATTCTAGAAATAGCTCAAAGTTTTACTCTTGGAATGGCTCCTATGTTTCTTTCTCCTGGGCTGTGGAGGAATGTGATTCTTCTATTCAACCAATCATATAAATATTTAATTCCTTGCATGTTCCAGTCACTGTGGTAGGTCCTGGGGATGCATAGATGAATAAGACACGGTCCTCTGCACATTTTAGCTTAACCGCTATTTTCAGAAACTTCTTTTCATAAGTTTGCATTCATGTTTAAAATGTTAAAATCCCAATAATATTAAAGAGTAATGGAAATATATGTTACCTGGCATGATGTGGAGATATTTGATCTTGCTTGGGATCAGTTGGTCTGATAACTATGCAAGCAGTACCTATAACCATTATTAATGTGTTAATATAATCAAGTATTTTCAATAATAATTAAATTGCTGATAATATATTCAATTTCTTAGTACTTTGA
Source organism: Balaenoptera musculus (assembly GCF_009873245.2). Taxonomy (NCBI): domain Eukaryota; kingdom Metazoa; phylum Chordata; class Mammalia; order Artiodactyla; family Balaenopteridae; genus Balaenoptera; species Balaenoptera musculus. The sequence continues at coordinate 9,802,210 of NC_045800.1, forward strand.
CTAGAGAGCTTTTAAAATAAATTTTGTTTTGACTGTGCTCTCCTGCTAAGAGACTTTATTTCTAAGTTTTGTGGTATTTTCTGTTTATCCCTAATTCATGTCATGCAGATTTTTGGAAGACACCCAGTTTTTCAAGGTCAATTTGAATTCTTTTACCATCTTAGTGCCATTTAAGTGATACCTAGTTTTTTCCTCAATAATCTTTTGAATAGTTGCTCCTCAAAAATAATACCGGAAGTTTCCCTGCAGGAAATTAAAGGAGTGTATTGAGGACATAGGTGGTCCTGAGGAGAGCTAATGAGAAGGGCACAGGCCGTTTCTTCACAGATATCAGCTCTTGGTTACTGGTGACTGCTTCTCTCTGTTTGTGGCATCTCACCTTGACCAAATGACACGATTTTTGCAAAGTAGCCAGGGGCCATGAAGACACATGGGGAGAAAGAGCAGAATATGGATATTCATTTATTCGTTTATGAATTGATTAATCCAACTCACGAATGAATGAATGCATCTAGGCATTTAAGCAGCAAATATTTGTTGAGTCCCTACTATGTGCCAGGCATCATTTTAGACTCTGGGTAGTGAACAAGAGAGAAACGTTCTTAACCTCAGGGAGATTATATGCTAGTGAGGAGGATGAATAAACAAGTAAGTATGCAGTACAGTGTCGGTATAGTACACGCTAACAGGAAAAGTGAAGAAGAGGTGAGGGACAGAAGTGGTGGTGATAATTATATGAAGATGTCAGGAGAGGCGTCTGAGGAGAGGGGCTGCTTGGCAGACACCTGGATGGAGAGCATGCACCTGTGCATATCTTTGGGAGGTACATTTCAGGCATGACGTGTTCACAGAACAGCAGGAACATTGGTGAGGCTGGAAAACAAGGCATGGCGCATCTCCTTTCTTATCTATGTCGCTTATGAATGTTTTGTTTTTTTAATCTCCCCTTTCTTTTTGCCATGCATTGGCTGATTTTCATTATCGTAAAAATTTATATGTTTTGTTGTAGACTTGTTACTTTGTTTCCTTGTTACCTGAACACCTATATATCACCACATTTTAATGTTGTTTTATAACACTGAGACTTGGTATCTTTGGGCTTTATTGCCTCCTTGGTGAATTCTGATTAATGGTGGTGTTTAGTCATTGATATAATGAAGGGAAACGTGGATTGGAAAAAGCTTCTAGGTTCTAATCCTAGTTTTGTTGCTAACTGACTGTAAACTAATTAACATTTCTGGACCTCAGTTTATCTAGATGTAAACTAAAGCTGTTGGACTAGATAACTGCCAGGATTCCTCTTAACTGTAAAATTCTGTGGTTTCAGTGATTTTTAGGAAAAATCCCTAGGAGAAATTCAATAATTTTTTTTCTTTTTATTTCCTTTTTTAAAATTAAGGTGTGCAAATCTTGGATGTACAGCTTATTGAATTTTCACATATGTATGTGCTCTTTTGGGAACTTTCTGGAATTAAAAAATATATATTTTCCGTCCGTGGTTGGTTGAGTCTGTGGATACGGAACTTGGAGGGCTGCCTGTATAAGTATATTCCAAATATCTTTCCCAATCTGGAAATACCTATACTCAATACCTAAGAAAATACTATTTTTAGAAAAATGTAATTTTAAAGTGTTTCCATTTTGTTGCATTTTTTTTTTAAGTTTATTTGTTTTTGGCTGCGTTGGGTTTTCGTGGCTGCCTGTGGGCTTTCTCTAGTTGTGGTGAGCAGGGGCTACTCTTCATTGCAGTACATGGGCTTCTCCTTGCCGTGGCTTCTCTTGTTGCGGAGAGACCTTGCCGTGGCTTCTCTTGTTGCGGCTTCTCCTTGCCGTGGCTTCTCTTGTTGCAGAGCACCGGCTCTAGGCGTGTGGGCTTCAGTAGTTGTGGCTTGCGGACTCTAGAGCACAGGCTCAGTAGTTGTGGCGCACGGGCTTAGTTGCTCCGTGGCATGTGGGATCTTCCCAGACCAGGGCTCGAACCCGTGTCCCCTGCATTGGCAGGCAGGATCTTAACCACTGCGCTACCGGGGAAGTCCTTCCATTTTGTTGCATTTTTGAACACAGTTTATAGATTAAGAAAGCAACAGATTTAAGGATTTCTCTTACTACATAAAATTCTGGTCCCAATGTTGACTTTAAAGAAGTCCTAAGGTACTTTTTCTTTTAAACACACTTCTGAAATTATTTCCACACTTCTTATGAGATATTTTAATATTTTGTGCTTGTCCTTAACTTATTTGATGTTGTAAACAAGCAGGTCTTTAGGTCATAGGGTCCCGTGGTAGAATGATTCTCCCATTAGAGAAGCAAACAGTTCTGTTCTCAGCACATGATGTCACCAGCACTTGAGTCTTTCTTTAGTGGGTATTCCTTTTGGTGACTTTGCCAAGAACTCCTTTTCTTTGCATTTTGACGTGAACTCTGTTCATGGTGATTTTGTTCACTGCTGGTAATGTTGAAAAGCAACAGAATTCTTTTAGATTCCGTTCTCTTTGAGGATAGCTCTTCAAGCTATAGACTTAGGACATTGTTTTCTGGATTTATAGATTCATGTTTCAAACTTAACCTTTTAATTTTAGAAACAGGAACACCAAAGTTGGAGGTAGTAAATAATTAGTAAGTTCACATGTATACTATTTGTGTTAATAGATACAGAGCCACTGTTTATAAAATATACAGTTATTATAGTGAACACATGAGGTAGGTGTTAGTGAATGACTTAATTATAGCCCAAATCTCTATTGCGGTTAGAAATTGGGGAGAGCATTGCAAGGAGTAAAAGAATACGCACTGAAGTAGCTCACTAATTAGGATGTGCATTAGCAAACTGGATTCAACACTATGAGCAAAATATTTATAGCTCGCTCTGTGTGTTAGCGTTACGGACTTTTGTGATTCTGGGCCGATGTTAATCCTTAAAGAGGCATTTGTTACAGTTCCTTCCATGGTGTGGGCTTGAGCATTAGTCCCTTCACCAATCCAAAGTGCTAAATATCACAAGGATCCCCTTGAGGGATATTATTGGGTAGGGACCATGACTTTTAAAGGGGGGAAAAGAGCCATTGATTCATTGATAGTTTATATGAGATTTTTCTGACACTGTAAACAGCCATACTGAGTATTTTCAGTGAGCATTTCTATTAAGTATAAACTGGGGAAAACGATTCAGAGTTGGCTGGGGCCAGTGTTTCTTAGAATGAGTTTTGTGGAATATTGGTTCTGTGGAATGTTAATAAATGTTACATGAAATTAAAAACCAACCAACAAACAGATCTCTTTGGTTATGAAACTTTGGAAAGCACTAGATTAAATGAAATTGAAGGGTTTTTTGTTTTTCTAACTATATTGGGATATAGTTATGTAATGTTGTGTACCTTTAAGGTGTACAGCATATTCATTTGATATAGGCATTTTGCAATATTGTTACCGCCATAGAGTTAGCCAGCACTTCCATCATGTCACATAATTAGCATTTCTCTTTTGTGGTGATAACATTCAAGACCTGCTCTCTTAACAACTTTCAAGTATATAGTACAGTATTGTTCTCTGTAATCACAGTGCTGTGCTTTAGATCCCCAGAACTTATTCATCTTCTAGGGTTTTTTGTCTGACTGTAGGAATTCTCAGGGCCTGTAATTTGTCAGTATACCTTGTACGTCTCTAAGATGAAGGGGAGGTGAGGCAGCAATAGTATGCGGCATTTCCCAAACTTATTGGGCCATGGAATCATTTTTTAGAGAGTGTTTTGGGAACTTGGCATGCCACAGGATACCACTGGTAAAAGTGATTAGGCTGAAATCATTTTGTAGATAGAAAACTAAGACCTAAATTAAGTACTCAAGTAGCTAGAGCTGGTGAGATTCCAGACTAATTCTTAGATCACTGTTCTTTCCATCAGCAAAAAAGGAGATTTAATGGCTCAGAAGACATAGGTTTAAATATGTTAGAATGTAAATTAGGTTTTCATTTTCATCTTTTAAGATTTATTGAAGCTTAATGTCCTGTCCAAGGTTCTGGGTCTAACCAAAAAAGGTAGTACAAGCGGTTATTTCTTTCAGCTGCATTGCTAACAAATGGAATAGGGAATAGATGTAAAAATGAATTTACAGAATTACCTGAATCAGCTCTCTTTACTAAAATTAGGATAAACAGGGTCTTAGTTCTCAAACCTTAGTTTTGACTTGCTATTAAGTACAGATTTAATTTTCATTCTGTTGATGACTTTTTAAATGGGGTGGGGAGAGAGTTTAACTTAATGTAATTTAGACTCTTAATTAAAGCTTCCAAAATCTGGATAGAAAATTGGGAGATTGGGATTGACATATATGTACTACTGATACTCTGTATAAAGTAGATAACTAGTGAGAACCTACTGTATAGCACAGGGAACTCTAGTCAGTGCTCTGTGCTGACCTAAATGAGAAGGAAATCCAAAAAAGAGGGGATATATGTATATGTACAGCCGATTCACTTTGCTGTACAGTATAAACTAACACAGTATTGTAAAGCAACTATACTCCAATAAAAACAAAAACCTTAATATTTTACATTGAGGTATGATTTAGGTTGATCATTATAAAATTTTAAATAAATTATTAGATTATAGACTAATGTAGTCAGACTTGTCCTCTAACAATTTGTAAGAAAGTACATGTACTAGGGTGAAAGGCTAAGGGAACAGGACCAGCAGAAGTATTTTGTTAATGCAGGGAAATTCTGGATAATCCATATGAGCAGTTGTAAGACTTAGAATTCCACTTTGACAAATAGGTACACCTCACTGATGTTCTTTGGTTTAGGGGAAAAAATTGTGGCGTATCTTGAAAAAATGCTGTTGAGTGTTCCTTCTTCTTTATATAGGAATTTAACATGGTTCCTTATTAAATAGAAAAGACATTTCAGGAAGATATTAGCTTAAATTGCTTATGTGTTGAATATTTTCCATTACAAAGATAAATGGTTGATTATAGTTTTACTGGGATATTTTGATGAAATTGGTAGTGTGTATTCTTCTCTCCTGTTTATTCCCCCACCCCACCCTGCCCCCGGTAACTGGCATGGTTAATAACAAGTCTTGGAGAAAGAATTTACTGATTGTAACTAACAGGAGGTTTAACTACAATTTTGTGTTCTTGGAAAACTGTTTAGAAAATTTTGGTAAGCATTAGGTACTTCTCTGAAAGGAATGAGAAGGTATTATGAGACAGGTTACTGATGGTGAATAGAATAATGGTACTAGGAGTGGTGAGTAAGAATGCTGCAGGAGAAGCAAGGTCAGTAAGTGACTATATAGTAATAGCATTGATCTGTGTGTATCCCTTTTCTCTTTTTATTTTTTATTAATTTTTAAAACTAAATTTATTTATTTATTTATTTATTTATGGCTGCGTTGGGTCTTCGCTGTTGCACGCGGGCTTTCTCTAGTTGCGGCGAGCGGGGCCTACTCTTTGTTGTGCTGCCTGCGGGCTTCTCATTGCGGTGGTTTCTCTTGTTGTGGAGCACGGGCTCTAGGTACACGGGCTTCAGTAGTTGTGGCTTGTGGGCTCTAGAACGCAGGCTCAGTAGTTGTGGTGCACGGGCTTAGTTGCTCCGCGGCATGTGGGATCTTCCCGGCCCAGGGCTCGGACCCGTGTTCCCTGCATTGGCAGGTGGATTCTTAACCACTGCACCACCAGGGAAGCCCCTCTTTTTATTTTTTTTCTTCCAGTTTTATTGAAAAATAACTGACATACAGCACTGTATAAGTTTAAGTTGTACAGCATAATGATTTGACTGACAACATCATGAAATGATGATCTTAATAAGCTTCATGACCATCCATCATCTCATAAAGACACAAAATTAAACAAATAGAAAAAAATTTTTTCCTTGCAGTGAGAACTCTTAGGATTTACTCTATTGAAAACTTTCATATATAGCATACAGCAGTGTTAATTATGTTTATCATGTTGTGCATTACAACTCTAGTACTTACTTATCTTATAACTGGAAGTTTGTACTTTTTAACTGCCTTCATCCAGTTTCCCTTCCCCCCACCTCTGCCTCTGGTAACCACAAATCTGATCTCTTTTCCTATGAGTTTGCTTGTTTGTTTTTGAAGTATAATTGACCTACAATACTGTGTTAGTTCCTGTTAACACATGTGATTTGATATTTTTATGCATTTCAAAATGACCACCATGATAATTCTAGTTATGGTCTGTCACTGTACAAAGGTGTTACACTGTTACTGACTATTCCATACACTGTACATTTCATACCTGTGACTCATTTATTTTGCAACTGGAAGTTTATACCTCCCTCACCTATTTCTCTCCTCCCTCACCTATTTCTCTCCTCCCTCCATGCTCCTCCCCTCTGGCAACCAACTGTTTGTTCTCTGTATCTATAACTTTTTCTCTTTATGTTTGTTCATTTGTTTTTTTGGTTCCACATATAAGTGAAATCATACTGTATTTGTCTTTCTCTGACTTCTTTCACTTATCATAATACCCTCTAGGTCCATCCATTTGTTGCTAATGGCAAGATTTCATTTTATTTTAATTAAGGCTGCACAGCTTGTGGGATCTTAGTTTGAAAGATGGAAAGGGATTGAAAGATTTCATTTTTTTATGGCTGAGTAATATTCCATTGTGCGGGGACTTCCCTGGCGGTACAGTGGTTAAGATTTCGTGTTTCTACTGTAGGGGGCGCAGGTTCGATCCTTGGTCAGGGAGCTAAAATTCCACATGCTGCACGGTGTGAAAAAAAAAAAAAAAAAAATTCCATCATGTGTCTGTATGTATGAGTGTGTGTGTGTACCACATTGCCCTATCTGTTCATCTGTTAATGGGCACTTAGGTTGCTTCCATCTCTTGGCTATTGTAAATAATGCTGCAGTGAACATATGGGTGCATATATCTTTTTGAATTAGTGTTTTCTCATGATAAATACCCAGGAGTGGAATTGCTAGATTGGATGGTACTTCTATTTTTAATTGTTGAGGAATCTCCATACTATTTTCCATAGTGGCTGCACAGTTTACATTCCCACCAACAGTGCACGTGGGTTCCCTTTTTTGCCACAATCCTTGCAGCATTTGTTGTTTGTTGTATTTTTATAATAGTCATTTCAGGTGTGAGGTGATACCTCATTGTGGTTTTGATTTGCATTTCCCGATGGTTAGTGATGTTGAGCATCTTTTCGTGTGCCTGTTGTCCATCTGTATGTCTTCTTTGGAAAAAATGTCATTTCAGGTCCTCTGCCCATTTCTTAATCAGGGTATTTCTTTTTTTGATGTTGAATTGTATATTTTGGGTAGGAACCCTGTATCAGATATATTGTTTGCAAATATCTTCTCCCATTCAGTAGGTGGCCTTTTTGCTTTGTTGATAGTTTCCTTCTCTGTGCAAAAAGCTTTTTAGTTTGATGTAGTCCTATTTGTTTATTTTTGCTTTCATTTCCCTTGCCTGAGGAGACATATCCAAAAATATATTACTAAGACTGATGTCAGAGAGTGTACTGCCTGTGTTTTCTTCTAGAAGTTTTGTGGTTTCAGATCTTACATTTAAATTTAAGTCTTTACATAGAGAAGAGACTTGTGGTTGCCGGGGCAGGGGAAGGACTGGCAGTGTGGGATTAGCAGTTGCAAACTAGTATATAGAGGATGGATAAACAGCAGGGTCCTACTCTATGGCACAGGGAACTGTATTCAGTATCCTGTGATAAACCATAATGGAGTACGACATATGAGACAGAATCTGAGTTACATTATATGTATAACTGAATCACTGCTAGACAGCAGAAACTTAAACACAACATTGTAAATCAACCTATACTTCATAAATATTTTAAAAATAAATGTAAGTCTTTAATCCATTTAAAATTTAGTTTTGTGCATGATGTGAGAGATTAGTCAGTTTGATTTTTTTTTACATGTAGCTGTCCAGTTTTCCCAACCACAGTTTATTGAGGAGGCTGTCTTTTCCCCATTGTATATTCTGGCCTTCTTGCCTCCTTGTTGTAGCTTTAGCTTTAATTTTTGCCTTTTAAGTATGGTGTGTCTTTGTATGGTCTTCTTTGGGTTGATCCTGTTTGGGCTGTCTGTGCTTCCTGGACTTGGATGTCTGATTCCTTTTCCAGGTTAGGGAAGTTTTCAGCTATTATGTATTGACATATGTTCTCTGCCCCTTTCTCTCTCTCTCTCTCTCTCTCTCTCTCTCTCTCTCTCTCTGTCTGTCTGTCTGTCTGTCTCTCTCTCTTCTCCTTCTGGGACCCCTACAAATGAGAATGTTAGTACATGTGATGCTGTTACAGAGGTCTCTTAAACTGTCCTCATTTCTTTTTTTTCTTCTTTCTTTTTCCTGTTTAGCTTTGGTGATTTCCACTGTTTATCTTCCAACTTGCCCATCTCTTCCTCTGTATCATCTAATCTACTGTTGATTCCTTATAGTGTATTCCTGTTATTATTTTTAAAAATATTTATTTATTTGGCTGCGCCGGGTCTTAGTTGCGACACATGGGATCTTCCTTGCAGCATGCGGGATCTTTAGTTGTGGCAAGTGAGCTCTTTTAGTTGTGGCATGTGGACTCTTAGTTGGGGCATGCGGGATCTAGTTCCCTGACCAGGGATTGAACCCCGGGCCCCCTGCATTGGCAGCATGGAGTCTTATCCACTGGACCACCAGGGAAGTCCCATAGTGTATTATTTATTTTAGTTATTGTACACTTCACCTGTTTGGTTCTTCTTTATATTTTATATTTTTTCTTTGTTAAAAACATCTAACTCCTCACTCTGTTCATCCATTCTTCTCCGAGTTCTTTGAGCATCTTTATGATCATTACCTTGAACTCTTTATCAGATAGATTGCTTATCTCTACTTCACTTAATTCTTCTTCTGGGGTTTTATCTTGTTCCTTTGTTTGAAACATATTCCTCTGTCACCTAATTTGCTGTTTTTATTTCTATGTATTTGGCAGATTGGTTACATTTTCCTCCTCCTCCAGATACAGCAAGGGAGACGCCCTTACAAAATATTTCCATTACTAATGTAAATGTTTTCTTGCAAAGGGACAACTCCTACTTGGTTTTCAGAGTTTTCTCCAATTCTGCTGTTTCTTAGAAAATAACCAGCTTAAGATAATATTCCAAAGAGACACATTTTGGGGTGGCAAATTCTGCTCCCCTACATTATAACAGGCTTTATTTTTTTTAGAGAAGTTTTAGATTCACAGCAGAATTGAGCCATTTTTGATACTGATCTGACATCACCGTGGTGTTTGTTAAAAGGTGTCTATTTCTGTTATCAATTTCAGTATATATACAAAATGTATTTTGCAGTTATACTTGCTGTTTTATGATGTTGTTTTCAAAGTATTACCCTTCTTTTCGACTGAATATAATATGCGTCATTTCGTTATGAAAGAATTTACTAACTAATTAACTGAAGGGAAAAATAGCAGTGGGTTTTTTCTGGTCCACTAACTAGAAGAAGCATTTTTCAGCCTTTTTCATGTCCTGTGAATAGGATAGTGAATGTGTGCCTTGTGATTTGTTATTCTGTTTATACTGCTTTGCTGATTGAGAACTGTATTTATATATTTCATGTTTTGGCAGCTTCAAGCAGGAAAAGAATTTTTAGGTCTGTTTTGAAAAAAACTGTGACAGGAATGCTACATATGTACATGACAAAGATGTATGTAAATTATTGGAGATTCAAGGAGACAATAGTTTTCTTGGAGAGTATATGCTACTCTATCATTATTTAAAGTGACTTCTGTCAGATGAAAAATTAATCAGTCCAGTCAATCTAAGAAAGAAATGGAAAATTTTATTCAAGCTAAATTGAGGATTATAACCTGGGAACAGCCTCTCAGAAAGCTCCAAGAACTGTTCTGGCCGTTAGAAGTCAAAGCACAGTTACAGAAGTTTTTTGACACAGGGGCCTGTACATTAAATGATGTATTATTGACTTACACAATCCAGATCTGCAAGTACAAAGTGATGGGTTGTGTGACCCCTTACAAGATCAAGATGGAATGTTATCTTTTAAGGAGTTGTCTTTATGGGTGCTGGGAGAATGTTGCGCTTTATTGTTGAGGAGGTTTGGTGGACGCATAATGCAGATACACAGTGTACATTAGAGGGGAGAGAGGAGGCCAAAGGACAGAAAAATTTTTTATGTTTAAAATTTTCTTATCTTGCCATAAAATATGAATTTTATTTCACACTTCCATCATAGTTGATGCATTAAGTACTGAACCAGAAGCACTTCTAAACTCTAAATGTAGTATGTATAATATAGTTAACATGCACATACTGGAGAAAAGCACGGAAACCCTACAGTAGCAAATTTCTCATTTTAAAATAAAAATGCACCATGCCTCATTTTTCTCCACTATTAAAACTGGGTAGTCTTTCAAGTATTACTTTTTATTCTTGCGAGGAAGGGCAGAGATTGTTTTATGTTAGGCTAATGTGAAAAGAATCGAAGACCACAAATGTTGCACTTTAAATTTCAATAGAATTATGTGCTTCATATCAGCATTATGAAATTTTAAAATTTGGTGTATCCTGCACTTTCAGAAATTTCTCCTAACAGTTAATATAATTGAATTGCATATTAATATCATTTAAATTAAGAAAAAAATCTTACGGTGCCTTTATTTTAGTATACCCTGTCATCTAAGGCCTAGATGATACTTACTAGTTAATTACGTGGCTTTGGCATGCACTAGTAGTCTTTTAGGAAAATATTTGCTTTAGTTTTGGGAGGAGGAAGTGTCTGATATATTTTTTAAGCTTTATTATGAAAACTTTAAACATTCACAAAGTAGAGAGAATTGTATAATGAGTCCTCACATATTCATCTCCTGTCCTCACTAGTTTAATATGACTCTTCTTGTTTTATCTGTGCATTCCCCACCATTACTTTCCTCCCAACCCCCCAGTGATTTTGAAGGAAATCCCAGATATCATGTAATTTCATTGAGAAATATTTCAATGTGTACCTCTAAAAGAGAATCAAATTATTTGTATTCCCAGTGAGTACTAGCTAGCTTTGTTGTGGAGAGGAAGTTCAAGAGTGCTTGGAAACAGACCTGCCATTGCATTTTATTGTAGTTAATTTGTATTCAGTAAGATCCAGAGTTTATATTACTTGGGTTTTTTTTTATTATTACAATACATCTCAAAGGATTTGAAGTGTTGATTTTGTAAATAACATCTAAGGAAACATTATGAATTACCATCATGAATGTGTATGAAGTAATGTGACAGTCCTCATTTCAGAGCTAATCTACGATTTGCTTTGTCATTTTTTCATGGCTCCTCCCCAGCTCCAAAATTAGTTTCTTTATTTAAATGCTGAGAAACAATCAGCATGTAACACTTATTTTCAGATGAAATTTATAAGGCTCTATTTGTGTCAGAGAAAGAGAGCAGAGAGAAAAAAATATGCATATGGGGCTGAAAAAAAGAGGAAGGGGCAGACAGTGTAAACATCACAGCCTGGGTACCAGAGAAATAACTTCCCCTTTCTTTCACTCTCACTCACCCAACCTCCTCTCTTGGTCTTGACGTTTTAATTTCTCTGTTTTCTTGGTTTCCCCTTTGGTTTATATCTTTTTCTTCTCTTGGCATTTACCTAACTTTGCCTGTGGCATTTATGATTAGGAAGATTGCTGATTCCTCCCTTGGAGAATGTTTTATTATATAGGGGTTGTGAGATAAAACTTTAAAAAGCAAAATATTTTAGGACGAATTTGTTGTGCTTTGTTTGTTTTTATACAGATTTTGAAAAATGTTTATTTAAACTCCTTCACATAGTTGGGTACCTACTATGGGCTAGATTGAACTTTTCTGTAGTCTGTGAATGAATGATACAATGTATGAAACGTTAACTATATATAGACATTTAGGTTCACTTTATGTGCTCTTTTTGAAAAATTTTGTAATAATTTTTCCTTTTTTTGTGTGTTCTCTTTTGCTGCTCATTTATTGGATGAAACGGATTCTATTCATATGTGACTCTGCAGTTCACAAGATTCCTTTGCAGCTCACCTTTGGAGGTAAGATTACTCACTGACCTTGAAATTAGAATTGCTATTGGTATCTTTTGTGAGGCATTTATTTGATAATTTAAGAGTGATCATTTTGTCATGATGTATTCTTCGATACCAGTAATGAGATGAATGCAGACTTTCCTTTATAAGAATTCCTAAAAGTTACAGAGCTTTGTGAGGGCAATGACCTTCACAGCAGGTCATTGCCTTCATTTTAATAGGTAGAATGAAGTCAGTCCATTTTAAAGAGCCTTGTTGTATCTCCTTACTCCCATGCCAGTCTCACATTGGCTTTATCCTCTGTAAACTGCCCTGGTGTTAAAGGAGAACTGGAGAAGTCTGGGCAGAGGCTGTCATCAAGGAGGTTTCAGTTAGTTTGAGAGAACTTTTTAAAATCCATGAATTGATGAGGGAAGACCAAAGGACTTCCCTTGTATTGAGCTTCATCTTAACACAGGCATGATTCTAGGTGCCAGATTCACTTTCTCATCTAATTCTCATAATGGTTCTGCAATTTAGAACTGAAAATCCAGTGATAAATTGTGAGATAAAGAAAACTCTTAGATAATCAGAGAACCAGTTATCAGGGTGAGCTGTGGTTGATAAGGAGTTACTTGGAGAAGATGGATGAGGCTTTGGGAAAGGAGTCGGAAAGGGGAAGCAGCTGGGTGTGTGGAGGGACATTGGACTTGGTACCAAACTTGGGGTTAAGATCAGGTCCTCACTTACTAGCTGTGTGACACTGGGCAGTCGCAGCTTCCCTGAGCCTCAGCTTTCTCATCTTTAAAATGCAAATAATTTCTACCTCTCAAATGAAGCAATGGGCAGGGGAGCAGTTTATCAAGCGCTATTCACATCTTACTAATATTTTGTATTCTTCTCTCAGGCTATGCTTCAGGCTATGATAAGACTCTGTCCCTGCCTTTCATTTGCCCTTCCTTTGGCCTCTATTGTTTACTTCACTCTGTGTTCCCTTCCCCACTCCCAACCTCTTCAAGTCATATCCCGCTTCAGGGTGAGCCTAGATGCTGTGTCCTCTGTGATGCCCTCTCTGACCGCTCCACATAGAGGCAGTTGTTCCCTTTTCTGCTTCCATAATATTGCATTCTATGATTATTGAAGCTACTATTGTTATGTGGTGTGGCCCAGCCTCCTCGTGGCCTCCTTGAGACTTCCTGGTGGCCAGTTTGAATGATTTCCAGAGGAAATTGAGCAGACCAGAGGGGGTAGTACCATCCAGGCTTGGTTACATTTTCTAAATGTCCAGGACCAAGGGGGAAACAAAGCCTGGAAAGATCCTGGGCTTTGAAATGAGAGATCCTTGGGTGACCCATGAGTAAGTAATTTCATCTTTCAATTAATGTAAAAAATGGAGGTAATAATAATACATAACTTACAGGGTTATTAAAACGAAATGAGATAATGTGTGGTAAACGCTGAGTACAATGCCTGTCACACAGAATTTTAAATAGAGTTTGGTGTAAAAGCAATAAAAATTAAAACTGTACCATAAGAAACTTGAAGACAATGTAAACTATATAGTCTACTCTTTAATCGATAAAGCACTTTCTAAGTATAGAATGGGAAGTATCACAAAGGAAAGGATGAAAAAATTAGATCTGATTTTGTAAAAAAATCCATGATTTGGTTCATGAAGACATACGTAGTTAAGAGGCAATTTGGGAAAGTGTAATAAAAAGATTATTATACTTAATATAATCTCTTAGAAACCGTTTTTAAATGCAGTGTTTTCTTTTACATAATATTTGGTTGGATTTTATCAGATAGTTGATCAGCTGAAATACAAATGGTACTATGTTTTTTAAAGTTTAATCTTATAAGTAATCAAAGGAATGCAATTTAAAATAGCAGTTATATACAGTTTTTTAACTATCAAGATATCTTTTTTATTTTTAAGTGAATGCTTGGGAAGATGTGATGAGATGGAATGTTTTTAAACTTCATCCTTTATAGAAATCAGTATGGTCATATACATGAAAGATCTTATAGAAATGCATACCTTGTGGTTGAGTAATTCTAGTCTAGGAATCACTGCCAGAGAAATAAAGATTGGGACAAAACTTGCTTAAATATGTTTGTTACAGCATTATTTATAATGGCAAAAATTTATAAATAATTTAAATGTTCAACCGTAGGAAAAGGTCATATAAATCATGGTGCAGCTGGCCATATGATAGAACACCCAGTAGCCATTAAAATAGTGATCATGCATGTATGTTCATGTGTATACATTGATGAAAAATAGCAGTATAAAATACTTTTGCTTGTACTAAGAGACAGAAGCAGGCTGCAAAATTATACATGCAGATCTCAATTTAAAAACAATTTAAGTATACAGAAATTAGTTAGGAAGGAGATACACCAAATGTTAGCATTAACTACAAAATGCTTAATTATTTTACCTCTTGTTCTTCCAGGAAGGAGTCACATGGGGAGAATGAGGTACCTTGGTAGGTTTTTGATGATGGCTCTTATAGTCAGTGTTTGACTGAGATGTACATCAGGGAAATCTCTAATTGATGTGGAAACAGGGTCTAGTCTTGGGGGAAAAAAGGCACTGGCAGGAGCTTAGATGAAGAGATAACGTTGATAATGTTGATAATTAAGGCTGGACGCTCATTTAAGCAAGAGCTCAGAGGAATAACCAGGAACAGGGGTTTTGAGCGGAAGGCAGTGAGGCTGGATTAGTTTACCTGCACAGGGAGTAAATAAGGAAGCTGGAGCTTGATATCTGCTTCACTGGGGCAGAGTAGCAGTTTGAAGATGTTACTAAACAATGGCAAGGATGCTTTTCAATAGTCCTCACTAACAGACTTTTCTCAAATGTAAGCTCAATGAGAAAGGACCATGTTTTTCTTGCTCCCTTGTGTTTCCATGTATTGTTAAGTACTATATAGGAGGCACTGAATAAATATTTGTTGAATGAATGAATGAATAAATAAGTAAACTAGGCACAGCTAAGGTTGAGAGTAGCAAGCTTTTCCCCATAATCTGGCAGGACTAGCTAAGAGCACGTAAGGTCTAATATTTATGTCTCAATATGGTTAAGTCTCTCTTCCCAGCTAGATTGTAGCTACTTAAGATCAGGATCTTTGTCTTTTTCATTTTTGGATGCTCTCAGGTATAAATAGGGCTTGGAATGGTACCAACCATATACCTAGAGTTGTACCAAACAAATATTTTTAAAATTACATCTTATTATTCGTATTAAATATTGGGAATCGTTGTGTAGAAGCTTAAGTCTTCGGTGAAAAGTAGAAGGGAAAGTATCATGATCAAAGTTTAGTGATAGTTTCTGTTATTTTCTGTCTAATCTGCTTTTTCCATTTAATGATCTGGAGTTACATTTTTACCTTGGCTAAATTGATCTTTTTTCTTACTGGGCTTATGGACATGGAGGAGGCAAAAGAATCAAAATTAAAGATGACCAATGTGCTTTTCTTTTCTTGAAGTATTTGGGAAATACTTTGAGGGCATTCTGTTGATATGTTTCTGGCTTGGAATTTCACAGGGGCCACCTGATGGCATACTTAGTGGCTGCTGCCCCTGAATTTCCAGCAGCACTGAGCTCAGGATTCTGTTTCGCGCTGCCTTGCAGAACTTGAGAGCCAAACAAAGCCAGGGCAGGAGAATGCTGAGACTCTCTAAATGTTTAATTTTGCCATTAAGCTTATGCTTCAGCTGGAGAAGGAAAATTGCAAATATGGGTAATACCCAAATATTGATACCTTACCTAATTTTGAATAAAAGAAAAATAGTTCAGGTGGAGACAGTAAAATACATGAGGTTTGCAGTTGAAAATGAAGGAGACTTTAAATTTCATTCTGCCCACAAAAACTAAACTACTGTGAATGAACCATGTCCCTTTGTTATAAGTCCTAAACGGTGAACTGCCACATGAATCTAACAAAATTGTCGGGTTATAGTAATTACATCAGTAATTTGATCTGCTGTCATTTGAATGGAGCCATGTGTGGAGAGTCAGTTACTTCCCTCTGTGGGGCTGACCCTTTTACATTTCTGTAAGCTGAAGACTAACAGAGCTCATTAAGCTCTATGGGAAAAGAGCTTTTGTCACCTCGTCAAGTCCGGCAACATATTTCCATTATATTCCTAATTTCGCGTGGCTCTGTAGCTGCTGATGTGCATTCCCCTGCTAGGTTTACATGGGATCTCTCCCTTACAGACATTTTTATTGACATTTCTAAGCCTGAATTACATTTCGTGTGGCACCACCTACAGATGTCTTCAATTAAATATAGGTAAATAAAAGGGATTATGTATGAGAGGCTAAAAGATTCTTCAAATTCTCTTCTAAGCCATACTTTGCCAGCCAATCCAGTAGCGTGAAGTCTCAGCATCATTTTGGAGGTAGAGAACTACAGAAGAGGCATTTGTAAGAAGAGTTAAACCATGTGGGAATGTGGGTCACTTAGGATTCTCTTTAAGGATGTCCTATTGCTTCATTTCAGATCAATTAAAATCTTCTTTGTTAGCAGTTAGCATAATAATTTTTGGAGAAGTTAGCAGCTGTAGTATATGGGGCACTATCCTAAACTCTCTGCTTACATTATTTTAATTTTCGTAGAATGTCTATGCGGTAGTTATTTCCAATTTCCTTATGAAGAAAATTGAACCTAGAGAGGTAGTTTAGTTGAGTTCAATATCACAGCTACTAGTGAATGGCAACAACATGCTTAAAATGTCTTATATTACATGAAGTGATGATGATATTATTTGAAGGAAGACAGTGATAAATTTGAGATGTGCCAACCTTGGCACTGTTGACATTTGGGGTTGGATAAATCTTTTTCGTGGGCACTGTCTTGTGCATTGTGTGATGCTTAGCAACATCTCTGGCCTCTACCCAAGAGATGCCAGTAGCACCCTTCCCCCTGAGTTGAAACAGAATGTCTCCAGACTTTGCCAAATATCCCTAGGGGGTAAAATGGCTCCCTGTTAAAAACTACTGCCCTAGAGCAGCCTTAACAAAAAAAGAACAAAGAGAGTTAATAATCCAATAGCGATGATAGTAGCAATGATAACATGTCTTCAGTCTCACAAAAGGTGGGAAAACGAACAGGTGAACAAAGGACAAGGGAGACAAATAGAAAACAAATAGCAAAATGGTCCACTTAAACACAACCATATTAATTATTACATTAAATATTAATGATCTAAACCAAAAATCTGCTCTATGGAAATGTTTTATATCTGTGCAGTGGAAAACATGTATGTAGTCAATGGTCATACACAGTCACTGAGCTCTTTAGGAACTGAATTTAAAATACTTTAAATTTTAGTTAACTTATGTAGCCACATGTGGCCAGTGGCTGTCCTATTGGACAGTACAGGTCTAAACACTCCAATTGAAAGTCAGAAATTGTCAGACTAGATAAAAGAAAAAAAGCAAACTCCATCTTAAATATGAAAGCATGAATAGGTTAAAAGTAAAAGACCAGAGTAAACTATACCATGTAAATACTAATCATAATAAAAATGGAGTGGCCGTATTCATACGTAACAAAATAGACTTCAGGGCAAAAGCTCTTACCAGAAGAAAAGATGGACATTTCATAATGTTAAAATAGTCAGTTCATCAAGTGAGGACAGTAATCCCAAATGTGGTACACTTAATAACAGAACCTCAAAATACATGAAGCAAAAACTAATGGAACTGAAAAGAGAAACAGTCAAATCCACAGCTATATTGGAGACTTTAGAACAACTTTCTCAGTAATCAATAGAACAACTAGGCAGAAAATTACAAGCAATTTAGAAGATTTGGACAAAACTATCATTCAGTTCCACTTAGTTGACATCTATTGAATGCTGTACCCAATGACAAAATACATATTTTTTCAAGTACATAGGGAGTATTCTCCAAGACAGATCATATGCTGTACCATTATACAAATCTTAATAAATTTAAAAGGATTGAAATAATCTCTGATCAAAGTGGAATTAAATTAGAATCAGTAACAAAAAGAACTGTTATAGTTTAGCAATAATAGGACAAACAACCTAATTTAAAAATAGATGAAAGACCTGATTATATATTTCACCGTGAAGACATACAAATGGCTAATCAGCACATGAAAAGATGCTCCCCATCCATTAGGGAAATGCAAATTAATACCACAATGAGATTCCAACATAAACTCACTAGAATGGCTATAATCGAAAGATGATACCAAGTGTTGGCGAGATGTGGAGACATGGAACCCTCATACATTGCCGATGGGAATGTAAAATGGTATAGCCACAGTTTGGCAGTTTCTCAAAATATTAAACTTAGGGTTACTATATGACCCAGCAATTTCACCCTTAGGAATATACACCTAAGTGAAATGAAAATGTTCAAACAAAGGCTTGTATGTGAACGCTCATGGCAGCATTATTCATAATGGCCAAAAGCTGGAAACAATTCAGGTGTCTGTCAGCTGGTAAATGGATAAGCAAAATGTGGTATTTTCATACAGTGTAATACCATTCAGCAATAAGAAGGAACGAACTACAATACATGTAACACATGGATGAACCTTAAAAACATTTTTGGAGGTGAAAGAACCAGGCACAACAGACTGCATATTGTGTCTTTCCAGCTATATGAATTATCCAAAAAAGGGGAATTTATAGAGTCAGAAAGCAGATCAGTGCTTGCCTGGGGTAAGAGGTACGAGCGGAGGATTGACTGCAAGTGGGCTTTTGAGAACTTTGGGGGGGGGGTGGTAGAAGTGTTCTCAAGTTGGATTATGTGGTTTCACAATTCTGTGAATTTGCTAAAGATCACAGAATTCTGCGCTTAAAATGGGTGAATTTTATCATATGTTAAGTACACCTCAATAAAACTGTTTGAAAAAAAAAGCTTATATCATTTCTTCATCCTTTAATTTCTCAAAATGTTATGGAAAAGGTCTGACTCAGCTTGGCATCTTCCCTAGTTGTCGTCTAGGTGTTTACACAGTTTTAGCATTTGCCAAGATAGTGTTGTGTATTGAAATAGATGTTTTAATTTAAATATTAACTAGTTAATACCCAATATTAAATAAAGTTAGCCATTAATATTTTTCGGTAGCTTGCAAAACCAACTTTCTAAGTTTTTTTTTTTTTGGGGAGTTGGGAACTACTTTGCTCTTTCTTGGAACTCTGGTAGACTGGGATCATATGTGTATATTTGGTTGTGTGTATGTGTATGTATGTGCACTGATTGCAAACTGCAGGTAGCACGGGTGGGGATCTGGCTTTATAGCCAGTGGTAACATTCATTCATTTTGCTGTCAGGAAAATAAAGGACTATGAGAACCTAACATCTCTTCAGTCTGTCAGCATATGAAAAATAGCATTGTTTGGAATGGCTCTGGCAGATACCAAGATATCTCCAGTGACCAGAATTTGGAAGAGGGAATGGCTCTTACCTCAACTGGGTCCTGTAGAAATGAAGGGAGCTTGCAGAGGTGGCAGTGGGAGGGGTGAGGTGGGTGGAAGGTTGAGTTGCCAGCCTTGAGCAGGGAGTTCAAACAGTTTGACCAAATAAAGAGGACACTGAGCTGGCCTGAATTGGAGAGCTGTGGAGATAAGGCTCGGAAGAGGGTTGAGCTGGTGACTTGTGGGAAGCTTTTACCTGCTGTCTGGTATAATGCTTGGGAGGACCAGCAGTGCTGAAAGAGCTGGGGCCAGGGCAGACAGAGGTCACTAAAGAGGGGCCAGATCTTCTCAGAGAGTGGTTGTCAGTCTGCTGTTTGTTACTGACTAATCAGAAATGGAAAACTGGGCAGTGGCTTGATCCACTGGGCAGAAGTGGGAACATGAGTGAAGATCGCTGCTTTTCTAGTTACGTGGGTTGCGAAACAGTCATGCAGTTTTCAGGCTGAGCCCTGTGTTGTAGAATCACAGGTCGAATAGGCAAGGTAGCGTTGGCTGAGGCACCAGTTAGAATTCCGGAGCCAAATCCCCCAAGCCATTGGGATTGTCATTTGATTGCTCTCCCTTTCAGTTGAGTCTGAGGCCTCTTGGGCAGTTCTGGTTGGGGTGAGCCTGCTGACAAAGAACCGGTTGAACTGAAGACATTATTCCTTCCCTCAGTTCACTTCAGGAATGCTGGGACAGCTTTCACGCGATCGTCAGAATAGTATTCCCTGGGCTTACGGTGGCATTCAGCAAACGCTGGTTGAGTTCATAAATGAACTTATTCTCAATTAGTTTCTGGATATCACATGATAGTTGAGCCAGTGTAAGCTGAAACCTTATGTTTTGTAGTGAAATTATATCAGCTGGAAGTCTTTTCCTGGAAACTGATCTCACATGATAAAAACTCAAAATTGATTCAGAGAATAAAAGAAAGCACACTAGAATAGAAAACCAAACATTAAATAGAAAAATGCCATAAATTTCCATGTTGAAGATTTTTCTGCATGGGACTTGGATTAGTTTAGGCATTTAAGTCCATTCAAGATACCTTTTTGCCAGGTCAGCCTTCCTTTAGCAAGTAGTGGTATTCATCCTTACTCTGAGGATCTCTCAGCTGTGTTCACAGTTAAGGTCATCTGCCTTGACGATTTTCATTACCCATTAGATGTGCATGAATGCTTCAGAAAATGTTTGAATGGTAAATCCTGGCATGGATTAGTTTCCATGGGGATGTCAGTCTTGTTTGATGTTGGTAGTCATTGAGTTCTAAATAAAAATATCAGTTTGGGTTGTCACCGTGGGATGTTTTTCTCTTCTGTCAGAAAGATTGGAAAAGCAGGAGGCTCAAATTGAACCGACAGTAAGTAAGGGCTCACATTAGGGTAGTCACTCTTGTTTCTAAGGTGTTTGTCGTAGTGCTCAATAAATATTGGCTGATATTTAGAATTGAGAAGTTTGGGATTCTACTACTTTTCCTTTTGAGCGTTTAGATAGAGCCTCATAGAAGTCTTTTTGTTGGATGATTAGGATTGAAAATATAAAGGAAAATATAAATAAAATATAAGGAAATGTCAAAAGTAAACAACGGATGAACATCTTAATTTTTATCTATTTGTTCTGTAGTAAAAATGCAGAAATAAATTCCTTTTTTATTTCTGTCACATTTATTAAAAACATTTACTGTAAATCTTTTCTCAACTACCTATGCTTAAAGTTCAAATTTTTGTCATTACAGTGTTCTTAGTTTTAAGTTGTAAATGTTAGGGTAAACTTTTTTGCTTTCTTTGAAGCATTTTAGTTCCTAAGAATTCTGTCATTGAGACATATATTTCTTGATTCGTACTTTGGTTTAGTAAATTGCTGAAGTATCTCCATTCATTAGGTTGAACAGGGCATGTTAATATATTTTGGTTGTGTTTTAGCATGGTGTGCCACAGAAGCAATGTCCACTGAGAAAAACACTGAACTGAAAGTTGAGAATTCCAGATCCTTCCTAGCATTCTCCTAAATTGGCTGTGTGACCTTGGGCAAGTCCCTTAATCACCTTGACCCTCACTTTTTCACTTGGAAAGTGAGTAAGACTATCTCAGATGAAGACGTCCCTTAAAACTGGGTGAACTTAGCCAACATTTTAACATGTTTTATAGCTTCTTTTCAGACTCGGGTATTTTAAACCAGGCAAATAAAATAAGCTTCCCCCAACCTACAGCTTGCTGTAGTTCTGAAGCAAGTTGACGTTTTACTTAGAATGGTTCTACTCACTTTTTTCTATAAAAACAAGTCTTACCCTGTTAACTTGCATACCCAAATGTTATTTCTCTTATTTTTGTCCTTAATATGGTCTCAATCGTACATATTAATTATATTTTTAATAAAGTGATAACTTGTTTCATAGCAAAAACTTGAGGTAGGAAATTGAGAACTACCTGTTATAGATAAGCATTATAGCAGACTGAGAAAGTGCGTAAATACAAACATCACAACTTTCTTACAGATCCCTTTTACACCTTCTCAAAGTGGCAAAGATGAAAATGTTTATTGACATGACCTAAAGATATAGCCATTCTGTAGCATATGTAAATATGAAGTAAAAGTATGTAAACTTAAAATTACGCTTGTTGTTTTAGTGTTCATTCTTACTTAGAAACTACCAAGGCATCCAAAGATTATTCATTAAATTTGTTGATTTACATTAATCCATATTTTAAAATTATATAAGTATCTTAGAAATTAAGCCAACACAAAACATAAAAGTAATATGGGTTGCTCAACATTAATAATCATTAGGGAAATGCAAATCCAACCCACAAAGACATACCACCTTCATACCCATTAGGATGGCTATTATTAAAAAACCAGAAAACAGGAAATGTTGGCATGGATGTGCAGAAATTGGAACCCTTGTGCATTGTTGGTGGGCATGTAAAATGGAAAGCAGTATGGTGGTTCCTCAAAGAATTAAAAATAGAATTACCATATGATCTAGCAATTCCTCTTCTGGGTATATACACAAAAGAATTGAAAGTAGGGACTCAAACAGATAATTGTACAGCAATGTTCATAGAAGATTATTCATAATAGCCAAAAAGTAGAAGCAGCCCCTGTGTCTACGGACAGATGAATGGATAAACAAAATGTGGTAAATACACACAGTAGAATATTATTTAGCCCTAAAAAGGAAGGAAATTCTGACACATGCTATACAACATGGACAAACCTTGAGGACATTATGCTAAGTAAAATAAGCCAGTCACAAAAGGGCAAGTACTGTATGATTCCACTTAGCTCAGGTACCTAGAGTAGTCAAATTCATAGAGACAAAGTAGAGTAGTGGTTGCTAGGGGCTGGGGGAAGGAAGTAGTGGGTAGTTATTGTTTAATGGCTACAGAGATTCAGTATGGGATGATGAAAAAGTTCTGGGGATGGATGGTGGTGATATTTGCACAACAGTGTAAATGTACTCAGTACCCATGAATTATACACTCAAAGATGTTGAAAATGGTAAGTTTTATGTTATGTATATTTTACCACAATTTAGTAAATATGTTAAAACGTCAGAATTATAATTCAATTCAGTTGAACACAAATTGGCATTTTTCAAAATCTTAAGCATTGTATAGGAATAGTGTTTAACTTTTTTGATTAGTAAACCAATGAGTAGTTTTGGAAGTTTATTAAAACTGTTTTCTTCATTACACAAAACCTCCCTCATATATTCTTTTAAAAATCCACTCATGTGTTATATAGTAAGTCCCCTACATACGAACCTTCAAGTTTCGAACTTTCAAAGATGCAAACATGGGATCGTGTGTCGGATCGTGTGTCCGATCATGTAAGTTAGTTCATGTGTCTGGCATACATTGTCACGTGCGTGCATCCTGTACGAGTGGTTGTGCTTTTGTGTACTTTACAGTACTGTATAGAGTACAGTAGTAGTAGTCTTTATTTCAAGCCCAGGATGTCCGGAAGCAAGCGTAAAATCAGCAGTGATGTATAGCTGGTACTGCTAAGAAGCGCCAGGGATTGGAGGCCCAGAGAAAGGATGAAGGGAGACAAGAGGAAGAAGTAACTGAAGAACCGAAGAGATTCACGATGTAGGAAATGGCAAGGGGATTTTCTTTACTTGAGGAGGCACTGTTAGTTTTTGAGGCACAGGACCTGAACGTAGAACGGTACACGAAGGTTACAGCAGCCATTCAGAATGCAATCCAGTGCTACCATGTCATCTATGACGAGGAAAAAAAAGCCACTACCCAGACATCACTGGATCGTTTTTTCAAGAGGGTGGATAGAATTGAATCCAGCAAGGAACCGAAACCTGTGCCATCAACGTCAGGTGTGTGTGACATTGCAGCTTGCCCTCTGTCTCCTATTGCTGACGATCCTTCAGCTCTACCATCTCCCACCTCCTGTCCCTCCTCCATGGAGTAACTCTTCTTGCCTGTTCACTCGATGCCAGACCCTGTATGCCAGCTGTTGTACTGTACTGCTGTACTTTTCAAGGTACTGTACTGTAAGATTAAAAATGTTGTCTTTATTTTTTGTTTTTTTCTGTATTATTTGTGTGAAAAGTATCATAAACCTATTACAGTACAGTACTATATAGCCGATTGTGTTAGTTGGGTACCTAGGCTAACTTTGTTGGACTTATGAACAAATTGGACTTATGAACACACTCTCGGAATGGAACTCGTTCGTATGTAGGGGACTTACTGTATTTAATATTAATAAACCTAAGAAAAGACGTAACTTTCTTTCTTCCTTCCTCCCTCCCTTCCTTCCTTCCTTCTTTTCTTAACTAATTAATTAATTTTTTTGGTTGCGTTGGGTGTTCGTTGCTGCGCACGGGCTTTCTCTAGTTGCGGCGAGCGGGGGCTACTCTTACGTTGTGGTGCGCAGGCTTCTCATTGCAGTGGCTTCTCTTGTTGCGGAGCATAGTCTCTAGGCATGTGGGCTTCAGTAGTTGTGGCACGTGGGCTCAGTAGTTGTGGCTCACGGGCTTAGTTGCTCCACGGCATGTGGGATCTTCCCGGACCAGGGCTCGAACCCGTGTCCCCTGCATTGACAGGCGGATTCTTAACCACTGCGCCACCAGAGAAGCCCCAACTTTTTTTCTTTCTTAAACCAAAATTATTAAACCAAAATTATTAAACCAGTTTGATTTATGTTAAAAATGTTTCTGAACTAGCAATTTCTGTAAGGAGTTTATTTTCTGTGGAGTTGGAGAATATTTGATTTATATAAATGCTTATTTCTATAAATCAGTTTTACAAAGCTCCTCTAATTAAGAGATGTAATAGTGTGATTTATTAATACTCTCTGGATGTAGGAAAATATTTCACGTACAGTAAGAAGTAAAGACTTTTCTGAACTTTAGAGTCACAAGCATATAGAGAACTTTTAGCTTCATTTCTCTGTTATTTCTCTGAAAATTAACACAGAAACTCGTTGGTTCAGAACTCAAAAGATCTGCTCTCTTTAATTGATTGAACTCACAAATAAGAACACAGACAAAATCAAACAAACCAGGTTCTTTGTCTTCTCTCATCTGAAAGAGAATAGATCTTCATCATCCATCCAACAGGGACTATGAACCAGAATCAACTATTGCTGCCAGTAATGGGGATAACTTACTAGTCATAAGACATAAACAAAACACACACTTAGTAGAGAGACAGAAGAAGACAGAGAAAAACAGAGCAAAGTTACATAGAACTCTGTTGCTACATAGGAATCTCTTTTTGAGAGTCAAGAAAAGACATGCTAGTCTTAACATACTGTGAGGGCACTTATAAATTATTTAGATCCATCACGTGAGTTAGTTCACTTGAGCTTCTTGGTGGATGACCTCCAAAACTGTTAAACTATAATTTTCCAGAAGTTAAAATTATGGCCTTCATGCAAATACAGCATGAACACATGTCAAGTTTTATTTGACTTATTAATTAATGCAAGAACCAGTAAGACATTAGAACTGGTGTCAAGAATAGCATTTGTGAAAATACAGATGTTGATATATACATATATCTGATATATATCTGCAGGCAATTTAATAAAAGGTTGAGATGAGATTGCTAAGTTAGATAAATACAACTGGCTATTGTCTTACAGGGCATTAAACTGTAACCTTTTGGGTTATTTGTTCCACTAGACAGAAGTCTATAAGTTAACCTCTACCCCAACCAAATTGAAAAATAACTCAGTCAATAGAGAATCAAGCCCAGAACTATCCTGAAAGAACACCCAGTAATTTCTTTGACCTTTGTCAAATTTCACCTATTAATCATCTACTTAGCACTTACTAGTAATTCTTCAACCTTGGATTTTAAAACTCTTTTTTGATTATATATTAATGTATGTTATTAAAAATAACAGACTGTTTATTTTTAAAATATGGACAGTAGAAGAATAAAAAAAAATCACTCATAAACTCTCTACTGACAATGTTAGATGTTTTTTTCCCCATCTTTACAAGTTTGTGTGTAGTTACACACACATAGAAATTTTTCATACGCTTGGGATCATACATCTTATTTTATATTGTTATGTTTTTACTTAATTTGGAGAAATGTTTATAATGTTATTAAAAATCTTGGTAAACATAATTTTTAATTATTACATAGTAGTTCTTTATATGGATTACTATAATTATTTTATTTTACAATATTTTTTAAAGATTTTTTTGATGTTGACCATTTTTAAAGTCTTTATTGAATTTGTTACAATATTGCTTCTGTTTTATGTTTTGGTTTTTTGGCCGCGAGGCATGTGGGATCTTTGCTTCCCGACCAGGGATCGAACCCGCACCCCCTGCATTGGAAGGTGAAGTCTTAACCACTGAACCGCCAGGGAAGTCCCTACAATTTTGTTTTAATTTGGTTCTTTCTCCCCAGTTTGGAAGTGAATAGAAGTTGTTATGCATAAATGTCATGGTCTTGTTTAATATGAGCTGATTAAAATTTTCAGGTTAGATGCTACTGAGTATTTTTTATTGAAATTACCAGCAGAAATTGAGGTAGATGATATAAAGAGTGTGCTCCTCTCTAACGACTGGATAATCTTCACCAACTCAGGGATTCTGATGAAATTGAGGCCTTTAGATGTTTAACTAGCATAAAGTACTGTACTGCAACCTGAGAGAATTGTGTGAATAGGAAGAGTGAATGAATTCTTCCTAATCTGCAGGCTGTAAATGTTATGTCATTTATATTACTTAGTAAAATTAACTTTTATATATTTCCTTTGTGAGCAGAGAAAATGTTGCTTAAAGTAGAATAACAGAATATTGTTACTTTTACATGTACTTTTTTCTTCTTTTTTAAGGATCATTTAAACTTAATTGCCTTTGGATTGAAATATAGGTGATGATAGGAAATAATCACATTAGAATAAGCCTGTATAGGCTAAAATTTTTGGTGCAGTCTTATTACAGAGTTAGCATTATTTAATTTATAAATATATGTAACTAAGATAATTGTGTGTTTTGAAGGTTATGATCAGTAAATTTGGCTCCTATAATATAAAATGGGCTATAAAATGTTGATATCTAGTGTAGTATCAAATCAGAGTACTTGCAGTTTGTGTTAACTGTCAGAATCAGTGAAGAAAAAAGTAACCTCAAAATGCAAAATATTCCTTGCCAGTGGAGATTACAGTGAATATTGGTAGCTAAACATTAGGTAATGTTCCTAACTAGTTCAAGGCTATAGTTGTCTTTTTCGGGAGGTGGGATTTTGCCAGGGGAACAAGAACTCATTTAATAGCAGATCTTTTGTTCTAATGGAATGTTCCTTGGTGGGAACTACATGTCCAACCACCATATATTTTCTCAGAATTGGCCCTTAATTTCACATACTTTGGATATTAACTGGAAACAAGGTTGGAGTCTTTTTCCAGGTAGACTGTTATTATATCTACTATACAATATAGCTGTGAACCCGGAGTTGTGTTAGTTTTGGTAGCCATCTTTAGTGTACTGATTGTCTGCCAGAAAATTAGGAATTGGTTGCATTCAGTTTTTAAATCACTTGTGCAAAGCTATGTGATATATTAACCGTGAGTATTGCTATTTGCATTTTCCAAATTAAATTTATTATTATTTTAAATTTCTTATAGACTATATTGTTTCACATTTTTAAATTTAGTTTTTGGGTCTTTTTTTTTTTTTTTTTTAAGAAATCATGTAAACTTTGATGCCATACTGGTTTAGCACACCTTTGAGTTTCTTTTTTTTTTTTTTTTAATTTTTATTGGAGTATAGTTGATTTAAAATGTGTTAATTTCTACTGTGCAGTGAAGCGAATCAGTTATACATATACATATATCCACTCTTTTTATTTGATTTTTATTTTTTAATTAGTTAATTAATTAATTAATTAATTATGGCTGTTTTGGGTCTTCGTTGCTGCATGCGGGCTTTCTCTAGTTGTGGTGAGCGGGGGCTACTCTTCGTTGCAGTGTGCATGCTTCTCATTGCTGTGGCTTCTCTTGATGTGGAGCACGGGCTCTAGGTGCACGGGCTTCAGTAGTTGTGGCACACGGGCTCAGTAGTTGTGGCGCACGAGCTTTGTTGCTCCGTGGCATGTGGGATCTTCCCGGCCCAGGGCTCGAACCCATGTCCCCTGCATTGGCAGGCAGATTCTTAGCCACTGCGCCACCAGGGAAGTCCCCACTCTTTTTTAGATTCTTTCCCCATATAGGTCATTACAGAGTATTGAGTAGAGTTCCCTGTGCTATACAGTAGGTCCTTACTAGTTATCTGTTTTATATATATCAACAGTATTGTGTATATGTCAATCCCAGTCTCCCAGTTTACCCCCCTCCCTTCCCCTGGTAACCATGTTTTTCTACGTCCATGACTCTATTTCTATTTTGTAAGTAAGTTCATTTGTACCATTTTTTTAGATTCCACATATAAGCACTATCATATGATATTTGTTTTTCTCTGTCTGACTTACTCAGTATGACAATTTCTCGTCCATCCATGTTGCTGCAAATGAAATTATTTCATTCTTTTTTTTATGGCTGAGTAATACTCCATTGTATAAATGTACCACATCCTTTTTATCCATTTCTCTGTTGATGGACATTTAGGTTGCTTCCATGTCCTGGCTGTTGTAAATAGTGCTGCAGTGAACATTGGGGTGCTTGTATCTTTTCAAATTATGGTTTTCTCTGGGTATATGCCCAGGAGTGGGATTGCTGGGTCTTATGGTTAATTCTATTTTTAGTTTTTAAGGAACCTCTGTTCCTTAAAACAGAGGAACAGGAACACTGTTCTCCATAGTGGCTGTACCAATTTACATTCCCACCAACAGTGTAGAAGGGTTCCTTTTTCTCCATACCCTTTCCAGCATTTATTGTTTATAGATTTTTTGATGATAGCCATTCTGACTGGTGTGAGGTGATACCTCATTGTAGTTTTGATTTACATTTCTGTAATAATTAGCAATGTTGAACATCTTTTCATGTGCTTTTTGGCCATCTGAATGTCTTTGTGAGTTTCTGTTCTTAAAATGAATCTGAAGTTTATTTGTAGTGTTTCATGAAACTGTTAACAAAAGGCAAAATAGTTGCAGGAATAAGTTTTTTTCAAGCAATGCACTTTTAATCAGGTGCTTAAAATGATTACCTTTGGGATTCTCCATAAACTCTTGTTTAAAAAAAATTCAGGACATCAGTTGGCAAATCGTGGATTTTTATGTGAACAGGTGTGTGATTTCGGAGAGTTACTTTTGGATGCTTTAGCCGGGAGGAGAATACAGGTCCTGCTCTCTTACAGCCCCTGAAGACTTTCACTCTTCCAGTCTTTGAACCCACGAGTAAGTCCCTCCAGTGCTGTCCCTGGTGCCTGGAGTATGACTCCCCCTTTGCCTGTTCCTTTGAGTCTTAACAGTTGTCTGTTTTAAACATAACTGAAGCACATGGAGGCAGGTGGGTCAGGAGAGAGACAGGTGTACTTTATCAGAGTAAATATACAACCATTTTGGGAACCATTTAGCTGGAAGTCTGAATTGGTCCATTAATATTGATGTCATTTCTACAGAGTACCTTTGGTATTGTACCGCACAGCTCATTAATCACAGAAGCCATGCCATCCTTCCCCAACATTTAAGATGTGTTTTCTTTTGTATAGCTAGCGGTGAGCTTTATTGTTATATTTTTCCTGTTGTCAGCTAAATTCTTGAAATTGAGGAACTGCTGAAAAATAACTTCGCTTATTCTTTGTTATCTAAAACTGTGACAAACTGTGGGCATGAGAAAGGTAAACTATTAAATGTTGCTAATCACATTACTGACTTGTGAGGAAATTGATAGCTTCTGTTAGTTTATATAACTTTGCTATTAAATGAGCTACTGATATAATTTCATAGACACAATCTTTTAGGATGTGTCATTCAGACCCCTTAAAACAAAAACAAAAATGGACTCAAATTTGCTCATACTCTGCAAAGTGTTTGTACGTTGTCATTTGTTTCTCACAGCTACCTTTGAGGGTGCTTAGCAGTATGATTCCTGTTTTAAAAATTCAGAAATTGATACTTTTAAAAGTCAAGTTATTGTCTTGCTAAGATAGAATAGCCAGAAAGTGTACAGTGAGTGGAGTTAGGGCTCAAATCCAGATATCTTGGTTCCGAATCCTGGCCTCAAGTCACTACAACCTGCTCCCTTTCTGTTTGCAGTTTACAGTTTATAGACTCCTCTACCTACATTTAAAAAATACATTTATGTGAATGGTTCTCAGAAGTGTGGTCCTGCAGCCTCTGGTGGTCCCTGATGCCTTTTCAGGGGCTTCTCAAGATCTAAATTATTTTATAATTAGTCTTTTCCTCTCTCATTCTATTATGAGTGTTTGGGGATTTTTTCCAAAGGCTACAAATTAAATGCAGAAGCATGTATGAGAATACAGCTGTCCTCTGTAAGCCACACATTAAAGAGATTTGCAGAAACGTAAACAGTGCCATTCTTTTAATTAGGTTTGTTTTTTTTTTTTTTTTTGGTTTTGGAAAACACAGTAATTTTTAAACAAAATATGTTAATTTTACATGTATTGGGTTTATTGTTATTTTTAAGTGAATTAACAAGTACATATTTTTGAAAGGCTCAGTTTTAATATTTAATACAGTAAATATCTACAGATACAGTTCAATAAGTAAAAGTTCTTTGGAGTCCTCAGTGAGTTTTGTAAGTGTAAAGGGATTTTGAGACAAGAAGTGTGAGAGTCACTGATTTACGTGGTGCCTGTATCATTGAGGCAGCACCGCTGTTACTTTCCGTTTCCCAAATAGTGTGTGTATTTTCCTGCATGATCTGTAATTATCTCACCTTTTGTGTTTTTAAGTGACATTTGAAGAGTATTAACCATGAAAAGGCCTTAACTAAATAAGGGGTTAAAGAAATGTAGCAATCCCAAGAATTGAAGTAGGATTCTCAAAACAGTCAATAGAGACTAGTCAGTGACTTAGGAGGCCTCTCTAATACTGGGGGACTGAGCCCCTTGGAGAGAGAGTTAATTGAAGGGACAGACTGATACGGCTCTTTCGAACCTAGTGGAGGTGAAGGTGACAAATCTATGTTTGCTGATGGTTTAAATTTACAACAAAGACAATTTCTAGTTGCTACTCATGAACACATTTGTAATCAACAGGCATCCAAATAATAGCATGTTGAAGCATATGGCATGATAAAGTTCAGTGAGTCTGGGTTTTAAGGATATTGTTGAATGACTGGAGATCCAGTCCAAGCGTTCTGCTGATTTCTGATTTCACAGATCTAACTGTTGTTCTTTCTGTTTTTATCTCCTTTACTCTGTCCCTCAAACTCTTGTGTTTTTTCCTTGTTTTAAAGTATTACATAATTTGAATTAAAGGATTATGTTTGAGGGGAAGAAATTGTATTATGGCAGTTTTATGCCAGATGGAAGGATAGAACTGACTCAGCAAATGTATGTGTGCATAGGCAGACATCAAGCGTGTTAGTTAGATCAGCTTCGTGTATGGTGTTAGACACTAATTTTTTTTTAGAAATTCACGTTCTTTTATTTATTTATTTATTTATTTATGACTGTGTTGAGTCTCCGTCTCTGTGCGAGGGCTTTCTCCAGTCGCGGCAAGTGGGGACCACTCCTCATCGCGGTGCGCGGGCCTCTCACCATCGCGGCCTCTCTTGTTGCGGAGCACAGGCTCCAGACGCGCAGGCTCAGCAATTGTGGCTCACGGGCCCAGCCGCTCTGTAGACACTAATTTTTTTTCAGACTTTCCCAGCCAGAAGTGAGTGATCTGGGGGCTCTGGCTATTCCAGCTGCAAAGAGGGCTAAGGGCATCAGTATTTCAGGTTCACTTCCAGTCCATTTTCCACAGCTGCTGAGTACTTGTTGAAAAGCTTGAAAGTATTGATTAACTTACCAAATTGAGACTAGCAGATCATTGTTAACCAGTAGTGCTGATGTTTCAGATGTGGTTTTAGGAAAATAGCTTCTTATCTCCCTTTACTTGGAGCATCTTCCATTTTTGAAATCTTTTTTTAAAATTAGGTCAGTGAGGACCCCCACAAGGGAGAAGAGGAAATCATTCATATTTTAATTGTCAGAAAACATGATGGAAAGAAAAGGAGTACAGCCAAGCAGGTTTTAAGAAAAAAATTTTTAACCATGCATTGAAACACTTCGTTTTTCACGCTGCTTTATTTACTGACTTGGATAGATGAGGGATATTTGAAAAGTGAGTTTATTTAGAAGTGTTTAAAAGTAGCTGATTTTCTTATTTAGCATTGACTTAGGGGCTAGGAGGCCAGTTTGTGTGTCATTTAATAACTCCATGGTTTTATGATCATTTTATTGCTTAATTGACTCCTGGATTTCCGGTTTCCTCAGGTGATGGGATGGGGGTCAGAGTAGATGCTTATACGGCTTATTCTCTCCTAAGTGATTATAAAACAGCCCATATCTATACGAAGTGCTTTGCAGATGGGGAAGACCCCTAACTTTCACGTGAATTGAGAGATGGGAATAATGCCTGTGCTAGGACAAGTTGGTCATGACTGGACTCATAGGAGAATGAACCAGTGAAGTAAATGGAAGCAGGTTATTAAATGGGAGGCCCAGGGAATGAGAGAAGTGATGAAAATTGGCAACTGAGAAGGTTATTGCAGTTTGAAAAAAATATTTCAAGCTGGTACAACAAGTAGGACTGATTTATATTTAGGGTTAACAGAATACATTGGTTATTTATTGAGAATATGCTTATTGAGTCCATACTTATTATGTCCTTAATAAATACAGTTTAAATGAATGAACGAATACACTCATTTGATTTAATGAGTCCTAGAATGACACACTAAACTGAAATCATGGAAGAATTTAGCCTCATTTCAGAGTCATCCAATTAGCTTTGACTTGGAGGTTTTCTGGCATTTGACAGGCTCCCCACCTTCCATACTCCATACCATGAACTGACAGCTTCTCTGTCTCTGTGTCGCTGCAGTGGTTGCTCTCCTGCATGATTATTTTTAAAGACAGGGAGCTTCATTCCTGTGAACCTCAGGGCATACATTTAAAAGATGGTTTTCATAAAGTTCTTTAATATGTAGGAATTTGTTTATTTTTTATTACATAGTTGGAGCATTCTAGTTTCTGAGACAAGTGATTAGGCTTCAAGTCTATTAGCAATTTAGAGTATTGGCATTAATTCAGGTGTTGTAGATTCAGCAGGTTAATATCCTTTCTATTTTCCTTTTGGGTAATGCTTCTGTTTGCTAATCTGTTCTCTTCAAACTGTATGTGTTTCTAGAGAGACAGTAATGATTTTTTTAAAGAGCAGTGCTATATGTGACAGTGAATGCTAAAGCCAGGGTTTGACATAGTTTATTATTACATCAGTAGTTAGTGGAAGCTCTTAAAAGGTTAAAGATGGGCTTCCCTGGTGGCGCAGTGGTTGAGAATCCGCCTGCCAATGCAGGGGACACGGGTTCGAGCCCTGGTCTGGGAAGATCCCACATGCCGCGGAGCAACTGGGCCCGTGAGCCACAACTACTGAGCCTGCGCGTCTGGAGCCTGTGCTCCGCAACAAGAGAGGCCGCGATAGTGAGAGGCCCGCACACCGTGATGAAGAGTGGCCCCCGCTTGCCACAACTAGAGAAAGCCCTCGCACAGAAACGAAGACCCAACACAGCCAAAAATAAATAAATAAATAAATAATTAAAAAAAAAAAAAGGTTAAAGATGTATTTACTACCCAAGCACCATTTTAACTATAGCAGTGGAAGTTTTAGAAATCACTGATGCTGCTAGCACCTTAGTAAATTTCTCTTGTTTGTTGTTGTTTACCTTGATCACCCACACAGTTAACTTTTCCCCCCGCTTTCCCTTACCGTATTTTTGGGAAAGAAGTCACTGTGCGGCTCACACTTAAGTAGTGGGGAATTATGCTTCCCTACCTTTAGGCAGAGTATCTGCATAAACTTTTTGGAATTCTGCATGGGAGATTTGTCTCTTCTGCCTCATTTATTAGTTTATCCAATTATTTATATCAGTATGGACTCATGGACATTTATTTTGTACTTTGGGTTATAATCCAATACTACTTTATTTTGTTGCTCAAATTGTTCCAGCTTTTGCCATTGGGAGCCTTTTGGTTGACTGCTGTGCCCCTTTGATATACCTCCAGCAGTGTGGGTTTGCTTTTTGTTTTTGTTTTTTTGTACACTTCCTCATTTTCTGGCACTACGAGGTGCTCTAGGCTTATCTTGTATATTTCCTGCCCCAGCCCTGGAATCAGCCCTTTCTCCAAGCAGCCCTGGTTCTTTTTATTGCAGAATGATATTAGAAACCAAGATTTGTGTGTTAGGTATGTTTGTTGCTACTGGGTTGTTGTTTTTCTAGATCTTCTCATCTGACAAAGCAAAGAAATAAATGTGCGTATACTAACCCTTGTATGAACATATCGATGGTATATGCATACCTCTAAATATTTCTTTATGTACCATCTGTATCTATATTAAGCTAAGCATGAGTTCATACTCATGTCTCCAGCTCTAATCCATTGCCCCATGGATCATTGTAGCCTCTTCCCCTTGCTTATCTGTAAATTTCCATTCCAGTAGTGAGACTCTTGGTTCCTACCATCCGCTGTCCGTTTACTTAGTTGTTCAGTTCCAGTATACATGTATGTCAGTATCAGAATTGTTAACCTGTAGTTCTCGTGGTAAACAACTTTATCAGGTAGAATACAATGCTCATGTGTAGATTTCCTTTTGCCTTCATTCTTATAGACCCCCAAAGTTTCTTAGGTCAGCACATTTCCCCTCCCCAGCCTCTTTCAGTAAGATTTTTTCATGTGTATACAGGTAGATTCTCTTGTCACCATCTGCATTCCTTCTTGGGATCCCTTACCCTCCTAATTTTCGTTCACTTTGCATATATTAAAGCTCACTCTTTGTGTTGTAAAATTCTATGAGTTTTGACAAGTGCATAATGTCATGTATGCACTACTGCAGTATTATACAGAACAGTTTCATCCTATAAGTCCCTTGTGCTTCATCTATTCATCCTCCCCCAGACCCCCAAATTCTTGGCAACCACTGATCTTTTTACTGTCTCAGTAGCTTTGCCTTTTATAGAATGTAATTGGAATCATACAGTCTCTGTAGCATTTTCACACTGATTTCATTCACTTAGCAATATGTATTTAAGGTTTCTCCATTTTGTGTGTGAGTTTGGCTTGGTAGCTTATGCCTCTACCAAAGTGTCTGTACCATTTTACATTTCCATCATCAGTGAATGAGAATTCCTGTTGTTCTGCATCCTCATCAACATTTGATATATAGGTTATTGGATTTCAGCCATTCTAATAGTTGTATAGTACTCTCAGTGGTTTTTATTTTTTTAATCAATTTATTTATTTATGTATTTATTTTTGGCTGTGTTGGGTCTTTGTTGCCGCATGCGGGCTTTCTCTAGTTGTGGCGAGCGGGGGCTACTCTTTGTTGTGGTGCGTGGGCTTCTCATTGCAGTGGCTTCTCTTGTTGCGGAGCACAGGCTCTAGGCATGCGGGCTTCAGTAGTTGTGGCGCATGGGCTCAGTAGTTGTGGCGCATGGGCTCAGTAGTTGTGGCGCATGGGCTCAGTAGTTGTGGCGCACGGGCTTAGTTGCTCCGCGGCATGTGGTATCTTCCCAGACCAGGGCTCGAACCCGTGTCCCCTGCATTGGCAGGCGGATTCTTAACCACTGTGCCACCAGGGAAGCCCTCTCATTGTTTTTTTTGTTTTTTTTAAAATTGATTAATTAATTTATTTATTTAGGCTGTGGTGGGTCTTCGTTTCTGTGCGAGGGCTTTCTCCAGTTGCGGCGAGCGGGGGCCACTCTTCATCGCGGTGCGTGGGCCTCTCCCGTTGCGGAGCACAGGCTCCAGACGCGCAGGCTCAGCAGTTGTGGCTCACGGGCCTAGCCACTCCGCGGCATGTGGGATCTTCCCGGACCGGGGCACGAACCCGTGTTCCCTGCATTGGCAGGCGGACTCCCAGCCACTGCGCCACCAGGGAAGCCCCCTCTCATTGTTTTTTAAATTTCAGTTTCCTAACAAATGATGTTGTGCATCTTTATTTATTTATTTTTTTGAGCATCTTGTATGCTTATTTGCCATCTGTACATCTTCTTTGGTAAAACATCTCCTTAGATATTTGGTTTTTAATTGAGTTGTTTGTCTTCTCATTGTTGAAATTTAAGAGTGTATATTTTTGAATACCAGTTCCTTATGAGATATGTTTTTCTCCAGTCAGTGGCTTGACTTTTTATTCTCATAACAATGCATTTCACAGACTCGAGGTTTTTAATTTTAATGATGTCCAGCTTGTCAATTGTTTCTTTCATGGATTGTCCTTTTTGGTGTTGTATCTTAAAATTCATTGCCAAACCCCAGGTCACCTAGATCTTTGCCTGTTTATCACCTAGAAGTTTTACAGTTTTGCATTTTACATAGTCTTTGATCCATTTTTAGTTAATTTTTTTGAAAGAAGTCAGGTCTGTGACTAGATATTGCTTTTTTTGTATTTGGATGTCCAGTTGTTACAACACCATTTGTTGTATAGACTGTCCTTTCTCTCTTGGATTATCTTTGCTTCTTTGTCAAAGGCCAGTTGACTATATTTATGTGGGTTTATTTCTGGGTTCTATTTTCTGTTCTGCTGTTTCATTTGTTCGTTCACCAATATCACACTATCTCGATTATTGTAGCTTTATAGTAAGTCTGGATATCAAGTGGTGTCAGTCCTTCAACTTTGTTCTTCTTCAGTATTGTGTTGGTATTCTGGCTCTTTTTCCTTTCCATATAAACATTAGAATTAATTTGTCAGTATTCACAAAATAAGTTGCTGGGATTTTGATTGAGATTGAATTAAATCTGGAGACCTACTTGGGAAGAGTGGACATCTCAATCAAAATGAACATATAATATTTTCCATTTGTTTACATTTTGATTCCATTTGTCATAGTTTTGTAGGTTTTTTTGACATATGGTT
This sequence comes from Balaenoptera musculus, assembly GCF_009873245.2. Lineage (NCBI taxonomy): Eukaryota > Metazoa > Chordata > Mammalia > Artiodactyla > Balaenopteridae > Balaenoptera > Balaenoptera musculus. Next base: position 9,839,193 of record NC_045800.1, read on the forward strand.
TCTGTGTATATATTAGTATTTTCTTAGATTTATACTTAGGTGTATAAATTTTTTGGTGGTTTTCTAAACAGTATTGTGTTTTTAATTTCAAATTCCAGTCATTGCTAGTATATAGGGGAGCAATTGACTTGTATATCAACCTTGTACCCTATAACCTTCTTGTAATTGCTTATTAGTTTCAATTTTTGTTGTTGATTCTTTGGAATTCTCTACATAGCATGTCATGTCATTTGTGAACAAAGACAGTTTTATTTTTTTCCTTCCCAATCTGTATGTATTACTTCCTTTTCAGTAACTAGGATTTCCAGTATGATATTGAATAGGAGTGATGAGAGAGGATATCTTTGCCTTGTTCCCAATTTTAGGGGGCGATTATCCAGTTTCTTACCATTAAGTCTGATGTCAGTTGTAGATTTTTTTGTATATGTTCTTTATAAAGTTGATGACGTTTTCCTCTATTCCTAGTTTGCTGAGAGCTTTTAGTCATGAATGGGTGTTGGATTTTGTCAGATGTGTTTTCTCTATCAATTGATATGATCATATGATTTTTCTTTCAGCCCCTTTTCATGGTTAGATTACATTAATTGCTTTTCTTTTTTTCGTTACTTATCTAATGTTGAACCAGCCTTGCACACCTGGAGTTAATCCTACTTTGTCCTGGGGTATAATTCTTTTTATACATTGTTGGATTTGATTTGGTAGTATCTTGGTGAGGATTTTTGCATCTGTGTTCATGAGAGATTGTTCTGTAGATTTCCTGTCTTGTAATGTCTTTTTCTGGTTTTAGTATTAGCAAACCTGCTTTTTTCATTTTCCTTTATTTCCTTCTAGCTTTTTTTCCCATACACACTCTCTGTGACTTTAAGTATGTGAACATGATACACAAGTTTTGTTGTATTTGTTCACTTAAATTGTTCATCTCTAACATTCATTCAGTCTCTAGCAAAGCATTTTTTATGGTGCTTCATGATTTTCATTGTAAGGTTTTCTTTTAATAACAGTTTCATTTAAATTCATGTTGAACTTTAAAATGAGAAATATCATTCAACTAACTATTTACAGAAAATGGTTATACTCTGAAATCTCTAGATTTCTTTAGCAAAAATTTGTGGGATTTTCTTCTGTGGGATTATAGGTATATTAAAATAATGATAAGGAAATAACTTTTACTTTCCTTTCGCTAATAGGGAGAAATGTCATAGCACTTGGTATAATACTTACACCGGAACTCTTACCTAGAAAAAATTATGAGCTCATATGCCTTATGAGTGCAGGGGTGGCCACAGCTTAGGCCTGGCTGGCAGCGTAGGGATAGTTCTCCTGTTTGCACTCAACCCCTGCCTTTATGTTCTCCATCTTTCTCTCATTTACCATTTCTTTCCCAACTTTGGTGTGGAACAGAAGAATAGAGTTTAATAGTATTTACTTATCCTGTAGATTTTATATTTCCTACTGCAAATTTTAAAACAAGTTGAAAAAAATCTTAAGTTGGTTTTTCTCTATTCTTTTGTTCCTTCAGCGTTTCTACACCTAAAAAGTTTTGCAGGGTATGACTCTTCTGAGAGCCGGAAGATGATGTCAACAAAGAGGAAACTTTAGGACTTACTAGCCTGAGTAAAATACAAGTAGAAGAGGTTAATTATTAAGATTTTTATTATAAAGAGAAAAATGCCAAACTGTTCATGTTTGTGTGTCTGTTTTTTCACAGGCAGAGAATCCCGCTAATGGACCAGACTGTGGTTATGGTTCCTTTCACCAGCAGTACTGGCTTGACGGAAAGATCATTGCTGTGGGGGTGATCGACATCCTTCCATACTGTGTCTCGTCTGTATATCTGTACTATGATCCTGATTATTCGTTCCTGTCTTTGGGTGTCTACTCTGCACTCCGGTAAGATTGCTTTTGACAATTGTAATGGTCATATAGAACTTCATATAACTCTTCATTTGATTATATTTTATTATAAACAGTAGAAATCCTATTGAATAGTACATAATAATTTGTTGCTCTAGTAGTCTCTTATATATTGGTATTTAGAAATACCACTTTTAGAACTGAGGCCACAGTGTCTGATGGTAATTCCCTAGCTTTTTAAGGTATCCATCTGGTCTAATGTATGAGAAGTCACTGTGATGCTTCTGTTGTTTAGTTTATGCATTTATTTAAGCTCCCCTGTCAGAGCCACATAATGTTTTTTAAATGTTACATTATTTATATATTTTCTCTTGTCATTACTATTGTACATATATTTTTTATAATTAATTAAAGGTTACGTGAATCTGGTGTAAACAAATTAAAGCAATGGCAGTCTGTTGGAAGAAATATACAGTTATCTAAAGTATATAGAACAGGACCAGAGAGTCCCTGACTGTCCACTTGACTCTGTGACCTCATTGAAAGATGATTTCCTTTTTATGTCCATGGCTGCAAATATATGCAACACAGCACAGATATTTTTAGGTGCATCATCCTAATAATGAAAAGAGTGGGGTCTTGTTTCATGAAAATATTTGTTTTTATTTTTATTGCTGCTTGTCTGCATATACATGTAGTAGAGGAGGAAGGAGCGTTGAGAATTATTTTTCTGTTGTTTGAGAGCTTGAATCTCTTTTTCTCCCTCTTTATCACTTTTTTCTCTTTGCTTTTCCCATTCTTTGTCTCTGATGGTCACGTTTTTCACATCTTGGTAAAATATACTTTGAGATTATTTTATTTACTGTGTATGTGCTTTTCTCTGAATTATAAAAGTAGGAGAGTTAGTTTTTTTTTAATCACTAGTTGATTAAAAAAAATATATGGTCCATAATTGATATTTTTGTGTTTTTCAATGGCACACAATATTGATATTTTCAACATGACCTATCTTAATGCCAAGTTACATAGCAAATTAAAAAATATACAATGTTTACAACTGATCCTTATAATAATCTTTTATTTTTCTTATGTATTTAATTACATTTTGTATAAACTAATTAAAAAACATCCATGATTCTTTGTAGTATCTTTTAACTCTTTGTGAAATTAGAACTGATAATTTAAAGCATTCACATTTTGTAACTTTAGAAGTGTGTATTTCAGAAAAGGTACTTTTTCTTTGTATCAGAATCAGTCAGTACTTTGAAATTATTACCATTTTCTTCTTTTATTTATGTATCTCTCACTTTACAATGTGTAGGCATGGATTTGTCTAGATTTCTCAGATAAATGTTAAGAATGATATTTATTCTTAGATAATAAATCTCAGCCTCTGTATGAAATATTTCATTTCTCAATAGACAAAGAGATATAGAAATCCCACTGCATTTGAGATAGCAAATAATTCCCAACAAAATTTGTTCCCAGCAATCTATTTGTTGCTTGGTATATCTCTTGAAAGTTCTGGAGCTGGAGGGCTTTGAGGAGGTAGTAGAGGAGCCTGAGAGCACGAAAGTTGGGGTCAGTGGAGAGTGAGGAGATTGCCGCTGCATCTGTTTCCGTGCTCTTGAGAACCTGAACTGCTGAGTTTATAGAAGAGGAAAGGCAGCCAGGAGACTGACATTATGAAGCAAAATTGGGGAGAGTAGGTTGCAAGTTGCCAGTTCCATTACTGATTTTAATGTATTTCAGTGAAGCCTGTTAAATTTTTCCTCCATTTCTTCAGTTTCTTAAGCAATCGTACAATCAATAAAGAGTTTTTATATTTTAATCTGTAAACAAGATTACAGATTACTAGATTTTTATGTAATCTAGTCTACAGATTTTAAAAATGTTTGAATTGGGGATCATGAGCATGGAATTTATTTCCTTTTTTTTTTTTTAGCAAGATGAATTTTAGAAATGCAATTAATTTGCTTAACAGATGTTTATTTGAGCACAGTCTTTGTGTCCTGGAACTATTTGTAGATGTGAGTAAGACAGGGTTTCCAGCTTTGTCAAAGCAGACAGTAAATTAGAAAACTGACAACACAATTTTAGAGACTCTGTTGTGCTGTGACAAAAATAAAATTATGGTAGTAGGCATGAGGCCCTTTTTATATAGGGTGGTTAGGAAAGACCTCTCTGAAAAGCCAAGAAAGAAGAATAGGAGCCAGCTATGTAAAAATCTGAGGATAGACGTCCAGGTCAAAGGTAGCAAGTCCAAGTGCCCTGAGGTGGTTGGAATGAAGAGAAGGAAGGCCTTATGGGCTAGGAAACGGGGTACGACCTAGACAGTGCTGTGCAAGGATGGCAGCGAGGCAGGTGGTGGTGATGAGGGGACAGATGGGAAAGGGCTTATAGGTAACGGTAAGGAGGTTGGATTTTTTCTAAGTGTGATACCAACCCAGTGTGAGGGTGAAGGGTTTGGAGAGGTTACCTCACCTGATTAATAATATTGTAAAAGACTAAGACTGCTCTGTGAGGTTATGGAGGGGCCAGAGTGGAAACTGGAAATCTATTTGGGAGGCTGTTAGAGTCGTCCAAGGGAGGCCTAATGGTGGCTTGGACCAAAATACCTGAGGTGGAGATGGTGAGAAATGGTCAGATTCACAGTATATTTTGGAGATAGAGCCAGCTGGACTTGTTGATGGGCTGGACACAGGGGTGAGAGGAAGAGAACAGTAAAGTATGGATCGTAGGCTCGGGGCCTGAACAGCTTGGTGGTGGAGTGGTGCTGCAGGTAACTGAGATGAGCAGGGCCGAGTGAAGGAGGGCCGGTGGGTATTGCAGTCCTCATCAGAGCTGGCTGGTCCTGCATTGCTGTATCATTGCGTTCTTCCTCAGTTTGAACCTTAAGAGTGGGTTAGTTCTGGGAATAATAGGATCTATTCTGTTTTAGCCTAATAATGTTCAGACTGTTTGGATTTAGAAATACTTTTGTTGTGAAGACGAATTTTTAGGGTAACGACCCTTCAGTGCTTTAAATTTGAACTTGCAAAATGCACAGACTTTTCCCTTAAAAAATAAATCTCTCCTTGGATTTCAAGCATCCATTGCTACTAAAAACAAAGAAAAAGAAAAGGAAATTAAAACCTTCAAGAAACAAACATAAAAGCAAAACAATTTTTCTCATACTTTAGAAATGTACCGAAGCTTTGCTTAAAGCTCTCGAACACAAGCGGTCATTCAGTTGGACAAGTAGGATGAAATTCTGTGCCCAGATTTATCCGGATACAAATTAAAACCACGTCGAGCATAGGCATTGCTGACAGCTTCTTTTTTCAATTAATCCTTGCCTGTGCCAACAAATAGAGGAAAGGCAGTGAGATAGCATGGTTTTTTCCCCCCTCTTTAGTTTTAGAGAGAATAAATATTAAAGTAGCATCTGGACATAGGAGAGAGTAATGTGTCATATATAGTTGAAAGTGTTTGCATGTAAATGGACATAGTAGTATTCTTCCTGAAATTTGTTGGTTTTTGAGCTTTCTAAAATTTGTTGTACTGTTTTTAACCTGATAAATCCAGTCTTTGAGAACTCCAGGTGATAATGAATAATAAGGAATTGTATTAAATGGATCTTTGTACTTTTATGCTCTTTGAATTTTAGATACACTGCTATGCCCAATGAAGAGTAAAACCAGAACTTCGGTGCATTTGCTAAAATAATATACTTTTTTTTGGTGTCTCTTTAGTAAAAGTCATCTTAAAGTGTTTTTAAAATTGTTTTTCTTTCAACACTTGGATTTTTCTTTTTGATAGCTTAATGTCAGATTTTATCAAATATGTGTTACCAAATTGTACAGTACTTTGAATTTTGGAACTAAATTTAACTGTACCTTGATCTTTATTCTTCTTTTGGCAGAGAAATTGCTTTTACTAGGCAGCTTCATGAGAAAACGCCTCAACTCAGCTATTACTATATGGGTTTCTACATTCATTCATGTCCCAAGATGAAATATAAGGTAAAGTTGATTTTCACACGTGTTTGCTATAGATTCAAGTTATGAAAATTAGTGCTTTCGTAGTTTCTCATCACATTAGTTTAACATGCTTGTACATTTTTACGTAAATCATGAATTATTTTTAAATGTGTCTTAAACTTTTCATAGAATCTAGCTTCTTCATTGCCTAAAACAGTGCCTGACAAAATAGGCACTTAATATTTGTTTAATATAGGTTAATCTGTAGGAATTCACTGAGTATATCCCAGCTATTCTAGAACTTCAGTAGGGCCCTGCTTACTTGGGGTAGTGCAGTAGTACCCATTAAGGAATCTGCCTTCTTGAGGTGCGTCCGCACCCTCTCCCCCCTCCATTCAGTTGTCGCTTTGTTTCCTCTGGACACGGTCACAGTCCAGAAAAACTAGAGCTCAGCGTAAGTAGTAAGATATTTTCCATAGCACAATATGTGCAAATGTTGGAAAGGTTTTCATTATGGGAAAATGAATCTTTAATATGATTTTTGTCTCAGAGCACAGAATTTGGAATTTTGAAAGGGTTTGAATGGGTTAATTAAGGAAATCTCTTTGCTGCCTCAGAAATGAAGCTTTCTGTAATGAGAACTACAGTCTCCACCGTTCTTACTTTGTAATTCATTGTATTATTGTCAGATTTAAGTATATTTCAGAATTTCCCTTTTAACAAAAGGTCTTACCATTTATGACTCTCTTTATTTTTATTTTATTGTATTTTTTATTATTGAAGTATAATTGACCTGCAACACTGTGTTGGTTTTGGGTGTACAATATGGTGATTCGACATTTCTGTACATTACAAAATGATCACAGTGAGAAGTCTAGTAACTGTGTGTCACCATATAAAGCTATTAAAATATTATTATTATTTTAATTTCCAGGCCTAATTTTATTTTATTTTTTAAAATTTTAATTTATTTTTATTTTTTATTTTTTTTGTCTGCCCCACGTGGCATGTGGGATCTTAGTTCCCCGACCAGGGATCGAACCTGCGCCCCCCTGCAGTGGAAGCGTAGAGTGTTAACCACTGGACCACCAGGGAAGTCCCATAGTATTATTGACTATATTCCCAATGCTGTGCATTTCATCCCCATAACTCATTTATTATTTTGTAACTGGAAATTTGTGCCTCTTATTCTCCCTCACCTATTTCACTCATTCCCCACCCACTCCCCTCTGGCACCACCAGTTTGTTCTCTGCATCTATGAGTCTGTTTTTTTTAAATTTTAATTTTTTATGTTTGTTCATTTGTTTTGTTTTTTAGATTCCACTTATAAATGAAATCATATGGTATTTGTCTTTCTGTGTCTGACTTATTTCACTTATCATAATACCCTCTAGATCCATCCATGTTGTCACAAATGGCAAGATTTAATTCTTTTTTATGGCTGAGTAATATTCCATTGTGTGTGTGTGTATATATACACACACACACACACACACACACACACACACACACCTGTCTTCTTTATCCATTCATCTATTGATGGGCACTTAGGTTGCTTTCATATCTTGGCTATTGTACATAATGCTGCAGTGAACATAGGGGGTGCGTGTCTCTTTTTGAATTGGTGTTTTTCTTTGGAAAAATACTTAGAGGTGGAATTGCTAGATTGTATGGTGGTTCTATTTTCAATTTTTTGAGGAACCTCCATAGTGGCTATACCAATTTACATTTCCACCAGTAGTGCATGAGGGTTCCCTTTTCTCTACATCCTCGTCAACACTTGTTATTTGTTGTCTTTTTGATAATAACCATTCTGACAGGTGTGAGGTGATATCTCCTTGTAATTTTGATTTACATTTCCCTGATGATTAGTGATGTTGAGCATCTTTTCATATGCCTGTTAACCATCTGTATGTCTTCTTTGGAAAAATGTCTGTTCAGGTCCTCTGCCCATTTTTTAATTGGGTTGTTTGTTTTTTTTTGTTTTTGTTTTTTTAATAAATTTATTTCTTTATTTATTTTTGGCTGTGTTGGGTCTTCGTTGCTGTGCACAAGCTTTCTTTAGTTGTGGTGAGTGGGGTCTACTCTTCGTTGCGGTGCGCGGGATTCTCATTGTCGTGGCTTCTCGCTGTGGAGCACGGGCTCTAGGCGCGCAGGCTTCAGTAGTTGTGGCTTGTGGGCTCTAGAGCTCAGGCTCAGCAGTTGTAGCGCACGGGCTCAGTTGCTCCGCAGCATGTGGGATCTTCCCAGGCCAGGGCTCGAACCCATGTCCCCTGCATTGGCAGGCAGATTCTTAACCACTGTGCCACCAAGGAAGCCCCTGTTTGTTTTTTTTGATGTTAAATTTTATGACTCTCTTTAATGAAACTCTTTGATGTTTTCCAAGTATTAGTAGCCCACTGTAAAAGCTCTGGAAAGTATAGAGCAGTATAAAGGAACAGACTACATACATCCTGCCTACCATAATAACAGTAACCAAATACCTCTGATCTACTCAGAGCACTGCTTTAAGCTCTGAAGATGTGAAAAGATTTAAACATGAACCTTCTTCTTAAAACTTGTAATATAGGTGAATATTGGGGATATTTTATGTAAAATCAGGTCAATACAGTGGTCTGGTAAGTGGCCTAGGAGGCAGTGGGGTTTGCTGCATAGGGTATGGAAGAGGAAAGGGTTTAATTAAAAGGGAAGAGAGACTTCAAAAAAGAGTAGGTATGACAGAGAAGCACATTTCATGGAGAAGGAGCATTTAAATAAGAATGAATAGGTGACAGTGCCATGCATATTCATATAAAAAAGGAGGAGGAGAGCAGTCACCCTTCAATTAGTCGGTCTTCTTTGTAGCTGTAGACGTGTTATGTGTTTTGTGGCCCTATCTGCTGTTTACAAGGTACATAACAATGAAAATATAATAAATATTATTCACTTTATATATAAAGTATATTAATGGTGTTTCAAGGAATAACTTAGAAGCAAAATAAGATCATAAATTGGTAATTTTAATTTGTGGTTCTATGTAGTGCTTTTAGCATGGTAAGAGACCCAAATGTTAGGTTATTAGAAATAGTACCTAGTAATGTTTGCTGGCAGTTTCCAGTGTTTTAATATTCTTTGTAGGCTAAAGTTTTTCGTAAATACAGGCACACCTCAGAGATATTGCGGGTTTAGTTCCAGACCACCACAATAAAGCGAATATTGCAATAAAGCAAGTCACATGAATTTTTTGATTTCCCAGTACACATAAAAGTTATATTTACACTGTACTGTAGTCTGTTAAGCGTGCAATAGCATTATGTCTAAAAATACAGTGTACATACCTTAATTAAAAAATATTTTATTACTAAAAAATTCTAACCATCATCTGAGCCTTCATCAAGTTGTAATCTTTTCACTGGTGGAAATAGCAAAATGTGACACAGAGACACAAAGTGAGCAAATGCTGCTGGAAAAACAGTGCTGATGGACTTGCTTTTGACTCGGGGTTGCCACAAACATTCGATTATAAGAAACGCAATATCTGCAAAAAGCAGTAAAGCAAAGTACAATAAAACGGGGTATGCCTGTATTACTTAAAATGATATTTCTTACTTATTAAACAATTTTTAATTACTCATACTAATGAGTAAAGAATATGAAGAATATTGGAAGTATTTTAGGAATAATTTATGTTTTCAGGAATCCCACCTTCTCATTTCCAAATCCCCAAAATTTAATATCTGTTGGGAATTTGGAAACACTATTAAAACCTGTAAAACTAGGTTGCAGCCCAGAGTGGAAAAGGCAGGTGGAGGGGAATACTCACTTTAACCGTTTAAACAAAACTTAGAAAATTTCCCAATATATTATATCATATTCACATTATATCTTCTTGGGAAAGACAATTCTGAAAATCTGTACTACATTTAGTGACTTTGTAAATATTCGTGAGATAAGAATGATAAAATATTTGAATATTAAGTTAATTTTGTAAAGCCAGCATTTTCCTGGCATGGTGGTTTGAATACTTTTGGGTCTTCAAGAACATGTTGTTCTTAATTTTTGTATTGTTTAAGAAAATTGTTTTCATTGCATCATGATTGAAGATATGTCATTTTAGGTAACTGTAAAGATATTTTCATTTCAGTTAAGGATATTTTATTGTGAGCCAATGAGAACGCTCAGTTTTGGGGGAATAACACAACTGCTTTTAAACATGGGAATTTTCAACTGGAAAATGTGCCGTTTGAAATTATAAGATGGATATTGGTCCAAGCATGAATGTTTCTCATTTCAAGTTGAAGGGCTAGAGCTAGAGACCAATAAAAGATAGCTCACAGAAAGTGAATTGTACACTATTAAAATTTTTCTCATTTTCAAGATTGAATGGGTAATAAATTTAGCATATAAGTACAATAATAGCTAAAATTATATATTCTTTCTTAGTGCATAACTAAGTATTTCAAGCGTTAGTAGTGATATATTTTTGCCATATTGTAAAATATACAGTGGAAAAATCTACAAAAGTGTATTTTTATCTGATATTAAAGAAAGAAGGAATATATTTTAAAATAGGAATTTTTAATAACTAAGAAAGAACAGTCTCTTAGGTACCTGGTATGCACTAGACACTGGGAATATAGTTGTAAGCAGTATAGATATGGGCTCTGCCCTAATGGAGGTTACATCCAAGGGGGCACATAATTGTAATCCAGTGCATAAAGTGGCACCGAGTGACTGTACCTGTAACTAGGACAATGTTTCATTTGGATTTTCTGGTGTAGATTTAGACATATTAAGTTATAATCTTCACCACATAGTAAAGTTTTTTTTTCACATCTTTATTGGAGTATAATTGCTTTACAATGGTGTGTTAGTTTCTGCTGTATAGCAGAGTGAATCAGCTATACATATACATATATCCCCATATCTCCTCCCTCTTGCGTCTCCCTCCCACCCTCCCTATCCCACCCCTCTAGGTGGTCACAAAGCGCCGAGCTGACCTCCCTGTGCTATGCAACTGCTTCCCACTAGCTATCTGTTCTACATTTGGTAGTGTATATATGTCCATGCCACTCTCTCACTTTGTCCCAGCTTACCCTTCCCCTTCCCCGTGTCCTCAAGTCCATTTTCTGCGTCTGCATCTTTATTCCTGTCCAGCCCCTAGGTTCTTCAGAACCATTTTTTTTTTTAGATTCCATATATATGTGTTAGCATACAGTATTTGTTTTTCTAACTTAACTTCACTCTGTATGACAGTCTCTAGGTCCATCCACCTCACTACAAATAACTCAATTTCGTTTCTTTTTATGGCTGAGTAATATTCCATTGTATATATGTGCCACATCTTCTTTATCCATTCATCTGTCAATGGACACTTAGTTTTTCTTCCGTGTCCTGGCTATTGTAAATAGAGCTGCAGTGAACATTGTGGTATGTGACTCTTCATAATGATCAAAGGATCAATCCAAGAAGAAGATACAGCAATTGTGAATATTTATGCACCCAGCATAGGAGCACCTCAATACATAAGGCAAATGTTAACAGCCATAAAAGGGGAAATCGACAGTAACACAATCATAGTAGGGAACTTTAACACCCCACTTTCACCAATGGACAGATCATCTAAAATGAAAATAAATAAGGAAACACAGCTTTAAATGATACATTAAATAAGATGGACTTAATTGGTATTTATAGGACATTCCATCCAAAAACAACAGAACACACTTTCTTCTCAAATGCTCAAGGAACATTCTCCAGGATAGATCATATCTTGGGTCACGAATCAAGCCTTGGTAAATTTAAGAAAATTGAAATTGTATCAAGTATCTTTTCCGACCACAACGCTATGAGACTAGATATCAATTACAGGAAAAAAACTGTAAAAAAATACAAACAATACACTACTAAATAACCAAGAGATCACTGAAGAAATCAAAGAGGAAATCAGAAAATACCTAGAAACAAATGACAATGAAAACATGACGACCCAAAACCTATGGGATGCAGCAAAAGCAGTTCTAAGAGGGAAGTTTATAGCAATACAATCCTACCTCAAGAAACAAGAAATATCTCAAATAAACAACCTAACCTTACACCTAAAGCAATTAGAGAAAGAAGAACCAAAAAACCCCAAAGTTAGCAGAAGAAAAGAAATCATAAACACCATATAATACATTTATAATGTAGAGCAAATTAAAGTAATTAACAGGTTTGAAATATACAGACTCTTTTATTGAGTAATGAACCGTCATGAAGACATGTTGAAATGAAGAGTCTATCTTTATGTGTAGGAAGGACCATCATTTGATAGATGATTCCCAGAGCTTTCCATCATCAATTCCTCTTACCCTGTACCCTGTTTGTGTGTGCTGCTCTGTCCATCAGAGGTACATTCTGTTTCCCTCAACATGGATTGGACTGGCCTTGTGACTTGCGCTGAATAATAGGATACTGTAAAAGTATGTCTGAGACTTCAGACAGGCCCAAGCCTTAAGAGGGCAGACCGCTTTCACTTCCTTTGTCTTTGAAGCCAGTCATCATGTAAAAGGTTGACTACCCTGCTGGCATGAGAGGCCACTCGGGAGGCCTCAGGCCATCTTGGATGTTTCAGCCCCAGCCAAGCAGCAAGCTGAATGCAGCTGCATGACTGAGCCTAAGAGATATGGGCAGAAGAACCACCTAGCTGAGCTGTAGCCAACCCACAGAATCATGAGGAATAACTAATTGTTGTTTTTTTAAGCCTCTGAGTTTTGGGGTGGTTTGTTAACTCACCAACAGATGACTGAAACACATGCTGTAGGATGGAAATCACTAGATACAGTTGGAGATTTCCATGTAGATGGAAATCATTCTGTGTTGAGCTGTGCACACTCATTTCCTGAATTGAGCTGAACTGATCTGTGAAGTTGCTGACAGCTCAGTGTGAGAGAGTTTCAGCAAAGTTACTTAATTTGCATGTGTGGTCATACCTAAAGATGTGCCCACTTGGCTTACGAGAATTCATCTTTATACAGCATTTTATTTAATACCCAGACTTGGGCCTACGAGGCATTTGTTAACATAATGACACATTTTGATTTTGCTTGCCTTGCTAATGTTGAGCACTGCAAGAAGAAAATCACCATGTGGTCATTTTCATAAGTTTCTTAGATGGCATGTGTTGCAGTAGAGCCTCCTAGCGGTTTGCTAGGTGATAGCAGTTATATTCTTGTGCATAATATTCCCTAAAATGCATTTTTACCGAATTATTTTGGTTTTACTGTTCTCTGTATATGTGTGTTTTAAATAAAGGTTGATTTATGTAAATAGTTCATAGTCAGCTAGGTTTTGTCTGTGGCCATAGTCTTAGATTAAAGCAAAGGGTAGTCACAGAGGAATTTAATGAGAGCTAGAAAACAGAGTCATTATGAAAAGAAGTTGCCTTGATTTGTTGTGTTGTCATTGCTCACTTTAACTGTTAACCATAATTGTGACCATTTTAATGGGACTTGGTACTGTTTGGCATAAATCAGTACTGATTTGGGGACTCAGGAACTGGCTGAAATGAATGGAAATTATATCTTCAGCTTGGGAGAGTTTCTCCTTGGAGAAGCTCTCCTGCTGAAGCGGGAGCGGATAGTATGGTTTTCTGGCTGCCGCCCTCAGTGGACGCTTGTCCTCTTGGTCTGCTCCTCTCACAGTTCCAAGGTGGTTGCTGGCCTTCAGGCGTCACAGGCCATCAGCAGTAGCTAGAATCAGAAAAGTATAATATTGTCTCCTGTGTCTCTTTTTTTAAAAATATTACTTTTTATTGTGATAAAATGTACATGACAAAATTTATCTTAACCATTTTTAAGTGCACGGTTCAGAAGTGTTAATTAAGTACATTCACGTTGCTGTGCAACCGTCACCACCGTTCATCTCCAGAACTCCTTTCATCTTGCAAAACTGAAGCTCTGATCCCATTAAGCAATAGCTCCCCATTCCCCTCTCCCCCCAGCCCCTGGCAACCACCATTGTACTTTCTGTCTCTCTGAATTTGACTGCTCTAGGGACCTCATATAAGTGGAATGGTACAGTGTCTATCTTTTTGTGACTGGCGTATTTCACTTAGCATAATGTCCTCAAGGTTCATCCATGTAGTAGCAGGTGTCAGAATTTCATTCCTTTTTAAGGCTGAATAATACTTGGTTGTGTGTATATGCCACATTTTGTTTATGCATTCATCCATTGATGGACACTTGAGTTGCTTCCATCTTTTGGCTATTGTGACTAATGCTTCTGTGAATATGGCTGTACAAATATCTGCTCAAGGCTCTGGTTTCAGTTCTTTTGTGTATATACCCAGAAGTAGAATTGCTGGATCATATGGTAATACTTGTGTAATTTTTTGAGGAACCACCATACTGTTTTTCATAACAGCTGTACCATTACATTTGCCAGATCTTGTTATTTTCTGTTTTTTTTTTTGTTCATTTGTTTTGACAGTAGCTATCCTAATGTGTGTGAGGTGATTGCTGTCTTTTTTTTGAGATCAAGAAAAACCTTACCAGGAAACCTCCTAGCCTACTTCACTCATTTCATTGTCAGAGTTGTGCCTCTTTTCCGTGCCTGAGTCAGTGGCTAGCCAGGGGAATGGAGTCAGGGCAGCTGTGATTGGGGATGGGGTGGAGGCACCTACTGGAGCACATGCCACTGCAGAGGGCGAACACGTGGACAGGTCTGTTTTTTAAAATTCTGCTTAAAAACTGGTATTTTTAAAAACCAAGCTGTTGGTTTATATTTATTTATCTTATATATAGTTTATATACATGTTATGTATCAAGTTTGTATATATATGTATCATTATATATACATAAAAAATTCAGCAATGGCTTTAAGTATATTTAGTTTTCTAAAGCTTTTTTAAAAATGGATTTTCCTGTGCTTTCAAAATGTTTAATATTTGCATGTAAAGCTTAGTTTATATCTCTATTTTGACACCTTCTCATACATTTCAAAACTGTTCCGTTTCCTTTCAAAGTGAAAATTGGAGTATATAGAAATGGGGTTAGGAATAATTTTTAAAATTTCTTCTTCGTGTTGTCTCTCAGACTGCTGCTGTAAGGCCATTCTGTGATCTGAACGAGGTGTTTTGACTGAGCTCTTTATCCAGACTTGTATGCAGGCCAAAGTAAACAGTGATCCAGGCAGTCTGCTTTGGTATCATGACATGGCCAGACATCAGATAGCTGAAACATCAGAAAGGGTTTAGAAATGTCAGAAAAGGAACAAAAGGCTAATTCATCTGTGATTAATCATTCTTAAACTCAATGCCTCAGCTTGATTGTGGTCAAACCGCCCCTCTGGAATTCTGCAGGAGTTTCCCTAAAAGAAGGTAGTTGGCATTACTGTTGCAAAAGCACCTCCCCCCAAAAACTGGGGTTTACAGAGCTGCATCTGCAAAATCCTGTGCTACTGAAATCCCCGGGCTCCCAAGCTTTTCAAAGTTTCCTGACTAGACAAATTAGCCAATGTTATTTTACTGCAGTCTTGCAACCCAGGGTGATGCTTTTGGGTACATGCGGTAGTGACTTTGCTACTGCTGGTTTGAAAGAAATACAGATAACCTCATCAGTTACCCACAGTACAGAACAAAACACTCGAGTTTTTGATTCAGCATCTATTTTTCTTGATGTTGCAATAAGTGACCAGTGAATTAGACGTGGTCAGTAGAAAAACTTACCACAGAATGATTGTAGTAAGGGGTTTTTCATGCCTCCTGCAGGCAGGGGGAGGTAAAAGAATAACATGTTCATCACGTATTCTTGTCCTTAAAATTGTCACAGGTGGAATTTTGCCACATCAGAGTCAAAAGTGGGTCCTGTGTTCTAAGCTTCTCATTACAGATGAGAAAATTAAAGCTCAATAGGGTTCTTGCCCAGAGTTTGCATTAACTCACATTTTAATTTTAGCAACATGAAGGAGAGTTTGAAAAATTGAAATTCATATAAATGGCATTGTTTATCAGATTTATGATGAGGTATATATAACTTTTTATTTTGGAGAAACCTAAAATACTTGCACATTAAGTAAAAGTAAATGTTTACTGGGGAATAAGAACATATTTAATCAATCCCTTATTTTTCCCATCCTTCTCGTCATGTATGTTTCCACAGTGAAATGGAAAGCTTGGTATAGAACGTGATTCCTAACCTTTGAAAAACCTCAATCATCTTTGGAGCTTTTGAAAAAGGCTCAGATCCAAGCTCTGCCCTGACCTCCTGAAGATGAAAGTTTGCTGTCCTCCTTTACACAGCCCCGTTCGCTGACTGCCAGGCATTGTTTCATGTACCTTTGAACTGCCCTTCCTCCCCGCCTGAGCCTGAGTCCCTCCCATCTGAAAGGGATCTCACTCATCCCTGCGTGTACACGTCCAGACCCAGCGTGTGCACCGCTCTTCAGTGCACCGTTCTCGGTGTCTCCCACTTCGGCCCCCGCCCATTCCACTCCCCCTGTACGGAAGCTGGCGCTGGCCTCTCCAGTTCTGTGAACTCTGGTCCTTTCTGATTGCTTCATCTGTAGCTCCCCTTGCGCTCTGCTGTTGTAGGTATGCTGATCAGTCAGCGTTGATGGAAGGCCCACCCTGTACAAAACATCACGCTAGGTGCTGGGGCAGGAGGAAGGTGATCACACGTGGTCCCCGCTTGTCAGTTCCTTGAGCAACCGTGTCTTACCTGTCACTGTCCCCAGGGCCCGGCACATTCACTGGCAAATAGAAGGTGCTCAGTGAGTTTATTGATGCGCGTGACATGTGGAAGGCAGGCATCCATCTTCATGATTAAAGCCGGGAAGTGGAAGAAAGTAAGTGAAAACCGTGCAGGGAGCTGGCCTTCTGTGCAAGCCGCTGTCATTGAGACACTGGGCTTAGGGAACATTTAAGAGTCCCATTTCAGTAGTACAGTTTATATTTTCTGCGATTTTCCTCTCTGTAATTGTTTCTTTTTTTAAGTAAACTTCTTATCAAAGTGTGATGTATATACAGAAAAATGTACCGTTCTTAAGCGTACAGCTTGTCAGATGGTCACAAGGTGATTACACCTGTGCAGCCAGCACCAAGATCAAGAAGCAGAACACTCCAGCCCTCACAGCCCTCTTTCATGCCGCCTTGATTGTTATCCCACACCCACAGGTATCCATGAAAGACTAATCATGCCTGTTTTAACCCTTCATAAAATGGAATCACTTAGTGTATTTTATCTTGTGACTGACTTGTTTCACTCAGCAGTACATTTGTAAGATTTACCCACATGCTTCTGTGTACATGGATGGTTCATTATCATTGCCTGTCTGCCCATTCTACTGTGGGTGGACTGTTTCTAGGTTCTGGCTAGTGTAAGTGCAACTGTGAGCACTTCGTACGTGTCTTTTGGTGAACATATGTGTGCATTTCTGAGTCGTATAGACCTAGGTGTGGAATTACCAGATTATATGTTGTGGGAATATTCAGGTTTACTTCATACTGCCCAACATTTTTTTAAGTGATTATACTAATTTACACTGCCACTAGCAGCAGACCTCCTGACAGGTGTCTAGCAAGGATGGTGTGTTGTGGGTTTAATTTGCATTTTGCTGTTGACTGAGACGTTGAGCACCTTGTCATTTGTCTGTTGGCCAAGTGTAAAGTGTCTGTTCCGGTCTTTTGCCCATTTATCTCCTGGGCTGTCTGTGTCTGTTATTTGTAGAAGTTCTTTATATATTCTGGGTAAAATTCTGTGTTGCATAAATATTTTATAAATATCTTCTTCCACTCACTGCTTACCTTTTCTTTCTCTTAACGATATCCTTTGATGAGCAGAAGTTTCTAATTTTCATGAAGTCCAGTTTATCTTTATTGCTTTCGTGTCTTGTTCAAGGAAAATCTGCCTACCCTATGGCCATGGAAATGTTTTCTTATATTTTCTTCTGAGAATGTTATACTTTTACCTTTCACAATTCAGTAATCTATCTGAAATTGATTTTGGGGTATGGTTGAGCTAGAGGTTAAGACTGAATTTTTTTTTTCCCAGCTGTATAATTACTTTCAGTTTCTTAAGGGTACTCCCCTTCATATACTAGTTTAATAAATATGTCAATTAAATTATTTCTGTGTCATTATATTTGTGTTATGGCAAAATGTCCCAGCTTCCCCTTTTTCAGACTTAGCGTTGATTCCATTAAATGAACAAATTCCTCACTTAACTTGAGAATTACATTGGTCAGTCTGTTCTACTGGGAATGCTTGATTTAAGTACTGAATGATGTGCAGATAAATCACTTGCTCTTGTACGTTTCTTCCAAATAACTTCAAAAAATAAAAGCTGTGGAGAACCTCTTTAATTTAAACAGGATGATATGTTTTGTGGAAATACAGTTAAGAGAATGATTAAAACATAATGAAGAGCTCTTTATTA
This sequence comes from Balaenoptera musculus, assembly GCF_009873245.2. Taxonomy (NCBI): domain Eukaryota; kingdom Metazoa; phylum Chordata; class Mammalia; order Artiodactyla; family Balaenopteridae; genus Balaenoptera; species Balaenoptera musculus. The sequence continues at coordinate 9,857,402 of NC_045800.1, forward strand.
ACAGTTGTAATTGCAAACATTTAGCATTTGCTGATCACATCCCATTTTGTCATTTGCCTTTATTATTGTTTATGGTGTGTGTATTTATGTAATCATACAGAAGTTTTAAATTTTTATGTAGCCCAAATTATTAATCCTTTTCCGCTATGGCTCCTGGCTTCTGTATCATGCTCTAAAAATTATATCTTCCCTTTATTCCTTTTCACCTTGCAAGATTCATCTCAGGTTTGCTTCTACTCTGAAACCCTGCCTGACTCTCCTACATATATGTTTCCATTGCAACTTACACGTTGATATCTGACATTTCTGCACTGTGTTTTCCTGTCTCTTTAGAATCTAAGCTTCTTGAAAGATGGAGTTTGAGCTCATTTATTACTTATTGTAGCAGCAATCCCTGATTTATAGTAAATGTTCAATAAATCTTTGAATGGCTGGATGGAGATATAAGAATAATGAATAATTTGATTATTGGTTAGAGGGAAAGTGCATACCTATGCCAAATAAAGTGGCATCATTTGGCATTTCTACAGGATAGATCTTTTTATCATTTTGGCAATATTAATCAAATATAAGTTATTAAAATGTTTACTTTTAGAGTAATGAGAAAGTTGTTATATTTGAATTGTCAGATGAACAGTGAAGATACTCTTGCATTTGCTTTTTTCTTCAAATTGAAAAAGCATTGCAAATAATTTAGAACATTTGTAATTCTGAAATGATAGTGCTGTATAATATGTGGTTTATATTTGAATTAAAGGTTTATTTTTAAATAGGTTGATTTAGAAATGTATCTAGTTGAATAAAGTTAATTATCTGTAAAATCCTTGAAATAACAGAATACAGTATAAATAATTTTTTTCTAGGGAGTATAATTATAAATTTTGATAATTGCATAATGTAAATGTATAACCTAAATACTATTTTAATTAACATTAATTTGTTTCATGACCTAACATTGCCTGTGGTGGGGCAATGAAGGGGCTTCTCACGCTGAGTTCCTCTTCCGGCTTATCCTAAAATAGTGGTTCTCTATCAGGTGCAGTTTTGCCCCTATCACCACCCCATCCCATTTCTGGAGTCCCTTTTGATCATCACAACTGGGGCAGTGGGGGAGGGGTGTGTATGTTACTGGCATCTAGTCCGTAGAGGCCGGGGATGCAGCTACACATTCTGCAATACTCAGTCCCCAGCAACAAAGAAGTCTCGGGCTCAAAATGTCAGTAGTGCTAATGCTTGAGAAACCTTGTTTTAAAGGGTTACCTACTTGCCGTTGACATCTGTAGGGCTTTACAGTTGCTGAGTTACCGCAGGTAATTTGACGACTGTTGTCAAAAAGGAACTGCCAGAAAGATTAATTTGGGGCTCACCATAACAGTCTTGAAATAAACTATCTTGTATGACACACCAGAGAGAAGTTTCTCATGTCTAATTCATGACCCTGTGCAGCCATAAACTTATTGATGACCCCAGGACTGTCTTAAATTTTCTTTGGGGGCTTATGTGTGGGCTTCCTGTCAGCTTAAAGGTAATTTAATGTTTCTGTACAATGAGATACATCTAGCAAATTTGAGGTCTCTTAGAAGGAGCAGCAGAAACAACAAATAAGGTTAAAATTTCCAAACTCTGATGCTTTGTTTTTTTAGTTCTGATGTGCATGATAGGGTCTGTCTTTAGTATTATAAAGGATTCTGTTTTCCTTGCTTTGTAGAAGTAGAAGGAAACTTGGCAGCTCATAATAACCAAGTGAATTGAATTACTCTTTCCTTAGCAGCTAAATTCAGTTCATCTTTTTTAGTACAAAGAGCACAGTGTTGGCGTATACATTTTAGGATGGGCAGTCATGGTCCTTTCGGCTTTGCTGGCACAGGGATGTTCGGCACATCCCTTGCTCATGTGCGGCAGCCTAGCATGGTTGGAACTAAGCTGTTGTAGAGAAGCACATGCACATGTGTTTATTGTTTTTCTTGCCTAGTATTCTACCTTGATGTTGTTATGAGAATGAAACCAGTTCTCACCCTTCCCCCACTCTAGGACTCCCCATCACAGCTCAGGTCTTCTTTCCTGCTTTCCGTCTTAAATTTGTATGTGTTCTCTTGGTTCTTATATCTTCATTCTGTAAAAATAGGCAACTGTAAGATTTTTATGCTTGACACTTTCTTTCAGAAGCCTTATTGTCTAAGTTTGTGGCATTAGCTAAAGGAAAGCAACCTTGAGGAGCATAATTATCTTGGCTATACAGCAGAAAGGTGACGGTGACAACACTGAGAAGCAGAGGAAGCCCGGTGTCCACCGCTAGAGGACCTTCCCAGTCATCACCTCACTGTCTTCCATCCTGTGTTCAGCCTCAACCAATGGAATTGTTCAAGGATGATTTACATTGTGTGAGAATTGTTTTGCTAGGAAATCTGTAGCTTCTCACATGGTTCTCTTAGGTCCACATTTCTTTGCTTGGTCTTCAGGGGTTCCCTTTTCTTCCTGATTCCTCACAGTCTGCCTTTAGACATACCTTTGCCCCCCATTTTTTCTGTTATGTTTGTCCTATGCAGAGAAGTTCATTGCAATCAGATGTCTGCCATGCCCATACTTTTCTGAGGGAAAGTGCTATTCCTATAGGCTCTGCTAAAGGAAATGCAGCTTTCGAGTTTAGGTCACCATGCTTAGTGCCATGTGACCCCCCCCCCATCTTAATTGCCATGAATTGAACTAGGCATGGGTGCCTGACCCAAAGGTGGTCAAGCTAGGGTAGATTAGTATTAAGGCTTGACATTAAAGCTTTGCCCACGGAATGGTGGATGACCAAACCATTCAGATCCTCTCTTTTAAGGAAGTTTGGGTTAAGACTAGAGGGCGGATGAGCAGTTAGTGGGGGTGGTCACGCAGAGCCGCCCAGGGAACAGTAACAGAAGCTCGCGGTGGGATTAGGGCTCCATAAACACAGGTCCATGAAGTTTGAATTGTAGGCAAACTTTCGTACACGTGGACATTTATCTTGAGAATAGAGTTCATGGATTTCTCTCATCTGGTTTTCAAAGGGGTCTGAGAATCAAAAGATAGCAAGGTGAGAGAGCGGTGAGATGGTAGGGGAGCAGGAGCGGAGACAGCGAGCGAGCGAGTAGCAGATGAAAATACAGATTGGGGTCTCCTGCTGAGGGCGCATAGATAACCTCTTGTTAGACCTACTTGCCAGCTCTGAAGTGATTATCTGTTACCCACGAGGCCTTCCTCTAGCCTGGGTTTCCTCCTTTCCTTGGAGAGCCTGGAATTCTCTGGAGCCTGACCCTATGTGAGTAATATTTCTGCCCTCATTTTCTTTCTTTCTTTCTTTCTTTCTTTTTAATTAATTAATTTATTTATTTATTTTTGGCTGCGTTGGGTCTTCGTTGCTGTGCGCAGGCTTTTCTCTAGTTGCGGCGAGCAGGGGCTACTCTTTGTTGCGGTGTGTGGGCTTCTCACTGCGGTGGCTTCTCTTGTCGTGGAGCACAGGCTCTAGGTGCACAGGCTTCAGTAGTTGTGGCTTGTGGGCTGTAGAGCGCAGGCTCAGTAGTTGTGGCGCACGGGCTTAGTTGCTCCGCGGCATGTGGGATCTTCCCGGACCAGGGCTTGAACCCGTGTCCCCTGCCTTGGCAGGTGGATTCATAGCTACTGCGCCACAGGGAGGTCCCTTAATTTTATTTTATTATTATTTTTTATACAACAGGTTCTTACTAGTTATCCATTTTATACATATTAGTGTATACATGTCAATCCCAATCTCCCAGTTCATGTCCCCCACCCCCACACCCCTGCCGCTTTCCCCCCTTGGTGTCCATACGTTTATTCTCTACATCTCTGTCTCATTTCTGCACTGCAAACCAGTTCATCTGTACCATTTTTCTAGGTTCCACATATATACGTTAATATACGATATTTGTTTTTCTCTTTCTGACTTACTTCACTCTGTATGACAGCCTCTGGGTCCATCCATGTCTCTACAGATGACCCAATTTCGTTCCTTTTTATGGCTGAGTAATATTCCATCGTATATATGTGCCACATCTTCTTTATCCATTCGTCTGTCGATGGGCATTTAGGTTGCTTCCATGACCTGGCTATTGTAAATAGTGCTGCAGTGAACACTGGGGTGCACGTGTCTTTTTGAATTATGGTTTTCTCTAGGTATATGCCCAGTAGTGGGATTGCTAGGTCATATGGTAATTCTATTTTTCGTTTTTTAAGGAACCTCAGTAGTGGCTGTGTCAGTCTACACTCCCACCAACAGTGCAAGAGGGGTTCCCTTTTCTCCATACCCTCTCCAGCATTTGTTGTTTGTAGATTTTCTGATGATGCCCATTCTGATGCTGGGAGGTGATAACTCATTGTAAGTTTGATTTACATTTCTCTAATAATTAGTGATGTTGAGCAGCTTCTCATGTGCCTCTTGGCCATCTGTTTTTCTTCTTTGGAGAAATGTCTGTTTAGGTCTTCTGTCCATTTTTGGATTGGGTTGTTTTTTTTTTTTAATATTGAACTGCATGAGCTGTTTATATATTTTGGAGATTAATCCTTTGTCCGTTGATTCGTTTGCAAATATTTTCTCCCATTATGAGGGTTGTCTTTTCGTCTTGTTTATAGTTTCCTTTGCTGTGCAAAAGCTTTTAAGTTTCATTAGGTCCCATTTATTTATTTTTGTTCTTATTTCCATTATTCTAGGAAGTGGGTCAAAAAAAAGATCTTGCTGTGATTTATGTCAGAGTGTTCTTCCTGTGTTTTCCTCTAAGAGTTTTATAGTGTCCGGTCTTACATTTTGGTCTCTAATCCATTTTGAGTTTATTTTTGTGTATGGTGTTAGGGAGTGTTCTAATTTCATTCTTTTACACGTAGCTGTCCAGTTTTCCCAGCACCACTTACTGAAGAGACTGTCTTTTCTCCATTGTATATCCTCACCTCCTTTGTCATAGATTAGTTGACCGTAGGTGTGTGGGTTTATCTCTGGGCTCTCTATCCTGTTCCATTGCTCTATATTTCTGTTTTAGTGTCAGTACCATATTGTCTTGATTACTGTTGCTTTGTAGTATACTCTGAAGTCAGGGAGTCTGATTCATCCAGCTCCATTTTTTTCCCCTCAAGATTGCTTTAGGTATTTGGGGTCTTCTGTGTCTCCATACACGTTTTAAGATTTTTTTCTTCCAGTTCTGTAAAAAATGCCATTGGTAATTTGATAGGGATTGCATTGAATCTGTAGATTGCTTTGGGTAATATAGTCATTTTCACAGTATTGATTCTTCCAATCCAAGAACCTGGTATATCTCCATCTGTTTGTGTCATCATTGATTTCCTTTATCAGTGTCTTATAGTTTTCTGAGTATAGGTCTTTTACCTCCTTAGGTAGGTTTATTGCTAGGTATTTTATTCTTTTCGTTGCAGTGGTGAATGGGATTGTTTCCTTAATTTCTCTTTCTGATCTTTTGTTGTTAATGTACAGGAATGCAAGAGATTTCTGTGTGTTAATTTTGTATCCTGCAACTTTACCAAATTCATTGATTAGCTCTAGAAGTTTTTGTTCTTTTTAAAAATTTTATTTATTTATTTACTTTTGGCTGCATTGGGTCTTCGTTGCTGTGCGCGGGCTTTCTCTAGTTGCGGCGAGTGGGGACTACTCTTCGATGCGGTGCACGGGCTTCTCATTGTGGTGGCTTCTCTTGTTGCAGAGCACGGGCTCTAGGCATGCGGGCTCAGTAGTTGTGGCTTGTGGGCTGTAGAGCGCAGGGTCAGTAGTTCTGGTGCACGGGCTTAGTTGCTCCGTGGAATGTGGGATCTTCCCGGATCAGGGCTCAAACCCGTGTCCGCTGCATTGGCAGGCAGATTCTTAACCAATGGACTACCAGGGAAGTCCCTCTGGTAGTTTCCTGGTGGCATCTTTAGGATTATCTGTGTATAGTATCATGTCATCTGCAAACAGTGACAGTTTTACTTCTTCTTTTCCAATTTGTATTCCTTTTATTTCTTTTTCTTCTCTGATTGCCATGGTTAGCTTAGGACTTTCAGAAATATGTTGAATAATAGTGGTGAGAGTGGACATCCTTGTCTTGTTCCTGGTCTTAGAGGAAATGCTTTCAGTTTTTCACCATTGAGAATGATGTTTGCTGTGGGTTTATCATATATGGCCTTTATTATGTTGAGGTAGGTTTCCTCTTTGCCCACTTTGTGGAGAGTTTTTATCTTAAGTGGGTGTTGAGTTTGGTCAAAAGCTTTTTCTGCATCTATTGAGATGATCATATGGTTTTTTTCCTTCAATTTGTTAATATGGTGTATCACATTGATTGATTTGCATATATTGAAGAATCCTTGCCTCCCTGGGATAAATCCCACTTGATCATGGTGTATGATCCTTTTAATGTGCTGTTGGATTCTGCTTGCTAGTATTTTGTTGAGGATTTTTCATCTCTATTCATCAGTGATATTGGTCTGTGATTTTCTATTTTTGTAGTATCTTTGTCTGGTTTTGGTATCAGGGTGATGGTGGCCTCATAGAATGAGTTTGGGAGTGTTTCTTCCTCTGCAGTTTTTTGGAAGAGTTTGAGAGGGATAGGTGTTAGCTCTTCTCTAAATGTTTGAAAGAATTCACCTGTGAAGCCATCTGGTCCTGGACTTTTGTTTGTTGGAAGATTTTTAATCACAGTTTAAATTTTATTACTTGTGATTGATCTGTTCATATTTTCTGTTTCTTCCTGGTTCAGTCTTGGAAGGTTATACCTTTCTAAGAATTTTTCCTTTTTTTTCAGGTTGTCCATTTTATTGGCGTAGAGTTGCTTGTAGTAGTCTCTTAGGATGCTTTGTATTTCTGCAGTGTCCATTGAAACTTCTCCTTTTTCATTTCTGATTTTATTGATTTGAGTCCTCTCCCTCTTTTTCTTGATGAGTCTGGCTAAAGGTTTATCAATTTTGTTTATCTTCTCAAAGAACCAGCTTTTAGTTTTATTGATCTTTGCTATTGTTTTCTTTGTTTCTATTTCATTTATTTCTGCTCTGATCTTTATGATTTCTTTCCTTCTGCTAACTTTGGGTTTTGTTTGTTCTTCTTTCTCTAGCTGCTTTAGGTGTAAGGTTAGATTGTTTACTTGAGATTTTTCTTGTTTCTTGAGGTAGGATTGTATTGTTATAAACTTCCCTCTTAGAACTGCTTTTGCTGCATCCCATAGGTTTTGGATTGTCGTGTTTTTGTTGTCATTTGTCTCTAGGTATTTTTTGATTTCCTCTTTGATATCTTCAGTGATCTCTTGGTTATTTAGTAACGTATTCTTTAGCCTCCATGTGATTGCTTTTTACGTTTTTTTCCCTGTAATTTACTTCTAATCTCATCGCGTTGTGGTCAGAAAAGATGCTTGATATGATTTCAATTTTCTTAAATTTACTGAGCCTTGATTTGTGACCCAAGATGTGATCTATCCTGGAGAATGTTCCATGTGCACTTGAGAAGAAAGTGTAATCTGCTGTTTTCAGGTGGAATGTCCTATAAATATCAGTTAAATCTGTATGGTCTGTTGTGTCATTTAAAGCTTGTGTTTCCGTATTAATTTTCTGTGTGGATGATCTGTCCGTTGGTGTAAGTGAGGTGTTAAAGTCCCCCACTATTATTGTGTTAACTGTCAATTTCCTCTTTTATAGCTGTTAGCATTTGCCTTATGTATTAGGGTGCTCCTATGTTGGGTGCATATATATTTATAACTGTTATATCTTCTTCTTGGATTGATCCCTTGATCATTATGTAGTGTCCTTCCTTGTCTCTTGTAACATTCTTTATTTTAAAGTCTATTTTATCTGATATGAGTATTGCTACTCCAGCTTTCTTTTGATTTCTATTTGCATGGAATATCTTTTTCCATCCCCTCATTTTCAGTCTGTATGTGTCCCTAGGTCTGAAGTGGGTCTCTTGTAGACAGCATATATATGGGTCTTGTTTTTGTATCCATTCATTGAGCCTGTGTCTTTTGGTTGGAGCCTTTAATCCATTCACTTTTAAGGTAATTATCGATATGTATGTTCCTATTACCATTTTCTTAATTGTTTTGGTTAGTTTTTGTAGGTCCTTTTCTTCTCTTGTGTTTCCCACTTAGAGAAGTTCCTTTAGCATTTGTTGTAGAGCTGGTTTGGTGGTGCTGAGTTCTCTTAGCTTTTGCTTGTCTGTAAAGCTTTTGATTTCTCTGTCAAATCTGAATGAGATCCTTGCTGGATAGAGTAATCTTGGTTGTAGGTTCTTCCCTTTCATCACTTTAAGTATATCGTGCCGTTCCCTTCTGGCTTGTAGTGTTTCTGCTGAGAAATCAGCAATTAACCTTATGGGAGTTCCCTTGTATGTTATTTGTCATTTTCCCCCTGTTGCTTTCAAGAGTTTTTCTTGGTCTTTAATTTTTGTCAGTTTGATTACTATGTGTCTTGGCATGTTTCTCCTTGGGTTTTTCCTGCCTGGGACTCTCTGAACTTCCTGGACTTGGGTGGCTAATTCCTTTCACATGTTAGGGAAGTTTTCGACTATAATCTCTTCAGATATTTTCTCGCGTCCTTTCTCTATCTCTTCTCCTTCTTGGACCACTATAATGTGAATGTTGTTGCGTTTAATGTTGTCCCAGAGGTCTCTTAGGCTGTCTTCATTTCTTTTCATTCTTTTTTTTTTTTACTCTCTTCCGCAGCAGTGAATTCCACCATTCTGTCTTCCAGGTCATTTATCTGTTCTTCTGCCTCAGTTATTCTGCTATTGATTCCTTCTAGTATAGTTTTCATTTCAGTTATTGTATTGTTCATGTCTGTTTGTTTGTTCTTTAATTCTTCTAGGTCTTTGTTCAACATTTCTGGCATCTTCTCGATCTTTGCCTCTATTCTTTTTCCGAGGTCCTGGATCATCTAAACTATCATTATTCTAAATTCTTTTTCTAGAAGATTGCCTATCTCTGCTTCATTTAGTTGTTTTCCTGGGGTTTTATCTTGTTCCTTCATCTGGTACATAGCCCTCTGCCTTTTCACCTTGTCTATCTTTCTGTGAATTTGGTTTTTGTTCCACAGCCTGCAGGGTTGTAGTTCTTCTTGGTTCTGCTGTCTGCCCTCTGGTGGATGAGGCTATCTAAGAGGCTTGTGCAAGTTTCCTGATGGGAGGGACTGGTGGTGGGTGGAGCTGACTGTTGATCTGGTGGGCAGAGCTCAGTAAAACTTTAATCCGCTTGTCTGCTGACGGGGTGGGGGTGGGGGCTGGGTTCCCTCCCTGTTGGTTGTTTGGCTTGAGGCGACCCAGCACTGGAGCCTACCCGGGCTCTTTGGTGGAGCTAATGGCGGACTCTGGGAGGGCTCACGCCAAGGAGTACTTCCCAGAACTTTCGCTGCCAGTGTCCTTGTCCTCACGGTGAGCCACAACCACCACCCCCCCGCCCCCCCGCCTCTGCAGGAGACCCTCCAACACTAGCAGATAGGTCTGGTTCAGTCTCCTGTGGGGTCACTGTTCCTTCCCCTGGGTCCCGATGTGCACACTACTTTGTGTATGCCCTCCAAGAGTGAAGTTTCTGTTTCCCCCAGTGCTGTCGAAGTCCTGCAGTCAAATCCCACTAGCCTTCAAAGTCGGATTCTCTGGGAATTCCTCCTCCCGTTGCCAGACCCCCAGGTTGTGAAGCCTGACGTGGGGCTCAGAACCTTCATTCCAGTGGGTGGACTTCTGTGGTAGAAGTGTTCTCCAGTCTGTGAGTCACCCACCCAGAGGTTATGAGATTTGATTTTATTGTGATTGCGCCCCTCCTGCCGTCTCACTGTGGCTTCTCCTTTGTCTTTGGATGTGGGGTATCTTTTTTGGTGAGTTCCAGTGTCTTCCTGTTGATGATTGTTCAGCAGTTAGTTGTGATTCCGGTGCTCTCGCAAGAGGGAGTGGACACACGTCCTTCTACTCTGCCATCTTGAACCAATTTTGCCTCTACCCTCATTTTCTTATGTTCCTCCCTAAAATATTCTTTTCCCCTCTACCATTAGTACTAGCCACTTAGTGGACCTGAGTGAATTTATTTTGGTTCTTTAACTTAAAGAGCCAAACTAGTAAGCTTGTCTATCAGCAGCATGGATGCATTAGAGAAGGCAACAGCTGTGCCAGTTCCCTGGGTGCTCAGTGTTGCGGGAAGTACCTACATAGGCATGTCCACATAAATGAACCATTTGCCCATCCAAGGTTGAGATGAAGAATAAGGAGAGAAAGAGCTGGTAAAGTATTCTGTATAAACAGGACTTGGTAAAATTCCATATCATAAGTAGTTTTTACTCTTTCCAATCAGTGGGACATTTCATCTTCTATTTCCAAGATGTCGTCCTTAGGATTATCATGGAGGGTTCACAAGAGTGGTTGATTAGCCATGTTTGTGTCTGGGCTTGTTGTAGTATTTAGTGAGATAAATGCTACACAAAAAACATTGACTTAAAAATTAATGTGAGAAGATGGAAGAGAATATTATATTATCTGAAGTTTTAACATACTGAAACAGATTACTGAGGTTGAGAATTTTCTTCCCTGAGAATTTTGAGAAACAGAATGATGACAGACATCTTTGTTGTCATGAAAGAAACACATGACTTTCATACCTTGGAGACAGAGAGAGGGCCATCTCAGCTCTTTTGGCCTAAATCTGTGGAAACTGAGAACAAGGTGGTGGTGATAATGAGTTCATAGTTTTTCCTAGGAAATATAATAGTTGCTTTTGTAACTTGGAACTACCCAGGCTTAACTTATATTTAATTTTTCCAGAGTTTTGCTGCTTCTTATTGCATGTTTGCCTAGGCAGTCTTGAACTGGTTTTTCAAACCAAATTATGATAAAGGATTAAAGAGAAGGGAGGGGCATTGTCATAGAAAATTAAACAGAAAATGTGTATTTTCTTTTTTCCATAATTCCCCGATAAAGTTTTTAATTCTTTTCATTAACAGTTTTATTAAGGGACAAAATAATAAGTTGAAATAGTGAAAATCAGACATGTATAACTCATTTAAACTAAGTAGCTGCATTTCTTTGCATTTCAAGGTGGAAAAAAATTTTAAGTGCTGCACAGCCACCTTGATGGGCCAGGAATCATAAAGACTTACAGGGAGTCTTAGGAAAATAAGGACTCTTTTTTTTTTTTTTTTTAAAGATCCATTTCTCCCCTCTTTGTTATCATTTATTTATTTATTTTAATGTGAAATAATTAATTCTCTTCCCATCAGTTTTAGATGAACTGAGGAAAAATTACAGAGTGCCCTGGGAGTGCTTGTGTTATGGAGTCGCATAGACTGTAGCTACGTATCTCAGTTAAGAATTTGGAGTAAAGTTTGTCGAGGGGAAGTTTCTGTCCTCTCTGTATTCAAGGTCTCATATATTCCAGGACAGCACTGTGTTGTTACACTGCTCCTGGCTCACGAGGAAAACATCATGAGAATGGTAAAAATACTTTCAGATTTTTGGTTACAGAATCGTAGAAAGAAGAATCTAGAGAGATGCTAAGTATTTTTATTGCTTTAATTCAGATTAATTCTAATAAACTCATTCCCAGAGGCTTTGCTAAATTTCTCTGTTGGAGTCAGCTTAGTAGGATTGGTGAGTGAGTCTTAGATGAGAGTCTGGCAAGCAGTTTTACTTGTTTTCTGAGCATGGGGCGTGATAGTTTTGTTAATCCCGCTCTGCTTTGGAAACCTTGCCATTTCCAGACATGGCCTGAGGCCCTCAGTTAGTATTCTAAGTGAGATAGTAAAACCAGAGGGCTCAATTCTATTATTGTATTATAATTAATAGTCCAATGGTAGACTTTCTTTTTATATATTTAACTGTTTATTTGGAAATATTTTCAAGCTTTCAGAAAAGTCACAAGGATAAGAATGATACAAAGAAAACATATGTACCCTCACTCAGATTCACCTCCTTGTCTCCCCCTAACCCCTGTATATACATAGGTATGTGAATGTGTGTTTATACATTTACACACACATTTTTTAAAACTATTTGAAAGTAAGTTGGTTATACTGTGTGATTCTTCACTCCAAAATACTTTGCTTACTGTATGCCAGGTACATTTTATAAGTAAGTGTTTTGTAATTATTAGCTCAGGTGCAACAATCCTAGACAGAGGTGTTATTTTTCCCACCATTTTATGAATGAGAAGTCTGTAACTAACATACAACTAGTTAATGTTGGAGGATTTGCCTTCAGGTAGACTGAGGCTAAAGCTGTGCTGTATTGCTTCCCTTGTAGGAAATTCCAGTGTGAAGACTTTCATGTAGGTTTTAAAAGCACTCTGAGTTTTCACAGGCTGTATAAGTCCAGATTTCATCTATTCTAAAACATGCATTTTGTTTTCTCTTTTTCACATTAAAAAAACCTTGATGTGTATCTTACAATGGATGGTGATGTAGTTGACATTATAAACGTGTGTCCAGACTTGGTTGTTAATTTTGGTGGTGTACTTCTTGACACTCTGTCACAGGTAGCCACTGTGTGTGTGTGTGTGTGTGTGTGTGTTTTCTGTTTCCCACTTGAAAGGGAACATGATATTCTAGGTTACCAGCTCCAAGGGGTGGAGGAGCTGCTGCATTTTATTTAATATTGTGGCCTTGCTTGAAGATCAGACATGCTTGATTTTCTGAGTAAAATACATAAATGTTTCTGAAAAGCATCAAAAATCTCCTTAACTGTTTGAATTGGTATCACTTCTGGGGGTGGGAGAATTATTAGTTGATTGGGTGGAGTAATTTGTGCAGTTGCAGAAGTACCTTCCTTGAGATGATTGTTACCTTCTTCTGTTTGCCCTTCCCCTAATCTATTGTTTTCTTTTTAATTTTAAAAATAATTCCTTTTGTGGAAGAGGGAATAAATAAGGGGAATATTCAAAATAAAAATTGCCTACAGTTCTCTCACCCAGGGCTAATCACTGTTGACATTGTGCTGTATTTCTTTGGGCTTTTGTAAATATACATGCATTTCTTTTTCCCTCACAGTTGTTAGGTGACGTATGCAGTGTTCTTTTCTACCTTTTTTCACTTGTTTCATGAGTATTTTCCTAATTTCCTTGAATCTTTCATATCCCTCAGATTTTAAGTGGCTGTAAGTGTTCTAATAATGTGCCACAATTTATCGAGCTATTACTATACATTTAAGTTCTTTCCACCTCTTTTTGTTATAAGTAACTCATGGCAAGCATCTTTTTGTATATTTCTTTTTGGGACATTGTCACAGAATTCGTTCTTCTGCACATTCATGCTGAATGTAAGAAATCCACCCATGTTGTGTGTCTATTCATTTGAGACATTTTCTTCCAAGGAGAGCAGAGGAACATCATATACTAGAAGCTACTTAAAATTAGATGAGTAAACATACACAGGAGTATAACAGGATACTTCCTGTTTTAGGAAAAATAAACCAATTGATTTTAATTTTTCTGTTTTCTCTCAAAATTTTACACTAAATTAATTTTACATTAATTTTACACTAATTTTAATTTTTCACTTGACTGCGTTTAGTTCTTATAAACTGATGAAATGTAAGTTTATTTCTCTGTTCCTACAGTTTTTTGGATTTATTTAGGTGCTGATACATTTTATCCTACCTTTTAGGAGTCAGTAGTGCTGGTCTCTTGTGGCTATTTTAATTTCAAGTTGAAGTACTAAAAGGTTGCTTTTGTACTTTCAGTACTTCCCAGCCTTAGTTTGCAAGTTCTCAAGAGGATTATAAGAAAAATTGAGTAACTCAGTGATGTCTGCCCCCTTTGTAATAAGGGAAATAAAAATTCTCTTTTAAAATTTATTTCTCTACAGTTTAACAGAAAAAATGAGGGATACCTCAAAGAATATGAAAGTAGATAATTGTCTTTTGCCATTTTTGTGTTTTTGTTTTTCCTTCTTTAGCTTTATTTTCTTAGGCCATCTACAGTACAACAGTGGCTCTGTCCTGACTTTATTCCACTTCTTTCTTTCAGCACCTACGTAGGGTCACCTAATCTTCCTGCAGCTGCACCTTTTCAACTTTCACCCTCAACCCCCAGAACAAAAGAACTCTCTAACTGTGCTGTGGTGGGTCAGCATCGTGTCCAGGTTTAATAGCTGAGGCTCTGGCTCCTCCTTGCCCAGTGCCTTGAATCTGTCCCTTCTGTGTTCAGTTTATCTGCTGATGCTCTTCCATTCCTTCCATAAAACTCACCCAGCGCCATGGCAGTCTGAATGATTATGGCTGGTAGACTATAATTTAGTATCCATGCATGTCTGTTTCCATCAGTTTTCTATGCCAATTTTTACTAGTTACGGTAATGATACAGTTTATTTAAATATTAAGTAAACTGCTAAAAGATGCTTTAGTTACTTGCGTTAAACTTAATTTGAGTCATAAAAAAATTGCTGCTGAATTAGTTGTGGATGAGATAAATAAAAGCGTTTAAGGTAAAAAAGTCCATAAAAATCTGGAAAGATTCTACAGTTTCCTAAGAATATGTTCTCCCTGCACTTTAAAGAACCAGTAACCTACAGTCACAGTGATGCATCCTCAAAGAAAAGGCTTGGTGCTAAATCTAAGAATGGCTAATGAATGTGCAGTTATACATTTTACCTTCAAGTGTTAAAGGTATATATGTTTGTATGAATCCCCCCCCCGGCCCACACACACTGTAATGGACGTTTTCAGTGAACCCACCACTACTAGTCCTGTTCACTTCGGATAAGATGCCTTTTGCTATAAATTATTCTATTATATTTATAGATATTTGCTTTATCTACGTAAGTATATCTTTGCTTGAAGATACTCAAATTGTGATTAAAGAGGTCTAATGAGTAAATATTGCCATATAGTCACATGCAAGTCTTCAATCCTGGCATATTAGTAGGATTTGAGGATCACTGAATGTGGTTTTGTGCTCGTACACTTCCGTAGTTGCCACTTAAGTGTTAACTCAAAGCCATATTAATTTGCCTCACTCTTCCAGTCCTCCTAGATCCTGGAATCTTGCTCTTAAACCCTAATCTATGTTGGTCTGTCTGTTACTGAAGTTGGGTCCTACTGTTACTGTCTACTTGCTTGGGCTGTTTTTAGTTTTCTGGAACCTTCTCTAAATGACTTGCTCAGGTTGATCTTTGTAGTTTCCATCTCTGGCCAGCCATAGTCTGGACTCTTTGTCACAAATCAAACCCTGGTTCTGACAATGGCTTTAAAAAAAAAATCAATGTTTTACGTGTTTAATTTTGGAAACATTGAGGACGTTATATCTTTCTTACCCCCTGAAATTCACAATAATAGGTTTTTTTTTTTTTAAAGAAACCTTTTTATTGAGTCATACTATACATATAGAAAAATTCACAGAAGTGTAGCGCCCCCATGAAAATCACAAGATAAACACACGCATGGGTCCTCATTGTCTCCTGGAAATTGAAATTTCTCTCCCTGGCAGTCATACTGTAAAGGACCAAATTGTAAATCTTCACAGTTTCAGGCCATGCGGTCTGCCGTTGTAGTGAATGCAGCTGCAGAAGATTTGCAGACAAATGGGCGTGGCTGGGCACCAGGAAAACTTTATTTATGGACACTGAAATTTGAATGTCATAAAATTTTCACATGTCGTGAGCTATTACTCTTCTTTTGATTTATTTTCAACCATTAAAGAAAGTAAAAACCATTCTTAGGTTGTGGGCCATATGTGAAAAAGCAGCAGCCCAAATTCGGCCCATTGCCATGGTTTGCTGACTCCTGCTCTCCGGGTTGCCACTAACCTTCCACTTACTCCCTGCTGGCCCAGCCTCTACACGTCTGAATTAGCATTATTATCATCTTCATCATCCAGCACATTATAGCCATTCTTCTACAATCAGGAAACCCAACTATCAGAACAATTTGCTGTGTGAAGTTCAGTGATTAAATTGCCCTCATGTCTCTAGAATACACATTACTAACTTGGGATACAAATTTTAAAATGGATTTTTACCTACATAAATTTAAACTTATACGGTATGAGGTAATAAACCATTAGTTACTTCATAGTGGTTTACAGACTAAACATAATGGTGATTGATTACTTCATTTACTTTTCCTTTCTTTTTTATTTAACTTTCCAGATACTTAACAGTTTAAAAATTGTTCTGCGTTTAAATGATTATATAGTATAGTTTATCAGTCATGAAATAACTCTGTTGTGAGTGCTTTATAGTATTGTTAAAAACCATTTATTGTCACCACTATGGTGTTACCTTGGAAAAAGCAAATATTTAATTCAGCCAGCATTCACTAGACCTGCTGCTAGTAAATGAGGCACGTCGAGAACCTGCAGTAAGTTACCCTGCTGGTGCTGATGCATGAGATACAGACCCTGTCTGCAAGGAGCACTTGGACAGGATAAACATTTACAAAATTATCCTGCAAGATCAAATATGGTAACTTCTAGAAAAAAGGAGCAGAATGCTATAGGAGCACAGATGAATGGTAGAGAGAAGTATGTGTTTTATTAAATCTGATTTTCTCCCCAAATTTTGAAAATTTCAAACCTACAGAAAAGTTCTATAGTGAAAAAGAATAGTATAGTGAACACACATATAGCTTCACCTAGAGTCACCAACTATCTGCATCTTGCCATATTTGTTTTAACTCTTTGTATGTATGCATATATAATTTTATGTATGCATGTGTTTTTTTCTGCTAAACCATTTGAGCATAAGTTTCAGAGATTATGACATTTCACCCCAAGTATTGTACTTCAGCATGGATCTCCTAAGAACAAGGATATTCTCATACTTAACTATGGTACCATTATCACACACAAGAAATCTAATATTCCTACAGTAATACAACCCAATATATAGTCAATATGCAAATTTTCCAGTTGTCTCAGTAATGTCTTTTATTTTTTTCCCTCAGACTGAGATCTTATCAATGATTATATATTCCATTTAGTTTTATGTGTTTTTAAAGTATCATTTAATCTAGAACTATAACTTTGCTTTTTTTGCTCTCACAACATCGACATTTTTGAAGAGTTTAAGGTCTCATGATTTGAATTTGTCTGATGATTTCTTCATAATTTTATTCAGGTAGGACATTTTTGGTCAGAACACTACCCAGGTGATGCTGTGCAATCTCAGGACATCACATCTGGAGTCCCTTGAAGTCAGTTTGTCCCATTACAGGTGTGGTTCAGGTGGACTAGCAGATTTCTCCACTGTAGAGCTGTTTTTATTCCCTTTGCAATTAGTAAGTAACCTGTGGGGTCCTTCTTTGAGACTGTGAATAGTTGTCCCCCCTTTTTCCCAGTAGTAGAATCTTTTTCACAATTTCTTCTGAACATTAGGACCTTTAAAAACATACTTCATAATTCCAGTTGATTGCAGACATTTAAAATTTAAATATTTATGCATTCCTTTAGTGAAATGCTGCTGAAAGTTGGCCTATAAATATACTTCCTTGTAGAATTTAAACATTAACTACCATTTCATCAGGAGAAAGCAGAATTAAGATCAAGCTTCCAAAGATGCAAAAGCTGAGTTCAAAGCTTGGTTTCATGACTTATTATATGTACAGACTTTCTAAGCCTCAATGTCTTTATCTGTAAAATGGGGATAATCACCACGCCTTATAATACTAAAATTATTTCTTTAATTATATATAGACATAATCTTTACTAAAAATGGGTGACTTCAACTTATAGAAAGAAAAAAAATTAGACATTTGTTTATTTAGTTCTTTATTCAAATTTGAACTGAAAATACAATAAATTTCCTTTTTTTGCTCCCAGTACATTTGATTTATTCTAGTTTTTAGATATTTTTTATATGCCCTTCATTTAAAGCTAGGTATTTGCTAAAAGTGCTTTGGAAAGCTTACGTTTAATTTTGTCTTGTGTGATTCTTCGCAGTCATCTGGTAAGTGCTTCCTGCTGTTGTTACAGGAAGGAGACTCAGATTCTCATAGATTATACTGTTCCCCAAGACTAAAGTTAGGTAACTGGATGAAGGCTTGATTTATTTAGTGATAGATTTTCAAATTCACTGCTCAGAAACAGTGAAGATTGAGGATAGTTAAAATTCCTTTATTAAACAGTCTACGTGAAGATAAAATGAAGTCTGCGAGCATGGAAGCTCTCATAAACTACTAGGGTTATGTCGGAAGCTCTCTGGAGCCAACTTAAATTGACTCCCGCTGGCCAAAATATGAACAATTTGAGCATCAAAAATGATAACTGCAGTGGATCGAAACACATTAAATATCTTTAGACCTATGAGCTCATAATGATACTGAAGAGTCATTGCTAGAGTTTGTGCTACGTACGTACCACATTGTATCACTCAGATGCTACATCACCAGAAGCCTATAGATGGCGTTCAGATCAGAAGCTTCCAAATATACTCAGTGCTCCACACTTTTAGGCTGAAAACCATAGAGATAGCATAGTTTCAGGCTCTGCATAATAGTAACTTCTCGAAAATTATACTTTCCCACATCTGGAAGTTGTAGATTTCAGCTTCAGTTTTATTTATACTATTTCCAGAGAGCTCTGATGTGGTAAACTGACAAGATAATTATGATACTTTGATGTCTCCAAACTGTTATTGGGTGGAAAGGTGATGATTGGCTCCTTTTTTTTTTTTTTTTTAATATTTTCTTGGCTGTGTCATGCGGCGTGTGGGATACTAGTTCCCTGACCAGGGATTGAACCCGTACCCCCTGCATTGGAAGTGCAGGGTTCCAACCATTGGACCGCCAGGGAGTTCCCGATGATTGGCTCCTTAAAATTTTGAGATGATGTATTTTTTGTGTATGTCAAAGGTGATATCATTATTGAAGAACTTTATTTTAATGGTGTAGCCATTGAAAACTTCCTTTCATATATTTAAGTTTTTAAAATACATATGTTTAAAAATTAAGTCCTAAATAACACTTTAAAACCATGCATAAAAATATTAAAAATCCTTACATCAAAAAGACTTTCTGTGTTTGGTGCATATGTGGTTTTGTAATGGGCTAAAAAATGGATAAAAGTACAACGTTTACAGAGACATTCATGTTACTGTGATCCTAAGTATCTTTCTAACTCTAAATTCTATTCTAACAACATTGAGTTTGGACCAGTACGAGATTTTAGGATGGATGTCTTAGAAGGAATGAAGAAGTAAGGTTTTTCAAGTTGTCATCCAAGATTATTTTGTGTTTGTAACATAGTAAATTCATCTTAATAATTTATCTAAAATTCTGTGAGTGGACTTGAGTTGCTCACCCTTTGAATAGCTATGTTTAAGTTTAAAGTGATTGTGTCCTTCATAATTACATAACTGATCATTTAGAAAGGAAGGAAATAATGTATTAGGTATCTTTTTGGCTTGCTGAAGTGAAGGCACTGCACAAAGCTGTTACATTAACCTTCTACCAAGCCCTTTCTTGCAGAGACACACAGAATACTGATGACATTCAAGGGGATGGGATGTAAATTCTACCAGGACTCCTACTGCTACACAGTTGAGGGGGAAAAGGTTATCCTTAACTTGAAGCATTTAAGTCATATGTGATGAATTTTCCATCAGGCAGAAGAAAAGGAATGATTACCAAAGATCACACCCCTGGGATAAATATGAGGTTATAGCTAACTTCTTATTTCCCTCAGGGGTGTAATTAAACAGACTTTTACGGTTAAGGGTTTTAGGCATTGAAAAATGTTTACTGGCAAAAAAATAATAGCTCCAGTTAGAGACATGATCAATCAGAGACAGCTTACTGACTTTATTAAAGCTGTGGATTTGTTGTGAACTGTTTTTTAGCATTTGTTTGACTCAGGGCATATCAATTGAAAAAAGAATGTTTAAAAAAAAAAAAGCCAGTGATATGTTTCTAAAAGGTCCAAATCCTAAATAATTTTAATTAGGCAAATTTTCATAAAGGGGTACATAGGATATTGCTGACACACTTTAGGTATTCATACTTATGTTTGGTTTTAGCTTGGGAATTTTAACAAAAAGAATAAAGAGTTTGAGCTTCTAATCTTGGCTTTACTAATAATTGGCCTTAAGTTGCTAAAACTAGCCCCCATCCCCGCCCCATCTTTTAAATATGAAAATGAAACTGGATATTGACTAGGGAGGTCTGAGGCCCTTCTAGTTTTAAAATGATCTGATTCTCTATTTTTAAGGAATATAAGTTGACACAATTTCGTTTAATTCAATAAACATTCAGTAAGTATTTTCTGAGAACTCAGTCCATTGAAAGAATTCCACCAAGTCACAAGAAATGCAAAGAAATGATGTATTCCCAGCTCTTGGGAAACTCCAAGTTGGGATTATGGAGGAGGGAGGGTATGAGAAGCACAGCCTGTGAACAGACAACTCCAATAGATTGTATTAAGTTCTACGATAGATTTCTCTAGAAACCCAAAAGACATCAACCCTGACCCTCCCAATCTAAATTAGATTTCCCTGTTACACTATCTGATGTGCTTTTTCTTCATAGTATTTGCCATACTTTGTAATTATGTTTCCGTATGATTATTTCCTTAAAGTCATCTCCCCTTCTAGACTAAAAGGTCCCTGAGAACTGAAAATGGCCATGTTACCGTTCACCATGGCATGCCCTGGACCTTAGCATGCAGCCTGGCGTGGTTGGCATTTCATAATTACCTTCTAACTGCAGGAAGGAGAGCTCAGTTGGTGGTGAGGTCAAGCAGAGTCCAAGGAAAGCTTGCTAAGGAAAGAGTAGGCAGCATTTAGGTTCGGTTTCAAATATGCAGTAGTCATTTAGACCAAATTGGAAGTCACCCCAGGTAGAACGGCCTGTGCCTAGATGTGAGTGCCCTGGGTGAGGATGCGGGGGTAAGAGAGTAGACTGACAGCGGGCCTTGTGCCTTACGCTCAAGATACTTGATGTCTCTAAACCAGGGAGCTTTCACAAGAAGTCTGTGAATCCATGTGCACAATGAGGATACAGACTAATAAACATGTGATTATGCTGCCATCATTCTACAAACATATATAGGTTCTGTTGTGATTAGTAACATCCAAACTCATTTAAAAGCATTAATGAATTTGTAGTGGGTTTTTATCTTGTGTAATTTCTCATCAAGTGAAACTAATGTTGCATTATCTTATAAAGGTCTATGAAATTTTTTTTGCTTTAAAAAGGGTCATCTACTTTACTGTAGATTTGGCGAGCCAGTAAAGCATTTTAAAAATAGAGAATTTCACAATCATTTCTCCCTGGTGTCAGTAGGAGGGTAGCTTCAAGAGGGAGAACTTGAAATCAGCCCTTCTCACGGTTGTCCAGGTAAGGATGATTTCACCTACGATAGTGGCAGAACCAGTGATTCTAAGTGCTGTTTTCCAAGCAATAGCCTAAAAAAGCAAACACCTAAATTGATTCTTCTTACCAATATGGTGAAGGCCAAATTTAATACAACATACATATACATCTACATGAATATTCATGTGAATATTTAATCTTTAACAGATATTAAAGAAGCTTTGGATTTTTTTATTTTTCCCTTGCATTATTGTCTTTGTCTTCATCTTGCATTCTATCGTTTTTTGTTTTTTTTTTTTCCCTTTATCCTTTTCAACTTATGACCCTTTGGTTTGAAATTAAATTTGTGCTGTAAGTTGACTCCCTGAATCTTTTCTTCACAAGCTTTCTTTGTATTTTCTAGGAGAAAAAAAGATTAACCCAGGGTTTCCAAAATAAAAGCAAAGCTTGTGATTAAAACTGAATTAGAATCTTTATTCTCTATTATTTGCTAATAGTAAAATAAATAGCCCAGTCTTAAGGAAGATTTAAATTAAGTCCTGGAGCCTTTGCGAACTCTTGGATTTTAATTAAAGAAACACAGAATACCATCACTTTCTGTTTGTCAGTGGAAAAAATATGTATTTTTAAATTTTCAAAGCTTAGCCTGGCAGCACATGGAGTACATCTGTGGGCTTTCAGAATTTGGGGAACACAAATGGATTCAGATGTTTAGGCCCTTTGTCTTCACTGGTCTCAGCTCACCTCACCAACTGAGCATGGCACAATCCAAACACAGTTTCTGAAAACAGAGCAGCTCGAGTTCCTTCTCAAGCACTCTCCTGGGGACTGATAAAGTCAATCTCTGTTTATATAACGAAATCAGGGAGCAAGGGGTCTGCTGGAGTACTTTGTGGATGGGATTCCATTGGTGTTGTCTTTCAGGGAAAAGACTGGATTTAATAAGCCCTATTCTTACTCGCTTTCTTTGCAGGTACAGCCCACTCTAATGGATTATTTTGAACTATTTTTGTTTATGTAGTGCTAGAACCTCTCTTTAAGCTATTGGTTTTAGTAAAATCAATAGGTTTATTGTGGAAAAACGGGATACTGATAACAACTTTACCTGATAAAAGACTTAAATGTCTAGTTAGTCTTTCTTTCTTTTTTTGTTCAATGCTATTGGTGTTCACTGTGTGTGTGTGTGTGTGTGTGTATTTAAATAATATTGTCTTTCCAGTGTTCTTACATTTTAATTTAACTTGAACTTTTAAAACAAACTCTGCTGGTTTATCCTCAAGTACTCATGAAATCCTTCCTATTTTTCAAAATATTTATAAGTATTCTTGAGAGTGAAATCTCATAAAGATCTTTGCTTCAGGACCAGAGTTCAAAGGAAAGTCCGTTTGGTTTTAATTTGAAAACTGTAAAAACAGAATACCCTCAAAATGGCAGGGTGAGAATTGGTAACTTCAATTTTATTGCAATCGGCCAAGCCCATCCCCAGATGTTTCCAATTAAAAGCCGAGAATGCTAACTTGGGTGAATGTCATATGAAAGCATTTCTTTACTATTCTGACTTTTTTCTAAGAAAAATAACAGTCCCAAATCCTTTAACTTTAATGGAAGAAATAACTTCTCATTTGCATGTTTTTTAAACTCATACAAAGACAAATGTAATATTCAAAGAGATTTTTCTGTGTCATATGTAGTCCTGAATGCATTGGGGTTCACACATGTCTTTCCAAGGTCCCCCTTAAAAAAAAAGCTTTTTAAAAGATAATAAAGCCCTTTAGAAACTAAAATCATGTATTTCTGGATTTACTATAATCAAAAAGTGGACCTGTTAACATGGGGAATTTGTTTTAAAAGGAGTGTTTAGTAATTTCATTGCTTTCTTCAGGATTGTTATAGGGCATTTTTCATTATAATGTAAATAATAAGTTTTTCTTTTATTTTTGACCAATTGTGCGTTCCATTGTAAGAAGTACTTCTATAAGAATCTAGATAGGATGAGATAAAAGAAACCAGAATATAATTTTAAAACCATGTGTTTCATAATATTTCTCCAGATAATGCCAGGTTACAGTAGGATCCATTCATGAACTTGAAAGTTACTTTGAACACATCATTCTGTAGTAAAAAGAAAGATACCTACTGGTAATAAATTTGAATTTATGGACATTGGCATTTGTTCAGAGAGCAGATGGAGTTCCTCTTTATGACTAAACTAATGTTAACATTTTGAATGTAAAGCAAAAAATACATTTATTTTTGAAGCTTCCCAAACCATAGACAAGGACCACATACTATCTGCAGAGCTGAAACAGTTGTTTCTCATTTCATTTCCCATTTGGTGAAGTTCTGACAGACATGTATTTGGGAACTCAGTAGGGAGACATGGTCTTTGCAGGTCTTGGGTCTGCCTACATTTGCTGTTGGTAAGTGCCTGATTTTTCTTTCCAAACATGGTGCTACTCAGAATTTTAGACACACTGCAGAGGAGACTTCTGAGGAATCCCCAGAGAAAGCTAGTTGTTTTACCTTTGTGTTCTGCCAACACCTTGCTTGTAGTCCTTGATGCCCTTCTCAGAGTCGTGGCCCATGCCGAGCTTCTGTTGCAGCGTCTTGTGCTTCGGTAGCGTCTTGTACCCACCAGCCTACATCTACCACTGGCTGCGAAAGTCACTGGAGCACAAGTGCCTCCCTTCCCCTAGCCGACGGTGCGTGCCTCCCTGGGCTCGTTTCATCTCATCCTCCTCCGTGCTGAGCGGAGACCCTGTGCATATTGAACTGTTGTGATTGTTAAGATTTTTTGAAGTTATTTTGAAAATCTTTAAAGAATTGTGAATATTTTTAAATCTAGGTATAGAAAGAGAATGGGAATCAGGAACCTAGCTCTGAGTTCATCACTACCATTTAATGACCTTATGTTTCATCTGTGCAATAGAAATAATGTCTATCTTCATTACCTTTTTACGTCATTATAAGACTTAACTTGGATGATACGCAAAATCATTATGAGGGCTGTGTTCTTAACAAACGCAGGAAGAACTCATCGTTACTGTTCTTGTCAGTACCAACCAAAGTGATACGGCTGAACTCTTGAACAAAGAGGCTGTTTTTTGTTGTTTTTTTTTTTTGAAGAGGCCTTTTCCCAAGTCACGTTTTCTCTTCCTTTTCTTAAAATGAAGCTTAATGTGAAGAGTTATACTTTTCTTTAAAGGAAAGTGTATGCTGGTGAAAGAAGGGAAGAAATATTTTCAGCTTTGAGGGCAAAAAAGCCAAATTGACTTGAACTAGTAGTTTCTAACCTTCTTGAGTATGAGAACTCCTTTTTAATTTCAGTAACTCTTATAGATTCTGTCATGATAATGTTCTTATACTTGTAATACTTTCCCAAAGGTTGAGAACTAGTCTTAGTGAAAATATGGTGGAGGTGCATCATAAATACAAATTCGGCAAATGTTGATTAGTTCGTGTGTGCCATGTTAATGTGCAAAACAAGAGTGTGTTAAAGTAACATCTGCTGTATTTGGAGAAAGAAGGAGGAAAGGGACGGGCAGCGTGTACTGGATTCATTGTTCATCCAGCTGTTACTTGGAACAGGTTTGGGGATATACATCAGGGAACAAATCAGACTGAAATCCCTGATGCGTCATTTTAGCTAGGAGTTTCCTATAGATACAGTAAAGAAAGTTAACAACAATGTTAGAAGTCCTACGGAAGAAAGACAGTAGAGGAGATAGGTGAGTTTCATTGAGCAGGTGACAGCTGAGCAAAACCTTAAAGTAGATGACAGAATTAGCCACGGGAATATCCGTAAGAGCAGAAGAGAGAACAGTCAGTGAGAAGCCGTGAGGTGGGAGCAGGCCTGAAGTGTTCCAGGACCAGCAGGGGAGCCTGTGTGGCCGAGGAGGAAGATGCTAGAAGACAGGCCGGAAAGGTAACGAGCACCACGCCACTTGGGGCTCCCTAGGCTGTGTGTTGGGTTTGGCCTGTACTCTGCCTCAAACAGGGAGGATGGGAATGCAGACGAATACTCCGTTTTAAAATGGATTGGCAGTAGATTTAGTGGTTGCTGGGCTTTCGGGAAGAGGGAATGGGGAGCCACTGCCACTGCCAGTGGGTACAGGGTTTCGTTTTGGGATGATGAAAATGTTATGGAATTAGATAGTGGTCGTGATTGCACAACCTTACAAATACCCTAAAAACTACACTTTGAAAGGGTTGATTTTATGCTATGTGAATTACGTATCAATAAAAATGTTGCAAAAAAATTGATTGTCAGGGCTTGCTGGAACCATTTTTTTGCTCCTCTTTCAACTAGTTAATACCGCCTTTGCCTTGGAAAATTCAGATTTCTAACTAGTTATACCTTAACTGAGGGAAAGTCTCCTCGTGTTGTTGGCTGTGTTTTCATTAGAAGTAAAGGATGTTAATCTGTTTTAAAATATCTCTGCTGAAATTGTTAATGACTGTGAAATCCAGTTTTTCCAGATACCCTTTTATATGCTCTTTGGCTACCTGTGTTCACTGTTATTCGGTAAGATATGATAGTGAGGCGTTTTTAACCTCTGGCTATCGAATGTAATTTTTAGGCCAAAATTCTGACTATTATATTTTGCTAAACTAAGATATTCTACATATAATTTATTTTGTGATTCTTTAATAGTGTAGAAAATTAGATCAGCATGATAAGATATTCTTCAAATTATGGTCTAGAGCATGGAAGTGAAAAGAATGCCAATTCATTCCATTGACCAAAACCCAAAATTGTATGCTCCCTTCTTCCAGAAGAAGCAGTTATTTTTAATAGAAATGGATCAGGAAATGTATTTAGCTAGGTTTTTTTCCCCCTAGTGTTTTAGATTTAACTTTTGCATTTCCTCAAATTTTAATCTGTGACAGCCTAGTAAAGTTGATTGAAATATTATGACTATATTTTAATTTTTTCTTCTTTTCCCCGTGGGGGAGGTGTAGTATAATTTGTGTTTTACAAGTAGTCTAAGTAGTCTTCTTTAAAGAAAAGAAAACCATTGAATACTCTGAGTAGAATATTCACTCTTGTATGGCAGCTCAAACTATAGAGGCACTTTGTTTGTTTTCCGCTTCTAAAACAGTGCCAGTTTGTAAACAGCTCCAGAATTTACAACAGGTGGTGAAGTTATAGATCACAGAGTTTGCTGAACTTACTTCTCTTTGAGGACTTTGACTTGGGTAGTTACACCTCACCAGAAGTGTTTAATTAATGATGAAACGCATGCATTTCCTCCTCTGTGTTTAGGCTTTTTAGAAGACAGCTTTTACCTTTTCCAGGCATCTTGTCTTGAACTACATTATCCTCTCCTGTGGCCTCCCCTCTTGAAATAGGTGTCCTTGCTTGGTAAAATTTCCCTCTGGTGCTGTCCTTGTTGAGTGTGCTTTTTGGGGACAGCATGGGGGGAATCTAGAGTTCATCTTCTAACATGTAGATCAAATTGAAAGAATGTTCTGAACAATTGTAAGATAAGCCCTGTCAGACCAATCACATTTTCAGAATTTTGAGTACTTTAGAAATCTGAGGTAACTCAGATTTCTTCTTATTTACAAAAAGTCAGCACCCTAGGAGAGAATTAATCTGCTTTTACCTCATTGTTCCAACATGAATGAATGTACTTAGAGGTTGATTAAATATTTTTCCTTCTGACCATGGGAAAGTATGTCCAAATCCTTAAGTAATTACATTCTTAATACAGACCTTTCTCATTTTCTTAGCTGGAAAGGCAGGGCAGCTTTCAAGCCTCTGCATTTTTCATTTGTGTGATGGCGACTTTAAATTGAACTGCAAGTAGTTTGGTCACTTAACTCTCTACCAGCTAAGCTTAGAAAGCGTAACATTTCAAAGTGGTTTATTTCATAAAACTCTTCGCATTCTTTGATGGCTTGAGACAATATTTAAAGCACTGAAATAAGCCTGTACTGAGGAGAAAAATAATGTTTTAACCTAATCTAAAATTTGATTTTGGGTGATCAGAAGTTAAAATGTGTACATGTATGGTTTTTCAGTGAGATAACCTGAGTATTTAAAGAGTTAAAAATAAAATATTAAGTACTGCATTAAAGGAACATTGTGAAAACTTAGGAACTTTGGACAGTTGCGCATGATCACACTTAATATATTCTTATGTGTGCTTTATCTTTCTCCAGGTCAGTCACTCCCAGTAGACTGTGAATTATCGAGAGACATGCGTTTGTTCATCTTTTTTTCCCAGCACCTAGTGCCTGTCACATAGTGAGGAGTCATTTAATGTTCATTGACTGAGTATTTTTTCTTGTCATCATCATTGTTAAACCCAGGCCCTGGACTCAGGTGGCTGCTAGTGAATCAGCACACCTGCGTGGGGTGTATCTGTTTTATCTTAAGAGACTCATAGTTGATGACTGATTCCCCCTCCTTGCAAAAATTTGATCTGTGCATCTTAGCCAGTCGGCATGTAGTTCTATCTTAAGTTAGAAAATGGTGTCATTTGTATGTTTTGGGTTTTATTTTTTTCCTTGTTTTTTTTTTAACTTAAGATGATATGTTTCCCTTTTACTAGACATTCTTGGGATTCTCTTCTTTTATATGCTGCCATCACAATAGACAAGATACACCATCCATTTTTATTGCTGTTTCTTTATTCATATTGGTAATCTTTTTGTACTAAATGGCGAATCATAGAATAATTAAGCAAGAAGAACCAGAAAATTCTGCAAATGAAGAGCAATAAGGGGGGTTCAGCTCTACCAGATATTATGTTAAAATATAATATAAAGCTTTAATATTTAAAACTATATGGCACTGGTACATGATTACACAGACAGAAGTGTAACAGAATAAATGGAAAGTCCAGAAAGAGATCTAAATATATTTGGAAATTTAGTAACTTAATCAAAAAGACATTTTAAATTTTAAATCAGTGGGGAAAATAATTGTTTAAAAAATGATGTTGAGGCCACTTGGTAAACATCTGAAAGAAATTAGGTTGGATCCTTTTCTTCTACCTTACACCAGAATAAATTCCAGATGGAGCATAAATGTAAATGCAAAATTGTGAAACCATAAAAGTACTAGAAAAAAAACCATGAAAATGTTTTTATAATCTTGGAGTGAAAGTGACCTTTCTAGTTATATTACAAAGCCCAGATGCCATTTTAAAAAATGATAAATTTGACCATTTACCAGATTTCTACATGGCAAAAGAGCATGGCACACACAGTCGAAAGACAGACAAACTAGGAAAGTACAACATATTTTACAAACTAAGGGTTAATTTCCTTAATATATAAAGCATTTTTCAATTACTAGGACCATAAATCTAACAGCAAAATGGGCCAACTTTATAGGAAGAAAAATACAAATTTCTTTAAACATATGGAAAGATACATAGTGCAAATTAAAACCACAGTGAAATGCCATTTCTCAGATTGGCAGAGATAGAAAGTTTTGATAGTACACTGTCGATAAGAATGTGGGGAAAGTAGCCCTTGCATACATAATATTGCTGATGGAAATATAAAACGGCACAACTTGAGTGGAAAACAGTTTTGTGCTATAAAACTTAAAACCCTTATACCCAGCAATTCCAATCCAAGGAGTTTACCCTAGACGTACGCACAAATGATGTGTATACAAGAATATTTATTTTATCCCAAATGGTTATGCCATTTTAAACCAACGCAAGTTCTAGATGGTCCAAATCCTTGCCAGAACATGTTTATTCATCTTCTAAATTTTAGCCATTCTAGTGGGTATTCATTGGTATCCTGTTATAGTTTTAAGTTGCATTTCTGGTAACTGATGTTGGGTTTCTTAGGTATTCATATATCTTTGGCAAAATTTTTAAGTCTTTCGCCTTTTAAAAAATTTGGATTGTTCTTATTATTGAGTTGTTAAATTCTTCATATGTTTTGGATACAAATATGTTGTCTAATACAACAGGTTTTCTTAATATTTTCCCCAATCTTTGGCTTGCCTATTTATTTTCTTAGTAAGTTTTTGAAGACAGTGTAATTTTGATGAAGTCCAATTCATCAGTTTTTTTCTTTTATGGTTAATGCTTTTTGTGTTCTAAGAAATCTTTGTATACTCCAATGTCAAGAAAATTTACTCCTTTTTTTTCCCTTAGAAGTTTTATTTCTTTAGCTTGTATATTTAGCTTCCCCCTACCCCCATTAGATTCTCAAAATAGTCCATAACCAAAAAAAAAAAAAAAAAAAAAAAAAAAGATTTAGAACCACTGCTTTAGACTGCTATCTAGTGTTCAGATTTGTTAATGTAGACAGCACCACATCATACTGTCCCTTTTCCCAACAAAATAGTTTCCGAATTAATGGAGAGAATGACATTGCTTTTGAGAAGGTAGATATCAGTGGAATAACTGGCTTTATTACACCTCCTAAGTAAATAAGTAATTCATTTCTAAATAACCCTGTGCTTCGAATTTTAATATTAGATGAGTGTGTGCCCCACCTGGACCTGCCCCTTCTAGGTGGCCTTTATTGCTCTAGGACAGTAAGGCATCAGCAATGCCGTGAACACTGCAGGAAGATCAAGAGTCAGAGACCTGAGTTCTGGTCTTCATACTGTCACGCCTTCTGTCTCAGCCAGCAAGCATTCCTATTTCATCTAGAACAAAGTCCAAAACATGATTTCTGAAGCTGATCCCCAACCTACCTTTTCATTTCTGCAGTGCTCTGCTATTTCATGTTCCCCAGAGTTATCTTGTACTAGGCCCAACTCTGCATCTTCGTTTATGCTGTAATCTTCATCTAGATTGTTCTCATTCCTTTTCAGCCTGCCCCAGACTTAGCCAGTGAATCTGTTAAGTTCCCATTAAAACTCCATATCCTCCTTGAACTCTTCTCCCAACCTCTTGAAAGGAATTAATTTGTTTGCATGCGTTTTATGTACAGTCTCTCCATTAGCTTACAGACTTCTGAATGTTTTGAATGCTGGGAGGGTGTGGTGTTCATTTTAAACCTAAGTGATGCTTCACTAGTTGCTCACACATGGTAGGCTGGTTATAGAGCACCTTTCTGATATAAAAACGGGGAAAAGTGCTGAGCCCTTAAGCAGCAGTATTCGTTGTCCTGGGGTTTGCACTAGATAGTGTTTTTCAAACTCTGAGCTTGTGACCCATTTGCTATTTATGAAAGCAGTTTTGGTGTTAAATAGTCCAAGAGCATCATTTTAAAAAAATGAAGTAGAGTAGAAAAGAAAATAAAGGATTACATAACATGGGTAAGCATTCTGTAGTAAAAGATTTGTTTCTAGTTTTATATTTGCATATAGGTTTACTAGGTTGTAATGTAAAATGTATTTCTTACTATGGGTTGTAGGTTAAAATAATTGAAAACTAATGTTTAGATTTAACCTCTATAATGAATTTTGAATTTTAAAATTTAGAGAAGAGATATGTGGACTTTTAATTAACTGATATTTCTAAACATTTTCACTAAATGATTTCACATAATTTGCACTGTCCTCTGTTAACTGGCTACCAAATTACCCTTAGGTGAATGATTTTTTTCTTCAGTATCTGTTGTATAGTCTTTGTTTTATATTTGGGGTACATGATTGGGTTACAAATACACAAATCATTTTTTCTGAAATAGAGTGTTTGAAGAAACTTTAGAGGATTATTATCACAGATATTTCCCTGAAATTTTTGTAATTTAAAAAATTTTTTCTTTCTTTACATTTATCAGTCTAGATTGCTCATGGAAGCATGTTGACCAGACAGTACTTTTTAGTACGTTAGAATGGAAAGAATATTATCAGCTGAGCTTACAAATTTAAAAAATTCTAAGGATAGTGACTAAGGATAGTGAAATTCCATTTTGGAAAATGTTTATTTCATATGTAAATTATAATGCTGTCAAATATGAAATTTCACTGCGTTATTAACTAGCACTTAAGAGACAACTTGAATTTGAAACTGGGTATTCTTAGCAATCAGCTCAGCAAGAATCATATGTTGAATATTTCTTCCAAAAGAAAGTAGAAACTCAAATCCTTCCAAATGAACACAGGCATCCCGAATGGCGATACATTTGTTTGAGAGCCTTTTAATCAAATGTGCATTCTTGAGCTGGGAAAGCAATTACTAATAGGCTTGTTTAGTATTTACAGTAAAGCTGTTTCTGGTTGACTTCATTTAACTTTGTGATTAAAACTTTTCCTGGAATTCTGGAGCCTAGTAACTAGGAAGTTACTGCGTTAGTAATGCCTGTGCCTTTTTTCTTCACATCTCTTTAGGGTCAGTATAGACCGTCTGATTTGCTGTGTCCTGAGACATATGTTTGGGTACCCATTGAGCAGTGCCTGCCTTCACTTGAGAACTCCAAGTACTGCCGTTTCAACCAGGACCCAGAAGCAGGTATGTTTGGAGCAGAGCTTGGCCGGAAATCATTGGCTTTGTTTCAGAATCCGCTTGCGTGGTTGTGACCCTTAACAGGGTCTGGTAGCTTTTTTTTTTTTTTTTTTTTAAAGAAATTCACGGTCTTTTATTTATTTATTTATTTATTTATTTATTTATTTATTTATTTATTTATTTATTTATTTATTTATTTATTTATTTATTTATTTATGGCTGTGTTGGGTCTTCGTTTCTGTGCGAGGGCTTTCTCTAGTTGCGGCAAGTGGGGACCACTCTTCATCGCAGTGCGCGGGCCTCTCACCATCGCGGCCTCTCTTGTTGCGGAGCACAGGCTCCAGACGCGCAGGCTCAGTAATTGTGGCTCACGGGCCCAGTTGCTCCGCGGCATGTGGGATCTTCCCAGACCAGGGCTCGAACCCGTGTCCCCTGCATTGGCAGGCAGATTCCCAACCACTGCGCCACCAGGGAAGCCCTGGTAGCTTTTTATATAGTGTAGAGTGTGCGTGAGTGCCTGCGCACGGACATGTGTGTGTTTGTCAGATAGAAGGAGACGCCGCGTGTGCATTCACACACAACGCTCACAGTCATGGTTTTGCAAGTAAATGCAGAAGCCTCATGTGCTTGTGCTACTTACTGACACAGCTTCTTCCATTTGGTTGTTTTCACATGCTTTGAGGGCTGTTCTCACTGTTCTCCATTACTTTTACAACTATCACAGTGCATAAAAATTGTTCACTGGATTATTTAGCCAATGTAAAGAAGATAGAAATATCAACCAATTGGACCAAATAAAGTTGTGGAATGGTTTCACGAGGGCCAGCCGGCTGTGATGGGTTTTGTGATGATACTTTCTTGACTTCTTGCATCTCTGGTGCTTCTTCTTTTCTGTCCTTTCTTCTATCTCCTGCCCAGAATAGCCCCAGCCATATTTTATCTCCTATTATTCTCCTTTGGATACTGTGCACTGGTAGCAGGTACAGACACTAAAAGTATAGCCCTGGAGCCAGACTTCCTGCATTCAGACCCTAACTCCATCCTCAGCGGGTAAACTGGGTCCCCTTAGGCAGTTTAATAATCTCTCTGGCCTCAGGTTCCTGGCCTTCAAAATAGAGATAATAATAAGACCTTTCATATTGAGCTATAAGTGAGGATTAAAATAAAACAAACACGTTGAGAATAGCCCCCTCTTATTGTTGTGTTGGTGATTGTTAGGCAGGTTAGGGTGCTGCATCCCGTGTATGCCACAGGTTTCTTCTGCATTTGCCTTTATGGGCCCTGATCCCTCTCTCCGAGGAAGCATGCAGATCTGTTGCCCTCCCTGTCATCTGAGTGCCACTCACCGTTTATAGCAGTTCTCCTCTGCACGGCCCTCCCCACCCTCACCGTGTTCGCTGTGGCTTTGCTCGTCAGGCGCAAGTCATGATGCCTTCCTGCCCTGTGATGAGCCGCATTAAGTTGTACTGCATGTCTTCCCCCAGGCTGAAGTTCCTGGGTGTTTCCGTGGGTGCTTTTCGACCTTTCTGTCTTCACAGCCCCCCAAAGGAGATGCCCGATGCATAAATCCTTAAGAACACAAACATTTTCCTACTAGCCACCTGTGGTTTAGGCTAACTTTAGGAAAAAGAAGGAAAGAGGAATGGAAAGGTCAGGGGAAAGGAAGAAAGTAAATGGACAAATCAAATAGGAAGACAAAGAGGACAAGGAAAGAAATGTAGTCAATTCTTCTGTTTTAAGATGTGCATTTTTTTTTCCCCACAAATCAGGTTTTCTTTCATTAAAAAATTGGTTCATGTACCTTTGTATTTTGTTATCTCCTGGAAAAGCTGTTATGAAATCAAGAGTGGGCACTTCTTACACATGATGATACCTTAGAATCTGATGAGGAGTGGCCATAGGGGCCCATATGCCAGGCACCTCGAGGTTAGCTCCAGGTTTTCTAGATATTTAGGTTTCGTAGAGCAGCCAAAGCTTTGCATTCCTGTACCTTAAATTACTGATCAGAGTTTCATTCTAAGTTCTACCGCATTGATTAAATAGATTTGTTGCTTTAGAACAAACGTATTGAATTTGTCAGTTAGTTTTGGAGTCAGGCTCAAAAGGCAATAGTATTTTAGAGGAAAGCATATGCAGTTGACCCTTGAACAACTTGGGGGTTAGGCGCCAACCCTCCACCCAGTTGAAAATCCATGTATGACTTAGAGTTGGCCCTTTGTACCTGCATCCTCAGATTCAACCGACCCTGGATCGTGTAGTGCTGTAGTATTTCCTATTGAAAAAATCCGAGTATAAGTGGACTTAATGCAGTTCAACCCATGTTGTTCAAGGTCTACTGTACCTAACCACTGTATCCCCTCAAAAAAATTTTTCCCTTTATCTTTTCTCAAGGTCAGGTCAGGTCAGAGCCAGTTCCTGTGGCGAAAATTGTTGAACATCTTAGTACATTGTTTGATGTTCACATGTAAAAATTTGTCTTTATAAGTTCCTTCCAACTGAATAATAATATGATCTCAAATTGGTTCTGACTCCCAAACTTATGACACAATTTCACCTTCCCTTTTTCCCTCTTGATCTATTTTCTTTAAAATAGATCTGCTTCTCTTCTTGCGTATACTTGGAGATTAAAACAGTCACAGGCTCTCCCTGTTTTATAAAGTTGAAAAGGTGACTGCATGATTTCCATGTACTAAATGGACATTCAAATAAAGATTCATTCATGTTAATATATTTTGAATTCATTTTCCAAAGTAAGCACTAATGAGCATTTCATGGCAAAGAAAATTTAGTCTCATACCTGCAGGTTCCGTCGTGAGTGAGGAATATACAGCCTGTTCCTTTCCTGTAATCTAAGTTCCATTTCTTATGACAGTAGCTTTAGCTCTTAATATTCATTGCTTAGGATTCATTTACAAAAGCCAGAGGAGTTAATTTCTTTGATAATAGTGCTTCCAAGAAAATGAAGATCCTTTTCCATATGCTGAATCGTTGGTACTTTGAGGAGAACACCACGCAGTTTTATCAGTATTGAATATCACAGTCCAGAAACTATTTGAAATCAAACTTACGTCCTGTGGTTTTAGGAAATTAAAATGCAGTTACATGCTGGAATGTATTGAGCATGCTGTGAAACATGGTCATTTGAGATTCAAATGGCAATCTGTGAGAAACTGCTCTCTTCTCTGGGGCCAGTTTTACTTTTACATGACCCAAACTCTGACTTAGAAAATACAGAGCTTAATATGGGTAATATTGTTAGTCGGCATGGTGCTTTTTTCACTAAATCTTGTTTCTCCTTTCAGCTGTTCAGTAGTTAAATTTCTCTGCAAAAGTCACAGCTGATCACCATGGGTGTCTATAAAACAGACTTTGGTTACAAAGGTGCATCAGTGGCCCTTGCAGGAAAAATTACATTTTCCCCCTGTCCTGAATTGCTGAGAATGTCTGGAAATCCTATTCTTCCCTGCCCTGAACCCATGCCCCCCAACCCCGCGTATTTTGGAGATTTGGGTTCTATGGTTATTTGCTCAGCTAAGAAGTCTGCCTCACAATAAAAACCTATTGTTTTTACTGCTTTACAGTACCATGGGGGGAGGGGCTGGCAAACTGAAGTAATTTGGAAAATTTTAAAGAGATTCTTTTGTTCATAAATAAGTCTTTTGTTTTTCAATTCAGAACCTCTGCCTACTCTAAATAAAGGATTTCAAAAGTTCCTCAAATGATTTTTAAGTAAACGTTTGCTAGGTTGCTTTTTAAATTGATAGTTGGATATGTATAGATTTCAAAAATTCTGCGTCACAGTTACATCGTACTTTTTTGGATTAAATTATTTTTTAAAATATTTACTGGAAACACTAGTAGAAAATTTGTTCAAATACATAAAACCGCTACTAAGAAGGAAATGAAAATGATCTACATTCTCATTGTACAGCAGTAATCATTGTTAATTTTTGTATGCTCTTCTGATCTTTTTTTCCTGTGCATATAGCTATGTGAATTTTTTTAAAAACAAAACAAGAAATCATGCTTCACACTTCTGTTATTGTTCTTAATACTTTGTGTGGTTTCTTACTTTTAGTAAAGACTACTTGACCATTAGTTTGGTCAGTCATTCAACAAACAAATGCCACTACTTATGTGATAGTATCTAATACAGATATTTTACAAGCATAAGATTTACAAGCGTTTTACAAGAGTAAACCAAATGTTTTGGAGTTGGTTTTAGAACCATGATAAACTATGATTTGATTTGACCCTTAATGTTGCACAATATTGTACTGCCAACTAAAAATTGGCATTTGCCATCTGCCTCTATAAGGATTAAGTCACAAACGTCTGTAGCTGCTGACCTTCAACACATCCTGAGAGGAGTTCAGGGCGGAGGTCAGGAATGAGGCACTCTGTGCTCGGGGGAAAAACTGGCAGAACAGGGCTTCAGAGAGACATTTTTCAGGAGGAGGTTTTACGAGCCCCGTGTCTTGCATCTCCTCATACCTAGAAAAGCACTAAAATCATGAACGGAGACACGCGCTCCTCGTGACTAGCAGCAACCTCCTGCTGAGACGTGTGCTTGGCTGCACGCACCCCCTTCACTGACGTCACGTGTGACCCTGACCTTGCCCCCCGCCTCTTCGGAGCAGTTCCTCAGAGCTCTCTGAGAGGCTGTCTCCCGGGCTGTAGTCCTCATTTGGCCCCAGATAAAACTTCACCCGCCACTCTCACGTTGTGCGTTTCTTTTTCAGTCGACAGTACTATTTTTGTTGGTAGTAAAATCCTTTTGGTTCCAGTTTTACAAAATATTAAAACTTTGTTAAGCATATGGTATTTCCCAAGCACCGTTCTGTGTTTTCCCCTATGTTACCTCAATTTATCCTCAGAACATAATTGAATGCTTCATCATTGACCCCTCAGATATTATTTATTGCAAAAATAATAGCTAATAATGGCTTTTAATCAGAAATGTAAAATAATTTTAATTTAAATATTGCTCTATAATATTTTTATGGATACTTTTAGTATTTCAGAGGAGCGAATTAGAATAAGCTTTATTTCTATTTCTACTTATAATTATAGAAGTATACATTTTACCACAGATTAGTCTAGATTTCACTCTCGCTTTTCTGTACATACTTTGAAATATTTGCAAGTAATTTCCTAATTTGTCTATAATATAACTAAGTCATAAATTATTAGGATATTGAATTTTAATTTACTATTAAAAAAACAGCACCTAATTTTGGTTTAGTGCTTTATGTACTTAACCCAGGTTAGAGAATTTCTAGGACACCTAAAATCTTGCCAGCAGCTGCCGAAAATCTAAACTAGTATAAGAAGGTTTTTCCTAATTTGGTCCCCATCCCCCGAAACTCTGAGCCTCCGAACTGTGTTATTTTATGTTGTTTCATTTGTCTCTTTTCTTCTCTCTTTATTCCATCCTTCTTTTTTGCTGGCATGGTTCCCTGGCCTTTCTTCTATACTTCTGCAGTTTCTGTCATACATGCCCACAGAAAAAACAAGTCCCACTCTGACTGTGCCTTTGTGTGTGAAATAACCAGGTTCAGAAAGAGCTCTGGCCTATATTGGCTTGCTTGGTTTCTCCAAGCCTGGTAGCACGTCCCTCAAAAAAGGATGTACGTCAGCTATAATATCATCTTAATCACTGGGAAACAGTGCCTGATGAGAAAGCAAATTTACCGAAACTCCCTAGGGCCCCTAAAAATGTGCTGCAGTGATAACTTACAGTTAAGTGGACGGTGGCCTTCTGAATTATTTTAGATGTAGAATTAAGTTGTTGTTCTTTTAATTCTCCTTGGAGTAAAAATTTTTTCAAGTCTAGATTTGAGGTTGACCTACCCATTTGAAGTTGCGAAATTAATAATGTTGATTGTTGGGTACTTAATAAACGTAACTTCTTTGTTGCCAGTAAAGATGGTGCTGTTGGATACAGCCCGCTGGAGACGGGGTTAACATGTAGCCTACTGCGTGTCATAAAGAAGCCAGGCATCAAACCAAGAAAATATCTTTGGAAACTTGGCTCTTATATTTGGTGAATCTGAAGAATGTGGGGTTTTTTTTTTTTTAAGATTTTCTTTTAATAAGTAAATTTATTTATTTATTTATTTATTTATTTATGGCTGCGTTGGGTCTTTGTTGCGGTACATGGGCTTCTCGTTGCGGTGGCTTTTCTTGTTGCAGAGCATGGGCTCTAGGCGTGTGGGCTTCAGTAGTTGTGGCTCGCAGGCTGTAGAGCACAGGGGTCAGTAGTTGTGGCGCACGGGCTTAGTTGCTCCGCAGCATGTGGAATCTTCCTGGACCAGGGCTCGACCCTGTGTCCCCTGCATTGGCAGGCGGATTCTTAACCACTGCACCACCAGGGAAGTCCTGAAGAATGTGTTTTGACATGGAAAATGTAGAAAGTTACAGTCTCCTAATTTTTTCAATTTACCCCCATCCACTTAAAAATACCACTTTATTATATTATTACTATATTTTCCCACTCACCTACTTTTCAAAGATATGCTTTTTTAATCCAAATGTTATAGTGTAGTGCTAACATGACTCCTGGTTTAAAAATTAGAAGCTAGATTTCCCTCGTTGGCATGGTCTTTTAATGAGGACACTACGGAGCAAAACAAGAAGTCCTTCCTACAGTATTTATGCGTAAGAGTGAAGTAGTATAATGGTTTAATATTTGCATTTTCTATTAAAAAATGTGAAGCCAAGACTCATTAAGGTAAACTTCAGCAGTTGTAAATGACTGTTCTCATTTTTAAAGGGTGTTTTAAAAGAGCCAGTCTTATACAGAGAAATTTTTTAAATACTGTTTTACAAATTTTTACCAGCCAGTCTTTGCTCAATAAGGCACGTATGTGTGAGCAGTAAGCCAGCGGCAGACTGAAATACCTGTGAAAAGTTTTGAAAAGCAGACTTAAGATTTCCGTTTAGCTATTAAAGAAATCTTTCTCTGATCTCTTTCTTTTTGCTTATGGAATAGAAACAATTTTTTAAGTAATTCTTTTTACAGTCACTCACCCAGTTTTCAATATAATTAATCCTATAATAAATAATAAAAATGATTTCAGTATCATGATAACAGGCTCAAAATTATCGTGATGCTTCAAAACATGTCTATAAATGCTAGTTCTGCCTGGTTCTGATGTGTGGCATCTTACCGTGCTACTTTGCTTGTTTGAATGAAAACTGACATTTCTGATGTCATGAAGGGGTTGTCCAAACTAGCAGTTAAAGAATAAAAATAAAGCCCATACCTGCTGTTTAAGTGCTGGATGAACTATGATATTCTGTTGAATATGAGACATCATCAATTTTAAGTCCTTTATTTTGGGTACCACTAAGAAAAAATGTTGCCAAGTAGACTATGACTCCGTAAGTTGTAAGATACATTTGGGTTTCAGAAACGTCAACCATGTAAAAATGTGAATCTTAACATAGAGGAAGTGGGGTTCAGTCTGTGCACTGTAATAGCTGGCAAAGCTGTGCAGTGTTGAGGAGACTTGTTTTTATGTGTTAGAGAGCTTTGTGGCATCTTAATTCTAGGCCTTAAATATGTTATAGATGGAGTGTGCACTTAACGTATCAGAGTGGGAAGACATTGATTTCAGATGCTTTTATATGCAAATAAGATTACTATCATTGATGATAGTAATAGAGTTCTTTTAATACTCTGATCTAGGTAGTTTAGAAAATTTGGTGAAGACATGTAACTACTTTACAAGGATATTTTATTGTAATAAAAGTGAAACCTTTTTACTACCCCCAAATCATTGAAATTCTGTAAGCATTGTCCATCTCCATACATTCTGGTTTAAAACAAATTAAAAAAAAATTTTTAAACTTTGTCTGATGTTGGAAGGCAGCAATAAAAGTAGAGAATTTAAAAACTGCTTAGCCAATAAATTTAGTGATCTCTGACAATTGATGGAATGCTTAAAGATTAAATAAGTAAAGACGGGGCAAAAGATGATATCCCAGGATGTCATCAAGCTTGTCATCAGCCCTAAAATAATTTGCAGTTGACTGAACATTTTCCTACCTTGTGAATTATCAGTAAATATTCTGTGTTTTGGAGCCTGCATCACTTGATATTCAATACAGTGCCTATTACCTATTGGAGAAACTGACCCAAAGACAAATGTAACAACCTGAAGGTTTCCGAAATCATTCACACCCAACTTCAGTGTAAGAATGGAGCCTCTGCATTTGCCTGCAAGGTATATTTAAACTGTTTAGATTCTGTTTTGTGGATGTTAATATTCATTCTCTCCACAGAAAAATAAGCAAGCTGTAACATGAAGGTATGAAAAAGTCTGTTTATTTTATGAGTGTTCTTTTATGTGATGCTGGCAAAATGTTTTTAATATAAACATGGAAACTTGGGTAGAATTTCTGTTCTTGTAAGAGATGTATTTCCCTAGCTGCCATTCATTTGAAATAGACATCATAGGGGAGACTTGACTTGTTCATGCTTCTGTGCAGTGTTCACTAATAATAAAATGAAATTTGTCTGTAAATAGGAAGGACAGTGTTGACAGTAGGGAAAGAATTAAGTTACCTGCTTTACTAACCCCTAGCAAAATAAGAAAACAAGGATAAAAATCTGAGCACTTCTAATGCTGAAGAGACTGTCTTAGCCTGGTTTCTTTCTGGAAGCAGATCCTGAAACATGGGATTGCATTCAGATGATTTATTTGAGAAATTGTCTTGGGGAACAGGAGTGGGGGACTGGGGAGAGTGAACTAGGGGAGGGGGAAAAGAATAGAAGGATGTGTTATTGTGTGAGCTACCACGTTAAGGACTGGATTTCAGTCCTTTTGAGAGACCTTCTGGTGTGTGTCTCAGAGTTGGCCACCCGAGGGACCAAAGGAACAAGTACTTGTCCGCTGGCTTCCTCTCCACTGGCCATTGGTTGTCTCACTGGGTGTTAACGCCTCTGCGCTTTCAACTTGTATCTGTACGTTTGCAGAGCAGACTCCTATGGGCACTGCAGGCTGCTGCCTCTGAAAGGCAGGAAGCAAGAGAGGCAGACCTTGCCAATCTGTCCTTGAGAGAACTGTACGCCATAGTTGTAGCATGAGTTGGAAGT
This sequence comes from Balaenoptera musculus, assembly GCF_009873245.2. Classification (NCBI taxonomy): domain Eukaryota; kingdom Metazoa; phylum Chordata; class Mammalia; order Artiodactyla; family Balaenopteridae; genus Balaenoptera; species Balaenoptera musculus. The sequence goes on from NC_045800.1 coordinate 9,898,101, forward strand.
GAGGCCAAGGGGATATAAGAGGCAATCCCAAGAGGTTTCTAATATAGGAAAGGTATAGAATGAGGTGGCATGTCCCTGATGTCAGTTGACCATGTCAGTTGCATTAGGGCAGATAGAGTAAGGACCGCAAACGTGAGAAAGTAGTGGACTCTTTTTAAAAAAAAAAAAAAAAAAAGAAAAAAGCTAGCTTAATTTTGAATAGTCAGAGGAGCCAACGCAAGAATTAGAAACCTAAATTTGAAGTCATAAATTCATTCATTCAACAAGTATTAAGCCAGGCATTGTGCTTTATGATGGGGTGTAAATTACTCATCCTGGCCCTCAGGGAATTTAGCAAAGGACACTCTGACAATTTCAGTAAAATGTGATAAGTAGCATATTGGGGGTAATAGAAGATGCAATTAATTCACATAGGAGGGTCCTCAACCCAGATTTGGATAGGGCATGGGAGGGCAGGGAACACTTTTTGGATGAAGTGATCTAAGTTAGAATTTAAAGGGACAGAATTCAAGAGCTCTAGGCAGAGAAGACTTATTCAGAAGGTCTGGGGAGCAGAGAGCACTGCTAGAGTTTAGAGTGGGCCTGGTCTTGGAGCGGGGAGATGTAGCTGGCCAATGCAAGACTTTGTAAATCATTGTGCGGAGTTCAGCTTTTTCTTCTGAAAGCACTGGAAGGCCATGAAAGGGTTTTAAGTGCTGAGTGACATCAGCAGATTGTCATTTCTACTCCACATGTGGAGAGCGAATGGGACTTAGTTAAGACTGGAGGTAGGAAGACCAATTAGGAGGTTTTGCATACAGTTCTCTAAGCAGAGGATGATGGTGGCCTGGACTAGGTTGGGCACGATTGGGAGCAGAGAGGGAGTGAAAGGCTAGTAAAGCTCTTCCGGAGGTGGGATCCACAGGACTGGCTGGCTACTTGTGTCTGGCAATGGGGGGAGACAGAGTTGTCAGGAGAGTTTTATGGGTTCTGACAGGAACTGAGTTAATGCTGACTTCATTCCTGAAATGAGGAACGTGGAAGAGGAGCAGATTTTTTTGGAGAAGGAAAAGAATAGTGAGTTCTGCTTTGGACCTGTTGAATTAAAGGTGTTAGAAGACATCCAGTTAGAGGTGTTGGGAGGCGCCACTGTCCCTCTTCCTCACTGTTGCTCTCAGAAGATTAAAAATTTTTTTTAATAAATTTATTTATTATTTTTAATATTTATTTATTTTTGGCTGCATTGGGTCTTCGTTGCTGAGCGTGGGCTTTCTCTAGTTGCAGTGCGCGGGCTTCTCCTTGCGGTGGCTTCTCTTGTTGCGGAGCACAGGCTCTAGGCGCGCGGGCTTCAGTAGTTGTGGTGCGCGGGCTCAGTAGTTGCGGCTCACGGGATTTAGAGCGCAGGCTCAGTAGTTGTGGCGCATGGGCTTATTTGCTCCACGGCATGTGGGATCTTCCCGGACCAGGGCTCGGACCCGTGTCCCCTGCACTGACAAGTGGATTCTTAACCACTGCACCACCATGGAAGTCCCCAGAAGATTAAAATTTCAGTTTTAGTTTTAGGTGAAGCCAAGTAGTTTCAGATAGTGAACTCTTCACTCTAGGCCACTGCTAGAAATGCACTTTACATTGTGACATAATACACATTTCCTGGAATACCTGTGCACACGTGCGTGCTCCCACACACACACACAGCTGAAGCAAAAATATGCTGAACAGTACTCAACGTTACTCATATGATGCACTCTAGTGTTTTTGAATTTGTTGTGGTTTTTTTTTTTTTTTTTTTTTTAAGAAATGCTGTTCACAGTCTATTACATTGATTCCCTAACCGTTATAAATACCACCCACAATTTGAAAAACACTAGTCTGGGAGAACTAAGAGATGAGGGGGCCTGGATCGTCACTCCAGCTCTTCTACTTCTTCTATTTTTGGTAGAAGTAGTAGTGGTAGCAGTGACTGGTGTGGTTAATATTTCCTGGTCCAAGCACTGTGCTAAATGCTTATCATGTATCATCTTCCTTCATCCTCACGATGCCTCTCTTGCTCTTTCCCCTAAATCAGTATTCATGAGGCAAACAGCTGGTTAGAGTTAGACAGGGGTCAGGATGGGGAGCACATATTAGAATATTCCTGTCACTGGAAAGACCTGTATAAATGACTAACTAGACATCTCACAGTTGTAGTTAACGGGAGGCCTCTGCTTAGTGGTGGATATTGTCTGTACATACTGGGTACATCCAGCCCATTGCCCTGAACGCTGAGGTTGGACCAGGGAATGTGCCAACACAAGCGAATTACTGTCCTGAGAGGCTCTATTTGAGTGACCGGTTACAACCCTGCACAGCTTCAGTGGAGGGCTTCCAGATCAGATATTTGGAGTCTGTATGATGAAGTTCAAGTGTTAGAAGTAATGGGCTCACTCATTAAAAGACTGAGGAAAGTTTCGGCCCTAGGCAAGGACTATAAAGGCAAGGGGAAAAAAAAATAGTACAAGTTTAAAGCCATTTTTATTTAATAGTAGCTGTGCCTCTCTGGGCTTTCCTTGTCTGTTGCTAACAGGCCTCTTCTCTGTTTCTGAATTCTAGTGATATCAATAACTAAGATATCAATTTTTCTCATGGTTTTCATTTTGTGTTTTATTCTTAGATATATACACATACGTGAGCTTTGGGTAAGAAATGTCACTTGTTTATTGATGGGTGACAGGTTGGTTTTTTTCCCCCCTCTCCTCTGTTACAGTAGATTTAGACTTAGGACTGTAGCACAGATTTTTACATTCTTATAAAGGAGTCTCCTATCAATCTTGGTCAAGATTTTAGTATTTTTATATTTTACTGGGGTCTAATTTTGTAATTTTATTGATCAAGTATTCCAAAGATTATGTCCCTAACTAGCTGTTTAACTGAAAACTGTGCAGAACTAAACAAAATTCTATTCTGTGGTATCACAGAATAATATCATTGTTTATCACATACATTTTAGCAAACTACACAGTCATATGCCTTATTTTTAAAATAACTCTTCACTTTTCTTTTATTTGTAATGTAACAATCTTTGTTTACCAAATGTCTGGATTCTCCAGATGTGTCTGCCTTTTGAGAAAGATGTGACCTTATAGGCTTGTCTCCTTGGACAAACTCTGGACTGAAATACTATGCATGATGATTTTATTACACAGTCAAAGATGCTTTTTAAAAAATATTTTACTCTAAATAAACATTTGAATATGCTAGGGAAAATTTAAATAAAGACAGTTTGTGTTTTCTTCTCTCAGTTCCTATTAGCTCACTCAGTGTCAAGCTGCATAGTTAATGTCTTCGCAGACCGCAGCAGAGTCATTTAATGCAGTAGTCTGAGCCTTAATGTCTAGAACTCTGAGTTCTAATTTCACAGTTAGATCTAAGTTAAGTTCCCTTCTTAAGAAGAAAATCTCTTTCTTCCGAAGAGTAGGTTGTGAAGTGTGACAATGCTTATGAAAGAATGTAATGAAAGTGCTTCAAAGAGCTGTGAAATAACACTTGTGCTATTTAAACTTTCTCATCAGCATTTTTCTCACCTGCCATCTGTACTAGCCTTATCAATCCAAAGCAAATTATTGCTCTTATGGGAGCTTTGATCTTCATTTTAAAGTAATGCCAGGTAATTCCTCCACGCTCTGAATAAAACCAAAGAAAATTTTTCCAGGTTAATAAGTTAGAGGGTAGGGGGAGGGAAAGAAAGGATTAGATACTGTGATATACTGACTAAATGTAAATAAGTTATGTTTGAGCTAGTTTACTAAATTTGCAATATCCTTGTCCTTTAAAATAATGAATAATGTTTTCAGAAAAAGTCTAATGATTATAAATTGAACTATATTTTTGATGTCTCTTTTAAAAAACACCCTATTGTTACATCCATTTTGTGAATCCTTTGATAAAACAAAGGCTCTTTGCAATGCAGTTAGTCACCATGTTATATTGTCATTTTAAAAATTAGGATTTTTGAAAATGTTTCCTTAAAGCACTTAAACTGCATTCAAGAAGGCAAGTAAAAGCAGAAGGGACCATTTAGTTTATTTGTACTTTTTGAATTTGCCACTGGTGCTAGAGTTTGTTTTGAGAGATAGTCCTGTCTTTAAACTACAAACTGCAGCCATTTCTTCTATAACTATTTAAATCTGAAACTGATTTAAGACTTATGAAGAAGTACTTGGATTATAGGAAGAGTTCTTAAAGATTTATTTTAAACTTTAAGAAACTAGAATTTACTTTAGAAAGTCTCAACTTTTAGGGACTTTGACTGTGTAGCTGAGCAACATGAAGACAAGATTTCATGTCTTGTCAGAATCTGTGTGTTTGTCAGAATCTGTCAGAGCTATGGGGGGGACACAGGAAAGAGACCCAGGAATGGCCTGGAGCAAAACGGAGTTTCTTCTCATGCTCCTGCTGTCCAGAGGTTTTCTATATTGATGGTAAAATTTTGCCGTAACTGACTTTGGCTGCTGGTTAGCTTGCTTATTTAATGACAAGAAAGGAGTTTTAATGTTCTTATTATAGTACCCCCTCCACCTTTTCATTGTTGAAACACTTTGCTTCAAAGTAGGCATTTTCAGTGCAATGTAATGAAAACGAAAACCTAGAGCATTCAGTCATTTGGGGAGATTTGAGTCAGCAGGTAACAAATGGATTCCATCCTAAGCAGATGGGAACTAGTGAAAGCACAGCAGAAACTCTGGAGGTGCATGGAACCGGACTGGTAGCCCCAGAAACGGTTGGGAGGGTCTAATAAAGGTTAAAGCAGAAACACCAAAACCGCGGTAGCTAGAGGAGGTTAAAAGAAGACATGTTTCCTCTGAGCAAGAGGATAATATACCAGCAGAGACGTGGCAAAGCTTATTCAGTGTCGTACTTTTTGTTTATCACCTTGGAGAGGGGGAGTTTGCTTTGTGGAAGTACGTTGCATGTTCCCATCTAGTATCCAGAGGTAATAGAATTAAAACACTCGGGTGATTATGGGCATTGAACTGGGGACCAGTAACCAACGGAGCTTTTGAGCAGCAGCAAAGCAGTTTGTAGCTCATGGCGGTCTGAAAAGTATCTGTAAATTCTGGTCAAGCAGTTGACTTTGGCTGTGATTCACTCTTGGGTTTGGGCCCAAACTCCTCTCTTCATACAAATCATCGGTTAAGCTTTGCCAGTTACTGAAAGATCTGGAGCATGGGTGTCCTCTACACATTGTCTTTGTTTCTGGAATTCTCAGCCTCTCTGGAGAAGCAGACATAGACTAGTCCAGGACGTGAGGCGTGCGGCATGAGACAGAGCCTTTCATTCCAAGTAAGCCAGGGGCAATTTTGACAGGTTGTTTGCCTTAGCATCAGTTCCTTACGTTTTACTGTGGTTAATTAACAGGAGCTTTATGAAGATTTCAGGTGCCATTCTTGTTCTAAAAATGGATCAACACGGCACAATTTAAAGCTATTGTGACTGATTAACTTTAACATTTATTACACATTCAAACACGAAGGAGAATAATCCAAGAATGATTTAATTTGAGAATTCAGACATTGAGTAATAAACATGTGGTACTAATTAACATGAGAATTGATAAAAGTCGGGTAGCTGCTCTGAAGATAGGTCTCTCTGCTCGTCTCTGAAGGGTGTGAGATTAGGATCAGCACCATGAACCACAGATGTTTACTTGTAGTCTACCCGGCACTGCGCCTCATATGTCTGTGTATCCCCAAAGTTCAGGGCATGTGGTGTCTGGGTGCTGATTCAGTTTCCCACCCTTGAGGAGTTTACTGTCAGGCTGGGAAGGCCGTCCACATATAAACTGATAACGAGGAACTAGAATATTGTTCCTATAAATAAAAGGGTTTTTTTTTTCTGCATTAAAAAGCACCATTTTTGATGGATGTGTTAAGTGGCTTGATTGTGGTGATCCTTACACGATGTACACATATGTCGAAACCTCATGTTGTACACCTTAAGTACAGTTGACCCTTGAACAACGTGTGTTTGAACTGGGTGTGTCTACTTACACGCGGATTTTTTTTCAGTAGTAAATACTTCAGTACTGCACTGCCCAGGGTTAGTTGCATCCGAGGGTATGGAAACGCGGATACAGAGGAACCACGTATATGGGGGGATGCCTATAAATTACACTTGGGTTTTTATGTAGAGGGTCGGTACCCCTAACCCCCACTTTGTTCAAGGGCAACTGTATATGCAATTTTAATTTTTATTTGTCAAATGTACCCTAATGAAGCTGGGGAGAGAAGCACCATTTTTAAGTGGTCATAATTAAGGAGAAGAAGCTAAGGTGACATTAAGATGGCTTACAGGAACAAATTGCTGAAATTTTTAACTGCGTTTTCCCAAGCAAAGTTGACAGAAGAATAAAATGAATGCTGCATGCCCTTTCCTTCTTGCTAATTGTTTTCACATATTGAGCTTATTGCTCATTGCATTTTGGTCTCTAAATTGTGAGAACAGTTAGAAATGAATGAAAATGTAAAATCTTCGCATTTTTTACAAAGGACATGTGGGTTATGTTTTCTCTAATTTGTTTGCATAAAAGATTTTGGAAACTTTTACTATCGCCATTAACTCTGTTCATTGGCCTTTGCACTCCTACTGTTGTTTGGCATTAAAAAAAAAACCCTGAAGCATGTTGCATGTCTTGAGTAAGAAAAGCTTTAGAATCCTAGATAAGCTGGATTATGGCTGGTGAATCTGGGGCTGGAAGAGGAGCTCCCTGTAACCTTGCTTCCTAGGTAAGCACACCTGTGTTTGTATTAAACATGGTTCATAACTTAACCCATCAGGTCATCATAATTTTGGCGTTCAGAGAATCACTATTTACAGTGGGGAGAAGAGATGGCTGTGTGTGACTTGGCTTTACTTAACCTTTTGTGAAGGTTTTTGAGGGATCTAATTTGATGTTTTGTCTGTTGGCTTTTTTTTCTGACAGCCTTGGTATCATTTGCTCATGTTAAATATTCCTTTATTTAAAATTTTTTTGGTAAGCTTAACCTAGGTAAGTGCCATTCTTGAGATATCTAGGTTTGCCTTAGAGGTTTGGGTGTTTTTATGCGTAAGAAATTTTAAACATTTATTCATTTGTTCATTCATTGAAAAGATACTCTGAAATGAATGTGTGAAGTCTCATTTTGAGATTGCTCTTAATTGCAGTGGATAAATGAAAGGTCCTGATAAGATTTTTTTTTTTCAGTTAAGGAAGTATCTTATAAATCCCCCACTCATCTTGAATAATAAATTATTAAAAAATCAAGCACAGTGAGTTATTGTTATTAAGTCAGATCAGACTTATTATTAAAATTTGGCTTTATTGATCAAAGTATTTGTTTTATAGCATTGTTTGAATTTTAAACCACAAAGAAGTAATTGGTCTTTAGGTTCAAAAGCAGACAGTCTTAAACAACATGATAACGTAATGAAACCTGAAATATTTTAAATTTGTACATAAGGTGCTACAGTTTTGCTTTGGCTTATGAAAATCAGTGAAATCTTGAAATACTACCTTTGACCACTAATCTCAGAGGTTATTAGGGACTTTTCTGCTAAAATAACTAAACTATGAAGACTTGGCACAATGAGAACATCCTGGGTGTTTTACTCTGTTGCCTTTGTGAGTGCTCGCACCCACTCGTGTGCGCTCTCCCTCTCTCTCTCTGGGGGCCGGGGGGTGGTGGTGGTGTTTCTTTCTTAATGTATCAAACAGTCCATTCCTTCTTATTGCCGCCGTAGTGTTCCATGGTGTGGATAATAGATGTATACCACGGTTTGTTTAACCATTCACCTATTGAAGGACATCAGGGTTGTCTCCAATTTAGGACTGTTACCAAAAAAAACTACTATAAACATTTGTTATACAGGTTTTTGTCTAGACTTCAGTTTTTGTTTCTCTGGGATAAACGCCTAGGAGTGTAATTGCTGAGTTGTATGGTAAGTTGTATGTTTTTAAGAAGCTGCCAAACTGTTTTCCATTTAGTTACTACCAAACTAAATGCCAGACATTTCCAAAGTGGCTGTACCATTTTATTTTACCACTAACAGAGTCTGAAAGATACGGTTTCTTCACATTCTTGCCAGCATTTGGTTTTGTTACTGTTTTTAAATTTAGCTGTTCTAATAGATGGTTAACGGTATCCCACTGTGGTCTTATTTGGTGTTTCCCTTATGGCTAGTGATGTCGAACACCTTTTCATGTGCTTATTTACCATCCAAACATTCCCTTCGGTGAAGTGTATCCTCCTGTCTTTTGTGCATTTTCTAAATGGATTGTTCGCTTTTATGTTGTTGAGTTACAAGAGTTCTTTATATAGTCTAGATACAAGTCCTTACCAACTTGTCTTTTCATCCCTTTAACAGGGTCTTTCACAGAGCAAAAGTTTTAATTTTAGTGCGGTCCAGTTTATCACTTTTTTCTTTTATGTGTCATGCGTTTGGTATTATGTCTAAGAACTCTTCACTAAGCCCTAGGTCTCAAATATCTTCTAAAAGTTTTTATATTTTTACATGTAACATTTAAATCTGTGATCCATTTTGAGTTAATTTTTGTATAAGATGTGAAGTATAGGTCAAGATTTAATTTTTTGCCTATGGATATGCAAGTATTCCAGCACTATTGAAAAGGTTCTTCCTCCATTTAATTCATTTTTTTAGTCAAAAATTGGTTGGCCATACTTGTGTGGGGCTCTTTCTGGATTCTGTGTTCTGTTCTACACATCCATATGTCTACCCTTTGCCAACACTATACAGTCTTGATTGCTATAGCTATATAACAGGTCTTAGAAATTGGGTAGAATGAGTCTTCTGCAACTTTATTCTTTTTCAGAATGGTTTTAGCTCTTCTAGTTCCTTTGCCTTTCCATATAAATTTTAGAATAATCTTGTCTATATCTATAAAAATACTTGTAGGGATTTTGATAGGAATTTTGTTAAATCTATATATCAATTTGAGAAGAATTGGTATCTTCACTGTAAGTCTTATAATCCATGAAAATGGTTTATCTATCCGTTTATTTAGATCATCTCTGATTTCTTTCACGAGCATTTTATAGTTTTTAGCATGCAAGTCCTGTACATACCTACTAAAGAGTTAGACTTACACCTAAGTATTTTTTTTAAAGCAGTTATAAGTGGTGTGGTGTTTTTTATTTTAGTTTCCATGTGTTTATTGTTAGTATATTGAAATACAGTTGATCTTTTAAAATTAATTATTTATTTCAATTGTAAAATATACATAGGATAACATTTACCATTTTAGCCATTTTTAATTGTACAGTTTAATGGCACTTAATACATTCACATTGTTGCACAACCATCACCCCATTCATCTCCAGAACTTTTTCATTATCCTATATTGAAACTGTACCCCTTAAACAATAACTCCTCATTCTTCCCTCCCCCAACTCCTGGCAACCGTGATTCTAATTTTGGTCTCTATGAATTTGACTGCCCTTAAGTACCTCATATGAGTGCTCTCAAACACTATTTGTCCTTTTTGTGACTGGCTTATTTCACTTAGCATAATGCCTTCAAAGGTTATTCCCTGTTGTAGCATGTGTTAGAATTTCATTCCTTTTTAAGATTGAATAATATTCTACCATACGTATATACCATATTTTGTTTATCCTTTCATCTGTCAATAGATATTTGGGTTGCTTCCACCTTTTGGCTGTTGTGAATAATGCTGCTATGAACATGGGTGTACAAATATCTGTTTAAGTCCCTGATTTCAATCCTTTTGTGTATATACCTATTTCTGTCCTTTGGAGAAATGTCTATCAAGTCCTTTGCCTGTTTTTAAATCGAAAACTGGGTTTTTTGTTGTTGACTTTTAAGACTTCTCTATATATTCTGGATATTAATCCCTTATCAGATATGTGATTTGCATTACAGTATATTTTTGCATGTTGATCTTATATCCTGTGTCTTTGCTGAACTTACTTATAGCTCTTGTTTTATAGAGTCCTTGAGATTTTCTGCATAGACTGTTACGTCATATGCAAGTAAAAACAGTTTAATTTCTTCTTTTCCAATCTGTATGCCTTTTAGTTCCTTTTCTTGCCTTATTGCATTGGCTAGAACATCCAGAGCTATTTTGAATAAAAATTGTGAGAGCAGACATCCCTGCCTAATCTTAGAGGGGAAAGTATTCACTCTTAATCAAGTTGAGGAAGATTCCCTATATTCCTAGTGTCCTGAGAGTTTTTATCGTGCGTGGCTGTTGAATTTGTCAAGTGTATTTTCTGCATCAGTTGACGTCATCATGTAATTTTTCTTCTCTGTAGTAGATTATATTGACAGTTTTCGAATACTGAATCAGCCTGGCATTCCTGGAATAAACCCAACTGCTACATTCTGTTTGCCAGCATTTTGGAAAGGATTTTTGCATGCATATTCATAAGGGATACTAGTTTGTAGTTTTCTTTTTTGTATTGCCTTTGTCTGTTTGGGTTCACTCCTTTTTTACTTTCTGAAAGAGATTGATAAAATTGGTGTTAATTCTTCTTTAATTGTTTGGTAAAGTTCTCCAGTGAAACCGTCTGGGTCTGGATATTTCTTTTTCAGGGCTTAATCGCAAATTCAGTTTCTTCACTAATTATAGGGTTATTTACATTATCTATTCCGTGTTGGGTAAGTTGTGGCAGTTTTGTGTTTTTTGCGTTTATTATCTAAAAGTTTCCTTCCTTGCTGGGCTGTCCCTTTCCTGGTCCTTTGGTTAGATTGAGAAGGCTTTTCATGGTACTTTTATGTTTTTGGTCTGTATGTTGGTGTTTTAAGTTTCCAGCTTTTCCAGTATGCCATCTGGAATAAAAGGGCAATAAGAAAACACAGGGAGCTCACCACCGTGTCCTTCCTCGGGTCTCAGAGACCCTACTGGGCTGTCACCTTCTCTCACTTTTCAGTGTCTTCTTACGTTTGTTTTATATATGATGCCAAGGGTTTTCAGTTGTACTTAGTAGGACAATAGGGAAAAGTAGGTCTGTTTCATCTTCCTGCAAGTGGAAGCCCTCTTGTCTTTTATTTAATTTTTAAAAAGTCCAAAGAACGATTTTTTACTAGTTAGGAATTGTTTAAACTATCACGTTTGTTTTAGCTGTGCGTTTCTGACTGTGCCTTGAAAAATATTAAACATGTTACAGGTAGTTAATGTGTGGTAAATGGATGATTGAGAAAAATCTGTAAATTTATTGCCTGGTAAAAATTGAACCTGATAAAATCTGATCCAAGTTTTATAAAGGGCTTTTTTTTTAATCACTCTACTATTACTTCCTGTATTAACTTTCAGAGTGATTACAGCAACCAGTTTTAGGTTTAAAAATTCAGAAAAGAAAATCAAGTTTTAAAAGAGTAGATCTGTGACAATAAGCACAGTTCTGATAGATGAAACTGTAACCGAACGTGGGATCCGGCTGCTCGCCGCTCAGAAGCCAATGAGGAGGCCAGGTTTGTGGAAAGGAAAGTTTGCTTTACTTTGGATGCTGTCAGCAGGGGGTGGGGGAGGGCGGACTCCTGTCCAAAGGCTGACTCCCCCCTCCCCCGACAATCAGTGGGCAAGAGCTTTTATAGACAGAGGGAGGGGGCTGCATGCAGAAACAGCACAGCCAGCTCTGACAGTCATCTTGAAAATGGGTCATCGGTGGTCTGACCAGTGTCATCTCGATTGTTTTAGGTACGGTTAATCTTCAGTTCAAGGGTCGGTTTGTTTCCATTTCTTTGAGTCCAGTTCTCGGAACTGTGGCAGCTTCTGTCGTGGCTACAGTCTGGTCATCATGTCGTTCACTTCTTCCACCTGGCGGGGGTTTCAGTACCTATAAGACAGCTCGCAGGATGTGGCTCAGAATGTTATCTGTAGCCCTTGAGGAGGAACTAAAGGTCCTTGACTATGCTTAATGACTAAACTATAATATTTGGTCTCCTTTGACTGTTTTCCTTTGTTTCTGCATTTTCTCACTTGTCTGATTAAGCTTATTCTTTGGCTAAAATTTTTCCACAGACAAAAGGCAGGCTGAGGACATGGGGAGGCAAGGACCATAGGGCGCTCCTCCGTTTTAATACCACTGTGACAGTCCCTTACTCCTGAGGTTTTGATGTCCTTAAATGGACTTTTGAGGGACCATCAATTTCTCTCTCTCTTTTTCTCATCTATTGTTAATATATTAACTTTTTAGTCTCCACAGATTCACTTTATCATATAACAAATAAAATTAAATAGAAATCTGCTATCTTCTAATACAAAAATAGTGAATCAAAACATTATTGTACTAAGATGTAAGATGACACCTGAGGTTTGTTTTCTCTGTGCTTGTTTGCACTATTATTAAGGCACACCTGAGTGTCACTCTCTCCATTTTGAAGCTTTAATGGGAACAGAAATGAAAAAGGGCCTTATGAATGTGGCTGTATAGGATTTTTACTGCTACATCCTTGTGGGTTTTTTGTTTGTTTTTTAAAATAATCCTCTGTCCTGAGCACTATTTTTAAAGCCAAGTGGCAAGAAATTGTTAATGCACCCTTATATTCATACACTGATTTTTTTAAGGTGCCATCTATGTCTGTATGATGAGGGAATTCTGCATCATTATCTGTAGGCCCCACTTCCAGATACTGATGATCCCACAGTGTATCCTGAGTATCAGAATTTCTTAAAGCTTCCCAAGTGATTCTAATGTGCAACCAAGGTTGAGAACCACTGCACTAGAATTTAGCTTACTGTATTTAATATGTGTTTTCTTTGAGAGTCTGCAATTTCCCCTATTGTTAATATCTTACATTTTTCTTTTTTTACGAATAGACTTTTTTTTTAAAGCAGTTTTAGGTCTACAGAAAAATTGAGTCTAAAGTACAGAGTTTCTATATGCTTTCCAATCCCCCACTCCCAGTTTCCCCTATTATCATTAACATCTTGCATTAGTATGATACATTGTTATAAATGATAAGCCAACATTGATCCATTATTATTAACAAAAGTGCATAGTTTACATTAGGGTTCAGTCTTTGTGGTGTACATTTTACGGATTTTGAGGAATGTATAACAACATGTGTCTACCATTACGTTATTTTACAGAATTGTTTCATTGCCCTAAAAATCCCCTGTGCTCCTTCATTCATCTATCCCTCCCCTCCCAATCCCTTGGCAACCACTGATCTCTTTACTGTCTCCATGGTTTTGCCTTTTCCAGGTTGTCATATAGTAATGGAATCATACAGAGTCTGTAGCCTTTTCAGATTGGCTTCTTTCACTTAGTAATATGCATTTAAGTTTCCTCCATGTCTTTTCTTTTCTTGATAATTCATTCCTTTCATCACTGAATGATAGTCCATTGTATGGACGTACCACAATTTGTTTATCCATTCACCTACTGAAGGAAATCTTGGCACACATTTGCTTCCACATTTTGCAATTAATGAATAAAGCTGCTATAAACATTTATTTGCAGGTTTTTGTGTAGACATAAGTTTTCAGCTCCTTTGGTCAAATACCAGGAAGCACAATGGCTGGATTATATGGTATAAGTATGTTTACCCATTCCTTTTTAATGGTTGCATACTATGATGTGTATTATTGATAATAAACCCCCCCCCATTGATGGACATTTAAGTTTTAAATTTTTTAATTTAAATTACAAATAACGCTACAACAGAGTTTATACATCTTTTTGCACACATACTGATATTTATGTAGAATGGACTCCTAGAAGTAGGATTGCTCTGACCAAGATAATGTGAATTTGCCCTTAGCCACACGTAGTATTATCAAGTCTCCTGAGGAAAAATTTTGGCTGAACCTGAGGATTTGGAGGTCAGACTTAAAAATGGTAATTGAATCCACGGACGTGGATGAAATTTCCGAGGGAGAAAATGTAGAGCAAGAAGAAAGACCAACCTAGAACAGAACGCTAACTCCCAACATTTAACAGTCAAGTAAAGAATTGCCCTGGTGGTAAGAGAATAACCAGGATAAATGGTATCAGGAAAGTGGAAGGCAGAGTGTATTTCAAAGAGGAGGAAGTGGTCCTCTGAGTTTATACTTTGCTGAGGGTGGTAAAGACTGCAATGTTTTTTTCGTGTTCAATGTCAGGGAGACCCTTTGACCTTAGTGAATAGAATGAAGGTGATTGGACCAAGATACACATTGAAATAGCCTGTGGAGTGAGTGGGGAGGTGAGGAAATGGCCATTAATATAAATGCTCTTTAAAGGAGAGAAAGAGTAAGGTAACTGGAAGAAAAGGTAAGGGTCACAGAGAGTTTTATTTGTGCCAGATAGCAGAGTCTTCAGCTTTTGTGAAAGTTAGTGGAAAGGAACTAGTAGAGAGAAAAATTCCAGAAAGTTGCAAAAAGCAAAACTTGAATTCGCCACTTGCCGGCAGCTATTTATATAGCATTTACACTGTATTAGGTATTATAAGTAATCTAGAGGTGATTCGAAGTATACAGGAGGATTGCATAGGTTGTGTGCAAATACTACAACATTTTGTATAAGGAATATGAGCATCCTCGGATTTTGGTATCTGCTGGGGGTCCTGGAACCAATCCCACATGGATACTGAGGGATGACTCAGTATGCAGATTGAGCTGAGACCAAGAATGAGGAAGAGGACAGGTTTCTGGATTGAGACCTTTGGCAAAGAAAAGTGAATTTGTGTTTGCCCCTATGGTAAATACTGTAATTTCAAATTTTATTTTATGAGGATTTGAAAATTCCCCCAGGAAATTTTCAAAAGTCTTTGCTGCTTGAAGGTACTTTTAGAAGTCTCTAGCTTAATTCCCTTGGAAGGAATCAAAATCAACCCAATGCCAGATTCACTCTTTGGAAATTAGTATTATAGCTAACTTTTGTTGTATTTGGGAATTTGACTTTGTGACCAGCAACGTCATTACCATTATGGTAATAGCTTTCATGAGCTGTCAAATATGGTGGAATTTAAAGGTATTGATTTAGAAAAAACTAGTATGTCAAACCAAGTGAACATCATTGATCCTAAAATGAACTGATTCAATGTATTTGATAACTAAAAAAAATTATTAGCTATTCATGTATTGACTTACAGTATTACCTTTTGCTTTTCCCTCTTTTCAGAACTCTACTTAAGATTTTTATTCTTATCTTGATAGCTAGATTTACAGATACTCTGAAGCTGGTAAGGATCTCTAACTTGCCAGAAGAAGAGAAACAATATGAAAATACCTCAGTAGGGTGGAGTGATGAGAATATGTCAGAACAAAATTTAACAATTGAAAAAAGTACAAATGTAATGCTTGGGTTCCAAACACACACACACAAATAGGAGGGATTATGATGGGACGCTGAAGAACATAGTTTAACATTTGTTAATTTTTTTATTTGAAATAATTTCAAATTTACAGAAAAATTGTAATACTAATACAAAGAACTTCTTCATATTCTTCACCCAGATTCCCCAGTTGTTAATGTATTTCCACATTTGCCTTATCATTTCGTCCCTTTTGTTCTGTATTTTTTTCTCAACCATTTGAGAGTAAGTTGTAGATATATTGAGCCATTATCCTTAAATATTTCAGTGTGTATTGCCTGAAAACTGGAACACTTTTGTACATAATCAGAGTACAGCCATCAAAGCCAGGAAGGTAGCACTGATATATTACTACCATCTAATCCACGGACCCTATTCAGATGCCACAGATTTTTTCCAGTGATGTCCTTTATAACACAAAACCACACACACATACTTACAAACCTACTTTCCTTTTACCTTCTTTTCTTTCTGGTCCAGAGTTCAGGTTGGGATCATGTGTTGCATTTATTGTCATGTCTCTTTAGCCCCCTTTTCCCTGGAACAGTTCCTTAGTGCACTCTAGTTTTTTCATTACCTTGACATTTTTGAAGAATACAGTCCAGTTACTTTGTTGACTATCCCTTAATTTGTGTTCATCAGATGTTTCTTCATAACTAGATTCAGGTTATGTAGTTTTGGCAGGAATACCCTGGAAGTGATGCTGAGTTCTTACTGCGACATGTGAGGAGGGGCACACGCTGTCGATGCATCTGACTGCTGGGGACTTGAAGTTGTATCACTTCGTAAAGTGAGATATGCAGGTGTCACTGCTGTAAAGTTAATAAGTATTTTGTATATGTTAGTAAGTAAATATTTTGTAGGGAGATACTTTGGGACAATGTAAATACCTTTATCAAACATATCTATTAATTTTTACTTTCATTGATGATTCTTATTTGGATCATTTATTACTGAGATAGCTGGCAAATGATTTTTCTCATTCAATCATTACTTCTCCTTTTCTTAGTTGGTATTCTACTACAAGAAAGAGCCATCCCTTCTCCCCGTTTGCTTGTTTATGTCAGTGTGGACTCATGAAATCCTAACATTTTGGTCAATGTATTATATAATCGATTACTCTCATTATTTATTTTGAATGCTCAAATTGTCTCAGACTTGGCCAGCAGGGACCTTTTCAAGGTGACTCCTGTATTCTTTTGACAGATCTCCAACATTTTTTGCGCATTTACTTTCTGGCACAAGATATTCCAGGCTCATCTTATACTTTCCCTGACCCAGCTCTGCATTCAGGCACTTCTCCAGGGAGCTCTAGTTCCTTTTTGTGGAGAGTAATATTTAGCAAACAAGATCTGGGCAATAAGTATGCTCATTGCTCCTGGGGTTTCATTGCTTCCAAGCCCTCTCAACAGACAGATCTAGGAAATACACTCACGCACTTATACCTACTTGTGTATTTGTATGTCGATACAGTGTATAAACACCATGAGTTTTCACCTGTTCCTCCAATTCTGATCCAACACAGCAGAACTTATTCTAGTCTTCTCCCTTTCTAGCCCTTCTCTGACGGAGAAATCCAGCTCCCATTTTTCTCAGTATATTTATTTATATGATCAGTTCCTTTGTATGTAAATAATCTCTTGACCACACAAGCCAGGAAGGGCTTAGGCGGCTCTGGACTCGCAGACTGCCTCTTTGGCCCCAGCCCCTACACACACCAGCAGCTGCACAAACCAGCTTCCTTTGTCTTTGAGAAACTCAGTAATGGTATGTTTTGTGTGTTTCAATTTACATTTATTATATTGTTACAAGTTTTTAAGTGTAGCCTTTATTACGGTAAACACTGGTGGTGAAAAAGGAAGTATTTAAGAGTGTATTTAAGGCTCAAAACACATAGAGTAGAAACTTGAAAGAATACAACCCTTATTCATCATCAGGAGGGGTTTCCTGTTAGCATTTTACTTAGGTAACCAGTAACCAGTATCTAAGTAGAGTCCTCACGGCAGTGAGCTGAGGCAAGAGGTAAAGTTGGTGTGATTTTTGTACGCTGTAGACTATGAGTCTGGCATTATCCTGTTTTCCTCTGGTGACCTTTTTACAGGGCTTTGATGCCATAACATCAGAACTAATCTGGAGTTCTTTCTGGTAAGAATCATCTTGATGAATTAGTTTTATATTATGACTTCTGGGAGTCAAGAGGTTTTTTTAATTACCATCATATCACAAGTTTGACAACATTATGTAGTTTTTTCCCTTTAAAAAGATATTTCCACCAGGACAGTTAGGCAATAAAATGAAATAAAAGGCATCCAGATTGGAAAGGAAGACATAAAACCATCTTTATTTGCAGATGACATGATCTTGTATATAGAGAATCCTAAAGACTGTACTAAAAAACTATCAGAACTAATAAATGAATTCAGCAAGGTTACTGGATAAAAGATCAACACACAAAGCTCAGTTTTATTTCTGTATACTTGCAATAAACCATCTAAAAATGAAATTAAACAATTTTATTTATAATAACATCAAAAAGAATAGAATTGTTAGGAACAAATTTAACAGAGCAGTGAAAAAATTACATTCTGTAAAATACAAAATATTGTTGAAAGAAATTACAGAAGACCTAAATAAATGGGGGGGAAAATTCCATGTTAATGGATCAGAAGACTTAATATTGTGAAGTCTTCAAATTGACCTACAGATTAAATGCAATCCCTATTAAAATAACAGCTGGCTTCTTTGTAGAAATTGATTGTTGATCCTAAAAGTCCCATGAAAATTAAAGGAACCCAGAATAGCCAAAACAATCCTGAAAAAGAAGAATAGAGTTAAAGACTATGTGATTCTGGCATATAGATAGAGATATGTATTAGTGGACTAGAATTGGGAGTCCAGTTAGAAACTCATATTTATGGTCAATTGATTTTCAAAAATAATACCGAGGGGCTTCCCTGGTGGCGCAGTGGTTAAGAATCCGCCTGCCAATGCAGGGGACACGGGTTCGAGCCCTGGTCTGGGAAGATCCCACGTGCCACGGAGCAGCTAAGCCCGTGAGCCACAACTACTGAGCCTGCACTCTAGAGCCCGCGAGCCACAACTACTGAGCCCACGTGCCACAACTACTGAAGCCTGTGCGCCTAGAGCCCGTGTGCTCCACAACAAGAGAAGCCACCGCAATGAGAAGCCCGCGTACCGCAACGAAGAGCAGCCCCCGCTCGCCGCATCTAGAGAAAGCCTGCGTGCAGCAACAAAGATCCAATGCAGCCATAAATTAATTAATTAATTAATTAAAAAAAAAAGAATTAGGTGAAGAATACAAACAGGAGATTCCAAAAAAGAAAAAAGAAAAAAAAAATGATACCGAGACAGTTGAGTGGACGAAAGAATAATCTTTTCAACAAATGGTCCTGGGTCAACTGGATATCCACATGCAAAAGAATGAAATTGATTCCCTATTTCACATTATATACAAAACTTAACTCAAAATAGATTGGATCCAAATACAAGTGCTAAAACCATAAAACTCTTAGGGAATAAAAAACAGGAGTAAATCTTCATGACCATGGATTTGGCAATGGTTCTTAAATATGACACCAAAAGCACAAGCAACAAAAGAAAAAAATAATAAATTTGACTTCATCAAAATTAAAAACTTATATACTTCCAAAGACATCAGCAAAGTAAAAAGGCAGGTCATAGAATGGGAGGGTGTATTTGCAAATCATATATCTGATAAGGATCTAATACCCAGAATATATAAACAACTCTTATAGCTCAATAAAAAGCCCAGTTTAAAAATGGACAAATGATTTGAATAGAAAGAGGATATATGAATGACCAATAAGAACACGAAAAGAAACTTATCATCATTAGCTTTGACCCAGTGCAAATCAAAATCACAATAAGATGCCACGTCATACCCGCTAGGATGGCTACAATAGGAAAAGCAGATAAAAACAGGTGTTGATGAGGATGTGAAGAAATTGGAACTTTCATACACTGCTGGTAGGAATGTAAAATGGTTCAGCCACTTTGGAAAACATCTGGCGGTTCTTCAGTAGGTTCAACACAGCATTATCATAGGACCCAGCAATTTCACTTCTAGGTATATATCCAAGAGAAATGAAAACACACAGAAACTTGTACACAAATGTCCATAACAGCATTATTTATAGTAGTTTAAAAGTAAATAACCCATATGTCCATCAACTGCTGAATGGATAAATAAAAATTGATACAGTAGTTCCCCCTTAACCCTCAGGGGATATGTTCTAAGACCTCCAGTGGATGCCTGAAACCATGGACATACTGAACCCTATATACTATGTTTTTTCCTATATACATACCTATGATAAAGTTTAATTTACAAATCAGGCACAGTAGGAGAATATCCGAATTGCCAACATCACTACCCTTGCACTTGGAGCCATTATTAAGTAAAGTAAGGGTTGCTTGAACACAAGCACTGTGATACTATGACAGTTGATTTGATAACCAAGATGGCTACCAAATGACTAACAGGTGGGATACACTGGACAAAGGGGATGATTCGAGGGACGGGGTGGGGTGGTGCGAGATTTCATCACACTACTCAAAAGAGGGCACACTTTAAAACTTATGAATTATTTCTGGAATTTTCCATTTAATATTTTCGGACTGTGGTTGACCACGGGTAATTGAAACCGAGGAAAGCAAAGCTGCGGATAAGACGGGGGGAACTACTGTGTATCCCTACAATAGGATATGATTTGGCAATAAAAAGGAGTGAAGTGCTGATGCATGCTGTAATGTGGATGAGCCTCGAAAACATTGTGCTAAATAAATCAGTCACAAAAGATCACACATTGTCTGATTCTATAGAGAGATTGGTATTGCTTAGGGCTAAGGAAGTTGGGGACAGTGGGGAGTGACCGCTAATAGGTATGGGGTTTCTTTCTGGGTTCCTGAAAACGCTCTAAAATTGATTGTTGTGATGGTTACACACCTCTGTGACTACACTAAAAACCATAGATTCGTACACTCTAAATGGGTGAATTGTATGGTGTGAGAATTGTTTCTGTAAAGCTGTTGTTGCATATTCTTTCACAAATAAGCTAAGTTTAGATTTGTTTTCTTAGTTTTCATTTTTACCAAAAAGATATTCTGAGTGAAATGACTAGCCAACAGTATTCCTTACAGAATATGAAAATGTGTAATTCTCCCTGAGGGATTCCCAAATCGATTTTTGAGTCTCCCACCAAATGGGCTTGAAGACTTCACTGATTGAGCTCAGTTAATTTCTGTTGTAACTGCTGTGTATTCCCTTGCCTTGCCCTTTGCTCTCCCATACTAAAAAGCTTCCTCTCAAATTCTCTCCACCTTCCCCATACACTCCCCCATGGCAATTAAAACATTTGTTAATACCTCTTGTCACTTTACAGTGTTCTAAATCATGTTTGGCTTTGAACTTGCCAGAGTTGAGTTTGGTTTCATAGTTGGGTTCCATCATGTATTTATTTGTTCAAATTTTCAGATTCCGTTATATCCCCTTTTTGCCCAATGATATTTAGCTTCGTTAATGTTACCGAGTCTACCGTTTATACAGCTATCTGTATGAGAAACTGTATGTAACAAGTATGTAACTTGTTTTTATGTTTATTTTTTCATGTTTCATGTTCTTGTAATGCTGTAACAATAAATAATGAAGTTAAGAAAACAGACTGTTTCATCAGTTTCTGGAAAGCCTAGAAGTTATAAAGTCTCTTTAAGAATAACGAATGAGTTAAATCCCCGTAAGAAGGAGAAGTAAAGCTTTGATCTCCAGATTTTTTCCTTTGAAAGTACCCGTGATGTACAGTTCACCTCCTGTGAATAAAAAGCTGGGGGAAATCAAGCAGTTGCTGCCCACCAGAGTTTTCCTTGCAGATTAAAACATCACAGAGTTGACAGCATATTTGTGTCACTAGTGATCAAATGCTCATCTCAGAAAAGGGTTTGCAGGATTGCCTTTGGTTTTTATTTTATGAAATTAAATTGTGATACGTTAGAGAAAGGAAAGATGGAAGAAGTTCTTGTTGGCAGACATTTTTAAGACATCTCAAAATGAGCTGGCAGTTTCCCTTAGATGAGATGACATATGGCCTTTAATCTCAGAATGGCTTTATTTTTCTAGTATCTTCAAGATCCCCTCAAGAAGAGGCCTGTTGTGCTGTATTGGTTTAGCTATGTAGCTTTTTGTCTACAAACGCTGATAACATGTATCAGGCAAGCAACACACGTGATTACAGGAGGGTTTTGTGAGGACGTTTGCTTTTTTTTTAACTTTAGTAAATAAATCAGCTAATTTTCAGTGTTTTAAGTGTCTGGTAGAATTTTTCTTGTTTAGGTTTTAAATTTAAATTTTAATACTCATTATATAGATTGTACTAAGAATCAGAATCTGCCTTCATTGCAGATGAAACTAATGGTTTTAAAACTGCAGACTACTAATCCCAGAAAACACAATTGTAGTTTGTATAATGATAGTCAGTGGTTTCTGAAGTTAATACAGTACCCATTGAAAGGGTAATTGATTTGATCTTCTGGCTGTAATATAAGATGTGGCTAGAATGTAATCCAAAAGAAGCTGTATTTAAATCTTTAAATGCATCTTATGGAATTGTTAAACACTGAGAACGTGGATGGACATTTGGGGAGGCAAGGGGGGAGAGGGGTCCGGAGAGAGGATTGTGTGTGGGGGCTGACATCACTCTGTTTCTGTATTATTTGAGTTCTTAAAAAAGCATTACTTTTATGGTTTAAAAAGATATAAAATAAGAAATGAATGTGCATTTTATTGAGTATTCAGTAATTTCATTGATGACTAACTCCTAGAAAATGTTAAGTTAGTTCAAGTTATTGAAATATCAAGTTTTAAACATTTTACAGTGTATCTTTTCTCTGTTTCTCTTACACTCTGTCTTGTTGATCTGTTTCCTTTTTCAAAAGTACTGGCGGTTTTAGGTTGATACTTTGGCACCTTGGGTAGGCAGAATATCTAAAGTTTACATTCCAAATTTGAGCTGCAATTTAAGTGTTTTTAGGTAGGGAAAGGTATGCTTGAGTGCTACTTTTTATCTCTATGGATGTTTCAGTGCCTTTTTTTTTTTTACAGTCAAAGTGTGATGATGGGAAAATTTAAGAATTGGGGGCAATTAAGAAAACTAACTTGTATTTCAATAAATGTATAAAAAGTTTCAATTAAGTCTCAGTATTTCGCTGAAATGGTGATAGAATGTCAGGAAACACAGCATTTGGAATATTAAACAAACAACAGCAGTAACAGTAACTACAATGCCATGAACTCCCGAAGTGTTTGAGCACTGAGGACCAAATATATTTGTGTCCTCCGATGACTTGGGTATATTAACATTGAAGGGAATGAGGAGAGGATTTTACAATTCATTATTACCACTTTTTTGGTAATCACATGTGATGTTAAAAAAATCACAGCTGGTTGATGTCTACTCTTTGAGTATATTAAGCATTTGACTACTTTAATCCAGAACAAAGGCCTCAAAAGTATTTGGAGTAAAAAGAACTATTGAACTTGATTGATTTCTTTGCTATAAGGTTCTCTAAACATGCTATAAATTAATTTAAAAGTTTTATGAAACTTAATTAGATATATAAGTTAAACAATAGATTCAGCAGTATCACAAGTCAGTGTGTGTTTCAGTGGTTGACTCTTAAAGCATTTCCTGTAATCTTAATAAATAGAAATGAAATATATTTTTTGACAAATGAAACAATACAAAATTTCCTACTCTCTAAGAGGATTGCACTCTAAAATGGTTGATGTAAATTATACATAATGGTGGGTTTTTCCTTATCTTCTGTTTTCATTTTTATATGATACTAGAAAAGAATAAAAATTAGAGGGTGGCATTTCATTCTAGATAAAATAAGATAATGGCATATCAAATCTTAAGGTTTTATTTGTTAGAGTGTTCCATTCATTTGAATTTTAAAGGATGTCTGTCCTAAAATATTTTAGGATAAAGGTTTAAACTGTGAAACATCATTCTGTGTAGTTAAATATAGACATGCTTTAAAATGCCATTTTAAAAATTCAAGGTTTTAGATTTAGCCGGTTTTGTGCAATTTTACCACTTGTCCTTGCTTCTCTCCTTTGCTCTTCTTACTGATCTTTACTAGTTTTCTATTTGTATTAGTTTCTAAGCATAATTGAATCTAACCTTTTCCTACTAGTAGCATTTATAGCCGGGTGATGGAGATTTCTGTGTTGCAATCCATGTGCTTTAAACTGTCTGAAACTGACAGCAGGAACCAGGTCCCTGCCTTTTCCTTTGCTTGCCATTTGCCCTGGTAAGGGATGTGGTAACCTAGTAAATGTTAAATATTTAGTTGTTTTTAAAGTATGTGGATTTTCTGCTTCAGTTGGATAAAGTAATTTGTAAGAAACAACACATATTTTGAAGTCCAACCAGGTACACCAAAGCCACTTCAAGTATTTACAACAGAGAACATTTAATTCACGGAATTGGTGATAACAGGCAGTGGTATTGCTGAGAGGCAGGAGCAAAGAGATGTGACCCAGAGAGTAGCAGCAGCAGGAAACCACTGCCACCCCTGGGCTGAAGAGAAAAGGGGCGCAGGGTCCAGGGACGGCAACCAGTAGAAGCTGGGTGGTTCTAGGCAAAGGGAACAGTTAGAGACGAGTACTGTTAACAGGTTAGTGTAGGTTTGTCCAGATCTTTCTCTATGCATATACTAGGCTTTTAATACGGAACCTATTTTTTTTTTTCACTTAACAATCTATTTTCCTTTGTCTTTTTAATAGCTGTATAACATTTTACTGTATGGATATACCTTAACATGTTTATTAACCAGTTCTCCATTCATGGACATTTATGCTGCTTCCAGTTTTTTAGTATTACAGAGAGTATTGCTGTAAATATCCTTACACATCTATATAAACACTGGTGTGTGTGTTTTTCTAGGACAGTGGTTCTCAGTCCACCTCTTAGGCTTAAGAAAATACTGATGCTCAGGTTCCATTGAGACAAGTTTTTAAATCAGGATCTCTGGGAATAGGATCCAGGCTTTGGTATTTTTTTAGAAACTCTTCAGATGATTCTTATATTTAGTCAGCTGTGGGATGATTCTGAGAACTGGTCTCGCTGAGTCAATGATTTAAAAAAAAAAAACATTTTAGTAGATGCTGTTAACATTGTTTTCTGTATTAGTTAGGATTAAGAGCAACTGCCAATAATAGAAACCTAAAATAATTTGTCTTAAGGTAGTTTTTTTCTGTTTTATGTAGAATTCTAGACAGAGGCATTCCAGGTCTGGAATGGCCATTTTGTTCCATGAAGTTCTCAGGTGCCCAGGTTCCTTCTAGCTTTTGTTTTTGCTGAACCGAGAGAAAGCTGCAAGGCAGAGGTTAGAGCTCCTACTGTGATATTCATGCTCTAAGCAGCAGAATGAAGGTAGGGCTGAAAAATGAAGGAGGCAAAGACCCTGGGCCAGCTGTCCTACAAAACCCTTTACTTGTATCCTGTTGGCCAGAACTTGGTCACAGGACCACACCCGGCTGCAAGGAAGGCTGGGAAACAGTATGCCCTGCTAAAAACCAGGAGTTCTTCTATGTGGAAGAAGAGGAGAACCGATAGTGGCCGTCTCCGTGAAAGCGGCAAGCATCTGCCCTCCTGCCTGCACAACATGAGTGCCCATCGCCCCAACCTGGCCAGTTCAAGGCAGCCCAAACTGCTGAGTCAGCAGAAAGCCTCACTGCAGGGCTGGAAACTTCACACAATGTATGTCGGCTCGGGGAGAGGCAAAATGAATTTAAATCAGACTCAGGAAAGATGCTGGAGAGCTGTAAACTTTATCGTGTACGAGAAAATAATACGGACATTGAAGGCCGTTTGAAAAATTGCATACAGTTCCTTGTCTCTCCCTGATGTTTCAGCGCTCTTAGTGGAGGGAATGTACTGTCTTTCAGCAGGGCGTTTGTTATTTGTTAACATGCTCAAGTTAGTCTCAATACCGCGCACCCTCATTTGAACATGCTGCTCAGAGAAGACCTCTTCATACGTAATACATAATTTTTATACTTCAGTTAAACATTCTTAAATTAGGAAATGGAAAGTGGTTTGATTGGGGCTGTTTTTAATCCATATTTTTTGTTACTGCAGTGGATGAAGGTCGCAGTAAGGAACCTGACCGCCTGCAGGTGTTTTACAAGAAGGCCATAATGCCTTACGGCGTGTATAAGAAGCAACGGAGAGACCCGGGCGGGGAGGCCGCCGTGCTGCAGTACGCAGGCCTGGTGGGGCAGACGTGCGCCGAGCGGATGCTGCTCTTCAGAGACTGAACCGCTCCCTCGCCTCTCCGCCCGGCACCCCTGCCGGCGTTGTGCTGCTGGCGTGTGCGAGTTCATTACCGGGGGCGACTTCATTACCAGCGCAGGTTCATTACCCGGGGGCAACTCTGTAACCATCCGCAGATTAGACTTCTTAATTTTGGTGGCTATATAGCTTTTCTAAAATATTTTGTGGCAATGTATTTGTGAGAATCTCATGGTTAATATAAAGATTTTTAAAACATGTTATGACCGAGACTCATAATTGGGGTTTATCATTTCGGAAGTCTGTTTTATGAACAAGAGACGGTAAACTTCTCTTGTTAATATTAAAACAAACTGTTTCCTCAGAGCCATTTAAAACATTAGTTGATGCTGAAAGACCTTCGGTGTGGGGAAGAAGTGGGAATTCTGTGGCATCACTTAGCAAACGTCTTCTCAAGGGAGCAAAACGGAGCTGTTACTCAGTGTTCAGTATTCCATCACTGCCGAACGTTATCTTATGTAGTTTAATAGAAAACTTGAAAAAAATGAAATAGTACAAACTTCCAAAAAAGGATGTTGTGTTAGCATCGGATGTCTCTTTACCCAGGACAGTCCTTTTCGTGTCTGCTGTCTTGGCACAGTTATTTTTTCTAGAATAATTGTTACTCGTGCTCCCTTTTACTCTCCAGAATATCCCAGTTTGGACAATAAAATATGTGATTACCCTAGTTATATATT
The DNA here is from genome assembly GCF_009873245.2 of Balaenoptera musculus. Taxonomy (NCBI): domain Eukaryota; kingdom Metazoa; phylum Chordata; class Mammalia; order Artiodactyla; family Balaenopteridae; genus Balaenoptera; species Balaenoptera musculus. The sequence goes on from NC_045800.1 coordinate 9,924,442, forward strand.
ATATTGTCGAAACTGGGATACTTTGCGTTATTTCTCAAAATCTAAGAAGTGCAGTTTTTTTTAGAAAGTTGTTGGCTCCTGCCTTGCCCTAAGCGCCATCAAAGGTAAATATAGACTAATTTTTATTTCCTTAGAACTCAGGACACTTGTTTTTGGTTATTGATTAAAAACTAGTTTCTATCTGACTACTTTTATAGCTGTGCTATGCATTGCATTTAAGTGAGGTAGGCGTCATCTTGACCTCTGTTCCGGGGCAGGAGGCGAAGCCACACGGTTCTTGCCCTTTGGTTTGGGGGCCAGAGAGGAGACACCACACTTACCAGTCTGCAGCAGAGGCGGGTCCTTCTTTCCCTCTCCCTTCTCTTAGTTGGTCCTTCACTCGTTCAGCGGATGTCCCTTGTCCCCCACCTTCAAGGCGGCAGGCACTGTGCCAGGAGGTGGGAGGGGGTCAGGCGAGTCGAGCTGTGCTGGAGGCGGCGAGGGGCAGAGGAGGCGTACTCCCCTGTGCTCTTTCTCAGCTGACCACCCCCTGCTGCCACCTGCTTGGCCCCTGAGTCCTTTTCATTTCTCATTTTTGCCCATTTTTTCATTTCTGTTGATGGATCTTTTTAAAAACCTTGTTATAAAACTTAGTGGCTTGAACCCCACTACCGATTTTTAAACTTTTCTCTTAAATTCACTGAGTTTAGGTATAAAACATTAGAAAATAATTTCGGCTAGCTAGAGTAAAGGAAGGATCATAAAACAATGGTTTTAAAAAGTCAGATGTCTAGAAGTTCAGCATCCAAATAAATTGTATTTATTCATTCAGGGAGAGAGAGGCGTGTATGTGGGTAGCACCTACCATGAGCAGGTGCTTAGCTGACTGGGGGTAGAGTAGTGATGGCATGGGTTTTGCATTCTCTGGAATTTTGTCCTTCAAAATAGTCTCCCAAGAGCATTTGATAGACTCTTATTTAGAACTGCCTTCAGAATCTGCGGAACATATAAAAAATATTTCCCTCTAAAGTGAAGATAGCTTAATTTTTGAATGATTATGAAAATGATACTTTAACAAGTAAACATTAAGAAAAGCATAAATAAGAAAGTGAGAATGACCTGAAATCCTATTGAGTTGAAAGAAATTTCAAAATAGGACTTCAGAAGCGTTGTGAGTAATCTCAGTATTATTAAAATAAGTAGGGTAGGTCCATACCTGGTACCCTTGGCATTGGAATGTCCAGGTTGATGTCATCAGGTGCGTTAACACCAACTTTCGTCTTAGCGATTAGTTGTAGAATGGAAACATTAAGATCACACTCAAGTATCAGATGAAGAGAAAGCTTGAATCTTACTTCTTACCACAACTCTGGTGTTTTCCTGCAGAGTTCAGTTTAGGGTTCCTTCAGAGGAAAAGGATTAAGCCCCCTATCTGGAACCGCGGTCTGTCCCTGTGCGTGGCATTCTCGGTTGGCTCCATCGAAGCTCCAGAGAGAGGTGGGCACGAAGATGCTTCTACTCGGTTGCTATTTTCGTGTGTTGTTTTTTCTGAGAGTAGACAGTGTATTGATCCTAACGAACAAAGTGTCTTCAAAAGACAATTATTGTTCTTTTGAGCCCTGCTGAGTGAATGTTGATAGTGGGCTAGAAAAGGACAGTCAAGGAGAGTGACTTTGCCTCGGTCAGGTGACAAGCAGCCTAGCTGAGAAATCCGATTTTACATTAATGGCTTTCACCTAAAGAAGGATGCATGAGAACCTTTCAAAGATAGTTTTATATCTTTTCAAGGCTGGAAGCTTTGCATTTACAATCTTAGTGCTGTAGTCCCTGATTTCAGATAAATTTATACCTGCCTCCCTGTCTTGGGAGCAAAAATGTAATAGAGATTCCCCATGCTGTCATCTTTATTTAAATTATTTCAGTTCTGTGAGATTTTGTTATCTTATTTGTTTTTAATGTAATCTAAGCACTTTCTTTATATTCTGAAAGATAGAGGCTATTACCAGATGAATATATTATTCATTTGATTAAAATTATTTAGATAAGAAATTATTACTGTTTATGTTTGCTTTCAGATAGCTTATTCTAATTTTTATCCATTTTGCAAAATATCAGTTGTATATGATTTCTTATGTTTTGGAATTTATGTAAATGAATCTTTTCAGATTTCTGGACAGTACATGGTTCATTTGGTAAGCTTTATGATTTTCAGTAGAATAAAGATGAGAAAGATGACGATCAGCTGCTTAAAATGCATCTACTGTTGCTCTCTTTAAAGAAGGAAATGAAATGGAAACAATTGGGAAATGTTTGAATTAGGCTAGTTACTCAAATGTGGATTATTTTCCAAAAGAAAACCAGTGACTGTAAGACAAAACACGTTTGATTTTTGCATGTGATATTTTTTGCTCTTGTATATGCTTTTTGAACAGTCCATTTGATAAAGCTTGAATGGAAAAAATAAAACTCCCTGTCTGCAGCGGCTGTTGGTGGTCATTACTTAAAGGCCGACGTGTCCATCTTTCAAATTCTTGGCACATTTCACCTGCAGTGAGTATGCAGGAAGCCGAGGTCGCCACTGGCTACCTGAAGGACAGTGTTTAATTTGCAGTAATTGGAATCCCAGATCACTTAGTTACCTAAATCAAAGCATGATGGATTTCTTTCTCAGGAATAAATAAAAGTAAAGTATTACCTTTGGGTAAAAGAATGTCTATTCCCTAATTTTTCACAAGATACATTAGGGAATAGACATTCTTTTACCCAGAGGGACTCGAAATAATATTTAAGTAGCAAACTCAAGTATAAATTTCTCTTAAAAAGTTTAGTTTTCAGAGAAATTTTCATAAATATCTCACAAAGCAAAGTGTGCTTTCATCCTTCGCAAGAGTCCACAGCATATTTCTAGAATACATTTTAAAGTGTTTGGTCTTTTTACAGTTAAGGGGATCCTGGTAGGTTTATGATAAAATGAATCCTGTTTCCCAAATGATTTGAATATTACTTATAAATCCCACTGATATTTTTTCCAGAATGGAAATAGCTTTATTATTTTTCTTATTTGAAATGGATAGTGTTCACCAGAAAACATTTAGGCAGTATAGAAGAGTATACCAGAGAAAAGAAAAATCACTTACAATCCTATCACTAACTATTACTGCTGTCATTCACATTTTGGTGTATGTCCTTTCAAACTTTTTTCTACTTACATTTATGTATATGTTTTATTTTGAAGTAAATGTGAAATTATGCCATGTATATTGTTTCATAATTTTTTCATCTATTTATTTTTTTGAACATCTTAATTTACTGTGAAAATGAAAATAGATTGGAAGAATAATCATTTAAATGGCTGTATAATATTCCACCGTGTCTATACTCTTTTGAGACAGGAGGTTTAAGACTTTAGTCCCATCTTATGGATGACAGGAGTTGTAATTGACCGGCATTAATGTTTTTCTCAGTTCTTTGTGACACTTGGCAACATTGTTCTTATTCCTCATTGCCTGATTCCCTTTGCCTTTCACTGGACAATAGGAATTTTCTCCTTACTTGAAGATTCAGAAAATGTGTGGCTTTTAAAACTTAGTGCCCCTTCTCTCATTGTCCCTCAACTAAATATTTTCTGGGAGACCTACACTATTGTTTTTATAGTTTGTACACCTCTAAAATTTCCAGTTTGAAAATGTCTTATATAAAAGCTTAAAGTTATTTAAAACAATTAAGGTTCTGATTCATTGATTCTTTGTAGAACAGAGGTCTTTAAAATGCGTACCTGGAAAAGGTGGATAGCCATACCACTATTTTTAATTTAGCTCAGTTTTTTACGTTTAAAAGTATTCTGTTTTGGATTTAATTCTAAGTAAAACTGCATTTTTCATATCCAGTTAGTGTCAGGTTGGTGTCTTCAATCCAGTCCTATCCAGAAAATATTTTCCAATTAACTGTTGCAATTAGACCAGAAATTAAAGTTGCTGAATATGTTTTGCATGCCAAACTTTTATTCTTTTAGACCTCCAAAGTAGCTTGCAGATTTGTTATAGCTTGGTTTCCTCGTCACATCTCTTCACCTGCAATATGAAGAAGCAATTCCAAATAGAAGTGCTGTGTTTTTTTTTTAAAAACAAAACAAAACAAATAACCCTAGAGCACATCTTAATATTATGTGGCACTTGTGATTTTTAATAGTTAATTACCTGTTAATATGGCACTCAAGAGTAAATGTTTCAGCCACCTTGGAGGCAGAGAAAGATATCCCTCACTCGTCTGGCAGGTATAAAGCAGACTGTTAGCAGCGACCACAGATATCTTCGTTTCTTTCACGTTACAATTTTATTGAAGTCAATATGCAGAAAGTGGTTTTAAACATTTATTTATCATTTATACATTGCCAGCTAGAGCGATTATACCAGAACGGTATAAATATTGTACTCCCAACTTGCATGATTCAACTCTGTGATTTTGGATCACACTTCCCCTGAACCTTAATTTTCATGCTTTTGTCAGTCTCTGCCAGGGTCTTAAAATCATTTAACATAGGCCTTTTTTTTTTTTTTAATTAGCATTAAATGAGAACTCATGAATACTTCATGAAGTCCAATTAATCACTTTGTTAATTCAGTATTCAGTGAGTCTGAATAGCATCTCTCAACTAATGGAGCTTTTTGATCATGAAACAAGAAAAACAGCATTTTAGGTTTGTGGATTCAGTGCTTAAGGCTCTTGGCTCAGTTGTATGTGGACAGTTGTATGCATTTTTCCAGCTCATTTTAAAATATTGAGAGATGGCCAGATTGTAATTTGGAAGCTAACCGTTACTGATGTTATTTTATTGACCATTAAAGCAAAGATTGTGTGTGTGTGTGTGTGTGTGTGTGTGTGTGTATTTATATATATATATGTATATATTGGGTCGGCCAAAAAGTTCGGGTTTTTCTGTAATACATACATACACATACAGTGAGAGAGAATGTACTTAATTAAAGCATGCTGGTGATAATATGATTTATTCTCAGTTTTCATTCAAAGGATCAATTTGATAAAGGGTTTGGATATATAAGACTGTTGTAGGGACTTCCCTGGTGGTCCGGTGGTTAAGACTTCACCTTGCAATGCAGGGGTGCGGGTTCGATCCCTAGTCGGGGAGCTAAGATCCCACATGCCTCAGGGCCAAAAAACTAAAAACATAAAACAGAAGCAATATTGTAACAGATTCAATAAAGACTTCAAAAATGGTCCACATCAAAAAAATCTTTAAAGAAAAAAGACTGTTGTAGAAGTCATACAAACTGATAAAGCTGCTCTGTCCAATAACAGCCTGTAGCCACATGTGTCTATTTAATTAATTAAAATTAATATTTAGTCCCTCAACCTCACTAGCCACCTTTCAAATGCCCAGCAGCCACATGTGGCCCCAGCTGTCGTATTAGTTTCCTGGGGCTTCTGTAACAGGTTACCACAACCTGGATGTCTTAAAACAACAAGAATTTATTTTCACGCAGTTTTGTAAGCTACAAGTCCCAAATCAAGGTTTGGCAGGACCATGCTCCCTCTCATGGATCCAGGGAGAATCTTTCCTTGCCCCTTCCAGCAATCCTGGGTGGTTTTGGCTGGCAGCTGCATCCCAATTTCTGCTTTCGTGTTCGCGTGGTCATCTTCCCTCTGCGTATGTTTCTCTGTGTCTTCTCATCTTTTAGGACTCAGTCATATTGGACTTAGGGCCCACCCTAACCCAGTATGACCCCATCTTAATACATCTGCAAAGACCCTAACTCCAAATAAGGTCACATTCATAGGCACCAGGGTTAGGACTTGAACATATCTTTTGGGTGGGAGGACACAGTTCAACCCAGAGGAGCTGCCATGTTGGGCAGTGCAGATACAGCCCCTTCATCATCGTAGCAAGTTCTATTGGACAGTGCTGCAGTAAGACGGTTTTTAAAACTATGTCATGATTTGATAATTTTTTAAGGTTTCTGTATGGCAAAACAGCATGGAACTACTACAGCAAAACATTTGGGGCAACTTATTTTGACACTTTCTGGTTTCTCTTAATTTCCATTGTGCAATCCATTCCGTCTTTGATTTACATGCATCTATGCATATGTATGAATTTGTGGTACCTCGTTAACCCTGGGGCTGTGTCAGTTTCCTAAGTTACCTGCCATGTCATGATTTAAACTGTGTACAGAGATGGTGTTTCTTTAAGAACAATTTGAATGGAAGATTAATTTAGAAATATACAGGATTCCTGCTAGTTTTATTTCCATTTTATATTGCATCTTTCTCGTTGTTCTAGTTACATGTTAATTTTGATCAAATAGAAAAAATTTATAAATTTGTCAAAGTCTGAATCTATAGCAATAAAAGGATCTAAATGCATCCCCCAAAAGCAGTCTACCAAAAAATCATGCAGTGACTAACTTTGCAAAAGGAAAGTGGGAAAAATAAATGCTCATCGCATCATCTCTCTTATACTGTTTAATCTACAGCTGGTGGTTACCTCACATGCGTAAGTGGACTCAGAAGACAGATTAGATTGATTTACAGCTCTGCTTTTTAAAGATTTTTTTATTCCTTTATTATTACATATTTAAGGGTAATTTTGATGACTGTTTTTTCCCCTAGTACAGCCTACGTCTAGCCAAAACTGTGTGTCAATGTTCTCAACATGAAGCTCTGTAGGAATTTCAGTAGAGGCATGTTACTTAGATACGGAGAAGTTAGTTTGGAGGCACTTCACCAAAACTGCTTGCAGACCCCCGTGAGCAGAGCTGGCGGTGGTGGGAGATCAAAGGAGCCTCCGAGGTTGGTCACTGGCCACTGGGAGCTCCACGCAGTGTGAGGGATGATGTCTACAGAAATGAAGAGTTACTGTCTCTAGTCTCGCTGGTTTTCTGCATATTCTTGAGAGCCACCGTGATTTAGCTAATACTATTCCATACGCTGATTTACTAAGAAGGCCAGAAAAACATCTGTGCGTGGCCAAGCGGCATCTATGACAGCTGGTGGTTCGTGCTTGAGGTCATTAACGTATCTGATAACGTCACCAAAGATTCTTTTGGGAAAGTTTGGAAATAAAGGAGCCAAGTCTAGAGAAAAAAAATCTGGAGAACAGTTTGAGCTTATAACAAGTGCTTTATTCATTTCTATTAGCCTTTACTGCCTCCGTTAATCTATGGAAATTGTTACACGTCAGCATTATCGGTGAGTGATGATGAGTCGTGGGCCTTGCTTATCTGCAGGTTGCTTATCTAGCCACTTCCCATCTGGAACATACATGGAGAATCAAAAAGTAAGGTTTAGGGCTTCCCTGGTGGCGCAGTGGTTGAGAATCTGCCTGCCAATGCAGGGGACACGGGTTCGAGCCCTGGTCTGGGAAGATCCCACATGTCGCGGAGCAACTGGGCCCATGAGCCACAATTACTGAGCCTGCACGTCTCTAGCCTGTGCTCCGCAACAAGAGAGGCCGCGATAGTGAGAGGCCCGCGCACCGCGATGAAGAGTGGCCCCCGCTTGCCACAACTAGAGAAAGCCCTCGCGCAGAAATGAAGGCCCAACACAGCCAAAAATAAATTAATTTTTTTTTTAAAAAAGGTTTAAAAAAAAAAAAAAGGGAAAGAAACAAACTTGCCTCTTAGCAGCTAAAATGGGCTTGAATCCAGGTGCTAAAGTTCATGCCTTACTCATAGGAAAGCCACTTGGGCCGTGTGGTATAAGGAGAAGAAAATTTTGGTGCTAAAGTAAAAGGATAAAGCAATCTGGAAATGACATGTGAATGGAAGGGGGCACATCATCTTGCTGTGTGTGCGGCCAACATTCAGCACAGCCCCCATGGACAAGGGAGACTGGGCTTGAGGAAGGAAGGTGGACCAGGGGTGGGAGGTGCTGCTAGCAGACCTAGAGCAACCTTCTGACCGCATTCCACTAGCGACTGGATCCTTTTATAAGCCTTAATAGTTAAAAAAAAAAATAGTGCAGGGAACCTGGACTCTACAGGCAAGCCGGCTCAAGTCCCAGGATCACTTACTAATTGTGTGACCTTGGGCAAAGCCCTAAGGTCAGCAGAGCTCAGCCTCCTCATCAGGAGCGTGAATTGGGGCCTGTGTAGAAGCCTTAAGCACACTGCCTCTCTGCCCCACTGTTCTTCAGCCCATCACACCTTGCCCAAAGCAGATGTCACTGAAAAGAAAGGTAATAGAAATAAAGTTTTAACAAAATGTTAAAAAAAAGGAAGAGTAAACCCTACTAATCCAAGGCAGAAAACCCTAAACATCTCAACAGACCCTGGGCACACAGAGTTTCACGCCAGTTGTAGTTGACATTGGTAATGGCAATGCTGAATTTGTCAAGGACATGGTTAAAAGACATTCATTATACTCTAATATAGGAAAATGTAGAATCCATTTAAAATATTTCTCTTCAAAGTTGTTTTTTTTTTAATATTTATTTATTTATTTATGGCTGTGTTGGGTCTTCGTTTCTGTGCGAGGGCTTTCTCCAGTTGCGGCAAGCGGGGACCACTCTTCATCGCGGTGCGCAGGCCTCTCACTATTGCGGCCTCTCTTGTTGCGGAGCACAGGCTCCAGACGCGCAGGCTCAGTAATTGTGGCTCATGGGCCCAGTTGCTGCGCGGCATGTGGGATCTTCCCAGACCAGGGCTCGAACCCGTGTGCCCTGCATTGGCAGGCAGATTCTCAACCACTGCGCCACCAGGGAAGCCCTCAAAGTTGTTTTAAAGCAAGAAAAAAGATTCTATTACCGGGTAAATTATAGTTATCTGCCAAATTCACAATACTGGAACAGGTCTTCAAGACCGTGGAATTAGAATCCATTTAAAACGCCTGTTCAAAGGATACTCTAATGTCAGGAGAGTGAAAACTTTCTAATGGCTGCCTTTCTCTAATAGAATGTGGATCAACCATTATTCATGGGAGCCCACGGAGAGAGCCTCACTCCAGTGGCGCCACTATTCAAGATTTCCTTGGTATAATGGGAGAATAAAATGGGTTTTGAGGCCTGGTACAATTATGCGCATTTTTGTTTGTTTTGTTAGAGACAAAACTAAACAACAGGATATCTGGAAAGCCAGCAGCATTTCGTGGGCTCTGTTGATGGCTCCACACAGCGGGCTGCCATATCCAGTTACAGCCTAACTGATAATGACCCGGCTGTTTTCATCTCGCCCCCAACCGCTCCTGCTTTTCTTCCTCCTTCTCCTGCATGATTCTATGCATGAAGGCAAATTTGGGAGGAGGCATTACACCTTAAAATTAGCTTTGCACAGAGCCACAGGTTAGCCTAAGAACATTATCAAATAGGCCGGGAGATCAAAAGCACAGTTTTTAGGGTGGAAAAGTGGTGACGTTGTGTAGGACCGTGGAATACTGCCTGAGGGGGGAATAGTGAGATGGGACTCAGAAATCGATTTGTTAGCTTTTACCCCCCAAAAAGTATTTCTATATTAATGGTAATTTTCTCCAGCCTAATTAAGAGCGGATTCTGCTGTATGCGGAGCCAGGTGCCCAGCCCCTGGGCCAGCACGGTTTGACACGGAGGCCAGCCGAGCTGTTTCCTGGGCTTTGTCAGAAACGCTCTGCTTGCAGGTCACGTTCTAGCAACTGCTCCGAGAGCCCCAGTGGAAGCAAGGTCAGCATCTCAGCATCTCAATGGCCGAATCTCCCATCCAACCGGGAGGTGGGCAGAGCACCTGCTCGCCCTTATCAGAGGATGCTGGCGGTGGTCCCACCCCAACTCGCCAACCTCAGGCAGGAAAGTGAGCTGTGTTGGGGAAGGTCTGAAGTGTCTAAAGGTCTGAAAAGTCTTTGTTCTTATTTAGAGGGCTGTTTGCACAGTTGACACTGAGCGCCAAGTGGAGAAATGGGTCCCCTTTCCTTTCTTGCCCTTTCTGTTAAGTTTTCCAAAAGCCACCAGGGGGCAGAAAGAAACTTCCTTGCCTTTTCCTTTTTTTTTTTTTCCTTCTGATTGTACATGGAAAGGTGAACTTTTTTTTTTGGTCATGAGGGCCAGTGTTTTGATATAAATTATGCTTCCCATATCTGTGAATTTTTTTTTTCAGATTTGGGATGTCTTTGAATTGTTCCTTCTGCAGCTAGGCGATCGTGAGGGGGGGAAACTGCACACATACAGCATTTTATCTCGGCTGATGAGGTAGTTGTTACAACGACCCCCAGGCCTGACGCAGTATCCTAATCCATCCTGTGTTATCGTCCGTGTTTCCAGCCTCACGGGGCTAGTGCAGGCCCTCAGGCCTCTTATCTGCATTTACCTGCAAAAGCCTTTCAGCCGGTCTCCTCCTGGCTTCTCTCCACTCAGTTTAACTGTGCCCCCGACTTCTCGGACCTTTCCTCCTGCAGCCCCCTTCCATCAGCTCCAGTCCCAGCTCTTTTTTTCCGGTGCCTTGATCGCTGGGGTCTGCTCCCTCACCAGTCATGGCCAGCCCCTTCCAGCGACATACATTCAGATCTTCAAGGTCCAGATCAGGTGCTACCTCCTCATGAGCGCCTGTCTACAATGTCCGAATTCCATCTTCCTTTAGCAATTATGTCTTAAGGCTCGAGAAAGCCAACAAACTGGGGCCCTGGGAATGAGGCACGTGGCCTCTCGGTAGAGGCAGCAGAAGACTGGCCTCTTTGGGAAACCTCCCCGGAGGAACGTGCGCTGGTGTCACGGGGCTGGCCCGAGACCCGGCCTCCAGGACGTCAGGCGGGGTCTGCTTCTCAGAGTTAGTTTCCCAGCACAGGGGTGGAAATGGGTAGGAAGCCCTTCCAAGAAGCAAGTCCAAGGTGGACCATATTAAACTTTGCAGACTCTTAACACATATGAACAGTGAGAGAAAGGAATGCACAGAGGACCCCGTGACAACTGGGGGTTGACATGCCTCAGCAGGGAAGGGCACATGAGGGGCACATTTGGCTGTTGGTTAGACCGGTTGCTTTGTGTAATGAATTCCTGGCCTAATGGGCATGTGGATCCCAGCCCTTGGGGGCAGACCTGTTTTGATTTAGAGCTTGCACACCAAAAAAAAATACAGAATGCACAATATGAGTTGAAAATTCTTAAAGGAGATCAGTGTAATCCCTGTTTAATTTGGTCTTTTCCTCTTAAATTCACTCCGCAATATGGGAAAGACATTCTTGCATGGACACAAAGGCATTTTTTACACATGCTGACACTCTTCACCCTGGGAGAAGTCCTTGCACCTAATTGAGATACTGAAAGGAGAAAACCTTGCAAACAAAGCTCTTGCCAAGTACGAAAAGGGTTCTCACCACCATCCAGGTGGCATTTGTAATACGTCTCCTTCTCTTCAGGGTCTCCCTCGTCCATGGATTCCTCAATTGCATTCGGGTAAGAGGGTGCCTGAAGTGCAGCTAACATAACTTGTGAAGATTTCATTGCTATTTACTTTACTTGGTCTTAAATTCATGAACTCTTCCCAATTTTATGAGGTGCTGCTTTTCCTTGAAGCTCATGAGGCCTTCAAGGACAGGCCCAACCATGTGAGGCATGTTGCTCAAGGCATTTGGACCATGAGCTGCTCAAGAGACTCATGCACAGTGCCATTTGTAGAGAATCACCACGTCTCCCACTAGCAGAACATGTGCGTTACACGTGGCTGGCCAGGAGAAGCGCTTCCAGGGCAAGCGGCCCAGCACGTCCTGGACCTGCAAAGCAGCATCTCTCCTGGAGGCCCGGGGCTCTCAACCTGCTTGCTCTTGGAAAGCCCAGTGCAAAACCCACATCACATACCTATACTTCATTCATTCACTTCTTGACGGATATATCCATCCAGCAACTCTCTGAGCACCTGTTCTCTGCCAGGTGTTGTGCTTGCCACTGAGTGAACAAGACAGAGGGAGTTCCCATCTTCCTGGAATTACAGTCTAGGGAGAGAGACAGATAATTTACAGGTAAACAAGCAGACAAGATTGCTGTATTGTGCCCAGTAGTACAAAAGGCCACTTTAAATGGGGTGGTTAGGGAAGGCCTTTTTGAAGCAGTGACAATAAATGTGTTGTGGACAAAAATTGTCACTCGCCATCTGCCTCTACAAGGTCACTAGCCACTGCAGTCGCCGACCTTCAACACCCCCTGAGAGGAGTTCAGGGCGGAGGTCAGGAATGAGGCGCTCTGTGCTCTGGGAAAAACTGGCAGAACAGGGCTTCAGATAGTTAGATATTTTCAGGAGGAGGTTTTACGAGCCCCGTGTCTTGCATCTCCTCATACCTAGAAAAGCACTAAAATCATGAACGGAGACACGCGCTCCTCGTGACTAGCAGCAACCCTCCTGCTGAGACGTGTGCTTGGCTGCACGCACCCCCTTCACTGACGTCACATGTGACCCGACCTTGCCCCCCGCCTCTTCGGAGCAGTTCCTCAGAGCTCTCTGAGAGGCTGGTCTCCCGGCTGTAGTCCTCATTTGGCCCCAGATAAAACTTCACCCACAACTCTCACCATTGTGCATGTTTTTTTCAGTTGACCGTGTGTTGAGTGTCTGAAACTGTGACCACATGCACACCTGGAGTTCACAGAGATTCAGAGGTGGGACAGTTGCGTCTCGGAGGGTAGACTCAAAACCAGGAGATGGAAAGCGAGCCGGACTAAGAGCACAGATGAAATCCAGTGGATGTCCCTTGGAAGAAAATCGAAGGCAATCCGAGTGGTTTCTTGAGAGAGTTGATCTCTGCCCTACTGTCGATTTTAGGAAAGGAAGATCAAGGTGGTCCCAGCAGAAGGAGTGGTTTAAGACCCCGTGCGGAGGTAGAAATACAGGGCATGTGTGGGAGCAGCATGCAGTTCAATTCTGCTGAAATAGAGAGAACTTGAAAGAAAGTCATGGCGCTACAGCTGGACAACGCCGAGGGGACATCTCACGGCGAGTGGACTCGGACGTGCCATTTGTTGGCAAGCCCCAGGGGGGTCGCTTTCAATGAGGTGAGAGTGGCCATGGCTGGACGGACGGATGGCCTGTGAGGAGTCTCCCTGGCAGAGAGGAGAGGAAGCCACGTCCTCGTCTCCCAGGTTAGAAATGGAGCCCACCCGCGCAAAAACCCGCAAGCCCAGATTCTCTCTTACCATCAGCTAAATTGGCTTGTTGTTTTTACCAGGAGGCCTAGTTTGGAATATTCGAGAATCCCGAGCCTCTCCTATAAGGAGCACCCAGTGCGAGGGGGCGGCCAGGAAGAAAGGAGAGACCCCGACAGAACAAGCCCCGGAGGACGAAACTGGGTGATGGCGTGGCCAACAGATAGGATTTGCCAGAGGAGAAAAGACAAAAATGAGAAAGGACTTGGGGAAATCTGAAATTATACATATACCTGCTGTTAAAAATATAGGCATTCTCAGCTAAGGTCACTTCATAGTAATTTTCTTTGAGAATATATATGGATATCCATTTTAGATCATTTTTTCTTCTTCTAGAAGTATGGAAACATGAATAATCAGGGTGACTGGTTCCTGTCTTAAATGATAAAGAGAAAGCAAAATATTCATTTTATTTAAATTGTGGCTTTGGGTTTTTTCCTCCCCTTTGTAAGAGCAAAACTGGAAAGTCCCCACCTACAACCTTTCTTATGTGTAAGGTGACTTTTGTCTCCTGCCTGGGCCGTAACTGTGTCTGCATCTGTTTGGTTGAGGCCCCTGTCTCCCCACCCAGAGGGCCAGCAGCTCTAAGACACCAGACAGATGCTCTGCCCACACCCCACTCACCTCTTTTATGTGCTCCCATTAGGTACATAATCTAATGGATCTAATGCAAGGTCTCGGGGGGATGGGGTAATCTAGGAAGTCACCAACATCAAGACTCCAGGGGCCCGGTCTGGAATAAGACACCTTGTTGGATGTTGTCCTGGCTACAAAATCTGGTACTGGCACCCCATTTCCTCAGGGAGATGTGGGACCACACGTTCCAGACCCCGACACAGCTCCCGCGGACTTTAATAAGAGACAAGCGACTGAAACCACATGCCATGCTTGGAAATGTCTGGGCTGCTCTGCATCCCGACTCTGGGGGGAAGGGGGTCTTTTACTGCTCCTAGAGCCAGTCAGGGACAACGAAAACCAAACGTGTCCGCATTGCATGCAAGCTCACGTAGATATATTCACCACACACACACACACCTTGCAAGTACTCATTATGTGTGCAGGTTGAGGGTAGTTACTGCAGCTGAAATGTCAACTGTTGACGGGTCTATAGAAGGCAGAATGCTCAGGACTTAAATCATTCTCTCCGCCACGTTCTTCCTCCCTGCTGTGGCTGAAAAACACTGACTTTGTCACCGAAGTGTGTTCTGTGGGAGAATGGCTTGCTTCCATATGCAGTTGAAAAAAATGTTGTCTGCATCGAAGGTAGCTTGTATTTCCAACTCTGCAAATATTCTTCATATTTCTTACACCTCACCCACAGGACCTGTCATCATTGCTCCGCTGTCAGAGAAGGTGCAGGGATTTGCGTGTCCCCCGCGGTCAGGAGCTGTGACTGACCCTCTAGCAGAGGCAGGGGCTTCCCATTGCTGTTCTGAGAAGTTGCTCTGGTCTGCAGCGCCCCCAGTGACAGGCAGATTTCATCTTGCACGATGAAGAGCTGAGAGTCCCGCACCCCCTGTGACCGGGAGGCGGGGGGGCGGGGGGAGGGTGGACACTGCTCATGAACCAGCCAGGACCCCAGCCTCGCGGTAGACATGCCTTCGCTGGAACGTTTGCGGCCAAAGTTGGGGGAAGGTTTTGGCCCGTTTAGGGTGAAGTAGTTGTCAGTACACACCATGTGGGACAGCTTATAATATTCCTTTATTCCAGCAACAGCCCCCCCGGTTTCTGTCTCTTCCCACATGTCCATCCGTGCTCGTGGGGTCACCTGTCACCCTCTCCTCTGCCCCCGGCTCCACTTGCTAACGCCTCCGTGCTTGGGCTCCTTCAGTGTCGCTGGGTCCTCCACCACCAGCTCCTGCTCCTTCCCTCTGGGCCCACGAATGGGCATCAGTTCCTCCCCCGTCGGTCCACCTTGCAGCCTCAGTGACCTGTCATTGACTCCTCTCTTTTGTGTCCAACATGGAATTACTTGAAAAAACACTGTCAATTTCCAACTCCAGTGTAGTTCTAGCACCTTTATCCTTCCGTTCCCTTGACACTGGTTACATTTGCTCTCAGCTCATCTAGTGCAGCAGGCTCCTTACTGGGCTGGCTAGCTTCCGTCTCCCCAGTCCTACTGATGTCTTACTAAGTAACAGGCAAAGGACATTTCTTCCTAAAATAAGATAATGCTTCCATGCCTTTTCATTGATTCCTGATATTGCTTTGACTGAGTTGACCTCTTATTGTACAATTAAATGCTAACCTTAAATTTTTAACCTCACACCCGTTCGGATGGCTACTATCAAAAAACCAGAAAACAGCAAGTGTTGGCAAGGATGTGGAGAAATGGGAGCCCTTGTGCACTGTCGGTGGGAGTGGTGCAGTTATGGAGAACGGTATGGTGGTTCTTCAAAAAGTTTTAAAATAGAATTACCATATAACCCCAGCAATTCCACTCCTGGCTATATATCCAAAAGAATTGAAAGCAGGATCTCAAAGAGATAGGTATACACCCAAGTTTATGGCGTTATTCACAATAGCCAGAGGGTGAGGGCAGCCCAGATGAACAAATGAAAAAATATGAATACATACAGTGGAATATTATTCAACCTTAAAAAGGAAGGAAGGAAATTCTGACACATGCTACAACATGAATGAACCTTAAGGATATTATGTTGAGTGAAACAGGCCTGTCACAAAAAGACAAATACTGTTTGATTCTATGTGTATGTCTGGAAGTCAAATTCTGGAAGTCAGAGAGTAGAATGTTAGTTGCCAGGAGCTGGGGGGAGGGGGAAATGGGGAGTAGTGGCTTTGTGGGTACGGAGTTTCAGTTTCGAAAGATAAAAAGTTCTTGATATTGTTGTACAGCAATGTGATTATACCTAATACTACAGAACTGTATACTTAAAACTGGTTAAGATGCTAAATTTCATATTATGTGTATTTTACCACAATTAAAATTTTAAAAATTTAAAAAAATTTTTACATTATGACATAGCAGCCTGGTTGTCTTTTGTGCTGTTTCATGAAGGTGGATTTCAGTATTTGGGAGAGGTTAACTCTGAAAACTACATGGAATTTGTAGAGTAACAAATGTAAATTTTAATGGCAAAAAAATCCTCTCTTCTAAGAAGGATGAATTAGATTCATGCAGTAAATGTAAAATATTATAAGATTCTTTTAGACAAAGGCTTCCAATTGAAACTTTGTCTGCTGTTGACATGACCAAGGGTCAATGTTTCTACTTAGCCCAGCATTTTCAGCAAGTGTAGGTAGCTGAGGATCCAGAACCTCAAGAGGGTAAATTGTGGGAGTAACATTCTGATGTTGAAGCACCAAAGGATATGAGAGTAGTTACACAAATCTGGACCATGCCTCTGACCATTTATCGGGAGATTTCCATCCCCATTTCAAAGGGAGAGAAAGAATAATAAGACCGGTGTCCAGACCATTTTAATAAATACAAAGTTCCCCAAAAGGCCCACCATTCCAGACCTATGTCTCCTGCCAAATCCTGTAAAAAATAAAGATTAGACCGTACAGAATATTTGTTTTGTTCTGATTGCTGTTATTTGTTTTGGTAATAGAAGTCCCCTGGCATCTGGCCTAAGAGTGTGCTGACGGCTCTAGCTTTGATACCCTCCTCTCCTGCCCTTTAAAAGGAATCATTTCTTCCTTGGCTGAATAATACTTTCCTTTCCTGGAATGACACACTTGGCATCACTCAGGGGGAGCAGGACAGCACTAGGCTTTCACGTTGAAGTGCTGGTTTCTAGTACCAGCCAGCCTGGGGCTCAGATTCCTCATCAATTCTCAAGATTTTGTATTTTTAAGTAATTTCAAGCTTGTGGGAAATTTGCAAGGATAGAACAAAGAAGCCCTGCAAACCTTTTACCCAGGTTCTTCAGTTGCTAATACTTTGCCTTTCTCTCTCTGTGTGTCTCATATAATCAGAGGACCATGTTCAGAATCAGGAAATTAAACACTGGCACAATAATATTTTCTGTGGCACATCTAATCTCACCAATCTTCCCAATAACGTCTTCTATAATAGTTTTTTCTTTCCAGTCTTAGACTGCTCATTGGGTACATTTAGGCAGTAAAGACGAATTCATTTTTGGCCACCAGCTAAGCAAGGCAGCCCTTCCCCCTCTTTCCCACTCTCGAGGAGAAAAAGAAGTCAGTGATTACAAAGAATTGGAGTAGAACACGATTAACTTAGTGTTTCCAGGCTATATGAGTCAATTATAGTTTACTCTTTAAAATAAGATGAATTTATAATATGACTTTATATTATCAATATATGTTACTCTATAATATAATTGAAAATAGCCTAAGATAAATGAGAATGTTCATTTGATTCTACGTTGAAAAGTGTTCAAATAGTACAGTTTCACAGGTAGCAGTCACCAAAAATTGTCCCTCTGCGGGAGTTATGATGCAAACACTTTAGTGATAGGCATAGTCTTGTCTGTAGGCTAAAATTACTGCTGCATCACTATGTTAACCAAACAACTCACAAGAAACTGAACAGTAAAAAGAAGGAATAGAGAAAATGGTCAGAAGAAAAGTTCACGGACTGGGGGTGGGAGGAGGGCCTCTGAGGATGCTGTGAGGGTCACCGTCCCTTGGCTACACGTCCAAGTTCAGGCTGGATTAAACCTCTTGGAAAATATTGCCTGTGCTGTTACTCTGTGAAACATACACTCATTTCTCTAGGAATGAAGCCTCTCAAAGGAGGAAATGTTGAGTTTTCAGAATTTGATGGTTGGAAGGAGGGAGTTATAATAATTGTCGTTATAATGCCCTCCTTCTTCCCTGCTCCCCGTCCCACAGGCTAGTGTGTGTGCGTGTGGGGGGTGGGGTGTGGGCGTGTGTGTAGGGAGGTCCTTCTCAGGGTATCTTTGGTCAGGATATACTTCTTTAGGCCAAAGAGGCTTTCACGTAAGAGGGAACGGCAATAGTCCGTCACATAGCAGGAATGCCGAACTTATGAGAATTGTGATTAATAGTTTCAGATGTTATTAATTTATCAAGATTATTGAAAGGTGTCAGTGGGTCATTAAGGGTGCTCGGTATCAGATTGGAAAGGAGAGACTAGCACCTCTGGAAAATGTGGGTTATTCCATTAAAAAAAGAAAAGAACATTTTATTATGGAAAATTTCAAACATACAAATTAGAATAATATAATGAACCCCCATGTACCTGTCACACAGACTGAAAACCAGTAATCTCATGGTGTTTCATCTACTGTCCTTTAACCCGAATCCCCTCCCCTATCCTGAATTATTCTGAATAAAACTCTGATATCATATCATTTCATGAATAAATATTGCAGTATGTACATTTAAAAGATAGAAGCTTTTAAAATAATTAACCACAAAACCACTAACATCACATCATCCATTTTTGCAATCATCAATAATTCTTTAACATCACTGAATATATCTTCAATGTTTGCATTTCCTCAATTATCTTATAAATTGTTTTACAAATTGTTTGTTCAAATTAGGATCCAAATTAGGTCCATACATTGCAATCAATTGATATGTCTCTCAAGTTTCGTTTAATCTGTAAGTGCCTTCCGCACATCTTTTTCCCTTGGAAGTTATTTGTTGAAGAAACCTGGTCATTTGTCCTGCAGAGTCTCCCAAAGTCCAGATTTTGTTGACTGCATCCCCATAGCGTCATTTAACACGTTCCTCTTTCCCCTGTACTTCTAGTAAATTGCTGGTTCTATCTCAAACCTTAATTAAATCCAAGTGTTTTTTTCTTTTTCTTTTAAATAAGACTCCTTCATAGGTGATGGTGTGTTCTCCCAATAAGAGTCAAAAACTGTCTTGTTGTATCTCTTTTTTTTTTTTTTTTTTTTTTATTAGCAGCCATTGGTCATCATTGCCTAGATCCATTATTTAAGTAGGGGTTGAAAATGGTGATATTCGAATTTTATCATTCCATCTTCACTTTTTATCTATAGAGATAGCTTACCCTCATCAACTACTTGGCCCCAAAGTACAGTTCATATAGAAAGGCTAGGCAAAGTGCTTCGTTTTTGCTCTTTATTTAGCAACTTTCAAAATAAGGAGTTGGTTTCCTAGCATATTCCAAAGATAGCCATTGAGTTTCTTTTAAAATATTGTATGAACTCATGGATTTAAACAGAGTTGGTGGGTTTAATCCATTGTAGTTATTATTCTTAAATGATTACTCGATTGTCCTATCTTTGGGCAATGGGAGCCTTTTCAAGTTTGTTGCTGTGGTCTTTTGACAGGATCCCAGGAGTCTTGATAGCTTCTTTGATTTTTGGTATGACAAGTTGCTCCAAGCTCATCTTGCAATTTCTGCCCATTCCTGGAACCAGCCCACTTCTCTAAGAGTCTTAGAGCTTTTTAGAGGGAAATGGTATTTAGACACAAACTGGATACTACAGAACATTCATTGCTACTGGCTGGGGATACCTTAGGCCTTTTTCAAGGGACAAGCCTAGGAAACACTTTTTAAAAGTAAACTATATCATGACTTCATAATGATAGTTCCAATTCAAATGTAGGACTCTAGGGACTTTACTTACGCACATCAATCTAATATGTACCTACTTCTCTTTTCCCCCTGTTGCAAAATCCCAGTTCCCAATGATACCAACATAATTACTCATTGAATTATCCTGCAATACACACACAGTAGTTCAGAATACTACTACTAATACTATCACCAACATTATACTTACTGAAATCGTTCTTCAATTAAGAGCACACTTTGTGGGATTTGCCTGAGTGACTTAGACTCTCAATTTCTATTGGGACACTGCATGTACACAGAGAATTAGGCTCTCCCTTAGGATTCAGCAAACAAAACTATGACTCTGTGAAGTTGAGTGGCCTCATCCATGACTGCAAAGCAGGTTTTGGAAACTGTCAAGTCTAGATGAAGTCGGTCTACAAGGATCCTTCTTAAATGGCCCATTGCCATGATTAGAGTCTTTGGTCACCTGTTGTCAGATTTTCATGTTAAACATTATTCACTTCCACATAGTCTGTCTTCCTTTTAGGCCTAACCTAATTCTGTTTGAGCTCCTGGTTTGAAGGCACAGCTTCATAGGATGTTGGATCTAAAAAGAACTGCAAGATTCAGGGAACATCTAGTTCAACCCTCGTATATTACAGATGGGAAACTGGATCTCAGAGCGGGTGGAATGCTTATGATATGTTTTTAATGAATGTGCAAGGTTACTCCTCATCAGGATATGGATGATGTGTCATTTAGTAGAAAGAGTTCTGAACTCATCTTTCAGAATTGAGTGTTTCCCATCTGTAAAATGATGGGACTAGACTAGATCTGATCAGACCCTAAGCTTTCTTCTTGATTCTGGGTTGAAACCGGTCAAGGGGACATGGCCAATTTGGTCCTTTCAATGGCAGTCCCGCCATGGAGTGACAATCATGGTACCTCAGCATGATCCCCATGTATGGGCAGTCACTTACAAATGCATATAAAAATAATTAATAAACTATAATAAGGCCGACACCCCTATAAATCCCAGGCAGGTCAAGAAATAGACTTTTACCAGTTTCCTTAGAAGCCCTTCCTGTACTCTGTCCTGTTCACAAATGCCTTCCTCCCTCAAAAGTAAGTACGATTCTGACTTTTATAGGAATCACTTCCTTGCCTTCCTATACTATAGAATTCCCTCCTATTACTTCTTTTAATCTATAGATTTCCCTCCCACGTTTCTTTTTCTTACAATTTATCTGTTGAAGAACACGACTTGATTGTAGTCACACATGCACGATGCAACCCAACCTGTCTCTCTGTGTCCTTATTTCCTGCAGCCTGGCAGCTAGATCCAAAGGCTTCATCAGACTCAGGTTCTTATAACGTCTTGTGTCTGCTTACGTGATGTTAGTAACTTTTAATGCTCTGTGTCTGGGCCCATTAATTCATGGGGGGAAGGGTTGCAAAATGGTGACAGTCTATCATTTATTAGCTATAATAATATTATAAGGAAATTCTCTTCATCTACTATTGGGTTACCCTTGTTGTACCTGTCATACAGGAAATTAAGGACGAATGTCTGATCTTTCCTTTTATTTACTAGTTTTCATGATAATAAACTTGCTCCTTATTCTCTGAAGGTGACTGAGAATACACACACACACACACACACACACACACATCTGTATATAGATTATGAACTCGTGGATTTAAACATATTTAACATATTTGAACATATCCGATGAGTTTTAATGCTTTGCAATTATTAACCTCACTGAAGCTCCAGGAGTACCATCGTTGGCCAGTGGGAGGTTAGCAAGTTCTTCTGGTAATAAATCATTCTTTCATTCATTAGCTCATTTGCTCATTCATTAACTGAGAGTTTTGTGTTACCTATTATAGGCAAGACATAGAACTAGACAATGTAAAGAGTATACAACTAAATAAGATTTGGTCGCTGTCCACTAAAGCTTGCAGTCTACCGTGAGAAATAACACAGACAGATTGCAACTAGAAGGTTGTATCATAAAAGATATAGAAAGAAGGATGTGTTGTAGAGGTTTGGAGGTAAAGCTGGTATGGTACGTTGCGTCATTGCCAGGTATCCAGGCCTCGTCTTTGCTCTGCCGTCCTCAGCATGTGACCTAAGATGGCTGCTCCACTTCCTGCCACAACGCTCATATCCAGCCACCAAGAAAAGCGGAGAGGGAAGGGGAAAGCAGGTTCCTGCCTTTTAAGGTCAGCGCCTGAAAGCTGTATATATCACTTCCACTCACCGACCAGTGGCCGGAACTTAGTCACACGGCCGCACCCAGCTGCAAGAGAGGCTGGGGAATGTAGCCTTTAACCGGGCGACCATGTATGTGTCTGTTGACTCTGCTATGTGCAAACTCTGTGTAGACCATCAACTCTCCGAGTTTAATGTGCATACGAATCACCTGGGGGTCTTGTTAAAATGAAGATTCTGGTTCAGTAGGCATGGGTTAGTGGGTGGGGATGTTGGAATTTTGCATTTCCAACAAGCTCCCAGGTGGAGCTATGCCATTGGTTCTTGGACCACAGTTAAGTACCACACTTAAAGGGTGCCCATGACTGCACAGGCGGACTGTCTGCTCTCAGGGTGGCTCTGTCTCGCAGGCCACTGTGGTCTTCGTTAATCTGTCACTGCTGCTCCTGTAGCTACTTGGGTAAATACTTTTGGAAGAGGTTGAGTATTTGTATTAAATACCCAGATAATGGGCCAGTGTAAAAAGTGTAATTAGAAGGTTCTTTGCCCAAAGTAATTTGTAACATAGCTTTTGTTTAGAATTTGGAGTTTTCCCTTAGGATTAGCAAGTTTGAGTAATAGTATTACTAGCATAATAATTTTTAAAATGAGTTATTTTCTAAGTAGAAAACAAATCACAGTAGCACACAGATTTCTTGGCATTATAAATATTTAGATTTGTGGCCTTCATCCAATTTTCTTCAAACCCTTTTGAAAGTGTAAATAATTATACTTTATGCCAGCATAAATAGCATTTTTATTCCCTAGAGAAATCTAAGCACTTCAAGGCCCTTTAAGTATGTTATCTTTTACATTTCGTTAATAAAAATAGAAGGAGCATCCCTGGAAGTGTCCCTTGCCTCCCTGGGCCTGGGTAAGTCCCCTCTGCCCTGCCTTCCCCTGCACCCTCCACCTCCCCAGTGAGGCCCTGAACTGTCAGCCCCAGGATGGCAGGACTGTCTCACTCTCGTTCACCTCTGTGTCCCTTAGCCTAGAGCATTCCCAGTTCCCAGGGCGAGATTTTGAAGTTTGGATCTCTCAGTTTGTTTTGTCCCCAGCAACTGGCCTTTTCTGCTTGACCTGGCAGTGCCTGGTGCAGGAGCTTTGATCTCCCTCCAGCGAGGCACAACCAGGGCTTATCAGAATAGCCCAGGGTCGTTAGGAAGATTACAGGAGGGTAGGTAAGTGGAAGCATTTTGTGAATCACAGAGTGTTATACAAACGCAATAGAGCATTACTCTGTGTGATAATCATATATTATTATAATTTCTGAGCATTTACCGCATGCCAGGAAGTAAATGCTGTACATAATTCTCTCCTTTAATTATCATCTCATTTCACAAATGGAGAAACTGAGGATTCAGTAATTGGGCTGAGGTCACTCAGCTGAACGGCCAGAGCCAGGACTCTCACCCAGGTTGTGGGTCTCCAAAGCCTATGCTCTTAATGTGGATACACTTAAATCTGATTCCGTTATAAGATGAGAACATATTTTGGAATGCTTTCAGGCTTGAGTCTGGATTTTTCAATCACAGTTGTATTTCGTTTCTTTTCATACGCCAAAGTGTGCCGTTACCTACCGGAAGTGGCTCGTGGCACCTTGTAGTTCACGGTCTTTATCATCTTTCCTTCTATGTGCATCAGAGGTGCGGGGCTGTGTATAAGCTTTGTGTGTCAGCACCATGTTTGTGGGAGATCTAAGCCTCAGTCTGTATTTTTGGTTCACCTACCAGGAGGAGAGGAGACCAGCAACACGGGCATGAATGAAGGAAGGTAGAGAAGCACAGACTAACAGATGCCCCCCACCCATCCGTCCGAGGTCCTGCAGTCTATCTGGACTATCATCTCATCCTGTTCTGCATGTTTCAGTTCAAATAACGTTTATTTCTCCCTCCTCCCTTCAACTTTGAAAATCACTTGTCCTACAGTGTATAAAATAGGGATGCTGTGTGCTTTAGAAAGATACACAAAAATGGAAAGGGAATTTACCTTACCCCTCTGGGCATCTCAGTGAGCATTTTTAAAGATGCTTAATGAAGCATGGGGCTTCTTTAGAGCAGACTTACATTCAAGCTGCAAGCTTTGGGGTTTTTTCCTCCCCCATCTCATCTCTCTCTCCCCCCACCCCAGCTCCAAACAGCTCCCATCTACCACCCCCTAACCAGGGGGCAGATATCCCGAGGCTCCCTCCCCCAAATCAGCGCTCAGGGGGAGAGAAAGCGGCTTTGGGGAGTGACCTGAGTGATGAGCTTCGGTGAAATGTGCACAATAAACTTCTATCTGGACTGAATTCTTCTGTGAAGTGGCAATCACTTCCCAGACAGACAGGCCCTGGAGGACCCGCCGTTCTGCATCTTTTAATCACCGTTGCTATGGAGAAAGCCACTATTTCATTAGAGAAAGCGCCTTAACGCAATTAACACATAGTTCAGTTGTTCCCCATCCCTTTTGGGCCCCGGCATGGAGGGGGTCCTGGGGTATTGCTTTCCCTGGGGGCCCGCAGGAAACCACAGGCCAAGCAGGGCAAGGAGGGTTCCCAGGAAGTAAATTCTGGGCTGCGCCAGACTGGACTGTAGATGAAGGGATGTCAAAAGGAAGATCCGGCTTAAAATTAACAAAAAACTCAGGATGGGGATTGACTCAGTGTTTTAGAGCAAAGCAAAACAAAACAAAATAAAGTCTCTGCTGGCTACTTGTTGAGTTTGGAAATATACTGAACATCTCCACACATCCTCTGGTGCAACTGATTTTTCTACTCTTTCTTATTTCAGTTAGGTTTTTTCCCCAGTACTGGGACAAATCAGTAGCGGGGCTGGGTGTGTGACCGCTGCCCCCGAGCCTGACCCTCTGCCTGACTGCTGTTTTAAACTCTCTTTCACAATCTCATTTGCAAACAGGGAAGATAATATTTTCTACTTAACTGGGCCGTCATAAGGAAGTTTCCCCAGGGTGCCTGCCTGGCTAGAAAAAGGAAATGCTAATAAAAATGATGGGTTTTGATGGCTATGAAATGAGCGCTTGGGGAAGAGTTTTCTAAAGTTACTAAATTCTGGGCATTTCCCAAGAGAAGGGCTGTAGTTTCATGCCCCTGTCCTTGCTTTTCTCTAGCTGTGTAAAGTAAAAGACTCAAGCAACAATTTAACTCTTAATTAACGGTATTAAAAAAGAAGAAGAAGGTACACTAGGAAATCCATCTGGAAAAAGAAGGGCAGTAGAAAAGTTGGCCAGGGAAACAAAGAAAAGCCATATACATCTTGTATATAGATGTTTTGCATCATCCCTAATTAGCTAATGTATTTCTTTCCGCATACTCTTGGAGGAATTCTCAAGCGTGTCCCCTGCCGCTCCTGGAGACCACAGAAAAGCAAATGACACCGAATTTTCCCTTCTTAATTAAAATGTTAAACAGGGTTAAGATGCCAAGTTTCATCAGCGATATTTGTTCCCCTGGTGAACCCTTAAGTCCTGCTGGGGTTCAGTTCAATGGGAGTTATTTGAGTCAACACATGTTATTAAGTTTCCAAATGTAATCAGCCCAGATATTTTAATGGCAACTTTCTCCTTTCTTTTAATAAGCATGTGGTTTGGTTATAAAAGCACTTGGGTTGGGTGCCCTGTGTTGCCCTTCCGCAACCAAATCGCCATAGCAACAGGCAGCTGGTCTCTACAAAGCCTGGCGGGCGCTGCGAGGGGGCGACCGCAGGAGCCCAGCCCCCAGTGGCCCTGTTTGGCCAGGCATAAATATCCTCAATGGGATTAGAATGTTTAAGGGGCTAAAGGCTGTGGGAAAACTTTTGTCTGCCATATTTATCTCTTCTGCTGTTGTGTCTTAACATTTCCACTTGGGGTACAAGGGGGTTAAAAGTAAGAGCGAATGTTTTGATGGGTTTATTTTGAATTATGAATTCATGGGTCTGCATAATCGCCCGTCAGCATCAACCTGCTTTTTTGACTGTGTCTGCCCAGGGCCAGAGATGGGTGTGGGGAGAAGGCAGTGGGAATCTACGCCCGGGAGTAGCTTCAGCGTGGAGAATTAATTACATGGGGTGAGGGGAGACGCTTTTCTCCCTGGGTGGACACTGTATCTTGGAGACAGGCTTCAGGCTCACAGCCCTGCTCCTGGGGTAAGGACGAGGCAAGGAGCAAGCCTTTTTTTCTGGCCAGTTGTTTATTATGGGGGGAAGAAAGAACTGGGAGGCAGGTGTTTCTGTCTCCTGGTCCTCAAACTCTACATAAATTGGATAGGACGCTGTGTTCAGGACTGTGGACGGTATTCCCTTGTTATGGGCTGAAAGGTGTACCACCCCACCCCCAAATCCATAGGCTGAAGCCCTAACCCCTAGCACCTCAGCACATGACTGCGTTTGGAAATAGGGTCTTTAAAGAGGTGATTAAGTTAAAATGAGGTCATTAGGGAGGGCCCCAGTTCAACCTGACTGGTGTCCTTATAAGAAGAGGAAATTTGGACACACAAAGAGACACCAGCTGTGCACATGCTGAAAATGGAAGACCATGTGAGGACACAGCCATCTGCAAGCCAAGGAGAGGGGCCTCAAGGAAACCAAACCTGCAAGCACTTTGGTCTTGGACTTCCAGCCTCCAGAACCATGGGAAAATTAATTTCTGTCGTTAAAGCCACCCAATCTGTGGCATTCTGTTATAACAGCCCTAGCAAACTATACATCCCCCCAAACTATTTTCCAATTCTAATAGAGATGTTGACAACCACATGTTAGAAGAAGTAGGTATGATGACCCAGCAAAGACAACCTAGGCCACAGGCCAAAATCTTTCTCTCCCTTTCTCTCTCTGGATAGAATAAAACAATGGCATGATCATTAAGCAAAGACCCTGCTATTAAAGCAAATTTAGCATGTGCCTCCGTCAGCTCCCTTGCAAGTGGCCCACCGTTTTCCCCTGCAGCAATATCCCTCTTCAATGTTTTGTGTTATTGGCAAGTTTAATGGAGCAGATATTGAATTGTTTACATTATGTTGTAAAACTTCTGTGCTAAATATGATCAAAATGATACACTCATTCTTTTTAAAATTTATTTTATTGAAGTATAGTTGATTTACAACGTAGTGTTAGTTTCTGGTGTACAGCAAAGTGAGTCAGTTATACGTATATATATTCTTTTTCATATTCTTTTCCATTCTGGTTTACTACAGGATATTGAATATAGTTCCCTGTGCTATACAGTAGGACCTTGTTTATCCATTCTATATATAATGGTTTGCATCTGCTAATCCCAAACTCCCAATCCATCCCCCGCCCCACCCTTGGCAACCACAAGTCTGTTCTCTATGTCTGTGAGTCTGTTTCTCTTTCGTAGATAATTTCATTTGGGTCATATTTTAGATTCCACATATAAGTGATATCATATGGTATTTGTCTTTGTCTGACTTAACTTCACTTAGTATGATAATCTCTAGGTCCATCCATGTTGCTGCAAATGGCATTATTTCATTCTTTTTTATGACTGAGTAGCATTCCATTGATACACTCATTTTTATGATGCATCCTGGGAACCCCAGTGGTTGAGGGCTCAGGAACATCCCCACATGGATCCTTTGCTACCTTCTACCCAGCCACTCCCACTTGCACAAGTGAGCAAGGGAAATCCCAGCTCCATCCGCCCTGGAGGATGAGTGAAGTTTGAAGTGGAAGGGGGTAGGCATGCCCCAATTGTAAGCAGACCTGAAGTATCAAACTTGGACTTGAAAACAGACAAATTTAAGGATGATGATTTACATTGCTACAAAGTACATGTTGCAAAAGTATGTGTGTGAAGGATACATTAAATAACAGACTCTTTTGGCACTTAGAATTGGATTCAATGTAGAAAAATCTGATATGCAGGGAATTTCTTTCAGAACACTTGTTTAGTAGGATAAGTCACTGAGAAGTAACCAAGATTGCTTTCTTAAGCTGCTTTTGGTCAGGAATGGGGGTACTACAGGCAGGCTGGAAGGCAAGTACAACTTAAGAGATGAATATATACACACATGAACATATATACACGTCTACACAGTCATCTGTAGATAAATATATATATACACACATATGTATACATAATACATATATATGATTATACACACACACACAATTCCTTGCAGTTGATGCGTTCATTCAAGAACTATTTACTGGGCTTCCCTGGTGGCGCAGTGGTTAGGAATCCGCCTGCCAATGCAGGGGACACGGGTTCGAGCCCTGATCTGGGAAGATCCCACATGCCACGGAGCAACTGGGCCCGTGAGCCACGACTACTGAGCCTGTGCGTCTGGAGCCTGTGCTCCGCAACAAGAGAGGCCATGATAGTGAGAGGCCCGCACACCGCGATGAAGAGTGGCCCCCACTCGCCGCAACTGGAGAAAGCCCTCGCACAGAAACGAAGACCCAACACAGCCAAAAATAAATAAACAAATAAATTAATTTAAAAAAGAACTATTTACTGAGTGCCAACTCTGCTATCATGCGAGGTGCTTAGAATACAAAGGCTCTGCTCTCAAGGAGTTCACAATCTACTAGAGAAGTGAGATATGGAAATAAATAATTATAACCCAGGTGATCTGAACGTGGCAGAAGTTCATGCAGCCCCATGGGGATATTTGTCAGCCACATATTCCCAGGGCCACATCCAGCTTGTTGCTCTTTCACACCCACTGTTTGTGAAGTCCAGCCTCAGTGTGTCAGGGTGACCTGCCACTCCTGCCCCTGGCTTTAGGGAGAGAGAAAGGAGAATTCTGTGCCAAGATATGGTCATGTATATACTTACCTGGTCCATTAGAGGTGATAAAAACATGCAAAATTAATGAAATATATTGCAAATTTGTCTTAGGATGGTAATGTAGCTTTTTCTTATCTGAAATTGGTCTCAAAAGACAATCTAAAAACCAAACAGGAAATCGTTCGATTGTTTTTTTTTATTCAGCCCTTACAACCCAAAGCTTTTGCTGGCCTCCCGCTGTTGAAGTTTGGGATCACAGTGTTTTATAGCTCCCTGGGGAATGTCCATGTTTCACTCACCCACGCTCTTCCTTTTACCTAACCTCCGACCACCTTCCTTCAGATTTCCCTTACCTTCCCCCGTGGAGGCTGTAGGAACCCTACGTGCCTTTGGTCACCCTACCCTGCACAGTTGCAATCTTGTCAGTTCCCTGATCAAAGCCTCAGCATCTTTCCATTCAGGTGTGTTTAATGTTTCCTAGCTGCCATCCATATGCTAGCTAGAGAGTGTGCACATATGTGGCTTACGGAACAAAGTCCCAACCTCGAAACCAGGCATTCAAGGAGCTCCCCGGCCGGGATCTGCCTGTCTCTCAGAGGCTTCGGTCCAGCTCTGGGGCTTGCTGGCATCCGGTGCTCCACCTTCGCTCTACCTGCCACCCACACCTCTCCTCTCACGTCCCACTCACCTGCTGTGCTCTTCCCACCTGGGACAGTTTATGATAAATGAAAAAGAAAGTCATGAACACATTCATAGAAAAGAACAATTCTTGTGTGATAAACAATAAACAAACCAACAAAGCTCTTGTTCAGAAAATAATTTTTGAGGAAAAGACACTAAAATATTCAAAGTGGCAGTTTTTGGGTAGTGGGGTCATGCACACATTTTTTTCTGCTTTCTACTTTTTGTGTTTCCCAAATTTTTAATATCAAATACATTGTGCTTTAATAAATGAAAAAAAAAGTATTTCAAAAATAAAACCTACATCATATTCTTTAAGACCTAGCTTGGGATGGTAGAAAATTCTTCTTGAGATGGTAGAAAAGAGCATGCATTTTTAGTTATTCAAGCTTAAGTTCAGACCTTGCTTCCACTACCTAGTAACTAGTATTAGCTGTGCGAGCCTCAGTATATATATCTGTAAAGTGGGGTAATGTGTTTTTCATAAAATGTGGGGAATAAAATATCCTGTCCATAAACTGCTTGGCACATTGCTGTGTAGTAGGGGGTTAATACATTTTCATTCCCTTCCCTTTCTCACCCTCCATGAATTCGAAAGCCCTCTCAGGAGATACTAGCTTACCTTTGTGCGTCTATCATGGCCCTACCACTTGCTGTGATTGTTTGGTACGTTTAGTAACTCCTCAACTGGATGGAGAAATCGAGAACAGGAAGGGTAGTCACCTCTGCATCTCCTGCAGCCCCTCTTCCCGTAATAGCCACTTAATAAATATAATGAGTATTTTTTTAACAGAAGTAAATAATCAAAAACTGTATTGAAATGAAGAATCCGCCAGAAGAGTTCTGAGAATCCAAGATACAATGAAAAACAGACACAACCAGAACTAGAAAACCAAATGAGAAAGAGTAGCCATTTTAAACTCACTTTAAAGTCATAACTATCAGAAAATTCAGAATTATGACTCCCTCTCCCACTATAACCTTTTCACATCACACATATGTAATAGAGGCCATAAAAGTTAACACGACCTTCAGTAGTACACGTTACAAACAGATCACATGATGTGGTTGAGTTACTGTGGCAATGGGAATCATAACTTTGAATTTCCTCACTTTTATGTATTCGTAATAGTATCAACCGTTACTGTGCATTAGCGGCCCGGTTTGCCCTTCAAACCTAAACTGTATTTATACCTGGAATAAAGGGGAAAGAAGCTGCTATTCACAAGGTCCCGAAACTGCCCTGATCTCTGCGGTTTACAGGTCTTTAGGCAAGTTTTCCAAGTGACCATTTTCCAGAAAGATATTGGAGTAAATGGAATATTTTCCTCTTAACAGAGCATTTTGCTTGCGTTTACCAAACAGTATTTCTTTTCCATTAAAATAAATGCTTTCAGGCAAGGGCTGCATCACCAGGGCAGTGGTTGTAGACAGAGCCACATGACATAGCTTGCAGTAAGAAGCTCTGGGCTTGGGTAAAATTGGGACGTCACAGGCCATAGTAATGCTGGGTGCCCATGCAACCCCTGTCCTCCACACTTTCAGAGACTTTGTAATGTCACCTCAAGAAGAAGCCACTGAGGAGATGCAGGACATGAAATCTTGAGCTGGGAGGTGAACTGGTTTCCCGATGTCACAAGACCCTTCAAGACCCTCAACTTGGATCTTACAAGACCCTCAGCTCTGTGCCCGGGGGACTGGCCTACGTTCTTTAAAAGATGGGCAGGGAAGGAGCAAGGGCTGCCTTTCTGGTGGCCTGCCCCTCGACTAAAGATTCCACGGGTTAGGACATTATGCCTTCGTTGTTCCCTTAATTTTCCATTCTTGCTCCAAATCCTTTATTGTGAAGGTCTTCTCCCAAGGTGGAGAATGGATGAGACCTCTGTCTTTTCAGGAGCCTTCAGAAGCCTGCAGGTTGCAATTAAGGTTTCCTTCACTCTGTCTTTGGTCTAAATCAACCCAGCAGACCTTAAGCCTTTCTTCCTAC
Source organism: Balaenoptera musculus (assembly GCF_009873245.2). Classification (NCBI taxonomy): domain Eukaryota; kingdom Metazoa; phylum Chordata; class Mammalia; order Artiodactyla; family Balaenopteridae; genus Balaenoptera; species Balaenoptera musculus. The sequence continues at coordinate 9,955,672 of NC_045800.1, forward strand.
GTCTTGTTTTCTTACCCTTTTATCAGCCTTGTCATTTTCTCCAAGATGCTCCAAAGACTCTGCTCTCTGGGACATAAACATAGTCACCACATGAGTAAGTGTCAGCTTAAGGACTGAACTCTAAAATAATTTTGAGTCCAAGGTAGAACTTGTAATAGCCCCCAGGAAAGTTTTTTCTTTTAAAGTACTCGTCCAAATTGATATCAACAAAACAAAAACAAAATCACACACACACACACACACACACACACACACACAAGATATTCAAGGATGGTGAAGAGATTGTGATGCACAGGGAGCTATTTATGTATTTATGTGCTTGTTTCTTCCAGGGACAGTCAGCTCATGATAAATGGTCAGGGCACTTGAAATGTTTTAAGCTCCTGAATTTTATTTTTTATTTACTTTACTTTGGTGACTGTCTTTTGGTAATTCCTGTCAGGGTTGCAATTTGGAAAATTGCAAACATCTTCTTGACAATACTTTAGAGGAAAATTCTAGGCATACATCAGGGTGAGGGCCAAGCATTCTGTCCCTATAAATGAGACGGTGAGGTCAGTATGGGTTTTTTTTCCCCCCCGAGGGGAGAGGGAGGGGTAAAGTTGTTCACTAAAATAAAATGCCCTTGAGGTTTGTATGAAGTTTCAGAAGTACAGAAATTCTTTCAGTAATCCAGAAACAAAGGGGAAATGCCGATAGTTTTATTCCTTTTGCAGGTACATCCGGATATGTGGTTCTTTGGTGAGAGAAGGGTGAGACTGGGAGAAAGTTAAGGGTTTTGGTCCCACCTATAAAATGACCTGACACACCAATCTTCTTTCATTCTCAGGTGGTAGCACAAGCAATGAGTGAACATTTTCTACAGGGTTTATAAAAGCTAGATGAAAGTTTAAAATTTTTCTAAGAAATGTGATGAACCTCAAGATTTCTCATTCATCTCATCAGAGGTCTTTAAAGCACAAACACTAAATCTATTAAAAGTGTCTAAACTTCTTGGCAAAGATGATTTGGTTCTGGCTGGGGACATAGTGATTATTCTTAATAGGCTCTGCTCTATTCACTTCTTCTGGAGGGACCATGGAAACCGTTGAGCTAAGAGGGCTTAAGCTCTTGTACCCAAGAGTCAAAGTAAATGGACTCTTTTTGCTTGTTCATTTTTAAGTATTTCCAATGCTACTTTTTAAGACCACAAACATTTCTGAAGGAGAATTGTGATGGTTGCACTCAGGGTAAAGGATTATAGTACTGCCAAGTGGGTTTACCATTTACATACTGTTTACAGAGTTTGACATCTTGAAATAAAGGCATGTGAGAGAGAGAGAAAAAAAAAGTCAGAAAGAGAGATCACCAGTCACATAGGGGAAAAGGGGTCATGGTGGTTGGAGATGGTTCTAGCAAGAAAAATAGAAAAATGGGACAGGATTAGATTTGGCTATGAGTCACAGTAATGTAATTCCAAAGTAATGTAGACTTATATGAGAAAGGAGTTTATTTCTTTTTCCTATTAGGGTCCAAGGACAGGCAGTCTAGGCTGAGATGGTGGCTCCAAGATTGTCTTGGTTCCTTCTATTATACCTCTCTGCCAACCTTAGCTTGCACCTCATGGTCTAAAATAGCTGCTCAAGCTCCAGCCGTCACATTCACCTCCTAACCAGCAGGAAGCAGGAAGAAGGGGAAAGCAACACACTATATCCTCTCGCATCCTATTTGCCAGAAGTTAGTTTACCTGGTTGCAAGGGAATTAGGGAGATATAGTTTCTATTCTGAGTAGCCGTGTGCCTAGCTAAAAATCAGTTCTATTTTTTAAAAAAGGGCCAAAAGGTAGTCTGGACACCCATTCATAGGAAAGGGAAATACTTTCCTGAAATTTATCTGTAAAGTATAACCATACTAGAGTACATTCAATTAAAATTGGAGGTGAATAACAATATTAGTAATTTACCCATTTTGACTTACTCAGAGGGAATGACTTTAAGGACTGGAAACATGTCCTTCAAATGGCTGACCTCTGGGCTCCCCTTCAGCTCCTCCTTGGCTGATCTGCCCCAACAGGGACGCTGTCCTGGGGACTAGAAACCAAAAGGCACCTATTCTTCACAGCTCCCCTCAGCCCCTGGCTTGCACTGTGGCCTTGGGCCAACACTCCTTGCTGTCTGAGCCTCAGTTTCCTCCTGACTAGAAAGTTCACAGTAATGCCAACCTCAAAGGTGAACTTTCAAGCACACCCGAGGGACCGTGGTGGTGGATGTGGCCGTTCTCTGCCCTGAGCCCTCACGTCACCCTCAACCTAATGCACGCGGAGCCGATAATAATAGCAGACACCTGGATCCCTCCCCAGGCTCTGTGGCAAAGCCCTGCACGTAACGCACCTGACGGTCCGCGTTTGCTAGGAAGGGAGCCTGCAGGTTAGAGTGGTGAAGGAAGGTGCTAGTGCCCCCCCAGCTGGGCAGGGGCACCCAGGACCTCAGCCCGGCTCCGGTGATTTCTGCAGCCCAGGAGTTGACGTCTTCGGCTGGGCTAAAAATAACAAACTCGGGTTAAAAGTCTCCTCTCACTTTTCAAGCCTCTAAAAAATTTCAAAACATTCACAATTTTCTCAGCTCAACTTGGATGCGATAAAGAAGAGAGTCTGACGGTCTTCCAGAGCACGGGGCAGTACCTGTTAATGGGTCGGGATGGTGTGTTTATAAATTTGACACGGGGGAGTAGACAGGACAATTACTGCTTCCTTTTGTTTGTGCTTTACACTACTAATTAAGGATACAGAGCCATTTTAAAGAGAACCTGGGTCTGGTGCAATTTTTTTCCAACTCCATTGGTGGTTTACAGACATTAATCAGGGAATGCAGGTTTTTCTCGTGACCCTGAGGAATCCACCTGAATGGGCCATTGTCCCGGGGCTTCTGCGAGCTGCCTGGCCTACAGAGCCTGCTCTCCTGCACTCTGCAGCAGGCACTCAGTCTTGTCAGGGTGCTATTCCTCCGACTCAGACATATCAAGGCATCTGCCTTCGCTTTGATCACTGGTATCTTGCTACGACCCGAAGCCCCAGAGGGAAATCAGAGGGAAACATTTCTCCCTACACCCATTCTCCGTCCAGGCACGTCATTCCGACCAATCTCAGAAAGCTGGCTGCAGATGGAGAACGTGGGCCCCGGGGCCATGGCCCTGGGGGAAAGATAAAAGGCACCCAAGTTGGCAGGAATGAGTCTATGAAGCAGAAACTGCTTGCTTGTTCCAGGCCAGATGGTTGTTTGTTTCGCGTCTGTTCCAAGATGCTAAGCCCCAAAGGCCATGGGGCTCTGAGGAAGGGCCGCCCTCTTAGCTGGTGCCCTTTAGCTGAGTTTTCTGCCTGAATACAGGAAAATAAGACAAAGAAAATTTGTCTTTGCTTCCTGGGTATGGGACCCACAGCTTTCTCAGATACGCTTTGGAAATAAAGTCATCCGGGCTCCAAGGACACTTCAGTACCCCTTCCTTCTGGTTACCTCCTATTCTTAGATCCTACGTTTCTGGCAATCGGGGTAAAGTTCTCACCCAGCGCAGCACCCACATCCTGCTGGATGCCTGGCGGCACTGAACTGAGGGTGTAGTGGTCTCTAGCAGGCCATGCCCCGCAGAGGAGAACTGGGCAGCTTTCAGACGGGCGGAACCTCTGTCTCAAATTTCATGAGTTTCTCTGTGTGGGGTTCCAGACATCGCCCCCTCCACCCAGACACCAGCTTCTGCCAAAAGGCAACCGTGTCTTAACAGTTGGGCTGGATGTCTGCTGCAAACTTCTGGCTTCAGAAGAAGACGAACTATTTGCTCCATTACCTTCCCAGCTTTTGATGAGAGGACTGTCCCTATTCTAGGAGTCCCATGATAACATCATCTCCAGCCCAGGCCCAAGTCCTTAATAAGCAAGACTCGGGAGAGATGGGTGACCATGCTCAGTGATGGGCTCGCTCAGTCTCTGAGGCTGGATGAAGGACCATTTCCTGCTCCCTGCAGGGCACGCTGCCCCACCCCAATGCCCAGCTTTGCCAGTCAGTAGCCGAGTGACCTGGGACAAGTTAGTGACTCTCTCCTCCACTTAGTCTTGGTCTGTAAAATCGACAGAACCCATCTAATAGGTTGCCCAGAGCAGAGTTCCCCAATATTTTTGCACCAGGGACCATGGAAGACAATTTTTCCACAGACCAGCGTTGGGGGGATGGTTTCAGGATGATTCAAGCGCATTACATTTATTGTGCACTTTATTTCTCTTATTATTACATTGTAATGTATAATGAAATAATTATGCAACTCACCATAATGCAGAATCAGTGGAACCCCTGAGCTTGTTTTTACTTGCCACTCCCTGATAGGGTGTTGATATGAATCTGCAAGCAGTTGATTTATTATGGTCTCTGTGCGGTCAAACATCTCTGCTAATGATATTGCAGCCACTCCCCAGCGCTAGCGTCACCGCCTCAGCTCCACCTCAGATCATCAGGTGTTAGATTCTCATAAGGAGCGTGCAACCTAAATCCCTTGCATGCTCAGTTCACAGTAGGGTTCGCGTTCCTATGAGAATCTAATGCCACTGCTTATCTGACAGGAGGCGGAGCTCAGGCGGTAATGTGAGCGATGGGGAGCGGCTGTAAATACAGATGAAGTTTTGCTCGCCCGCCCGCCCACCGCTCACCTCCTGCTGTGCAGCCCGGTTCCTAACAGGCCACAGACTGTGCGTTGGGGACCCCTGGCCCAGAGGATTAAACGAGTTGATGCATATAAAGGGCTGAGTGCAGTGCTTGGCTTAATGACTATCCGTTATGATTTCTCTGAGAATCCTTAGGAAATCAAGGTCTGATTGATTAGCTAGAGATATGTTTAGCCTTGACCATGTTTTCTTAGGAATTAAGGACATATGCTTGAGCAAATCTGCCAGAATCTAGGACTTCAATCCCTACTAAGGACCAAAGGGAATGATACATGAAAGAGAAAGTATAGCACAATGGTAGTGCTTGGGGGTAACAGAGCAGGATGAAGATTAGGAGCAGGACTAACCAGTCAAAACTTGTATGGCTTCTCTCATTCATTCATTCATTCATTCACTTATTCATTCATACAACAAACATCTATTGAGTGCATATTGGGGGGCCAGGCACTGTGCAGAGTCCTGGGGATCCCGTGATGAACACAGATGTATTCATGGAGCTCATGTCCTAAGGGAAGATTGCAGGGGGAGGGGAGGCAGGTCTTGGGAAGAAAACAAACACCTGAACAAGCTCATTTCAGATAGTGGTTGGTGATGCATTGCTGTGTGGCAAATGACCTAAAGCAAAATGTCTTAAAAGCCATCATCTGTTTGCTCAGGATTCTGCCATTTGGGCAGGGGCTGGTGGGGGCAGCTCCTCTTGCTCCGCATGGCATCAGCTGGCTCTGTCCCTTGGCGGGCCAGCTGTTGCTAGCTGTTGGCTTGCAGTTCAGCTGGGGCTGTTGGCCAGGGGCTTAGGTTTCCTCCGTGTGGGCTCTCCATGGGGTTTGGTTGGCCTTCTCCCAGAGTAGTGACTGAGGTCGGCGAGGGAGTGAGCTAAGATGAGTGGTGAGAGGGATGGGAAACCACCAAAGGGTCCAGGCAGGGGAGGGATGCCACCTGACTGAGCGGTTGTAAAACCTCTCTGCCTGGGCTTCCCTGGTGGCGCAGTGGTTGAGAATCTGCCTGCCAATGAAGGGGACGCGGGTTCGAGCCCTGGTCTGGGAAGATCCCACATGCCGCGGAGCAACTAGGCCCGTGAGCCACAACTACTGAGCCTGCGCGTTTGGAGCCTGTGCTCCGCAACATGAGAGGTCGCGACGGTGAGAGGCCCGCGCACCGCGATGAGGAGTGGCCCCCACTCGCCGCAACTAGAGAAAGCCCTCGCACAGAAACGAAGACCCAACACAGCCTAAAATAAATAAATAAATAAAAATTAAAAAAAAAAAAAACCTCTCTGCCCCTCTGTTTTTTCATTCACAAAATGAGAGACCTGCCTGAATTGCCTCTAAGGTCTCTTCCAGCTAATTTTCCGAGAAGAGAACCAGCACTTTGCTGGCTGCAGTTTCTGGATTTGGGTCTTCTCTGCTGCACTGTCTCACCTGTAGAGCAATGAGAAGCAGAAGAAGCCTTCCTGGATGCTTCATGAGACAAGACACAAACTTACTAAAGGAGGAGTCCTTGGTCCATTCTTCAGGCTGTTTTGTGTGCCGCATCGTCAAACACGTGCTTCATGCAATGGATGTGAAAGGTAGACGCTTAAGCAAAAGCTCTTTTGAGAAAGAAGAAGGGCTGTCAGCTATCAAAGAATTTCGGAAGGCACAGTTCCTCGAGTCCAGACAAGACCAGCAAATTAAACCAAATTCCAGAGAGCTACTGTTCCCTGATGCTCGTTGGTCTGGGGGGTGGGGGAGGGGATCGGAATAGAAGTTTTCTTTGGAACTTAATTAGATCGACGTGGTTGATATGCTCCTTAAGGTGGGAGCTGAGCATTTCAAATTATACCAAAGATGTTTTTCCCCAGGTCTCTGTAAGTGGAGACGTGAACCTATCAAAACGTGCGATAAGGGAGCTACATGTGTCGTTTTTAAACTAGTTCAAACCAGCTAGGCTGCTTCCTGCGCTGAGCTGCTGGCTATTAGCTGTCATCCAGCCTGGATGTGAGACAAGCAGGTGGAGAAGAGAGACATCATCTCGTCAGGACCTGCAGGAACAGGCAAGCAGCGTGCCTATCAGCAACGCACATCTCCAAGGCAGGCTTGGGCTGCAGCACGAAGCACCATGTTAGATGGGCTTTTCATTTCAATGACATTTTTTTGGGAAAGATTCAAATTTAATCCTCTTCCAGGATAGAGTTATTTCAGTTGCCACTGATCCTTCCGATAAACGAGACAGGGTTTCATTTTTTTCTTGCTACCGAGGTATCTAATTTTATAAAAGCCTTCAACAATGCAATAATTTATTGTAGCAACAGGATGGCTACAAGTAAGGACTTGTCTTCTTTTCTGTTAATTTTCTAAAGGAATCTCTTCCCTTCACCACTGAGAAGCTGTGCATGCCTTTCTCTGGGTTTCGTTAAGACTGCTTGAAGTCATGATGGCAAGATCATTATGATGTTTTTGAAAGATAGTGGGTTTCAAAGAGTTGTACTTAAGAGACTTAAAAGGCTTCATCAACTTAATTCCTGTCCTCGGCTACTTTTTCAGAGCTATGATCTGGATATGCCGCAATTGATATCATTGTCATTACAGTCTCATCCCCAACTTTTGTTGTTCTCATTACTCCTCCTCCTCTTCTGAAATGACACATGTAATGCAAAATTAAAGAATAAGTCAGAGCCTAGAATCCTCCATGGAATTCAGAACCAATGTAGAAATGGCTGAAGGAATCCACATGCAGACACACACACACACACACACACACACACGTATGCACAAACGGGGTTATTGGACACATCCTTACAGAGGAAAACTGAGGCAGGGGACCTTTGTGATAAGGAGTCTAGCTTAGAGATAGCCATCTCTTACAGTCGTGCCATGGCCATGCCAGGGGTAGGGTTGGTGTGGTCATAAGTGAGACCAGTACAGGGGTTAGTGAAAACATTTAGAAGTGTCCCCAGCTTCAAAGGATGGGGACAGAGGGGAAGAAGGAAAGAGGAGGTCCATTCTGAGCCTCAGAGGCAGGATTGGGGCTTTCTGCTAAGATGGAGGGCAGGGAAGGCAGGTAGGAGCCGGGCAGTTTGGGGAACAAGGAAATAATTCTCACATGTTTCTAAGTTTGACCTTGATGTACAAGGAAGTGTTGTATTCGCATTATAATCATTTCAGCCTGTGATTGAAACCTCTAAAGCTTCCGTTTTGCAGAGAAGTTAAGTCAGGACCCAAAGATGTCAATTAACTTGTCCAAGCTCATAAAGAAAAACCATAAATTAGGATGAAAGTCATGATATTCCTAGTCTTGGCTTAACCAGCTGGGTTTTTCTGCCTGTGCCGGTGGGTGTTAGAGAAGAAAAAGGGGGTTGGTGGGGATTGCATGAACCAGGGGGGCCTCTTCTTCCTGTTGGCAATGTGTTTATCACATCCAGGTTCTGTACTGAATGTTTTGGTGGTTGAGCCATGTTTCAAACCCATTCAGGGTACGTTACTTCATAGGTTGGTCTAGACCTAGGACTTTTGATAGTAGAGTAGATATGCCTCCCCCAGCCAAATGTGTCTTACTGATTTCTTAAAAGCTGGGGGGTGGCGTGGGAGGAGATAGCAATATGAGTGACATGGTACAAGAGCTCAGTCTTTTGTAGAAAAACACTATTTTCCACAAAGGGCAAATGAATCAAAGATATTACAGAGAAATTTCCTTTTTGCTGCTCAGGAAATTTTTTTTTAAAAGTTGAAAGTGGGGGAGTGTTGTAGGAAAATATAGCTGAGGAAGAATGTCTCTCCACCGTGCAGACTTCTTTTTTTTTAATTAATTAATTTAATTTATTTTTGGCTGCGTTCGGTCTTCACTGCTGTGCGTGAGCTTTCTCTAGTTGCGGCGAGCGGGGGCTACTCTTCATTGCGGTGCACGTGCTTCTCGTTGCAGTGGCTTCTCTTGTTGCGGAGCACGGGCTCTAGGCACGCGGGCTTCAGTAGTTGTGGCACGTGGGCTCAGTAGTTGTGGCTTAGTTGCTCCGCGGCATGTGGGATCTTCCCTGACCAGGGCTTGAACCCATGTCCCCTGCATTGGCAGGCGGATTCTTAACCACTGAGCCACCAGGGAAGCCCCCAGACTTCTTTAAAAATGTCTTGTGCCCTTTCTGACATGCAAACTTTTGATGTTGCTAACTCCACTCCTCTCAGCCTGATTAACTGCTTTTCCACCTGAACTCCTGTCCGAGCGATGAGCACCGCGGCTACGCTCCGCAGTGGGCTACATGTGTAGAGCTGCTTTCTTAACTGGCTTTTTGCAATCCGCTTTTAGAGCCCACGGCTCCTTCATCAAACCCTGCGTTCAATGCAATGGTCTGGGATTGGCCCCCCCCCCCCACCCAAAGTGGGTGGCCATATGCATTTCCATTTGGAAGTTTCCCTCTATAGCTCCCTTATTTAAGATGATAGGCTCTGGAAAGAATTTTTTTTTTGAATGAGAGAGAGAAGTGAAAAATACTATGTTGTGAGGTACTATTTTTGCCTTTAAAAACATACACTCTCAGACCCACACAGCGGACCGTTCTGGAAGCATATGAGCTCAAGTCATAGCCAAGGTCTCTGCTGGTAGGAACCCTTCCTACCCGAAAGGGACTGCTTTTTAATAGCTGCATTCATGGGAGTTTAAATTTCTGTGTGTTGATGTAAAGCCAGCTTTCCCCTCAGGGCTATTTATTTTAAAAGTCTAAAATAGTAAGGGGTCTGCAGCATATGCTGTTACGTAAGCGACCTGGAGTCTGCGCTCCAAGCAAAGCCTTCTCTGTGCTGACCTCTGCGCTTCAATGCCCTCCAGGAGGGCGCTGGCAGCCCCTTGGCTTCCCCTTCAACACATGGCAAGCTCAGGAAGTTCTCAGAATTGCCTACAAAGGCAGTTGTTCAAGATTTTCATACCTGGAGGTAATGGCTGTAATAAACAGTGCTGGCCCTGATTTGCCACCACAGGACGGAAGGGAGGGGGAAGGGGAGGTTATGGCAGAATCGGTCCTGCATGTGGAATCACTTCTCCTTCAGGGTCCAAGGTTGAGATGGATGCTGTGCTTTTAAAAATTGTTTTAACTCACCAAATTTTAAAAATTAAAAGTAAATATAAAAAAGCAAAAAAGGAGGAGGCCACTTATTTATTTGTTTGTTTGTTTTTTGGCTGCGTTGGGTCTTCGTTGCTGCACGCGGGCTTTCTCTAGTTGCGGCGAGCAGGGGCTACTCTTTGTTGCGGTGTGCGGGCTTCTCATTGGGGTGGCTTCTCTTGTTGCGGAGCACGGGCTCTAGTCGCGCGGGCTTCAGTAGTTGTGGCACTCGGGCTCAGTAGTTGTGGCTCACGGGCTCTAGAGCGCAAGCTCGGTAGTTGTGGTGCATGGGCTTAGATGCTCCGCGGCATGTGGGATCTTCCCAGACCAGGGCTCGAACCCGTGTCCCCTGCATTGGCAGGTGGATTCTTAACCACTGTGCCACCAGGGAAGTCCCCGAGGAGGCCATTTATAATAATGCCAATAAATAAAGCTAGGAAGTGGCACATACGAAAATTTTTAAAATCTAGATTTTAAGAAGAAGTAGCAGCAGCAGCACCGGGCATTTGTCTCCCCAGTGCCCTTGGTTGGAGTAAGCGAGCCTCCTTAAGATGCCTCTGAAGGATCCCAAAGCCGTTTCAGTTATGGAATAAGTAGCACGAGCTGTGGCGGGAAGCAAGGTGGGTCTAGTATAGACGCTGCGCCTGCACCCCCAGGCAACCCCTTCCTCTGCCACATAGTTACAGGAGGCCTTTCAGACTTGCTTCTCACTTGATTTCTATGCTTGAGCTCTTCATTTTACCCAGAGGAAACCTATACAGATAATGAGAAGGCTTGCTTCTCCCCCTTCTCAGAAGCGAGTCATGTTTACTTCTCCCTTTGCAAATATTAGTTAGGAAATTTAACAGATGAGGGATTGGGTATGAGGCAGTATGAGAAGAAAATATTAATAAGTGTAAAGTGACTTTCTCCTGTTGGTGAGAAGATTATTTCATTATTTTCTTGAAGAATTAGTAATAACTAAAGTCCTCTCTACCTGTTGATTGTATCACTCAATTGCCTTAGAGTGTGGATTTCTACATTATCACCCGTGGCGTCTCCCTAAAATCCTTTAGCAATGCACCCACGTGGAGGCACTGTGTTTGCATAGACTGTCCACAGCCCAGGTAAAGATATGCACGAAGAGAAAAGACTCTCCTGGGGTGACAGACTCTACAGAACCCCAGCTTGCTGTCCATGTTTTATCCGGGACTCTCGAGGTGGGAGGGAAGGAAGCAGCCTTTGCGGTGGCCGGCTTTTCCCATCCTTTGTGCCTCACTTGGGATCCATGAGTAATCGGTGCATTGTACAGGGAGCGACCTCTGCTTCTTTGGGCAAATCGAACCAAGTTGGAGCTGTAAAAGCAGGACCATAAATCAGCTCTGTTACAATGGCAAAGTTCTTGAAAGCACCTCAAAGCCCTGTATGCATTCCTTCTAGTTAATGAGCAACAAGGTAGATCCTGAGTCGCTGACTTGATGGAGGCCAAGTTAGAACCAGAAGATGGATATGCAAAAATCGGTCAGCCAGAAAAATTTAAGCCACCCAAAGAAACACAACCAACTTCAAAGGCCTCCTATGCTTTCTCCTATACAATGCTTTCCTGGCTGAATAATTTGTATAAAAAACAGCTGGGTCTTCCATGGAACCAGCTGTTAGGACACATTTTGTGCGTACTCTATCAAGGGGACTTTCCTCTTAAAAACTGTCTTTAAATCTTCCCCTTGAAGTGTTGTGCAGATTCCCTATGACGTGATGGGAAGCTGGTGATGGCCTCCTGTTGTCAAGGTTTGGAGGCCCTGAGCGTCTCTTGTTACTCCCTTTCTATGACTCCCAGGTGTGTTCATAACAACTTGTTCTTTCCTTAGCCGTTCAGGTGGGGTGAGACCCCGCAGGTTTTCGTGGTGGTTGAAACTGAACTAGATTCTTGCTGATAGACTGAAACTCGGTAGGAGTTTTTCTTTCTTTATGAGATGATGTGCCCCAAGCCTCTGAAACAGAAGAAAAAGGGAAAATCAAATTAAAAAGTCAGTGCCTAGGGACTTCCCTGGTGGTCCAGTGGTTAAGACTGTGCCTTCCAATGCAGGGGTTGCGGGTTCGATCCCTGGTCAGGGAGCCAAGACCCCACATGCCTCGCAGCCGAAAAACCAAAGCATAAAACAGAAGCAATAACGTAACAAATTCAATAAAGACTTTTAAAATGGTCCACATCAAACAAATCTTAAAAAAGTCAGTGCCCAATCCATTTGATCTCGTGTGTGTGTGTGTGTGTGTGTGTGTGTGTGTGTGTGTATGTAATTCTAGTTTATTGGTCTTCTTCTATCACATTTTTGTGGGCTTACATATAAACCATGTAACTTTAAATTCTTTCCCTCTTCTTTTTAGAATGAATTCTTTTGCACTAATTAATGTCTGGGCATAGCACATACCACACATGTCCCCCAGTGCCATCAATAACATGGGGACACATTAAACAATGACCAAAGGTCCATATAGGTTTTTCGGCTCCTCAGAAAAACAAAACACCCCCCATCCCAAATGTATGGATCACATTTGAGAGAAAGCATTTACCTAGGGTGGTACTGATTTAATGACACAAAGAAAATGAGTTCAGTAGTTTCACCTTTTGAATTGCAAAACTCTCATCATATCTTCCTGTTTACTGAAAGAACATGCTCTTAGCGCCCCCCAGAAGGTGCCCACGCAGTTCCGTGCTGCAGGTGACACGCACGGCCGGTCCCTCAGTGTGGTTAGTTGCAAGCCATGATGTTTCAGTTTGTGCCACACCCTGGCCAGCGGGTACTGATGGTTCGGGCCAGGGCCGCTGGGGCTGTGGGCTGTTCTCTGAGCTGCCCTCGCTTAATCCTCAGAGCTCAAGGTTTGCTCCTCCTCTCTTAACCCTCACGTGAAATCATTCTCAAAATCCCCTATGAAGAATCCAGCTTGGCTCACACAGGCATTCAGGAAAGGCTAGTTCCCCTAACAGAAGGATACTTAACCTGGAGTCCCTGGACCCTAGAAAGTCCATGAATGGGGTTTGGAGTTGCAAATCACCCCATGAGATTATATACACAGTTTCGTATGTGCAGAGATTCTTTTGAGGTGAGGGGGTGGGCTTATAGGTCCCCATGGATTCTCAGAGGGGTCTGAGTCCTGCCGAAACTTCATTGCCGTCACTAACTGGTTTCCTACCTCCAATTTCGTTCTCTCTCCCGTCCATCCTGTATATTACATCAGTGCAATATCTAAAACCTGCTTTTCATGTCTGTACCACAATCCAAAGCTTCCAAGGCTCCCCTCACCTGTAGGATGATGTACACTCTTGCCCTGGCTGCCCTCCTGATTCCATCTCCCACTGTTCTTCTCCGCACCTTTTCCTCCGGGCTGTTCTGCTCATGATTTCCCCAACATGCACACGTATTTGCATCCTCACTTGCCTTCTCTCATCCCTTCCCCACATTCTGACCCTGCAACTCTCTTTAAAGTCAAACTCTTCCATTAAGACTTTCTTCCATCAACCAACAACCTCACTCCTGTCTATAAGCTTGTATCATCAATACACCTTTTAATCCTAAACTCCCTTTTGCAATTTTGCTTATTTCACATCATTAACCTTTCATGTGTATGTTTTGCCATCCAAACTGGGTTGTGAATTTCTTGAAGACAAAGGTTCATTCATTCTTTCATTCATTCATTTGTTCAGCAGACATTTATTGGGTGTCTTCTATTGATGGGGCACTGAGCCTGATGTTGGGTTTGGGCTCCCACTACACCTGGACCACTTCTACACACAGAGAACATACTCAGTGAACAATGAATGAACGAATGAATGAATTTGGGTTAAACCAAACCATTTCAGGAGTGCTGGAGAACCTCTGAAAAGAATACACAGCCAGAGTTTCTCCTGGTTTCTGAAGCCAAAGCAGAACACTCAGGCGTGGTGGTTCTTAAAATATAACCCTCTGGAAGGGCTAAGTCCCAAGCAACAATTTCTTTCCGCATCCAGGGAGACTGTTTTCTGCTGACTCTGCACCATTCATGGCAGGTTCCTGGCTTCGCTGGCTCTCCTTGGCTTTTCCTTTCCTGAGGATGGCAGGGAGAGAGGGCAGGATCAAGTCCACCCTTTCATAAGAGTTTGCAACTTACCGTGGGGAAAGAAAAAGAAAACATGAGTCCGTTCTACCCACCAGAACTTTCTAGCATTCTTGCCACTTAGGGCCTGCAGCTAAACTAATATTTCTGACAGTGTTCCTTCCTGAAGAAGCCCACCTCTGGGAACAGGGGATGGGTGTCGGGAAAGCAGCATCTGTGCAGGTGGTGGGTCGAGTTTACACACCTTCAGGTGGGCACGGGAACCGGGTGCTGGGTGCACATGGCTTTTAGAGACTGCTTTGAAAGCCCTGAGTGTTTGTCTTGGCCAGTTCCTTAGGCAGCTGGGCATCTGCCACGAGAGCTGGCCAGGATGTTAGTTTGGTTTCTTTGGCCTTCCATCTTGGTTTGGGATGGATTCTGCTGCTCTGCTCCCATCGAAGAGGGGACATACCCCTGAGACTCACAGGCAGTGGCGAGCCTGAGTTCTGCAAGCCACGTCCGGGAGGTTTGGGGCCTGGCCTCTGTCGCCTGGGGTTCTGTTCTCTTTGGTGCAAACCAGAACCAGAGTGCTGGCTCTGCTCAGAAGGCCCCGAAGTCTGCTGTTATTCCTTTCCACCTCCTGCTCTCTGCTGCCAGTAAAAATAAGAGAGTGAAACGACTTTGATGCTGGACCTCCCTCAAGGCAAGTGTGTGCCGGGAGAGAGAGAGATTTTGTATATGCATTTCACCATATCTTTTACTCCTTAGGCCTTAGTTCTCTAGAATTTTTTGCACAAGTCCCCTGCAGAGGTCCTGAGCAACTACCTTCAAAGTAATATATTAAAAATACACTGCATCACTGTGGGGTTGGGACCACTGACTGCAAGTTCCATGCTGGAACGGGAAAAAGTCACCTTTTACTCATTAGAAAATGGATCGATGTGAATATACACTCGGCTACCTTTTAATTTTATTGTGGTGAAATACATATACTCTAAGATTTACCATCTTAGCCATTTTAGACTGAACAATTCAGCAGTATTTAGTGCCACCATCATCACTATCTATTTCCAGAACATTTTCACCCCTAAGGGGAGGCTGGTGCCCATTAAGCACTCACCACACACACCCCCGCCCCACTCCCTGGCAACCACTGGTCAGCCTTCTGTCTCTGTGGATGTCCCTCTTCTGGATACTTCATATAAATAGAGTCAGACAACACGTGACCGTTTGTGTGTGACTTCTTTCACTGAGCATAATAATCTTTCAAGGTTTATCCACGTTGTGGCACGTGTCAGAATCTCATTCCCTTCTGTGGCTGAATATTTATTTCAATATCTGGGGGTTGAAGTTATTTTCTCTCCCTTGAACTTCCATTCCCACTCCCACCTTCACTCTGTCTCTAGAACTTCTGAAGTCTTGACGTATCTGAACTTGATTCCTCCCAACTCACTTCCCTCCAGTCTGGCTGGTAACCCCCAACCATACCTGACAACAGCCTGCACCAGGGCCCCCTGAAGGGCGGGTCAGAATCGCAGCTTCCAGCCCCACTCCACACCTACTAAGCACACTCTCTGGGCATGGAGCCAGGGAACCTGAACTTCTTTCATTTATTTATTTACTTGGCTGCGCCGGGTCTTTGTTGTGGCACGTGGGCTCTTTTAGTTGCGGCACGCGGGATCTAGTTCCCTGACCAGGGATCGAACCCGGGCCCCTGCTTGGGAGCGCAGAGTCTTAACCACTGGACCACCAGGGAAGTCCCTAGGGAACCTGCATTTCTAGCAAGCTCCCTGGTCACTCTGATGTACACACGTGGGCACCAGGGCTGTGATACAGGGCTGGCCAACTCCCCTCAAACCCCAGTCCAGGACTCCTGAGTCAACTGCTGTGGCTGGGCTTCATCTCCATCTACACCATGGCAACCCAGCTCAAATGCCACATCTCCTGTGATTCGGGAAAGCTTCCTCAACTCTTGGCCTGAAACCATTTCTCCTAGACTGTGAACTCCCTGAAAGCAGAGTCCAGGCTTCTCTTTGTAGCCCTTGAATAATCTTCATCCCCAGAATAAGAACATTTATTGAGTCCTTACATACAGGTACTGTCCTAGGTGCTTCTAATCAATCAACTAATTTTATCTTCACAAGGTACAAGCAAAGGCAGTGTCATTATCCCCAAACACCTGGAAGAGCTACCGTTTCCAGGAAATGCCAGAGTGTTTCTGCTCAGTGGCAGACAGAGATGGACCCCTCAGCCTAAATCATGGAGTGGTACACCAATGAGTAAAGTTTGTGGAAAAGGCTGTCAAACTCACTGGGAGTAAAAAACTGTCAGGTGGTGCTGGTAGGATTATAACCATTTTAAAACAAGTATTAGTAATATCCAAGGAATAGCTGTGTCCAAGCTTTTCATCCCTGGCAGAGAACCCCCTTCTGTCCCCCACTCTGTGCTTCCCCCAAGCCTGGGTGAGTTCCTCTGTGTCTGAGGTTTCCTGCATGGAAGGTGTACATCTTCACTCCTGCCTCACCTTATTCACTTTCCTCAATCATCCTGCACTCAAAGCACGAGGTATGTGCCATTCACTGTGATAAAAGCACAAGTTAACTCATGTGACTGAGCGCCAGCAGCATAGCCCACGTGACACGTGGCTCATGTGGCTCCTGCCCAGTGGACTAGGACGGGTCTTAATCTACACCAAGAAAGTATAGCTTTGAAGAAAAATTGCAGGGACTTCCCTAGTGGTCCAGTGGTTAAGACTCCTCGCTTCCACTGCAGGGGGAGCGGGTTCGATCTCTGGTTGGGGAACTAAGATCCCGCATGCTGTGCGGTATGGCCAAAAAGTTAAACAAAAAAAGGAAAAGAAAAGAAAAATTGTCACTTTTCTTAACCACATGAGCCAGCAATTCCACTCCCAGGTATGTCCCCCAAAGAATTGGAAACAGGGACTCAAACACATACTTGTATATCTGTGTTCATAGCAGCAGCTGCTTTGACAATAGTCAAAAGGTGGAGACACCCAAGTGTCCATCGAAGGATGAACGGATAAACAAAATGTATCCATAGAATGGAATATTATTCAGCCTTAAAAGGAGATATCGACAACTGCTACAACGTGAATGAATCTTGAAAACATTATGCTACGTGAAATAAGCCAGACACGAAAGGACAAATATTGTATGATTTCACTTATATGAAAAATCTAGAGTTGGGCAAATTCATAGCGAGAAAGTAGATAAAAATTTTACCAGGGCCTGGTGGGAGGGAGGAATGCAGGGTTATTGCTTAATGGCTACAGAGTTTCTGTTTGAGACGATGAAAAAATGTTGGAAATAGTGGTGATATTTGCACAACAGTGTGAATGTAATTAATGACACTGAACTGCACATTTAAAAATGATTAAAATGGTAAACTTTATGTTACTTATATTTTACCAAAAAAAAAAAAAAAATAACTCAGCTTTCCTTTCCAACCACTATAATAAAATAAAGAACTGTGGATTTGACAGATTCTATTATGGGATCGTTGGGTCTCAGGTACCCTTGGAATAGGGTCCATTAGGAGCTCCCTGCTGTTGAAAACATAACCTGTTTAACCTCCTATTTCCCTGCCCCAGCTGCTGTGGTCTGGGGAAGAAAGGATTCCTGGCTTTCTCTGAACGGCCCCAGGGAGCACGTAGCCCAGCCTAGAGGGTAGCCCCTGCCCCAGCAGACCTTCCAGCGAGTCTCAGTCTGCAGATGTGGCCCAGGGCACCTCCGTCCTGGGGTCAGGGTTCTGCCTGATTGCCCTGCGATGGCCACCAAAAGGGATTGTCATTTCGTCGTTAGAAATTCCCCCAATAACATTCAGCCCCTGTCCTTTTCAGGCCCTGTGGAATTTCTAACGATGATATGAGGAAGTATTGAAGAACTATTCAGGTTCACCCCAGCCTTGGGGATACACCTATGGTGACTCTGCAGACCTGGCATGGTTAGGTCTTTCTAATCCCACAAGCGAGGAGGGCAGAGACCAGGGCTGGGAGAAAATCATTCCTGGCCAACAAGGCCGGTGGTAGGGTTAATGGCTGTTCTCAAATACAACCACTATTCAGAGCGTGTGCTTAATAATCTTCAATCAACTCCAGTTTATTTGCATGTCAAATCGATTTTACGTGCAAAAAGCATCCCCCATATAAATTAAATGCTCTGTCAAAGACCTCCATGCTTCCCAAAAGCCTCAGGCACTCACTGCAGGCTCTTTGGAAAAAACTTAGCTCTAGCTTAGGTTTCCTGTAAAGTTATTTACAGATATTTCATTTTAATTTTTATTACTAATTTATCAAGGGCATATGTAGATTTATTACATGCCAGGAACGTTCCAAAATTTTTACTAGTATCACTTCACTGATTCCGCTTAACAATACTATGAAGAAGGTTCTGTTATTTCCCCCATTGTACAGATGAGAAAACTGAGGCCCAGGCCACTCTAACGGTGATGGCACGGACTGCAAGGACATTTCCTAAGAGGGCAGGTAAGACACCAAACAACCTGCTTTTTGTGAGGTTCAGCACCCCATTTCCTCCTGTTGATTATGTTCATATAAGGTCCAGGACAGTCCACTGAAGGACGGGGCAGGAACAGGCCCGCTGCCTGGCTCTGTCTTTGATTTCCCCTCATCTCCCTGGCTTCTAGGGAAATTGAGGGAGAGAGGGAGGGACCATTGTCTCCACCTACCCTAGGAGGCTTTTGTCAGGAAAAGATGGCAGAGGGCAGATGAGAGTTTTCAGAACAACCATGGCGCTGGTACCATCAACTTGAGTGTCAAATCATTTTTCGGAGCAGCGCTGAAATTCCTGGTAATACAGTATTTGAGAGCCACTTTCAAGAGGTGACTACAATGCCATTGTTTTAGATCTGAATCAGGGCTGTGGGTTGTCCCCGTGCTGGTTTCCTGGTTTGGATGTTGTACTTTAGTGATGCAAGATGTTATCATGGGGGAAGTGAGGTGAAGGATACTTGGGCCCTCTCTGCACTGTTTTTGCAACTTCCTGTGTGTCTATAATTATTTCAAAATACAAAGGTTTTTTAAATGCCATTGTTTAAGAAGCCAGGGAACTGTAGCTACTTCTCCAGCCGCACTGTGTGTTTCCCTGTGCTATGGCTCATAACCAGCTGACCTCTATGATGGACTTGTCAGTCTCAGGGCAGAGCTCACCTCTTTCAGAGGCTGGCACCCGTCCCCCTTTTCCCTAGACAGGGGTTCTCCTCTCTGCACTGGAGCCGGGACGTTGTAAAACGGTTTCCTCGGGCGCCGCTGGGAGGCTACAGCACCTTCCCCTAAATCTCAGGCACGTTCAGCCCTGAGACCCCCCTCCCCTGCCCCACGCAGAGCTGCTGCCCCTCCCACCCCCAGGTTCTTGCGAATCTGCCCTACAGTCCCCTGTGGGGCAGCCGACATATGCTGTTTCATTCATTTCTCTCAACCCCAAGGAAGGAGTTTGGGAAGTGTGGGTGTCTGTGGGAGTCCCAGGAGGTGGGACCGTGGGGACTGGAGTGAAACAGATCTTCTACAGACCAGCACAGGGCATTCTCTTCCAGGGGCCACTGCAGTCGGACCGTCTTGCGCAGGGTGGTGTTACAGTAAGTGTTCTGGGGCCGGAGTCGCGAGCCTCATGGTAAATATGGAAACAAAATTCTCAGGCAGCAGTAAAACCGCCTGCCGTCCTTCTCCGTGCTCCAAGCACAAGGGGCTGTCATCTTCTGCGGGTTCTGAGAATCCTGTGAAATATTCCTAGTTCTGGGGCCAGGCTGCAGGAGGTGTATTTACAGACTTTAACTACCCAAGACTCTGGATCCTAATTTATTTCTCTCCCCAAAGCCTGGCATTTGGAGGTGGACCTCTTCAGGGGCAGCAAAACACAAGGGCACATTATGACACCAATAATGAAATCCCTAAACCCGCAGCGCGGAGATTGCACGTGGATTAGATCTGGCTAGAGCGCCTGGGAATTAGAGGCGATTTGTCACAGGCCTTTCTGGATTAGGCCCCCAGGGGTCGAGAAGATGAGCCTAGGAGTTCCAAAGTGGGGCTGTGGGTGTTGGGGGCTGTGGAGGGTTGGGTGGGCAGGGATCGGGAGGTGCTGTGTCACCTCCCGGGGTCCCTTCTCTCCATCGCACTTCAGCGTTTAGGGTCTGCTATTGCTTCGGAAAACCTGACACCCCAAATTCCCGAGGCTTCGTCCCCTGTTGTCCTGAGGGGCCAGGATGACTTTCTCCCCAAAGGAACACTGGGGTCCCTCCCAGCAGCCCCACCTTCTACCCTGGAGCCCGTTTCCCTGTCTTTGTCTTCTCTCTGTCCTTTGATCAGCTGATAACAAGAATCCTCCCTCCAGCCCAGCCTATAGTCTGTGTGATTCCCTCCCCACAGATGGCCAGGCAGCTTTCACAGGCTGTTGTTCTGCATTTTGGCCTCCAGTTTGAGCTTTGTTCTCATGTAGTGTGGCTGCCTTAGGGACTAAGATGGGTGCTGTAATTTTCCCCCTGAGAGGCTCCTGTCTTAGACCATAAGCTCCCTGAGCACAGAGAGGGCAGAACCTCCCGATAGGAGCTAAGACACACCCTCTCTGGGTCTTGACGGAGGGGGGTGACCCCACGCTTCGTTAGGGAACGGCAGCATGACCCTGGTTCGGAGCTTGTCCTGGGTGCTCCTGAGCCCTTGCCTTTTATTTTTGAGGGTCTATCATGTGCCAGACAGTATGCTAAACCTGTTAAATGCCTTCTTTCCTTTGACTCACTTAATATACTACCGGGCCAGAACTATTGCTCCTGTTTTACACGTAAGGAAATCAAGGCACAGAGAGGTGAAGTAAGTAGTCTGGGGTCACACAGCAACTGTCAGTATTTACCCAGGCTGTAACTTTCATGCTGAACAGCCTCCCACATGGGTAGGCAAATGCATCTCAGGCTGGTGAGCATGTGAGTAGCCTTGATGCTGGAATACGGGCATTTGAAGAACCCAGCCAGGAAGAACATCCTGACTTCTCCATGGTTAAGGTCATCCTTGCCAGTGATGTTCTTCAAGGAACAGTTTCATCTTGCTCAGTGACTGCAAAGCCTATCACATTAATGATGGTGAGAAGCCCCTTTGCTAGGGGCTCAGATCTGCCTCCACTCCCTTAGATCTGTTTTTGCAGCAGCAGGCTGTTCTATAAAAGTCACAGCAATACCCATAAAGGGAGGGTTGTTTTCCCTTTCTGCCCCTCCGGCGCCCTGGTGTCCTTCCAAAGCAGCGCCTGAGTTCCTAGCTGCTCGGAACAGCCAGCTTGGGAAGGGAAGCTCCCCGGCCCCTCCCTGGAGGAGCCTGACTCACAGCATCTGGGGGGAGGGGGGGGGCGGATGGGGAGAGGAAGGAGCCCTCTGCACCTGCCTCTGCCTTTGGCCGCATCCTGGGAAAATTTCCGACCCCACCCAAGTTGCTTGACGACTCAAGGCTATACTCAGCCCAGCTAGGGGCATGGACCAGGGGCTGTTTCCGCTGTGGGCTCCCGGCACCATGGGACAACCTAGGAGCCTGAGGACAGGTGACCTCAAGTGTGTGCCTCTAGCTCAGATCTGACTGTTTCCGGCATCAATCCTCTGCTTTTCCAACGTGTGTCCTACCTCACCAGCTCACCTCAGGCTGGGGTCCACCTCAGGGAGATTGCCAGGAGCTTTCATCTCGCTCCCTCCTGATGCACCCACCTGGCTCTGGCCCACCCCTGAGCTGGGATGGGGAAACGGCGTCAGGAGTCTGTCCCCCACTGATGTGGGCAGTGCCCCATTCCTGCCCTCCCCCGCCGCTGTGTTATGTGTCTATCTTAACTTCCAATAATTCCTGCCATAAATTACTGCTGAGGGCTCAGCTCCAAGTAAGCTGGCAGGAGTGGGCAGTCGGTCTGCACGGAGGCCAGTAAAGTCATCTTCTGCACTCAGAGTCATCAAAAGTGCACACGTGTGTGTGTGTGTGTGTGTGTGTGTGTGTGTGTGTGTGTGTGTGTGTGGAGAGAGAGAGACGGGGGAAGGGTGGAGTGTAATAAACTCCATAGAGACCATTCCCATGAAATATTCCCTCTCTTTCTCCCAAATATGCACCTTCAGGAGTTTTACAGAGAACAAGACCAGATTGTCCCCCACCCAGGATGCACAGGGAAGAGCTAAGAGACTGAACAAGTTGTCAGGCTCAGTCCTGTGGCAGAGGGTGGTTCTTTGGCGAACAGTGGAATCAGAATTCAGGTCGTGCTGGCCCTGGAAGTGCCCAGGTGGGCGTCTCTCTACTGGTGAATTAGGCTACAGAAGGGCCAGGGCCTTCCTGGTTTGTCCTGACCTTCTATCTCACTACCCTGTGCTGGAACCATATCGAAACCTTCACCAGGTCCTCTCCCTGACCCTTTCTTTCCTACCTCCGTGCCTTTGCTCATGCTGTTCCCTCCCCCAGATGTCCTTCCTTTCCTATGTTTCCTCCTTATCCTTGCCTCACGTCCCAGCCACAGGCCACCTCCTCCTCCAGGCAGGCTCCCACATTGCTCAGGGAATGAGCAGATGTAAATGGGAAACAGACAGGGGACCAATCAGACACCACAGACCTGGAGAGCCGTGGTGCACATGGACAATTGTCTATTGTTTTGTCTAGGGAAGTAATGAGCCCAGCAGAAAAAACTACAGTCCCAGGCTCCCCTGCAGCTGGGGAAGCCGCGTGTCCCACTTCTCACCAGTAAGATGGAGACAAAAGCTTGGGTGGGGCTTTGGGGGAAACTGTTTAAACGGGAACAGAATCACGGTGTGCAACCCTAATGATCATAGTCATATACTAGGGATGGATGGGGAAGAGCTGGACGGAGCCTGGGCCCCTGAGGGCTCTGTGAAGCAGCCCTGCCCATCCTGGACTCGTTTTGTGGGACAGATCCACGTTTTACGAGGCCTGAGGGTTTTGCAGTGTAGGAGACCTTCTCTGAGAAAAGGAATACAAAATAAAATGGCTGGAACTTGGGAGAGGTCTGGAGGTTTAACTGTTCCTCTGCAGGATTCCTGTCTCTGCACTTCTTTAACATGGAAAAGCCCATGTTAAGCCCAGGACCCAGAGTCCTGTTACTCGGAGCTGAACATGATTCCGAGCCAACACCCCACTGCCTTGTCAGGAGTGTCCACTGTCCTGTCAGCTTCGATCCAAGTCCTAAACCTGCTGCAGGTGACCAGCACCTGAGAAGCGTTTACAGCCCTGTTGTGGGTTGAATCGTGTCCCCCCCTAAAATTCACGTATTGAAGTCCTAACCCCAGTACCTCGGAATATGACCTGTTTGGAGTCAAAGTCTTTAGAAAGGTAATCAGTTTAAAGTGAGGTCCTGAGGCTGTCCAAACTCAGTACAACCGGTGTCCTTATAAAAGGGGGAAATGTGGACAGAGAGGTTGGCATAGAGGGAAGATAATGTGAAGAGCCACAGAGAGAAGATGGTCATCTGTGGAGGCTTCAGGGAAAACCAACCCTGCCAGCACCTTGATCTCGGACTTCCAGTCTCCAGAATTGTGAGAAAATAAATTTCTGTCGTTTAAGCCACGCAGTTTGTGGCATTTTGTTACCACAGCCCTGACAGACTAATACAGCCCTGAGACCCAGGTCCCACCCAGAGTCTGACTAAGCGGTCTGGGGGGAGCTCAGATCTGAGAGTGTTTTAAAAGCCCCTGAGGTGATCTAATGTGTGACTTAGAGGATTTAAGAAAGATTCAGAGGGTAGGTTAAGTTCAAATGGGTCTTGACGAATGAATAGGAGTCTAGTGGACAAAGAAGCAGGGAAGGTGTTCAGGTGGGGTAACCAGCCCAAGTGTGATGGAGTTAAAGTGCAAGACCGGGTCGAGGGCACTAGGCAGGAGACCGGAGGAGAGGGCAAAAGCGTGGTCTGCACGGGGTTAGTAGGGTCTCATGGAGCACACGGGGATATTTTCAGGGCAGCAGGGAGTAGTGAAGTCTGCAGACCGAGGCCTGCTGCCATCAGAGCTGCTCTTAGAGAGGCAACGCTCACTGCTTTCCCTCTGGAGTCCGAGTTATCAGGTGTGTGCTGCGTCCGCTCCGGTGTGGCACTGACCTTCAGCGGGTCTGGTCCTGAGCTTGGTGACAGTGGCATCCACAAGCTGGGCACCTTGGAAGGTGACACCGGTGAATAATCGCGAGCTGGAATCAGCTGCCTTTCCTTGAATGAATCTAGTGGACTTTCTCTTGCTTTCCTCTTGCTGAATGCCCTTCCCCTCTTGCCCTGAGGGCAAACTCCTACAGCACCCTCACCACCCAGCTCCCATCACCTCCTCTGGACAGCTACCTGTCTTCCCTTGGAGGCTGCCGCTATCACATCACCCGCTCTGGCACTTTCCATGCTGCATTACTATGGTTTGTTTATACGCCCCTCCTCACTGGTCTGCGGATCCCTGCAGATTAATGACTCTTCTCTCACATTCATTCAAAAATGTTTATTGAGCAGCTATTGTCTGCCAGACACTGCATCCTGTAGCAGTGAGCATAATTGATGCTCTCAGATACTGACTGAATTGATGGAGCAGGAAAAAAGACATGTGAGGGAATTGAAACTAAAGGAACAATTTTGCATCATGTCAGCTTGCAAGTATGTGTGGATTTGGATGGCCAGGGGTCTGTTTGTATTGCGGGAATTCAGTTAACCACTTAAAACTCTCCAAGCTAGTTCCCCATTTATAAAGTGAGAACAGGAATCAGCTGTGTATGTAAATCTCTTCAAGGAAAATCCACTAAATTAACTATATTCTATCGGCATTTAAATTCCTTCCCTGGGGCAAGTGGGACAGGCACCTGGCACTTGATTGGTCATTTATCTTGTTGTATCTTGGGCCCTGGGACAGCCTGGCTGGCTCCTTCTACCTCTAGGTTTCTGGCGCTGGTAGAATGTGGACACGTGGAATCTCAGATCACACCTGCCCGTGTTGTAACTGACCATCCCAGCCTTCCCCACTGATGCCTTTACTCTTTCCCACGACTTAGTGGGTTAAAGTTCAATTTCTCCCCTGCAGCCCTGATACGTTGGCTACAGCAGCCAGTGCGTTAAAAGGATAGAGAAGAAGAAAGAAAAGCCAGAGGCCTGGCTGGCAGAGACCAAGAGAGGCAAGTAGTCTTAGCGTCCTCAGCAAGGAATCCATTCTTTAGGGCGCGTCTTATTAACGTCCCCCAGGACTTAAGTCCTGAGCTGGTTTCTGCTCAGGTCCTGGAGACCCGGGGATGCAGGTGACAGCTTTGCAGAGGGACCAGCGTGGGAGGGAAAGGCTCAGCCTTCTTCTGAAAGAAAACCAGGTGTTCTCAGAGGAATCCTGCCATTCAAGAAATGATAAATGCCTCCTTGGCATAAAGCCTGTTGCAAAGGGGAGTGGTTGCTTTAGCGAAAAATTCACAATTAATAGATATTTCTTTGAACCCAGCCCTTCAGTTACAGCAACAAGCTTTCATTAAAGATCATGTTGACCCTAATAGTTGGCATTTGCTTACTCGGGCCAGCCCAGAGCCAGCAGGCTGCGGGACACTGAGGCAGCCCAAGCAGCCCACTCTCTATTTGTAATGGTCCTCTCCCCAAGGTGCAGAGACAGCAATGCTTAGAGACCCATTAGATGCAATTCTAAGTATTTCCACAACTTGAAGCAGAGAGGTGCCTTCAGCTGCTTCGTGCCTCGACTACCTAAAAGTCACGCACAAAAGACTCTAATGGGCTATTTTTGTGGCAGCATGTGCTATTGTTACACGTCAGTAAGCAAGGACTCACAAAGTTGGGAGAGGGAGTTGGGGGAGAGGGTGGGGTGACCGGGCCCAGGCCTGCCGCCTGTGGGGACCAGCAGGGAATCCTTGGAAAATGGAAACTTAGGTGCTCCAGCCCGGCTGAATGCAGCAAGTGGGGACCACCGTGTGGAGGACAAGGGGGCCATTGTAAGGCCTGCTCTGCAGACCCACCTGAACCCTTCACTGACCCCTGCAGATCCCTGTGTGGAAGCCCCAGTGTCTTCAAGGGCTGCTTCCTGGAGGGAGAAGGTGGAGAACTGGGGCACACCGAAGGGCAGCCCGTACCTTCCTCGCTCCTCCTGGCGGCCAGGTTGGGGCAGACTATTAGCAGGCTTGGAAACTCTGGCCAAACGCTTGCTGTGGACCTGTTTAGACCTGGGCCCGGGCAGGGCCACCCACAAGGGGTGGCCGTCTAGTTGGAGAGCCAGGCCGGCCGAGCCTCGGCAGGTGCAGCAGAGGAGCAGAGGCTGGTTGTGGCCCTTCCATCCCTCTCCTCTTCCCGCCAAATCTGTTGCTTAAATCGCGGTTTAAGCCCGTGACTCGCCCACCTGGAGCCTGTCCTGGGCTCCCCGCTCCTGAATCCTGGGCCTCTCCAACTTGCATCCTCACCTCCTCCCAGAGCTCCTGACGGCCCGGCAATTCTCCACCCTTCCCGCTCTTCTCCCGTCCTTGGGTCCTCGACCGCCCTGGCATTTGGCCGCGGCATCTCGTCCGCCTGAAAACCCGCCCACGCCCTCGGTCCACCTCAACCGTCGAGCCCCCAAGTCAAGGTCACCTCTCCGTGTCCCGCTCCGCCCCGACTCTGCAGCTGTGTCCTCCACTCCTCCCCCCCGCTCCCCGGCCCTGGCGTGTCCTGCACTGACTAATTATCCCAGACAGCTTCCCGCAATAGCGCTTCAGATCCCTCTGTCCCACTTAATGTTGATGCCCAAAGAGCAGTGGCCATGTAAAATAAGGCCCTGGTTCTCAATCTGACTGCACATTGGAACCCCCAGGGGGCTTTAAAAGAACACTGATGCCTGGGGTCCCATGCCCAGAGATTCTGACATAATTGGTTTCCGCGCAGCCAAGGGGGGGCAGTTGTTTTAAACTTCATTTTTTTAAATTGAAGTACAGCTGAGGTACCATATTATATAAGTTACAGGTGTACAGTATAGTGATTCAAAATTTTGAAAGGTTGCACTCCATTTATAGTTATTATAAAATACTGGCTGTATTCCCCGTGTTGGACAACATATCCTTGTAGCTTATTTATTTTATACGTAGTAGTCTGTACCTTTTACTCCCCGACCCCTGTGTTGCCCCTCCCCCCCTTCCTTCTCCCCACCGGTAACCACTAGTTTGTTCCCTGTATCTGTGAGTCTGCTTCTTTTTTGTTTTATTCACTAGTTCCTTGTATTTTTAGATTCCGCATATAAGTGATATCATACAGGGTTTGTCTTTCTCTGTCTGAATAATTTCACTCAGCATAATGCCAAGAGGGGGGATTTTAAGAGCTTGACAGGTGATTCTAAGTGCAGGCACGTTCTGAGAACATCTTTTTATTCTCGGTGGTATCCTGCACCTCAGGTATTTATTGAGTTGAACAGAATCATTGAAACTTGGGGATAGAGGTGGTGAACAGGCTATAGACCAGTACAGACCAGTGGAAATATATGAGCCACATATGTAATTTCCAATTTTTAGTAACCATGTATAAGAAAGTAAAAAGAAACAACGAAATTAATGTTTATATCTTTTATTTAATCCATACATGCAAATTGTATCATTTTAATATATAATCAATACAAAATTATTAATGAGGTATTGCACTTTTTTTTATATTAGCTCTTCAGAGTCTGGTGTGTATTTCACACTTACGGTTCATCTCCGTTTGGATGAGCCACATTTCAGGGGCTCAGTAGCCACGTGCTGCTGTATTGGATGGGGCAGTTATAGGCCAGAGACCAATCGAATCATGATGTTCTGAGCGGAGCTGGCCTGGAGAGCACATGCACGCCGTCCTGGAAGAAGGAAAGGTGGCTTCTGTAGCTGCGAGGAGAGAGATCTAACACTCTTAGCCCCAAACACCCCCCCCCTCCCTCCCTTTCCAGTTAAATCACAGCACCTTCTTATCTTGCCTCACCCCCCCGCTCCTCCCACCACCACCCCCCCCCCATCTGGGTCCCAGATCCAAAACAAATTTCCTCCCACCCTCAGCCCCCTGTGGGCCAGCGTTCCAGCACCCAGCTGTGGACCTGCCGTGTCTCCTGTCCTGCTTGCTCTGTGGAGAGCTGGCTGCCAGCCCCTGCAGGAGGCGAGGTGTGGAGGGCACCTGGCCCAGAGATGGGGGAGAGATCCGGGAGAGTGTGGCGTGCCTTCGCTTTCTCTCTCACTCTCCTTCGCTTTCTCTTGCTCTCTCTCCAGGTCAAACGCTAAGCCCCTGGCCACCCCTCCCCGCCAGGCCCTACGGCCCTCCCCCAACCCTTAAGAAACTCCAGAAACTGAGCGGCTCTCCAGGTGACAGTCACCTGGCTATTTGCCCACCTCCCCAGGGGCAACCCGTGGTGGGCACATGTTGATGTTAAAATGTGCAGAGCTCGCAAGAACAAGACTATTATGAGGCCTTCCCCCACCACCCCAGTCACCAGCCACATGACTTGGCCCTTTGATGTCACACTGGGGGCTTCGGCCCAGCTCTCTGTGACGGCTAGTATGGTATTTCTGCATAATGCTTTCCCACTGGCACGTACTATCATTGTGCTCTCAGTGATTATCTTTCTTTGCCATCTTTTTTTTTTTTTTTTTTCCTTGCATGTGGCCAGTTCCCAGACTTTGTTGCTGTTTCGAATCTGTGACTTGTTTGGGAGCATGTGGTACATTGGCTTTTATGCTCTAAGTTTCTGCTGAAAGCTGAGATGGCGGGGATGGCTAATGAGAAATAAACTTTTTTTAAAAGTGCTGTAATTCTTAGGCATGTAGCAGGCGGTTTCACATGAAAACTTGGAGAGATTAACTGTAGATGACCCAATTTCATGGCATTATAAAGTGCTTCAACATGACTGGTTCTGCAGCTCAATCATCAAAGATTTACTGAGGGGCAGCTCTGCCCAGGGCACGAGATCAGTTCCTGGGAGGTGCTACAGGGACCGACAACACAGCCCCTCCCTGTTTAATCGAGGATATAAGACATAGGGTGCAGGTAGGTAGAGGGAATAAAGGTGACAAGGTCGCATCTGTTAAGTGGAAGTTCAGAAAGGCAATGCGACACACCTAAATGCTGCTATGGGTGTCCAGGAAGGGGTGGGGTGATCAGAAATGATCCCAGAGGAAGTGGGTGCTTGGGCTGAACAAGAGGGCTACGCTTGTCATAGTACGGCAGCCAGGGGGGACCTCCAGTAACTCTGGCAAGAGGCTCTGTACAAGTCCAGAGGGAACGGCAGGCTTTCTCCATCTCATGGCAAAGGTGGTGATTCTAGGAGTCAAGACCATTAGGTTCTCTTTCCAGCTCTGCTGCTGACATCCTCCGATGACTCTGGCCAGTCCCATAACCACCTCAGGACTCCTCCTAGGATCGACAGTACTTGTCACCTTGATGTGCTGTTCAAGAAAGATCAGAGATTGACCGTTCATCCGTCATCCATCCATCCAACATCCATCCATCCACGCAATCCATTCATCCATCCATCTGCACATCCGTCTGTCCTAAATACATACAGGCCGTTCATTCAGACACCTATCCATCCACTCATACCCATCCACCCACCCATCCACCCACCCATCCACCTGTGAAATCATCCACTTATCTGTAAACCAACCGATCCATCCATCTATCCATCCATCCACCCCCACCCATCCACCCATCCATTTATCCATCCCTCCAGCAAAGCAGCCGTGCACTTGTTCATACATCCAGTCCTCGTTTTCTAAGGACCTCCTCTGTGACAGTCACTGTACTAAGTGCTGAGAAATGCAGAGGAAAAAAAGCATGGTTCTTGCCATCCAGACAAGTCAAGGTTGGCAATGACACATACACAAGTATTTATACTCAAATGACAAAGTTGCTGCCGTAAGACAGCAGCAAGTAAAGGCTGCCAGGTTAGAGGGAAAAGAGAGCCCTGAGCAAGTGGTAACAGTGTGGACTCACCTCCACCTGAGCACTGACCTTACGGGATCATGATGATCCGTGTATCTTCTCCGTTAGACTCAAAGCTCTTGAACAGAGACCATATTTTCAGTACCACCCTTAAACCCAGGCAAGAGGGATCCCCGTTCCAGGGCCCCCGTTTCAGGGCCCTGTTCTGACCCTCCCTCCTTCAACCATGCCCCTCTCCACAGAGGGGAGGAGTCTCTGGGGCCAAGGGGACAAGCCCACCTGGAGCCCATGCCTCCTCCCACTCTTTTAGGTCATGCCTCAGGTAGCCAGACCCAAATGGACATGAGGAGGCCTCTTCCCTGTGTGGACCCTCCCGAGAGGGGATCGTGTCACTGATGTGTGCATCCCTGAGCCCGTGGTCCAATGGCAGCATTTGTGGGGTATGGATGGAACTTGGACGTGCAGGCTGGGCTGACCTCCCGTGTGCCCGCAAGGCTCTTAGTAGTGTGGGATGGAGTCAGGGTGGCACAGGCCACAGACCAAAGACAGGAGTCTGCTCTCCCCAAGTCATCAATTCCAGCACAGAGCCCCAAGGTGTCCGAGAATTCTACACGGCAACACGGACCTCCCAGTTGCTCTGAAGGTATATTTGTCAAGGAAGGAAGAGAGAACATATTTTAATTACCGATTTTTATAAGAATAACATTTAGGGACTTCCCTGGAGGTCCAGTGGTTAAGACTCCGTGCTTCCACTGCACGGGGCATAGGTTTGATCCCTGGTCAGGGAACTAAGATCCCTCATGCCGAGCCAGCGCGGCCAAAAAGAAAAAAAAAAGAATAACCTTTAAATAGTTAGACCTATGGGATGTGAGTCTCCTTCAGTGTCTTGCCCAGGTCCTGTAAATGTTAGGGATAGGACCCCACGCCCTGTTTGTGGCTGCATTGTAAGTTCCTAAGCACACATGACAACTAAATGTAGTGCATGATTCTGGACCGGATTCTGAGCTAGAGGAAAAAGTGCTGTAAGAGACATAATTGGAACACTGGACAAAATTGGACTATGGACGGTAGATTAGATAAAAGTATGATATCAATGCTAAATTCCTGAATTTGAGAACAGTGCTGTGGTCGCCTAAGAGAATATCCTTGTTCTTAGAAAGTACAAGTGGCAGTACAAGGGGGTAGAGGGACTGATGCCTGCGACCTTTCTCAAGTTGTTCAGAGAAAACAAAAAGACACTGATAACAAATTGTAGCCAAAATATTAAAAACCGATGAAGGTGGGTAAAGGGTATATGGAGGCTCTCTGTATTCTTGTAACTTTCTATCAGTTGTAAGCTTGAAATCATTTCAAAATTAAAAGTTGAAAAACAAAATGGCACAGTGGCTTGGGCAGAGTAGGGATTTAGTAAGTGTTGGCTGGAGTGACATTTTGAGGCCAAAGAGAAGAGTTCTGTGACTTTCTAGAAGGTGTGGATTAGAAAGCCCCTCCCCCATTCCCCTGCTGAGCTTGGCTCTGTGGGGCTTCCCAGAACCAAGACGCTGCCCACGTGGGTGGCCGTGTGTCCCATGAGTTTGGATTGCCTCTGCCTTACACAGAAAGACCTCAATTAGCACGGCCTTCAGAGGAGGAGGAGAGTTTTAATGTTACCTGTTACTGAAAAAAGTCACTTCTCATTTGAATTGGACCAGCAGGTGTAGCATTTTGTACAATAAAACCACTTTTCCCTTGAAAGTAAGTTTTCCCCTGGAGAGCTAGTGATTCGTACCCGTGCTCCCTGATGTGCAGCAGGACCGCAAGTGCTGCAGAGATGGCGCTGTTCTCAGGAAGGGGAGCTGGAGCCCCCATCTCTCTGCCCGCACAAGCCGTACCGCGCGTGGGCCCAGCGGATGTGGGTTTTCCCTCCCCCCTCCGGAGCCCAGCGCTCCCTTCCTGCTATCACTTCCACCAGTGTTGTCGCTGACCTGAGGCCAGGCGCCCCCGGCCAAGTGTTGATTCTGATACTCCTCTGGGTCACGCTGTCAGTGTTGCCCCTGGCACCGTGCTCCCTGGCTGCCCGAACAGTTGGAGGAGACACTTGGAGGGCTGCTTCCACACTTGGCTCTCCCCACGGAAACTCCCGGCTGCTTCGTACCACCAAGCGGGCTGGCTGCCCGCCGGGTCTCCCCGCGCAGCACCTTCTTGCCCAGGGCGCCCTCCGTTTTGGGAACTGATCCTTCACCTTTGCTTTCTCCGAGGCTGCGGTGCCAGTGGGCCTCCGACCTCTCCTCCTCCAGGCCTGTAAGTCGAGTCTAAGGGCAGGAACCACCCAGAGAGTCGATGTGACCAGCTCCTGGAGACCCACCTGGCCACCCTCAGCTTGTGAAAAGCCAAGGCCAGGATAACCAAACAGACCTTTTAGAGCCTTGGACAGGGTTCTGTTTATAAAGACCGGGGACTTTTTCCAGCCTCCACCAAGACCTTCTGGACACTGACCTCCACGGTGCCCGTATCCCTCACCACTCTGCCCAAGAGCCTCCCCTCAGATCCTGCACACACGGCACCCACACGCAGTAGGCACCCGGTAAATAGCTGTTGAGGACATGCCTCCCCTCCAGCTGGGACGGATGCTTTCTACTCCTCCAAACCCCAAGGCTCCTTCAAAGTCCAGGTCCAGCCCTCCTCCCACGTGAAAATTTCTTGAAGTTCTTCCCCCAGGAACTGCTCCCTGTTTTGACACCTAGAAGCAGATGTCTGAACCCCTGGTCTGCAGCACATACTTTTTCCTCGTTCATTATTTTCAGCAAACATGCGGTTGGCTCGTAATTACCAGAGCAACAAAGTGCAAATTTTCCTGGTTCCCGCTCTCAGAGAAGTCCCCACAACATGAGTAGAGTGATGCTTAATGTAATGTGTTAATTTGGTTGGGCCACAGTGCCCAGATATGTGGTCAGACGTTATTCTAGATGTTTCTATGAGAGTGATTTTTTTTTTTTACGAGATTTACATTTAGATTGATGGACTTTGTGTAAAGCAGATTGCCCTCTACAACATAAGTCGGTCTCAGCCAATCAGTTGAAGGCCTGAATAGAACAATGATTGACCTTCCCTGTGCAAGAGGGATTCTGCCAGCAGACGACCTTCAGATTTGAATTGCAGTGTTGGCTCATCCTGGGGCTCCAGGCTGAGGGCCCACTGTGCAGATTTTAGACTTGCCAGTTTCTATAGTTGTGTGAGCCAATTCCTTAAAATGAAACTCTCTCTCTCTCTCTCCACACACACACACACACACGGACACACACACACACACACACACACATCTTATTGTTTCTCTGGAGAACCCTAATAGGGTGAGGGAACCAGGTCAACCAACAGAAATGCTACAATGTGAAAAGTAGGGGAAGTACAAAGTGCCTTCAGAGCAGAGGACCCTCTAACCAAGCTGGGGGTCAAGGACAGCTTCACAGAGGAGGGACCCCAAGCCAAGTCCAGAAGGACACCTTGCCATCTTGCCTAGGTACGAGTTGCTTCCAGGAAGAGAGTTTCTTTGCTCCCCTGAGGGCCCTGCATGGAGCCCCATAATGCTGGAGGCCCATGGTCATATTTATTGACAGTTGATCACTTCTCTAGCCAAGTTATTTAGCCCATGTTATTTCCTACTCTGCTCTAGACAGACATGGAAGGCAGCCAGCCTGCCTGTGGTCGTCATTTGAATCTACTTAGTGAGGCTTCTCCTTACTGTGCAAGGGGAATCAGGAATGGCTTTGCAAGCCTTCGTGGACTTCCTCACCGGCACCCTCAGTGAGAGGCCAAGGAACACCAAGAAGACCATTCATCCAAATGTGTCATTCTTCTCTCCTTCCCAAGCACGGCTCCGAGTCTAGGTCTCTCCTCAAGGCTGCTTTGCCTCTCTCTGACCTGAATCAGGCCTGAACAAATGGGCTCAAGTGATGTCATGAAGTCAAGATCCGCTCGTTCTCCTAACTTAAATCTCCAGAGCTGACCTGGTTCTGGTCTTTTCCAAGATATGAATCTTCAGTCTTTCCTTCAGTTCTGTTAGCAACTCCATCCTTCCAGATAATCCCTTAAATCAACTGGAGCTGGTTTCTGTTGCTTGCAACCAAGGAATTTTATCAACTTTTCTTTGTGGACAGGGACACAGAGGTGGTGAGGATGGGATGACACGGGGACAGGGGAACCTCTTGTGTACTGAATGTTCCTCCAGGCCAGGAAATGTGGCAACGCCTTGTATTCCATGGATTTGAATGTGCACATTCCCCCAACACATGCACATTTTAACCTGAAAAAAATCGGCATGATTCGATCCCAGCTGTCAGTCACGGAGTCAGCTGAAGGTGCGTGAATATCACTCCTTGCAGGGTCAGCGGCTTAGACAGAAATCCCAGAGCGAATGAGGAGCAGTCTTTTAAGAAAAGCTGCCTTCTACCAGAATGAGGACGTTAAGAAACGCTGTGTCCCCAACAGGCACAGAGGATAATGCTGTGTGGAAAAACATGGATGGACAACTCTTGATTAAAAAGATAACTGAGAAGAATAGGACCCTGAATGAGGAGGGTCAGGACTTTTCTGGCCAATTCAACTCTCTTAAATGTCTCATTTCATCAAGAACGCAATAGAGTGGTATACGATTTAAAAAATTCTCTGTCCATATAAGTCTAAGAGAGTTCTCTTAATAAGTATAAAATAAATAGTCTAAGCCAGGGATTGGCAACATTTTTCGGTAAAGGGCCAGATAGTAAATATTTTAGGCTTTGTGGACCAGTCTCTGTCACAACTATTCTGCCATTGTAGCACAAAAGCTGCCACAGACGACATGTAAGCGAATGGGCAAACTGTGTTCCTACATAGGTATCAATATCCTGTAATATTTATTTATGGATACTGAAATCTGGATTTCAAAAAACTGTTGTGTTCTTTTAGAACCATTTACAAATATAAGAGCCATTCTTAGCTCACGGGCCATACAAACATAGATGGCAGGTTGAGAGTTTGCCAGCCCCTGTCCTAAGTGATGAGAAAGCATTGTGTCATGGTCTAAATGACAGTGCTTTTCCTTAGTTCACTGATGGTTCAATAATGACGTACCTTAGAATCAACAATATAAACTTCACAGCAATCCTATGAAGTAGGTGACATTCCCGGATGGTGACAGCAAGCCATAGAGAGGTTTCATTGCTCAAGATCAAGCAGAGAGTAGGTGGCTGAGTTGAGGTTCAACCCTAGGTCTGGTTAACTAAAAAAAAAAAGAAAAGAAAAGAAAAAAGAAGAAAAGATGCCTCTTTAAGGATGGCAAGTCAGATATTATAACTGACACGATGTCTACAGGTGAAATCTGGAATGGATCTAGTGACTCTAGCTGCCTTTCATTCGAATCTGCCCCACCCATACAGAAGATTATAGGAATTTGGGTCTAGATTTTGGGTGACTGCGGCATGAATGGCCAGGTGATTCATTTTTCTAACTGGAAGCTGATGGTGTGGGTCCCATGACTGACACCTATTTTGGAGGGCTAAAATGTTCCTAAGATTTATCAGGCTCACTGTTCTCTCCACCTCTTGATATTAAGAAATGCATTTTTCTGCCGAGAAAAAATTGCAGGTAAAAAGAATGGAATTAAGACTAGCTTATACTGTGTGTAATTGGCCTCAGCCGCCTCCCTGGTCTGATCACACACTCCTCTTTCCGTAACCCTGGCAGGGAGTCCGCTGCCCCACTTAGGTCCCCCGGAGGCCTGGAGGAGCGGAGGTGTGGACCGAGCAAGCCCCGTGGTGGATGGAGCAGGGGCTGGCACGGCCCGATGGCCCCAGAGCCCCAGAAGACATTAGCAAGCATTCTGCTTCATTCTTCCAGGCGCCGCGCTCCTGGACCAGCCGTCAAATGAATTCTGCAAATGGGCTTCCAAAATCAATAGTCGGCAAAAATCTATCCGGCCTGCAAACTCTTCCTTGGTCTCCTTCACATTCATCAGTGCCTCTCTCTCTCCGCATACGCACTTCCATCCACTCCACCCCAGCCCCCAGCGCTGCTCGGCGGGCAGGACAGGCCTTGGGGGCTGGCAGGTCACTTCACAGCTGCGAACATGGGGACCTGCGAAATGATTCCAGAAGCGAGTGGCAAAAAAGACTGACCCGGTGCCTCTCGTTGGGAATAGCTCCAGGTATGCTTATTTCCTTGGCTGCCCTAATGGAGACCCTGCCTTCCCCTCTTCGGATGGGGCCCTGGAGTGTTGAACGTCTACCAATGACTGTCTGGGTCTTGCTTCATATTATTAATGGCTACCATTTACTGAGCAACTTCATGGTTCTCGGAATGCCAGAACCGTTTCTTCCTCTCCCTTTTCCTCATACCAGCCCTCAAAGTATTATCTCTTCACAAATGAGGAAACGGAGGATCAGGGAGGTAATGAACGTGCCCAAGTCAAAAAGTGGCTTCCTGCCTTAGCTGGGATTTGAAATGGATTCCATCTTCCCTGGAAGTCTGTGCTGATTTCACTTTACAGAAGCAGAGAGTTTGAAAGCCAATCAGAACTGCCGTGTTAAGTCAGAAACTTGGCCTCTGTCATGTTCCTGGGATCATTTCTCATTAGAATAGCCCTCCCCCTCCGTCAAAGACAAATTCAAATCACCGGGTGACAGCACCCCTCAGCTTACCACGACTGTGGAGCTGCTGTGACATTATCCCATCCTTCATCCTTGATTTCCATGCTGAATTTGTGTGTGCAGACTCCAAGCTTGGTGGACACTTGGGATGGAAGAGAGTTTTTATTATATAAACGGAATGTATTTTTAAACTTACAGGTTCTCTTGAAGGTATTCTAATTCTTAGGGTTGTATGTTACCCTGAAAATAGTCGTGGGTTGTTGAGAGCAAGTTGCACATGTCTAATCTGGCTGGCGATTGGAAATATCCATGCAGAGAATGCAAAGCATGTTGCATTGTTTATGGGAAACTGAGACACGCTTGTGTTTACACACTGCTACACGGACCTAACTGCTGGCTGGTGTGCTGCGGTTGAGTAGAAGAAATGAAACCAACAGCTCTAGAGACGTGGAGACCCATCCACCCCGCTCCTTACCTCGAGGGAGCAGTAGACGTGCAAACGCGGCTTTAGAAGGAAACTCCCCTATTTTGTCTTGTCATTGTGACCTGAAAATGAGTT
The DNA here is from genome assembly GCF_009873245.2 of Balaenoptera musculus. Classification (NCBI taxonomy): domain Eukaryota; kingdom Metazoa; phylum Chordata; class Mammalia; order Artiodactyla; family Balaenopteridae; genus Balaenoptera; species Balaenoptera musculus. The sequence continues at coordinate 9,992,498 of NC_045800.1, forward strand.
AAGAAATTCCAACCAACTTTATGTTGGTTTGGCATCCCTCTGTACTACGAGGGGACCTCAGTGGTAAGATTTCTGATGAAAATGGCTCTGGAACATCCTTAAAAAATTCCAGAAATTCACAGATACTTTAAAATGTCACATTTCGTAATAATTCAATTAGTCGTTTTTAACTAACTGTTCAAGTTATTAAATCTCAAGCAAAGATTTCAAAACCAATGGCTCCAGCTGTTGGCAGACCCAAGGACACTCAGAGATTAAATGTGGACACATCGAGACTAGCATGGGAATGCTTTCTGAGAGTGCCTCGTGGGGGAACCAGGACAGGGAGAGTCCGCCGCCCTGCCCCCCACCCAAGCACTGACACCACTTGGAGAGAGGATGGAAGGAACGTGACCAGCGAAGCAGGCAGGACCCGCCCAGTGGCAAACAAGGGGACCTAGAGTGTGCAGGGTTTCAGGGGAGTGAGGGGTTGCTGGGATCTGGGTCTTCACGTGGGAGCTGGAGGACTGGGGAAGTCAGGACGAGAGTGGAGGGGGACACAGGGAGCGCTTGCAAGGGGTACAGCAAGCAGACAGATTTGGCAGCGGCAGAGTATTTGCCTTAAGAGCAGATCAGGATGAGGATGGGCGTGTAGGTTGGGCTCAGGATGTGGGGAATTTAAAGCGAAGTAACAGGATTGGGATTTTTATTCCGGGTGCACTCAGGAGCACGGCTCCAGGGGCCCACCCTGCCCCCACTTGCTCCTCTCCCTGGCTTCTCCGTCTTGGTACTGTCATCCATCCAGTTGCTAAGGCCCCAAACCTGGAAGTAGCCTAAATTCCTCTCCTTCAGCCCTCTCCACCCCGCTCACCCTCCTACAGTCCATCAAAAGTCCTGTCATCTCTGTTTTCAAAATATATTCCAAATCCAGCCACTTTGCATGCCCTCTCTGGCTCTCATGCTGGTCCAAGGCGTCATTGTTTCTTGGCTGCACAAATACAGTGGCTCCTTCACTGGCCCTGAATTCCATTTCCCCAGCTCTTTACCCAGCTTGCAGAGTCCTGTGGGACTGGCCCAGCAAACCCCCTTTCTCCACGTCTATACCCCGCCCCGGCCTCCTCCAGCCAGACAGCAACATGCCCCTCTCAGACCTACCTCAGGGCCTTTGCATTTGCTATTACCTCTGCCTGGATCATTCTTCCCCCAGCTCTTTGTACTGTTCACATTTTCATTCAGGTCTCTGTTCAAATATCCTGCCCCGCAAGAGCCCTTCCTGATCGCACCACCAAGAGTCCCTCCTCCCCCAAGAAGTTATTTTCTTCACAGTAGTTGTCACGATGTGAAATTATATTATTTATTCATTTGTGATCATTCTGTCTCGCTCCCTGGAGTGTAGTTCTGTGGCGGGTTCATTTGGTCTTGTTCATTGTCAGAGACCCACATCCTAGAGGTGGGCTGACCCCAGGGAGTTCAGGGCTCCTCGGGCCCTCTGGTGACCTTCTCAGAACAATGTTTTTAAAAGCATAAAATAAAACACGTAAGGGACTTCCTTGGTAGCGCAGTGGATAAGAATCTGCCTGCCAATGCAGGGGACACGGGTTCGATCCCTGGTCCGGGAAGATCTCACGTGCTGCGGAGCAACTAAGCCCATGCGCCACAACTACTGAGCCCATGCTCTAGAGCCCACGAGCCACAACTACTAAAGCCCGAGTGCCTAGAGCCCGGGCTCCGCAACAAGAGAAGCCACTGCAATGAGAAGCCCGCGTGTCGCAACGAAGAGTAGCCCCTGCTCGCCGCAACTAGAGAAAGCCCGTGCGCAGCAATGAAGACCCAACACAGCCAAAAATAAATAAAATTAAATCTTTAAAAACAAAATAAATAAAACACGTAAGATTACAAAGAAAACCAAGAATATTGGAAGTTCCCTGGCGGTTCAGTGGTTAGGACTCCCGCTTTCACTGTGGTGGCCCTGGTTCAATCCCTGGTCGGGGAACTAAGATCCTGCAAGCTGCGTGGCCAAACAAACAAACAAACAACCAAGAATAAGAACATTAAAACATAATTGAAATAGTTATTACAATATTAAAAATGTATAGTATAATAACATACATGCTCCTTTATTAATATACTAGATAATGAAATTCTGTATGGATGTAATAACTACTGTAATAACTACATTTCAAGGTGATGATGAAGGTAAATGCTATTTTACAATGTCTGCAACAATTACAATCTGATATGAAACTCTCTGAGCTTTCTATTGGTGACAAACGTCTAATACTACTATGTTTTACCATTCATCATTGATGAAAATACTAAATATTACCTATAGGTTAGTAAAATTAAAGATTTCAGTTTTTTCTAGTCTAAGTTCAGACTCCCTGAATTCAGGGACCCCAGGAGTAGACACTCCGTAGTAGGTGCTAAATAATAATTTGTTGGGAAACAAATGGATGAGAGGATAAAGGTTTTGGAGCGGATGAGGCATGATGTCTACATGTAATACACATCAGAAAAGATTTATATCGCTTTGGAGAGCCAGACTCTGTGCTAGGTACTGGGTATAACGAGATGGGAAAGACACAGCCCATGACGAGTTTCCAGTCCAGTTGGACAAAACAATTGTACACAAGCAGAGAATTTCAATACAGCATGGCACATCCTATGTCCTGTACCAAGGTACTGAGTCCGCACAGGGACTGCAGAGACAGCAATCCCTGGAGCTGAATGCTGGAGAATAAATTACACTTGTCCAGACAAAGGAGGGGTTGGAAGTGTGTTGTAAACCCAGGGAACAGCATGGGTGGAGCTCAGAGTTTTAAGGGGGTGCGGAGAGCAAAATGCAAGGGGAAGATTCCTTCCTTCCTTCCACAAATATTTATTGAGCACCTGGTAAGTGCCAGGCCCTGTTCCAGGGACTGGGAATTCTGTGCTGAATGAAATAAATTCTCCGTTTCCAATGAGGTTGCATTTCAGTAGAGTCAGAAAACAAACAAGTGTATACTGTAGTGTCCAACAGTGATAAGTTCTGAGAAAAACAGAACAGGAGGTAAAGCTGAGGTGCCCATAAGTGCTGTGGTGTGGGGAAAACTCTGTAGGCCATGCTTAGAAACTTTGGGAGGTGATGGGAGACACTGGTGATGCAGAGAGATGTTGTTATGACTGAACTGTCTCCCCAAAATCCCTATGTTGAAGCCCTTACCCTCAGTGTGACTGTATTTAAAGATGGTCCCTTTAGAAAGGTAATTACGATTAAATGAGGCCATAAGGGTGGGACCCTAATCCAACAGGACTGGTGTCCTCATAAGAAGAGGAAGGGACACCAAGGATAAGCTCAGGGGACACCGAGAGAAGGTGCCATCTGCAGCGCAGGAGAGACCAAACCTGCCGATGCTGTGACCTTGGACTTCAGCCTCCAGACAGTGAGTCAATTCACGTCTGTTGTTTAAGCCCAGGTCTGTGGGGCTTGTCCGGGCAGCCCTGCCTGACTGATGCTCACGTGCATTGTTAGAAAGACCCCCCCCCCACCTCCTTCCCCGTGGCCGCAGGTGGAGGAAGATGGGGGACTGAAGGAGCGAGAGGGACCACAATGCACGGTTGGGGGGTCGAGGAAGAGTCCAGACGGGGGATGAAGCAGGTTCAGCCAGGACCGCAGACGGGGACGTGGAGATGAGGGGACTGTTGAGGGGTCCGTTGGCGGGGCTAGGAAATGGGGCAGATGCGGGGTAAGGAGGTGGGCGGGCAGGAAGGTTTCAGAGGAGGTGACCATGTGCGTGCAATAAGAACCTGGCCCCCCCCGGGTCACTGAGCCACTGAGACCTCACAACACTAGATCGCTTCCACCTCCACATTTCCACGCAGACTAGGAAATGGGGGAAGGGAGGTCATTGTCCGGAGACTTCCTCTCTGGTCTCTGGGGCTCTTGGGGACTCCATTGTTCCCACACAAAGGGGCAGTGATAAGTCAGTTGTTTGCAATTTCTGGTGCCAGTGGGAGAGGCTCCCTCTTCGCCCTGCGTCCTGCTGCCTGGGGTACCAGATGATGCGAGGCCTCTGAGCTCCCCAGTGGCAGCAGAGGAGGGGCTGGGCCTTGTACCTGAATCACAGACGGGGCATTGATGGGCTGTGGGGCGGACGGGGGGAGGCCGAGGACAGAGCCGGATAGCACTGGGCTGGCACAGGCTGCTCCTGGGTCCGTGGGCAGCATATCTGCTTCTCTGTGCTTCTGTCCCATCGTCCTTCAGTCCCTTCTCCCTCCCTCCCTCCTCCCTCTCTCTTTCTCTCCTGCCATCTTCTCCCGCTTCCCTTCCACTCCTGTTATTTGCACCCTTCCAGCCTGTGCAGAGGTGTCTACTGCCCCCCATCCCCCACGCCTTCCCCCCAAGAGCCCTGAGCCCTCACGCTAGCTCCTCTCTGGCCGGTGCTCCCAGCCTAGCACCCTGCACCCCTTGTCTTCAGGTTAGTCCCTGTCTTGTCTTCTTTTCCTCTCTCCCCTCGTCAAAATGTGCCTGTCCTGTGTCCCAAGGCCCTCAGAACCCTGCTGAGTAGATGGATGGCTTGGTGCTTGGCCCGAGGACTTGTTTACCGAGCCAGTTATCTGGTTGATCTGAGCTCATTTGGGCTGATGCAGCCACTGGGGGCCGTGACTTAATGTCTTCTCCCCCTCCTCTCACGTTGGCATCATCAAGGCTCTTCCTTGCCATGATCCTGCGGCTGCAGGAAGACGCCCCGTGGCTTTGTGTGCCCCACTCCTCTCCAGGCTGAGCGTCCTGGCTTTCCTAGGGACCCAGCAGGTGTTCTGCCCCTTTGCGCCCAGGACAGGGATGGACATTATACTCTGGCCCACACACCCCGCGTTCTGGGCTCCCGCTCTTCTGCGTACCTCGTATGTACCTGCTTCTTACCTACCAGCACCTTTCTGCTTTCCTGGGTTAATCAATAGTCTGATAGACTCGTTCACACCAAGGCCACGGCTCCTAGTTTCATGAGCCTCTGCATTCCTCACGTTCCACGCAGATGCCTTTGGACCAGGTGCCCTGAGAGATGGCTCTTCGCCTCGGCCTGGTTAAAGCTCACTTCCGTCTGAAGGAGCCCGCTGAATGGTCGCTTCCCTCAGGGACACTGAGAAGTCCCCGAGGAGGCAAAGTGAGGGTCAGGAGTGGGGGAAGATCCCATTTTACCACGTGCCACCCAGTGAGCCCAAACGAAACTGGACCTGAGAGGCCAGTGCGGGGACGACACCAGCGATGGAGCCAGGAGGCAGCTCTCCGCCCAGCCCGGCTGCACAGTCACCGGCAACTTGGGGGAGACCTTTCCTCTCCGGGCTTTGCTCCCCTCCCTGTGCAGAGGAAGTGAGGCCTGGGCCCCGAGCCCCTCCTGCCTTTCACGTTTGAGGTTCTAAGCTGTTCATTCCCCTGTTCCACAGTTAGTGTCCAGCTTTGGGTCCCAGGTTGTTTTTCCCTCCTCCTGCCACGTGGAACTCTTCAATGTTCACTAGAACCTTCCTCAGGTTCTATTCACTGGACCATCTTGGGGTCATGGGTTCATGAACAAGAGTTGCTGGGGCAATTCCACGAGTTAACTGCCTGAAGTTTCTGGCTCATGGTAAGTGTTCACTGACTGTAGCTGTGAATACTATAATAATAATAGCGATAATTATTAATATTGTAATTTAGTGCATTGGAAAAAGCAGTACAAAAATGTGACCGGCTTGTCTCGTCTGCTGGGTAAATTTCCCAGTTTCCCTGTGTTGGTGTGAAATGGGAACCGCGCACCTGTCTTGTACAGAGTTAAGCATCACCGCCTGCGGCTGCTTGGACGTGAACCACAGCGTTCGCACCTCCTTGTCAGCCCCGGAAACGAAGGGGAGCTGGCTCTGCGTGCCAGTTTGGGGTCCATATTTAACAAGATTCAAACCAGAGACAGCTTCCTCTGCAGCGTACCCCACCCCCATCCTACTCCCAAGTGGCTTTGAGGATGACGCCAACTTCTCAAACGATATCGTACCAGGAGCTGATTGCAACCTCGGATGGTTTGGCTGAAACCCAACAAGCGTCGTAAACTGGTGTTATTTTGAACTTTAACGCAGTTACAAACCAACCTTGTCAAGATGTAGAGGTCGATTCGGCAAATCTGGGGTGGAGCTTGGGACCCTGCATTTCTAGCAAGCTCCCAGGTAAAGGGGGGCTGCTGGTCCTCGGACCACTCCTGGGGTGCAAGGCCCTACATGTTTAATCCCTTGCTTAGTCTGTGTGTGTGCTGGCTAGGCCTTCACGGGAGCTTCTAGAAAATTCCTGACAGGGTTTCTCCACCGTTCTTTTGGTACAAAAGCCTCATTCCTTGATGACATTTGGAGAGGGAGTCCTGGCATCAGAGACCAGCCTGGCTGACAAGAGAAGGGGCTGTGGCCTTGCTGTGCTAATGACCAGTGACCCGGCCCAGAAGGTGCCCTTGTGGTCTATTCAATCTGCTGGTCTGAGCCTGAGGCCAACTCTCTTGCCCACGGGCCCAGCCAGGCTGCTGGGGGCACTCAGCCCATCGGCGAGGGGTCAAGCGCAGAACTCCAGGGGATGTACTGGGACCGTGGGAGTTTGGACCTGTCTTACCCTGCCTTGGTCTCTGCTCTCAGTCATATGTCAACTGTTTGTGTGACTTTGGGTGTCGTATTACTGACACGTGGGCTGCACCGCGCTGCAGGGGGCAGGGACAGGGACCAGCTCCACCTCCTCGGGCCACCCAGGCCAGATCCCACACCATCTGGTCCCCCAGCTGGCGCTCTAGTGTCTACTGGAGGGTGGACACGTTGCTGAGACTATGAGTGCACTGAGGCCTCTGGAATATTCTAAAAACAGAAGAGAATGCGCACCCCATCCTGAGAGAAGGTGGGACGAGAGCGCCCCACTTCCCCCGCCCAGCAGTGCTGGCACCCGTTCCCTGTCACCCCACCCTTGGTACCACTGGCAGCCACCAGGCCTTGGGCCTCAGTGTCTTCTCGTAATTTATGGGACAACAGTTTCCTCTAGGATACGGGCTGGAGAACCAGAAATCATATATTTCGTTCTTTCCCTTTCTTTCAAAGGGAATGAGAACGTTCTTGGCAAAGGAGTCAAATGCGTGTCCCCATTTGGGGTTCACACATTTCAGGCACATCTCGTAGGGTGAGGTGTGACTGGGCCTGCACTGGAAATGTTAAAGTGTGAGTCGGGGGCTAGTGGTCCGTGGTGAGAAGACCCGCTTTGAAGCGTCTTTCAGAGCTCCTGTTCTTCAGGCTCAGGGCAGACGCGCCAGGACCAGGGGCTGCCGGGCCGTCGGGAGCGTGCTTGGATGCAGGGAGATGGCCGAGCGGAGGCGCTGCAGGGAGATGCTGGCCCTGAAGGTGCCCCCTTGGTCGGTGGGAAATAGAAAAGGAGGCACCAGAGTGAAGGCTGATGGGGAGCGAAGTGAGGGGTTTCTTCTCAGAGCAAGAGAGGAAGGTGGGGAAAGGCTGAGGAGCGGAAGAAATCACCCCTGAGAAGGAACTAGCTGCCACCAAGAATCTTCCCGGGAGTGAGTGCTTTACAGGCCTGTCGACTCACTTAATCCTCAAAGGATCTCGTCGGGTAGATGTTTTTATGCCCGTTTGACAGTTGCAAAAATGGAGGCTCCTTTACCGGATGCAGTCATTTAAAGCCTCGGTGTCGCCACCGGAAGGTAGAGTCTCAGGACTGTATCTGTCAGCAGTCTGCTGTGTACCAAGGCCTCCAGCTGACTCCGGGGCACATTTAGTTAGAGCCACGTGTCTGGGGTTGTGTGGTGGTGACCGTTCTCTAGAAAGGACCATTTTGACTTTAAAAACTGAGACGTCGCAGCTATGAAAGCTCAATAGAGAAAAATAGCACGAGATGACCTTCTAGAAGCATTCTGTGGATTCTGCAGTCACCTAATTTCTGAGCATGGAGTAAGGACCAGAAGAGTTTTACAACTACTTGGAATTAGCATGTGGAGACGGTGCTTATTATCTTCTTGTTGACAGTGGATGGTGAGTTAAAGTCCCTCTGCTTTCAAGCAGAATCAGGACAAGCTGATAGTTGCTGTATATTTGCTAATGTTCCCATAAAGACCTTTGTCTTTGAAAGATTTTATTGACTCAGGGCTTTTATTTTATTGCCTTTTCTTAGTCTGTTGCTGTGCAGGACCTGAGCTAATACATAAATATTGAATCAATGGTGGATGTTTATTGAGTGCTGACTATGTGCCAGATATTTTTGAATATACTTTACATGTTTTGCCTCCTGAATCCTCACAGCAAGCCTATGAGGCAGGTACTGTCATTATTGTTATTTTATAAATGGGGACATTGAGGCCCAGAGAGGTTCAGTAACTTTCCCTTGCTCACACAGCCAGGGAGTGTTGGAGCCAAGATACGAGCCCAGACAGGTATGTTTGTTTATTTGTTTTATTAAAGTTTTTATTTCAGAAAATTTCAAACACATACAAAAGTAGAGAGAATTGCACAATGAATATCTCTGTGTTCCTCATCCACTTCAACAATGGTCAACATTCTGCCACCTTGTTTTATCTTTCTTCCCTGCATTTGTTGTTGTTTTCTGGAATATTTCATTCCTGGGTATCATATCATTCCACTTGTAAATACTTTAGTGAGTTTATGTAATAGATGAGGACTTCTTTTCCTTTTTATATGACTGTAGTACTATAACCCCCCCAAAATATTCCTTTATATCATCCAATACTTGATCCAAGTTCAGTTTTCCCTGATTGCCTCCAAAATGCCCTTTGGCAGTTAGTATGTTTGAATCAGGGTGCGACCACCAAACATTGCATTTGGTTGATGTTTTTTGTCTTCTAACCTATAACTGTGGCCCACTTTTCCCCCCATGTCATTTACTGGTAAAATATTCTGGATTTTGCTGTTTATATCTTGGTGGTATCATTTAACATGTTCCTCTGCCCCTTATATTTCCTTTAAACTGGGAGTGAGAAGTGGGATTCCATTCAGGTTTAATTTTCTGGAAAGAATCCTTCATGGGTACCACTCCTCCTCTCTATTACACGGGCTGTCTGGTGATTCGGTTCGTAATATTACACGGGCTGTCTGGTGATTCAGTTCGTAATGATGTGGAGATTGTTCTGTGGGTTCAGGTGATGTCAACCTGGTCCCTTCATGACCCCGCTCCCGTCCCTCTTTCATCTGTCTTAGCGGCCTTCGACGAATGCTGTTAAGGTCCATTGTATCATAGGGGATGGCAACACATTGACTTCTAATCTTGTCTTTCTGATCTGTATTCATTAGCTGAGCTGCTTCTCTGAAGAGTTTTCCCACATCAACTACACGCTAACCCAGGCAGTTTGACTTAAGAGTTTGTACTCAATCTGTGCTTCTCAAACTTTCATGTTTGCACAGGTCACCTGACAGTCTTGTTAAAATGCAGATTCTGACTCAGTAGGTCTGGGGTGGGGCCTGGGATTCTGCATTTTTAATAAGCTCCCAGGTGATACAGATGCTCCTGGTCTGCAGACCACACTTTGAGTAGCAAGGCTGATGGATCCGCTGTTTTGCCTCTGACTGGTTCTTTCCTCTACAGAGTGTTGGCTATCTTCACAGGGGGCAAGCTACCCTGACGCTAAATGGTGGTTTTTTGCATTTTCCCTTATAAAGACAAGTTAGTGGGTTTTAAACTTATCTCTCCCTTCAGAGTCGCTTCCTGCTTTAACCAATAAGCTGCAGAGTGTGTTATTCAGGCGATAAAATTTTATTAAAGCTTAGAATTTTCTGAGAAAAGTTGACCCATCACATAGTATCATACTAAGAGCGCAGTTTTATTGGTGTGTGTGTGCGTGTGTGTATGTGTGTGTGTGTGTGATTTCACGAAAAGTCACATGTGTTTCTAAGGGAAAATGGCCTGCTGGTGTTGCACCAGGAGAACCATCATCTTCTGCTACTAAGTTTATAAACAGCCGAGGATTCTGCCTGCCCTGCTACCCAGGTGCCCTTCTTTCGTTAGCAGAAACTTGGTGTTGCTTCGGAGAACTACCTTCCCAGGTGCTCTTCTCTTGCTTAGTCAAGTGATGGACCAAGCAGACTCTCTCTCCGTGACCTTAAGTCTTGAGTAGAGTGACCCTGGGAATGGTTGGTGCTGATTTATTTCAACAGCAACGCCGAGAAGGGACCATCCTCTGCGTCCTCCCTCTCAGGTTCCTGGAGCTGCCTTGGTCCTCTTTTCTGGGTCTGGGTACTCAGTCTTTCTTAGAATATGTGGGGTACCCCATAATTCTATGTGAATTCTTTTTCTGCTTAAGTTACCAGAGTTGTTCTCTGTTGCCTGCAACCAAGAAACCTTAACTGGTAGAGCCTCCATCCTAGAATCTCAAAATGCTGAGACTTACCTGCTTGTGCTTCGTCAGGAAAGCTGACCGGGTGGTGCTTTGGTCATGTGACTTAGATCAGCAGCACTGATCATTCCTCAATAGCAGTGACTCATCAAAGGACCTGAAAGCAAGAGTGAAGACGATGGGAAAACCCCTTGGAATGAGGTTTCTTCCTCTTGACTTTTTCAATGAATTTGGTTTTACGGGAAGTACACTTTTTCCCACTGGTCAGAGAGGCATGTGGCTTTATAGGCTAATCTCACCTTTATGAGACAGAGGAAAAGGAACGAGAAACTACCAGTATCAAGGATTGGGTCCTGTCATAGGATTCTCACTCTTCTACCTCCCATTAACCCCTGGAGTTGCAGACACATCTAAGGAACATTCCCCTGATTTTGATCTCAGTGAAGTCCCTAATCATCAAAAAGCTTATGTTCAATATACAATATTTTGCTTAAGAAGGTAGGGAGGGACTTCTAGCTGAAGAAGGTAGAAGGATATACATCTTTCCCAATTCCTAATGAAATAAACAAATTAGTAAACACACAAAAATTAAAAAAGCAAAACAACAGCAAATAAAGGTAAATAGTAACCAAACAAGGAATTACTTTTGTGTCTAGAAAAGTCATGACTGTGTAAAGAACCAGAAAATTCTAATGTAGTGCAGCTCCTGAGTCCCAAACTCTCTCTCCAAGAAAAGAAAGAGGTTGGATAAAATTCAGCGTTTTTACTAATACTCTTCAATTTAGAGAGAAACAGCATCTCTAGCAGAGAAGACGCGAGTAGGTAGCACTGTGAAAAGATCCCTTGAGTTTGGAAGGCCCTAAATGTCACCTTCAAACCTTGGGGGAGATTAGGAGTTGCCAAGGATTGCAACTGTGCAGGAAGCCAAGAACCACAGAAGTGTGATACAGCCTTGGCTGGATGGAGTGGACCTTAATTTATGATGTGTAGTGGCATCCCAGAAGAGGGAGCAGAGCCCTGACTTCCAAGAGAAAGCTACTGGCCATGCTCCCTGCCCATGACTGGCCCCTTCCCCATCTCTGTATCCCCAGACCATAGGAGAGTGGAGAGTTTAGTAAAATCCGTCACTACACTGTAGCCTACAGGACAGTGAGACCCAGATAACGTGAAAAGGGTGTAAAGGAAAATTCCCCTGGTATTCAGAGTAAACAGATGCACACAGAGCTGCAGTCATTAAACTTGAACAGTGCAGCCATCATGCAAACTCATGATAGCAAACAACAACAACAAATGAAAGAAAGGGAACATAGTAGGAAAAAAAAAAATAGATGAAGGGCCTGTCCTGGATGAAAACATATTCCAGGAACTACCTATGAACATTTTGGATAATAGAACTTAATAAGACTATTAATTCAGTAAGACAAAACCTCAAAAGTGGGATGATGTGAAATAATAGAATGAGGTTTTAAAAGATTTCAGAGCAAAGGAAACACACTAAGTTTAAAAAACAATTTTGATGACTTAATACATTAGAAGTAAGGAATAATAAAGGCACCACTGAAAAATCAAATTACTGACAAGGAAGAATTACTGAAATTATTCATGATAAATACACAGGAAAAAGGCAAAGAGTAAAATAGGTTAGAGGAGATATAGCAATAAAGGACAAAGATGATCCAATAAAATAATGATGTCTCTGAATTAGAGACTCAACAGAATGAAATAGGGAACACACCCACTCAGAGAGAGAAATCATCAGAAATAAAATACAAACCTGTAGATCAAAAGGGCACAGAAGAAAAATATGTAAGTGCTGACATTAAGCTGTATCCTGGTTAAGATATTGAACTTGGAGGGTAAACAAAGACTTCTCAGACATTCAGGCAGAAGAAGCCTACAAGGGGAAAAAAGTCAGGTGTCCCAGACTCATTAAGAGAAGACAATGGAGCGATGTCTAGCGTGTTCTGAAGAAAAGAAAGCAAAATCCAAAAATATTAAACCAACACGAGCAAAAGAGCAGGCAGGCACTGGAAAGAGTCTTTGCTGCAAATATTTTTTTCCCAGTCGTTTATATATATGTTTTTTATGTGTGTATAGTTTTTATATGTGTGTATATGTTTCTATAGTGTGTATATGTTTTTTATCATCAAAAATCTTTTTTCTTTATAAAATACATGATTATTGCAGAAAAATCAGATAATATAAACGGAGAAAAAGAAAAAAATCAGACAATTCCACCTATTCAAAAACAACCTCCATTAACACCTTGGAGTGCACTTTTCCAGATGATTTTCTATATAGTTACAAGTTGGGATTTTTTTTTTTTTAACATAAATGTCACAATGCCACACTGTTTTGCAATATGCTTTTCTTCACTGGATTTACTGTGAACATTTTTTCATGTCACTAAATTTTTTCCTAAAGTTTAATGATTATGTACTATTGTATGATTTGGCTCTTTATTTTTAGTTAATTCACTCTTGGCCCTTTAGATGGTTTCCTGTCTTTCACTATTATAAGCCATGATGCAGTGAATGTGCTTTATAAATAAATTTTTGTACACACCCATATGTCTTTCCATGTAAAGTTGCTGGGACAAAAGCAAAAGATATTTTAAAAAGATGTTTGACATATATCAAAGGCTGCCATCTAGGAAGCTTGACCAAATTTCAGTCCCACCAGAAGTATATGGCTTTTTTTCCCCTACAACTTGCTAAAAAGCCATCCCATTGGTTTCTTAAACCTTCTGATAGGTGAAAAATTGTGTCTGAAAGTTGCTTTAATATTTTCACATTCTTTGATTACTAGGGAGGTTGAATTTTTTTTTTTTTTTACTATGTATGCGTCATTTCTATTTCTTCTATAAGAATTTCACCTTCATGTTTTTTGCCATTAAAAAAAATTGGGCATCTGTTTCTTCTTGTGTCGTAAAGATTGTACCCTCTATTATATATTTTATAAAACGTTTTCCTGATTTGACATTTAATTTTGATTATGATCTCTATACAGAAGTTTTATTTTTTTCTGCCACCAAATTTGTCCAAATTCTCCTTAAAAACATCAGGGAAGTATACAGTATAATATACAAAAGTTTCTGTTTAATCACAATGGAAATGGAAAAGCTCAAGCACTTGACCTCGCAAATTTGACCCTCCAGCCCTGCTCTTTCTGTTGAGGTTCCAGATCATCTGGTTCCACTGCAGTTTGCTTTCATCTCTCCCAGTGCCGGGTTGTTGATGACCTGCTATGACCCATTTCTCTTTTCTGGGGCACCTGCGGCTCACCAGGCCCTGTGGATGGAGAGATCGAGATGAGGCCTGTGCTTTGGGTACCAGGGCTGTACCCCAGGCCGGTGGAGCTTCCAGCAGGCACCAACACGAGTCCTGCAGGGGCAGCCGTTTCTTATGGGGTGCCTGTTGACATTCCCGCACATGGAGGTGTAGGCTTGGGTCCCCGGGGATTGTGGTTCTGTATCTGGACTCCACCCCTGGGACACCCGATGGGCGGGCAAGGTGACACTCTAATCGGAGAACTTGGGGGATCAGCTGAGAGCCCTGGGCCAAGGGAATGAGCTGGGGCCCTGCAGGGACAGCAAGGTGTGAAGAAGCCTGGTCATGAGGAACAAAGCAACACCCTAGGTCCAGAAACCAGAGGTGGTCAGAGTACAGTGACTGCCAGAAAAGGGCTCTGAAGACACCTGCAGGCTTTAAACTGTCTTGACTTACTCCTCCTCAGGCTTGAGGCCATATCCCCTTCCCTGAGCCCCCAGAGCACTTGACCCGCCACTCTCCAGTACACTTGGCATTGTGTTAGGGTTATCAGTGTGCGAGCATTATCTCCCCTTGTGGATCGCAGCCCCTCTGCAGGGTAATCTCATCTTTGGATCCCATTGAGCGACCATCGCAGTGGTTGGCTTGCACAGGCGTTCCTGCAGAGTGAACGCCTTCCAGGACTGTGTGACCATGTTCATTTTATAGCTGCCAAATTAGCAGCCACTGTGCTGCTTCTCCTTCTTCTCTTCATTATGGTAATGACGGCTTCATTGATCATGTAGTTCATCCAATTTGGAAGTTGCAGTGAACTAGAATTACTGAAGAAAGAGTTCTCCCAGCCATTCATTTTTGTCCCAAAGATGAAGTTTGTTGTAAATAAGGATTCTTGGTTGGTTACAAATTACAAAAAACTGATCCAAAATTATATTTATCTGTAGGCTTTCCCAAGGCTCAAGCTCCAGGTAGGAGCTTCCAATAGTACTTCCTTATCAGTTTCCATAGAACCAGCCAGGCCTGTCAATCAAAAGTGATGCAATAGTTAAATGAAAATGGAAAGCTCGTGTTCTGCTTGAGCGGAGGCCTGGGGGACACTTTGCTCCAGGGATTCACTTTATGATGTCACAGAGGGAAGGTTGCTCCGAAACCATGGAGGCCGAGCCAAGACCCCGGGAACAAGCACCCTCCAGTGAGAGATCTGCTATCTCGACACCTGGGGCGGGCAGCTGTGAAAAGTAATGAGTGAGACCACTTGGAAGACACAGCGAAAGATAGTCATGCCTCTGCCCCTGCCCTGGGGTCTCTGTTTCCAGATTTCGAAAGGCAGCTGTTGAAAATGAACCTGAACTATTTATTTTCCTGCACATAAGCTCTGCCTGCCCTTCTCACCGGCACTGACCTAGAAGTACAGGCTGTCGGACTACATTCACAGCCCAACTCAAGCATCAGCGTGCTCTGGTCACTGCGCAGGCGTGGGTGAGGCCGACCTCCACCCTCCCACAGGGTCCCGCCAACAGGGGCTGCCTGAAGGAAAGCCCACATGTGCGAGTTCTGGCTGACTGGGGGGAAGAAAGCCAGGAGAAGGCTGGGTTTGCTGAGAACCTGGTGTTGTAAAACCCCAGATCTCCTGGGCCACTAGAAAGGAACAGAGGAAACATTTGTTATTCTTCAAAATGTGTTCTTTTAAGCATGTGGGGCAAGTCACCGTATATAAAAGTAATGCATGTTCCAGTGAAAGGAGGGTTTGAGTGAATAAAGCTGACTATTCACTGTCTGGCCCAGTGTGTCTGACTTGAATGACAGTCGGAAGGATGAGTGCGTACTGACATTTCTTCTCAAACAGAGTGTTCTAATGCGTTGCCAGCCCGCCTCCAGGGTGGGCGGCTGGGAGGGACCTCCTCTGTGTGTTCCCCAGCACGATGTAACTGCTACCGAATCACTCAGCATGGAACCACTTTGGGGGAAAAAACTCAGGGATCCGAACTTTACTTCTTTGTTCCAGTACCAAACTGGGGGTGTGGATTCCCAGCTTCCGATTTGAATCTGGCCACTTTGTAGCTGTGGTTGCCACAGGCAGGTCGCTTGGACTTTCTGTGCCTTAGTTTAGAATTGGTAAAGAGCAGACGGTCAGGACTTGTATTTGTGAAAACCTTCTTTAGATCAGGGGTTGGCAGACTGTGGCCCACGGGTCACATCTAGCTTTTGTATAGCTGGTGAGGTAAGAAAGGGTTTACATTTTTCAATCATTGAAAAAGTCCAAAGAAGAATAATATTATGTGACATGCAAAAATTGTATGAAATTCACATTACGCTCAGTGAAATAAGCCAGACACAAAGGGATAAACGTTGTGTGATTCCACTTACATGGGGTACCTGCAATAGTCAAACTCATAAGAACGGAGAGTAGCAGTGTCATTGCCAGGGGGCTGGGGGAGGGGGGAGGGGCAAGTTATTGTTTAGTTGGCATGGAGTTTCAGTTGGGGTTGATGAAAAAGTTCTGGAGGTGGATGGTGGTGATGGTTGTACACAATGTGAATGTACTTAATGCCCCTGAACTGTGCCCTTAAAAATGGTCAACTTATGTTATGTCTATTTTACCACAATAGAAGTTATGTGAAATTCAAATTTCAGTGTCCATAAATCCAAGTTTATCGGAACACAGCCACGCCCATTCACTTCAGGATCATCTGTGGCTCCTTGTGCTACAACTGCAGGGTTTGAAAAAGTGACAGCAGAGATATGGCCCACGAAGCCTAAAGTATTTTCTACCTGGCCTTTTGCAGAAAAAGTTTGCTGAGCCCTGGTTTAGAGACATAAAACCTGCTACTTTTTTCGAGGTGGGCACAACTCTATATCAGAACATTAATTCACAACCTGTATCCCCCCATATTCAGGCGTCACTGAATTCAAAGTGTCGTTTTTGGGGCAGAATGCTGAGACAGAAAGAGATGGTGACAATGGGGGTCTTGCTCCGCCACAGATGGTCTGGGTGACTTTGGACAAGTCCTTTCCTTCTCAGGGCCACAGTCTACTGAGAGTTGAGAGGGTGTGTGTGGCCCTGTGTTTGTCCCTAGTCAGAGCCACTTAGGAGCTGTGCGACATTGGACTAGTTACTGCACCACTCTCTGCCGCAGTTTCCCCATCTGTAACGGGGGATAAGGATTTAAAGAGTAGTTGTGTGTTGTTAGGGATAATGAATGAGTTCTGAAGATAGGTGGTGCTTGCTCACCATTGTGAATGAACTTAACACCAATGAGCTGTCCACTTAAAAAGGTCTAATATGATAATTTCATGTTGTGTACATTTTACAACAATTAAAAAAAAAACAGTGGATATGCATACAGTGCTTAGACTTGCACTGGTATGCAGCAAGCACTCAACAAATGCAAGCCATCTATGTAGTGAAGTGTTGAAACAGGATGATGGGTTGAAAAATTACGGTAACACTTGTGATATGAATGAGCGTGTTCACTTTGGGTCCCAAATTTATCACGCACAATGAACCCCTGAAAGCAGAATCTCTCTGCCCGTGCATCCTCACAGATAGCAGGGGAAATCGGGTAGGTGTTGGGACCTTCCTCCCCACTGAAGGAAGCCAACCATCGAAGGCATGTGCTTGAATTCTTTCTATCATATGACACCCAGGTGGCCCAAATATGGCTTCCACCTCCCATAGTCCCACTCAGCGCATCCCCGGTAAGACTCAGGAAACAGCCAGGCGGAAATGACCCTGCATAATGAGCTTAGAATGCGGAGCTAAGGCAAAGTCCTTGCTTGGTTTCCTCCAGTACTGTGAGCAAATAGTATCCTTTAGAGATGGTTAAGAACATTACTGCTGCTGCGTAATTGTCTTAAAACCAGCTCTTGAAACGCACTGACTTACTATTTTTAGTAAGCTTTTCCAGTCTCTTCATTTTGTTTCCAAAATAATTGAGTTACGGAGAAGTTAATAAGGAGTGATTGGTTTATCGCTTTAAGAGGCTTGCATCGTCTTATGGAAACAGACAGGGCCCCAAACCATCATTTCTAACAGAGTCAGAACAGCAGGGAGGACAGTGGAGTTACATAAAGACTTCTCTTCAAGGTCATCTTTATCTCTGGTTTTTAAAACCACCATAAAGAAATGTTTGTGGAGAAAGGCAGTTGAAGCCCAGCCTTGATGTTTCGTTACGTGGAGAGCCCTGGTGCTTGGAAACTGACCAAAATGCAAGGTCGTGCTGAGATGCGGGGTGGGCGATTGGAGCAGGCTTGCTAGAAATCACGACGCGCGCTGCAGAACGGCAGCTCAGATTTCAGCCTCAGAGGTTTGCCACAGTCTGTGACCATGCGTTGAAACAGTCAGGTCGTAACTTAAGTCTGTAAATCAGCGTTCCGCAGAAGGAGAGGTTTTCAGCTGCGGGGCTCTGCCCGTCCTTTCCTCGGCAGCCTCGCTTGGAAGTGGTGTGTGCCTGTCACCCTCATCAGATGCTTAAAGACGGAATTGAGAGCTGGGAAACGTTAGCCTGTTTAAAAGAAACTCAGTCCATATGTGGACCCCTGACAAGACCCAGGGCGCGCTGGAGATTACAAAATGTGATGATCATACTTGGTGTGGGACGTGGGAGGGGGGAGTGGAGGGGAACTGGATAATTTTTTTAGCAAGTAAAGGCCTGTGTTGGGCCTGGATCTGAAAGAGATTCTATAAACACAGTTTGACAAGCAGCGTGCCAAACGGACCCATCTGATTCTGTTCTAGATGATACTTGTATCTTCTGTAACCGTGGTATGTTGACTGCCCATAGTTACCAGGGAATGGCAGAGGAATTGAGAGAGCTGGTAGAAATTTGGGAGGACTGAGTTGATAAAATGTGACGTGAGCAATCAGGCGGGGTTTGGTGCCACATACGCAGTGGTGAGCTGTAAACATTAAACCACTGGTTCTCCGAGAAAAAGAAATAAAAAAGAAGAAGAAGAAGCCCTGATTTATAGCATCTGCTGATTTCTGTGGTGCAAGTACTCCCACCATGGCCAAGTTCAAGCCATCCACGTGAACTCCCTATACACGGCCTTGGCAACAGTAGCACAAAGTTGGCTCCCGTGAGCCAGGCCGAGACGGCTCCCTCACATGTATGAGATAAATGGTGATTCTCCCGGATTTAAAAGAGAAATGCAAATGTCCACAAGGAACAAAGACCTGGATGAGGAAACCGACGAGGTGTCAACTAGGCTCAGTTATTCAGGAGGAACTCTCACCCGTCACTTTGCCCTGGAGGTAGGTCATCGCAGCAGGGATGCATGGGGCCCTTTCTGAGAATTTTCAGGTGTTGAAAATTGGGAAAGTTGGATCGCTGGTAGTTCCTGTTGGATCGTCAGCCATGTGACAGATGCTGAGAACAATGACATTCCGCACACTTCTGTGTGAGAGGTAGTGTAGTACCACTGCGGCAGCAACCCTCTCTACAGAGTGCAGCCTTTAGAAACAGACACGGGGAACGGGTAATTATACGATGATAGAGACGTGTGTGGGAGCGAGGTGAAGGAGCAGTGAATTGTGACTGGGATGTCCGTGTCACGCACCAATAATCAGGTTGAATTGGTGAGCTCTGAAACACACCGAAAGAAGACGGGGGAACTCAAAGTACGTCACTGGTACCACAGCCGACATCAGCAGGCTAACCACCACTCGTGCTGGTACAGACCATGCAGCGATGGCTTACACTTCAGTGGACGAGAGTCTGGGAGATGTCTGCAGTCCCAGCACCTGCACATACTGCTGTGTAGCCTTGGGCAAGTTTCTTAACTTCTCTGAGGTTCACTGTCGTCCTTTGCAAAATGGGGTCTTGCAGAAACGCAGTGACAGTTAGAGACCAGCACCTTACAGCGTCTCTCAGCAGTGCTCGTGTTTTGAGGGCAAGGACTTAGCATCTGCCGTGTGACCCTGAACCTGGGGTTTGCTAGGAGGCAGTGTCACTTCAGGTCACTCTTAACCTCCCCAGGGCTCACCAGCTCACTAGCTTCACGTGTCAAAGAAGTAGGTTGGATTTGATGATCTCTAAGGATCTCCTGTATCAGACAGGAACAGCCAGGGTGACCAGACGCCCTCGCTTGCCTGGACAGTCCTGGTTGATGCCTGCTGTTCTGGTGTAATTATGATAGCTCCCTATTCGCTGCTAAAAGTGTCCCTGTTTGGGCAATAGCGTATACGGTCACCTTTAAAAGCTAACATTTTTCAAGTACTTACTATTTGCCAGATAATGTGCTTTATAAATGTGATTTCATTTAATATTGTACTTTCATCAAATCACCTAAGTTTATGAAGACACAAGTGTAGAGAACTTAAGGTCACACCAATAATGAACGACAAACAGAACTGAGACCCAGACCCAGATCCTAGGTCTGTCTGAAGCCAGAGTCTCAATCCCTCTTAGCCACCACACTTGACGGCCTCACTCAACAAATCTTTACAGAGTGCCTGTTATTCTCTTCTAGTCCTGTGGTTCAGAAGACAGTTCCAGAAACCAGTTCAAAAAGCCCTGCATGTGAAGTTGGTTATTGCTAATAAGTAAAAGCATCATTAATCAGGCCGTGCCCATGGCACACACTGGAGGCTTCTGTGCATGTGTGGTGCTTACAAGGCCCATCCACGCCTCAAGGAGTCTTGCAGTAAACGAGCTTTGCCTTTTCTACTTGATGCTTTGGGGAGGCCAAAATAATGTGAAATGTTAGCTTAAGTAAAGCACCAGTTAAGTAGGTGTGTTTGGTGCAGGGCATGTTCCAGGTTGATAATTGTTCTTTATCACACCCAGATGTGGGTCAGATTCCCAGAGATGCCCAACCCTGATGCCAAAGAAAATCAGGGAGACCTACCAGGGGCTTAAAGAGGCAGCACAGCTTTTCAGATACAACTGGATGGCTCAACCAGGAACACGGGGACTTTGAGACAAAGGAAAAAAATAAGGGATCCTGTAGGATCCATAGGAGGATGAAGGTGAGAGGTGGGGAGATGTTGGTTCTCTGCTCATACACGGTCATTGAAGTAGAGCCCCCTGTGTGTGTGTCAGGCACTGTTCTAGACACCCATTTTGCGTGATGTTTATACAAAGCTTCTCTATGACTCCCGATTGCTGTCTTTCTCTCTAACTGCTGCAGATTTGTTTACGCTGCACCAAGTTCCCTAGAACTACAAGCCACAGCTGAATCTCAACCACCTTCATTCAAATCCCCAACTAAGGATTCTGGTCTATTTCAAGTCTGGGTAAACCCTTCCAGGCTTCTAGCTCTGACTGCTCCTTATGTTAACGATGTCTGTTTCCTCTGATGGGAAAGCAGGGCAGGTGATGTTGGCCCCTGTACAGATGGGCCACCAGGGCCAGGAGGTTGGATGCTCGTCAGTGATGTAGCCGAGACTTGAGTGCCAGCGAGTCCAAACTAGTGCTCTCTGCACAGCACCCTGGGGGACCCGGGGACTGAGTACAGCTCTCCGAGTCTCAGGAATGACAAGAGGCAGATCGAAGGAGAGTAAAATGACTGAGGCAGAGATGCGTCTCATGGCTTCTGTCCACACAAAGCAGCCCATCCCGAATCCACCTTCCATGGTTCAGCTGTCCATCCACGCCACACACCCAGCTGGAACAGAATATTTTTTCTGGCAAAGGTAAATTTAATTAAGTTTACTGATGGTCCTGGCACCTGGCGGAGACCCCTCTGAGCTCTCCCACAGCCCCTGTGTGACGGGGGGGGCTGCTAAGGACCAGCCGCTTGGTCAGGGTTGCAGGGAGTACTCAGTGTTCTGTGGCCCCTGGAAGCCGGGCAGACATGCAGCATCTCAGGCCCCAGCCCAGAACAACCAAGTCGATTCTGCATTTTTACAAGCAGTCTCCACGTGCACACCGAAGTTTCAGAGGCTCTGCTGGGTGAGTGGAGACCCACTCCAGTGGTGACTGCCCGCCCAGAAGGCTAGGGCTTGGAGGCTGACAAGGACGAGGCCCCTCAGGTACTCTTGACTTTCATCGCTTTGTTTTGTTTCCCCACCTTGTTCCAATCTGTAATTGCTGTGTTTATTTATTTACTTGCTTATTGCTTTGTCTCCTCCAGAACGTAAATTTTAGGGGGCAGCAAAGATACTGTCTTATTCGATACTGGATCCTTCGTGCCCTTGGGCAGAGCCCCGCACAAGGCAGGTGCACAAAAATTATGCACAAAAATTATTAGTGGGTTGGCTAGTTGGTTGGGTGAATGAATGAATGAATGAATATAGAGAGAGGGCACTAAAGAAGGAAAGAGGAGGTGGATTGGCTGATGTTTCCTAAAGCAGGTCTTGTCAGCCTCTCTCACCTGTGAACTATTTGTCACTATTTGTCACAAAGTTCCATTGATAGAAATGTGTGGCATTCACAGGTTAACTGTAAGGGGTGTAGACTCATCAGAAGGATCCTTCAGTCGCCCAGCGCCATGCTTGTCACATTTGTTATAGCAGGGAAACTCTTTGTAAATGAAGTCTGATGTGGAAACCCAACCTAGATGACACACGTAATCCGGTGTTCATTGCCCTGGGGTTCCAGATCAGGGGACGCTGACACACCAAGTCCAGGGCCCCCCACCAGGTGTCCTGCATGGGGGCAGGGTGTTCCTCCTCAGCCTCTGCTGGGGCCTGGCCTGGGCACACTCTCGCCTCGAGCCTTCTTGTTCTGACCCTCGCCTTCTTTAGAACACAGCCCAAAGCTCTCCTGCTCCTCCCCTTTCATGATGGGGCTCCATGGTCAGGGTGCAGAGTCATGCAGGCAGAGCAACCTGCCCCAGCCACATAGGGTGAGGTTTTTTTCCTACTAAACAGGTAACAACAGCAGAATGGTCCCTAGGACAACAGTGTGGCTGGGGGATCAGGACCTGCTCCCCAGGGGAAACCTCCCCTGCCTGCAGCTGCCTCCTTGTTGCTTTGAAGAACTGCTCAGTGAGAGAATGTGGTCCACCAGTCCTTCCCCCACCCAATTTGCAGATGAGAAAACTGCAGCCAGAGAAGGGCAGTGACCTGCCTTTGGCCCCCAGTGGCTGAGCTGGGACAGCTCTGCCTCTACCTCCCCAGGCTGGCCCTGTCTGTTAGCAAAAGAAAAACGCGAAGCATTGGTGAGAGCTGTAGACTGAAGGTTTGTGTCCCCCCACCCCAAATTGATATGTTGAAACTTAATCCCTAAGTGATATTAGGAGGTGGAGCCTTTGGGAGGTGATTAGGTCATGAGGGTGGAGCCCTGGTGAATGAGATTAGTGCCCTTATAAAAGAGAACCCAGGGAGCTCCCTCTCTTCTTTCCCCGTGTGAGGACACAGCGGGAAGATGGCTGTCTATGAAACAGGAAGAGAGTCCTCACCAGACACCGAATCTGCTGGTGACTTGATCTTGGACTTCCAGCCTCCAGAAATAAGTGTTGTTTAAGTCACCCAGTTGGTGGTATTTTTGTTACAGCAGCCTGAGTGGACTAAGATGGGGTCATTGGAATGATGGGCTCTAGGGGTGGGTCATGGAGAGGTGGCTTGTTTTTCTCTGTGGTCAACTGTCCACTTACTGGTGTGAAATTCCAAATCTTTGTATGATATTTGGTAGCTGGGGGTCATTTCATCACGTGTGGAACTGTGTCAATCAAAACGCAGCAGCAGACAGCATTAGTTCTGGAATTATTTGTTCATAATGTATTACTTGCTCAGATAGGACTTTGGTTTATAGCTGCAGAATCAAAATTGCTGTGATTTTTAATGATACACAGGATGGATAACATGATTCAATTTTGCAGTAAGGAGCTGTTCTCACGTGGCCCTGGGCCTTCCTTTTCTGTGGCCCTCTTCCCACTCCTAATGACTTAGTGATCACCTGCATTCCCACCTGACCACAAGCTCTGAGATGATAGGGATATCGTGCTCGTGTTTACCGCTGTCCCTAGCTCTGGCATCCCAGGTGCTGGATAAATGTTGAGTGAATGACTGAATACACACAGCTACAAGTCAGTGGAACTTGTCTGCAGTTTCTTGGTTATTTACTGCATGTTGGTCCACATGATGCCTTTTTATCAAATGCTCCAATTACCTCCCAGATATGCCTTGATGTGGAGACTGACCATCTTTTTTGTTTCATTTGGTTTGATTTGAAATTTGCTTTGGGAGAACCTTGTGAAAGGAAGCAGAAGAATACGCTGAGACAGCGGATTGGCTTACCACTTGGCAATGTGGAGGGTGGAGACGTAGAGCAGGGTGGCTGTCCAGCCCCGCTGGGCCGTAGTCTACAGCTCTGCCGTCACAGGCTCTGGAATTGCCTTGGGGATGAGGACGCTCTTTCTGGAAATCTGGTGTGGTTTTCACACTACTAGTTTGGGGAGCATTTCAAGCTATTTCTGACACCCATACCTATCCCCCCTGCTTTTCTAAGGAATTGATTGGACTGGCCTTCTGGGTATGCAGGGGGCTCCTTAGGGGCTCAGCTCAGAGATCCCTGCTGGGCTGAAGGTGCCTTGCCTGCAGTCTGTGCATGTGAAATCAGGTGGAAATGGGCAAAATGAATTAAAAAACAAAAGCAAGTGTGTGGCTCTCTCTTTCCTGCGGTGTTCTCTATCTATGTAGGTTTAAATTTACTACAGGTGAATTAAACCCTAGGCTTAAGCTCCACTTTCTTTAGATCCAGTGCTGTCACAGAGAAAACAGGTGTTGGAAATGTGTTTGGAGCTTGGGATTGAAAAGTGCAGAGAGGAAGGGTATTTCCTAGTCTCATCTCACCAGCAGACCTAAAGTAGGCATCCGTGTTCAGTGAGGGCTTCCTGTTTGCATCAGGAATGTTCAGACTCAAAAGGAGAAAAGAAAAAGATGGCCAGGCCAATGGGCTTCAAAGCCAAGCCACGCTCCCCTTGCCATTTCTCACCCATTGAGGGAAAGATGGAGATGTTCCGCCATTTCCATGACTTTGTGCCTCCAGCCTTTGGTCTCCCTGCCAGTTCCATGTCAATCCAGGACAGGCATGTAAACTGATCCTTCTTCCCAGGCTGTTGTGAGTCCGAAGGCCACACACTGGTGTCTTTTGCACCATAACGACAGGGCCAAAGTGGAGTGTCATTCTCCATCCCCATGGATTAAAGATGGGCTGAGAATTCTTTGCCACTCCTCCCATCGAGAGGTGAAGACGCCCTACACTCCCCTTGAACCTGGACTGGTCTGACTTGCTTTGACGGATAGGATGTGATGGAAGTGATGCCGTGGAACCTGCAAGCTGCGTCTTCACGGATTTGCAGCTTCTGCTTTCACTCACAGAGCCTCTGCTTGGAGCACCGTGCTGTGCTGTGAGACGCTCCAGGCCTGTGGAGCAGCCACAAGCATGGGGGTGGGGGGGCGGGGAAACCAGGTGCTTCTGTGGGCAGCTCACCTGAGCACCCAGTCAATGGCCAGCACAGATGGCCGGCCACATGCGCGAATGACAGCGTGGTTGTTCCAGCCCAGTTAAGCTTCCAGATGAGTGCAGCCCCTGGTGACACCAGCGCAGAGCAGACGAACCCCCCCGCTGAGCCCAGCCAGCCCACACAACGGCCAGTACATTTTGGGATGGGCTGTGATGTGACAGTGGATAACTGAGCGACCCGAAGATGGGCTTGCTGACTTCTGAAGACTTCTGAAGGCTGGGAATGTGTTTTCCCCATTTCTTATAAAGCGCAGTGTTTAGCCAAGATGTGAATTTCTAATGAAGACTCCTCTGGTTGGCGAATTCTTCAGTGTCAGAGACCAGAACAGTGTAGACCCTGTCGTCCACCTTTTACTACACGGGCAGTGATACTCCTGGTCCCAGTGTCACCTGGCAATCCCGGTCCTCACTTCGGCATCCAGAAGCCTTTCTTTCCCTCGGCCAATTTCTCAAGCGATTTTTGTAATATGGATTACCTGGTGTTTACATACCTTCCCCGCCTCGACCTCCAACCAGCCACATGCTTCTTTAAGTCAAAACTTGGTACCTGTGGCCACAAAGTGCCAAAGGTCTTCTTTATTTGTGTTTGGCGTGAGGGAAGGTCCGGCGGGGCTGGGACACCCGGAGCCTCCGTGCTGCTCCGCGCTGTCTCATGTCTGCAGGCCCGTCTTAGCGACACTCCAGATGTCTGCCAGTCCTAGGGATGCCAGCTCAGAGCTAAATGGACTGAGAGTTCATCCACTTTTATGTCAAGTACGCCTGCATTATCGGGGCAGGAAAGGAGGCACGGAGGGAAGAATAGAAGCCTCTCGGAAGGGGAAAAGTAGGCTAGGAATCTCGCCTTCCTTCTTGCCCCCGGGAAAGCCTGGCTGTGACATCTGTGACTGCTGTCAACTAAAAAAAAAAAAAAAAGTGCAACGTGAGAGTGGCGGGTGAAGTTTTATTTGCGGCCAAATGAGGACTACAGCCCGGGAGACAGCCTCTCAGAGAGCTCTGAGGAACTGCTCCGAAGAGGCGGGGGGCAAGGTCAGGGTTACACGTGACGTCAGTGAAGGGGGTGCGTGCAGCCAAGCACACGTCTCAGCAGGAGGTTGCTGCTAGTCACGAGGAGCGCGTGTCTCCGTTCATGATTTTAGTGCTTTTCTAGATATGAGGAGATGCAAGACACGGGGCTCGTAAAACCTCCTCCTGAAAAACGTCTCACTCTCTGAAGCCCTGTTCTGCCAGTTTTTCCCCGAGCACAGAGTGCCTCATTCCTGACCTCCGCCCTGAACTCCTCTCAGGGGGTGTTGAAGGTCGGCGACTGCAGTGGCTAGTGACCTTGTAGAGGCAGATGGCGAGTGACAATTTTCAGTTGGCACTGCCAAACCAAAATTCAAGTTTTGCTATGATCTTAGGTCGGATTCCCGTGAAGCAGACTCTGAGGCACACAGGAAGCTTACTGGACGTGTCCCTGGGACCCACACCTGTGGAGGAGCGACAGAGGTGGGACGGGGCCAAAGTGAACCCCGACGCGGCCACAGCAAAGGCCTCAGCCAGCCCTTCAGGAGCCTCTGGGGCCAGGGTGGCCCTTCAGAGCTGTCTCTTGCTGGTCGAGGGGCCAGGCCTTTGGTGCCCGCCCCGTGCGACAACTATGGTGACCAACTCTCGTGGGACTGAGGGGCTCCTGGCACGTGGCCTTTCAGCCCCAAAGTTAATGGGTCACCCTTCTAACGCCCAGTCACTGGACGTGGGCTGCCTCTGGAGGTGGCATGACCTCGGGAAGGGGAGGGCGTCTGCAGTGGAGGCCAGCTCCCCACGGGGGCCCGGCTGAGAGCCATGGCTGCCGAGGCCCACGGTCCCGAGGGGGCACGAGCGCTCCCCCAGGCCCACTGCAGCCGTGCGTTTCCTCGAGGTGCTCCTGGCTGTGTGACAGGAGCCGGGGGAATGACAGGAGAGGTAGCAGGCCCAGGCGTCCTTCCGGGAGCTGGAGCCTGGTGGCCTCTGCCGCCTGGGTGCGTGGGTCCGGAGGGGTCAGGGTCCAAAGTTAGTGACGAAGGTGACAGTGCAGGTGAAAGACCCTCGGAGATCCCTGGAGAAGGGCTGGAGACTGCGCCATTTCTGTCAGTCCTCCCCCACCAGGCTGTCCCCAGGGCTGGAGCTGGTCTCTACTGCCTTGGGCACCAGAGAGTTTGCTTTTTGGAGCCACGTGGTCAGGAGAAGGAGAAGGAGAAGGAGGAGAAGGAGGGGGGGTTCACCTCAGGAGTGAGAGGCGCCGGCACTGTGGCGGGTGCTCAGGATCATGACGGAGGGAACGCTGTGACCTGTCTGTCACCTCAGGCCTCACGTGGTGGGGAGTGTGGCCTGAGCCATTTAACCTGTCTCCCCCTCTGCTCTTTCCCCTCTCCTCTCTTTTTCTCTCTGTTTTCTGGCCCTGTTCCCCCTCTCGACCGACTCCCCTTTCCTAACACAAAACCCTGAACTCTAAGGTAATGTGTGGATAGGATGCAACTCCACTGAACGGTAGGAAGACCCTCCATCGGGGAATCGGACCCAGACTCTGGGTCTCTTTCCGTCACCTACTAGGTGAGACCTTGGCCCAATTCCCTGACACCTCTGGGTTTCCAGTTCCTGAAACCTGGCCCCTGGGTCCTCTGGACTGTATGCCCCTCGAAGGCTCCTGTCTTGCTCAGCATTGTGTGATGGGCACCAGGGCCAGTCCTGAGCAGGTTGCCAGTCACCTGATGCACCGGTGAGTGAGTGAATGAATGAAAGAACGGCCACCTTGTGGGCCTCCCGGGGGCTGCGGTGGGAACAGGCTTTGTGGACTGGCACCCTAAGAATAAACGTGCCGTCTCTGTGACGGCTCAGAGCAAGGGAGGCGGCGAGGACATCTCCAGGTGCCTTCTAGCCTGAGATGGAGAAGGAGTGAAGCCCGGAACCGAACCTTCTCCCTCCTTCTCCTGTCTGCGTGTCCCATGAAGGGGTGGAGGCAGGCAGACGCCTGTCTGAGGCGCCTCAGAGTCACAATAAAGCGGGGGACGGGGGGGTCCCGGCTTAAAAGGCTTGGGTGGCTTCTCACCTTGCTTACCTGACCCCCCCTGTGTTAGGCTGAGCTGAGGCTGAGCAGCAGCGATGCTGGGGGCCACCTCCTGGGCTCCTTGAAGGGTCACCTGGCTTGTGCCGTGGGCCTGCCTGGAGATGTACTAGGAGGACCTGCTACTCACACTCTCCCTCCCCCACGTCCTAACAGGGAGCATTTCCTCCGAGCAGAACTTTTACACACAGGCCCATAGGAAGGATCCATAAACTAGGTTTATTAAGCAGCTGAAAGGCGAGTAGCTTGGGACCCAGGGCCCTGATGCTAGGAAGATTCAAACATCACCACGTCTGTTTATTTTTTTTAAGTTTCTGAGCGAATGTATATTTCTGCATGTTTAGAGATTGGCAGCCCTGGAAAATGAAGTTTATTTATCTACCAGATACACATCATATAAACAGCTGCAAACGGTTCCCTGCCCCCCGGCCGCCCCACGGGGCTGTGGCACTCGGCTCTGACCTGCGGGGCCTGCAGCTGAAAGGTGGCTGTATTTCTTGCCTGCTGTGCTCTGGGCCAGGCCAGGTGATGCCCATGGGAGGTGGAGGCCTGCATCCTGGGACTCAGGTGGGCCTGAGACCCATTCTTGACTGCAAGCAGGGGCAGATTCCAGAATCTTCTCTGGCTGCCTCGAATCCCAGGTCTTCAATTTATTTGTTTCTTCAGCCAACCCATAGTGATCTTGCCCAGGCCCCATGCTAGATCCTCGCGATGCAAAGGTGATCCACCTGGCCCTTGGGAGCCCCTCACCCCGCAGGTGAGAGCCTTGAGGGGCCATGTCTTGAGGGGTATGGTGACTTCCCTCTGGAGCATCTTTCAGCCCTAAGAAGACTGCCTGTCTCTTCCGTTCCTCCGGCAGCCACAGCTGTCCCTCGTCCGCCCAGCTCTGTTCCCATCTGTGCTGGGGGAAGTGAGCTTAAGGATGTTTCCGGAAACGAGGAGAGGTCAGGACGCTCAAGTGTTTGGAAGTCGTTCTAGAGAGTGAGCGCTGAGGCCTGCACTCTCCACACACTCTGCCGTGGCTGGGGACTGCTTTGCATTTGCACGTGTTCTAATTGATTAAACATGGAGGTACAAAAAAAAGTGAGATTCCTGCACTGCCGATGGAATCTATCAAACCTTTCCTCCTTTGCATTTTAAGTCAGGCCAACGTAATATTAACAAATGTGCAAGGGTGGTAATCAGCCAGTACGCAGTGTCTTGTATGTAGTGCAGACCCCCAAAGAATTATGGCCCTGGAACGCTAAATTGGCCAGGGTGTTTGGACGTTAATTGTTCTTCTTTCTAGGAAGAGCAGTTCGCGCTTACAAGATGGATTATTATCAGACCAGGATAGGCAGAGCGTGCAATTTCTTGCCTGAAAATTACTCTTCTTCTGACCCTTTCTGCCACTGAGTCAGCATCTTGCTTTATCTTTGTTTCTCCCTTGAGTTTTTGACCTGCATTGCCTGATAGGAAGGCTCTTCTTCCAGCCAGCTGAGCAGCGGAATTTCCGGGGTGGAATAGCCTTTCCAGTTTCCATCTTTAATTGGCCCAACCTGCCAATAGGTACAGCCACCTGGGGGGTGGCCTTCCAGAACAGGTGGGGCTTGAAGAGCGGCCAGGATGTGGATTTGGACAGGCCGGGAGAAGGGAGGGGGGCATCACCGGCAAGGGGCAGCCTGAGTAAAGGGCTGGGGGGAGGGGGTGAAGGTGAGCACAAGATTGGAAAGGAACGGTCAGGAAGGCAGGACAGAAGGAAGTGTGATCTCTAGGCTCCTGCCACACACGCACCAGCTGGCCCCGTCCATGGCCATGGTCACCCAGTGTGTCTGAGACTTTGCTTGTGCATGCCAACTGCTACTATTGATTAAGCACCGGCCAGCGGTCAGGCCCCATGCCTGGTGTCTTTCTGGCATTACTTTGTGTTTGGGTTGAATTGCATCCCCCCAAAATAGTTGTTGAAGTCCTAGCACCGGTATCTGTGAATGTGACCTAATTTCGAAATAAGATCTTAGCAGATGGAATCAGGTTAAGACGAGGTCGTTAGGGTAGACCCTCATTCAGGATGACTAGTGTCTTTATAAGAAGAGTGAAATTTGGACACAGACATACAGGGAGAAGGCCACGTGACGAGAGAGGCAGCGATTGGAGCGACGAGCTGCAGCGCAGCGAGGAACGCCAAGGATTTCCAGCCACCGCTAGAAGCTAGGACAGAAGAGAAGGGATTCTCCTCTATGGTTTCAGAGGGAGCATGGCTTGCTGACACCTCGATTTGGGACTTCTAGACACCAGAACTGTGAGACAATAAATTCCTGTTGTTTTAAGCCATCTAGTTGGTGGCGTGTTGTCACAGCAGCCCTAGGAAACGAATGCACCTTGTTTTACCCTACAACATCACTACCCCGTCTGCGGTAGGCAGAATAATGCCTCCCCCCTCCCCTGCCCCAAAGACATCCATCCTCTAATCCCCAGACTTTGCAGATGGAATTAAAGTTATGGACATTGGGCTTCCCTGGTGGCGCAGTGGTTGAGAATCTGCCTGCTAATGCAGGGGACACGGGTTCGCGCCCTGGTCTGGGAAGATCCCACATGCCGCGGAGCAACTGGGCCCATGAGCCACAACTGCTGAGCCTGCGCGTCTGGAGCCTGTGCTCCACAACAAGAGAGGCCGCGACAGTGAGAGGCCCGCGCACCGCGATGAAGAGTAGCCCCCGCTTGCCGCAACTACAGGAAGCCCTAGCACAGAAACGAAGACCCAACATACCAATCAATCAATCAATAAATAAATCTTTAAAAAAAAAAAAAAGTTATGGACATTAAAATAAGGAGATTAACTGGGGGGACCCAATCTAATCACGTAAGCCCTTAAAAGCAGAGAACTTTCTCTGGCTTGAGCAGAAGAGATGCCGTAGGGGAAGAAGACAGAGGGATTCCCAGTGTGAATATGGGAGGGACTTGGTGTGTTGTTGCTGACTTAGCCAATGGAAGAGGGGAGTGGAGAGGGGCTCCTGGCAGCCAGGAAACAGGACCTGCAGCCATGAGGAGCCGAATTCTGCCAACAACCTGGATGATCCTGGAAGCAGGTTCTTCCCTCCGAGTCTCCAGAAAGAAACACAGCTCTGCCAACACCTTGAGTTCAACTGAGCCCACCCAGACTTCTGAACCACAGACCTGTGGCTTAGCTAAATTTGTGTCATTTCAAGCCACTAAGTTTGTGGTAATTTGTTACAGCAGCAGTAGGAAACTAATATGCCATCTAGAAAACAGATGTAGCAACGGACACACAGAGAACTTGTCCAAGTTCAGAGAGTGGTTCAGTGGAGGAGCTGGCCTGGGAACCCAGGTCTGACTGAAACCAACATCCATGGCTTACCTGTTGGAAGCTGAAGGCATTGGTGACAGAGGCAGATGACAGGTAAAGTGAGCCCTGATGCATGACGTGACATGACAGGGGCTGGCAGAGGGGATGGGAGGGATGGGCAGTGGAATCCATGATCTCTGGGGCTGGTGTTGGGGTGATACCCACAGCAGATGGCTGACACTGGTGGGGTCATGAGAAAGTATTGGGAATTCAGCAGGCTTGAGCAGAAAATTGGCTCTGAGAAATGGAGTCAGGTAGAGTAGCAAGGGCTGGCACTGGACAGCAGCCAGAAAAATGGCCCAGGTGTGTGGGGACATTTTTGTAGCAGAGGGCCTGTCATCTTGGACCAAAGTTGTGTTTTGCCCATCAACTAACTCCCCGTAGGATGGCAGAGATCAGGTGAGGAAGCACAGTGGCTGAGAGGCCCGTCATCACAGGCTTTGTGACCAGCCCACTGTGGCAAGCTGCAGTGCCCAGGGACTGTCACATACACTTGATGGCAAAACATCATGTCTTCTCCAATAGCGCAGTCAATACCGTAGTTACTACTTCATTCAAGAGGAAGCATGGTTTTATAATAGATTATTATCTTTATCTCCAAATATTCAAATAGCACTCTCAATACATAAATTAATCAGGTCCAGGATGGAAGGAGAAGGTAGTTAGTTCCCAATGACCTCTGGAAAGAATGCCCAACTCTCTTGGACTTGCCCCAATCAGTCAACTTGTGGGAGTGCCTTCTACCCAGTGTAGGGTTGCCATATAAAATATAGAACATTCACCACAATCTGAATTTCAGATAAACAATGAATACTTTTTCAATAGAAGTATGTTCCATGCAATATTTGTTCATGCAATATTAGGGAATACTTATACAAAAAAGTATTCGTTGTTTATCTGAAATCCCAATTTAACTGAGTGTCCTGTATTTTTATTAAATAGCTAAATTTGGCACCGCTAACCCAGTGGTGTTCTGAAGTGGTGTCTTGTCTTATTTGGAGGAGGCTAACAAATGTCTTGATTCCTGTTTTGAAGCACACGGAGGATTTTTACAAAGAAGTGAATGGGTTCTTTCCTTGTTCCCAGAGCATGGGACTAAATGATGCCTCAGTTGGATAAAACGACGAATCTGCTGTTGGTCATGATGAGCCAACACTGGAATGAATTTCTATGTGATATTGAGAAGCCCCTTAGAAGAAAGTGAGCAATAATTTGCCCTAGACAGCTTGAGCTGCTTCTGGAATCAAGGCTATTCGGGGTGAAACTTGAACATGGTGACATCCAATACTCACCACCTATAAATAAGGACACAAGAGGCTCAGAAAGCCCAAGTAACTTGCCCATGGTAACACAGCAAAGAGAAGCAGCAGGAAACAAAGCCAGGGTTAGGACAGAGCTACAGAGAAGGAGGTCTGAATGCCTCTTCATTCAGACTGGAAATAATAACACCAGCTAACATGTATTGATCATTTGCCATGAACCAAGCACTTCACCTGAAGCCCCCCATTCAATCTGCACAAAAACTCTTTTAAGCAGGTATTAGTGTTACTTCACTTTACAGAGGAGGATGTGGAAAGAAGGTACAGATGTGAGGCCCACGGCAGGCAGAGCTAGACTTCAGGGCCCATGCTCCCAGCCACTCCAGGACAGCAGAGGGTGCAACCTGCAGGCCCACAGGCCAACTGAAAGAGGGGCCAGTCCAAAAACGGACACAACTGTCATAATCTGAATGGGATGGCCAAGCTCTCTGGAAGGATCAGAAGAATCGGCCCCATTGGCCTCCATTTCCACCCACCAGCTGAGGCTGCCGCCCCACCCTGGACCTGATGTGGCCCCCACCGCCTGCTCAGGGAATCCTGGCAGCATAAGGGACAAGCATCTGCTCCAAAGCCAGGCTCCCTACCTCATGACTGTATGACTTCGGCAAACTCTCCATGTTTCCACTGCTTGATCTGTAAAACGGGGGTCAGAGTGGTACCTACCTCACAGGATCCTTGTAATCAATAGGGGGTAACCCGTAAGGCCATGATCACATTTGCTTGGACCAAAGCAAGCGCCTAATAAATGTCAGCCACCAAGCACCCGCTCTGTGATGAGAGAGCAGGGTCATGGTTCTAGCAAATGGGTGAGCCGCCAAGGCTCTGAGTGATGGAAGAGCAGGGCTGTGGTCGCCACCTCCGGGTAGAGTGGGTGGCGGAGAGCAGAGGCTAGAGGGAGACGCTGCCCCAGAATCCTAAGGGACTGGGGAGGCAGGGCAGCTGCAGTGATGCTAGGAAAAAACAAACCCGAAAGGGGGGCGGGGTGTGCGTGGTTTTCAAAAGACAGCCCGGATCTGGGCTCGGACTGGCTTCGGTGGGAGGGGAGCTGGAAATTCCCACGCTGGAGGGTGGCAGTCCCGGGGGGCCCTGGGGCCGGAAGCCCAAACAGGGGGCCGGAGGTCGAAGCTGGTGTAAGGATGAGGGTGCAGAGGTGGTTCTCAGGCTTGATCCAGGTGGAGAGATGTGGCCACAAACTGGAAATGTCGGGGAGAGGCCACGCTGTGGACAGAGGAAGCCGGAGGTAAGGACAGGCCAGGCCAGGCCCGGTGGAGGCCGCCCCGCTCGCTCCCCTTGCAGGATCCCGAACCCCAGACATCGGGGCAAAACGTTCCGTCCCAGCAGGATTCCTGCTGCAGACACGCCTCGACGTTAATCGCTCATCACCTGCCCGAACGACTTCCGGGAGAGGCCGGGCGCAGGCGGGATCGTCCCTGCTCCGGGCCGGGCTGCCCCCCCCGTTCATCCGGCCCCGCGGTGCCGGGGCGCCGCCAGCCCACCCATCCACCCTGTGCGCGCACGGGACGCGCGCGGCCACACGGGGGCGCTGGCGCCCGCCGCCTGCCTCAGCCCAGAGTCCGGAGAACAAAGGGAGCCCTGGGGACCTCGGCCTCCGTCACCTGGAGCCACCTGCTCTTGGGGCCGCGGGCCGAGCGCCACGCCGGCATCCGGCTCCCGCGAAGGAGTTAATTTTTGTTCAGCGCCGCTCTTAGAAATCTGTTAAAGAAATCGCTCCCCTCTTGATGGTCTTTCTCCCCAGCCTGGGGACAAAATACAGGAGCTCTGGGACTCTAAAAGTGTTGCTGGGCTTGTGGTTTTACGATTTCTGCTCTGTATTCTCCGTCTCCTTCCCTGACTTTACCAGGATCCTGGCCGCATCATTTTTCTCCCCTTCGGTTTATTAAAGTGAACTTCTTTTCCCGTTTGGACGAAGTAGACACACACCCTCGGGGAAATAGCGAAACAAACCAAACGCAGAAATCAAGAGAAAAGGGGGAGGAAGGCACCGTGGAAATCGGGTCTTGCGAAGAAAGGTAACCTCCACTGCACAGCTAGGTAGGCCTTGCCCTAAAACGGCTTTTATTCTCTAACTTCTAAATATACTTAAAGGACAGGGTGCAAAACCCTATGTAAATGTTCCCAGACGCCTTAATTAGGAAGCCCCAAAAGAGGCTAAGTTCAATCACCATCAATCACCAAGTACCTGTTGAGGGCCTGTAGGCACAAAGGCAGCTCATGAACTGCCCACAACCAGCCAGGCAGTGTGCCAGGCCCTGGACCGCGAGATGGGAGAGGCAGGCTGGGCTTTTCTGGGTGTTATGATTTAGTGGTCCCCAATTAACCCTTTTATCCCCAAATTGTTGTCCAAGATCAAATTCGACCGGGCTTTCTCCCAGGGCATTGCCGTCTTGGTTCAGCCGGCCTTTCTCCCTCTGACTCACGGCCCTGGAATCAGAAGGTGACGCTACAGGCACCTCGTCACTTTCATTCAGCCACGGTAATATTGTATTTGTCCATCAAAGAGTACCCTGGGTCTCTCTGGCACTCTTCCCATTCTGAAGAGTAGAATTCCTATCCCTAAACCCTGCTGGTAGGGACTTCCCTGGTGGTCCAGTGGTTAAGAATCCTCCTTCCAGTGCAGGGGACGCGGGTTCGATTCCTGGTCCGGGAACTAAGATCCCACATGCCGCAGGGCAACTAAGCCCACGCGCGGGAACTACTGAGCCCACCCGCCGCAACTAGAGAGAAGCCCGTGCGCCACAATGAAAGATCCCGCTTCCTGCAACTAAGACCTGATGCAGCCAAAAATAAAATAAATAGAAATTATAAATAAATAAATAAATAAATAAATAAACCCTGCTGGTAGCACAAGACGATGGAGAGCGAGTGGGAGTTGGGGGGAGAAAGGCAGGAGCAGACCCTGGGGACTCCCCTGGCTAAGGAGAGCCTCTTGGAGGAGGAGGGGGAAGGCAGGGAGCCTCTCCAGGGAAGTCCATCCGATACAGCGTTCTGCCGTGATGACAATTTCCTCTAACGTCTTCACTGTCCAATGTGGTGGCCCTAGCCACATGTGGCTTTCGAGTACTCGTAATGGGGTTAGTGTTAACAGAGACCTGAACTTGAAGTCTTATTTAACTTTAATCAATTTCACTTAATCACATTGGCTGGTGGCTGCCGTATTGGACAGCACAGCTCCAGGCAGCGACAGTGGGCACGTATGGGGAGGGGGCAGAATGGGGCAATAGGACACCATGGTTGATCTCGTTCTAATTTGTCCTACACCAGCTGAAACCACCTGCATGTTTTCTCTCCAGTCCGCTTGGAGGCGTTGTGGTAGAAGTGGTGGTTGAGGGCGGGGTGGGAGTGGAAGGAGAGCACGCAGTCTTGCAGCCAAGCAATGACATGCCGTAAATTGCTCTTAAGCAGCAATGGGCCGGGGATTAGAGGACTTTTCCGGGAGATACCGTTACTAGCAGACAGGGGTCAACAGCAGGGTTCCTGGACTATGGTTTCAAAATACTTTAAAGTGGACGTTGACTTCCTGTAACCAGTTCGCTCCTCAGTGATGGGTAAATGACAACCTCTCTGTTTCTCTAGAGGCAAGGAATGCTCTGAGTTGGGAGGGGCTGGAGATCATAGACAAATTTATCTTTGCAGCTAGAAGGGGGAGACCTCAATTATGCAAAAGTGGGTGATGCCAAGGGTGGTGGGGCGGGCGCATTCAATGACTTTTCCGGAATCAGTTAGTCCCTGACAATGATGGGATTAAAACCCAGGTCTTGGGTGCCCTGGCCTCGTGCTGTTTTTGCCGCTCAAGGTTGCCTGTCAAATGCCCTGTGACTCTGGGCTTCATAGAAATCACATCTGGCTGGTTTGGCCAACCAGTGAATCGATCAATCAAATTTCCTTCACGTGTTCAGATTGGCAGATGCCAGGTAGGAACTTGCAGCTTATGGGGGTGGCACTAGGGGACAGTGTTGAGACCAGAGTAAAATTTCCCCAGTTATTCCCTCTCCCACTATCTTTTACAGCGATTTTTGCTTTTCTTGAACCAGAACACAGTCAAGGTTCCTGAACTGCCCCTCAGTTGCATTTTGAGTAACAGACCCGGTTACCCAGATGCAAATAGCAAACGTGGGGTGGATTTGTAAGCCTTCATTTTTC
The DNA here is from genome assembly GCF_009873245.2 of Balaenoptera musculus. Taxonomy (NCBI): domain Eukaryota; kingdom Metazoa; phylum Chordata; class Mammalia; order Artiodactyla; family Balaenopteridae; genus Balaenoptera; species Balaenoptera musculus. The sequence goes on from NC_045800.1 coordinate 10,029,381, forward strand.
AAACGCAAGCCTCAGCAATTCTTCAGAATCTTCCATTTGTTTTTATAATATCACTGATAAGAATCATTTTACGAACCAAAAATGTTGGCCTTTAATTCTTCCCATTTTGAAGACTATGCAAATTCAGCTGATGAAACTGTATGTGTGCAAAAGAGATGTCAGACAACCTAATGCACCTGAACTTGAAGGTTCTTTGAAACATAACATAACAGCAATGATAAGCCTTACACAGATTCTTCTTGGAACACTTGAAGAAGGAGAAATGGGCTGGAGCCATGGGGAGTGGGTAATTTCTCTGGAAATATTAACATTTTGGGAGGCAGTGAATTCTACTCAAAATATCTCAGTTCTATACTGAGCTGAATCGCCTGGCATAAACAGATGAAAGTGGCTGACTTGCTCTCGTGGCCACTGAAAAGAATCCCAGCCTGATCGGGAGAACAGATTTCTGGGTTTCCCTGCCATCAGCCAGCCTGGTGGCCTTGAGCCTGTCACTTCCCCTTTCTGCACCCTGATTTCCTCCCCTGTAAAATTCGGGAGTCAACAGGATGGTTTAATACACACTTCCTCACCTTTGGGCCTAGTCTCCCTAGGAAGACCTACCCATGTCACTCAAGCCATTTGGAAATCCAGCAAACCATCAGAGCAGGGCATAGTGGCAATTTTTATTCAGATGCTCCTCACGTTTTCAAAGAAGCTCTTTCTTAAGCTGTTCACCGGTGTTAAAAGTGCCTTCTGCCCAGCACCACCCCCTCTATCTTCCTCGCCACTCCCTGGGACCGCTTCTGGGCAGTGGGTACCAATGAGCGTTGTAATGCTTTCCAGTTGGATGGCCATTTGTATGAGTTGGCTGCCTTCCAGCCATTTCATCTTAGGGGGGGACTTGGGTAGGCACCTCCAGGCCTTTCAGCTGGGGCAGAGGAGGATTGGGGAATGCAGCAGCGTTGGCTCCAGACTCTCTTAAAACCAGGTTCAAAATAATATCCACGTGGTGCTAGTGGGTTCTCGGCTCTTCACTGAATCGCTTTAATTTTTCCAGTAGTCCCAGGAGGTGGGAATAATAATAACAGCTAATAATAATCATAGCAAACACATTGCATTTCCCATGTGCCTAAGAGTTGCTCTAGAACCATGGGGTATCTGGATAAAAAGGTCTAAATGCTTGTCACACCTTAATTCATTTAATTCTTTGAGTGACTCTATTAAATTACAGCAAATCCCCTACATACGAACGAGTTCCATTCCGAGAGTGCGTTCGTTAAGCCCGATTTGTTTGTAAGTCCAACAAAGCTAGCCTAGGTACCCAACTAACACAATCAGCTATATAGTACTGTACTGTAATAGGTTCATAATACGTTTGCATTGTTGAAACTTCGCAACTTGAAGGTTCGGACGTAGGGGACTTACTGTATTACAAGATAGGTACCATTGTTTTCCTAATTTTATAGCTGAGAACATGGAAGACTCAGATAACTTAAGTTTTTCTCCAGGGGAGTCTTGGCTTGGAGATTCAGGCCATGTTCTAAGTTTAGAATCATTGATGGTGATCAGTCCTGGGATTCATGATTTTGCTTCAGCTGAAATGTCACAAGCTCCCTGAAGATGGGCCCGAGCTCTCCGCTCCCCCGCCTCCACCAGCCCATCCTAGGATTAACGACTCTTACCATAGTCCTTGGACTATTGTAGATTTCTCCTTTCGAATGCTTCTTTTATGCTACGGACATTCTTGAGATGTAGCTTAAAGAATGAAATTCATAGTTTTGCAGGGCGCTCAGAACCACGTTAAAAGGGCTCATTAGCACTTAAATGTCAGTAGCCTTTTTATTCCTCTAACTTTTCTATCGGGTGAAGGAACAGCCACCCATTAAAAAACAAATTATTAAAAGAGAAATTCTAAATCTTTAAAGGAGAGAGGCCCATGGCAGCTAGGGTTCCCACCCCCTCCCCCTTTCTCTTCGCAGAACCAATGGGCGAGCAGCAGTTTGTTCCTTGAAGCTTATGGGGCATTGGAGTTCTGGTGTCCTCATTTTCCTTCCTTCCATTGATGTATCATTACTGGAGTGAAAAAAAAGAAGGGCGTCTCGAGGGCTTTTGAAAAAAAATGGGTGACTACTCAAGACATTTTGTAAAGGGGGGGAAATTGCGAGGAAAAGGGGCCTCAGTGGGGGGCGGAGGGGCTGTGAATGGGGCCTTGTCTGGCGGTTCTTCCAGCTGAAACCTGGTGCTGGCGTTCGTGGTTCAGTTCAAACTGTCACCTTTAGTTCTTTCTGGCTTTTCTGCCCTCGGCCCTGAACCTCAACAGATTGGGGCTTATTTACCTATTCACACTCGGCTGTGGAAGCTCATTAATAGGCTTATTAGCTACACCATTCACGGGAGGCCATTGACAAAAGGGGTTCCAGCCACTTGAAGAGGGAAGAGAAAAAAACTGTAAAGAGATTATTTTCTCATTCAGAAGCCTCGCTGGTGTGAAAGCTTTCCTAGACCCTCTGAGGTCACTCGAAGCCTAAATATGATGACAGGATTGGTTTTTTTTGTTTTTTGTTTTTTAAATTCCAAACATGCTTTTGCTTTTCTCAAAACCAAACGGTTTGCTGTTGTGGGCTTGCGGGCTTCACTCACTTAAAAACGGACACTCTTAAGGGAATAAGGGGCTTTTGATGGATTGGTGTCTTTTCATCCCTATAAAGAATAAATTCTGCAAACTGCATCTGGACGTTGAAGTAGGTGTTCTTATTTGTCATTTTCAGCGGAAGGCTTCCTTTTTATTTGACGTACATAGAGCCACTGATGAATGGGGGATAGGGACGGCAGCTTCCTGCACCACTAATTTATGTGAGAATGTGTTAACAGCATTTTCAATGGCTGATGGATTCCTTGCAGGATGGGAAAGGAATCTGTCCTGAGACACTTGAGTTCCCCATTGGCGGGGAATATAAAGATGTAAGTGCCAGCCTCTGAGCAGGCAGACGCTCAGCCACGTCTCTCTCCGTGACCCCTGGTCTGAGATGTTGAAAAGGTACTGATGTGGTCACAACAACTCAGGTGTGGTGGATGGCTGAGGGTCACCTGGCTGAGGTGTCCATGAATTAAAAGGTTCTGGGACTGATCCAGGTTTGAAGACTTGACCAAAACGCATAGCCCTTCCCCAATCATATACATGAACTGATTGTTTTGCTTGAGAGTCAGACTATTACTTTTGCTGTCACACTTCCAAAATAGAATTTCATAGCCATTTGCCTGAAGCATTTCAATGGATCTGTTACTCCTGGCTTTTAGGGAATTTTACATCAAAGTTCTCTGAGATGTACTGTGAAGAAAAATGATTTTCTAATGATGTGGCACCTTGAAAAAATATTTCCGTAAATGTTATGAAGTGTCCAGTGTCAATGACCCATGAGCAACTGCATTTCTAAATTCAGGAAAAGTCGATTTCCCAGGTCACTCTGGTAATACTTCTCCATCCATCTTCAGGACTCAAAAGCACTTCTGGGTTTAATGATCTTTTCTAAGGAAGAAGAATTAAGGTTTTTATCTATATTGTCTTGGACTTAAGGCACCACTGCTTAGGAGCTGGATGAGTGAGGAAGGAGAGAAAGTATATTAAAGAATAAATTATCCGGTAGATACAGCCTAGTGGAAAAGGTAAATGGAAGATACGAACTTTAACCAGTTACAGCTTGGCATTTAGCTGAAGAATCTGAAGATTCAGGGAGAGGAATTGATTTGCTCGAGGTCATACAGCTATTTACAGCAGAGTTGAGTCTTTAGAACCCTCCGAATTTATTGATCCAAATATATATTACCAAACAACACTTTTTTTTTCTCCAGTTTTGAACTTTTTCTAAGAGATCCAGATTCAAAGTCAGGCTCAGCTGCTGCCAGTAACCAGCTGTTTAACCCTGGACAAATAACCTCGCTCAGCCTCAGTTTCCTTACCAGAAACTGGGACTCTTACTCTGCAGGGTGGCTGTGTCGATTAAAAAGAAGACTCTATTCCGTGTGTCCCACCCATAGCAGGGCCTCCATAAATATTCGTTTCTTTTCTCACTGCTCTCGTTTTGAAGGACAGAGCAGCGTAGCGTCCAGCAACCATTCCCAAGTTGCTTCCTCTCCTCTCAAAGTTTCAGTTGCATTACGTTTCTCCCCCCAATACCACGCAGACGCATTTTAAAGTCTCTTTCGTGGGGTAGAGCAGGCATTCTGTCATTTGTTTTGACTTGAAATAAGACAACGTAACGCAACCGCCCGGCAAACCGTCGGTCAGGCCAACTCCCGAAGGAAGGGGGCGGGGGCGCGGGACCCGGCCTTATTCACCGAGGATGCTGCTGCCTCTCTGCGTCCCGGTGCTGGCCGGGCCCCTCGCCTTCCCGTCCGGGGTCTTGGGGCCGCTCGCAGGCGTCGGGAGCCGCGCGGAGCAGGGGCGGTCGGGGCGCGCGGCGCTGATTGGCAGAGCGGGCGCCGCCGTCCAGGAAACGGCTCGGATTTCAGCGGGGGCGTGACCCGCCGGGAGGGGGCGGCGGCGGCGGCGGCGGCGGCGGCGCGGGCGGCGGCGGCGGCGGCAGTGGAGAGCGCCGCGGAGAGCCGAGCGGGCGGGCGGCGGGTGCAGAGCGGGCGGGCGAGCGAGCGAGCGCGGCCGCCACAAAGCTCGGGCGCCGCGGGGTCTGCGCGCGGCGTAGCTGGCCCCGCGCGGCGACTCCTTTCCATGCTGGCTGGGCCCGGCCGCGAGCCCCGGGCGCCCCGAGGCCGCGGCTTTCCTGCGCGCTCCGAGCGTTCGCAAGTTGCGAGCAAAGTTTGCTGGAGGAAACGCCAAGCCTGAGTCCTTTCTTCCTCTCGCTCCCCAAATCCAAGCGCAGCCTGCGGGCGTCATGCCCGCGCGCCTCCGCAGCCTGGGGTGCGCGTGAAGCCTCGGAGCCTTGGCGCCGGCGAGGACCCAAGGACCACTTTTTTGGGGGAGCTCGTCGTTTGCTCCGTCCCGACCCACGCCGGGCGCGGGGACAGAGCCGATCGCCGGGGATCGTTGCCATTGAAGGTAACCGCCGTGGTGGGCCCCTCGGGGAGCCTCGCGGGACGGGAGAGTGGGCGCCGTGAACGCCCGGGCCGCCGGGTGCACGGTCCCCCGAGCGGAGGGCTGGCACTGTGGAGGCTGCTCCCTGTCCTCCCTCTTTGGCTGCATAGGTGATGGGGGAGCTGGGTGCGTGCTGACGGCTGGCGTTAGGGAAGTTGTGCCTCTATCACCCCCATCCAGATGCTGACATCTGCCTCTGGCGCTCACACCCGCCCCCCTGTCAAACTCCGGCCGGCGCACTCCCGCCAGCCCGGCGAGATCCTCCGACCCCAGAGCTTGCGGGCGAGCGGCGGGGCTGCCTCGCTGGTGGCACAGCCGCGCAGGTCCGGAGCTCGGAGGGGCATCTGCGGGGTGCCTCGTTCCGGGGCCCGGGGAGCACCCGTCCCGTCCCATCCAGGCCCCGACAGGGGTGCCCTTCCCCGGGAGGGAGCCGCTGGGGTGGGGCCGGCGACACCTCTGTAGGGTAGGAGATGCTCGGGGGGTGGCACATTTGGGGAGGGGCTGCTCCGGCTCCCCTATTGCAGTGCCGGGCGCCCCTGCCCCGCAGCCGTCGTCGGCGCTGGAGGGAGCCCGGCGCGCCTGGGGCTAGGGGGCGAACTGGACCGACTTTTTCTAGTTCGCTGCCTGCTCCGCCGGCAGCAGCTCGGAGATGTCGAAAGCGCAGGCGAGTTCTAACTTGCGCGCTCATTCTTTCGGCGGCCGAACCGCGCCGGGGAATCAGCCGGGGGCCGGGCCAGGAGCTGGCTCCGACCCTCGCGGCCGGAGGGCCAGGCGCAGAAGTCCGGCCTGGGGGCGATGAGTCTCCACCGCTCCCCTCGCCGTCCGCTCCCTTGCAGACTTTTCTCGCGACCTTCCTTCCTCTCGCCCAATTCAATAAAACCTACCCTTAAAGGCAAACCTGCTTTCACCCATTATGTGTTTGGTGTGAAACGCTATCAACATTTAAAACCCCATTGTCCCCTTAGTCCCAAATCCCTGTAAATCTTCCACTGGCCTCGACTCATTTTCATCTGAAAAGCCTGTTTAGTTTGAATAGAAAAGCAATCGGGAGCCCCCCCCCTCTCCGTGGAATGTCAATTAAAATGCAGATTTCTCTGAGCTCTTTAGCACCCCGAGAAGGGGGAGAAAATCAGATATTCCAAGCAAACAAATGAAAGAAGTGCCACAGTGAAGCCGGGTTGGTGGTGTTCAGTTCTCCTGAAGCGGCGGCAAGTCCTCATTGGCTTGCCAGCGTTAACAGGGAAGAGAAGGTGGTCCCAGGTCAGCCTGTATTTTGTATTTTTTGAGATTTCAGTATGTTGAGGAATCCCCACACCCACCGCATTTGACCCCTCGAGAGGCCCCTGCCCTGTTAGCTGTGGGGAGAAGGGGAGTTAGGGAGGCTCTGAGCCAGGACGTGGATCTGCCCCCTGGGGGACCTGGGCGCCCCCCACCTTGCCTGGCTGTCTTGACTGTTGTGAAATATACTGGGAACAAAACACCCAAGTGCTGGTCATGGGCGGGCAGGCAGACAGACAACCTCTTAGGGGTAGAAACTCAGGTAAGGCGGGCGCTGTATGGGCTGTCTTCTTGGAGGGTTGGGCGGGGGGGTTTGGGAATGTTCTGGTAAACCGAGGAGCCCAGCATCGACCTGGCATAGGGACCACTCCCCAGCCAAGCCCTTTCGCTTGTCACTTTGCCTGTCTTTGGGGGCAGGCTTGTGCCGAGGTGAAAATGGACCAGGGGGACGGGTGGCCATGAAGAGCCATCCATCACTGGGAGGGTGACAACTCCTCCCGCGCCCAGGCGGAGAAGAGAGTTCCCTTTCAAGGGGAAAAATAAACACGCTGGGGCTTTCACTGAGGCTCAGACTCCAGGAGGGATTATGGTATTGAAGGCAGGAAGCCGGGATTGTGGCCGCCAGCGGCATGCTGGGCCTGTGTTCCCAACACCGAGCCTGGGGACCTCATTATCCTGCCTAGGAGGTCCCTCCATACTTTTGTCCAGTCTGGTGAGGAGTTGTGCAGACCTGCCGCCCTAGGCCTCCACCTTCCAGAGATTTGGGAAGGGGGTGGCCGCGGGGCCTGGACCTGGACCTGGAAATGGCTAAAAGTCAGCTTCTGGTGCGAGCTGATGGGATGAATGAATGGTCTGGGATTCAGCTGAGGTCACTCACTGTTCACCTTGCCCTGCCTAGAGCAAAGGAAGCTCCTCTAGGCTGGGACAGGTGGGCAAGGGGGCTGGGGAAGCAGCCTGGGGCCCACTCTCCTGCTAGGATTTAAGATTGTTCCTGTGAGGCAGAAAATTCCCATGCATTCTGGAAATGCTTAGTAAATCAGTGAGAATGTTTGTGTGTTTTCCTCCCACGTGTATGTAGAAATAGATATGGAATTATCTTTTGAGGCTCTTAACTTGAAGAGGAAAGAAAAGTTGGCCAAAAAATCCTTCAAGCCGTCTGAAAACAGGGTGGGCGCACATGCTTTTCTTGCTTGTGCTGTGAATCACACCATTTCACATGTGCTTTCTTTGAAGCAGAGATTTTCTTTATTCCTCCTCTGCAAGTGGTGCAGCATCCTCTTTTCCTTCACCCACTTTAATCCTTAGTTAAGGCTAAAAGTTTTTTCTGACGTAGCTTTGGGGAGGCTCCAGCAGTATTGAAATCGTATGTCATAATTCGAAATATCAAGTCATGCAAAAAGCGTGGGGTTCAGAAAGTTCTCACCCTTACCCTCAATCCTATAAAATGTGGTTCGTTCATATATAGTTCACAGAATTTCTGACTGTGTGGATCAAATTCCCTAAAGTTTGTGCATTTCGGTTCTATACTTAGTAATTGATACCGAACAAATTTAAAGTTACTTGGAATATCCTAAGCGTGGAAAATTTTCTTTGCCTTTGGATCAAATGAGTGAACAGAATAGCAGGTTGGGCACTGCCTTGTAACTTCTGCTCTGAAATTTTAGCCAGTACGTTAGCATACTGAAAGTTATTGGCCCAATCACATACCTTGATAATAATTTACATATCATCAGAAGCAGCATCATTAATAAATGCCTGTGATATTCATCAGAATTTGCATTTGCTCCATTTCTTAACCCACTCTGTCTGAAGACATTCTCTAGGCCTGGGTTGCCGTTAGTCATTGTGGAACGGGATTCAGCCCTCGAATCTCTTTTTGGATCAGCTGCTTTGAATGTATTGCAGTTCCGTTCATTCTTTGTAAGTGGCTGCTTGGCGAAAGATTGAAATACATTTCTGCGTTTGAAAATGAATCTCGACAAGTGTAAACTGGTGGGAATTTTTGGTCGCCTTCCTGGGGTTCTTTTTACTTTGCTGGTCTCCCTTCTTCCTGAGGGCTCCAGTGAGGGTGGAGCAAACCACTTCGCTCCAGCCCCCAGAAGCAGATGCCTCTGAAGCCCAGTTGGCCTGAGAGAAGTTAATGAGAGGCTGGGTATGCCAGCCCGAGCATCATTAACTTGCTTTTGTAGTTGCCCTTGAAACCAAGGTCACGTTGCTTCTGCTTTTTGAGGGCGGTAGAGGCGACAGTGGGTAGGGGAAGAGAGTACACTTTGCCTAACTGAAGTGGCCGCACGTATCTGTGTCCTGTAGCTACTCTTTTTTTATCTGTTTCTTAAAAGTAGGCTTTCTAAACGATCAGCCTAACACCTTTTGTGGACCGGTCTGGTGGAAACCCCTGGGACTCACGTGCGGAAGGAAGGCATTTGCAGATAATGAAAAGGAACTGGGTTGAAATGAATTGGCGTTGGGGAAGATTTCACTGACTTGCCGACTCTCTCTCCTCTAGAGGCTACAGCAGCAGCAGAAGTGGCTGCAGGACCAGCAGAGGCTGTCACAGCACCTTGGTTCCCGAGCCCACTGCCGGCTGAAGGCATTGCTGCGGGCAGCCCATGCTCATAGAGGAAGTGTGCAGATGGGATTAACGTCCACATGGAGATATGGAAGAGGACGGGGGATTGGCACCGTAACCATGGTCAGCTGGGGGCGCTTCGTCGGCCTGGTTGTGGTCACCATGGCAACCTTGTCCCTGGCCCGGCCCTCCTTCAATTTAGTTGAGGATACCACGGTGGAGCCGGAAGGTAAGTTGTTTAATTTCACTTTCAGGGTACCAAGTTTGTTTTGGGATTTGTCCGGGGAAGTGGCACTTAGGTCAAGGCCTGTTTGAGAATCAGCTACCCCTTGCGTTGTAAATGAGTCTTCCAAGAGCAGGGGAGAGTGGGCTGTCTGCTCCCCGCAAGCCAGAGATTACGAGAGAAGGTTCCCAGCTGTCACACTGCAGGCAGAGTGGTGTAGTTTGGTGGTTTCTTGGCATGTGCGTTTCTCTGAGCTGGGTGAGGGAGACGGCGGGCAGTGTATCCAGTGCCCAGGAGAGCTTGCAGCTGAATGCCATCTAGGGCTTCCTGCAGGAGCATTCTTACCGGAGAGAGTCTTGTTCACAATGTAAAGAATTGCTGTTTTCTGACAAAAGGAGTCACTAAGGGAAATTGCCAACATCTGAAATGCTGACATTTTATTTTCATTGTTTAAGGAGAAAAAGCAGCCTCTGAAGTTCAGCACAGAGATGCTTGACACATTACATTCTTTTGAGCCATTGTAATTCATAGTACTTAAGCAGTACATCACAAAGCGGCAGATTCTATTTTAGGTCAATTTGAAGTGTACCTGGGCCTTTCCTGAATCTCTGAGAACTTCCAGATCTAACAGGGTGTGCATTGGTGTTTCAGCTTTGGAAATTACATGAAGGCAACACATTATGCATTTTGGAAAGTACAGAAAGGCATGAGGCCAGTTGTGAGCACCAAACAGGGCTGAATTATCCCGCCGGGCAGATTTGGAACCTCCTCCCCAGGTCCTTCTGAGACGTCGGTAGCCAAGCCTTGACTTGGTGCAGCACTGAAATCTGTCATCAGTAGGGAATATTGGTAGCTGAGCTATTTTTCAAGTGGTAATCTGAGAATAAAACGGCAGATCCTAGCACTCATCGCCACTTAATGAACCTGTTTGCTGAGAGCCCACCTGGTGCCTGCTGAGCTCGGGGGCCTGAGTGGGCTGGGGTCAGCTCAGCTGTTCTGGAAAGGCACCCAGCACAGAAGAGGACCTCAAGCCCGTCCAGGACCACGCGGGAGGGAGGGCTGTGTCCCCATCCGAGGGGCGCTCCCACTGAGACCCTGAGTCAGGAAGCATAAAGGTATATCTTTTTCTAAGACGGAGGGACTTCTTCCCAGAAGCAGTCCAGCAGTCGTGAGATGAGGCTTGCGCCCTTTTTCTTACACAGAGGTGCGGACGGAGGCTTTATAATGAACAGGTGCGGTGACATCGCCGAGGCTTCCAGATCTCCGGGAAGGGAATCTGGTAGGAGCTTGTGTCTGTGACTGCCTCCTTGTGACATAAGCATGGCTGTAATGTGCAGTGGTGATGCATTTTTGAAGGGCTTAACTTGAGGGAAAAGGGTCCTGGTTTCTGAAAGTCATGCCTGTACTTCTTTAATTTTGCTAATAATTAAAATGGATGTTTCTCTAATTGCCGGTTTTCCCCCGAGTGCGTGGCTCAGCCCACACCGAGGCAGCTGAGCTGGGATTTCCCAGGAATGGCCCAGGTTAGGAAGAAAATGTCATTTTTCATTTAGACTTTCAGGGCAGCATTATTGGGAGTTTATTTCAACATAAAGTGTAAAATGGTCCTGGAGGACTTCTTTTTATCATATTTAATTATTGAAGAGAGTTTAAAATATGTGTGCACATACCAGAAGAAAGAGGTGAGGCAGAGAGGGGGAAAAGCAGTGGACAGGGATGAAGTCCCCACGGTGGTTCTCTGTTAAAAATGTGCATCCAACAATGTGAGTATTGTTGGAAGCAGGTCTTCTCAACTTGGCATCTGTGGATGCACTTGCGGGTTGAGGGGAGGTGCCTGAATTCCCTGAAATGGTAGGTCATGTTTTGCAGATGTCCTTCTGTGCATATTTCGGGGTTCATAGCTCCTATGAGGTTTGCTTCCAGAGTTGTGAGAGGTTAAAAAAAAAAAAAAGATTTAGTGGAAGCGGCGAAACCCTGCCAAGAGGTGACTTTGGAAAAGCACACAAACCCCTGGACCTCAGTTTCCTTCCCTTTCTGTCATCTGAGGGTTGGATAAGACAGTCTTCAGGGTCTCTTCATTCGTGCTCAATGAATATTTACATCCTCAGAAGCCTTCTGATGACCTGCCTCGAAAGCTTGCTGGGAGATTTAGGTGGGCCTGGCCGTAAAGTGCAGTTAGCACAGGGCGTGGCGTCTAATGAGCACCCGGGACGTGTTGTCATAATTGTTCCCAGTGAGCTGGGCACATGCATCTTCCCAGTCCCGTGGGCTGGCTGTGTCAGTTGCCACAGTGTCAGAAAACATCTAGGCTTTTGGAGACAGTTGAGAAGAAAGTTGCTCTCTAATGGAGGAGGCCCTTCGTGTTTCCAGGCAGCTGTGTTTGCTTTCTGTAGGGTCTGTACTTCCCCTTTCAACTGATTTGAGCCCTAAGATGGGCTCTTCCAATGCTGGAGTTTTGCTTTGGTGTCAGAGGTTGTTAGGAAGGTAATCTAAATATAGATGAGGAAGAGGAGATTTTAGCAACTGGAAGCAGACTAAGTAGGGCAGCTCCAGTTTAGGCCGTGGTACCAGCGAATTGGAGGGAGACAGACAGAGAGTCCCCCATCCATGTGTGTGCATCAGTCCCTGTCTGTCCTCCATGGTGACTTTAACTGTAGCTTTGGTTAAAATAAGTTCAACCTTGACCTTCTAGTGCACAAGGCCTTATCTTATTTTTGGTTTGCTAATTGGGAAGCTCAGTTTAGATAATGTGTATTGGGCTGGACCAGAGGAAAATTTGTCCAGAGAAAAAGGTGACCAAGTTCCAGGAAGGAGCCTGAGCCCTAATGCTAGAGGGTCGTTTTCCAATTGTCCCAGCTTTGTACGGTATCATGTCATCTATCATCGCCCTATCCCATCCATCATCATATCATGTATCACATCATCTCATCTACCATGTATCATCATATCATATATCCCATCATCTGTTATATATCATTTGTCTCTGGACACATTCTGAAGTGGTAGCAGTAGGTTTGGGTCTACTCAACTGACTTAAGAAAATAATCTCTAGAAGATTTTAGTAGTGTTAATATTCCAGACTAAAAATGAACATTTTCAACTGGTCATTCCTTTTTGTAGGTGACCAGCTGCGAAGGGTTTAAACTCAGTTGACTCAAAGGGGCCAGTACTCAATGCCAAGTACTGTTCTGTTGATTAAGATTCTAATTATTTAAAGTATAGTCAAGCTTGATTACCCTGGGGTGGAGGCGACTCTTACTTTCAAGTTCTTCCTGACATTGTCACCTACTCTGGTTAATTAAGTCATTGTTGACATTAACGACATCTTTGTTTACATCAGCCCAGTAGGAGCTAAAATAAAAGGGCTTTTCCAACCCAAAACCCTTAATTACTTTCCCACCCTCCACAAAGTGTCATTCTGAAAAGCAACAACCTGGGAAGAAAGTAGTATGCCTTTTTTTTCTTTTTTTTTGTAATCAATTTTTGGGCAACCTTCTGAGGTAATGCTGACTGATGTTGAGTTGGTCCAAAGTTCAGTAGCAGAGAGATCGAGCAGGGGGTCCACACGGAGACCTCCCTACCTCAGATTTTTCCAGTATGGTTTAAGTCCTTTGTTAGACGTACTGTAAATGCCATGATATCAGCCATACGCATTTAATTGCAAGTTAAAAGAAAAGAAAAAAAGAATATATCCGCATACCAAGAATGAATGATTTAAAATAATCTTCTGTTTTGTATTATCTGCATCTTTGTTCTTCAATATGAGTGTTAATATTTAAGAGTTGACTGTAACTTGATAGTTAGCTTAGGAACAAGGACTTATTCTTGGTAAATTAAACCAAACGTAGGCTTATGCAGTTAAATACACAATGAAGTACACATTCTTTATTAGTGTATAAAGTATTTCACAATTCACAGACAAAGAGCTGTGTTTAATATTACTTCTAGAGCAAAAATTTGGCAAGCCCAGAGAATTGGTATTTGTATACTTTCTATACTGGCTCGCTCTCATCCAAATTCCAAGTGTGTGTGTGTGTGTGTGTGTGTGTGTTTGCCTTTTTATTTTAACCAGTTAAAACACTGAGTACCTACTAGGTGACTAGTCCTCGCTAGGCCATAACTGAAGACTTGTTGCTCTCAAGTGTTTCCCACTCAGTTGAGGGTGAGAATTCAGATAACTAGAGCAATCCAATATGAGATGTCTCCAATATCAGACTTAATGAATAATTACACGGTTATGAAATAACTGGGGTAGTGTTTAAACAGGAAGAGTTTTGTTTAATGTTTGTATTCTCAATAAAATGTGTCCAGGAGCCCTCCCATTTGCAGTCTCTTGTTTGGGTATTTACTTATCCAGGGTAATTGTTAAAAGGCTACCCCGCTCTTTCATCAGAGTCTGGCTTAATTTTACATTTCCATTAAAAATGCTGTCTAATTTTAGTCTTTAAAGGAAAATGTGGGAAATTGATTTTTGGGTGCTGGCATCTTAGGCTCGGTTGGAAATACAGCTTGTGTGCTACTTTCCGCTGTGTTGATTTGATTCTTAGCAGGGTGCTTGCCTTGGTAAGCAATTCAGAAGTGATTGTTTAGAAGTTTTTCAGGCTGTCGCACAAATGATTCTGATCCAGTGGGTTTTATGAGGCTGTGCAAAAAGGCCCATGGTCTTTATTATTATTTTGTTTTCCTGGAGGGATGACTTTAGCCTTAGGTTTTGCATCCTTTTTATGCTTTTGCTATATCCAAGTGCGATTTAGAGATGGCTCTGCTTTTCCTGCTTCCCTGGCATTGCAATGCCTGATGCCACACCCCCACCCCACGTCCTTCTCTCTGCCTTGCCATCTTAGCAGTAATTTCTTTTAATTGATGGTGACAGTGCTGAAGGCCATAAGTGGCTGAATCGTGAACCTAATGTAAGGGCTGAACGTTTGGCCTTAAGCCAAAGAGGTGGGTGTCTGATCATTATATCCAAGATGAACAAACCCCGAAGAATTCAGCTTTGACTTCTTAGAGGCTTAGAGGCTCTTGAACTTGAGTTTTTAAAGCTATGCACAACTCGTGTTCCATTTAGCGGACAGTGTTTATCTTCATGGGAAGCCTTAAGGCTTTCTGGCAGCCCGAGAGTCTGCACAAACTGACCACTTCCTCCTGCTTACCCAGATAGACCTGGAGTGACCCAGCCAGGTTCAGCTCTGGCTTTCCTGGATCAGGGAATATGAGGAGGTGGGGAAGGGAGCCGAGACGGAGTTCTGTAAAGAAGTCTGGTTGAACGAGCTGCTGGCCTTTTCACTATTGTGGTCCCCCATGTCTTGGAGATGTTTCCTTTTGAAATTAACAAAGGTCACACTTTTCCCAAGTTTTTTTTCCCCCGTGCTCTGATAGTTACTACCCCATTTTTGGGCATGACAGGAAATCCAAAATGGTAGCCACATCAGTGGTTAGATGGTGGTTGCAGGCTTTCACTGGCCTCTGTATAACTTCAGGCTTTTACCATTTATATAATCATGCAAAAGGATATTTTTAATTATCAGGCTAGACCACTGTTGTCCATGAAGAGAGCAAATCAAGTAAAATAGGCATGCGTTAGAGTTTCAGTAATTTTGGTTTTAGGAAACTTGTACCATGATGGAGTTTTAAGATGTTGGGTGTGAGCTGTTGACATTTATTCCACTTTGGAATACCATAAGTAGTTACGTCCCATTCTGGACTTTTGCCATTTCATGTGAATGTTAAAAATTTCAACTTCTTTTTGACTGTACTGAGTCAGGGAGCTAAGGTGTGGCCTACTCTTTGGTTTAACCCCTGTCCAACTAAAGCATGGTAAATTCCGAGTCGTGTCTGAATGGAATGCACATATATAGAATGTCGGGTCGTGGTGAACATGTTTTATGGGGAGGTCAAAAAAATAGCTTATAAGGAAAATACTGACAGATTCAGAATTGAGGTCAAGGGACATATATATTTTATGATTTATATACAGCACTTTACTTGAAAGAAAGAACCCAGTTCTGAGCTCTGACATTAATACAGTAAACTCTGTATATATTGTCATGATTATTTTCTAACACTAGAACTCCTTCTGAGTTACTATGTGTGACCTCTTTTAAAGGCCAGTTTACTGTTAAGTTTTGCCATACGTAACCAGCTGTAATGTTTTAAAAATATCAAGACATCGAAAAGGCCAACTTTGTGTGTTGCAGGGGGCAAGGGGGTAGGAGGTAGGGAGGTGCTATAAAATGAATAGAAAGATCTTTGTAGTGGTGAGTTTAGGGTTTAAACTCTGAAAACCCTTACACTTCAGATTGTAAGTAGGCAGTGAGTTTGCCCCAGAGGAGTATGGCTGCCTTTAAGGCACCTCCTTCTTTTGGGAATTCCCTGGCGGTCCAGTGGTTAGGACTCTGCGCTTTCATTGCCGAGGGCCTGGGTTCAGTCCCTGGTCGGGGAACTAAGATCCCGAAAGCTAGCTGCACAGGTGGTGGCCGCCCTTAGCCCCCGCCCAAAAAAAAGGCACCTCCTTCCCATCCCGCTAAGCCTCCTGGATCTTGACCAAAACTTGTTGCCTTTTTAGCTGACCCAGGTAGGTGCACAATTAACTATACATCCTAGGGTTCAAACAGAAAATCACTCAGATCTTTAAAAGACCAGGAATCCTCTATGTAATTAGCCTAAATTCTGCATCTGACTTTTTTTTTTTCCCATAGAAATTAATAAAATCATTTAAAATGGTATGTAATGTGCTTTCTGGGGACAGAAGGAAGTTGGCCTTGGGAGCTAGACAAAGCAGATTTGAATCTTTCCATTATCTACTGGTGCTGTGACCTTGCATAAGTTAGATAACCTCTCTGAGCCTCTCTTTCTTTATCTAAAAATGGGTCTGATAACATCTATCTTGAAAGGGGGACCAGGAAGATCAGATGCAAGTGTATGTAAAGCCCGTACAGTAGTTCCTGGCAGATAGTAGGTGCTCAGTAAGTGCTAGTTTCCTCCCTGCCCCACCCCACTTCCTTGTAGAGGTAAAAACCTGAGATAGGATGTCAAACCAATATTTCTGGGATGTTTACCCTACGATATACAATGACAGATCTTCTGATGAGAGGCGTTTACTTTAATTAAAGTAGAAAGGGAGCCTCCCCAACCCTTTTTATTATCTTGGGCGTTTACAGGTCTGGACCTTGGGAGTGGGATTCTCTTGCTGCTTGCAGTCCAAATGGTTCAGGGTTGACATGTTTTTTCCCCGTCGAAAGAAGTCAGTTGCAGCTGTGTAATAATGGCAGGACATGTGCTTCTTAAGGAGCAATATATTTTGGCAAGGAGTTCTGTGCTTGGGGCTTCCAAACAAAGGATCGTCAAGAGGCCCTGTGAAGAAGGATGCAGAGGGACTTCCCTGGCGTCCAATGGTTAGGACACTGCGCTTCCACTGTAGGTAGCACGGGTTCGATCCCTGGTCGGGGAACTAAGATCCTGGATGCCAGGCGGCACGGCCAAAAAAAAAAAAAAAAAAAAGAGAAGGATGGAGAGAGGTTTATGGGATTGGTTGGTGGGGAAGGGGGGTGTCACACGCTCTGCTTTTGTCCTGGCCCGTGAGGGGAGCTCCATAGCATGTTATGATAGGCTCTGCCAGGTTGGCCTGTAGTGGCTTCCCCCGGGCAGCCTGGTGGGCCTTCCTTAGGTGCACAGGTGGCTGGGCTTCCAGTCTTCGTGGAAGGGAGCTCAAGGAGATTGTTATGGGACCCATGGTACTGGGGGTGTGAGTGGGGGTGGGCAGTGTGGATGGGGTCGCATTCTATTAGCCCATTCCTTGAGAGGATGAGGATGCAGGTGATGGTAACAGTAATTCTTATTACCATTTATTAAGTGCCTGCTGTGTGTTGGACATTGTGCTAGGTACCTTGACATATTATCTCTAATCTCTTTTCCCCAGTTTTATTGAGATATAATAGACAGCACTGTTTAAGATGTATGGCATAACCATTTGAGTTACATATATTGTGAAATGATTACCACAATGAGTTTAGCTATCATCCGTCATCTCATACAGACACGAAAAAGAAAAAGAAAAAAATATTTTGGGATTAACTCTCTTAATGACATTCACATATACCAACCATAGAGCAGTGTTAACTCTAGTCATCACGCTGTACATTATATCCCTGGTACTTATTTCCCTTCTAACTGGAATTTTGTACCTTCTGAACCACCTTCCTCCAATACCTCCTCCCGCCACCATCTCTAATCTTAGTAATGCAGCTGACCCCAGCTATTCACATTCCCATCTCATGGCTGAGACTCTTGACTGAGACTCTTGGAGACGAAATGATTCCTCCAGGGCCCCATAGTTAGTGAGTGTGTGTCCAGGCCTTGGGGTAAATTTATTGGTGCAACAAAGATTTCCCAGTGGACTCCTCTTTCCTGAGCAGGTGAGTCTTCTGTGGAATACTGTGGGGACCTCCTCATTCGTAAATCTGTCGTTTGACTCTTAAACATGTAAGGACACTGTAAGGACACTGCTGGTTGATGCTGTTTCTTCTCATCTGTCCACATCTGTTCCCCTAAAGCTATTTGAAGAAAAGTCGTAGGCAATAAAACCATTCCAATAACTACTTTGTGATTCTTCTGGAACGGCCTCTGGTGGTATGTCGCTTATTGGTGAGGAGCTAACCCTCTCTGCTGCGCAGGAGACCAGAGGGAGACCGCGCTGAGTCCGGGTTGGTGTCGTGCGGCAGGAGTCAGGACAGGAAGGGCTGCCCACAAGACAGCAGCACGAGGCCATCCCGTTTTCCTTGTCCCAGGTGCTTCAGGCGGTCCGCCCTGGGACCTGCTCAGTGTTTTGGTTGTTTTGGTTGTCAGTTTGACATTGTGTCAAGCTTTTCTTCAGCATTTCTGGTTTGAGATTGGGTCAAGGCCTACCTCTGCAGACCGGTATACCTGGGGCTCCTGCAACCTGTGGTCATGGACAGATACTGAGCCTTCTAATGTCAGAGGCTAGGAAAGCAAAAATAAATAAATAAAAGGGGGCGGGGGTGGGGGAAAGGGAAAAAAATTCCAAGAACGAAAGGGCAGGGGCAGCAGCACCTATATATACTTCCTGTAGCCTCGGCCAGGAAGGGTGTCCCGAGGGAAGAAAGAGGCCGGGGAGCAGAGCCCATTTTCAAAGCAAACAAAGTTCAGTTTGGTGGTTTTAAAAAAAAGAAAGTGAACTCTGAGCGGTTCCAGCCCGACGTGGAAGTGAATCAAGCCTGGTTGAGTCAGTTGCTCTCTGCGCCAGCCACGTGCTCGGTGACGCAGAAGACACAGGCATTCAGAAGGGGGGCTCCGTGGGGGTGAGAGCTTGTAGGATGCTTCACTGGAAGGTGGCACTGCCCGTTCCCTCTGAACCTCTCAGCCCTGGTGCAGCCGCAGCTTCCAGAGCCAAGGTCATTACTACGGCACACCTTTCAGATTGCAGCGTAATTGCTGTGGCTCCTTTGAGTTTGTCCCCCAGTTACGTTGAGACCCTACTACTACGTCCTACTGTGTGCCGGGCTCTGTGGGGATAGAATGACAAGCAGAGAAGTCTCAAGTCCTGTTGAGTGGGGGGCGGGAACTGGGACTGGCATTTGTCAAATACTTGCAAAAAACGAGGGGACACTTCCAGTCTGAGGTGAAGGTAATTGGAGGTAAAAGCATGGTGTGTCTCAGAGGGATTCGGGGAACCCAGAGGAGGCCAGGCCAGGCGGGGCTGGAGGCAGCCTATGTGCCACGTTAAGGATTTTTCTGGGTCTTCCAACCGTGCACCTTCCCGAGGCTGGTCTTGAAGGCAGTGGGTGCCGCCTTGATTTGCTGGCAAGATTACCACGTTGGCCCTAGTCAGCCCCGGCCAGATCTGCCGGCTAGGTTGCTCTGTGCCCACTTTGGGAATTGTCCTGACCTCTCTGCTGTCCGGTGAGAGGTACCTACCCTTAAAGGTATGGCGAGTGAGGAGGTCACGGGCAGCCCTCAGCCGGCACTTGGCTGGGTCATTTCCTCCTGCTCCTTGACAGTCTGGAGCTGCAGTTCCTTACCAGACCTACGTGGAGGCAGGGAGATGGCCCCGGGGAGCCAGGGAGACCCAGTGAACACGATTCTGGTCCCCTCTTGGGGGCCTCACCTGGGGACTCAGAGATTCAGACAAGGCTCCTCCTCTTCCCATGGAGAGGGGTGACAGTCTCAGCTTAAGAAAGGACCTGGTACGCCCTGTCCACGTCTTGGGAAGCCAAGATGCTGGGAGCCCTGCACAGCCTTTCCAAGAGCAAATGCTCCCGAGGGTTTTGAAAGGGGCTCTATTAGGAGGTAAGGGCTCTTCAGAGTTTGTTTCCTTGAAGTTTTTACCTCTATGCAAATAGGCGGCTTAGGGTTGGGGAGAAAGGTTAACCACCACGGTGGCGCCTATCTTAATTTGGAATTTCCTGAATGAATGTGGTTTCAGTCCTCAGGCACAGGATTCCCCTAGGGAGACTTTTTCTCTTCTCTGCATATCTCGGGAGAAAAGTGATCCCTGTGGCTTGTCCTGCCTTGCTGGGTCCTGCCGGGCCCAGCCGGCTGGGAATGGGCCCAGCCCACCCCAGAGGCTCCCCGCCCCCTCTGACTTCAGGGAGACCTCTCCCAGGGGCCATTCTGATCGAGCTGCTCGCTAAAGACCCCTCGGGCTAGGAATCTGTGCCTTCGCCTGAACAGGATTTCAGCGCTGGCCGGGCCTGAACTTGCTGAGGCCCGGGCTGCCAGATCAAACCCATTCAAATGAGGAGGCCCATCTGTTTCCCAGTATACAGCTGCTGTCCCTTCATTTGCAAATGGCTGGGATGCTGCTGGAGGGGGGACCAGTCTGGGGACACATCTGCAGGCTCCGAACGGGTGTTGGAACTGGGGTCCTGCTGAGAGTAGAAAGGCTGAGCCCTTTAAGTAAACTTGCTGAACAATACCCTCAAAAGGTCCTGAGTGGCAGAACCCGAGGCAGCCTTGCCCTCAAGAAGTAACTCTTCACCTCCCTCTCCTCGTCCCGCTTCCCGTTTTTTTCCCCTTTCGTTTGCCGCTGGGGCCGCTTTAAAAGTATTCATGTATTCAGAACGTACTCACTGAGGGAGGGGCTGGGGAAAATGTGCAATAGGATTTGGACATTGATCTAGGATTTGGGCATTGATCTAGGATTTGGGCATTGATCTAGGATTTGGACATTGATCTGACCTTTACGGGACTTAGAGGGCAAATGTATCCACTGGAGTTGGCACCATTTATGTCAGTAACGGGGCCGTGTGAGCCACAGGTAACACTAAGGTGGAAAGGCGACCGCCCCTGAAAACTTGCTTCTGAATGTAGTCAGACTGCTGGCTTTGGAGCATGCTCTCTGGAACGCAGGCCAACCACCCCACTCACTGGAGCCCAGGTCCTCAAGCTAGTGGCCTCTGGGTCTGGCGTTCAGGGGTTTTCATGGCCTGCTGTCGGGTTGCGGTGAGTCATCCCTGAGCCCAGCTGGGATCCTCTTTTCTAGGGAGTTCTTTGGGGGTTACCGTGCCCCCCATACAAATACCAGTTATCTCAAATTTGTTGGATGGATGAATAGTAAATGGTATTTTAATAAGTCACAGGCTACTTCCCTTACAAAAGTAATCAAACAGGTGTTGTACATGGCTGTTGATGACGACGACTCTCACAAGATCCTTGGATGTTTAGTTCCATTTGGGAACATTCCAGAAATCCCCACTTTGGTAACTTACATATATATGATGTGGCAGATTTGTTCATTTGAAAGAAAACCCCTTTTTAAAATCAGACAAATTCAAATTGAGGTTCCCATGTGATTGGAAAAATGTAATCTGCTGATCAGTTAATATATTACTCAGCCATAAAAAGGAACAAAATTGGGTCATTTGTGGAGACGTGGACGGATCTAGAGACTGTCATACAGAGTGAAGTAGGTCAGGAAGAGAAAAACAAATACCGTATATTAACGCATATATGTAGAACCTAGAAAAATGGTACAGATGAACCGGTTTGCAGGGCAGAAATAGAGACACAGATGTAGAGAACAAACGTATGGACACCAAGGGGGGAAAGCCGCGGCGGGGTGGGGTGGTGGTGGGATGAATTGGGTGATTGGGATTGACATGTATACACTGATGTATGTAAAACTGATGACTAATAAGGACCTGCTGTATAAAAAAATAAATAAAATTCAGAAATTCAAAAAAAAAAAAGTATCAAGCTACAGCCCACAGGCGGGGTAGGCAGGCAGGGCACCCCTGCCGGCGTGGAGGCTTCTCTTAGGTGTGCCCCCCACTTTACAAAAGCCTTCCCAGGCAGCCTCTGGTTTTGTCCCCGTGGTGACCTTGACCTAGCCTGGAGGTAGCCTATTCTACAGACTAGGACTGAGGCTCAGGGAGGAGAAGGGGCCGCCCGGGTTGACAGGGTTCATCACTGCCGCAGCAGGTCTCAAGCTTGTCCTTAGACACTGGAGCTGAACTTCTCACAAGGCGGCCCTTGGGCCAGCAGCATCAGCATTCCCCGGGAACTTGTGGGAAATCCAGAATCTCAGACCCCACCTCAGGCCTCCTGACCTAGAAACTTTGGAAGGGGGGCCCTGGAAGCTGTGTCTGGGTGATCTTTATGCAAAGTAAAGGCTGAGAAGCAGAGCCCCCCTCCTCCCCCTGCCCCCTCCCCCCAGCTCTCAATTGGAGTGGGTGGGTGGAGGCAGACTGTATTCTGCTGGGAATATACTAGTTGGATAAACAAAGACCTGATGAATTGGAGATGGGAGCCATGCAGTCTGTCTTAATGGGAATCAGAGGAGTTTTCACAGAGGAGATGATATTTGAGCTGGGCTTTGAAGGCTGAATAGGAGTTTGCCACACAGAGTATCGGGACAGGGGATGCAGGTAGAGGGAACAGTGCCCATGTGAACAGACAAGCCTAGGGTGTGAGAGAGAGGGTAGAGCGGGATCTGGGGCCAGGAGCAACCAAGGCCTTAGTGTGGGTGATGTTCTTTGGGTTTTACCCTGTCAAAGTGTGGAGTGGTCTCTGCCTTTTTTTTTTTTTTTTTTTTAAAGTAGTGGTAAGATTTGCTTTTCAGAAGATTGCTGTAGTGGCTCATGAAGGACACAGGGGGCGGCCCACGGGTGATGGGTTGGGGGGTGTTGCAGAGGTCTTTCGGAGAGATGGTAGAGGCTTGGAGTAGTGGGCCCGTGGGACCAAAAGCCGCCCTTGCTTTCTTTCCAGAGCTGTTGCAGAGACAGAGCGAATAGGGGAGGAGATGTGGGGACTGACGAGATGAGAGGCGAGAGGGAGCAGAGGTGCTTTAGGGTGGGTTTGGAGCTTGAGTTGATGCCACGTGGTGACTCCATTCAGCAAGAGGCCAGAGGAGGAAGACGAGGCTGAAGGTCATCTGCCTGTTTTAGATACGACCTCTGTAGACATCCAGGTAATGTGTTCCCTCGGGCAGGTGGAAATGTGAACCTGCAAGCAGGGACTTGAGTGGCATTGCCATGTAGGGGTGGGAAAAGCTGCAGAGATGGAGGAGGTCAGAATGCAGGGAAAAGGACCAGAGGAGCCGGGGGTGGAATTCAGAGCGTATCCACAGGTATGCGGGGCGGGGAGGGGATTCCCAGAAGGGCAGGAAGGTCTCCATGCACGTTCCTGTTCTTGAGAACACATGTGCACACGCGTGCACTCACGCACACACACGCCAGCAGAAAACAGCATGCCGCTGTAGGTAAATAGGCACTAAACTGTGTGTTAGGGGCTCTCCCTTTTCTATCATCCCCAGCCTTCCACGTTGAGAAGACCTGGTCAGGGGCGTTTCCTCCTGTCACGGTTAGCCAACTGCAGCCCCGGAATAAGGCTTTCAGCCACAAGTTCTTCCCCACGGCTGGTACTTTTGAGTGCTCGCTGAGTGCTGGGCATTGTGCTTGGTGCTTTCCGAGCACTGTCTCAGTTATGGTTGTTCCTGGTTTGCAGGGGAAGAACGATGAAGTGATTAGAAAGCCGAGGGCCCTGTCCTGGGTCACACAACTTCTAAGTGGCAGAGTTGAGACTCAGGCCTGTTCTAAGTCTGGTCTTTTAACATCCCCAGCCTGTCCTTGCCTTTTCTGAAGAGTCACCAGGGAGGGGACAGAAGTGAGGCTTAACGCTAAGGTACCACAGGGAACAGCTCCAGGAATTGAAGGAGCGTCGGATGAGGAAGGTGGCCTCCCGCTCTGTACAGTGAGGAGGGCTGCCTGGGGTCAAGGGCTGCCACGAGGACTTGGGGACAAAACTGTTTTGGGGGGCAGAGGATTCTTTTTTCAGGACCGGAGATGATGACGTTTGTTCATTTCACAGGCGATGCCTCTGCAAGCCCACTCTTGACCTTAAAGAGGGTGCTGATAAAGCTCAGGCAGATCCCGTTCGTTCCTTAATTCCTTTACCTCCTCGTGACGCCCCCATCCCCGTTCCCCCCTTTTCCCTTCCTGGTTGTGGTGATACAGGGAGTGCAAAACCTTCTGCTGAGAAAAAGAGACAGATTTTCCAGTGGTCTCAGTCAGTCGACAGGGCCAGCTTTTTGGTGATGTGGTTTTCCCTAGAGCAGCATGCCCTAGGAAGCCTAGATTTCGAGAAGGGCCAGCCCCCTCCGCTGTGTCTAGCAAGGGTGTTTCTGGAAGGCAGGCTCAGGGCCTGGATGACCAGGTGACTGAGCACATAGGCTCACTGTATATCCGACCTGGGGCAGGGGAGCTACTTTGACACAACTCTTAGTGCCAGTTTCTGCTTCCTGGGCACTAGATACCCTGATGGCTTCTCTCTCTGGGAAATGATTTTTGAACAAAGGGCTCAATTTTGAAGTTCTTGCTCAAGCAAAGCTGCCAATATCTAGGGATTTTTTGCAGATGGTTCTGTTCGATACCCTCATCCTGGTGGTCCAGTGGGAATTTTGCTCTCCCGAGCGTGAGTTCGATGCACGCGTTGTGACCAGGAGAAAACCTCTTTTGTGTCCCTCTTGCTCCCTTTTGGAGGACACTATAATTAATAGCCTAAAACCTTGGATCAAAAGAAGATGGGATGCTGACAAAATACGGGGTGAATATTTCTGCGTTTTGGGTCCGAATATTGGGCGATAATGGTGACTCACTCTTAAATGGGTACTTTCTTGGGCACTTTACTATTTCCACATTTTTATTTTCTCTTAGGTAGCAACATCATTTCTTTTCAAACTTGGAGAGCTGTTCACCATGTTTCTCAAAGACAGACCTAAATTATATGAGGGGTGTGCCTAAATATATAATTTTTAATGGTTACCATATTGGAAGCATTAGCCATTATCCCATCTGATCACAAGGAATGTGAGCCAGGCTAGAGTTTCTGGAACAGTCAAGCTACTGTGGCAGAGACAGCTATTAGTGGTTGTTCTGGCCCCCGTGATACCGCCAAGGAGAGTTTTAAGTCCTGACGTGAGTCTGCAAGACACCCCGACAAAGGGTTGGAAGAGAAAACTGCAGCCTGTTTACTTATCTGTGTTCCAGTGCTTTGAATTCTTTGAGGCCCCCATTTTTATGTTGGCAGTATTTCTTGAGGTAGAGAACTTTCATCTTTATATTGTGCAGAGTATTTGTCTCTCCCTTCCCCCCTTAAGGAACAAGTAGTACCCAGGCCTTATAAGGCCTCTGTTTGAGGTCCGGATTTTGTCTTCTGCAAGCCCGTTCTCGTAAAGGAGAAGCTTCGAGCCTGTCTGAGCTGAAAGCAGCCAGCTCTGCTGCTGCCATCTGGGTGTCTGCGGAGCCCCCTTGCTAGGGCACGCGAGGGTGGTCATTTCTGACTTGATTGCAGGGGCCCCAGGACCTTTAAATCTTTCTACGGCTAAGTTTTAATGCCACCTAGATGGAAACTGTGCCATAGAAAAGTGTGGGCTTCGCTCTTCCAAAGCCCCTGTGCTCTAAGACATCATGGATTACGGAAAAGTAAAGCGATATAGATGTCTGTCTGTCCAGACTCCCTCCGTTGCGGCTGGTAGAAAGTACTTTGGCAGTGCTGTGTATGTGAGGGGTTCTGTATTCTGTTCCTATGGACAGGAAATGGGGGATTGGCCAGTTGAAACTTCTTACCAGGACCGGAGTGTGGCCGCTACGGGCCATCGTGAAGACCAGGAGGGCGAGTCTGAAACAGACACTTACCTGCTCTGTGCCCTGTGACATTGCGGTGACATGTGCAGCTGCCTCCTGTGTATTTCTTCTGTCAAGACAGTGGCAGCCCCACAGCAGTGATATTTATTCCTCTCGTGCAAGGTGGCAGAATGTCGGGAGGGCACCAGGAAACCAAGGCTGTTGTACTACTCTTGCCCCACATGCTGGTGTTGTAGTTCCCGGGGAGGCCTGCCACCCATACCCCCTAGCAGGATGCCCCTTTCCCTTTCTCTTCCTTCCCTCCTCTCTTGCTGAGGGGTCTGTTTAGGGATTTCTGTCTCCATTTCTTCCCCTTCCTGGAGGAATGTCTTTAGGGCTTGGAGGCCCATGACTTTCTCAGGCGGAGAGACCTCAGGGGGGATGCATTCCAGGGGTGACCCCCCTGCATCCTTGAAGCTGGGGCTCCCATTTCTTAGCTGTGATCATCTTGACCTTTGAAAAGACACTGGTCCCTAGGAAACCCCAGAAAAGGCTGAATTTGTGTAGTTAGTTGTCCCCTTGGCATATGCGGCTTTTTTCTTCCTTAACAGTTTAAATCTGTCATCCATTCTCCACGAAATGATTGGACAGGGCAAGACGTGGGTTTCCCATCTGTTCTCTGTTTGCGTTTGGGCGCCATTTCAAAAACCACACGGGAAAAGTTTATAGGCAAACATTATAAAAAGTGACAGTCTGAAGTGCTGCTATGGCTGGTACGGCAGCATCGAGTGTTACCTGAAATAGCTCCCTGTTCCAAATTCTCTCCTGCTTCAATTGTCTCAAGACGGCCTCCCGATGACACCAGGGAAGAATTCAGCTGGTCGTGTACAGCGAAGCCCCAGGAACCACAGCCTTTTCTGACTTTTACAAGACTTCCCCCTCCCTGGGCTCTGCTCACCCCCAGCAAGGATTGGTTTCCCTGTGTCGATTTCCTGTGAAGTAAAGCTGGTGACATCAGCGTGCTGTCACACCTCTGCCCTGATCCACTGCGGGACTTGGGGTGTCAGGCAGCCCTCGCCTCAATCTTCTCTTCCCAGTTGGGGGCCCCTCAGTTCTACATTCCAGTAGCTCCCAAGGCATCCCAGCTTCAGAGTTTCTTAGGGGTGGGAAGGAGATGCGGCTCCGGGCAGGAATCCCACACCAACCGTATGCAGCGGCGGCTGTTAGTCACACCATTCACTTTTGATGAGTTGTAGAGATGCCCGTCTCTCATTTTTTAATATCAGATGAGTCCATTTATTGGAAAGCAGCTGTGTGATAAGATGCCACTGGTGCTTCTCAAGTGTTTGAAACTTGTGGGGAGAAAGTTCAGATTGATGCAACCAGAGATCTGCACAGCCGAGCTGTACCCGCCGGTCGTGTGGCCTCAGCAAGTAGAAACACGTGCCTTTTCGTCCTCCCAGAAAGTAAACTCAGCGCCTTGTTTGTTTAACACTTTTAGGTACAGAGACGAAGAATGTCCAGCTCTGGTGTGTGCGCTCCAGCCTTCTTGCTTCTTTGTGGATTGTAATTTATATTATGAAAGATATGAGGAAACATTTTCTGTCCGTGGAAGCCTCTGAAAGCGCAGTTGGTGCGTAGCAAAGTGGCTTCTGGAGCCTTCTCCTCATTGTGTTTTGGTGAGAACAGATGGGGGAAGTGTTGGGCTGTGTGCTCTGCGTGGATTTCTCCACTCCTGTCTGTAAGAAAGAGTAAAAAGTATGCTGCAGTACCAGAAAAAATAAACGCAGGAAATATTAATATTGCTATAAAAGGTATCGTTTAAATCTCTCAGGGAATACTTTGCCCCATGTCAACCATCATGTTTTATAGAGCAGGCCGTGCAGCTTGGTGGACTCAAGGGGAGGCACTGACCTGTGACAGCGGGAGGTGATCACATCACAGTTAGAGGGGTGGGTAGGGTACCGCAGATGCAGCATCAGCCATGTCAGAGGGAACCGGCCCGTTGTCTCCACGGAGCAAAGTGAGGTCAGTACCACTGTGGAGGTGTCCGCAGAGCACTCGGGAGCACGTGGCAGGGAGTCACCTGGAGGATAGCAGCGCAGAAGAGAAACCAAGCCCCAGTGGCCGCGT
Source organism: Balaenoptera musculus (assembly GCF_009873245.2). Classification (NCBI taxonomy): domain Eukaryota; kingdom Metazoa; phylum Chordata; class Mammalia; order Artiodactyla; family Balaenopteridae; genus Balaenoptera; species Balaenoptera musculus. The sequence continues at coordinate 10,056,731 of NC_045800.1, forward strand.
GGGAGGGGCGGGGACAGAGCTGCCTCCACTGAGCCAGTGGTTTGGGTCTCGGGCTAAGTGTCCGTGTCCTGGGATGTCTTTGATGCAGGAACCTGCGAGCTGGGCCACGGGAGCCGCTGGGTGGCCTGGGATGGGCGTGTCGTTCTGCCCCTCACCCCCACCATGTGCCCCACTGGTCTTCCCTGACTTTTTATCCCCAACCTCTTCTCCCTTCTTCCCCCCTTTCTATTCACTCTCCCATCCTCCCTAAGTTGCGCTTGAAGTCCTAGATTACGCAGGAGTATTGCTGGGTTCTGCTGGGGTTCCCCAAAGACTCCACAGACCCCCATATGAGCCTGTTGTGAAATAATCAGCTGGGGAGGGAAGCAGCACACACTTTCAGAATTTCCCACCGGTAGTAGTTACTGGTTTCAGACCTTGAAGGTGGATGGCTTAATGTTATGAATGAACACTGTTATCTTACTGATGCATTTTGGGGAATTATTTTACTATCCTTGAAGCTTATCATCTAATTGGAAAGCTGGGTGACAGTTTTGACCTGGTTTTCCTGGAAATTAAAACCATTCTTAGTATCTCAAGTCACCTTACCAGTCCTTTTGACCTGGGAGCCCATCATTAGTAACATCATTCTGTATCCATGGCGATACAAATCCAAGGAGTCTCTCTGATGATCCTCCGAAAAGAGTGGTGCTCGAGATCGTGGTAGTGTCTTCAGCCTTGAAGAACAACGGAGATAGTGACCGTCATGGGCCCAACAAGGTATAGTTGGAAGGTCAGGTTCATATTGAATGGCTTGTTGGATTCTCAAGATAATATCCTGTTTTGGGGGCATTCTTGCTTCTCAGTAGATGAGGAAGCTGAGGCCGAGAGGTTAAGCAGGAGCAGAGTGGACTTGGAACTCAGGGCTTCATCCTTTTCCCATGCAGGCAGCACGCATTTAACCAGCATCTCCTGTGTGTCCACCCTGAACAGGACGTGGTCCTTACCGCCCCGTGTTACCTCCTTCTACAGCAGCAGGTGGTGGTGTCCTTTTGGTGATGTTGGTCCAGCATCTCAGATACTCCTGGTTTCAGCAAGACTTTGTGGTTTACCCATTTCAGATGGAGGAAAGGCTTCTCAGTCAAAATGCTTTCCTTTAAAAATGGAGAAATCATAATTCCACCTTTGTCCAGAGAGAAATTTTTCTGCATCATAATTGCAAGTGTCTTGCTTTTTTTTTTTTTTTTTTAAAAAAAAACAGTATTAGAGCTTTCCAATGCCTCCATGAAATAGGGACAAGGCTTCCCCTTATCCGAGGGCCAGGACAGAACAGGTTGGCCATACGGGTCCTGGGCTCTCCTTTAAGGGAGGAAAGTGTTGCTGCTTCTGACCAGCTGCTTCCTTGCTCAGTCATCTCTTGTTGACCAGTTCTGGCTCAGAGGAAAGCAAATTCCACAACATTCTTGGTAACTTGCTGATCATACAATGTGGTTGTAATAAATATCGATGATTTTATGACCCAGGCTAAGCCACTGTCAATTCATTCTAACATTGTGGGTGCTGTTTCTGTAATCAGTTGTTGGAGACCCAGGACCCAAATGACATCTGATCCTGGCCTTGACTAGCTGTGAAAGGGGTGGGCCAGGTGGCCTTTGGGGGCCCGTCATTTCGGATATTGACTGGCCCTGACTCTAGGAGGTGGGAAGTGGGAGGTGCTCTGAGATTATGGGCCAAACTGATTTCTTTGTTCTTCTCCATTTCCCCTCTTACCCGCATTGCTGCTCAGGATCCAGAGTTCAAAACATTGTTATCAGTCCCTGAATTCAGCAGCATTATGACTTAGCCTTGGGGGGCCTCATCTGAGGACCTTCCAACTAAGTTCCCAGCAACATCTTTTAAGCATTGCTTTGCCCTTCACTTCTCTCTAGAGAAGACTTCTCTGACCATCCTATACAACAGGGGTTGGTGAACTTGCTGTAAAGGGCGAGACTGTAAATATTTTAGGTTCTGCAGGCCATTAGGTCTCTGTTTCGACTACTCAGCTCTGCCAGTGTCACATCACAGCAGCCCCAGACAATATGTAAGCATGGCTGTGCGCCTATAAAACTTTGTTTACAAAAACAGACGATGGCTGGGTTTGGCCCGGGAGCTGTGGTTTGCCAGCTCCTGCTTTGCAGCCCAGAGCCTCCATCTCTGGGTGTGCCACTAACCTGCTGAATTCTTCTCCCTGACACTTAGGACCACCCTACATACTTTATAGTTTTGTAGATGTTGTATTTATTGTCTATCACCCCACTGTAATTAATATCCCATAAGTGCAAGGACTGTTTTTGTTTCCTGTTGCTTCTTGAGCATCCAGAATAAAAAAAAGCATGGCCCATAGTAGGTGTTCAATAAATAATTGTTGAATGCGAAAAACAAACTTTTGAAATGTAACCTGCTTGTCAGTTGGGGCTTTCTGCCCTTGTTTTGGGGTGTGTTTTTCCATGTTAAATATGACTTTTATTTTCTTCTCTTGGTTGTGGTTACCTCTTTATGTTCCCATCCTGTTCAACGTCTGGGCCCTTCTTGGCGTGGATGCCTCGGTGGGGTTAGGGGTGCCCCTTTGGGGGGCCCTGGCCCTCCATGTTGGCTGGCGGTGGTGTTGGGGAGAAGGATTTCTAGAACCAGATGCGTGCAGCTCCTGGGATACAGGGACTGAAATGTGAAGTAACTTTCTTTCAATCTTATGTGGGAGATTCGTCCAGACCACATTCAAAAGGGCAAAACAATTGCCTTGTGACGCTGCCCAGCTTTGGAACCGTCCCAGAGCTGGGAAGCTTTGTGTTTTGCTGGGCCTGGGACTCCGGGTACCATTCATAGTTCTCACTGTGAAGGATGAAAGCCGATTCATGGACCCTCGTGGGTCCCGGCTGGCAGCTCTGGCTGTTCTTAAAGACGCATGGCTCCTTGTCGCTCCTTTCGCGGAGGCTGGGTCCTGCCAGGTCCCATCTTGCCCTGCACGTCTGGGGACTGTGACCCTGTCGGAAGTGGTCACCTTCCGTGTGTCTGCCTGGGGCAGGGGAGGGACTCACAAAGAGCCACGAGACCTCAGCCCTCGCTTCAGGAGCTTGGCATCTCCCCTGGGGACAGGACAGGTCCATCAGGAATGTGGTCCATCCCCAGGAGCTGGTGAAGAGGGGAGACCCGCTCCACTCTGGGCCAGGGTGGCTGGTGGCACACCCTCACCCGGGAGGGCACGAGGGATTTGGGCCTTGAAGGACAGGTTGGTGTTCGTGTGGAGGCAAGGGAGGAAGGGACAGCCCTAAAGGAGACAAAGGCAGAGGGCTGAGGAGGCTGAAACCCAGGGTGTGTGGCGGGGGCTCGTGGGCAGGGAGCGGTCCAGCTTTTCTAATGGAGCAACCGGGCCTGCAGCCTTCAGCAGCTTCATTTCAGGATCCATTTAAGTGTAATGGGGACTGCCTCCTCTTGGCTCCCTGGGGGCATTTTTCTCTTTTCTGTTTTGCCGTTAACGCCTCCAGGCTATTATCATTTTAAGAGAAAGCAGTGTATCCCAGCTCACCCAGCACAGAATTAAGTCTCCAGGCCAGCCGTGTTCTGATCTGAGCCGGAGAGTCTGAGGCACCTCTTTTTAAGAAGCTCAGATTTGTGACAACAGGCAGAGTCAGCACAAATAAATGGGGGTGTGTGTGCGTGCGTGTGTGTGTACACAGCCGTGCAGTCATGTGGAATGAAACCATTGGTAAAGCACACGTTCTCACAGATTAAAAACGCCACAATGATAGACTTTCCCGGGGGTTACAGTGTAAGCAGGCTTTGGATTGATAATTGACTTCAGAGTTTTCTTGGATAGTGTCTTTCCAAGTTGGGTTTGGGGTTTGTGTTTAACGCTCTACAGTTTGTGGAAACCCAGTGGGGCAGCTTTTGCCGGGCGCTTCCTCTGGTTGGTTTTGGATGCTCCTCTTCTCCTTGGCGAGGGCGGCTTCTGGGGGTGCGAGGAGAAGTAGACACCCCTGGGGCCATTTGCAAAGCATGAACTGCCTCTCCCGGGCGTCAAGGGGCCTCCACTGACCTTTGTTGGACGTTCTCTCCTTTCCCTCTTTCCCATCTGTCTCCGTCTTCTCTCTCCCACCTTTCTGCAGAGCCATCAACCAAATACCAAATCTCCCAACCAGAAGTTTACGTGGCTGCGCCCCGGGAATCGCTAGAGTTGCGCTGCCTGTTGCGAGATGCCGCCATGATCAGTTGGACTAAGGATGGGGTACACTTGGGGCCCAACAATAGGACAGTGCTAATTGGGGAGTACTTGCAGATAAAAGGTGCCACGCCTAGAGACTCCGGCCTCTATGCTTGTACTGCTGCTAGGAATGTAGACAGTGAGACTGTCTACTTCATGGTCAATGTCACAGGTGAGTTGGCCTGCCAGCCGCTGCTCTCTCTCTTCTCTGTAGCCATTCTTCTGGGTAAAGTGTTATTGGACAAGTGAAATCATAGTGGGATCTGCTAATTGGATGCCAGGCACAGAACTTCACGGTTTGTGATTGATCTGTTTTTGAAGTTCTTCTACGGGACCTGGTATATCAGAGAGGCTGGTCGTTAAAAATGACAGGATTCTCATGTGCACAGTAACATTTTTCTTTTAAGACAGCACACTTTCCTATAAGTAAAAACACATCTTTTTTTTTACCCCCGTACCACCGGCATCCTTGGCATTTAGAACATAGAATTGAAATTTGGATGCTGAAGATTTCTGCTTCCTTTTGTTAAAATTTGAGTTTCTCTCCTTGACTTTTCTTCCATGTGGTGAGGAGGGACTGCACAGGGCCCCTTTTGCAGCCAAGTTTAAAGTTCCGCTTTCAGGATATTAGTAAACGGTCAGAAGGCCACACGGGGGCTAAGTTTTTCTAGCGACTAATTCCTTTCTTGAAGGAGACCCCGAGTGCTGAAAGGTTGTGTTGGAAAGAATCTTTGGATATTACACAATCAGTAAGTTCTTTGGGGACTCGAGTACCATTTGAAGCTTAAAATCCAGTTTCAGTATATCCAATTTTATAGCATGTTTAAATAATGTGAAAGCAAAAAACGTTGAGAATCATAATATAGACGAACCATCATCATGGAGTGAAAATTTAAGCCATTAAAACCATCTTAACTAAACATGGTCTCAGACTTCTTGCCTGGGTTCCTGGGTTGTTGAATCCCCTTTCCAGAAAGACGAAGTTGTAGATGATTGCAACCTTTGGCTTTGCAAAAACACAACCATGGATATGTTCTTTTGAATACAGATGCCATCTCATCCGGAGATGATGAGGACGACACAGATGGCTCGGAGGATTTTGTCAGTGAGAACAGTAACAGCAAGAGTAAGTAATGGCTGTCTCCGAAGGTCCCCGAGAGAGGAGAGCTCGGTGGGAAGTCCTGACTCTAAGCTGTCTCCCTGTCGACTGTTCGGGATGCTTGTTGCCTGCCGTCCCCACCTCTCTCCGCTGTGTCTACTCTCTTGACTCTCAAATCTGAGAATAAACCAGTGTTACTGTACACCCTTCTCTACTGTTTGTTCTTTCTTATTGTGTCAGTGGCCACTTTCTTTTGAAAGCAGTTATGACTTTTCTTTCCTTGGTTTTCCTTTTTCCTCTGGCTTCTCACTATTTGGAGATGTAAAGCCAGTAGAGCCATGTAACATCCTGATCTTCTTCATAACCGTCGACGGTGCTTGGCTTGTCCCAGTGGTTCTCCACGGGGGGTGATTCTCCTCCTTCCCCCTCCCCAGGGGGACACTGGGCAATGTTTGGTTGTCTCAGCACAGGAAGGGGGGGATGCTAGTGGCTTTGAAGAGGCCAGGGATGCTGCTAATAAACATCTTTACAATGTACAGGGCAGCCCCGTAACAAAGAATTATCTGGTCCAAAATGTTGATAGTGCCAAGGTTGAGAAACCATGACCTTGTGAAACATCATTGCTTGCCGAGCAGAAATAAGGGAAGTGTGTCTTACGTTGCATATAGAAAAGAGGGGCAACAAACGCTGTTTGCATATTTAAAGGCAGTTAAAGCACTGCCATAACTGACACTAGGAGGCCTTTACATGGTGAGTGAGAATGTGGCCTCTCAGAGCTGGGCAGCCTCGGTTCAAATGCTGCTCCACCACTGCTGAGTTGGGTAACCTTGGGCAAGTAATTTAACTTTTGTGCCTCAGTTTCTTTATCTGTAAAATGGGAATAATCACAGTATCTTTTGGGGTTATGAGGATTAGTGAGTTCATATTTGTACATTGCTCAGAAGAATATTTGTGAGTGTTTATTCAATAAAGAAGATCAAATATAGCAAGTTGTATTTTCCAATGACATGGTTGGAATATTTCCAAAGTGATTTTGCACTGGTCACTGGCATTCCTTGCTTAGATGTTGTATTCTACGTTTTCGCAAAAGGATATTACTTTAATAACTTTAAACAAGGCCTAAATAATAAGATAATTCGTTATTAAAATAGACCCAGGGCTTTTTCAAGGAAGAAGAGAAAATCCATGTTGTCCGGCACCTGGGATAATGTTTTGCTTTAGTGGGGAACTGCATTTGTCTCTTGAGTCTCCTAGCAGCTTAGGCAAAAAGGGAGGTATCTGGGCTTATATAGTTTTCACTCTGTGGCAAGAGAAAGCTTGCGGCCTGGACCACTCGCGTCAGCGTCACTGAAGAACTTACTAGGAATGAAAATTCTTGGGGCCCACCCCGGACCCGCTGAATTAGAAACTTTGGGAGTGATTCTGATGCACAGTAAGCGTGAGCACCACTGGCTTAGGGACTCGCACACGCACATCTGCTTCCAGAAGGAGTTTATCGTTAGCGATCTCGTTGGTAAAACAGTGGGTAATAAGGCGAGTGAAAGTGTCTTCCGCTGTGATTTGTACCAGCCTTCCAATGAGGTCGTTATTATCATTGCGATTTAGTAATAAAACGCTGGTACGTTACAACATGCCACTCACTTCTTATTAGTTCTTTGGCTCTGGCAGGAGAATCAGTGACCCTGACAGTGATGAAAAGGGTCTGCTCTGGGCCGACTCTGGGCTGGCTGCTGGTTCGTTCAGTCAGTGCCCCCAGGGACCGGATAAGGTGGAGAAAGGAGTTGTTTGTTTGTGTTTTATTCATTGGGAATGTGTGATTCAGTGAGCCAAAAGCAGCGCTGCAGTTCAGTCAGAGGCCTGTGGCATGTCTAATCCCAGCGCCCCTCTGCCAGTACTCAGGGTGATGACGGGGGTGAAGGGAAGATGCTCGCACAGTTGTTTACGGCTCTAAAGTGGTACCCGCACGTGGGAGCCATTGCTGTTGACTGGGACATCAGATTCAGCGCGGTTCTGTGGGCATGCCTGGGAACTGCGTTGTTCTGGTGATCAGTCCCCTGCCTAATAGCATGTTACCCGGAATATGCAGGAAGTTATAAAATGTAACAGCAGGATAGGCTAAATGAACTGAATCTCTCTCTGATGACTCTCTTTTCATCCTGAATACTAGTCCTGACTGCTCGGTGCCCAGGTAGGGCCAGGTAGTAGTAGAGTGTTGCATTTAAGAAACGCCAGCCCACGTTGAGTGAATTGCCGTGCCTTCACCTTGCAACCTGGGTTCTTTGTAATTAGCTCTCGAATGACACCAACTCTGCCCCGAAGTGGGTGCTCTGCAGTGATTAAGGGCTGGTGTTAGCTGTACCAGGCAGATACTGCTGTCGGGAATTGCCTCTGTTTGGTGCCTGTGAAACATTAGATGCGATTTAAAGTGATAGCAGTTCTTAGCTGGCTGCTTGGCCTCTGCCATCTGTTAGTGTGATTAGGCCGGTCTGATTCACAGGTGCAGCCTGGGGCGTCTGAGATTAAGCAGCTGTGGCCTGTGTGGACAGAGGAATGCCATGGCCGGGGTAATTGGCAAGGCGGGGAAGGGGATGTTGCCATTAAGACAATTTTTTGCCACCTCGAGTGTCAAATGCCTGACCTGATTAATAGGGAAAATTGTAGAAGCACCGAATTCTTTGCATTTTCAGCCACCTGGAAACCACTCATGTGTCCAAATGGATTCCTTCGGTGCCTTCTGATCGCCTGGAGATGCCACTGGGGTGTGTTTGAAAGTTCCCCTTCAGTGAAGTTAACAAATGATGCTCCGGCAACCCTGTGCTGACAGTGATATTTCTGAGCTTCTCTGAGAAGGGTTTTTCTCATTTAGGATTGGTCTATGTTACTTCTCCATCAAGTGACTCCAAAAATAGATTGTAGGTTACTCTCATTGCTGGTATTCTTGTTTATCTAATTTTGTCAGTTAACTCTCAGAAGGCAAGCTTATCTGCCTGGTAGAGTTCTTCTTAGATTCTGTACAGAGTACAAAAAGTATGGTAGTCAAATATAATGGCAAAAAGAACAGTCAAAATTTGAGGCAGGATTGTTGCATTTTGGCCGTGAAACTGGTATCCGTTAACCTCCAGGTCCGATTTGATTTTTATAGGAGTGTACTGCAGTGTTCAGGTTGATCTGAACCCTTACCTCATCCTGCGAGACCCAGCTCAAAAGTGGGCTCCTCTGTAGAGGATTTCCTTGTTTACACTGGGCTATTGAGTGGCTTTGACTGTTGTTCACGGGTTCTGTTGTATCACAGGTAGTGTACATTGTATCACGTGTAGTGTCACGTAGTTATCTCAGACCCGCCTTTTCCGGTAGATTGCTTCTGGAGGGTAAGGACTATCCTGGACGTTGAATGAATATTTTGTGGAACTACCGTCCTCACGTATATCTTTTACGGATCCCATTAAAAACAGAGCAGCGTTCAGGTTTGGTTTGTACATTAAGAGAATAAGCCGGTGTTTCTCAAAGAGTATCCCTTGGAACCCTAGTTCAGCATAATTCTCTGCCAAAAATGAGTTGTATTTTGAAATGAATTTGGAAAATACCTCATACTGTGACCTTTCTTGAAGACTTACAGTGTCTATCAGCCTATTACAAGCTCTGAGAAGTTCTGTAGTAAAACATCTGTTTCTTTTTGTCCTTTCCCAGGGTTTTCCAAACTTATTGACCATAAGACCCTTTTTAAAATATAGCATCTATTAACATCCTGCTGCACGTGCTTTGAAAATCCCTGCAATGGGCTGATTTGATTGATCTGACTCCCCCTCCCCCCCTTTAAGTCAAGTTCTTCCATCACAGATGTGAAGGGCATTCTCCGGTCATACTTTAGCAGCTGACTAGCTGATGACCTCACACTTGACCAGTGCTAGACGTTTCCCTGAGTGGAACAACCTTGTGATGTCACTACAAGCCTGGCTGCCAGGAGATAATGCTGCTGCATATGCCCTTTGGTGAAAGAGACTTTCTCCGGACAGAAAGTTGTGATTTCAAATGCTAATTTTTGAAATGCATCCAGGTTGAGGATTTTGAAAAGGTTCAAGCTTTGTGCTTTAGCTTGAAAAAGCGTAACTTAACTGGTCCTTGCCTTCCCTAGGTACTAGGTATCTTAATGGGTCATCTGGCAGCAAATAAATAGACACGTCTGTCCGTTTTTTTCGAGGTACTTTTTATCACCTCCGGCTTGTGTTTAAGTGATTACTGTCTCTGGAGAACTTGAGACTGACTTCTTGGGAAGGGCATGAGTGACAGAAGGTTCAGGTTGGCTGCTTAACTAGAGGGAATTGATAGTAAGACAGCTGTATCAGGTGGAGTGGTTCTTTCTATTGAGTGAAGAGAGAGAAGGTAATTTTCTATTTTGGCTTTATTTTCGTTCAGACCTGCAGCTGCCCATCCTCCATATTAGGGAGAAAGGCAATTTTTTTTTTTTTTTTTTTTTTTTTTGTAAGCAACTGGGGAAAATGAAGGTTCTTGGCCTGAGATTCTGAACTTTCATTGATAGACCTGCCGATAGTAACAGTTCGCCGTCGTCACCTTGGCTCTAATTGGGATTTTCCTTGGAAGAGATCGTATCTAAGTTGGTAAATGCTGGTTTCTTAGTTGTGTTGAAGTTTCCAGGAACTGAAGAAAACAAATTTTTAGAAAATGTACAAGCTGCCTAAAGGTTTTGAAACACCTTTGCGGTGAAAACCTCATTACAAGTTGGTTTGGGTGTTTTATCACAAAGGCCAGTGATGATGTCCCATCCATTCGGCCAGACTGAGTGTCTTGTCTTTCTCGGCCTCCCCTCTGGTCCAGCAGCATCACGGGCCACTAGCGGGTTCTCTTTTGAAGGCAGAGCCTGGGAACTCCCCCAAGCAACTGGTCTCCCAGTGGACTTAGGTGTTTCACACGTGGGTCACTTGCCTGGTTTGTTTTAGTGTATTTCTTATTGAATGCCTCGTTGGTCAGCAAGCTGTTGTTTTAATGAGATTTCTCAAATAAAGCCCCCCTGAGCCCCACAGTCACACCTTCACTGACATCTCCATATTTTGTTAGATTTGTTTTCTCTTTCTCTGTGCAAAACTGAAGACAGATGAACTGCAGTCTACTGCAAGGATGGGGTAGAGCTCTCAGAGACGTGCCTCCTTCCCTCATCAGGGGTCAAAGCATTGAAATGTCCTGATTAGTGATATTTTTAAAGGCACTAATTATAGACTTAAGACAGAGGCCTTAGTGAGGCTTTAGAGAGTTTGTGAGACTTAATCTAAGAGCTGAAACAGGCTGTTGTTTTTTTTTTTTTACATCAATAAAAATACAGTTGGCAGTCATCAGCGGCCACAGCTCACATAAATCTTGAACTTTTGACTTAATTACCATGGGAGAGTTCAAAGGGCAGCATGGAGTGGTTGAAAGAGCACTGCTCAGGGAGCTGGAGACTTGGGTCTAGGCTCAGCCCAGCCTCTGGCCATGTGACCTTGATCAAATCACTTAACCTTTCTGGATGACATTGATCACACCAGCCGTTGGGCCAGATGGTCACTGAGGTCCCTTTTGGTACAGTGGTAATTTGAGTCCGTGTTTTTCCTTTAAACCACGAGGCTGTATTCTCTCTATTTGGTTAGAGAGAGAGAGAGAGAGAGAGAGAAAAGACCATAAACCTTAGATGTCAGGGTGGGGATACGTAAGAGTTTTTGTGGGAGCTGGCTCAGCAGCCCATGTTTTCTCCTTAGGTTTAGGTTGCAGGGTCAAAATAAATCCTCTGATCCTATCATTTGTCGACAGAATCAATATCTGTGTAGAATATAGATAGATACCTGGAAAGAATGTTAGAACTGGGAGGGGCCTTATCAGAACATTCAGTTCAGCTCCCTCATTTTATAGCTCAGGCTTTTAACAGTTGTCCATCTGGTCTGTCCATCCATCCATCCATCTGTTCAATAAACACTTGAGTGCCTGCTTCATAGTCTGAAGATGGCTCCAGCTGTATGCTCCAGGTGATCTACCCTTATTGGTCAGCCGACATCGAGAGGAATATATTTCAGTCTAGGAACACCCTGGGCATGGAAACAGACATAAGTAACCGAGAAAATGGTGGACGACCAGAGAAGGAATGATGAATCTTTATTGTGGGATGAAGGGGGGTTAAGAAAAGCTGTGTTGAGGGAACGTTGAGGGAAGTTTCTGTGGGGTTATAAATCTGCTTAACCAGCCACAAGTTAAGAGACTTCTGTTGTATTAAATCAAAATTCTACTTACTGGGTATTATTACTAATATACAGTATCTGTTTCAGTGTAGAAAATGATAATGAGTAAATACGCTAAACCTTGATGATGGGCTTGTATTTATTTATTTATTTTGGCTAGGTCTTACTGTTCCCTTAACTCTCTCGTTACGAGTATTTAATGACTAAGAGAATGTCGTTCTTTTGCTACATGCTACAGCAGAAGATTTGAGAGTGTCAGAGCAGAAGGGACCATACCTATCATCTAGGTCAACTTATTTACTCCTGATTTAAGTATGATTCATGTTTTATGCCATCAGGGGTTTATACCACAATTCCATCTCTATTAAACATATCCCTAAGATTATGTCAGGGAAGGTATACAAAGTGGATGCCGTACACCTCTTTCAAGCAACATGATGTGGCCTTGGCCATCCGTATTGAGCATCTACTGTGTGCTAGAGTCTTCTCTGCTTTTGTAGATCATTAATTTGTTAAGTGAGCTCCTCCTCCAAATGAAAGTTGTTAATGCTGTTCACAGCCTTGGGATAGAAGAGGCCTCATTAGGTAGAGGAGCTTTTTGGGAGCCTGGTCCCTGTTTCTCTCCAGCTGCATTGTAGTTTTTGGGGTGGGGACCCTGGCATTTCCATGTGTCCAGACTGCAAACATAGCAGGAAATACTGAAGACAGGAAGAGTTCGCAGAGGACATAGGCCACTGATGATGGAAACACAGCAGGGCTATTCCTACAGTGTAATTATTTTTCTGGACCTTCCAGATTCTTCAGGTTTTCCATAAAACTAGTTTATTTCAGAAAGAGCCGTTGTAAAATAATAAAATAACTCCTCCCCTCCAGCATTATGTTCTTAAAAAAATTCGTGAGCTTGACATCTTAAAGGAAGGCCTCATCATGAAAGTACATCGTGCCTGTGTGATGTTAGCACCCAGAGTGGTGTTGGACACGGGGTTGGTGGTGACCCATCACTGCCACTCAGGGAACGTCGAAAACTTGGCCTGACAGCCCTTTTTGTTGAGCCAAGCTTTACCGTTATTCAGAGAAAGCGAATGTTGTGAATTCAGTTTTCCAGTGACAGTCATGTAGGTGATTGGCTTCTACTTTGTTGATTAGATTTCATGGCGCCTCACCCACCTGCGATCTCTGAGCCTTTAGATGAGAAACATGGTGCCCACAGACTTTATTTTTTTAAAATTTTTTTCTGGTTTCTTTTTTTTTTTTAACATCTTTATTGGAGTATAATTGCTTTACAATGTTGTGTTAGTTTCTACTGTATAACAAAGTGAATCAGGTATAAGTATTCATATATCCCCATATCCCCTCCCTCCTGCGTCTCCCTCCCACCCTCCCTATCCCACCCCTCTAGGTGGTCACAAAGCACCGAGCTGATCTCCCCGTGCGATGCAGCTGCTTCCCGCTAGCTATCTGTTTTACATTTGGTAGTGTATATATGTCAGTGCTACTCTCTCACTTCATCCCAGCCTAACCTTCCCCCTTCATTGTGTCCTCAAGTCCATTCTCTACATCTGCGTCTTTATTCCTGTCCTGCTCCTAGGTTCATCAGAACCTTTTTTTTTTTTTTTAGATTCCATATATATGTGTTAGCCTACGGTATTTGTTTTTCTCTTTCTGACTTACTGCACTCTGTATGACAGACTCTAGGTCCATACACCTGACTACAAATAACTCAATTTCATTTCTTTTCATGGCTGAGTAATATTCCATTGTATATATGTGCCACATCTTCTCTATCCGTTCATCTGTCGATGGACGCTTAAGTTGCTTCCATGTCCTGGCTATTGTAAATAGTGCTGCAATGAACATTGTGGTACGCGACCCTTTTTGAATTAGCCCACAGACTTTAGATGAGAAGCATGGCTGTGTGTCTGTTTTGCACAAGCAGATTTTATAGGTGCAGTTTTGATGATTGAAATTTCACCCCAGGGAAGTGGCTACCTACCAGAAATTCCAACAAAATTCTTTCACCCTTGTCCTAAATAATTCCTCAGGCTCCAAGAAAAAGGTGCTGGTTGCCAGTGTGCTACTGCCACAGGCCATGACCGCACAGGCCCATGTGGTCTGGGGATCCCCATGTGGGTTGCAGGCTCACCAGCAGCTTAGCCCAGCGAGGGAGAAGCAGCGCAACGTTCCTAGTTGCTAACGCTCAGTCCTGCTTTTCAACATAGGGAACGTGGAAATCATGCCTGTTGGTACGTAAGCACATGTCTGTTGATTTCTTTGTATATAAAAATGAAAAGACATTCCACAGGATCAGGGCAGCTGTAATTGACGGTATCTGAAAGAGCTACTACATTAATATTTAGCTAATTCGTATGAATAGGCTATTGTGTTTACTTAAACAGATAACATGAATGCAGACACCTGACAGCATGAGGTATGCTTTTCATTTAGGTCAGATTTGTAAAAGTCTTTGTGTAGCGACAAAGCTCATTATTTATTTTGTGCTCTCAATGCTTTCTTTTTTAGTGGCTGTGGACGGATTTTTCTAAGTAGAAGCTTTTAAAATGAAAGATGATTGAAATTGTTTCAGTATATGCCAGGCCCTGGGAGACTTGTGATAAATAGGAATCGAGTACTCCCTGGGGAACCCTCAAAAGAATAGGTGTGTTTATGGGCATTTGACACCCCAAGTCAAGTGGCTACCAAGTTGCCTACTCATTACACATGCAACTGGATTCAGAGGAAAGAAGGGCAGCTCTATTTTCTCCCCCGGCTCCCCTCCCGCCCTCCCCCTGGGCTTTCTGTCTCTGGTGCACATGACCGACAAGTTTTGCCTCACTTTGCTCTGCCTTGGCATCATGTCGATACCACCTATACCCCCACCACCTTGACACTTAGATAAGCAGAAGGATAAAGAAGATACAGCATGTCCCTGTTAAGAAATCCCTGTTTCACCTTTTATAGCAGGTTTCAAGAGCAAGGGTGAGTCAAAGAAGGGTAGGTGTTTTGGATGCAGTTTTTCCACTTTCTGATTCCACCATGACGGCCTGGCTGTTAAGTGAAGGGCATTGTTACCTCGCCAGGAACGAGCTGTGTCATCCACAGAACAGAGGAGGAAACTTCTAAATCTGCATCGTAGACAAAGCCCCTTCCTACGCCCATTTTTGCTTCTGCTTTGTGGAGGGTGTGTGCTGTTGCTCAGTCTAACCCTTGTTAGAAATAAGCACTTATGGATCAGTCTTCAAGAATTTTAGTGTTCTAGAATGTTCTAGGATGTTCAGGGCCCTGCTGATGGACGCTTTAGTGGGGGGTACAGGGATTTTGGTTACCTGTTTGCTAAGACAGAATCACGCATGTGAAAAGTTAAATTGCTGTATAAGATTTCATTGGAAATCCTGGGCAGTAATAACGGAGGCAGTGTGCCTTCAGCCGAGGCTGTCTGTTCTGGACGCCCGTCCTGCACATCAGAGAGGTTAAAGGCATGGATTCCAATGCTTTGGAGAGTAGGTAGGGGAGACAGACAGTGGGCTCTGGAATCAAACTGCCTTGGCTCAAATCCTGCTTGCTCTTCTTCCTAGTTTTGTGGCTGTGGGCAGATTACTTCTCTGTGACTCAGTTTCCCCATCCCTAAACAGGGATTATAATTGAATTGTGTCAGGATTAATACAGTAAACACGTGAGAGCTTTTGGGGCTTTGTCTGCAAATAAGAAGCACCCAGTCAATAGTGGTCATCATGAGCCATTATTAGCAGGCTTGAAGAATTTATGGCAGTATTCCCAATTGATGCTGTGACTTTAATTTAGAAAAAATGTCCCTCCTGTGGTAATTGAAAAAGGTGTCTCCTCCTTTGAGTTTAAAAAATCACTAGTGTCCCTGTCTTTGAGGGCTACTTAGAGGGCACAACTTTAATGTCTAATTGGCAGCTTCCTATTAAGTTACCTGCTTAGACACGCTGGTAGGATTATGGCATTCACAACCACCATTGGAGAGGAAGGAAACCTTTGTGTTTTTTTTTCATTTTAAAAATTAAAACATATTTTGTAACATGGCTTGTTGACTTGTCATATAAAGTGCTGGGAAATTAATGATGCCTCCCTGAATTATTTTACCCTACTGAGATAAGTTATACTATTGATTACCCTTTGAAGCGCCAATGGATAAATTGATGTGGCTTTTGGGCACAACTTGTTTATGTGTATATGTGATCCTTTCATAGGTGTGGTGATCTAAAATGATATATTTGAGGGGGACTCAGCTGTTGTTACGGTGTGTGTTGTCACTGTGTGTCTAAAGTAGCATTTTAAAACATGATTCATAAATTTATATTCTGGCACTAAGAACAGGGAGAGAAGGTTCCCTGTTAATAGACATAAACTATAAACTATCAAGCAGCCCACCTCCAGGGACCTTCTGGGAGGCCAGCTGGATCAGACTTCAGAAAATGTTTCCCTAATGTAAATATTACCCAAAGATTTTGAAAGCGTCGGATCGTTCACATGCAAAAGAAAATGATCTTACCTGTTAGGAGCTTAATGATGGAGATGAAGCTATCCATCTATGTACATTATAATGTCATTTTCCAAAACAGGAGCACCGTATTGGACCAACACAGAAAAGATGGAAAAACGGCTGCACGCCGTCCCAGCAGCCAACACTGTCAAGTTCCGCTGTCCAGCTGGGGGGAATCCAGCACCAACGATGCGGTGGCTGAAAAATGGGAAGGAATTTAAGCAGGAACATCGCATTGGCGGCTATAAGGTAGAATGAAGCTTTCAAAATATTCTATTTCTTAAATTTTTATTTCTTTATTTTTTTAAGTAGTCAAAAGTTAGCAGGAACTAGAAGGAATATTCTTTTAAAAAAAATCAGTAATCATCATAATTGATCGTTTCCATGTTTGATATTTTAAAAAAATTACCCTGGACTTGCATGCAATTTTAAAGTACAGTCCCCATTTGTGTTGTTCTTTATATGAAGAGAGTTTAGTAATAGAAGGGTTGAAAGTTGAGAGTCTGTTTTCTATATGTTTTATGGTCTGTAAAACTAAAACTGGAGCAGAATTTGAGAAGTGTAAGTACAGTTGCCCTATCTGAGCAGGATTGTATGAATAGTGGATGGACTTGGATGAGAGACTGGGGTATGAAATACTACTTATTAAGAGAGAACACTTCCCGGGACTTCCCTGGTGGCGCAGTGGTTAAGAATCCGCCTGCCAATGCAGGGGACACTGGTTCGAACCCTGGTCCGGGAAGATCCCACATGCCGCGGAGCAACTAAGCCCGTGTGCCACAACTACTGAGCCTGCGCTCTAGAGCCCACGAGCCACAACTACCGAGCCTGCGTGCCACAACTACTGAAGCCTGTGCACCTAGAGCCCGTGCTCCACAATGAGAGAAGCCACTGCAATGAGAAGCATGTGCACCACGACGAAGAGTAGCCCCTGCTCACCGCAACTCGAGAGAGTCCGTGCACAGCAATGAAGACCCAATGCAGCCAAAAAAATAAATAAATAAAATTAAAAAAAAAAAAGAGAGAACACTTCCAAGATGACAGAGGCAATCTCCCTGTCCTCCATCCTCAAGGATTCTGAAGAGCCCATTACAGAATGTGGTGAAATATAGTCTCATCACTCACTGGGGAGATTGAAATTGACAGCCGTTTCCCTGAAGATGCCTCTTGAGGCATTTGTTCATCCATTGAGCAAATGTCGATCGAGTGCCCTCGTAGCAGGCACCGTCCTAGGCTCTGGGCAAAGCACGGCCCTAGCTTATCGGGGCTCCTCGTCCAGCAGGAAGGCAGACAAAAGAGCTGGCAATCAAGACACTGATATGGGTGAAGTTAGAAGAGTATGTTGTGCTGTGGATGTGCAGAGAGAGGTGATGTTGGCTCCTTGGGAGACTAAGGTAAAGGAGATCAGGAAAGGATTCTAGGCTGAGTTTGAAGGAAGGTTGTCTCAGAAGAGTGATATGGAACCTCCAGATCATTTAGTGTGGAAGGGGAGAACTTTACGGATTTAGTGTATGAGGACGACTTAAGGAACCTTACTGTGAAATTCTTTGGTGCATTTGGAACATGAATGGGTGTATCAGTTACCCATTGCCTTGTAACAAATTACCCCAAGACCTGGTAGCTCTAATAACAGCATTTATTCTCTCACAGTTTCCATGGGTCAGGAATCCAGGTGTGGCTTAGGTGGCCTTCTGTCTCAGGGCCTCTCACAGGATGGTAATCATGGTTTCAGTTAAGGCTGGGGTCTCATCTGAAGGGTCAGTGGGGAAGAATCTGCTTCCAGACTCACTCATGTGGTTGTTGTCAGGATTCACTTCCTTGCAGGCTGTTGGACTGGGGGCCTCAGTTCCTCACTGGCCGTTGGCTGGAGGCCACCCTTTTGCCACATGAGCCTCTCCATAGGGCAGCTGACAGCATGGCAGCTGGCTTCCTGAGGGGGAACAGACAAGACAGAGGAGAGTATGAGGAAGACAGATGTCACAGCCTTAGTAACCTAATCACAGAAGTGCCTTCCCACCACTTTTGCTGTTTTCTACCATTAAGTAAGTCACCAAGGGAGGTGATTATTGAGGGCACGAATATCAGGAGACATGGGGATCACTGGAGCATCGGAGAAACCTGCACAGTGGATGAAACAGAATATGCATCAACTCAGGCCCCAGGTCCTTAAGAACCATGTGGGAGAGGATTTCTTGGTGGCAGCAGTGTGATACCCAGGAGGACTTTCCTTGATGTACCGCTTACCTGTGTTAACACAGCAACATCACTTTAGATGGCAGGTGAGTCCCTGTCCCATCCCTGCTGCGCTCACATGGGGCTTCCCTCCACACAAAGTGCCCTGGAGCCCTTTCCCGAAACACTCTACACAGTTACTCATCTTGAAAGGGTTAGTATTTTCATCTGTAAGAATTTTTGACTTTTGTTTTAACATTGAAAAATTACTTTCTAGAAGCCAAAACCCAGAGGATAATTGGGAAAGCCTACGAGTAAATTTCTAAGCGCACGTGTGGGCAGTTTATGTGTGAAACAGATGTGAAACACATCTGCTGGAAGGTGGATGCCTTTGAAGCTGTGGAGTAGAAATACTTGGGTTGTCTTCTGCGACTCCTGCTCACTGGGGGAAGCAGTAGCAGGAGAACGATTTGTCTCTTTGTTCAGTCCTTAGACTGGTACAATGAGATTGGTGGTTGGCTTTTTTTTTTTTAAAGAATGAATAGACAGAGATTTCATTAGGTGATGCTGGTTGTAAAGGAAGAGTTAAACCACTAAAATCGGGGCCCCTGGGATTGTTCTAACCACCAAACGTTCTCTGAAATCATAACTGATGCAGTTCCAATGATTTATTTAAATACAACTTAAGTATAAGAAGGGTGGTCAAAATCTTGGTGGTTAACTCATTTCCTTCCTTAAGACAGTCTGGGAAATGAGTGCAAAGGGTCAGTGAGCCTCCAGAAACTCCTGGTCTCAAAATAAATAGGACCAACATCATTATTATGGGTAAGGAGCTTTTTGCAAATCTGAATTAGTGATTACAAATACGCTGGAAGACTAAGGGTGCCGAATGAGGAAACGCTGCTTGATTTTTAACAGGTGCAGTTCGGTTTTGATTATTGATGACAACATTCCACTAAATGAAGAGCAGCTATGTCCTAAAAGCGGAACTAGGAACCTCTAGCCCCTTCCCGAGGAGGCACAGATGACCAAAGTATTTTTGTTGTTTGATGTTGGAGTCATTTCTGGAGTGAAAGAGGAATGGAATTCGAGTGTGTGGGGAGAAAAATCTAAACTCTGTTTTGCTTTTCAATGAAAAGGGCAAACAAAAGGGAGAGTATTACACCTTTGGAGCGGGGGTGGGGAGTGCCGGCCGGCAGGGATGAGGGTGCATCTCTTGCCCAGCTGGCCTTTCTCTCTGGAGAAAGAGGCTGGGACGGTGGGCCTGACTGGCCTGGGGGCTTGCCGCATCGCTGCAAGGGTAGTCAACCTGGGTTCACAACAGTTGTGGCATTGGTCACTCGTTTTGGGAATACGGGACACCCTTAGAAATTCCATTGAGCCCAACGGGCTTCTGGGACTTGAAAAGACAGAGATCTCTTCTCTCCTGGGAAAATATAGTTACCTAAAGCCTAAGTCTTGCTAATGACGTGTTAGACCCACCCCAGGTCCCCGGGTTCCTAGGCCATGAAGTCACTAAAGGTCACAGAGGTGGACTTCCACCTGAGGGCCACCCCTGCTGGGCTGGGCTCCGGGGCAGAGTGGGGAGCATGGTCATAATGGGGGCTTTTCCCTCTGATGTTTTCTTTGTTACCTACATACGCTTGTAAAGAACTGTGTCTCTGAACATTTGACCTGAGGGATCCGTATTGTACGGTTTGTAGTTTCCATTCCTCGGCACTTCCCCCCAAAGCCGAGACCTAATAGTTCACGTGGAGGGCCCGACTGATGTTCAAATGACCCCTCCTCTCATTCCCGTCCCTTTGCTCTTTTATTTAATGAAGAAGCAAAGTGACAAGTTTTCCAAGATGTATTTTTCCAGAAAGCAAGACCTGAAATTTTCCACAAACAAAATTGTGATTTTTTGGTGTGCATTTCTGTGATTTTTTTTTTTTCTCCTTCATAAATCTCATTCCATAAACCATGGCTGTGCTCTGGTGGCCCAGCTGTCTGTCTAGCTGTTTCTACCTGTTTATGGGCTGGGTACTTTGGCCCTGGTCTACTGTATTATGCATATGTGGCCACTGAAGGGAGAAGGAACACAAAAAACCAAAACAAAGTCAAAGAGAATTATGAAACAGGACAGAAAGCTCATTTTAATTAAAATGGCCCATAGAGCTCTTTGGTATTGTGTGTTTCAGTCTTATTTATCAAAGAACTCATGCTGAGCCATTCTTAGGTTATTAAGAGTCAAATTACTGTTTTTCTTAGTATGTGGGCAAAGGCTGGTTGGATGTTATATAATGACAAAGCATGACTTGAAGCAAAACCATATCTCCCTAATTGTGCTGATGCCTGGGCTTTTTAACATCAGTTAAAAAGTTGGCTAAGCTCTCTGGGCTTCACATCACCTATCCTTAAGATGAGAAGATGGGATAGGAAATCTCTAACGTCTGATCCTTTCCAGCACTAAAACCTGTGTAGCATAACCATAATGCAGCATCAGCCATTTTTCATCTTAAACAACAGCACAGATTTTTTTTTTTTTATAAGGAGGTTGCCTTTAAGGCTAGATATTTAGTAGGGCTCTGAGCAGTGATTACAATTAAATGTAGAAAAGCAAGAAGATGACTGAGAGAATTAATAGACCACCTCAATTACTAGCTCATTCCTAGGTAATGATTTAGGCATAGAGGAGAAGAACATTCTTAAAAACCGTCTTTCAAGCCACGTACTAACGGCATAAGACCCAAGAGAGATCATGGGATAAAGCTCTCCCTCAACATGGCCATAGAATTGGCACAAGAGCCCGCGGCGTCCAAGAAGTTAGAATTCCCACGGAGCCGCCTGGCAGAGGAAAGGAAGCATTGTAGAGTATGGACGATTAGTTTCCAAGTACATTTCAGGTCCAAGAAAAGACAACTGAAAAAAAATTATTTTCTTATCACAGCTGAACTGGTTGTTTTGATGGTTAGGTTAGATTTACATTTTCTAGGTTATTAAGTGTAATGCTTAACCCCAAAGTATGTTTATTTGGAAAAATCACTACTAATGTGCTTTTTAATATATTTCTATTGGTTGAGCTTTTTTTCAACCAAGACACTTCCGCTTTAATGTCAGATCAAGCAGACTGTGATGAGAAGCAGGTGTGCGTTGGTATCTGCTGGCGTGTGTTGTCTGCTCACCTGTGTGCTGACTGTTCCAGGTGCCTCCTGTATACATGGCACCCTGTGCCCCGCACAGCCCAGAGAGGTGGGCACTGTTCTTTTGTCCCTTTTACAGATGGGGCTCCTAGGTGGTGGAGCTGTTATTTGGACCCAGGCAATTTTTGCTCCAAAGTTCATGCTCTTATTAAACTGCTTTCTTTCAAATATGGTTCCATGTTTTGTTAAAAAAAAAAACCCAGAACACTGTTATGATAAATGAAAGACACGTAGATAGTAATGGCTTCCCAAGAGCATATAAATATCAGTTGATGCAAGGTATACTGTTGAGAGTAAAGTTGGGGGGGAGGGGTATCATGCTGTTTTTCTAGCTTCCATGACCTGTATGAGATTTTTTTTCTGGTGTGTGGTAAAAGTATAACATAAAACTTGTCATTGATTTCTAAAACTTTTTCATCATCCAAAATAGAAACTCTGTATCCATTAAACATTAATTCCCTATTCCTCCTTTCCCCAGGCCCTGGTAACTTGTAATCTACTTTCTGTCTCTGCATTTGCCTGTCTAGGTATCCCATATAAGTGGAATCATAGGAAATTTGTCCTTTTGTATCTGGCTACTTCATTTAATACGTTCAAGGTTCATCCGTGTCGTAGCATGTATCAGAACTTCCTTCTTTTAAAAGAATGGCTGAATAATATTCCATTATATGCATATATCACACTTTGTTTATCCATTCATCTGTTGATGGGCACTTGGGTTGTTTCCACCTTTTGGCTCCTGTGGATGATGCAGCTATGAACATTGGTGTACTAGTATCTGTTTGAGTCCTTGCTTTCAGTTCCTTTGGGTGTATACCTAGGAATGGAATTGCTGGATCATATGGTGATCCTGTGTTTAGCTTTTTAAAGAAGGCCATGACATTTTTAAAGAGTTAAGTTCAAAAGGCAGTGGATGCCCTTTTGGCAGTTGGTCCCCAGAGCACCTTTCTGGGCACCGTCAGGGAACAGGCATAGAAGAGAACAGCCTTGCATTTTATAATTCACTTCCCACCTTCTCTGGAGAGATCCATTGTTTACTGAGTAGAGGGAAGAGTTTCTGCCACTGGCCCTCAAAGATCAGAGCTCACCCAGCCCTGTTCTCAGCCCAAAAAGCAAACTTCTTGGCATTTAAGCATTAAACAGGTGTTTGTCTCCAGGTCTGCGTGGTGATAGGAAGCAGCATGTACCACAGCCCTTGGCACATGTAAGCTCAGTTTGTATGTACACATCCCAGAGGGATGGTTTGGAGTCCCCCAGGAACCAGCTGAAAATGGGGATCTGGCATGGGCTAGTAAGATTTTATGCATCCTCATGACACCTGGTCTATGTTGAATTGTAGTTCATGGGGCACCTTATGAAGGCCAGGGTTAAAAGGGAGTGCTGTCCTTCTCCATAATTTGAGCCCTGATACTGGTGGAAGGAAGTCTTGGGGGTATTTACCATCATGTGGACACATCATTCCTCGATTTGGCACAGAGCAAAACTTTCCATCCAGCTTCTGGCTGTTTATTCTGCTTGTTATCGAACACCTGGGTGTTTGGAAATGTTCAGAATTTTTTGCAATGTGGAAAGCAAACATCCAGGTGACAGCTGGGTCTTTGACCTTTCACCTTTCACCTGGGTGTTTTGGTGTCCTACCAACTCAATCGACATTCCCAGTTGTCATCTGAAGGCTAGGGCTTTTGCGTGCAACGTGGAGGCTTTAGGTAACTGAGGAATTCCGAGAAAACCTGTCTGGGCCACCTTTTGTCTTTGCAATGACAGGGTGTAGAATGTTTGTGGATCCAGTTTTTGGATTACAAGTAAGAAGAGAGTTTAGGCCATTAGCTTCAGTCTGTTTGGTTTCAGTATTGAAATGTTATTTTTAGAAGTCTTTAGTGAACATAGTTTTGAAACCCCATGCTCTCTCATTTTGTTCCTTGGCAGATGAAAAATACTGATGAATTCCACAAAGATTTAGCCACAGGGAGGAATGAAAAGAAGGGATTGTGCATGTGTTGGTTAACGCAGGATTTCTCTTCTCCCTGGCTTTCGTGGTCTGTCTGCCGGAGAGTTACACATGCAGTGGTTCTGCCACAAGACAACTACTACCCTAGGGTTTATTTCACTTTTTTTGTTGTGTGTGTGTGAGATTTATGTTTAAATTTGAAAAGTGAAAATGAGAAAAGAGTAAACATTTTTAATCCTACTACTTAATTATATAAAGTAAATCACTAACAATTTAGTACATTTTCTTTCTGATTTTACCTTGTATACAAGTCATGCTTACAGATTCAGGCCTATATGCACCTAGAAGGTTGTGTGTGTGTGTCATGTGTGTGTCTTGTGTGTGTGTGTGTGTGTGTGTGTGTATTTTTTACAAAGTGGAATCATGAATATACATATTTGCATTCAGGCTACTTGTTTTCATTCATCAGTAACTATTAATGATATTTTACCAGGACTGAACATAAGAATACCTCATTCTAAATTTTTAATGACTGTATGCTATTCTTTTGGAATAAACTGTTCATTATGAATGAGTCTCCTGTTGGTGGATTCCAGTTTTTTTCTGTTACAAACTGTGCTTGAAGCAACAATTTTATTATGTGCTTTGAAGTAATCCTGCTCTTCTCTGTGTAGGCAAGATTTCTAGAAGTGGAATTAACTGGGTCCAAAAAAAAAAAAAATGTGTGTTGCTAATTTTAATGGGTACGAGCAAATTATTTTACAGAAAGATTTTTCTCAATTTATGTTATCAATTTGAGTTTCTATTTCCCTCCACCCTCACCAAGTACTCAATGACATTGATCTTTCTAATTTTTGTTAATCAACTGGTGAATAACAGTGTCTCATCATTGTTTTAATTTGCATTTCCCTGCTCCTTAATGAGGTTAAGCATCTTTTCATATGTTTATTGAGTATTTACATTCCCTCTTCTGTGCAACCAAAGATGGTTTATGTTCATTTGACCTAAGTGGCAGAAACAATGGAGCATTAAAAAGCCGAGGAATTGAGAAAAACGTGTTGAAGATGACATCTTACATTTTTGTAGTTTCTTTAGGTTTACCCGGAATCTTGGTATGGAAATGGTGTGTTTAAAAAAGCACAGAAATCTTTGTGCCTCTGTTCCCCATCTTTGTAGAGTTACTGTTTGTAGTCTCTTAGCTTGTCATTAAGCAACCAGTAATTAATGGTAGGATGTCCCCTACAAAAGTGTCAAATAGTCTCCCTGTTGGAGACTTCCAAGGGCATCCATTGGAAAATGCCACAGCTCATAAAATTTGGGATTGGTGGTATGTCAAGGAATCAAATACTGGAGCCACGGTATAAGAAAATAAATATTAACAGCACTGTATGGGGCAATATTGATTGAGTACCAAGGTCTCTGGAAGGGCAGAAACACCCTGTTTGGTAAATGTGTTTCTCATTGTGAAAGCATTTTATAAATGTTAACTTATTAACATTATTGTCGTGCATCTCTAGGAAGTAAATATCCAGGGAGCACATGCCCTTGTAGATCTTAGGTGGAATGCCATAGCCCCGACGAAAGACTGGAGCTGACCATATGCCCTAGGGTTAAAAAAAGACAGTGGCATGCGGGGCTGTATATGCCAAGATTTAATGTCTTGGGCAGAGGCAGACCGTGCCCTGCCTTCACAGTTCAGGTTCAGCTCCATTTGGAATCCACTCTGTGCCAAATCTGGATCCAGGCCCAAGAAAGACACTGACAGTTTGGATGGGGTCCAGAGACAGGCACTAGCCATGATTAAGGGCTTATGGGCATGACATTTGAGCAGGGGCTCAAAGAACTGAATATTTACAGCAGGGCTAAATGCTGGATTACGTGGCTTGGTGACATCAGGGCCCGAGTTACCCTCCACGTGACTGGTTCCTCAGAGGCCAAGAGGGTCCCATTCCTGATAGTCCTGAGCGCTTGTGGAGAGGGAGGGTCTCATTGTGGGTTCATCTGCCTCGAGTTAAATCAAGGAGCTAGCACCTGCCTTTTCCGTGCTCTGAGCCTACAGCTCCAGGGTGGCCCCCAGGGGGGCAGGATTTCATTAGAGAATTCTTAAACTGGAGGTTTTAGCATGCACATTTTCTCCTCTTTCTGAACATCCCTTTTCTACATTCTGCAGAGAAGGTGCTTATCCCAAGAGGAGACACAGCCTCTTGTTTTGGTTCTCCTAAAAGTCTGTGGCCCAGCCAAGAGCAGAAAGTGAGTCTTCTCCAATGTAGAGAATAGACTCTCTCCATTGTACGTCTGATGACTTCAAGTTCATTTACTGGCAGACATTTCACCTGGGACAGTGAGACGAACACCCCATCACCGGCTCTAGGACCTTAGACTGAAACAACCTCCATGGTTTACAGGGGGAGTCGTTTTCAGGCAGCAGCTGAAGCAAAGTGACTGCTCGGAACTCAGTCTTAATTCGGGGCTTGTAGTCTGTTAAGAAGAAGAAACCAGCCTTCACCCCCATGATGCTTCCTAAGACTGTTAGTGATGACCAGCTCTCTTGTTTTTGGACTCAGCGTCCGTAACTGCACTCTGCAGTGATGGCTTGTGCTGAACTGAACGGCTGACATGAAAAGAGTTGTACTATAGCGTGTTCTTCTAACCTGTTACCTCTGTTGGCTCTGCTTTTCAAAGTGGACAGCTGCTCTGCCCTCCCCTTTTTATAATGGAGCGTTCACGAGACCATCTTCTTTATTCTCTAATTTAGTTCCTTGAATCACTCATGTGCTTGCACAGGCTCTGCTGGCATTATCAGTTTTTTATGTGATTAAGGCAGAAAACACTTGCAGTGCTCAGGGAATCATTCAGAAGGTCAGTTGGAATTCCTGAAATAAGATGAGTAGGCCCTGGCTTTTTATTTTTTCTTTCCATTTCTCCAGAATGCCTTGTCCAAAATGCCTTTAAAGAGTGATACGGATTTGGAGAGAAATATTAAAGCCATGAACCTGAAAGATGAAATCTGCATTTTGGCCTTGATAAGGAAAAATCATGCTTGCTTGAAAGCCTGAGTCTATTGAAATACTTTGAAAGCAAGGTGGAAACCTTAGAATCTAGTCTGTTTGCATGTTGACAGAACTAGGGTAAGAATCACAATAAACTTATTTTCTCACGTGCTGCTTACCTTTGAAAAGTCTCAAGGAGTTTGTAAACAGATGGATACACAACTTAAGTTTCCTGAGGATTCATTGCTCCCATGTTTGAAATTCCGAGTGTATCTCAGGAACATGTAGCATCTATTCAGCCAGAGATGGGAGGGGCAGACCTATGTTTCCAGCTGAAACTTCTTGAGATGTCCTGACAGCATCTAAGCGCTGTGGGGAAGGATCTAAGAGGACTTCAAACCAGAAGCTTCCAGGAACAATAACAGCACCTACCTTGTGGGCTCCTTGGGAGAGTTCAGGTTATATTAGCTGAGGTGGAAAGGAGCGCTCAGGAAAGTGCCTGGTTCACAGTACGTGCTCACTGGCGTTAGCTCTACGTAGTTCCTTGGTGCCGTAGGGGTTGAGGGCTCCCAGTGGTTGAGCAGTCTGAGGCTTACCTGCCCTGGGGCACTGATACCGTGGGTTAGTATTAGGTTCCCCGGCCACTTGGCAGCTCCTGGAGGACCCCTCAAACCCATGACAGTGACAGACCTACTGCATACACTCTTTTGTATCTTAACATGACGATGTCAGCTTGCCAGATGTTCACCATGATGATAATTATTGTTTTCCTTTGTCACCAGTCTGAGTATTTATTATGAGGAAAATTTAGAATTCAGGTGATTCTTCTCTACCTTCCTTGTCTCCCTCAACTTCTTTTTAAATCAAGAAAGCAAAGCGCCTGGTGTTCTGTACTAAGATTGTTCAATAACCACCTTGACTCTCATCTTTGCAGGTACGAAACCAGCATTGGAGCCTTATCATGGAAAGCGTGGTCCCATCCGACAAAGGAAATTATACCTGCGTGGTGGAGAACGATTACGGGTCCATCAATCACACGTACCACCTCGATGTTGTTGGTGAGTTTGCTCCTCCCCCAGTGGCAGCCACGTGCCAGCCTGCTGCAGCTTGACTCATTTGAAATTGTGAAAGTGAGTCTTGTTTCTCCCCGTGCTTTCAGGAGACTTGGTTTGTTTTCATTCTTTCTAAATACACGCTATCATTTGGGAAGGACTCTTCTGTCATTTGACAATGTTCTGTTTCCTGATTGGCTGAGTTTCATGTGTTTTGCGTGATCCCCTTGGCTCCCAAGCCTCATCTTGTGTAACGTGGATATGGTGTGAGATGTGCTGATGTTCTGGAAGCTGAGATTTCTCTGCAAAATGTTAGCGTGTGCAGGGAAAGGTACAGTTAGGCTGTGGGAGAACGTTGTTTCTGAAAGAAGGGCAACTGTATAATGCTGGCTGAAGAGTAAAGGAAAAGGTATTATAATGACTGAGCTTATAGCTGGTTGGACGAAGGTTAACGTCAAGGGACCCTTCAGTCCCATCAGAAGAAAGTCATTAGACACTACAAGTTCAATGTCTATTCCTAGAAGCTATTTCTTCCGTGAAAAGGGAACTGTTTTTTTTTTTTTTTTTTAATTATTTATTTATTTATTTATGGCTGTGTTGGGTCTTCGTTTCTGTGCGAGGGCTTTCTCCAGTTGTGGCAAGTGGGGGCCACTCTTCATTGCGGTGCGCGAGCCTCTCATTATCGCGGCCTCTCTTGTTGCGGAGCACAGGCTCCGTAATTGTGGCTCACGGGCCTAGCTGCTCCGCGGCATGTGGGATCCTCCCAGACCAGGGCTCGAACCCGTGTGCCCCGCACCGGCAGGCAGACTCCCAACCACTGCACCACCAGGGAAGCCCAAGGGAACTGTTTTAATGGGCTTATGAGTACTTTTTTTTATCAAAGTGCTTAAATAAGCTATTTTAATGAAATATCTTAAGACAACATAGCTTGTTGTCCTGGAAACTCAAATTTCTTCCTAAGTCTGGTCTATTATGATGGGTTTTGTTGTAACTGATGAAGAAAGGCTGTTTCTCTGTCTTGTTGGAGGATTGATAAACTTACACCTAGGAGGTATCTCGTTTCGGGATGGTGGGCTAAGATCTTTTCTTTGTAGAAGCCACCTTTTGTCTTTGCCATCTACCCTGACTCTCAATGTGGCCACCTGTCCTTGAGTCCTTGCTGTGGGTTACCTAATCGGTTTGCACATCTCCACATGCAGGTTGCTGACTCCTGCTAAAGCCTCAGTCTCGCCTTGATTCATTTTGCCTTAGTGTGACCCTCTGTAACCCCACAAACTCATGCCCACCCACTGTGCATCCATAAACAAAGGCCTTCCGCCATCATTTCCTGTGCGTGTGCCCTTAGTATTATTTCAAATGTGGGCATTTCTTCTCCTTCAATAAAATATAAACTCTTTGAGGAGAGAGACCCCATAGATATTTGAATTGCCCAAAGAGCCATTAAAGAAACTTTGCAAAAGCTTGATTAACCAAATTACATAGATGTGGTTAATTGAAGTTTTAGGTTAACTGAAAATTAAATAGAAAACCATTTTAATTTTCTATCAGGTTAAATTAAATCCGTAAGAAACTCTTCCTTAGAAAGCATGATACAGTCTTTATCTCCATTTGTAAGTGTTCAGTGAAAAAAGCAACGTTTTGTTATTCAGAAGCCTTAATGTGAAATTTGAAAGGATTTTGTATAATATAGATTCTATAGATATTCATAAAAGCCTGAGTTTTAAGAGCCGCCTTTTCTCACAGAGATATTTGTGGAATGTTTCTTAGTGGGAATCACTATGTACAGATATTTTACCAAACAAACACAAAGAGAAGTAACACTCAAATGTGAGAAGAAAATGTTTAACATTTATTTTGGCATTGATGTGTCATAAGTCTATTGATCAAGGAGCACACGACTTGGACTTCCCTGGCGGTCCAGCAGTTAAGACTCCACGCTTCCAATGCAGGGGGCATGGGTTCAATCCCTGATCGGGGAACTACGATCCCACGTGCCACATGGCGCGGCCCAAAAAAATTAATTAATTAAAAAAAAAAAAAAAAACCAAGAGGAGCACACCACTTGGATTTCACTTTGGGCCTCGCATATCCTGAGTTTGACATGAAAGTGTTCCTATTAAAGGAAAGAAAGTTTTGGGGCTAGAAGTTCTAAATCCTTAATTTTGAACAAAAGTCATTTATTGTGGGAATAAAATCATTGTGCTACAGCAGACTTTGGGGATCCTGGCTTTGCAGAGATCTACAAATCATTCATTAACATTGGTTGGGGCCATTCCAGGAACCAGGAGTCATATCTCGGCCACTTCAGCCGCGGGCTCTTGCTTATAGCAGGTTTTAGGTTGAGTTGTTGTGTAAAATGTTCAAAAGCCCCTCACCCCACCTCCCCTTTCAGCTTTCTGGCAGCTCATCTCTGTGAAGCCCTGAAATCTCTCTTAGAGTTTAGGGTTGGATTTGAATTGGGCTGCTGAATAATGGAATTGTGCTGTCTAATGTTAATCCCCTGGCAATCAGTCTTGTTGAAAAGAGCGCATGATTCAGTGGTGTAATGTGGAGGGAGCGTAGTGTATGGAGTAATGCAGAGAAAGGCCTGATTATGTCACAAATTTGGGAGATCGCCCAGCTAAACGTGGGCCAATAATGACACAATGCTGGTTGGGAATATCCATTAAAGCTCAACCCCAATAATTTTCCAAGCCTTGAACCTTCTTTATAAATAGAAGCCAAAAGTCAGTGGAGTATAAGACATTTTCAGGAAAGATGGAGGTGTGAAATACTCTCATCTTTGCTCAAAACCCTAGTAATTGCTTTGAGAAGTGGTAATAAAATAAGAATTGAGTCAGCTGAAGAGTCTCAGGCAGACTTACAGGGCTGGCAGACAGTCATCCTGAACATCTCGGCAAGTGGAAACAAAAGGGATTCAGGCTTGAACAGTGAATTTCTGGTGGCTTGTAGGTCCAAGTTTAATACATGGCTGCGTGATAGCAGCCTCTCAGCTACATCTCTGTTTGACAGAATATCACAGACTCTTTCCCAGAGAAAGTGAAGTCCTGTCCTAGTTCCCATTCTCCGAGGTTTTATTTTTGTTGCTATGATACGTAGGCTTGTAGTTTGGATATGACGACGCATCAAACTGGGTGAGACCTTTTTATTGAAATTCTTCCTTGGAAAGGCATTCCCATAAGCACTTTAATGTAAAAGCTGTGTAATTTAAGTGACATTCTTGTGTTCTGGAATTAAATAGCAAGCCATTGTTGTGTGTGAGGGAAATGCTTTGGTTTATGGAAGCCCTTTTAGGAGCCTTGCTTGATCCTCATTAAAATTGACACCATTACTTTTCAGCCATTTACTTGCAAGAGAAAATTAGTGTGAAGCTCCACATCTCGGTAATTGTGGTGATAATAAAACGGGCTCTCCTTAAAATAGCGAGCTCTGGGAGGTGGCAAGTGTTCACCCGTAGTTCATCAGTGAGCGAGGCTGAAGCACAGGATGCTGCCTGGGGCCCTGCCACCAAGAAGCAGCAGCCTGGCAGAGGTCGTTTAACTTTTGGTTTCGCTCTCCTCGTGTCTGAAAAGGAGGGTGCTGAGACTCACTAATGTCAGATAAAGGCAGCCTGGTGTTGTGAGCATAGCGGGTCTGTCGGCCCACACACACTGGGGACCAAGCGAACTGGGACAAGTGACTTAGCTCCTCTGAGCCTCTCTCAGAGATGATGCTTACCTCGTTTCTGTGATGGCTGTATCAGTTTCCTAGGGGCTGCTGTAACACATCATCACAGGCTGGATGGCTTAAAACAATAGGAAATTATTCTCTTGTCAGTTCTGGAAGCCAGAAGTCTGAAGTCAGGCTGTCTGCAGGGTTGGATCCTTTTGGAGATTCCGAGGGCGAATCCGTTCATGCCTCTGTCCCAGCTTCTGGTGGCTGTCAGCAGTTCTTGGCTTGTGGACCTATCACTACGTCTCCAGCTCTGTCTTCCCGTGGCCTTCCTCTCCGTGTTGTCTCAAATCTCCCTCTGCCTTTCTCTCGTAAGGACACCTGTCATTGGATTTGGGGCCCACTTTCAATCCAGGATGACCTCATCTTGAGATCCTTAACCACAAAGACCTTACTTCCAAATAGGGTCACGTTCACAGGTGCCAGGGGTTAGGACATGGACTTATCTTTTCTGGGGCCACAGTTCAACCCACTATAGTGGTTATGAGAAATTGGTTGGGTAAACAGGTGAAAACACCCAACTGGTACCTAGGTGGCTAGAAACAAATGCTACTTTCCTCCTTTCCAAACTTGGAAACTCCTTTGAGGGTTAGAAGACATCTTAAATGGCCTTTATTGACTCAACCAGGAGTTTTATTGAACAACCTGGATGCCGTGTTGGGACCGACAGAACCGGCCAGTGGCTGACGGTCACTTGTCCTGCTGAGGTTTCCATCTTTGGTTAATGCTGTCGTCAGGGCTTTCCCAGGACTGAGATAGTTGCTTGAACTCGCAGAAGAGGGTTGTAGAGTTTGAGAGCTTCAAGTTCATCGAGTTGGTCTCGTTACCTCCACCTCCACCTCTCACCCCATTTTACAATTGGGAACATCCAGGTTCCGGGCGGGTAGGTGATTTTTGCCAAGGTCTCGAAGGAACTCCAGAGCTGGGTCTTCTCGAATCCTAGATTCATGCTGCGCGCACCACACACTGCTGTCAGGATTGCTGTGGAGTCAGCAGCGGCTGCAGCCAGACTCAAAGGTGAACCCCATGTGCAACTCTTTGTTGCCAAAAAACCCCAAAAAGTGAGAGAGAGAGAGATGGAAGTATTCAGAAGACCAGTTGCTCCTTCTGACTCATATAGACCCTTTCTTTGGCTTTGAATTATGAACTCTGTCTCCTTTTGATGTCCAGTTCTGCATTCCCAGAGACCATCAGATAACTTATGAGCTTTTCACCTGGCATCGGGTATTTTGGGGGGTAAAGGGCAGCAGAGGCGGATACGGGTCCTTTGGATTTGCAGAGGCCAGCCTTGCCTACTCCTCTACAGTCTACTTTCCAGAAATTTGTCCTCCCGGGGCAAGAGCTATAAGCAGTGCACAGTGTCTCGGTGGATGGTTGGGAACTGGTCAGGGCCAGGAGTCCCTTCTGGCTGTGAGGGGATCACCCAGGCCCCTCCGCCAGCCCTGACTTGCTCGGCGGCAGACAGGGGCGGCGCTGTCCACTGGCCCTTGACATCAGTCCGCTGTAACTCGGCTTCAGACGTGATGGGACTCAGCCCGAAAGCAAGAAGGAATCTGTCCCGGTGCTGACTGCCACCCCCCAGGTGTGTGTCGGGGAGGAGTGAAGGCTGTGTTGCGGGCACTGACCCATAGGCCTGACTAAGGGGCTGACGCCTGGCGTTGAGCGCTCGGCAGCCCGTCCCGTGGGAGAGGTGGTGTCAATCGTTTATTGCTTGGGGCATCCCGTCCTGGGAAGACAAAGGACCCAGTGTGATCCCTGAGCCCTAGGAAGGGGACTGAGGCAAGTCAGAGCCCCCGAAACCACACTTCTGCAGTGCAGTGGACCTTTCTTTTTGGTGGGAGGTGTCAGGTTGGAACGAAGTAGTGTTTCAGTAAATGAAGAAATGGGGGTCTAGTTCATTAATTAACTGGTTGGTTTATTAGTGAGGATCTCAAAATTAGGACCATTCCCAGCCACTTGCTCCTTACGGAAGACCCTCCTCTGTCCTAGTTTCTGTCACGTCATGGCTCCCGGGCACTGCTTTTGTTTCTCTGAGTGAAGAGGGTGGCTATAGTGCAAGTAGCATGAAACTACACAATACCGTGTGTCTGGAGATGTGAACGCATTGAACGCCTGACTCTCACCTTCCAACTTGTAGCTCTTGTGCATTTCCCTGGCACTCGCCAGGCCTCAGCTCCACAGGGCCCCTTGGGATTCTCAACTTGAAGCATCTTGACCTAGAAGCTTCCTGGCCAGACCTCATTTGACTTTCCATATTCATGATTTTGCTGCCAATGAATTCTTTTCCATTTCTTGCTCTGAGTTCAAGACTTGGTGTTTACCCTGATACTGGTTCTGCGTGCCAGCTTGACGTCGTGAAATCTAGCTGGAGGAAGGCAGAAACCCCTCAACTGAGAATGGATGGATGGAGGTGCCATGCCAGGCATAGGTCACGGCGGTGCCTGCCTCAGTGGGCTTGTTAAAGTGGACATGGAGTGGTGGGGCTGTAGCGGGGGTTGTGTAGGAGGCCAAGTCCTGCTGCTTTTGTGTCTCCAGCAGCCAATACCTCCTCCTCGTCCTAACCGTTGCTACAGCATCAACCCTCGGGGGGCACCTGAGCGCCTCTGGAGGTCCTGGTGGGAATTACGTGGGTGAGTGGTTCAAATTCTGTTTCCATCCTTTGCTAGCTTTGTGGCCTGGGCAGTCATGGAACTTGTGAACCTCAGTTTTCTCATCTGTAAAATGGGGGATGACATGCTTTGGTAGGAGGGCGGTGCTTTTAAATAATGGGACCCACGTGATCTCTAGTCCTGTCATTAGGGGGTCCCACACCTCCTTTCATAGCTCTAAGCCGAGACATGTTCACTCAGCTCAGCCCTGGCTAAAGGAGTGGTTGGTCCTCTCCTTTCCTTCAGGATGCAGATTTCAAAACTTCCTTTGGTAGCTACTGTTTAACGAGCTTTTTGGTTGCTACAGAGTGGCTTTTCATACCTATTTCACAACAGGTATTCCAGGGGCAAAAGCTGGCCAGGGGGCGGCTACATCAGCCCCAAATGTACTGACCAGCAGAAAGTGCTTTCCTGCAGGACTGATGCCAGCTCAGAGTTACTCCTTCTGGGCACTGGGGGCAGGTGATGCCTGTGGGTGCCAGCTCCTGGGGTTGGAGCAGGCACACGCTGGCCTGGATGGGACCACGTTAGAACTGCCGTATCAGCATATCTGCCATGTTCTCTGCAAGCCGTCAGTTGCCCTCTGCTCCATAGTTGAGGAAGGAAGCCTTATTGATGGTTCTAGATTCTGGCAGCGGGCCTGACTGAGGTGGCCGGGGTGAGGGCTAATATTTGATCTCTTGTCTGATCTTTGGCGTTGAGTCTGTGGTGTGGGCAAAGAGGATGTAGAAGTGTTACAGACAAGTGAATGACTTACAGCATTTTGTAAGAGGGTCTCTTCCTCGTAGCTGGAAATAATTCAGGTGGGCGCAGAGGGCGGAGAGAAAGCTTGTTGCTATTAGACTCTGGGCACGTAAGCTTGGCGTGAAGATGTAAATTCATCCATGGCAGTCAGAGCTCCCAGTCATTTGAGCTAGAACTTAGCAAGATTTTGATCAGTATGTGCTGAATTGAAATAATAGAAAAACAGCCTGAGTTACTTATATTTGGGGGCATGTGTTTCTTAACATATTGCAAATTCTAATGCAAGGAATCTTCCGAGTTCCTCTCTAAACTTATATGTACAGCTTCAATTACCGGTCACCTTTCTTCACAAAAGACCCCAGTTGAGACGTATTATGCCGACTCTCATTAAGATGAGTGTAGAAATGCCAACAAATTCTTCCCCTTTTAAATAATACTTCCACCAGAGTGCTTTGATGGATTCTCCCTCCCTTAGAACACCCTGCTGTTACATTCAGGTCTTGTGTTTGGTTGATTTTCACAGTCAGGAGAAGGTAGGGCAGAAACGACCTCTCGTAACAGGGATGTGCTCCCAAGTTCAAGAGCAGGTTTGAGTTGGAAAGGCAGCATTCAGAGTTTCACCATAGTGAGGTCAGAGGTCAGTTGGAAGTGGGGAAGAGATGGCTGAGGGGAGGATGTTAGGGTCTGTCTGGGAAAGTTTTTCTGTTTCTCCTTCTGAGAAGAGAGAGATGAGGAGATGAGGACATCAGTGCCTTGGTTTAGAGGGAAAAGCTAGAGCAGAGCATTCTACAGGGATTGTCTTTATTGATTGTACTGTAATGATTAATCCTCTACCTATGGGGCATCCTGTGCTTGGCCTAGAGGGTGTTTGGGACAATTGGTTGAAGGAAACACGTGCTTTGGCCTCTTGGGGTTCTCAGCTCACAGTGCAAAAGACCCCAAACTGCCGCAGTGAGAAGATGATAAATAGGGATGGAGATTCCTGGATCTTGATAGAACTTCTCCTTTTACTTTCTTTCTCCTGGAGCCTCCCCCTTAGAGAATTCTCTCAAACAAGGCCTGTAGGAATTCTGTCCATCCCAAATAAATGTGCAAATCACAGGTCAGGTGGTGCCCCAGACATATTCTGTATCATCTCAGCATGAAAGTGGTCTTTTTTAAGATAAGCATTGTGTATTATTTGGGAGGAATCTTTTGGAAGTTGTGCTTTTTTTGAAAAAGGAATTCCTCATTTTATTTGGTTCCGTATACACTCTGGACTGAGACTGAAAAATGAAGGATTTAGTCCTTTAAATTTTACATTTTGGCCAAAAGAAACAAAACCATCTTGTGTGTGAACCGTCACTGAGTGATCAGTGGGCAGTGGGCAGGGTTGCAGGCTGGCCTGAGGCCTCCCATTTGCCTTGGATGCTGAGAAGAGACGTAGAATTCATATTGGAGCCTTTTGTGATCTGGGTGATTATTTTGAAACTTCTCTTTAGATGATGCTTATAGCAAGGCGTTATCTAGAATCACTTTTATTTTCAGGGTCTGAGTTTGCCTCTAAGAAAACAAATGAGGTTTTATTGTTCCACTTCTCCTATGGTTCGTTACCAAAGGGAGGCATTTCTTGTTTGCTCAGATGGGCTAAAAGCTTTTGCTTCTGCTTGACACACCCCAGGAGCAAAGTAAGGCATCTGAGAGATTAGCATGGTAGATTTTTCTGGATTTCCTCTAGAAGTAAGGTTTTTTAATGGTGAAAGTTGATGAAACTGTCAACATTATTACCGTGGACATCTTTCCACGTCTGTACATATCTCTTTGCTTCATTCTTCCCAGTGGCCTGTATGCTGTCTGTTGTGAACAGAGTATAATTTATTGAATCATCCCCCTTTTGCTAGGTATTTAACTTGTGTTCATCTTTTAGTTTCCAGTTACCAGAGAGGCTCCATTGACAAGCTTTGCATACACCTATTTGTTGGGCACCTGGGTGAATATTTTTCTAGGACCTATTTCTGGATCTTTTTTGATATCGACATTTTCATCCTAAACAGCTTCATTCTGATCGCTGCTGTCTTTGGGACTCCTCCATGGTTTGGTTTTTAGCTTCTTTGCAAATCATTTGAGAAAAGATATTCTAAATCAGAGTTCTGCCTGTGTAACAAGAGGGTATGTTTAATTCCTGGACTTTTTTTTTTTTTTTCTCTTCTTTTTTTATTGTTTCTAACATACTCTTCCCATGTAGGGAAGCCAGCTCTGCAGACACCAGCTGATAATCTTGCATTCCTGAAAGATGTTGCACCCGCTATGGCAAGTGGCGGGGTGCTGAGGCTCTGTGATGGAGCTCCCCAGCGTGACTGCTCTCAGCTGTGTTTACCCCAGCTCCTCAGGAGGGAGCCTGGGGAGACTGATGTCTGAGTTTCGCATCAGCGTGAAAACCAAGCACAATACCGGGAGGGGGGGACCTTGTGCAGAGTCTTTGTGTCAGAAGAGAGAAAAGCCTTCATGTAGTCAATGGGACAAGATAAACATGCTTAACTAATTGAGAAGGCAGCTTTTCCATGATCCTAGGACTATATCTTACTCTATGATATTGTCACCTTTGCCATGTCTCTCTCTCTCTCTCTTTTTTTCAATTGTGGTAAAATACACATAACATAAAATGTACCATTTTAACCACGTGTAAGTGCGCAGTTCAGGGGCATCAAGTACAATTGTTGTGTAACCATCACCGCTCTTGCTCCCAGAACTTCTTCATCATCCCAAAGCTATGTCTCCTTTTAACAAAAAGATGGGCATTTTTGAACCTAAAATTGGCATACCTTTGTGGCTGCCAGAGTCTTCAGTTCCAGTTTAACTCTTCGAAGGCACGGAGATCAGGGTATCGTAAACATTTGGGGTGTAAATAACACACGGCCCTGCTCCTGTAATTTGCCCAAGAAGACCTAAATTGACACCCAGCTGGTCGAAGCCACTCAACTCCCAGCCAAATAATACCGTCTGTGACATTAATTAAGGAAGGCACTGTGCCTCCGCCTGCTTTGGGCTCCCCTGGCCGTCCAGCCTCAGCCAGCACTTCACCCTGCGTCTCCACCTCATCGAGCAAGCACAAAGGAATTAGTGGTGTTTTGCTTCTAGCATTTCACATGGTGCAGCCACCATAAGTCACTGAGGAACCTCAGTGCTGGAGGGAAAACACTTTGGCTTTTCCCAAACCAGCTTTTGCTCCCCGGACTTTGCTCTCTCTGCCGAGAAACATGTATGTTTTAGAGGAAGATGGATCCCCAGCCCAGTTCCTCAAGACCTTCCAGAGTCAGATGTCCAAGCAGGAGGAAAATGAGGCTACGTGCAGGATGGAGAGAGAGCAGCAAACCAGTCACCTTCTACCAAAATGCATTCCCCGCCCCCCCCCCTTTGTTTTTTTAAAGTAATTCCAGGTACCCAGCATCCCTAGTCTGTTCTAGAAGGTGACAAGCAAAATACTGGTTACGGATACTTTGATTCTTTCTGAGAAAGAAAGAAACGTGGTACTCCTTCTGTGGTACTCCTTCGCATCCTATATCCTAACTGTCCCCTTTCCTCCAGATCACTTTTGGTTCTGACCTTCTTTTGTGCCAGTCTCTAGAGGCTGGAGGAAGCTTAGGGAAAACAAAACTCAGAACCCAGCTAGATGTAGCCTGTCTGGTTTGAGGGCATTTGGCACAGTCTTCACAAGACAATGAACTCATTCTACTAATTGTAATTAGCATGAGGTCTTTAGCAGGTTCTTGGGCTCCTCAAACTTCAGAGGCCTTTGATCGGCTCCCCTAATAACCATGCCTCATGCTAACTGGTTTAGTGCGTTTTTTAATGCAACAAAAGCCACCCCCGCCTCCTCTTGAGAAAAAAGGGAGGCTGGGCTTTAGAAACAAGAATTCTCAGTTGTTCTCACTTGTTCTCTAAATCGCAGAATGTTCTTTCCTTATTCAGCCCCTTGGAGTTGCTAAGAAACTGCCTTTTAGAGGAAAGGTAATTAAATTTTGATTTTAATTTAAAGACAGGGAAGGCAGGGTTCTTCACGTTCCTTAAATGAATGGGTGCCCCGAGAGCAGACTTGCCGTTTCCAGATCAGTCCTGGGCAGGCGGTGTGATTGGAGTCTCTTGGTGTTTTGCTGCCAGAGAGCGGGGTTTTGAAATGGTTCTTTGCTGCAAGCGCTGCTGAACTTTGGGGAGAAATACTTAGAAGACCAGTGTGTGCTGGGAAACCAGTGACTCTGGGCTTGATTAATTTATAGGTGTAATTTAAGAAGCTGGTTCTCCATCTGATGACCGGGATGTGTGTTTACTGAGTCCGTACAGGAGGCCTCTCTGCCCGGTGGACATTTTTTATGGCCTTTGCTATGTCAGAGCAAAAGTTGTAGATCTCTAATGAGCAAACGTATTATTATGTCCAGGGGAGGATGGGCATGATATAAAGTTTCAAATGGTCAATTAACAAAGATTTATTCTTTGTCACTCAGGTATTTTCTCTCTCTCTCTTTCTCAATAATTAGCCCTTGGAATGAAGCAGGCTGTGTTCTTCCTGCTTTCCTGGTCCTAGCTTCAGAGCAGGATTTTGAGACAGGCCGTCTGATGTTTAGACTCTTAGCAGCTGGGCCTTCTGGTTCGGTAAAGTGGACTCATTTGGAGCACTTGACAAAAGGGAGTGAGAGAGAGAATGCGGGGGAGAGAATGTGTTTTTTAAAGCACTCCGGGCTGTGTTTACTACACATTTATTTGGTAGAACCTCATTCCAGCAGGGCAGCCAACTGTCCATTGGCTGCAGCCACGCCCTTTGGACTGCCTTCCATTCTGTCTTAATTTGGAGCTCACGCAGGGACCTTAGAATCTCTATCGTAAAGAGTTCTCATCCTCTTTCGGGCTCACGAACTGGCCCCTGCAACCTGCTGAACCCAGAATATGTATTTTTAAACATTTCAGTAAAAACACAGAGGTGAGGTGCTCGTCAGCTTTTCTGTATATGTATTTCACTCCCCCGGTAAAGAGAAAAATCTGTTTGCTATAATATCTGAGAGTCGAACATGCTGTAAGAGACCCTTGCCTGAAACGAAATCCTTCCTGGCGGAGAAGATGTGACTTTTGTTATCGCAGAAGAACAAGAGATGGGCCAGCTCTGGGTTTTGTTCTCTCATCCAGAGATAATTCACTGACTAATTCTTCTTTTTATATCAGCTTGCTGCCCAAAAGAGTTGCAGACCCAAGGGCTTTGGTGTGGCCCAGGGCTGAGGAGAACACATTCGCTGTTGGAGGGTCTTCGTGCCCACCGTCACTGCCCTGTCTCCGCGGTGCTTCCCAAGTGCCCGCTGGGCCGGGCCTTGGAGGGGCTGCCCGCTTCCTGGGGGCTGCCACCCAGCCTGTTCTCCTAGCTGCCATCTGCACCCTGCTTTCACCCCAGCTTTTCAGAAGTTAGAACGGGAGTCCAATCGCTGTCATCCCCTCACTAACGATGCCTGTTCTTAAGGGTCTGATGGACACAAGGAAGAGTGATCACTGAAGGATCTGAGAAAGGGGAGCGCCGTGCTCGGCAGATGCTGGCATCCAGGGACCTTTTCCAAGATGTTTCAGGCCTCGTTCTCCGACTTGTTTAAGGGCAGAGAATAAGGTTGCAAAGGAAATCAAAGCCTGATGTGGAGAAACGAAACATGAGGCCTACTGACTTTTTAAAAACATTTTAAATAACATTCTCTAAGGTTTCATTTTATACTGAAGGCAGCTGTAATAAGTTTTGGAAGGCGGTGTAAGGTTTCGATTACAGAGCGATCCAGCTTGCAGTTTTTGTACCCAAAGTGAGAAAGGGCCGAGGGGGAGTTGGAGTGGCTAAGAGGTTATTTTGTATAAGGTGAGAAAACTTGAAAGGATGAATTCAAGACTGTAAGCGGTAACATTTGGTACGCTGTAATTTGCAAATGCAATAACATGAAACCATTGCAAAGGTGGTGGGTTTTTTTTTTTTTTTTTTTTTTGGTGAACATAGTCCGGATAGCAATGGAATAACTTAATAACTAGAGCGCAGCAGCACGCTGACCACAAGTAAAACAAGACCGCAGCTCCGTCGTGGGCCCTGCCAGTGTTGCCCCAGTGACGAAGTTCTCTGCTGAAGGCTGGCGCAGGCTGGAGCTGTCGTGCCGTATGAAAGACCTCATTGTTCATGGGCATCGTTATTTGGTATTACATGCACAGTGTTTGCTTTTGAAACGATTTATGAGAAACAAGCATGTTTAAGAAAGAGGACTTGGTTTGAAATTCAGTTGGTCTGGCTTATGACATTTAAGATTTTATAGTACCTTTGTTTCTGAGAATAAATATTTAAGTCCACTGTAAATATTTATCTTTGAACATGCAAACACATGCACGCAAAACTGGAAAACTGAGCCAGAGAATGAACTGATACCTGACATTCACTTCTCTGTGGAAAGGCGTAAACTACCTCAATATTTGATGGGTGCAAAGGCGCCTATTTTGTGAGCTTGGCTGGCCGTGTCCAGCCTGGAGGGCAGTGATCCTTGGGCTTAAGTCTCTTGGGAGGAGGCCTGGTGGGGAGAGTGTGTGTGGACTTAATTCTGTTCTTCTCACGTGGACGGGGCGAGCCGGGGTTGAACCAGAGCTCTGTCCCTGCCAGCTGCTGGCAGGTCCCTGTAGCATCCAGCTGGCCGCCAGGCTGGACCAGGAGGCTCACAGTGGCCCATCGCTGGGATGGTGTCTCAGCCAAGCAGTGAGTGTTTCTAGTGATGCCTGAAAGGATCCCAGCTTTGAGATTTTCTGCCCACAAAAACTAGGAGCCTCGACTTCTGGGCTCTTTGCTCAGCCTGTGCGGGTGATACTGTGAAAAATGAATGACTTCTTTGGGGATCTGAAATCTTTATCTTTTTAATGTAAAAATATAGGTGTCTGTGAAGTGATGGGAGATTCTGGAATGAAATGTGCTCAGAGTAATTGCCAGCACTTTTTCTTTTTTCTGTTTTCCCTCCCTCCCTCCTTCCCTCCTTCCCTTCTTCCCTTCCTCCCTTCCTTCCTTCCTCCCTTCCTCCCTTCCTTCCTCCCTCCCTCCCTCCCTTCCTCCCTCCCTCCCTTCCTTCCTTTTTTTTTTTTTTTTAAAGTTTTTACAACCAGCAACAGGCTTATTGCAGTAAAATCAATTTGCACATGGTCTGGCTCTTGTCCAACACATTCCACTAAATGACATTTTAATCTGAAAGCCCAGATATAGAAAGGCTTAGGTAGCCATCATGCTGATTGGCTGTTTCCCGCCCCGTGCGCGGGGATACCTAGGCACAGCACGGAGACAT
Organism: Balaenoptera musculus; assembly: GCF_009873245.2. NCBI lineage: Eukaryota > Metazoa > Chordata > Mammalia > Artiodactyla > Balaenopteridae > Balaenoptera > Balaenoptera musculus. The sequence continues at coordinate 10,098,522 of NC_045800.1, forward strand.
CCTTGCTGTGTTGGGCCTGTTGGCCTGTCCTCATCTTCCTTGGTGGTGTTCTAGGCTGGAGGGTAAAGGCAGTGGTACCCACGGTGCGGAGAGGGAAACGGGCGGTGGCCCGTGCGTACAGGTAGGTGGGGACGGGGTGATGTTTGTGAATGGACGGATGACTGGGTGTGTGACTCTTGACCGAGCTGCTGTGTAGGCAGGTTCCACTCCCGTTGTGATTACGGTGCCTTTGAGGACAGGATCACACAGAAGGCTGGTCTGTTACTTGCTTCTTGAGGAACCTGGTGTGTGTTTGCTCCTGCACCTTGACGTGGTTGCCTCTACAGGGTTTCTGCAGAGACCACCTGTGCACCGGAGAGTTTCCCTAGAGACTGAGGCACATGAGGGAGGGTGGGAAGTAACTGCTGGCTTCTTCTCTATGGGGCCTCCTTTAAGACAGCCTGAGACATGGCCAGGGTTTGGGAACCGGTGTCGCTTTTTGTTCTGTCAGTGCCACATCTCAATAAGCGGAGGAATGTCTGTCTGTGCATCTAGCATGGGATGCGCAGTGACGCTTACTACTTATCGAGGAGGTGAATGGGGGCATGGGACAAAGAATGACTGAGTGGAGTGAATTCCACGGCAAAGAGATGAGACCATTTGTTCATAACTTCGGGCCTTAGTTTTTAGTTTATTTTCTTTTTGAAACAATGGATGGAAGAAGCCTTCTCAGAGCATCTTAGAAATGCACGGGGAGACACTGCCTATAGGCACCATTTTGGAATTCAGGGCGACCTTAAAGTTAGTGTTGTCGCTTCCCTGGGATTGTTAAGCTGGCGACCAAGGTGAGCTTCTGATAGTGTCCCCCGTGGAATGAGAGAAGAGGCGCTCTTTTCCCCGCCATTTGTCTTTTAGATTGTCAGAATAAAATCTTATCCCTTGTTCGTCAGGTGGCCACGGACGTCCAGTGACTCATGATGTAGTAAGTTCTTCTCTCAGTTTTCTAAATAAGTACTCCTTTCACAAGGGTTGCGCTCCAGCCGTCTCCTTTGAAGTCGTTTTTGTTCTGCGTCGGGCTGTGGTGTTATTTCAAAGGAGTCAGCCAGCAGGCTCGAGGCCTTTTTGGCTTGAGTTCACGGTCAGCCTTCTGGACAACACAACTTATTTGTTTGTCTCTCGCCCCCCCCGCCCCGTCCTGTCCCTGCTCCCCCTTCCACCCCTCTCTCCCCCAGAGCGATCGCCACACCGGCCCATCCTCCAGGCCGGACTCCCGGCAAACGCCTCCGCTGTGGTCGGAGGCGACGTGGAGTTTGTCTGCAAAGTGTACAGCGACGCCCAGCCCCACATCCAGTGGATCAAACACGTGGAGAAGAATGGCAGTAAATACGGGCCCGACGGGCTGCCCTACCTCAAGGTTCTGAAGGTGAGCACGTTGTGAACCCAAAGACGCCCACGGCCGGGGTCTCCCTGATGGGTTCGGCCGCAGGTTCTGTGGCTTCCCGTTGGCTTTGAGACAAGACAACTGTCTTACGCGTTCAGCACAGGGTGTGTTTAAGAATTAGCAGATCATTAGGCTTGCTGATAACGCCTCAGAAGGGAGCCATGGGGGTAGCGGGAGGACTGCCAAAGCTGGAGTCAGAATAGTTGAGCTATTTATCGGCCCTGAGGTCTTAGATGGGACATTTAGGCTTAGCTGCACGTCTATAAAAGTGGTAATATCTCCCCTACAGGGCGTTACGCGGAGTAAATGGGATGAAGTAGTGGAAAGAGCTTTGCAAACTCTAGGCGTTGTACCAACGTTTATTGTTACACTGATGTTGTTTTCTCTTCATATGACGTTAGGATCACATTTTAGTAGCCACCTTTTAGAAACAATTTGGATTTTCCTTTTAAGAGAGACCCCTTAACCTTTGAAATTCATTCACACGTGGTTTAGGTGATAAGCTTGAGAAGGTATTCCTGCACTCATGTAATGTTGAACAAGGAAACTTTCTTTCCCCTTGTAGTTCTTATTTGGTTCCTTGCAAGACCTTGTTTTAATAGCACCAGCCTCTTTATTTTTTAGATCTGTCTTGCTCTTCAAGATGGTGATAGCAAGCAACAGTTAAGTCTGTACAAATGCTTCTGAGTGCACTGCCTGCCACGTCTCCCACGTTGAGCTGCTCATAGAGAATGTCCTTTAAAAGAACAGTCTTCCAGTAGGACCATAGGAAGCTCAACTCAGAACATTAAACCAGTGAAGTGTTCTCTCCAGCTGAGAACACCAAGGATCCAAAAAGCTGGAAAGAGATGACCAGCCTGGGGAACTGTGGACCCGTTCTGCAAGGGTGTTGATCACACCCTTCCTCCCCCCTCCACTGGGTCACTTCTGCCGTCCACTAGTTGACTTGTTTTCTTCCTTCTAAACCCACAGCCCTTTGATGTTGCTGTTTAGATGAGATGGAGGTTGTTTTTCTGTGGTGTGTTGGTGGTGGGACCCTAGGTAGTGTGAAGTCCTTCCTGGTTGGCCATTATATTGTTCTCCTATGTCTGTTCCAGCACTCGGGGATAAATAGTTCCAATGCAGAAGTGCTGGCTCTGTTCAATGTGACTGAGGCGGACGCTGGGGAGTATATTTGTAAGGTCTCCAATTATATAGGGCAGGCCAACCAGTCTGCCTGGCTCACTGTCCTGCCAAAACAGCAAGGTAACAACGTTTTTGTTTTGTTTTTGTTTTTGTTTTTGTTTTTTGTTTTAAAGAAGGCTGGATATAGAAGCTGAAAAGACTTGGTGCTTTGGGAGACTGCAGGCAGCTTATAGGATAACTCTGTAGCCTTGGTATATTCATCATAATCTTTCTTTGGTGATGCAGCTGGTATGATGCCAGCAGCCATGGAAAAATGCCCACAATATTCAAAGTGCTTGCTCTAATTTCTTCTAAAGATTACCTTCCACCCCCACCCAGTTTTGAAGTTGTTCCTTCTGGTTTATCTCGTTCAGGCTGCACATCTCCCATCATTACTGCACGTCGGCACCATTGTAAACACACACCGGCATGCCTGTTGAACTTGTGGCATTTGCATAGCAGCAGAATTCATACCTCCTCTGCCCCACATTTTGAAAGAAATATCGGCACGATATAATTGGTTCAACAGAGCATCATTTTCTTGGTTGCATAACTGATACTTATGGAATACTGTCCTTGACTTTGTTATCCCAAATTCAAGGATATTCCATCTCAGAGAATAAAGGTACGGCTGGCTGCTGTTGAAGACAGCAGGTTGCCTTTCTCGATTTGTCATGACTCACATTCAAGTGTTTGTATTAAGAAAAGAAAAAAAAGAGTCCAGTTTCTTTGCTACCAAGATCATGCCTTCTTCCCTTTTCTTTCAATGCAATGTATGTCAAGATGGTTACGCAGGAGTAAAAATAACCAGAGCCTGGTAACCAACACAAACTCCCACCCACCCTGGTGGTTCCCACAGGCCTGGAAGGCAGTGCCAGGTGTCCACTTGGGCTTATCTGCGGTGTGCTGTCTTACGACACGACAGTTTAGACAGAACCATCCTTTTTTCGAGGTGGGAGTCTGCAGCCAACAGGACCAGAACCCAACTTGGACTTTTGGGTGCCATACTTTTGGAAAATCACCCCTATATCCAAAGCAAAGCAAAGCAAAGCAAAGCAAAGGCCAAGAGACTGGATCTCTGTGGGTTGATTTTTCCATGCCTTTGATCGCATGCATGTATGTCTAGGTGGTGAAGCCAGTGTGGTGACGGGCCTGTGGAGGTGAGCTGCTCCGTGTCGCTCAGTCTCTCTCGGTTGTGGGCTTTGTGGATGGGCTGCAATTGGAATCTTCCGGTGGCCGGTACCCTCCGGAGCCCCCGGTGCGACGCCTCATGGTTCCATGGCCCCCTCCACAATCATTCCTGTGTCGTCTAGCCTTTTCTCTTGCTTTCCTTGTTTTCTAGGCCGCCGGTGTTAATACCACGGACAAAGAAATTGAGGTTCTCTATATTCGGAATGTAACTTTTGAGGATGCTGGGGAATATACGTGCTTGGCGGGTAATTCTATTGGGATATCCTTTCACTCTGCATGGTTGACAGTTCTGCCAGGTATATACTGCTCTTTCTCGCCATGGTTTTTTTCCTCTTCTTGGTTGATTGCTATAAAATTAACACAGCTTCTGTTCTCAGAAATGGCCCCTTTTCCCCTTGCATAAAGAGTTTTTTAAATGTTTAAAAAGTATCCCCCAGGGATAAGAAAGTTGTCTTGGAAATTCACTCACAATGAGATCCCACCCTCACATTTATGATCAAGTGAAATTTCACCCTTCAAACCCGAAGGGATCTTATATTTTTAGTGAGTCATTGGGTCAATGTATAGATTTACCCATCCCCCTTTCTTTTAAGGACGAAGTTGAAATTACTTTGTAAAATCCAAAGTAATTTTTTCTCATGTCAAATTCCATTTTGCTAAAATCCCATAAGTACTTCTATTACTTTTGTTCTGCTTTCTATTTTTAACAAGATGTAAATAGATGGGTGTATGTTGAGGTGCCCGGGGAGAAGCACCCCCGTGTGTAGAGTGTACAGAAGCAGTGTGTTACCTACCTTGGGGATCGGTGGCTTGCTGCATGATGGAATGGAACAGACTCTCAGTTTGCTTTTACTGCAAAGCATGCTCTTGCCATCTTGGGCTTGATGTTATTTCTACCCTACACAGAAATCAACATCATCACTGAAGCCCTGTTGCCTAAACATTGCTGCTGTCTGAATCTTTAACCGACATCTCTATCCTAGTCAAGCTTTCTTGATAATTACTATCTCCTTTAATGCATCTGTCTCTTCGTCATTTCCGTTGTGAAACTGCATAGACTATGGTTTGCTAGCTCATAATGTTCCACTCCAGTTATTAATTCCTTAATTTTAAAGTGCGGTGCCTACCTGCATGCTTATTTTATATCTAGTAAAAATAAATTGAGCATTTCGTTTTGTGCTGTGCTGCTAAGAGTTTTGACTATCTTGCAAATAGTTTTCTGTTTCAAATGTATAAGCTTTAAATAATGCCATTGCATTCGTTTTGCCTTTTGTTGTGAATCTGCTCTGTGAGTATTTGCTCTGAGACAACGAGGCGCCTCTTGTATTGAGCTTGCTTTTCCTTGCAGTACTGCATTCTGCAAGTGCCTGACTGGCACTTCTTAACCCATTTGCCTGACAGTACAAGCACATTAACTAAGAATGCAGTTTGAGAAAAATACTACTTGGAAATACACTGCTTGTCGATTAACCATTAAGCACTAAGGAGGGAGCAGACATTATTGGAAGTTGGTATAAGAATGTGCTAACTTAAGTAATTATATGTATCCTCACATGCGACATTATCTCTATTTTTCCTTTAAGAGACAAGTTGCAGTGACATCAGTTTAACGAGATACACAAAAATTTAAATGGTTATTGATGAAGGAATGTTACAAGCTTTTTATCGTATGGACATAATGATTCTATATTATAAGCAATTCAGTCTTTATATTAAATGCATTTGTTTGTTTAGTTGAATAATCTACTGGACTATATTAAGAAATTTGAACCTTTTTCAGTCTGGCCTACTAGATGAATGTTTATCTCATGTCCTATGGAACTGTGTTCATCTGGGTCAATGACTTTGTCGCATCTTCCTTTGGAAGAGCTTACCCAAAGAAGACTGAGGCACCGTTCCTTTAGAAATAAAAGTGGGCATCGTTCATATTTAAGAATTTTTAAATGGTTTGCCTCAGAGACCATCAAGGAAGAAGACTGTCCTTTTGTTGAGGTTGTGGTTGGCTGCCTTACTCTGCCCAAATACCTAACAGAATGTGACCTCGTAACCTGCCCCTCGTAACTTGGTGGCAGCCAATCCACCACGATCACAAGATTGCAGAGGCCCGTTGAGGATAGAGATAGTGACCACCTGGGCCCCGGTGGTAAAGTGAGGAGCCCTTGGTTATTCACCTTCGTTTGGAAGAGGTGCACGGCCGGCCCAGAGCCCATGCCCTCCTGCAGCACTGAGTTATCGGGAAGCCCGTCTTGCCTTGGGAATGGTCGTCGCCTTTTGATTCCTGTAGTTCTGCCAGGATGCATCAGTCCAGTGTCCTAACTCTGTGGCCTGCTTATCTGTTCCTCTCCTGTGATCTGCAATCTAGCTCCAGTAAGAGAAAAGGAGATCACAGCTTCCCCAGAGTATCTGGAGATAGCCATTTACTGCATAGGGGTCTTCTTGATCGCCTGTATGGTGGTGGGGGTCATCGTGTGCCGGATGAAGAACACAACCAAGAAGCCGGACTTCAGCAGCCAGCCGGCTGTGCACAAGCTGACCAAGCGCATCCCTCTGAGGAGACAGGTAACAGAAAGTAGATAAAGAGTTTGAAGAACTTTACCCCTCCCCCATGCCCAGCCAGCTCTTCGGTCTCTTCCTCTGCCTCCGTGCCATCTTCTCCTTCTGGGAGTGTCCCTGTGCCGGTGGTTCCCATGGGCCTCTTCGTGGCCATCTGGTCAGTGTCTGGAGCTTGGAGGGTCAAGTCTTGGTGCATCAGTGGGGTCGACCGAGTCTAGTTCCAAGGGCGAGAAAGCCCAATGGTGCAAGACTCTGAGCTCCTCCACATGACTGGAAATAACCCAGGAGGCAGTGCCCTGGTGCGTTTGGTGGGACTCAAGTGCAGTGGTCTCTTCAGGGCATAAGCCCCTTTTGTTCCTGTGATGTAACGCTTTTTTTGGAGACAGGCTCATGCCACTAGTTGGAAAGCAAGGTACTCTAGTTCTCTTAGACTTATTTTTTTTTTAAGTCAAGGTCAGAAATCTGTCCCTGGAGGTGACTGAACTACTGCCCCATGAGGTCTGTCTTAACTGAATTTTGGCTCCACCTCTTTGATTCTTAAAATAGAATCGTATGCCTGTAGTATGTTGTTTGCACTAACACTGTGACTGTGGATTCGGTGGCAGAATGATTTTTATAACGAATAGGGAACAGATTGTTGTTAACCCCGCACTTGGTCTTTGGTGGTTACGTTTTCCTTGTGTGTTCCTCCCGATTGGTTTACTTTTGCTTCGGGCAGACAGGGCAAGATGCAGCCTACACCTCTGCTTTAAGCCAAAGCCCTGCAGAGCTGACAGAGCAGGCAGTGCTCTGATTCTGTCTCGTGCTCACGAAGATGGAAAGGGGAAACAGGTGTGAAGGCAGTGTTTCCAGAAGTACTTGGAACTTGGTTCCGATAAAGGCATGTTTTTTGAAACAGCAAGGAAGATGGCTACCTCATGGGCCCTAACTCAGTGTGTACTTCAGCTGAATTTACAGGGCGCTTGTTAAAATTGAAGACTCCTTAGTCTCAGCCCCCGAGATTCTGGTTGAGTAGGTCTTGGATAGGACCAGGAACCTGCATTTTAAGCAAGTCCTCCAGTGATTCTGAAATGCACTCCGAGCAACTCTGGGTTAATCCCAGCCCTGTCCCTCCTGGGACTTCAGGTGGCGATGACATTTTCTGGACAAGGCCCTAGCAAGGATTAGGGACCATTCGGTCAGCAGCGGTTTTAGCACAGATCCGGCTGTTCTCAGCCCACCTCCGAACTCCGGGCTGAACGGGTCCTTGCTGACTTCTTTGAAGCCACGTTTCAAGCAGGTCTTTCTAAATGGAGGCTGAGGGTAGCATTTGGAGTATGTGTCACGTGCAGGCAAGTGCTCAAATGGTGTTAAGAGTTGGGGGGGAGAAGGGTGCCCATTGGTCTCCCTGCCTCCAAGAATGCTGTTGTTATTAAAATGGTACCACTATCATTCTTGGGGCCAGGGCAGCGATGATGAGGCCACTTGCCTGATTCTGGGAGAGTCCAGCCCTAAGGTGACTCTTACAAGATGGTACCTTTGGTGACCTTCAGGTGATGTGGCCACCCCTCCCCAACCCTTGCTCCTTACCAGTTACCTCTGGGCCATTCTTACAGCCACCATCTTGAGAGCCTGGCTCTAGGGAGATGAAAGAGGGAGTGGGGTTCCCATCTCTATTATTTTTTTTTTTTCTAATAGGGAAAAATGCTACCTTCTGGAGGAAACCTGTAATTTGGTGTAGCTAGACCATTGTCCTGTAATTATTTCATCATCTTTTTTTCCTGCAGCTGTTACAATGCTCTTCTCTTTATTTAATATAAAAGAGGCAGATGCCTTTAAAATCCCCTCGACTCAACTCTGTTCATTGTGTTTTTATTTCTCTCTGGCTGACTGGCCTTTCTTCATTGTCATCTCCACCTAAGTTGGTCATTTCTCCTCTACTCCCCTGTGTAACTAAAGGGAACATTCGAGCTCTTCCTCCTTTTTTATCCCTCCCTCCTTCCTTCCTTCCTTCATAATTTTCTGAGTGCTTAGTCTAACCCAGGTTCCATATAAGACATGGCCCGTCGCCTTCACCAGTGGCTCCAAGGTCATTTGGGGGCTTTCATTTGAGATGCAATTGCCTTGTGTTTCAGTAAGGTCGAGTACTGTAAGAGAAGCAGAGCAAAGTGGGCAAATACCAGTTCCCTGGAAAAATAAATCTCTGGGAGTTTATTTGGGGAAATGTTGGCACATCTCAGCTGCTCACATGGGACGCACTGATTCTTCACAAAGAGCGATCCGTCCATAATAAGCACAGCCCCTTTGGTGGAGGAGACGCTTGTCAGGTAGCTGGATAAGAGGGGGTTATTGGACTGTAGCTGGAATGAAAAGCCCCAGAAAGGCCGGCAGATATGTTGATGATGGAGAGCATACCACAGGGATGCCAAGCATACCTTTACCTGGCGACAGGTGAGCCTGTAATCAGATGTCTTAGGGATGGGTTTTTCCTAGGCATTTGCTAGGCGCTTGTCATGCTGCACGTGCCCGGCCTTCTTTATCACACGGTAGCATTTTGCGTCTTTGTGGTGAGTCTGAATTTCATCTTCTTGGCCCTGACCCTCGCCCCTCCCCGGAGGTGCACAAACCGCATCTCACTCAATCAATCATTGCTCCCTTTTTAGAACAAGAGAAGATTAAAAAAATTTTTTTATACTACTGTGAATTTTTTTTTTAATTGACATTTACTAATCTGTACTGGACTTACCAGTGTAAGACAGACATTTGAGTTTGTTTTTGAGACAAAAATACTTTTTCTCCAGTACCTAAGGAGAAATTCCTTGTGAGCATTTCCCAGTAACCATGAATTTTTTTGAGACTCTTTATGCCTTTTGATGTTTGGGGAAAGAGAAACAACTTTTAGGTCGGGGGGAGGCGGGTAGCACGGGGCATCTCCTGGTTCCCCTTGATGGGGGTCCTCCCACATTCTGAGCTGGGGCTCAGGCAAGGGGACCAGCAAGAGCCAGTCCAGAGAGGGGCGTCTGCGTGAGCCTGTCGGCTCCTGTACAGGTTTCCAGGGCTGCTGGTGGATGGTGTGGCCGTTGTGAAGCCTTCCTTGCACATCCGTGAATTACAGGGAGGGCTACCCTTCCCGCATTTTGCACAAATTGGTTGGGTGAGGGGCAGGGAGGGGTGTGAAGGGAATTGAGGACGTCTGTTCAGGAGGCGAGCAACCTCGCTGCGTTTGTTGAATTGGTTTTTCAGGGAGCACATCAGCCTCTTTCTCTGGAACCAGACACTTCCATGGGGCATGATGGAGATTCAAGTGTCTCCATAAACAGATAAACACAGCTCCTGGGTGGGGACTTACACATGGGCATAGCTCATGCTGTCTCACCACCACCAGCATCTCAGAAGCGGCTGCAGGTTTGTTTTGTTTTTTTTTTTTCAGACTTCAGTTTCACCCTTTTGGCTGCCGATACAGATAGGTTGAAAGCCAGAGAAAAATCAAGGGCTGTCAAGGTCATGTTTTATAACAATGTCTTTGAGGCAGATGGCACATTCCCAGGGGCGTCATGAACAGGACAAAGATGGCATGTGTGATTCAGGAGCCAGTTCTCGGGGCTGGGTATGAATGGTATGAAACATACCGAACTCCGTGAAGGGCAGTCCCACTTCTAGAAGCTCATTTACTACCTAGCAGCTAAACAGCGTGATCTCGGAACATTCTCTGTATTTTGGTCAATCAAGTGGTCTAATGAAACCTCGCCAGTTCCAGAAAGCATGTGGGTAATTAGATGGTCATGGATGGTTTAACTGGAATTTGCCCTTTTGTGTGGGCGCCTGGCCCTCCCAGCCCCCATTTGGCCATTCTCTCCTCTCCGCTTCCAGAAGACACAACAGTTTGGCTAAGCTCGGACCTGGGTGCGATCTTCTAGGAAGACCAGCCGGTCGGGGTCTGATAGGTTTACTCTGGAGAGTCCTGGGGGGAGGTTTGGGGAGACGGAGACTTGCTAAGGGAGAAAAGTGCGTGCCAGATCAAATACCCTGCCTCTTTACCTAAAATTTGTTATGGAAGGAAAAAAATCCCGTCCCCACACCCCTTGGACCTTTATTTCAGCTTGAGGTGGTGAAGGCAGTTTGCCTGCCGTTGGGGAGTGATGGGCAGGGCTTATAGCAAACCTGTGTTAACTCCAGGACCTTGTGCTTTGGTCTGGGAATGCGGATCCGTGGACTGAGAGTCAGAGGGTTTCTCTGGCTGGTTGTGGCCCGTTTGTGAGTCCTCAGAATAAGCAAGCGCACAAATATTCATCCCTCTTCCCTGTGGCATCTGTGCCTCTGTCTGCTCTGTTCTCTGTGGGCCCCCCTCTCATTGTTGAATTGAATCTAGTATTAAAAGATAACATAGTTTCTCGGTGGCCCTTTAAAAAGAAAAGAAAAAAACCCCGCTTCCTTGCTTAATCTCCTTTATGTACCATGGAAATAGACAAAAAGCACATTTAGTTAAAGGCTTGATTTATGGCATGAGGAATTTATGGTAAAGAGATTCTGGAAAGTGAGGAAGCTGAATTGAGACTGTGAAAAAACATGCTAAAAAAGTGCCTGCCAGGATTTGGGAGTGGGGAAAAAAGAGCTTGTTTTAGACTGTTAATGTTTATTGTTGTACATAACTAAATGATCTCTATCGATGGACTATTTTAAAATTAGATAAAAAGGAAACCCAGAATTGAAGAAGCATATCTGATAGGGAAGATTATGATTTTGTGCCAAAAAAAAAAGTGATCATCTCACATTGCTGCAGAAGTAGGGTTCAGAGGTGGACAGTGGATTTCCTTAAGGACTGTGGTCCAAAGAAGAGAAGCTCCAGAAACACGGTGTTCCACGGAGGAATTCCCTGCAAGGGGTCGTGCCAGCCCTGCAAACACGTTAGCACGCGGAGTAAAACGGAGCGAAGAGAAAGCCAGTCATATTTTACAGTCTCAGAGGGGATTTTAAAAGCATAGTAAAAATGCATGGAGGTAAAATTAAGATATACGTCCACAGACAGAGTGATTGAATTCTGTCGTTTCTTACACTTGGGGCATTTTCTTACCTTTTTCCTCTTTGTGTGTTTTACAAAAGTATTTTACAGATCTGTACGTGGAATCTAAACCTCTACACTTAATGTGAGCAAAATTTCCATAACTTTAATCATAGTGACAGCAACTAAGTTTGGAAAGCTTTTCCATTTTCAAAGCTCTCACCTTAAAACCTTGTTGGAGACAATCTGTTTAGGGGGGGAAGATGTATATGGGTGTGAACTTTTGTCACGGTCTGTGGGCGAAGATTCCTTTGGGGTCACAGGTTAGCCGCAGAGCATGAACTTCCGACTGGACGTTTCGTTTTTCTTTCTGAAGCAGCCTCTAAGCCCTGTTTGTCATGAGACTTTCTTGCTCTCCAGCTTTCCTCTTGCCCTGGGACCGTCCCCTGACTCCTGGGTCCTTAATTTCTGGGGTTTGCTTTTTTGCTCGCTAGAGCCCCGGCGCATCCTGGCTGTGAGCAGAGGATCTAGTCTTTCAAACCATTAAGGCAAGTCCTGCCCTTAACGCCGGCGGGGTTTCTCTCTCCCCCATTGCACACCATGTCACAGGACCTCACACACGGAACAGCCTTGGGCTCCAAGTCCTCGGGCTTCCCCAGGGGGAGGGGAAGCTCCCTTGGATCTGAGCAGCAAAGGACTCTAAAAAGATGCTAAGAGAAACCATTGTGGGGTTGGTAGCGAAAGTTAACTGAGTTCTCAGCAAGCGCCAGGCTCAGCACTACATGCTTTATGGGTGTGACCTCATTTTACTGTCACGGTAATTCTGTGATGTGGGAACTGTTCCAGTCACCCTTTAACAGGTGAGGAAACTTGAGCTGAGGGACGTCAAGTGACTTGCTGAAGCTCTCACAGTCACCCCACAGCCCGCGGTGGTGCACTTGGTCAAGATGCCGCCACCGGCTTACGGTCCCACATTATAAACAGTTCGCAGGGGAAGGGCACCAGCTAGGGTTGGCTGCTTGGCTAGGGGACGTTACTGGGTACCCACACGGAAGGACGCAGAGACGCCCCAACACCCAGCCTGTAGCCCAGGGAAGAGGCGACAGCAGTGATCTCGTCATTTTAACTCATTTTAGAAGTCAGTGTATTTTAAGCATATGCCCTGTTTTCCGCCCCCCAGTGCCATGCCTCAGTCCAGACCCTCTGTATTCTTAAAAATATTTTTGTCATTAAAGAAAAGTGCTTTGTTTTCGTAGAACGTAAAAGAGATACATATGCATGGGGATGAAATTCAGATGGTTTAGGAAGTTCTGAAATAAGACATAGTACACCCCGTCCCTCAACATCCCATAATCTCTCTCCCCAAAGGTGACCACGGCTAAGGCTCTTATATATCCTTCCCGAGGCTTGTTTTCAGTGCCTGTGTCCTCACACCTTGCCATGGGAAGGCTACTCCCTTACGTTGTGTCCTGAAGCCTCAACCATGTGTCATTTGCGAGGACATGGCAGGGAAGGCCAGACGGGCCTCTTCACCCAGAGCTGCTCCCCCCATCACCGCCCCAGGGGTTTCTCCCTCACCACGATCCCAGCACACCATGCACAGGAGTTCTGGCCACCCTACGGTCCAGCAAGGAGGGCTGCGCTGCTGGCCTTGGAGGGGGTGTTCGTCTGTGAAATCTGCCAGCCCTCGTCCGGTTGGGGCCTGTAACTGTCTCATTGCCAGGCTGACTTTGACTGCTGTTGCAAATCTTCTTGCCTGTCATCTTCAAGCCCGGTTCCCACTGCAATGAGTGGTGATTTTTGCTTCTTCATGTGGGAGACCTTTTTGTCTCTGAGAACACCAGTCTTCTTTTGCATCCATAGCTCAAAACCGACGCAGGGCGTTAGGATTTGGGGAATTATTTTTAGCCCAACCTATTCCTTGAATCTTTCTGAACCCTTCTCTGCAGATGGAGCTCAAGACATACACATGTGGTCAATGAAGGTTGTGGAGATCTTGAGGGTGTTACTGGTGGGCCCTGCAGCTGAGGTCAGCGCACTGCGGAGGTCGTTTCCACGGGCTTTTCGTCTTTTTCTTTTCGCTTCTGCTGTTTTGCCTCTGTGGCCCTAACACTTGGGTGTGAAGCCTCAGTCTCTTCGAACCATATCTATTCATGAGGCCCCTCTCAGCTCCAAAATTAATGATTGTTCAGTTCCTTAAAAAAAAAATTATTTACCATGCTCACAGTGAATAAACATTGATCATACTGTCTGCATAATAAAATTCAGGAATAACAACCTTTGACAAAAGACTGCTCAAAAGGCTCAGAAATGTTTTCATGTACATTGAAAAAGATAATAGAAATTCTGTGTTAAAAATTGCCTACTTCTTGATATTAATACTAAAACCAACTTCCTATTCCTAAAATGATTCCCTCCGAATCCATTCTTGGACATCTTCTCAGGTTTCCTACCTGCTTTTTAAGGGCAGTCTGGGTTTAAAAAGGAGAGAATCAACGTTTTTTAAGTAGGACGTTCCCAGGAAAGTACAGTCTTCTGGTTCCCTGTGGGAATGGGGAATGGTCCAGGCTCCACCTTGAAAGTTCATCCCCATTAAATATGTTCATCTTTACTTGGTCCTTGCCACCTTGATTTAAAAAGTGTTTGTAAGCGCAGCTGGGAAGAAGGGTTGATGTGGGCAGTCATGCAGGGGACAGAACCACGTTTGAGGGGTCATGTCAAACCCCAGATTCCAGCTCTCTCGGGCCAGAGTCTTGTTCATGGTTTGGAATAAGATGATGGTCAGGCAGCCCACGATGGTGTTTTCCTTTACAGAATCCAGCACAGGGAAGATGATATATTTAAGAAATAACCATTTTATCAAATGCAGACTATAATGGATTAGAGTAAATGAGAAAACTCAGTGAAGCCCTGCAGGCTTCCCCGGGGTGGGGGGGGGGGGAGAGGAGCTTTCCCACGAGATTGTGAATAAAGAGGTAGTTTTCTTTCCCTTGACTCTTCGTCCACTAGTTTCTGAAACTGAAGTTGACAAGAGGCAGTTGATTTTCTCCGAATGGCCTGGGCATCAACCAGTTCCCAGAAGGACTAGGGAGAAGCAGATAGTGGTCCCCAGTGCCTGGGTCTCTGGTTACCTTGAAAAAAGGCACGTGGAGCTACTGGAATGCTTTTCACATTCAAATCCTAGAGCTAGTTCCTTGAAGTATTCTGCTTACATTTCAAAAGATAGAGCTGATTGAAGAGGCGATTATCCAGAAGTTTTTATGGAATCTCATAAGCACAGCATTGATTCACCATCCCTGCTGGTCTACGGGCAGGAGATTGATAATCTTGGGCTCCAGTACAGGCACAGGGAAAAAGGCAAGAATGAAGCCCATGGGGTCTGTCTCTATGTCCTCAAGTGATTATCTTGAGGAATTAGGACAGAAAGAAGACATTTTTTATCAGGCACTCTCTAAACCATTGTTTGGAAACCTGGCCTTAGGACCATATTATTTGGATGAAATCTAGCACATACTGCATGGATGGGAAGACAGAGGCGTTGGAATTCCGGGTTTTGGTCCTAAATTCACGACTTTGGCCAACCCTCACCTTCCCACCTTTCTAAGAGCTGACTGGCTGGCTGGGCTCTGGCCGGCTTCCAGCCTTCTCAGGTGGAGCCAGGATTACATCTGTGTCTTTGTATTTTGTATCCAGGTTTCTGCTGAGTCCAGCTCCTCCATGAACTCCAATACCCCACTGGTGAGGATTACAACTCGCCTCTCCTCAACAGCAGACACCCCCATGCTGGCGGGGGTCTCCGAGTACGAGCTGCCAGAAGATCCAAAATGGGAGTTTCCAAGAGATAAGTGAGTACTTCTGTGGGGCACATCCCTGAATGGGGACTTAAGTGTAAAATGGGGATACTGGGCTGACATTTTCTTTTTATTACCCTTAACTGCCAAGGTCTTGCTGTGATGATGTCAGCAGGAATGGGTAAGATTGTATCTAAATAACCAACTGTAGGAAAAACAAAGAACTAATTCTCGCTCTCTCTCTTTTTTAATAGTTCTTTTAAAACAGAGCTACTAAGCCATGGCTGATCCCCAAACAAAATGGTACCTTGTTAGCATGTTTTTTTTTAACTCTCTAGATAATTCAAACCCAGTCAAATGGAATAAAAGTGGGATTATCCCATTTATAAAACAGAGTTGACATTCCAACTTCTGGTTCCTAGAACATGTCTGTTCTACAGTTCATTTCTTTAGAGAAATTAGGTCTAGCATATAAATTGCCTTAAGAATCTTCACCCAGTGTTGCTGTTTTAATAGTTATTAATATAATATTGGGCTGGAAATCTTCAAATACGGTACCTGACATCGAATTTCTTGTGGTCCGTAGTATTTTCCTTATTGGATGATATTGATGTGTTCCAATCAGATGTTCAGTCAAAGTGTGGCCACCTGGGCTCTGCTGAAGGCATTGTTGGGAGCTGTGTGTCTCTTGGTCTGGCTTCAAGTTCAGGGACTTTGGATTCTGTTGGGCTGGATTGGAATCCTGGCTCTGCCAGCCAGTGGCTGGGCAACCTTGTGTGAGTTCCCTGATTCTCTGTGAGCTTCATTTCTATGAAATGAAGGTCATGGTACAGACCTCCCAGGACTGAGCACAGTTCCTGGCTCATGGGAATTTCCCTTCCTTCCATTTCCCTTCATAACCTGAGAGATCTGAACTGCAAATCTCAGCAAGATGGCAGAGCTGGGCATTGAGTCAGTGGACAGATCTTGGACTACCAGCCCTCCATATTCTAGCCGGGGACCAGCCCCCAGACTCGCCTTCTGAAATGAATATGATGGTCACTGAAGGGCTGTCTGCTCATTTCCAGGGTCTCTCTTGTAGTAATTAGAGTCCAAACAGCTTGAGAATAATGGAAGGTAGAAATCGCTGACTATACATCTGCATCAAATCAGCTGGAATAAGCTTTTGACTTGCTCATGTATAGCAACCCTATTGGTCTTGACATTTGCACTATCTCCCTGAGATTATGTCGGAGAACTGTCTAATTACTAGAGAAGGAACTCATACACAAATTTGGAAATACAAAGATAAGCTTTTCCAGAGGCTGGATATCATGCGCTCTCTTTGGAAGGAGAGATAGCTTACATGGCACTTGTAATTTTGACTCACACAGCTCCAACCAGCTTTGTTTTCTAATGGCTCGTTACTTTAAATAATAAACAGCTCATTTATTAATGTGCAGCATACGTTAGAACCAAATTGTTGTACCGGTATCATTCTGTTAGAGTGTTGACGGAAGTGATTTCCAGTTTATTTGTGTGCTATTCATTCACTCAGTACTTGTTTACTGAACACTTACCAGTGAGGTACCAGAAAAAACAAAGAATGATTTCTTTACCTGTAGAATGTGGAAAGGGGGTGTTTCTCGTGAGCCCTCCCAGCTCCCTGGTTTGATTAAACAAGTAGGAGGGTTAATGTGCACATTCCTATGGATATAGGACTGAGTTTGGGAGCTGTGATCATATTTTAAGAAATTGCAGCTCTCAGGTTCAATCTGTAGTTTTTGCCACCTGTGACACCACTGGCAACAGTGGAAGTCTGTCTGTTAGCTCCCACCCGGGGTACCCAGAGTGTGGAAAATCTGAGTGCAAAGCATTTCAAAATAGTGTTTAGCGCAACCATAGGAGGAGCAGATTTCCAATGAATGAAGGCTATTTAGAAGCAGTTTATTAGGTCGGAGGCAGACGTTATACAAAGAAAGGATTGTTACGCTTGTAGCAGCAGGGCAGTAGGACATAAATTAGCCATTTTTCCAATGCAAATGTTTATTTTCTGCCAAGATATTAAATTTAATTTTAGCTCAGGATAGAAAGGGAATGACCTCAGCATAGCACACACTGCCCTCGGTCTTTGCTGTGACTTTTGCAAACCATTGCGTACTTACCAAAAATACTGCTTACTCGTGGCAGCTTGGTACTTTGCTGTGTTATGCTTAAATGAAAAAACCACATTCATAAGTATTCCAAAGTCTCTTCCATTCTGTTGGTTTCTGGAACGCCCAAGGAGTCTATATGGCTATTAGTATGATGTATGTAGAGCTTCTGAGCTTAGAAATTTAGTTTATTGTGTTCACTTTGGATTTTCTTCATTATTAATTTTGGGTAGTCATAAGGATTTCTAAACTATTATGTCAAAAAAAAAATTCCCCCTATTTCTAGCATTTCCTTTTTCCTTTAATGAAAAACTAGAGATTCCTTGAAATGGTTTAAGATTCATATCTTGTAACTTGGCCCAGAATGTGACCATAAAATCCATTGGTATTCGAATAATAGCGATTTTTAAAGACATCACAGAGACAAAAAATAACAGCTTTAATGGTTTTCTTTGAGATATTCTAAATTATGAATATTTGATAGGCTCAAGATCAAAAGCTGCTCGTTTTTAGCACTTAGGAAGGCTGACCACCTCACTTGCAAGGATACCTTCCATAAAGAAAATAAATCGAGAATACAAATGTGAAATTCAATAGCTGTTCCAGCAGTAATTGACATTCTCTAAAACGTCACTAAGAAAATACTCAAGCGCATGTGTACCCCAAGTCTCATTAGTTCCATATGATAAATGCTCCGTGCTTTTGTAAGCCGCTGAAAGATTTTTATATTGAGTTCTGGAATTTCCCTCGGTACACCAGATGCTGTTTGCTAATCCTCTCTTTACACATTTAGGCTGACGCTGGGCAAACCCCTGGGAGAAGGTTGCTTTGGGCAAGTGGTCATGGCTGAAGCAGTGGGAATTGACAAAGAGAAGCCCAAGGAAGCAGTCACTGTGGCCGTGAAGATGTTGAAAGGTGAGTGGGGCGGAGGTGGGGAGGGTGGGGGAAGGGAGGGGTGAGGGCGCCTTATCAAGAATGTTCCTTTTGTGGCATGTGAACTCTATCATGGCAGGGGGTTAGAGAGCACATAGTTGACCTAGGGGTTGAGAAGTTTTCAGTATAAATCAGCATCTTGGACAGACTATTTATCTTGAGCTGTGTGCACTTATAAAAAAGAAAAGCCAGTTGTATTGGAAAGTGGCAGCCTCGTTCCCTTTATATGTGTAGGTGCTTAGAAAGTATCGACTCACGTAGAATTGATTAATTTAGATGAGTGTTGGTATGTCGGATTCAGGACCCAAACCTTAATTTACAAATGAAGGAAAATTGGCCTTTTTAGATGGAGAAAGGAGGCTCAGGGAGAGGAGGACACACTTACTCCTTTGCAGGAGGAACAAAGCAGGAATGACGTTGTCTGTGGGAGTCGCTTGGGAAGCTGAAAGGGGACTCACCGGATTGGTGCTGGTCCAGAGCCTTCTGGGACTTGTGAGCAGTTACCCGGGGATGTAAACGTCGAGTGGCGTTCGTGGGAGCCTGAATGTCTCCGCATTAACCTTCCAACCCTGCTTCATGCCTGCGTCCAAAGAGCTTAAAGCACTTTGAACCACTAACTTCATCCTCCCACAGTGTTCTTTTATGAGAGGAGGTGTAGGGAATGGTTGCATTGTAAATCCCATTGTAGGCATCTCAGAAAGGACACCCCAAGCTGAGTTTTTCCCACGTGTCCCGGAGGAGAGAGGGTCTGTTCTCGGGACATGGGGGGCCTCATGCACTGTGGACGCCCCGGGGGCTAGGCTCTTTCTTTCTTTCATGGGTTTCTGTGGGATAGTCACCACGTCTCTCCCTGAGGGGAGGGAGCAAGGTGGAAATAGTCAAAAAGGTGTTGGGTGTTTTTTTTCTGTTTGTTTTTTTAGCTGTGGATCTGAATGGCTCCCAAGGCACACTAGGGTGTTGTGAGCCGCTCCCCACTTTGGGGTGTGAAGCCCGGGAGGACAGTATTCTCCCACCCTGCACGTCTCGGCTCCACCAACAGAGGCAGCCAGCCCTCTGCACGGCCTGGGCCTGCCTCCTGTGCCCGTGCCTTGCTGAGTGGCAGGTGCAGTGAGCTGTGGGCTCCCACCAGCCGCCCCGACAGCCCCTGGCCATGTACCAGGGCCGAGTATGAGGAAGGCCCAGGCTCCCGGTCTCTGTGGACAGAGCTTCTGATTCGGTTTACGGAGCTCAGGGGAAGGAGGTCTGGGAGTTCTCTTTCTCTGGTTATTTCAAGGCTGGCCTTCCCTTAGGATGGAGAAGGACATGAGCCACAGAGCCCTTGTGACATGGCCGTTTTTACAGCCAGTGGGTGGCTCACAGCTTAGAGGAGACCCCACAGTGTCAGTGCAGTGGAGCCTCTGCATCCGAGGGGCAGGCGCTCAGTCCTCCACGTGAGGCTGCGTGGATGTGACACTCCAGGCAGTTGTGTTGCTCTTCCTTTTGTGAAGCTAAAAAGCTTTATGCAGCATGGCTTCTATCCTTGCCCTTACCTCATTTTTTTTAGTAAGCCCAGATTTCCCCATATTGAATTAGCTCACAGGGGGATACCTGGAGAAGAATCTTGCCACTTTTTGGAAGATAACTGTGAGCCTGTGTATGCAGAACCTAAGCCATTCTTGCTTGAAATTATGGAGCAGAGGATTTTAAAACCTTAATTTTTTAGCAGGGGAATCCCAGCCCCTTTGGAAGCCCGTAGAAGGCATGGACCTTTGCCCCCTCAAGATGCACGTGCACACATGCACTTTTGTCCTCAGTCCGGGGTGTCCTCTGAATCCATCTGTGAACGCTCTGTGGGCTACGAGGGCTCAGCTTAGCAGCACGTGGTGCAGAGAAAGTCTGAAGTGATGTGAAATGCTCCCAAACTCCTCTTCCTCCTCCTCCCTGGAAGTCCTCATGGTTGCTTTCAGGCCCCATGAAGTTTGATGTGATTTTCTCAGGTACCTTAGGTCTGTCAGAGGATGGAATTATTTCACGATAGAGAAAAATGCCCCCACATTTGTGAGGTTTGCTGGAAAAGATTTGGCCTTAGCATCCAAGGCCTATATATTTGTTCTGACTTTTGACCCTATTGACCCCAAATTAGCTATTCGACACGGAGCAGGGCAGTGCTGGGCCCTTCCCGCTTCACCAGTAAGATGAGGGAGATGATTTGGAAAGTTTTTCTGGTTCTGAAATTGACTTTCATGCTGTTTCAACCAAATTTTCATCAACTAACAGTAGCAACCAACGGGTTAGAGGAAACTGATCTGTAATTTACCTAATGTTCCTAGATGATGCCACAGAGAAGGACCTTTCTGATCTGGTGTCAGAGATGGAGATGATGAAGATGATTGGGAAACACAAAAATATCATAAATCTCCTCGGAGCGTGTACTCAGGATGGTGAGTAAGAGGAAAAAGAGCTTTCATCCACATAACCCAGGGTTCAATGTCAGCATCGTTTTAAAAATGGATGGACTCTTAGATCTTGCTCCTAGGGCCTCTCAAGTGCATGTTTAAAGTTTTCCTTAAAACCCCCGCAGGGGGAATTCCCTGGCGGTCCAGTGGTTAAGACTCTGAGCTCTCACTGCCAAGGGCCTGGGTTCAATCCCTGGTCGGGGAACTAAGATCCCACAAGCTGGGACTTCCCTGCTGGCACAGTGGTTAAGAATCCGCCTGCCAATGCAGGGGACACGGGTTCAAGCCCTGGTCCAGGAAGATCCCACATGCCGCGCGGAACAACTAAGCCCGCATGCCACAACTACTGACCCCACGCGCCAGAACTCCTGAAGCCCTCATGCCTAGAGCCCGTGCTCTGCAACAAGAGAAGCTACCGCGAGGAGAAGCCCGCACACCACAACTAGATAAAGCCCACACAGCAACGAAGACCCAACACAGACAAAAATAAATAAATAAAAGTAAATTAGTAAAAAAATAAGTAAGATCCCACAAGCCATGTGGTGTGGCCAAAAAAAAACCAAAACCCGTCTGGAAGTGTTCCCGGCCACAAACACAAAGAAGACGTTATGAGTGTGCCTGGGTCTGGGGGCGGGAAGGTGGGCATTGGGCGACTCTGGATGGGAAGGCCTATAGCGTCCTCCTGTTTTTAGGGCATAACCTGGAGGGTTTTCGGAAAAGGCAGCCTTCTTATGTTTTTGTTTTGTAAGTGCTAAGAGAGATTTCTCCAAATAAGATCCTACATTTTGGTGGACAAGTTCTTCCCTTCAAGTGGGGATTGAGGAACCCATGTCTTGTTATGGGTACCAGGTGGCTGAGTTCCCACAAGTGGCCTGAAAGAGGGGAGACAGATAGGAAGGGGCACATGATCTTCCTCAGGGGAGCGAGACCCCTGGCTTCTCTCATGGATGGTCTATGGCACTTTGCGAATCAGTTTGATGATAATTAATAAACTTGAAAATGCCTGTCTTTGCCTCAGCAGTTTCCCTTTGAGGTCTATACCGGGAGTCAGGAGACTTTTTCTGTAAAGGGTGATTGTAAATATTTTCGGATTTGTGGCAACTACCCATCTCTGCCGCCGCAGTGAGGAAGCTGCCACAGACAATACAGAAATGAATGGGCCACGTTGTGTGCCAGTAACATTTGCACACAAAAACAGGCTGGTCTATACCATGGGGAAATTATTGCACACATATATACAGAGACGTGCATAGCAGTGTTCACTGCACACTGTTTGCAATGGCCCAAACCTGGAAACAACCCATAGGGGGATGGAGAAATACAATGTGGTGTATTTATATGATAGAATCTATGTAACTGTTAAAAGGAATGATCTAGATCTATTTTTATCAGCCTGACTGGCTTCCAGAAAGATAATATGTGGGGGGGGAAAAGGGTGCAAAGCTATGTCTTTATTACTCATTGATGTGATTAAAAATAATACATTGTTTATGGATACATAGGTGTCTGTAAAATAGTTAAAATGCACTACAAGGACCAAATTTATGGTAGCTGTTGCTTTCCAAGAGGGCGCAGGTGAGAGGCTGGGCGAGACAGGGAAAGGACACTCACTGTAGTACCGCTGTTTTATTTCTTAAAGACTGTTGAGTCTCTCTCGACCGAGCGTCGGTTGTCATTTGGGGGAGATTAGAATGCAGGTGTTCTATTTTTGTGTGTGCTTTTCTGTATGTTTAAATTTTAAAAAATATGATAAAGCACTGGGTTGTAATAAGTAAAACTCCTTTGCTGAGCTGCCCCAGGGCAGATCTGGGCTTCCCTGCCTCTCCAACTTGTGTTCTCGTCCACAGGGCCGCTCTATGTCATAGTCGAATACGCCTCAAAGGGCAACCTCCGGGAATACCTGCGTGCCCGGAGGCCGCCCGGGATGGAGTACTCGTATGACATCAACCGCGTTCCCGAGGAGCAGATGACCTTCAAGGACTTGGTGTCATGCACCTACCAGCTGGCCCGGGGCATGGAGTACTTGGCTTCCCAAAAAGTGAGTCCTTCCCATTCTCCTTGGTTGGGTGGATTCCAGTGAAAAATGTCTCTGAAGAAAACACCATTGGGACGTGCTCGTTTGCTGCATCAAGCCCTTGCCTGTCTTGTACAACCTGGAGACTATGTCTTGCATTATTCACATTGGGGTTTAATGAACTCTTTAAAAGCCAAAACAGCCTCATAAACCAGTAGTGACACCACAGAGATGAGCAGAAAAGACGTCTCTTTTCGCAGGCACGGCTGGCTGTGATCTGCCGGGGAGTTGGCTCTCCAGGTGGACAGCAGTTGGGTTAGGGGGCGCTGCCTTTAATTCTGATGATTTTTTGGCTTTATTTGTTTTGTGGTTATTGAGCCTTTGGACATGGACTTCGGGTGTTGTCTTCATGGTTTTGAGTTTGAAATGGCGTTAAATAGTCTAAGAACAAAGATCACATGAAGGGATATTTTGGTAACATCGAGTGCTGGGTATCCGCTGGATTTATTTTGTCTCGTTTGGCGGGGTGACCCTCTGCGGTTAGAAGTTGGCCAGGTCCCCTGAGGTGAATCGCCTGCATTCCGAGCATGCCACATGCAGTGGACTTGAAACATCTGAGTTATTATTGTGAAAGCAGTTAAGACAGGTGCCCAGATATCCCCTGGGGCATTTTGGACAGCCCAAGACACCCTTCCCCGGCCCGCGCTTGGGGGGAAGGTCAGAGCTACCTTCTTGGGCAGCGGTGGGTCAGTTCCTAACTGCGCTGGAGCTTAATGCAGCATCAGGGATTCCTCTGGTCCCCAAAGAAGTAAGAGCCTCTGGTGGGCACGGACCGTCTGTCCCCTTGTGGCCTGGGCTGGGTCCTGGCCGTGCCGGTCACATGAGTGAGCGAGGCAGCCCCTGTCACATCACGCCGAGTAGGGATTTGGGGGCCAGTGGGTGCACCTCAGCCCCTGCTGTCTGTAGCCATGTGGGAACACGGCCAGAGCCACCACATGTTCTGTTTTTTGATTTTCAAGAGAGTCCAGAGTTGAAGATTTTTCAGAGCTTTTTTTTCCCTGTAAGATGTCCCAAAGTATAGATTTTAGGAAACCGAAACAGGGTTGTGCGATTGTGTACACGTGCGTGTGCACAGCGGACTTTGCCAGCTGACAAGTCTTTGGCAGGAAGAAACAATCAGATCTAGCATGTGGGACATATGACAAGACATTGCTTCAAAATGTCAGTGTCACAAAAGACAAAAAATGCTGGGGAGATGGTTCCAGATTAAAGGAGGCTTAAGAGACGTGACAACTGAATGTACGTGTGTGATCCCGGAAGGGATCCTGTTCTGGATGGGAGATGGGCTGCCGCTTTTATAAAGGACATTTATGAACAATTGAAATGTGAAATTGATTGGATAGTAGATAATGTGACTGTTCCAATGTTAAATTTGGGGGTGGTGATGGAGGTCTTGTGTAAGGTGGGAGGTATGTGCTACTGAGGTCTGCAGCTCACTTTTAAGTGGTTCAGCCATAAAACGGGTGTGTGTGTGTGTGTGTGTGTGTACAGGGAGGCTGGGTATAGAGAGAAAGAGCAAGGAAGCACAACAAGTGAATCTGGCAAACCTGGATAGCTGCTGTTCTCTTTCGCCTTTTCTGTAGCTTGGAACTATTGCTAAATAAAACCCTGGGGAGGCGGCCAGTCCGCAGGCTGCCTGTCCTGAGCCTCTGGTCCTGGTCGCCCTCTGTCCTCCTGGTGTGGGAGAGGGAGGAAGGATTTTTTGGACTCAGCAGGGCGCTGCTACTAATCCAAAGTGGTGGGAGACTGGCCTGGTCATTTTATTAATCCTTCAACGAATATTCCTGAGCGTTCCTGATTCGGATGCCTGGTATCCTGGGTCAGGTGACCAGGATGGACACAGTCCTTGGCCTCTTGGAGCAGGAACTATGGGGGGCAGCAGGTGAAATCAACAATAAATGTGGGCATAAAATAAGTGTGTGAAAGGCTGAGAACCGTGCTGTGGAGGAAACCGACGGTGTGGGGTCAGGAGCAGGGGGGACTCGGGAGGTTGCAGGGGGAGGTGAAGGGCGAGCCCTCCTGAGGAGGGACGGGCTGTGTGGAGCCTCTAGGGCCTCAGGGCCTGACAGCCCCAGGCAAGGACTCTGCCCTGTGCTCTGGGCTCTGGGGAAGCCACCAAGGGGGCGTGATTTTGATCAGGTTTGTGCTGTAAAGCTGGCTCCTGTGACCGTGGTTTGGGCTGAGGTTTATTGGCCCTGAGAGACACGAGGGAAGTAGGTTGCTTTGGGATATACTTTGCTATCTGGACAGTTAATGGATTGCGTAGCTATAGGAGGGAGAAGAAGAGGGATCAAGGCTGACTCCTGGATTTCCAGCTTGAGAAACCGGATGGTGGTGCAGCTTACTCGGGATGAGGAAGATGGGGGCATGGGGCGGTGGCAGGAATAGATTCTGGTGGGAAATCCAAGGTACGTTTTGAACATGTCTGAGGGTCATTCAAGGGCAGATGTCGACCAGGAAGCTGCGGGCTGAGGCTCAGCTCTGAAGGCTGGGCTAGACCCCGGAGCCAGCGAAGGAAGTGTAGTTTCAAGCCGTGGGAATGGATGGGTTCTCCGTGGGTGGGGAGGTTGGGGAGAGACAGAGGAGAGTGGGAACAGAAGCCTGGAGTCAAACCCTGAGAAAACTCTCAAATCTAGAGATGGGCTGAAAGCACAGGAAAAGACGGAGGAGACATGGTCAGAGAGGGTCAGAGAGGGAGGAGGGAACCCAGAATGTGGTTCACAGAGGCCCCGGGAGGAGTCTCAGGAAGGTGGAATAGGAGAAAGGAGCTGGTGGAGTCTGGCTTGTGGAGCAGTGGTGGGTCCCCCCCCCTCCCCCACCTCCGAGGACGAGATCCTTCCTGCTTTGGAGCTGCTTGGTGTGGTGGAGAGAGAACTAAGGATCAGGTGAACTTGGCAAAATGGGGAAAAGGATACATTTTAGAATGACAAACTGAAAATGCCCTTAGTAGTAGTATTGTAATAATAATAATTATCATTATTACTAATCACTGCCACTTTGTGAGAGCTTAATGTCTGCCAGGCATGGAGCAAGCATTTTACGTACAGTATCGTCCATAACCGCAGGACAACACAGAAACAGGTGTGTTTAGATCCCCGTCTTATGGATGAGGACGCAGGGGAGTGTCTGGAAGTGCCAGGAAAGCTTCGAGCCCAGGTACGAGTGAGTCACTCTCCTCACTTCTGAGTTGGGGACTCGTCAGCCTGGAGAGTAAAGCGGCTGGTCCCAGACCTGACCTTTTTGTTCTCTACCCACCTGTCCTGCTCTCAGGTATTCCCTGCCTCCCTGGACCGAGAAGAGGACCATTGAGATGCCCTGGGTTGGGGCTTTGTTTGCTAACCCAGGGTGGGGTAGAGGGGACAGAGTCCTGTTTCCTAAGGCTTTGTAGTTGTGTTTCCAAAGCTCTTTGCTGAAGGCCACCTACAATTAAGGACCTAGAACAGGTTTGAAGCAGGTTCTAGACCAAGATCTTAAGAATGGTCCCCTGAATGGAACCTGCTTCCAAAAATGGAGGGCTTATTCCTGACCGTGGAAAATGAAGAAGCGGGGGACAGGTGAGCCCCGTCACACCCATTCCCTCCCGGTGGATGGCGATAAGTTTGTTAGAGACCCGCCTGAGGACCTGTTGGGTGAGACATCTGGTTCATTGCTGATGGAGTGTAGTTAGGAATTCAGCTCAACGGACGTTTACTGGGTCAGGTTCTGTGCTGGGAATGTAGAGCTGAACCTGCAGTCCTGCCCTTGACCTGGGGACGCTGGGGGTGGCCAAGTTAAGAAACTCCATGATGTGTACAGTAATACAATTAGGTGATGTGGGATTTGAGCCTTCTACCAGTTATGGAAGCCTTTCTATTTTCAGTGCAAAGTACACTAATTTTTCTTTTTTACAAAATCCTTAGGCCAGTTAAACCTCCAAGGTGTTAAACTTGAGCAGCTGTTTTTGTTTTTTGTTTGTTTGGCTTTTCTTTTTTTAGCAAGCTCTAACTTCCCCATCTGTAAAATGGCTATAATAATACCCATCTCATAGGTTGCTGTGGGAATTTAATGTGATCAGCTGTACAGAGGCACCCAGCACGCTGTCAGAGTCATTGAGGTGTTAGTCTTCCTTCCCTTAGCGACCCGTTGACCTTTGTTTATTGAAGAAATGGAATACCAAACAGTCCGAGAGCCCTAGTTCTGTAAAACGGTCAGCTCTTTGCACTGGAGAATAACTCAGATTTCTGCAGATGATGGGAATTTGGCTTGACTTTGGTTATTTTCTTTTTCTTGGGTATTGGTTCCAAGTCTCTTCTTGTTCAGCCCAGAGGGTGGGCTTTGGTATTTCCTAGCACCCTGGGATGCGGGAGGTTGGTGCTGAGTTCTGGCTCTCTTGGAGAAAATGGGAGTCGCCGTCGTAGTGACTCTGAGTTGAGCCCTTATGTGTGGTCAGAGCCCCACGCACAGGGAGTCAGATTCTTCTGACCACACAGCTTGCCAAACTCACAGAGTTGTGTCGGCAGGGAGCACACCACTGGGAGAGTTTGGCCCAGGGCTTGGAAGTTCAATTTGAAGAGGCCTCCAAAACCAGGAACACAGCTCCCGCCCTAGCTGGATCCCCGGGCGGCTTCTGGGAGCTCTCACATTTCCTGCTTCCATTCTGGCTGGGCACAGGCCTGCCTGTGGGGTTCTCCTGCCTTCCCTTCAATGATCTTAGCCCATCCAGGGGGCCACAGAAGCGGATTAAAAACAAGGAATAGTTGGAGGGTGGGCAGGAAAAAATTATCCCTCATTTATTCTTCAGAGAGAGTTTGGTCTGCTCCTTTTTCAATGGGCCATGTCGTGGAGTATCAATCTGAAATCAGCCCCATTTCACCCACGTCAAATCGGTTGATAAGACTCTCTCCTTCATATAATAGTTAGCCTTTGCCTAGAACCTGTGTAAAAATGTTTGTTAGGGATTTTGTTCACTTCTTTATACCTAAACTAGGAGGTGATGATTTGGGACCCTAATTACCATGTATCCTGGTAAAATCTTGGTGTATTAAAGTACAGCTAAAACACTTTTAACAGCTTACAAAAACATATCATTTGTAGAAAGGAGACATAGAAGTTATAATGACTAGAGCTTTCGGAGACCAAAGAGTTAGTATCGGAACCATAAATCAGCTGCCCTGCAGCGAGCATCTCAGCATCTGGCCCCCGTGTATGTGGCAGACATAGGTTGGGCCCCGTGTGGGGACCAGGTGTTGGGTAAGAACTGGACAGAGAATAGACAGGCATTGGCCTTGATATAAGCCCGGAACAGATGTGATCAGCTCCTTCAGAAACATAATCTGAGGGAAGCAGAGAAGATGCAGTAGTGCTGAGTTTGAAGCACGGAGACCTGTTGGAAGGATGATGAGACCCTGGACTAAGGGCTTAGCAATGGCAATGGAGCCGGGTGGACAAATCGGAGAGGCATTTGGGAGTTGAAATCAAAAGAACTTGGGAGGAGTGTGTAAAGAATTCTGGTGTATGTATCTCAGGTGGATACGAAAAAGACCAAGAAAATAAGAATAGAGTAGAGACCTTGAATTTAAAGGTGCCAAAGGGATGTCAGTGTGGAAATGTCCTGTTGAAAATGAGAATCTGGATCCCAGGAGGGAGGTCAGGTTAGAGATAGGAATTTGCAGATCTTCTGTATGTATCTAAGAATGGAAGCCATGTGGATATGTGGAAATATACAAAAGTAATGGGACAGGTCCTCTATTTTGAGGGAGAGAGAAGCTAAAGCCAAGGAATCTGAGGGATCGGGGAGAGAGAAAGAGAGTGAGCCAAGAGAAGGGATGGGTTTAGAACTCAGCGGGGGGACGGTTTCAAAAATGAGCAAGAAAGCAACAGTGTCCGGAACTGCAGAGGGGGAATAATTGTGGCGTTAAAAGAGGTCATTTGGGTGTTCATAATACGAAGGATGCCAATCAACTGCAGATAAAAGGGTATGTGTTTTCGTATCTACCTTTGCTCTTTGAAATAGTTGGGGCCTTGGTCTTTTATTTTAATTAGAAAAGAAATACCAATTTTTGATGTAAGATGTATTTTCTCTCTGCATTATAAGAAGTACGTACGTTACCTTTTTATTCTTGTAGCATTTTGAAATGAGTTCTTTCTCTATTTCAGTGCATTCATCGAGATTTAGCTGCCAGAAATGTTTTGGTAACAGAAAACAATGTGATGAAAATAGCTGACTTTGGACTGGCCAGAGATATCAACAATATAGACTACTACAAAAAGACCACAAATGTAAGTTGTGGCAGTGATGAAGTGGGAAGAGGTGGAGAGGTGGCACGGAATGTTCCAGGTGAAGGATGGTGCTCAGAGCTAGAAGGACCAATGCCTCTTTATTCCTGTTCTTTTGCCTTCCTCTTTACAAACTTCTCAATAAGCAAATTTAGACTACATTTAAGATACTCTTGGTAAATGTGAACCAGTCTTACGTACAGAATAATCAGCAGCAAGAATCTTCGTAAGGCTCCTTGTCAAGAACTTTCCTAGCAAAGGTTAGAGCCTGGGAGTTTCTGGGTTAATTTTCACCTAGGAGTTGGTCAGGGTGTGCCTGCCTGCTAGGGAGATAGATGATAATGAGAATCCAAGGAAACGACATTTTACATTTTATTAACGTGTCCAAATCTGTGCATCTCCCACGCTCTGTGTAGTCCCAGTTGGAGCTTATTTCTGCGCTAATGACTGTCCAGCAAAAACCATTTGAGTGTCAGCTCTTAAAATAAACAGGGCACAGCCCGGTTGAACCTGCTAAAATAAATCGGTTTTAATATATTGGTTTTTACATTTCTTCTACACTTGCAGGGCCGCCTTCCAGTCAAGTGGATGGCTCCCGAAGCCCTTTTCGATAGAGTGTACACGCATCAGAGTGATGTGTAAGTAATTCCCTTGTCTCTGCCTTTTCCCTCGGGCTGAGTTGTAAAAATCTCGTACATTCTTTGCCTTCCTTCATTCTTTGGTCCCTGCTGCATTTCACACATGCAGAGAAGGTGCAGGAGCTGGCCTTAGAAAGGATGGCTTTTACGGTAGGCTGGTAACCAATGCTCTGTTACTAATCTGCCCGGCTTCAAAGCGCACAGGAGGTGGAACCGCTAACCTGCTCCTGCCAGAGCGGAAGTTCCCCCCCTTGAACTAATTCACGGATGTGCAAGTACAAAGCTGCTATCTAATTTGCCAAGCTGTTGGCGTGTTCTTCGCGCCCCTAAACTTTTCCTACTTGAGAGTAGTTTGTCATGTTTTCCCCGTCCTAGGTTTGTCCTCATAGGGGAAAGCTGGTTGGGACACGGTCCACTAGGATGATCTTGACAGGGCCTGCTCCCTGTTTATCCTTTGAAAAAATTCTGATCTTGTCTTAGCATCCTTGATAACGTTACAGAAATAGAGTGAAAACTATATAATATTTCTATTGTGATACACTTAAAAATATTATTAGGGCCAGGCTCCAACTGGTATTTTAGAATTCCAGCTTTGGAAATGTGGTCGAAAGATGTTACCATTGTGAGAAACTGGGTGAAAGGTACAGAGGATGTCTCTCTGTTCTATTTTTGCAAGTTCCTATGAATCTATAATTATTCCAAAATTTTAAAAATCAGTTGAGCTACTCTTGTTTGTGTGGGTGGGAAGATTTCTGGGGCAGGCGTGGATCCCGTGCTATAGCCACTGGTCCTCTTCAGCGGTCCTCTTCAGCGGTCCTAGAAGGAAAGGGTTACGATTCCCAGTTCTGCAGGGAGCACACTGCCTGGGTTGTGCTGCGATTCTCGCTCTGCACGAAACCAAAGGCAGTTTCATTTCTGAAACTCAACAGAATCAGTGAGGGTGTATTTCCAGTGACATAGGTAAATGCGGGATTCTCGACCTGATTAGCTCAGGAATTGTGAGTCTCTTGAACAAGGCTCCGGATCCAACTGTGGGTCTCTGCACGGTCAGGTATAAATTGTGCCCTGTGAGACGTTTTCACTTTCTGTCGTATGAAGTTTGTCTGGGGCACAGGGCTCCTCCATCCTAATCCCAGCCCGGCGCTAACTCCCTTCATGACCTTAGTAAGTCGGAAAACTTTTGTGCCCTCAGATGGTCCACTGGCCACCATGGGCAGCTGTTACGTCTCAGAATCAGCACGCTGGCCTTATTCTGTCAACGGCTCATGCTGTAGGTCACAGCCCTGGGGTCAGGCACATAGGCCGGTGGCAGAGCTGGACAGGAGCATACAAAGCCTTGCAGTTTAGAAGTTCATGTTTATAACACTGCATTAAGACAGAGACTTTTATTTGAGAGTGATGGAAGGAGGAAAAAAAACCCCCAAATCTCCACCCTCCCCTCTGCCCCCCAAAAGAGTGATGGTTTACCATCACTTGTCTGTTGATGGAAAATTCCATCGGAATGGCCTCTCGCTGTCATCTGGGGATGCTCTTTGGGGGCAGGAAGGGGCAAGTTGGATGAACTGTAGGAGGGCCCCGGTCAGGTGTCTTTGAATGTAAGAAGTAAGTGGGCGTTTATTTTCTTAACTGGGCGTGTTGAGGTTTCTGTGATTCAGATGGATTGCTGATGCTGTTTTCTCCCTTCTTTGCAGCTGGTCCTTCGGGGTGTTGATGTGGGAGATCTTCACTTTAGGGGGCTCGCCCTACCCAGGGATTCCCGTGGAGGAACTTTTTAAGCTGCTTAAGGAAGGACACAGAATGGATAAGCCGGCAAACTGCACCAATGAGCTGTAAGGGCCGTCGCCTCTCCCGGTGCCCCAGGGGCCCCTGCCCCCAGTGGCGCTTCTCCTGGATAGTTTGGTTTTCTAAGGCCCCTGGTTTTTTTTTTTTTTTTTTTTTTAAACATCTTTATTGAAGTATAATTGCCTTACAATGGTGTGTTAGCTTCTGCTTTATAACAAAGTTAATCAGTTATACATATACAATATGTTCCCATATCTCTTCCCTCTTGCATCTCCCTCCCTCCCACCCTCCCCATCCCACCCCTCTAGGTGGTCACAAAGCACCGAGCTGATCTCCCTGTGCTATGCGGCTGCTTCCCACTAGCTATCTATTTTACATTTGGTAGTGTATATATGTCCATGACACTCTCTCACCCTGTCGCATCTCACCCCTCCCCCTCCCCATATCCTCAAGTCCGTTCTCTAGTAGGTCTGTGTCTTTATTCCCGTCTTGCCACTAGGTTCTTCATGGCCTTTTTTTTTTTTTTTTTCCCTTAGATTCCGTATATATGTGTTAGCATACTGTATTTGTTTTTCTCTTTCTGACTTACTTCACTCTGTATGACAGACTCTAACTCCATCCACCTCATTACAAATACCTCCATTTCATTTCTTTTTATGGCTGAGTAATATTCCATTGTATATATGTGCCACATCTTCTTTATCCATTCATCTGTCGATGGACATTTAGGTTGCTTCCATGTCCTGGCTATTGTAAATAGAGCTGCAATGAACATTTTGGTACATGACTCTTTTTGAACTATGGTTTTCTCAGGGTATATGCCCAGTAGTGGGATTGCTGGATCGTATGGTAGTTCTATTTGTAGTTTTTTAAGGAACCTCCATACTGTTCTCCATAGTGGCTGTATCAATTTACATTCCCACCAACAGTGCAAGAGAGTTCCCTTTCCTCCACACCCTCTAGGCCCCTGGTTTTTTAAACCTGTCCTAAGAAGAAGAATTGCTGAAACTTTCTGGGCCCAATCCTGGAACCGAGATAGAAAGCTCCATGGACAGCCCTGACTGTCCAAAAGAAAGAACATCCTTCTGAGGTTTATGGAGCGAGCTTTAAACCACAGGGGGTGTCGGGCTGCCCGACCGAGGGCTCCTGACTTCACACCAGCGAGCCCGGTGATCTTCCTGGGCCACTGTACTGTGCCTTGCTGTTGTCAATGTGACAGGAAGGTACATCAGGCTTCCCACATACACAAGCTCACAAGCCCTGGGGCTGCCCCCTTTCCTCATGGGCTGTGCCTGGCCCCTGCACAGCGAGTGGAGGTTGGGTGCTTCTGCAGCCTCTTTGTGACCATTGAAAATTGCTCTTATAGATGGACCTCAACCACATTCCTCAGGGCGAATGAACTAGTGTCTGGTTACCTATATTTTACCCATATTTTAGTGCAGAGAATTAAAAACTTGTCCAGGTGCCATCCTTAGAGTACCCGATCTGACTCTAAAACCATGAGCTGGTTTCTAGCAAAACCTACCCCGCACTTTAAGTGGAATTACATTGTGTTGGTGACATGGGTCTTGCACAGTAAAGTCAGTGCTTTGGAAAGGAGTCTCTCCTCCCAACCCCCAGAATTGACTAAGAAGAGGGATTGTCCCAGAGACCGCGGTCTCTTGGGTATCGTTTCACGGGATTTTGTATCAGTAATCCCATGAGTGCTTTTCGGTGTACAGTGGACATCTGATGAATGACCACATTTTATAGTATGTTATATAAAGGCATTTATTTATTTATTTATTTTAACGTCTTTATTGTATAATTGCTTTACAATGGTGTGTTAGGTTCTGCTATATAACAAAGTGAGTCAGCTATACATACACATATGTCCCCATATCTCTTCCCTCTTGCGTTTTATTGTGTTCCTTGTCATTCCTGGTGCTTTTGCTGCCTTAGAGGGTCTGTCGGAACCCATCATCAAGATAAGGCCTGGGAACCTAGGCCTTTCCAAGAGTTAATCAGGAAGTGAAGGTACAGCCCAGTGGCAGCAGATTAATTCATAAGAACCTTGCCTTAAAGTTATAGTTTTCAAACTTCAGTTTTTTAAAACTGAGGAACCTTTGTTCAGAGTGTCAGGCAGATAACAGTAGAGCTGCTTTGGTCCAGGCAGGAGCGTGTGAGGAGGGAAGACCGGATTCCCGCCTGCTCCTATGGGGCTCTTCCCACAGTGTCCAAAAGTGCCGTGGAAATGTGATACCCTGTTATAAGTCACTGCCACAGGGATACCAGAAGTCAGCCGTGAAAACACATGGAAGTGTCTTTTTTGATGGCATATATAACTTCCTAAAACATTTTTGTTAACGTGATGTCTTTGTAAATCAAAGTGCCTTTCAGAGGAATCAAGCAGTGCCTCTTCTGGCAAAGTGGATCACCACCCCCTAATTTAGTTGCTAGGGAAGTTCTGATACATTTTCATAACTGAGGACATCTCTCCATATTGACTCTTAAAACTGGCTTATAGCCATGCCCCCTAGTACTTAGGGAATTAATTCACCGAGGAAACCCATCTCTTCCAGGTATATGATGATGAGAGACTGTTGGCATGCGGTGCCCTCACAGAGACCCACCTTCAAGCAGTTGGTAGAAGACTTGGATCGAATTCTCACACTCACAACCAATGAGGTAAGAACCTCCTTCCAGAAGCCCAGGGTCCTTGCTTGGGAGACCAGCACAGTTTTTGAAATGCACCCTCCCCTGTTGGACTCTGGGGTATAGGTTATCCTTGTTCCACAGGGGTCAGACAGAGTGAACCTATGTGTTCCTCCCAAATCCTGACTTTTCTCAGAACTACATCTTGAGAGTTCTGACTCACAAAACCAGAGACAGAGGACCCCACCCGAGGCTGCCCCTCACTGTGGCATGTGGATGGTGGGTCCAGGGTGCGTATGTATAGGAGAATGGGGAGAGGAAAGAAATGTCCGACTGCAGTGTTCGGGTTTGCGTGGGAAGGAGCTGGGGTTTCTGTGCTGGTTGGATTCCTTGCCCTGGTCATTAGGGTGGGGGCTGCTGGTCATTACTGTGAGGGCTGCTGATGGTCCGTTGCTGATGAGCTTGATGGGATGCACTGAAGTTGTGCCATTCCAGCTTCTATATAACACATTCCAGCTTCTATATAACGATGTGACCGTGCCTGGTCACAGCGTAAATGTACACAGAGTTTCCTTTAATGCGTGACTTACAGGATCTTTAAGTGAAAATTCATACCTTTTGTTAAAATATTTATTTTCTAGAAAATATTTGTAATCTATACCAACAAAAGAAACCCTCTTTTGTCACTCATTGTCCAAACTCGGCCACGTGAGTGGCTACTTCACCATGCAGAGAGTCATCTCTGGTTGTGGAAAGAAAGTGGTCTGAGCAGGAAAGATGATAAACCCATAAAGGCCAGAAAAACCCCACAGTAGGGAGAACTTGTTAGTGAATGAATTAGAGATATTTAATGAGGATGTAGAATAGTGTTCCTCCAAACAGCGGCGGAGGTGGGGAGAAAAACCCTACAATTGTCTTAATAACAGCAAAAAAAGGTTAAAATTGCCTAAATATTTTAGAAGGAAAAGAATACCTTTATTTTAAAATAATGCATTTAACAGTTTCAGACTGATTTTTTAAAAAAATAATCAAATGTTGTGATTTGAAGCCTTAAGCCAGCAATATTATCTGTGCGTCTGACTGTAGCTGATAAAGGGAGAGATTGCATTTAAATGAATACAGCTGACCTTCAGAAGTTGAAAGGAACAGTTCAAGGGGAAAAAAAAAAAAAAACACCAACTTTCTTCTCCTGCCAAAATTGTTGTTTCTAGTATAAGTTCCTTTAACCCTAGACTTGGAATCCACTGATATCCCTAGTTTTGTTTTTTTTTTTTTTTTTCCCTATCAGATCTGAACATTTATGGCTTCAGTTAGAAACTGGGAAAGCACTAAAGTTCCATTTTAATGATCCTGTGTCCGTGCTCTATGCTGTTTATTTATATATTTACATTTAAAGTGGGCCCATTTTCACCCTGAAATTTACATCTAGCATCCTAAAATAAAAAAGCAGAATGCCATACTGTCTAACGGATATAAAAATCGAAGTTTCTTTCCTTCTGAAAATCATTACCATATGCTGGAGAAAATTGGTTCCATTTAGGACAAAATTTCATTTTTATCATTGTAAGCAAAAAAGTTCTCTTTTGATGTGGTGGGCGTGTTTGTTTCCAGTTGTACAGTTCCTGCTGATGTTGTTGGAACT
This sequence comes from Balaenoptera musculus, assembly GCF_009873245.2. Taxonomy (NCBI): domain Eukaryota; kingdom Metazoa; phylum Chordata; class Mammalia; order Artiodactyla; family Balaenopteridae; genus Balaenoptera; species Balaenoptera musculus. Next base: position 10,134,144 of record NC_045800.1, read on the forward strand.
GACACATCCCCCATTCTTGGATGGGGACTCTTTTTCTTGCCAAACCTGGTGATGAATTACAGGGGTGGTTTGGGTTTTTTTTTGTCTTTTAAAATGTATGGTCGCCAACATTCTGTGGGCTCTTTTCTGATAACACTGAGGCTGGTTGTGCTGTGGTCTGCACTTTTTGCCCCCCTTCAGCAAAACCGTGTGTCATAGTATACTCCTTGGCTTTTGGGGGTGTAAGCGGAGGCACCCCAACATGCTAGCCCAGTTGAGGCAGTGATACCCAGAAGTTCCCCAGTTTAGAAATCTTTTCATGGTTTGCAGACCTTTTCTGTCAAGGGCCAGACAGTCAACTTTCAGCTTTATGGGCCTCTTTGTGAGTTTCTGTAGCAACAACTCAACTCTGCCATTGTAGCAGGAAAGCAGCCACGGGCGATGTGTCAATGAATATGTCTGTGTTTAGATAAGACTGGATGGACCCTAAAATTTAAATTTAATATGAATTTTGTTATTTTACATAGTTTTAATACCATGAGATGTTATTCTTCTTTTGATTTTTTTCCCAACCATTTCAAAATGTTAAAAACCATTCTTAGCTCACGGACCACACAAGAGCAGGCAGTGAGCTCTCACCCTGTCTTAAGTCGGAAGCAATGTTATCTGGGGGCCATCGGGTGGGCTTCCTGACAGCAGCACCGATGGATGCTTCAGGGAGCAGAAGAGCCCTTTTTGAATTTCCAACCTTCAAAACCTTAAAACGCAACCTGCATTTTCCTAAACTGTTCTTCAACGGTCCATTGTGGGTGTAACAAACACGAGTATATCCAAGCCTTTTTTGAACCTGTTTACATTTTCAACTCAGAGAGCTTCTGAGAGTAATGAATTGCATCTGTGAAATTACCCGCTGAATGAAGACTTATTCCCCTTAAATTATCCTGGAAGCTACAATAGTAAAATGTAATTCGTGAAATAAATATTCATGGTCTCAGCTATGGAAAGGGGTCCCGGGCATCCACAACATCTTACGTTTTTTCCATTTTGCTGGGTGCGGATTTGAACCGTGTGGTCTAACAAGCAGGTCCTTGGGTCTGTGCCCGTCGAGGTGACTGCTCAGCTGGGTGTTAACATTCCCTACTTGCCAATAGTTCATTTGAGATGGGTTGAGAAGAAAAGTGAAGGGCAGCCTAGAGGAGATAAAGTTGGGGTCTCAAGGTGGTCTTTGTGGAAGGCCGGGGTGGGCAGGTCTCAACCTGCTGGGGGTGCCCCCGTGTTGTCCCAACTCCCATATCAACGTCTCAAGAGCCTGCGTTTGAAATAAAAGTCTTCTCTTCGCTTCTTTCAGGAATACTTGGACCTCAGTCAGCCTCTCGAACCGTATTCACCTTGTTATCCTGACCCGAGATGAAATAAAACGTCTCTCTTCCCTTCTTTCAGGAATACTTGGACCTCAGTCAGCCTCTTGAACAGTATTCACCTAGTTACCCTGACACAAGGAGTTCTTGCTCTTCGGGAGATGATTCTGTTTTCTCTCCGGACCCCATGCCTTACGAACCCTGCCTTCCTCAGTATCCACATAGAAACGGCAGTGTTAAAACATGAATGGGCTTGTCCCCCGTCCGCAAACAGGGCGGCACCAGGAACATAGCTGTACTGAGCAGGGAGGCCCTGCCTCTGGGAGCCTGTTGTCTTGGCTTGTGTGTGTATATGCATCAGAGGAGTAAATAATTGGGAAAGTAATCAGCACACGTGTAAAGAATTTGTAATCTTCACCAGGAGAAGAAGAATGTTTCTGAGGCCGTGGACTGCCATGGGCCATCACGTGCTGATGACCCGCTGTGGGTACTGGCTGTGGACCAGCCAGACTCAAGGCAAACATGCATTCTGCATTTCTTGTGAATTTTGTAATAAATGGAGAAAATATATGTCAGCACATACTTGTAGAGCACAATTGCAGTATATAGGTGCTGGATGTATGTAAATATATTCAAATTATGTATAAATATATATTATATATTTACAAGGAATTATTTTTTGTATTGATTTTAAATGGATGTCCCAATGCACCTAGAGAATTGGTCTCTCTCTCTCTCTTTTTTTTTTTAAATAGCTATTTGCTAAATGCTGTTCTTACACAGAATTTCTTAATTTTCACCGAGCAGAGGTGGAAAAATACTTTTGCTTTCAGGGAAAATGGTGTAACATTAATTTATTAATGAATTGGTAATATACAAAACAATCGTTTATAGTTTTTTTTGTTTTTTGGGGTTTTTTTTGTAATTTAAGTGGCATTTCTATGCCGGCAGCGCATCAGACTAGTTAACCTCTTGCTTGGACTTAACTAGTTATCAGATCCTTTGAAAAGAGAAATATTTACAAACTATGACTAATTTGGGGAAAATGAAGTTGTGATTTATTTGTGTTTCAACTCTGCTGTCAAGATGATTGTTCTTAAACCACCTAAATGCCCATGTTAAAAAGAACTCGTTAATAAGAAGGCGTTTTGTTTTGGTGCAGCTCTGTCATTGGGCCCATAAACGTTTAACTGGGCTCCCCGAGACAAATGGTACCACCGTTCTCTTAAAAAGATGCCTTAGTCCATTCCTCAAGGAGCGCCCTTCGTTGAGGTGCTATCAGTGTTCTGCTCTCCGGCAGCTGGCCTTCTGCCCCTCAGTTGCACGTTGATCAGATTAGCCTGTGTTCTTCGGCGAATCTTCATAATGGCTTCCAGATTCATTGGCGACAGAGAAGCCTTGTAGAATCTTCATGTCCCGTCGAAGAAAATGGAAACACCGAGTTGTTCTGCCGATAGTTTGGGGGATCCTTCCATCTTTTTAAGGGACTGCTTCCGCCTAGCAGGACCTCACCAAAAGAATCCCACGAAATGCCAACGTCAGAATACTGCCACGCTGTCCATTCTGTATGAAAGTGCTGTGTTTTGCTTTCGAAACACCTACTCACTCTGCTGTAGCCATGCAGCATGAATGGAGATGACACTGATTTTTAACGTGCTACGAAATTGGAGAAAGTATTTAATAAAGCCTGTTAATTTTTATACTGACAATAAAAATGTTTCTACAGATATTAATGTTAACAAGACAAAATAAATGTCACGCAGCTTATTTTTTTAATACTCGTGTCTTACCAAATGGTTTCCCGTGTTCGGAGGTGCCGACTCAGTGCTGTGTGGTGTGATTGTGCGGAAGGAAAGCAGAGCTGGGGAGGTCTGTTCTTTGCTACAAACGGTGACTTGTCAGAGGGGTTGTCCGGGACCAGCAGGACCTGCAACAGGTGGGTCCAATGGAAAATCAGAAGAGGCTGGTTCAAGTCCTGGCTCCGTCGCTCCCTGGGACCCCAGGGGAGTCCGTGTTCCTTTCTGGGCCCCAGCCGCTCCCAGAGGAGCACGTGAATGGCATGGGAGGGAGCTTTGTGAACGGGCAGCTGTTCTAAGGATGGGGAGGTATTGAGAGGGGAGGTAGTCAGAAGGTCTGGATACTGGGCACCTTGAAATCTTTTAGGCTGCCTTCCTCATGATGTAGAATTTGCTTCAAAATTTCAAAAAGACAACTTGAACAAACTTTCAAAATAATTTTACTTATTTCCATGCCACCCAGAATCTGAAGAGGGAAAGGGCTTTTTTGGCCTCTTAACAAACGTGAACCTGTGACTCTTACGGCTTCATTATATTCGCTTGCCAGCCTCAACACCAGGAAAAGGAGACAAAAACAATCCGGCTTCTGCACTTCAGCCACGCTCTCAGAAGCTTCTGGGGCTGTTGGTGGTTACAAAGTACCGTCCTTGGCCAGAACTCCACTTTTCAGTTCAGAATAAAACAACTATTTCTCCTGGGGAGAAAAAAAAAAAAAGTTGCCATCCTTGGCATCTTTGTTCTGTTTGAGGCCATTAGTGGTAGAGTGAGGGTCTCACCAGCCAACTGAAGCGTGGCCTCAGCCCTTGTTCTGCATTTGCCAATCTCCTGTGCTATTTATTATCAGGACAGGGTTATAATCCCACCCAAAAGAATGGGATTTAAAAAAGAAGATAACACGGGAATTCCCTGGTGGTCCAGTGGTTAGGACTCGGCACTTTCACTGCCTTGACCCGGGTTCAATCCCTGGACGGGGAACTAACCCACAAGCTGCGTGGCACGTCATCAAGGGAAGGAAGGTAATGTGGTCCATGAGAAGGATGGGAGATAACTTCTTTTTTGATACCTGTCCCAAATAAACCGACACGGGCAAGGCTTGGTAAGAATCCTGGAGCATAACGCTTCCCCCTGCCCCGCTTAGCTGAGCCCACCTCCCACCCCGAGACTTACGGAAACAATGGGAATGAGTTGAAACACAGTGTGGTTTTCATCAAGACATGAAGAACCAAAAGTCGCAGGCATCTTGGTGAGGAAGGAGGGGTACCTGACTGCTGTCTCCAGCCCGGAAGCGGGGTGATTCGAGAGGCTGCTCAAGGTCCAGCTGGTGGCGACCTTGGGCAGGATGCGCAGACGGAGAAGCACGGTGGAGAAGTCAGGCCTTCAGGGGCGTTGGGTGGATTCCCTGAGAACCGGGTACCCTTTTCTACTCTCAGCTTCTCCATCCCTTGTTACCTCAGGGAGCTTCCCTCCACCAGATGCTTTGGGAAGTTCCTTGATACCACGCATAGGAAACTAAAACGTGCAGTTACAGTAAACCATCTGGCAGACTGGAACAGCTAAGGATTGAGGACCCAGGCCCCATTCTGGAAACAAGACGTTGGTCTGCTAGCTTGTACTGTGTAATTGAGGCTCTAGGAGGGCTAGGTACAGAGACCTCCACTATTACAGATCAGGAATTTGAGGGTCTGCTTGAGGCTCCTAAGGGTCACATGGCTGGGAAACGGTCTAAGTAAACAAGGCTGCAGCCTTATGCAGTCCAGGAGAAAGACAATGGATGGTGGATTGGGAGGGAACTGGATTGGTTTATTTCTTATAGCTGGGTGATGTCGGGCAAGTCATGGATTCTATCTGGACCTTCGTTTCCTCAGCTGTAAAACTGGTTATCACCAGTGTCATGGTCTGACCATGAGGGCTGCCCGTAGGAGCTTAGCTCAGCTCTGGCAGATGGTACTCTATTAATAAACAGTTTTCTCTTCCTGAGAACCTGTTTTTGTATATTTGTGATTTTTTAGTATATATTCACAAGATGGTGCAACCATTACCACCATCCAGAACATTTTCCTCACTCCAAAAAGAAGGCCTGTCCCAGTGATCAGTCACTCCCCACTCCCCCCTTCTCCCAGCCCTGGCAACCATCCATCTGCTATTTGCCTATTCTAGCCATTTCACATAAATGGAATCATATATGGCCTTTTGTGTCTAGCTTCTTTCACTTACCATAATGTTTTCAAGGTTTGTTCATGTTGTAGCATGTATCAGTACTTCATTCCTTTTTTATTGCCAAATCATATTCCATTGAATGGCTAGGTACACATTTTGCTTATCCATTCATCAGTTGATGGATATTTGGGTTGTTTCCACTTTTTGGCTATTAGGAACAGTGCTGCTATTAACATTTGTGTACAAGTTTTGTGTAGTCGTATGTTTTCGTTTTTCTTGGTTGTATACCTAGCAGTGGAATTGCTGGGTCATATGGTCACTCTGTGTTTAACCTTTGAGGAACTGCCAGACTGTTTTCCAAAATGGTTGCACTATTTCGCATTCCCATTAGCAGTGTATGAGAGTTCCATTTTCTCTATATTCTTGCCAATACTTGTTATTGTTCATACTTTTTATTATAGCTATCCTGGTGGGTGTAAAAGGTCTTCCTAAGATTTCAATGGCTGAGGAAATAAGACTTAGATCATGGATCAAGATACAGAATAGCTACTGGGTTTTCTAGAACAAGATGTTTCAGTGAATTGGCTGGCTTTTGCACCTATAAACTGGCCAAGATAGCTAAGGGGCCTCAGTGGGGCTTCACCGAGTGGAGGGTCTGAGGAATTGATCAATTCCATCTCTTTCCTCTTGACTGAGAAAGGAAGGAAGCACTAACACGTGATGCAGAGGGACAGAGATTCTTTCTGGCTGGAATCCTTGAGTGCCTCTCTGCCCCATGTCCCCAGTTTTATGGCAAATAAAGTCTAGTGCGCTTGAGCAATCCCCTGGGACCGATTAATGCACTATTACTTATGTATGCACATTGGAGTCGTCCGTATCCAGCCTGCATTTTGATGTTATTTATTTTTTGATGTTTTTGAAGATGAAAGCGAAGTTTATCTTCTCTCACATTTCATTCCTTGGAAACCTTGAAATGACTTGGCTGGGCAAGGACTACAGAAGCCTTCCACGTCTTAAGTGACATTCTGGAATGGGGCCCCTCTGTGTCCTCTTTTCCTCAGGGTTTCCGGGGGTTTTGATGAAGCTGCCAAACACCGTTCCGATGCCGGCCACTGAAGCAGCCACACCAGCTGTGGCAGCCCCAGCACCAATAAACTTGGCCGCTGTGTCAATGTCCCAGGGGCTTCAAAATTGTCTCCAAGGCCTGTCTCAGAGGTCACATGAGGTGCTACAGAAGACAGTGGATATGAGGACAGTCAGTGCCAATCATCTGGAAACTCCAGCAGCCCTTGCCATCCTCCCGGGACCTTTGAAATAAAAGGCAGTGGATTTCTTTCATTTGCAAAGTTGAATTCTAGGGTATGTAGTTCAGTGACGGAATTAGGCTTAAAATACATTTGCAGGTAAGTAATCTATCTCTCTTCCTGTGACTCAGAACACTGCCTTCTGTTGGGTTGTGTGTTTTTGAGTCTCTTTTTCCCTCTAATTCTTTAGTTGATGGCACTTTAACTGAATCTTGCCTGCATCGCTTACAGGTCAAAATCCTCAGCATAATGTACTTGGAAAGGGACAGATTTATGGATTTATAAATTAAGAATAAAGGAGGAAATGTTTTCTTGGTCTGTCAGTGGCGTGACAAATGATCCCTTTCTCAAGTGAGAGTTGAATTCAATGAGATTTTACTAAACACAGTGCCTGCTACATAGCACTCAAATATTAGCTGCTGTTTTATTTATCTATCAATCAAGCAATCTAGATGTAGACAGACATAGATGTAGAGACAGATATAAAGAAAAATATATGTACATGTATGTGTTTATAATTGTCATTTTTACCGAAGAAACTTATTCATGAAATTGCTAGTTAATTGTGAATTTCACTAGGACCATGTCCCCCACTTTTGTAAACAAACAAACAAAAAAAATAAGTTTTAAGTCAGTGAAAATAATGATCAAAATTTTTTTAAATCATGAAATTAATTATGTTTACAACAGTGAACCTGTTATGTTCCCCTTTTATTTTTTTTTACTGAAGTATAGTTGATTTACGATGTTAATTATAGTCCCCTTTTAAAACAAGCATTTGCTCTATAAATACTGCCAGGCAATGCCCTGGATGAGCTTTAAGGGACGATTCAATGCTTTCAGAACTGTACCAGCCAAGCTGATGAAGGGTTTAAGTACCACAGTTAAAAAAAAAAAAAGCAGGCCAGACCAAAAATGTAAAAGTTTGGAAGGGTTTTTGCAAGGGAAGCTCCTCTCTGGCTCTGCATGTGATGTCGTTATAAGCAAATCAAAACTGGTACCGTGACAAAAGGAAATATCACATGGAAAAAATAGAGGAGGCCTGAAGCAGTGCTGTCCAAGGATTATGATTGTAAATTGTTCAGGGGCGGTCCCAATGAATCTTCGGGAGTTGTGAAGTTAGCGTAAGTTCCCACACAGGGTTGGAAATGTTGAAATAAGCTCTCTCCATTCTGTGGGGAAGTTCATCAGGGGTTCTGGCCGACTACAGGCATCTCTCATTGCTGCTAATCCTACTGCAGAAGTTTAAATGGGAGAAGATGGCCAGAGCCTTTATTCAGAATAGGAGCTGCCTTTTTACATTGTTTTGTGACTTGACTTGCTGCCTCTTCTGGAAAAAGGCTAACTGTATCTGTGCATATACTAACACAGCAGGAGAGGAAATCAGAAACCTAGACTCCTTCCTGGCCTGGTCTTTATTCCCCATGAGACTAGCCCTTTGGTTGCTTCTAAGTGGATTTAGATTTAACCAAAATACAGAAGTTCCTGGTTCATTTTGGCCATCACCCCGTAGTAGCCAGAGCCGGGAATGAAAAAGGCAAAGACAAAACATTAAACCAGAAACTGGCAGTGAAATTACTGGGGCTAGGGGTGTGGCTAGTGGGGGAGCTTGTCTCACTCTTGTGTAGAACAGGGGTGGACAAACTATGGCCCACAGGCCAAATCTGGCAGCCCACCTGCTATTTTGTACTGCTTGCGAGCTAACCATTTTTAAATGGTTGAAAGAAAATAAAAAAGATGTATCTTGTGACATGTGAAAATTACATAACCCTCAAATTTCAGTACCTATAAATAAAGTTTTATTGGCACACAGCCATGCTTATTCATTTATCTATTGTATTTGGCCACTTCAGTGCATATTATATCGGAGAGTTGAGTAGTTTCGACACAGACCAAATGGCCCACAAGTAAGAATATTTACTATCTGTTACCCTTTACAAAAAAGTTGGCGGACCCCTGGTTTAGATGATGAGGTACCAGGTGGATGCCAGGCCCATGCAAGTGGCTTGTGGTCAAGGATAGCAGCAAATAACAAGGTTCTGAAATTGGGGGATGCTTTCAGGATCAGGGTCCACTTGAAAGGCCTGGGCGGGTGGGGATGAAAGTCATGAAAAATACCCTTTGGCCAAGCGGGATGTTTTGAGATCCTTTGGAGACAGTTAGCGGCCAGTGTGATGTGTCGAGACAAGCCTTCCTGGTGCCGTTTCTCCCCTGGAGCGCCGTGTACCAGCATGCCCCGTACTCTTCCAAACAAGGTTGCCACAGAGAGCCCCAAACCAAAGCCTAAATAAATAACGTGGTTCTTCCAGAGGCGGGGAAGGAGAGAGGTTGACATTCGGATTTGAATGATGCTTGTTTGGCAGGAAGTAAATCTGATCTCTCCCAGCAAAAGAGCACCTTCGGACCGTCACACTCTGTATTCCTCTGCAGGGCTGGAACACTGTGGTCAGGGGGCAGGGTGGCCCTCTTTACAGTCTTGTTGGCTGGACCTTATTTTCCACCGCTCTGGTGTTCTCGCATGCATTAAGATTTTCATGGATGAGATAGTGGGCACACATTCTGGTCCAAACTTCTCCCTGAACACAAAGGTCATCAGAGGACAGACCACGCTGGTGCTGCCTGCGCTCACCTGGACCCATTACTGAGTGTGACTTCTGTTTGCTTCCCTAAAGCCGGAGTTAAAGTTAGCGCTAAAGGTCAGATTGCTGAAGGCTTGAAATGACACAGCCCCTTATCCCATAAATCAACAAGCAACCCTCCCACGTACACAGATCCAGAAAAAAAAAAAAAAAAGCAAACCTACATATGCAATAAATGTATACAGGTAATGGAGACTGGTAATAAAAATGCTTGGATCTGGTTCCAGCTTTTTCCTTGTCTTCTAAATGAGGTTTAAAGCAAATCAAGCACTGAGCCCTTATTTTTCTGACCTGAAAGCAGGTGAGTTTAGTCAAGTGCAGGAGATATGACATGAAGGGGACCCCTGGGAAAGGCAGCCGGGGCGTGTGTAGCTGCTCTGGGGAAGCTGAGCCTTTGGCAGCTCCCCAGGGTGAAAGCCTAGACCGGGGCGGGTGCGAGGGAGAAGGCGAGGATGTAAGTGGTATCCCTTGAAAGGTACACATTGTTGGCCTGACCTGATTTACATGGCACCTGTAGACCCAAAGAGAACCTGAGAAGGGGCCCCTGGGCAGTGGCCGGGCGGGGGTTTGTGGTTGCCTGTGTGTGTGCACACGCACCATTGTAGATGAGGTTTTTACAGCTTTTCAGAAAAATAAAAATATTCCGAATTCCTCTGGTCGCCCCACGACATGGGGGCTCCTGGTTATTTAAGATCTCATGGGACCCAAGCACACCTTAGGAGAGTTCAGATCAGTTCCACATCTACAGAGGAGCACACTGGCTATTAAGAAGCAAAGAGGTGGGAGGGCATAGGTGGTTCCAGAATTTCTTCACAGAATTGCTGGGGGGTCTGAAATTGGTGTGGACGGTGGTTTGAGGATTTAGGGAGTTGGTCTGCAGCTGCTTTTGCATTGCAAGCATTCTGCTTTTATGTAAATCAAATGGTTTGGGTGTTGATGTTGCTGCATTTCAGGGCTTGGAGATTGGACAGGGGGCGTTGAAAGGTCCCTAACCACCCTCCCCCCCCCCCCACTGCCCACCTCTTCTGAGAGGTCTAATTAGCCTGAGCAGTTTCATTTCTTAGGCCTTCTCCCCAGAAGTCCCCCAGACCAAGTTTCTAACCACTCCTGACCACCCCTGCTCCCCAACCCTCGCAGGCAGCGAGGAACACGGAGCATCCTTTCTTGCCCCTTAAGAAGTCGTGCATGACTCCAGCTGGTGCGGGGCCCCGCTCCACGTGATGAACGCGGGGCAGTGTCTGTCCTGCACAGCTGAAACGCTATCAGAGTTTGTGCAAAAGGAGGCTCCAGTGGACTGTTTCACTTAGCTCCCCTGAGGCAGAACCAAGGGTCACGGTGCCTTCTAGAAATGTGTGGCCACCCCCTGTTTCCAGGGGAGGAAAGGCTATTTGGGTAGAGTTGACATTGGGTGAGGAGAAAGGGGGATGGTACCTGCAGAGAAGGCTTTTTAAGACTGTCCCAAAGGACGTTTGTGAAGTTGCTTTGTCAGGGGACAACTTCTGAGACGATGTAGAGGTTCATTCTAGCACTCTCCACCAAGCCAGCCAGTCACGAACTATGTGCTGTGGGCCCAGCACTGCACCAGGGATGGAGGGTGTATTAGCCATTATTCATTGTTGAATAGTCCTGTAGTTCCCTCTTGCTGCTGTAAGAAACTACCACAAACTTGGTGGCTTAACACAAGCAGGATTTATTCTGCCACCATTCGAGACCCAAATCAAGATATCAACAGGGCTGTGCTCCTTCTAAAGGCTCCAGGGGAGCATCTGTCTTTGCTTCCTCCAGCTTCTGGTAGCTCCAGGCATTCCTTGGCTAGTGGCTGCATCACTGCCATCTCTGTCTCTGTCTTCACATGGCTTCTCCTCTTCTCCTTATGATCTCTCCTCCTTTGTGCATCTCAGATAAGGACACTTGTCCCTGGATCTAGGGACCACCTGCATGATCCAGGTTGATCACATCTTGAAAGTCTTAATTTAATGATATCTGCAAAGACCTTGTTTCCCAAAAAGTTCGCATTCACAGGTTCCAGGGGTTAGGACATGGACATATTTGGGGGTTGGGGGGTCCTAGTCAACCTGTTACAGAGGAGGAGGGTGGGATATTTGAGACTTGGTGGCCTCTCAAATAATTTTACTATCAGGTTGGTGGATCTGGGGGCTCCCATTTTATCCGAGGGCCTTCTGGTGTCCTGACTGGACAGAGCAGCAAGCCCGTTCCCTGCCTGACCCTGGCGAGAAGGGGACTCAGCGGGTGTGGGTCTTCCTAGCATCTCCTTTCATGTTCGCACCGCTCTCCTGAGACAGGTGCAGGGAGATGAGGCAGTGTAGTCACAGTCCCACGGCTGCCACGTGGGAGACTGGGATCCAAACCCGAGCTGGCCTGTTTCTAGATTTGGGAGACTTTCCTCAATATGCATACTTCCGGCAACTGCCCAGCAGTTAGTCCCTCCCCGATGGATGAGCTTTGGGTGAGGTGGTGACCCATACTTGACCTTCTTGGAGGATAGAGCAGGCTGAGGAGGAACGCACATGACCCAGGTCAGAGGAAGCCTTGAGGGTCATTCTCTGGTGGATGACGGAATCAACAGTGAGAAAATCTGTCCATGTGAAGGGGAGTTTTTAAGGAAAAAATGTTTACCTGGGCTGACTGGGGTAGATCTCAGCCCAGGTCTCTGTGGAATAGGCCTCCTGGAGATGGAAGAGATTCGGGTCTAGGGGAGGGTGTCAGGCATGGAAACTGAGGGGTGAGGGTGACGTGATGCACCCTGGGTGCTGGCTGGCCACAGCGAGGTTGCTCTTTCTCCCTCTTCTTTGAGTCTGTGCTCGTCTTAGTCTTCTTGGGCAGCCATAAAAAATACCACAGACTGAGGGGCTTAAACAACAGACATTCACTTCTCACAGCTCTGGAGGCTTGAAGTCCAGGACACGGCTTCAGGCAATTTGGTTTTGGGAAGAGCTCTCTCCTTGGCTTGCAGATGGCCACCTTCCCACTGTGTCCTTACATAGCCTCTCCTCAATGCCTGTGGGGACAGAGACAGGACAGGGAGGGAGAGAGGACTCTCCTCCTCTTGGTTTAAGGCCACTAATCCTATTGGATTAGGGCCTCACCCTTATGATATCACTCATCTTTAATTACATCCCTAAAGGCCCTATCTCCAAATGCAGTCACATTAGGGAACAAAGGCTTCCACGTGAGTTAGGGAGGGACACAATTCAGTCCAGAGCTGTCCTTTTCCCTCTCTTCCTCCTCTCCTTTTCTTCCTGGTCTCATGTCCAGCCCTCAGCCCTTGTCCCCCAGGGATACAGGCTGCGTTTCTCCACAGACCTCAGCCAGGGGCTGTAGACACAACACCTGTCTCTCCAAGCCAGTGGGGTAGCTTCTGAGTAGCCATGGGCTTCAAAGCCAGGGCTGGCATCTCCTGCCCGCCCTCACTGGATGGACCCCAGGGAGCCCTCTCGGCCTTCACGTGGGGGTGAGAGGGGGGCAGAGTGAGGCGGGCCGCCCAGCCCAGTGGAGTTCAGGAGCTGGGCTTGAAACCCAGCTCAGCCCTCACCAGCCAGATGGCCCTGGGCAAGCCACTTAGTCCCTTGAGCCTCAGGTTTCTCATCTATAATGTAGGGGCGGTTATCACCTCTGGCCCCGCCCCCCAACACAGCTGTTTTCAAGTAACTTTGGGAAAAGCCCTGGAAAGAGGCAAAACAGAAACAGGTCTAAAGGGTAACTGCGAGCGTGATTGTAAATAAAAAAACCTTAAGGTCTCGGTCATGAAGAAGATACCTCTGCCCAGACCCCCAAGTTCACAGGGGAGCTTCGGGCATGAGGGAATGAGTCTTGGGTCCCATGGGGGGTGACCCTCTGCTGCGGACAAGGCAGTGTGGATTCTGTGGTTATTTCTGGCTGCTCGAGGCACATGGTTCCAGAGAAAGAGAGACCCAGTTCTCGCAGGGCACAGGGGAACGTCATTTCTCTGTAGAAAAAGGCATACTTGCTATGTCTCCTCTGATGTCAGGATACCCCCAGGATGAGGGTGGCCCGGCAGTCCTGGCCCCTGCACTTGTCAGATAAACACAGTCAATATCCTGTCCTTTTCCACATCCGGGGTTCTGAAAGAAAATACCATCAAAGAGAAAGGAGAAAAGCGATTTTCTTTCCAGGTAACGAATCTGTGTTTTTTTGTTTTTGTTTTTGTTTTTGTTTTTGTTTAAACTGAGTTATCTAGAAGGAGGGTGGGCTACTTGGTTGATCTTTCAAAACAAGAGAAATGTGGTCCCAGGTAGAGTTGTTAAGTCGGACCTAAGGCAGAGCTACCCACGGCTGTCTCTATGTGGCCAGGAAAGTTGTAGGAGGGGCAGAGTGTGCAAAGGTGCTGAAAATCGCCCATTTTTAATTGAGACACTCTCTCTTCTTACAGTATTTGGGATTTTATTGCCTAGAAATGGGTGGGCCAGCCTTTCCTGATAGAGACCACCCTCAGTTTACTGACCTTCTCTTGGCCTTCTCCTTGCTGTGTGACCTTGGGTAAGATGATGAACGCTTCTGAGCCTCCACTGCCTCATCTTCAAAATGCAGACAAAGAAATGGACAAGGGTACCTACCTTCCAGGCTTATTGTGAGGCTGAGGCGTGATGAGATTGCCTAGAGTCTCAATGCCTCAGCAAATCCCTGTGGAGCACACAGGGGTGGGAAAACAGGTCACCATATCACAGAAGCCTCACTGAGACTTCAGTTTATCAGCTCTTTTTCCTTCTGGAGGTTAGGGAGATTCCTCATGAGAAATCACCTGAAAACCAAGAGGGGAGTACAGAGGGCTGCACCCACCTGAATTCCTGAACCATTAACTCAGGGTCACCTCTGATTCCCAGAAAACACCTCTTACGCATTGAATGGTTTCCATCAGCTGAGGGCATAGCATCCCAGGCCGTAGGTGGTCAAGTGCTTGGAATTCACCTCATCCTAGCCCCTCCTTTCACAGGCCCGGAGAAGGGGGAGCTGGCAGCTGGCCCAGCGACATACCGAGGAGTTAGTCAAAGAGCTGGGACAGGAACCCAAGTCTCCCGGCTTCTAGTATCAAGATAGTGCCTAACAAACGAGTCCTCTCTTTTCTTTCCTTCTCTTGACATGTTGAAATTCTGCCTCAATCCTGATTAGCACGGGAGAGAAGAGATCTCAAATGGTGCCAGCAAGCTGGGCTGTGTTTGGCCTATGTTGTGTTTCAGTTTCTTTGGACTTGGTTCTCAGTGTTAAAATTCAGAAGATTTCACATAAACATGCATCTCTCAAGCTCCTCCTGGAAATTCAGATGTTGGTGACACTGGCATCGCATGGCCACAGTGGCCAGAGCAGATTAGCATTTGTCCCCTCATGACCAGGCACATGAGCTCCACCTGTCAGCCCCTACCTGGCCAGCCTCACTTCTCAATGCACCTGCCTGGGCTCGGTGGGCCTGAGCCTGTGGCACCTGAGTAGAACTTGCTTACCTAGGAAGGGTCTGTCTTCCCAGCCCGTCAGACAACACTTCTGAACAACAGGTGCTTCCTGTTTTTCTGCCACTTTGTTCTCTCAACCAGTTAACCTGGCTTCAGGTAAAAGAGAAAGCCATAAGGCATCCCATTCCATAATGAAGTTATTTTCCTAACGTCCCATTTGAAAACTGTGAACTTTCCAGAAGAAACTCTTGTTTGCTTTCCGCATTGACCTAGTTGCAAAGGAAAATCTCATTTTCTTAAAGAGCCGCGATCTTGCTGGTGTGGTGTGTGGACAGGCCAGTCAGCCTTTCCATTAGGAACACTTTCCTGGGCTTTAAAAACCCAGCCATAAAGCTGTGTTTTGGACCGAAATTGGTCCTCCCCCAGTGGAACCTGGGAATCTTTATTTCAAGGACTCTTTCAAAACATCTTTCACTCTTGAAGTGCAAATGTGTGTGGTTTGCGGCATCCTCGACCACATTTGGGGTTTGGGATTTTGCTGCATGACATTTTTCCAACATTTAATTTTAAAGCCATCATCTTCTCTATTTATTTCTGTGGTTAAAATTGGTATTTTCTTTTTTTCTTTTTCTATTGGGAGAGGATTGCATGAAAGGGGACTTTGTCCATCATTCCCAGTTCGGGTACACACGGACATGGGGCCTTGGTAGAGTCCCTAGCGTGGATGTCTCTTAAGTGTGTTCATTTATATCACCTGACAAGAGTCAGTGGACGTGATTCAATCACGAGTTAAGAGGAGGTTGCCTTCCCAGTACTGCTTTGCTTGTTATTCTTGTTTTGATCCTTGCCTGCCCTTTGCAGGTATTTTTGATGATCTTGTTGGCTTTAATGATCAGGAGATAGAGTTCCAGGCTGGAGATGATTGTTCCGGGGGGAAATTTTGAAAATCTACTCTGTATCACTTAGTCATTTCTATTTTTCAAGAATTACTTGACATGTGTAGTATGAAGAGGTGGCCTACAGAAAATGGCCCAATACGTGTCTATTTGCTCCATTCATGCCAAGCTTCTCAAGTCTGCTCTTCTTCCTCACTCCCTAACTTGGTCAAGACCGTTCATCAGTCTCCCAAACCGGAGACTCTGGATGTGGCCTTGAGTCCTCCCTCTTGTCCTCTCCCACGACCAGTAGCCACCACTTCCTGTCCGTTGTCCTGTCCTGGCTCTGTCCCTCTCATTCCCATCTCCATAACCATGGCCTTCCCTCTGTCCTCCCACCTCTTTGCCTCCTGACTAGCCCTGCTGTCTCCGTCTCTCCCTGGCCAGGCCACCCTCCACCCTGCCACCAGTTTTAGTCCTAAAAATGTCACGTCTCATCCCATTCCATTCTCTTGCTTAAAAAAACTTTTGTTGGCCCCTGCCATCTCAGGATAAAATCCAAGCTCTGCAGCATGACGTACTGACCAACTTTCCAGGCTTGTCATTCACCACTCCCCGCTGAGGGACCTTATGTTCCCATCACTCTGAACCCATCATGCCATGGACAACCTCTCCACCAATCAACATTCTGTCCTCTATATCTAGAACGGCTTTCCCCAGATGCCTTTCTTTTGCAAACTCTTTCAAGGCCCAGGTCAAACATCACAGCCCTTGGAAGTCTTTCTTGGTCTCCTGCACGTGGAGTTAGAATTTTATTCAAAGCTCAGCAATAGTGTTTGTCATCATGTACTGTGGTTTCTCTTTCTTTGGGTCTTATCTTCCCCTAGACTATGAATACTTTGAAGATATTATTCCAGATTTTTATTGATCTCTGAATTTCTGTCACCTAATGCAGTGTCTGACCCATAGGAGGTGTGTCTTCAATGCCAGGTGAATTGAATAATCATAGCTAATATTTATAAAGTGCTTGGCATGCATCAGGGACCATTTTGAACGCTTTGTACATTTTAACTGTCAAAACCACCTTTGAGGTATAAGCACTCTTAGAATTCCACTTGCTGATGAGAAGACTGGGGCATGGAGAGGTTATGTGAGTTACCCAAGGTCACACAGCCTGGATTGCATCCAGCCTGCCTGAGCACAGAGCCTGTCTGCTGGCTGAGTCCTGACATTATTCTGTTTTCCAGTAAATGAGTCCCAAGTCAAGTGCCCTGATCAACCTCTGGATAGATTTGAGGTAAAGGTCATAGTAGGGGCTCAAACCCAGGATCCATTTCTGGTCCTAAGATTTTCATCTCAGACTGGAGACCCAAAGCTCCATCTCTGTGCTCTTTACTTCCTCAGCTACTAGACACAGGTGAGCCATGGGAGGCTTGGGTAGGAAGGCTGATAAACGGCTGGCTCACTTTTGGGAACAAATCATCTACAACCTGAAATCCTGATCTGAACAGATACCTCCTAGGGAGTATCAAACCTCAGGGACAAAGGCAGAGACACACTGGTCCCTTCATTATCGTCTTCATCATCACCCTCGTCCTGTGGGAGTGTCTCTGAGGTCAGCAAATAGACACTGTGCAAGTCTGCAAGCCCAGGTGTGATTGAGAGTTTTCTGTATGTTTGTCCAGGACACAGGTTTATACACGAATGACCCAGCGTGACTCCTGCGTGTGGCTGAAGTTTCCCCGGGGGACACCTGTCAGGAGAGCCAAGGTAATTACGTCCTTCCTGGAAGGATGTGGATGGGTTCATCTGTCTGGGATGTTTAGGTACAGTCTTCCCGGAAGGTGGGGACCTGAACTAGGACTCCTCCCAGATCTAGTCCACTTTGGAGGCAGGTGGGCTGGAAAGAACAGAGGCTGAGGGGTGCGCCTCCCTGGGGTTCCAGTGCCAGCTCTGACACCAAGGGAGGTGTTTGCTGCTTGTCGCTCCAGCATGATTCCCTCTTTTTTTTTTTTTTTTAATTAATTAATTAATTTATTTATATTTGGCTGTGTTGGGTCTTCGTTTCTGTGCGAGGGCTTTCTCTAGTTGCGGCAAGCGGGGGCCACTCTTCATCGCGGTGCGCGGGCCTCTCACTATCGTGGCCTCTCTTGTTGCAGAGTGTAGGCTCCAGACGCGCAGGCTCAGTAGTTGTGGCTCACGGGCCCAGTTGCTCCGCGGCATGTGGGATCTTCCCAGACCAGGGCTCGAACCCGTGTCCCCTGCATTGGCAGGCGGATTCTCAACCACTGCGCCACCAGGGAAGCCCCCCTCTTTTGACCCTTCCCAATTATCGGCAGTCTCTGTTCTGCTGATCTGAGTGGTTTGGGGGAATGGATTCACCTGCTGGCTCCAGGGATGGAGCCGTGAGAAGGCCAGGACAGTCAGCACATCCAGGAGTGGACAGGAGACCACAGCCGGTCCAATCAGAGGACCTTTGCTGGGAATCCAGGGCAAGGAGACTTTGTTTTTTCCCTGAATATATGCCTGAGCAATTCTGTAATCCTAGGGGCTTGTTAGAAATGCAAATTCTTAGGTCCTACCCCAGACCTATTGAGTCCGAATCTCTGAGCCCAAGCCCAGGAGACAAGCCCTCCAGGTAATTCTGATGAGCACTCCAGTTTGAGAAGCACTTCTCTACTTCACTCAATTTATAGATGATTAAATATATATATAGGCACAAGAAAGCAAGGCGATTTGCCCAAAGTCACACAGCTAGTGAGGAGCTAAGCCAGGTCTAAAAGTCGGCTGTGCTTCCACCCACGCCATTTAAAGGCATCTCTTTTTGTTTGTCTATTTGTTTTTGTTTTTTTTAAACTTTTAATTTTATACTGGAGTACAGTTGATTAACAATGTTGTGTTAGTTTCAGGCATACAGCAAAGTGATTCAGTTATACATGTACAGGTATCTCTTCTTAAGGAAAAAAAAAAAGAGGCACCTCTGTGTTTTCGTTAAACTGTAAAACTATCAGCAACAGAAATCACTTCTCGCCTTTGAAGGTCCTCCCCTACCCGGTCTTTTTCTCCAGGGATGAAGATAAATTTCACTTGCTCTGAGGTTATGTGGAGTGAAGCCTCACTATTACTCACATGTTTATGTGCCCTATCACAGACTTGATCAACGTCGGCTGCCCTCAGGAGACCTTGGAGTCAGCGAGGACCACGTCCTGCCTGAAGAGACAGGTCCACCTTTGGCCCAAGCCCCAGGGCGTGCTGGGAGAAAGGTGGGTGCCATCCTTTCTGGGGTCAAGGTCCTGGTCTCTTGGCTGGCTCCTCCCAAGTTGATCTGGGCTCCCAGCTTTGGTTCGCCACCCAAGGCTCTGCTCCCTGTGTATGTGAGGGTAGGTGGGGCTGGAGGGGTACGGCTGGGTCCTGGCCAGAGTCGTGGCTCCAGTCTGGAAGTCCAGGCATACCTAAGTCGTCTCTCGTGGCTCCCCAATGCCATATTAGGCTGCCCCCTCTGAAGGGTGGAATCTCTGACTCATCCTCCCCCTCCCCCCACACCCTCACACTCCTGCCAGTTTTGGCCAAGATTAGAATTCACTCAAATCTGTGGGTTCTAAGGTTTCTGTGCTATTTCAGTTTGGCAAATGACTCCTTGTTTCAAGTTAGAAAAAGAAGTCCTTTCCCAAAAGGGGCTTGGGAAGGCTTTTCTTGGTGACCCAATGGTTTGGGCAACTGAGAAGGTGATGATTTCAGTGCATGTTAATCAGAAAGAAGCTGACTCTGTTTCTCAAATACATCCTGGGGTTAACAGATGAGAAGCAATGAGACTTTCTCATCAGAATGACAATCTAATCTACCCTCCCGGAATGTCCTGTAGATTTCCAGCCCGTGCTAGGTCCTCTCTGGGCATTTTATTAAGCCACACCCCAGTCCCACCAGGTAGGCAAACGTTCCCATTTTAGAGATGAGAAAACTGAGGTTCAGAGTAGTCAAGTCCAAAGCCTGAGGCCATACAGCTGAGAGGTGGCATCGGGACAGGGGCTCTGGTCTCACCTGTGGTTTTGCCACCCTGATGGTCCTGATTCTTGGGAAGAGGCAGGGGTCTCGCTCTGCTACCCCAAGATGATCAGCTGTGCAGTCTCTATGCCTCTGCCTTTGGATCTGAAAGGTGAATCAGATAGGGCTTTGGGGATGTGGGCAACAGAACAGGCAATTGAAAATGAGGGACAGAATCAGGGAAAAGTAGACCAGCCAGGGCCAAAGGATCGGAACGCGGCTGCTCTGAGAGTCTTGGCAGAAGCAGATGGAAGGTCTCTCTGTGGTGCTGCCACTGGAACAAGGCCACCAACCATTTCCTGCTTTTTGGCCCTCTGCTCATGATTCAGATTCCAAGGAAAACCTGCGTAGTGGCCTCTGTCGGGCTCAGGTGCCATCTCTTGTCTTGGGGAGAGTGGGGCATCTTGAATGACGGTCTCATCAGACAGCTTGCAAGTTTCCAAAAGGAAATCAGGATGCCATTACTGAGAGAGAAAGCGAGGAGAGTGGGTGTTGGATTGGGTGCCAGAAAGCCAGAAACACAACACTGGGTGTTGATGGGGAGCCCAGACAGCCCCTGGTCCTCTGGCTGTGGGGTGAGTCTTTTTTCCTCCTCTCACTAACACCTCTGAGGCCTGGATGCGTTTTTAAGTCTGGTAGACCTGAAGACACTTTCGGGTCCAGGCTGACCTGTCATCCTGAAATGTGGCTTCGAGAGATGGCCCAGCTGTGATAATGGGGCTGGGAGATGCCAGCCTCACGCAGCTCAGGCCCCTCCTTCAGAGCACAGCCCCCTACCGGCTAAGCAACGCCCAAGGGGTGTGCAGTAGGGGGGCAGGTCATGCATGCCAACTATGAGAACTCCCTGTTGTTCTGCAAACTTTGAAGCTCTGGGGCAAAAAGGGCCAGGAGATAATGAGTGGGGGCTGAACAAAACTACTCCCCTGCCTGCCTGCCAAGAAATGCTCCTGGGATGGAGAGAGAGGAAGACAGTCCAAGGAGTCTTAGAGATGACCCATGCCAAGCCTTTTACTCTAAGAGGGAGACTGAGGCCGGAGAGGGGAAGGCAGCGGCCAAGGTGGTACCACTGATGACTCAGCTTCCAGCCTCTGCTCTGGCCATGCCCCTCCCATTCAGTCTCCCAGCCACCACTGATCAAGCACCGACTGTGGGCAGCTCGGTGGGCACACTGGGTCTCATGAAACTACTCTTTACCCCAAGGGAGTTTATAGCCAAGAGGGAGGAAACAAGGAAATGAAAAACCACAACAAGAGGCTGGAGGTGAAGGGTTTTACCTCAGGGACTCAGGGGGGCACCTTTTTTGGCCTCTGATGACCCCCAAAACTTGTACCTTTGTCATGAGAAACCTTGGGGGCTCTTGTCCAGAAGCTCAGTTTCCTTCCTCTATGCCTGTTCTACCTTCATCCTGGTCTTCTAAGTCCCAGCTCAAAGGCCTGCCCACACCTCTCCCTCGGGGGAAAGACACCTTTTCTGCACGCCGGTCCCCGGAGCCCTCTCTCTGCAGATCCCGAGTGAAGTGCCCAGGGCCCGCTTGTGGTTGGCTCTTCAGTAGGGCCACCTGCATACAATGAGGATAAATGATGAATTGTACCCTCTCTCGGTTGGACCCCCAGTGTTTGCCTACCCACTTGTCCTTTCTAGGCTCACTCCCAAATAACACTTGCCCAGAAATGCTTTATACACTTGCTGAATAAACATCTTGGTTCCATTCTGGGGCCACAAAAGCATCAAAAGTGGAAATTATGCTTCACTGAAGTGGAATTTGGCAAGCATGTAGTGGCCGTGGCCTCATGGTAGGTTTCAACTAGAAGTTCAAGCTCCAGCTCACCCACTTAAAGGCCGTGTGACATTGGGCCAGCTTCCGAACTTCACTAAGCCCTAGTTTACTGATCTGTAAAATGGACAGAATTCTGATGCCTATCTCACTGGAAGTACCTGAGAATCAAATAAAAGAGTATAAATATAAAAGTGCTAGGTAAACCTCAAAGTACTGAGCAAATACTAGGTATTATGGTTACATGGCCCCTTGATATGGTCCATTTGAGAAAAGATAGAATAATTCAAATCTTAGTGCCTGGGCCTAATCTTTATGATAAAAAGGAAAAAGAAAAAGAAAGAAATTTAGTAACCTGTGGTGCTTGGCTGTTTTCTCTTAAAAATGAAGTTAAAATCCAACAAGAAAGGCCTGGGAAACTAGAACTGATTAGATAATTCTCCGAGGGCGTCCCCAATCCTTTTCCAGGAGGGCAGGCGAACATTATCACAGGGCTCAAACAAAACATGTGTTGACTTTTCAAAGTGGGTATTCCCCCACCCACAGAAAAACCCGGCCGGAGGGGTGGCCTGGCTGATGTTATCTTCAGGGAGTGCCTGGTACAAAGGAAAGAAGTGGGGACATGATGGCATCCAGAACAACAGAGGCAGCCCCGGGGAGGAGGCCAGGCTGGGAAACGCTGGGAACTTTGCCTTTCTTTAAAGAAACTCACTCGTTCCAGGAGCAGGATGGGGCATTTAAAACATTGTTCTTATCTGATTCTTATCCAGAGACCGATGTGGTAACGCTTTCCAGTATGTGACAGGGGGATGCCACAAGGAAGGGGGTTACTGCAGTTCCCCCTGGCCTCAGGATGGGGAGACCGAGGGCTCAATGCTGTGAAGGAGTCGTAAGCTGAGCTGTCCCCAGAGACAGAGGTGTTGACACAGAGGCTGTAAGGCCCCAGGGAAGAGGAGGGGGTGATGCAGAGAGAATCCCCATTAAATGGGATGAAGATGAGATAGAGGGTCATTTCGACTCGGGTTCTTCAGTTTTTTCCAGCTTTGAGATTTGGGGTTAAAATCCTAACAAGCACCTTCTAAAGATGAAATCCAGCAGAATGCATGGTCCTCTGCACTGTAGATCCACCAGTGCAAAGACATGGACTCTGGATCTCCACTGGGTCCTCAGTCCCTCCCATACAGGCCCTGCACAGATAATTATTAGTTGGATAATCAATAAATGATCAGAGTCTGGTGGTTAAGTGTGCTGGACTGCTTGGATTCAATCATGGCCCTATTTCCTGCTACCTGTGTGACCTTAGCAAATTATTTAACCTCTCTGTGCCTTGCAGCCCTCGTTGGTGTAGTGGGGCTATAAATACACTCAGCCTCATAGGTGGTCGTGGAGTTCAAATGGAATGATACGTGCAAACTGCTTAGCACAATGCCTGGCACGTAGTTAAGAGCCCGGGGGGGTTAGCATGGAGGTCGTTAGGACACACCATGGGGAGGACGGTACTTCCCAACCCTGTGAACTTCAGTGGGGCCATAGCACTTGCTCTGGCCAATAAAATATGTGTAAAGTGATGTGTGGGACTTTGTGGGTGAGAACTCTTTACTACATTCCCTCCCCCTCCCACAGCCACTGTGGAAACACATGCTGAGATGGACCCCTGGGTCCCCCAGTGATTACAAGGAGCAGAGTCCCCTTCCTCCCTGCACCAGGCAGTGATGGGAGCCAGAAGTGAACTTCTGGGTGGTTAAGCCTCTCAGATATGTGGTATGTTTGTTATTGCATCATAGCCTAAATTCTCCTGACTAATACAATCCCTTATTTCAGTTTTAGGATGCAGGTACCCATGGAGAATTCTCCTCACACACTTTATTTTCTGGAAAGAAGCAGCGTGATAGGATGGCCAGAGCTCAAGCTCTTGTGCGATAGACCTGGGTTTGAATCTTGCCTGGTTCCTGTCTAGCTCTCGCTTTTCTGGCAGGTTCTTTAACTCCTCAGAGCCTCAGTGCCCACGTATAACCAGCCCTGCTGTGTTGGGTTGTAGGGGCCCCAGGTGCTGGAGGAGTGCCTGGCACAGGCGGGCAAGCCTCCCGTGTTTAGCACTGATGATGGGCTGTGGCCAGGGCTGCTCATGAGAACGTCTAGGGTGGCCCCACACCACCTCCTCCTGGGCTAGTGAGACACATTAGATAATTCTCCGAGGGCGTCCCCAATCCTTTTCCAGCAGGGCAGGCGAACATTATCACAGGGCTCAAACCAAACATGTGTTGACTTTTCAAAGTGGGTATTCCCACTTTGAAATGGTGTGTAGTAATTGCTCAGAATCCTTCTCTGGCCGTCTGAGCTGGGCTGACATCTTCGCTTTGCCCCTGTGGAATCACTCTCTACTGTCCCCATCTTCTCTGCCCCAGAGGCTGACACATATGGACACACAAGCAGGCCACTGGCCTCCACTGGGTTTGGGATGTTTATTCCTTCCATATCTATCCCCAGCTACCTGCCTGTGAAGCCACCTCAGGCTGGCATTGCCACTTGACTCCAGGGCCCTGCTTCTCTCAAGCTGGCCTCACCACACAAGGTTCCCTGGGGGTAGCTATACCTGAAGGTGGTAAAGGCTGTGCTGCTGCCATGTTTCTGCACTGTGGGGTTCCTCTCGCCCCACCCACAACCTTTCTAGAATGATCCTATCTTCAGTGTGCCCCCCGGTCCCTGCCGAGGTCCTGATGATGTCGCAGCCCTCAGTGCTCTCTCTCTCCCTCTCTCACCTCCTGTGATCTCTCTTGCCGGCCTTGCTTCCCCTGGACAGGGCCTTGTCTTCCCATAGCAGACTGGCTTAGCCCCTTCTCTATACCTCACCTTTCCAGTTATGTTACAGGCACGCTCTTTAAAGGCAGAACCTCTCAGGTCTTTCTTGGGCACCTGCCCAGAGTGGACTGAAGGACTCTCCTCTTTTTGCACATGTGGAGCTTTTATAAAAATACGGATGCCTGGGTTCTACCCAGACCTGTTGCATCCAGATCTCTGGATGGGGCCTGGGATTTGGATAAGCAGACAAGGGTTGAAAAGCAACAGAGGATGAGAGTTCCCTGGTGGCCTAGTGGTTAGGATTCTGGGCTATCACTGCCACAGCCTGGGTTCAATCCCTGCTGGGGGGGAACTGAGATCCCACAAGCTGTGTGGTGTGGTCAAAAAAAAGCAACAGAGGAGATGGTTGGTAACTGTGATACACCAAGGCCCTGTTAATTATATTATGGTTGTGCAAGAAGCTTGATTATGTGTACTCATTCCACGTGGACACAGGTGCCTGGTGTGTGTGAGTGTACGCAGGAACAGGCTGGCTAATCTGCTCAATGTCCCGCAGGAGGGCTCTGCTCACGGCTCCTCCTGAGCCTTCGTTCCTGCTACGCTCCTGTAAGAACAGAAGAGAAATACCCTTCCTTCTGCCCATGTAAATTCCCCCATCTTTCAAGGCCCACCAGCTTCGGCCGACCATTGCTTGCAGCACACAAGTGAGGGAGAAGGTCCCCTTTGATATTTACTGTGGTTTCATGCCCAGTTGTATTGATACATGAACGATCTCATGCTGTATATTCATTTGGAGAATGGGAACTCAGTTTTAAACTTTCTCTTTCCTCCTTCTCCTCTGCACTGTCGATTGACTGCCTCGTCTATGCCAGTGACCATGGGTGCTTTTTTATATGTCAGGTCATTCATCGTTGCAACCATCCCATGAAGTAAACATTATTATCACCATTTGACAGATAAAGAAGCCAAGGTTCTGGGTGGGTGGCTGGACAGGTTGGGGGTAAATAACTCGTCCAAATGGCAGAATTGGGTTTTCATCCCAGGTCTGTCTGGCTCCAAGTCATTTGCTATAAATCAGACCAAGCTCTTTGGTCTCAGGACTCCTTTACATTCTTAAAAATTATTGAAGATTCCAAAAAAAACTTTGTTAACCTGGGTTATATCTATCCATATACCATATTAGAAAATAAAACCAGAAAAAACACAAGTATTTATTACACATAAATTAACAATAATAAACCCATTATATATTACACGTATAACTTTTTAAATGAAAATGAACGATATTTTCCAAAAGAAAAAAGAGTGAAAAGTGGCGTTATTTTACATTTTGCAAAACTATTGCCTGCCTTAATGGAAGACATCTGGATTCTTGTACTGGCTTGTGCAGTCAATCTATTGTGATACAAATCATGTAGTCCCTGGGAAACTCCACTGTACACTTTGGAGACAATGAGTGTGAAAAGGGCAGACAGTTCTTAGTATTGTTACGGAAATCATTTTGAACCCATGTAACCCTGAGAAGGTCTTGGGGACCCCCGGGGATGCCTGGGCAGTACTTTGAGAATCACAGCTCTAAGCTGATAAGCTCTTTGCATTCTCACCGTTTCTGGGTACTTGTCTATCTACAGCACAGTCTGGACTTCATGCATATCCAACCATCACTGGGTAACGTGAAGGTAGGAAGAGAATGACTAGGCAGTCTGCATCCATCCTTTACCACCAGAAAAGGGCACCCACTGAGCTTGGCTCTGACCCTGGGCTCCTGGAGAGAGGTTGCTATGGTCCAGTGAGTGGCCCAGGTTCTCCAGGCTGTACAGGGCACACGGGAGGTACGGTGTGTTCTTGACCAGGCTTCATGAGAGTTTGCAAGCTCAGCTTGATGATGAGCCTATGACCTGAATGACTCACCGCCATTTATTTTCAAGGGAAAAAAGAGAAAAAGATACAAATGTCTCTAGCACTTTGGGGATCAAAACACATTCCTGTCGGTTTTGGGGGGAGGGAGGGATAGGTGGAGCCCAGGGGATTTTTAGGGCGGTAAAATTATTCTGTATGATTCTATGATGGTGGATACAGGTCATTATACATTTGCCGAAACCCATAGCATGTACAACACCAAGAGTGAGTCCTAACGTGAACTATGATTTTAGTTAACAATAATGTATCAATATCAGTGCATCAGTTTTAACAAATGAACTAGGCTAATGCAAGACGTTCATAATACGTGGGAATGAGGAGAGAGTGAGAGGTTATATGGGAACTCTCTGTACTTTCCGATCGTTTTTCTGTAACCGTAAAACTACTCTTAACAAAATAAATCAAAACAAAACATCCCTGCCAATCTGGGTCTTAGCAGAGGATCTTTGTGGTTTGGGGGCTGGAATGGCCCAGAGGAAACCCCTGAACCGCTGTCTTGACTGTGCCACCACCCTGGGAAACTGTACCCACTCACACATCATGACCCCAGACGAGACGTTCTCTTGGGATCTTTCTCCCATCGTCTGCGTCTGTAGCTCCCAAAAGTCTACGGTAGCACCAGCTAGGATTTGGAAGGTATAATTCTGGTGGTGAGACTAGTAATTAGAGGATTGTTTAAAGACTCCTGGCGTTGTTTAATTACTTGAGAACTATCAGCCCATCATCCCTGGGATAATAGCCCCACTAAAGCACAATGAAGCCAGTGCACTGCGCATCTGTGGCTGGGGAATCTCCTGTAGTGTGACCTGGGAGGGAGCCCCAGCTCTTCTGCCCAGGCTGCTTGGGACTCGAGCCAGGAATTCAACAGGAAGATGTTTGGTGACTTGGGGAGGAATCAGAAGATGTGTCTGGCTGAGGTGTACGCACTGTGAGTTGATCACCAGCTCAGGCAGCCATGCTTTGGCTTGCTATAAGAAACACCCCTCCTCCCCGCCACTAAGTCTTCTTTTAAACAAGCTGAGTTGGGAGAACGGAAACTGTATTGCCATCCTTGGGGATGTGTGGACCATGAAGTTGGGATGGAGGAGGCAAGGGAGGCACCTAGGGCACCAGTTTTTAGGAGGTACAGTAAGTGCAGACTTGGCACCTGAGAGCCTTTTGCATCCCAGGTACCTGGCTCTTAGCTCCCTAGTCATGGCCCTGTCCTACAGTGTGCCTTACCTTGATAGCTGGCTGAATCTTCAGAAGTGTTACCGGTCTTCGCCACACCCGAGTCCTATGCACTATAAATAGCTCTCAGTGTGGGCTCCCCAACTTCTTTCTCCAGTGGGCATCTCCTTCCCCAGCTCCTTCAGGGCTGGCGGTCCCAGGAAATGAGCTTGACTCTGGAAGGTTTGTTCCACAGTCCAATGAACACACAGGCTCTTAGATAAAAATATGCTTAGGAGACAATAAGTGGTTGTTTTGAGATTGAAAGCGGAGACCCTAGTGACAAGGCATGGGGGAGGCTTTCCTAAGACTTTCTACTTTGAGGGTGAGGAGTGATGGGGGGGGATTGTTTGTGAGGACAGGTATGGAGGTGACCCCTCAAGGAATTTGTTTGGGTTTTTTTTTTTTGGTTTTCTATTTGCTCAAACTTAATTAGTAATATTATAACTTTCCATTTAATCATTGACCTAAATGAGTTGTATTTTTATCTCAGCAGGAGTCTGGCTGGGGCTGAAAGAAGCAGCTGTGGCAGCTGAGTGAGAGGCAAAACTCTTACTAGAATATTTGGGCTGGCAAGTGACACCACTTCTGCTCTGAGATAAGATGGAGACTCTTCCAAGCTATGTTTTAAAATCATAAAAAACAGAGTCTCCTGCTGGAGATAAGATGTATGTTGGTTTGGAGCATCTGGGAGCTGTAAAAGAGGAGGGTTATACCAGCATTACTGAGATTATTGCTGAAACCAAGATTATAAGTAATTAAGGTTTTGAAAGTTTTCTCCAGGTACACAATAGACTACTCAGTATCTTGGATTCTTGAGCTGGGGTCAGGTTAACTATTAAAAGAGGAAAAAAAAGTATTTCTAACAAACCTGAAGTTTATTTAAAGCCTACGCCATTCCTGTTGCTTTAGCAGATCTCGCTTTAAGCTGTAGCTCTTTTCCTGGCTCTCAGGACATCTAATGTTGATTCAGTTCCATGCCTAGATTCATGGTGTTTAAACTCATTGCCAAGTTCAGTTAGCCTCATTTTTACCCCAGGAAGGATGTCCTTCACCACACTGTCCCCTGGGATCCAACAGACTCACAGCCCTAGGAGAAATGAGGACCAACAATCATTGCATTTCTTCTCCAACTTTAACTCCCTTTGCTAGAACCAAATGTTGGGCTTGCACGGGAGATTCTTACTCCCTTTCTTTCTCAGAAGGAACAGATTGCATTTTTCATTGCAGAAGCACATGAGCCCTAACTTTCATGTGCCTAAAATGTTCTTTTATAGGCATCCTTTTTCAGTATCTTTGATCTGCAGGATGTAATCACATTTTCCTTGAAGATATAAATCATCTAGAAAAACATAGAAGAGGAGAAAATACCCTTAAATAACTTCTCAAACTGAATTAAAAACATAAGTTAATTATTTTGAATTATTTCATAATTCTCCCGTCTCTATCTCCTGTTCTCATCTTGTCTTAGCATCGTCTGTGATGGCCACCCTGAATCTTAGAGAAGACACTTCATTCACAAAGGAAAACTTTTAATTTGCTTAAATTGGCATGGAACGACTTTCGCAGGATCAGAGGATTTAACTTTGTTTTTTAAATGTCCGTTTTTAATTTTAAAATGTTTTTTATTTTTTTAATGCCCACTGATAAATGGATAAAGAAATTGTGATATATATCTACATAACAGAATGTTATTCAGACTTAACAAAAAATAGGAAATTTCGCCATTTGTGACAACACAGATGAATCTGAAGGAGGTTATGCTAAGTGAAATAAGCCAGCCACAGAAAGACAAATGCTGCCTGACCTCACTCATGTGTGGAATCTAAAATAGTCCAACACTTAGAGGCACTGAGTAGAGTGGTGGCTGCCAGGAGCTGAGGGTGGAGGAAACGGGGAGATGTTGGTCAAAGGGTATAAACTTTCAGTTACGCAAGATGAGCTAGTGCTGAAAATCTAACATACAGCATGCTGACCGTAGTGAACAATACTTTATTGTATAGTTGTGTTTGCTAAGACGGTAGATCTTAAGTGGTCTCACTACACACACACACACACACACGTGTAATCATGTGAGGTCATGGGTATGCTGATTAGCTTGATTATGGTGATCATTTCACGATGCATACACAAATCATACATCAAGTTGTACATCTTAAATATATACAACTTTCATTTGTCTATTATACCTCACAATTACCAAAGCTAAAAATTTTTTTTTAAAAAAAAACAAGAAATTAAAACAAAACAAAACA
Source organism: Balaenoptera musculus (assembly GCF_009873245.2). Classification (NCBI taxonomy): domain Eukaryota; kingdom Metazoa; phylum Chordata; class Mammalia; order Artiodactyla; family Balaenopteridae; genus Balaenoptera; species Balaenoptera musculus. Next base: position 10,163,676 of record NC_045800.1, read on the forward strand.
AGAAATTTTAGCAATCATTTAACCAAAAGTATGCCATAGTGTTCAGGACTTTTTGTGTTGCAGATACCAGAAACCTGCTCAAGAGATAAAGAGACACTGTGGAAAAGATAGAGGGGTAACTCTCAGGACGGAAGGGGGGCCCCAGGGCCAGGCAGCTCCAGGGTCTCAGGAGCAGGTGCTGGGGCCCCTCCGGGCAATCGCAGAAGCTTCTCCGCCCTGGATGACCTGTGCTGCCCATACCTTGGGGGTTGCATCTTTGGAGCTTGGTGCCAAAAAAAAAAGGAGGATGTTTCCAGTCTGTAGAGTTAAAAAAATATATCCAAGAGAAGGGCTCAATTTTGCTGAACTTGGGTCATGTGCTCACGTACACCAGCCACAGCACTCTCTTACAGGGGAGACATTCCAGGTTCCAAAAATGTTCAGGTGACTCTGATTGTCCCTCAGAGGAGTTGCAGAGTTGCACCAGGAGATACACTTGCCCCACCGCACAGGGTGACTTCATCCCCTACGTGCCAAAATGCTCCCCCCCACCATTCTTTCTCTGAGGAAAAAATGAGCAAAGAGTAAAATACAGTGTTGCCATGACCAACTGGAACCTTTGATTAACCAGAAATCGGTTTTTCATTCAACTTCAGGGGAAAATAGAAGAAAGTCTTGGGGGCTTACTTCACAATCTCACTCTTAGGGTATGTTCCAGGAGGCTGTCATTCTTCCAGATATCTTTTGCATGCTTTTTAAATTGTGATAAAATACACATAACCTAAAATTTACCATTTTAAGTGTACAGTTCAATAGCATTAGGTACATTCACAATGTTGTGTAATGATCACCACAATCCGTTTTACCATCCTAAACAGAAACTCTGTACCCATTAAATAATAACCTCCCCCCTCCCCCTGCCCCAGCCCCTGGTAACCTCTAGTCTACTTTCTGTCTCTATGAATTTGCCTATTCTAGATACCTCATAGAGGTGGAATCATGTAATATTTGTACTTTTGTGTCTGACTCTTTCACTTAGCATAATGTTTTCAAGGCTGGTTCACCCATGTTGTAGCATGTGTCAGAACTTTATTCCTTTTAATGGCTGAATTATACATATATATAAATATAGATATATTTATATATGTATTCCATTCATCTGCTGATGGACATTGGGTTGTTTCCACATTTTGGCTATTGGGAATAATGCAGCTATGAACATTAGCGTACATTAAATATCTTTTGGCAGTGCTGAAAAAGTATTTATTTTCATTAAAATGGTGCTGCAGTATCTTCAATTACAACAACAAAAAACTATTTCCCATCAAAATGGAGGCTCTGTGGGCTCACGGAGAAAGGATGGGCTCCAGAATCCCAGACTCATCTTTAATGGTGGGTTTATGATTTCCTAGTCTGTGACACGGAGCAAATTATTTAATCTCTCTGAGCCTTTCTTTTCCCCTCATCCAACCAATGATGGGCAACAAAGTCTGAAATGGACATTACTGGGTTGCTTTGAGAATTTGATGCTTCCCAAAATCACTTAGTAACCACAAGAGTGCCTGGTAGCACTTTTGAAAAACACGGATTCCTGAGCCCCACCCCAAAACTACTGACTTAGAATACCTCGGAGTGAGGTCAGGATGTCTGCATCTTGACCAAAATCTTCAGATGAGGTTGATGAAGCCCACTTTAAAACTCATCACTGAAGTCAAGCCTATGAAGCCAACCCCTAACTCAGGACTTGATACAAAGTCGTTTAGTAAATGCAAATCTTCCCTTTTCCCCCTTTCACTTCTGTATACTGTACCTATGAACAGAGGACGATTGCATTTTAAGGGACATTTGCAACAGTGACCATTCCATGTAACAACAACAGAAATTCTAATGATGGGTTGTTTTCTAGTTTGAATGACAAACCAGTCACCTCTGACTATAAGTGATGTTGGCGGTTCAGGCTATAAAGCCATTCCCTTTATTCATTTACATCTTTGGTTATGCATTTGGGTACCATTGCACTCTGTGCAATTCAAATTGGCTAATGAGGGTGCTGGGGTGAAGGGAAGCTGGAGGAAGGTACCAAGTCATGTTATGTGGAAGAGAGGACTCCTTAGAGATAGTCATGCAAACCCGAGGCTCCAATGCAGAGAGAGAACCCGTGAATTTCTATCAAACAAGTCAGATTGATGTTATTATTTATTTATTTATTTGGGGGTGCCCTTCGAATTATAAAAGGAGTGGACAGAGGGAATGTAGTAGACGTAATTTGTTCCAGGTTCCGAAAAAGCATATTTGTGTCTTATGAAATCTTACAAGAAAAACGTAATTCAAATTGGCTTAGAGATGAGAGCTGTCAAAGAGATTGAAAGCTGAATTACGAACCAAGACTAATGAGAGCCTGCAATGTGCACCAAGTTAGGGATGGAGTCCAAGAGAATCACTGCAAGGTCTTACAGGGGCGGTAAACAGCCTATTAATTAAGGTAGCAGATGGTAGTAAATTGGGAGATATTTCAGATTCCAAGGACAGAAAAAGGAATGAAAGTGTGAGATCTGTATTGGGGAGTTAGTTAGAAATCCCAACACGAAATCAATGACAGGAAAATAATAATAGCCACAGGTAGTCTTGGAAGCGAGCAGTATTCAGAATAGTATGGGGTTCAAAAGAGACTGTAAATATTAGTGGAAAGGCTGAGAAGCTACTGGAGAAAGCCTTCCACCATGCAATTGCTTAGTTTCAGGGACCCAGCAAGTCAGCTTGGGTATGTGTGCCTGGGCTGTAGGTTTAGGTTAACACATTTCTGGGTAAGTGTAGTCTTAAATCTCCCCATGAGCATTTGCAGACAAGGAAGTTGCCTGATTAGAAGGGACTAAATTGCATGTAAATTGAAGAAGTAAATTAGCATAGGGAGATAAAAGCAGATGAGCTGAGATAATCAGTGTGATTTGACCAGAGTAAGAAGGCAAAGTGGTGAAGCAGCTAGAATGTGAGCTTTGGATCTCCCAGACTGGGGGCCTACATCATCTCTGCCACTTGCCTTCAGTTCATTATTTAGCCTCTTTGAGCCTCGGTTTCCCCACCAATGAAATGAGGACAAGATTTCTTACCTTCTATTGATAATGTCATTTCAGTGAGATTTCTATGTAGATCACCAGGAACACAGTAGGTTTTGAACACATGCAGTCTCCTCCCTGTGCTGCCTGCATAATGAATGTGACCAGTACTTACTTGTAGGAGGGGATGGTGGGAGATGCTGGGGGAAACTTTGGGTAGCATTTATACAACTGTGTCTGTTTCTCGGTTCTTATTTTCTACAAGCAGAAATCGGTTGTGCTCTGTTATTAGAGTGAAGTCATATCCAACTCAGGGGTTAGGTTCTATAGCCATCACATGAAGTGAGAATCGCATATGAGCAAAATTATCCTTGAAGATACCTGAAAGTGCCCATAAAATACAGTACTGTGCTATCTTTCAAAAAGTTCTTTTTAGCCAGTTTTTCTTCCAGTGTTGGAACTGATCACAATTTTTTTCCCCAATTGAGCACCCGTAGTTGGCTAGCACTTTTGAGCCATGCTATATAAAAAATCTTTTAACACTAAAATGGCACCTGGCATGGTAAGACGCTCGCACCAGAGGGGCCCCCAGGAACCGAGGGCAGGGCTGGGGCTCCCAGTTCATGCTGTCTCCACACCTGTGCAGGCCATGTGGAACGTGGCATCTTTTGTTCTCTCTCTGGGCCACTCTTAGAGTCTGTCCTCATCCATTCTGGCTGCTATAACAAGATACCATAGACTGGGTGGCTTAAACAACAGAAGTTTGTTTCTATTCTTCTGGAAGCTGGGAAGTCCAAGATCAAGGTGCTGGCAGATTCTGTGTTTGCTGAGGGCCTGCTTCCTGGTTTGCAGAGAGCTGTCTTCTCGCTGTGTCCTCACATGGCACGAGAGACACCCTTAGTTTCTTTCTCTTCTCATAAGGACACTAATCCCATTACGGGCCCCACCCTCAAGAACCCACCTAAACCTAATCACCCACCAAAGGCCCTACCTCCTAATACCATCCCATTGGGGGTTAGGGTTTCAGAGTATGAATTTGTGGGGGACACAAACATGCAATCCATAACAAAGCTGAACTTGGCAATTCTTCTGAGCTGAAGCAACTGAGGAGGATCAGACTGGCTGTCTGAGGGGTTGGCTTTGACTGTGGAGTAAATGTACACAACAGGGCTCCATACTGGTCACCTTGCCAGGTTCCCCTCCTTGGCTGGTTATGATGGGATCTCTGGGGCTGTGTCAAAGGGAGTGAGCCCCAGACAGTGGCTGCCTGCTCTGGACCCAGCATGAGTGTGGGTGAGTGGGGGCAGCCTGACTGAGTTTGCACTCTGGGTAAACAAGTCTGATCAGCCTTGGCAAGGGCTCAATCGGCAGCTACATCCTCCTTGGAGGAGGGTGTGTTCCTCCCCTGAGCCTGGAGATAGCCCAGGTGTGGGTCTCTTTCTCTGCTTCTGCTCCCAGGGAGGTAAGTTATATTAAAACTTGGTCAATTAATGCATTGAGAAGAAAGCAAATGATAGCATGTACATTCACTCTTCTCCAGTGGTAAACTTCCTTTTTTAAATTTAAAAATACATCTTGGACATTATTTCTATTGATACATAAAGGACTTATCCTTTTTTTATTGAGGTAAAATTTATATAACATAAAATTCACCATTTTAACCATTTTGAAGTGTACAGTTCAGTGGATTCCAGTATATTCACAACGTTTTGCGATCATCACCACTATCTAATTCTAGAATATTTTCATCACCTCAAAAAGAAACTCCATACCCATTAAGCACCGATTCCCCATCCCCATCTGTCCAGCCCCTAACAGCCATTGATCTTCTTTCTCTCTTTATGGATTTGCCTTTTCTGGACATTTCATATACATGGAAAATCATATAATATGTGGCCCTTTGTGTCTGGCTTCTTTCACTTACATGATGTTTTTAAGGTCCATCCATGTTGTGGCATGTATCAATATTTAATTTCTTTTTAATGCCAAGTTATATTCCATTGTATGGGTATACCACAGTTTTTTTCTCTGTTCATCCATTGATGAACATCTGGGTTGTTTTCACTTCTTGGCTATTATGAATAACATGCTGCTATGAACATTCATGTGCAAAACTTTACTTGAACACCTGTTTTCAACTCTCCCAGGTGTGTGCCTAGGAGTGGAATTGCTGGATCATCTGGTAATCCTATGCTTTACTTTTTGACAAACCATCAAACTGTTTTCCAGACCAGCTGTACCATTTCACAGTCCCACTAGCAATGTGTGAGGGTTCCAAACTTTCTACATCCTTGCTAAATACTTGTTATTTTCCATTTTTACTTATTATTATAATATCCTAGTGTGTATGAAGTGGATTCTTATTGTGGTTTTAATTTTTACTTCTTTAATGATTAAGGATGCTGAGCATCTTTTCCTGTGCTTATTTGCCATCTGTGTCTCTTCTTTGGAGAAATGTCTATTCAGATTCTTGCCCATTTTTTAATTGGATTGTTGTTTTGTTGTTGTTGAGTTAGAAGAGTTCTTTATATGTATGTTCTTCATACTGAACGCCTATCAGATATATGATTTGCAAGTATTTTCTCCCATTCTGTGGGCTGTCTTTTCACTTTCTTGATAATATCTTTTGATACACAGAAGTTTTTTATGTTGGTGAAGTCCAATTTACCTATCTTTTTCTTTTGTTATTTGTGTTTTTGGTGTCATATCTAAGAATCCATTCCCAAATCCAAGATCATGAAATTTTACCCTGATGTTTTCTTTTAAGATTAATTGTTTTAGCTCTTACATTTAGTTCTTTGATCCATGTGGAGATAATTTTTGTATACAGTGTGAGGTAAGGATCCAATTTCATTCTTTTGCATCCTTTTAAATATCTGCATAGCATTCTGTTCCATAGTTTATTTAACCAGTTTTCTACTCAGATATTTGGGTTACTTCCAGTCTTTTACTACTAAAAACAATAATACAATAAATATTCTTGTATATAATCACTTCCTACACATCTGGAATATTTGTAGGCTATGTTCCTAAAAGTGGAATTGTAGGATCAAAGATTGATTGGCTAATTGCTCTCCCTGGGGGCTGAGTGGATGTGCTTGTCTTCCAGCACTGAGTGAGGATGTGTTTCCCCACATTCTTGCCGATCCTTGTAGATCTTTGCCAACCAGATGGGTAGTTTTAATTTGGAATGTTCTTATTATGAGCAAGGTTGCACACTTTTAATGTATTTAAGAGCCTTTTGTAATGTCTTTGTTACGAACTTTTCTTAACTTTTGCTTATACTTTCCATTGGATTATTGGTGTTTGTTTTGTTTTGTAGGAGACAGTCATAAAACAAATGAGGCCTCTGTCTGTAATAAACTTGTCATCTACCTTTCAGCTTTATTAATGATGTTTTTCTTCTCTAGAAAAAATGCTGTATTCTTTCTTTAAGATAGTTTGGTTAAGTGGCTACTTATAAAAGCTTTTTCCATTCCAATATTATAATATTGTTTTATGTTTTTTTAATTGTATTTTTATGATTTCAATATATTACTTAATCTTTGGTACAGCTACAATTTATTTGGTTATGTGGTGTGAGGTAGGGATTCTTCTTTTTTTTTTTCTCTACATAATTTAGATAGTTGCTTTTGAGGTCAGATATCCTCAGTTCCCTACTGCAAATAAAGCAGTAAAAGTTCAGTCCTGACCTGATAGAGGCCCCAACCCCCTTCAGTGTTTGGTCCAGGCTAGGAAGGGCATCCCTATGCACTGGGACCAGAGGATGGCCCATTCTTGGCTTTGCCTTCTTGAGGAAGCATCGAGTAGTGGTTAAGAGCAAGACAGGTTAAAAATGCTGCTCTCTCAATGCCTGGATGTATGACCTTGCTCAAATTTGTAACCTCTCTATTGTGTTTTTTCCTTATCAGCAAAATAGGGACAATAACACCACCATAGAATGGTGATGAGAAGGAAACAAAGCCCTGTATGGAAACTGTTCAGCACAGGGCCTCACAAGTAGTAAATACAGGAGAGCTGCTGCCATCATCGTTGTCCCTGTTATCACTATCATCTGGGCACTTTGTAATGGCTCCAACCTCAGGTCTGCCCTTTCCAACACAGAGGGCGCTGACCTTGGGCCCCTCCACCTGGACTGGCTCCATTATTTGTCCAGTCTTCTTCCAGGGGAGCAAGTGGTGACCCTCAAGTGTCTGGCTGAGGCCACCCTAGGGGGTTGTTCTGGGTTTTTTTATGCCACCACCATTTATCAATCTTTTTAATGAGATGAAATCAAATAAAAATACAAAACGTAGCTCTGAAGGGAAACAAGACCTCACAAAGGGTTAGAACCAAAGCTTGGTGATTTGTAGGTGGTAAACTGAGGTTCAGAGTGAGAAAGTGAGTCAGTAACCCCAAATGAATGATTCCCTGGTAGACCAGGACCCAGGGCCCTGACTCCCTAATTAGGGCTTGGTTCACACAGGCATAGTTCCTGGCGCCCTACCCTCTCATCAGCTTGTGGTAGCAAGGAGACAGGGACTCTTAGATTTTTTTTTTCTTTTTTAATATGGATAATAAAGCTAGCTTTTTACTTGGGGAGGTAGCATCATTCTCCAGGAGGGTCCCTGCTGCAATGTCACTTGACATCACTCTTGGCACTCCTCTGTCTGAGAAGTGCCTGGGCAGTGACCTTTAAGTTTCTGAAAGCCTGGAGCTATGTTGTTTCCTGGGTATCAGGGCAGTAATTGGATGAATTAACCCTGGTGGGGTTTCGGTAACCATTACTTTCTGTGATTTTGTGACCTTTGATAAGGCAGCTACTGCTTTCTCTTCCCAGCCTCCCCTCCGAGAAGGGAGCCGCAATTCAGAGAACAAAAGGGGTAAATTCTTGCCTTTTGAGCTTTTCTACAAGACGAAAGCCTGTAGTGCTCAGGACTGGGGAGAGACCCCAGGAAAGGAAGGGAGATTAGTTTCTGATGGGTCCTTCAGAAGAGACTCCAGCCTCCCAGTGCCCTGGGGGAAGGAGTGGCAAAACCAGAAACCCCAGGCAGGTGAGGGATCTGAGTTCCAGGGGATCTTTGCCTCCCCTCACCCAGTGGATCTAGTTCTGGAAATGGCTGCCCTGCGGGCGGCTGGCCCAAGATTGCTTTGCAAAAGGTCTCTTAATACAAGAATGGATTTAATTTTTATGGGGCTTGAGGCTTAAACAATTCGAGACCCTCTTTAGAAAACAGAATTTGATATTAGGTATAGCTGGGGTTTCTTTTGGAGGTGATGAAATATTCTGGAATTAGATAGTAGTGATGGTTGCAGAACTGAGACAGGAAGTGGGCAGGCCACAATCTTTGAAAGAATGACATAGCTGTTGAGGACACGACATAAACTGGTTAGAACCAACTAGGTCCAAGATGGTGGACGAGTCGACTTCCACTAGACCTTGAGCCTCATTATATGCTCACTGTAATACATTAGCATATGCTAAATGACACACCCACAGGCACCATGACAATTCTGAGGCCGACCATAAAAGGCCAAAAAGTGGGTGGTGACCCAGTTCCTGGAAATCTCCACCCCTTCCCCAAAAGAGTTGGAATAATCCTCCCACTCATCAGCCTATGAAATTACCTAGCCTATAAAAACTAACCACGCCGTATCTCGGGGCCTCTTGCCTTCTGAGATGGCCCACACTCTTGTCTATGGAGTCTGTATCTCCCTGAATAAACCTTCTTTCACTTTACTACGGCTCGCTCTTGCTTTCCTGTGCAAAGCCAAGAACCCACACTTGGCGGCCGTCCCAGGGATTCACGTGAGACCTGGGACATGACCATCCTCTTGTGCCCCACTTTTTTCCTACAACAGAACTCTGCAAATATACTAAAAAACCACTGAATTGTACCCTTTAAGCGGGTGATTTTATGGTATGTGAATTAGATCCCAATTTTTAAAATACATTGTTGAAAAATATCAGGCACAAGGTTCTACAGCAGCGGTCCCCAACCTTTTTGGCACCAGGGACCAGTTTCGTGGAAGACAATTTTTCCATGGATGGGGGTGGGGGGGATGGTTCAGGCGGTAATGCGAGCGATGGGGAGCAATGGGGAGCCGCAGATGAAGCTTCACTGGATCACCCGCCGCTCACCTCCTGCTGTGCGGCCCAGTACCGGCCCGCAGCCCCGGGGTTGGGGAACCTCTGTTCTAGAGGGCCTGAAGCAAAGCTGCGTTTGCCTTAGTCTCTCTGATCCCAGCCAGAGCAGTCCTGCTAGGAGCTGTGGTCCTGGAGAGATAGCCCCTTGAGGACTAGGTCCTCCCTTCTCCTTGGCCGTCCTCCCATACCCAGGCCTGAGTGCGCCTCCAGGAAATTCCGTGCAATCCCAAAGGAAGAGTGGGAATTAACGGTGACAAAGCTTCAGCTCCGTGGGATGGCACTAGGAAAATAATGCAGTCTCATTTCTTGTACTCCTGACTCCTGTACTCGGGAACTGAGACCTGAACCTGCTATGTGTGTACAAGCCCTGGTGTACAGGAGCTTGGTGACAGGTTTCCCTTGGACACCGCAGGTGATGGGGGAGCGGGGCGGGCTTATAAACTACGCCTTCTGTGCTGGGGGGGGGCTGGCCAGAGGGGACCTCGATTCTACCCTCGGTGCAGTTTTGGATGGAGAAAATGTCTGCAATCTGGGCAAACAGATGAGGCTCTTTGGAGGCCAGGGATATGCCACTGTCATATTTAGAATCAAATCCTTGTTTATCTTGAATCAGACCCGGCTCTCTGCGTAACTTCTGTTCCTCACATTTTGAAGATTCGGGCCCAAAGGGCCCAAAACCCATTTCAGGGAATAAGGAGAAAGCTCATGTTTGAAAATGAACCAGCAAAATAAATCATTGTGTTTCTGACATGATGTCCATTGAATACTTTTCAATTCTGAGCTTTGGCAGCAGCGTTTTAAAAAAGCACACACACACAAAACCTATCACATAATTCTTTCTGAAAGGCTCATTCAGCAGGCCTACCCTTCTTGGTTCCCAGCCCCACTCTTTCCCTTTTCTTCTCTTTCTTTTTTTTTTCTTTTAAACCAGCCCTTCTGGTGAGAGGGCAAGTGTACATACAGTCTTCCTTTGTGTTTGTAAAACAGAGCCATATCAGTTGAGCAGTAATGATAACATTTGTAGTTATGCAAGCAGAGATAACAGTAATCAGATCTCATGCGCTCAGCAAAAACCAATGGCCAAAATCTAACAACTGGCTGGCTCAAGGTTGGGGGGTTATGCTGAAAGGTGAGTGGAATGTGTTTGTGTGTTTTTGTTTTATCAAAGCGCCCAGCACTTTTTTCTGCCAGAGGATCTCCTGGTTGTAAAGTCAGAAGTTGTCCGGTTAAGGGGACCCTACTTTAAACCGAGATCTGAAGTTCCCCTCTGTGCTCAGATTCTCTTGGCTATTTTTTCTTGCATCAAATGATTTAGGGCTTCCTTTGCTTTCCAGCAGGTAATCTGACCTCTCTATACTGGAAGGAGCGAAGGCTAATGTATTCACTCAAGCAGAGGCCAGTTAAATGATGGCATCAGTTTGCAATGCTATTTGGATTTTTTAAAAGAAAGGTGTTGTTCTGGAGTTGCCCTTATTCTCTCCAAATCTGATTTCCCTGGGGGGGTTTCTGTTGCACTGTTACCCAAACAACATGCAAATATATTGATACCTGGGAATTTAGACAGTGGCAAGGACGGGAAATTGCAACTGTATGACAAGGCCAAAAACAGAGCCCAGGCATGTATGGGACTTGACGTAATCGAGGCTAGGATCCTCAAAATGTGATGGATGTTTAGAGATCACCAAGTTAACTCCTTATTAGGTGTTGGGTGTCTGAGTTTCTCTGCTGGTTGGTTTCTCCGCTTTCCTTTTGGGGTTGTAGTTCAGTGATTTTGGGGGCAAGGAAGTAGTGTTGAGTTCTCCAGGTGTAGTCAATAGTGGCTTCACATAGACCAAATGCCTCATTATGGGCAGTTGTCAAGAGACAGATTCTGATTCTTATCTGACTTGGGAGGAAACTTGGATCCACGGTAACCATAATTTTCAGCAAAATGGAGACCAAACTATTTTTCTCTTCTATTAAGAAGTGTTCGTGATTATGTTTAAAATAAAGTGCATCTTTTTCTACTTCTCTTCTGGGTACCTGAAGAGCGGTCCCACTTTATCCCCCCTTTCTACTCATTTCTACCCAAAAAAGATACTGGAAATAGGAATGCAGAGTATAGGAGTTATGGAAAGCAGCAACATAAACCAGGAAGTGCTAGAGGGGAGGGGGTGGGAGGGTGGAGAATTGTATAAAGAAATACATTCTGTTGTATTTTTTAAAGATACACCTTCTTCCCTGTCTCCAGACATATGTGTGTGAATTAAAAATTGTACTTTGAATGCTGTACAGATGTTGGCATTTTAAAACCAAATACTGTTGGCCTGCGGGTTGCTGAGCAACCTGTGCAAACTGTTCCAAGAGACAAAATGAAGCACCCAGGGCTCTGTCTGGTGTTCTGGGCCGGCAGGACAGACTCCCTACGTGCTGGCTCTAGTTAGAAGTTCAGCTTTCCTGGCTTTCTTTGCCTGAACACACATTTTAATTTCACCGTGTCAGTTCTCATTATCTGTCTACATGGAATTCCCTGTTTGGTTTTCAGAAATAATTAAGTAAAAAGCCCTTTCACTCACTGCATTTTTGGCATTGATAAAGACATTTGAGGCATTTCAGACAAGGCGGGGGCCAGTATCAGAGCAGTCTTTGAAGATGTTCTTTAAAGACAGTTCTGACAAACAGTGGCAAACAGACCAATTAACCCCAGAATCGAAGTCCTGGTCGCTTTAAACTCCCTTCAAAAGAAATTAGCCCTAATGTTAATAAAGTGGGTGTTAGACCATTTCAGAATAGCAACTTCCGCGGACTGAGTCCATTGGAATTATTACATTGTTTTGCCAAAAGAGGAGCCTTGTGCTGGTATGAATTTTTGTTATGGTTGCTGTTTGAAAGTTAGAAAAAAATGTCCAAACCACAGTTGGGGCAAAAATTCCAAGTGGAACAGTGCACGTTTCTTAAAAAACAAAAAACAAAAAACAAAAACTAGTTTTGAAAAGGGAAAAGGACCCAGAAAAGGTAGTAAAGGAAGCGCCCAGAAGTGTATCCTCTAACGTTGGGATTTGTGGTTTGCATCAGGATTGCGTTCAAGGCTCCGGCTCCCAGGTGATAAGCCCCACTAATGCTTCTCCACTCACCGAGGAAGGCTTGTAGCTCAGCTGTTGATTCCTCATTGAGTTTTCAGATCACAGGGAGACAGACCCAGAGCTTCAGGCTCTGCAGGTAGTGCTAATGAATTGCCAAGGCCCGGGGTATATATTTGTGTTGCCTTGATGCTTTCTTATAAGAGAAAAAGGAAATTCCTTGCTGGGGGGATTGTTTTCATATGCTGGGACCGTACAAGTCAATTTTGTATGATTTTGGTTAAAAGTCCATTTTGGTGCTTGAGTCTCACCCCTGGTTTATTTCTTAGAAGAGAGAAATAGACCTTGTGATCAATGCATTCTCTGTGAAAAGATAGTATTTTTAGTGTTTGCCCTGCCAGCATAACTGTTTGACAACGAAGGGTAAGAAGAAAAGAAAATGGCCTCCCCAACGCCTGGGTGGCTGAGGGGAGTGGACAAGGGAGCAGTTTCCTGGCAGCGTGCAGCTCTGAGCGCTGACATGAATCTCAGACACGGGAGGAGAGGTGTGTCTGGGAGAACACGACAAACTCCTCTTCAGATGTGGGGTGGAAGCGGCCGAGGCCTGGGTTGATGTGTCTGAAATGGAATCAGAACTTGGAATCTAAGGAACTGCACTGATAACCTATGTCTGTCCTTGCTGGTCTCTCTCCCCACCAACCCCAGCTGTTTCCAGAGAGGAAACTGAGGCTGGGAGGAGAAGTCACCTGACCAGAGTCACATGACCACCAGTGCTGAGCCCCAGATCTCTGCCTTAAGTAGCCCGAATTCTTCCTGCTGCACCTGAGGTTCAGCCTGCTTAGGACTCAGGATTGATTTGAGCTTGGCCATGGGAAGGCCGGGCTGCTGCATTCGTGACTGGTGCTTTTTGCTCACCCCGTGCACGCCACTCTGCTCTTGGATGGGCTCTGGGTTAAGGAGGGCTGGGATCCCTCCTGGCCAGGGTCCCTGAGCTCGGGGTGAGACTCTTCCCACTGTGGCCGAGGCCAGGGCAGACCTCAGAGGCCAGCTCCCTGCTCACTGTGCCCAGCTCCCATTCTATCTACACTTTCTCAGGCTCTGCCTTATCTCTCCCAGATAATGCACTCCACTCCCTGCCATCCACATTCTTTGACACCCAGTAAGTATGAAGCTTGACTTGGTAGGAAAAAGAACCCTCAGTGCTAAGCCTTGACTCTCTTTGTTGCTTTCAAAGGCTCTTATGTCATTTCTCTATGTTACTGTAGGAAAAATAAAATTCCCAGCTTTGGTTTACGTGGGAGAGCTGGAATATTCAGCTTCCTTTCAGGCTCGTTACCCTTTGCCTAGCCTGTGGGTGATGCCCCAGTTCTCCGGATAGTGGTTCATCAACTCAAGTGTACGAAGGGTGAATTCCTCTATTTAGCTAAATTCTCCACTTAATGCCAATTTTGAACCTCAGGGTGGCAGAAATCGAATCTCCATCAATTCAAGAAAACTTTCCTCTTTTCCTAGGGTTGGTGCCTAGGGACTTATGAGGCACCAAGGTTATGAGGTTGTGGAGGCCAGGCCCCTACTAGCCTTCTTTCATGCTAGAGTCTGCGAAATGGCCGTTGTCACCAGTGTTCGCTGCTGCTGGGTCATCCTTATTCATCTCCCTGAGACACCCCCAGGTCTGATGTTCTCCGTGGCACTTCTGGGCACTCTGGAAACATCTGCTCCTCTCACACCACACTCGGGTAAGAGGAGCTTTCTGAAGGCCAAGACAAATGTAGTCATGTTTTGGCTAGAGTTTGGCTACATTCTTGGTGGCTCCATCAGGATCTGGGGCATAGGTTACTCCGCTCCAGGTTTCCAAAAATCATTCTTGGATTTTCTCATTTTCCTGCCGCACTTAGATCTTGGGGTGCAGGTGGGGGATTTGGGCTCCCTCTTAGAAACCCACTGTTATCTAAGTTACCTTCCCTTCAGACTCTCCCTTTCTCTCAACTTGAGAATCTTTATCCAGTATGAAAGGCAGGACTCAAATTGCTGTCACACAAACTCCCTGCTTATGCTTCAGCCTGGTCCTCCCAGACCTGGGCTTTTTTTGTTTTTTGGCTTGTGGGATCTTAGTTCCGGACCAAGGATTGAACCTGGGCCCTTGGCAGTGAAAGCGCTGAGACCAAACCACTAGACCACCAGGGAATTCCCAGACCTGAGCTTTTGAGGTTTCTTTTCCCTTTTCCTTCCAAGTGAAAAAATTGTACACACACACACACACACACACACACACACACACACACACAGCTTTACTGAGGCATAATTGACATCATAGAAGCCAACCATTTTAAGTATACAGTTGGATGAGCGTTTGTCAATTTATGTAGTTCTGCGACCATCACCACAATCCAGGTTTAGAACATTTCCATCACCCCCAAACGTTTCCTTGTGCCCATTCCCAGTCAAACCCCGCTCACCCATGGCCCCAGGGAACCACTGATCTGCTTTCTGTCTTTACAGTTTTGCCTTGTCCAGAAATTCCATATAAGTGGAATCGTACACTGTGTAGTTTTTGGTTTCTAGCTTCTTTTTCTTCTGCTGTATATTTTTTAAAGCTTCCTGGATAATTATGATTCAGGTGGTCTGAAGATGAGGGCTGGGGAACATGAGTTCTCCTTTAAGAAGTGTGGTCATGAATGGAGGCTGCAGGTACGGTGGTGGCTTGGCAGGGACAAGGGGAGGAGGGAAGGGCTTGTTTGTTTTAAGATATAAGAGACTTGAGAAGTTTAAATGCTGCAAGAAGAGTCATCAGCGGAAGAGAAGTCGAGGATGCAGAGCAGGTGCAGGGTGAGAAGCTGAGCTGACAGCGTGGGGAAGAGGCTGGAACCTAGCACTTAGATAGGAGGAGGGAAGACGGGAAGGACAGGCAGGTGGGCATTGAGGACCCCCTCCTCTTACTAAGGCTTCTTGTTTCTCTGTCACCTGCTGAGAGTAAGGAGGGTGAAGAGTAAGTGAGAAATTTGAGTAGAATGCAAGTTTGAAATAATTGTCGTGGGGAAGGGAAGGCTGAACGGATCAAGGAGACACAGTTGGATGGCCAGGCAGAATGAAAGGCCCAGGCGGTGCTGGTGAGCATGACTTCATGATGGCAGCCGTCTGTTTGGACATCCCATTGTCTCCAACAAGGCTTAGTCTTCTGGTTGCATGTGGGAAGAAGTCAGCCTTGAGAGAATTTGGTGTTTAAGTTTCACCTGGTGACAGAGATGGAAGAATGGGCAGGGAATTTAGGGTTTTGGTAGGGGAAAGTTTGAATCAGTCATTGAACCCAAGTTGAATATGGAGGGACGTAAAGGGATGAAGAAAGGTGGGGAGAAGTCAATAAATGGGCAAATAAATGTGGTATTGGGAATTACTGAAAGAGCAAGCTAAAGGGAAAGGAAGCCAGGATCTCAGAGAGGAATGTTTGACTTTGTGGTTTCAGAGGTGGAGCATTCTGTAGAGAAGACCACCAGGTGGCTGAATGGGAGTGGAGAATAAAGTTGATGGACATAAGAGGTCAAGGATTTGAGAAGGCAGGTGTAGGAGGGCTGTTCCCATGCCCTCCTGTGAAGCTTCTTCCAGGGTAACAGTGGGGTTGGGCTGGAGTGGGAGAGCGATGGAATGACCACGTGGGCTGTTCATGGTAGGAAAAGGCAAGAGGGGTGAAAGAAACCTATTTACCTAAGGATGGTGGTCTGGAAACCTATAGCGGGTTAAGGAGGGCTCCAAGAAAGCTGCATTGGGAGCTGACCAGAACTTATTTGAGATGAGGCTGTAGGGAGCAACGGTCTCAGTGGAGAACAGGTTTCCAATGGGGCCAGCGGATCAGAGCTGGGGATGGGTAGGAACACACTGTCACCTCCTTCCCACCTGTTC
This sequence comes from Balaenoptera musculus, assembly GCF_009873245.2. Taxonomy (NCBI): domain Eukaryota; kingdom Metazoa; phylum Chordata; class Mammalia; order Artiodactyla; family Balaenopteridae; genus Balaenoptera; species Balaenoptera musculus. Next base: position 10,179,788 of record NC_045800.1, read on the forward strand.
AGATATAACGGGATGAAGAGCAAAAGCCAGTCCCAAGTGTAAATTGCCCTCACAAGTTTCTGTAAAATCAGCAGCTCGTCCCTGTTTGAAATAGCTTGGGGAATTGCCTGATTTCCCAGCTGCAGTAAGGAAAGGAATTAAAATTGTTGGTGACGCTTTTCTGTTCAAATCTGCATTCCGCTATTTAAGCTTCTTTTGTTGCCCTGAATATCTGCTGTGTGTGCTGCTGCCTGAAGGACTGTTTGGATAGGAATGAATGATGTGCCTTCAACCAGGCAAGATGGGCTTTCTCCACTGTCTCTGTCTGTATAGGGTATTGGCTGTGGTGACTTTTTCTGATGAATAATATAAAATCGCCATTGGAAATTCTTCTTCATGAGAAGACAAAAAAAAAAAAATTTCTTTATTTTGTGGAGGATAAATGCTCCATTTTATCCAACTAAACGATTTTTATTTCTGAAGGCTGAGTGCTATTTAACTCTTCTGTTTGCTCCTCTCGGGTCAAAGAGCCTTAATCTTTTAAGTGTATTTCATAACCTTCCAACATCTGAAACCACCATGTTGCCTGCTACTTCTGGGCAAAGGAGGAATAGCCATTTCGATTGTGCAGGCCTGTCCACCACTTTTATCCAGTGAGTCTGTGTCCTGAAGTGACTTTGCAATGGGTGGTGAGAATCTACTGTTCCTCCCCTGGCTCTAGTTCCTGCTCACCTCGCCGAAGTGAGCATCTCATTGTGCTGAGTGAGACGACAAGGCTGAGAGGTAGGGAGCTGTTTTTGACTCTATGTGATTTTTTACCTTTGCTCTGACCTTGAAACCCAAATCCATTGCATTTTTCTGGGGTCAAGATTGCATTGAGTTCCTTAGCGTTGTCTTATAGAGATACACGAATGAGGCCGTGGTAATGCACGTCAAATACATGAAAGAATGCAGGATCTTTCTTTGAGTCTCCACTCTGGACATTTATAGGATTCTCTGTGTGGTGTCTCCCCCTCCCTTATTATCTGGGGACATCTTGTCCCCTGAATTCACACGGCTCTTGCAGGAACTAACATGTTCTAGTATGACCTGCCCTGCTGGCCACTGTCAGTGGGTATTAGGTAGACCCTGACCCAAGCTGGGCCCATCAGTCCCTTACCTTTGGATGTGAGAATGGAGGAGGGTGACCAACTTGTCCCAGTTTGCCCAGGACTCTCCCAGTGTTAGCCCTAAAAGTTCCATGTCCTGGGAAACCCTTCAGTCCCCAGCAAAGCAAGGCAGTTGGCTACTCTGGGCCAGAGAGAGCATTAAAGCCAGTTCCTCTGTGTGATTGAAGCTCTAAGCTAGTCTGGAGCAGGAAAATGTGCTGATGCGGAAACTCTGGCAGAGAAGGGAGATGGAGAGAGAGATACCCACTTCATCTCTGCATTTCCCGTGCTCGCTGCATGAACCCTCCTCAAAGCCCACCAGCCACTGTATTGCCCTTTTTGCTGATGTATATTAAAAGGAGCTTCGTCACCTCAACCACAAGTAGCCTGCTGACTGGAGTGCTCTGTCTACAGCTGTGCTAGGTCCTGCCTCCTCATTTAATCTGAGAACAACCTGTGGGTCAGGCAGGACTGTGAACTTTTACAAATAAAGAAATGAAGGCGCAAAGATGTTAAAAGAGACGGAAGGTCAATGTCACCAAAGTAGGAAGATACAGAACTGGGAGTGACATCTAGGCCCAGAGTCTCCAAGTTTAGGGTCCTATTGTCACCCTGCTGCTGCCTCTGTAGCTGATATCTGAACCTGTCGATATTGGCAAGGTATTGGTCAGTCTGACATCTCATTTGAATGTTAGCAAGTCTGGAAAGGGTCAGTAGACCAGCTTACGCTCACTTTTTTTTTTTTTTTTTTCGGCTGTGCGTGGCTTGTGGGATCTTAGTTCCCCAACCAGGGATTGAACCTGGGCCCTCGGCAGTGAAAGCGTGGCATCCTGACCACTGGACCACCAGGAAATTCCCTATGCTTACTTCTTAAAGTCCAGCTTCCCACTTTGGATGGGGGACATCTTTAGTGCTTTGCCTTGTTTTCCCCCAAAGTATTAAATGGCTTACAGAATTTTTGAGAAGGTTGAAGAAACAGACTCTAGGTTGACTATTCAAGAACAAGCCCCAAATTGACAGCGCAGAACTGACTGCCAAGATGATATGGGCCCTTCTATGAAAAGGAAGCCATTGGCTCCTGCAATCCAGAAGCTGCCCTAAGCCGGAGGCCACCACTGCCTCCACCGGCCCCAGAACCAGGCCGCGTCTGCTATGATGCACGTCAGCGAAGTAGACGCCTCATACCCCGCTTCCGGACACCTGTGAAGCTAGCGCTCTGAGCGCTGCTGCGGAGACGCCAAATGGCTCCAAGGCCAAGCTTACCAGTAGGGAGAGTCAACAAAGTGTTAGCTCCATCTACTTCTCTCTTCCTAATCATGCATGCTTGCATCTGATTGGCTGAGACTAAGTCTGGCGTCCTAGTTGCAGGGGAGTCTGGGAAATGTAGTTTTTAGCTTTCTGGCCTCTGCAACTCAAGTAGGCAACTAAGAAGGAGGGCAGAATGGGTGTTGGGTACCAATGAATATTGGGGATTTATACACCACACTAGGGTTTCCCCATAGGCAGGGCTCTCTGCAGGATGCTGAACGGAGCTTCTGGGTAGAACCGCTGATGTTCTCTGTGAAATTGATTGCTGGGTGCTCGGATGAGGAACAGGGTGTGCACATGCTGGATGGCAAACTCCCTGGGCCTCCACAGTGTTGCACTGTGAGCGTGACAGCTGTGCAACACACCCTCTGGGAAATACCTTTCTCTGCATTTTATGTGCTAGGTGGAGTGGGCAATGTGGCGGGGCATGAGGGACTCTGGACAGAGGTTCTGGTCGCCCTTTGCTAGTGACAAGGTGTGACGTTGAGCATGTGTCCTCTTTTGTAAATGAAGGGGCTGGCTGAGGCCTCCTCTTTACACTGAGCAACCTCTAAATTTACAAGAAACAGACTCACATGTGGTCACTTCATTCCAGAGCAACAATGGAGAAATAACATATTTCTTTTCAATATCAACGTTGTCAAAACCACAATATCTGGGTCTGCATGGTTTCTGGTAAAACAGAGGCTCTTAAAACTATGTCAGCACAAATGTGGACATAAATAGATAATAAATCTTGGTAGGTGTATAGGACTGCTATATTTGGACTCAAACCTGTTAACCCTCACAAGATAAAGTTCAGTTTGATGGCTCAGCTTCCCAAACTGGGCAAAGGTTCAGAAATGGAAGGTTTGTGGATTTCATTGCTAAGAAAACAGAGAGGAGAAGTAGCAATCTAGAATGTCAACATTATTGCTGAATTTCACTGTTGGAACCCAGGCCAAAATCCTGCCCGTGGTCTTTTGGCTTGGTGGAGGTTAGGCGTGAATTCCTGGATTCTATTAACCTGACATTTCAAGGGACTAGAGCCACTTTAAAAAGCTGAATATGCATACAAAGATCGATGCGTAAGGGCCAACATTTAGATTCTGTTTAAGAGCTCCTAGCGGCCGAGGTGACCTTCCTAAGTATAGGCAAGCCCTCGTGGAAGAAAGCCCAAATTTACAAATGTTTGATCAGCGGGTTTATACGAGAGTATTTACATGGAAAAATCCCAAGTATCATAGTAGTTAGCTTTTTTCTGCATTTTACATGAATAAGTCTTTCTTGGCTCTTCAGAAATCCATCCTTTATGGGGCATGAAGTCCCCCAGACCAGGCAAAGCTCTTCCCTAGGAATGTACATTTTCTTGGTTGCTAATGGTATTCACTGTTTGTTTTATTTTTTGTTGTTGTTGGGATAAGAAGCTCCTGAGAGCAGTTGGGAATGAAGTCAAAGTAGGAAAACTTTAGAGGATAGGGTTCCCCCCACACCCCACCCTTAGCCAACAGTGCGTTCAGCTCACCTCCTGGACGTTGATGCTCTGCGGCTCGGTTCCTCCCCCCACTCCCATTCCATCCCCTGTTTTTTTTTTTTTTTTTCCTTTCTTTCTTAAGGAATCTGTGTTGTGTTTCCTGAAAAGACTTGCCCAGTGCTTCAGCATCTCGGACACTTAACTAGCTTTGAAGCTATCCAGCTTAGCTTAGCTTCTGAGTCAGATCAGTTCCTAATTATTGATCCATCGCTTGACGGAAACCCCTCTCTTTCCCCTCTATCCCCATCCACAACCACTCATGGAAATGGATAGGTCTTGGCTGGACCGGGGGTGGGGGGGAACCTGGACCAATGTGAGCAGTTTCTCATCCAGGGCAGTGAGGATGCCCACAGGAACCAGTGGAGAGGGGACAAAGCAGGAACCTGCAAGTCCTGTAGGCCTCCAAACCAAAGGAGCCACTGGCAGATGTTGAAGCTGGGAGACTAGCCAAGAAGAGAACAACCTCAGGGGCAGGCCCTGGGGGGCTTGGCTAGAGCAGGATTGCTCCTTCATGTTAACCAGAGCGAGAGGGGGAATACTCAGTTTGGTATATAGGCCAGGATGAAATAATAGCATCTACTGTGATCTCAGCACAGTGTGTGTGTGTGTGTGTGTGTGTGTGTGTGCGCGCATGTGTGTGTAGGAACCTATGTGCAACATGAAGCTTAAGACACAGTCCTTAGTGATGGTTTCTAATCCATTTAGAAGCATGTCACAAACCCATATAACACAGCCAGCCATGTATTACATGCTAAGTTATGGTGGACAGAGAACTATACTAGTAATGGAGTTGCCCCATTCTAACGGCCCACCTGCTCCTGAACTTGGCTGTGTGGGCCTCAGTTTGCTCTTCTGCAATGTGGAGGGATGGACTAAACAATTTAAGGAAAAACAAAAAAAAAAATTAGAGAAAAAGATAATGTAGATACAGGAATGCACACAGAATATGTGAATTTCCACAAAGTAAACACTGGAGTTTATGGTGTCAGTATCACCCAGGTCAAGTCTTAGAATAAAGCCTGCACCCAGAGGCCACTTTTGATCCTCCCCTCCTTAATTCTCCCCTTTTCTCTCCAGATGCACCTGCTACAGTCTTCATAGTTTTGAACTCCCTTTCAGCTCCAGATGCGACTACCATGGACAGAAGGTCTCCACAGCCCTGGCCAAAACTGTTAAAAACTAGAACTCTGTGTATCTAAGTTCTTTTAAATAGTTTTGCCATAGTGAGTATTTAGGGCCTGGATTGTTCTTTTGGCCATCAGGACTCTAATTTTTTTTTTAACAACTGAGGATGATCAACCAAGTTGCTATATCTGCTCTTTCTCCTGTGTACTTGGCACCGTGGTTCTGAGGTTGTTCTGTGGGTCAGAAAATTCCTGCTTTCATCCCAAAGCCCAGGACCGAGTACAGAGCTATTTCTTTCTGGTGGTTCAGAATTGAGCTGGGTGGGTCCATCATGGTGCTAAGCTGTTCCTCGGAGCTGCCAAATTGTGACTTGGCTTGCGTACTTACACCCGTAAAAGGTTGTTTCAAGCACAGAAAGAGGGCAAGCGTCGTGATTAAACACACACACACACACATACACATGCACACCCAGAAAGCATGACCACCAGCATAATATCTACACTATGCACCCATTCAAACGATGTTTGCAAAAGGAAATGATTTGAAAGTTCTTTGAATGGAAAAAATGGGGCTGGATAGTGTTCAGAGACAAATGAGTACATGAGGTTTTACTGAAAAGCTGGTTTCCAGCAAGGCTTAGGATAATTTTCCTGTGGCTTTCGCCGTATTAGAGGTTTCTACCCTCTTTCAGTTGGTGACGCAGTTGGGACTTCTGATGCTTCACGGGGGAGTGAGTGACCTTCTGTCTGTCTTCATCCACCCATCAGCTTAGCCCCTGTCGGACCATGCCTGCCCACGTGCTCCCTGCCTCAGCTCCTGAGCACATCAGCTGCACACTCACACACATCTCCACACCTACGCGTGTGCACGCACGTACCCGTCTCTGCTTTTCAGCTCCCGCTACTCCTGCCTACCCACCAGAAGCGAGGTCAAGGCTGGCCTGACCCTCAACTTGCTGCGGGAAAATGTCAAAGAAGCCAGTCCTAGGGGCTCTCTTCTGACCCCAAAGCACGGAGAAACGTGGCCTCTGGTGAGCTGAAGTGCACACTCCATTCCCTGCCTGCTGGGATTTAAATAATTCTCACCACATGGAGTCTTCCACAGGGGTGGGTCACACGTGGAGCTGGAGAAGGTTGTTACTTCTGTTGCATGATTTGAGGAGTGGCGAGGGCTCCATCGCCTCCATCTATCCCCTTTTCTCCATCCCACCAGCCTGTCACAGTGACCAAAGTCCACCTGCTTATCTCCACTCCTACGGGCTGTGAAAGATTTTTGGTCATCAGGAGTTTCTCATTAAGAGGCAGGTGCTCAAGCCGTTATAAGCTGACACCTAGTAGCAATCAGACAGCACAAGTGAGGGGCTGTGGAGAGGGGCTGCTGGGGCCTGAGGACAACTTGGCTTCCTAGCAGCCAGGCGGACTGCTGAAGTTCCTTGCAACAGGCAGACGGGGATGTCCAGCTTCCAGGTAGGCACTGGTTACAGGTGGAACCGCTCTACCAACAGGCTGAGAACTCACGGGTGGTGGGACTGAGGCTTTCTGGAAGGCGTGTTCAAGGTGCTAATGACAGTCAGCTTAGCGCTCATCGGGCTGGCTTCCTGTCTGTTTACTACGTGGTGCTTTTCTTTCTCTGCGGCGAGGAAGAAGGCACATTCTCCTGGCACAGTCCCAGGGATAGACCATGACCTTTAGGGACACAGCAAAGCTTGTTCAGTGTCCTTGATTTGCACAAATCAGTGGCACTGATTTGCAGAGAGTGCCTCCCTGCTACCCAAAAGGCGCTGCAGAGTCGGGGAACCCATCAAGCAGGGTAACCTCCCCGTGGGCCCGAGGCAAGCCCGTCCAACAACTTGAGGATTTTTAGCAGAAGGAAAGCAAAGTAGTTCTTGAATGGGAGTCCATGCAAGACTGCAAATGAAAATATAGAGTGAAACTTGATCAAACCTGGCGCTCCTCTCCCAGCCTTCCTCGGGGCGGAGGAGATTGCTATAGACTGGAAAATGTAATTTCAAGAGGGCCTGGAGAGAGACAGCAATAAAGACCAGTTTGTTTTATTGCACATTTTGAGGGGAAAGGCTTAGGAAATGCCTTAATGGGTGAAATGAGAGATGGTTCTAGAGGACAGAGCTTGATAAAAGGAAGGCGGTCCGAGCTCTCAACAGGAGAGGTCATGCTTCTTTAATTTGGTGGAATTCATGAAGGTTTTACCGTAACTGCAGCACAGCAGAAATCAGGGGCTGTTCGAGCTTCTCTTTATCGGTGCTGATGAAGCAGAGATGAAAAAGGGCTGTGGCTAGTTGTCAAATAAACAGTGGTGTGCTGGTAAATGTTTAACCAGTGGCTCTGGGGGAGGGGCAGAGGCAAGTTCTGGTCTGTGGTGTTTGCTGATTTCCTTGGTGTAAATACTCCCACTGTATTCAAGCTTCCAATGTGATGTCACTGAACACAGATTTGGGAAGAGATACGCAGAATGGCTTCTCATGAGCCTTTATAAGCCAGCTCCAGCCCAGCTCTGCTTAAACAACCCAGGCAGTCATTTCTGTGGCTTTGATGTGGGCTGAAAGGGGAGGGAGGGCGGCTGATCTGGGTGTCCTTCCTCGGATGAGAGTTGACAGCTTGCTTCAGGATGGCAGGCCAAGCTGTTTTAGGCGGCACGAGACTGGGGCCAGGGAGGAGAGCCAGATACAGGCCACTCTCTCCCGAAGCTGTGATTTAAAATTCTAACGTTTTAAAATGATTCCTGAGGCATCGGAAATGTTTCAGGGAAATTCCAGTAAGCCCAGAGGATTCCGAACAACACACAATCCGAATGGCAAAAGAACATTGGGTCTTTAGGGAAAAGTGCCCATTATTTGAAATGGACTCTTTTTTAATGAGGTGTGTGCTGACCCCGGGTAACAGGATCAACAGGGGTCACGGGGTCATCCCTCTTGTAGCTGGTGAAGATTGCTTAGAAAGGAATGGCTGTTTCTTCCCTTGGAGCTCCTTGTCCTTACTCCATATGTCTTGCATTTTTTTTAAAAGACCAGACCTGAATTAAAATGTTCTGTCCTCTTACCCCGAAAAGTACAGTCATACTTGTCAGACCAAGAACGCTATGTTTGGTCCACTTATGCGGCACCTTTCCTTTGAGTGCAGGGTTTCACCTCTTTGGGGCCTCGAGTACCAAAGAGCAGCCCTCTCCCCTCCCAGCAGCCCTGGGAAAGGGGACGCCCTGGGTGGGTCCCTTGATCCTTCCAAGGAGCAGCCCTGCATTTGGGGTGTTTGAGGCAGATTCTGATTAGACAAAGTTTTCTGTAGCTAATGAATAGATAAATGATCAAAACCCTCAAATACAAACACCCACACCTCCACTTCCCCCCCTAAAAAAATCTTTAAAGAAACAATAAAAAGGAAAATCTGCTGTTTAATAGCTTATTCCTGCTTGTTATTTTCCTCTAATATATCCCATGCTTAGCGGACATTTACGTCTTTCAAATCTGAAGACTGGAAAGCTGGGAAGCCCCTTAGGCAGTTTCTTCTATGTGTATTTCTAAGTGCAGGAAAAATAGATAAGACCTGGTTTCAAGATACTCATTATTTAATAAGGAATGTCGTGTCTGGAAGGAGTTGGAACTTATACCAGGAGGCAGTGGGGAGGCATGGGCAGTTTTTCATCAGGGGCAGACACCGAGCTGTGCTCTTGAAAAGAGAGACCGTGATAAATGTACAGGTTTCAGAAGAGAGGTCACAGCAGTCCACGCAGGTGGAGATAGCGGGAAGGGAGGAGATAGAGGGTGAGTGGTCTCACCATCAAGAGAAACATAAATGTTAAGAGGAACTATTTTGAGGGCAGGATGACGAGTTCAACTGAATTGTCAAGCTTGAGGGGAGGTAGGAAGAAACTGATACATTCTCCACGGGTTTCTGCTGTTTCTGCACGTCTCGTGAGCAGAGGCTCTGAGGGCTTTTGTCCCAGACTCCCTTTTCAAGGATGTTTGTCTGGCGAACAGACTTGGAAGATGGAGATAATGTGTTCCTCTGGAGCAGAAGGTAAGTTTGTTTATCATTTAAAAATAAAGATAATGTCTACCTCCAAGTTCGGGCAGAGTTGCTCGTCGTACTTTACGAAAATGAAGCTCATACCGCCTGCCGCGCTGTGAGCAATAATGTCCTTGGTCTCTGACCTGGGAGTCTGTGTCTTCCTCCAACATTCATGACACTGCGGCAGGCTCGTGGGTTAGCTTGCAAGTAGGGCAAAAATCTCAGACCCTCCGCAGTTCTGGACACATGGGAGTAGACGTTTAGGTCTAGGTAGACTTTTCATATCATTTATTTCAATTTTCTTGGATTAGAGATGAGGAAACTGAAGGCCAAGGTGACTTGTTCCAGGACACAGAGCAAGCCGGTGGCCAAGATAAAACTTTGTCCCAGGTGCCCCCCAAGTCCTTCTCTAGAACCTTCTCTCCATCGCATGTTGTACTTGCCTTGACTGTAGGAGATGCTTCTGTGGATAATAATAGCAGGAGCTCTATGGGGCACCCGGCTGCTCCAGCCAGGGGTGCTTCCAAGAGCTTTACAAGCACTTGCCATCTCACTTAAACTTCTAGCATTGTCTCTAGTTGAGAGATGAGGAAGCTGAGGCACGCAGCGGGTAAGTGCTAGATCTGCGCCCAGCAGTCTGGTTCCAGCATCTGTGGCCTTTACCACCATCCTGTACGGCCTCAGGCTGGTCAGAGTGGAAAGCCACTTCCTGGAAGGGGGCATAGGTGAACTTTCAAAGTGTATATTTTTATTGGATGGGTCATGAAAAGAGAGGAAGGCCTACAATGTGTTTTTTTTGTTTTGTTTTTGTTTTGTTTTTTTAATTAATTAATTTATGGCTGTGTTGGGTCTTCGTTTCTGTGCAAGGGCTTTCTCCAGTTGCGGCAAGTGGGGGCCACTCTTCATCGCGGTGCGCGGGCCTCTCACTATCGCGGCCTCTCTTGTTGCGGAGCGCAGGCTCCAGACGCGCAGGCTCAGTAATTGTGGCTCACGGGCCCAGTTACTCCGTGGCATGTGGGATCCTCCCAGACCAGGGCTTGAACCCGCGTCCCCTGCATTGGCAGGCAGACTCTCAACCACTGCGCCACCAGGGAAGCCCCCCTACAATGTGTTTTGATCATGAGAGTCTTGATGATTCCTTTGGGATTATTTTTATTTATAACTATACATTTCCCTTCTTTTCTTTTTTTTTTGTGATAAGTCTAGTTACAATCTGTCACCATAAAAGATATTAATTATTGATTATATTCCCCACACTGTGGGGAATTTAATTGTATTTCATACTGTGACTCATTTATTTTGCAACTGAAAGTTTGTACATTTCATTTCTGATTTACTTATGAGTTGAGAAAACCTCACGTTCAATAAGATGACAAAGATATCATCTGTTGAGAGAGAGAAGGGAAGAGGAGAGGGTCTGGAGCACAAGCCAGCAGTGACAATTCCCTCGAGTGAGAAGGAACAGGAATTTGTTTTTGCCTTTTGTTTTCAGTAATACTCAACGTGTCCTGGCCTCTTACTACGTGCCAGCGACTACGCGAAGCATTTTACATGTATTATCTCCTAGGAACCCCCCAGTGACTCTGTGGAGTAGGTATTTTCATCACGTCCGTGTTACAGATGAGGAAACTGAAGGCCAGAGAGGTAAAGTCATTGAGCAGATATGTGTTAGAACCCAGGATTAATTCCAGGCGGTCTTCCTTCAGGCCCTGTACTCTCAGCACTGACTTGGCTGTGGGATCATGGAAGGCTCCATGGAAGAGGGGGCATCTGAAGGCTAGGCAGGCTTCTGATGTGGGAGTGGGGAGGGCACCCTGGTTAAAGGACATGATACCAGCAAAGGCACAGCTAGCTCTCTGGTTGATGTGGGTAGTGGGAGATGGAGTTGGAGAGACGGGATTGGATCAGATTGTGGAGAGTCTTGAATGAGAAACTAAGGGAGTCTGAGATGGCTTTCAAGGAGGAAGAGGAGCAAATAATGAATGCTGCTGTTTCAGACATATGAAATGGCAAGAAGAAGAGGGCTTCAGCTGGATTCCGGGATAATAACGGGAGGATGGAAGAGAAGGGGCTGGCTTCCTGCTGCCTTTCTCCCTGTTCATGTGCTGGCTGTTTCATCGTCTAGTAATTCTCCTTGTTTGTGGTCTTAACACAGTTCAAAATACATCAGCCTAGACTATTAGACATGAATGTGTGGATTAGGTAGTTACTACCCACACTCTAGGAGCAATCAATCGTTCTACTTGGGAAGAGACACCCAGAGGTGATCCGTATTTGAAACATTATTCCCAAGGGCGCTCTCTGCAGGTAGGTACTGCAGGCTTTAGTTATCTTTACGTACAAACCCAGGGGCTTTTATTAATAGCATAACAGATGAGGGAAATTGCTTTCCATTGGTGAGTTATGTGTGAGACTGGCTTGCAGTATGAAACCAGCACTTCGCTACTGTGCAAGCAGGTAGAGGAATGTACCGGGGGGGTCCAACAAACAGTCTACGCCCTTTGGAATGATGACCCAAGCTTGATTCTGAGCCGGCCCAGTCCGGCTAGTGCTTTGGAGGAGTCTTACTGCCCGCATCTAAGGATTGGCCTTGGACATTGACCTTGAATGACATTGACCTTTCATGCAAGTGCTATTAAAGTACCTGAAAAGAAGACAGCTGAGACTTCCTCAGGTTTTCAGAAGAGCCGTGTGACTGTTTTTGTGCCACTTTGCTATGTTTATATCTGGGGCACAATCAGTCTGAAACTAACTTTCATTGTAACCTAGAAGGGAGGATACAGGGAGGAGGCCCTAGCCCCATTTACATCGAATTGTTGGAGACTACTGGTATTTGCCCAAAAGAAGCTCATGATTGGGAATGACCAAATTGCCTGTAGGTTTGCAACTCTCCCGTATGAGGTAGCTGTTATTAATACCTTCGTAGTCCAGGTGAGAAAACTGAGGCATGGAGAAGGGGACCAGCTTGCCCAAGGCCACGCAGCTAGGAAACACGAGATCCAAGGTTCAAAATGTCACCTTCACTTGTTCTGCTAAAGCAAAATATATCTGTCATTCCTTCCTCATCATGAAAATTTAATTTGTAGCAAGGAAGGAGTGTAGATTATATATGTGGAGTTTGCTATTTAAAATACATGACTGTCAAAGGTCTATATTTTTAGAATTCATTGCCAGGGGGCAGATGAATTTGTGCACAGGACAGGCCCAGCCCTCCGGCTTTCACTGATCTCTTCCAGCCCTAGGGGATCCAAATATAGATTTTAACATTGGTGCCTTTCCCTCTGGCTTATTCTGATCTTATTTTAAGGGCAAAGAAGAATGCTGACCTTGGCTTGGGTAAAATTGGAATTTACCTGCCTGGTGTTTTTTCTTCTCATAAGTTAATGTTAGTCTTGGTTCTGTGAAGGTAGATTAATGAGTCCTTGGTGGTAGATGCCTTCCAAGAGCTAATCTCCCTTTTTCCTTGATAAGCTTGGTCTAAGCCAGCCATGGAAATTCCGTCCTCCTTTACTGGTGAGTGGTTTATGGGGAAACATGTAACCCAGTCCTGGAGAACAGTGGGGATTTTGTGAGTGATTTTGGGAAATATTTGCCTTCCTGATAAAAGGCAGAGAGCATTATGAGGAGAAAGCCCTTTTCTCCTGCCTTCTTCCTTCTTGCATGGATGGGACACTGTCATGTGAGGATATGATGTCTGGTGCTGCAGCAGTCATCTTGTGACCATGAGGGGAGACTTACCAACATGTGAGGATGGCAGGCAGAGGAAGGACAGAAAGCTCTGGGGTCTCTGGTGGCATTACTGAGTTACCTAACCATCCCTGGGAGGCTAACCTGCAGCCCAGTGGTTGTGGGGACTAATAGTTTAAGCCACTCTCAGTTGGATATTCTGTTACTTGTGGCTGGAAGCATTCATAACTGAATAATTGTTAATTAGTAAAGAACACATCAAGGGAACAGTGACTAATTCTCTGAAAGAATAGTCAGCTCTGATGTTCATGAAAGATATGTCCTGAGACCTTGATTAATCCCATATTCATAAATCAATGATAGGCCCATAAAAAGCAATAAAGCATTACTAAAAAATTGAAGGGAATTTTTGTCCTACTAAGGGACCTTCTGGTGGCAAATGGCTGTGAAAAATCAACAAAAGGAATCTATTGGCCCAGTAAGTAAAAGATGGGAAATGTAAGCTTCAGATATGGCTTGATCCAGGGCTCAGTGATGTTACTAAGTCCTAGTCCCTCTCCATCACTCAGTTCTGCTCTTCTTAGAGTTGACTTCAGGCTCCAAGTGGCAGCAAAAATGCTGCCATCAGTTTCAGGTCCACAGACTCCATTATTCAAGTCCAGCACTAAAAGGGTAAGTTCCCTTAAAGGTCCCAGCAAGACCCACTGTTTCCATTGGCTCTAATTGGGCTGTGTGATCCCCAAGGAATGTGGTGCTTTGATTTAGGCCTTAGTCACCTGCCCAGGCTTGGTGCATGGGTAGAGTCAGCCTCACCTGAAAGTGCATAGGCTGAGAGTGGGGAAAGACTGCTTTTCCTGAAGAAACCGGGACTGTTGCCAGAAAGTGAATGGGAGGTGAATGGCAAAAACTGGAGTGGTCCACTCTGCCCCTTCAGATCCTTTAGAAAGTCTGTTTTCTGCTATTTCTTCAATATTCTCGTTTTTTACACACATACACTGTTAAAAATTCCATCACAAGCATTCCTTTTCAGTGTCATTTTTCTTGAAGTTTTTAATGTGATGAGCAGAAAACAGGCCACAGATATGAATGCAGAGAGGTCTGCTAAGACCCTCGCCAGCCTGAAGGTGTACAAATTAAAATTCACGCCTTGGAAAGTTACAAATTAGTGCAGGGCACACAGCTTCTGGTTTTGCTCTCAAGTTGTTAGATAAGTTTGTAAAGTGACAAAGAACTGCAGTGATGAACATTCTACTGTGGGTGACAAAAAACTTGGAAGGACGGACAGATGGTGGAGTGACCCGATTTGTGATTCCATTTGTCACAATTTAGCAGAAAACAATGAATGCCTCTTTCCCTGACAGCCGTGACAAGGCCTGGGTTGTGCCTGGGGGAGGCCACTGAAGACCCTCCCAGGAGCTGCTAAAGGCAGCGGTGTTAACCTATAGTGCCGTGTCTTCTGGAATATGGGGCTCACACCAGGGGGGAAATACGCTGTGACATTAGGGGTAACACAAGTAAGCTCTTACTCACTTTAAAAGCTATTAAAGTATAAATAGCAGGTTAAAAAACCCCACACAGCTAGCACACCAGGTTTTGATTTTCTGGATTTTGCTGCAGAAAAGGAGACTGTAGCAAGCAGCTCTCAGGTGTTCATCATATGCAGACCTTGTCGATCACGGATGCAGCCCCCGGGGGAAGGTGCACGTGGTGGGTGTTGGGAAGATAGACTGCAAAAGCTGAGGTTTGGGAAACAGGACTCCTCAGAGTCCTCTAACGTTAAAAATGTTGTTTGCCATTGTATTCATTTTCTATTGCTGCGTAACAAATCACCATAAATTTAGCCGTTAAAACAGCACCCATCTTGCAGTTGCTGTGGGTCAGGATACTGGGCATGGCTTAACTGAGTCCTCTGCTCAGGGTCTCCCAAGGCTGCAGTCAAGGTGTCCACTGGGCTCCTTCTCTTCCTGAGCTCAGGGTTCTCTCCCAAGCTCATGGGGTTGTTGGTAGAATTCAGCTCCTTGTGGTTGCAGGACTAAGGTCTCTGCTTTCTTGCTGGTTGTCAGATAAAGGCCACCTGCAGTGAGTGCCTTGCCATGCAGCCTCCTCATAGACCCACCTAAAACATGGCAGCTCACTTCTTCTAGGCCAGTATTCAGCGAAAGAAAGTCTCTTCCTCCAGTCTGCTAAGACAGAGTCTTATATAGAGCAATTTAATTATAGGAGTGACTCCTTTGCTATCTAACATAATTGAATCAAGAGAGTGACAGCTCTTCATATTCTCTGGTCCCACCACTTCAAGGGGAGGGATTTTGCTGGGTGTGTATACCAGGGTGCAGGAATCTGGGGCAATCTTGGAATTCTGCCTTGATTTCTCCCTGTGGATGGTTAATTTTATGTTGTCAACTTGATTATGCCAGGGGTGTCCAGATATTTGGCTAAATATTATTCTGGGTGTGTCTGTTTCCGGATGATATAAACCTACAGATAGCTCTCTACATAGAAGCACCCCTATTGGTGCTCATGTGATTATGGAGGCTGAGAAATTAAGACTCAGAAGAACTGATGCTATAAGTTCCAGTCAGAGTCTGAGACCGAACGCAGGAGAAGACAGTCCAGTAGAAAGAAAGAAGTCTTTCTCACTCGGCCTTTTATTCTATTCAGGCCTTACTGGATTGGATGAAGTCCACCCACATTGGCTTCTGCTGCTCTTGGCCCTGGGATTCTGGTTGAATATGAGCAGCCAGTGAAGGCTGTTTGTCCCTTGGTCCCTTTTACTGCTGCCTTTGTACCTGACCGTGTTTTCATTTATCCAATAGAATTTGAAACTGTTGACCAAAATGTTTGGTTTCTCTATTTACGATGACCCTCAAACACTAAGTGCTCATTCACTGTGAACCCCTGGATAGAGAGAGATTCCCTAATGGTCCACAGGATGCTGGAACAGCCAGGTCCCAGAGGTTTCTTTGTGAAACTCTAGGGGTAGAGGCAGGAGGCTGAATCTTGCAGGTATTGGGTGAAGGACACACCAGATGCCCAGGTGGGCAGAACTGAGGAAGCGTGGAATCAGGCTAGCTTTGTGACCTTGTGACCCGTGCAGCTGCCCCATGCTTAGAAGAGGCCCACACTTAGTTTAAGTCTCTGCTCTTGTCATCCTGAAATTCTTGATCATTTTTGAACAAGGGACCCTGCATTTTCATTTAGCACCGGGATATGTATATTATACAGTCTATCTTGCATAGATTTGTATCGGGTAGCTTGTAGGATTCAGGTAAAACAGCATGAGAAAAATGAGGGAAATATGTAAAATAGGATGAGTACTTTTATGACCTGAAAGCTAGACTCGTGTCTGTAATTACAGAGACACCTGGGGTGTTTTTGTGGGCCTGGGGACAAGCCATTGAGATTTCCTGCCCAGGATTGCTGGTTTGGGGTGAAGCAAAGGGAACTCACAAAGAGCCCATGGTTTGATGGGGAATAAAGACCCCCGAAGAGGAGTATAATAGAGAACCATGTGGTGAGCACAGGGGTTGTGGGAAAGTGGAGGAGCAATCCCTACCCGCTGGGTAAGGGGGATGGGAGAGTGAAGCTGGGACGACTCCCTGGAGGAACCAAGCCTAAAAGGATGAACAGAAGGTAGCCCAGGGACTTCCCTGGTGGTGCAGTGGTTAAGAAGCTGCCTGCCAATGCAGGGGACACGGGTTCGACCGGTGGTCTGGAGATCCCACATGCCGTGGAGAAACTAAGCCCGTGCGCCACGACTACTGAAGCCTGTGCGCTCTAGGGCCTGCGGCCACAACTACTGAGCCCACGTGCTATAACTACTGAAGCCCGCACCACACCTAGACCCCGTGCTCCACAACAAGAGAAGCCACCGCAATGAGTAGCCCACGCACTGCAATGAAGAGTAGCCCCGCTTGCTGCAGCTAGAGAAAGCCCGCGCTCAGCAACGAAGACCCAACACAGCCAAAAAAAAAAAAAAGATAGCCTAGCAAAGGGTGGGAATGTAGTGGGATGTATGGGTGTGTGTGTGTGTGTGCGTATGCATGCACTGGGGCAGGGGAACGATTCTAGGCAAAGTAACCCCATGAACAAAAACACAGAAGTAAGAGAACCGTAAGCATCTTGTAAATGTCAAACTATAAAGTATGGACAGTAAGGGATGCAGCTGGAAGGACTGATTGTGGGGCCCCTGGCAGCCCTGTTGTGATGATTGGGGCATCACGCTGTAGGTAGTGAAGAGTCATCCACATTATACAGCAAAGGCGGCTGACTCTAGAGAGGCAGCTACCCTGCCCAAGTCTGTATAGCTAATTAGCAGCAGAACTGGCATGCAAATCCAGGTCTGGATGATCCCCAACTAGGGCTGTCAGATTTAGCAAATAAAAATAGAGGATGCCCAGTTAAATATGAATTTCAGACAGACAAGAAACAACTTTTTTAGGCATAAGTAAGTCCCTTGCATTATTTTGCATGTACTTATACTTAAAATTATTTGTTGTTTATACTAAATTCAAATTTAAGTGGCAACCGAAATCCGGCAAGCCTCCTCCCCAAACCCTGTTCTTTCTCCTGTTGCATGATGGTCCACCACTGTTAATGCTCCTCCATCCAAGGAAAGTTCCATGAAAGACATGGGAGATGGCATAAAACATGAGATGAGGAGAAAGAAATGTCTGGAACATGCAGAGTTGCAATTTAAATAGATATTTATTTATTTTAAAAATCATTTATTTATTTATTTATTTTTGGCTGCGTTGGGTCTTCGTTGCTGCGCGCGGGCTTCCTCTAGTTGCGGCGAGTGGGGGCTACTCCTTGCTGCGGTGCGTGGGCTTCTCATTGCAGTGGCCTCTCCCGTTGCGGAGCATGGGCTCTAAGCGCGCAGGCTTCAGTAGTTGTGGTGCATGGGCTCTGTAGTTGTGGCTCGTGGGCTCTAGAGCGCAGGCTCAGTAGTTGTGGCACATGGGTTTAATTGCTCCGCGGCATGTGGGATCTTCCTGGGCCAGAGATCAAACCCGAGTCCCCAGCATTGGCAGGCAGAGTCTTAACCACTGCACCACCAGGGAAGTCCCTAAATAGATATTTAAAAATAAAAGTCTTTTCCGGTTGCCTATGTCAGGGAGCTGGAATTTAAATTAACCACTGCTACGGTCCACCATTCCATTATCCTGAATGCTAAACAGGGGATTCTCCAATTTCATGTGCATATGGGGAGACAGAGAAGCAAGTTCTTTGACACTGGGATTATTTTGTCTTTTTTTCACCCATTATATTTCAGGAGCTTTACAATCTTTAAAGAAAACCTCGGGGGCAAGTACAGATGTCACTTATAGTTTTAAGCATTTTCTATTGTGTAAAAGAAAAAGAGGAATTCCAAATATGGAAGACCATATTTTCCAGTGTTCCAAGCCACTTTAGATACTCTTCAAAGGAAGTGCCAAGAAGAATGAGAATGTAGAAAAGATTTTTTTTTAATGTCTCCCTTATTATGTTCTTGCCTTCTTAAGATCTTAACATGCCTGTGTCAGATGCAAGTAGCTTTTTACTATTATCTTGAAACAGAATCATGAGA
This sequence comes from Balaenoptera musculus, assembly GCF_009873245.2. Lineage (NCBI taxonomy): Eukaryota > Metazoa > Chordata > Mammalia > Artiodactyla > Balaenopteridae > Balaenoptera > Balaenoptera musculus. The sequence goes on from NC_045800.1 coordinate 10,198,139, forward strand.
CATTGACTCTCGAAAAATGTAGATGATTTTTTCTTCTTCTCTAAGTAGAAATAGCACATTATGGTTAGCATATGTGTCTCTCCCTTTCATGTGCTCCTTTTGATTACGTGTTCTGTCTCGCTAGGTCTTTGTAGTTGAAAAGGTGAGGCTTTCCCTTATAAACACTGCAGTCCTGTGGAAATGCCTTGGCCAGCATTACCCTGAGAAGTGTCTGCCTGGTTTATAATTGTCAGTGCTGCGCGTTTCTGATGGGTGTCTAGAGAGCTCCCATCTCTAGGCTGTATTCCATCCATGCGCCTTGCTGCATTGCAGGGTCCTTTTTCCCCTTGTTTGGCATTGTTTTTGACTGGGCAGGAAAGCGATGACTCTTTGATTCCTGTTCCTGGCCATGTCGACTTGAGTGACACTCACTACTTGGAATCCTCCTTCGCTTACCTGTAAGTCAGGAGTGGGAATATCCCCCTCTCAGCATTGTTGTAAGCACTAAACTCCACCGGCACGTACAGCTTGCATTAGTTTCTCGAGGCCGCCTCAACAAATTGCTACCAGCTTGGTAGCTTCACACAACAAAAATTTGTTCTCTCACAGTTCTGGAAGCTAGAAGTCTGAAATTAAGGTGTCAGCAGGGCCATGCTTCCGTGGAAGGTTCTAGGGGAGGATCCTTCCCTGTCTCTTCCAGCTTCTGATGGCATCACTGCCATATCTGCATTGTTTTGATGTGGGCTTCTCTCTGTGTCTCTGGTGGTCCTTTTCTGTCTCTTATAAAGACACCTTCATTGGGTTAGCGCCCACTCTAATCCAGTATGACCTCATCCTTACCTTTTTCATCTGCCAAGACCCTATTTCCAAATAGGTTCCCATTCTGAGGTTCCTGGAGGACACGAATTTCTGGAGGACACTATTTAACCCACTACACAGCTTCTAGGGCAGTGCTGGGCTTCAGAGAATGGAAGTTCCCTGTTCCACCTCTGCCATCTGGGCACATGTTAACTTAGCCAGGATTTTATGTAACCTTCTCAGTCCCTCTAAAGAATAGGCTATTTACACATGGCCTCAGAAGATGTCTTGTAGAGCCACTGTCTGAGTGGCTCCTCTGCCAGCTGGCCTGTGCCAAATGCTGGGAGCCAGGGGCTAGGTGACGGCCGTCCCAGCCCTTCAGGAACCCACGGTCTAGCAGAGGAGAGTGACATGTAAACAAGTAATTACAATACTCCTATTTATTAGGCTGGTGCTTGCCCGGGACTCTGTCCAGAACAATGCTTCCAGAGCTGTTGGCTTCACACGTGGTTCAAGAAGCCAGCCCTAGCCTGGCTCTCCCTGCCGGCTCCTCGGGCCTTACCCTCCTGCCCCCGCGGCTGGGGATGGCAGGTTACTTACAGGTTAATCTCAATCATCACACTCATCCAGATCCTTGTCTACCCTCTGGTTTTGGCCTTTATCTTTATTGGAAGCATCTCAGCTGGCTTACTGCTGTTTCACTTTTTTTCCTTGGTGATGGATTTCTACACCCCTTTTCAAAAGACAAAACAAATTGTTTGTTTAACCTCCCCAGGAATAAGTGGGCCAGGGGTGGCGTGGGAAGGGAAGCGTACTTATTATTCTTGTGGGCAGGCCTTCCTGGGTATTTCCAAAGAGATTCTTAACTGTCTCACCTTATTTCATTTTCCCCATTGTATTAAAGAAAAAAAGTCACCTCTCTGATTCTTCCTTATCCATCCCCCCTTCTTCTCTTTTTATCCCCCAACCCCATGATCTTCCATTATAAAATGTGGCTAACGTGTACTTTCGTATGGCTTACTTTTAAATTTTTTAGAGATCAGTGCATGGGGCACAGAAGTCACTCCAAATGTCATTTGATGACGGATAAATGACTGTTATGTTGGTTGAATGGGGTCGGGGGCTATGTTAAAAGTGTATGTCTGTGGCAGAGCTCAGAAGAACCAATCTTTTGGGCAAATTCCCAAGGTAATGCTTCTCAAAACCAGTGACTACATCAGAATGACATGGGTGGAAGGTGCTTGTTAGAAATGATCAGTCCACCCTGGAGATTCTGATTCCTTAAGTCCAGGGGGAAGGCCCAGCCCTGACATGTTTTAGAAGCTTCTCGGGTACCTGACACATAGCCAGGCTTGAAATTCTGATGCCCGGGGTGTATCCCAGACCCATCAAATTGGACTATCTGGTGTGAGACCCAGGCATCACTTTGCTGGGCTTTAAATCTACCCAGGTGATTGCAGTGTGTGGCCAAGGCTGAGAAGGCCCGCCCACGCTCAGACTTGAGCTGGAGGGCAGGTTGAAAACATGGTGGGCACCGTCCTGGGCTCTGATGCAGTCGGGCTGCGGTGGGGCCTGAGAACTGACATTTCTAACATGGTTCCAGGTACTGCTGCTGCCGCCTGTCTGAGACCACACTCTGGGGACCACGGCTGTAAAGCGAAGTCGCTTTGCCCTAGGTCACATGTTATTCTCATTTTCTGCATCTCCCCTTCATCCTCACCATCTCCTCCCTTCCCTTCAGTCCATCCTCATCAACTCAGAGACCCTGGTATTTCTTCTGAGCCCACCCGCCCAGGGTTTGTCCTCTGGCCACTCTGCTGGTATCACAAATAAAGGGCAATTGCAGAGTGGATTTGCAGAGGAAGAGAGACCTGCTTTTTTTTTGGTTTTCCTTCTCGGGCCATCACTCTGGGTGCAGGTACAATGAGTCCTCAGGGAGCCAGATTCCCTGACATCTGCTCCCCTTCCCTGGAGGAGGCTGGGCTGTGTCCCCAGGGCTGGTGAGGACCCCTCTTAGCACAGCTAAGAGATCTAGTCTACACTGGGTGCCACAGGGCACCTGAGCCTGTGGCAGGTGTGGGCAGCTGACGGGGAATCCGGGGGACGGTGCGGGGGTCGGGGGAGGGTGGGATGCTCTGGGCTGCAAAGGCTACAAACCTGGAACTTCAGGAAACCAGGAGCCCAGGAGCCCCGTATTCATGGGTGTTCTGCGGGGTTTAAGGCAGGTGTACAGCAATGCAATCTGGAAAGGAGCTTGGGACAAGGTGAGCGCAGGCCTGGCTGCTGCAGGAAGGAGTTGTCTCTCTTTGTCTCTCTCCTCCCCGGAGCAGAGAATTTGCCGTCCAGATCTGTGGCCCAGGAGCCACTTAATTTAAAGGACATGATCCCGTAGTAATCATAGAGGCTTCTAGTATCCTCCCCACTCTTACCCTGTGGGACAAAAGCAGCAAATGTCAAAAGCGGCACTCCCCGTGGAATAGAAGGCCGTCTTTGTTGAGTGCCAGGCTTCTTTGAGAGCTCTTCACAAACTTCAGGCAACACACCCACTCCTGTTTCCCTTGGGCCAGGTAAGCCTGAGTCCTGAAACCCTTGTGAAGTTATCTCTTGAGGGGGTGGGCTCTGTTTGAGGCGGGGAGGGATGCCTGGCAGGGGGGACGACAAGGAGGCCAGCTGCTCCCCCAAAGGGGACAAGTGAGGACACTGGGGTGTCTCTGGGCTCCCAGGACAGGGATGTTCTACTCAGATTTCTTTCCTTTTGGGACCTCAGTGTCCCGTAAAGCTGCCGTGACCAGCTTGTGGCAGGTCGTGTTGACCTGGGCACGAGATCTGGGTTTACTGTAGGAGAGTCTGTTCATCCTGAGCGAGCAGTAAGGAGAACGTTCCAGAAATCAGGCCCAAGAAGGCTGGAACTCGGGGGAAATGGCTTCAAAGAGCATCTCTTCTTTACTGTAAGAGGAGATAGGGTTCCATGCTTTTCAAACCCATTTCCCCAGCAAAGTCAGTGAAGGAAAAAGAATGATGAGACAGCTGCTGGAGAGACCCAACTCGTCACTCTGCACACATCCGTCAGGCGCCCCCCATGGTCCCAGGGTTGTTGTGGGTGCTGGTGATGCTGAGAAGGATGAAGGCAGGATCTCTGTCCCCTAGGAGAGCAGTTCTCACATTTTTGAGTCTAAGGACCTTTTATAGACTTAAAAATCGAGGACCTGCAAGAATTTTTCTTTGAGGGTTATATCTGTCAGTATTTATCATGTCAGAAATACAGAGAAATGTTTAATATATTTATTTTTTAATTCATTAGAAAATAAGTCCAATACATGTTAGCATAAAGAAACATCTTAATGAGAAAACTGTATTGTCTTTATTCTAAACAGGTTTATTGAATTATAATTGATATCCAGTAATTTGTGCATATTTAACGTGTATAAGTTGATGTTTGACATACGTGTACACCCTTGAAACCATCGCAGAGCATCCCTCACCCCGAGAAGTTTCCTTGTGCTGCTTTGTGCTTTTCCTTCAGTCCCTACCTCCCCCTTTCCCAACAACCATTGATCTGCTTTCTGTCACTGTACATTAGTTCGCATTTTATAGGGTTCGTATAAATGGAATCCGACAGCCTGTAGTCTTTTTTCCTAGCTTCTTTCACGCAGTGTAATTATTTTGAGATTCATCCAAGCTGTTATATGTAGCAATAATTCATTCCTTTTTTATTGCTGAGAAGTATTCCATTCTACGAATTTACCACAATTTGTTTATTCACTCATCTGTTGATGAACATTGAGGCTGCTCCCAATTTTGGGCTCTTAGAAATAAAGCTGCTATAGATATCCATGTACAAGTATTTATATGGACGTATGCTTCCCTTTCTGTTGTGTAAATATGTAGGACTGGAATAGCTGATCATACAGTAGGCGTGTGTTTAACGTTTTAGGAAACGACCAGACTGTCTTCCGAAGCAGTTGTACCATTTTACATTTCCACCAGTAGAGAATGAGAATGCTAGTTCTCCCATATTCTTGTCAATACTTGGCATGATCAGTCTTTTAAATTTTAGCCATTCTAATAGGTAATGGTATCTAATTGTGTGTTTAACTTGCAATTCTCTAATAACTAGTGACAATTGTGCATCTTTTACGTGAATTTCATGTTTATCATTTTTGATGAATTTCTATTTAAATACTTTAGTCGTTTAAAAAATTGGACTGTGTTTTACTGTTGAGTTTTGAGAGTTAAAAAAAATATATATATATATATTCTGGATACAAGTCCTTTATTAGAAAATGCTTTGCAAAGTGTTCTCCCAGCCCATGACTTGTCTTTTCATTCATTCTCTTCAAATGTCTTGAAGAGAACCTAGGGGCAAGATGGGAATAAAGACGCAGACCTACTAGAGAATGAACTTGAGGATATGGGGAAGGGTAAGGGTAAGCTGGGACAAAGTGAGAGAGTGGCATGGACATATATGCACTGCCAAATGTAAAATAGATAGCTAGTGGGAAGCAGTCGCATAGCACAGGGAGATCAGCTCGTGCTTTGTGACCACCTAGAGGGGTAGGATAGGGAGGGTGGGAGGGAGGGAGGTGCAAGAGGGAAGAGATATGGGGACATATGTATATGTGTAACTGATTCACTTTGTTATAAAGCAGAAACTAACACACCATTGTAAAGCAATTATACTCTAATAAAGATGTTAAAAAAATAATAAAATAAAATAAAATAACTAGTGATAGTAATATTGCATTATCTGTTAGTTGGGCACTAATTTTTGACCCACAGTTATTTATATTTGCTCTTTGGAGGAAATGTGATTAAAATTCATTTCACTAAAAAAATAAAAATAAAAAAAGTGTCTTGAAGGGTTGCAATTTTATTTTCTATGAAGTCCATTTTATCAGTTTGTTCTTTCATGGATTGTGCTTTTGCTGTCTAATCTCACAAATATTTGCCTAGTTCAAGGTTACAAAGATTTTCTCCTACATTTTCTTCTAGAAGTTTTATAGTTTTAGGTCTTAGATTTACATGACCCACTTACATTTAATTTTTTAATTAAATTTTTAATTTTGATATAATTGCATGCTCACATGCAATTCTAAGAAATAATACAGAGAAACATCATACACCATTTACCCAATTTTCTTCAATGGTAACATCTTGCAAAACTATAGGAGAATGTTACATCAAGGATGTTGGCATTGATACAGTCAAAATACAGAACATCTCCATCACCTCAAAGAGCCCTCCTATTGCTCTTTTATAACCACACCCACCGACTTTTCTCTGCCCCCTCCTCCATAAAACCACTACTCTCCTCTCGGTCTGTATAATTTTGTCGTTTCAAGATTGTTATATAAATGGACTTAAACAGCGTGTAACCTTTGGGGACTAGCTTGTTTTCATGCAGCCTAATTCCCTGGAGATTCATATAAGTCATTGAGTGTATGAATAGTTTGTTTCTTTTTATTGCTGAGTGGTAATCCATGGTATGGATGTACCATGATTCATTTAACCATTCACTCATTGAAGAACATCTGAGTTGTTCCAGCTTTTATGGAAAAACTTTATTATAAATAATACTATTTGTATTTGTACTACTTGTGTGCCAGATTTTATGTGAATGTAAGTTTGTATTCTTCTGGGATAAATGCCCAAGGGTGCAATTGCAGGGCTGTATGGCAGTTACATGTTTCGTTTTGTAAAAACTGCCAAACTGTTTCCCAGAGTGGCTCTACCGTTTTGCATTCCCAGCAACAGTGTATGAATGACCCATTTTCTCTACATTCTGCCCAGCGTTTGGTGGTGTCACTACTTTTTCTTCTAGCCATTCTGATAGGTATGTAGTGCTATCTCATTCTGATTTAATTTGTTATAGATCCCGAAGATTTTCTCCTACATTGTTTTCTAAAAGCTCTATCGTTTTATGTTTTATCTTTAAGTTTGTGATCCATTTTGAGTTAACTGTTGTAAAATGTGTGAGGTTTAGCTCAAAGTTCAATTTTTGGCCTATGGATATCCAATTGCTCCAACACAATTTATTGCAAAGTCTGTCCTTCCACCATTGAATTGCTTTACATTTTTGTCAAAAATCAAGTGGGCGTATTTGTATGGATTATTTCTGAGTTCTCTATTCTGCTCCACTGATTTATGTCTGTCCCCCCATCAGTCCCACACTGTCTTGATTACTGTAGCTGTATAGTAAGCCTTAATATGAGATAGAGTGATTCTTTCTCACAACTTGATTTTTCTTTTTCAAGATTGTTTTAGCTATTCTAGGATCTGTGGCTCTCTATATAAATTTTCGTGTAAGTTTGTCTATACCTACAAAAATCTCGCTGGGATTTTGATAGGAATTACATTAAACCTATAGATCAATTTGGGGAGAATTGTCATCTTTACTAGGTCGAGTCTTCCACTCCATGAACATATGCTACATCTCTCCATTTATTCTTTGATTTTTAAAATCAGCATGTTGCAATTTCCAGAACACATGTACTGTACATGTTTTGTTAAGTTTATACTTAATATTACATTTTATTTGGAGTGATTTATTTGTAGTGGTATTTATTGTGTCTTTAATTTGGTTTCCACACATTCACTGTTACCATATAGAAATGCGATTGATTTTTTTCCTGTGTGTTGAACTTGTTTCCTACAATCTTGCTAAACTCCCTTATCAGTTCCAGGAGTGTTTTCAATCATGTCATCTGCAAAGAGAGATATTTTTATGTGTTCCTTTCTAGTCTGTAAGTTTTCTATTTATTTATTTATTTTCTTGCTTTCTTGCTGTGGCTAGAACTATGTTGAATAAAAATAAGAGCTGATGTCCTTGCCTTGTTTCCAGTCTTAGAGAGAAGGCATTCAGTCTTTCACCATTAAGCTGTTTTATAGATGCTATTTTTCAGGTTGAGGAAGTTCCCCTCTATTTTTAGTTTGCTGACAATTTTCATGAATTATCACAAATGTATGTTGAATTTTGTCAAATGCTTTTATTGTGTCAATTGACACAATGTTTTTGGCTGGGTTGGGTCTTCCTTGCTGCGCTCGGGTTTTCTCTAGTGGCGAGCCGGGGCTACTCGTCGTTGCAGTGCACAGGCTTCTCATTGCGGTGGCTTCTCTTGTTGCGGAGCATGGGCTCGAGGTGCGCGGGCTTCAGTAGTTGTGGCTCGCGGGCTCTAGAGCGCAGGCTCAGTAGTTGTGGCGCACAGGCTTAGTTGCTCCGCGGCATGTGGGATCTTCCCAGACCAGGGCTCAAACCCGTGTCCCCTGCATTGGCAGGTGGATTCTTAACCACTGCGCCACCACGGAAGCCCATAATTTTTATTCTTTAGCACATCTATATGGTGAAATATAGTGATTGATATTTGTTTTTTAAATGCTGAACCAACTTTGTATACTTGGAATAAACCCCATTTGGTCATGGTGTATAATTATTTTTTTATGTTGCCAGATTTGATTTGCTAACAGTTTGTTGAGGATATTTGCTTCGAAGTTCATGAGAAAATTGGTCTATAATTTTCTTTTTTTGTACTCTCTTTGTCTGATTTTGGTATGAGGATAATACTGGTCTCATAGAATGAGTTGAGAAATATTCCTTCTATTTTTTTTGGAAGAATTAAATTGTTTTACATTGGTGTTAATTCTTTTAAAATTGCTTGGTAGAATTCTCCAGTGAAATCATCTGGGCTTGGAGATTTCTTTTGGGGGAGCTTTTAAAATTACAAATTCTATTTTTTAAATTATTATAGGACTATTCAGGGTGTCTGTTTCATCTTGATTGAGTTGTTGCAGTTTGTGATTTTCGATGAATTGTTCTATTTCTTCTAACTTGTCAAAGTTATGAGCATAATTGTCTGTAGTATTCCCTTATTTTCATATTAAGGGATATGCAATAATATCCTGTTTCATTCCTGATATTATTGATTGTACTTTCTCTCTTCTTATCTTTGTCAGTCTTGCTAGAGATTTATCAATTTTATTAATTTACATTTTTTAAGAATCAGCTTTTTATATCATTGACTTTCTCTATGGTTTTCCTGTATTCAATTTTATCAGTTTTCTGTATTTATCTTTGTTATTTCCTTTTGCTTGCTTTGGGCTTGTTTTGTTCTTCATTTTCTAAATGTCATTATGTCCAGAGTTTTTTAGTTTTAAGAAGGAGGACCGGGGAGGAATGGGGCTGCTCCGTATCAGTGGAACTGAAAGTCAATTATCTTTTAAAAAGATTTAAAAAATAAGAAAAAAAGCTTACATGGTTTCACATTTAGTAACTGTTTCCAATGGTCCAAATTTCTTTGTGTACATTCAGATTTTCATATGAGGTCATTTTCCTTCTGCATGAAAGGACATCTTTTAACATTACTTATAGAGTAGAGCTGTTGATAATAAATCCGTTCAACTTTTGAATATCTGACAATGTATTTTGCTTTCATTTTATTTTTAATAAATTTTAATGTTAGAATATTTTAGACTTACAGAAAAGTTACAAAGATAGTAAAAAGAGTCCCCAAATACCCCAGACCCAGTTTCCCCTACTGTTAACATCTTTCATTACTGTGGTAAATTTGCCATAAGTAATGAACCAATATTATTAAAGTCCATATTTTTTTTGTATATCCTAGACTCGTTTTTACCTAATGTCCTTCTCTTCCAGGATGTCACATTACATTTAATCATGTCTCTTAGGTTCCTCTTGCCTGTGACAGTTTCTCAGACTTTCCTTGTTCTTTGCGACCTTGAAAATTTTGAGATATACTGGTCAGATTTTTTTAGAATGCCTCATAATATGGTATTTTTTGATGTTTTCCTCATGATTAGACTGGAGTTATGGGGTTTGGGGAGGAAGATCACGAAGGTAAAGTGCCATTTTCATCACATCATATCAAGGCTACATACTGTCAACATGACTTATCACTGTTGATGTTTGGTGTTTATCAGGTTTTTCCACTGTAAAGTCGTCCCTTCCCTTCCATACTGTACTCTTTGGAAGGAAGTTGCTATGTGCAGTCCACACTTATGGAGTCCAGAGTTATATTTTACCTCTCTGAGTAGGTGGTCTCCTCAAAAATTATTCCCCACTTATTTATTTGTCCAATCATTTTATTATATCACATGGATTCATAGATATTTATTTTATTCTTTGGGTTATAATCTAATACCATGTTTTTTTTTATTTTGTTGCTGCCTTCATTTTGAAAGATATTTTTGCCAGATACAGAATCCTAGGTTGACAGGTATTTTCTTTTAGTACTTTAAAGATGTCACATCAGTGTCTTCTTGCTTACATTTTTCCAATGATAAATCTGCTGTCATTTTTTTTGTTCCTCTGTACATAGCGTGTTTTTCTCTGGCTGCTTTTAAGATTTTCTCTTTATCATTGGTTTTAAGCTATTTGACTATGATGTGCCTTGGTGTAGTTTTTTCCATGTTTCTTCTGCTTGGGATTTGTTGAGTTTCTTGGAGTGTAGGTTTATAATTTTCATTACATTAGGAAAGTTTTAGCTATTACTTCTTTAAATATATATATATTTTTTGTCATCAACTCTGTATCTTCTCCTTTAGGAACTCCAATTATCTATATATTAGGTGGCTTGAAATTGTCCCACAACATATTGATGTGCTGCCTATTTATTTTGATTTTTTAAAAAACGTGTTTCACTTTTGATAGTTTCTTTTTTATCTATGCCTTCAAGTTTACTATTTTTTTCTTCTGCAGCATCTAATCTTCCACTGAGCTCATCCAGTGTATTTTCCATTTATAGACATTCAGTTTGGGACTTTAAAAAATATCTTCCCTGTCTCTAGCTAACTGAATTTCATATGTTCAAAAGTTATAATAACAGACTTAGTATCCTTCTTTGCGAATTCTAACATCAGCGTCATTTCTGGGTCCCTTTCAATTGACTGATTATTCTCTTCATTGTGGGTCATGTTTTTCTGCCTCTTTGCCTGATAATCTTTGATCAGATGCCAGACATTGTGATTTTTACCTTGTTAGGTGCTGAACATTTTTATTTTACTACACATATTTTTGAGCTTTATACTGGGATGCAGTTATGTCAGTTGGAAGCAGTTGAATTCTTTGAGTCTCACATTTATGTTTTGCTAGGTTGACCCATAGCAGCACTCATTCTAGGGTTAATAATTCCTCTTCACTGAGGGAAGACCTTCCTGAGTACACAACAAATACTCCATGAATTATGAGCTTTGCCAGTCTGGCTGGTGAGAACTAGTGCTATACCTGGCCCTGTGTGAACACTAGGCATTGTTTCTTCTAATCCTTTTGAGTGAGTTCTTTCCTTGCCCTTGGGTAATTTTCTTTTACCTATGCACTGATTATTTCTCAGCTGAATCTTTGAAGAGGACCTTCTACAGATCTCTGGGGTTTTCTTACTGTGCAGTTTATTCCTCTTTGTCCTATGAACTCTAGCTGCCTTGGTCTTTCTGGACTCTTAGCTCTGTATCCTCAACTCAGAGGATCTCTGAAGCTGTGCCTCAGTTTCCCCTCCTGTGTAACATCCTGCAAACTCTCTCAAGACAATTGTATGGCTCACCTTGTTCGTTTCCTGTTTTTCAGGGATCACATTTCTTCATTGCTTGACGCCTAGTATCATGATAACTGCATTATATATTCTGTCTGGGTTTTCGGTTGTTTCAGATGAGAGAGTAAATCCAATTCCTGTTATTCCATTTTGATTGGAAAATCTATAGAGTTTTAAAAAACTGTACATGGTCAGATCCTAGACATGGGGATTCTGATTCACTGTTAGGTCTGAGGTGAGCACTGGGCATTCAAGTTGCCGAGTTGAGAAAACAAAAATCATAACAATAGCAACATTAGCAACAAACTAGCATTGGTGATTCTTATGTACCACCTCCTCCCACCCGACTGAGAACTCTACTGTAGCATGAGAATAATAGTTATTTATTATACTTTTCCCATGAAGTATGCACCATGTTAGCTGTTTTACATGCTTTGTATAATTTCATTTTTGTAATAAACCATCGATCAAGGTGTTCTTAGCAGTGCATCTCAGAAGAGGAAACCGAAATTTAAGAAAGGATAGAAGGATAAGAAAGGAGAACAAGGAAGAAAGATCCTGGCCCTTAGTCACTTCAGGCCAGTTTTCTAATCCTGCTGAAGTGTTGCCCTGCAGTCCACATCCTCTCCCATCTACAAAGTGCTCACTCTGATATTTGAACAAAGCAGGCAGATGCTTTCAGAATCATTTTTATTCATTATGATGATTTACTGGGTTTTACTAACTCTGTCCTTGTGCAATTACTTTGCCATTTAGAGATATCTTTTCCTTTCTTAGTTATGATATTTTTGTTGTTGTTCTTTCAGTCCTTTTAAAGAAAAATTGAACAGTTATTAAACACAAACAAAAGAACATTTACAAAATGTGTAAGACATAAAGAATGTCTGTGTACCCACCAGTCAGCTCAAGAAAAAGTTGAATGGTTCTCTGCAGATATTTTAGGTGAGACTAAGGTGCTTTGACTGAGTGCGTAGGCCTCAAACTGCACCCCTCTGCCTCAACCCCTCCCACCTCTGTTTGCTCTAATCTTTATTCTGAGCAAGCTCTCCAAAATGTTTTATTTAATAAGGTTCAGGGATCAGGGCCCCTTGTGAATGGGGCACGCTACCTCACATATCCCGGGGAATAGATGCTCTCAAAGGCATCATTTGGCTGTTTGCAAAAGAAGAAGCACTTTTGGCAATCATGTAGCAAATTGCATAGTTAATAAAAAAGGAAATACCTCAGAGGGAAGAGTGGAGCATATGTTACAGTCTCAGGGAAGCAATATCTCATTTTCTGTGCCAAAAATCAGAAACTGTTTAGGAATTGCATCAGGTAACTTCTCTACGCTGGAGTTCTGGCCAAAACCAAAACTGCCCTTGACCACCTCTTTCACAGAAGATAAAACATGGCATCTGTTTTCTTTATTTTTCTCTCCAAAGAAAGTTACCTATAGGCATCATAAGTGGAACTACAGATGTGTTGCTTTGTGGATTACACCTCCTCTCCCAAGCTGGCTGAGTGAATTGTGTTGATTCACACCATGAAGATCTGTGGTTCCCATGTGTGGCAGCTGTGACATCCGGGAGATGGTGCCAGGTGGGGATGGGGGATGTCTCAGAGTAAAAATTCATATGCACACCAAAGCTTGTGCACACATATACTACTGGTTTTCAGATATAGGTAGATGCTTTGGGAATTAAAGATGTGAATCAATTCAGTTTCTGAATTAATGGTAAGTTTTTACTGTATATATATTTTTTCAATCAAGAGACAAAATACTACTATGAAGGGATTTGTGAAGTTTTCTGACTTTAAAAGTAGGCTCATTACTGAAAGTTGAAAATTGTTGGACTAGATCATGTCTAACTTTTCTTCTTGTCTAAAATCCCGTGATTCTGTAACCTTGGGTATGTCCTTGGATATATTCTGGGCTTTTCACGTGTTTCACCTCCTAGGATTCTATCTCATGTGCCAGAACGTGTGTCTTGATTTTACATTTTGAGCAGGGTATTTCCATGGACTGCAGCTGAAGAGCTCCCCAAAGTTCACTGTGGGTCTTTTGCTCCCCGCTAAGTCTGTACTTTCCATGCCATTTTTACACCCCTTGGGTATTTCTGTGTTTTTTCACTCATTGCTTTCATAATCTCCTAATTACCTGACTGTAGCATTTAATCCATCCTTCCCTAGTCCCCCAAGTGATCTCTGAACTAAAATTACTGCAACTACTTCTTCTCCCATCACATAGTAACACTCCAATTCCCATAGTGCCAATGATCTCAATTAGCTAGGGGTTAGGAGGAGTGCGATCTGATTTAACGTATTCATACAAGTATGACTGAGAGCCCCATAGAGACTAACTCCCCTCATGCATTTACCTTTGCAAAAGAAAATGCTTATTAATCTTAATTATCCCTTAATTGGTAACTTTCAACAGTGAGGGGGAAAAAGATGTGAAAAAGTACGCATACCTAGGAAGAGGAAATAATTTTTTGGGCATGAGCCCACCAGACAGGTGGGCCAGTCTGGGCTAGAGTCTCTTCACAAAGTCAGCACCCCTCCTTCCCTTCTGCCTTCCTCCCCTCCCCCCTCCTTCCCTTCTGCCTTCCTCCCCTCCCCCCTCCTTCCCTTCTGCCTTCCTCCCCTCCCCCCTCCTTCCCTTCTCCCCCTTCCCTCCCTCCCTCTCTTCATTCTTCTACTTCAAAACACTGCACATTTTCAGTGCCAATATTTTTCACTGTGGCTTACCTATCAGGGAGGGCAGAGGAAGGAGAGAAAACCTGTAGGTTGTTGACAGTGGCAGATTTTTTATTTTTTTATATAATTTGCCAGTGTGAGTCTAGTACTTTCTTACTGGGAGTGGGGAGTAGAGCAATCATAATGGTGAAGAATTAATATGAAAGCATGGCTGAAGATGTGAGTGTTTTGCAGCACTTATATCCTGACTGTATTCATTTAGAAGTTTTGTGCATTCTAGAGTTTCTTCCTACTCTGTCAGAAATAGTGAGTCAATGGACTTGGTAACAAAGCCTGATTTCTAGAAAGCGTTTATCCCAGAAGAGTGGGAGTGAGGGGCTTGGGAAAGCAGGGGTGGGGAAGTGCGGGGATGCGGAGGGGCGCTGTTCAGCAGGGGCTGATCCAGAGAGGTGAAGGGGACCTGGACATCAGGAATCCTTCTCTGTAAGAAAACAGGGCTGCAGTTTCCACTGGAGGCTTGGGGCCAGATTCTAGTTCCTGGTGGTCGATGGGGCATGGCGTACCAGAGTCCCTGTGTTATTGGAATAAAGATGTGGAAAACTGGAATGGCTTGTGCTGAGGGGAAAGCAAAGTCTCCATGGTCAGGATGGAGAAGCCGTGAAGAGGGCTGGGACAGGGATGTTGGAAGCCCGAGCATTATCCCTGGACTCCGTATCCCAGGTCAGCCTAATGGTGAACTTGGCCCAGTGCTAAGACCTTGTGCATGAGGGGCTGGAGAACAGAGGTCTTACCTGTCACAACTCAGGTTTGGTTTGCTAAACTTTCCTGATCTCTTCAGAGCTTAGCTGACCTGGGGATCCAGCAGAGCAAGAGGACATTTAGAATACAATTTGGTTAAGTGGTACAAAATCAGTATGAACAAGTTCTGGGAGAATTGTGGGAGACCAGGAAAAGATAAAACTAACTCTGTCTTATGTTAGCTGTTGGGGAAGGTTTTTCGGGAGGAAAACCTCTGCCAGGCATTGAGACATTGAAACCCTAAGCATTTCATAGTAACTTGAATGAATAATGTGGCCAAGCTCTATTCATTTTTAACTTTTTTAACCCCCTAAGCTTTTAAAAATTTTAGGCTCACAGAGAAGTTTCAATAATAGTACAGAGAGTCCTTAGATGCCACTCACCCAGTTTCCCTTAATATTAACATCTTATATAACCATAGTATAATGATCAAAACCAGGAAATTAGCATTGGAATCATGCAATGAGCCAAACTGCAGACCTTGTTAGAATTCTACTAGATTTTCCACAAATGTCCTTTTCTCTTCCAGGGTCCTATTCAAGATCTCACAATATATCTAGTTGTTATTTCTCTTCAATTTCCTCCAATCTGAGTGATAGCTCGGCTTTTCCCTTCTCTCATGCCCTTGACACTTTGGAATAGTACTGATCAGTTATTTTATAGAATGTCCCTCAGTTTGGGTTTGTTTGGTGCTTTCTAATGATTAGAATGTTGTGCATTTTCAGAACAAAAATCATGTTGTGTCCTTTTTGCTGCCTGCTATCGAGGGGTTTCTGATGTCAATGTGTATTGTCACTGGCGATAATCACCTTGATTACTTGGTTCAGGTGGTGTCTGCAGGGGTACTTGCTGTAAAGCTCTGATCTTCCTTTTTGTAATTAATAAATAACTTGGGTAAGATGCTTTGAGATGATGGAAATATACTGTTTCTTCTCAAAGTTTCATTCACTGATTTTAGCATCGGTCAGAGATCTTGTCTATGATAATCATGACTGTGTTATTTGCCTAATGGTGATTTTCTATTTCCTTCTTTCCTTCTACATTTATTAATTACAATTCTTCTGTAAGAAAGAGCTGTCCCTTCTCTCCAATTTATTTATGCACTTGATTTTTTATGTTAATACAGACACTGTTTTAGTCAGCTCTGTGGCCATACAAATACCATAGACTGGGTGGCTTAAACAACAGAAATTTATTTATCACGGTTCTGGAGGCTGGAAAGTCCAACATCAGAGTGCCAGCTGATTCAGTTCCCAGTGAGACCTCTCTTCCTGCCTTACAGATGGCTGTGGGGAGAGAGAGAAGAGCTCTTTCCTTCTTCTTATAAGACCACCAATCCTGTTGATTAAGACCCCACCCCCCCATGATCTCACTTAACCTTAAAAGGCCTATCTCCAAATACAATAGCATCGGGGGTCGGGGCTTTGACATTATGGATTCTGAAGGGAAACAATTCAGTCTAGAGCAGACACATATATATTTTATTTTGTGGGTTAAAATCCAATACTATTATTTTTCATTTTGCTGCTCAAGTTGTTCTAGTTTTGGACATTAGAAGCTCTTTCAGGGTGTCTCCTGTGCTTTTTGACAGGCCTCCATTTCATTCATTCATTCATTCATTCGCACTTTCTTCCTTTCTGGCACCACAAGATATTCTAGGCTCATCTTGTATTTCCCCTGCCCCAACCATGGAATCAATCATTTCTCCAATGAGCTCTTATTTTTTTATTGGAGAATAACATTTAGAAACCAGTATTTGAGTGTTAAGTCTGCTTATTGCTACTCGAGTGTCTGCATCTAGGCCCTCTCAATGGACAGAGCCAGGAAATATATGTGTGTGTACTAACCCAGGCGTATACATGCCTCTATACTTCTGTACCTATCTGTGTCTTTGTATATACAAAATACCATGAGTTCCATGATCTGTTTTTAATTCACTACGCTTCTTACACAAAATGTGTGAGATTCGCCCCCCTCCCCAATACCAACCAATTCTCTAACCCTCTGGACACCACTTGTCAATTCAATTCAATTCTGGCACTCCCTGTCTGGAGGTAGCACAGCCCCTTCAGGTTAAGGGCTCAGTCCCATAAGACTGTCCCCCTTCAGACACCAATTACAAGTCTAGGCCTCTGTCATTTCTGACAGACCAGCTATAACTTGGGGGTTCCCACAATCCTCTCTTCAGGTTTTATGTGGTTGTACCATAGTTTATTCAACTACTCTCCTATGTATAAGCATTTAGATCGTTTCCAATGTTTTGCAATTACAAATGATGCTGCAACAAAGGGCCTTGTGCATAAGTTTTGTTATATTGTTGGAAGTGTATCTGCAAAGTAGACTTCTAGAAGTGGGGTTGCTGGGTGTAAAGGTAAGTGCATATACAGTTTTGTGAGGTTTTGCCAACTTTCCCTCCAGAAGGGTCATACCAATTTGAATTCCCAGCAGAAATGTACAGGGTGCCTATTTTCCCACAGCCCCAACTATAGAATTTGTTGTCATATTTTGAGAATGTTGCCAGTCTGGTAGGTGAGAAATGGTATCTCAAGAATGTTTTAATTTGGATTTTTCTAAGTATGAGGGAGTTTGAGCACTTTTTCATTTGTTTAAGGGTCATTGTTAGATCTTTTTTGTAAATTGTCTGTTCTGTCTGTTTCCTTTTTTTTCTATTGGGTTTTGTTCCTTGGTGCCACATTTATGAAGTCTTTATATATTAAGGATATTAGCTCCTTGTCTATGGTATACATTGTGAATATTTTCGCCCAGTTTGTCAGTTGACTTCACATAACAAATGACACCATAAATAATTTTTTAAAATGTTTATGTATTCAAATCTGTCGAGCTTTCCTTTTATTGCCTCTAGGTTTGGATCATAGGTAAAAAGCCTTTTCCTTCACCAAGATTAACCCTGTTTAATTTCCACATCCGGAAATCAACAGTCTGGATTAGGCCATTGGTTAGGAAGTGGGTTGCACCACTCCCCATTTTGTGGGATTCATGCAATAGTCTAGCCAGCTAGGTGAGTCACACACCTATTATTGATAACTTATCTTTATAACCATCTCATACTTGCATATCCCGTGAGCACCTCCGCATAATCTACAGATATCCATTTACCCAGGGGCTCCGAGGCCTGGCATTAAAGCCCTGAGAGATCACAGTCGCTTGAATCAGAAGGCACATTAAGCTTTTGATATTAAGACTTGTTCCTAGAGAGTAGATAGATGTGTTTTCTTCCGCGCAGCTGAGAAACTGAGACAAAGGGAAGATTAGTTGTCTTCAGACGGGGAGAACTAAAAAAAAAACTTTTTTAAAATTTCAGTTTCTAAGTCTGGGGTTATAATTATGTCTAAGAATATAAGTTGAACTTTTCTTTGTTTAAAAAGAAAAGAAAATTTGATCTCAGTACTTGAAAGCCGCTGTCCTTTAAAGCCCTTCTCAATTGTCTAGTCATTTTCTGTTTCCTCCTTCATCCAATTAGGGAACCCAGGCAGCGGCAGAGTTTTGGTGACTGAGTGAGTGCATTGTTCAATTAGGTCATTCGTGCAGCTCATTCAGCAAATATTTGTCTGGACTTATCATCTTCCAGGCAATTTTGTGTTAAAAAAAATTTTTTTTTAAACTGATACCTGTACCTTAACCCAAGTCTAGTTAGAATCTCTGCGTTTGGAGCCTAGACATCAATATTACACAATTGCCACCAAAACTTTCCAGGTGATTCTCATATGCAGCTATGGTAGAAAAACTGGACTGTATCATGTTTCTCAAATTCTAATGTGTCTGCAAATTATGCGGGAATCTTGTCAACATGCAGACTGTGACTCAGTAGGTCTGGGAGGGGGAAGGCCTGAGATTCTGCATTTCTAACTGGCTCCCCATTGAGGCTGATGCTGCTCATTCATGGGCCATACTTTGAGGAGTAAGGCTAGACCATCCCAGAGAGTAAGTTTGTGGATGTGTTTGTTGGGTACTTTCAGCTGTTAGGACTGACTGAATGGTTGTCCTGAGGCTGGAGGACCCTTCCCTAGAGCCATACCTTTTTTTCTGTTTTTTTATTTTAATCCCAAAAGCTGAGGGAGGCTTTGCCCATGAAGCCTGGGGCTACTAGTCCAGTCCCCGAAATCCAGCTCCATAGCAAGGTGTAACTCAGCTGTGTAATCCATACTGTTGCATCCAGCAAGCTCTTTTCAGGAATGATATTTATCCTGTTCCCTCTTGTTCTTTCTCTCTGCGGAGTCTGCACTATGTACTCTGTGTAATTGCAGGTTGGAAGGGAGCTCTCCAGCCCACCATAGGGAGGGTGGCTAGGACCTCTGCAAGACTCTCCATCCCCCTAACCAGCAACCAAAACAATGGCGGTTTCATCAACATGAAACAAACCCGGGATAGACCGCCCCATTTCGTTTTCAGGATGAGACCAATGGCAGCCCCTTCAAACAGCTGGGAGCTGTTCTGCTAGTTTTGATCCAAGATGTGATTAGTGGTTAATGGGCCTTGAAAGACATCTTTATTTATTACCATTGCAGATCACTGTTGCCTTGATATTGATCTTTTCCAATTTTCTATTTTGTCCTTTGAAATGCTCAGAACACAGCAGGGGCAACTCATTGCCTGCAGCATTCACATAGTTTAAAGCTCATTTCCTCTTGCAATTAATGTAGTGATATTTCATTGTAATTATTGTTTGGTTCGCTTTGCTTTTAGACCAGAGGCTTGAAAGAGATGAGGACCCATTGTCTTAAAGGCAAGTGGCAGGTAGATGAGAACCTTGTTTGAAAATAAGTTCAAAACTTGTAACGGGGCATCGATGGTGGCTTAATCAATATATTTACCAAGAGGTTGTGATTCTTGATATCATAACACAGGAAAAAAATGCCATGTCAGATTTGGAAATTTTAGAAAATTGATCATTTTGTTGATCAAAACGTATGTTATCCAAAGTATTTTTAGGAGGTCTATATTTATGTTCAGAGAAGATGACAAATAATATTACAGTTTATGAGAGCTGGGCTAGTGTTTATAGCTTTGGTCCCTTTGCTCAGTTGGAAGCACCCAATGTTACATACTTTCAAGGTGCTGAGTCCCATCGGGGACATAGGGATGGATGGCACATCCCTGTGCTCTAGAGGTCCAAAGTCTAGGGGAGGAGGGCAAATAGGTAACAGAGAGAGCCATATCTCAGACATAAGTGAGGTTCTAAAGTCAGTCCACAGACAGAAACTCTGTAGAGTCAAAACACCATAGAACCAGCGTCATTTCAACAAATCCAACTCAGCCCACGTGTCCTCTGCCCCGGGATAGAGCACTGCTCTTTCATTTACGCTCCAGATGGAGAAGTTGGCTTGTGTCTGGGTCTTGCAGTTCTAAAAGTATGGGTCTTTAAATGCTAGAATGATTCCCAGAGAAAGAAGATGTCCGTAGGACAAGAGGCATGTAGGGACAGCGGATGTGTGTGTCTCCCCCTAGTTCCCTCTGAGACTAGCAGCCGGAATTCCCTGCCCCATCTCGTTGCCCTTTGTCTCGTGAATTCACACACGCACTTTTTGTTTGAGGCAAGGAGCGGGCAGAAGGTATTCGACCTGTGATTCTGCTGGATGAAACCACGTAGACTTTCCAGGTGCTGGAAGGAAGGTATGCCCAAAGGGTTAGGGGAATTTGGGGGAAGAAGAGATTAATTTCAACCAAGGAGATGGGGGAAATCTTTTTGGAACAATGAGGATGGGAGTCAGACCTTGGAGGACAGGTGTGACTTTGATAGGTAGTGTGTGCGGACCTCAAGACCCAGGTGGAAAAGTCACAGAGGATGCTAAATCAGGTGTCTGGGATGCAGATGTGTGAAAGTGTGGGAACGGGCAGTGGGTGACACTGTGTGCCTTTCACAATGTGCCTTCCTGGGCCGTCTCTACTTTATTCTGGAGGCAGCAGTAGAGTGAGGGCACAGAATGGTGAGATCTTTGATGGAAGAGGGTGGGAGCTATGAGGTTCCTGTGGTGGTCGTCTCAGCGGGCCTTCAGTGGAGGCAGGATAAAGATGATTCAGGCAGGGAGTGTTTATGACACAGAAGAGGCAGTGTGATGCCCGGTGGGGTGGCGGTGGAGAGGTGGGAGGATGGGGATACTGAGTTTGGAAGGACCTGAATTGAGTGGGGAGCAGAGAGCTGTAACAGAATCTCTGGGGGGCGTAACAGTGGCCATGAATGTTTTGTAAAAAGCACATGCAATGTTATGATATCATTTTGTATTTGGAAAACAAAAAAAAAGTTAGATTGTCTTGATGATGTAAACTATAGGAAGCAAAATACTAGAGTCATTTTGGGGTCAGCGGATGGGGAGGGAGGAGGGCGTGTTTTTCTGGCTGGGCAAGGGGGTTCCTCAGAGGGACGGGGCAAGTCTGAGAGCAAGGGAGTGGGCCAGAGAGAAGTGCTGTGTGACTCTCCCAGAGTCCAGAGAGGCTGAAGAGAAGGGCCAAGACATACGTGATCTCTGCATGGCTGAGGTTGGGCCGAGGATCTGTTTGGTAAGGGGGTCCTTAACCTATTTTTGTGCCATGGACCCCCTTGGCAGCCTCAGAATAATGGTGTTAAATGCATGAAACAGTACATAGGCTCATAAGGGAAACTGATTAGACCAAATTAAAATTGTCAAAAAAAGGTTAAAAATCACTCTATATATACATATATATATATATATATATATATATATGTGTGTGTGTGTGTGTGTGTGTGTGTGTGTGTACACTTTTAATTAAGACAGTGAATCAAAAGAACTAGAGGCAGGTTTACTCATGAATGTAATTTTGGAACAGTGATGAGTGGAAATGAAATTTTGAGATTTGCAACAAATTTGATGGGATAGGAAACATTTTTTTAACATCTAATCCTGCTAAGATGACCATGGTTTGTTGCTACCTTCATAATTACAGAAAATGCCAAATCTCAGATAGAGGTCGGTGTCGTTACAGAGGTACTGTTTTTCATCCTAGTGTGCGCACCGTGTGAATTCAGGTTAAGATCCCCTGGAATCCCACAGTCAGCTTATGCCTTTCTCTTGACTCTGAGCGCAGGAATGGGGACAGAGGAGCAAAGCGGCCACCATCACTGCTCACAGCATTCCGCAGAGAAACCATGAGCAATTACCATCCCCTTTTGGTTGTTCCTAGATGGTGGGAAGATGGGTTCAGCAAAGGTTTGTGTGGGTATGAGAGCGGGCCCTGTAGGAGAGGGCGCTGGGCTGTAAATAGAATTGGTTTGGACAACTCCATGCGCCCCTAATGTCTGGGAGACAAGGAGGATCTCTAGGTGTGTCCTAATGCATGTAGAGCTTCCTATAAGGATATATATGTTTAATATAAGGATTCCTATAACACTCGAAGTAGAGGAATTAGTTTTAGTGAAGCAGAGTTTCAGAGCAAAGCGTCGCATCTCTGGGATGCCAGTTAAATATCGTTCAGTAACGATGTCCTCATTTAGGAACCTCACCCGAAGGCTCTTTTGGGTGCAAAGACAGTGTCCACATCTTGAATGTCCTTAAGAATTCCCTCACTTAATAACCCAGCACCTCATCAAGGGTATGAGAAAATGTCAAGAAGATGCTAATTTTAAAAGTGTTTAGACGATGAAAACGTAATCTCTGCTGTTATGACAAGTGACCACAGTCACCGCTGAGCCCATTTCTGTTGACGTTTCTGTGCAGGCTGGTCCCACAAGGCCCTTATCCCACGTGAGGATGACAATCGTCATTGTGGCGCTAACCCAGGCCCCAACAGAAGTAGAGCTTGGGGTGACTTGAACTGTTTTCATAGGAGTGAATTCTAAGTGGGTCAAGTGGTCTGACCATGGAAATCAGACTCATCTTGCATTTTCTTTTTCTTGACCACTTAAAGCTCAGCACAAAGCAGTGATGTTTAGCTATGTGGATTTGATGGAAGTCAAAGGGCATCTGAAAGTATTGCAAATATGACTGAAGATTTTGTGTTATTTATTTATTTATTCAGCGTTTTGGTTCAATTTTATTTTATTTATTTATTTCTGTGTGTGTTTACATATTTATTTATTTTTAATATCTTTATTGGAGTATAATTGCTTTACAATGTTGTGTTAGTTTCTGCTTTATAACAAAGTGAATCAGCTATACATATACATATACCCCCATAAGTCCTTCCTCTTGCGTCTCCCCCGCACCCTCCTCGAAGATTTTAGAATGGGGCGTGAGGAAAATGTGTCACAATGCTTACAAATAATTGTATCTTTCCCCCTCTTTTGGTCTGGAGAGGAGATGTCATGAGACATCTGGATGTGTTGGTGATACACCTTAGCAGACGGCTTCATAAATCAGACTCTCCCCACCTCCATTGTCTGGCCCTTCAAAACAGAGCCCCAAACAATACCAAATTGTAAATCTCTTATGCAGAAATTACAAGCTGTTTGTGAAACGCACACTTTCTATTGTGTTCTCACTGGCCTTTGAGATTCTCCAGAGCAAAATTACTGGCATTCTTGTTAAGAGCCAGCTGGGACTTCAACTGTTGAGCTGTGTGCCTCTTCCAACTGTGTCTGTAGGAGTTCGTGATGAAACTTACAAAGTTCCCGTGCCCAGTTGAGGATGAGTTTCCTAGGGCTGCCACAGCACAGCACCACAAATCTGGTGGCTTGAAACAACAGAAACTTATTCACTCCCAGTTCCGGAGGCCAGAAGTCTAAAGTCAAGGTGTTGGCAGGGTTGGCTCCTTCTAAATGTTCTCAGGGAGAAGCTGTTCCATGCCTCCAACCTAGCTTCCGGTGGACCAGCCGTTCCTTTGGCTTGTGGTAACTTAACTCCAGTTTCTGCCTCCGTCTCCACATGGCCTTCACCCCCTGCGTCTGTGCGTCAAATCTCCCTTTCCTATCGCTTACAGGGACACTAATCCAGGATAATCTCATCTGGAGGTCCTCAGTTATATCCACAAAGACTGTTTCCAAATAGGGTCATATTCACAGGTAGCAGGGGTTAAGACTTGAATATATCTTTTTGTATGATTACGGGAGATGAGGGAAGGCATGTACCTAGTACAGTGCCTGGGACATAGCAGGGACCCAATTAACAGTAGCTATTCCTATTGTACTTAAGGCCAGACAAAGTGTCGGGCAGCCTGGGTTTGGTCTGTTTCCCTGTCCTACTGTGGAGCCACGGTATGCAAACGTAATCTGACTACTATTTGGGCAATGCCAGTGGGTTATGTATCCGACAGTTTGGCATCATCTGGATTAAAAGTTGGGCCTCCTTCCCATGCTGTGACTTCTCTCCTGGTGCTTAGGGGTGGAGCCGACCTCCATCCTGCCCTGGACAGAGCTACCACTGGTGTTGATCCAGACCCAAGTCTGTACCTAGTCACGAGGAAAATGAACCTGTGCTCGAAACACTGCAGGGCAGACAGGTCAGGGGTAGTGTGTCAGAACTCAAATCCTTGGTATCGGCCAACTGTCTATAGTAGCCTGATAGGCAAAACACTAAAGGACCCAGTCAACAGTTTAACTTAGGGAATTCCCTGGCCGTTCAGTGGTTAGGACTTGGCATTTTCACTACCGTGGCCCAGGTTCGATCCCTGGTCAGGGAACTAAGATCCTGCAAGCAGTGAGGTGCCACTGGAAAAAAAAATTAAAAAACGAAACAGAACAGTTTAACCTATTGAGTTATAGCTCAGGATGAATGGAAGGGCAGAGAGATTCTGTGGCTAATCTCCTGATAGAATCATCAGTAGGATTTTTGCCACCATTACCAGCTGTGGACCCTGGACAAGTGACTTAACCTTTCTGTACCTCAGTTTCCCCACCAGTTAAAGAAGGATAATTAGAGGATATTCCCCATCTGGTGTGTGGCTCATAAATTTAATGAAGGCAAAACACATGGGCCAAGGCCTGGCACATAACAAGCCTGGCATTGAGGCAGAGGTTGTCACTAATATTGTTATCAGGATCACCATTCCCCACGGTGTCAGGACCACAGTTCTATATCTTTGGAGGGACTTTTGCTCACTCTGGTTTTAAAAAGACTAAAGGAAATCCAGGTTTTGTTTCTCAGAGGCTTCTCCCACGAATCACTTATTTTGTAGGCTGAGCATCTTTTGAACGGATAACTGGGCTTTCTAGATTAGCTTTCAGGTAGAAGTGATCGGCTGGGGTAAATATGATCACTTATGGAGTCAGGGGCTGAGGTGCCTAGGGAAGTAGAAATTACAATCAGCAGAGATATTCTCTTTGCTGCCGGATGGAAAAACAGCAGCATTTAACTTTTAAAACTTGGCTTAAGTTTGAGCTTTAAAACACTTGCAAGCATTATTATTCCTTTGAAAAGATATGTAAGCACAGAAAACAACAAAATAGTTACTCTTATACCAACATCAAAAGGAAACATTATCCAATTAGCTTCAGATCACATTAAAAAGAAAGAACATAGTATAGACTTTATACATCCACCCTCTCACGGTCCACACATTATGTAAATGCTGCTTGTTTTTAGTGTTAATATTGTTGTTACTATTATTCAGTGCCTCCAGATCACAGTTCTACCCCTTGGGTTTGATGTATATCATTCTTGTATCTGTTTGTGTGTGTTTTTAACCATGTGTGTATATACCTACAAGAAGTAAATATTCATGCGTTTTAAAATTTTATCTGAATGCTGTTGATATGTAAATCGAGTTAGTTCATTTTAATTGCTAAATGGAATTCTGTTATATGACTAAAACATAGTTAATTTATCCACACGCTTGTACCCTGCACATGGCATGTGTGTGAGACTGTCTATGCAAGTGGAATTCTTGGACTCTGGAATGTGTAAGGAAGCACATCTTCAACTTTATTAGGTATTGACCAATCATTCTCCAAAATAGATTCGCCACAGTTTGCACCTTTGGATTGGGAGTGTGGTAGCGTTCAAAAACCACCTTAAATATTTTTGTCAAATGGATAAAATGAGTTGAGGACACATGGCATTTAACAGAATTTAAACCAAAACATTACAAATCCTGCATTTTTGACTTTCAGATAGCCTCTTCATTTATTGTCTTATGCATTGTACAGACGCCCCTATTTTTACACCATAGCTTCAATTTTGCTGGATCCGTAATCCAAATCTCCAATTGCTATGACTTCTGAATATGTTTTTCATTTATTGCTCAGATGCTAAATACCCCACGCACTTTAGTAAATTCTTGCAGTGTTTTACTTCAAAGAGAGAAATACGTCATATTATTAAAACAAATCTGAAATGTAGAAAGCATTTAACCCTTGCATAGCAAAACTAGAAGAAAGGGGATGTTACAGAGCACAGCTAGATGGAAAACATCAAAGAGGGCCAGATATTGTTTCTACTTTTAAGGAATTTATAATCTAGTTGTGGGTGATAGATTCAGCATAAAATGATTGAGCAACAGTTTCATAGCAACGTATTAGCAAGTACATGGAGGACATGTTTTCCATATTTTATGATGGAGGAAATAAGAATAGCTTGGAAGGATCTGATAGCAAATTAATAGCCGTAGAAGGAAACTCACGTAGCTTGATATGCCATTTATTATCTTCACCTCAGTTGATTAATAGGTCCTGGTGATGTTGAAAGGTTCTATATCTGTACATTCTCGAAGAAAGGAAATGGAACCTTGCTGGTGTTGACCACATTTCAGAGTGACTCTTGCCTTCTTTTTTACTAAGTGGAAGCAATGGGCTGGCCGTGGCCAGAATTTTTAGCTCACCTTTCAACTCTGGGGACAGACTTCCTGCTTGTGAATTTTGCTTGGACATCTGAGTCCAGCCCCAGAACCAAGTTGTAAACCTAGAAGACTGTCCTGCCGTTTACACTTTCATCAGTTTGAGACAACCTGTGCAGAGCTCAAATGTCACTTAGAATTGAGAAGCAAAGCCACTTTTGCCAGAGGAACATGGCCAGTGGGCCCAAGGAATGAAGTGAGGCCAAGCTGGCTGCGGCTGCAGGAAGTTTGTTCTTTGGTGGTGTCTGTACTTGGGGAATTTGGGGGAGTGGGAATGTGTCACCAACATGTCACAAGTTGTCTTCTGGAAGGAGAACAAATGTCCTCTTCGGAAAGTTAACATTTCAGGGTGATGGGTGATGAGTTTCATCTCATCTTTTGCTTTCCAGAATTTTCTTCTTGCAGCATCACGCCACTTCTCTCATTGACTCTTTCCATCGTTTTCCTACTGTACTTATAACGGGATTTCTGAATGTCATTACTACTGACATTTGGGGCCAGATAATTTTTTCGTAGCGGTGGCTGTCCGGTGCACTGCAGGCTGTTTAGCGATATTCTTGATCTTTACCTACTGGACGGCGGTGGCACCAACCTCTCTTGCTCCACCCCATGACAATCAAAAATGTCTCCAGTCGTTGCTGAATGTCCCCTGGGGGACAAAATTGCTTCCTGTTGAGAACCACTGACTTAGAGTAACATCTAACTCCTTTGCGTGGTCAGCAACGCCTTGGTTCCTCTTTGACGTCTCCTCCAGCTGTCTCTCCTGGCTCAGTACGTCCCTCGGTTCTTTAAACCAAGCTCATTCCCTCCTAAGGGGCATCATTCAGGGCCAACAGCTCAGCCTGGAAGGCGCTTTGCTCAGATCTTTGCACGGCTGTCTGGCTTCTTCTTATCCTTTAGGTCTGAGTCAGAGGCCTTCCCAATCTTACCACCTTAATCACTCTCTCTCTGTTACATCCCTCTGTTTATTTCCTTCATCACGCTTATCCCTACTGGAAGGATCTAGATAGTCCTTTGCTTTCTGGTTGATTATCTGTCTCCTACTAGACTGTGAGCTTCCAGGAACAGAAACCATGTCTATCTTGCTTACTACTATATCCTGGAGTCTAACACCTAGTTGGACTCAATAAATTTTAGTTGAATGGAATTATGAGAAAAGGTTGGCTAAAGAGGTAGACCAGATGACCACTTCCATACCAGCTGGAGACTTCACGGAGGATGTTGCTGAAAATAGGTTGAATGGGGGCAGACTTGCCTGAATAATTTTTGGGAAGTGACTTTAAGTTTTTCAAACCTCTAAATTCTAGCAGACCTCTTTTTTTTTTTTTTTTTTTTTCCCCCTGGTTATATCGCATCAGTTTTTGTGGTCATGCCAGCAACTCCCTGACAGATTGTTGTCTTGCTGAAGGTCAGAGGTCACCCACAAGGTCTAACACATAAACTCCACTGGTGAAAGACTGGTGTGGGGACAGGTTCCAATTCCTTCCTAAGCTCACCTCTCACACTGGTTCTTTTCTGCAGATAATTCCCTAAATGAGCTGGAAGCTTATAGTGCAAAGACCAATGGGGTCATTGTAGTCGGCTTTGAAGTCTTAGCAGTTCCAACACAGTCAGCATTTGGAGGCCGTGCAGCAGGCTCTCCTTGTCAGACGGAGAATGCTCATCAGTTTCAGGCTGAGGTGTAGAAGTAGGGCAAGGAGAGTCACATTAATAAAAGCAGTGAAAATGAAACTTCAGCACGGGGCGGTGAAAGAGCTCAATTTTATTTTGTTTTCACACATTAGGTTCTGCTTATAGCAGACAAGTACCAGTGAAAATGTTCTGAAAAGAGGCTTTGTGTAGGAGCTGGATGTGGCTCCATCAGATGTGTCATTTCAGGAATGTCGCCAGATGTATTGACTTACTAGCAATTGCTTTGGTGCCATCTGGCCTCACGGAGGCCGTGCTTGGGATGGAAAAAGCTGAACAGAAGAAATGAAATTTGTTAATCATGCCATTACCCTTGCTGCTTATTTAAAGAAGGGAAAAAAATGTAACTTCTTGGCAGGGGGTATGCCATTTGAAAATAAAATATAAGGTTTTTGGGAGCAAGAGTTCCAGAATTCCAAAGTCAGCCGTGATGTTTACACAGAGACTTGAAAGCTGACCCCCCTTGCTGTCATATTGTGTGTGTGTGTGTGTGTGTGTGTATTTGTTGTTGTTGTTGTTCAGTGTAAAACTTCTTTGAGACTCTGCTGTTCCGTATGTAAAAAAGTTAACCCCTTAGATCCTGGTCATTTGGGTGAGCTACCTTGTAATACTTCTTGGAATGTCACCAAATAGCTAACCCTTTGGCTTTTACCTCATGACAGAGATTTCTGCTTTATCCCAGCTTATAATAAATAGCTGAGATTGTTGTCACCTAGTACAGACTCTTTTCCTGCATCAAGGGGATGCTCCAGGAAAATCAGATTAAATTTGCTTTCCATACCCTTGTTCATAATCCTTCTTCCCTTTATAGTTGTGGCTTCATTTCTGAGTATAACTTCAATCAGTTTACTCAATCTGGGGGTGACAAGGCTGTATAAATATCTCAGACATTGGAATTTATATGTTTTTCTGGGGTAAGTGGTAAAAACACTGTTGTATATTCAGAACCAACTACATAATCTGCTGGGTCCAATGTGAAATGACAACATGGGACTCTCTGTTCAAAAATTATGAAGACTTTCCAGATGGTGACAGCAGAGTGTTTAACCAAGTTGGGGGCCTTCTGAGCGCGAGGCCCTGTGTAGATCACACTTTCATGAAGCCCACCCTGTATATGTTTTCATTACCCACGCTTACCCCTGTATGAAGAAGTTTCTGGGATCCATCCTTACCCCCTGCCATCTGCCCCAACATCCTACTGGCTCACTTAGCCTTCAAAACTCAGCTAAATTGCCTCTTCCCTGGGTCCGTCTCTCTCCCCACTAACCCTATATTCCCTTTTTGTATTGTACATGTAACTTTCAGTTTTTATTCAGTTGACATAAGAAACATTTATTAAGTACTACTGGGTGCCAGGCACCCGGGATACAGTTGACTTTTTTTCATGAATTTATTACCTCCTTCATTTTTTTCCTTTACTTCCCTCTTGCCTGCCCATCCTCCTTACGTGCAGACTCAGGTAGGGCTACCTGCCTCAGGAGGAGACAACCTGAGGGCAGGCTGAACCAAAATTACAAGGAGATAGCCGAGAAAATAAAGGCAACCCTCAGCATCCTGGTGTGACTTGTGTGTGGGCTGTTAATTAAGTGGGAAAATAGTCCATTGAAGGAAATTACAGTGTATTTTCCAGGAATTTTGGACTTGCTAGTTTAATTCTTAAAAACAACCATTATTATCCCCATATTATAAATGAGGAAACCAAGTCTCAGAGGAGTAATTTACTCTTGGTCATATAACTACTAAAATGTAGAGCTAAGATTTGAGTCCCTGTCAAATTGACTCCAAGAGTGCTGTGGCATTTGATCTCAATCCTATGATCTGTCTGATTTGTGAAAAAGGATGGAGTGGAAGAGGCTGTTTCAGGTACAAGGACAGAGTAGGAAAAGCAACTGGGCAGTCAGGTACGGGAAATGTTTCCTGCTTCACGTTTTATCTCACATTTTCTTATATGTATTATCTCCTGTACTTCTTGTACCAATCCTTTGAACTATGTAGGGAACGTATAGTTTATTGTCTTAACCTACAGCGTGAGTGCACAGCTCAGTTTATTTGGAAGAGTTCCAGTGTCAAATATTCTGCATTGTCTCCCCAGGCTCACTCATATTTGTCAACATATCCCTGCTTTTGTTTGAGGAAATATGGTCATCACAGGTATATAGGAAAATTCCATACCTGATGTCATAGAAAATTCTGGACCAATGCCATTTTTATTGATGAGAAGGCAACACGAGATACAGAACGAGCCTAGGGCCTGGGAGACAAGAGACCTGGATTTTGTTCCCATCTTTGCTGACTCCTGAGCGTGTGACTTTGGGTAGGACATTTGGCGTCTTTGCCTCAATTTCCTCTCCCTGTAAAATGGGCTCTACGATATCTCCTTCTAGCTCTAACGTCCTAACTTCTAAGGAATACATTGATTGGCTAAAGAAGAACCAGCTAGAAACATGAGAAGATAAAAACACCTTATCAAGTCTTTTGTTATTCTGTATTCTGTAGGAGAACAGGGTGAGTGATTTATGGTAGGTAAGTGAGTGGTTTTCCTTCCTCAGTATTTATTTATAAAACTGTCCCTCAGGACTTTCCTGGTGGCGCAGTGGTTAAGAATCCACCTTCCAATGCAGCGGATGCAGGTTCGATCCCTGGTCAGGGAACTAAGATCCCACGTGCCTCAGGCAACTAAACCCATGCACTGCAACTACTGAGCCCGCGTGCTCTAAAGCCTGCACGCCACAACTAGAGAGGCTGTGTGTTGCAACTACCAAGCCTGTGAGCTCTGGAGCCCACGTGCCACAACTAGAGAGCCTGCGCACCACAACTACTGAGCCCATGAGCTCTGGAGCCCGCGTGCCACAACTAGAGAGAAGCCCACGTGCTGCAACTAGAGAAGCCCGCACGCCACAATGAAAAGACCCCACATGCCACAACGAAGATCCTGCGTGCCGCAACTAAGACCCCACGTGTTGCAACTAAGACCCGACGCAGCCAAAAAAAAAAAAACTCTTATTAAAAAACTGTCCCTCTGTCTGATTTGAACCACAGATGTCTTCTGAACCCAGACAGAAATGAAGAGCCATCATCCTGACAGAAGAACCAAACTTTTTTTTACTATGGTGCCAGGGGGTGAGGGAGGAACACAGGATATGTGGGTGGAAGCCAGAGGAAGACTGATTCCAACTCAGTAAAAGATGAGATGCCTCCCAGGCAGCAGCCTCTGATAGTGGGAGTCACCCACCACTACCAAACCCATCACTATTCAGTGGAATTGAAACTGCAACTCAGATTGGGACTCGAACCCACGGTCTTTTAACTGAGATCACACACCTGGTCTCAGGACTTAATGAAGCTCAGGTTCTTGATGTCTCATCTCAGAGAGAATTCAGTGAGAGACAAGTGGTAAGAAGTGGATTTATTAAGAGAGACACACACTCCACAGACAGAGTGTGGGCCATCTCAGAAGGCAAGAGGGCCTAACATATGACATGGTTAGTTTTTATGGCCTGGGTAATTTCATAGGCTAATGAGTGGGAAGATTATTCCAATTATTTCCAGGAAGGGGTGGGGATTTCCAGGAACTGGGCCACCATCCACTTTCTGACCTTTTCTGGTTGGCTTCAGAACTGTCATGGCGCCTGTGGGTGTGTCATTTAACTAATATATTACAATGAGCATATGAGGCTCAAGGTCCACTGGAAGTCGAATCTTCTGCCATCTTGGACCTAGTTGGTTCTAACCAGTTTTTGTCATGTCCTATGGCTGTGCCATTCTTTTAAAGGTTGTGCCCTGCCCCCTTCCCTCCAGTTTCAGAAGCAGATGCCCATTTATTGTGGCCTGTGTGTGTTTGTAAGGGGGATGAATGTGTGTGTGTGTGCTCTAAGCATCAGATAAAGAACTATTTTTAAGGACTCGAGAAGGTTTGGGAATTGTTTTTAGAGCTTCGAGAAAGTCCTAGAGACAGGAAGTAACCCCCCTCCCCCCCCGCTAGGATCTCTAACAATCTCCACATGTATAAAGGCTCCCAAATATTACAAACTCCAATAAGCAAAGAGCTCCCAATAAGCCCTTCACAACATAAACACCAACAATAAAGACAAATGCGAAAAAAGTCAGATGCCCGAAGATTCCAGGTAGACTAAAAAACCCCATTCTGTCCAATCGTTCTAGATGTATGATCCTTTCTCTCTCGCTATGTGCTGTGGCCCAGCTTGTGCTCTCACTTCCGTGGTGAGAACAATACGGGAGGGGAGGACAGAGGTCTGACCGCTTCAAATCTCTGCACGCCCCACAGCTTATGGATTCCATGGCTTTTGTCTCTCAGTACTCTGTAGCCGTTTTGGGTATGTCATTCCACTGGGCAGAGGTTCAGCCTCCTGACTTCCCAGCATGGTTCCTCCCAGTGACGCCGGGACATGGCACCCTGGATCGTAGGAAAAAACATGATGGCCTGGGAAATCTGGGCCTTATATTTCAGGTCCAATAAAACAGAAAATCCTCTTTATGTGTTTACACTCTGAGTAATTACATTTCAGGTGCCTCTACTGGAGTGCTAATGGTTAGGAAAAAAAGTCCTCATTTGGGGCAAGAGGTCAGATGACTCTTGCTGGCTGGAGTGTGAAATTCAGTCACATGGAAATGCCCAGCGCGATGGGAAATGATTACCGTAAAGGCCTTGGGTAGAGTCAAATCTCCGTGAGTGGCAGGGCTCGGGCACAGGGACTGCCGCATGATCTGGCCTTCCGAGGGTCAACCAGGAAGCCCACAAAACTTTCATTCCTGCTGGAAAGTTGTTTTACGATTGTCCAATCTCTTTCCTGATGGCACAGTGTAATGAACATAATGAAATTAAAAAAAAAAAAAGGTGACCTGCCTTTAACCTCATGGACTTCAGCTCCTGTTGTGTAAGTGCAGACAGTGTAGGACATGAACTAGAAAGACCTGGAAGTTGCTTTTATTGAATAAAACCTTGCTACCCCTCTCGTGTGGAGCTAAGTGGTCAGTCTCTGGATAAGCGACTTTGAATCCTGGCTTTTCCACTTGCTGACTGCATGTCTTTGGCAAATTATTTGCAACCTCTTTAAGCTTCAGTTTTCTCATTTGTAAAATGTCTCTAATAATCCTGCCAGCCTCATAGGGTGACGGGGAGGATTAAATCCAGGCGTGCCATTGTCTGTGCTATGTCCGGTGCTGGGCATGGGCTAAGTACTCAAAAATATTCATGTTTTTGTTACCAGCCTGGCGCGGTTTGTCAACCCCTCTTTTAAAATGAAAGCAGTATATAGGCAGAAAGTTTTGTAAATGGAGGATTTGTGTCGGTTGGGTTTAGGGCCTTATTCAAGCCCTCTTAATGCTGCTCCTCCAGACCCACGAGGTCCAGAGAAGGGCTCTGGGGATGGTACTTCACGACTTCAGATAAGTCTCCAGTATGTAAATCTGGGCTTCCGAGAAGCACCTAAAACTTGAGGACATCACATGACCTTTATCTAAATCTCTTAGGTTTGCAAATGGAGCTTTGATTTCACAAGAAGGCTTTCTGGAACTTCCTGCTCCTGGTCCGGGTAGCACCGTGAGAATAGCCTTCCCTGTGTATTTTGGCAGGGTTTGGCCGGAACAGGGAAGCAGAGTGATGTGCAGAACTCAAGAATAATATAAAAAGCGTGAAGTGATACTTTCCGAATCTCAAAATTTTTTGTTTGAGTTCATTTCAAATTTGAGCCCAGAATCATGGGGCTGGTTCTCCTTCTGTTCACAGGGAGGGCTGGGCTCCTTATAGCGGGGAGATATGCAACCCTTTTTTCCACCTGTTTCCCCTGCTCTTCCCCACAATGGTGATTTGAACTGTCCTCTCCTTTTCTCTCATTTTTTCCAAGTAAAATCCCTGTGTTTCCCAGTCATTTTAGGACTTCAGTGAGTGTTTTTTGTTTGTTTTTGTTTTTTGTTTTTTAATTAATTAATTAATTAATTAATTTATTTTTGGCTGTGTTGGGTCTCCATTTCTGTGCGAGGGCTTTCTCTAGTTGCGGCGAGCGGGGGCCACTCTTCGTCGCGGTGCGCGGGCCTCTCACTGTCGCGGCCTCTCTTGCTGCGGAGCACAGGCTCCAGACGCGCAGACTCAGTAGCTGTGGCTCACGGGCCCAGTTGCTCCGCGGCATGTGGGATCTTCCCGGACCAGGGCTCGAACCCGTGTCCCCTGCATTGGCAGGCAGATTCTCAACCACTGCGCCACCAGGGAAGCCCCAGTGAGTGTTTTCAAGGAGACCTGTGTAGATCCCAGTTATGAAGTTGGGCTTAGAAATTGACTGACTCCATATTTTATACTTTCCTTCCATGGAACATTTGCTCAGTGAGCTAGCGTGAACCAGGGACAGCACTGACCTTTAAGATAAGTAGATTTGTGGTCCAGCAGGTTATTAATTTTTTATAAGGAAATCTGCTAGGTGAAACTAACTCTTTATTTCCTTTGGAGTGGAGCAAAGAACTACTTTGTTCTTTGATTCCTACTTGGAATGTTCCAGCATTATTCCTGATACAATGCCTTTTTCCTGATACTTAAAAAAAAAAAAAAAAAGCCATCTTCCAACTCTCCTAATCAAGTTTATTTGAAAGAAATATCTATGGGAAATCTAAAGATGTCATGTTTCATCATGTGGGCCTTATCTAAGTTTGGCTGATAGGACAGTTAGGAAATGTTCTCTGGGGTCTGAAGATATGATTTCACTGATACATAGTCAGTTCAAATATATAATGAAACAATGATAAAGTGGAATCTAAATTAGATTTTCACTCCTGGTGGATAGCACCTTAAAAAACTTTTCTGATAAAGTTTAAGTGAGTCATATTCTTTCAGATATTGATTTATCACCTTCAATGAATGTTCCGGGCTTTCTAAGCATTGGAACATTGGGTGCTTCCCTTGGTGATAAGAGAAGAATGTGCCCTTTAACATTTATTCAGTACAGATGTCTTGAGCACCTACTGTGTGCTGTGAGAAGTGTTTCCTCTGTTTCCTCTGTCTACAATGTTCTCCTTTAACTACTTAGAATTCTTAAATTCTAAAAGCATTTCTTCCTGTCTCTTAAGGCCCAGTGTATAAACATCACTTTCTCTGAGAAAATGTCACGTTCCTTTCCTGCTTGCTTCTTTGAGATGGTTTGTACCTCAGGCTCTAGTACAGGATTCCTAGTTTGTGAGGTGTTCCCCAGAATTGCGGACTTCTTCAGAGCAGGAAACTTATCTTTTTCTCCTCCTTCTTTGTCTTCATTTTGGACTTTTTCTGTTCTCAGAAAATGTTTATTTAATGAACGTTGAGTGATCTTCAAAATAGGTGTTGAATAAATGGATTGTCACCTCTTAAAAGGACGGATGATCTTAATGACTGGGAAGACAAAGGCTCACACCAGCCCGGGTGCTTCAGCTGCCTCTGGGGAGGGGCCTTTGTCCACAGAGCTCATGGGTCTGGGGGGCAGCAAATCAACCACTGTGTGACTTGATGTACATACGGCCATGGCGAGTGGTGGTTTGCCTGCCGTAACTCTTCGTGTCGTCCAGTTTGGCTGAAAGAATTAGCGGTTGAGTTTATTTTCATATTGGGTGGTCACAACACAGATCGCCATGATCCATAAAGCCCCCCCATGAAATCAATAAGAGCCCAGTAGTGGTGTGAATTATGGACCTAGAAGTGATTCTTACATTTGCTAAGCAGTTCCTTGTCCAGTGAACAATGCTTAAGTTAATTTGTCACATTTCTTTCTGAATTATCCTGGATTCTTAGTAAGTAGGATCAGAAGGAATGACATTTTACCATATTTCCAAACAAGCAAATGAACAAAACCAATAGTCACGGGGTGAGGAGGAAAAAAAAAAAAAAATCATGATCTTAAAAAAAAAAAAAAAAAGAAAAGACGAACCTCTAGATTTTTTTCTTTTTTAATTTTTTAACTTAAAATTTTATTTTGACTTTTTTCTCTGTTTACATTATATTCAAGAAAGAATGAGAAAGAAGGAATATATAGCCTCCTCAAGGTGCTGTGTTGACCACCTCTGAGATCAAAGTTCCCCCTCTACCCCAACCCCCCAGACCTATTTTTCTAAGCCTGCCAGGAAATTTCTCAGACACCCTACCTGACGGCTGCCTGGCCCTGAGACTGTCCTGTTACTGGGCTGACAGGCTGATTGAAGCCTTACCCAGACACCCTCTGTGGTCAGTTGTGGCCTTGATGGTGGGCTTTTAGAAAAGTCGTAAACTGTCCTTTCACTCTTTGCGGCAGCCATATTGGCTCATAGGCTTCAAGACAGAAGCCACATCCTCTGGTGGTGTCTGTGGGAACTCCAGAGACAATCAAGGGCATCCGGCATAGTGGTCACGTCCTTCAGGACTTTCCTGGGCTGGCCAGATGAGGGCCCCTGCATCTCTCTTCTCTGCTGAGGTCAGCCCTGCATCCTCAGCACTTTCAGGCTTGGTGGATAGTGGTCCAGGGTTTCTGCACACAGACCTCAGCCCAGAGGCTGCCCTGAGCCAACACCATAGCTGAAGGAGCTTTGCCTTCATCCGACAAAGCAGAGTGAAACCTATAGAGATCTCAGATAATACTGTACAAGCATATATAATATATCTGATTTTAATAACTATAAAGATCTTTGTTATATACATGTATATAGTATGTATAGAGTACTTCTATATGGCTTCTGTGTAAGATTTCATTTAAAGATATAATTCTTTACCTTTAGCAAAAATTCAAAACCACTGCTATATTTAAAAGTTCATTTTCTTTATTCAGCCAGCCAGCCAGCCAGCCAACAAACACCTGTAGCACTTCTAAGGTGCCAGGCTAGATTCTAGGGGTGTCCCAAATATAAACTCATTTTATCTTCACAATCATCCCAAATGGTAGGTACTACCATTGTCTCCATTTTGTGAACGAGGAAACTGAGGTACAGAGGACTTAGGGTGCTGCAGCCCAAGCTGTCTGGCTGGGTCTGCTCTCTCAATCCCCTAGACTTTGCAGCCCTCCCCCAAGACAGACCCTGCAGGCTACTTTCCCTCCACAGGCTTGGAGCCCTGGGACAAATGGCCCCATCCCTCCGGTCTGCTGTCAGGGGCAGTTCCACTCCATCATCTCCAAGGTCCCGTTTAGTACTGATGTCTGAGCCTCTTAAGTCAGAGGACTGACTGGTCACATGACTTACTGTGCATTTGACACTGTGGCAGCCAGCAAGAAGGTCCCAAGGGCAGGGATTCTGAGACCCGAAGCAGATGTGGGTCTCAGGCCTCAGGCTGGACTCTAAACAGCCCTGACAAAAGCCAAGCGGCTATTAGATGGTAATGAATGTGGGCCACTGTGGACCATTAGCAACCTGAACCAGATGTGACTCAGCTCTTAGAAGCAGAAGGTCTGCATTCTATTGCCCATCAGTTGGGATGGGAGAGACAGCAACAGTTATACTTTATCTTAACTGCAGCTGAAAACAGTCATGCTTCCATTGAACTGACACTGATACTGAGCAACCCTTAGAAATCAGAAGTGATTTACTAACTGCTAAGTAGCCAGTTGTGGTCATAAGTTGCCTAAGATTTTATTTAAAATTATAAAAGATTTTATGAACATAATGAAGTAGAGAATAAGCAGAGAATCAATAAATACGTTGGCTCTTTTTATCCTATAGAAGGGATCACTTATATTGTTAGAGTCAGCTGCCATACTGGGGGGAAAAAGTATCCTTTTAAGAGAGCAAAAAGGTTTTAAGTGACTATATCTTTAAAGGCTCTAGTGAAAAGAGATGTCTTAAAATGACTTCTGTGCGTTAATCCAAGTTTTTGTGATGCCGCTGTAGTACAAAGTGTGGCTTTTAACGTAGAAAAGTAGTGCCATTTTCTGTGTGACTCCCAGAAAGTTCGCAAGCTGTACTCCAGTGAGATGTTGGGAAGAGGGTTGCAGGGAGAGATGGAGGGAAATTTGAGGAAGAGAGAAAGTTGATGTTTCCTCTTTGGGCTAAAATCTCCCTTGTGGCTCGGTGGTGGGCCTGGGGCCGGGCCTGCTTCCACAAGCATCTCTCAAACGGCTTTGGAGATTTTATGCAGCCCTGATCTGACTCCGGGAGGAAAGCGTGGGAGGGTGCCCTGCAGGGCTGGCCTGCAAAAAACAGCGGCTGGCAGTCTTATGGATGGGGCTGGGGTGGAAGAGGTCCCCACGTGGAGAAGGCTTCACATATGGGGGATTTGTGATAATATCCCCGTTCATTTGGCAAGTGCTCCAGTGTCACTCAAGCGCTGAGCCTTGGAGCTGGATACTGGGAGCAAACCCCGCACAATTACAATAGAATATGAAACGTGCCACAAAGGGCTATGGTAACCGGAGGGCAGAGACTGGGATTTGGAGAGCCAGGAAATTGTTCACAGACGGGGGTGTGAGACATTTGAGCTGGACCTGAGGGGTGAGCAGTGGTTTGAAGGATATGGGGGTAGTTACCAAAAGGCATTCCATCTCCAAGCCTAAGCACTGAAGGCTGACTTCTTGCAGAGAAATGGGAGCAATGGCCATTTGATCCTTCAGGATCAAAAGTTTTTAGGTGTGGCGAATGGAGTTAGACTAAGGGAACTCCGTGATTCCTCAATTATCCTCGCCCCCTCCCCCCACTTCCCTTGTTCCAAAAGAACTTATTGAGGGGCTTCTCTGAGCCAAAGCTGGTAGCCCAAATCCTCGTTCACTCCACTGTGCCTGCCTCCCAGTATTCCCTCTGTGATCCCTTCCCACACTCTGTCATGGTTGGTCTGTGTGACCAAGAGCATACGGCAGAAGCGGTAGGATGTCACTTCTGAGACTAGGTTATAAAAAGACCGGGTTGCATCATGGGTGTGTCCTCACACTCCAGGTCACTTGCTCTGGGGGAGCTAGCTGAAACCTAATGGGCATCCAGCTTAGCTGCTCCTAGAATCCTGACCCAGAGACATCTGGTCTAATAAACGCTTATTATTTTAATCTGTAAAATTCGGGGCTAATATTTTATATGGTAATAGATAACTAGTACAAAGGCTACCTTCTTTCATCTTCATTCACTTTCCTATTCCTACTCTCTAAAGTTGACACTAGCTAATCAAGAATATGGCTGCTTGAAGTATTGGTCTTAGATTCGGGCGAGAGGTACCTTGCACCAGGCCCCATGCTTTAGTGGGCCCAGTCATGTCTCTTTCCATGGGCTAAGGATCTGCTGGGGCAGAAGGACTGCAGCCTTCACTGCCTGACTTCCACATAGCAACTATCCAGGTACCTGGGACTCTCTGTCCAAAGGGACCCAAACCTGCTTCCAGGACCTACGGGCATCGTCCCTGGGCTTGACCTCACAAGGGTGAACTATGCTGCTGGAAATAAATCCGGGTCTGTGGGCATCAAAGGGATGACTGATCTTGAGGATGTGGATAGATCTTGGATGTGTGGGCCACACGTCCACACATGCACATCCACGCACGTGTGTGTGCGCACATGTGCGCATACACATACGTACTCATTTTTTCTTTAAACTTTTAACTGATGTCCACGTGGGTGCTCACAGGGACCCCATGGTGTGCAATGGAGAGGGATTAAGAAGAGAAGAGCGCCAGGCTGCAGGTCTGGGTATGGTTCTTCTTCAACATTCTCACGAGAAACCCTGAGAATTCTTAATTTTTTTTTCTTTTTGAGAATTCTAAATTTGAACCTGGTCTTTCAAGTCATTAGGAAGGCATATTTGTCAAGGTAGGAGGACAGAATGGACTTTTTTTTTTTTAACAGTTTGTGATTGTAATATATAACTTTAAAATATTTAGATTTATGGTATTTATTCTTGTTCTGGGCCCTACAAATGTTAGAGTCAGTCATGGCCACTTGATCTCAAAAGGGATTTGTAGACAACAGTTCTTTGGAACTAGAGTTGGTCAACCTACAGATAAGAAACACTTTTCTACCTCTTAGAATCTGGGATAAAATGGAAATAAATAAAATTTATGTGTTTAATCTTCAGCTCTATCTAAATATATTCTGTCTAAATAGGTTAATATCTATCTATCTATCTATCATCCATTCACCCAGTCATCCATCTACCTACCTACCTACCTACCTATCTAAAAATACCTTTTTCTTTTAGGACACTTTTTTCCCTCTAAGAAAATTTTCTGCTCTATACAACACTTCTTATTTCCCTTGCGGCCACCTCACCTATTTCCTTTAGGGCATTCTTCTTAGGGATTACTTTTAAACACTGGGCTGGCTGGCCAAGCTGTTGGAGGCACACTGGTGAATTTGTGGGATTTATTGGATTTCTGAACTCAGTACTTCTGCTGCTCCCAATTAGAAGTAAACTTCTGACTTCTCCACCATTTTTCATGCTAGAAAAATGCTTCCTCCCTGACTTGCTCTTTCTTTGTGTCCTATTACATACAGCTTCTCCATTCTAGTCCAGGAGATGACGCATTTTAGTGGTAGAAGAAGTAATGGGGGTCTATATTTCTCTATGTTTTGTTGACTTGTGAAGCTTTTTGTCTCAATTATTTGTATGTGGGTATTCTAACCATTGGGGGAAAGATATAGAATCATTTTCTGTTCCAGCTGGAACTGGGACCTTAAACATAAACCGTATTGCATTTGAAAATGGCCCTCTAGTTTTATCACGCTCACAGGAATCTTATCGCATTCTTGTGTTCTAATGAAATCCAAAAGAGACTGGCTGGCCATTAGTAAAATCAGTGACTATTAAACAATGCTCAGGTTACCTGACCCATATCTTTCCTTCCCTGAAGTATGCGATAGCACCATTTTAGTAAATATGATACAGGAAAGCAATTTTCAAGTTATTTCCGGATATCTAAAAGCATTTAATAATCTACAAGTTGAAGAATATTTTGGAGTTACTTTCTCAGTCAGTGTCTATGTGTGTGTGTGCACACATGCACGCATGCACATA
The DNA here is from genome assembly GCF_009873245.2 of Balaenoptera musculus. Classification (NCBI taxonomy): domain Eukaryota; kingdom Metazoa; phylum Chordata; class Mammalia; order Artiodactyla; family Balaenopteridae; genus Balaenoptera; species Balaenoptera musculus. Next base: position 10,239,289 of record NC_045800.1, read on the forward strand.
CGTATTAATTTTTTCTTTAAACTGATTTTTATTCTGCAGTTGTCCCACATGCCTTCTGGCCAAGTCAGAATGAGTTTGTCTGTGAGAAACGTTGGTTCCCGAAGCAGTTGCAGCATCAAACAGTCAGCATAGACAGGGTGTTCCAAGTTATCAGTGTAACTCTAAAAGACACGTTTATTTAATCCTGACTCGTAGGACTTAGGCCATCAAGACCCTCCTTCTCCTTTGCCAGCAAAGTAATTGCTACCACATTGAACTCTATGAATGTGGTGCCATTTCCCTGCAATTGTGGTTAACTAAGGAGAAATCCTGAGACACATAAACCTTGGTCTCTATGAGACATATACGTATGTCATTGAAATATGAGAGCTCGCCTTTACAATGGTATCCTTTTAGAGAGCCAGAGCTATCCAAGGCTCCTTGGAATGGTTCTTAAAAGACTTTGGCAGTGCTGTGAGCTTTTCTTTTGCTTGTCTTGTTTTTTTTTTTGGGGGGGGGCGGTGGCTACAGATTAGGGAAGGAGAGAGGCAAATGGGTGGGGGAGGGTATTTATGTTTTTTCGTCAGGAATCTGGCATTATCTGGTAGAAGCCATTGAGGCCCATTTTTAGACAGGGGCCTTAGCGTCTGACCACATTTGAAACATTCACCCTGTAAATGTTCCAGTTTGCGGATGGGCTTCCAAGGGGAACATCTCCAAAGCGTGGCGACGGACGACAATCACCGATGGAGATTAAAGCTTCCATCCTCTGTCTGTTGACACCTGAGCACATCATCAGAGGGAATACCGAACTGTCAGCAGATGTCAAGGAATTATTTCCCGGAGATCTAGTGAAACCAAGGGGGCTAGAAACACAATCATCCATAAAAACACATCATTTAAAAACCGGCTTCTAACCTAACAGCTTCAGTCTGGCGGTCCCTCGGCAGCCATCTTGGATTTATAGGAACAACCCGCGGGTCGGTCCATCTCTGTCCTCACGCGCAGGCGCAGCGTCTTCTCCAGCGGATGCCGATGGAGAGCCATTTCCACAAGTTCGCTGTTCGTTTGAGTTTGCAAAAGAACCGTGAAATTCAGGAAGTAAACAGACACCAGGGAGAGCACTTCTGCTCCAGCATACACATGTGTGGGACATCACATCTGTGTGATCATATTTTTATTTCAGAAATTTGGAAAGCACACTAATCATAACTGAGCCCTTCTGCAATGCCTCAGAGTTTTCCAGTCAACAGGCACCAGTCCTGCAATGCCCAGCTAAGTGGGCAAAGTCTGTCATCCTTTTAAATGTTCAGGTTACGAAATGGAAATAGTCAGGAGTTACCTGCTGGATAAAGGGAGAGAGCAGGTTTATGAAAAGAGCAAGTCAGAGTGTCTGGGTCCAGGTGTGAGAAGCTGTCCTTGACTCTTCCCTGTTTTAAATATTTACGGAGCGCCTTCTACGTGCCAGCCCCTGGGATGAGCAAAACAGGAAGACTCCTGCTTTTACAAACTTCCCATTCTAGTGGGAGTGACAGACTTCAGATAAACAATCACACAAACATATAATTACAAACTGTTGATAACTGCTACTGCAGTGAAGGACAGGATGCCCTAAGGGAACGAAACTAGGGGACCTCATTTATTTATTTATTTACTTTTTATTTTATATTGGAGCATAGTTGATTAACAATGTAGTGATTGTTTCAGGTGTAGAGCAAAGTGATTCAGTTATATATGTATCTATTCTTTTTCAAATTCTTTTCCCATTTAGGTTGTCACATAATATTGAGCAGATTTCTCTGTGCTAGGGGACCCCATTGAGATTGTCAGAGTTGGGGGGCACCAAGGGATGTCCCCCTCCCAGGAAGTGACATTTAAATTGAGAACTGAAGCCACAGTTGTCCAGGGAAGAGGGAAGGAAGAACTTTCTAGGCTTGAGGGAAGGGTATGTGCAGAGGTCATGGTATAGGAAAGAGCTTGATCTGTTGAAGGTCTTGGCTGGATCCAGATGGAGAGATGCAGAGGGAAGGTGGAGGAACCAGAGAGAGAGAGAGAGTGCGAGAGGCCAGGATAACAGGTCAGTTGGAAGCAATGAGCCTGTCTCAAGGAGAGAGCTCCGTTTCCCACCTCCACAAGGAAAAGAATGGGACCTCCTTTCGGTTCCCGTGGAGTTTCTGATTCAACTTTGAAAATAAAATATCTTTAAGGCAATTTAATAAAAGTATCCCCCTCTGTACTGCATCCAAACAGGAATTCTAAACCTATTGCTGATATAAATCACTTCCCAGAGTGTGTGGGTGGGAAACTTCTGTCTTATTGTTTCAGTAATCCTGTGTCTACTGTTTATTGTACAGAAATAAATCCCCAGAAGAACAAGGTTCATGTTAGAGTTGATCCTCTGGGAAGAGCTGCAACAGATCTATTCAGTTTCATTTTCATATACTTCCTCATGTCAATAAATCTCTGTCATGTCAATAAATCTCTATCCATATTCCTTTAGTTATTTTGAAATACACAGATTTTAGAAAAAAAAATAGTTCTTCTTATTCAAGTCCTTGAGCCAAATGCTGTTCTCGAACTTTTCAGACAGAAGTCTTCATTGAGACTGTTATCAAAGAGACTCCAACTGAGAAACTAGGAATAAAATGCAGCTTCACATACATCTCTTCCACCTCTTCCCAGGTACACTTGGACAGATCACTCCAGAAGAAGAAATCACTGTGAAATTAAGACTGAAGCAGCAGTCTGACCCTGAGTCTCTGAGTTTTCTACTATGTGATGGGATAAAAAACTTTTTTACTCTGCCAAACTTCCTTCCAAAATGCTTTTTAAAGGTATACAAAATTGGCTGTGAAGAACACCTTTCCATTGGTCCACTGGACGAGTGTAGTGAATGTTTGTTATGTGCCATGTACTGGATCAGATTTTCTAAGGGACTCGCCCTCCCCAAGAAAAGATTCCACCCTGTCTTTACAGAGCTTACAGTCTAATGAGGACATAAAACCCAAGTTCTTCCACCCCAAAGTAGGCATCACATTGATAGTTCCAACTGAAAAGGCAACCAGAATTCAAAGGATGTGGCAATACCTTGGGCAGGGAGATCTGGAAATGGGGGTTGCAGGGGAGGGGAGGAAGGGTCAGGTGTGGATATCAGGTGAGCAGTCACAGGGAGACAAGAAGGAGGGGATGGCCCATGGTTGGGAGAGAGGAATACAGAAGCCATAATGAAGGGTGATGCTTGGGGGAAACCACGGTCTTATTTCATGGGGATGATCTGAGCCCATATTTTATTTGGAAAATGACTTCTTGAGATGAGGGGTTGACTCCTGTAGACGCAGTGAGTGGACTGCTATGGATGAGAAATTTGCAGATGACCAATAGATGATCCAGATGGGGGAGGGAGGGAGCGGTACCTTAGGGGCCATGTTCTTGTTGGTTTCACACACATCTACTGACTTTTTTTTCTAACTTAAAGTCATGGATATGGCATATAGGAATGGGGAAATACAAAAAAACTATGAAGGCCAAGAAGAGTTCATAATCCTGCTGTTATGAGATGACTTCTTTTAGCATAACATTTGAGTATATTTATTTACCCATAGCTACACACATAATTTTTGGAAAGAAAGTGTTTGTAGTACTAGAAAAGTTCTTTATTTTATTTTTTTTACTTACTTGTGTATTGTAAGCATTGTTTTATAGCCCAAAATGGTCTCTGAGAGTATTATTTTAATGGCTGTAGAGCATTCTATGGAAAGGACGTGCCACAGTTTCCTTAGTCATTCTCATTTTGTTAGGCATTATATGTTACTTTCAAATTTTTGCTAAAATGAATAACTGAGTGATAAAGACTCTGGAACATAATATTTGTTGTCATCTCTTGTTATTTCCTTAGGATAAATTTCTAGATGCGTAATTACTGGCTGAAGCAGCATAAACATGTTCTAGGCGTTTGGTGCACCATATCAAATTGTCAGGGCCCACCATGGACCTCTTTGTTCTTAGATAGGAGCAAACATTTCATTTGGTGAGCTTGCTTCTGCCACTGGGATGCCATTTTTGTGTCTTTCTTCCAATTTTCCAAACCGAGAATGGATTCCCATGCCCAAAAGTGTGGGTCCTTTTGTACAGTTAACAGATCACAGAAGAGAACTACCTGGCATGATGGATAAAGTAAATGTGGTCTATTCACACATGGAATATTATTCAGCTATAAAAAGGAATGAGATTCTGATGCCTGCTACAACATGGATAAACCTGGAAATTATTCTGAGTAAAAGAAGCCAGACATAAAGGGTCACACATTTCATGATTCCATTTATATGAAATATCCAGAATTGGCAAATCTATAGGGAGACAGAGAGTAGGTTAGTGGTTGCTAGGGGCTATGGGGATTGGGGGGGAATGGGCAGTGACTGCTTAATGAGTATGGAGTTTCTTTTAGGGATGGCAAACATGTTCTGGAACTAGGTGGCGGTGATGGTGGCACAGCATTGTGAATGTACTAAATGCTGCTGAATTGTATGTTTAAGAATGGTTAAGATGATAAATTTCATGTTATGTGCATTTTACCTCAATGAAAAAAAAACATGCCTGGTATGTATAATAGCTCAGTAAACCAGATAAGAGAACTTACTCAGGATCACAGGGACCCTCTTCATCTATTTCAGCAAATCTGGTTCAGGCCATCTGAGAAGCAAGGCACATTCCTTTTGGAAAGAGAAGAAACTAGATCAAAGCTTTGATTTCGGTAGATGACAATTACTTTTCTAATAACTGTCCAGGTAAATTTAGATATGGTGCATTTCTCATAGCATTTAATTTTTCTTTAGAGAGGCTTCCTGATAGGGCAAGATCTAGTTTTCACAAAATAATATAAAATGAATTTAAAAAGACAGCTGGAAGTGTCAGCATTTTAATATGGTGGTGGGTGCCTTTTAATGTAAAGATTACCCCCAGAGCCCATGTTACAGACTAGCTTGGAGAAGTTCATCTTTATAAAACCTGTCCCTGGTTCTTTAATTACTCATTTTGTGAGGGAATGGGTTATTGACCATAAAGTTGGCCAGAGAAAGTCTCTGGGAGTTAAAACCTGAATGTAAATTAATAATTAGCTCACCTGGCCTCAATTTTCAGAAGTAAAATATATTCCCATATCTAGGTAAAAGTTGCCAAATAGCTAGCTCATTGGAAATCTCCTAATTATAGGGAAATGGCATTAAATCTCTTTCTCTCACTACCTCTGAGATTTAAGATCTTTAAATGACAGTTTTGGCTTTGGTTATGCATTAGAATTAGTGTTTCTGAAAGTTTAAAGATATTGATATAAAATAAAAATAGTCTTTTGTCTGAAAAATGAAGAAGAGTACCTTTAGAAATTTCCATTAGAAGGTAGCAACACTGGAAATGAAATTTCCGTTGGTCTTATTAACAAAACCTAGGGGACTTTTGAAAGGTATTTTAATAGAAAAACCTAGCTCAAGAGACTTACAATTAAACCCTAAAGATGAGAAAAAATTAACTTCTTCATCTTTATAGTTATTAGATTTGTGATGGAGGAAAACCTGTGTCAAAGATGAGCCCTCCCCTATAGTGACTCATTAATTAACTCATTCATTCATTCATTCAATAAGCATTTACTGTGAAGTGGCTACCTGCCTTGCATCATGCTAAGCTCCATTGATACAAAGACTATATGAGACAGTTTTTGACATCAGGGTACTTATTGATAATTCAAGACACATAAAAAAGTAATACTGATACAAAGTGGATAGGAATATGCCACGTAATTAGTGCAACAAATTCTACACAAAAGGAAAATATGCTTACTTGCTGGGGAGATTTGAGATTTCACAGAGAAAATGACTGTGGCACTGGCCCTTGACAGGTAGATGGCCTTTCAACAGGCAAAATTGAGAGAGGGCATTTTGTGTGGGGTAAATAGCAAAGTATGCAGGTAGCAAGGTGAGTAGGCAGAGAGATTATGGTCTGTTTGAGGCACGACGGCTGCTCTCATTTGGCTCAAGTGAAGTTCTTGAAATAGTGGAGTGGGATCTGAGACTGGGTAGGTAGAGGTACAGTGGTACATGGGAACAGAAAGGCAGGTGGGGCTGGACCATGGATGGTCATGAGACAGAAATTGAAATAGAGCATTGCTTTGGAAGGGGCCTCTCAGATTGGGCATTCTGGTCTTCTTCTCTTGTGGGGTCTGCTGAGGACACTTAATTGTTCCCTTGATCAAGCCACTTTGCTGTACTTGCCTCCCCTTCCCTCTCACAAAAGCCCGTACATGGAGGGAGAAATATGACATGTCCTAAGAGCCCTTAGAAATCTTGGACTTAAAAGGCACTTCTTTTATTTCAAAATAAAACAAAGCACTTCTTATTTTATTTGGGGCTGTGATGCTGTGGTGAGCTGAAAGAAGTAAACTATTCTTTGGCAGTGAGTTCCCCTCCAGTGTCTGATGATTTAAAGTCAGGCTGAGGAGAGCTACGTTGACACCCAGGAAATTTCATCTCACACACCTTTTTTGGGGGAGGGTGTTACCCATATTACTCAAACTGGCCAGGGTGGTGAAGATGTTCATTGGATTCTACAGAGGGTCTTGGGGTGGAGGGAAGAGGGCTTCTCGAGTAAGAAGGAAAGAGCAGCCAGAAGACATGCTGAAGGCCACGGTGAGCCTGGGCAGGGAGGAGGGTTGCCACAAGTGGTGGCAGCAGGAAGACCAGGAAAGCAGGCAGCCGTCAAGACTGGGGCACTGTCCTTTGCTTCCAGAAAGGGTCTTATATGAGTCTTTAGAGGCAGCAGTGTAAATATTGTCAGTAACTGCCAATGAGGGACACGTGAAGATCCAGATTTAAGTTTTAGTTTGCCTGGGCCCATATAGGATTACTAGGTAGGTCCTTTTAAAATGTCATTCAAAAATTCTCATTTGCCATCCATCCCTCCATCCTTCCTTCCATCCCTCCATCTACTCTTCCATCTATCCCTTCATCCATCCATCCACCCATCCATTTGTTCATCCATCCATCCATCCACCCACCTCTGAACACAGTATGTAATAATGCCCTCCTCAAATCAAGGTATCACCATATGTTTGCTTATTTATTGTCCTTACCCACCTCCCACACACCCCTTAGACTAACTTCCATGGGAGTACACATTGTCTCTGTCTTGTTCACCACTGTATCCCCCATACCTAGGAAACTACCTGGCACAGAGTAAGTGCTAAATAAATATTTATAAAATAAATGTATTAACTCATTATCATTCTTTAATTCACTCATCCAACATTATGTACCTACTATGTTCTAGGCTTCATGATATATTCTGGGCATACAATGAACAAAAGACATGTTCTTTGCACCCAAGAAACTAATATTGGGAAACAGGTAAAAAGAACACAGTAAAACATATACTTGATAATAGTGATATAGATAGAAGACAGGAAACCACATTTATTAAGTAGCCTGTATGCACTCGTTACTGTGTTTGTTGTTTTCCACGTGATGTATTTTTCTTATATCACCTTTGCAAGGCATAATCTCCATCCGACTGATGAAGAAACTGAGGCTCTGAGAGATAAAGTCACTTAGTTATTGCTAATAAAAAGTGCTTTAAATTTTTTTTAAAATTTTATATTGGAGTATAGTTGATTAACAATGTTGTGTTAGTTTCAGGTGGACAGAAAAAGTGCTTTGAGAGTACAGAGAGGGTGTGGTTTATTCTGTTGGTGAAGGGATACAGAACTAGTCAAGGAAGACCCCTCAAAGTAGGTGACAACTGCGCTGAGACTTGAAGAAATAAGCAAGATTGCACCCGGTGGAGAGAAGGGAGCTGGGGGAAGAGAGGCTTTGTGGTACTTCTTCCTAGCAGAGACACGAAAGAGCAACTCCCCTTTCAAATAGGAAAGTCGGTAAAATATGTGGATCATCAATAAATATTGCCCATGAACCAGTGCACCTGGAAACGAAAAATAGGATGCCTGTTCCCTGCACACCTAACATTCTGTTTCCATGGTGTTGTCTCCCACGAAACCAAGAAAAGCTTGACTTGCTGTTTGGCTTCTTTTTAAGGACCATAGTGATCACGGGGGAGGGAAGACCCATTTGTCTTCCCAGAAACAGATTATGGTCTTAAATTTAGCAGGCTGAGTCCACATTCTCAAGTGCTGATGCCTACCATCAACAGACTCCATTTTCTCTAAAGAAATCATTATCTTTCAGAATAGAAGGATTCACAAAACATTCTTAATTCATTAGTTTCTGGTTGTTCCATCCTGCCTTAGATGGTAGCCTGTGTTTGGTATTTAACCATAAAATATGGCATTCAAACAATCTTCTCCCTCCCCCACCATCTCTAAATTATATGGGTCATTGCCTTGCCCTCAACTCCAATTTGACAATCCCACTCTGGTGTGAGAAGAAACTAACAGTATCAGGTTCCTTTGCCCTAAACAGTTAATTCATCTCACATGGTTGAGCGGTTCATTCCCAGGAAATGCCTGCCCAGGCTCTGAACAGGGTCAACCCCGACTGTCGCTGGGGGTGAGGGCTCGGGGTGGCAGCAGATGCCCCCTACTTCCTGCTTCTTCCCCTCCAGAGAACCCCAAATATTCTGATAATTCAAAATAAACATGTTTCATGTGTTCATCTTCCATAATTCAAATACCTGACGTGCTATACTGTATTTAATTAAAAATGTGAAGCTAATATTAAAACTCTGGAGAGGCTTGAAGAAGTTATATGTGCTGGATGATTCCCCCAAATTTAAAAGAGGTGAATCCATGTATTGATAGAATTAAAAAAAAAAAATGTGTTGTCACTGTCAGATTGAAAACCACAATCCCCCAAACAAAACCATCTTCATGGCCCACTCTCCAGACTCCAGCTCTGTGTCTAAACGGAGGTCCTCAGATATCTCTGCACTCCTGGCAGTGGCTCAAATTTTACAGTTGTTTTACCGAGGTGTCCATTGGTATTAGGCCCTCTTGCTTTTGATCATTCTGACTTGCTTTCTCCTTCTGAACTGTGTTTCTGTAACCAATTTACAGGACTGCGTATTCAATTTCAGCTGCCCCGTGGCAGCTGACGTGGAGAGCACAGCCCAGGCACCCGCTCTCCCCAGCCATCTAGCTGGCTTTTGTGCCATCCACTGGCATCCTGAGTCATTCATAGGCTAGCTGATTACAGGCAGCTGAAGGTCCAGATAAAATGCCCCTGGCGGTCTTTCACAAGCTCCTGTCTATTCACTTCCCAGGAAACCCCTCAGAGTCACCCCAGTGTCATTCTCTGGTTGTTTGTCCCAAACAAAGAGAAACGGGTTGGTAATACTCGAAGAATATCTGACCAAGGGAGTCGGCCAGCCTTGGATCAGTCCTACAATGAGCTCTCTCCTTGCCCATCAATTTTCTGGGTAATTGGATAAAGGAAATTGACTATTTTTCTTTTAGAATCAGCGGGAATTTTGTAACTTGACAAGTGATAAATATATATATTTTTCTCTCTGATAAAGACTACTTTGCCAGGGGAGAAACTCCTGAGAATCAGTAATGCATTTATTCCTGGTTGACAGTGGGGGGTTAGAAATGCTTTCAGGACCCATCAACTATTTCCAACTTTAAAATTTGTAAAAACTCAACCCAACTGCCAACATCTGTGTCAAACTCAACATGAAACTGCAAAAAGCCTTTTCCAAGAAGACTCCTAAATGTGCCCTCTTTTTATGACCTGTACCCCCAAAGAAGGTTTTATGGCTTTGCAATGGTTTGTCTCCCATTCATAGGCTGGGTCTCACCCCATTCCAGTTCCTCTCCACCTTCCTCTTATAAACCTCTGAATGGCAATAGGAGGCAAAGTAGATTTCTGCTGCCTTCTCCAGCTGTCTTTTTCTACTGTCAGGGTTTGCAGCTCTGAGCAAGAGGGGAGGGAAAGGGTATCAATGTCTGTGTCCCCTCCCTGCTTCCCTCCAAGCTGCTGCCTGGGAGAGCATAAAGGCATAATAAAGACACTACTAACGTTTAGCCCATTTGACTGAATGAGTCCAAAGGGATGCAGACACCCGAGGACTTTATTTAAAAGTCTGCCACCAGGCCGAGGGCTTCAGGCCAGGCTGGCTCTTTTCTTGTCTGATGTTTGGTCCTGCAGAGAGGGCGTTGAGCTGCCGGGACCTTTGTCTCAGTGAACCTAAATATCCCTCCCACAACATCATGCAGAGCAGATGCCTGAGCATTTCAAAGACAGAGGGGCCTGCAAAGGGCGCTGGGGGTCCCGCCACTTCAGAGAGAGAAGAGAGGGAGCTGACGCTGGGAACAATGGGAGCCCGGGGCTTTGTAACTCAGAACCCTGTGGCCCTCTCAACTCTCCTCCTCTGACCTTCCCAAACTGGACCAAACAATGGAATTGTGGGAATGCCAAAATCTAAGCAGCTTTGCCAGGGCTTTTGCATTTCTGCTTGAAGTCTTGTTTCCAGATGGAAGAAAGTCGTTGAAGCGAGGGAGGGGGTGTCTTCATGTAGATTAATCCACGTTAGGCTGCATGAAATGGGGCGATGGCTTTGTCAGGGTGGTCATGATCCTAAGAGTTTCTGATTTTCTTTTAAAGACTGGGGATATCACTGCCTATACCCGATGGCCCCAGCGGGCTAGGAAAGACATTGCTTTGAAGCTGACTTAAGTCTGCAGATCAAAAATACTTTCAGTCATCACTCAGTGTTGGCAAAATTTAAGGAGTATTGTGTAGCTCCCAAATCATTTTTATTAAAGAGCTGACACTCAAACTTCTCCCGACCAAAGTATTCGGGAGGGTAGAGGAATCCTACTGGGTTATCAGTGTTTGATTTTCAGTGAGTTTAGCTTTTCTCCCTTCACATCCATTTCTAATTTCAGAAATGTAGAGAACTGAAGCTTCAGATTAATTCCATTCATGCATTATACCGGTTAGTGAAGGACGAACTGCAGAGGTCTAATTTTATTTGGAGAAGTAGACCCCAAAACTTTAAAGGTCTCTGCCTGCATAAAAGTACCCAACCACAGGGGAAATTGGGATGAAACATATAGCCCTGCTCTTGATGTATTTCCATTGCTTTTTGGTTTGGATTGAACAGAAAACCCAGAGCAAACAGTCTTTCTAAGGATATAAACTTCCATTTTTCAATTTTTTTCTGAGCTAGAGAAATACCCAAATTTTCCAACCTCAGAAGAATATTCTGATTTCAGATCTGCTCAAAATTTGCTTGAGGACTATGAATTTCTTATCTTACGGGGTTTTGCAACTCCTGGTGAATATAAGTCTATTTCAGAGATCTCCATGGGGATCACACTGATTGTGGGTTACCTATAGCAAAATGTTTAATCCCAGCTGACGTAGCTTTTCTGCTTCTGGTGGCACGTGTCAGCCAGTGTATGCCCCGAGACTCGAGAAAGAAATTTCTCTCTACTGATAGCTTGAACCTGGTGGGGATCAGAGGCTAAATCATGTAGAAATAAACCAGCGAGTACACTCTGCCCTCTCCCATCATTGATCTTTTTTGATAATCTGCTGTTCTTAATGTCTTTCTGTTCTAATTCTTTAGCTATCTTATTAAAATTTGATTTAAAATTCCAGTTGCATTTTCTGAAAGAAGGTAATTGTGTTTTGAAGGCAAATTGGAAAACAAACCCAGTTGGATCTTTGGTTGAATATATTTGCCAATGGTGAGACATAATCACCGAAAACAAAACAAACCGAAACCCAAAACCCACACTGGGAACTGTACTTGAAGACGAGCCTGGCCAAGTCGGAGTTGGTGGCAGAGAGAGCTTTCAGCTTCCTGATGTGTTTTGTTCGACCTGCAGTATGATTTCAACACTGAATGCTTGTCATGGAACGTGGACTTATAGAAGTGAATGTTCCTCCTTCTTGCCTCACACCCGGCCCTCATCACTCATTGCTGTCACTCGTCTGACTTCCGAAGACATCTGAGATTCTGCCAGGTATGATTCCAGGCACTGGGTCTACCCACTTGTGGACAGGACAGGGAAGTCCTGCCCTCATGACGCTTTTGTTCTAGGAGGGGAGACTGAAATAAAACAACCCCCAAAATACTTTCCAAGATCATTTTTGATAGTGATGTGTGTCCTGTAGAAAACGGTAGAAAGTGACATGGCAGAGGGTGACAGAGGAGGAACATTACACGGCATGGTGGGGAAGGTTACTGTGAGGGTGACATTGAGCTGAGCCCTGTGACACTTTGAGGGAGTGGCAGCCCAGGCACAGAGAATAAGAGGTGCAAAGTTAGGAGGCTGGAATGAGGTTGCAGAGGTCCAGTGTGGTGGAGCGGAAAGAGTGAGGGGTGATGGGGGGAAGACAGTGGAGTAGCGGTCTCCACAGGTGAAGTCAAGTTGTGGAAGCCATTGTCGACAAAACAGAAGTAGAGGCACCGAGGTAGATAACAAACTTATGGTTACCAGGGGGCAAGGTGGGGGGGATAAACTGGGAGGTTGGGGTTGACATATACACTCTACTATGTATAAAATAGATAACTAATAAAGACCTACTGTATAGCACAGGGAACTCTACTCAATACTCTGTAATGGCCTATATGGGAAAAGAATCTAAAAAAAGTGGACATATGTATATGTATAACTGATTCACTATGCTGTACACCTGACACTAACACAGCATTGTAAATCAACTATAGTCCAATGAAAAGAAAAAAAAGAAAAAAAAAAAGTTGTGGAAGCCATTGGCAGAGCCTGGAATTGGCTGTGGGTGTGGTACCCAAGCTGGATGAGGTGCCCGTTGAGATCCCTTCCAAATCTGATTCTGAAACTCTGGTTGGTGCCTCCATGGGCTGTACGGAGACTGGTCGCCAAGCTTTGCCATCAGATGAGAGTTCAGGTCTTCTTTTTTTTTTTTTTTTTTTTTTAAATTATTTATTTATTTATTTATTTATTTAGGGCTGTGTTGGGTCTTCGTTTCTGTGCGAGGGCTTCCTCTAGCTGCGGCAAGCGGGGGCCACTCTTCATCGCGGTGCGCGGGCCTCTCACTATCGCGGCCTCTCTCGTTGCGGAGCACAGGCTCCAGACGCGCAGGCTCAGTAGTTGTGGCTCACGGGCCCAGTTGCTCCGCGGCATGTGGGATCTTCCCGGACCAGGGCTCGGACCTGTGTCCCCTGCATTGGCAGGCAGATTCTCAACCACTGCGCCACCAGGGAAGCCCAAGAGAGTTCAGGTCTTCTAACAGAGTTCTTATGAGATGTGCAGAAGTATCGCAGCTGCAAGCAAGCGCTCCAGCCCTATTTTGCAGAGGAAAGAGGGGATGGTGAGGTTAAATGAATTGGCCACAATGACTCAACAAGGCATGAGCAGCACCTGAAATAAAGCCCCACTGTGTTGCCTCCCTTTTGCTCTAAGCTCAGTACCACAATTTCTCCCCTGTATCACCTCATTATTATTCACTTATGTGGGTGTGATCTGAAAGGGAGCATTGTTTCAGAATCAATAGGGGCTGAGTTCGCGTAGTACAGTGAGTGTCTGAGCTTCAAGTACCTCCTTATCGCCAGCATACAGCAGAGGACAGGTCCAAATAAAACACATTATCTGGCCCTGTTGAGTGTCCAAGCCCAGCAGCTGTATTAATGGAGCTCTTTATATCCATTCCGTTTGCGAACCGAATTTTCTCACTTTCATTTCTCTGGGAACTTCTAAATAGAGCTCTTGCTGAAGAATGACAAGGGTGTTTGAGTTGGAGAGTTGAACAGAAACCATTTGCTCAATGGAGCTCAAACTTGCAAAATGGAGAAAAAAATATGTAAGGAAAGACCACCCCCATTCTAAGATGGCAGGGAGGGATTCAATTACCTGCTTTGTGGCATTCCATATCATGTTTAAATTTCTGGTGCTAGACTGATACACTTAACATTGACTTCATACGTTTTTCTCTGAATCTACCTGTCTGCAATTAGACACTTAAAAAATTTTTAACACGTTTTCGCACTTAGAATCCTAGTAATTCTCCATTGGGTTTAGCCTGTGCATAGATATGATACTATAGTAATTTTGAAAAGATTTAGATTATCAGTATTATGCCATTATCGAAAACTTCTGGTAAAACTCTTTCTCGTTACCTTCTACCTTCTGTTACTGAGTAGATTATCGTTATGACTTCCTGGTGGGCACTTGCAAGAAGAATGGTAGTTTCAAATAGTACCAATCCTATCAAATTCCAAATGAGTGTGGTGTGTTTAGAATTTTTTTTTTGTATCCCATCGTGTAGACCCATAGGCCTGATCCTCCCTGTAAGTGTGTTTTGCTTGGTTTACATACTGTTTAAATATTTTCTGAGTCGATATAAAAGAAGGTTTTAAAAATAAAAATCTGTATTTCTAGCTTATCTGGAAAAGTTCTATCAACACGGGGTCTACCCAGGGCCTGGGTAGGTGCTTGCTCTGACTCCACAGTCCCCATCGCTCCCCATTACTGCCTGCCCCTGAGGCTGAATGTCAGTCTGTAATTTATCATTATACTCTTTTTTTTTTTTTTCTTTTAAGAGTAGAGAACTATTTCTCTGTATTTGTGTCTTTATCAAAAATGGAAATATAGGGACTTCCCTGGCGGTATAGTGGTTAGGACTCCACGCTTCCACTGAAGGGGGCACGAGTTCGACCCCTGATTGGGGAACTAAGAATCCACATGCTGCGCGGAGTGGCCAGGAGAGGGGGGGAGAAAAAAGAAAAAGAAAATTACCCAGGTGACTGTATGCTTCACAAAATGTGGAGTGCTTTGTGTTTCATATGTTGATACATGCCTGATGGCCAGGCTTATTTAGGGGTTTGCTGGGCCCCTAAATTCATTTGCATTTTTCACCCTCACACTTGCATTTCCTCCACAAGGAAAAGGCAGACTTCCCTACCTTTTCCTTGAGTTCTCAGCTTAAATGTCACCTCTCCATCCTCACTTTCCCTGATTCCTGTGTTAGATTAAGTGGCCCTCCTCTGTGAGGCTGGTACTTTCCCCATCACAACGCTTGTCAGGCTTTCTTGTAATTACATTTAAACATCATCCTTTAACTCTAAGTTCTATGAGGTCTATGAGGTCATTGTCAGAACCCCAATTCTAGGACATAGTAGGTGTGCAATAAATATTTTTTAAAAAGAATGAATGATGTCACTGCAATCTGGATTTTGAATAAAAATAAAATGTAATCTCATTTCATTTGGGTCCTTGTAACAAGCTTTTAAATCTATTCATTATAGTTTCAACATAGAGCGACTGCTTCTGAGAAGAGAATTTTTTTCCTCTTTTAAATCTAGAGCAGAAATGGATTTAAACAGTTGTTATAGAAATAACACTATTCATGCAATAAGTAGTAATTGAGCACCTACTATGTGCCTCGTGCTGTTCTCATTGTTGAAGATGCATTGGTCTCTTGTGAAGCTTTTACTCTTGTAGGACTGCGGGATGTGCCAACGATAAACATGTAAATACAGATGAGATAAGCTCAGGTATTGATAAACACTGCAAAGAAGTTAAAACAGGCAAGTGGACTCGAGAATGCCTGAGGCAGGACAGGTGGAGAAAAGAGGCTTCTGTAGCTGATGTTGTCAGGGAATGCCTTTTCCTTGATCTGCTATTTAAACTGAGATTTGAATGATAAGAAAATGCCACCTTTAGGAAGACCTGGGAGAAGAGTGCTCCAGTTACGCAAGGAGCAAGTGCAAAGGCCCTGGGGTGGGAGGAAGCTTTGTGTGTTTGAGGAACAAAGACGGAGCTAATGAGGCTGGAGCTTGAGTGAGGAGCCTGGTATGAGACGAGGTCAGAAAAAAGGCAAAATCTTATAGGCCACACAAGAGCATGGATTTTTATTCCAAGGAATGCTGTGCCTTTCACAGACACACAGACTCCAGATTTCTCTTGGCAGACAGAATGGTGACCTAGGGGAATTGTGGGCTTGAGAATGAAACAGACCTTGGTTTGAATCTCCTCTCCACCTTCTACCAAGCATGACCTTCAGCAGGTCTTTCCTTTCTCTGAGCTCAGATTCCAGCTGTAAAATAGGATTAATGCTTTCAATGTGATTGATTCATGCCTTTGTCCATTCATCCCAGAAATACTTATTGTGCTTCTACTGTGTGTCAGGCCCTGGAGGTTGATCCTGTTTTGCAGATGGAAATACTGAGGTTCTGAAGAATAGTTAAGTGACTTGCCTGGGCTGAGCAGATATCAAGGGGCTGGGGCAGGACTGGAATGTGGTCTTCACGGTCTAAATCCTGAGCTTATTCTACCTACTTGATTCCTCCCAGGGTCTTTCCTACCACCAGATGCTCTCCTTCTTCCCAAACCTCTGACCCTAGGAGAATACTTGACAGTGACACGTCTTAAAAAATACATTTTGGTTGTAGGGGTGGGAGCTAATCTCAGCAGTTGACACCACTGTTTGACTTGAATCAATGACTTACCTTTAGTAGTGATATTGGGACACTTCAAACATCATCCAGTAGGTAAGAATTTTTGTTGTTGTTCAGGAAGCTTTTCTCTAGGAATCAAATACTACTTTCATCCAAACAGGAAGGCACTTGTCTTATTCATAGCTACTATTGCTCTTGAGAGTTTTATTATTAGTATATATATTTTTAAAACTTGAAATAAATGAAGTGGATTCTTCAATATGTGTAGTGGGGATTTGGGGAGTGGTGTGGGGTGGTGACTCCTAGGGGAAATGTTCACGTCTCCCTCCCATCCCTAGGTCACCAGGCACCAGCTCTTTCCCATTTCCTCCTTGCCTTCTGGTTGACCCTCCCTGTCTTTTAGGAGGCTAACCTACTCCCTGGCCAGGAAATATTGGGTTTTGCAAGGTTGCACCAGACCCCCCCATATTTTTCTTTTAGAGTGAGGCACTGATCCCAAAGGGATTTTTATTCACTTTATTTTTTTATTTTTGTTTTAAATTTTTATTGGAGTATAGTTGATTTACAACTGATTCACTTTGCTGTACACCTGAAACTAACACAACATTGTAAATCAACTATGCACCAGACCCATTTATCTCCTTACTGTCTCTTCCTGGAGCACCTCATTCATACCCACAGTTACCATTACCACCACTGGGTAGGGGACTCACCACCTTCTTCCTATCAGACGTTGTCTTTCAGCTGAATATCTGATGGTGTACTTGCTATTTTCTCTTGGATCTCTTGAAGGAAACTCAAACACAACATGTCCAGACAGATTTTCACTCCCCAGACCTGTTGTTTTTCTAGTGTTTTCTATCTCAGTGAGTATTACCACCATCTATTCCATTACACAAGCCAGGAAATGGGGAATTAACTCTTCATCTCCACCCCAGATCTAGTTCAGCCCCATTTTATCTCCTAAATAGTGCTGGTAATTCTACCACTACCACACTAGTCCAGGCTGCTCTAGGAACCCCCTTCCCCTGCTACCCACTCACCACAAGGCAGCCAGACTGGTCCTTTCAAATGGCAAAGCTGGTCATGTGACCCCATGGCTTAAAATTCTCCAGTGGTTTTTAAATTTAGAATAAAGATGGAATTCCTTGACTTTACCTACAGGGCCTTGTTCAGTCTGGCCCTTTCTATCCTCTGTAGTCTTACCTTAAACTAGATTTGTCCATGCTCTCTCCCCTCCAGCCAAGCTGGTCTTCTTTCTGCCCATTACGCCGTAGCCTCTTTTCACACTCTTCCCTCAGTCTGGAACCCTCTTTCATTCCTTCTTTGCTTGGTTGAGTCTTATTCACCCTGCAGTTCCCAATTTCTTATCAGTGCTCAGGCACGGATTTCCTGGCTGGGTTGAATTCCTTCCTTACAGATTCTATGTTGCCGTACTGCCACTTTGCAGCCCTTTTTATACTTACAATTTCATTTTTATTTCTTTATTTTTAATTTTTATTGGGGTATAGTCGGTATATACTTACAATTTTAAAGTTTTATTCATGTGATTATTAATCTCTCTCCTCCACGAGCCTGTGAATTTCATGAGCACCGGGACCCTGCCTACTTTTGTCTCTACCCCAAGTATAGTAATTGACATTGTAGATTCAGTAGAGGTTTCCTTACCATGAACTGTCAGTGGATACTAATACCCACTACAGGTTTTGAGTAGTGTCAATCCCAGATAGCTGGGTTGGAGTAATTGACCTGAATTGCCATTACTAGCATCACTACTACCACCACACCACCACACCACCACACCACCACCATCATCACTGTCATTACCATCATGGTACTCTTAGCCCTGGTGTCAAAGTTAGACAGTTATTATCTTCCTACTATGGGACATAACCAGTTGTTCACTGGTTTCTTGGGAACATCTAGAGTTCTGATGAAGTTGCCTCAGATATTTATATTATGTTGTTTGTTAGTTACCTTCTTAAATAATAAAAATAGTGCTTTTCCTTCAGGCCTTAGAGAGCTTAGGTCTTCAGATTGGAAAACACACAAATTCTCCCAAAGGTAAGAATTTGGATCTCGGTGGCTGGGATCTCACAGGAAGAGTGTTGGGCACAGCTGTGGCTCCGTCTCCAGGTCTGCGCGCAGAGTGGGAGGGCTCTCTTCATGCAAGCGCTTCCTTGCGGAGGGGTGGGAGCTGCGGCAGACGCAGGCCTGAGAAGCCCCTTCTCTGCCACCTCCTTCTCTTCCTGAGGGCTCCCCTTTACTCCTGCCATCTGACACTACCCAGCCATGTGGCTGACAGGGTCTTGGTGCTCCGGCCGGGTGTCAGGCCTGTGTCTCTGAGGTGGGAGAGCCAAGTTCAGGACATTGGTCCACCAGAGACATCCTGGCTCCACGTAATATACAGCGAAAGCTCTCCCAGAGATCTCCGTCTCAACACTAAGACCCAGCTCCACTCAATGAGCAGCAAGCTCCAGTGCTGGTCACACTATGCAAAACAACTAGCAAGAGAGGAACACAACCCTACCCATTAGCAGAGAGGCTGCCTAAAATCAGAATAAGATCACAGACACCCCAAAACACACCACTGGACATGGTCCTGCCCACCAGAAGGGCAAGATCCAGCCTCATCCACCAGAACACAGGCACCAGTCCCCTCCACCAGGAAGCCTACACAACCCACTGAATCAACCTTAGCCACTGGGGACAGACACCAAAAACAACGGGAACTACGAACCTGCAGCCTGTGAAAAGGAGACCCCAAACACAGTAAGTTAAGCAAAATGAGAAGACAGAAACACACAGCTGATGAAGGAGCAAGGTAAAAACCCACCAGACCAAACAAATGAAGAGGAAATAGACAGTCTACCTGAAAAAGAATTCAGAGTAATGATAGTAAAGATGATCCGAAATCTTGGAAATAGAACAGAGAAAATACAAGAAACATTTAACAAGGACGTAGAAGAACTAAAGAGCAAACAAACAATGATGAACAGCACAATAAATGAAATTAAAAATTCTCTAGAAGGAATCAATAGCAGAATAACTGAGGCAGAAGAATGGATAAGTGACCTGGAAGACAAAATACTGGAAATAACTACTGCAGAGCAGAATAAAGAAAAAAGAATGAAAAGAATTGAGGACAGTCTTAGAGACCTCTGGGACAACATTAAACGCACCAACATTCGAATTATAGAGGTTCCAGAAGAAGAAGAGAAAAAGAAAGGGACTGAGAAAATATTTGAAGAGATTATAGTTGAAAACTTCCTTAACATGGGAAAGGAAATAGTCAATCAAGTCCAGGAAGTGAGAGTCCATACAGGATAAATCCAAGGAGAAACAAGCCAAGACACATATTAATCAAACTATCAAAAATTAAATACAAAGAAAAACTATTAAAAGCATCAAGGGAAAAACAACAAATAACATACAAGGGAATCCCCATAAGGTTAACAGCTGATCTTCCCGCAGAAACTCTGCAAGCCAGAAGGGAGTGGCAGGACATATTTAAAGTGATGAAAGGGAAAAACCTACAACCAAGATTACTCGACCCAGCAAGGATCTCATTCAGATTCGACAGAGAAATTAAAACCTTTACAGACAAGCAAAAGCTAAGAGAATTCAGCACCACCAAACCAGCTTTACAACAAATGCTAAAGGAACTTTGCTAGGCAGGAAACACAAGAGAAGGAAAAGACCTACAGTAACAAATCCAAAACAATTAAGAAAATGGTAATAGGAACATACATATCAATAATTACCTTAAATGTAAATGGATTAAATGCTTCCACCAAAAGACATAGACTGGCTGAGTGGATACAAAAACAAGACCCGTATATATGCTGTCTACAAGAGACTCACTTCAGACCTAGGGACACATACAGACTGAAAGTGAGGGGATGGAAAAAGATATTCCATGCAAATGGAAATCAGAGGAAAGCTGGAGTAGCAATTCTCATATCAGACAAAATCGACTTTAAAATAAAGACTGTTACAAGAGGCAAAGAAGGACACTACATATTGATCAAGGGATCAATCCAAGAAGAAGATATAACAATTGTAAATATTTATGCACCCAACATAGGCGCACCTCAATACATAAGACAAATGTTAACAGCCATAAAAGGGGAAATTGACAGTAACACAATCATAGTAGGGGACTTTAACACCCTGCTTTCACCAATGGACAGATCATCCAAAATGAAAACAAATTAGGAAACACAAGCTGTAAATGATACATTAAACAAGATGGACTTAATTGATATTTATAGGACATTCCATCCAAAAGCAACAGAATACACTTTCTTCTCAAGTGCTCATGGAACATCCTCCAAGACAGAGCATATCTTGGGTCACAAATCAAGCCTTGATAAATTTAAGAAAATTGAAATCGTATCAAGTTATCTTTTCTGACCACAACGCTATGAGACTAGATATCGATTACGGGAAAAAATCTGTAAAAAATACAAACACGTGGAGGCTAAACAATACACTACTAAGTAACCAAGAGATCACTAAGAAATCAAAGAGGAAATCAAAAAATACCTAGAAAAAAATGACAATGAAAACATGATGACCCAAAACCTATGGGATGCAGCGAAAGCAGTTCTAAGAGGGAAGTTTATAGCAATACAATCCTACCTCCAGAAACAAGAAACATCTCAAATAAACAACCTAACCTTACACCTAAAGCAATGAGAGAAACAAGAACAAAAAAACCCCAAAGTTAGCAGAAGGGAAGAAATCATAAAGATCAGATCAGAAATAAATGAAAAAGAAATAAAGGAAACAACAGCAAAGATCAATAATACTAAAAGGTGGTACTTTGAGAAGATAAACAAAATTGATAAACCATTAGCCAGACTCATCAAGACAAAAAGGGAGAAGACTCAAATCAATAGAATTAGAATTGAAAACGGAGAAGTAACAACTGACACTGTAGAAATACAAAGGATCATGAGAGATTACAACTATAGCAACTATAGCAACTATATGCCAATAAAATGGACAATCTGGAAGAAATGGACAAATTCTTAGAAAAGCACAACCTTCTGAGACTGAACCAGGAAGAAATAGGAAATATAAACAGACCAATCACAAGCACTGAAATTGAGACTGGGATTAAAAATCTTCCAACAAACAAAAGCCCGGGACCAGAGGGCTTCACAGGCAAATTTTATCAAACATGTAGAGAAGAGCTAACACCTGTGCTTCTCAAACTCTTCCAAAATATAGCAGAGGGAGGAACACTTCCAAACTCATTCAATGAGGCCACAATCACCCTGATACCAAAACCAGACAAAGATGTCACAAAGAAAGAAATCTACAAGCCAATATCACTGATGAACATAGATGCAAAAATCCTCAACAAAATACTAGCAAACAGAATCCAACAGCACATTGAAGGGATCATACACCATGATCAAGTGGGGTTTATCCCAGAATGCAAGGATTCTTCAATATATGCAAATCAATCAATGCAATAAACCATATTAACACATTGAAGGAGAAAAACCATATGGTCACTAG
Organism: Balaenoptera musculus; assembly: GCF_009873245.2. Classification (NCBI taxonomy): domain Eukaryota; kingdom Metazoa; phylum Chordata; class Mammalia; order Artiodactyla; family Balaenopteridae; genus Balaenoptera; species Balaenoptera musculus. The sequence continues at coordinate 10,261,186 of NC_045800.1, forward strand.
ATGCAGAAAAAGCTTTTTACAAAATTCAACACCCGTTTATGATAAAAAAAAAAAACCCTCCAGAAAGTAAGCATAGAGGGAACTTACCTCAACATAATAAAGGCCATATATGACAAACCCAGAGCCAACATCATTCTCAGTGGTCAAAAACTGAAACCATTTCCTCCAAGATCAGGAACAAGACAAGGTTGTCCACTCTCACCACTGTTATTCCACATAGTTTTGGAAGTTTTAGCCTCAGCAATCAGAGAAGAAAAAGGAATAAAAGGAATCCAAATTGGAAAAGAAGACGTAAAACTGCTACTGTTTGCAGATGACCTGATACTATACATAGAGAATCCTAAAGATGCTACCAGAAAACTATTAGAGCTAATCAATGAATTTGGTAAAGTTGCAGGATACAAAATTAATGCACAGAAATCTCTTGCATTCCTACACGCTAATGATGAAAAATCTGAAAGAGAAATTAAGGAAACACTCCCATTTACCATTGCAACAAAAAGAATAAAATACCTAGGAAGAAAACTACTTAAGGAGAAAAAAAACCTGTATGCAGAAAACTATAAGACACTGATGAAAGAAGTTAAAGGTGATACAAACAGATGGAGAGATATAACATGTTCTTGGATTGGAAGAATCAACATTGTGAAAATGACTATACTACCCAAAGCAATCTACAGATTCAATGCAATCCCTATCAAACTACCAATGGCATTTTTCACAGAACTAGAACAAAAAATTGCACAATTTGTATGGAAACACAAACAACCCCGAATCACCAAAGCAAACTTGAGAAAGAAAAATGGATCTGGAGGAATCAGGTTCCCGGACTTCAGTCTATGCTACAAAGCTACAGTAATCAAGACAGTATGGTACTGGCACAAAAACAGAAATATACATCAGTGGAACAGGATAGAAAGCCCAGAGATAAACCCATGCACTTATGGTCACCTTATCTTTGATAAAGGAAGCAAGAATATACAATGGAGAAAAGACAGCCTCTTCAGTAAGTGGTGCTGGGAAAGCTGGACAACTACATGTAAAAGAATGAAATTAGAACACTCCCTAACACCATACACAAAAATAAACTCAAAATAGATTAAAGACCTAAATGTAAGGCCAGACACTATAAAACTCTTAGAGGAAAACATAGGCAGAACACTCTATGACATAAATCACAGCAAGATCCTTTTTGACCCACCTCCTAGAGAAATGGAAAGAAAAACAAAAATAAACAAATGGGACTTAATGAAACTTAAAAGCTTTTGCACAGCAAAGGAAACCATAAACAAGACGAAAAGACAACCCTCAGAATAGGAGAAAATATTTGCAAACGAAGCAACTGACAAAGGATTAATCTCCAAAATTTAGAGCAACTCATGCAGCTCAATATCAAAAAAACAAACAACCCAATCCAAAAACAGGCAGAAGACCTAAATAGACATTTCTCCAAAGAAGATATACAGATTACCAACAAACACATGAAAGGATGTTCAACGTCACTAATCGTTAGAGAAATGCAACTCAAAACTACAATGAGGTATCACCTCACACCAGTCAGAATGGCCATCATCAAAAAATCTATAAACGGTAAATGCTGGAGAAGGTGTGGAGAAACGGGAACCGTCTTGCACTATTGGTGGGACTGTAAATTGATACAGCCACTATGGAGAACAGTATGGAGGTTCCTTAAAAAACTAAAAATAGAACTACCATACGACCCAGGAATCCCACTACTGGGCATATACCCTGAGAAAACCATAATTCAAGAGGAGTCATGTACCACAATGTTCATTGCAGCTCTGTTTACAATAGCCAGGACATGGAAGTAACCTAAGTGTCCGTCGACAGGTGAATGGATAAAGAAGATGTGGCACATATATACAATGGAATATTACTCAGCCATAAAAAGAAACGAAATTGAGTTATTTGTAGTGAGGTGGATGGACCTAGAGTCTGTCATACAGAGTGAAGTAAGTCAGAAAGAGAAAAATAAATACCATATGCTAACACATATATATGGATTCTAAAAAAAAAAAAACCAAACAAAAAAAGGTTCTGAAGAACCCAGGGGCAGGACAGGAATAAAGATGCAGATGTAGAGAAAGGACCTGAGGACATGGGGAGGGGGAAGGGTAAGCTAGAACAAAGTGAGAGAGTGGCATGGACTTATATATACTACCAAATGTAAAATAGCTAGCTAGTGGGAAGCAGCCGCATAGCACAGGGAGATCAGCTTGGTGCTTTGTGACCACCTAGAGGGGTGGGATAGGGAGGGTGGGAGGGAGACGCAAGAGGGAGGACATATGGGGATGTATGTATATGTATAGCTGATTCAGTTTGTTATAAAGCAGAAACTAACACACCATTTAAAGCAATTATACTCCAATAAAGATGTTAAAAAAACAGAAAAAGAATTAGGATCTGATTTATTCATGTAACAAATATTTATTGAGTGCCTAATGTGTGTAAGGCACTCTGTTAGGGGCTGAGAATACCAGGCCCTCAGGGAAATTATAGTAGAGGAAAATAGGCAATAAACAAATAAATTAAAAAATATATATTAGGAATATAAACACTATCCTGAAAATAAAGTGATATAGTAGAGCCTGAGGGGGCTATTTTAGATTGCATAGTGCAGTAGCTTATTTTGCAATGTAACAAGCAGCCTTAAAATCTCAGTGGCTTATTTCAACAGCAAGGATTTATTTTTAGGTTCCTCCGTTGTTCATGGGCTCTTCATTCACCTGGGACTGGTGATTATCTAGGCACATTCTTCTCAGCAGAGGAAGTGGGTGAGTGGAAACATATAATAGGTCTTAGGGCCTCAGCTCAGACCTGGTCCACTGTCACTTACACTCACATTTTAGGACCGAAGCAAATCATGTGACCGATATCAATGGAGAAAAGTTGCTCTGCCTACAGTGAGTGGCGCTGAAAACACACCCGGCAGGAGTGTGGACGTATAATCCTCTTACTGGGAACAGAGGGTTGGGAACCATAATCCAGTCTATCCTAGAGAGCTCAGGAACCCTCAGCGGAGGTGCCATGCCAGCTGAGACCTATACAAGAGCAGGAGCCAGCCCTGTGATTGTCCTGAGAAAGAGTTCAAGGCAGAGGGCCCAGTGGGGAGGAGGTCCCAGGGCAGGAACAGGCTTGGGGGATTGGATGAAACAGAAAAGAATCAAGTGCGGCCGAAGAGGTGGCAGGAGGGAGATTCGGAGAGTTGGCAGGTGCCTGACCACAGGTGGCCTTGCAGGTCACAGTGAGGGTTTGGGTTTTGCAATGAGAAGAATGGGTGTGACAAGGGTACTTATGTTTTCGAAAGAAAACTCTGGCCATATTTGGTGCCTAATATCTGGCAGGTAGGCAAGTAAGGCAGGTCAGCTTTGAAAACCTTTAAGAAGGATGACCTGAAACCCCAGAGGCTTTTTCTCAAGGGATTTAAAAGCTACCCTAGAAAACTGCAGGATAATGTAGCCCAAGCTCTGGTCCTTCTCGCTGGAGCTGGGCATGGACCCTCTGTTTCTTGGGGGTGCACCTCCCCAGGGAGCCAGTTGACTTGTCCAGGAGAAAGAGAGTTCATGGTGGGCCCCAGATACGTACACCACTCTGCCACAACCTCCTAATTCAGAGCAGAAGCCTCAATAAGGAATCACTTTAGAAGAAAGGCTGTGCTTTAATTTATTGTTTTTTTTCCCCTAAAGTTTAAACATTCTCTGCACTTGAGTGGCTGTTGCTTATGCATCTGACTTATTTAGGCAATTTGCTATTGTGTGTGTGGTCCAATCCAGCCTGTTTCAGTAAAGTGTATGTTAGACGCTTGGAAATTGTCCAACGGGCATTTTGTGCGTGTGTGTGTGTGGTGCAGTGGAGGCGGTGGGGGAGAAAAGATGGCAAGAAAATTTTTGACTAGCAACCCAAGCATGATGTTCACAGATGAATAGTATACATTTAATTTGAAGAATGAATTCTTTTTTTTTTTTTTTTAATTTTGGCTATTGTCAGTCATATTGCAAGCACACTGACATGGTTTAAATTAGCATTGTGGAAGCAATATACTGCAGAGGAGTGCGTGACTAAATTATTAAGAGCGATCCGTGAGGACCAAGCACGAAACCATCTCAGCAAACAGAGAAACTTTATATGGAGCTTTTCGCCAGCTGTGTCCCTGGTCATCGAGCACAACATGTAACAGTTTGCCCAGGGACTATTTTGGGAAAAACAGTCATTTCATGAAGGGTACAGATTAGGTTTGAAATTTTGTTTGGATCATCTGCCAAGAAATTGGTGTCCAAAAATTAAATATGAAAAATGTTAAGGGAATTGGAAACTAAGGCAGGGAACTCGGCTCAGCAAATTTTAACTTTTACTAACCTGTTAGAAAAGAATATTGCTGAGTAATTCTGTCATGTTGATAATTTATCATTTGTTCCTAGTCTATAATTTCTGTAAGGCTCTGATGGGTAAGTAGAAATCTCAGGAGCTTTAAGAGTGAAAGGGCTAAGATGAAATCTTGGCTTCATGACTTACAGACAGTGTGAACTTGGGCAAGTTATCTCACTTTGTGCCTACATTTACTCATCTGTCAAGTGGGAGGGGCCGTGCACACCTTACAGGCTTAGGAGAAGAATAAATGAGCTCATGTTTGAAAAAAGCCTTTTTAAACTTGCAAGTATGCACAAATATGCATTACAACTTTTACTGATGGTAATGACCAGTTGAGGGTCACTTCTGAGCACTGCAGATATGAAGAATTTGGAAATAAGAAAATAAGAATCTCAACATTTTTGAAAATTCCTAGGACTATTTAATTGAACAATCAAAAGAAAAAGCCAGGGCAAGTGTTTCAGCTCCGACGCTGGGGGAGTGGACTTGCAAGATGGTGGGAAGCAGATTGTGACCAAAGGCAAAGAAAAATAAAATGAGAACAAATCTGCAACAGGTTTCAATCTGCTGTTTTTCTGAACCTCATAAGCCAATAGAGGACTTGGAGCCCCTCATCTTGTTCTCATTTCCACATATGATGGGCCCATCAGCTTGGGATGATAAAGAGCTCCCCCTATAGAGAGAGAAGCATCCGATGATTCAGAGCAGCTACAGGTGAGGGGCGTGGGAGGGGGCTTGGGGACCAAGGGCAGGTGTGAGGTCTCTAGGATAGACACCTCCCATCTCAAACAAACAGGGGCCCAGCAAGGCTCCTACCATGACATAATCACTCAGGATCTGTTTATTGCACTGATGAACAAATGGACTAATGGAGACAAAAGCAGGAGATGGAGGCTTAAAATCAGATTCTGCTCATTCTTGAAGTCCCACCTGAAGTTCCACCTTGTCTGTGTGGTCTTTTCACCAGGTAGATATCCGTTTCACCCTGGTTCTTACAGTTTCTACCATTGAGGAGAATGCTTTGGGCCTTTCTTTGCTAGTCTCATTCAGTCTGTTTTTAAAATAGGAGGTTCTTTTCTGGGATGTTTGCCATTACTAGGGGCTGCCCTTTGCATTGAAGACCCAAAGAAGAAAGGGTGTCCTCTACTATCATTGAGTCTACTGCCTGGAAGGGATGATTGATATAAAAGCCAATAACCAACATTTCTCCAAAGAAGATATACAAATGGTCAACAAGCACATGGAAAGATGCTCCACATCTTTAGTCACTAAGGAACTGCAGGTCTAAACCACCATGAGAGGGCTTCCCTGGTGGCGCAGTGGTTAAGGATCCGCCTGCCAATGCAGGGGACACGGGTTCGAGCCCTGGCCCAGGAAGATCCCACATGCCGTGGAGCAACTAAGCCCGTGCACCACAACTACTGAGCCTGCGCTGTAGAGCCCGTGAGCCACAACTACTGAGCCCGTGTGCCACAATTACTGAGCCTGCGCTCTAGAGCCCGTGCTCCGCAACAAGAGAAGCCACCGCAATGAGAAGCCCACGCACCGCAACAAAGAGTAGCCCCCGCTCTCCGCAACTAGAGAAAGCCTGTGCGCAGCAACGAAGACCCAGCGCAGCCAAAAATAAATAAATAAAATAAATAAATTAAGGAAAAAAGAAAAGCATTAAAAAATATATATCTTAAAAAAAACACAAAAACCCACCATGAGATACCACTTCATACCCAGCAGGATGGCTATAATTCAACAAACATGAAATGACAAGTGTTGGTGAGGATATGGAGAAATTGGAACCCTTATGTAATGCCAGTGGGAATGTAAAATAGTGCAGCCACTATGGCAACCAGTTTGGAGGTTCCTCAAAAAGTTAAACATAGAATTAGCAGATGACCTAGCAATTCCACTTCTAAGTATGTACAATAAAGAATTGAAAACAGGTGTTCAAATGAAAATTTATACATGAATGTTCACAGCAGCACTATTTACAATAGCCAAAAAATGGAAACATCCCAAATGCCTATCAACTGATGAATGGATAAAACAAAATGTGGTATGTATCCATACAATGGAATATAAGTCAGTCATAAAAAGGAATGGAGTACTGACACTAAGTACAACATGGATAAACCTTAAAAACATGAGGTAAGGTGAAGATTTAAGACAGGAAAGCTACCTATTTAATAATTCCATTTACATGAAATGTCAAGACTGGGTAAATCCACAGAGACAGAATGATTAGTGGTTACCGGGGGCTGAGGGGAGGAAAGAATGGGGAGTGACTGCTTCATGGGCACAAGGTTTCCTTTTGGAGTGATGAAAATGTCTAGAATTAGTGCTGATGAATGCACAATATTGTGAAGGCACTCAGTGCCACCGAGTTATATACTTTAAATGGTTAATTTTACGTGATGTGAATTTTACCCCAATAAAAATAAATTAGTTAAACAGAACTCCAGTAACTATTCATGGCTTAATGAGGGCTGTAAGAGATGTGTGGTCCTTGCACTGTGGGAACATGTGTGGAGAAAGACTGCCTCTGTCTGGGGGTGTTGAATGGGAAAGATTTTTGTGGAAGGAGGTGGCCTCACGCGGGCAGCATCTTGCAGAGGAAGGGAGTATGCTCCAGGTAGAGGGAGCGATGCAGGTAAGATATGGAAGTCTGAACAAGCGTGGTTTGTTTTGGGGACATGAATCTTCTTGCAGCGTTGGTGAGCAGGACAGGCTTGAAATAGTGTAATAGAAAGAAAAAGCAAACAAACACTTATGGAGCACTTACTATGTGCCGGGCAGCAAAGCTAAGGGCTTTGCATCCATTAGGTCATTTAATCCTCCCAACAACTCTGATATTTTTTTCAGTCTTATCTGTGATGAAACTGAGTGTGGGAGGAAGTAACTTGCCCAATGTTGTACAGAAGCTTCACCTGTACAGCTACTCAAAGAGAACACACACAGAGTCAGGAGTTTGTAAGAAGAGTGTGACGTTCCATCCCTCCTAGTTAATGCTGCTTTATTAGATGTTCAAAGGTGGATTCAGGGATGGCAGGAGAAGCTTTGTTCTTGGAACCAAACATAAACCCACATTGTAATAGCCAGCATTCTCTAGTGAAACAAGACCAATAGGATATATATATATATATATATATATATATGAAGAAATTTAGTATAAGGCTCATGAAATTATGGAGGCTGAGAAATCCCATGATCTGCCATCTGCAGCTGGAGACCCAGGAAGTACGGAGGTGTAATTAAGTCTGAGTCCTGAGGCCTGAGAACCAGGAGCACCCAGGGCAGGGGGAAGACCCATGCTGCAGCTCGGGCAACCAGGCAGGAAGGACAAAATTCTGTCTCCCTCCTCCTTTCTGTTCTATTAAGCCCCTCAGCAGATTGTATTATGCCCACCCACATGGGGAAGGCAAATTGCTTTCCTGAGTCCACTGATTCAAGCGCTAATTTTATCCAGAAACACCCTATGACACATCCAGAAATAATGTTTAGCCAAATATCTGGTTACCCCATGATCCAGTCAAGTTGACACATAAAATTAACCATTACATGCGTGTTATTGATCTCTTGTGTGTTGGGTTCTGGAAGAGAGTTGTGAGATAGTGTTGCTTTTTATTACAGTTTTAAAAATAGTTAAAATATATTTAAGCAGATCTAGACCAGACTTTTGTGGGTCGCCTGGGTTCAACAGAACACAGTTTGAAAACCACTGCTTGCATTATCAGAAGCCATTTGGCCCTGTTCAGTCATATCATGTGTGCCTCTTGTGCCTTTGAGTAGATTACTATCTTCCTGTGGCCCACTTTTTTACATGTTACACGTAACATGTGGTTAAAAAAGTGTCCAATCATTGGCAGGATTGATAGAACTGCTGTGATTGAGACTTGATGAATGATCATTTGTCCAGTAGATTATATATTTCTGTAATGTCTCTGTAATTTAATTTTTGACCTTTGTAACTGCTGGAAAATTCTTCAGAGTTCTCCTACATCCCTTATCTTATCTTTTTAAAAATAAACATCTTATTTTAGAATAATTTTAGATTTACAGAAACATTGCAAAGATAGTAGGGTGTGTGTGTGTGTGTGTGTGTGTATGTGTACACTCCACACCTGGTCTCCTGTACAATTCACATCTTACATTGGTGTGGTACATTTGTCACAATGAATGAATCAACACAGATACAACGTTATTAAACAAGTCTTGTATTTTATTCAGATTTTCTTTGTTTTTATCGAATGTCCTGTTTCCATTCCAGAATCCCATCTGGGATACCACATTACAACTAGTTGTCATGTCCCCTTAGGCTCCCCTTGGCTGTGACAGTTTCTCAGACGGTCCTTGTTTTTGATGAGCTTGACAGTTTTGAGGGGTACTGGTCAGGTGTTTTGTAGAATGTTCCTCAACTGGGATTTTTTTCTGATGTTTTTCTCATGGTAAGACTGGGGTCATGGGCTTTGGGAGGCAAAGTGTCATTTTTATCACATCTTATCGCGGTACGTACTGTTAACATGACATCACTGTGGTTGCTGAACTTGACCACCTGGCTGGGGTCGTGTTTGCCAGGTTTCTCTGCTGTAAAGTTACTCTTTCCCCCTTTCCACCTTGTACTCTCAGGAAGGAAGTCACTATGTGCACCTGCTCTGAAGGGGTGAAAAGGTACACTCCACCTCCTAGAGCTTTATACCATCTTCTACCTGCTCTCCTTTCTGTTCTCAGTGAAGGAGTATAAAGTGGGAATTACCTACATGGGGATGACTGTATTTCCCTCCAGCCTTACATTAAGGCAAGGGTTCTCAAAAGTGGTCCTACTGACCTCTGAGGGAAGATAATTCTTTGTGGTACCATTTGCTCCATAGGGTGTTTACCAGTCTCCCTGACCTCTTCGCACTAGATACTAGCAACAAACCACTTCCAACCACCAAAAATGTTTCCACACATTTCCAAATGTCTCCTGGGGGGCAAGATTCCCTCCATTCCTCGTCCTGGTTGAGAACTACTGCCTTATAGCAAATCAATACTCTGATAGCACGAAGAAAGATCATTCTATTAATTAAAACAAGAAAAAAATATAATAATATAAAATATTATTCCTTCTCCAGCCACAGAACTATTATACCCCAGTAAGAATGCCCCCATTTGCAGGTTTAACTTAGAGAACTCAGGAAATACATGCATTTACTCAGTGCCAAAGTGCTGCCTAGATCCAGGGGCAGAATGTAGAACACAGAGTGAATGGCTGTGCTCTACGCATGCAGTTCCCATAGAATGCAGCATGAATGGTGCCCACTGGAGTTGTGCAAGTGAGTGGCCCTGAATTTACAGATCCTGAAGCGATTCCTAGCATATGTCCCCCTTTATGTTTGTCAGGATGGACAAGGTTATGCTGTGGTAACAAACATCCTGAAAAATCTCAGTGGCTTAAAACATCAAGGATTTATTTTTCATTCATGTCACGTGTCCTATGAGGGTCAGAGATGACCCTGCCCTTTGGAGTCTACTCAGGAACCCAGGATACTCGGGGCTATATCTTGACATATACTTTCTCAATCTTCATGGCAGAGAGGAGTGAGCACTGCCGTGTGTCACACAGGCTATCATATGTTGCTGGAAGTGATGTTCATCATTTCTGTATAATTTTCATTGGCCAGACCAAGTCACAAGGCCATGCCCAACTTCAAGAAGGCAGGAAAGGACAATTTTACTTCGTACCTGGAGGAGACAAGTGAGAATATTTGTGGACAGTCCTAATGACCACCACAGCCTTGAAATACAAAACATGGTGCTATTATGGCTAAACTGTTTATTGAAGAATCAATATATAAATGATTCATCGGTACCTTTCTACCTTGATGACAGGGCCTCAAAAATATTTGTTGAATAAAATGAATATCTCAAAACATCCAGATTTTTTTTCAGGAAGAGAAAGTTGCACAGGGAGTCATTTGTATAGTAGATGTTCCAACCAAGTCTAAACCAAGATATAGGGTTTGGTTGTGTCTGAACTGTGCCTTGCCCATGTCTCTTCCCAGGACTTACTATCTATAATAACTTAATGTCTATCTATGTTACAGAGGGCTGTGGGATCAGAGTTTTCTGTGAAGATTTTTGTATGTAGGTCTCTGGGAGACTGTAGTGATCTGTCCCCTATTTCCCAGCCTGCCTCCATGGACCCAGAGGTCTGAGCCCTGGGGAGAGAGAAAGCTGTAAAGGAAGAACTGAAGGAGCTGGTTTGACTTTGAAAGATTCTGGATATAAGTTGTGTAGTGTGGGTGCCCTGATGATGATGGAGCGTCATGGAGTAGGGAAGAGGAGACGTCTCCTCACCTCCATGGACATACAGTGGGGACCCATCTGAGTGGGCATGGCATTGCCCTGGCAGTGAAGGAGGAAGAATGATGTGCCTTCCTCAGGTGGCTTAGTGGGCAGTGGGCACCCATAAGGAGGCTGGAGTGGGGAAACAGGTGAGTTGCTCCTCTGGTTTCCCAGGAGTAAGACCAAGGCAGAGGGCTGACCTCTTGCAGATAAGCAGCTGAAGTTTTAGAACCGGAAGGGCCTGGGTGTTAATTTAATATAATCTCCTTCATATCCAAAGGCTTGTGAAGACTGGGGAAATTTCCAGTTTTGTGAGGATTTAAGAAAGATTTTAAAGATCTGTGAAATTGCAGCCTCAGAAAAGATTATGGACCTTTGATTTAGATGTTGGTTCTCCTTGAGCAGAATAGCTTTTGTCTGTGGTAAATCCCAGTGTTAACAGTAATATTAACAGTTATGTTAAAAAATGAATATTGAATAGTTTGGTTTGATTACTGTTTTCTGAAAGTATTGCCGTGTGTGTGTGTGTGTGTGTGTGTGTGTAGAAACACAGAACTACCAATGAGGTATATCTGTATTGCAGTATATATGTATGAAATTACTTATTATGGACATGTCTTAGCTTTTATATGTTTGCTTAATGTGTACCTTCTACTTAGAATTCTTTAAGGTCATAAGTGCCCTGCTGTTTGGAAAAGTGTGGTTTGGGTCAAGCAGCACCCTTGGCTATTGTCAAGCAATGAAGTGGGATCACTTATTCCCTGGGAATGGTAAAACATTCCCTTCTCACCTATGAGGTTTCCAAGGCTAATGTATTGTTTATGATGATTTGATGTTCATTCATGTGGTAAAGTTTGTTTTTGTTAATTACCTATGAGTCAACAACTATACTACGATTTTCCAGGAGAAAGCAGCCCACTCTCTAGTGTACACACTTTCAAGTTTCTTTAAGAAGGAAGAGCCTAGAGAAGCATCTTTGAAGTCATCACCCTCCAGAGGAGAGACTGATGCACGTCCCTAGAACCATCATCGTTGACGTGCATAACAAGGCAAAACGAAAAATTGAGACATAACAAACCTAGAGATGATGGGCTGGGGGAGGAAGGTGAGAACAGAGGCAGATGAAGGCATGCCATGGCACTTGCTTTGTTCAGTATAAAATGTAAATATTAATAAATTTAAGAAATGGATGGGGGAAAATATGGTGGTGAATCTTAGTAAATTAGGAGCAACTATCAGATAACAAAAATGGACTGTATAACTTTCAAACATTCAAAGAGTTTGATCTATCTAATGGAAGGCAGGAAAGGAAAAGAAAAAAAAAAAAAGAAAAGAAAGTACAGTATTTGTGATAAAAATAAATTAGATGGCAGGAATAAATCCTTAATGTAGCAGTAATTACTGTAAATGGGAACTCACCAATCAAAAGACAGAAGTACTCAGATTGTATACAGAACACAAAATCTGGCAATATTTTGTCAACAAAAGAGTAGCGAAAGAAAAGAATTTGGTTAGACCAATAACAAAAAGATGAAAAAAATATATATCCTAGACAAATGTGAACCAAAAGAAAGTTGGAAGAGTAATATTCATATCTGATAAAATAGAATTAAAGGCAAAAACCACTAAGGGCAAAGAGGGATGTGACATACTTATAAATGTAACAATAGGTTAAGAATGTATAGTCATAATGAACATAAATTCACCTGACAACATCAACTTGAAATATATAAAATGACAACTGAAAGAACTATGGAAAGGAATAGATAAGTCAACAACTGTGGATAGTAATTTGATTTTTATTTTATTTTATTTTTTTATATATAAATTTATTTATTCATTTATTTTTGGCTGCGCTGGGTCTTTGTTGCTGTGTGCGGGCTCTCTCTAGTTGTGGCAAGCGGGGGCCACTCCTTGCTGCCGTGCGCGGGCCTCTCACCACGGTGGCCTCTCCCATTGCATAGCACAGGCCCCAGGCACGTGGGCTTCAGTAGTAGTGGCACACGGGTTCAGTAGTTGTGGCTTGCGAGCTCTACAGTGCAGGCTCAGTAGTTGTGGTGCATGGGCTTAGTTGCTCTGTGGCATGTGGTATCTTCCCGGACCAGGGGTTGAACCCATGTCCCCTGCATTGGCAGGCGGACTCCCAACACTGTGCCACCAGGGAAATCCTGGATAGTAATTTTAAAACAGCACTCCAAAATTGATGGGTTAAGCAAACCAAATATAAGCAAAGATATAAAAGGTCTGAGTAATACATTAAGGCGAGAAACTAATAGATATGTGTAGAATTCTATATCCAACAAATAGTAAAGGCACATTTTTTCTTGAGACTGGATCGTTTATAAAAAAATGACAATTTACCACCAAGGAAGTTTCTGATTCCGAAGAAGCCTATTCAATGCAGAATATGTTGTTTAATCAAAATGCAGTAAAATGAGAAATAAATGTCAAAAGAAAGCTAAAAATAGCTTATATCTGGAATCTAACTCAGAAGTCATAAGGGAAGTTACAAATACTTAGAACTAAATAGAAATTTAAAAACTGCTTATCAAAATTTGTTAGATAGCTAAAGTAATACTTAGAGGAAAATATAGCTTTAGATATATTTATTTGAAAACAAGAAAGACTGAAAACAAATTGTCTAAGAGTTCAAGAGAAGTTGGAAAAAGAACAAAAACAAAGAAATGAGAGAGAGAGCTATAAGAAATTTAAAGGATACTAAAAATAATAGAGAAGATTAAGTTAAACCAAAATCTGGTACTTTGAAAATACCACAATAGAGGTATTTGGCTGGACTGATCAGGATAAGGAGAGAATAAGCAAATAACAAAATTACAGAATGAAAAACAACGAAATAAAGTAGACACAGCTGAGAGAAAATATGAAAAATATTATGAACAACTATCTATCAATAGATTTGAAAACTACATGAAAAACACACATTTATGGACAAATATAAAATACTAAAATTGTGAGAGAAACTAAAAATATCAAACAGACCAATAATCAATAATGAAATTAAAATTATATTCAGGCTCTTTTGTCTCATAAAAGCTCCAGATCCAGTGGTTTTCTTAGTAAGTTCTACCAAAGTTAAAAAAAAAAAAAAAAGACTACTCTGAGAAACAGGAAAAGAGTAAAAGCATTAGAAATAATTTTATGAGACTAGCATATTATTGATTCCAAATTCTGTCAGGGTCAATACACAAGGTCATTTGGCTTTTAAACATACATGTAAAAATGCAAAATGAAATATTAGCTACAAAATAAAAGGGTAAAAGTAGCAGATGACCATGGAGAGTTTAGCCCAGAAAAGCAAAGATGGTTCAACCTCAGAAAATGCACTGCTACATTAATCCAAGGGAGAAAAACCACTTGATCATCTCAGATATTAAAAGGCAGCTTAATAAAGTTCAACATCAATTTGTAATAAAAATCTCTTGCGAATTATGTCTAGCAGGGAACTTCCTTAATGTGGTAAAGATTTATGCCTCCAACCTACAGCAGACAACATACTTCAGAGAAACTGTGGACCCATCCCCTCTAAGATTAGAAACATATGCTGCTGCTGTTTAACACAGTGCCAAAGGTCCTGGCTAACTCTATATGATAAAACCAAACCAAAACAAAACAATGTCAAGTCTAATAATCGGGAGGGAGGGTATTAAATTGTCATTTGCTGATGATATGATCTAAATAGAAATCTATAAGAATCAACAGAAAAAGATTAGATTAGAGAGTTGAGGAAATTTGCAAGACACAGATAAACTATTCCCATTTCAATTGGCAAAATTTGTGATCAATTTATTGTCTAATGCAAGGGTTGGCGGGATATGGGATACGAGGAACCCTCCTGTCCTACTGGTGGTAATGGGAACTGGTCAGCTACCCAGGAGAGCGACTGGGCAGGACTTACTTAAATGATGTGTGTGTGTGGATGCAGGACTCAGAATCCCACTTGTGGGTGATCTCAGAAGAAATCTTTGAATGAATCCAGAGGAAGACATAGATGCAACTGTTTGATACTTAGTGTTTGTGTCATCCTATGTGTCAATTAGAGGGGAAGTAGTTCAGTACAGCATGGTGAGTGGATAATGAAACACCATGCAGCAGTTACAGGGCACAAAATTGATGTACTCATAGCAACAGGGATCGAGCTTGAAAACACAGCTATCAATTGAAAAAAGGAAAAAAATGCGGTTCCTAGCCCAATGCCATTTATGTAAATTAAAAACTGCATATACACAAAATAAACAATTCTACATTTTACAGAGATATCTACAAATTTGTGGATACATATAAAATGCATTCGAACTGTTGCCTGTGAGGGGCAATGGGAGTGGGAACTTTTTTAAAAAGGAAGTCGATAAGTAAATAAAATAAGAGAGCAGTCTTGCCTGTATCAATGAAGAAAATAGGCCATGAATGAGACATAAGATAAATTCAACCATCTGTCTCTGAAATCCAGAACGCCAAGCAGAATAACTCTACGTGTACACATTTCTGCCCATGTGTATTTTCTTTGTTTCCTTGTGTGCCACGAAACATGGACAACTTAATATGAGAAGTTTTTAAACTAAGTCACCATTGAAAGAAAGAACTAAATTTCCGGCTCCTGAAATTTGGAGGAAACAAGTGGTCTCCATCCTTAATTTAGAGAGGTTCAGCCTAGTGTTTATCACTTGTTCCTAGCACCTGGTTTTACTTGGTCTCCTGTTGTAGCCTAGGGAAGAATTCCAGGGAGACCTTCTGTTTTCAAAATCAAGGCTTTAGAGCAGGCACCTCTTCCTGCCCCCCTACTTTGCCTACATAGACTTTCTGATTGATTGATGCTTTCCCTTCCATCAAGCTGCATCAGTTATATTAGCAGCTTTATCGTCTGATATCTGACCCCCTGGCAATCCCACCAGGCGAATGTAGGTTGTTACAGGCAACCAGGTCCTCAGACAATGTCCAAGTTTCCCAGATAACAACTTCTCAAGATTTATTTTTTTTATTAAGGGTCTGTTAGGTTCCCTAAATTTTATTTGTAACACGGTACAAAGCAGATTAATTGAATGTCAGGGACTTTCCCTTCTGAGGTGAACTTTATCCTCTCCTAAAGTAAAAAACAAACAATTATGGGGCCCCTGATAGACCAGCTCAACTAACTCCTGCCTTCAGCTTAGGTTACAACTATCCTGGTGTATTGGTCCTATTTTCAGAAAACTCTTGGGCATAATATTTTCCCACCTCCATTTGGCCCCCTCATGAGGGAATTCGCCTTTATAGTAATCCCACATCCTCCACGAGGCTGGTTTCAGCTTCAGTTATTATTTTGTTCTATGAAGATAGAGCATCTGGAAAATATGCTTTGTTTAATAAATGTTCATGAATATAAGCCTATTAATAGTTCCCCAAACAGTCTTTACTTCTCTTCCTAATCAATTTTTGTTATAGTAATATTTATAATGGTGATAATACCATGGAAGTTTGTAATTCTAGGTATTTAGCAGATTTTCTATTAATAACCAATTTCATTATTATGGGCCTACGTGGAATTTGTCACAATATACAGTTTATCTGAAGAACCCAATGTTCTTCCTACAGATTTGGTGCTGACTTAGTCTCCGTCATTCAAGTAAGATTAGTAGATGTTGTTTCTCAACAAACTACCAGTCTCTTGAGTAGTAGAAACATGTCATTAATGTAGAATACTCCATTTATTAAAAGTATTAAATTTTGCTATTTTTCAGTATGACAAGGTCAGGGGTCACAGAGGTCAGGGCCTTTAGTAAGCACACTTGTGCTGCATGGACTCTGGGTAGAATAATTGGGAATCTTGACAGTTTCCAGTTCCCTTGATCATGAGCACATCTCTGTATCTAATTAAACTTATAGAAACATACCTGTATTTGGAAGGCAACTTTACCTCTCATTAGTTAGATGGCCTTGAATACATTAATTCACCTCCCTAAACCTCAGTTTCCTCACCTGTGAGATGAGAATTCCTTCATTCATATAGCAAGTACTTCTTAAATACCCACTGTCTGTGAAGCACAAGGTTATGTTTCTTGTGGAGTTCACATTCTGGTTGAAATTTAAAGCACAGACAAAAAACAAACAAAAAATATAGTGACATAGTGCAATTATAATAATACAGTTAACCCTTGAGCAATGCGGGGGTTAGGGGCACTGACCTGCAGCATAGTCGAAAATCCTCATCCAACTTTTGATTCCCCAAAACTTAGCTACTAATGGCCTATTGTTGACTGAAAGCCTTACTGATAATATAAACAGTTGATTAATACATATTTGTATGCTATGTGTATTATATACTCTATCCTTTCAATAATGTAAGCTAGAGAAAAGAAAATGTTATTAAGAAAAACAGAAGGAAGAGAAAATACATTTATATACTATACTGTATTTATTGATACTGTAAGTTTATGTTGTCTCTTTACAGGATGAATCATCTGTCAGTACTGACATCAATACTGCTTTATAATATACAAAACACTGTAGATGTTATACATATCACGAACACTAGACATCAAAAATGAAAAGGTAATGTGACAGAGAAATTCATATTTACAGATAAAATGATTCATGCATTGATAATGAAGAAACAGCAATATGATTACTGTATTGCACGGTAGCCTACTGTAATCGATACAGTTGCTTCAAGGTTGCCTAGCCTGTACACTAATGAATGAATCATTATACAATTTTTATGGCATACAGTATTACAGTCATATTCATAATATAGTATTGGAAGCATTTTTACATTAAAAAACCCACTTACTGTGATCATAGGCTGATAAGCACTTTCTCCAATTATTATTATTAGTTTTTAACATCTTTATTGGAGTATAATTGCTTTACAATGGTGTGTTAGTTTCTGCTTTATAACAAAATGAATCAGCTATACATATACATATATCCCCATATCTCCTCCCTCTTGCGTCTCCCTCCCACCCTCCCTATCCCACCCCTCTAGGTGGTCACAAAGCACCAAGCTGATCTCCCTGTGCTATGCGGCTGCTTCTGACTTGCTATCTATTTTACGTCTGGTAGTGTATATATGTCCATGCCACACTCTCATTTCGTCCCAACTTACCCTTCACCCTCCCCATGTTCTCAAGTCCATTCTCTACGTCTGCATCTTTATTCCTGTCCTGCCCCTAGGTTCTTCAAAACCATTTTTTTTTTTTTTTTTTAGATTCCATATATATGTGTTAGCATACGGTATTTGTTTTTCTCTTTCTGACTTCACTCTGTATGACAGATTCTAGGTCCATCCACCTCACTACAAATAACTCAATTTCGTTTCTTTTTATGGCTGTAATATTCCATTATATACACATGCCACATCTTCTTTATCCATTCATCTGTTGATGGACACTTAGGTTGCTTCCATGTCCTGGCTATTGTAAATACTGCTACAATGAACATTGTGGTACATGACTCTTTTTGAGTTATCCTTTTCTCAGGGTATATGCCCAGGAGTGGGATTGCTGGGTCGTATGGTAGTTCTATTTTTAGTTTTTTAAGGAACCTCCATACTGTTCTCCATAGTGGCTGTATCAATTTACATTCCCACCAACAGTGCAAGATGGTTCCCTTTTCTCCACACCCTCTCCAACATTTATTGTTTGTAGATTTTTTGATGATGGCCATTCTGACTGGTGTGAGGTGATACCTCATTGTGGTTTTGATTTGCATTTCTCTAATGATTAGTGATGTTGAGCAGCCTTTCATGTGTTTGTTGGCCATCTGTATATCTTCTTTGGAGAAATGTCTATTTAGATCTTCTGCCCAGTTCTGGATTGCGTTGTTTTTTTTTTTTGATATTGAGCTGCATGAAGTGCTTGCATATTTTGGAGATTAATCCTTTGTCAGTTGCTTCGTTTGCAAATATTTTCTCCCATTCTGAGGGTTGTCTTTTCGTCTTGTTTATGGTTTCCTTTGCTGTGCAAAAGCTTTTAAGTGTCATCAAGTCCCATTTGTTTATTTTTGTTTTTCTTTCCATTTCTCTAGGAGGTGGGTCAAAAAGGATCTTGCTGTGATTTATGTCATAGAGTGTTCTGCCTATGTTTTCCTCTAAGAGTTTTATAGTGTCTGGCCTTACATTTAGGTTTTTAATCCATTTTGAGTTTATTGTTGTGTATGGTGTTAGGGAGTGTTCTAATTTCATTCTTTTATATGTTGCTGTTCAGTTTTCCCAGCACCACGTATTGAAGAGGCTGTCTTCTCCATTGTATATTCTTGCCTCCTTTATCAAAGATAACATATCAAAGCTATGTTGCTGTCCAGTTTTCCCAGCACCACTTATTGAAGAGGCTGTCTTCTCCATTGTATATTCTTGCCTCCTTTATCAAAGATAACATATCAAAGCTATGTTGCTGTCCAGTTTTCCCAGCACCACTTATTGAAGAGGCTGTCTTCTCCATTGTATATTCTTGCCTCCTTTATCGAAGATAAGGTGACCATATGTGCGTGAGTTTATCTCTGGCCTTTCTATCCTGTTCCATTGATCTATATTTCTGTTTTTGTGCCAGTACCATACTGTCTTGATTACTGTAGCTTTGTAGTATAGTCTGAAGTCCTGGAGACTGATTCCTCCAGCTTCGTTTTTCTTTCTCAAGACTGCTTTGGCTATTTGGGGTCGCTTGTGTTTCCATACAAATTGTGAAATTTTTTGTTCTAGTTCTGTGAAAAATGCCATTGGTACTTTGATAGGGATTGCATTGAATCTGTAGATTGCTTTGGGTAGTATAGTCATTTTCACAATGTTGATTCTTCCAATCCAAGAACATGTTATATCTCTCCATCTGTTTCTATCACCTTTAATTTCTTTCATCAGTGTCTTATAGTTTTCTGCATACAGGTCTTTTTTCTCCTTAGGTAGGTTTATTCCTAGGTATTTTATTCTTTTTGTTGCAGTGGTAAATGGCAGTGTTTCCTTAATTTCTCTTTCAGATTTTTCATCATCAGTGTATAGGAATGCAAGAGATTTCTGTGCATTAATTTTGTATCCTGCAACTTTACCAAATTCATTGATTAGCTCTAGTAGTTTTCTGGTAGCATCTTTAGGATTCTCTATGTATAGTATCATGTCATCTGCAAACAGTAACAGCTTTACGTCTTCTTTTCCAATTTGGATTCCTTTTATTCCTTTTTCTTCTCTGATTGCTGAGGCTAAAACTTCCAAAACTATGCGGAATAACAGTGGTGAGAGTGGACAACCTTGTCTTGTTCCTGATCTTGGAGGAAATGGTTTCAGTTTTTGACCATTGAGAATGATGTTGGCTGTGGGCTTGTCATATATGGCCTTTATTATGTTGAGGTAAGTTCCCTTTATGCCTACTTTCTGGAGGTTTTTTTAAATCATAAATGGGTGTTGAATTTTGTTGAAAGCTTTTTCTGCATCTACTGAGATGACCATATGGTTTTTCTCCTTCAATGTGCTAATATGGTTTATTGCATTGATTGATTTGCGTATATTGAAGAATCCTTGCATTCTGGGATAAACCCCACTTGATCATGGTGTATGATCCTTTTTATGTGCTGTTGGATTCTGTTTGCTAGTATTTTGTTGAGGATTTTTGCATCTATGTTCATCAGTGATATTGGCTTGTAGATTTCTTTCTTTGTGACATCTTTGGTTTTGGTATCAGGGTGATGGTGACCTTATCAAATGAGTTTGGGAGTGTTCCTCCCTCTGCTATATTTTGGAAGAGTTTGAGAAACACAGGTGTTAGCTCTTCTCTACATGTTTGATAAAATTTGCCTGTGAAGCCATCTGGTCCTGGGCTTTTGTTTGTTGGAAGATATTTAATCCCGGTCTCAATTTCAGTGCTTGTGATTGGTCTGTTTATATTTCCTATTTCTTCCTGGTTCAGTCTCAGAAGGTTGTGCTTTTCTAAGAATTTGTCCATTTCTTCCACATTGTCCATTTTATTGACATATAGTTGCTTGTAGTAATCTCTCATGATCCTTTGTATTTCTACAGTGTCAGTTGTTACTTCTCGTTTTTCATTTCTAATTCTATTAATGTGAGTCTTCTCCCTTTTTTTCTTGTTGAGTCTGGCTAATGGTTTATCAATTTTGTGTATTTGGTTCTCAAAGAACCAGCTTTCAGTTTTATTGATCTTTGCTATCGTTTCCTTCATTTCTTTTTCATTATTTCTGATCTGATCTTTATGATTTCTTTCCTTCTGCTAACTTTGGGGGGGTGTTTGTTCTTGTTTCTCTAATTGCTTTAGGTGTAAGGTTAGGTTGTTTATTTGAGACGTTTCTTGTTTCTGGAGGTAGGATTGTATTGCTATAAACTTCCCTCTTAGAACTGCTTTTGCTGCATCCCATAGGTTTTGGGTTGTCGTTGTTTCATTGTCATTTGTTTCTAGGTATTTTTTGATTTCCGCAGTGATCTCTTGGTTATTTAGTAGTGTATTGTTTAGCCTCCATGTGTTTGTATATTTTACAGATTTTTTTCCTATAATTAATATGTAGTCTCATAGTGTTGTGGTTGGAAAAGATACTTGATACAATTTCAATTTTCTTAAATTTACCAAGGCTTGATTTGTGGCCCAAGATATGATCTGTCTTGGAGAATGGTCCATGAGTACTTGAGAAGAAAGTGTATTCTGTTGTTTTTGGATGGAGTGTCTTATAAATATCACTTAAGTCCATCTTGTTTAATGTATCATTTAAAGCTTGTGTTTCCTTATTTTCATTTTGGATGATCTGTCCATTGGTGAAAGTGGGGTGTTAAAGTCCCCTACCATGGTTGTGTTACTGTCGATTTCCCCTTTTATGGCTGTTAGCATTTGCCGTATGTATTGAGGTGTGCCTATGTTGGGTGCATAAATATTTACAATTGTTATATCTTCTTCTTGGGTTGATCCCTTGATCATTATGTAGTGTCCTTCTTTGCCTCTTGTAACAGTCTGTATTTTAAAGTCTATTTTGTGTGATATGAGAATTGCTACTCCAGCTTTCTTTTGATTTCCATTTGCATGGAATATCTTTTTCCATCCCCTCACTTTCAGTCTGTATGTGTCCCTAGGTCTGAAGTGGATCTCTTGTAGACAGCATATATACAGGTCTTGTTTTTGTATCCATTCAGCCAGTCTATGTCTTTTTGTTGGAGCATTTAATCCATTTATATTTAAGGTACTTATCGATATGTATGTTCCTATTACCATTTTCTTAATTGTTTTGGGTTTGTTATTGTAGGTCTTTTCCTTCTCTTGTGTTTCCTGCCTAGCAAAGTTCCTTTAGCATTTGTTGTAAAGCTGGTTTGGTGGTGCTGAATTCTCTTAGCTTTTGCTTGTCTGTAAAGGTTTTAATTTCCCCATTAAATCTGAACGAGATCCTTGCTGGGTCGAGTAATCTTGGTTGTAGGTTTTTCCCTTTCATCACTTTAAATATGTCCTGCCACTCCCTTCTGGCTTGCAGAGTTTCTGTGGAAAGATCAGCTGTTAACCTTATGGGGATTCCCTTGTATGTTATTTGTTGTTTTTCCCTTGATACTTTTAATAGTTTTTCTTTGTATTTAATTTTTGATAGTTTGATTAATATGTGTCTTGGCTTGTTTCTCCTTGGATTTATCCTGTAAGGACTGTCTGTGCTTCCTGGACTTGATTGACTACTTCCTTTCCCATGTTAAGGAAGTTTTGAACTATAATCTCTTCAAATATTTCTCAGTCCCTTTCTTTTTCTCTTCTTCTTCTGGGACCCCTATAATTCGAATGTTGGTGCGTTTAATGTTGTCCCAGAGGTCTCTAAGGCTGTCCTCAATTCTTTTCATTCTTTTTTCTTTATTCTGCTCTGCAGTAGTTATTTCCAGTATTTTGTCTTCCAGGTCACTTATCCGTTCTTCTGCCTCAGTTATTCTGCTATTGATTCCTTCTAGAGAATTTTTAATTTCATTTATTGTGCTGTTCATCATTGTTTGTTTGCTCTTTAGTTCTTCTAGGTCCTTGTTAAATGTTTCTTGTATTTTCTCTGTTCTATTTCCAAGATTTCGGATCATCTTTACTATCATTACTCTGAATTCTTTTTCAGGTAGACTGTCTATTTCCTCTTCATTTGTTTGGTCTGGTGGGTTTTTACCTTGCTCCTTCATCAGCTGTGTGTTTCTCTGTCTTCTCATTTTGCTTAACTTACTGTGCTTGGGGTCTCCTTTTCGCAGGCTGCAGTTTCATAGTTCCTGTTGTTTTTGGTGTCTGCCCCCAGTGGGTAAGGTCGTTCAGTGGGTTGTGTAGGCTTCCTGGTGGAGGGGACTGGTGCCTGTGTTCTGGTGGATGAGACTGGATCTTGTCTTTCTGGTGGGTAGGACCATGTCCAGTGGTGTGTTTTGGGGTCTGTGACCTTATTCTGATTTTAGGCAGCCTCTCTGCTAATGGGTGGCGTTGTGTTCCTGTCTTGCTGGTTGTTTGGCTTAGGGTGTGCAGCACGGTAGCCTGCTGGTCGTTGAGTGGAGCTGGGTGTTATCATTGAGATGGAGATCTCTGGGAGAGCTTTTGCCATTTGATATTATGTGGACCTGGGAGATATCTGGTGGACCAGTGTCCTGAACTTGGCTCTCCCACCTCAGAGACACAGGCCTGACACCTGGCCAGAGCACCAAGACCCTGTCAGCCACACGGCTCAGAATAAAAGGGAGAAAAAAAGAAAGAAAGAAAGAAAAAATAAAAATAATAACGTTATTAAAATAAAAAATGTAAAAGATTAAATTAAAAATAAAAAAAATTTTAAAGTAGTTAAAAAAGAAAGAAAGAAGAGAGCAACCAAACCAAAAAACAAATCCACCAATGATAACAAGCGCTAAAAACTATACTAAAAAAGTGACAAAAACAAAAACAAAGAAACAAACAAAATAAACAGACAAACAGAACCCTAGGACAAATGGTAAAACAAAGCTATACAGAAAAATTCACACAAAGAAGCATACATATACACACTCACCAAAAGAGTAAAAGGAAATATATATATATATCTATACATTAAAAAAAAAAGGAAGAGAGCAACCAAATTAATAAACAAATCTACCAATGATAATAACCTCTAAATACTAAACTAAGATAAACATAAAACCAGAAACAAATTAGAAGTAGAAAGCAAACCCCAAGTCCACAGTTGCTCCCAAAGTCCACCACCTCAATTTTGGGATGATTTGTTGTCTATTCAGGTATTCCACAGATGCAGGATACATCAAGTTGACTGTGGGGATTTAACCCGCTGCTCCTGAGGCTGCTGGGAGAGATTTCCCTTTCTCTTCTTTGTTCACACAGCTCCTGGGTTTCAGCTTTGGATTTGGCCCTGCCTCTGCGTGTAGGTCGCCTGAGG
The DNA here is from genome assembly GCF_009873245.2 of Balaenoptera musculus. Taxonomy (NCBI): domain Eukaryota; kingdom Metazoa; phylum Chordata; class Mammalia; order Artiodactyla; family Balaenopteridae; genus Balaenoptera; species Balaenoptera musculus. The sequence goes on from NC_045800.1 coordinate 10,285,228, forward strand.
GCATCTGTTCTTCGCTCAGACAGGACGGGGTTAAAGGAGAGGCTGATTAGGGGGCTCTGGCTCACTCAGGCCGGGGGGAGGGAGGGGTACAGAATGCGGGGCGAGCCTGCAGCAGCAGAGGCCAGTGTGATGTTACACCAGCCTGAGGTGCGCTGTGTGTTCTCCTGGGGAAGTTGTCCCTGGATCACGGGACCCTGGCAGTGGCGGGCTGCACAGGCTCCCAGGAGAGGAGGTGTGGAGATTGACCTGTGCTCGTACACAGGCTTCTTGGTGGCTGCAGCAGCAGCCTTAGCGTCTCATGCCCGTCTCTGAGGTCCACGCTGATAGCCGCAGCTCGCACCCGTCTCTGGAGCTTGTTTAGGTGGTGCTCTGAATCCCCTCTCCTCGTGTACCCTGAAACAATTGTCTTGTGCCTCTTAGGCAGGTTCAGACTTTTTCCTGGACTCCCTCCCAGCTAGCGGTGGTGCACTAGCCCCCTTCAGGCTGTGTTCACGCAGCCAACCCCGGTCCTCTCCCTGGGATCCAACCTCGAAGCCCGAGCCTCATCTCCCAGCCCCCGCCCGCCCCGGTAGGTGAGCAGACAAGCCTCTCAGGCTGGTGAGTGCTGGTCGGCACGGATCCTCTGTGCGGGAATCTCTCCGCTTTGCCCTCTGCACCCCTGTTGCTGCATTCTCCTCTGTGGCTCCAAAGCTTCCCCCTCAACTGCCCACCCCGCCATCTCCACCAGCGAAGGGGCTTCCTAGTGTGTGGAAACTTTTCCTCCTTCACAGCTCCCTCCCAGAGGGGCAGGTCCCACCCCTATTCTTTTGTCTCTGTTTTTTCTTTCTTCTTTTGCCCTACCCAGGTACGTGGAGAGTTTCTCGCCTTTTGGGAGGTCTGAGGTCTTCTGCCAGCGTTCAGTAGGTGTTCTGTAGGAGCTGTTCCACATGTAGATGTATTTCTGATGTATTTGTGGGGAGGAAGATGATCTCCACGTCTCACTCTTCCGCCACCTTGAAGGTCCCTCCACACTTTCTCCAATTATGAGAGAGGCATACTGTATGATGATGTAGGTCTTTGAAAGCAAAGTTATAAAATAGTAAGAAAACTAACACATTAATTTTATATTAGATACCACTCATGCCTATGTAAGGATAGACTAATCTTCCTATATATATTTTATGCATTCATGACATAACTAATTTTTCTTAATTTTTTTTGATATTTCTAGGCAACGTGGTTTGTCTGAAAGTTTTTTTCAAGTTGTCACAAATCTCCAAAAAATTTTCCAATACATTTATTGAAAAAAGTTCACATATGAGTAGATTCACCCAGTTTAAACCCATGTTGTTCAAGGGTCAACTGTACTTACCTTAAAGAGCAGTTGTACAACTTGACATGTTACAAGGATTAAATGAGGAAAGACCTGTGTAGCTCCTGGTGTGTAATATGTGTCATTCAGTGGTAGTTAGCTGAGTTGAAGAACTGTAGTTAAAGGCTGTTGCTTTTTCTGTCCTCTTTGAGAGACCACTGGGTGTGGTGGTAAAGATGCAGTAAATAATCTTGAAGTGGTGCTGGAGTGCCCAGGGAAACTTTTTCATAGAAAAAATGTTGGGGGAGAAGCACTAGTGCCCCTTGGCTTCCTAAGACAGAGACTGTGGGAATGCATATGGAGGTGGGTACAAACACCAGTCTGTGCAGCAGATCTCCCGCCTGGCACCTCCCCTCCCACTCCACGCACTTCACTCTACCCGGAGAAGACATTGGAATTATTTCCCAGCAAGCATCAGAACAGACCTTGGCTCTGGTTTGAGGTCACTTATGATTAAGTTGCCGCACACATGCGTGCAGGCAGCTGGGTGGGTGGGAGAGAGAGAGAGCAGGCAGCCTCCCCAGGCCAGTGTTCTTCCTCTCTTGTCTTCCCCTATACACTCATTGAGGGTCTTGTAATTCTCTTTATCATGGCCCAGCCTCTGTTTCCTTGGGCCAAATAGGGGGTGTCTTGGGGCCTCTCCAACTGGGACACATTCTAAATGCAAGGCGGTTCTTGTCTTCTTCATCCCCATAGGACTCAAGCTTGGGGAGGGAAGAAGCTATTCTGATGGTTGGGATTGAACTGACCCTGGCCATTCACAGTGGCCTGGACCCTCTTTCTGGAGCCCTGAGTGTTCCCCGGCATTGTACAGAAGACTGGCTCAGGCTCCCCGGCTTCATAAAACCACTTAATATATAGTCACTTGATAGACTGAGAATATCTCTGGCGCTATACTTTGTGGTCCTTTTGGAAGGGACTGTGAAATATGATTGAAAGGCACATAGGAGGAAGGAAAAGAGAAGTGGTGTGGCTGAACAAGTCAGCAGAAATCGAGTTTGGATTTGTGAACTACACAGTGGAGTGAAAGCCAAGTCATTGGAAATAAATCAAAATGAGCCAACACATTTTTATATTATCCTTATTTAAATATTTGTTACATCCATTACAGCACTGAGGCCTATTGACCTTTCCTTGGGGACGCTGATTCCCGGGTTGTTGGCTTTTGTTTCCCTAAAGCAAGTAATCAGTTGAACTCCCTGGCGTTGCCCTTGACCATGAAGCCTGCAGGGTAGAGATGTGGGGGAACTAATGCCTTCTCCGGCTGCCCATCTGTGCGTGAACTGGCTAAGTCTATGAGCCTTGGAGGCCCAGCAAGCCAACACAAACACGCTGATTCCCCCAAACTGGTCAAAAGGAGTTTGGTCGGGTTATAGAGAATCCAATTCTTGCTCCTGGAAAACACAGCCAGGTCGAACAGTTCAGATGTGTCACAACAGACTAGAAGTGAGCGTCCCTTTTTAAAAGACAAAACAAAACACTGACTTTCTTGTAGGAACTTGACATGATACAGATTTGAAAATATTCTGCACAAAGATTTTCATGTTGGGTATCCTGACCGGTACCTGGTAAGGTAAATTCATTAACCGGATTGTATTTCAAGCCCAAAGAGGAATGTCCTAAGTGAACATGATTTAACAGCCCAGGACCACGTGGATTTCTTGAAGCAGCTGTGTCAGACATTCAAGTCAAGTTGGGGCATGAGTGACCTCTATCATCTAAAGGAGAGTTCACTCCTTGTAAGTTTATCCTCCAATTTTTAAAAAATAGTGTTTGCTGACATACAGCCTTCATTAAGCTGCCAGAGACTTAAGATAATAGCAGGAAGTTCTGCACAGATAAACCCAGTATGGTAGTCAGGGAAGAATGGGACTTAGTCAATTAAAATCATTAATGGATATTTGAAATGCCTTTATAATGGGGCGCCAATGCAGTCCACACATTCAAATAAAGGAAAAAACATCTTATCTCGTCCCACGGTTCTTCTTGGGGCCAAAAGATTCTCCCTTGAACTTACTCTGTTTACAGATGGCAAGGAACGAGGTTTATTTGAACCGGTTTTGTTTTGAGTTTGTGTGGGTTTTTCCTCTCAACTGCAGAATGTATTCTTTGAGTTCCTGCATCTCTGAGCCTGGTTTTTCTTTTTTGTAGCAGTGCCAGAGTTTATCACCACTCACTTCTGGATAGTGTTAATGCAGCAGTCACTTCCTGTCTGCAAAACAATCGTAACATTCACCAGAGTTCTGGGTGTTAAGGCCACGTGGGGGATTGTTACCTGAAATGGCTAAAAAAAAAAAAAAAAAAAAAAAGTTTTTAAGAAGTTAGCGCAAGATGCTGACACTGTTTATAGAGAAATATTGTTCTAGGTTCAACACATGCCAGTCAAACACACGGGAAGAAGAAAACAGACCTGTGAACAGACCGGAGGGGGACCCTTTTGTTAGTGTTTACCTAAGAGTGCACTATGAAGCCATCGCTCTCCGCCTGTTTGCAGCGAGAGTTAGTCTATAAGTAGTGGGAATTCCAAGGAAGGGAGTCTGTTAATGTAGAGTGGGGGTTCTCATACTTGAGCAAACATCAGAATCACTGGCAGAATTGATGAAAACATGCATTGGGGGACCCCATCCCCAGAGTCTCCGAAGCAGTCAGGCATGGGGTGGGCGGTCCTGAGAATGTGCATTTCTTTTTTTTTTTTAGAAATTCACGTTCTTTTATTTATTTATTTATTTATTTATTTATTTATTTATGACTGTGTTGAGTCTTCGTTTCTGTGCGAGGGCTTTCTCTAGTTGTGGCAAGTGGGGACCACTCTTCATCGCGGTGCACGGGCCTCTCACCATCGCAGCCTCTCTTGTTGCGGAGCACAGGCTCCAGACACGCAGGCTCAGTAATTGTGGCTCACGGGCCCAGTTGCTCCGTGGCATGTGGGATCTTCCCAGACCAGGGCTCGAACCCGTGTCCCCTGCATTGGCAGGCAGATTCTCAACCACTGCGCCACCAGGGAAGCCCGAGAATGTGCATTTCTAACAAGCTCCCAGGTGATGCCGTTGCTCCTGGTCCAGGGGGCACGTTTAGAGACCCGCTGACATCAGTGAGGTCAGAAGGGGCTGAAATTCCATGCGGGACTTAATGCTTCAGTTCTCTTGTCCTGTTTAAAGGAGATAACATGTCGTGAAGGATGGTTTTGTTGTTGCTTTAAAGGTGAATGCAGGCATTCCTGGCTTCATGGAATAGATGTATTTTAATGAAGCCATGTGCAAACAAATGTACAGATGAACAAAGTACAAATGAATCCTATTTGCTTGCTGATCTTGTCTATCAAGTCAGGGACAGATTCCTTTAAAGTGGAATTCCCAGGGAGCACTAAGTAGGAGCACTTAGTTAAGGAAGAGGCTCAATGTCATGCTCATGGCATCCTGGGTGTAGGACCCTGGGGTTGGTACTGTACCTTTTTCTTAATTCTGCAAGCTCTCCGCCCAGCCTCTTTGCACCTTATTATTCTACCTCAACCTTCAGCACTCCCCTCATCAATAGAAATTTCTCCTGTTCCTGTAGATTGACTGATTATATATGACACACTCTTAGAATTTAGCTCCCCTCTTGTCACCTGAGCTTTTTAATATCTGATGTTAGTAGACATTTCATGTCTGACTTCATTTGTAGAAATTGGCGCCTAAATCTTTCACCATACCCTGAAAACACCTTCAGTTGAAGTCTCCAGGTTATGGAAAATAAACCACACACACAAAATGAAATCAAATGAAATCAAGGTGAAACGTGTTGGCTTTTCCATTTTGTAGTATTTTAAAGTGGGAACAAGTGATTAAATCATGTAGTGGTGAATGCAACAAAGAATTTCATTGCTTGATTGTCTTTCTCAATGGAAATTCAGGAGTTACTGGGGACCAGTGGAAAAAGGAGTGGGCTGTGCTTCCCAAACTGGGGGCGGCACTCAGGAATTATTTCTTTGGAAAAGTTTTAAAGGAATTTGCAGAATGTAAATGATTCATTATCTTCATGATCCAAAGCATATCAGCCAGTGTCAGGAATACATATCATATTCTGAGGTCGTAGTTCAATATTGGATTGAGCTACAGATAAAATCACACGTGTCCCTGCCTGAGGCTTAGAAATTGGAAAGGAAGAGGAGAGGTAGATTGAGTTGGGGCTAACTCTTCCTGTGCAAGGGGAAAAAAAAAAAAAAGAAAAAACAGGCTTTTCCATCACTTCAGAGTTACCTCTTTGGCCTCTAAGACTTATTAGTCTTTGGAAGCAGTTGGCACTTCTAAAGAAGTCGGGGGATGGTCTTTGCTTCCTTCCATTACTGTTTCCTTTTTTATCTCCTTTTCATCCCTGCCTCTTCTCTGCTCTGTCCCTTTTATAGCAGGGCTGCCATGGAACTGGCCTTCTGGCTTCTTTTCCCTTCCCTGCAGGGAACCACGTGTGACAATCTTTGCTCATCACCCCAAGCCACCTGCTCTGAATAGTCTCACCCATAACACCTTGGGCTCCCCATGCTTCCTCGTAAATGTGCTCAAAAGGATAACTGTGGTTTCTCAGTTACAAGCTCGATGTGAGGTGACAGTTTAGTGGTCAGTCCAGCTGTACTGGGAGTTAAAATTATCTACGCTTGTCTGCACTCTGCTTACTGAACTGTACGGTTCTACCTTTTTCCGGCTGATTTAGCCTTCCCTCCCCTGTGGAGTGTACAGCCTGAATCCTTTTGCCTGCTCAGAACTTGGCTCCTGGGGTCTTTAGGAGTTTGTCAGACCACGGGGATAAGGAAGAGGTCTGGCATGTGCAGACTTCTCTCTTTGATGAGCTGCAAGAAACCACTGTTTTTAAAGTGACAAAATAACTAGTTGTTCCCCTCTTAGGAGGAAAAGGATTTCTAAATTATATTCTTTTCTCTGTGCTGGTTCCTGCCCTATTTTGCCTCTGAACTTTGCTCGAGGTCAATATTCCATCTTTGAAGGAGGCTTGTTGTGTAGTCATCATCTAGTTGAGAAGAAGTAGAAATATCATGAAGGGGTCCATGGATCCCGGGGTTATTAGGAACTTTGTGGTTTCAAACACTGCCCTTTGGATTCCAAGAGAGGTCGTACTTAGGATCAAAGTGCACTTTTCTGTCAAAGACTCATCCAGGAGGAATATTTTCAGAAGTTAGACAAGTCCAACCTTTAAGCTCCTTCATTGTGTGCCATCCAAATGGTTTTCCCTTATCTTCCTCATTCATCTGTTTCGGCTGTATTTTCCTTCTGGAAATCCAGTGTGCATTTTAATCAGGAAAAGAAAAGGGGCATGAGAAGCAGCCCATCGATTAAGGCTGCATCGACATTAGCTCCCTGGGTAGGGGAAACCTTTGTGATTTTGCAGAGTGTATATTCTCTATGGATTTATCAGAGCTTTGTGTGCAATATTCTGGAGTCTATAGATGAAATACTTCCAAATGTTTTTCAAGGCAGCACTCCTCCAGTATTTTCTCACTTTCTCAAGTAAAGAAATCAAATCGCCTCATATAATGTTCATTCCTTTAGTCATAAAACATACTGTAAGCTCAATAGTGTGCTAGAGACAGAAATGAGTCAGACAGCTTCTACTCCCCAAGGAATGTGCTTTCTAGTGTTGTGGATGGAAGGAGGTACAGGGTACAGTGGGAGTACTAGAAAAAAAGGGACAGATCGAATTCCAAGTGGAAAAGTTGAGTGGAAAATTTCCTAGAGAAGATGACCCAGGAGCTGTGTTATGAATGATGATGAACTGTTGACCTGGAGACAAGGAGAGGAGTGGCATCTTGGGGGGGGGGGGGGAGGGGCAGGATGAGCAAATGCCTGGAATCATGAGCCCAGCTGGTGTGAGCAGGACGGCCTAGGATGCCATACGCATGAATCTTTCTTGCTATTTAAGTTCGGGCAGCTTAAGTCATGAGCAATTTTGTGTGCACTTAAGGGCAGATCTTCCTCCCAGTAGAGATTTGTATCCTCTTTCTCGTAATGAAACCCAGAGTGTCTTTTGGGCTCATCTGTAAACTAGAGAAAACACAAAGTCAGAATGCACTTCATCCCCCTCCTCCACACACCCTGGAACTCCAAAATATAAATTGCACTCTTTCGGATTCTCTGTGCTTCCAACACGGCCGGTGTGCGGGATGAGAACCGTGTGGAACTGAGAGCAGTGGCTGCAATTATGATGAAAGCTGATGACCTCCTAGTAGCCTTGATCTCAGCGTGCCTTGACAGAGTCCAAGTCTGTCTGTCTCTACACAGTTAGAGCCTGGCCCCAATTCTAGCAGATTTAATAGCTCCTCATTTATTTTTCCAGTCTTCATCAACTTGCTTCTAAGTAATTGTCTTCATATCCCATTACCATTTTCTAGAATCTTCCCTGCAAAAGAAAACCAACACACCAACCCACCACTCTGGTTAAACGTTGGCAGATGCCTTGTGAAGTTTTATAAAACATACATTAAGCAATTCAACTGAAAGCCTGTCGTAACAAGCCATTTGATTTTCATGAGCTATCTGCACTGAAGGGGTTTTGTCATATTTACACTATGTCTTTCACTAACTAGTTTTCTTTTAAGCTAAAAAAGAAAAGAAAAAAAAAGAAAAAGAAGAGGAAAAAAAAAAGAAAAAGAGAAAAAGAAAAAAAAAAGATGAGTTACTTTTCAGGGTAAAGACAGAAATTCCCTTGCTTGCAAAGTTTTCCTGAAACCACATGATCTACACCATATATAAGGGACACGTGAAAGACCGAAACCCTTCGCTGCCCCTCAGGAGTACCCTCTCTTTTTGTACAACAAGGTGGTAGTAAGTCAATAAGTAAGTAAATTTTTTAAAAAAGAGTAACCACTTTTATGGAGGTTGAAGATTGGCCAAAACATGGAACCCAACAGGAGATGAAACGGTCGGTGCTGCCACATGTTGGTCTCCTGTCAGTATGGGTTTGATATGACACTGTAATTTACTGCCCATTAAAAAAAGAAGTCATTCGAAAATGAAAATCACAAGTGTTAAGCTATTTCTTTGACAAGATAGGTACTCCCTGGAAGCCATATTATCCCATGGATCGTCCAATTGTTAGTCAGTGGCAGCAGAACCAATAGCACAACCCCGGTGACCCAACACTTCTGGGGTTGAACATAGTCCGGATATGGATTTGTTATTTACGTAGAAAGGCAGTGGTTCTGATGTGGACGTTGGGTCGTGATTCTTGTCATGTTTCCTATCAAGGTGTGTCTCTTAGCAAGAGCTGACTCTGTTAGCAGGAGGCCATCGGTCTCTTTCTAGTTTATTCTAGGGACAGCATTCCAGGCAAGCTTCCAGTTGAATAGGGGTCTGTGTTATACAAGGTTTCAGCACCCAGGGAAGCATTTGTGTATGTAGATGCGTATTTCTGTGCATATATATTCACAAGCCTTGTCCAGCCTTAGTTCCCCTGAAAGCAGAGCCCGAGACAAAGGCTTGCATGCAGATGGTTTGTTTAAAATGTGATCCTAGGCTGTGGGAGTGAAGGATGGAGGGAATGAATAAGGCAAGGAAGCAAGTCAGCTGAGAGATGTGTTACTGAGTTGACCATTGTGTGGGCAACTGGTGCTGCCTTCCAAGGGGCCTTCTGAGGCACTTAGGAAATGCACCTCAGACACATCTGTACAGGCGATGCAGAGGGACACACTGGCACACCAGCTCTCGCCTGGCACTGGCTAGGGTGGCCCCGAGGGCTCCAACTCATCTGCACTCCTGGATGTACTTGCATGTCCTGGATCAGACCCCAGGACCTCGGAGAAGCTCCAAGGCCGAAAGTGGAAAGTGTGAGGTGTGGGGCATGGTTAGGCAGATTTTAAGTGTTTAGTTCTAACAGTTTTGATAAATGCGTAAACCTGTATAAGTAACCCACATATACAGGTTTATGCATTTGCAACACATAGATCTGATAACTAACGATGCTGAGGACACTTTCATGTGCTTATTGGCCGTTTGAATGTTTTCTTTGGTGATGTCTGTTCAAATCTTTTGCTCATTTTTTATTGGGTTGTTTGTCTTTTTATTACTGAGTTCTATGAATTCTTTACATATTCCAGAATCAAGTCCTTTATCAGATCTATGGGTTGCAAATGTTCTTTCCCAGTTTGTGGCTTGCCTTTTTATTTTCTTAACGGTGTCTATTGACAAGCAGAAATGTAAACTTTTGACTTTGTTCAATAATTGTTTTTTTCTTTGATGTTTAGTGCTTTCCGGGCCTTCTCTAAATCATCTTTGCCTATTCCAAGGTCGTAAAGAGGTAGTCCTAAGATTTTTGTGGAAGCTTTGTAGTTTTACAAGGCATATGCGGGATTGTTCTGGGTAGTCCATGCCAACTTGTATTTCTTACCAAGAAAAGTTGGTAGTCAGTACTGTTTATTACCTCTGAACATTGATGGAGGTGGGCTGATGAATTATGGAGACCTTTAAAAACCCCAACTAAGTTCCCTACGTTTACATCAACATCTGCCCCTGTGATGGTATGTGAGTCGGGTCAGAGATGGAGGAATGGTTTCTGTATGTTCCTTGAATTTATTTTCAAGGGTGATGCTGTTTGCCTTACCCCAGCCCACATGTGCCCGTCACCATACACGGGGTCACTCTGCTGTTGAAACCTGACTTACGTTAAATGCCTGTATTGACACTTCTTTTCTAAAATGAATGGGCTTTTTATTTAACTAGTGGCTGCTGAATTTGTGGGAGCTGCCAGGTCATTAAAATGATGTTTGTTTGAATTTGGCAGAATGAAAAATTGGACTTATATTTACTTTTTTTTTGTTCCCAAGGCTGTTCTCAACATTCACCCCTAACAATACTCTTTTGATTCTATGAAGAAGCCTTTACAAAAAAGAGTGAAGTGCAGTAGAGGTCCACGGCATGTTCTAGGCTTCATTGGTGTGTAGGGCCTCTCTCTTCTGCAGCGCCTGCAAGTGAAGAAGTGAAGAGGCCCTGGATTACACAAACAAATTAGGAACAGAAGTGTCTTTTCTGAAATTGCACATTAATTGTATGGATTGTTACTGAATCCCAGCTGGTCAATAGTATATGTATTCGGGGAACATCTTAATTTGGGTCTTAGGGGAAAGAGGGCTGGAATCAGAAGGTTTGAATTATATTCCGGGCCCTGCTACTTGCTGTCAATGTGATCTTCCACAAGTCTTCTATTCTCTGTGAGTCTGGGTCTTCTCACCTGTACGATGGGAACAATAATAGCTAGTGCGTTAGAACAGGCTAAGTTTTGCTGAAGTCACCAATACAACTCCAAATCTTTGTGTTTTAGTCATAAAACCATATTTCTTTTCTTGAGTAAAATTCGTGTATTTAATTCTTGAGCATCTCCTGCTGGTCTTCAGTGTCTCTTCCATCTGGTGACTCAGAGATTTGAGATCTCTTCATATTTTCTTTGCCATCTCACCAAGGGGCTCCCAAAGTCACCACGACAGGGAGAAGGGGAGATGGAGGAGGCACACCGCCTGGTAACTGCCTTGCCTTGGAAGTGACACTCATCATCTCTGCTCACAGTCTCTGTGAGTCACACGGCCCCCTCCCCTCCCCCTGAGGAAGGCTGGGAAATGCAGGGGAGCACGTGCACTGTTTGGTGACTACTTCCTGTCTTTGTCACATGTGTCTCATGTATGTTCTGTGACGCTCAAATGAAATTACAGATTAAAGCACTTCATAAATTATTAACAATTTATAACAGGATTATATTACTTTATATTCCATTCAGGACGTGCTGATTTCTGTATGTTTGCTGGCATTTGTACACACTTACCTTTTTTTAATTTTCTTTTAGCATCTTTATTGGAGTATAATTGCTTTACAATGGTGTGTTAGTTTCTGCTTTATAACAAAGTGAATCAGCTATACATATACGTATGTCCCCATATCTCCTCGCTCTTGTGCCTCCCTCCCACCCTCCCTAGCCCACCCCAGTTGCCTCACTTTAAAATAAAAGCAGCAGCCATGACTTTTCTTAAAGGCTGGTTGGCAAACATGTCTTCCACTCTCTACATTTTTGCACCTAAACGCACGGTCACCCATCACTTGATTAGAGTAACAGAGTGAAAACACATCGGAACGAGTGGAAGATTGGAATTTTGAAAGAAATACAGGAGGCCTGTAGAAATTTGAACTAGCTGTTACCAACTCCGCCAGTTCTGCTTTAACGGCCATTAAGACGCCTCTGTAACGAGCAGCTGGCATTGCATGCAAATTGCACGCAGAAGCCTTCCCTGAATAGCTGCAACAGGACTCCTATCAATACTGTTTGCGTTATTGATTTGTTTAGTGAAACCACTACTCAAAGAGAGTACAAAGGCTGGCTTCAACGCAGCTCAAGCCAAATTATTATAATTCTGGAATGAGTGGAATCTGAAACAACGAGGTTTTATTTTACTTTGCCCTGGAGGTTTCTATGTAGTATTGAGAGAGGAAGAAATATTTGTTCTATTTAAAAGACACACAACTTTCATTGTGTTCAAAGTGGAGTTAGAAAACAAGTCAATAAAACAGCCTCCTGGTACAATGGGACTTGTTCTGTTATTAATTTCACTGTTCAAGGCATTTAACTCAAAAGAGCTGGGGTTTTTTCCCCCCCTCACTATTTCACTCATTTAATTTTGAACTCGGGGCTTATAAACATAACTGCAAAGTCACTGTCTTTGTTATTAATTTCTTGTTTGATTTTCTAAAGCTCTGAGCCACGGATTCTGTGTGTGGTGTGTATACTCAGTCTTTTTTTCAAGTGGGGTGGTGACCCATATATCAGTGGTCACGCACACGGCCATAACCTAGAGAAGCTTCCATAGACCCGATTATAACTCTTGCTCTTGTTTTCTTTCTGCACCACATCTGTGTAAAACATTGCACATGGAACGCACGTTCTTGGGCTTGGAACAAAGAGGGGCTATAGGTTATCTTCCTGTCTTGGCATCCATTCCCTCTCTTAGGTGACATCCTTTCTTCATTATGTGCAATCTTGGTGGGACTTTTTTTTTTTTTTTGCTATATAGTTGGTTCTCATTAGTTATCTGTTTTATACACAGTAGTGTATATATGTCAATCCCAATCTCCCAATTCATCCCACCGCCCCTTCCCCCATTGGTAACCATAAGTTTGCTCTCTACATCTGTGACTCTATTTCTGTTTTGCAAATAAATTCATCTGTACCATTTTTCTAGATTCCACATATAAGCGATATTATACGATATTTGTTTTTCTCTTTCTGACTTACTTCACTCTGTATGACAATCTCTAGGTCCATCCACGTCTCTGCAAATGGCACTATTTCGTTCCTTTTCATGGCTGAGTAATATTCCATTGTATATATGTACCACATCTTCTTTATCCATTCCTCTGTCAGTGGATGTTTAGGTTACTTCCATGTCCTGGCTGTTGTGAATAGTGCTGCAATGAACATCGGGGTGTATGCACCCTTTTGAATTCTGGTTTTCTCTGGATATATGCCTAGGAGTGGGATTGCTGGGTCATATGGTAGCTCTATTTTTAGTTTTTTAAGGAACCTCCATACTGTTCTCCATAGTGGCTGGAACAATTTACATTCTTGGTGGGACTTTCAGTTGAATGCCCTGCCCTCTCTTGGCCAAGATAGGAGCACATGACCAAGCTAAGCCAAACAAAATTCTCTCTCTTTGGAATCTGCATATTGACTACAAGGATGGAAGCTGTTAGAATTGATTGTTCTTGGCAGTTGCTTCCTGAAGAGGTTGTCATTATTTCCTGCTACCTGAACTCCTGAAGGTTCTCTGAATCTTCATTCTTTGATACTTGGTATTTCATCTTTTTCTTCAGTTCTGTGTGCTCCCCATACCTTCCCAGTATTTCTTTTTTTTATGCTTAGATTAATTCGGGTTGTTTTCTATTGCCTGCAAAAACGAGTTCTGTTTCAGCATATTTATTTGCGTTTGCCATGGAATCACAGAATTTTAGTAGGGTGGAACCTTAAAGATAAACTCAAAATGCATTGAAGTGGGATCTGAAAGGTTGGGCAAGTTCCTTCGTTACATTATACTTTCACCTATCAAAAGTGGTCAAAAGAACGTTATCTGAAGACTGAAAATATTTTTATCCCCTGGATTGTCCCCTGGTCATAAAATTAAAGTAAAAAGAATCCTCTTCATTGTACAGACTCAGTCACTCACTTAGCATTGCTACTTCTGAGTCTCACAGATACTTCAGTCACAAATTGTCTAAAACCAGATGCAATTTCCTCCAAACCTGTTCCCCAGCGAGACAAACAGAGGAGAGATCTGGATAAGAAACAAGTTCTCATTTTCATTCTGTTGCAACTTCTCACATGGTGTCCTTACCAGAAAGATGACATCTAATAGAATAATTTAATACTGTATTTTTCCAGAAGCTTCTAAAAGCTTTTATCTATCTATCTATCTATCCATCTATCTATCTATCTATCTGACGTTATTCTTCATTATAAGTACATTACTAAATTTGGAATATAGAGAAGAAAAAAAAATTGCACTCAATCCTAGCATGCAAAGACAGCTCCTGTTAACAATTTGGTGTGGTTCCTTTCCTATGGATTTTTATGCAGTATGGCTAATAGTACATATGCATTTTTTTTAATTCATTGGAGTATAGTTGATTTACAATGTTGTGTTAGTTTCAGGTGTACAGCAAAGTGAATCAGTTATACATATACATATATCCTCTCTTTTTTTTTTTTTTTAGATTCTTTTTCCATAGAGGCCATTACAGAGTATTAAGCAGAGTTCCCTGTACTATACAGCAAGTTCTTATTAGTTATCTATTTGTATATAGTAGTGTGCATATGTCAGTCCCAGTCTCCCAATTTATCCCTCCCCCTAGAATATATGCATTTTTCATCTTGCTTTTCACTTAATGCTGTATCATAAGCAGTCTCTGTATGGCAATACAGCTTTCATAACCATCTTCCAAAGGGCTATGTATTATTCTATTAAGTGACTATTCTGTATTTACTCGGCCATTTCCCTTCTGGACATTTAGACAGGTTGAGTAGATATGGAATACCCAGATTTTATACCTACATTTATCCTGGTAGAAGAACAATTCAGACAGCTCTAAAACTTGCCATGGTGGAGGCTTTACAACACATTTGCGATTCATTTGATTCTTTTGCTACTAGAGACAGGATTGCTCAGATATAATTGCTTATCACAACATAAAAAATATCTGTAGTCACAAAGCAGTGGGAAACTTTTATAATCCAAATTTGTTGCTTACCCATGAAAATTTGAAAGCACAATAGACTCTTTTTACTCCTAGCTCCTAGAGTTGGTAAACTTTTAATAATTTGTATTTAATTTCTACCATTGCGTTTACCGGGTTTAAGTTTTGGATCTCAATCTCTTTGGATTTACTTCTGCTCTCTCCCCTATATTTCAGCAGCAAGTGATTATGTTTGGGTTTCCACTCTTGGAGGGCAATCCTTGGTCTGAACTGTTTTCATTTATTTTATTTTAAAATTACAAAGACATTTCAGTTATATTTGGTTTTGCAATTCATTTCTCCTCTGTTTCACAAAAACCATAAAACCCACATTGTCTGAAAATGCTGTGTTGAGCAAAATGGATTCAGTCCTCCTTGGAGAGCAGAAAGGGACGGAGCCAGTATGAGTTATAAACATTTCCAGGGAGATTGTCTCTTTCCCAGAATTGGTTTTAGTCAAAGGCTGCTGACCAGTTGTGTGATTTCATTTGGGGTTGCTGACCCTGGACCCTACTTGAAATTGACTCTGGATGTCATGTAGGCATCTACCCACATCACATCTCTGTCCTCAATCTCCATTCCTGCTGGGTCAGTCCCTGCTATTATTTTTTAAGGACCCAAGCCATAAGCAACCAGGAATTTGGATTTCTGAATGAATACTTCTAAGGTTAAACTTGGTGGTTTCCTGTCATAGAAGCAGAGACTTAGTGAATTCTGATTGTTCTGCAGTGTGGATCTTTCTTCTCTGGTTAGATCAAACATCCTCATTCCCTTCGACTGCAACATTCTATCTTCCACGCTCAGAATCTGCAAATTCTTTGAACAGTTTATTTTCAGCAGATTACAACAGGCCTTTCATTTTCCAGTCTGAGGAAAACCAAGTGGAAAGTGTGGGTTTTCTGGGGGATTTTTTCCCCCTGTTTGCCCTCATATTTAATTGAGGACTCTGAGAGATGAAACTCAGATGGAGGACTTTCTCATGCAGGCCCTTGCTTCTGGTGGGCACTTGTGTTCTAGATGCTGTTAGATGGAATCCTACTTGCCCTGTGTCAAATCACGGGTATTAGTACCTGGCTATTGCATAGGTGGCAGTAGTGGTCTCAACCCAAGACTTCAGAGAGAGATTTTGAGAGAATCTGAGACTTGGTCCCTCCACAGAGACCACCTCATGGTCCTCCCTGCCACCCCGCAGCCCTCCTTCTCTCCCCTGATTGAGGGAGGGAAGAGGAGGGGAGGAACATGTGGTAGGTCCATCGCTCACCGTGCTGGTCTTCTTGGGGTGGGAAAACTGTCCATTCCTGATGAGACGACAAGCATGCATGCTCCTCTTTTTGGAGCACCTTTGGGATCTGAGCATCCCACTCTGGTCTCCCATACATTTTGTATCACCTTTGGTGCCTGCTCGCACCAATCTTGTTATTTTTGCAAAGCCTCCCTTCTCTGCTAGACTATGAACTCGCTGAGGGTAGAGAGACAACTTGATCAGCAAATGTTTGTTGAGTGAATAAGTAAATGTCATTGCTGAGGGTCTCCCAGGGCCTCTATGCTAAAAGGAGGAGTGGTGACTTCATAGCTGGATTTGAGGAGGTTCAGATATTCCATGGGCCTTCTTTCCCAGCAGTGCCCTGTATTGGTTTCCTGTGGCTAACATAAAAAATGACCACAAACCAGGTGACTTAAAACAACAGAAACTAATTCTCTCACACATCTGGAGGCTGGAAATCTAAAATCAAGTTGTTAGTAGAGCCTCTCTCCCTCTGAAGTCTCTAGGGGAGAATCCTTCCTTGCCTCTTCCGGGTTTTGGTGACTCAAGCATTCCTTGGCTTAGAGCTGCATAACTTTAATCTCTGCCTCCATCTTCACATGCCTTCTCCTCTTCTGTCTCTTATGAGGACACTTGTCATTAGATTTAGAGCCCACCCCGTAATCTAGGATGAGATCATCTTGAGATCCTTAACTTAATTACTTCTACAAAGACCCTTTTCCCAAATAAGGTCACATTCACCAGTTCTGGGGATTAGGATGTGGATGTATCTTCCGGTGGACCACCATTCAACCTAACACACCCCCAATCTTAGTTGTGCAAAAGGGGATTAGGTTTCGGAGGTTTACAGTCTTATTCTGAAAGACTAAGTTGAATTAGAGTTTGGTTCTGCCAAGTAGATAGTCAAGGACCATGACTGTCTCATGCCCCTCCCTTCAATTCCGCCCACACTTCCCGATTCTTGAAGAGAAGGTGGACAGCTTTGACGTTTCCTTTGCTTTTTCTTTCCAGTCTTTTTGTTCAAACAGGGAGCATCTTCCCCAACGAACAGGGCCAAACATCCACATGAGTTGCTAATTACTTGTGAATATGCAACTGAAAAAAATACCTTCTTACTTAACAGTTCATTACTTAATAATATGTTAATTATTTGTGAAAGACAGTTGGGAAAATGCCTTTTTGACTTCAGTCAGTATTTGAACTTCCTAAGAACTGAAGAAAGAATGAAATCCCTCCCTTTTTCAAAGATGGTTCTTATTTGCTCTGTGTCAAATCAAGTCGTTTCAGCAGTGAGATTCTAAGTACAGCCCAGATGTAAGGCGGGCAGCTTCTTTGGAGAAGCTATTACCTTCTGTTTGTTTCTCTCATCACTTGACTTAGTGATTTTTGTTTGGCTTAAATCAAGTCGTGACAGTACAGAATCAACCATTAAATGGGTTTTCAAAGGCACGGTTCATGAAGGATCCCCTGGAGCCACCTGAGGCTGGCCCTAGAAATAAACAGTGCTGAGTTGACCTTCTCACTTTCACTGCAGAATCTAGGCTTTAGTGCTTTTCTCTAAGAAGGGAGAGGGTAGAAGTGATTAGAATCAGAAGATAGAGATTTTGTCCCCTTCACCAGTGAGTGACCTCAGATGTCACTTTAACTTCTCTTGTCTTCAGCGTTCCTGTCTCACATCGGTCTAAAACTGTCAATCCTCCTCTAGTTCTGAAAATCCAATGCTCCCTGTGACTCTCAGACTCATTTCTAGCTCTAAAAGTAAGTTTCTACAATTGATATTTGTATCTAAATCATTCGCAAAACTGGTTTGGAAGTTGGAAATAATCTACAAAGTTACCCATCACTTTCTATGTATTCAGTCCTTCTCCAAAAGCATATATGTGATATATATACATATATATTTACATTACAGCTTAGAGTTCCAAGTTCCTTTAGACAGGGAAAGATCTTGGGTGTCCTTACCCGGGTCTTAGTTAACTCCATCTCTACACCTGGGTTCTGCATATCTGAGATGGTTTTTCTTAAACAGGAAGTTGTCTAAAATTTTAGTGGGAAAGTAACTATATTAACCAGTATACTTCATGCTAACAGCAGCCCACATCTTAATGACTTAACACAATAAAATTGTCTGACTTGCTCACACAAAGTACAATGTAGATGTTCCTGATCTGGAAGCTCTCCTGGGAGGAAAGCTACTTCTTCTCCAAGCTGTGACCCAGATTTCTGCCATCATTTGGTTTCACTTCAGAGCCCATTTTTATGGCTTGGAAGAAAGAGAGAGAGAGGGAGCAAAGAAGATGGCAACAGAAAATTATGTGGTCCCAACCAAACTGCGAAGGATGTTGGGAATACAGTCTTCCTGTGTGGCCAGGGGGAGGAAATAGGTTTGGTGAGCACGTGATATTATCTCTGCCATAGTAATTCTACATCCTACTTTGGAGTGATGAAGAGACAGAGGCCAAATGATTACCCTTAGCCCTTGTGATGTAGCTGGGTAGATCTCAGAAGAAAATTTGTAATTTCCATTGCACTCCTGAAGACATTGATCCAAGCTTGCCCTGTCATCATTCTTTACCACAGAAACATTATTTAACCCAAGACTGTGGTTTTATTCTTTAATTTGCATTGTGTGCTCCCAGTGCCTCATGGGAATAAAATGGGAAATAATGTGGGTGACTGACAGCCTCTACTCACTGAGGCTTATACTTCCTTGTAAAAGGGCACCCAACCACATCTTAAGAGGTCGGAAGGGTAATAATCATGATAATAGTCAACATCTATTAAGTGCCTACTATATACTTAGCACCATGGTGGGCATGCTTTAGATCTACCTTATTTAATCCTCTCATTTAATCTTCAAGTCTTACTTTTACCCAGTGACTTAGAAACTGACTAATTTCTAACGATGGATTTCTAAGTGATTTTGAGGAGAAGAACAGTTATAATTCCTTTTAAGGTGATCCCCTTGAGAACAGCAACCCTTTGGATGGATACGTTCTGATGGGTTTGTGAAAACATCGGTCATGTGACCATAGAGTCCCATCTCAAGTGACTTGGTGGGGGCCTGGGGCTGGCCTGTCATCACTTCTGCTAGTAGATGAGGTTGCCCATCTGCTTTTCATTTTCGATATTGCCTGCTCAGCCGGCAACTTGCAGTCAGAATGTTGGAGAGATCTCCCTGACCATCTAACTGGACAGAACTGTCTGTCAAAAGTGGAGTGTGTCAGTATTCTCTTGGGGTCTCATGTTTTGGGGAGCTGTGCTTTGGGGGACACTGACTGAAGAGTAGCTGACGTGGTTGGGAAAGGTGGCAGCAATGGGTTCAGACACTTTTATAGATGAAATTAACATCTCTAAGCATCCTTCCTTCTCCTGGAGGTAGTGGCTGGATCTGCTCTTCCAGCAAAAATTTGGGCTCCCTGTGCATTATTCAGATTTATCCTATATAAAGGTATGTGGTTGGGGGAGGTCTGAGTCCTTCCTTCTTTCCTCCACAGCTTCAGAGATGGCCCTAAAGATAAATTTCCCAGGGACTTTTGTGGGGCCGAAGTGGAGTGGATTTGAAGGTCATAAAGCTGTTGGAATGGACACCTAATCTTTAGACAACGGGTACCTCCAGCACAAAGGATGTTTTTATTTGAGATGGACACTCAAAAATATTTTCAGAACAGGTTTTCAAGGGAACTTTATGCCACCAAGACAATGGGAGACATTTCCCCACACAGGAAGGGCTCTGTCTGGTGATGTTTGCCCTACTGTGCAAAGGTGATCAGAATCTGGGCCAATAGCTTCATAAATTACAGCCTCTGCTTCAGTAAGTCATTAGGACTTGTGATGAAAATGGGCTAAAGCAAAATGTCTTTAAGGTGTAAAATCATAGCTTTCAGTTTCTGAAATACAGGTTAAAAATTCTTTAGTTCCATTCAACTATCCAAGGGGAGGAGGGAAGAGGCAATAGCCCTTTTAGGAGAAAATGGCGGGTTTGAACACAGGCCCTCAACTGCGTACATTCGTTCATCCTCTCCCAGGGCCTTTTTCTCGGCTGCGTGAATTTGGATGTGATGGCTTCATAACGCAGCCTTGAAAACAGAGCTGGCATGGGAGGTGTGCGTCCTCTTCCAGCCATTCGCGAGGCGCTAAGCTGCTGAGCTGCGGGTTGTGAACATCCAGTAGATGATTAAATAAGACAAAATTGAAGAAATACCAGAGCGATTGATATTCACTCTTAGGGGAGTTGGTTGGTGACCTTGACTTTTTAGGAACATACACTCTGTGAGACTAGCATAGACTTTCTCTCTGCTCTCTGATCAGGGATTGTCTTTGGCCTCAGCGCTTACACTCCTGTGCTCTGACACCATCAGCGCCAACAGTCCCTTCCCTCCACCCGCACCCATATGTATGTCCTGGGCCTGGTATTTACAGGATAATCGAATAGAGCCACCAAACAAGTATACAGTATACCAATAAGGTTGTTTGATTTGAAAGTCTTTCTCTAAATAGCCATAATAGCCATAAACTTCAGGAGATAGTCTAATGATGATCATAAAATTTAGTATTGAAAGTATCTATTATTTGGGCTGATTACATTTCCATGGTTAAAATTTCATTATTGCCTGTGTTTTGCTCAGGGTCTCATAACTTGTCAAGAGCTAAAGCCTGTCAGCTGGGAGCTCCTTTGGGGAATTTGATTTTATTAATACTTTAGGGTTAGTGGCCTTTAATTAATGTTAAATGAAAATGGGATTCTAAAGGCGTTACAGAGGACTTTTCACTGGGGTGTCAAAATAATTTACAGTGATTAATAAGCTTTAAATGACCATCACAAGAGATCATTTGAGTTCCGTTTTGATGGTAAGGCATTGCCTGGAATATCTTTATAATTTTTTTTAAAATGTGTCCTTGGGAAAAATTTCTGTCTGATCTTACTAGTAAGAAATGCAGCACTTCTGAGCAACAGGTATGTCCTTAAGGGGTGGCTGTTAGAACAACATGCGAGAGCTATGTTGGTGGCCTGCCCTGTACTATTATGGGATGCCTGAGCCAGCTTTATTTATTCATCCCTGTTTCCTTCTACCCACCCTGCTCAACACACACACACACACACACACACACACACACACATTCACTCACACTTCTATTCTGGAGAAAGGTGGAGTATAAACAAAAGCTAACATTTACAGAGAGCTTGTCATGTGTCAGATGGTGTGCTATTTATAGGCAACATCTCATTCATTTCTTACAGTAACTCCCTGAGGTCTTATTATTCTACCCATTTCATGGATGAGGAAACTAAGGCCTACAGTGATTAATGACTTTCCAAGGTCCTCAGCTGGTAAGTGGCAGAGTAGGATTTAAATGAGGTGATTGTCAGAACTCAGAATCAGCATATTATACTGTTTTCAAGGATAAGCAGGTAAGATTTCATACCCCTGCTCTCCTGTGGGCAGGCCTGGGACTCAGGGCGGGTCTCTACCTCCATAAGGAAACAGGGCAGGTCAGGGGACCAGAGCAGAGGTTCTGTGAAGCATACTAGGCATGCTCGATGGAGGGAGAAGCTACATCACGGTGGCCACCAGGGTACCCAGGGCCAGTGGGTGCCCCTTCTTACCCAGCTCTGATGGGCAAGCAGCTGATGGGGCATGCTGGCTGCTGGCAGAGGGCTTTGTTGAGAAAAGATGGCAGTCTTGACTCCACCCTATTTCGTAAACATTGTTCAACATTTTTACTATAATGTTCTCCTTTCCGTATATTTATGTAACACATTAAAAATGGGCCTGAAGCCTCACATAGAAGGTTCGAGGCAGTCCTGGCTTACCCTTTCCTGGATCATCCAGTGCCAAATTTTAACTCAGCCTGCTCTGCCCCTTCCCTGCTGCCTCCCTCGGGGTGTCTGGCCCCTCTTCCACCTGCGTGGCAAGTTCTTTTCTCTCTGAGGGATACAAACTCCTTTGCTGGAGACCTGGAGGCCAGCATAACTAGGACACTGAGTGATCCCGTGGAACAGCACCGGCTACTTTTATCCGGAAGCTTCCAGGTCCCGGCAGGTGTTCGAACTGCACGTTCAGCATCTTGTGTTTCCCTCACAGCAACCTGTTTCTCTGAAATCTGTTTCTCCCGCTATAGTCACGGGAAGATGTCTGCAGCCACACACACACAGAAACACACACACCCCGAGTGGGTGTATGTGTCGATCATGAGTCTTTAGACGATTTGAGTCTGCTTCTCTCCGGGATCCTGGGTACTGGAGAGCTCGGTGGCCCTAACAAGGAAGCGAATGCAACTGAGTCCCTGTGTGGGCCGGACTGTCTGTAGGTAGTCTCGTTATGTCCACTCTGTGTCACCTGGGTTGGCACCGTGTCTTACCCTGTGAGGGGATTGGAGCCCGTATCACGGTTGTCGTTTTCCATCCCTGTGTGTGATTTCTGGGTCACCGTCTGCCTTCACCCTCAGCTGTAGGATCCAGATGGACAGGGACCCTTTCACTTGCTCTGCCATGCTGCCTCCAGGGCTGGGCGCGTCTTGGGTCCTGCCTGGCCCTTGGGAATGGTGGCCTGAGTGGGTGAGCGTGTGTGTGAAGGGGAATCAGATGGTCTGCCCTGGGACAGGCTTGCTGGGGGTCCTGGCAGACCTGGCAGACGCTCTCTGTCGGCGGATGCCATCTCACCCCCATCCATGCCTTGTTTAGAAGAGAGGCGCTGACTGTCAGCTGCGGAGAGGAGTCGGGAAACTGCCGGTCCTTCAGTTGGCCACGAGTTGACCACGACTTGCACTCCCATCGTATCTGCCAGGACGTGGGAGCTGCTGAACTTCAGAGCTGAGAAAAGTAAACGTTGCCATAGAAACCGTCTGCTTAATTGGTTGAACTTTATAATGGGCCCTCCTGGAGAGGCCTGGTGATCAGAAACTGTTTTCCCTCAGGTCCTGGGGGTTGGGGAGTCTACTGTGACAGCTCAACCTTGGATATCCCTGCCCTCCCTGCTGGCCAGACTGCAGCTCCTTCTTTCCTCTTGTCTGTGTGTGTGTGGTGTGTGTGCGCCCTTGCACACAACCAGGTTTGTGCTGTGGGCGTGTGTGTCTCTCCAGGAGTGTGTGTGTTGGGTGTGAATGTATGTGTCTGTGACTGGGTGAATGGGTCTGTGTGTGCACGGGGGATTGCGTGTCTGTGTGTGTATTCGTGACTGTGTGCGCCCTCGACTGTGTGTTTGTGGAAGTGTATGTATCAGTGTGTGCACGTGGATGTCTGTACGTGTGTGTGTCTCTGTGCACACATGGCTGTGTGGGCCGGGGGGGTGTATCTGTCAGCACGTGCCCGTGTGTGTGTGTGTCTCTGTGTGTGTGTGTGTGTGTCTGTGTGTGTGTCAGTGTGTGTCTCTCTGTGTGTGTGTGTCTCTGTGTGTGTGTCTCTGTGTGTCTGTGTGTGTATGTCTGTGTGTGTCTCTGTGTGTGTGGCTCTGTGTGTGTGTGTCTCTGTGTGTGTGTCTGTGTGTGTGTGTGTATCTCTGTGTGTCTGTGTGTGTGTGTCTCTGTGTGTGTGTCTCTGTGTGTGTCTGTGTGTGTGTGTCTGTGTGTGTCTCTGTGTGTGTGTGTGTCTGTGTGTGTGTGCCTCTCTGTGTGTGTGTGTGTCCGTGTGTGTGTCTCTCTGTGTGTGTGTGTCTCTCTGTGTGTGTGTGTCTCTCTGTGTGTGTGTCTCTGTGTGTGTGTGTCTCTGTGTGTGTGTGTGTCTGTGTGTGTGTGTCTGTGTCTGTGTGTGTGTCTCTGTGTGTGTGTGTGTGTGTCCGTGTGTGTGTCTCTCTGTGTGTGTGTCTCTCTGTGTGTGTGTGTCTCTGTGTGTGTGTCTGTGTGTGTGTGTGTGTCTGTGTGTGTGTGTCTGTGTGTGTGTCTCTGTGTCTGTGTGTGTGTCTGTGTCTGTGTGTGTGTGTCTGTGTGTGTGTCTCTGTGTCTGTGTGTGTGTCTGTGTGTGTGTGTCTGTGTGTGTGTGTGTGTGTGTCTCTGTGTGTGTGTGTCTGTGTGTGCTTGAGTGAGCCCCACCCCCGCCCGTGAAGGAGATGGTGGCGTGTCGTGCTGCCATTGCCATTGCTCCGCATGTTGATATTATCACCTCGGCTTCCCAAGTCTGGCAGGAGACGCAGAATTAAACACAGACGCTCTGGTGCCAAAACAAAATCGTGAAAAGATTTGAAGCCCCGGTTCCCTAAACTTGCAGCCTAGCAAACTGGGAACAAGCCCGGCTTTGTTTTATTTCCTGCATTGTACGGGGGTAGAACAGTCTGGAGCCACATTGGTTCTGATAGAAGAGCTGACTCAAAGCCAGGGAATTTAAAATTGCTGAAACCCAAGGCAGAATGGAGACAGCAAGATGTGAGAGGAAAGGAAAAAAAGCCTATAGGGGAGGGGGGGGAAAAGACATTAGGAATGAGTTAGGAATGAGGAGAAGTGGCAGCCCAATTTTGGAGAAGTATAGAAGCACAAAGAGGAAAAAAATGTTGGTTCAGGCAAAGAAACCCGGCAGAGGTCGGCAGCCTACGATCTTGCCTTGCCCTGGATCCTGGGCCAGCTCAGTGGGCGGTACTGACAATAAAAAGGGGCAGGAGGAGCCAGGTCCATCTGAAAGTGTTCTCGTGTCCAACCCTTCATTTCACGTCTGGGGAAACGAAGGTCCAGTTGGAAAGCCACGTCCCTGGGTCACAGGGGTCTGGGGCTGAGCAGCCTGGGGCCTGGGGTCTCGGACTCCCAGCCCAGGGCTCCCTGCACCTTGGGGTCCTAACGGGAGGCAAGAGCGGGCTTCTCCCGGGGTCTCCCCGTGCGCTCCGGGCTGCCTTGCTGTCTCATTGCTTCACTTTCTGAAAACAAGCTTTTCTCTTTTATTTGGAGTCGCTGATCTTGAACTGGCCTCACCTGAGTTATCTGGTTTTTATTTTAATAATTGGGTTCGGCACGATGATATCAACCAGGTTGTATTTTCACTGATTATGACTAAAGAGTTTCTTTCTTCTTTCTTCCCCGTTATCCGCCCCGAGGGAATTGATGACAATAGTTCCCCAAACCTACAGATCCCAAGGTGGCTGGCCTCCAGGTCAGTTGTGACTGTGAAGTAGAAGAGGTCTGTGGGAGGGTAGGAAAAGGCCTCAAGAACAGAGGTGGAGGGTCAGGGGTTAAGGGAGAATCGGTCCACTGCCAGGGGTGGGCATCTGGGCCAGCTGGTAGAACTTGTCAAAAGCTCATCACCAGCCCCATGAAGCCTAGACAGTTACCCCTGAGGCATGTCCTTGAGACCACATAGGGCCCAGAGCCTGGTTCCTGCTCTGGGACTGGGCCTCTCTCCCTAGAGGTCATTAGGCCAGAGGGATGGGATTTCTCCCGCTCTGCTCCAACCCTTCCTCCAGGCTCACCCTCCTGGAATGGCCACATCTGTATAGAAGAGCAGCCCTTCCCAAGAAGAGGCCCTTGCTCAGCTCTGAGAGCTGTAGGCTGTGGGCGTTTTAGCAATGACCACATCAGCCACTGACTTCACCACGCTCACTCCATCCTGTAGACGCCCCCTAACAGCCTTGAAAGCCAAATTGCTAATCTGCTCAGGTTCAAATGATAACTCTTCCCTCTGTTATCTTCTGCCAAGAAAACTTTGGATTATAAATCTCCTTTATTGGGGCTTGTAAAATGGATTGGGGTATATTCATAGAGGAGAATACTCTGTAGCTGCTAAAAAGAATGGGGCAAATTTATATAAAGGAAAGACATTCACAATATTATTCCTGATTCTTTTACTTTGTTAAGTGAAAAAAGCCAGCTGTAAAAGAGCATGGATTGTTTGATTCCATTTTTATTACATAATGAGTGTATGTGACTGGAAAGCTATATACCAAACTGTTAGCAATAGTTGTCTTGAGGAGGTGGAGGTTGGGAACTTGTAATTTTTACTTTATGTATCTGTTCTCTCTCTCTCTCTGTCTCCCTCCTTCAATTGAGTCTATTGAGCATAAATAGTTTTTAAATAAAAAAAATCTCCATCCAAGATGGCAGGAGTTCATGGTAAGCCCCCCCCCCCTTTTTTTTATCAGTGGGAAGAACACAAGGGTAAGAATTTAGGAGACCTGGCTTTTCTCCTAGCCAGGGGTTTTAAATCTTTCTTGTGCCATGGACCTTTTTGACAGCCTGATAAAGAAAGAGGATTCCCTTCTTAGAACAATGCTTTAAATACATAAAATCAAATACACAGAATTAAAAAGGAAGCCAAGTGTATTGAGATATAGTTACCAAAATATTAAAGAAACAAATTTATGATATAATAATATATGTTCTTCTCAATGCATTAAAATACAAGATCTAGCTGCAGGTCTCATAACTACTATAATTTAGCATTAGCAAGAGCATATGTGATATTTTGAGAAATCTGCAACCAGTGAATGTTACATGAAAATATCTGTAATTGCCATTATTGACAGAGTCAGATATGGTAATACTGCTCTGGTCTGTTGTTTTCCTTTGTAAGTGAAGGAAATGATAAATTATAGTTAGGGGCACTGAAAATGAAGATGTAAAAAATTTTCCCATCCAGTAACACAGAGCCCTGTTTGAATTTCCCAGGCTGAGAACTCATGCTCTAACCTAGCAGTGAGACATTGAATCATATTATTCCCTCTCTCAGAGTCTCAATCTCTCTATCTGTGAAATGAGGACTTAGCTATGGCACATGTGTATCGTCTTAAGTGTCGACTGTAATTGATTAATAGTGACTTGGTGAGGCATGTTGAAAACATTACCGAGATCACCTCTGAGATGCACTGGAAATGATGCCGTGAGTACTGGGTGATGTCTGCCACGGGCACGAGATGGAAGAGAGGGGAAGAGTATGCGTGGCACAGATTGCCATCCCTGGACCAGAAGGAGCCTATGGTCCCTTCCAGCTCTGATATTCTCATCAGCCTGAAATTAACTATTCTCTTCTGACTCTAATGAAAAATATCTCCTGTCCAACAAAAATAACAACATCAAGGATTGTCAGTCCTTCCTGAGGGTTTTGTGTGTGTGCGTGTGTGTGACGTGTGTGTGTGTGTGTGTGACATGGGCCCCCCTCCACCCCCCTAGACCACATCTTCTGATAGACTTTTCATGAAATGAAATTGTAAGCATTACCTCAAGTTTCAGCAATAGAATGGTTACTGGGAACAGATTGTCTAGAAAGAAAACAAGAATTAGTAAACACAGTCTTACAAATGAGCCATCTGGAGATTTATTTACATAAGAAAAGAGAGAAGCTTTGGTATTTTCATGCTGGGGTTTATTTCTCCTACAAGTAGCCACAGGGGTGTATTTGTCATGAACGCACAGTGAACATTTTAGCAAAGATTGCTGAAAGCATGAAAAAACAATGCTCATTTGGTTGGCTATTTTGGCAATGGGAAGGAGAAGAGAGAGAATGGAAGAGTCCAAAAAAAAAAAGAAAAACCCATACTTTTTTTTTTTTTTTTTAAACACGCAACAAACCAATGCTTATTGAACAGGCTTTGAGTCAGGCATTTTTACTAGCTTTCCTCTCCTAAACAGAATAAAATTTAGATTTGTACAAGATCATCAATTTTTCAATGTGTTTTTAACCCCTGTTTATTTCTTTCATATAGGGAGAGCGGGGAGACATTGTAGTCATTTATACATTAACACTATAAGTCCTTCCTCACAGATGTTGACATTTAGGTGTCAGGAGACTGGATGTATTACAAGAAAAAGGCATTGAGCTGAAGGACAGACAACACCACACTTTTTGAATGAAATTTAGCATACGGTATTTCAAAATAGCTTCAATGCATTCACACCCTAGTTTTAAAATTACACATTATCCCCAAAGTGTCAAATGAGAATGATTTTCCCATAACAAGATCAAATTTGGAGGCATTGAACAATCCTGCCAATGAAGAAGGACCACAGAAGAATGCTAGGGGATCAAAACCTTGACACAATTTGACTCACGGTGGGAAGAGTGATCCTTGACCCCAGAGAGCCCCCTGGGTGTCAGCCCAGCTCTGCAGAGCCACTTAGCCCCCTCCTCTTGCTTGTCCCTTTCCCACTGTTCCCTCAGGAAGTGCACATTGAAATAGTCCTCTCTTCCTAGGAGACCAGCCATAGAACCTCTCCTCCTATCCACCCGGGAGTGTTCGTCCTTGCAGGGTGGACACCACAGAGTAGATAAGAGATGGGTGGGGAGGAACCCATGGGTGATGCACTTACTAAGCCCTCAATTCCCCCCTGTTGGATGACACAAAAGAGGTCCAGGTTGCATTGCTTGCTACACCTGCAAAGTGATAGTCTGGATAAAAATAGTCCCACCGTGTCTGGACAAGCACTGTTTGGCCAATAAAATACAAATTAATAAGACAACAGTTGGACTGACTTTATAGAAAGATAGCTTTGTGCTCCCAGACTGGGCTGGGTTGTAAAGTCTCTTACGTGTTTGCTCTGGATTGTGTAGCTCAGGGCAGCAGTTCTTTATAGGGGCAAGAAGAGGCAAGACTGAAAGGGCTGAGCAGGTCTGCTGCCCCAGGGCTCCTGCAGTCAGAAGCAGCTGCAAGGAGGACGGGAAGTGAAGCTTGAAGAATGAACACAGCTGGAAGGCACCCAGCAATTCAGAGCCACCAGCATGGAAGGTAATTACCTGCCGACAAGTCTCTGATGTATACCTGCATGGGTGTGTGTGTGTGTGTGTGTGTGTGTGTGTGTCTTTACAGGCAACTTGGGGGCATATTCCATACTCCATACCTGGGCAAGAAGGGGGAAGGGCTCATAAATAAATATCCAGAACCCTTGTATTGTAAGCAAATCTGCAATTAAGCATTGTATTGCAAGCAAATCTGCAATTAAGCTTGAAAATGTGGAAGATGTAAGGAAAAACAAAATTTGAAATGTAGGAAGGTTCTGGAAGAGGCAGAACCAGAGCAGTGCTTTGGGCCAATGTCTGGCTTGGAGATGCTTCAGAACGGGTTATGAAGGAGTGTATGATCAATTGACCAACTTGACTGAAGGGAATTATAAGAAGAAAAACAGCTAGTATGGATGGCAAACACATGGCCTGGCTCTGGGGCTAAGACCCTTCATGACCCATCTCGCTGTAGGTACTCCTTGTGGATCCATTACCCAGAAGAGCATCCTGAAGCTGAGAGAGGGTAGGTAAGTGGCCCAAAGCTATACAGCTAGTGGGAGGTAGGGCTGGGATTTAAACCGACATAGCCTGACCCCCAAACCTGCCTTCTTAGCTCTTACTTAAGCAAAGGTGACCTTGACCTTATGGAAGTGACAAACAGGAGGCCATGTGAAGTGGGAGGAGCATTGGAGTAGGATAAGACCCCAGCTTATGAACCTAAGACCCTTCAAAATGTTGGGCAAAGTCATCATTACTTTGGTATGTTCTTCCTGATGTCATCCTCATTACAGCCATTCTGATTTATCATCACCAATATATGGAATAGGACGAGATAACGTTGTAGCATATTGATTTTGTTTTTCAGACTCTTAAAGGGATACTTACAGGGCTCTGGAAGTGACCTCAGACAATAGTGAAATTGGGTAGTCTTCCAGTTCAGTGATTCCAAACGTGAAGGAACTACTCGTGATGTGTAAAAGTTGTGCAGGCTGTACTTGTATATTTAGTATCCAGTGTTGATGAAATGCATAATGTCAAAAACTAATCTAAATTTAGAAATGCTTTTAAATGAATTTGTTCATTATTGTTATGACACCATCTACACATATTTGAAAACAGTCATATGTACATGGAGGAGACAACAAGGTTACTTAGAACACAGGCCAGGCTTTCTGGGCAAGGGTGGTTAGGAAGGTATGTTTCCATCCTAAAATGAGAGAGGAACGGGTACTTTTCAAGTAGCACAAAGGTGTTTGTCTCCTTAGCACCAAATGGACCTCTTGACTTTCTGTGCAATCTAACATGATACCATGAATCCCAAATGATTCGTTCAAGAATGAAAGTTGAGCTTGAGGAAACAGTGGTCTAATTTGACCATTAAGGATGTCAGGCTAAGAGTCTGACTCTCAGGTGAAGTAATGGATGCGACTTGTTCCAACAAAGTTCATTACAGAACACATGACTTCAGAGTCAAGCAAGGGAAGATGTAAGTTCAGGACCCATTTTCCACTTCCAATTCCTATTATCGAGAGCCTCCTCTGGTTCCTTGATGACAGCAGTTGGGGGAGATGTGATCTATGGAGAAATGAAACCTGCAGCTCTACTGATGGAGTGCATAGATGTTTCTCCCCCAGCCTCCCATTTCCAAAGGCAGAATTTGTTCTGCTTCATTCACTCTTGCTTTTTCAGTCCTGATGCCAGGAGCAGCAAATTCCACAGGCACTTGGTAGGGTTTTATCTGATTGTCCCTGCCAGGGACCGACAGTGTAACTCATTGCTGACGGAAAGGAGAGGTAATGTAATACTGATATTATGCTACTTTTCCATGGAGGCCCATAAGTAAGAATCATGCTTGTTATCCATTCATCTTTTTCCCTTTCTGAAGTTTGCAAAATTTAACCAGCCAGAACAAATTTGTGTCCTCTGTCATCATTTTAGAACTCATGGTGTTGGAATTTTCTAACATTCCTGGTATTTTCAACTTGAGTGCCAAATGATCTCTTAGAAATGAATGATCTCTTCAATCTGCAGATACAGAGACAGGAGACATTATGTCTTCCTCTGTCTTGACACATAAATACCTACCCAGAGGGGACAAAAGTGTTAGTGGTTTCCTCTCACTTCTGCCATTATATGAACTTGAATGAGATTGCATTACGAGCAGCAATTCTGTCTTCCGTTGCGAGGACAATATTATATATTTGGCTAAGTTTTTGGGGAGAGCGCAAGTGGTAAGGATTCAACAGTTATTGTGAGGAGAATCTAGTAGGCTTACAGTTTCAACTTGTATTGGTGCTCAACTTTTGGAAGACAGCCTACAAAAATAGCAATTTACAGGAAAAAAAAAAAGCAGGTCCTGAGGCATTTGGTCAGGGCAGACATTAGTTCTATTTAGGGCTTAAACCAGCCCACAGTTAATTGTAGGTCTCTTGCACTAGCTTGTAGGAGCAGTAAAAGCATGTAATTCAAGCTAATCTGATGGGCAAATGAACTGGGTGCTTGGTGCCAAGTGAGACCGTGAAACAAAAGGACACATGTGTTTTCAGGAAAAAAAAAAAAACCCAACACAACATAGTTTCAACTGTTGCACACATGAAACCCTGGAGAATTCTTTGGAAGTTCTGTCATTTTAGAAAAAGGACCTTGGGGGTGCAGCGATGAACGTCTGGAGCCCAGAGCTCTTAGTTACCTGGGCAGTGAAGCACGTGACCTGGAATAATTGGGGGACAGCTTTCAGAGACGCTTTATTTCAACTGATTGTCAAAGCTTTCTTTATAAAGCTCCTCTGTCTGGTAGGTCTTTGCATTCATTTTCCTTGACTGTGCATTAGAATCAACCCAGGTCCCATCCCTGTTAATTCTGATTTAATTGATCTGGGGTGGGGCTCAGGAAGCATTGCTTTCTAAAAGCCCCCCCACAGGGTTGCAATGTGATGATGATAGTTAGGATTCAGAACCCCTGATGTAGCAGCAGATATGGCTTAAGGAGGGTGAGCTAGTGGCTGAGGTGAATGGCCTTACTTTTAGCTACCTGCAAGGGAAGTGACGCGCAGGCAACCACGAGGTTGTAAATGAGTATTTGACACTTTGCAATGATGCCATCTTGTCCATGCTGTGGGATTTGTGTTCCTGGGGAGTTAATGCACAGGTGATTTTTCTAATGTCATTTGTCCAGAGACTGACTTCCTTAAGCAGAAATGTAATGTGACCTTAGATCAGACCGGCTCTAATGTGCTACCTGCCAGAGCAAGTCCTCCAAGGAGATGGCCCTGACCTTCTTCCTTTGATCCTGAGTCTCAGATCAGGCTTTAGTACATCCTTTCCCTGGCAGGGCTGCCCTCCTGGGGTCCAAGGTGTGAGTATCTGTTGGTAAGTTGCCTTTAGGATAGTAAAACAATCAGGCAGTTTAATCATTTAAGTCAGAAATTATCCATTTCAGCAAAACTGTGTTAAGCCAGTAGTTTAAAAAATATGTTAAAACGGTAGTCAGTGTGCTCTGAATACATTTTGCTAACTTAAACCAATTATGTAAAAGCTGTGTTAAAATCAGGCCTTTGGTTTTTACCATTAAAAGAAAAACTTGAGAAGGCAAAAAAAAATTTAATACCAAAAATGTATAGTTTGGACTGAACTACAGGATTAGAATCCTCAAAAATTGGAGGCAGAAAGTTAAATAGTAACTCAAACATAAGCTCTTACATGGCTTGAAAATGAGATTTTTAAAAAAACATACTACCGATTAATAGGGTTCATCAGAAAGGACACTAAAAAGAGAAGGCAGTCTTGTCTGTTGCAGACTAAATATTAACCCCACATTAGAGAAACAATGGGTATATTGTTTTTATACTCTAGATGTTTATATATATACTCCAGAGTATAAAACAATGGGTATATTGTTCTATCCTCTAGGTGTTATAAGTGGAAATTGAAGTAATTACTATGACTTCATATTGAATTAGCAAGTCAGCATAAAAACTGTAAATGTAAAAATTGTGATCTCACTGAAGGGCATAACAAGCAACATCTTCCATGCCCTCAGGTGTGCAGTTAAGGTTCTTAGATCGGGTAAACAA
Organism: Balaenoptera musculus; assembly: GCF_009873245.2. Lineage (NCBI taxonomy): Eukaryota > Metazoa > Chordata > Mammalia > Artiodactyla > Balaenopteridae > Balaenoptera > Balaenoptera musculus. The sequence continues at coordinate 10,317,796 of NC_045800.1, forward strand.
GGTATGGGAAGGTAGATGGCAAAAACAACTTCTTAACAAACATTTAAAATAGAAACAAAATATTCATATACAGATAGGAGCTTGTGAGTTGGTAACTTTGGTAATTTTGCTAGTATTTTAATTTACATGAATTTCCCAGAGGGATCCGAACAACAGGACTGAGAGCGCTCCATCCCAGGGTCCAAGAATAGTTCATTCCTCCCTCCCTCAATAAATATCCTCGGAACACCTACTCTGTGCCAGGTGACACCACAAGGAACATTTATGGAAGTTGGACTCTATGTTAGTCAGGGATCTCCAGAGAAACAGAGCCAATAGGACGTGTTTATCTGTCTCCATCTCCATCTCCATCTCCATCTCTATATCCATCTCCATCTCCGTCTCCATCTCCATCTCCATATCCATCTCCATATCCGTCTGCATCTCCGTCTCCATATCCATCTCCGTCTCTGTCTCCATCTCCATATCCGTCTCAATCTCCATCTCCATCTCCGTCTCTGTCTCCATCTCCGTCTCCATCTCCATCTCCATCTCCATCTCCATCTCCATCTCCGTCTCCGTCTCCATCTCCATCTCCATCTCCATCTCCATCTCCGTCTCCGTCTCCATCTCTATATCCATCTCCATCTCCATCTCTGTCTCCATCTCCATCTCCATCTCCATCTCCATCTCTCACTAGATTTCCATTCTGTCTCTTGGGAGGAAATTGTATGTGAGAAAGATCAGCCCCTTTTTTCTGTTAAGACCTTCAACTGATTGGATGAGGTCCACCCACATCATGGAGGGTAGTCTGCTTTATTCAAAGTCTAATGATTTAAATGTTAATCTCACCTAAAAAATACCTTCACAGAAACATCTAGAATAATGTTTCACCAAATATCTGGGTATTATGGTCTAGACAAGTTGACACATCAGATTAACCATCACAGAGAGACTCCTTGTTGTGTGTAGGATAAAAGAGTCAGGATTCTGAGTGGTGGGCTCCTTGGTCCACCTTGCTGGTCCATGCATACCCCTCTCACTCTGTCCTTCCCAGGGAACATTTGATGATGCTCCCTGAGGGCCCGTCAGCTTGGTGGATGGGTGTTACCAGATGAGGCTCAGTAGGCAAGGAAGGGGGCTGATCTTTCTCACATACAATTTCTTCCCAAGAGATAGAAAGGAAATCTAATATGAAAAATTAGCAGAACAAGTGTGGGGTTCAGAAAGCAGGAGGAACCTCTTTTGTTACTTCTTTGTCCATCAAACTATTCTCATCACTAAGTTTATTATGCAATCACATTTTGACTCTCAGCTAGAACAGTGTTTCCTTCCCTGCATTTGACTAGGGGTGTCTGGTAGTCATTATTTTAACATAAATAGGACAAGTAAAAGTGTAGCTGGTGATGCAAGTTGATTAAAGAATTTGTTTCTCATAATATTTGTATGATTGAACTTAATTTTTCTAATCTTTTCTATATGATAGCATTTGAAAATTTGGGAACATGGAGAAAAAAATAAGTGTTCCCACCATAATAGCACAATGATTTATACTTTTGTGTGGTCATTTTTAGTCCTTTTTCAGATACATAATTTGCCTGCATGATTATCATAGAGTCCATATATTTTTATCCTTTCCCCATTAACATTTTATCATAAGTACATTTCCATGTCTTTTATAATTAGTCTTTATGGAGTCATAACATTTCATCAAAGGGATGTAGCATAATTTAATTAACCAACCCTTATTGTTGCTTATCGAAGATGCCTCAAGTCTTTTGCCGTTACAAATCATGTTGCAGTGGTTTGCATTTCTTTAGGATAAATTCCTACAAACAGGATCCTGAGCCAAAGGACATGAACATTTTATGGCACTTAACACATACTCCTTTTGTTGGATTTGATTGGATTGTGTGGATTTTTCTAAGTTTTTTTGTTTGTTTCTTTCTTATTTCTTTGGTAATGACCTTGTATTACCACCTCTGGTTTCCAACAACAGATGGCCATCCCAACTTCCTGATTCCTTCAGTGATAACTTTCTGACAAAAATAGCCTTTGAGGCTAAAAATGTCCATACCTAGTCCTAGCTTGAGAGAGATTTATAGCTTGGAAAATCTGAGTAGAATCTCTGCAGTCATTTTTCAACCGAGAGTGGAAAAAAACTACATTTCACACTTAAAAGCAATTTGGAATTTATTTTTGGTTCTTTGATAATTCAGGGAGATTTGGAAATGCTTCACATCTTTTTGCTTCTCAGCATAATGGAAGACGAGCCCCAGGCTGAGAAGTTTAAGGAATAGTAGTTAGAATTTGGAGCAAACATTTTAGAAGACAGAAGTTAATGGTGCTATTATCTCTTTAAAAAGAGTTTATTTTTATTTTGTGTTGCAATCTTTGGAGCTTCATGTTAAACATCAATGTTAGTTCTACTTTCTTTGGTGTAGTCTGGTAAATATGATTCAGGCCTCATTTTAATACAAGGAAGTAATATATTTAAAGAAGTCAATTTAAAAATTGATGTTAGGCATGGTGCTAAACTTAAGTATGAGGAGTAAATTACTTGTATTGTGGGAAAATTATTTATACTTGAACCCATATGTTTTTTCATGTCTCATATAAATGGAATCATACACGAGGTGGCCTTTTGTGACTGGCTTTTTTCATTTAGCACAGTGTTTCTGAGGCTCGCCCATGTTGTAGCACGTATCAGATCTTTGTTCCTTTTAATAGCTGAATTATATAGATATGCCACACTTTATTTATCCACCCATCAGTTGATGAACTGCTTCCACTTTTCAGTTATTATGAATCATGCTGCTATCAATATTCATATACAAGTCTTGGGTGGATATATGTTTTCATTTCTCTGGGATACATACCTAGAGGTGGAATTGCTGTGTCCAATGGTAAGTCCATGTTATCTCTTTAAGAAACTGCCCATATGTTTTGTGTCTCACACGTGGAGATGGACAGCGTTATGCGTAGGTCTATTCGTGTCAGTTTGGGTGAAGGGAATGACCCAGGTTGAGGGTAAGAAAGTAAAGTGGTAGAGGAGTGCCTCAGACCAAGGAAATTTTAACGAGGATAGTTTTCCATAATAAAGTGTTCATTCAGAACAATCTCTTCAGTTTTTAAGCATATGTATTTGTGTCATAGTGAAGTTGTAGTAGGATATTAGTGGTCTGAAAGTTTTTCTGTGATCCATGTATGAAGCTTCCTATAATTTTAAATGCCTCATTTACTTTTTAAGAATTAGCTTTTGCATTGGAAAGCAAATACCACCCCTATCCCCTCCTCAAGCTTTTCTCAATGAATATCCTGTTTGGGCCTTCTAATAAAAACCATCTCTGTGCCTGCCTTCTGTTAAATACACTAACGTTGATTCCTTGAGACCCAGTGAGGGAAACCAACAGTTCACCAAATGTTTGAACTTTCCCTGAATTCTGCTGTGTATGTGAAGATTATAATAAAATTGGTTTATTTTACGCAAAATCCCTTTAATAACATGGGAGACAGTGTTTGGGGAACATTTCTGAAATTGACATTTAATAAATTTAAGAAGATATACTATAAGTATGTTAATGTTACTATCAGATGCTTAATTTTTTACTTTTAAATATCTGACTATGAATACCTTAGGAATTTGATATTAGCCTCGGTATTAAACCCAAGATGGTAAATTCACATGAACGCTGGCCATGAGGAGCCCTTCTCCACTTCTTTAGTAGAAAGATGATATTTGGGTAATTATAGTCCTAGGTGGCATTAACCACAGAATTGAAGGTTTGGCTTCCTTCTGGCAAACAAACCTCAGTTTTTGACTTGACGCTCGTACTGCTTGCTTGTATAATCACGCTACATGTGAAGGGTGGAAATTAGGGTGTAGGGTTGCTGATTTATATTCCATGAACTGAGTTTTCCTGTGCCAGCCCAGAAAAATCTTAGCATTGCTGAAGTGTCCAGTTTTCTTGTGGCTTCTCCAGGCCCTGTAAGTGATCCAGGAGAGGCAGATTTTGGTACATTCCAGCATAAGGTCTAATTATGGATGTAATGATTGGTGAACATTTAAAGCAAAAGCCTAAATACTAAACCTGGACCTTCTTGTTTTTAAATTAAAAGGTCAGTAACCCAGTGTCAACAGTTTTAGACAGCTTGGGTTATACCTCTAAGAAATAATCGAAGTCAGCAAGAAAAAACAAACCCAGACCATTCTGTTGCTTATAAGTGAAGGAATCCAGTTGTCTTACGTGTTGTAACTGACACGATTTGACATGCTCATATTTTTTTTAAGTCTTTGGGTTTTGAATAATTGCTTCTTGTAGAAAGCCTATATTTTCTGTACTCTGTGGTTGCCAAGCTGTACTTGACTTTTAAAAGAGAGTCAGAGGAATGTATCCTTGTGAGAAATTGCTGCTTTGTGTACAAATGAGAGGTTTCATGATCTTTGAAGCTACGAAGGCCAAATCTGGCTTAGAAACCCCATCACCAGGCTGCATTTTATATTCTTCATTGCTTTACTAAACTGAACTGTCCTTTTGTTGGAAGTGAAAAAAAAAAAAAAAAAAGATGTAGTGAAGAGTTGGGGTTTAGATAAATGATTTTTCCCACCTGGCTCCGAAAGCAGAAAGTTCTCCCTGACCATTGCAGTCCAGAAGTCAGGCAGAATGGCAAGCAGCTCCTGCCCTAGACCCGTGGTTCTCAACTGGGGAAGATTTTGTCCCCCAGGGGCCATCAGGCTATGTCTGGAGAGATTTTGGGTTGTCATAACTGGAGGGGAGTGGTGCTTCTGGCATTTAGTGGGGAGAGACCAGAGATGCTACTAAACATCCCACACTGTACAACCCCCCACTACCAAGAATTATTCAGGTGGAGAGATGCTGACTTGGAGAGGTTACTCTTAGGACCAGGTGTGAAGTTTCCTGTTCTACTGTTCACAGAGGGACGGAGAACAGTAAAGAAGATCCAGTGTCTTTTTTCCAATAAAATGTTCGCTTTTATTTGGCACTTCATTTCTTGGGGCTGATCTTAAAGAGAGCGCTAGAATAAGAAATGTGAAGCCAGCGCCCCACGTGCAGAAGTGCCGAGGAGCCAAAGGACACGCAGGCGCACCGCTGGTGTCGCGTGACTTCAGCCCTCTCCCTCCACTGCTCAGCGAGCCACTGGCAAGATCCTACAGGCCTGGACTTAATTTCTTCCTTTGTTTGTCAAATGTTTCGTAAAATGCTTTTGCCTCAGGTTAACGTTCTTCTTCTTTGTTGGAAAAAAAAAATGTTTTTTTGGGTGAGGAATTATCCTTTAAGCCTTCACCTTTCTTGGAAGGGAAACACTTTGACAAACAGATTATCAAGTCATCCAAAGTCACCGTAACCTCTAGTCTGTTTGGAACCTTGCTGACATGTGAGTGTTTCTATTTTCCTTAGCCATGTCTACAGGGAAACACAACTGCTTTCACCAGTTTTCTAGAGTCAAAATGTCCAAGCATTCTGGGGGCCAATTGTGGTTTGTGAAGAAACGTGTAACCCCGGTTGGCCTCCTCCCCAGTTTCTGAGCCCTGATCCCACTGCTGATTCTTGGGGTTACTCCAGGCAGGAGAAAAGTGAATGAAACTCATTCATACTAAGATGTTCATGTTCTTTCTGACTTCGCTCCTTCACTTTTTAACAAAAGGCTTAGAGAGAACCACACAAGCTAAAAGGGTGATTGTCCGCCATGGTTGTTTCAGAAGTTGTTGGCGGTGGTGGTGGTTGGGTGGCGGGGAGACGTCTTGGGACCTGGAAGCCGTCTGCATCTCCTTAACATCCCCAGATCAGGCCAACCTACTTAGCATTGTCTTTATCAGCAAATATTTACCGTGCTACCCAGTGCCAATCACTATGAAAAATGGGAAAGTGAATTAAATGTGTTTTCTGCTATGTGCTTCGTTAGGATTACCTTATTTAATTTTCCAAAAAATTCTACGAATAGAGAACTTCGATTATTTTTGTTTTGCAGATGAGGAAACTGAGGCTTAAGAAATTAATCTGTCGAAGGTTATAGAGCTTCTAGGTATCTAATCTGGATTTGAACTCAGGCTGAACACCTTTGTATTTTCTAGATTCTGCCATAGAGTAGGAGCTCAACATATGTCCCCTGTGCTGAAATTTTGTCCACACACCAAGTGAAAGCGTATATATGAATTTAACTTATAATTTCAACTACGTATGCTGAGCATTTGAAACATAATGATCAAATCTCAGGGATGTACAGAGGGTGTTAGATGGCCAAGGAGACTCTGTCCTTCTCCTGACTGTCCAGAGGTGTGTCTTGGAAGTGAGACCGTCTTGCTCAATGAGTGATTCTGATCCTTAAGGATAATTTTTCATCTTGGACCCTGAATTCAAACCGTCTACTTTACCACGGTTCTCAACTAAAGAATTAGGGACCTGGTTTGCGTCAACACTGGAAGAAATCCTGGTTGGGTTGCCCTTCTGGAGACATGGCCTGCCTGCCTCAAGTAGACACAAGGATGCTTCAGAGCTGTGCTATCTAGGACTTTAGTTGACTACTGGGCACTTGAAATGTGGCTAGTCTGAGTTAAGATGTGCCGTAGGTATAAAGTACACACTGGATTTTGAGAACTTAGTACCACCCCCAAAAAAGTAAAATATCTCATTAGTAATTTTTAATGTTGGTTACATGGTGAAATAATATTTTGGATACCTTAGGTTAAATGAAATATATTATGAAAATAAATTTGACCTGTTTCTTTTTACACTTTTAATGGGCAAAGAGAAAATTTTAAATTACATATGTGACTCTCATTATATTTCTGTTGAACAGTGGTGGGCAAGTTAGTGAGTTTTCAAGGAAAATATGACTGTATGTGTTAACTTTCAAACCTAACTTCCCCCACCAATCGCAAATGAAAATTCAGCTGTATTATCATTTTCAAACTAATCCTGCAGAGCAGGTGTTGTTGCATTTTTATAAATGAAAAATTCAGTGTTTTGGTGAGATTAGATTATTAAGGCAGATTCTTACAACTGGCAACGGTCATGCTGGGAGTTGAATTCATGTCTGTTTGAATTCAGTCCCGGTCTCTTTCCCTTATAGTTTGTGAGAAACGAACCTAGAGTAAAAGGGGAGGAAATGTGGCCACCAGCTTCCTGATAGTTTTCTTATCACTGCTACTTACTTAAATGCAGAAGGTGTACAAATTCCAGTGAATTGAGGGTTTTGGTTAATTGGTTTTCAGTTAATCCAGATTTCATGAAATATTTCAATTTTTATTTCTTCATAAAAGTTAGGGGGCATACAAGAAATGGCAGCTTTAGAGATGACAACTTTCCCCCTGTTTTATTGAGATATAATTGACATATAACATTGTATTAGTTTTAAGTGTACAACATAATGATTTGATATACATGCATATTGTGAAATGATTATCACAAAACATTTAGTTAGCATCTATCACCTCAGATAGTTACAAATTTTTTTCCTGTGTTGAGAACTTTTCAGATCCACTGTCTTAGCAACTTTCAAATATACAATATGGTACTGTGAATTATAGTGACCATGCTGTATATTACATGTATATTACAACCTCTTATTTTTTTATTGTAGAACGAGCTTATATCTGCAGTTCATCACCTGAGTATTCTTTAATCTCCGTCAGAGAGGACTCTGTTTGGGGGACTCTGCACCAATTTTGGTTTGGTTCCATGAGCATCTAGAAGTTAAGAGGGGTTTTCAGCTGACTTTGTCACAGTCCCCCGCTCTACCCTGCCTAAGGTGTGTGTCTACACAGCACAAAGTACAGCTGAGGCTTGGCAGCTATTCGCTTTCTATGGTATAGACCAAGTGGGTGACCCTTATTTATTTGCTGTTTTTAATCTCCAGCTAAATGTGAATAGAAACTAGCTTTTTTGTTCTATAATGTTTTGGACTGGGATTTTTTTTTTTTTTTTTACGTCTTTATTGGAGTGTAATTGCTTTACAATGGTGTGTTAGTTTCTGCTTTATAACAAAGTGAATCAGCTATATGTATACATATATCCCCATATCCCCTCCCTCTTCCATCTCCCTCCCACCCTCCCTATCCCACCTCTCTAGGTGGTCACAAAGCACCGAGCTGATCTCCCTGTGCTATGCGGCTGCTTCCCACTAGCTAGCTATTTTACATTTGGTAGTGTATATATGTCCATGCCACTCTCTCACTTCGTCCCAATTTACCCTTCCCCCTCCCCGTGTCCTCAAGTCTGTTATCTATGTCTGCGTCTTTATTCCTGTCCTGCCCCTGGGTTCTTCAGAACCATTTTTTGTTTTTAGATTCCATATATATGTGTTAGCATACGGTATTTGTTTTTCTCTTTCTGACTTACTTCACTCTGTATGACAGACTCTAGGTCCATCCACCTCACTACATATAACTCAATTTCATTTCTTTTTATGGCTGAGTAATATTCCATTGTATACACATGCCACATCTTCTTTATCCATTCATCTGTCGATGGACACTTAGGTTGCCTCCATGTCCTGGCTATTGTAAAGACTGCTGCAATGAACATTGTGGTACATGACTCTTTTTGAGTTATGGTTTTCTCAGGGTATATGCCCAGTAGTGGGATTGCTGGGTCGTATGGTAGTTCTATTTTTAGTTTTTTAAGGAACCTCCATACTGTTCTCCATAGTGGCTGTATCAATTTACATTCCCACCAACAGTGCAAGAAGGTTCCCTTTTCTCCACAACTCCTCTCCAGCATTTATTGTTTGTAGATTTTTTGATGATGGCCATTCTGACTGGTGTGAGGTGATACCTCATTGTGGTTTTGATTTGCATTTCTCTAATGATTAGTGATGTTGAGCAGCCTTTCATGTGTTTGTTGGCGATCTGTATATCTTCTTTGGAGAAATGTCTATTTAGATCTTCTGCCCAGTTTTGGATTGTGTTGTTTGTTTTCTTGATATTGAGCTGCATGAGCTGCTTGTATATTTTAGAGATTAATCCTTTGTCAGTTGCTTCGTTTGCAAATATTTTCTCCCATTCTGAGGGTTGTCTTTTCGTCTTGTTTATGATTTCCTTTGCTGTGCAAAAGCTTTTAAGTTTCATTAGGCCCCATTTGTTTATTTTTTTTTTCTTTCCATTTCTCTAGGAGGTGGGTCAAAAAGGATCTTGCTGTGATTTATATCGAAGAATGTTCTTCTTACTTTTTCCTCTCAGAGTTTTGTAGTGTCCGGTCTTACATTTAGGTCTTTAATCCATTTTGAGTTTATTTTTGTGTATGGTGTTAGGAAGTGTTCTAATTTCATTTTTTACATGTAGCTGTCCAGTGTTCCCAGCACCACTTACTGAAGAGGCTGTCTTTTCTCCATTGTATATTCTTGCCTCCTTTATCAAAGATAAGGTGACCATATGTGCATGGGTTTATCTCTGGGCTTTCTATCCTGTTCCACTGATGTATATTTCTGTTTTTGTGCCAGTACCATACTGTCTTGATTACTGTAGCTTTGTAGTGCAGTCTGAAGTCAGGGAGCCTGATTCCTCCAGTGGACTGGGATCTTGACTACCCACTGGAAGATACCCCCTCAGCAGCCCCTCCGTCAGTGCTCAGTCTATTTTGTTGTTGTCCACTGCTCCAGCTAAGAATCATGTTCTCTACCCAAGCTATCAAAGCATGGAGGCAGTAGAGCCAAGGGCTTCTCCTTCCTTCAGGATAGGCATGATTTTGATTTTAGAACAATCAAAATTAAAGTCTGGAGAACATGTTTGAGCATGAGTAGCTCAATTCTCAGTGTAATAGATGAGAGAAGGCCATGGAAGTGGCTGGTGGCGCATGGGGGACCAGATCCCAGGGTTTACTGCTTTTTACGCTGCCCATGTCAGTGCCATTTGCAAAGCAGGTGGTGTCGGGTTGGCCAGCATCAGCTGGGGCTGAACTGTAGGGGTAATGCCCTTATCTTAGCATCCATGTCTGCAGTGATGCAAGGGAAATCATGCTTGTCCCCCCCTTGCATATGTCACTTAGCTACAAGTGGCTAATGACAGATGATTGAATAAGAAAGAGTGAAGATAAAGTCCTGCCTGACCTCTTCAGCCCCAGATCGACATCTTCAGCCAATTGACATTTCTGTCTAAAGGTCTAGTGACAAGGGAAGCATTTAACATGTGCCAGATATGGCTCTGAATGTTTCATGTGCATGAACTTATTTAATTCTCACAATGGCCCCATGAAGTATGTGCATCATTATCCCCATTTTATAGATGGGGAAACTGAGGCATAGAGGAATGAAGAAAATTGCCCAAAGTGACACAGGTAAGTATCAAAGCCAGAATTATGAGTGCAGGCAGAGGCTGGTTTTAGAGTCTTTGTTTTAACCACTACACTGTGCTGTCCAGTCCGAGAAACCCTCAAATATATTGGGTCCCAAACTGAACACTTGTCTGCACCCTCCACCAGCCCCTCCTCTTGCTGCCCCATTTCTCTAAATGGCTTTGTCACTCTCCTTGCCAGGGAGACACGAGGGGCTGAGGCTAAAACCTCCTGCTACCTGCATGTACTCAAAACATTGTCAAGTCTTGTAAATGTTGCCCCTCTCAGAGTTTTTCAATTCCTTCTGTTCCTTTCCATCACATCCTTGTAGCTGCCATGGAGCTCAGGTGCTGTTCCAGCTTTGGATCATAGAGTATTAAGGGGGAGGGGCTTACAAGGGCATCCAGGCTCAGCCTCTTCCTCCTCTACGTAGTGATCTTGCCTCCAACCCTGTGAGAGCCTCCTGTCCGACCTGCCAGCCTCCAGTCTTTCTCCACCCCAGTGCCTCCCATTCTAGGCAGAGAGCTGGCAGTGTGAAGAGCAACCCACAGCGCTTATGTAAATGCAGACTGCAGGTCCCACGCCAGCCATGCAGAAGCAGAACTTCTCAATGAAGCCTAGAGTCTCCATTTTTAACAAGCTCCCCAGGTATTCTGAAAGGCAGCTTGGTTTGGGGTCACTTCCCATTTACTCTCCGTCAGGCCATTTCTGTTCTGCGTGGACACCCTTAAGAGTAGCTCTCTCTTGCCACGTAATTATCACACCGTTTGCTTACCTGCCCAGAGCCCTCTGCCTCGTGGCCTGGGCAACGTTTCCAATGTCATTTCGAGCTGCTACTCCACTTGTACGTTCTACTCCAGCTGCTCCAAATCATACACCTGGGGGGATGCACAAGGAGATGGTCAACAATTGGCATCATTCAGCCGACAGGGGGCCTTTGCTGAGCTCAGGAGCTTCCAAGCAGAGACCTTGTGAATGAGCATGCGTGGGAGAGGCCTCCCTGGTCGGACTAAATGATGTCTGGGAGCTCTCTAGGACCCGGGAACGCTTGTGCTGAGCATAACCCCTTCTCAAGTGGTGTTTAGACGTTGGTTTTGACGACTGTCTGTGTTGTTTTTGCTCACGGCCCAACTCCCTAAGTGGAAGGCAGAGTTCGTTTTAAACTGCATTACCGCAGAATTGGGGTGTTACATTCACAGGCTCAGAATCTCCAAGGAGCAGCATTCCTCTCTGTTAAGTCCTGCTCTGCACTCTTCGTAATCTGGACCTATCTCTGCCCTGGACATTGGCTGCTCCCAGTGACCTCCCTGCCCCTGGAGGACAGAAGTGAGGCTGGTTCCTGGATACCTTCTGCAGCCCGTTCTTTGGCCTCTGTTGTCATTTGTCAAAACATGGGCTTCAGGACACAGCTCTGAGACACTCTCTGCAGATGGGGAGCCTGGTTTGTCAGAGGGGACCCCTACTTACCCCCTTATATGATGTATCTTCAGAGGCAAATCAGACATAGTACCCCTCCCTCCATGTGCCCCTTTCTCTCTATCTGGATCCCCCGAACACACAGGATACATGAAACTTGTGCATCATGTTTATTTACTCACCTGTTTATTCATTCATTCAATTGATACCCCTGGGCTGCCCAGGTATTCCAGCAGCTACAGTGACTCATGCCTCAAAGTGTTCCTAAGTGACTGCGATAATTCCTCTGCCTTTTTAAACCCACGTCTGCTTCACTGAATTAAAAAGTCCACGTCTTCTTTTATCATTGGTTGACGTAAAAAACCAAACATAACTGTCGTGGCTAAAAGCAACTTAAAACAACAATAATTTTATTTGTTTTATTTTATTTTATTTATTTATTTATTATTATTATTTTTTTTAATTAATAAATTTATTTATTTATTTATTTTTGGCTGTGTTGGGTCTTCGTTTCTGTGCGAGGGCTTTCTCTAGTTGCGGCAAGTGGGGGCCACTCTTCATCGCGGTGCGCGGGCCTCTCACTATCGCGGCCTCTCTTGCTGCGGAGCACGGGCTCCAGACACGCAGGCTCAGTAGCTGTGGCTCACGGGCTTAGGTGCTCCGTGGCATGTGGGATCTTCCCAGACCAGGGCTCGAACCCGTGTCCCCTGCATTGGCAGGCAGATTCTTAACCACTGCGCCACCAGGGAAGCCCTTATTTATTTTTAATTAATTTTTATTGGAGTATAACAATGTTGTGTGTTAATTTCTGCTGCACAGCAAAGTGAATCAGCTATACGTATATATATATATTCCTTCTTTTTTGGATTGCCTTCCCATTTAGGTCACCAAGGAGCACTGAGTAGAGTTCCCTGTGCTATACAGTAGGTTCTCATTAGTTATCTGTCTTATACATAGTAGTGTATATATGTCAATCCCAATCTCCCGATTCATCCCACCCCCTCCTTCCCCCCTTGGTAACCATACGTGTTTGTTCTCTACATCTGTATCTCTATTTCTGCTTTGCAGATAAGTTCATCTGTATCATTTTTCTAGATTCCACATATAAGCGATATTATACAGTATTAAAACAACGATCATTTTAGATGGCACTCCCAGCTTCTGATGAGTAGCCCCCTGCCAAGACTCCCACAAATGTGGGACGCTTCCGAGTGTGACAGCCTGGATTTGTTTCCTTCCCTCTGTGACATCCACACAACTGACTAGGAACTGTCACAGCCAAGGTGACCATGCCCTACCCAGCACATGGCAGGCACTGGTCAAGGAGGGTAAGGACCACTTCATTTTGTAGCCAGCCTTTCCCTACCTAGACAGATATTGGATCAACACAAAAACTCCGAATCGCTGCTCAGACCTATCCCCTCTCTCGGGGTCTTTGTTACACTCTCTTCACGGATTCGTTTCCCAACTAGATGGGAGGCCCCTTGAGGGTAGATGTTATGTCCTTCTTATCTGTCTTGCTCTCTTTCTTTCTCATGGAGCCTAGGACCGTACCCTCCACTACATATGTTGAGATGATTTCAAAAACAGAAATTTAAAAATTGGTGCCAGAATGCCCCCAAGATCCCGCCCAATAGGATTTTGGCATCTTTCCTTTAAAACTACAACTAAAAGTATACGGTATTTTTTTCTTTTTTTTTAAAATTTCCTAACATTCCCACTTCCTTAACCAGGAAAGGATGCAACATGTGTTTGGTGAGACAGGTTTGGGCTGTGATGTCCGTGGGCGATGGCTCTGTTGTGATTTTTGAATCTAGAGCCAAGGCTATCTCATTGCCCTCGGGGACCTGGCTGCTGGGAACTCCCCCAGCTCCTTCAAAGGGAGAAGGGCTTTGGCTATGAAAGGAGGCAGGGTTGACCTCGCCCCCTTAGGCAGCGCTCAGGACATCCCCGTGGGGAGGCTCACCTATGACCTTGACTGTGACACCTGGCAAGACTTCTGACACCTGTGCTTTATGTGGGCCATCCGTGCTCCAGGTGGCTCCCCAGGTGTGAGGTAGGGAGACAGGCTGACCAGTGAGGGCTCTGGTAACTGATGCAAGTTTCTTTGGCAATGGAACGTCCCTTCTTGTCCATCTCACTTCTCTTTTATCACCCCAGAGCCCTGCACCAAACACTGTCTTTGGAATTTCAGGAAGACTTCACCCAGCACTCAGGGCTAAGGTTGCTTGTCTTAGTGTCTGAGACTAACAACAGCTAACATTCATTATGAGAACATTCAGCATGTGGTATGCATCAGTTACTCTATTATTTAATTTAATTATAATAATCCTTTGAGATAGATATTATTGTGCCCATTGGCCATGCAGGAAACTGAGGCTCAAATATTGAGCAATCCCCCTTGAGTCCTATTCCGGGTAAGCAGCTGAACTAGGATTTGAACGTGTCAGCCTGACTCTAAAGCTCTTACTGTTTACCGGATACTTGACTACAAAACAAGTTAATCCTGTAAACAATATTGCAAGAAGAACGCTTAATCTGCTAAGGAAAGCGAAAGATTCAGCAGCATAGAAACAAAATTTATTGCTGGCCGATTGATATATTAGTTACAAATCAGATTACATTCTCCATTAATCATTTCCTAAAGGAGCTCTCTGTGGCAGTGATGTTAGCAAAGTATGAATTATTTTAGTACTTGAGAGTTACTAAACTATTTGTCGTTAAAAATAATTACTTATTCGGACTTTCTTCTAATTCAGACTGGCAGTTTCCTGGAAGTAGACGGGCTTAGCATTTCCTATCATTTGCTAATTCATTGGGCCACAAAAGCAATCAGTTTGGCTTGCCGATATGCTTACTTAGTCCTGGCTCTATTTATCAAATATGTTGATGGCTTTAGCTCCCACCCCGCCCCCTAAACGCATCCCCTTCCAGCATGATCTCATGCACTGGTTTGCTATGTTTTTGTCTAGGAGGTGCCTGGCACAGAGTAATGTGCTCAGTGAGTATTTGTTGAAGGAATGAAGCAATGTGTTCATTTGTGGTATTAATCAAACTGTCGAACAGGACGGGGCTGAAATGCACGGCTCAATATGTCTTGGGTCCCCACCATTATCTGCACACGAGCTTTGCTACAGTCACCAGTGGCTGCTTGATGGCTAAACCCAACTCTTTCTTCCCCTCCATCCTTTCTCATTGATTAAGGTTCAGGACAAAATTGTCACCTTTTGTTTCTTTTTAAACCACTCTGTCTCGTCTGTCTCAATCTCTTTTGCTCTCTGTCTCCTCTGGTTATCCCATACATGCAAATGTTCCTCCCAGCTCCACTCTCGGCCCCCTTCTCTCTATGGGGTCTGATCCACTCACATGCCTTCTGGAACTACTTCTAGGGTGATGACTCCCAAATCCATCTTTCTTCCAAGTTTTGGAAACACATATCCAACTACTTACTTAATGTCTTCTCCTGATTGGAAAGCTCCACAAAAAAGAAAATTTCAAAATCAAGTTATCATTTCTCTCACATCCCAAACTTGAGCCTCTGTTTGTATTTTTTAGCTTTTTAGCTTGGTGGGTGGTATCACTAAGTCTCCTATTCTAGAAACTTCATATTGTCCCTCTCTGCTCTCCCATCATCTTCTTGTTAGTCACTAAATCCCAGAAATGTCCCACAAAGCCAGCCCTTCATCATCCTAGATTCTGCCTCCCTTCCTGCTCAGTCAAGTTCATCTTCCAGGGGCTGCCAGACAAGAGCACCATGTGACAGTAGAGCAGGCCAGTAGCATTTCCCAGCCTTAGACCCCTCCTGACCAAAGGCAGACAGCTGTTGGCTCTGTGTGTCCTCCAAGCTTGTTAGTGATTGGAGGCACTACCACATCACGTGTGCAGACTGACTGGTGAGAAAGTGGCTTCCAGTTGGGCAGAAACAGCCCAAGATGCAGAACCAGGTTGGCGTCCCTGGGCTGGCCTCTCACCTTCCTTCTGTGCTGTGGTCCTCAGGTCAGCATCCAATAAGAAATAGAGACAGAGGAGGGCCCCAGGGCTGCTCACGACCTGCCGCATGGGACCTAATCCCTATCGCCAGTTGTGCAAATGGTCTTCCTGGTGTAACTTTTTTTCCTTTGGTTAAAAGTACTGTATCACCACTACTGTGTGCATGTATGTATGTGTGTGTAAATTATCGTACACCAGTATGAGTATCAGCAAATTCATAATGAGAAAAATCTAACCCACATGGCCTGGAAGAGAGACGAGGTCAAAATAAGACCAGGATTCAATCTGTTAGCAAAACCCGTGTGCTTTTAAACAGGAACCACTGGAAACGGTCACCCCTCTGCTTAAAAACCTTGGTTCCCTTGCTATTGTCTATGGGATTGAGTCTGACCCTTTGTCCTGGGGTCCAAGTCTCTAACATTGAACCTCACCCCCCTACCTCTAGCCACCCCCCCAGCCTGCCCTGCAGCCATTCCACCCCTGCAGCCACAGCTCCCCTTTGGACAGGGAATGGCTCTCAGGACTGTGTACCGTGTACACGTTTCATCCTGTCCTTTGACCACTTTGCCCACTTTTCGCACATCCTTGTTCAACTTCACTGCACTATCAGCTCTGCTGTGAACATCCCCTGGTTCCTTGTCAGATAAAATGTAGGATGCCAGTTAAATTCAAATTTCAACACAAACAACCAATAGTTTTTCAGTGTATGCTCCAAGTAATTTAGTCACCGTTTATCTGAGATTTGCAGTGAACTGGACTTTGTATTTCCACTTCCTCCATCTGGCACCCCAACATGTGACATTCCTTCTGCCTTCACGTTCCCATAGAACATGGTACACAGATTCCCTAGAGCTCTTCTTACATTGCAATGATTTGTTATTTTGCCAACTGTCTTCCCTACCAGCACATGTATCCTTGAGGCAAGAACCATGACCATCCACTCAATAAACATTTCTCACTCATGTCCCATTTTTGAGGCACTCTGATAGGTGTGGGTTCCAAGACCAGTGAGATCAAGGCCCTGCACTAGACCAGGGACTGGCAAACTGTGGCCCTAGCCCGGATCCAGCCCACTGGCTGTTCTGTAAGGGCCATGGATGCTGCCACACTCACTCATTTCTGTATTGTCTGCGGCTGCTTTCACTCGACAACGGCAAAGCATGTGGCCTCTTGGCCCACAAAGCCTAAAATATTTACTACCTGGCCCTTGGCAGAAAAACAGTGCTGATCCCTGGTCTAGAGGATCTTACCATCTACAGGAGAGAGACAGACATAAACAAATAAAAGCAAATTCACCTTTCATCTCTGAAGCCTCGTATATATCAATGTGTGGTCTGGGATCACCTATCTGAGAATCACCTGGAGCCTCACGGGGTTGATCCTGATTTCTGAGCTTGGAGACTCTGCCTTTTTTTTTTTTTAAGTGATTCTTTCTTAAAAATAATTAATTAATTAATTAGTTAATTTTTTATTTTTGGCTGCGATGGGTCTTCGTTGTGGCACGCGGGATCTTCGTTGTGGCGCATGGGCTTCTCTCTAGTTGTGGCGTGCAGGTTCCAGGGTGTGTGGGCTCTGTAGTTTGTGGCAAGTGGGCTCTCTAGTTGAGGTGCGCAAGCTCAGTTGTTGCGGCGCGCGGGCTTAGTTGCCCCGCGGCATGTGGGATCTTAGTTCCCCGACCGAACCTGTGTCCCTTGCATTGGAAGGCGGATTCTTTACCACTGGACCTCCAGGGAAGTCCTGACTCTGCCTTTTTAACAAGGCTTTTTGGTGATTCTTTATACCGGCATATGAGCATCGCTGCCCCGGTGCCTGCCACCCTCTCTGGTGTGTGGTCAGCCCTGATAAATGTGTGAATGAGCAGAAAGTGTCTGTTTGTTGATTGCATCTCGATTCTGTTAAGACAAAAAAAAAGCTGCTGGCATTGCTTGTTACATAAAGTAATAATTTCAGCCTGTACAGCTCGAAGTGAATTTAGCAAAATTTACCACCAATCCTGGCGTGGTGTGGCTGGGCTTCCTCCGGAGAAAATGCATGCACAGACCATTCTCCTCAACTGTCCTGAGCGGCATCTCACGCATCCCAAGGGATGGTGGTCGCTGCTCACTTTTGAGCATTGGAGCAGAGCATCCTTTAGCATGATCTTCCTCAGGGTCCCTTGCCTGGGGCCGACGTGGGCAGCATCCCTCACGATCACATAATCAAAATAGGCTAACTGGTTCCTTCATGTCCCCGAGCTCAGAAAATGCTCTGTCTCCTTTTGGTGCCATGTGAGGGGCTGACAGAAAATAAATAAGCGTGAATTCAACCCATTAGCATTTGGAAGGCAAATGTTTCCTAGTGAAAATAAAGTCTGTGGCTGTATGTTGAGACAGATGTTCACACTTGCTACTCCTGTTAGAGTCCTTAAGAAAATAAATTCAAGATAAGAGAGCCAGCCACGGGCATTCCTGGGGCCTGCATGGTCCTGGCTTTTCAAGCTCCTGCAAGCAGCATTCGGATACAAAGGGAATCAAAGATGGAAACAATTTTCCTGGTAATTCAACCTAAATTTTCTTGTGATAGCCAAATAATTGGAGCAAATAGATTTTTTTTTTTTAAAAACTTGGATTATCTGTGCAATTAATTACTTTAATGACTCTCTTTATTTCACCTACAAAGATCCAGACTAAATGTTCGTTGATGTGTTGGTGAGAGTGAAAGTATTTGGACCACACCTTACATGGACGGCAACGTGTAATGTAAACTGAACCAGTCACACTTGTTTCTGCTGTTTGGGTTTAGTGCAGCCAAGCAAAGGAGTTTAACTGCAGTCATCCTAAGGTAATTGAAATGTCTGGGCTTCATTGGATGCTCCAGGTTTTCCTGTGATACACGTCAGCGTTCCTCCTCCATTCTTTTCATTTGACACATGAAGTTATCGGTTGTAGACATGTTTATGTCAGTGATTGTTAAGACATATTTTAAGTGAAATGCCGTTGTGTGAGCAATTTGGCTTTGGGTATTAAAGTAAATGAGAACTGCTTTCTCTGTGACAAGATTTGGATTAAAAAACAACCCCTCAAATATCGCTCTACTTACAACCTTTGGATCTTTTTTTAAAATCCAAACAACTTAGGTCATTCTGTACTTTATGATTTCTTTGCTTGATATATCCCATGTTTGTTAAATTTGTTATATTCCAAGCAGCTTATGCTATACTACATCCCATATATGATCTTATTTGATATAAAAACTCTTCTTTGGGGAGTTCCCTGATGGTCCAATGGTTAAGACTCTCTGCTTCCACTGCAGGGGGCACGGGTTTGATCCCTGGTCAGAGAACTAAGATCCCGCAAGCTGTGCAGTGCAGCCAAAACTATAAAAAAATAAAAAGAAAAGCTCTTCTATGCCTAGTTATATTTTCACATCCAAGGGCCCAACATGATTTTTTTCTTTTAAATATATTCTTAATAACTTAATACTTTTGTGTGTGTGCTTCAGTCATTTATAGAAACACACCAGGGAGGGAAACTTGGGTTAAAAACTATCCTCTCACATTTTTAGAAAGGAGGCTTAGAATTGGTTACTAATTGCACCATCATGGGGCTTATTAGCCCGTTAAAGCCCTATGTATGTAAATCATTAAAGGAGGCCAGATAAATTTTACGTGCAAATCTGAAGTTTACCAAGAAAACAAATAAATCCTCACTTATGTAATCATGCCGAGAACGGATCAGGTGTCGTTATATACCTAGGACACAAAATAAATATAAAAAGCAAGTCCCCCACCATTCAGCTGTTTTTTATTAATAAACTTCCATCCATCATAAATTGCTGGGAAAGCTGGCCAGATGTTTGAAACCCACCCCACTTGTCATCTAGGTCACTCCTGCAGGAGTTGCAATTTAGTTAATTTCACTACTACAGTAGCTTGATATAATTAAAGACTCAGTAGGGTGTGTTTTAAACACTATTAAGTCATTACGGGTTTTTAGGGGACCAGGAATGTTCCTTCACTGCAGTAAAGAGGGCAACATTCTCTTAACACAAAGAAGCCAATGATCCATATTTTAAAAAGTAGGAGTTCAAGTACCGAGGGGTGAAATGTGATTCTCTGACATCAATGATGGAAATCAATAAAGAAGCTGCAACATACACAGTGCTTTCTTTGCCCTCCCTTGATCGAAGGAGAGACCATGGCAGAGCCAAAGAGACTTGCACTTGGTTAATCAAAGCAATAAATTCTCTATGGCAGAATTGCTTTTCTGAAGATGCTCTAAAATTTCTTCTTCTTCTTTTTTTTTTTTTTGGTGCTGAAGACTGTTTCTGAACCCAATTTACCTGATTCCTGAGAACAAGAAAGACACAGGAAAGGATTTTCCCCACCGAACCAGTTTAAAATAACATATAGATGCTGCTTCACAAATCTTTCAACAGCTCAGTCCTTTGAGCAAAATACGAGGCAATTGGAGAAAATCAAGGGCTGAATGGGACTCTATGAGCAACAAAGTTCTAAAAAAACTTAAAAAATGATAATAGGTCCAGAGTGCATTTAAATGGATTGAGTGGATGAGAAAGTGGATCATTCTGAACCTCTTCTGCGAGGCTAGGCCACTTTCAAGTCCGTTTTGGTTCAAAAAACCTGTGAGCACGATGCGTTCCACCTGCCGAGTGGTCCTGACATCACCCTCTGGAGCTCCCCTGGCACCACGAGCCCTTTCACCAACCCCTCCGGGGCACCAGCGTAGGGTGTCTGTGAAATCTTCCACGTGCTTCGTGATCGTTTGAGTTGGGTTTTACTATGTAAGTGCTACAGCAGTTAACAATCAGATTCCGAGACAAGTCTCATAAATCAGGACAACAGCCTCGAAATCCCCCACTCCCTCTGTTCTGGCAACAAGGAGAGAACAGGGCACCAAAAAAAGGTGTTGGGTTACTCTCCAGAGCTGCCTGGGGACCCCCAAAGTTGCCACCGATGCGTTATAGTGAGATGTCGATGAGGGCTGAGGATGAGGTGCTGGTCAGAAAGATTGCGGCTGGTCTATAGGGGTTGTCAAATCACGCCAGATTATCCTGGCAAACACTTGTTTGCCCAGATCTGGAATGCTTTGGGCACTTTGAGAAAGCCCAGGGGGTGGTGGGGGAAGATCCAAAAGAAAGTCACACAACCGTGATGAAGGCTTCAAGAGCAACAGGGCTGTGTTCATTCAAGGTCAAGGATGTATGACTTGTACACGTATGACTTGTAGTATGACTATGGTCACTGTTAGCAGAGAGTATCTGAAGGGTCCAGGTGGTTTGGTTTTGGCCGGAGGGAAGAGAGTGGTGAATACCATGACTTACATCATTAGGCTGAGGAGGCTCCGTCATAGCAACCCCCAAACATATCTGAATGAAAATCCAACCGGACCCTGGACTGGCTTAGGCAAAATAAGGAAATCTTGTCCCATGGGTGCTGGCCTAAGGCTAAATCCTCCTCATGGACCTGCCTATTTGGGGCTGTCATGAGGAAGAGAGGCCTGATCTAATTGGAACCTTGATTTCCGACTTGATCCAATTAGCATGCCTCGTTTGCTGGGGTCCTTTGGGGACTGGAAGAAGTCTAGTGACCAGCGGCAATGGAAAGTTCCTGTTTTGAGCTGGAAGTAAACCAGATGTTGCCTGTGCGTCTGGCTGTCAGTGTTGATCTCGGTTCACATGGGGATGACTCCTTGCAGAGGTGTGGACTAATCAAAGCCAACTGGCTGTCTGCTTTTAAATAGATCTGGTCCTCTTGCCTGATCCCCAAACCCTACCATAAATGATTCACCCTTTACACAAGTTTAACTGTAGCTCAAGTTAAGGATTCATCCATCTTTTACTGAGCACCTACTGTGTGCCAGGCATCATCCCAGGCGCTGGGGATACACATGAGACAGAGTCCTCCTTAACAAGGACTTCAAGGCATGATCTGGCCTTGGCCTGCTTCTCCAACCAGATCTGGTACCAAGCCACACCTCTTACACGGCAGTCACACTGGCCTCAGGGCCTTTGCTCATGCTGCTTCTCTTGGAATGCTCTTCCTCTTGCTCATCACATAGCTGTACCTGTCCCATCTTTCAGGTCATAAATGCCTTTCCTGACCACCCATTCTAGAGTAGATTTTCTACCCAGTGATCCAACAGACAGCCATAGTAACAGTAACTGTTACATCTTAACCGTATTCACTTTATTTTTTTCTTTACAGTCCTTACTACAATTTGTAATTATTTTGTTTATGTTTGTTTGCCCAGTAGAGTATACTGGTTAAGAGTGTGAGCTCTGAGGTAAGACTGCCTGGGTTCAAATCTTGACTTTGGTACTCCCTGGCACTGTGTCTTAACCTCAATGCCTGAGTTTCTTAATCTGTAAAATGGAAAAGATAACAATAGGTTTTTTTTAATGTCAGTTTAAATAAATCTTTTAGATAATGGTCCCACATTTCCCTCTTTTACTTTGGACTATTTGCTTAATAAAACATTAATATAGCAATGAATAGAGACAGACTGCATTAGCACACAGACTACATTAAACTGAAAAAACTTGTATTTTTAGACTACGATTATTAAAATAACTATATATCATTATTAAATGGAGCAATTTACACTTATAAAATATGAGGAGGAGATTTTGCTTGTCCATAAAATATATAAAAACAGTTCTGACTTACGAAAAGACAGTGACCTTCCAAGCTCACAAGGTGCAGCCTGAGATTTACATGGTCAGTGGACCCATATGTGTAAAACAACTGAATTCAGATGGTTCAACTTAATCTCTGAAAAATTGGCCATTTCTAGGATTTAATCATTTGCTAGTTCCACGTAATGAGCGGAGACCAGGTAGTTAACACGTCTAAAATACAGCAGGTGTTAATGACACGAATGAATTATTGTAAACTGTAGTGGGAAGTACACTTAAAACAAAAGAAAAACAAAAGAAAATAACTTTTTAAAGCAGTATAAAAGAAATGTAATAAGTTGTTGGCAATAGATAATATTTTGCAAGAGAAGGTGTATGTTTTGGAGCATTTTTGAAAGGTGGATCTTGTGGTGAAAAGAAACCTATTAGTTTAGAGTCGAGTATTAATTAATGTGGTTAGCGTGTGATAATATGGCAGCTGTAGTCATGGGAATGACATGACCTATTTCCAGTACTTTCACTAGCAATCTAGAACTTCTTCTGTTCTCTAATGAGAGCATTTTAAATAATCCCTGTTGTTACTCCTGAATGGTGCATATATCAACACAGTGTCAGATAATGAGGAGATGCTAGCATTCTCCCTCCATCCCATCATTAACTCTCTGATAGCTGATACCACTGGCCGTTGGTGTCCTGTTGAATTAAGGGGTCTGGTTAACTGAATTACCATATGTACCCTGTATAGATTCTGAATATTCAGGCTTGCACCCAATAAAATTCACGGGACATTAAAGCTCTGCTGAATAGAATTTCATACTTAACTCAAATTATGTAATATGATTATAATGTTTTATATTCACCAATCTGAGCACCAGTTATCATTTTGATGATGTAGAGCTGGTGGGTAGGTCATTACAGTTGATGTCTTGGACAAACCTATTGTCCCTAGACTGGGTATAGATTTAAGTGATGGAGTGGTTCACACTTAGTGAGAGCTTTTCATGGGTCAGGCACTGATCTAAGTCCTTTATAGATTAATTCCTTTAATTGTCACAGCGACCCTTTGGGATAAGTACTAGTATTAGTCTCATTTTACGCATGATGAAACAGTGGTCCCCAGAAGTGAAGTAACTTGTGTAATGTCTCTCTTTATAAGTAGAGGCGCTGGGATTAGAACCCAGGAAGTCTGGCTCCAGAATTCATGTCTTTAAACCACTACACTATATTGATCTTTGGTTGGTATGGCCATTTCAGTGGGGGTGTGTGTGTGGGAAGGAGTTGGATTTAAAAAATTGCTTAAACATAGAAAATTGTGATGATGATGTGTGTGTATTCCCATTGTTACGTGATGTATACATGTATATGTGTACGGTTTGTATGAGCCAGATTTTCACCTCAAATGGGTAAGATTATTCTCTTTCTTTCTGGCTGAAAATCCTATATTAGTTATTAAAGTCTTTGGGTTAAGTTTTTCTCTCCTCCGGTGATTTTTTTTTTTTAATGAAAATACTCTTGGAAGAGAAAGAGTTTGTTGTGAATTAAAACATCAAATGCCCCAAGACAATTAGTTTTTGAATCAGATTTCCTCTGTCTGTGAAGCACTCTCTGAAGTAAAGCTATGCTGAGACCTCAGACAAACACTTTTAAATTCATTAGGCTGAGTCTCGTTGTAAACTTTAAAACTATAATTTAAAAATTAAAACAAGTATGGATTATTTAACTCTTGCTGTGGTCTTTATATATATAAAATAAAATATATATGTATATATTATTATATATGTATATAATAAAATAAACAGATCAAAATAATCCATCCCCATTCAAAGGCTAGTTTGCAAATGTTTAAGAAACTATGATGTATATCAATTGTCAGCACAGATTAAAAGTATTGTTATTTCATAGAACAATGGCTATTTCTTTATATTTATTTGAGTGTTTTTAAGTACTTTTTAATTGAAGTGGAACATATATAAAAAGTGAATAAATTATAAACACATAGTTTGATCAAACTTTTACAAAATGAAGACAGCTATAACCAGCACAGCTATAACTAGTACCCGGATCAAGAAATAGAATATTAATGACCCCACAGAAGACCTCCCTCTTGCTTCATTACAGTCATACCCTCCAAAGTTCAACTACCCTGACTGCCAACACCACCAGTTAATTATGCCTTTTTTTGAACTTTCTATAATGGGATTCATATAATGGGTGTGTTCTTTTGTGTATGACTTCATTCTGATGGTGAAATTTATTCCTGCACTTGAATATAGCAGTATCTTTTCATTGCAGTAAATTATTCCATTTGGGGGTTCATTCCATATATGTCAATTAATAAATAGATATTCTCTGGTGGCACAGTGGTTGAGAATCTGCCTGCCAATGCAGGGGACACAGGTTCAAGTCCTGGTCCGGGAAGATCCCACATGCCGCAAAGCAACTAAGCCCGTGCGCCACAACTACTGAGCCAGCACTCTAGGGCCCGCTCACCACAACTAGAGAAAGCCTGCGCACAGCAACGAAGACCCAACACAGCCAAAAAATAAATAAATTAATTTAAAACAAGATATTCTCTATATCAATATTTATATCTATATCTACCTATAGTCAAATTAGTTTATTATTTTGTTAAGGTCTCCTGTGCTGTTACTGATAGTTCGTCTGGTTGTTCTGTTACTGAAAAAGATGTGGTAGTCTCAATTACAATCTCTGATAGAGCCTACTATGATTGTGGATTTGAGTATCTCTCCCTTTAGGTCTATTGATTTTTGCTTTATATATTTGAAAAGATATTATTAGATGCATACAGATTTAGAATTATTATATCTTCCATTTGGATTGATACTTTTGTCGTTATGAAATAGCCCTCTTTAATAATGTTTCCTGCTTTAAAGTCCATCTTATCTAATGTTAGTGTGTCTACTTTCTTTAGCTGACTATTGCATAGTATATTTTTCCAAGATTTATTATTTCTGTGTCCTTATATTTATATTTAAGGACACAGGAGATATTTTATATATGTAAGATATTATATATATAATATTAAATTTATAAAGATATATATCTTTTAATGCAAGTATGTGGAACATTTATACATTTAATGTGCTTATTTCTTAATTGTGTGTATTTGGATGTCTACCTACCTATCTTTATTTCATATTTTGCCCATCTATTTTATTTTATTACTTTATCTTATTTTTTAATTAATTTTTATTGGAGTATAGTTCCTTTACAATGTTGTGTTAATTTCTGCTGTATAGCAAAGTGAATCAGCTATACATGTACATATATCCACTCTTTTTTTGATTTCCTTCCCATTTTAAGTCCCCACAGAGCACTGAGTAGAGTTCCCTGTGCTATACAGTAGGTTCCCATTAGTTATCTATTTTATACATAGTATCAATAGTGTATATATGTCAATCCCAGTCCCCCAGTTCATCCCACCCCCCTTTCCCTACTTGGTATCCATACGGTTGTTCTCTACATCTGTGTCTCTGTTTCTGCTTTGCAAATAAGTTCATCTGTACCATTTTTCTAGATTCCACATATAAACGATATTATATGATATTTGTTTTTCTCTTTCTAACTTCACTCTGTATGACAGTCTCTAGGTCCATTCACATCTCTGCAAATGGCACAATTTTGTTCCTTTTAATGACTGAGTAATATTCCATTGTATATATGCACCACATCTTCTTTATCCATTCCTCTGTTGATGGACATTTAGGTTGCTTCCATGTCCTGGCTATTGCAGACAGCACTGCAGTGAACACTGGCGTGCATGTATCTTTTTGAATTATGGTTTTCTCTGGATATATGCCCAGGAGTGGGATTGCTGGGTCATATAGTAGTTCTATTTTTAGTTTTTTAAGGAACCTCCATACTGTTCTCCACAGTGGCTGTACCAATTTACATTTCCACCAACAGTGTAGGAGTGTTCCCTTTTCTCCACACCTTCTCCAGCATTTTGTTTTGTTGTGTTTTGTTTTTCATCTCTGTTACTTCATTATATGTTTTTTAACATCTTTATTGGAGTATAATTGCTTTACAGCTCTATTTACAGTATCCAGCATTTATTGTTTATAGATTTTTTGATGATGGCCATTCTGACCGGCGTGAGGTGATACCTCGTTTTTTGCCCATCTATTTTAAATATTTTTTTAAATTATTTTTTTAAATCATACAAGCTTTCCTTTTCTGTTAGTTTATTACTTGCACATCCTTTACTCTTATTTTGGTGGCTAATGTAGATATTACAACATGCATCTTTGACTTTTTAGAGTCTACTTTAAATGAGTACTTTCTCTCCTCCAGACAATGCTAGGATCTTTGAACAGTTCTACACTCTATTTATCCCCTTCCCTCCTTTTTACTGTTGTCATGCATGTTACTTCCCAATTTTTATATTTTTATAGATTTATTTATATATATAAAATATTTTTATAGATTTATATATTTACTTAGGACTACCCACATGACACAAGTTACCTTTTCCATTTCTCTTTATTTCTTCCTGCATTGCTGGTTTTCCATCTGGGATCATTTTTCTTCTGTCTAAAAAGAAAACAAAGCAAAATGAAATAAAATAAAATTCCCTTTAGTATTTCCTTTAATACAGGTCTCTGAGTGATTAATTCTCTTTTTTTTTTAATTTTTATTTATTTATTTATGGCTGTGTTGGGTCTTCGTTTCTGTGCGAGGGCTCTCCCTATTTGCGGCGAGCGGGGGCCACTCTTCATCGCGGTGCGCGGGCCTCTCACTATTGCGGCCTCTCTCGTTGCGGAGCACAGGCTCCAGACGCGCAGGCTCAGTAATTGTGGCTCACGGGCCTACTTGCTTTGCAGCATGTGGGATCTTCCCAGACCAGGGCTCGAGCCCGTGTGCCCTGCATTGGCAGGCAGATTCTCAACCACTGCGCCACCAGGAAAGCCTGATTAATTCTCTTAATTTTTATTATTCTAGAAATGTCTTTATCTTGCTTTCAGTTTTTGTTTTCAGTTTTTAAATATTTTTATTGAGGCCTAAGTTATGTACAGTAAAGAGCACAAATCTTAAGTTTATATAGCTTAATTCATTTTTATATGTGTACTCACCTGTGTAACCACCACCAAGATCAAGATATAGAACATTTACAGCTTCCCAGGACACTTTTTGTACCATTCCAAGTCCAAGCTTGCCCAGAGGTAATCACTGCTCTCACCTCTACATTAGTAGGTCAGATTAGTTTTACCTATTTTTAAAAAATTAATGCAAGTAGAATCCTATCAGGTACTCTCTTGTTTCTCCTTTCTTTTGCCTAACACTATATCTGTGAGTTTCATCTATGTTGTGTGTATAGCAGTAGTTTTTTGTTATTATTGCTTTATAGTATTCCACTGTATGACGTTACCATATTTTATCTGATGTACTGTTCGTGATCATTCGGTTTGCTTGCAGTTTTTGGCTGTTGTAAAGAGTGCTTCCTTCAATATTCTTGCTTAAGTCTTTGGAGGACATAGTGCAATTCTTCTGAGTACCTACCTGGAAATGAAAGTGCAAAAAAGCAAAAAAGGATAATGTGTCTTCTTTTCCTGTCTGCTTTAAGATTTTCTGTTTGTCTTTGTTTTCAGCTATTTTATTGTAATGTGCCGAGATGTGATTTTTCTTTGTATTTATCCTACTTGGTTTCATAGCATTTCTCAAAACTGTGGCTTCATGCTAATTTTCAGTTTTGGAAAATTCTTAGGCATTATCTCTTCAAACATTGCTTCAGCCCCATTCCTTTTATTCTCCCATTCTGGGACACTAATTACATACGTTTTAGACCTTTTCATCATGTCCTATATGCTTTCCATGCTGTTTTCTGTACTTTCCAACTCCTTTTCTATCCATTCTTCAGTCTTGCCTATTTTCTATTGTATTTCTCAATACTCATTTCTCTCTTCAGCTGTGTCTCCTCTTCTGTTAAAGTGCTCTATGGATTGTTAGTTTCAGTTATTCTATTTTTCTAGAATTTTCATTTATTTCTGTTCTAGAATTTCCACCTTTTTATACATTTCAGTTTTATTCTATTTTCTTGAACATATTAATTATAGATATTTTAAAGTCTGTGTCTGATAACTCTAATACCTGGGTTAACTGTAGTCTGTTTTCATTGAAAATTTTTTGTCTTGGTTCTGTTTCTTGGTATGATCAGGTAATTTTACACTATATGCTAGGTGTTTCTGTATGAGTTTTGCAGAAGCTTTGCATAATGTTTTCTTTCCTCCAGAAAGAGTACACCCTATCCTTGGGCAAGCAGCAGAGAGGCAGATTACTTCAGTCCAACAGGGACCAAGGTGACTCAAGCCTGGTTTCGAGATTTTGCAATGCTTGGCTCTCTCCTGGTTTGCTCCTACTCCTAGGATGTCATCCTCTGGTGTTTCCTGGAGCCCTAACATGTTGGTGGGTCTAGAACTCAATTTTTTGTCTTTCCACCATTTTGAGATATCCACAAATTCTGTTCTGCTCTTGAACCCCTTTCTGCTTGGCTTCTTAGCTTCTCTTTCTGTGCAACTTACTAAGAAAACGCTTCTAGGAGAGATCACAGAGTGTTGGGCTCAGTCCTCTGTACCTTGCTTTTCTCTGGGATCTTGCCCTTCAAACTCTGGCTACTTGGCAACACTGAACTCCAAGTTCTGTCCCTCCAGCTTGTGGGATTGCCTAACCTCTGCTGGCTCCTCTACCTCTTAGCAGCCTCTTTCCTCTTTGGTTCTCAGATTTTGCTTCATGCCAAACACTGGCAAATGCTCCAAGGAGAAAAGAGGTGTGCAGAAATTTGGGCTCATCTCAGTGAACCTCCCTTCTCTCTGGGACGTGCCTTCTCAAGTCCTGGATGCCTTGGCAGATCTCTGATGCCTTTAAGACAGAAGGTTTTAGTATTTTATCCAACTTCTCTGCTGCTGAGATCTACTATAAGTTATTCCATCACAGCTGAAAAGTTTTTACCACTTTTAAATTTTAATAAACTCATGCTACAGTGTCCAGCCAACCCAAAGTAAGAAAAATAAAGCAACATTTAATAAAATAGAACACGATATGGCTATTTTTATAATTTCTTCACTATCTGCAGTGATACATAATAGCTTCTGGAACGTCTTAATGTGAAGTCACCTGGAGTGCAGATTTTGGTCTTGTTCGTGTTTATGTTAAGATAGAAAGATTAAAATGTTACTCAAGTATTCATCTGAAGGAAAGGCCCCTGGCATCTAGGAATGCCGATGTTACTACAATGAAGTCACTGGATGCGGAGAGGGCTAGCACTGTGGCTAAATAATTCAGCTCTATCTCAGTTCCCCGCATGCAAGTGTACTGAGGTGTAGGCACTGATGTCATTTTATAGGCTTAGGTGAGCTCCATTGCTTGGAATCAGCATTGCCCTTCTTTCTGCAATGTGAAATTCTCGGTGGCCCAGAAGGTCTACAGCTGCCAATCACTTCTGCAGGCATCAGAAAGAGAAGCTCCCTCTTAAATGGACAGCATTTTAAAGGCTGTCAAATAAGAGCAAGAAGGGCAGGAGCCAAGTCTGTCTTGCTCAGAGGGCACCTCATCTTTAGAAAATGCCTACTTCAGATTTAGTGAAGGAAAAAGTGGCCATTTTGCCACTCTTCATTCTTTTGATAAATATTATGTACTTACTATGTGTGTTCAGGTGCTGTGAGGGATACATAGGGATATAAAACATTATCCATGGCAATTCCAGCAGCTTCACACTCTAGGGAGTAGCCAAGGCTTAGCTCACAAGTCAAAGCAGCCTGCTGGTCAGGGGGACCATGATTTCTATGGAAGGGAAGTGCCGGGGGAGACTGGCCAAGGGGGAGATCTGTGAGATGTGGAGGGATTCGGGAGGGCTTCCTGTGGGGGGCAAGCCTCACTGATGCCCATGCTCGGCAGCTCTCAGCCACTGCCTCCCGGGATGAAATAATGCCCCACCTCTGCTTCATGCTTTCCACTGGCTCTTTCTTCCTCCTTTGGTTCTGTGGTCTAAACAAGATTCGACAATAACTGCCACTTTAGCATTCTGTGGTTTATTCCTGGGCAAATCCCTCTCCAAGGTAATTGGGTGTTACGGGATGTCTTCCCAGGCTTTCTTCTCCTCTGGACCTTTGCCATCCGGATTCAACCTGAAGATAGCTCTCTGCACCACGCCGCGGCTTCTCCTTGTCAGTCAGCAGTTGCCAGAGGATGAATGGAAACGCAGGGCAATAAGAGAGAGAATCAGGACCTGAGCTGCTTTGGTGCCATTGCTCAGAACTTTGAAGGGGCTTCAACAAATTAGTGGCGTTGAGAGAAAATTCTTTGTAATCATTTCCTCCCCTTTTCTTCTTGGCTCCATGAATTTTCCAGAAGGCAATGGCCAGAACTTTATGGAAACCAAATGATATGTTATTTGAGAGAAATAAAAGATAATTGATTCAGAATATCAATTCATCACTTCCCTGTAGCTCAGTAGAGAGGGTTTCCAGCCCCCTTGTCCTTGGAATCTAAAAGGGGTTTGTTATTTAAGGCTGATGTTAATTTGTCAAGTCATTTAGCCTCAGAAATAGTTTTTTGTTTTTTGTTTTTTAAATAGGTTCAGGGTCCAGCAAGGAGGCATCCTGTGTGTAGAGGGAGAGAAATTAGCAGGATATGAGGGAGGCAGGAAGGTGAAACCACCTGGAAGGCAGAGACCTCAGATGGGATTCTCCAAGGTCTAGTACATTACCGAGTACACAGCAGGGATTCACACTGTTCAGTCAAACTGATTATTGGAAGTGAGTTGCTTTCTTGCATGTGCTGGTCATATGCTCTCACACACCTCACCTGCCCGAGAGTGAACGTCTCCTGGGCTATTCCCTGCCTTGGGAAGCTGTTAGAATGAGGGCTGCAACACTCAGGAAATTCTCAAACCCACCATCATCTTGACCTCCTGGGTTTCAGCAACCTCCCATCGAGCCTTTGGAGACATGATGGAAAAATGGGAGCCTAACGCAGTATGAGGGTCCATATCCACTTGAAAAAGACCCAATGGTTGGTAAAAATGGGCTGAACCCCGCTGCAGGGAGGTCTCCAGAGTGTGCACGTGATTCAAACTTCAGTCCTTGCCTTCACTCTGTTTAACATTTTAAATAATGGTTAAGAGGAGGACAAAACAATGTGAGTGGACTAGGCGTTCTCAAACTTATTCTGTAAAGGGTGCCATAGTGAATATCTTAGGTTTTCTGGTCTCTATGGCCTTAGTTGCATCTGCTCAACTCTGTTGTAGTTCAGAAGCAGCCATGGATAATATATAACAAATGAGTATGGCTGTGTTCCAGCTCAATTTATCTTTGGATGCTAAAATTTGATTTCCAGATCATTTTCACTTGTCATGAAATATTGTTCTTCTTTGGATCTTCCCCTCCAACTAACTAAAAATGTAAAAGCCATTCTTAGCTCGTGAGTTATACAAAAGAAGGCGGTGGGCTGGACTTGGTCTGTGGGTGTAGTTTGCCGTCCTCTGGCGTAGACAGTAGGATGCTTGGAGGGATTCTGACTACAGCTTATGATGGATTCAAGATCCCCAAGAACCCTGAGCAACTTGAATATGGACCAAATATACCATAAAACGTGATGAGACTCATGCACTCAGCATTCATTTGACAAATATTCATTGGGCGTCTACCATGTTCATCACTATTCTCATCACTGGCAGCATGATAGTAAACCAGATAGCCAAGGTCCTGCCCTCAGGAGCTTTGTGTGTGTGTGTGTGTGTGTGTGTGTGTGTGTGTGTGTGCTCTGAGGACTAGTCATCGCAGCTCAGCCTGGGCCCCTAGGAGCTAAACACCTCTTGCCTTCAGAGACATAAATAACATTCTACTCTTAGGTTCAGAGAACCAAATCCACAAATACAGGACAACGGCTACATCTTGTCTGGCGTCTTGGTTGACTCAGTGTGAATCAATAGTGTGTTTCAGCAGAATTAAAGGTATAAAAAAAATAGAAGTAGAGTGTTTGAAGTCTAGGCAGGATCGTCCATCTCTTCTCAGGCTGGTCAGGTCCAGCTTTGAATACTGCTGTAGACATGATGTGATCCCTCATCCAACAGCTATTTATTGAGGGCTTATTTGTGCCAGACATGAGACTGAGCGATAATTTCTCAGGGATGCTGGAGCAAGTGAGGTGAGACTGGGCTAGAGGATGGTCGATGGCCCTTCTTTTATTCATGATCGGGTGGTGCAGCTAGGAGGAAAAAGTGAATTCACAGGGATCTGGAAAGGCATAGGGGTTCTGAAATGATAAATAACTACTAAAGGTATCCATGCTGTGCCTCTGTGATTGAGGCTGATATAAGGGCAGAGATGGGTCCTCCCACAAGGAGTATCTCAGGGCTATTATTGGCAATAGGATATTGAGCTGAAAGGTCCTGGGTCCACCAATTTTGGCAATAATGAGAACGTCACTGAAGCAGAGTAGGCCCTAAATTATCTGCTAATGGAATTATTAGCAGATAATTAGCTAATATACAATTATTTAATATTGTATATTTGATAATATATAATTTTATATTATTTAATAATTCTTATTTTTCATTTTCACTGTGTAGTGGACAGTAGTGTTCATAATTGTGACTTTGAGGCATTGAATATTTCATTAAAGATATATAACGAAAAAGAAGCAGACTCACAGATATAGGGAACAAAGTAGTGGTTACCGATGGGGAGAGAGAAGCGGGGAGGGGCAATATGAGGGTAGGGGAGTAAGAGGTACAAACTATTAGGTATAAAATAAGCTACAAGGACATATTGTACAGCACGGGTAATATAACCAGTATTTTATAAGAACTATAAATGGAGTATAACCTTTAAAAATTGTGAATCACTGTATTGTACACCTGTAATTTATATAATATTATACATTAACTATATTTTAATTTTTAAAAATAAGTATTATTAAAGAGTAAATAGTGTTAAACATCATCTTGATATTAAATATATGGTACTGTTTCAATTGTTTGATAAATGGAACTCTTTATTGACCAGAATGTTTAATTACCAAGTACCCATTTAGTTTCCAACCAACTCAGGTAACAGATTACCATCATCCTTTTGTATAGCTGTAGAAAGGAGTTACTGGTATGTAAGAAAATAACCATTGCTTGCCCTGGAAGATCTGAGATACAGCAATTCCAACTTAAACGTTTTCTGAAGGAACTGGTGAAGTGCAGGTGACTCCGGAGTATCATTCATTTGAAAAACCTAACATATCTAATTAATTCTAAGATCCGCTCCCCCACTCCACTTCTTAACATTTTTGAAATCATGATGCATCTTATAATCAGTGGCATCTTAAACATTCATAATTGTCTTTCTTCCCTCCTTTCCCTTCCTTCCTACCTCCTTCCCTTCCTCCCTTCCTTCCTTCTTTCCTTCCTTCCTTCCTTCCTTCCTCCTTCCATCCCTTCCTTCCTCCCTCCCTCTCTCTGTTTCTTCTTTCACATAAAAGTACATCTTTCAGTTAATAGCATTTTACATTGATACAGTATTTTTAAATAAAGAATTCTAATCTTATTGCTGGTAACTTGGGGTGACTTGGGAGGTGAGGTCTGATGTCCGTAATATCCATCATCCTTTTCCCAAATCTACCTTAAAAAAAAATAATATTCCTTAACATGGAAAATTAATGTTTTCTTTCTTGATTTTATGTAAAACACAAATGAAGCATCTTTATTTTTATTTATTTGTAACAAACACTGTAACTGAAAAGCAGAACAGTACGTTTGCTGTGCAGATGCAACTTTAAGAAAAGTTTCTGTCTGAACCACAGCCAAACTGCTGACCCAGTGCTTCTCCTGTATTGGAAAATCGATGGTGCCGCTCTCAAAGAGCGGCAATTTTATTTCAAGTATGTCTTTGCAGTTTATAATGAAATAGCATCTAAATCCCTTTTTCTTCATCAGCACACTTCCTCGCAATGTATAAAAGCGGCTAGATGCAAGTAATATATATATATTTTAGATCAAGGGGTTTTTTTGGTCAATTGTGAACTCAGGGACTCATTGGATATGAGTTCGCAGCTACTCTTTTCATCTAAATCGAGACCAGGAGACTCATTGATGGGCTTGAACTTGCTGGTAAGAAGATTATTCTGCACTTGAGCTGGAGGTAGAGAGACCTCATTCCCCATGTTAGATCTCTGGGAGTGAGCAGCGGGGATGGTGTGACTGGCGATTTAAATGTTTTTGACACATCTTTCTTCTGGTTTTCATTCTGGGTAGTTCTTTACAGAGTTCAAAGACTCTCTCTTCTAGGGCTAGAAACTTGGTGATATATGACTGTCTCTAAGTTTGTCCTACTTTCTGCTTTTAACAGTAATCAAACCTTATTTCTCAATTTAACTTGGCTAAAAGGGCTTGGATTCTAACTTTAAGAGATTTCTTGTGATGTCAGAGAAACATAACTCTGGGTTCCTCAGCCTTCACAGTGGACAGAATAAAGAGGTTGACAGGCTTTTATAGAATAGATTCTTTTCTTTGTCTTTCCTTTATGTTTGAAGTCATTTTGTACAGTTTAATAATCATCTGCTTTCTTTTCTCCATCTTTGGTCAAAAGCTTTGTGTAGAAGTAAATAGAAAATAAAAGTATATCCATGGAAAGTTCTGCTCACCACGCAGTCTGCAACCATCTATCACTTTACTATATAGCATTTCAATGTCTAGTCTGGGACAAACAGCAAAATCTTTATTTTTAACACTTCAGTCTGTTAGTTCTTCTAGCTCCAGTTTTGTTATTAGGAAGCTCTGCACAATCACAAACACAGCAAAAAATATGCAATGAATTAAAATGGAGACGATAACATTGTTTTTGATATTGTAAGTTTTACCAAGCATTCCAGGGACTATTTTTTCACACAAATGTTTGGTTAATACTTATGAGAGTTTTTGGAAATATCTGCTTTTTTTTCCCCCAAAAGAAACAGAACAGGAGGACACTCTTGTTCACCCTCTCCAAGAGTCTTCATGGTTACCCTAACCTCCAACCTGAATATCTAAAAATATCTCCAACCTGAAGAGCAGTTAGAAGTCAGCTCACAGACCTTTACTTCCATCATTGAATATCCTGCTCAGGAACATGATGGGACCTATTCTCTTGAAAACTTTCACCAGGAAAATATTTCATCTCTACGAGAAACCGAAATGGTCTTTTTTCTTACACAGAGAATTGTATGACCTTTGTCTTCCTCCTTTTTCCCTCCCTCCCTCCCTCCCTGCTTTCTGTGTTTTAATTTGGCAGCTAGCAGCTCAGCAATAAGATTATTTTATCCTAAGAACAACTTCTCCCACTATAATATATAGTTTATGAACTCTTTAATTCTTATTCATAAATGTTTCTTCTCATAAAAGCAATATTTATTATAGAAATGGCTTTTAAAAACCCTAAAAGTATAATGAAGAAAAGAAAAAATCATCCAAATTCCCACATCTCAAATGCTGAAGTTTGGGTGTGTTTTCATCTGTTGATTTTTCTCTGCAAAACAACTTTTTTTTTTTTTTTGCTTAGTTGAGATTAATTAGTAATGTATTTGGTATTCTGCACTTTTCGCTTGAGATATTATGTCTTCCATATGCTAGTAAAATGATTTATAAATGTAATTTTTGATGGTTGCATACTATTCCACCAAATGTTGACCATATTGCCCCAGCCCTTCCACTACTGTTAGCTGTTTAGGGTGAATCTAATTTTTACTTCAGTTTATGAATTAATACAGTGACCACCTCTGGGAATAAGTCATTGTCAACATTTTCCCTCTGTCTCTTTCCCTAGTGCAGGAGTCTGCAAACTTTTTGGTAAAGGTTTAGGTAGTAAATATTCCTTAACTCTTCCTTTGCAAAACAAAAGCAGCCACGACAATATGCTGATAAATGGACACAGCTGGTTTCAATAAAACTTTATTTACTAAAACAAGATTTGGCTCTTGAGGCCGTAGTTTGCCAACTCCTGCTCTAGTGTGTACAATTTTAGGCTTACAGGTCACAAAACTTTTTGAGGCCGTAGTTTGCCAACTCCTGCTCTAGTGTGTACAATTTTAGGCTTACAGGTCACAAAACTTTTTTTTTAGAATCAGGCATTTAATTAATTACAAATCAGTTGCATTATTCTCTCGAATTGAGTCCTTTAAAGTCCAACCCGGCTCACTGGCAGCAGTCCAATGCCGGCCTCCAGGGCAGAGGAGTGGTTTGCTGCTGGCACGGCAGCTCCCCTGGCCGGTCAGATGGGCCATCTCCCAGGCTGGGAAGCCCGAGGGAAATCATCAGCTGGCCTGGAGCAACGACACTGCGACATTATTTACCCACATGTCAACTCTGTTTACAAAGTGACTCCAAAGGGGCTTGTCTCTGTTTGTACCTGCATTTGCCAGACCGTCTCTAGTTCTAGCCTCCAGCCAGCTAGGTTACAAGCCAGAAAAGCCAAATGAAAGGAAAAATGCAGTGAAACTAGTCTTCACAAGGCTCAATCCTCCAGTTCTTAGGGACCAGATGCCACTTCCCCAAACCCAGCTCCTTTGAAAGTTTAAAATAAAACCAGTTGAATATGAGAGTTACTGAAATATTCTCTCATATTTGATCATTTCAAGCCCCTTTGTAGCTATTGTGTAGAATGTGCCTCAAAGGGAAAGGATTCTGTTATGTTTCTAAGCAGTGTCAAAAATACGTGTGAGCGTGCAGAATTGTGGGTGATTCTCTTGCTCTGGGAATAATCAAAAGGGAGCCCAGGGGTAATGGTGTCCATATATTTCCATGGACGCAAGAAGTGTATATAGTTGGCATTAAAACCCCAATCAGCCTGCTTTCTTCCAGGGCAGGATGAGAGCTTTTGTGTGACCACGCTGTCAGGTAAGGTAGAACTCAATGTTTCCTAAAGCACTAGAAGTAGTCGCTGAATGCGTACTGCCGCTAAACCAACCATAATATTGAGTAAAAAGCCAGGCTGGGCTTTCATATTGTAACTTGAGATGTGATTTTTTTTTTTTTTTTTTTTTAGCCTGTATCAGAGTTGTCTCGGGTTCTCTGGCTGTGAACTCTAACTTATTTATAATTTATTACTCATGAGGAGGAGCAAATTTGGGGGGTTATTATATTTTGTCTTGAAGCTGATATTTGAGGGAGAAGTAGAATCATGGCCCACCCACTCTGGGGTTTGCCAGCAACAGATTTGCTTCTTTATCCTTCAAGTCAGTGGAGGAATTTTAGAGGGGAGAAGACAAATGCTGGTAGAAAAATGTTAACTTAATAAAACAGGGTAAGATCAGATTTCCCTCGCTCTGGCCGCCTCCCTCCTGGAATCCTTTTGTTGACTTCTTGAAACTTACCGTGATTTATGGGACCCCTTTCCTGTAGGCCGAATACCTTTTGATTAAGAAGTGAACCACAGTTCCAAAAGCACAGTGACAGCTGTTGTTTGAATTATCCAGAACACTTACTGCCATCTTCCACTTTGTTGTGCAAAGACAGAATTTTAGTGACAAAAGTTGCCCCAAGTGCAAGAGGGCACCCCATTGCCCTAGACAATTGTTGCTCCTCCTTTTTTGCACCTTTTGATCAGCAGAGGTCTTAAAGCAAAGAGTCTTTGGATGTCTTAAATGGGTGGCGGGTTGGATAGTGGTGTTCAACTCTGTGTGTTCTCGATTCCTTCCCACCCTAAAATTTTGGGTATATTTAAGGCTCTGGGATCCTGTGAGTAACGTCTCAACTACCCAGACCAGTGATTCCAAAGGAGGGATTGGGGGATCCCTCTCCTTTAGAGGGTCCTATCGGGGTCTGGAGTGGTGGGGTGGTAGGGAATGGGGAGGTTATGTATTGTTTGAAAACAAAGCATGATTACCCCTGTTGGTCAGATGTCTGATGTAGTTTTAATTTCAAATAGCATTAAAAGAGAGCATGGGATTTTCATTTGTCAAAGGGGAGCACAGGTGGAGATGGGAGGAAAAGCTCTCACGTGGATGATAACAGACCAGGTCTTACAGGTGGGAAAAGAGATGGTAAAGATGTGACTGAGTGTCTCTGCCCTTGACGCCCCTTAGGTCTCTAACGTGCTTAGAGTTGCCAGGATGAGAGCCTTTCCTCTGAGACAAGCTGAACAGTCAGAAGGACTGTATAACTGTACCTGTGGCATCTGGGAGGGGAGACAGACTGAAGCACCTTCACTCAGGAAGGTAACAAGGGCATCATGTTATTGCTGGGCTTAGAACGCAGACCCCAGCCACCTGGGACATGGGGCAGGCAGGTTTGATAAAGAGGGAGGGGGTAGTCTAGAGCAGCGGTTGGCAAATCACAGCCCATGGGCTGATCTGTCCCACTGCCTGTTTTTGTAAATAAAATTCTATTGGCGCACAGCCATCCCATTCATTTACACATCCTCTACGCCGGCTTCCGCTCTACAAAGGCAGAGCGGAGTTGTTGTGACAGAGACTATATGATCCGCAAAACTGAAAATATATGCTACCTGGCCCTTCGCAGAAAGAGCTTGTCAGCTCCTGTTCTAGTGTCCGGGTCCCTCAGAGGGAGATGCCCCAAATGGTCCTTAAGTGGGAAGACCAGGCACAGCCAGAGAGCACATGAAAGCACTGTGTCCAGGGACAGGTGGAATGAAGGAAAGAAGGAAGAGCCTGCTGTTGTGCCCGTTGCTTTTTACTCCTTTGAGTTCTTTCCCTGGAGCTTTCCTCGTTGCATTTTGTCCAGTTTAGTGGGCAAAGGGCAAATCCATCCCTTGTCTTCTTATTGCTACTCACACATCTTTGGTGAATGAAGATGGAATCCAGTCCGGTACGTGTGCACAACCCTGTGTTTAACTTGACCTCAGTGAAGTGTAGAGACGTATTCTCCGGTGACTCACGTGCTGAGGTCATAGTTCTATCTGAAAACAAACAGAATGGAAGGCACACCTGAGCAGGCGTGTCCTCTGCAGCTACCATCCGACCTGAGAGCCCCAGTCAGGAGACACACATGGGCTCTCACCTGCGCTGCCTCGCTGACAGCTCGGAGGCCACCATGCGGTGCCCGTCAGCCCCAGCCAGCGTCATGCAGAGAGGCAGGTTCACAGAGAACCATGGCCCGGGGAGGACATTGCTCTGCCTGTTAGAGAGCTGAACAGAAGGCTTCTGGAGTGTTCCCCGACCCTGTGTGTAGAGTTCTCAGGGACTCCCTCCCCACAATGCCAGCAGTGTGATCAGCTCTGAAGATGCGCTTTCCTGGGATGGGCTGGGGGAGGGGACTGTATGGCCATCGGAAGCCTGTTTGCCAGGACCACCTCCTTTTCATTTATTTTCCATCTCCTGAAACTTAGCAGAACACCGTGAGCAGGAGGCAGTCATTCTTCCCTGGCTGCCACAGCAGGTGGATTTGGTTCGTGATTCTGTGCCAATGGCAATGAGTTTGCTGTGAGCTCCTCCTTCCTGACAAAGCCGTGGGTACCTAAGCGACAGGGATGAGGAGGTATTCCTGGTGTTGAGTCTCCTGTTTACTCCTCTGGGTTTTTCTAATTACATTTTAGGGCGCTTTGGGGTTGAGCTAGCCAACAGACATTTTCGACCCAAAAGTCTGGGGTAGGGGAGAATTTAAAACTTAATTTTGCCAGTAACCAGCCCCCCAGATTCCACAAAGTGTAAGTTTGTTTTTCTTTAAAACAGAAGCTGTGTATCCATCCAGTAGCAGGCGATTCATTGAGGTCGCCTTGTAAAGTCTGAGGCAATATCATCATCTTTACGGCCTCATCTTGCCTGCTTTCCTTCTGACAAATTCTCTTTTGGGAGAGGGATGATGTGGTCCTGAGCCATTTTTTCTGTTGTAGTTGGAGTTCTGCTCTATGTGATCTATGTTACCTGGCTGCATTTTAAAAGCGTGATTTTGCAGAAACTGCATTTGCCTGGGATTAGTCCTCAGACTGGTGTCTGGGCCATTTCAGGAACATATCAACTATCATTGAGGCTCTGCTTGGTCCTGGCATGTCTGCCTCAATGCAGATCCTGCTACTCTGCTTCCTGCAGTTCTTCCGTGGTGACTTTCCCAATGAGAGTCCTCTTGGAGTAGAATGTAGGTCCTCTAATCCAATAGCTTACAAGCCAAGGCGAGTTCCAAGGACACAGGTTCAACCACTAGGGCAATGTGGTGTGATGGGAAGATCCTTGTGGCCTAAAGAGAAACAACTCCTTTTCCCTGAGATCCATCTTCTAACCATTAGAATTTAGAAGGAGTTATATTTTTCTTGTCTGCAAAATGGAGATGTGGGTACCTACCTGGCCTATTCTACAAGATTTCCACGTTTTTTTAAGAGTGAAAATGTTTAGTGGTTACAGATGCAAAAACATTAAAAAGATAATAGAGTATTATTAACAAATTTATGCTAAAAATCTGAAAATTTGTTAGACATGGATAAATTCTTAAAAAATATAACTTACTGAAATGGAATCAACTAGAAACAGAATATCTGAATAGTGTTATAACCGTTAGGGAAGTTGAATCTGTCATTCAGATTGTTCCCACAAAGAATTGTCCTAGATCCAGACAATTTTACTAGAGAGTTCTAATAAAGACAAATGCTGTATTTGTTATTATTTGAGGAACAAATAAGTACAATTTTAAACAACTGTATTCTTTTGGTAAAATAAGAAATACATTTGGTTTTTATCCTCAGTTCCTGGCACATAGCTTTTTTATAAAATTTATTTTTACTTATTAATTTTTATAAATAAGTTATAAAAATAAGCAAGCAATAAATGGTTGCTTTACAATGTTGTGTTCGCCTCCACTGCACAACAAAATGAATCAGCCTTACACATACAGATATCCCCTCCCTTTTGGACTTTAGGTCATCACAGTGCATTAGGTAGAGTTCCCTGTGTTATACAGTATGTTCCCATCATTGTCTATTTTACACATAGTATCAATAATGTATATGACACATAGCTTCTAAAACCCCCATTCCACAAGATTTTGAGGCACTAACTTTCTTATAAAATACATTGGTGATGCAATAAACAAAGGTAAATATGGGAATATGCATAAAGAGTTTCATGGTAAGGATAAAGGAAGTTAATTCTATGTGAGCCCCAGAAAAGGATCCATAAAGGGAGATGTACATCAAGAGCCAGATGCTGCAGTATCTGGGTGAGATTATCATTCCTTGAAATAACTGGGCAATATAGTTAAGCACAGTTGGGCAGAACAGGTAACAGGTGCTCTTTGGTGCTTTTATTGTTTTGTTATGTGTGTAAGACTCTTCATCCAGAGCAAAATAAACATATATCCTGGTTATTTAATAACAAGGAAAAGGCCACACACCAAATCAGGGTGAAAAGACAAATAGAAGGCGAATGAATCCTCTCCTTTGACAGGTGGCAGGTACCAAGAGGGCAGGGTCCAGCGGGGTATTAAGGTGAGGGGCTTAGCGGCAATAAGGAACTTTCCAAAATCGAGGTCTGAAGCCAAGGGTGGTGCTGGGCATCAAACCCAATCCAACCGCCCTTCTTGATGGCTGGGGGAGGGGCAAGCACACCCTCAAAGGGTGGTGGACCTGACCGTCCTGTGGGAAGGTGGTGGTCTGGTCTGTCGGGGTGGGGAGAAATTCAAATGAGTTGTCAAATGTGAGGGAGTCAGAGGGCACCTCCAAGTTAGGGTGTATGGGTTACGGAGCAGAGCTCTCCGTTCCAGGGAGTTGGGGTGAGTCAGAGAAAACGGGCTAGAGCCAGGAGAAAAGGCAGCTGAAAAGAAGCTGGCTGCTGCCTTGAGCCTCTGCCGGATTTGTGACCTCCTTTTATGAACCAGCTGGGCATGGAGCAGGGGTCACTAGGCACAGCATCGGGGACGGGGCTGAGCGGACCTGATGTCTC
Organism: Balaenoptera musculus; assembly: GCF_009873245.2. NCBI lineage: Eukaryota > Metazoa > Chordata > Mammalia > Artiodactyla > Balaenopteridae > Balaenoptera > Balaenoptera musculus. The sequence continues at coordinate 10,359,969 of NC_045800.1, forward strand.
GAGAGCCCCCTGGGTTTCTGTGTGTTTGCCTGAGCATCACCAATCATTGGTCTGAGAAAGGACTGCCTTCTTTGGGGAACTTGTTTAAAAAATGGTTTGGTTTGGTTATTTTTTTCTTGTTCCATGATTTGGATGATTTTGAAAATAGATACCCTTTTACACTTCCACAGGTCCAAAACTCATGAAAGTAGGGAATGGATGAAATCCCTAACAGATGGTCTTCTTTTTGCACTTATTTGTTAAGGAGTTGATAAAATCACTTTACTCCACAGATGGATCTCTATTTTTCTTGGGCCTTTATATTTCCCTCTCATGCAAATCTCCTTTAGAACCGTTTGCACTGGATGTTTGAATTGTTTTAGAGCTGCCTTGGTAGGAATACAGGCTCCTTTAGATGTTTGCCCTGAACGTTTGTCGTTGGCGTAAAAGGAAACAGTTTCCATTAGGAGGGGGGTAGACACACGAAGAGAAAAGACGAGGAAGCTTCCATCCCATTTTACGTACATAGAGGCCAAGGCTCAATGAAGGCTGAGCCTTGACCCCTCACACAGCAGAATATGGGATACGTTTGAAACAGTTATGACCACCGTGGGGCTTCTTGCTTTCTGCACTGCACAGTGATGGGTGGAAAAGTAAACCAGGAACTCTCAAAGGGCAGAGAATTGCCCTCCATGAAGTATCATAGACCAAGGAAGGGGAGAGCCGCCATGGCTATAGGAGCCCAAATATTTATTGACTTTCATAGAGGGTGAATATGGGAGCAAGGCAGAGCCTCTGCATGACCTTACTAATAACCAGCCAACCAACCAACCAACCAAACCTTCTCCTGACTGCTTTTCTTCCCATCAGAGGAAGGGATCTGAGAGGTCGGGTAATTTAGATAAATTCTAATCAAGTCTGGGCATAAAATCAGGGTCAGATTAAGCTGTTGCTAACTTAAGATAATAGTTAAGATGGGGAACAGTTAAGGATGAGTAAAATAGATGCGAAATGGTCCTCAAGGATCAGTCTCTTTTCAACGGTTATTGCAAATCACCAGGTGTTTTTGCTTAAAATGCAGTTTTTTTCTTTTTTCTTTTTTTTTAAATTTTATTGGCGTATAGTTGATTTACAATGTTGTGTTAGTTTCAGGTGTACAGCATAGTAATCCAGTTATACATATCCATGTATTCATTCTTTTTCAGATTCTTTTCCCATATAGGTTATTACAGAATATTGAGTAAAGTTCCCTGTGCTCTACAGGAGGTCCTTATTGGTTATTAAAATACAGTATAAATCCCTGACCCCATACCATCCTGTCAGTGCCCAAGGAGTGCGCTGGCATGAGTGCCATGGGAAGAGTTTGAGAAGCAGTACTTTAACTTATATGCAAAAATAAGTGAACAACTGGAAAAAATACTTTCTTCGGTGTTGATGTGCTTGATGCTTTGGGGTTACCTGCAGGGACGCAAACCTTTCAGCTTCCGCTCTTACCCCAGGCCTTCTCTGCTCACGCCCTTGGCTGGGTGAGATATACGGGTATATGTACGAGAGATACAGATTCTTTTCTTTCAACTTCCTTCATATGGGCAGTTGGGCAGAGCATTTAAACCAATATCTGATCTCTACCTAGATCTTTCCCCCTCCCCAGAGGATGAGATCCTGGAGGTGGGAGGGGGGGGAATAGGAGCCCCGCCTGGGCCGCACCATCAGCTGGCTGTCGCAAACCGTCTTGTCCAGATTCTGCAGAAGGAACCTCCTGTGCATAAGGAGGGGCTCTGCACCCTCATTCTACCACTGCTCCTTTTACCTGTAGGTCCCTCAGCAACCCTGCAAGGAGGGAGGCTGATGAGGGAGGAGATGGAAAAAGAAGGGGCCCACTGGGGAGGAGGGCTGATGGTGGTTGGGAAAGATATGAAGGAGAGATGGGGTGACCACGGGGAGGGAGCTGATGATCAGGGAGTCTGATGGGGGTGGGGGAGGCAATGGGGCAGGGCGAGGGCCTTAGGGAGAGAATGGATGGGGGGTGTAACAGGAGGGTGATGGCGGGAGGACAGTTGGGGTGGGGCCGACAGCATGGTGATGGGAAGGGGGACCAGTAGGGGAGGGAGACCAATAAAAAGGGGGCCAATGGGGCCGAGGGCTTATTGGCCGGTCAGGACCTGGTTATTTCCAAGACCCTAACGATAACGGTACCGAATTCTGTCAAAACATTTTCCTTAACCATGACATTATCTTTTCATGAAAGATGATGTGTGTAATAAAGTATTTCAATCTCTAAGAAGACCTACAGCACCCGATTGCCCTACCAGATAGCCTGGCTAAAGTGCCGCCATCCACTGTCAGCTGGTGGGGTTTGCTCTAATTACAGGAAAAGAACCCTAAGGAAATGAGTTCTTTAAAGACTGAAGTTTTAAAAACTGAAATAGAAAGTAACAGCAGTTATTACACACAAATTTGTGGAAAATGAACAAATTTTCAGCATGATATGGGGTGAGAAAACTCACTATCTTGCTCATTTGACCACACATATTCTCAAATATTTGTTTCTTTTTGTAAGAGTCTGAAGGAGTGGCTGGCAAGCCAGAATACTTTCTGATGCTATTTCCCATTCCTACTTTTTGGAAGTAGATTTCTGTCTGGAGTTTAACTTCTTGAAGCTCTGTAACAGCATGTTCTTTTATATTTTGAATAACTAAAAGGAGCCAATAACAGTTCATTAAAAATGACATATTCTTTTTTTACTTAAGAACAATGACTATTAAAAATTAGGGATTAGATTGATTCAACTTTGTATAAAATATCTTCTGAAGTTAGTGAAAGAAGCTGGCAGAATATGTTTTAGATCATAGAAATGGATAATAATTAGGTATATTATGATATGCTCATTTCAGGAAAGCTCTAATGTTTCCACCATAGAGAGGCACTCTGATTTTGATCCCCTAAAAACTGAGTTTGGGAAATCTGGTCTTTGGGGTTGTGAGTATGGTAAGGATGTGACAGAAGCTCTGGTCAGTTTTGCATGATGCTGCATGATGCTCAGATAGAATCCAACACAGAATCCACCCCACCCCCTCCACCTCCCAACATCCATGATCCCCCCACTGGCCACCCAGAGCCACCCTCAATGTGTAGACCTCAGGCCTGACCATGTGCTCTGCTCTGGGACCCACCTCCTACCCATCCTTCCCAAGTACGAGCCTACCTGTCCTTAGTTTTTTGGTCTTTATCACATGCCTGGATTTCCACCCTTGAACACTTTTTCCTTCTGCAATCCACAACCTCAGCTCCTTGCTGGATTCTGAACACCCTCCTACCTTGACACAATCCTAAGTATTAATCTGACCCTAATATGAATTATGGTTCTATCAAAAGAATTCCCTGATCCCCAGGCATCGCTTTGTGCCTGATTGGAATGGGGCTTTGTTGTTGTCCTCCTGTATCTGGCAGACTGGACCAGGGAGAGGCGTAGCTCCAGCCAGCTGGCATGCGCTGGGCTAGGAGCCATCCTCTGAGGGTGCGGCAGTTAATGGTTTTGAGACTCCTCAGTGGCCTTTAACCACAGAGGGGTTAACCTGGGGAACTGAGGGCCAGTCCCTTGGGTGTTTCCTTTTCCTTTCAGAGCTTCCTATCCCTGCCACTATCCAACCCTCATGGCTGGGAGCTGTTGACCTTGACCAACATGTCAGCACAACTTCACGCCCTCAGCCAATCCCAGGCCTGTGTTTGGGTAAATGGGTGGGTGGGGAGACAGGAGGTCCAGGCTCCAAACTCAGGATCCCATTTCTCCAGAAGATACTTTGTGCCTTATTTTCCTATTAATTTCCGGTTCCCACGGGAATAGACATCCTACCTTTGAAGTGAAATATTCAAATGAACTGTTTCCCTCTGCTTCCACACCTGCTTGAGTCACTGACCCTCTTGGACAGACCCTCTGAGACAGAGTTTGGATGTGGACTAGTGACACACTTGTGTCTGATTATTAGTATGCTCTTCCCAGGGGTGGGTGAAGACTTGGTCAGGAGTTCTGCCCCCGGGCTGATGGAGGCTCCCAAGAAAAGGCCGGACCAGGATGGTTAGTAACCAAGGGTGGCTGGACCCTAGTCCGCTCTGCGGAGGGGAGCTAAGGGTGGTGGTGGAGGAACAATATTTGGCATCGGAACCAAGGGTCAAGTGTGAGGCTCAGGCTAGCATTGAAGTCAGGGTTTAGGAACATGGGAAGATGGAGGGAGTGGTGCTATGAGGTGGGAAGGTTTGGGATGAGGGCTACAAACAAAGATGGAGATGCAGAGAGTTCGTGTGTTTTGGATTCGATCTTTTGATGAAGGAGGGCTTGTCTAATCCATCATGCTTATCATATATCTCACTGACACACTTCCAAATGTGAGCTTACCATTTGACCCACATGTGGTGCCCAGCATATATCCTGGCACATAGTAGGTACTTGTACATTTCTAAGGAACAGAAAGCTCTTTGAGAGCTTGGTTCCATAATAGTAGACCCTGTCCTTCTCAGGGGTCCTCAACAGTGGATGTGCTACCACCCAGGGGTTTGTCACAAATTTCTGTTTGTCACAAGAATGTGGAGGCACCATTGCCATTTGCTGGTAGGACTGGGGGGCTCAGGGGTGTTAGGTGACCTGTAACAGGAGGTCTCTCACTATGGAGAATGAGCCCATATCTTACTGGGCATCCACGAAGGTGAAAAACCCACTGACAGTTACCTGAACCTAAAAGTGAACTCTAGTTTACACATAAATACAAAGTATTTTGTGCATGGTTTTAATATACACTGAACTTTCAAGAAATGAAACTAACCAAATAAAATGAGGGGCAATGGTACTTTGTTTTGTTCAGAACTCTCCCAAGGGTTGTTCACCCTTTCTGAAAATCATGTCATCCATGGCTACACTGCTCACGGCATCTGAGTTCCCCAGACAGCACCCTGAGTAAGTCTATACTTATAGCTGTTGCATTCAGGCCAATTCAATGTACATTTATGAATATATTTGTTGATCTCTTATTTTTAAATGTTAAATATAAAGGAAACCTATCCACAACAACTTCTCTTAAATCCAAATATATTCAAAATGTAAGCCTCTGGTTACCCATTACATCTTGAGGGTAGAGGTACTCGGCACTTACATATCGAAATACAGGTTATTTTATTATAAATTATTTAACTTTTGATTTCTCTTTATATTATAGTTAGAGCATTATATTGATTTGATTTTTTGAAATTGTGTGTGTGGCTACGTTATATAAGCTATGAAATTCAATACAGGTTCATAAGGAGAATGTTATAAAGTATTTATTTTAAAAAGAGGGCGTGGGTCTGCAAGGATTGTTTTGTGCTCTGACCCTGGTTTTTGCCTGGCCTTCCCCTCTCTGGTCTGTCTTTCAACTGTAGTAACCGGGCTTCTTACCCCTCGAAAGTAAACCCTATTCTAAGTGAGAACTCTTGGAGACCCAGTACCTTCAATTTGATTTAGAAAATACAATTTTCTTCTTCTTTTTTTTTTAAATCCTTTTCAGAAGTATGCTTTCCTCTAGATAGCATTCCTGTGAAATCTTTACAGAACTCCATGCTGACTTTTGATCTTTGGCATCCTGGGATGAGAAGTGATCTCTCCCAGCCCGCAGTTTGCCGATGGACAGGAACGTGGGCTCCCCTTGCTCCTTGAGAGATTCCCCTTCAAATTTTAAGCTGGGGAGGTCAAAGGGACCTGCCCTGCTCTTTGCCAGATTCCTGCATCTGTCAGACCTTTTCCTCGCGTAGCGTCGTGGGAACTGGGAGACATCTTGGCACCTCTGACACTGGGGAGGATAATGGGACCCTTGATCATTTGAAGAAGTCTGTAGATTGTCTCTTGCCAAAATTACCTCGTGAGAGGTCACCCTCTAGAATATGCTGTTCCCTCAGCCCTCCCAATGCTGCCCCCTTTGACCTTTGACCTCACAGCCCAGGGGCAGAGTGCCACCGCTTGTCCATTTCCACCCCTCGCCCTGCTATGCTGCTGGAAGTCCTGGTCTCCAAAGGGGGTCAGAAAGACAGGACTGAGTAAGAGGAAGGGTGGGGAAGGTGAAAGCCGGGGCCACGTCTTGGCTGGATGGCTCCAAGCCCAACGTCCAGGGCACTTACACTCAGTGGATGGTGAAACCCACTCTTTACCTTTCACCAGCCTGGCTCTGCTTTTCTGATGCAGAATCCAAGCATGACGCAGCGGCTGTAACTTGTCAATTCCACTTAGGCTCAGTGTCCCTCCCAGGGGTGGCACGTCATGAGTTTATATGCCTAGTTTGCAACTGGCACCTCTGTGTGCGTGTTCGAGGATGATACATTTGTTTGTTCATTTGCTTACTCAACAAAGATTTGTACAGAGCCTGTTCTGTGCCAAGGACTTTGCTAGTCCCTGGAGATACTGTGGTGAGTAAAATCGTCATCTCTTCCCTGGCAGCTTTAAAAAGTGAAATAATAAAGTAAATTCTTTAAAACTCTGACCAGTGATAGAAGGGAAAATGTAGGAAACCATGAAAGAAAATAACAAGGTGACTTACTTAAATTGAGCTGTTTAGACAGGCCTGGCTGAAGAGGTGACATTTGGCCTGAGATCGAGTGATCGGGCAGGGTGCAGGCAGACCAGGAACTGAGGACCACGTTGTAAGCAGAGGGGACAGAATGTGCAGAAGGCTTGAGGTGGGAACGTGCTTGATGTGTCTGAACTCGCAAGGAAACAGTGGGCCTGGAGCATGGCTTATCCAAGAGAAAAGTGATGTCAGGTGAAGTCAGAAAGGTAGGCATGGGTCACATCGTGCAAAGCCTGAGGGGGAATTTTTAAATTTGTCCACACAAATTCTTTGGTACTCATCCCTTCAAAACGTGAATCCTAATTCCCCTCCCTCCAGCACAGTCTGTCCTTAATGACTGGAACGTGGTGGAAGGGATGGTGTGTGACGTTCGAAATTAGGGCAGAAAAACACAACTGGGCTTCCTCCTTGCTCTCCCTTGGATCACTTGCTCTGGCAGAAGCCAGACTGCTATATGGTGAGGACACTCACTCAAGCAGCCCTGTGAAGAGATCCACTTGGCTGAGACCTCCCACCAGCAGCGATCTGGGGACACCATTGTGGAAGCAGATCCTCCAGTCCCCATCAAGTCCCAGCCCACATCTTGAGTAACCTTAAGAGAGACCCTGAGGTAACACCTCCCAGCTAAGTCACTCCTGAATTCTTGACCCATAGAAATTGTAATATAACAAAGGTTTGTTGTAAGCTGTTAAATTTGGGGGTAGTTTGTTATGCAGCAATTGATAACAGATAGAGCTTAGCAGACCATATTAAGGAACAAATTTTTGTAAGTGGAAAGAGAAGTCACTGAAGAGTTTTGAGCAGGACAATTGCATAATCAGATTTATTCTTTTAAAAGGATCGCTCTGGTTGCTGCATGAAGAACAGTTTGGAGATGATCAAAAGTAGAAGTGGCTGAAACAGTCAGAATGCAGTTGGCTACAAGTGTCTGAAATTCCCAACCAAAACTAACTAACTTAAGCAATAAGGACATTTATTATCTCATCTTTTAAGAAGCCTAGGTGTAGGGTGACTGTTGGAGGAGTTAATTCAGTGGCTCACCAATATCATCGGGACCCCAGCTCTTTTTGTCCCTGTTCTGCCTGTCTTGGAGTGTTGGCTTTGTCCCCAGATTCACTTCTCTCATGGGGACCAGATGACTGTCAGGATTCTTGATGTCATATCTAGAAATGACAAAGACCAGTTGACATAAAGGCCATCTCTTTCTAAGTGTCTCTTAGAAGTGCGGGAGCCTTTCCTGGAAGCTCTCGCATATCATTGATGAAAATTTCATCACATGCTTCCAGCTAATCGGTCCCCAGCAAGGCCATCATGGACCACCATGATTGGCTCAGGCTAGATATGATGGTGACCTGGAGTGGGATTGTGGCAGGAAGATGGAAAGAAACAGATGGATTTGAGATATATTCTGTGGAAACCAGGAGAGAGAAAAGAATTGTGTATGACCCTTAGGTTTTTGGCATGAGCAACCAAGGGTATAGAAGTACCATGTTCTAAGATGGAAAGCCTAGGGGTGGCAGCTCTGGGCAATGGCGGAAATTAAGAGTTTGTTTTCTACTTCTACAGGCAGGGATCATCAGGCCCAGTTTGCTAACTACCATCATATACCTAAAGGATACAGTACCTTTGCTTCAAAGATGGATTCACCAATGACAAAGGTTTAGCACCATAGCTAGGAGAGTACATTCAGCGAGGGAGGCCTTTCTAACTAAAGCACAAAGGCTGCAGATTTCCTTTTACTACTAAGGTTTGCTTTAATGATCATTGTTAAAGACATTAATTGATACTGTAAATTGTAGCATGGATTTCGATGGTGTCCTTGGATCATTTTCTCTGCAGTGAACACTTTCATTAGTTCTCTTGGCAGCCAGATGCATTACCTTACAACTTCCATGAATAATAATGACATGAGCATTTGCCTCTAGGTTGTACTTTCTATTTTTAAAGCTCTTTGCCACATTAATGGATTGTTCCATAAATGTTTAAAAGCTATGGGAAAGAAACATTCTTATCACATTTTTATACTCTGTATTATTTGAAATGCATTTAAGACCAAAACTCTATGTGACAACTTAGTTTGACAAACATTTCTGGAATCTCTCCTGTTCCGGGCACTGTCCTAGGTGCTGAGAGGACAATTAGGATAGTAGGTGCTCAATCAACATTGCTGACTATTGAATGAATAGGCTTAGATGTACTTAGCCAAGGAGGAGAAAAAAGAGGCCTATGATGAATGAAAAATGGCATTTTTCCTCTTTGGTGGAGTTTCCTCTTTCTAGAAATGACGGCAAAAAATCACCCTGGCCCATGAGTCTTGGGATTTTAAGAGAAAACTGCCAGAGCTGAGTGATTGGATCTTACTGGCTGCATGTCATGCTTCTGTGTACAGAACCTTTAAATCAGTTTAAGATTTGGGGGTCCTAAGAAGGAGTTCCAAAAGCCTAAACATAAATTATGGTGATATTGGATTTGCTTGGATGGAAAGTTCCATCTTAAGTCTGCAGAGCAACTGAATATACTCTACCAATCTTTTTTATCAAATTAAATTAAATTACATTTTCTTAATTTATTTCTTACTATTTGAAATGAACTTGTTTATATATTTGTTTTGGTTTTTATTATCTATTTCCTACTGAGACACTAGCCCTTAGAACAGTGCCTGGCACAGACAATAAAATTAAATACTTATTGTATGAATGGATCAAATCCCCCTCCTGCTGGAAGTTTTTCTGATTACTTTTCTCTCCTTTCCTGGATTCCAGTTACCCTAAATATTATACAGTAAATTGTTCTTATTTAGGACTTGACTGTTAAAAATTGGCAATTTAAATTGATACCTGACTGCAAGATCCTTGAGGCCAAGGACCAAGTCTTATACTTCTCATAAAGCCAGCCACCCAAGCTCAGATAAAAGGAGTCCATAGATACTGGCTGGTCAACTGGTCAAGGTGTGAGGCAGGTAGAGATTCAGGGAGGGCCCTTCCTCTACCCATCAAGTCCCCAGTAAAAGCAGAGAGCTGTGGCTCGCGACAAGAAATGCAAGTCTAGTGTCCAAAGGAAAACTCACCAGCTTCAGGAGGTTAATTCACTTCTGAGCAGTGGCACTCAGCTCTACAGTTCTGTGGGTTTGCGTGAGGCTGAGTAGTGTCATAAAATTGTCAGTTGTGTGTGTGACTTGGAACTGAAATTGGCTGCCAGTTCACACCCTCAGGAAATGCATAACGGAGTTAGACTTGTATATTTTTAAGAAAAACCAACAACCAAAAAAAGATGCAGAAAACATTGTTATAACATGTGCTCTCCACCCATTAAGGATGAGAACAGACACTGTGACAAAGAAATTACAGGATGGACACAGTTGGAGGTAGGAAATAGGACAGATTTTTATCGTAGTAGAATTCTGGTTGCTTAGCTCTTGAAGCTGTATGAAAAGAATCAGAATAAATGTGATCAAAACGAAGAAGATGCTTTTGTTATTAAACATCTTTGGGGCTGTTTGGCTCACTCTTTCTGCATTCAATAAAGACAGAGCTCACACTGTCTCCAAGGAGGCATTAAGTTCAGCAGTGTTTGCCATTGATGAGTGGTCCAGAGTGCAGAATGGCTTCCAATAGCTGGATTGTTAGCAAACTGGCAAGGTCAAAATGTGGTTTTGGGGTCCCTTGGATCTCACTCTCTAGAGAGACACACTTTGGAACAAGAGCCAGGATGGATTTTACAATTACTCTGGCTATCTTGGGAAAGTTAATTTACTTTTTGAGATGATCAGGAAACTGTCAAAATGGCTTCTGAGGTGTCATTAAGTGTTTTGAACTAATTTCAGACTTTCAGAAAAGTTGCAAAAAAACCCAAAAAAACCAGTACAGTGAGTTTCCATATATCCCTCATCCAGTTTCTCCTAACATTAGCATATTATATAACAATTGTATAATCATCAGAACCATGAAATTAACATTGATTCTATACTATAAACTAAATACCTTATTTGAATCTCACCAAATTCTCCACTAATGTCCAGGATCCCACATTGCATTTAGTTGTTATTTCTCCTCGGTCTCCCCCAAGCTGTCGTTACAGTTCGTCAGTCTTTTCTTTTCTTCACAGTTTTGACACTTTTGAAGATTACTTGTCAGCTGTTTTGTAGATTACCCCTCAGTCTGGGCTTATCTGATGTTTTCCCATGATTGGAACAAGGTTATGCATATTAGGTAAGAATCCCGCAGAGGTGATGTTGTATCCTTCTCAGTGCATCATATCATGGGTTCCTGATGTTGATACATCTTGTTACTAGTGATGTTTCCCTTGATCACTGGGTTAAGATGATGATGTCTGCTGGTTTCATCCACTCTCCTTTCCTTTGTAGTTAATAAATATCTTGGGGGAGATACTATGAGACTAAGCAAATTCTGTTTCTCCTCTCACTTTCACCCTCCAAATTTAGCATCCGTAGGTGTCTCTTGTCTGCAACAATTATTACTATGGAGTGTGCCTATTATTACCATGAAGTTTGCTATTTCCCTTTGTCCTTCTACATTTATTCATTGGAATTTTATTCTGAGAAAGGGCAGTCTTTTCTCCCCTAATTAATTGATTAATATAAATAAGTTAGTATGGACTTGAGTTATTTATTCTATTCAATGAATTATAATCCAATGCTCTTACTATTGATTCTGTGCCTCAAGTTGTTCCAGCTGAGGCCATTAGGAGCTCCTCTGGCTGGGCTCTTCTGTTCCATCAACAAGCCCTTATCGTTTTTGAGCATTCCCTTATTTTCTGGCAACAGAAGATGTTCCTGGCTGGTCTTGTACTTTCCCTGCTCCAGCCCTGTGGTCACTGGGTGACTGGGAGTGAATATGGAGTCATCATTCTGGCCTTGAATTCATATCCGCTTTACTTAGAAATCATGAACGACTAAGAGACTTGATGACCTATCATATGGCCCCTGAAATCTGCCAAGGTGTCCCAAAGATACTATTAATAATGTATGCTAAACCTTGAATGCAATTATGAAGGGTGGAGATCGGTTTCACATCACAGATGAAGGGGAGAGCTTGCAGCGTGGGAAGATCTGGTTTGGAAGCATCTCTACCACCTACTATCTGTGACCTCACACATGTCACATTGCCACTCCACAAAGGGACCAAGTCTGACGGAGCATACTACTCACAGACTTCCTGTGTGGATCAAAGGAACCATGCATGAAAATGTTTATGAACTGCAAAATGTAATAAAAATGTTAGGTGTTAGTGTTATTGCTTCTGTAAACACTGATGCACCACAATTGTCGTGGAGTTAGAATAGACCTAAAAGATCATCCCGTCCAATACCTGTGTTTTACAGGCAGAGAATCAGAGCCCCAGACAGGTTAAGTGATTTGTCCAAGGCTCCAGGGTGGTAGAATTGAGACTGAAACCCAGGCCTCCTAACCCCTCGTTATGTGTTCTCTCTTACAACATCTGCTATTTAAGCAATTTTTTCATCATGCAACCTGGGAGGAGCTACCATGCTTTTTTCTTTTTAACTCCTCTTTCTAAAATGGAATTCAAGTAGACTAGAGAAAGAGAGTGCCAGTTTTACTTTTGGGAATATTGTTACTTTAAAATTGTCTTGTATTTATTTTCATTCTCTAAACTTGGCTCTCTAGTTAGGGCAGGGCTAAATCTTTTCTGTAAGAAACTGTACAAGATAAGGTATCTCTCTTCTCAGAAGACTACTATCTGAACCTGGTTCTGGGAAGTGATTCCAATTCTTCTGCTGCAAAAGACTCGTACACACTGTGACAATGACTAAGTGATGCCAGACATCTGGATATTTAGAAACACGTAGATGATCACCTACATGTTTTCTCTGTGTTTATTCTAGATGTTTGGAATCATGAAGACAAAGTCTCTGTCTAGAATATCAGGGAAGAAAAGGTTTGTTTTTTTTTTTAACTTTTTTTTCATTGCAGAAACAAAGCTGATTTTTTTTTTTTTTTTGCCACACCCCATGGCATGTGGGATCTTAGTCCCCTGACCAGGGATTGAACCCACGCTCACTGCACTGGAAGCGCGGAGACTTAACCACTGGAATGCCAGGGAAGTCCCCTAGGTTTTACTTTTTTTAATTTATCTATTCTCACAGTATCTCAGAACAGGGCTTTATTTATTTTTTTCTTTCCTGGAATATTTGTTGAGCAGGAACTTGGAACTTGGGACCATGCTTCACAAGGTCCCAATTCTAAAAAATTTCCTGTTAAGATCAGTAACGGACGCTTGCTGTAATTTGCTGTTCAGTACTCTTCTTTCCTTTGGGCAGTTGCTTTCTTATCCCACGTGGATGTGGGAAATTGTTTGTTGGGATGTCCTGCCTGCTCTCCAGCTGCAGACATGGGTATATGAACAGATCTTGCTAATCTTGGGTCCCATCTCTGTCTATGGTAACTGTGCAAACTGACCATCATATTTATATTTCTGGATCCAACTACACTTGAGCCGGCTTCATGGTCCAGTGAACCAACTGATCTCTTCATTGCTTAAACTGATTGAGTTGGGTTTCTGTCTCTTGCAACCACAAGGGTTCAGACTAATTCCAGGTCCTTGTCTCAGGTACATTCCATTCTACCTTCCCAGGTTAGGGTTCCATTCTAACCCTAACCCTAACCTGCCCATTACAGGCAATCAGTAAATGCATATTGAATAAGTGAACACATTGGGAATAAATATAGCAAGTATGTGAGCCTGTCACTTTGACCTCTTCTTCCAACAGTCATTTATCAGGATACAAAAGAAAAATGGGGAAGGGAACATTATTTTTGAATGATCAGTGAGCAGTGACATAACTCAAAGGACAAGAAGAAAGACAACCAAGGTATCTGAATAATTCACAGACTGGATAATTAGCTGGAATGCTTAGCATTACCAGAAATTCCACCGCTCAGGATCCCTTTGTTCAGCCAATAGTCACAATCTGTCTCATTTCATTACATCAGATTTTTAATGAGAAGGGAAGGAGAAAAAAAGACACTCATTTGTTAGAGCTCTACTACACGCCAGACACCAGGCTGGGCAGTAGGGCCAGCTCCCTGGGCGCGAGCCGTGCGGTCCCACTGGGCCCCGTGCTCAGAAAGGCCCTGAGCTTGGTTCAGTGCTCTACTGTTGTCAACTTGAAGTTCTTAATAATTTTTGAACAGAGGTCCCGTGGTTTCACTTTTCATGGGGGCTTGCAAATTCTGTAGCCAGTCCTGCTGGATAGTTTGTTTTCTCTCTATTTATCCTCATATCAGCCCAAGGATATTGTGTCATTTTCCCCACCTTTTAGAAGGAGGACCTGGATAAACGTGCAGCCAAGGTCATATTGCAGAGGCGGGATTTGGAATCACATCAACTTAGCATGAGAGCCTCTGAGCTTTCCTCTGTCTCCTCCATGCACACACAGGCAGTAAGGGGGAGTCCTGCTTCCAAGGGGCCTATGTCTAATCTTAGACAGGTAACGTGGAAAGCATGAGGCCAGGTGAATTCCAGGATTCTCCAAACATGGTATGTGTGATTGGACTTGAGAAATTTATTCGTTTGTTTGACTGATATTTTTTGAAGGCCTTGTATTGGTCAAGCACTTTACATGCATTTCTTCATTCAACAACAGACTTTCACTGAGCTCCTGATCTGTGCCAAGTTCTTATTTGAGGCTCTAGGAATAGGGCAATGAATAAAGCAGGTGAGATCCCAGCTTTTGCAGAGATGGCGTGCGTGCGAACGTGCATGTGTGTGTGTGTGTGTGTGTGTGGTGGTGGTGGGAGTAGAAATAAATAAGTTACCAAACAAACTGGATAATTTAGGATGCGACAATCACAATGAAAGAAATATACAGGGTGTGTGATCGAGATAGGGTGAGCAGAGAGTATCTCTCCAAGGGCTGGATACTTAAGCTGAAGCCTGAAGAATCCAGCCATGGGGGAAACCAGCTTAAGCAGCTTCAGTCAGAAGCAAGAGCAAGTGGCAAAAACCCTGGGGCTGCAAGTAGCTCAGCAGGTTGCATGATCCCCATCCAAGCTCATTTTGCAGATGAGGAAACTGAGACCTGGGGAGGTTAAGAAATTTCCTGGCATACCAGTTAGTGGGAGACTAAGCGTTAAATTCTGTCTCCAGAGCTGGTGCAATTGGTCCCTCCACGCTGGCCTCCCTGAAGTGATAAGCTGATGAAGGAATTGATTTTATTTTATTATTATTATTATTATTTTTGCTGCGCCACATGGCATGCGGGATCTTAGTTCCCCGGCCAGGGATCAAACCTGCGTCCCCTGCATTGGAAGCACAGAGTCTTAACCACTGGACCACCAGGGAAGTCCTGAAGGAATTGATTTTAGATGGTGACAGCCTTGGAGGGACAGACACACGAATCTGAATTGAGACCTCTCTGACCACAAAAAATACTTATTGCAAATTTGCATCACATTTTCCAGTGTTCTACTTTAAAAAAAAAAAAAAAATTCCCCAGCACAGTTTGTATTGCCAGGGACCCATAAATCCTCATGGAAGGTTGCAGTTTGACCCGGGGGTGGACGTGGGCATAGGGTAGAGTACATGTCAAGTAGACTCCCTGTTTCTCCTCTCCTGAGCTCAGTGGCTCCTTACCTCGCTTTTGGGAGTTCCAGTGCCCTGAGAGGTGAGAATCTCCAACAGAATGGCCCGTTGTCAGCCTGGAACCACACGCAGTCAGCGAGATGGTCCTGACACCTGGCTCTGATAAAGAGGGTGGATGCACTGTCTCCTCAGACTTGGACCGTGTCCCTGGAAAGCCCTGCCCCAGTCCGTACGTGGACTAGAAGCTGAGCCAGGGTGCTGACCGGTGTGACCCCATTTCCACATTTCACCGAAAGAAAAAAAACCACCACCAGAGTTCCATCTTGCTTTAAGTCCTGTAGAAGAGAGAAACATTTGCATTCATTACCTTGCCTGAAATTACTTTGGATGGATTTTAAAACCAGTCACAGCTAATAATAACTATTATTATGGATGTTTAAATGTAAGACATATTCACTTAAATGGTGAACATCAACAATTATCATACAAGACAATAAGATGATTTAGACCATTGATAAGTATTTGTGATTCAGCTTAATGCACTAAAATTTGCATTTGTGCCTGTTTCAAACCACTACTTTTAGTGTGTAATAGTTAATTATTGGGGCATATCATTGCTTTATTGCTTTGGGCTATACTGTAAGATGTATTAAACAAAAGCATGAGTAAAATGTAATTTTTAAAGTAAGCTGTAAAGGTCCACATGCCACAAACCTAAAGAGGATTTCTGGATGTAAAAATAGCTATTTTTGATAGCTTGTAAAATATCCTAAACTATTTGGTATTTTATGTTACAATGCTGAGTTAATGACATCAGCCCAAAGAGCAGCCATTTCTGACTTCTGATGTAGTGAAAGCAAAGGAAGAAGCTCTAAAAGTTGTGTACGTGACTGTGTCTGGCGATAAGCAGTTTATCTCTTCTGGTATTATTCTTGGGTGCGCATTAATGAAAACATCCTTTACAAAATGTCAAATGTGTCTACAAATATGGAGTTCAGTTTAGACTTTTGAAAAATCGAAGAGATTTGTGGGTAGATGGACACCCCAGTCAATTAGTCAATTATGTTTTACTAGGTTCAATCAGTGGCCTGTCTTTAGGAATGAACATTTCTTGGTGTTGTGGATAGGGTCTTCTCTACATCTCTTCTAGCAGGTGTGGCACGAGTAGATGCTGGGAAGTAAATTTGTTAATTATTCTTTTACAATCCCCTCCCACCCTGCCGAATACATTATTACTATTATTATTCTTATTATTAGCTTTGGTTGCAGGTGGGGACCTGGTCCATGCTGAAGAAAGATTACTCAAAAGTCACCCCCTTAGTAAAGGTATCTGAGCCCTTGCTCTCAGTGTGACACTGGCCAATTTAAGAGTGATGCCTCTAGACAGGTAGCAATCTTATTATTTCCCCTCCCTTCCTGTCTCCTGTGGGTCCCTCTCAGCCCTTCCAACTTTTTCCTTATTGCATCCTATGTATTTAGATGCTACCCTGCTTTTATTTTCCTCTGTGTTGATAATACCATAGCGACCTTCTTGCAAATTACCACTCCCCACTTGACCCAAGTTTCAGGTAATTATACCTCGTTTGGCTACAATCACGGGCGCACAGCAAACTTAACACCTGCCTGAGCAGTCTGGAAGCGCTCGGATTCGTGAGGGATGTCTACTTGCTGGGTTTCACATGTGAGAAGAGGCTCACCCCACCCCGATCCCCTACACGGGTCACTGTTATGGTATCATAAACAGTAGGAAATCTGAGAAAAGCGTCACCTCTCAGCAGAGCTGGAGTGTGCAGCAGTGCTCTGAGACTGGAACATTCTGCTGAATTTGCCCAATGAGCCACTTCAGGAAGTCAATTGGCAATAACAACAAATTGGGTCAAAAATAATTTCCTGCATATTTCTTAAGTTTCTTTCTTTTCTTTCCCAGAGAAATGGAGGGGGGGATGTGCAATAAAAACTGAGGCATCTTCTTTCCATGAGCACGTAAAAGCACACCTGCTCTCTGACTGCAGGGGCCGTGAAAAACGCTGGGCTCAGCACCCTGGTCACAGTTCCAGAATACCTACGGGCTCCGTGCCTTTGTAGAATGTCCCAGTTCATTCTCTTCAGATAATCCCAGACTGAATCTGAATTATGCCCAGAGTGATTCTTTCCCACGGACTCTGCCGTTATGGGGGGAGCCCTGGTTCAGCCACCCGGGCATCAGATCTAGGTCATCCGTGGTGTTGACGTGCACACGTCCATGGTACCCGCATGCTTACTGCTCCAAAGACAACAGTTTTCTCTGATTCAGTCATGTTTCTTTTGCTTCACAAGTTGGGGGCCCGGTGGGGGAAGCGTCCCCACTCCAGGCAATGTAAGGGTTTGAGTTTCTGGGTCATCGGGTGATGACTTCCCTTTGCCATGCCTGGCAGGCAGCCTTTGGTGGAGGCTGCCTTAACACTGACATGTTTGGTAACTTGAGGAAGGGATGGAGCAATCCGTTATCTGCTTCCATATCGCTTAGCGAGCTTCGTGCGCGGAGTGGCCACCTTGAATTGATTGCTCCAGTGACACAAGTCAGAGGCGAGCTCCGTGCCAATCCTGCCTGCTAGCACATGGCTCCGAATGAGGTCATTGTTTTGACAGTTTCACAAAAGAACCCCAAACAGCCTGAACAAACCCTTACACACGTTGGATCATCCGGAACAGTTGTGAGATAAAAGATGAACTTGGACCAAAACGTTGGGAAGTGTGAAACACCACCGAGGGTTTCTGTCTGACTCCTCACATCCAGGGAAACCCCGAGCGAGGATGGAGAAGATTGGTCTGATTCCCCTCCCAGCCTCCTCTAGCCCTGGGTTTTGGAACTGCTTGGGTGGCAGTGATGATCTGATTAGGGGAGGACAATTGTCTCAAACCTCAGTGATCTCAAGCTCCATTGAGAAGTATCTTGGCAGCCTGGATGCTGATATTCTTGGAACGCTCTGTATTTCTCACCAATTCCAAGAGTGTATGTGTAGCAAGTCACGTGGCCCCCAAAGTAACACTGGAAATTCATAGAATTAGGGCATCCACTGGGACTACTTATCATTTGAGTTGGGAAATTGGACAGGCATATATCTTTCTGAGTTCTTTGCAGGGGCGACCACTGTGCCTTGGCTTCTAGAGTCTGCAGCCCTTGACGGCAACACTCGAATCCTTAGCACTGATCCAACTTCACTTAGTCCCTCAAGCTTGCACCTGAAGCAGGGACATTTCCTTGTTTTAGATCTGTGTGCTCATCAGAGCGGGGGTCAAAGTGATCACATTTTTCTCCTTCTTCTTGATGTGGTAGAAAGACCACTGGGTTCGAAGAAGGTTTTCTACCTTTAGGTTCTAGTTCTGGAAACTCATGAAGGCAAAAAATGTGTTCCGTGTTTGCACTGGTTTCCTACAGCTCCCATAGCAAAGCATCACTAGTTGGATGGCTAACACAACAGAAACTTACTCACCCACAGTTCAGGAGACTAGAAGGCCAAAATCAAGGTGTTGGCAGAGATGATTCCTTTTGTGGGCTCTGAACAGAGGGGAGATCTGTTCCATGCCTCCCTTCCAGTGGCTGCCAGAAATCCTTGGTGTTCCTTGGCTTGTGGGGGGCATAACTCCAATCTCTGACTCCCTCTTCACATGGTGATTTCTTTATGTGCCTCTGTGTCCAACTCCTTATAAGGACACCAGTCACTGGATCAGATCCCATCCTGCTCCAGTATGACCATCTGCAAAGACCCTATTTCCAAATAAGGTCACATTCCCAGGTACTACTGGGGTTAGAACTTGATGACGTCTTCTTGGAGGAGACAATTCAATCCACGGCAGGGTTTGACTCTCAAGACCATCCCCAGTGCCAGCCATCTCTTGCCATCTGTGGGCCTTTGGCAGATCAAGGAATTTCTAGACCTGAGTTTCTT
Source organism: Balaenoptera musculus (assembly GCF_009873245.2). Lineage (NCBI taxonomy): Eukaryota > Metazoa > Chordata > Mammalia > Artiodactyla > Balaenopteridae > Balaenoptera > Balaenoptera musculus. Next base: position 10,379,025 of record NC_045800.1, read on the forward strand.
CATCCGTGGAACGAGAACCCTAAACTAGAAAATCTCCAATGTCACGCCCTCTGCTTGTACGCTCCTGTTTGTGGGAGTTATTACGTATGTTCTAGGGCACCTTTATCTGGGTAGGGATAAATATCAACCCAGGAGGGACTTGAATTTTAAATGTGAATTTCAAGTTTTCTCAATAGTTTACTTCCAAGCCAGGCAATATTGGTGAAGTAAGTCTTAAAATGAAAACCATCCAAGTGCAAGTCTTCAGACCCATGCGTGGAATTTCGTTAGAGGCATTCACCACACAACATTTTATGGGCAAGCACACAAACGTTTTCATCTCCCCTCTTGGAGTGGAAGGCTTGCAGAAAAACTCCATGATTTTAGAGAGACATGCTAGGGGGATGCAACACTCACAGGTGTTCTGGGCACAGGACTCGGCCTTATTGCTGTGCCGGGCGAGGAAGTCAAAACTGAAAGTTCATAACAAAGACTGTTCAAAGCCCAGCGGTGCTGTCACTCCAGCTTTTGCGAAGTGCGTCTTTGCTTTTTCACTCTGTATAGTGATTCTCATTTCATCACTTTAGCTTGTATGTTATTCCCTTTCATAGCCCAGGATTGTGAAGCCCCATCTAAAAATCTCTTAAAATGACTTCCTCACCTGCAGTCACTTCCCTCCCCTACTCCCTCCCCAGTGCATTACTGAACATGGTGCTTCATTTATTCTAGGAGCTACTATGCAGGGCGCATATGAGCCAGGCCCACTTGTGTGAGGTGCTAGCTGCTCAAAAATGACCATGACACAGACACTTTCTTCCAGGAGCGCACAGTCTAAAGGCAGGAAGTCAGAGCACAGTATCTAAGTGCAAGGATGGACACAGGCCCAGGCAGTTATGGGAGCACAGAAGCCCGGGGCCCAGGGAGACTTCCCGGAGGAGACAGATGCTTGGAGGGGAAAGGGAGAGTCATCAACGGGTTTGTTTGGATGGTGACGTATTCCAGCCAGAGGCGAAAGGAGCAAATGAGAGGCAGGAACAGCAAGCTGGGTGTTGCGTGTGGCTTCTCGGACTGCCACTCCTATGCTCCGAATTCATGGTCAATGAACCTCAGGGAAAACAGTGAAGTTTGTCTTCTTCCCACAGCACTTCCGTCAGATTAAGTTTTGTCTTAGAGCTGATTGTAAAGGGGAGGCTAGGCCGGCTCCCAATCCTGGTGTGATTTACACATGACCCTCCGAAATGTGTGTATAACGTGAAACGGTGATTCACCTTGCTTGTTCTCAAGACATTGAACGAATAGTGGAGGTTTGCTTCTGAACGTAGTGATCATGGCAGAGGTTGGTGGGCAGGCCGGACCTACAGAGTGCCCCCTGGAGGTGCACTGACTCGAAATAGGGGCAGCCTGGGGTGGGAGTTGCAGAAACCTTAAAATCCTCCACCAATTGAAACTCTGCTCAAGGCCTTTGTTTGCTCAGCCAGCCTGTGTGGGTCAAGCCTGTCCTTGACCCCATCTCCCAGGCAGTTTATCCCATCTGGCCAGAAGCCTCCCCTCCCTTGAAGAAACTTCAGCTATTCTGTAAGGTTCTGCTCACCCCAGGCACCCTCTGTGAATCCCTCCAAAAGCCTCCAGGAAAAATTAATGAGCACACGCCATGATTGATATTCTTTTGGGACTTTGTTCATCATCATAATAATAACATCTTAACAATGACAAAGCTGGTCAGACGTTGTGCTTGACATAACTATAACTTTCAAATTAAGTCATTTATTGATCGCTCCGTGTTCAATGGGATGGTTATGGAAGAGGTGGGGAAAAAAAGTATATTTGTAGAGCTTAACACTTAACCAAGGCTACCAAGCACATTTGCTGGACATTCACAGACTTCAGATCCTGATCTCCGGGCAGAATACTTTTTATGGTAGGGTTCTCTCCCAGTATGGGTTTTTTTCAGGAAAATGGAGCCAATCAAGTATTCCAGGAATGAAGGGCTTTAATCTAGAAATGAGGGCTTATTTGAGTATTGGAAGAGCTAGTACCACCAAGGTCTGAAAAGTTATTGCAGAAAATCAGGGAAGTTGCAGCCAGATGGTTGGGGAAGTAGACACTGAGACCTCAGGCTTCTCAAAGCTTCTAAGGAAACTACTGGAGTTCTTAGAAATTTCTGAAGAAACTCCTACCAACTGGCTTAGTCTGCGGTAGCAAAATGGGTGATTTACAATACTGGCTGAGAAACAGCCACGGATCTCGCATCTGCTCATGTGTCTGCTGAGCTGATCTCTAGAGAAGAATGACCTCTGCTCCTGGCCCACCATGCAGGGCTCATTGGCAGACTTGACATGGAACTGTACAGGGGAGAGATTCTGGGAGCTACAGTTGCCTGATCCTTGCAGGGTGTGGAGAGTGATATGCTGACAAAAGACCATTCATTCCAGGTGGTTCTCAGTTGGGTTTTTGTGCCATTATTCTTCTTAGTGTTATTATTTCAGGTAAACCTGACTTACAGACAGCACATCTAGGAACGTTCCTTTCACATGTTACTTTTCTGCCTCCAGTGCCATGATCATCCCTGAGAATTCTCCTTGCTGCTCTTCTTAATCCTATCATCAGGAGGTCCTCATCTACTCGCATTAGGTTTTGCTTATCTCTTAGCTGTGGGCTGATTCACTAAGTGGTTACCCATCTTTTCCTCTGGGAAGATGACAAATGCCTTGTAGAGCACCTAGCGTTGGTCACATAATTAGGCCCTCAGTAAAGGTAAGTTCCTTTCTTCCCTGTAGTAGATATTTGGTGTTTTTGTCCTTCCATTATCCATGCATCCTTCTACAGGTCACAGCAGCTCAATTCACCTTGGAAACCATCCTTCTCCCATTCCATACCCAACTGTCCATGTAATTTGGATGAGGCTGGTCACTCTCCACCCCTCCCCCTGCTTTGGGTACAGGCATACGACTTGGGTTTGGCCAATCAGCTTTTCCCATCTCTCCGGTCCTCATGATTGGCTGAGAGATGAGCACATGCTCAAATTGGTCCAGTGAGAATCAAACCTGGTAATTGGATGGGAACTGTGGGGAAAAGGAGCACTTTTTTTGGCTAGGGTGATTCAGGTGGTGAAATGTAAGCCTAGACATACTGGAGGCCTCTTTATCTCTAAGAGTTGAGAACCTGCCTGAATTGAAGCCATGACAGTGAAAACAGAGTCCAGGGATGTAGAAAGAGACCTGACAACTTTGTTGAGTCCCTAGAGTGAGTTGAATCTAAGACTTCTGGACATTCATGCTCCAGGTTAAACTTTCATCCTTGACCCTCAACCCACAGAAATTCTGGAACCAAAAATAAGACATTCTGAGAAAGCAAAGGAGAGAATTTCAAATCAAAGGTAATGCAACTACAGTCTGTAGGAAAAAGGGCAGGGAATGCTTAATGGTTGATTTAGACACAAAGTTCCAGCACCATGGATCCAGTTCCATGGATCTCTCATGCTCTCTTGAACTCTCCCAGAATCTTCCAGGAGTCTGTCTCTAAAATCTTTAACCACCTGCTTTAATAAAACTTGCTTTACCTCAAATATTGGAATAGAAAATAAGTAAAACACATTACATTTAATATTTTTTCTCTAATAATTAACAGCATAAGAACATATGAAGAAATGACTGTACACCTACTAAGACAGTATTGAGTATTCTCCATGTTCAAATTACCTTTTTTTTTTTTTTAAATTGAGGTATCATTGACATATAACATTAAGTTAGTTTCAGGTATATAACGTAATGATTCAATATTTGTAGTTATTGGAAAACAATCACCAAAATAAGTCTAGTTAACATCTGTCACCATACAGCATTACAAAACTTTTTTCTTGTGACAAGAACTTTTAAGATCTACTCTGTTAGGAAATTTCAAATATGCAATAAAATATTATTAACGATCGTTACCATGCCATATATTATACCCACATGATATATATTTATAACTGGAAGTCTGTACCTTTTGATACCCTTCACCCATTTTGCCCACTTCCTCACCCCCAACCTCTGGGCTTTTTTTTTTTTAATTAATTAATTTATTTATTTTTGGCTGTGTTGGGTCTTCGTTTCTGTGCGAGGGCTTTCTCCAGTTGCGGTGAGCGGGGGCCACTCTTCATCGCGGTGCGCGGGCCTCTCACTATCGCGGCCTCTCTTGTTGCGGAGCACAGGCTCCAGACGCGCAGGCTCAGTAGTTGTGGCTCACGGGCCCAGTTGCTCTGCGGCATGTGGGATCTTCCCAAACCAGGGCTCGAACCCGTGTCCCCTTCATTGGCAGGCAGATTCTCAACCACTGCGCCACCAGGGAAGCCCCCCAACCTCTGGGCTTTTTAAAAACTATGCTCAAAATATGGGTCCTTACTAATGTTTTATACATTATTTCAAACAAAATGTATTTCAATTATGGGAAGGCTACAGTAGGCTTGGTGATTTGATCTATGAATATAATCTTCATGTACTATAATGTTTTTATTAAAGTTTTGATTTCAAATAATTAGCCTACGAATGAATTTTTAGAATACAGACTTTGAGAATTACTTGTTTCTCTACTTTAGCATTTGTTATCGTACAGGACTTCATGTATGCTATGTACTAAGGAATGCAAGTTCAATGTTAAAGGGAGAAAAACAACTATGTAGAAAAGCCAAAATGAGCATGCTCTTGAGCTGCGGTAATAGAAGTCCAATGTCTGGCTCAAGAGAGGTGACACTCTGTGCTGGTCACACCACACAGAGCATCACAGGGAATGGTCAACTGCACGGTCAAACCACAGTGAGGGGCTCAGCTACAGAGCCAAATGCTAAGGACAATGATAAATTGGTGAAGCCTGGAGAAGAGTAGTGGCACACTGGGTCATGGGAAACTCTGACAAAAGTCAAAAGACCCAGGAGGTTTTAGTCTGGAACACAGAGGACTTGCAGAGGACATGTGGTCATTCAGTGAGTGATGGGTTCCCTTATTCTGTGTAGTTTCAAGGGCAGAACAAAGCCAGTGAGTGGAAGGTGGAGGAAGACAGTATGGAAGCCTGGGGATGGTCACAGTTGGAGGGCTCAGCCTGACCGGCCACCAGGAGACTGGCCAAGCAGTTAAGAGCTCCAGCTGTGAGGTTAGATGCCTTGGTTGGGATTCTGCTTAATCCCTTGTGACTCTGAGCAGATTCTTCATTTGCAAATTAGAACAATGATAGTACCTACCACATAGGGATGGTGATGTGAGTTAACAGATGAATGCAGAAGTCTTCCAGGGTGTGGCAAATAGTAAGTTCGGGGATCACACTTAGCACAGTGCCAGGCATAGTAGGTGCAGGTGTGCAATTACTTGTTATTGACTGACTGACTGAATGAATGAATGAATGAATTAAATTAATGGATAATTCCTAAGTTTTCGTCCATCTGTGAGTCTGGTGCCTCATCAAAAATAGCAGCATTGGGCTTCCCTGGTGGTGCAGTGGTTGGGAATCTGCCTGCCAATGCAGGGGACATGGGTTCGAGCCCTGGTTTGGGAAGATCCCACATGCCGCGGAGCAGCTGGGCCCGTGAGCCACAGTTACTGAGCCTGCGCATCTGGAGCCTGTGCTCTGCAACAAGAGAGGCCGCGATGGTGAGAGGCCCGCGCACCGCGATGAAGAGTGGCCCCCACTTGCCACAACTAGAGAAAGCCCTCGCACAGAAACGAAGACCCAACACAGCCATAAATAAATAAATAATTAATTAATTAATTAATTAAAAAAAAAATAGCAGCATTTTCTTTTGCTTTGATGTATATCAACTCTATTTTTATGTGTTTTAAGAGAAGTGTGTATATAAAATATTATTTGTAATCATATAATATATATAAATATTATATATAATATATAATTCATATATATGCATGTATCGATATACATGTACATATATAAACAGTTTATGTGTTTTAAGAGAAGTGTGTATATAAAATATTATTTGTAATCATATAATATATATAAAATATTATACATAATATATAATTCATATATATGCATGTATCGATACACATGCACATATATAAACCGTTTAAAAGTATAGAAAATCAAGAAGCAGGAGAGAAAACACCCATGATCTCGTCCACCAGAAATAATTACTAACATTTCCTTTGACTCTTTTTCAATGTATTTGTTTACATAGTTGGATCAGACTATGTATAGATTTGTGTATCCTGTGTGGGTGTTTTTTTGTGGTTTTTTTTTTTTTGGCTTAACGTTGCGTGATAATTTGATTGCTTTTGGAGATGCTTTTTAGTGTTTATTTACTCCTTCCCTACTTCAGTCCTGAGCATTTGCTGAGCACCTACAATGTGTTCAGGTCCAGAAATAGAGATGAACAGGGGGCTCGCTGTTCTTGCATTTGCCAAGAGAGACGCTAGATGGGTTCGTAACAGCAAATAACTCAGTGTTAAGCAATTAGAAATCTCTGCCTTCACCATCTTCAATGACACTCTTGCCCCGAATGTGTATTATCAAAAGTTAACATGTATTTCTTTTTGCCCTTGGACTAGAAAATCTTCCCCAAATAACTAGTTCCTTTGCCTTCAACAATGCTGCCTCCCCCCCGTAACCACCTGGGCTGCTGGGAGCTGCCAGTGTACACGCAGAGCTAACTAGACATGTTCCCAGACGATGCTTAATTAAATCCTTTAATTATTAGCCACTCACCACATTTGCATCATTCCCTAGTGCTTAGTGCCAGACTCATTTAGGGGAGGAAGCCAGCCTCCTATTTGCCCAGATTACTGCCTCTTAGAGTTTTATCGGATTCAGGAAAGTTGGAATTCTGAAAATATTTTTTTAGAACTCACCAGCATTTAGCTTGATATTAAGCAAGTCTTGACACCTTGAAAGTGCCCTTTATCCAAATCGATAAGTTAAGCCTAGACTTCTGGTTGAATCCAAATATAGCATCAGCTTGCTCAAACCATTGAGCTGCTCACCGGGCAGCTACAGGGTTGGAAGGCAGGACTGGTGTTAACATCTCCATTTTACAAATGAGGAGACATCGTTAGAGCACCTAAGAGGACAGCTGACTCTTCCCCAGTGTCCACGCCCCCAGTAAAATGTTTCAAAGCATGGCACAGAGTAGGGCCTGAGTGCCCTGTCTTCCTCCAAATGAGAAAGCAGGAGACCTGGAGCTGGGGCTGCGATAGGTGGGTCCTTCCAGGAATGCCCTCCATCCTCCCTCCTCAGAGTCCCCAGGTGCAGCCAGACACAGCACCAATGGCCACCTGTAGGCACCCGAGGATGTGGCAGAACCAGTGAAATAAAAGCTACTGCATGGGAGCAGAGAAAGTATTTGCAATGCTAAGCACAGTATCTGTGCTCCAAAATATTTTTTAAATAATGAATTTCATTCCGCATATGCCTGGTCAGTGTTCCTGTTTCTGAGGCCTTCCCTGACCATGGTATCTAGAATAGCAAATTCCCTGGGACTTCCCTGGCGGTCCAGTGGTTAAGATTGTGCGCTTCCACTGCAGGGGGTGTGGGTTCGATCCCCAGTTGGGGAATTAGGATCCTGCATGCAGCGCAGGGTGGCCAAAAAAACAAACAAACAAACAAACAAAATAATAATAAAATAGCAAACTCCCTCCCTCCCACCTGAGCACTCTCCCATAGGCCTGCGTGACCTACTTTTTCTCCTTAGTACCCGTTACCCTATTACATACGAGAAGACTTTTGGTTTATTGGCTTATTGTCTGACTCTTCCCCATCCTCCTTTGCCAGAAGGCAAGCTCAACACGGCCGGGCTTTGCTGTGTTCTCTGCTGAATGCCCAGCTCCAGCATAGCTCCAGGACATGGTAGGTGTTGACTAAATAGTTGTTGAATAAATAAATGAGTGTGTGAGCAAGTCCTAGAACCTTCTGAAATTTGCAGGTAATGGAGTTTGCCTTAGGGACCTTTTATTTATACAAAAATACTTCATTAGGAATGATTGTTCTCTGGATAAGATGATGTGGGAGCATTTGCCCAGGCTTGTTGTAAATCATACTCAGAGAAATGGTTCCTTCATTCTTCAGACATTTCACGAGCACTGTTTACGTGCCAGGTATTGTGCTAGGCACTTGGGATTTTAAGAAGTGAATGGGACGTGTCTCCGCTTCCAGACCAATGGGTAGGAAAGACAAGTAAGCAGGTCATCAGAGTAGAATGTGCAGTGATTGGGGTCGTTCAAGCTGCTGAGGGAATCTGGGAAGAGAAGCGAGTAACTTTACTTAGGGGGGTTGAGAAAATGGCTTTAGAGAGGAGACAAAGAGGAGAACTGAAGACATTCCAGGCAAAGGAAAGAAGGTATAAGGGCAAGACACTGATAAAGGGCAGGACGGCAATGCATGGTTGTACAGGTTGTGCACTGCACAGCTCCAGGTCTGTGTGTGGTGGTGAGGGGGACATTCATATTGTAGTCTATGTGCCATATGGTGACCCTGTGAGAGGACAAGGCAAATTCAGAGAATGGAGAAATGCGGAGGAGCCGGAAGGTAGAGTAGATTTAAGGGAAATAAGGAAAATGGCCAGGGGTTATGATGGGAGGTGATGATATCAGAATGTGAAGGGCCTTGTAAGCAAGGTAAGGAGTTTGAAGTTTCCTGTCTAAGCCACCCAAGGCTAATGAGACAAAAACCAGAGACAAGAAGGCTCAAAAGGAAAAGGGTGGGACTGGAGCCTGGGGAATTTTCTTAAGCCGAAGGAGCTTCTGTAGAGAGCTGGCAGCTTCAAACACAGGTGAGGGGCACCTGTCGGGCAGATGAGAGGTTTATATGAGAAGAGCAGGGGCAGGGCCCGTGGACTTCCAGGCTGGAGATCAGGATCGATAGTTGGAGGCAATGTAAGGATTAGGGGAGAGTGATGTCCTTGAAACAGAGTGAAGGGAGTTTTGAAAGTCACTTGTGGCCAGCAGTGCCGAATGCAGAAAGATGAACTCGAATGAGTCGGAGGATGGAGTTTGGGACTGCTCATTTGGGATTTCACTCACTGGGGCCCGGTGGGAAAGTCAGACTGGGAGGAACTGAGCTTTGGAGGAGAGCTGAGGAAGAGGAGACAGAGGCAAAGAGACACCTCAGAACTCAGGATGTTCCTGGCCCACCTGGGAAGGACATCTCAGCAGCTGGAGTCGGAAGCTTATAAGCTTTACTTGTCCTCTCTCCTTGAGCTTTGGGATTATTATGTGTGTGAATATATTAGCCATAATTCATTCACAAAATATACTGTCGTGTCCTCTATGCCAGGCTCTTGAAGGACATGGCAAAATGGGACAGACATTGTGATTTTTACCTTCTCAAGGAGAGGCTGGACCATCAAGACCCCTTCTGACGTTGCACCACGACCTCATCCTCAGCTCCCACGGAAGCTCTCAGCCCGGGAGAAGCCCCACATTTTACATGTGGCGGAGCCTCAGGGGCAGCTGTCTCGTTGGAAGGTGTCACTGAGGGATTTATCTTAAGACAACATGTATGTAGCAAATGCACATATAAATTTTGTTTCACCAGAAGTATAGTTTGTATACTTTAAAAAAGTACTAATTTTCATCTCTATTGATTGTTGATTTGGGGAGGGGCATGGAGATGGAGAGTATAGGGCTAAAGTTCCTCTCACCATCCCTTGGTACCTTGCTGTCTTAAACTCATTATCCTATCTTCTGACCACACCATTGACCATCTAGATTTTACACTCCTGTTCTCACAATTCCTGTTCTTTTATCTTACCAAAATCTTTGGTCCCTTTACCCTCCATTTCCACCATTCTCTCACCTCCCTTTTGTCTGTCTTCTTTCCTTAAATGTTGGTCTTCCATCCTTGATATTCTCCTCCATTTCATAGTCTTTTCCTGCCTATTTCCTTAAATGTTGGTCTTCCATCCTTGATATTCTCTTCCATTTCATAGTCTTTTCCTGCCTTCTTTCCCCCCATCCCATATGTTGTCCATATTTGAGTGACTCCCAATATCCAGGGCATCTCTCTCTCTCTCCCTCTCCTGAGTTTCAGGTCCCTTTAATCAGTTGCTTCTTGATATCTCCATCTGGATGTCCCGCTGCCACTTCAAATCTCATAGGTTACCAACCTCTGGCCCAAGCAGAACTCATTTCTCCTTTTGAACCTTAACCTGCTCAGCAATTCCTTTCTCAGTGAACTAACTGCCAGTTCCCAACAGCCCAAGCTAGAAACCTGGGCTAGTTCCTTGACACCTCCCTTCTCTGAACTCCGCATCCATAACCTGATTATCAATAGCTGTGCTAATCCTCTCTCTATCTGCTCTCTCTTCTCTCACGGCCTCCTACTGAAGCCGCCTTGTTCCAGGTCCTCATTCCTGGCCTGGATTGCTGGGATGGCCTCCAAAGTGGTTTCGTGGTCCCCATCTACTCCTTCCTCCATGAGCTTCCAGAGTTGCCTTCTACAACAGTCATCCATCTGGCCCCTCTCTGCTTAAACTGCTCCCTGGGCACAGCCGCCTTTGTTAGCCAGCCCTGCGGCCCTTCCACGGCCCCTGCTCCCCCTTCCAGCCTCATGGCTGGCCGCCACGTCTCCCCCTCTGTGTTCCCACCCTGCCATCCTCACCCTCAGCTCCTCAAAGCTGTACCACACGCTCGGCTCACTGCTTGGGCTTTGTACAGCCTCTCTCCCAACCTGGAGTGTGTTTCTGCATCACTCCCCTGAGCGTCCCTGCTTCCCCTCCACGAGGCATCACGCTCAGGTATCCCGAGAACGTGGTCACACCCCCCCCCCCCACCTGGCCTGACTACAGGTGTCACCCTCATGGGCTGGGTTGCAGACACATCAAGGGCACAGATATTGCCCTCTTCACTTTCACAGGACATGTTTTTGGCAGCCCATTCAATAAGAATTGAATGAACAAATGTGTATTTCCTTGTCTGGAAGCCAGCTTTGTAGATAAATTTGGGCAGGTGATCCCTGTCTCTAGACATCAGACTCCTCATGGAAATGGATTGAATTCAATCATCTCTCGCCTCCCTTCTAGCACTGACTATATAAGAATTGATTCCAAAGGATTCTGTATCCAAGAAAAAGAAATATTTGGCTTCCCATTTCTTTGTCTTTCAGAGGTTTAAAATCTTAAGTTGGAGCTTAAATTTATATGAATTTAAAGTAAACACCACGGCAGCCGGTAGAAAAAGACAAAACCTTCAAGAGACAGTGACTCGTTTTTTAATTAAAGCATATCCATCACTCTATTCTTCTGAGTCCTTTACTCTTAAATCATCATTTGTGAAGGGATCTTGAAAATGGATATGGTTTTCACTTGAAAGACAATGGTGGGGGGAGTGGCGATGAGCAAGTGGAAAAGAATGGCTGTTCCAAACCCGGCAGCCAGGCTTGACTGTTTCCAAAGGCCCCCTCTGATTGTTGCCCACCCTCCGCATCCGTGGCCTTCAGTCAGCAAAGATGGGGGCAGGGCTGTGGAGTGTTGTGACACGTCCCCCCTGGTGGCTGATTGGCGCTGCCCCTTGGAAGGTTAACAACGTTGAGATTAATTCCTGCTGCAACCCACAGCCGCGTGGGCCCCGCAGCTCTGCCCCTCACCCTCCCTTGGCGGCATCTCCCTTGGCGGCATCTCGGTCCCTATGTCGCAGGTCGGGGAAGATGGATGAGTAAATGGGCGCTCGCTCCTGGCCGTGATGGAGGGAGCGGGAGGCCCGGTGACAGGCCTGATAGGGAGGCGTTATTCGTTATGTGCAGTGGACTCATAGCACCTTAAAATGATGAACTCGAGGTAGAAGTTTGACACCATCCTGAAAAGCTCCAAGGCTGAAAATCACCTTCGTTCCCTTCCCAGCTGTCCTTCCCGACACTTTTCGTGCTCTCGGTCCAGGTCTAGCCTCGCAGTGTATTGCACCTTACACATGGGATTCGTCTTCTCCTGTCTGACATGTTCTGTACATCTTTGGAGCTGCTGACGTTAGCTTCTCATTACCCCGTGTGTCCCGAGGGCTGGGTTCCAGAAGCAGGGATGCCAAGTCACACTGTGGGACACCCTAAGTCTCAAAGGGAGACTTTCCAGGGAAGCCCCCAAGTTCATGAGGTGCTCCTTCCATAGAAAGCCCCAGCCCGTGATGCTGTTTCTGACCGTGATTCCTTTCTGATTGCAATAATTTATTTTGCGATGAGTGAACGATTTGAAAAAAATTTTTTTAATTTTACTTTCCAATGGTAATACTGTAGTTTCTAAAGATTATCAGAAATGATTATTAGTTGACCAGGTACAACCATGGGGTTTTCTGTAATCGAATCACAGTGGATTATTCCCTCTTTTTTGGTGGACTTCAGTAACAGCTGTATCAGGGCTCCTGTCTAGATGGGCACTCCGTGCAGTTGAGGCAGATGTGTACAGATCCTTCTTATCTGAGGATAGTTGGTTCTAGAAAAAGTAAAACCACTTAAAACCAAGACCAAAATTGTCATATTACATAATGGAAAATAAAGAATTTAAGAACCATGAAAGTAGGTTTACTTAGAGTAAGCAGAATCTAGGTTATTGTGCAGCACTGTGCTGACTTCTTAGTATGAACAAAGAATGAATCAAATCTTGGGGCATCTGAGGCATAATTTTTTCTGACAAAACTGTTTTGCCCTCCATGGATGACTTTCATAGCACTAGATCACAAAGAAGCTCATTCTGGCAAAAATATAAGAGGCCATTTCTCTTTCCTCCAGGAATCTTCTTCATCCTTGGCTATTTATATCTCCCATTGTGTCATCACTCCAGATGATTTTTTTTCATCATTTGTTAACTGGTCCTATTCTACCGTTTCCTTACCTATCAGTGATGATGGCTCTAGTCTGAGCTGTTCTAATTTAATCATAATTTTAGCATTCTCTATACATGGTAATGCAATGATATATTTTTCTAATTTTATAAATAGTCCATTTGTCAGTTTGTTCACGAATATTTTTGTGTTCTGATAACTTTTCCTTACTCATGAGACCTCATAACACAGAGAAACTAAATACCAAATGTCTTCCCCGCAAAAGGAACGAAACACAAGATGTGGTGGCTAATTGTCAAGTGAGTGGTCCAGAGGTTTGTGCTCTGGGTTTGCAGGAGGAGATTTTTTTTTTTTTTAATGAATTTTTCATTTTAATTTATTATTTATTTATTTATTTATGGATGTGTTGGGTCTTCGTTTCTGTGCGAGGGCTTTCCCTAGTTGTGGCAAGCGGGGGCCACTCTTCATCGTGGTGCGCGGGCCTCTCACTATTGCGGCCTCTCGTTGCGGAGCACAGGCTCCAGATGCGCAGGCTCAGTAATTGTGGCTCACAGGCCCAGCTGCTAAGCGGCATGTGGGATCTTCCCAGACCAGGGCTCGAACCCGTGTCCCCTGCATTGGCAGGCAGATTCTCAACCACTGCGCCACCAGGGAAGCCCTGCAGGAGGAGATTTATGCAGCCTGATTCCCGTCATGCTAGAGTCTTTGGAGCACTGTGCCTTGCCTTGTCAACCCTGGGCTCATAATTTCCCGCAAGGTCAAAGCTGACGGCCCATTTTACAGATGAGCCTCAGAGGGTAAATGCAATTCACCCAAAGGCACATACATGCTGGTCAAGGCCAGGGCTGGGACTCCAACTAGGTCTCTTCATTTTAAGAGCATTGAGGGAGCCTGGGAGGAGGGAGGGAGCTTAGGTGAGCAGAGAAAAGGGAGGGATTCTAGGTGAGGGACCTGTGGTGGAAATAAGCTTGGAATACATCAAATGACGAAAAATTCAAACAAAATAGTAGATGTGGAATATGTAAAAGGGTCTTTAACTTTCTATGTCAGATGACTGGGATTTTGGTGTTTCATGGAAGAATCTGGGCAAGCAGCTGAGACATTGCCTTTATCTTTACTTCCCGGACTGTGGGGAGTTCCATTGTACCCAGCCCTTATCGCCTGTAACATAGGCTCAGCAAACTCTTGAAGTTAAATGGAAAATAGTCTTTTTATCCTGCAGCAACCAGCCTGCCAGATAGTATCTAGATAAGGCACCCAGGATCTTTCACAGTGCTTCGCACACAGCAAATGGTTTTTGGTAATAAAAACCGTCAATGTAGAAAGAACTTGGAAAAAAAAATCTTTTGAATTGTTATTTTTCCCTGAGGTCTTAGAGGAAGAAAGAAAGTTTATTTAAAGGAGAACACTTTTCCATAGACTCTAGTAGCTAGTAATTTGGGCCTGTAAAATGGTATTCCAATGACAACCTGCCCCAAATGTCTTGAAAATCACTTTTGACCCAAGGAACAGTCTCCAGGAAGCCACTGTTGATATATTTAAATGAATCCAGCTGGATCACTCTAATGTATTGACCCTGGGGATGTGGAGGGGACCCTGGGGACAAGGCTTGAAATCGATCCAATGCATTTTGAATAGAAGTTTATTTTATTGCTACTTTTATTAAAAGCCCTAAGACCAACCTGCTGCAGTGGGAACACACTGATGGCTGGCCCATGAGTCCCGGATCCTTCTGGTGCCTCCATCAATGGGTTGAGCACAGACCCTCCTTAGGTGTGGGCTACTCCCTGGCGCTTCCCTTTCAGTGCCCTGGATTGGAAAAAAAAAACTAGGCATAGCTCAAGCTTGTAATCATTTTCATGAACATCCCTGAGCAAAATCTCCCAGTCACCTCCTTTCTACTTGCTCACAGAAGGCTGGATGGGACCTCGTTTCCTCCCCAGCTGGCCTTGCATTCTGTCGACCACCATCACTCCTCTGGCCTCATGTGCTACTTGGGCTCAGCCCCGGGCTGCTCCCAGCGTCCCAAGGAAGGAGCCTGTGGGCTTCCTTCAGGACGCCACGACCGGGGCCCAGGCCAGGCAGCCGCGCTCAGCCCGCTGTTTACCAGTTCGGGGCAGGGATGGTACCTGAGCTGAGTCCTGTCCTCACGTGCCACATGGGCCCCTCTCGATGGCTCGGCCTTTGGTGATGGTGGAGAGCACAAGGGTAAGCCTTGTCTTTCTCAATAAGCCAAAAAAAAAAAAAACCCAAACAAAACAACCCAACCCACTTTGGACAGGCCACCGAGATGTGATGGATATGAGGGTTCTGGTGCTCACGAGCCAAGAACAAGCTAAGGAAAAGCAGGGCCACGAGGGAGGCAAATAACTGACAAAGACAAAAATGGTCTTTGTGCAGCCCGGAGCCAACCAAGCGGGAAACCATTGCCGATGAGTTGCCCAGAACAGGAGCACCGCCCAGACCCGCCTGGCCAAGTTCTACACTCTGGAGTAATCTTTAGCAAAGGAATGAGGTCCCGATGCCCCAGGGGTCTGGAAGAACTTTTCAGGCATGGTCCTTCAGAGATTCCTGGAAACCAAGGATTTTGTCTGTTTTTCTGATGTCCGGGCTCTGGTTTGAAGGACTCTATTGTGAAGAACCCACTGTCACCCTAAAGGATGGATGCCCATGGAAAATGAGAGGAGCTACCCATAAAAATGCCCATTGTAGTCTCAAAGGCCACCACCCAAACACAATGGAGTACAAACTGTTACACTCACACCTTGACTTGGCCACGCAGCCCACGTAAAACCCAGGTGACCTAATGCTGTGATTGAGTTCAGTTAGGCCCATTGTTACCGATGTAGCCTTGTCTTAACAGAGACATGTTGCAAAACTAAGAGCAATCCTTTTTTCCCAACCTTCCGTTCTTGAATTTGGTGACCAGAAAGGAATTTTCAGAGGTTATGTTGTCCATAGTTCCTTAGTCTAAACAGAAATCATGACGTTTAAGATAAACATTGATTGGATCCCTACCATGTGCCGAGAACTGTGCTGGGTGTGGGATGGTTGCTCTTCTCTAAGGACTGGATAGTCTATTGAAGGAGACACATATGTACACAATGACAATGTCACGCGACAAAAGTTATCCTAGATCTATGGCCAGTCCGAGCAGATACCTGTCTCCTTTATTTTGCAAATGCCCTAGCCAAAGCGATTGCTACACTCTTCCTTGGGAATGCACGCCAAGTAGAGCAGCAGGCCCAGAGGGCTTCACGTCTACTCGGCTCATTCCTACTAGGCTTTCTGCCTGTGGCTGATGGGTTGATGGGTTGAACTGGGCTCCTCACCAGGACAACATATCTTCCAGCTCTCTTGATGCTTCCCTTGTCACACTGGACCAGGTGAGAAGATATGAAGAGGCCTTTTGAACCCACCCAGCCCACAGCTCATGCAGGGGATAAGGCAGAGCTGACTTGATCATCTGTGACGCTTATAACAAGACCCAAGGTGTTCCACCTCCACCTGGCACGTTGCTCTTCCTAACTCAATGGCTACCTTTAGCTTTCTTCCCAATACCTTGAAAAAAGTGCTTAAGCCCCTCTGGTCCAGCGGTCCCCAACCTTTTTGGCACCAGGGACCGGTTTCGTGGAAGACAAATTTTCCACGGATGGGGGCGGGGGGCGGGGGATTGTCTCAGGATGATTCAAGTACATTACATTTATTGTGCACTTTATTTCTATTATTATTACATTGTAATATATAATGAAATAATTATATGACTCACCATAATGCAGAATCAGTGGGAGCCCTGAGTTTGTTTTCACTTGCCACTCCCTGATAGGGTTTTGATGTGTCTGCAAGCCATTGATTTATTATGGTCTCTGTGCAAACGTCTCTGCTAATGATAATCTGTATTGGCAGCCGCTCCCCAGCGCTAGTGTCACCGCCTCAGCTCCACCTCAGATCATCAGGCGTTAGATTCTCGTAAGGAGCGCGCAACCTAAATCCCTCGCATGCGCAGTTCACAGCAGGGTTCGTGCTTCTATGAGAACCTAATGCTGCTGCTGATCTGACAGCAGGCGGAAATCAGGTGGTATTGCAAGTGATGGGGAGCGGCTGTAGATACCGATGAAGCTTCGCTCACTCGCCTGCCGTTCACCTCCTTCTGTGTGGTCTGGTTGGGGACCCCTGCTCTAGTCTACAGAAGAAACTTTGTTGCTGAAGGGGGAAAAAAATTCTCTGTTTGCACTGATCTGCATGGAATTTTGTGGTCAGATTTGCTGCAGTTCATTTTTCTTTGCTTTGTGCCATTTTGAAAGCAGCCCAAAGTGAAACCCTGCTAAGATACCAACCAACGTCTCCACCCTTGGCTGCAACTGGAAGGACATTTGCCAAGCCTAGCCCCCTCTAGGAGATAGATCTTAGACAAAACCAGGAACTGTGCTGCCATAAAGCAGGCCCATCCTGATTCCTGGCCACCTCTCCGTGGGCGCTCGTTGACACTTGCACAGTTGTGCTGAATGGGACCCTGAGTGATTCAGAACACTTTCTCTCTTCAACTTACTGAAGGTATTTGTGGTATTGCATTATCGGGAGAGGGAATGACATCTAACATTCTAAGGAAAGCCTTTCAAAAATAAAAGCCAAAGAACGTCCCACGAAGCACTGGCTCATTCTCTTAGCTGCCAGAGGATGTGTCTGCACTTACTCCTTAGTTAATCATGAATGATTGTGGGTAGTTCAGGTCATTAGTGCTGTCTTCAGATCCATAATTTCCGTTGCATCTCTTGATCTTGAGCGGGGAGCATCTCTTAATTGTCACATGCATGTTTCCCCCAAGCAGCAATTTTGTCAGGGCTTTGTTTGTTTCCCTAACAAAAAACCTAAATGTTATTTCTGAAGATATTGTAGATTATTGAGATTTCCCTGTAGAAATCTGAGAAGCCTGCCTTAATTGACACCAGCAAAATATTTGGCACTGGGGATTTGCAGCTTCAACTAGGAGCAAATGAAAAGCTTGTCTTTGCTATAAAAATTTCATTTTTAGTGAATGGTCCAATTCATATGCAGAGTCAGAAGCTAGAATTCCAGGAGGATGGTTCTATCTTAGGTTTTAATTGATTCTTTTTTTTTTCCCTGCCTAGAGATGATTGACTGTGAGATTTTTTTATTTAAGGGAAATATCATTGTGAGTCTTCCTAATACTGTTCCTCTGAGGGGAAGTTAAAAGTGCTGTGCAAGCATTTAAATGCTACAGCACTTTATGAGTTAGAACATTTTAGAACATTGATTTTTACCAAGGCTAATTAGATATCACTGGGTCAATTATAAAGCAAGTTCAGAGGCTATCCTATTTACCAGGGAAACAAATCTTTGACAAAATAAAGTGTTTGGGACAATGATTTGAAAGATGGATGCTGCCACTGTTCCCTCCCAAATTCAATTGGAAGATTCCACTTTGATATGTATTAAATATTGGGGTTCTGCATAAGATTTAACTTTAAAAGGGGTTGCTTAAAATGTTTAGTAAAACCATTTTCTATGGAGTATTGCTTTGGTCCTTCCAAAATTTTTTTATCACCTGTTTTCTCTTCTTAAGCACGTATACCCATTTTCAAAAATGTATACAATAGAATACACTCCAACCCAATCTTATACTCTGTGTTAATACCCAGCCCTCTTAGCCAGTTCACCTGACTTGGGAAACATGGCTTAAGTCAGACATGTAATTTGATTGGCAGGAAAGTGAGCTGTGTGTATAGACTGTACTTTGCTAACAGGAGTGCCACGCTTCAAGAAAAAGAAGAGGAACAGTTTCCCCTTACAAAGAGATGACCATTACCTGACAGTTTTATTCACTGGTAAATCAGCAAGATGTAACTCTAAGAACCATCTATACCAAAGAGTTTTGACTTCTTCAAAATTGGAACCTTTGGCAAGGACTCACTCATTCTAAAGATGCAGGCATTTCTTTTTGAAAATTTCTTCAGCACCTATGCCACTAAAGTCATCCTTATTGATAGCACAGCACAGCTCTTGAATGATACATTGGATTTTAGGGGACCCACCAGAAAGCATGAAGAATCAAATTGGATGGATGAGGTGGTCACCAGCCTACATAATGAAGTTGTAAGTGAAAATATACAGAGGTCGGTTTTGCCCTGGATTCATTAACTGATTCTGAAGAACTTACATTGAAAAAATTAATTCATTCTTCCAGTCACTGCTTATTGAACCTCTTCCCCAGACAAGTAAGTTCTCCTTAGCTACTATCTCTTACTGTTCTTCAATTAAAAATATTTTGCCTCTTAGCCAACGTTACTCATTGATTTAGAGCAACTGTTTCATGTCAGTCATTCAAATGAAAATTGAACTATTGCTTGAAGGGTCTCAAATCTTTCCTTAAGCTGCCGTATTTAAAACTTAGGCTCCAGAAATTTTGCTTGCGTTCCATAATATTTGGGAGGTTGACCACAGTCTGCAGTTATTCTGGGCTATTTTTAGAGCACAAGCTTATGCCAGCACATTATTTACATTGGTCAAATTAGCTGGCTACTTGCCAGGTGGCCTTTTTCTTTTCTGATATGCTGACATTACCTTGATTCTGCTGCTCCGAGGAAGGCCTAGGTTTCTTGTGGGGGGACATGTGCTATATAATTGCAAAAGAACAATAACTATCTCAAACATCTGCTTACATAATCTATTCCTTTATCTCAGAAAGGGCCACAAACACAAGCTGAATTTTTTTTTTAATCTTTTTTTTTTTTTTCATGATAGTAATCATGTTGCCAGACTCCTGGGGCGCCGAGTAGATTCAGCTAACCAAAACACAGAACGAATTCTAGGAGACCATAAGGATGTCAAATACAACACCATTCCCTTTGTTTCCACAGAACTATGTTCATATTGATGGTTTGCTTTAATTTTCTTGCTTGTAAAATATGCTGGCGAGACATGGGCCTGTCTGAAATGTAGGGAGGGAGACTAGATTTCCAAACTCATGGAGTGAAATGAGATGGAGCTTGTGAAAGCACAATGCACAGAGCAGAGAAATGGCTCTGTAACATTTTCTAGCTGACCAAGTGTTTTAAATATCAAACTGGGAACATTACCCAAAGTTTCAACACATTTCAGTGTATTATACACTACATGCCATTATTAGTCATTTCAGAACAGCTTGAAAAATTGCACAAAGTTCAGTGGATGGCCCAGTCCCGTTAGAGTAATAATATAGCTGAAAAAATTCCTCCATGCCTCCTTCTTTCACGTGAGAACCTTCTTGCACTTTATAAATTTGACTTTGTTAATCCTCACAGTTTCGTTGCCCGGTTGACACGTTTTCCAGACTTTCAGATGTCTCTCTCTCTCTGTCTCTCTCTCTTTCTCTTTCTCTTTTTTTTCCTTATGTAAGTGTGCAATAGCAAGGCCTACATTTCAGAAAATGGATGCAGTCCTTGACTTTTACCCATTCTAATATGATCATTAAGTAACCCTGGAGAAAAGGGAACACTTTGAACAAGAGATGTGAAGCAGATGTAGCTTCAGAAGTAACATTTTAAAATGTGCATTGGATATGACGTCTTCACATTTCAGAAATCGTCAACACAGTGGATTGTTTAAAATATATGAAGTGAGATTTAACAGCTGGGGAACACTTGTTTATCTACTGCGTAGTGTTAAATCCCAATAAATGTTTTGAACAACGAACTGGTATGTAACATTATCAAATAACTCTTTCTATGAAATGAAGCTTTTTAGATCTCATGGCACAGCTGAGTTTTGTAATATCAAAGGATTATGGGCCACATGTTAATCCAGGATAACATATAATCACATAATTGTTATAGCTGTATTTCAGAAGTTGTTAACTTTAGTATGCAACTTTATTTTATACATTATGGTAAGATATGCCTTATAGTCTGGAAGCAGGGCCAATCAGAGAGCCTCAGATTTTGGAGTAGAGCTACTTGCTTTGGCCAAATCATCCATTGAGGGAAAATAATCAGAAGGCCTAGTTGGTGTTTGTCATCAACACTACCTGTTTGGTTGACCAGATATCCATTTTTTATCTTGTTGGGTTGGCTTGTTGTAGATACCATTGTAGAATGGTGTCTTGGATTTTAGTTCTACCGGAGACCACAATAAGGCCCAGATTCTACTAATCTGAGTCATTTCAATTCAGATGTGGGCCCTCAAGTGATGGTAAAAAATCATCTTGCCAGTTTTGTTTTCCCTGGCTCTTACATGAAGATTATGAAAGTCTCCTCCCCTGGAGCCTATTATATAGTGTGGGCACTATACCCCAAAAATTGATTGGAAAAAAAAAAAAAAGACAGTAACTAATGTCGACAGCAGGTATGAAGCTCATGTCACAAAAATCTGATGCGAGAGATACGACTTCTTCATTTTTCTCATTCTGGGTTTTGCCTACGAGGTGGGAGGGGGCTGATGAAGTGTCAGAGGGGTATAGGTGAGCATGTCCAGTCCCGGATCCATCTCTCCACATAGGTACCTGCTGATTCCTTCCTCACTTGGGCTGGCTCTTGGTCACTGGCTGGTGTAGACCTCTGCTCCTTTACCGCTATTCCCATCTGTAAGACCACCTCAGGTCCTGTAGCTCTCTTTGTTGCTTTCATACCTCACAGGAACCATTTCATGGCTGCAAAAGCATTTGAGGAATAGAAAATTTGTGAGACTAAGTCCCCATCTACCTAGAGATTCCACGCTGCCATGTCTTTCCTTCCCTGGGAATGGGTCATAGGTGTCTCCTGGTCTTGGATCCCACAAACTGGGGATTGATTCCTTCCTAGGACTGGAGTTGGAGAGATGGAGTAGGAGGGAGTCAGGGTCTTTATCCTGAGTCCCTCTGATTTTTACCCTCTAATCTGACTCTTCTGGCCTCCAGGAAGTCCTTTTCTGTTCTTGGGGGTATTATACTTTTACTCATGAAGTATCCTCCTTAATCTTTTAAGATTAATCATCTTCTGTCCTCAAATTATCTAAGCTTTCGAAGGAAAAGACAAATTAGGAATGAGAGAAGGAAATTCTGGAGAAAAACATTGTTAGATATTTTAAAACATTAAGCTAGTACACATTTATGGATTGCTTGTAAGCCAGGCGCTGTGTTTACAAATAATATTTTATCCCATTTTTCAATACCTTATAACATAGGATCTTTAGCTTTAAAACACACGCACACACACATATACACATATATATACAGACATCTAAGCTCACAAAATTTAAGTAACTTGTCTAAAAACCAGTAAGTGGGAAAAATGAGATTTGAACCAGACTTTCTTGACTCCAGAGCCAAGAATCTATCCCCTAAAACAGTGGAATCCCTAGAGATTCTGATATGACTGGTCAGGATGAAGCTCAGGCATTAGGACTTTTTTTTTTTAAGTTTCCCAAGTGATTCTGTTCAGCCAGGATTGGGGGCCATGGCCCTAAATGCTGTGCCCACAAATCCAAGCACTGTTTCAGAACAAGTATACCTCACTTGAAGGTATCTATTAGAGATGGATCTTTGGTTTTCATTCCTTCTTGTCTCTGAAAGGTGAAACTCTAGCCAGAGGAATCATTGACATCATTGGGGTTTTGAGCCACAGAATGTATACCTTACTTCATATCCTTTTGTGGCCAAAATGATTTCTGAAGGTTCGCAGGTTAAGATGGACCTCTGGTCATCTTGGAATTCAATGGCAAAGAAAACCTTCTGAGGACAAATGTTTAGATTATATGTTTAAGCTCTTCAAACAGAGAGAAAGGGGCCGAGGAACAGGCACAGTGATGTTGCTTGGAAAATTTATTTGGAAAAAAAGTTTCTTTAGAACATTTTCTGAGGCGGGGAGGGGAGTGGGAGGGCTATTTTTACCACTTCCAATGAAACTCATAAATGATCTTCCAAAAAGGCTAATTTCGTAGGGGGCCGGAGAAGTCAGTTAAAGGCCTTAAATAAGTTGAACTTCTTTACACTTAAAGGCCATTCTCAATCGTAGCCCTTGTTAAAAGTTAAGCCGGGAAATGTCTCTGAGGAGAAATTCAAGCTTTACTTCCAGCTTGGACCGGTCATGAATGGTGATTATCTGACTGTAATTCAAATCATATGTGCTGCCCTTGTTTTTTGCCCTACTCGAGATTATTTTTCCCCTTTTAAATAGAGCAAAATAGTCCTTGGCTTAAGGCAGACCTGTTCACATAAAGACAGGAAGTAAGATGGTGTTCCAAGACCTGAGACTGCAAACCAGATTTGTAAATCTCCAGCGAAGATGAGACCTGGTACAAACGCATCTATCATGAGCTAGATCATCCTCAATTCAGCCTTCCCCTGGTGATGCATGAATGAATACATTTCAAAACTTGAAACTAAAATTGTCAGAAAAATACAAATGTGGACAAAAGAGAGTCAAGTACTTTATATTCTAGTAGCAGAGACTCAGTTTGTATACAGATGGGCCTAATTAGGCTTTTGTCTCTGAACAGTTGAGTGAAGCATGAACAACCACCGTGTCTCTAGGAATATTTCCCAGCATCTCAGTGTTGGATATCATTGTGGACAACGTGTGTGAATATCTGGTTTTACTTGTGTGAAGGTTTTCCATGCATTTGGTGTCTTTTTCGGCAGAACTTTAGGCCAAGTGAGTCAGCATGGCCTGGTAGGGAGAGCTTGTCATCAAGAGTTACTACACAGCGGTGGAGGTTCTGCTCTGTCACTTACTGGTAGTGATGTTAGAAAACCTGTGCACTACGTCCCCTACATACGAACCTTCAAGCTGCGAACTTTCAAGGATGCGGATGTGCGTTCACATGTCCAATCATGTAGGTTAGTTGACATGTCTGGCATACACTGTCATGTGTGTGCATCCTCTACTAGTGGTTGTGCTTTTGTGTACTTTACAGTGCTGTAGAGAGTACAGTAGTACAGTATCTTTATTTCAAGCCCAGGATATCCGGAAGAGAGCATAAAAGCAGTGGTGATGTGGCTGGTACTACTGTACTTTTCAAGGAACTGTCCTGTAAGATTAAAAATGTTTTCTTTATTCTTTGTGTTTGTTTGTTTTTTATGTATTATTTGTGTGAGAAGTATTACAAACCTATTACAGTACAGTACTATATAGCTGATTGTGTTAGTTGGGTACCTAGGCTAACTCTGTTGGACTTAACGAAAACATTGGGCTTATGAATGTGCTCTCTCGAAATGAAACTCGTTCCTATGTACCAGTCTTACATATGTGATTTGAGTCTCAGTTTCCGTATGTGTAAAATGGGGACAACAATTTGTACCTCCCAAGGGTCATTGTGAGGTTAAAGTAAGTCTACAAGTGCAATTTACAGAGCATCATAGAAACACTAGCTATTGCTACTGTCAGAGGTCATTAGGAGGATGCTGGAGACTGCAAAGGAAATAAAAATGTGCCTTGAAAAGGGAAGAGTGAGATAAATACCCCCAGCCTCCTCCTTGCTCTACACAGGTGTATAGCCATCAATTACTCGACCCTTCTGTGCTTTTCTTTTCATTGGCCTCAGAGTTTTCTTTGGTTTTCAAAGTTGTTTTCACTGATATGTACCAGATTCCTTTAAAAGGTCCTCAGTGTTCTGAAAGTTTTAAGACCCTGTTCTAAAAATAGATGTTTTTTAAAATTTATTTATTTATTTATTTTTGGCTGTGTTGGGTCTTCGTTTCTGTGCGAGGGCTTTCTCCAGTTGCGGCGAGCGGGGGCCACTCTTCATCGCGGTGCGCGGGCCTCTCACTATCGCGGCCTCTCTTGTTGCGGAGCACAGGCTCCAGACGCACAGGCTCAGTAGCTGTGGCTCACGGGCTTAGTTGCTCCGCGGCACGTGGGATCCTCCCAGACCAGGGCTCGAACCCGTGTCCCCTGCATTGGCAGGCAGACTCTCAACCACTGTGCCACCAGGGAAGCCCTAAAAATATATGCTTTATCCTGTGTTGCCAAAGGCAATTGTTTTTTTCCCTCTGGCATGCTCATGAAGTATCAACTGGACTTTCTAGAAGTTGCCTCTAGCCGTATTTTGTATTCCGCAGCAATTGGTCAGCACAAGGCCCTCTGTAGCTCCCGTCTCGCCAGCCTATCTCTGCTTTGCTTGTGCACGTGAGATACATTTATTTGGGTGTATGTCCTTGTGCCCTTGCTCATTACCCTCATATGTTTATTTGGTCAAATCGACAGCAGTAAGTACAGCAGATCTTTTGGATGGGCCTTTATACTGCATATTTTTAATGGAATGTTGTAATGTACAGGATTATTTTAAAAATTCACCTATGTGGCAACGTCTTCTTCTGACAGTTTCTGCCCCAATCAGCACAGGACAGCTGTCCCTGAAGCAATGAGAACATCATCCGGTTGCTGCCTTTCAGATACGTTTTGGGGTGCAAACATGCCCCTCCTAAGCTGTGGGAGGAAAAGAAAAGAAAACAAATGAAAATAATAACAGCAAACTAAAGCATCATCAGGCACCATTCAGGAAGGTTAGAGCGGCCTGACTTGTAAACGTCTGAAACTCAAGGCTCTCCCCGTGTTAAACATTAAGTTCCTTGTCTCCTTTGGAATCATGATGGAGCCAGGAAGCAAGAGAGTCAACAACAATTAGGTGGAAGAAATACCTCCATTATTTCTGGGATACTTCCTGTTACTGTTTTAACAGTGTTACCGAGATGTCAAGCCACGGCAGACCCTCAGGTGGTGTTCCTTGTGCAATTTTGAAGATGGGAAGAAGCACATGACTCAAAGCAAAAGGTGTTACAGAAAAGGGCTTCCTTGGGAGGCATTTTACCTATTTCAGGTCACTAGGGCACCCTTTGAGACATGATTTTTTTTTACAGGGTGTTAAGCCACGTGCCTGGGTATCTCCCACATTCTTTAACTACCCTTAGAGGAATGCCTGCGTGTAATCTCTAGGATTTTCCAAAATGAATCCCAATGCCCTTTGGATCATCAGAGACCTGGGCACTCAGCAGAACAAATTTAGCCCTTAATTCTTCTGCTGTAGAGTCAGCAATGGCCACGTACAACCTTGCGGCTGTTGGTGAGGGTTTTCAAAAAATCTAATTTAGCACAATGGATACATTCCAAAGAAAGGGGGAACATGCCTGGGTC
The DNA here is from genome assembly GCF_009873245.2 of Balaenoptera musculus. Lineage (NCBI taxonomy): Eukaryota > Metazoa > Chordata > Mammalia > Artiodactyla > Balaenopteridae > Balaenoptera > Balaenoptera musculus. The sequence continues at coordinate 10,404,853 of NC_045800.1, forward strand.
GGGTTTGTTTTTAACAAAGGGAGCCCTGATTTTGTTAAGGATGACAACTGAGGCATCTGCAACTACAAGCAACATTTTTGTGCCTCGTTCCAACCAAAATTTTCCAACAGATTTTTAATGTAATTTGCTCCCCTCGCAATGAGAAAACCAGGATGAGAAGTCAGGTTTCAGCAAAGAATAATAATCTCTTTGCAACTCAATTATGAGTAATTGAGAAATGGTTTTTGCACTGCAAATACTCAGCCCAGTGCAGCGTAGAGGACGCCAGGCTTGGGCGGGTGGGTGTGGTTCTCAGGCATCTGCGGCTGTACTTTCTTCTGGAAGAGCCTCCTTATCATCTCTGCAGGCCAGTGTCAGCCGGGCTTCTGGTGTGGCTCCCTGTGGCAGGTACCAGGGCACCAGCCATCTGCAGGGAGGAAAAAACTCCGTTCCTTTGGAATAAATACATGGAATAATGTGCTGCCTCATTGCCATTTCCATTTGGGCTTTTTGCACATCCTCAGGTAAACATGTCTTCTCAATTGAAACTACTATCAATTGTGACCACAGAGGAAAACTGGAAGGGCATTTTACTTACTTGTTCAGAGCTTGAAATAACACCAGATAATGCTTAAAGGGGAAGAAAGAGGGGCCCCGTTTTCTCTTGTCTTGTATCATAAGAATGCTTTTGGCAGAGTTCTGAAAGTTTTTACATTAATTACAGTTAATGCTGGCTACCAGCCTAAGCATTTACATGCCTCATGTTATTCACTCCTTTTATGCTATCATCCAGATCGAGTCTCAGACAGGCCCAAGTTTATGCAGATAATAAACCGAGTCAGGAGTCAAGTCCACTAAAAGCATTTTGCTGAATCTGAGTGTTTACTGGTAAAGCAAGGTCTTAGCATCCTCAGATCATCGAGGGGACTTTGGCCCATCTGCCGCTCTCCAGATCATCCTGTTCGTCAGGAGGGAGGACACACTCTGAACAGAGTGACCTCCTAAGCCTTTTCCTTTCCATTTGGCCTTTTGCGTGAGCCGGGATTTTCATGGCTTCCTCTGACATAGATGGATTGCTCATACTCAGCCCAGAAGAACGGGGACAGGTTATATTCAACAAGATTGGGTTGGTTAACACAGCCTTTTCCAGTAGAAAAGTAGCAACCTGGAAAATATGCTCCTTCATGCCATATTTTCTTTTCCCCATTTCCAACATTTGAATCGTTTATTAAAGAAAGGAGCTGTTCTTTTCCTTGCTTTCCTAGGACAATATGTTCTTCAAAAATACGAAATAGTGCAAAAGCCAAGATTTGAGGCCCAAGCAAAGCCACCCACGGAATATCCTAGATAGAAGCCCGGGGTTCTCTCCCATGAGGTGCCAAATGCCACAATTGTCTTATATGTGCATTGAGTATGTGTGAAAAAAAGTCCCGACTTGAACTAACTGAAATGCACAGTAAATTTGATTAACGAATGATATGAAATTTGCTGAGTAATTAATTTTGTAAACGTACATGTAATACAAATTCAGAACGTTCAGAAGGGCATCCAGTGAAAAGGCTTCCTCCCATGCCCTCCAAAGGTCCACTCAATTCCTTTCATTTAAGGCACACTAATGCGACCAGTACTTTTCCCCACTTTCTTCCCTCCCTCCTCCCTTCCCCCCTCCCTCCCTCTCTCCCTCCCTCCCTCCCTCCCTTCCTTCCTTCCTTCCTCCCTCCCTTCCTTTTTTCCCCTGTTTAAATTTAAGTGTAATTAACTCCATCTTCTTTTCAGTTATCATGAAATAACTGGGATTAAAATCATCGTCGATTCTCCCATCTAGATTTGCTGTTGAGGTCCTGAGGTTGTCTGATAACCTCCAGCAGAGTACCTCAAGGCATTTCACTTCTATTAACATTTATTAAGTATCTACTCTGTTCCAGACTCTGTGACAGAACAGCCAGCTCATGGTGTCAATCAAGTAAACAGCTGTCAATTAGTTTTTGGAAAATTGACTGATAGCCAAAAGTTCCAACTGGAAGCTAGATAAGTTAATTAGGAAAAACAGATAGATAGCATCAGCCAAGAGAACCCTGACAAAGAAGAGCAATGAGGGGGATGGGCCTCCACCAGACATCAAAACATAGTAGGAAACCTCTATGGTCCAAACAGCTTGGTATTGACATATGAATAGGCAGACTAATGGAGCAGAGTAGAGAACCCAGAAAGATCCACTTGCATACAGAAACTCAGTATATGAAAAAGGGGGTATATCGAATTGGTGGAGGAATGGACTTTTCTACAAGTGGTGTTGGGATAAGCAGATAGCCATTGGCAAAAAACAAAATTGGATCCATGCCTCATACCACATATGAGGTTAAACTCCGAGTAGGTAAGAGATTGAAATGTAAAAGCTGAAACTATAAAAATATTTTTTTAAATATTGGCAAATTATTCCCTAACCTTGGAGAGTGTGAAGCTGTCTGAACTATGACTCAAATCCAATTACAGTAAGAGAAAAAAATTGATAAACTTGGTTGTATTGAAATTTTTTTAAATGTATGGGAAAAAAATCAAAGAATAGAAAAAAACAAACAAAAATAATTGCCATGAGTTAGATAAAAAGACAAATGACAAACCAGGGAAAATATTTGCAACTTATATCAAAAGCAAATGGTCAGGGCTTCCCTGGTGGTGCAGTGGTTGAGAATCTGCCTGACAATGCAGGGGACACGGGTTCGAGCCCTGGTCTGGGAAGATCCCACATGCCGCGGAGCAACTAAGCCCGTGAGCCACAACTACTGAGCCTGCGCATCTGGGGCCACGATAGTGAGAGGCCCGCACGCTGCGATGAAGAGAGGCCCCCGCTTGCCACAACTAGAGAAAGCCCTCGCACAGAATCGAAGACCCAACACAGCCAAAAATAAATAAATAAATAAATAAATTTTTTTTAAAAAACACACAAAAAACACAAATGGTCAGTAACCCTAAGGTACACACACAAAAAAGCTTCTAAAAAATAGAGGAGAAAATCTCAAACAATTCTACAGAAAAATGGGCTGGAAATATAAGCGGACAATTGACAGAAAAAGAAATGCAAATCTCTCTTAAAAGTATGAAAAGATGCTCAAGTCCATTCATAATAAATCATTGTAAAATAAAGACTACACTAAGATACCATTTCTCATCTACTAGATGCCAAAATCCGAAAGGTTGATTACATGGTCTATTGGCAAAGCGGTGGGGAAACAGGGACTCTTCCATGGTGCCGGTGGGAATGTGAAATGGTTCAAACCCTGTGCAGGAGACTTCGCCACTACCTAGCAAAATTGCACATGCATTTACCCTATGACCCTGCAATTGTACTTCTAGGAATCTCCATAATACCCCAGCCAAAATATGAAAAGACAAATGCACAGGGTTACTCACTGTAGCACTATTTATAAGACTGGAAACAACCCAAATGTCCATCAATAGGAAACAAATTGAGTAAATCATGGGACACCCACAAAACTGAGTAATGCACAGCTATAAAAGGGAATGAAGATCATCCCTGGGTATAGCTGTGGTTTCCAGGGTATGTTCAGTGAACAAAGAAGGGTGGAAAAAAAGAATAGTATGCTGTCATTTATCATTTATGCTACTTGCTTATATTAAGAGAACAATGAAAGAATAAACCATACATTGAAAAAAATGGCTACTTTGGAAGAAGGGAGGAACTAGTGTGATGGTTACAGAAATGAAAGCCAGCCTTGTTAAATCTATTCTGTTTTGTAGATTTGACTTTGGAAACATGAAAATGTTTTACATAATTATAAAACTGAATTATAAAACAAAATTAAAAAGCAATCTCTAAGAGTTGAAAATAAAAGGAAACAAATAAACCTAACTGTGTATTGAACTGGTGGCATAAGCAAGGAGAGAGGAACTCCTCCAAGTGGCTTTTAAATGTGGTAATTTAACTGTATGTCCCTGGTGAGTATATACTCTTAAGGGCCAAAGGACTGCAAAAGGAAGTCTTAAATTGTTTTCAGTAATCACAGTGTTGGTCCTAGTGCTTATATTATTATTCTGATACTGTTTTAAGTATGGTATCAGATAAAGCAAATAAATAATTATGTTGGCGTCATTAAGAAATGGGATCTTGGCATGAGTATAGATAGATACAGTTGTAAGATCAAGAAATTTAAGTAAAATCTTATTAGTTCTGATTTTGAATTAGGAGTATGAACTCAGATAGATAGATTTTTTTTCAAGCTCTGTCCAGTCAAAGTGCCTGGGACCAATGCTTAAACCAATACCAATGAGTACACCTAGCACCCAGATTGTGGTTCTGCTAAAAGGTTCTACTTGCCAAGGCTTCTTGGCAAAATGGCAGATTCCATGTTTGGGAAGAAATAAACAAGGTGAGCGTGGGGCAACTTGTCATAAGTGAATGCAAGGAAGCTATCAAAGACTAGAAGGGACATGTCAAAATGACTCAGGAGCCAACTTGCAAAAGCTTCCACAGGGCAAATATTTTAACATCAATAAACACAACTAAAATGGATGGAAACACATCAAATATGTTTGAATCCGGAGTTCCAAATGATACTGGAAAAAAATCACTCGTCACCTTTGGAGAATACTAAGAAATAACTCATTATTTTGAAAATGGGTGAATAAAGGAAAGAATAAAGCATTTATCCTGTTGTTTCTATATGAACTGTACCTCAGGGAACAAAAGAGTTGATGAGAGGAAGTTTCTTTTTATTCAAGTATTACAGCTAATGAAGAGGAATGAGAGGAGTAGTGCAGCCGGGCAGAATGAAGCGTCAGCTTCTGATGCCCCTGCCTGGGGTCATAGGCTGGAGAAAAGAGGACCACTGTGCAAACCCCAATGAATAAATGGATCTAGGCAATGATCCTCAATGGCTGCAAACATTACAATGTAGAGAAAACCTGGCTGTGGAAGAACACAGCACTGCTTGTGAAGTGGTCTCACCAAAACATCAAATTTGAATCTGAGAAAGATTCTAGATCCAACTACCAGTTACAGGGAGGACAGGGGCCAGAGGAACAGGTAAACTCCATGGGGATGCAATGGATGAAGGGAACTGCAGGACAAATGACCCAGCTTCTACAACAAAAAATTTCAAGGATATTAAAAAAGAGAGATGAGGAAGAACCTATACATTAAAAAAGACTTTGGAGACTAAAAACCAATCACATTGTATGGACCTAGTTTCAATATTTCTTCAAGTAATTTTAAAATGTTTAAGAAAATCTAGGAAATGTGAACGCTGGGATATTGACTAGATAACTTGGAGATAATGAGTAATTATTATTCATTCTTTTTAGAGGTGGTAATATTCTTTTTTTTTTTAACCAAGTAAGGCAAATTTATGGCAAATAAGCACGTGAAACTATGCTCACAGTCATTTTGGAAATGCAAACTACAATGAGATACCATTAAACATTTCTTACAACGACTAAAATAATTTTTCAACCTGATGATATAAAATGATGACAATGATTTAAGGCACCTGGAAATCTCATATCTTGTTGGTGGGAATGCAAAGTAGTTCAGGATCATAGTTCAGAAGTTTATTATAAAGTTAAATGTACAATTACCATATATGTTCACCCTAAAAAGTATACACAAATAATTTTATTTATAATCAAGAGGTGGTAATATTATTGAGGTATTTTAAAATGTTCTTTTAGATATACATATTGAGATATTTATAGATGAATTGATAGGATTTCTGAGATTTACTTCAAAATAAATTGTAATTTGAAGACAGAGCTATATGGGGTATAGAGAAAATAAGACTGACCACAAATGGATAATTTTTGAAGCTGGTGATGATACCTCCGGGTTCATTCAACTAATCACTCGACTTTTGCAGACATTTAAAATTTCCAAAATAAAAATTTGAATAAAACGTAGAGAGTAAGGAAAGTATAGAGTGGCCTTTCTTCATTCCAGAATAGCTTTATCCAGTTATAATTCAGAGTCCACACAAAAAACAAATTTGGACTTTCAAATGTTCCTAATGTACAACTAACTTGAATCTTTTTAAAAAAATATTCAGGGATCTTTATTTCAGTTCAATTCAAGTTTATTACCATCACAGTGATTTTTTAAAAAACCAAATAAAACACAGGTTATCTGGGGATTGATTATAAAAGGGGGATTTCAGCATATTCCTAAAAATTTTTTTTTTACCAAAGACTTGGAAATATCAGTGCTAAAAAGAGGCAGCTAACCAACCACCACACAAAGACCTGTCTCGGATAATTAAAACTCTTCCTCATCCCTTCTGTCTTTCCCCATCTGTTTTGGTTTTTGAGGGTGAGTACTATTTTTTCAGTTTACAAATTGCCCTTGATAAAATTGTGATAATTGCCAGTATCAGAGTTCTGAGGGATGCACAGCCTAACCATGGATTTATTATTAAATGTTCCTTGGGTGGAACTCATTTTAAAATTAAGGTTTACACATAGATCCCATTACCCTATAAATAGAACTTCATTATTTGTGGTAAACTGCTTAGACTTTTGCAAGCTGGTTGTTCTACAGTTTGAAGAGCTAGGGTCTTGCCTGGCTTTGAAGAACAACCTCCAAATGGCGGTAGGGGAAAGGGGCACCAAGGGCAGGAAGGAGGGGGACTGGGGAAAAAAACAATTGCTGCCAAAGTCCCTCCGATTGTGGATTGTGGCCCCACGCCCAACATCTGCTGCTGTCCTCAGTGGGATGGGCTCTCGGATGGACCACTGGCCATTAGCATTTGGGAGAGAGCATTGATTAATTTCAAAATTAATAATAATTATAAGCTCCATCAGGAAGGTGTTATGATGACTAAAGAATGAAAGGTGAACATTCAAATTAGTCTGCACAGTCTGTGTCTTCTACAGGACACCTCACAACTTTCTGAAAAGCTTTTGCACAGCAAAGGAAACCATAAACAAAACAAAAAGATAACCCACAGAATGGGAGAAAATATTTGTAAATGATGCGACTGACGAGGGATTAATCTCCGAAATATACAAACAGCTCATACAGTTCAATATCAAAATAACAAACAACCCAATCAAAAAATGGGCAGAAGATCTAAAGAGCCATTTCTTCAAAGAAGACATACAGATGGCCAAAAGGCACATGAAAAGATGCTCAGCATCGCTAATGATTAGAGAAATGCAGATCAAAACTGCAATGAGGTATCACCTCACACAGGTCAGAATGGCCATCATCAAAAAGTCTACAAATAATAAATGCTGGAGAGGGTGTGGAGAAAAAGGAACCCTCCTACACTGTTGGTGGGAATGTAAATTGATACAGCCACTTTGGAGAACAGTATGGATGTTCCTTAAAAATAGAGCTACCATGTGGGGAATTTTTATCAGTGATTTGATGACCTGTTTTGCATTTTAAACATAGTAGTTTCAGAAACAAAGCAAACCACTGGGTTGATACCAGCGATGGAAGGTTATTGGACAGTGAGACATCTCTCCATGCATTCACCAAACAAAGATTTTTGAGGCATAAACCATTTATAAAACATAGCCCTGGATGCTGTGGGAAATGTGTAAGAAAAAGTCTGGGATCTCAACATAGTTGGCATTTAGTGGGAGAATTGAAACAGAACAGAACTTTTACATTTATATTATAATTAATTATCGTTCAGAGAAAGGGATATAGGACTTCAGATGAGTTGATTTCCATAATTTCTGGACAGATCAAGTGTGGATTCCTAGAAACGTTCAATTTGAGATGGGCTTTGAAGGTTGGTAGGATTTAGACAATTTAAGTTGGACCATGTGTGTCTGTGTCTGTGCCTGTGCACACTGGTGCCTGCACACACGCCTGGGCCCGTGCTTGCATGCAATTGTCTGGGGATGGGGAGATGAGTCTGGGAAGAGCATTTCTGAAGAGAGAAGCAGCATAAACAAGAATCTAGAGGGTGGGCAATTGGGGCCAGTGTTTGGAGAACGGTGAAAAGTTTGTTTACACGTGGTTTTATCCATCCTTTGGATTTTTGGATCACTCTCCTTGCCTACTAGACCTGCCTGTGTCTGCAACATTTCTACCAAAGAGTGCACCAATTATATCTGTTGTAATGAAAGAGTTCTTTCAAATGTTTATGAGGATAATTTCTTTCAATTCTTTTATGGTGGTAGTGAAATAATTAGCTGGCGAATGATCAAGGCACATAATTTGTTTTTCTGAGGCTCTTGGTTGTTGGCTCCCTTTTAGCAGTGATAGATTGTTTTAAGAAAATTCATTGTAGGATCTTGAAAACCTGATGAATTTGTATCGAACTATTTTAATTACAAAATATTTATTTACCTTCCGAAAAGGATGCCTGAAGGGGATTCCCATCAATAGCCAGTTTCCCTCATTGTGTTTACAATACAGTTTCTTTTGCTACAATTTGGTTTACGTCAAATTTCCAGGTCCAAGTGTGTGATATGAGGCTCATTGTAAAGCAACATGGAAATGAACAATACATTTTTGTTTCCATTATTTAGTTCTTTTTTTTCTTCACATCTTTATTGGAGTATAATTGCTTTACAATGGTGTGTTAGTTTCTGCTGTATAACAAAGTGAATCAGCTATACATATACATATATCCCCATATCTCCTCCCTCTTGCATCTCCCTCCTGCCCTCCCTATCCCACCCCTCTAGGTGGTCACAAAGCACCGAGCTGATCTCCCTGTGCTATGCGGCTGCTTCCCACTAGCTATCTATTTTACATTTGATAGTGTATATATGTCCTTACCACTCTCTCACTTCGTCCCAGCTTACCCTTCCCCCTCCCCGTGTCCTCAAATCCATTCTCTACGTCTGTGTCTTTATTCTTGTCCTGCCCCTGGGTTCTTCAGAACCATTTTTTTTTTTAGATTCCATATATATGTGTTAGCATACAGTATTTGTTTTTCTCTTTCTGACTTACTTCACTCTGTATGACAGACTCTAGGTCCATCCTATTTATTTATTTAGTTCTTATGTTGTACATTCACAAGGGAAGGTCTTGTTTCCCAGCCTGGAGCAGTGGTCTCCAAGTTTGGTGTCCAGAAATACACATGCTGGTCCCCGGGAAAGGAAATACTGAAACTTATCTTTGCATTTATTTGTTTTTCAAATTTTTTATTTTTGGCTGCATTGGGTCTTCACTGCTGCGTGCGGGCTTTCTCTACTTGTGGTGAGCGGGGTCTAGTCTTCGTTGCAGTGCATGGGCTTCTCCTTGCGGTGGCTTCTCTTGTTGTGGAGCACGGGCTCTATGTGTGCGGGCTCAGTAGTTGTGGCTCGCGGGCTCTAGAGTGCGGGCTCAGTAGTTGTGGCACACGGGCTTAGCTGCTCCGCAGCATGTGGGATCTTCCCGGACCAGGGCTTGAACCCATGTCCCCTGCATTGGCAGGCAGATTCTTAACCACTGTGCCACTAGGGAAGTCCATGAATTTATTTTTATGAGAAAGAAATGAATCATACTGATACTTGATATGGGGATTGATGACCGTGCATGTAGATAATTTTAAAGTAAATATACACGTATCAGCCTTGTGTGTTCACAGAGGTTGTTTTGGCTGGTGTGCATTCTGACTGGTGAGCGCCTAGGGTGTCATTATATATTTGGAACACCAGCCTTGGTTGTGGGCTAGCTTCAGCCTTTAGATTATGAGTAACAGAAGCCACTGATGAGTTTTAAGCGGGGGAGGGGCATGGTCAGAGGTGCATCCTAGAAAGGTTGCTAGTGCAGAATGGATTGGAGAGGGGCAAGAACAGAAGAGGGGAGACCAGTTAGCAGACGGATCCAGTAATCTAGGGACTCCACAGTCGTGGCATGAAAACTCGAACCAGGTGGTGATTCAGGCCACATGGATAGACCTGGTGCTGTTGATATCATGTTTGGTGCAAAATTTTTTTTTAAATGTTCTGTGTTACATGTGCCCTGTGGCTTTAAGGGACATATTTGGTTATTCAGTACCGTGACGAGAGGTCTGTTGTGGTTAGTAAGGACTTGCCCTAAATACATGGTTTATTTTCTCAGAATTTGAATAGAGAAAAATCCGTTTAGTACTAAAAGTTTGTCTGCTGAGAACAGAGGCTTGTGGAGCCCTTGAGTCGTGACTCCTCTCAGACAGTTGTTGACTTACTTTATTATTGGCCTTTCTCACTCGGATGTAAAGGCAGACACTGTCGATCGCTTTCCAGCCTGGAACCGACTCTGACGTATAGGAGGAGCTCAATAAATCTTTTAAACGTGCTCAACTCTGGACTTGCCCATGAACATCAAGTATCCTTGTTCTGGAGCCTCCTTGGCCTGTGTTTGTATTGTGGGAGAGATGCCCTGGTTGGGTGGCAGGCTTAGCCTTCGTGCCCCAGGCCCTGTACAGTTTGGAAGAGCTCTCATTTGCAAAACAGCAGTCTTTTTTTTTTTTTTTTCAAACATTTTCCTGACTATGGAGAGAGAGCCGAGGAGGAAATGAGAAGTAGGTGTGTGGTACCCAAATGGCCACTGACCTGACCACAAGCAAACAGTGTCGTGGCCCCTGGATGGTTCCAGGAAGGGCAGCAGGGGGACCTGTTAATGAGGACAGAGGTGCTTATGTTTTTGATCATCATCTATTATGCTTTTCACTTCTTTTGGGGTTTTATTTTATTTTTTCCTTAAGGAACAATTTAAGGAGTAAGCATATAGTCTTCTTTCTTTCCTCTCTCCTTCTGTTCCCCCCCCCTTTCATTTGGTAAGCTATTTCATTAATTTATGTGGATTACAGGTTAATAATTTAAAAATAGTAATGACTAAGATGCATTGAGCTCTTACTATGAGCTGGGTATTGTCCCAAACACTAAAAAGGCTCAGCCACTGATAGCTCACAATAACCCTCTGTGTGGTGCTACAATGAACCCCATTTTATAGATGAGAGAACTGAGACTTTTTAAAAAGGCCAAAGTAAATGTGCTCACTTCCGCCTAGTCACATAGCTCATAAATGGTGGGCCTGAGAACGAAACCCCAGCAGGCTGACTCCAAAGCCCCTGAATGTAACTACCACGCTATCCCACCTCCTCCTGTAATGTGATTTAATTCTTGCTTTCCTGGAGAGAGTCATTTCACTGCAGCACCCAGAACAGCATTTCTAATATGGTAGATTCACTCCTCGGGGCACTTGGGGCTTAACCTGGACTTGGAATTTTTGGAGAGGAAGGGCCATGCTGTGTTCATCTTTATATCCTTATGCCTCCCATAGGATAGCTACTCGATAAATATCCACTCGATGAAAATCGGATGACCTCATTTCTCTTGCCCCTCAGTCCTCAGACTGTAGAGGGTAGTGCCAGAAAGGATCTGACATTTATTTTGACTTTTTGGAAACGCGAAAGCTCAGATGACCGTGGCAATGTGCCTGCACGGTCCTGGAGAGCTGCTTTGGGATTCTGTTGTATCTTTGGGTGCCTCTTAAGGAAACCTGATCATGGGAATGTCTCAAGACGGACTTGCCGACAAGGTAAGATTCCACTCCGAGGTGAAAAGCCTGAGAATCAAGTTCCAGTGAAACCATGAGGATTTTACTTGGTTTCATGGCAAGTGGAACCGCCTGGCTTTTCCTGCTTGTTCTTCCGCCACCACTCTACTCTGAATTGGGCACAGAGGCTGGCGGATGTGCATCGTGGGCCATGCATGCGTTGCTGAGACTTAGCTCACTGATGACCACTGTGGTGGTTCCATCACAGCAACAGGCCGAGGGGTAGGGCTATCCACTGTCCTTCTGCTTTTAAGATTGGCCACACCTGCTTTTTAGTCTAGAGGGCTTTTTAACTGGGATCCTCCCACAGACAGTCATTGTGGTGGTATATCTGTCTTTTAATTTTTAATTTCGGAGCCATTTGGCAGCTATTCATACAGAGTTGTTGAATGCGTTAAGAAACATATTGTGGGATGACGTAACATCAGGATCCTCCCAGGCCTCACATGACCTCAGTATGGTCCATTAGGACCTGATCTTAGGACATCCATGTGGCAGCGAGCATTAGGCAAGAGTGATCAGTTACAGCTCAAGATGTCTTGAGGGTTAGAAATCCTTAAAGGGGTGATAAGCAATTGGACCCAAAGCACACTTTACATTGCACGATCGGGGGAAGGGTTACATCTTGGTTAAAAAAAAAAAACAAACTCTTTTTTTGGAACTGCTGTAGTATAGGGTGGAGAACAGCTGCTGCAGGAAGAATTAAAGAGCTAGTCATGAAGAGTCAAGGCAAAGACTTGTATTCTTACCTTGTGCTTAGTAGGCACTCAGTTGATATTTGATGAGCGTTACATTAAGAAAATCCTTGGGCTAGGTACTTAACCTCTCTGGATCTCATTTTCTGTATCCATAAAAGAGTGAATGTGGATCACATGATTTTGACAGTCTTTTCCAAGATTTAACGGTCTGTGGCTATGATTTTTTTTTGTAGGAAGACCTACTGAGGAGAGAGAGATTTAATTAAACAGAGTTCAATTAAATCAGCATATCTTAGATGAGATCAGGCAACTAAGGCATCCTTTTAATCAGTAACTTTATAAATGGTGAGTTGACAGGTGCCTGGGGAGTTTCAGAAACACCAAAATTACCAAGAAGAATTCAGGGGTCGCTGTGGTCAGAGGTTGGCTGTAGTAATTTAGTCCACTATGGGTGGTAGAATTTCATAGTTGAGAATGTGGATCAGACTGCCTGATTCTGAGTCCTGGTTTTTCCACTTACTAATGTGTCCTTGGGCAAGTGTCTCCTCTTAAACTTCGGTGTACATGACACGGTGATAATGATCCGCCTTTCCTCATACCGTCACTGGAAGGGTTGAATGGAAATGTCACCAAAACACTTGGCACAATGCCCGGCATGGAGGCCAAGCACACGTTTGGGAGAGAGAAAAAGGACATGTTCACCGTATACCCAACGTGGTCCAGAAGACTTAACTAAACAGTTCAAGCAATGGTGTTCTCTAGAGTTCTCTAGCTACTCCAGAATGGGTGGCGGGGGGAATGCCTTAAAATATCTTTTATGAAGAAGATGCATTAAGAACAGTGGTATTTCTTTATTCTGACTCAATAGTCACCTTATTCGAATGTGGTTTTCCTTATTTCAGGGAAGGAATTCATTGACCTGTCAATGGGATCATTCCAGTCTGTTAACAGTTTACTGTTTCTCATTAAAAATCCATACATTGGCATTCTGGTTATATACCAGTCTTTTATGAGTTTAGTTACTGAGAGTTCATTATTCAGGGTTTTCCCAGCTCCAGGAACTAACCAAACCTACTGAAACCGAGTTCCTGGAGAAATGAAGTACAAGGTCACATCCTGGACTGAGGTCCAGACCCCAGTGGGATGGCCTGAAGGACATCTGACTCCACTGGATGACACTGAGATCACACGTTTTTTGACCCTCTACCTGAGTTTCCTGTAAAGTGAAGTATCCTCCATAGGGACCACTTGGGTTACAAAGACCCCAATAGATACAGTCTAGGTGCTGGGTCTGGTCACTGCTGGCCCTGAGCATCCAAATGCAGAACTTAAGAATGTTCAGTAAGTGAAGCAGGAACTCTTGAACAGTGGTTATAATCTCCTTGTGTTGATTGGCACTAAACCAAGATAATTGCATTTTACTGTAATTATGAAAAGAATACAGAAAACACATGAAATGTTGGAAGCAACAGCTTGAAGCCATCTCTTACATCCCTCCTCTCACTTAATCCTTACAAATATCCTGCCATGGGGATTTTAAATGAAGATATCCTCATTTTATAATGAGCAACCTGAAGTTCAAAGCGGTTGAGAAACAACCCTAAACTCTTGGTTATTACAGGGCAGAACTTGGGCTCGAACCCAGGTCTTTGATGTCAAGCTTGGATCTTTTTGTCTTTGCACTAAACTCAGGGTTTTCATCTGTACAGATATGTATTAGAATATGCTGAGGAAATGTTTGTGAGTTTATGAAAACGTCAGAAGATCATTTTTACTTCTTAAGAATGGAAAAGCCAGTTGTTGGCTATTAAGGAAAAGGCACTAGCTATATTATGGCAGGTCCTCAGCCAGGTTGAGTTTATTGTGTTCAGTATCCCAAGATGCATGAAGGTTAGCATGATGGTGGATTGTAAACTATTCCTCTTGCTTTGCTTGTTTCCTCATGTGAAATTCACTCAAAAGGCTATATAAAGAAAGAAGGGTAACACATGCTTACACATTGACTTTGATTACTTTTATTGGTTTGTATGAAACAGTAGCAAATTGCCACAAGAGCTCCCCTGACACACCTTTCCGAATGAGCAGGTGCCAGTCCTGTTCATTGACAAGTTTCTAATTTCACCCACAAGAATCCAACAAGCACACTCTCTCCAATAGTACAGTTTTGTGTTTCACACATTGTCATGGGAGAACTGTTCTGGGTTTATAAAAAAATTTTACTTCCTACTTCCCACCCCACCAGCAATGAAAATATGAATACATGTCAAATAATTTGTGCTGCCTTCCTGAAGACAGATACCACACCTGTGCCCAGGTACCTGTGAGAAGGCACCAGTTCAAGACTGAGTCATTCAAGTGCCATGGTGATCATTCCAATCCCACAGAGCATGTGATGGAGGGTGCCTCACACTTGCTGGGAGAAGCCTGATAAAGAACTTTTCACTGTCATTACCAGGGCTGATGCTGAATGCAGGTTTTGGATCTAAAAATTGTGCAGGTGCAACTGGGGAAGAGTTGGCCCCTCAAATCCTCATGTTGACGTCTGGAGCCCATACTTGCCAGGATGGAATAAAACAAAAAGAGCATCCAGTGTACGATTCAGCATGATGCACCCTTGAAAACCCTATTAGGGAATCAAATATTCCAGAGTTGCTGGTGAGCAATGCATTTGGTCAGTGCTTTGGAAATCAAAGAGCCAATTTCATATGACCTATTGTTTTATTCCTCAAAAAATTCCTGGAGGAGTGTTCTGCTGACCTCTTTGATGTCACTGAGTTATTTTCACTCATGCTGTGTGTAGAAGCCATGCATAACTTGTCTGCTGGGAGGATCCTTGGATGTCCCTTTGTCTTCCGGTTAATTTAAGTCAAGACCATGCTTATAGGGCAGACAGATCATCATTTAAGATATTTAAGACCTGCAGAGAAGGTCTCCAGCTCTGTGGGCACAGAGCTTAAAAATTTTCACTGACGGTGATTTCTTTTTTGTACTTCACCTCTTTATTGAACGAATCAAGATTTACTAAGTAGTCACTATATGCAACAACAAAAATAATAGCAACAACAATAATCACAATAGTACAATAGTGTCCTGAACTTCAATGCTTTCTTCATTTCAGGCTGATTGCTAAGTGCTGGACATGCATTATTTTATTAAATCCACGTAGCACAACCCTACTTTCCATGCCACAGACAAAGAAAGCGATGGTAGAGCACATTGGATATATGGGTGCTATGCAACCCACTCGGACACAGATGTCGCTTTTAAGGAGACTCTACCATTCCACAAATTTTTTGTTGAGCACCTAATATGTGCCACTGGAGACATGGGGACCCTCAGGAGACAGTAAGAGCACTGATCACAAGGATTTTCCTTCTAAGGGATTATGACAAGGGCATACGTAACTCTAGTATTAAATGGCTCAAAACCCCAAGTCATCTTGCATAGAAACCACATATCAAACAGCATCTGTCAAAAACTATGTGTGTAATTCAGATGCCTGATTGTTTCATAATGGGGACTCAGCAACTTCCACAGCCCTTCCTTCCTGCCTCTTCCTGTCGTCTTTCTGTCCAGCCTCCTTGAGTTCCTAGACTTGGTATCCGTACAGACGTGTCTTGCCATGAAGTAAGTTATCTGTAAGATGTAGTTTCCCTTGGAATAGTCTGCTCTCTCCTGTCTAGAAAGTTTTCTGTTTGCTTGTTTTAGTAGCTTTGTTGAGATATAATTTATGTGCCTACATAAACGGTATAATTCAGTGGTTTTTAGTATATTCACAGATATGTGCAACTATCACTAGAATAAATTTTAAAACATTTAAACCTCAAAAAGAAATCCTATATCTATTATCAGTCACTCCTCATTTCCCCCAACACCCCAGCCCCTGGAAACCACCATCTACCTTTTTGATTCTGTAGATTTGCTTATTGAAGAGATTTAATATAAATGGAATCATATAATATGTGATCTTTTGTGAATGGCTTCTTTCACTTAGCATCATATTTTTAAGATTTATTTTTGTTGTATCATGTATCAGGACTTCTCTTTTCAGACTGTTTTCCAAAAGTAGCTGTATCATTTTACATTCTCACCAGCAGTGTATGAAGTTTTTGATTTTTCCACATCTTCACCAACACTTGTTGCTATCTGTCTTTTAGATTGTAGCCATTCTTTGGGTGAAGTAGTATCTCATTGTGGGTTTGATTTATATTTCTCTGATGACTAATGATGTTGAGCATCTTTTCATGTGCTTATTGGCCATTTGCATATCTTCTTTGGAGAAATGTCTATTCAGATCTTTGACCCATTTTTAATTGTTTTTTTTTTTTTTTGTCTTTTTATTATTGAGTTCTAGGAGTTCTTTGTATTATGTACTAGATACAAGTGTCTTATCAGGTATATGATTTGCAGGTAGTTTCTCCCATTCTGTGGGTTGTCTTTTTACTTTCTTGATAGTATCCTTTGGAAAAGCACAAAAGTTTTAAATTGCAATGAAGTTCAATTTATCTATTTCTTATTTTGTTACCCATGCTTTTGGGGTCATACCTAAGAATCCATTGCCAAATCTGAGACCATGGTTTACCCCTCTGTTTTCTTTTAAGAGTTTTATGGTTTTAGTTATTACATTTAGGTCTTTTATTCATTTGGAGTTTTTTTTTTTTTAATGTGGTGTTAAGGTAAGAGTGCAACTTCATTCTTTTCTTGTAGCTTTCCAGTTGTCCCAGTACCATTTGTTAAAAAGATTATTCTTTCTCCATTGAGTGGTCCTGGTACTCTTGCTGAAATCAGTTAACCATAGACACATAGGTTTATTTGTGAACCCTCAATTCTATTCCTTACATCTGTCATTATGCCAGTACAACACTAGTGCTTTGGATCAAACTGCTACCAGTATCACACTGTTGCCAGTCTATCATTATGCCAATACCATCCTGTTACTGTTGCTTTGTAGTAAGTTTTGAAATCAGAAGTGTGAGTCCTCCAACTTCATTCTTTTTTGAGATTGTTTTGACTATTCTGAGTCCTTTGGAATTCCATATGAATTTTAGGATTAGTTTGTCAGTTTCTACAAAGAAACCAGCTGGGATTCTGATAGGAATTGCATTGAATCTGTAGATCACTTTAAGGAGTGTGGCCATCTTAACAATATTAAGGCTTTTGCTCCATGACCATGGAATGTTTTCCCATTTATTTAGATCTATTTAATTTTTTCAATACTGCTTTGTAATTTTTACAGTATGTTTTACACTTCTTTTGGTAAATATATTCCCAACTCTATTATTCTTTTAGATGCTATTGTAAGTGGAATTGTTTTCTTAATTTCATTTTTAGATTTATCATCGTCAGTATATAGGAATACTTTTATTTTTGTATATTGACCTCGTATCTTATAACCTTGCTGGACTCATTTATTTGTTCTAATACTTTTTTTCTGGTGGATTTGTTAGTATTTTCTACACATAAGATCATGTCACCTGTGAGTAGGGACAGTTTTTCTTTCAATATGGGTTTCTTTATTTCTTTTTCTTGCTTAATATCTCTGGTTATAATCTTCAGTACAATGTTGATTATAAGTGGCAAGAACAAATATTCTTGTCTTGTGCCTGACTTTAGGGGGAAAGCATCCAGCTTTCACTCTTAAGTATGATGTTACCTGTGGGCTTTTCATAGATGCCCTTATTCAGTTGAGGAAATTCCCTCCTATTCCTAGTTTGTTGAGAATTTTTATGAGGAAGCATTGTTAGGTTTTGTCAGATGCTTTTTCTGTATAAACTGAACTAATCGTGTGGCTTTTGTTTTTTATTCTCTTGATATGGTGTACTACATTCATTGACTTGGGGGGTGTTAAACCAACATCGCATTCTTGGGATAAATTCCACTTGGTCATGGTGTACAATACTTTTTAGTATTTTGTTGAGGATTTTTGCATCCATATTCATAAGAGATATTTGTCTTTAGTGTTTGCTTTTCTTGTGATGCATTTGTCTGGTTTTGGCATCAGAATAATACTAGCCTCTCTTGAGGGTTCTTGGCTTTCCTCTTTTACTTCTCTTCCCACTGCCTTCTCTAGGTCTCCAGGAAACCTTAAATCTCTGTTTGTAAACAGCCATGGGTGGTACCTGATGCAACCATTGCACTCCACAGTAACCACATGTGTCAGTGCCCCGTAGGACAAATTGGGGGTGCTCTCTCTGTTCACTCCTGTGGCACTTTGTAGATTTATCCAATGAAGAATGGTCCTCTGCTAACTTTTCTCCTTCAAAGTGATGTCTGATCCCAAAACTAATCTGTGCATGAGTACTTCCTGAGAAACTTTTAAAAATACAAAAATCATTCCAGACTTTAAGAATCTCTAGAAGTGGCACTCAGGAATCTGTATTTAAAAAATCTCCCCAGGTGATTCTGATGATTGGCCGGGTTTGCACTCACTGTTATAAACATGGTGTTTGAGCATTAGGCAGGTTTTTTCTGCTGGACTTTGAACATAATGGATGATCAGTCAATGCTGTCATCTGCCTAGATCCATGGTTTACAAACTTTTAGAAACTTCATTCATAGTGTGAGATACATTTTATATCCTGACCCAGTACATAAAACAAAATTTTATGCAATAATACCTACTCTTATTACAGAAAATATGCTTGGATATTTTTTTCTATTCTGTTCCATTCTCACTTGCTCATAAAAAATAATGATCAAAATCCACTAATTAATTTCACAACCAACTAATAGGTTTGAAAACCCACAGTTTGAAAACTAAAATCCTAGAATGCATCTCAGAAGCCTTGACATTCCACCTATTACTACAGTTCTGGAAGCCTCAGTTTCCCCTTCTGTAAAATGAGAAGGGTTTTAGATCAGATGAACTCTAAACTCTTGGATTTTGTACATTTGTTAGGTAGTAAGTGTCTCTTTTGTTGTTCTTTGCTGCTATGAATTCTCTTACCCTGGCCAAAAATGTGTGCTTTCAGTCCATCATTAGTTTAATCTCTGTACCCTCTCCAAGTACCCTGTGTCCCTCTTACATCAGGAAAGCCAGAACTGACTTCAACAGATGTGTTCTGTACCAAGGATAACTCAATAAAATCAATCATCTCCCTTCTTCTTACGCTTTTGTCCGCTGTTTGTTCTGTTGGGAGCATTAAAGAAAAGAAACTACTTATTAGTCTGCACAAGCAACGTTCTTCTCTTTATTCAATCATTCAGCAAATGTTTATCGAGTGCCTGCTATATGTGTAATGACCTGTGTGTATTGGGTAAATAGAAAAGTCTTGAAGGATTCCTTTTTTAATAATTCTTATTTTCTTTATTCACACACAGAGATGGAAGAAAGAATGAGGGTGGGTAGAGTTTACCACATCATGTTCCAGTTGTGTAACAAATTACCGGTCTGTGCTGAGATGGAGGGTGGGGTGGAGGAGATAATGCTGTAATTTATATCATATATCAGTTGGGAGCGGCAGTCTCAAATTTTAGCTTGGCTCCCAGTAAAGACAGTCTCAAAAACACTCCCAGCTCCGGTGTCAGGATTCTTCTGGATGAAAGTGACAGGAAACCCAATTTCAACTGGCTTAAGCCATATAGGTTTTTGTGGGTTTTTTTTTTAATCCCTGAAAACTTCAGGATGCCAGCTAAATTCAGGGTACCAGTAATGCTGCAAGGGTTTGGTTCCCCTGATTTCTTGGTTCTGCCTTCCATGATGTTGACTTCATTCCATTGCGTTGTCCTCAGCTCTTCCAGGTTTTCCACTGAAGGTGACAACTCTAAATCTAACATCCTCCTCACGTTGAGATTGAGTGCCGGCTGCTGTGTCTGCATGTTCATTAGAAGTGGTGCCGAGTCTCACCGAGTGGGTCTCACGCCTGCTCCTGAAGCAATCATGGTGGCTGGGGAAATACAACATGCCGATGGGCTTGCGCCTGGGTGATGTGTCCCACCCACCCCAGAGGTGGAAGTAGAGCTCCCTCCAGACCACACGGTCTGAGCAAATGGGGAGCGGATGCTCAGGGAAAATTGGGGACTGTTTCTGGAGCTGGAGAAATGACTGTCATGGAGGATAGACCCGTCAGATCTTTGCGGATAGGAAGAGACCTATGCTAGTGTCCTCAATTTACCTTTTGGAGAATGGAACTCTAAAAGCAAAAGTGACTTGTCTAAGGCCCTGCCAAAGATGGCACACTAGAAATGTGAGAAGAGGGCAGAGATATGGAAGAGTATCTGCCTCTAGCCTCAGTGTGGAACAACTAGGCAGATAGTCTAAACTGCCATAGACCGTATTTACTTGTGTATTTCCTCATTTCTGTTTTCACCTTCTTGCCCCTTTCCCCTCCTTCATGTTTAGAGGATAAATAAGTGATTTATTCTTTTCTCCCACCACCTTGTTTCTCCCTGGTGGACTGCTGCTCTTATCCTTGGCAGTAATAGAGTTGCTCTTGCCATTATGACTTGATCAAAGAGGTGGGAGTCATGAATACCATTTCCTAGAAGGACAAAAGCCTAAAAGTGGTTTGAAGTTTTTCATGATGTGTCATGATCCAAGAAAAAACACAGAAGGCTGCACCTGCCTGAAATGAACCTGAAATCAACTAGGGCAAAGGTTGGCAAATCTACCCTGCTGCTTGTTTCTCTATGGCCTGTGAGTGAAAAAAAAAAAAAAATGACGTTTACATTTTTAAATGGTTGGGAAAAAATACAAAAAACAATATTCTGTGACACATGAAAATTCAAGTCCAACTTTAGTGTCCATAAATAAAGTTTTATCAGAATACAGCCACGTTCATTCATTTATATATTGTCCATGCCTGCTTTCACATTATAATGACAGAGTTACGTAGTTGTGACACAGACTGTACGGCTTGCAAAGTCTAAAATGTTTGCTATCTGGCCCTTTACAGAAAAAGTCAGCCACCTCCTGTTCTTGGGGCAGCCCGTCTGCAGAAAGTTGACTAAATAATACCCATATACTCCCAATTCACTTTTGAATATTTTAAGGAAAATGAAGGTGGTATCAGTAAATACATTGCTGATAATGCCACTCGGCAGGACTAGGGAATTCTGTGTATCCATCCTGGATTAGGTCACCATCTTAGACCCTGATCCCCCTGGATGCTAATGAGCTTTGACGGGGACCAAGGTGTTTGGTCACAAAGATGTGTGAATGGCTACCCTTCTCAAAACACTCACTGGATTAAAAAAATCTATGTTAGATCTTTCTCTTCCAAATTTCTTTTAAGCCCCTGACGGTGGGATCTCTTCTTCACCAGGGAATGCTTGGAGGAATCAGTAGCAACAAATGGAAGGTGGAGCTATGGGGAGTGGCCATTGTTCTGAGATGTCTGGTCTGGTTCTTTTGTGGATGATGGTGGTTTTCATGACATCCACAAAATGGCGTCATGTTTTCTGCTAGTAATTTTGCCCCTGACTTGCAAGCTGGGCTCTGCTCTGATTGGTGTTTCTGAACCCCTGTCCTGTCAAAGGCTTTGAGCTGCATTGCCCCAAAGGCAGCATGATGCAGAGAAACAGTACAAATTTGAGGGTCAGAGAGGCAGGGGGTTCAAACCCTCGACTCACTCACTCACTAGCTGAATGTCCTTCACAAGTTCTCTAATCTTTCTGAGCCTCGGTTTCTTTATCTATAAAACAAGGGTGAGAATACTGTTTACTTCAACCTGGTGAGCACGCAAGCACTCTCCTGTGTCAGCTGTTACGGTAACATCCAACACACACACACACACACACACACACACACACACGCGCACACACACAGAGTTAATGCTGGGAATTGAACTGAAAGAATTTTAACTTTGAACTACTTCCTTCTTGGTCGAATGAATCACTGCCCATTATCTTTACAATAAAAAAATGTAAAAAGCCAGTGAAAGGAGTCGGTGTTTGTTTCAATGGACCATTACCTCTTCAGGTCTGATTTTCCTTGTCTTGCTACTGAAGTCTGCATTAATTTTAAATTAAGGAAATATTTGGAAGGCAATAGCCAAGAGAACAAAAAATGCTCTGTTAGTGCCACGGCTGCCACGAAAAGTTCAGGGAGACCTGATAGGGATGACTTTGTAGTTACAAACTGTGGGTCACTGTTTGTGCAAGGGCTTAGCAGGTCCTTGTTTATACCCGGCCATAATGGAGGCCTGGCCCCTTCCCCAGGGGGCTCTGGTCTATAGTAAGAGATCAGGTAGACATTGCTGTGGAGCTGAGCCCAGGTATGGGTTCTGAAGTTTCCGGATGCTGGTTTTAAATATGCCGTCTTTGAGTTCTCTTTTCTTTTCAGATTTCCTCGGCAGGATTTTGATCACACTGTCCAGACCTCAATAGAGACATTTCTTTTTATCTTCTTGAGTTGTTTCCCCAGGCATATCACTGATGGGTGAGTTTAGTTTTTAACCCTGACCTCTGAATCATCTTCAAGAAGGAGCTTGCTAAAAGGCAAATCTCATCATGTCTCTGACGGGTTTAAAATTCCTCTCTGGCTGTGGCAGTTTTATTTTGTAATTTAATTGTTGTTTTTTTATTAAAGTTATACATTAACATAGGGTTTTTTTAAAAAGGCAAATAGTAGTACTAGTTTATAGGGAAAACAGCTGCCCTCTACCCTACCCCTCCCTAACCTCAATTCCTCTCTCTAAGAGGAGATATTTTCCACTCTTTTATAGTTTTACATCACTTTTCCCAGGAACACATTTTCACTCTGTGGTTGGCAGAATAATGGCTCCCAAAGATGTCCATGTCCGAATTCCTGGAACCTGTGAATATGTTAGGTTATGCAGTAGAAGGGGAGTTATGATTGACAGTGGAATTACGGCGGCTAATCAGTTTACCTTAAAATAGGGAGATTACCCAGGATTATCTGGATGGGTCCAATGTAATCACAAGGGTCCTTAAAAGTGGAAGAAGGAGGCAGAAGTTAGAAGTCAGACTTGACCCACCATTTCAGGCTTTGAAAATGGAGGAAGGAAGCCATGCGCCAAGGAAGGTAGGCAACCACTAGGAGTGTGAGAAGCAAGGAAATGGATTCTCCCCTAGAGCCTCCAGAATGGAACACAGCCCTGTCGACACCTTGACCTTAGCCCAGGAAGACCCATTTCAGACTTCTAATCTACAGAGCAGTGAGGCAATAAATTTGTGTTGTTTTAAGCTACTAGGTTTTTGGTATTTTGTTACAGCAGCGACAGAGAACTAATACATACTTCCACGTCTTGATTTTTTTCTTATTAGTTCTAGAGGTTGTCGATTGACCTAATACTGTTGAAGGTGAGACTCTAAACTGTCTTGTCCATGCCTACTTCCCACAATTTCCCCACTTCTCTTCTCACATCCTCCCCAACAGTTACATCATCATTTTCCAGTTAGAATATTCAATATGTAATATTGACCTTGTCATAATGGTGTATTTTGAGCTGATCCAGCTAGTGTACTATGATCACATTTTTTTTCTTGTACCCCCAAACATTTCATCAGAAGTATAAATCTTCTCTCAGTATATTCTAACTCATCAACTGACCTCTCAATTTTATCCTTTTTGTGGAGACATCCTTCATCCCTTTTGTTGCTCTTCATTCTCTCACTCCAGCCGGGTCTGTCTGCCCTCCAGGTTTGTTACTTGGTGGTCATCCTCTATCTCCTTAATCACCATCAGATATTCCCTTTGTCCCATGTTGTGGCCCCTGCTTCTTGAATCCCATTTCTTCTTTTTCCTGCTTTGTTACATATATATAAATATAAATACTTGTGTGTGAATGTGTGGAGCACATGCTCGGAAGCTTCCAGAGAAAAAGATGTGTGAAAAGTATAGTTTGGAGAACTTGTGTAGCTAAGAATGTCTTTATTCCACCTTCAAGTTTAATTGATGGTCTGGTTGGAAATGGAATCCTAATTTGGAAGCCATCTTTCCTTAGAATTTTGAAAGCTTTGCCCTATGGTCTAACAGTTTGAGAAGTCTGATGCTTGAGTTTTTAAAAATGATTTTCTCACCACAGTTGTCTCAATCCTTTCTTTTGGAACACCTCTATTCCAGAATGTTGGACCTCCTGGAATTGTGTTCTAATTTTCTTTTCTCTTTATTTCCTACCTCTCTAGTTTTTTTCTTGTTCTTCACCTTTATCTTCCAAAATTATAATCGAATCTTTCATTTCTGCTCTCTGCCTTTTAACTTAAAGATTTTTTTATTGTTCCTGTTTTATGACTACTCCTCTTTTATAACCTCTGATTCTTATTTCATGAGTAAAATAATTTCTCTTGGCTTTCTGAGAATAGCAATTATAGTGTTCTTTTTTAAAAAAAAAAAAAAAAAAACATTGCTTTGATTTCCCGCAACTTTATTTTTTATTTTTTATTTCGTTAGCTTTGATCTCTGGCTTACAAGCTTTCTTTAAGTTAATGGTACCCCTTGATTGCTTGTGTTTAAGAGTTTTACGTTTAAGTGTGGGTGTCAGTGTGCATGCATGTGCGTTGTTTATTTGTGCACTCACTGTAGGTTGATCCAGCTTCTTCACTGGGGAAACCTAAACCTTCAGCACTGCTGGATTTTTCTGTCGAGCTGATCAGTTTTCCAGAGAGGAACCTTTCCATCTTCTACCTGTGAGATGAGAGCCTTGCTTCAAGGTTTCTCATTGCTGAGTGATGGAAAGCAGCTGGGATTTTCACAGTCCACTAGGTGACTTCCAATTATTATTTTTGCAGCCAAAAATGTTATTGCTCCAAAAAGACCCACCTCAGATCTCTTTTTTCCAATGTGTGCAACTGTCTCTAGGTATCAGGTGCTGTTGCCTCTGAGAGTGGGCTCCTGTGACTTTTCTTTGGAGAACGTCCCGTGGGATACTGGAACACTTTGCTGACATGTGCAGAGTTGCAATGCCTGAGAGTTTATACTGACCCTCCCCAGCCTACGGGAGTCCTTGACCAATGATTCTCAGGATGGGAGTATGAAAGCCCAGCAGTCCTGGCTCAGAATGGGCAGCTCTGAAGCTTTCCTCAGCTTTAGGGTTTTGTGGAGCTTTGCCTGAAATTTCCCACTTGTTTAGATTCCTCCCTCCTTCCTTGTCTCCCCTGAAGCCTTACTATATCACTTGCCTTCATCTCATAGACTTTTCTGGGAACTCCATCTAAGACACCCCATTTTCAATATGGTACCCATCCCTGATGACCTTCTCCAGGGCATCTCATTTCAAGTGTCTGAAAGCCTGTCAAGTGGGAGAAAAGTTACATGCAGAATGTGTAGCTCCGAAAGACAGGTCTTAGATCTTGGATGGAATTTATCAGGAGGCAGAGTTCAGTTTTGCTAAAGGACTTTCTTAGTAAGTAGTAAGTTCACCACCCCCAGAGGTATACAGGCCAAGGCTAATGCATGCTTGATGAAGTGTTTGAACAATTCAAACAATTCATGGGGAGGCTGACCTCAGATTCTGTGGATATTTGTATTTCAACATAGGACCTCCTTAATGAAATAATGTGGTTGGTGTAGAAGCTGAAAAACCTCATTAGGGAAGCAAATTTTCAATTTTGAAGTTTTGTTTCAGTACCACGTGGTGCTCTTTTGACACTGTGAGTGTAATTAGAGCTTGTACGATTGTAGAGAGGTACCCACGTGTTAATTTCTCAACAGCAATTATAGCTTGATTAAAAGAGTACCTAAACCATTGCAGTAAAAATGCATTGACAGTAAATTCTTTGTGTGTTCTTGGCATTTCTCTGCCTCACTTTCATTACCAAGAGTGTAAGTCAGAATTAAACATTCACACGCTTCCAGAATCATGTGCCTGGAGCTCATTGTTCCTGGGATCTGTTTGTCATCTTCCCAGTGGCAGTGTGTACACACAGAATAGAGTTTGCTGATTCAGCCCTACTAGTCCGTTTGCAGCTCTCTGACCCAACAACCAGGCCTTGTTTCCAGCCATGAAGACAGTCAGTGTAGGAAGGAAGGCAAAGCCCTGGTGATTTCATTTCATACAGTTGTAAAGACTGATGATATGCCTTTGTCAATGAAGACTGAGGTTGGAAACTCAAGGTCAGGGGCAGGGATACTACTGCCTCCGTCACCCCACGGTTGTTGAAAACTTAGGCAGAAGTAATTCCATCAGGACATGAAAGTACTTGGGTACTTGGTACTCGGGTTCTTGAAAACCTGGACTAAAGAAACACAAATAACCAACTTTTTTAACCTTTAAGTGACAAGAAGTTTCTCTTTCAGGAAATAAATATTACTGTCTCTAGCTGACAGTGAGTAGAGAAGCTAAGGGTCCCTCAGTCTTGGCTGAGGAAGTGCTTAATGCCAGGAGAATTTGCTCTAATCTCTGCACTAGATTGAAATATAGTTAATGAACAATATTATGTTATTTCTGCACTATATTCAGATTCTGGACACCCCGGCTGCACTGTGCTGACTGGCTTCCCCTGTAAAATGGGGAATAAACTAAGTAACTGTTAGGTTCCTTCCTTCCGTTCATTCAGTCAGTGCATCAGCAAATAGTTGTTGAGTCTCCACTACCATTAGAGACTTTCCTAGGAGCCAGGGATATATGACGGTCAACAATACAGATGTAGCCCCTGCCCTCCCAAGCCTTACGTTCTAGTGGAGGAGCCATAGTACAATAAGATATAAATTGAGAGGGAGCGCTCTAATGACAAGTACAGCCGAGTGAGGGGCAGGTCACAGGGCTGCTCTTTTGGAAGGGAGGTCAGGGAAGACTCTTTAAGAAGTTGAGAGGAATGAGGTGAGGAAGCGAACTGTCCAGGGTGACTGTGTTCAGGCAGATGGCACGTAAATGCAAAGGCCCTGAGGTGGGTATGTGCTTGATACATTGAAGGAAGAAAAAAGAGACCAGTACGCAACAGGGGACATGGCAGAGAGGTGGCAGGAGAAGTAATGGGAACCAGCCATGCCAGGTCTGTGAGTCTGTAGAAAGAAGTTTAGTTCTTCTCTGGTGAGATGGTGAGTCCTGGGAGAATTTCGAGCAGGTGTGTGATATGATCTGATTTGCATTTCACAAGAACCATCTGGCTGCTGAATTGAAAGTGGAGGAAGAGGAAATGTTGGAAATTCGCAAGTTCAAATGCTCTTTTAGGTTTCAGGAGAGAGGTGATGGTAGCATAGCCTAAGGGCAGTGGTGGGACTCAGCATTTATTTTGAAGATGTAACTGACCTATTTAGGGTATAAGAGAGGAGCCATAAGTGATACCAAGACTTTTGATCTGTGAGTTATTGACTGGCAGAGCTATTTACTGAACCTGGGCATTGTGCCTGGAACAACTCTACAAATTCTCTGAGATTGATAGAGCCACTGCCTACGGGGCACTCTCTTGGCACCTGGAGAGGTACATAATCTCCTATGTCTTTGAGGTCTGGTCCACTGTCTTCCCAAGTTTGGGGTATGGAAAGTCTTGCCAGGTTTTAAAGTCCCTGAGGATAATCCCTCCAAGACTGGAGGCTTTCACATCCCTGAATTCTGTCTTTAGACTTCAAACCCATGGGCATATGCAGGTCCTTGTCTTCCTCGTTTCTGTAAATATAACTTTGGACGCCTTACCCTCGGCTCACAAGCTCCTGTTGGCTCCCCGCTGTCCTTGGCTTCCAATAAGCCTACCTCTTGAGCTCTGCGAGCCCCACTCTCTGCACAGCCCTCCCTCCCTACCTGTACAGCAGCACCCTTTCTTCCCTGGCACTGACGCATCATTAGTGACTTTTATGAAGCATCTTTGGTTCCCCCACCCCCAAACACCAGTCTCCAACCCTGCATGAATCAAATCATCTGCCTTCCCTCTTTTTCTTCCTAAGCTAAGCTCTCTCTAATCTTGCTAGAGAAGTTTCCAGATCTGACTAATGTGATTCTGGATTCAGCTGGGCTTTGTTACTCATCTGCTGTCTTTGTCTCCATCTGTGATGGACAGTGTCTCCCAGTGATCCTACTCCTGGTGCTCGTGCCTTTCTATTATGCCTTCCCCTTGAGCATGGACAGAACCTGTGACTTGCTTCTAACCGTAGGATATGGCAAAGGTGATAGGATGTCATTGCCATGAGCGTGTTCCATTATGTAAGAATCTACCTTACCACACTGGAGGGAGGGACTCTCCTTGCAGGCTTGAGGAAATGAGTGGCTTGTTGAAGAAGTTCCTGTGGCAGAGAACTGTGGGTGGCCTCTAGGGCCCGAGGGTGGCCTCCAGCTGACATCCAGCAAAAAGCTGGGGTCCTCAGTCATACAGCTGCAAAGAAATAGATTTTTCCAACAACTTGAATGAACTCGGAAGCAGATTCTTCCCCAGTCAAGCTTCCAGATGAGAACACAGCCAAGGCAGCACCTCAATTGTAGCCTCGTGAGACCCTGAGCAGAGAACCCATGTGAACCACGTTCATGCTCCTCACCCACAGAGACTGAGGCAATAAGTGTGAATTGTTTTAAGCTGCTAAGTTTATGGTGATTTGTTATACAACAGTAAGAAAGTATACACCATCCCTGATCCCTTTGTCATTTGCAAGGGATTTGTTTCAACCTTTGCCACTTTCTCTTCATTCCGCCCCACTTCATGCCATGGCTGAGCAGGATGGTCTTGAGATCAGAGAACATGAGAAGCTCAGCTGTGAATTCCATTACCTTCCTTCCCCCATCACCTCCAAACTTATCCATATCTCTTCCCATCCTCCTTTCTTCTCTCCACCCCTGGACAAATCCTTCTGTCACTGGACTCAATCTTCCCAGGTCACCCCAGGACCTTGTTATACCCTCTCTTCCTTATCTAGTCAGTTATTACCCCTCTACCTGCTTCTTAGTCTCTCTATAAAGCTCTCCTCCCTCTCCTAAAACAATCAAATGGGAAACACACACCACAAACAAACAAAACAACTTCCCTTGACCTTGCCCTTCTGTCAAGGTGTAGTTCTTACTTTCTCATTCTCTTTTCTACAAAATTCTCTAAAAAGTAGACTCTGTGTGTTGTCTTCTGAAACTTTTTATCCCTCCCATGCTGTAACTTGCCTTTGTCCCCATCACTTCACTGAGAATGCTCTGAGTAAGGACAGCCATAGGCTTCTAGATGCCAAATTCTCTTTAATCCTTATCCTGGATGAAAAGTCACTGGATGTTACGAA
The DNA here is from genome assembly GCF_009873245.2 of Balaenoptera musculus. Classification (NCBI taxonomy): domain Eukaryota; kingdom Metazoa; phylum Chordata; class Mammalia; order Artiodactyla; family Balaenopteridae; genus Balaenoptera; species Balaenoptera musculus. The sequence goes on from NC_045800.1 coordinate 10,434,116, forward strand.
TCATTGCCTTCTTGAACATTTCCCTGGCTCTTGTAAAACTACTCTCAGGGATGTTCCCCTGTGTCTGTGGGCTTCTTCTCAGTTTCCTTTGTGGTTTCCCCTTCTACTGCCCTCTGTCATCTTTTAGGATTAAAAAAAAAAGTTTCATTGTAGTTAATCAAGAAACCCTCACTCCTAAGTTTTATCTACTGCATTTCTCTGGTACAGTTAATCCTTATGGAAATTTTTCTAAGTGATTCTTCAATGCTTAATTATCTACTCTAAACCTTGTGGAGTTATTAAGCTATTTCCTCCATAATATATTGCCTAATTTGTGTCTCCTGCTAATAGAAAACTATGTTAATTAGAATTGGAAAAAATTTGCAAATTATTCCTCCCATTTTTCTGATTTCACAACGAGAAGGGGAGTAGTTTGCTGGAGGCAGAGGAGAAGAAGAAGGGCCATGTATGAAAACAGAGTAGAAAAGAGGTAGATTACACTGACATTCAGTTGGCGATGGATTGCTTCTGTTCAATAGTGCCCTTTTATTCAACTGTCCTGTTGGTATAAAATTTTATTCTGTAGGTTCAAGAATAGTTTACTTAATATTTTGATAATTACGGAAATTTAACCCAGGCATTTAAACCAATACCATTTTCCCAACTAATCTGAATTTATTAATAAGCAAGCATTTATTGATCACTTACTATGTCTGTGGCATTCTGCCAGTCTTGTGGCTGGGCATCATTAGATGAAGAAACAGATCTAAAGAGCTCTGAGTCAGTGGGCAAAGGCAGGATTCCAGTGCAGATGTAACCCTTGTGGCAGAGACAATGCTGCTCTGAATTTACCCCAGGGGTTCCTCGTGCTGGGTACAGGGGAAGCCCACGTTTGCCAGCATTCCTGGCAGGGAGCTGCTATCCCCGTGACTGATTGGATTTGGCGCCAGGAGCTCTCTCTGTGTGGTGCTGCCTCCTTCAGGGACATCCAGTGTTGTGGGCAAAGACTTTGCAGTCACCTGTGCTGACACTTTGAGCCAGCTTAGTTCCACTCCAGGACTGTACTGACTTGCTCGTTCCTTTAAGAGGGGCGTTTGCTACCAGCTGCTGCTACCATCACAGTTTTGTCCATAATAGTGAGGAGTAGCGACGGTTAATTGAGCACCTAGCACATGCAGGAGCTGGAGTCGGCCTCCACAGCCTGTGCTCTTAACCACTGTGCTTGGCATAGCTCTCAAATGGGGTTTGTATCGTCTGAGTTGTGTAGAACGGAAGATGACTGGGGGGCCCAGGACAAGTGCTCTTAGCTCTTGGGGGCTAAGCCTCCTGGGAGGAGCTTGAGGCATCGTTCCCATCAGCGCCCACGTGAGCTGTGCTGTCCTCCCCGCTTCGTTCTGCCCAAAAGCGAGCTGGCCCTTCTCCACAATGCGGTGTTGTCTCTGTCGCTGTCAAGTGACCGCCCCGGGAAGCCCACAGCCTCCCTGACTCCAACCTTATCTCCGAACAGGACACCCTCCTCTGCACATCACTGAGCCGCCTGTGAGGCCAGCTCTACTCCTCAATCGGGCTCTATTCATCTGTGACCTTAGGCGGGAGCAGAGGAGGGACAGGCCAGCTGCCCCCTTTCCACCTGAGTGGCTGTGATATGAAGTCCCACTTCGGAACGCTGAGACGCCCGAGCCTCGCCGAGCTCCCCGGGCGCCCGCATCCCTGCATGAAAGGCCCTTCTTGTTCTGCGAGTGCGGCCAACTGTGAGATAGCCTCCAAGGTGCTTTTCATGTGACTGCATCCAGGCGCTCCCCTCTGCATTTTAATAGCCAAGTTAAAGGTAACTTGATAGGCAGATATGCCTGGAGCCTGGGAACAGGCCTTATATTCATTTATCCCTACTTTAAAAAATTTAAATGAAATAGCTGTCATTACTAATTTCCCCCTGCTTTCTTAAATATCTCAATGTGTAATTTAACAAGCAGCTGAATTTACTTCATAGTTAGCAAGAAACTAAAGCCCCTGAAACATGATTTGCCGATGTCACATTTTCCCAGATTCATCTAGTCATCCCCGGGTATAGCTTCACTGTTGATCCAGTAAGGCATGGGGTGCAGACCTCAGGAGCCTGGTTGTCATCTCATTGTGCGGTCCCTGCCGTCTGCCACGCTCTAGTGACTCCTAGAAATAGCCAGGAGCTAACCAGAGTTAAACGGAGGGTGGATTCATTCCTTAAGAAGATGGAAGGATATGGCGGACTATACTGAATTTGCATTTCACTTTGGATGTTGGTGTTGCCAGTGGGAATTCACTCTCATAGAAAAACCTCGCTGGGTGCCAAGGGCAGAGTCACGTGCCTCTCTGAGGTTGATCCTCTAATCTGTAACAGGAAGGGTCTCTGCACACCGGGACTGGAAGTCAGCTTTTGGAAAAATGCACAGACCCTGTGAGGTTCAGCGTGGTTCCACCATGACCAGCCATCTGGGTTTGCCCGGGACTGAGGGATTTCTGGGGAAGTTAGTTCCGGACTAAGATGCGGAAAGTGCCGGGCAAATCTGGATAGTTGGTCACGTTATCACTAAAAGTTTACCCTACCTTCCTAAATACTTGTATTAGGAAAAACCAGAGGATTTACTCTGTAACTTTTGTGTTTTTATTAGTAAAAATCTGTGCTTTGTTAGTGCTGTTTCTGTCTTTTTCGGACTGCAGGACACTTTCAGTGGAAATGGTGGGGGCCACTGTAATAAGATACTGGAACTGTGGTTCTCCACCGGGGTGTTTTGTTCTCACAGGGCCCAGGGAGTGAGTCAGGCATGACTTCTCTGGGCTCTAGGATGCCAGGTGTCCTGTAAGAAGAGGGATTTTATTCAAAACGCCAGTAGCACCCCCGCTGAGGAGCCCCGGATCTGGCCAGAGTCCTCCTGCATCCTGGTCCTGCTCCTTGATGGGTTGGTGGTCCAGCCCATTGGCAGAACACAGCCATTCCTGGGGGTGATGGCGAAGCTGCTCTGTAAAGAGAAGTGGTGCCTCCACGTTACTTACCCATTCATTTATTTCAGGACATTTTTTTTTTTTAATTAATTTATTTATTTATGGCTGCGTTGGATCTTCGTTTCTGTGCGAGGGCTTTCTCTAGTTGCGGCAAGCGGGGGCCACTCTTCATCGCGGTGCGCGGGCCTCTCACTATCGCGGCCTCTCTTGTTGCGGAGCACAGGCTCCAGACACGCAGGCTCAGTAGTTGTGGCTCACGGGCCCATTTGCTCCGCAGCATGTGGGATCTTCCCAGACCAGGGCTCGAACCCGTGTCTCCTGCATTGGCAGGCAGATTCTCAACCACTGCGCCACCAGGGAAGCCCCTCAGGACATATTTATTGAGCACTTACCATGTGCTCTGGGAATCAAGTGGCGAATAAGACATGGTTCCGTCTTCATGATGCTTACAGTCTAGCAAAGAATGCTGTACCAAAAAGCTGAGAACTGCTGGGAGGAAGGAAACCCAGGGTGATGGGGAGCCCAAAGCAGGTCAGCTCTCTTCATTCAGGGACTGTGGAGAAAGGAGTGGAGGAAATGACTGTCCCCATGGCACCTCCCCGTGAACAGCTAAGCGGCATCATGGTGAACAGGTCCGAAATAGTATACTTGATTACCCCAAACTCTGCTCTTTCCACAATCTTCCCCATCGAAGGGGAGAGCGCTACCATCCTTCCGTGGCTCAAGCCAAAATCCCTGGAGTCATCCTTTCTCCCACCCCACACCCACACCCAGTCCATCAGTAAATTTGGTTGGATAAACCTTCACAGTAGAATCCAACCACATCTCCCCACCTTCGTGTTACACTCTCATCCAAGCTGCTATCCTGGCTCACCTGGATTTTTGCAACATTCTCCTAAGCGGTCTCTGGGTTTCCACTCTTGCCCACTTACTGCCTGTTCTCACCCCAGCTGCTGGAGTGGCCCTTTGACAGGGCATGCCACTGATAACAATAACAATAACTGCCACAACCATAAGCCTGATAAGTCCTTATAGCAATAAGTATGTGCTAGCTGACATGTAATTGCTTTGTAAGTACTAACTACTTTGAATAGTCACAGTAATTCTAGGACGTGAGTACTACAGTCAGTTCTGCTATAATGTGGCATATGCATTCCGAAAAATCAACGTGCTGGGCAAAATACATAAATACCGCACTGGATATGGCCCTTCACCTTGGAAAAGGCAAAGTGTGCTGTAGACGTGGGTGTCGGAAGAGTCAGATAGGGTCAGCTTGTGAATTACTGTGACATGGTAAAAGGGGGGGTTTCTGAAAGGGATAATTGTGACATCACCTGGAGAGGGTGTGGCCCCCAACACAGGCAGCGAACTGAGGCAGCTGGGAGATGTTTGAGGCGTGTGTGTGTGCATTTGTGTGTCCATACTGGACTTCACTCACCTGGGTGCAGTTTTCTGTTCACTTTGTGTGTTTTGCAGTTGAGATCATGAATAGCCAAGCATGACATTGCTCAAATATGCTCAAATTGTTCCCTGGCATATCATAAGTCGCATTAGAATAAACTTGGATTTTCAAAACAAGCATTATCACGAAACTGACTGCGTTGTCAGCCCCATTTAACAGATTAGGAAATTGAGGTACAAAAACATTAAGTACCCAAGGTCAAGTAGCTAGTAAGTGACAGAACTGGGTTTTGAACTTGAGTTGGATTTCAAACCTTTGCCCAGGAGCCTCCAGAGGCTCCTCCTCACCTTCAAAGCACACATCCTCACCGTGGCTTGAAAGGCCTCACCCAACCTGGCCCCCCACCAGCTCCCGACCTCATGCCCTGCTTCTCTCCCTTTACCCCCTCTCTACACCCCACCAGCCCCTTAATGTTTCTCTAGCCCGCAAGCATGCTCCCACCTCAGGGCCTTTGTTCATGTCTTTGCATAGAATTCTCTTCCCCCAAATATTTACTGGACTCATGCCCTCACTTCTTTCTGGCCTCAGCTGATCAAAGAGGCCCTCTTCAAGTACTGCAAGTCCCCTACATACGAACCTTCAAGTTACGAACTTTCAAAGCTGTGAACTGTGTTCCATCAGCATCAGGCGTGAGTGACATTGCAGCTTGCCCTCTGTCTCCTACTGCTGACGATCTTTCAGCTCTACCATCTCCCACCTCCTCTCCCTCCTCCAGTCAGTAACTCTTCTTGCCTGTTCACTCGATGCCAGCCCCTGTATGCCAGCTGTTGTACTGTACTGCTGTACTTTTCAAAGTACTGTACTGTAAGATTAAAATTTTTTCTTTATTTTTTGTGTTTATTTGTTTTTTATGTATGATTTGTGTGAAAAGTATTATAAAAAAGTATTATAAAAGTATTATTATATACTGTATTACAGTACAGTACTATATAGCCGATTGTGTTAGTTGGGTACCTAGGCTAACTTTGTTGGACTTACAAACAAATTGGACTTACGAATGTGCTCTTCAATGGAACACGTTCGTATGTAGGGGACATACTGTACCTGAAATGCAGAGGAAGCCTCATCATTACCTCTGTTCTGTGTTTAATTATTCTTTACATCACTTATTGACATGTATTATAGTACCTCTTTATCTGTATTTTTAGTATATCTCCTTCACACCCTCCAAAAGAGCATGGACTCCGGTGAAGGGACCTTCCTCTGTTCACTAGAACGGACCATAGTAGGTGCTCAATCAGCCTCTATGGAAGGAGTAAACCTAGGAGGACAGGGGAGGGGAATGTCCTAGGCAGTGAGAAAAGCACATCGGAACCAAAATTTGGTGTCTACACTGAGTGTTTTTAACTTCTACCCCCTTTGAGGACTCTGAGGTCAGCTCCTCAAACTGGACCTGGCAAGAAGCCCAGAGAGACCAACTGGCTGGTCTCAGAGCTGGCAGAAACGAAGTCAGAGGAGAGGAGGGAAAAACAAAAACATACAAACCTCCCACCCCTTTTCCCCCGAGGCCCCAGAATTTTCAGCCCAGCTTCACAACTCAGAGTTGTAGGTTGAGATCAGAAAGTGCAGAAAGATTCTGCACCAGAACCAGGTCTTTTAGTGACCTCGATCCTGACTAGACAGGCTTGCAATTGACTTCCTTATAAAATGATCTCTCAGAGCTTATCCCAAGTGGGAAAAAGTTGCTTGTAATGACAAAAATAATAAATAATGTGTGTACATGTATGATGTGTGTGGTATTCATCATGGACCAGACACTGGGGTTGTCTCTTTACTCAAAGCAGGATTAAAATAGCAGAGGTGGGTACCTCCATGCTCACCATTTTACAAGTGAGGAGAAAGAGGCACAGAGTAGCTAACTAACTTGCCCAAGATCACACAGCAGAACAAGGATATGAATTTGAATGATATCATTTCAAAGGCCACATGCTCACTAAATTGTCATGCTGTTTAGGACAGCCTCCCTTGCAGCAAATGGAATTTGATTTTAGAACGTGGGAACTTCAGATTCATAAGGATCATTTTACCGTTGAAGAGAGGGGCAGTGGCTTGCCCAAGCCTACACAGCCAACCCAGGCCACGTTCTCCCTTCCAAGCCCAGTGCTGTGAGCCCTCCCACTCACCCGACACCTGTGTCTCTGAAATGGGCAACCACCTAAGGGGAGTTGAGATGAACGTTTTGTCTTCAAGGACTTTGAAATTTGGGGCACTTTTCCAACAAGGAAAATGCTTCTTAACATCCACCACATGTGGTAGCAATAACCTCCACTTTCTGAACACATTTGAAATTTGACAGATCTCTGGGTAATTACCACACCATTTGGTAAACGAATATTACCAACCGGTCTCCAAGGAGTAACTCAATGCCGATTCCTCGTCACAGCCCTGAAACCGTCCCCAGCCGAGCACCTGCTTCTGCCACCCTCGTGCCTCACACAGTGGAGCCTCGGCAGGGACCGTGAATAAACCACTGGTGTGTTTATTAAACTGGCGTCAAACTACTGGAGGGGGCGAGTGTTTGACTGAGACTGCGCCTGCCCTGAAGGACTTCACTCTGCTGATGATCGTTCTCTCCAGGGGAAGGAGAGCACCGGACCAGCAGCCGCCCACCTGGCTGTGTCCAGCTCACCTCTCTCCCACCTCGGTGGACGGTGATGGACCCAGAGCTGAGAACACACTCTGGGCTCCTGGATCCGGGAGAGTGTGGCCGGAAGAGGCGATATATTGGAGTCAAATGAGGTCTAGCCCCTGGAGGAAAGATTTTAGGCATATCCTTGACCTTCTTTGAAGCCTGGTCTCCTTATCTGAAAATAGGAAACAAAGAAAACCTACCTCACAGGTTATCATGAGAATGAATTTAGGCTAACTAAAGGGCCAGATGGGAATATTCTAGGCTTTGAGGTCTGTATGGTCTCTAGGGACTACTCAAGTCTATTGTCATGGCCCAAAGCAGCCACAGACAATATGTAAACAAGTGGGCATGGTTGAGTTCCAGTAAAACCTCATTTACAAAAACAGGTGGCAGGCTGGAATTGACCTGTGGGCCGCACCTCTGATAGAGCAGCTAGGTGAAAATCTAACACATGGTAGGCATTAAGTAGAACCTCTTATTATTATTATTACTGCAATTACTACTACTACTCTGCTTATTCCACCACTGTGGCTGGATGACCATGGGCAACCATGATGCACTGGCTGTGTCAAAATAAAGTGAGATTAATATATAATGATAACAAGAATAATAACAAATATTATAGTTGTTGTTGTAAGAATAACAACATTTATGAAAGGCTTACCATGTCCCTCCCAGTCGCTCTTCTAAGCACTTTACACATATTAACTCATTTAAACCTCAGGTAGATTTTACTATACCCATTTTGCAGATGAGTAAACTGAGACAAAAAGATCTTAGTTACTTACTCAAAGCATCTAGCTAGGATTCAAACCTGACGATATGGCTTCAGAGCCCAGATCAATTTTTATTTTTTGGCTGTGCCAGGCAGCATGCAAGATCTTAGTTCCCCGACCAGGATTTGAACCCGTGCGCCCTGCAGTGAGAGCGTGGAGTCTTAACCACTGGATTGCCAGGGAAGTCCCCCAGATAACATCTATTAGTACTTGGAGAACACTATATTGTTATCATTTATTATGTGATTCTTTCACTCATTTCTTTGCCTCTCCTTCAAGCGTGATGCCTTCCTGGGATTTGGGGTGCTAGCATTGGTCGGCCTGCTGCAGAGCTAGACCTCTGGCCGGGTCCTGTCCCTGGCTGGGGCGGATTCTTCTCCCAGGGTGCTTAGCTCCCCATCCTCGGTTCTAATTACTGGCCGACCGACGTGGGAGATGTTTTGGGCACAGCTAATTGTGTTCCAGCACCTGGGTAACTCTCATTTACTGGTGCTAATTAAATGACTTCAGTGCTAGGGGTGCCCATTACCTAGCTGATTACGTTCCCTCTGCCCATTAACAGTAAAATTATAGAGCCTGGAAAAGGTCGGCTGGAAGAGAAATAACTCTCATTCAGGTGGGATGATTATTTCATTTTTACTATAGATTACGTCCTTTAAAACAAACAACTTGTAGACATCATTTCATTTTGGAAACCTCTTTCCCAGCCCCCCAGTCCAAAATCTGGTGGATTTTGATGATGGTAAAATTTCCATTTCAAGTGAAATTTTAATTTCTCATGGATTTATTGCCATCTTTCCACAGTGGGGAATGTATTTCCCTCTGAATTTAGAGCATTTGGTCTCCTAGACCAGCGCTAGAATGTGTGGGGATCTGAGAGGCCCGGGAATGAGCTTTGCTCCCTCCCCAGTGGGCTCGCAATGGCAAATTAAATCAGAAAAGCAAAACAGTCAGCTTCCTGCTGGAGACATGTAACATCAGCCCCGGGAAAGGAGGAGCAGCCGTGCCCTGTCCGTTGGAGAGCCAGCTGAGCAGGATGATCTAATGGATCTTTTCCACATTTGACGTGTGACTCATCTGTTATGTATATAGGAGTGTGTTTCTCAAGTGAGCCAGGCCAGAGGCTGACAGGATAGAACAAACCTTGCTTTATTTCCATTTGATTCCCGTCGTTATAGGCTGGGGTCCTTGGGTTCTATACATTCCTTTGTTGAGCACGTGGGAGAGATTATTTTTCCATGCATGGTGGGTCGTCTTTGAGGCCACACAGTCTACTGTTTCCAAAAACCAGAGCTGGCCGGTCATCTTCCGCTGCGTTTCTTTGGAAACCTCAGTATCCTCGGTGCCACTCAAAGGTGAAGAGAGCAGCTAGCCAAGGCCAGATGGCATCTCTGCCAGCTCCCAGCTCCCCGAGGCAGCGAGGTGAGGGGTTTGTGGGGGGAGAGATGGAGGCAAGGTTTAGGGGAGGGGGGCAATCCAGACAGGGGAAGAGGGAGTTGCTCTGGCTAAAAATAGCGCGCGCACGAACTCCTGACCCCCAGTCCTTGGTGATTTCTCCGCTGACTTGGGTTTGGCTCTGGGAAGAACAGTGGGCCCCCGAGAACGGTTCCGCAACTGGGGAGAGATGGAGGGAACCCGCCTGCCAGGTGGGTTTTCCAAGCCCTCGCAGCTCTAAACTTCTCCACATGTGAACAAGTGTTTACAGTTTTAAAGATGTGTTGAGTAATTGCACATGCGAGATATCTCCCCTTTAATGCGCACAGCATGTTCCCAGGTCTCCCCGAGAACACCCTGGTTGACTATGAAATTGTTTGCCTCGTCTGCATCCAGGCTTAAGGAGGCACGGGTTTGTGTTGAGATATAATTGGTAGCACTTGTGCCTTTGTAGTTCTTTTTTAGCTACTGAAAATTACCGGCTTGATCCACTCTTTACTTACCCAGATTAGGGTAGAAGCCCCACGGAGACCCCTTCACGTCGGAGAACAGAGTGGCAGTTCTTAAAAGTTATTCTGAGGCTCACATAACATTTGCGAAGGCTGGTTAAACAACAAAAACAACAACAGCATTGATTCACTTTCGAGGTCTCTCCGTTTTCAGGAATTCTGAATCCCCTCAGAAGAATATAATAATTGTTCTTTTGCTACTGGAAAGTCATTGAAAAATCCTCCTGTTTTTACAGATGGGTTTCTCTGCCCCTCCCCTCCCCCTTCTCTTAATTATTCCTTGCTCCCTTTATTTTCATGGGAAAATAGCTGGTGTCACCTCAGGGAGACAGGCAGGGCATTCTGCTTTGCTTGTTATTTTTTATAGCGTTCTTTGTCTTCTCTCTGGCTTCCAGCAAAACACGGCCAAAATGGTTTGGCAGGTCACTTTGCATTAGTAAAACTCTGTGTCAGCCACAACGGAGGCCCAGAGTAAAGGACTAACATCAGCTTGCAAGTTGGAGAAACGTACCAGGCCTGCAAATGTCTTCCCATCAACCCTCTGATGGGGGTCCATGGTCAAGCAAGGCCAAGGGGACGGATGACACATCTCATCCCTGTGTCACCTGCCTGCTGGTTCTCTGGCTGCTCCGGGATCTCCCCCATCTCAGCTGACAAATGACGGAATGCCACGAGCTGGCTGGTGCCTCAGTTAGCTTCAGGGCTGCATTTTCCAACTTGAAAATCTTTTTACTACTGTTTTGCAATTTTCCCCACTGAGCGCTTTGGCATCTGAGGAAGAGTCTCTGAGAAGTAGGGCACAGGGGAACTGTATCCTCTTTCCTAGTTTGGCAACTCTGGCCCTGCTCCAGTCACCCTGTTTATGTTGCCTTCATTCCTCCTATAGACCTTCCGTGAAGTCAGACATGCAGAGCCTCACCTGAGAGATGAGTACCTGTTTGCAGAACAGACCTTGCAATTTCTAAAATCTTTGCAGCATCTGAGCCTGAGCCTCTGTCTTGCTGGAATGAGACATGAATTACATTTAAATGAGAAGTAAAATTTTGTTCACACTCCTTGCTTTCACCCTTAACCTTTCCATGGGCTCTCACGGCCTCCCCTCTCCCTAAGCCAGGGTGGGGCAGCCTAACCCTGAGTGCTCCCCTTAGAAGGATGGTCTGGTGGAGAGACAACTGGAGACTCTTGGCTTTTCTCCCCCGGCCCCCATAGCTGTGGCAACAGAATTGGAGCATTTATCATTCTAGGGTAGTTATTTGTTTCTTTGCCATTTTGGGGGATTCTCAAGGGTAGTTTCTGCGGTTGCTCAGTTTTGTGCAACTCTCAACAGAAGACCTGGCACAGATCAGGTGCTCAATAAATATTGCTTGAGTAAAGCCTATACTATTCTCTCTGGACTCGTGCCTATTCCTGAGGTTGGTATTCAGCCCAGAATATGCATTAGAGATAAAGTTCCCACAGCCTGGAATAGAGGCAAGGGAACTGGACTGGAAATGGGAAGAGGAGGTCCAGATGTGGCCTCTGGAGGACCTGGGGTCAGTGCACAGAGCAGTCAGTGTTGGGCAGCTCCAATGTGGAGAAGGGAAGCGATCCATGGGCAGTCCTGGGTGATCTACACAGGACGGAAGCGTCAGGGTCTCCGTTCAGTCACCAGCAGCCACGGAGTGTCTGGGGAGGGAGGGAACCAGGCACTAGGTGGGGTCTTGCGGATCCAACAGGGAACAAAAGAGAAGCAAACACTGTCCTCCTGGTACACACTGCTTACTGAAGGAGATAGATGATGACATGTAAAATTAGTAATTCTGAGAAGTGCTAGGAAGGAAATGCACCCCTCGCCAGCAGAGGTCAAGAGTAGACCCTCATCCAGGAATCATGTGGACAAGGGCGGATAAAGCAGTGGTTCCGGCAGGGGCTTGGCTCATAGGATCAGAGGGGACACCTGGCATCCTGACTGGGGACAGGGCAGGGGTGGAGTCACAGCAAGGGAGGCTGGGTACTGAATCCCAGAAATCCAGGTCAGAGCTCCCTAAATCCATTCTGCGTCAGGCCAGGATTTGTCCTGAAGAAGGAGGCAGGGCTAAGCTTAAAGCTCAAGGCCAATTTCATTCATTCATTCATCAAATATTTGTAGAACATCCACCCTGTGACTGACATTGCTGTGGGCATACAGCGAAATCAGTACAAAATCAGTACCTGTGAATATCGTACCTGATGTTGCAAAAGGGACTTTGCAGATGAAGGTAATGGACCTTGAGATGGGAGGATATCCTGGATGATCTGGGTGGGCCCAATCTAATCACCTGAGTCCTTAAAAGCAGAGACATTTCTCTGCTGCAGCCAGAGAAGGATATGACATTAGAAAAAGGATCAGAGAGTTGCAATGTTTGAAGAAGGAGGAGGGGGCCACGAGCCAAGGAATGCAAGAAGCTTCTATAAGATTAAGAGTGAGGGAAACAGATTCTCCCCCAGAGCCCCAGAAAGGAACGCAGTCCTGCCGACACGTGGACTTTAGCCCCGTGAGACCTGTCTGACACTTCTGACCTACAGAACCAGAAGATAAATTTGTGTTGTTTTACGCTACTGGCTTTGTAGTAATTTGTTTCAGCAGCAATAGGAAACTCATACAGGCTAGAGGCAGAAAAGAGCTTGGTACATTCCAGAGACCACAAGGGGGCTGGTGCAACCAGAGCAGTGTAGGTGATTTAACACACACACAAAGGATTTAAGTAGGGGAGGGGCAGACATAATGATTTGATTTACATTTTGCAATTGCACTTGGGTGTTGGGGGAGAAAGGGTTAGATGGGGCAGGTGTAGAGGGAGAAACTTGTTAGGGACTATTTTAGGAGTCCCCATAAAAGGTGACAGACGCTCAGATTAGGGTGATGTCAGAGGAAAGGGAAAGTAGTGGGTGGATTTGAGAGCTGTCTGGACATGGAATTAATCAGACGTGATGATTGATTGGATTCAAAGAGCAAGGGACAAAGAGGAACCAGGGATGACCCCCAGGTTTCTGGCTTGAGCAGAGGCTGGGAGCAAAGGTCGAGGGAAGCTGGGAAGGGAGCGGGCAGGGCCCCACCACACGTGGCTGCTGCACAGATGGTCCCAACTACCACCAGTAAAGCTGATCATCGAGCAGCATCTGTCATCTCAGAAGATGATGGAAAATCCTCTAAAAAGCAAGGAAAACGTCTGTTACAAGGCCTGTTGGTCGAGACTATTTTTGAAGATGTGAGTGATGGAAAAACCAGTTCCAAGTGTTTAAAGCCTGAAGAGAATTTATGTTTATTTTAAGCTGAAAGTCCAGGGGATACATCTGGCTTCACCGTACCTCCATTCAGGGCATCATCTCCTGGCCTCACTTCCTTTGAGGAACTCCATAGCAGAGGAGAGTAAGTGACCTCGCCCCAGAATGCCTAGAAAATCTATGGAGACAATTATGATGGGACCAGCCTAGATCAATCCCTGCCCTCTCCCACCTCCCCCTCCACCTCCCCCCTCACTACCACTAAGGAGCTCCTAGGACAGGAAAATGGAAGAAGCTGAATGGCTTGGCCTGGGTCATGAGTTCTACTCTTTAAGCTGTGGCCCGAGAGAGCAGGAGGGGTGCAGCTGGATGCTACTGGAAATAGGCAGACAGACCCAGAACAGCGGGCTCCCCTAGCCCCACCCACACAAGCACAATCCCTGTAGGCCTTACTGATTCGTGAAGAAAGTGTGTGCAGCCCCCGGGTGTACGGCTTATTGACTTGAGAATGATGTGGAAAGCAAAGTGTGCTAAGTCATCGAGATTGCCTTCTTCCCCAAGTCATTGCCGTTCACGTTCACAATGGGCAGGAGAACAGAAATATTGGGCTGGAGGATCCAGGAAAATCAGATGCAGAAAAGCAAGTGACAGGAGGAGACTGAACGCTTAGTAACTGTAGACAGATACGGTGTCTGAGGCTACTGAGTGTAGGGGCCACAGAACATTCCTTGGGCATCGTTGAGGGTTGGGCACCTCTCTGGGGAGTGGTCCCTGTCTCCTTCCCTTGCGGCTGAAATGCTGAGGCTCTGTCCTCCCCCAGGCACTTTGTCTCTTGAGCGTAAGCGGCAGATAATTTGGGGAGGGCATGGGGAGCTTTGGTCAGCCTGAGGGCTGCCTGGTTTGAGATTGCTTGAGGGGAGCTCCACGGGGCTGAGATCACAGGATCCATCTCTTGGCCCTACTTCCTTCACGTGGACTCAGTAACTGAGCAAGAGAAAGGCATTGGTTAGGTCCTGAGGGTTCTCTATAGGGCAGAGAGGTGTGTCACATCTCAGAAATGGTTCTAACAAAAATAATTCATAATATTAAGACCTTGGAGCATGAGCAGGGGACATTGTATTCACTGTAGCCCCTGGGTCGTTCAGCTCCATAGCTGATGCTGTTAGGGCCCTGGCCACTCCCCTCCACCTCCCCATTGCCTTATGTGCTAAGAGTTCGCTACAGCAAAGCCGCCGAGGCTCCCAGCCAGAGGGCATTCTGTGGCTCGAAGTGTGCTTGTCCCAGCCCAGGGCAGGGTGGGATGCTGGGCAGGTAACCCTCCTGGAGCAGCCCCCAGCCAGTGATTGGTGGGGGTTGGTGGATCAGTACCCGAGCTGCCACAGCGCTGTCTGCTTTCAGGAGGACACCATCTCTCAGGGGTCCCCCGTGGGTGGTGGGGTGCTGGTAAACCGGCTCTGGTGGTGGAGAGAAGGAGCAGAGAAAGCCCAGATGGTCCCACCTGCCACCACATCCTCCCCCCTGCCCTGCCAGTTAGGAGAGAGGGAGAGAGGCATGGCTCTGCGTATCCCTCTCTGGCAATACAGGCAGCTTTGCCCTCCCTACAGGGACCACGCTGAGTGTCCGTGCACCGGGGACCAGCACCACCGTTGATCCTCGCTCCAGCAAGGAAACCTGGCTGCCAGGGCAGCCTGGAAGCTGTCACTGCCTGTCCCGGCTGGTCACACTTCCCGTCCAGCCAGCGCAGCCCGGAAGCCTCTCCAATCTGGCCTCAGAGCTTCCAGTCACGCGCTAAGACCCTTGGGCAATGGGCTGAATAGATGGAACAAACAACCCTGAATTCCCCTGCCAGCTTTCCTTCCACAAGGCATCTCACTTTGGTGCCACCTTTATTTTTTCACCAGAAGATGCTGTCTAAGGTTTATTGTCAGGAGGATTCCTTAAAATAACGTTTCTATGGTTAAACAATGTCCCTTGTTTGGAAATACATGGAGCTTATAAAATATGTTCCTGTGTCTTCCTGGATCAGGGCATATTGTAGAGTCTAGGGATTTATTTACAATGAAGAAATTGTTTTTGTGAATTGTGGTTAAACAAAAGGATGGTTTGGGGAGTGCTGAGTAAAGGAGACATTGTTTATTATATTAGTTATTTGGGACACAAGCTGCATAAGGATGATTTTACAGGGATTGCGGGGGCAGGTCATTGAATGTAATCATCCATTTCTTTGGGTGGGCACGCTAGAAGTCAGACACTGTGACCTGTACCATACACCTCCTCTTTTCCAAACTTTATTTCACCTTTTCTGCTCCAGACCCTACAAAGGAATGTATATCAGCTATTTCCTCATCCTTATCCCCCTTACCCAGGGTTCTGTCGCTCTGGCCCTTCCAAAGCCCAGTAATAGGAGATTTGCTGTCCGACCTTCCTTATCTTGCTCCAAGTCTTTGCTTCCAAGGAGCTCTCAGCACTTCGGAGAAAGAATATCTCCTTCACCCGTACAAAGTCCCCAAGCAGTGGGGGAACGGAGCGTGTCAGAGTTCACCAGATGAAAATAAGAGCCGAATCCAAAATCTTTCTGCTGTCACAGCCTCATCTTATGAGCTTTCCCAAGTGGCAAAACTGGGGCACAGAGAGGGAAAGCTTATTAGCAAGACCCCGTGCTCTGGAGGATACAGGTCGTGGTGTATCTGCCACTGGGAAGGGATGTCCTTACTTATTTAAGGAAGCTGTCACCTTCCAGTCCCTAAACTTTCTGCATTTTGAATTTTACTTTTTGGGGAACAGAACTAACATCAATTATTGGGCATGCGTGGCCGTGTGTGGGGAATGGGGCTTGTTAACCTAAACTCTCTACTCCACAAATGCCATTTCAACACCTCTGGAGATCCTGAAGACTCTTCTATCTTTCTGGAGCCCTAGTATAGTGAAAATATCCCTAGGAAGTGTGAGTTCTTGAGTGAAGAATAGTTTGTGAATCTGCTAAATCTGTAGGAATTGGTTGTCTGCCATCAGGAAGAGGATTACAGATGTGTATGTGGGGAAAAGGCAAGGGAGCCAGCTGATGGAGATGGTGTATGGGTTTCATTCCACTTACTTAGCAGTCTTTCCTAGGGCAGGGGACATTTTATTCAGTGTAGCCCCTGGGTAGTTCAGACCCACAACAGATGCTGTTGGGGCCCTGGCCACACCCCTCAGTCCTCTCTAGGCTCTTACATGCGAATGGTTTTCTATTGCAAGCAACTGAGGCTGCCCACCTGCTATAGACTACATGTTTATGTCCCCCCAGAATTCATATGTTGAAATTCTAAACCCCCAGTGTGATGGTATGAGGAGGTGGCACCTTTGGGAGGTCATGATTGGATCATAAGGGTGGAGCCCTGGTGAATGGGATTAGTGCCCTTATAAGAGTCCCCAGAGAGCTAGCTCCCTCCCCACTTCTGCCATGTGAGGACACAGCAAGAAGATGCTCATTTATGACCAGGAAGCGGGCCCAAACTTGCAGGCACCTTTATCTTGGAATTCCAGCCTCCAGAACTGTGAGAAATAAATGTTCTCATTTATTTAATATTTCTCTATTAAAAACACCCAGTCTATGGTATGTGTTAGAGCAGCCCTAATGGACTCAGACACCACCTGAGGGCATTCTTCAGCTGGGACTGTACTTGTCCTGTTCTAGGAACACAGGGCAGGTAACCCTCCTGGAGCGGCTCTCAGCCAATGACCGATGGGTGTTGGTGGGTAAACACCCTGGCTCCCCAGTGCCCTCTGCCCCCTACCCATCATCTCTCTGAGGCCCCAGCAGGCAGTGTGTGTGTGCTGGTAAGCAGGCTCTTTGGGAGGGGATGGGCACAGGTAAGGCCTTAATCTGCAGCATTCGCTAATTTCTGTGGTGTAATACTCCCACCGTGGCAGAATTCAAGTTACCAACAGATGCCACTGAACTCAGAGCTGGGGAGAGATTCACACAATTGGCTCTTGTGAGTCAATCCCAGCCATTCCAGCACAGCCCTGCCAGCGGGACAGAGGCCCAGTTGCCCCTATTGGTAACCTGCTCATTAACACACCCTGAACTGGCATCCTCCCCTTCCCTGTCTCCATCGCCCACAGCCTTCCCAGTGCTTCCTTGGATCACCTCCCAAGTAAACAACTTGCACCCAAATACTTGTTTCAGGATCTGCTTCTGGTGGAATCCAAATTAAAACTAGATAAACTCATCAGTTGTTGTTCTTTGAACAAAGTGAGCAGAATTCTCCACTGAATGGAGAAATATGTGTCCTCTTGGTCTGGTCCCAGCCTAGATTTCAGCCTCACCAACCCCCACCTGCCCCTGCAGAGCCCAGCACCTTTCTCTGATTTCCTCTCCACCCACGACCACCATGGTTTTGCTACCTGAGCCCTTTCCACCTGGCATCCTCTCCACTAGTGCTTCTCAATCCTCCATCCTTTCTTCAAGTCTATTTCACACCCAGCCTCCTCTCCAAGGCAGTTCCTGGTCGCTCTGGGCAGAATGAACCACTTCCGCCTGTTTCGTTCAGTTGTTTGGACCTTGATCATGACATTTACCAAGACTTGGCTTGTGTTAGCTTTACTTGGGTTTGTGTCCTTCCCTTGATGCCCTGGGAGCCTGAAGGGCAAGGACCACGATCTGAACAGTTTCCAGCTGAGGTGCTGCTGGGTCGTCATCAATCAATGTTTGCTGAAATGAATGAACTTGGTGCCGGCCAGGGTTGTTTACTCCCCAGCTTCTGCTTCAGCTTTCCCCAGGTTGCAGCCTGGAGCGTCCCATCCCTGAAGCAGGTGGGCACAGTCATGGATGTGAGCCCAGGGAGGGTGGTACTGAGGGGGTGACTGTTCCGTCCTAAAGGAGAAACAATACCAAGCTCCAAGGAATCTTTTCCAGCTACCCTCAGGGTGTGTTCAGCACGGCAGGGAGAGGTGAGATAGAATCTCAATTCCCCAGATTTCCCTCTGATGAGAGAATAGGGACACCTGGCAGTCACCACAGTCTAGCAAACATTCTCTGATTGGCAAGATCACTGGGGGGGCACTTTAATCTGTTCTTTCACCCATTAGTTCATCAAGTATCAAGTGCCTGGTAGCTTTCGGGGATTAAGAGCTTTGTCTAAACAGCCTGGGCTGCGGACTTGGCTTTGTCTCTGTCACAGGCTGGGAGGCTCTGAACGAGCCATTTAACCCCCAAACCTCTATCTCCACTCTGCAAAGTGGGGATAATCCGGTACCCACCTCTCAGGATTTGGGGGGTGTTTGAATGAGATGAGGTATGTGAAATGTACAGTGTTTAGTACTTGGTACAGGTACTTAATATATATCAGTTATTATTGAAATAAAAATGTGAGCCAATCTCTGTGCTAAGCTCAAGGAGTGATCATTTGAATGAGATGCAGCCTCTGCCCTTAGGAAGGTCACAGTCTAGGGGGAGAGACCGACAGCAGACTTGTGACCCCAGTGCAGGGTGCTAAGTGGTTGAGAGTGAAGTTTGCAGGGGGCTCAGGGAGCCCACGGGAGGAGACCTAGGCAACAGGCCCCCAGCCAGGGGCTGTCCCTGAATTCCTCTTACTTTTGATAAAAAATGTTTTGTTTGGTGAGAACTCTCTCCCTTCCTGTTCTTACTCTGACATAATGGAAGAGGCTGGCTGGGATAGAGCTAATATTGATGGAAAAGGCAGGACGGTGGGGAGATGCCGGGGGCCTCTCAAGCCATCTTTCCCCGTAAGTCCTCCCCCCATAAGACAGGAAGGTGCGGTGAAGGGGTCACCGAGGCCCCTGCTGCACTCTATGTTAAATCGCTCAACCTCAGGGAATGAGGGCTGCCTCGTCCGAAAGAACACTTTTTCCTCAGAGGATTTCTTGGATTTTCTCCCAGCTACTTAAACGCCTTGATTTGTTTAATCCAGGAAATAAATTGTAAAAGGGGAACTTTCTTACTCAGCATCTAGTATCTCTTGGCTTCACGAAAAGCTAGAAATGATATGGCCCTTTTAGGTCTAAGGAAACTGTGGTTTGCAATGGAGCAGGGAAGGATTTTACTCCCCAGGGGCCATTTGCAATGTCCAGAGGGATTTTTGGTTGTCCCACTGGGGCGGTACCACTGGTATCTAGTGTGACAGAGGCCAGGGGTGCTGCCAAACATCTTACAATGCACAGCACAGCCCTCGCCACAAGGAACTATCCCGCCCAAAATGCTAATAGTGCTGAGGTTGAGAAACTCTGTTCTAAGAGAATGAAGATCAAGGAGTGCGCATTCACCTGTGTGTGTGTGTGTGTGTGTGTGTGCGTGTGTGCGTGTGTGCGTGTGTGAAAGAGCAAGACACATGGGTAGGGTGTGAGGAGGATGGCTCTAGAGTATTTTTCAAATGTTCTAGAAAGCAATGGGGTGTAATACCACATTAGACCTTCCTGTGTCAGAATCAAATTTGCCACTGGTCAAGTCAATTAACCAGTACAAATTCATATTTAGTTTCTAATGGGAGGTGACTGGGAAATAGAGATCTGTGAACAACAGAGTGAAGCCTGAGTCGCCGAGAAGATGTTCGTGGTACAAGCTGAAGCTCAGGGATAAGTTACACCCTCGTGTCTGGTCCTCTGATGGCAGCTGGGGAAATCCAGCTTTCAAAATGTCAAACACAACAGTTCAGGAGTTGTGGTGGGAGGGTGTGGAGTGGAGGAGAGCCTGATGATTGCAAATAGGTCTCCCCGTCCTACCAGCAACAAGCAAGTGGAGTTCAAAATAAACAGGGGGTCCTCCTACCAGGAGGTACAGACGATGCTGATCGGTTTGGAGGTTCATTAGTGAGCATCTGGTTGGGGGTGGGTTCCCTCACCCAGCCCGGGATTGCTTGCCTGCTTTTTCACTGAAGGGGAAGTGGTGGCCGTAAGACATCTATCCTGTGGGCTCCAGGGTCCCAGGCAGTCTGAGCCACGGCTTCTCATGCAGACTTGCAAAGCAAGTGGCCTGAGGCCTTTGCCCCCTTTGCAGGTATCGGGCAGCTACTCTCCTTTTGAAGTGGCTGAGCATTCCAGGGCGTTGGACACTGTGCAGACTTCTCATCAAGATGGGTCTTGTTCAAGTCACTATTTATTTTAACCTTTCCTGCTTGCAGATAGCTGCTCCATGCCCAGCTGTAAAGACTCTTCATTTCAGCCTCTGGCTGTAGGGCATTTCCAGTGTGGATTGTCCGGGTGGAATGCAGTCCAGGCTGATAACCCTGAATGTAGGTGGTCACCACACTTCCTGTGTAGCAGAGAGGACCTAAAGCTTGTTCAAGGCATCCCAAATCAGGAAAAGACCCCATGACACCCATATATTTGGATTGAGCCTAGGAAAAAAAATACAGGCCTCCATGGGATAACCTCCATCTTTCTCCAGTTTGATCACTTGGATTAATGGAGGTGTCACTATTTTTTCCAATTACTGAATTAATTGTTTTAACATTTCTTGAGTGTCCATCACGTTCTTGACAATGTAATTAGATCCTAAAGACTCCCGGGTGGAGCGGTGGTGAGAAGAGAAGGGAGAATACACAACCTCTCAAGGAGCTTGAGGGTGGTGTGTAGGAAACACAGAACCCTGCTCTTTTGTGAAATGAAGGTTATGAGGTGGTGGAGGAGGGGCTTAAATAGACTTTGCTGGCCATGAGGTGTGGAGCCCAACAGGGGTTGGGCACTGTGCTGATTTTCTTAGATCCCCAACAGACTATGTGATTCACTAGAATATAGATTTGGAATCTGAAGTCCATTTAAAGATGTCTTAGGTAAGACTTTGCAATCCTTTGGTAGAACTGGTTAAGGACATCAGAGAAGGCTTTTTGTTTTTCTTTTTTTTTTTTTTTGGTCCAGTCTATTCTGAGTCTGAGGAAAGCTGTCAGGTTGATTTCTACTCACAGGTCAATTCTAGGCACCATTGAAAGAAGGGTTTTCAGGAAGAATCTACACTTGGCAGGAAAGTGTTCTGATTGATTATTGCTGTCTGCCAGCGTCCCAAGACAGTGGAGTATACAAGTGTGTGACACATCTTCGCCATCCTGGGTAAAACTGTGAGCCTTCAAAGCAGCCCACTGGGTGTGTGTGTCTACCCTTCTGCCTGCTATGTGAACTTTAGTGGGGTTCACATCCTGGTGGAACGGTTCTTGTTCGTTAACACTCCCTCTGTCCCCCACCAAAGAGGATGTTGTGAAGCTCATGTTACAGAAGACCTTGAATAAGGGGAAAGAGCTGCAGTTGGGCCACAGATACAACCCTTCATCTCCCCTAACCTCGAGCTGTCTCTGGATGCTGCTGCCATGTTTTTATCTCCACGGGAAGTGGTGCTTTGCTTGGTCCTTGCAGGTCTCCGTGAACACTTTGCATTGTTACTGAGACCATATAACTCTTTAAAGAGTCCCCCCCCAAAACCCTGATTTAGAGTTTATTGTTTTGCTTTCCCTTGTCTTATTTATTAACTTTTTGATATATTGAATTGCGGCTAGAGTAACTTAATTTGACATATCTGGAGGATCTAAAATTATAGCTTCAATTCCTTTGAAACACAGCTAGAGAAATCTTACCTTGAGGAGGATCTTTAAATGGATTTGTGGCACATTTCTGAATAACCTGCTGCCAACCCTGCAGAGAAATTTCTTACCACTCATGAGTGAGTGTAGATCAAATATTCTCCCCTTTACTTTATTTTTTTTTAATAAATTTATTTATTTATTTATTTATTTACTTACTTATTTTTGGCTGCGTTGGGTCTTTGCTGCTGTGCGCGGGCTTTCTCTAGTTGCAGCGAGCGGGGGCTACTCTTCGTTGTGGTGCACGGGCTTCTCACTGCGGTGGCTTCTCTTCTTGCAGAGCACAGGCTCCAGACGCGCAGGCTCAGTAGTTGTGGCACACGGGCTTAGTTGCTCCGCAGCATGTGGGATCTTCCCAGACCAGGGCTCGAAGCCGTGTGCCCTGCGTTGGCAGGCGGATTCTCAACCACTGCGCCACCAGGGAAGTCTCTCTCCCCTTTACTTTAAAAAGTAATGTTTGAAGAGTGGCCCCCACTTGCCGCAACTAGCGAAAGCCCTCGCACAGAAACGAAGACCCAACACAGCCATAAATTAATTAATTAATTAATTTTTTTAAAAAAAGTCTTAAAAAAAAAAAAAGTAATGTTACTTATTTATTTTTCTAAATACAAAGGCAAAACAATATGCATTATAAAACATTGGGAAAATATAAAGAAGTATACATATGAAAATAAAAATCATCATTTTTTTCCTCCACCAGGGCAATAATCACTGTTAACATTTGGCTGTTTACTATTCCAGTCTTTTTCTATGCACATACAATTGATATGCATTTAAAAATAAACTTTATAACTATATGCCGTATTTAATTTTATATCATCCTTTTCCACAGCACTGTAACAGTTTCCTATGTTATTACATATTCATCAAAAGCAATATTTATAAACACTGCATTATGTTCTCTGATATAGATTCAACACAATCCATTTAACCAAAGTGCTCAACATAGATTATCACCCTTTTTTAAAAAGTATGAATGTACTTCTAAAAAGTATGAATGATGGCAAGTAGATAAATATTTGATAAATGTTTGACTGCAAATTTGATTATACCCTTAGGATAATTACTAAAAGGGAAATTACTGAGGCACCAGACTCAAGCATTTTCAAAGTTCTAGAAACTTTGCTTCCTTAGAAACATAGTTTCCTTAGAAAAAAATACTGTTCACAGTTCTAGCAACACTGAATATTATCATTAAAACTGTTTAATTTTAATTACATTTTAATTAATTTAAGATGTAATAGAAATAATATCTCATTCTGCTGTGCTTTTTTTTTTATTAAAGTATAGTTGACTTACAATATTGAGTTTGTTTCAAGTGTACAGCAAAGTGACTGTTATGCATATATACATTATTTTTCAGATTCTTTTTCATTATAGGTTATTAAAAAGAAATTGAATATAGTTCCATGTGTTACACAGTAAACCCTTGTTATCTATTTTATTTATAGTAGTGTGTATCTGTTAATCCCATACCCCTAATTTATCCACTCCCCCGACCTTTCCCCTTCAGTAACCATAAGTTTATTTTCTCTGTCTCTGCAGTGGTTTTAAAACATGTCCACAAATTCTCTAACTCTTCCCATGGAGCTGTGGGATCTGTATCCATCCCCATGAGTCTGGTTTGATCTTAGTGACCCACTTGCCATCAATAAAATGACAGTACAATGCCAGGGATGTGAAGCTATGTGACCACCCAGGTTTGGTCAGAAGTGGCCGCCTAGCTGTCATTTTACACTTGCTTACAAGCCAGCTGCCATGGAAGAAGTCTCTCCACCCTGAGACCTCTGTGCTGGAGAATCCACATGTTACATTATCCCATGTTACAGCCCAGCTGAGCTCCCAGCCCACAGCCAGCCTCAACTGCTGGCCAAATGGATGACCATCCTTTTTTGGTGGTTTATTCATATCACTTGCCAATTTTAAAATGTAGTGATTTCCTCAACGATTTAAAACTATCTTATGGTTCATTAAGAATAATTATAATACCGGCTGAATATACTTTTCTAAGTTGTCATTTGCCTTTTTTAAATTCTATTTTGAAAATTATACAATTGCTATGTAGTCAGACTTATTGTTTCATTTGTGTTCTCATGAATCATTTCTGGTTAGAAAATGCTCCTTCCAGAGCTCAGCTGTTCACCTACATTTTTGAGTTTTTTCCTTCCTTCCTCCCTTCCTTCCATCCTTCCTTCCACGTTTACACTTAAATCAGTCTATAGCTATTTTGGTGTTTGATAATAATTTGGGTTGATGGCTGAATTTTCCAATATTATTTATTGAATAATAATTCCTTACCCATTGTCTTGCTGCTTATTGCTAATTTTATCATGATACACACACACACACACACACACACACACACACGTTGTAGAGTCCAATCAAACATCTGCTCTATTTGATTTGCTGTTGGTCCTTGTTCCAGCAAAATACTGCTTTAAATTCTGATAGACCAAGTTACGCATTATTTTTTAAATTCCAAGTTAATTTTTAGCTATTCTTCCTTATTTATTCTTCTAGAAGGCCTTTAAAATTATCTTTTAAACTAAGTTCAGCATTTTAGTTATTGGGAAATAACTGAAGTCTTTCTTGTGCTTTGGTTTTTGTCTTGCAACATGATACCTTTCTCTATTTCCTCAGACCTTCTTGTGACTACCAGAGGGTCTCTATCATGTTCCATTTGTTGGGAACCTATATGTAGCCGTCAAGGGCTTTAGCATCCCATGGACCTGGACTTGAGCACTGGTTGCTAAGTACTAGCTGGAGAACCTTGAATAAATCACAACTCTGTGGCCCGCCAGATTCTTCATCTGTAAAATGGAATAAAACTCCAAATAACATCAGCATTATTAGTTTTAAAAGATGAAGCGATCAGTCCATGCTGTCCAATACTCCCATTACCTCTTGCCCTTCCCTCCCCCTGCCTCACATGTCACACTTCAGCCGTGCACACCCCTACTCTTCTGTGCTGTTTTCCCCGTACCTGTGCCTTTGCTCATTCTCTTTTGCCTGGAAGCCTCTCCCCACCGTCTTGTGCTGGCCACACTCCTCCACATCCTCTAAGAGCCAGCTCAGGAGCCACCTCCTCAGGAAGCTCTCCATGATTGACCACCCCGCCCCCACCAGCCAGCACCTACAGCCCCCTAAGGCTGTGACAGGTGCCTGTTGGTAATCGCTCGCAGTCTGCAGGGCACGTCTCTCTCCGTTGCACTGACCACTTTGTTGTTGGGTTGTCTGTCTTCCCTCCTAGTTGAGGACTGTGTCTTACTCTCTTATATTCCTGGTACCAGCACCCTGCCTGGCCTTTAGAAAACTGAGGAGCCACTCGCTGCACTTCAGTGAATTGCATGGACTGGATTGAACAGTGCTTCTCTCTTGGGTCATCCACTTTAAGTGGAGTGCTAAAGGTTTGGGGTGAGAGGAAAGGAATGATGACCAAGCAAGCGGAGCAGCAGAATCTGCCCTCGTGATTAAGAGGAAGACACACGTGGTAGCCAGACTGCCTTCCTTTCAGATGCGGGAGGGCGGGGCAGTTTGATCCAGGGGCTTCTGAGCAGCTTCACTTTGAAATGGAAATGGCTCGCCCTTGCAGTGCGGCCCTTTCTTAAGAGCTGGCCCCGTCTCTTGCCTTCGGATAAGGACGGCCAAATTCAACATGCAGGAGAGATGGATGCGGAGACACATGTGTCACTCCCAGGCGGCTCCCGGCTCCCGGCTCCAAACAAGGCCCCACGGAAAGATCAAAGGCTGCACATGGCCCGGCAGTGACAAATTTATGAAGTCCCGTCATCCGCATGAAAACATTGTGTATTTAATCTGCCCAGTGGAAATAAATCAATCTCAAGTTTCTGTTGAAGGAATTGCAAGTCAGCTACACTTCTCCATAAAGATGTAAGGGATCTGTTTAAAGCCACTTTACCTCTTTCAAAGAATCGAGGTTTTCTCTTCGCCATGGAGGCATCTCAATGCACCTTTGTATTCCCCTTTTCACAAGTCCTGAACATCTAGCTTTCAGTGAGTATACAAGCTTTGTTATTACACTTAGATTTACAAACAAAATTGTTGGCACAGGAAAGCCTGTGGTAGGTAGGACAGACCACCCGTAAGTATGCGTATGAAAGCCCAGTTGGAAAATCTCCTCTGTCAGCCAAAAGTGTGACTGCATTTCTAAAAACTTGGCTGTTCTCTTGGTGGTTGAAACAGTGAACCTTTTTGTTCATTGAATGATGAAAAAACAAGTATGCCAAAAAGTGCCTTTTCCTAAAGGGTTTCAAGACTCCTAGCTATTTTTGACTTTTCTCTCAGGGCTTGAGAACATTCAACAAATGTGAATCAGAGATGCTTTATTGTTTCGTGTGTACGCCGGAGATTTCAGATCATGGCCAACAAGTGTTGGCCCATTTGCCTGCCATGTGGCTTACAAGGCCTCTTTCTGCCCATGTCTTCTTGTCACAGGCAGGGATGGATACTGGACGTATTGCCTTCGCTTCTCGAGGACGTGGGAGAGAGATTGGGCATTGGATGAGAGGGAAAGGGAGCAAGATCTTTCATCCTGGAGAGTCCATTGTGCAACATGGCTGACCAAGGCTCGGTCACGTGGTTATGCAAGGGAGAAGCTATGTCTCCAAATTGGGAGAGGACTAGTATCTCCTAGTAACTAGGAATTTCATGAGTTTTCTACTTCTAACCAGCTGGGCTAACAAAATCTCCAAATGTTATGCATATATGTATGCGTGTGCGTGTGTGTGTATGTATATATACACACACATATATATAATGTAGTTGACAATAATTACATATATGTACTATGTAATACTATATATAGTGTTATATGTGTATATGGATATGTAATACTTTATAGGACATAGTTGACATAATTTCTCTGCCGTATAGAGTCTGTCATACCCTCTGATAGACTGAAAAACATTTTTTGAGCTAGGTTTTTTTTTTTTATGATAAAGTAATTACATGTACAAAGCAAAAAAATTCAGAGTATGAAAAACTCTGCAATAAAAAATTACTCTCCCTTTTATCCTGGTTCCCCAAGTCCCCTACACATGGCATCCACTGTTAATAGTTATTTTTCAAGCAAATCCTTCCGGAGTAGTTCTATGAACATGCATGCACGTGTGCACACACACACACACACACACACACACACACACACACACACACATTCAAAGCATAGAGCTGAACAAAATGGTAGCATACTGGATTGTTCTCCACTTTTTTCTCTTGATGATTTATTTTGGAGATCCTTCTCTAATAGCTCATGTTCATCTACCTTTTTCTTTTTAATGACTGTGTAGTGTTCAAAACTAGAGGTAACACAATTCTTGCACCTGCCCTCACCAAAGGGTACATAGTTCATTGCCAGCTCTCTGTTACAATAAATAGCACTGTTTTTTTATCTTCCATGTGCAAATATATCTCTAGGAGAATCTCCTATGTGTGGCTTATCAGTGTTAATGGGTATATGCATTGCAATATATTATGATTGTCATTATCATTTATTATTATTATTATATTCTTATAGATATCCAAAGCCCATTTACTCACCCTCCAGTGAGTCAACAGCACCTGTTTTGTTATCCATTCATCAGCCCAGTGTGTTTTGAATGTCAGTCTTTGCCAATCTGATGAATGAAAAATGCCACATTAAATGTTAAGGTCTTTTAAAGACAGAGTCTTTGTTGCTTTCCCATCATACTATAACACTGTAGGGCTTAAACACCCCTTAGAGATAATTTAGTCCAATTTTCTCATTTGATGATTTTACATTTGAGGAAGAAAGTTCAGCGTGGGAACTGCCCTCTGCCTGGCCATGCAGCACCGCCCCAGAGACCCTCACTACCACCACCACCCATGCAGAGCCAGCAGCAGAGCTAATGCAGGGCTCATGTAGAAAATGATGTTTAACTACCTCCATTAGTGGAATTTCAAGTATCAAGTCACTGAAGTGATGTGTGAAGGCAAATTCTCCCCATATATGATCTGTATTTCCAACATTTATTTCTCACAGTTCTGGAGGCTTGGAAATCTAAGATCAAGGTGCTGGCTATTCCGTGTCTGGTGAGAGCTTGCTTCCTGGTTCATAAATGACCATCTTCTTGCTGTATCCTCACATGGTGGAAGAGATGATGGAGCTCTCAGGGGTCTCCTGTATAAGGGCACTTATCCCATTGATGAGGCTCCACCCCCATGATCTAATCACCTCCCAAAGGCCCCACCTCCAAATACCTTCACTCTGAGGATTAGGTTTCAACCTATGAATTTGTGGAGGACCCAGACATTCAGTCTATGGCACTCCCTGAGCAGGAACCAGAGGCAGGTGGACAAGGGTTCTAGTTCTAGTTGTCTCTTCACTAGTGTTGCTGTTTTGGGCAAGCTACCTAATTCCTCCAAGCCTCAGTTTCCTCATCTGCAAAATGGGGATAATGATAGAATCCGCTTCTGACAGTTTCCATGAGGATTAATAACACATGAAAAGCATTTGACACAGTGCCCGACAGATGGTTAAGCCCTACTATATGAAGGTGTCCGTGTCAAAGTGTTGTTATTTTCTGTTCTCATAAGTTCATTTCTGCTAGTCTTCAGCCCAGCGGTCTCTGCTCTTCGTTTCTTAACCTGAACTTCTTCTTGTTCTCAGACCACTCTCCTGGACAAGCATTATCTAAAATAGATATGTTGTCAGGGAAAGGACTCCCTCTTGGAATAAATAAGCCACATGTCACAGGAAGGCATGTGAAAGACACTCCCCAGAGAGGATGCACCCTCTCTTTGTTTTGCTGAAGCAGCTCTGGGAGACTTAAATGGGGTGGTGGTGTCTGTAGCCTCAGTTCATCCAAAGGTGTCTGGGAAGGGGGGAGACGTCAGGGTTTATCTCGACTTCTGCAGAACCATCCACGAGAGTCCTTCAGGCCTGTAGACAGCACAGTGTTGCTCTGAACCCTCTGACATTCTCCACTCATGTTTAATTTCAGAAGCTGGGCACCCTCGGAGATGAAACCCATGTGACAAAACAACCACCTAGAAGTGTGATTGGGATAAACATAACTTTTCTAGACTGTGGAAATGCCAAGTAGGAACTATTTCCTTTCCATATTTTAAATCTAAAATCTCTATGTCTTTCAGCAATTTTTTTCTCTCTCCTTCTCTTGTCATGGTACAGTCTGTGGTCTGACTCCTGAGTTTTTGAAGCTGGTGGTTGATTGTAGTTCTTGACTTCGGGTAAACAAAGTGTGTGTGTGTGTGTGGGTGTGGGTGTGATCATCTCTTCTTATTAGCCATTCTCGGAGATTTGCTGGTTTCTAGGGACTATAGGGGACATATTATGTGTGACCAGGTTGCAGATTAGAATTTCTATAACCTGCATGTTTTTTGGCCTCCTCACAAAAATGTCAGGTATTTTTGATAGAACTGAAACTGTTGCTACATCCGCTCCTTTGCTAGAAAAGATTCAATGTAAAGATTAGTTATAGGAACAATAGTCCCTTTTTCACCTTATTTCTATGTTACACATTCTTCTGATTTTGCTAGCACTGCCTCCTCCTAAACAATCAGGGCTCTGTCACAGAGCTTTCAACCATGTTTCAAGCACCTTCATCACACACACACACACACACACACACAAGTACAATGTGGACACTTAGCCAGCTTCATCCATAAGAAATCTGTAGAAAAATATAATTAACTCTTGTTAAGAGAATGTAAAGGGTAAGAGGCTGGTGGTTAAGAGATCAGGGCTCTAGAGATGGAGGGGCCCCTGTCTCACTGCAGTGGGTTGTTGCCCTTCTGGCTCCTGTTTCATCATCTACATGACAGAACTAGATTAGATGATTTAGATTGGGGGTGGAGCCCTTCCATCTATGTTACATCTGAATCCCAACTTCTTACTGCTGTTTGTTTATTCCTTATTGGTTTACTCGCGGAGTTTTTCCCCTCATTTTTGAACACATAAAACAAAATAACATCAAGGTAACAATCATTTTATTTCCATCACCTCAGATTTATAGGTTGATATATATGCATCTAGAATCTCTTTCCCTCCTCTTGCCCTCTTTTAAAAATCATGCTATTGATATAGTAAATGTGTTATATGCTCATATTAAACAAAAACTGATACACTCAATGCAGAAAAGTACAAATATGAAAGTTGAAAGAATAAATATGAAATCACATCCCCTAGAAACAAAAATTCTTAAAACAAAGTGAATATCATTTCTTCCATATACACATACAAAAGTATTGACAGACATATTAAGTTGGTGGATGGAAATTGTTTGTAAAGATGGATTTAATCTGTACATATTCCTTTATTAAGTACTTAAATTTAACTTTGAGTTTAAAAAAAAGAAAATCTGAATTGAAATAGAAGGTTTTGTTGGACCACAATTTTTTTGTGCGTTATGAAAGATTATTTTCTAAAAGAATTCTCTAAGGCTAAAAAATTAATTTTTACCTTATGAAAAAAAGAAATTATTGGCTCATGTCTCTAGAAAGTCCAAGGAAAAGGTGCTAATTCTATATGCAACCGGATCTAGAAATGGCAACGAGATCATCAAGTGTCTATACCTCTCCCTTCACCCATGTCTCTTGCTCTGTATTCTGGTTTGGTTCATGCACACGTGGTGGCAAACCTTGCTATGGGCAGCTCCACACTTACGTTATACAAAAATAGAGATGCTGGGCTTCCCTGGTGGCGCAGTGGTTGGGAGTCTGCCTGCTAATGCAGGGGACACGGGTTCGAGCCCTGGTCTGGGAGGATCCCACGTGCCGCGGAGCAACTGGGCCCGTGAGCCACAACTACTGAGCCTGTGCGTCTGGAGCCTGTGCTCCGCAATAAGAGAGGCCGCGATGGTGGGGGTCCCGCGCACCACGATGAAGAGTGGCCCCCGCTTTCCGCAACTAGAGAAAGCCCTCACACAGAAACAAAGACCCAACACAGCCAAAAATAAATTAATTAATTAATTAATTTAAAAAAAAAAAAAAAAAGGAAGGCTTTTAAAAAAAAAATAGAGATGCTGGAATTGTCAAGAGATTGGAGTCATTGCATCTTCTGTGGTTAACTACTTGCTCCAGTTTTAGACAATATTTGCTGACTTCCTGGTCTAAAAGATAGGATCATTAACATCATCATATTTCTTTTCTTATCTCTTCCTACTAGATACCAGTTTTTCATGATTACTCTGTTTACATCATCCAGATTTATAACATTCACATTTATCATCATAATTTCCACAGTTGTTTAGTGTTGGTTTGACATAAAAATGAATTCAGTGCTCGCTACCACTCATTTGAATGTGGTTCTCTATTGTTTTTCTTTTTTTAACAGTTCAACTGATTTATCTTTGAAGACCTTAATTTTGACTACATTTATGAGTCAGTAGAACAAGTGGTAATTTTTTTAAACATATGTTTCTAAAGCAGTGATAAAAAGTCATCTATTTAATTACCTAACTCATTTGATATGTTACTTTTAAAAAGCATTCAATCTGTTTCTTTAAAAAACATTTTGGATATTCCGGTCCTGTAGATTTTCCTTATTCAATCTACAATGTCAGGGTTCCCTTTCTCTACGTTTCTTATTAGAAAAGGGAGAGAGATCCCTCTTTCTGATTGTATCGCCTTAAATTGTAGGTGATATACGACTTATTTTTTTCCCAGTTTTTCCTCAGAGTTAATGATGATCTATATTTTTAAACCTCTTTAATGGAGTATAATTGCTTTACATTGTTGTGTTAGTTTCTGCTGTATAACAAAGTGAATCAGCTTTATGTACACATATATCCCCATATCACCTCCCTCTTCCATCTCCCTCCCAGCTTCCCTATCCCACCCCTCTAGGTGGTCACAAAGCACGGAGCTGATCTCCCCGTGCTATGCAGCTGCTTCCCACTAGCTATCTATTTTACATTTGGTAGTGTATATATGTCCATGCCACTCTCTCACTTCATCCCAGCTTACCCTTCCCCCTCCCCGTGTCCTCAAGTCCATTTTCTAGTAGGTCTGCGTCTTTATTCCCGTCCTGCCCCTAGGTTCTTCAGAACCTTTTTTTTTTTTTTTAGATTCCATATATATGTGTTAGCATATGGTATTTGTTTTTCTCTTTCTGACTTACTTCACTCTGTATGACAGACTCTAGGTCCGTCCACCTCACTACAAATAACTCAATTTCATTCCTTTTTATGGCTGAGTAATATTCCATTGTACATATGTGCCACATCTTCTTTATCTATTCATCTGTCGATGGACACTTAGGTTGCTTCCACGTCCTGGCTTGATGTCACTATTTTGATTTATCATAATTGGTGGGATTTTGCTGTCAAGCAGCTTTTTCAAAATTGTTCATTATTAGTGTATGCCCAATGTTGTTTTTTGTTTCTATGTTGCTTTTATACCTGAATGATATCTGAGGTAGGTAAAATTTTCTTGGGACACACTTTCTTTACTTTGGGCATTTGTCATTGTGCCAACGTCTTCTGGCTTTAAATTTTGCTAAGGAGAACTCAGAGGCCGATTGGATTCTCCCCTCCATCCCCGCACCCCTCACCACGCTTATAGGTACTTTTTACCTGCTTTTTTGCTTGACAAATTATTTCTTTATCCTTTAAGTTTAATAATTTAAAAAGTGTATGTCTTAATGTTAAGCATACTCCTTCATATTTTCCTGGAATACTGTATGCTTCTTTCGGTGGATGGATTTGGGTCTTTCTTCATTTGGAGGCATCCTCATACACTATATATCTAAATGTATCTTTATCTTCAGTTGTATTCTCTAAGTTACCGATTATTTTTAAGTTGGATTGTTTTTACTGACTTCTATCTTTATCAGCTTTTTTTCATTGTTTTCCCATCTTAGTGAATTTTTTAAAACTTTGTATTTAGGTGAATTATTTCAAACCTCGGTAACAGTTATATAAATTTATATTTTACTTTATATTTACCATTTCTGGTACTCTTTATTCCATCTTGTAGTTCCAAGTTTCCTTCTATTGTCATTTCTCTTTAGCTTAAAGAACTTCCTTTAGCATTTCTTGTAGAGCATGTCTGCTGGAAACAAAATTTCCCAGCTTTCATTTATGTGAAAGTATCTTTATTTCGTCTTAAATTTTGAAGGGTATCAACTCTGAATATAGAATTCTGGATCGACAGGTTTTTTTCCCCCTTTCAGCAATTTCATGGTGATGTTTCATTGTCATCTGGCATTTACTGGTTTTGGAAATGGTTCAGTAGCCATTCAAATAATTGTTCCTCTGGATGTAATGTAATTTTTTTTTCCCCTCCCCTGACTGCTTTCAAGATTTCTCTTTATTTTTGGTTTAGTAGTTTAATATGATGAAACTTGGTTTGATTTTTTTTTTTCTGTATTTACCCTCCTTCAGATTTGCTGAATTTCTTGGATCTGTAAAATAATGTTTTTCACCAAATATGGGGAAATTTGACCTTTACTTCCTCAAATATGTTTTTCTGTCCTACTCTCCCTCTACTTTCCTTTTAACACTACAGTCACAAATATATGTTAGACTACTTGATATCGTCCAACAGGTCACTTGGTACTGTGGAATGGAATTACAATTTTTTTTGGAATTCCAATTCCAAATGCAATTCCAATTCCAAATTGGAATGTCTTCCAATTGTTTTTTCTTTTATTCATACTGAATAATTTCTATTGTTCTGTCTTTAATTTACTGACCCTTCCCTTAGCCATCTCTAATCTGCTGTTAAGACACATCCAATACATTTTTCATTTATTATAGTGCATTTTTGATTACAGGATTTTCATTTGGTTCCATTTCTTTGCTGAGATTCCCCATCTTGTCACTATGACTGTATATTTTTAATTTTTTAGACATATTTTTACTATATATTTTAAAGACTTTGTCAACTGATCCCAACATTTGTGTCATCTTGGGATCAGTTTCAATGACTACTTTGACTCCTGAGTATGGGTCACATTTTCCTATTTCTTTCATGTCTAGTTTTGCTTTGTTTTGTCTTTATTATGGCTGATATATTATAAGGCCCCTGGATTCAGTTGTCTTCCTCTGAAGAGTGTGGATTTTTATTCTAGTAAGGAGTTAAATTACTAGCTAATCACCTTGAACTTGTGGAAGCTTGGTTTTATACTTTTTTAGTATGAGTCTGTTTTGGTTTTGACTTCTGTCTAAAGGTAAATCCTTGCTTCTAGAACATAGTCTTTATTCCTAAGGATGACCCTTCTGGGATTTCAATGAAAAAACCTGAGGTATTTACCAAGACCCTATAATCTGGCAGGATTCAAATTCAACACTGTCTCCCCTGATGTGGCCAGCAGCTGAAATCTAGGCTCAGCTTTTTCAGGCTTCTAGCTGTTTCTTTCTGCCAATCTTTGGAGTGTCTTTATCCATGTGCAATTCAGGAGTCAGCCAAAGATTTGGGGAAATATATATGCATATTTGGGGGCTCTCCACTCAGGCTATCTGTGATTTCCCCTCCTGCTTTCAGATGCTCTGGCAGCCCCAAATTCCATCTTCTAACACCTCAAGCCAATAAATTTGTGGTTTTCTGCTTGATCGTTACCCACCCAGCATTCTGCAGACTGGGGAGTGCCCTCAAGGAGAAAGTCATATGAACATAGTTCTTACCTCCATATTCCAAGGGTTGAATCTCTTCCAGTTCTGCCTGATTTAGGTTGTCCTCCAGCATCTTTAAATAGATGGTTTGTATATTTTGTCCAGAGTTAGTCAAGCACAAGTTTCTTCATCATGATTGGAACTGAAACACCATAGTCATTTGATTTTAAATAGTATCTATTCTGTGCAATTAGTCCCATAATGAATTGTTACTGTCCTCATCTTTTTTCCCTAGGTCTGAACCTCCATTTTTATCTCACTTTTGTGGATTTAACATCTTATGGTCATCGCTTTTAAAAAATTTCAGACTTTCTGTTTATTCAGGAGCCTGACAGACTCAAAAGGGGGTCTGCCACATTAAGATGTAATTAACAGGAGAATAAGCCCTAATTGGCAACATAGTTGAGTCATTCCCAGTTATTTCCAATGTCGTATTGCCCAGAGTTGGGTTATCATTGGTTCCTTCTTCCATATTCGATTGTGTTAATTAAGACTCCCTTTGTTGCAAATGACACCAAATCTGTCTCAGATTGGCTTGAGCATGAAAAGGAAATTTACTGACGTGCGTGAAAAGTCCAGGGATATGTCATTTCACATGCTGCTTGATCCAGGAGCTCAAATGAAGACTCCGTTTCCCTCTCTCTGTCTCTCACCTAGACCCTCGGAAGAGTGTGGGCTCCATTCTCAGCAGATTCTCACCTAATGGTGGAAAGATGGCCACCCAAGCCTCAGTGTGGTCCAGGTTCGAGTCCAGTAGAATATGAGGGACTGAATGTCTCTCAGTAAGTGTTGTTGCCTCTCACAGGCTCTGGCTGCTCATCCCTTGTCTCTGAACCACTCACCGTGCCGGGAGAATATGGTCCTCTCACTGGCAGCCTTGGGTCAGTGGCTGCCTCTAGTTGCAGGGCTCTAGTCGCCTCCACTGATGCACACAGATTGCTGGTGCAGGAAGAAGCAGTTTCCCAAAGAAAAACTGTAATGGTGTCAACAGAAGACAGGTCCTCGGACTACTGAAGGCCATAGAACAACAGATAATTCTTTACCTCAGAGTAGTGTGTTGGTTGCCTGGCTAGTTCCAGGTATTACTTTAAAAATCAAAGGTCCTGAAGTCTGGGAGCCTGATTCTTCCAGCTTTTGCACAGCAAAGGAAAACATAAACAAGACGAAAAGACAACCCTCAGAATGGGAGAAAATATTTGCAAATGAAGCAACTGACAAAGGATTAATCTCCAAAATTTACAAGCAGTTCATGCAGCTCAATATCAAAAAAAAAAACAACCCAATCCAAAAATGGGCAGAAGACCTAAATAGATATTTCTCTAAAGAAGATATGCAGGGCTTCCCTGGTGGCGCAGTGGTTGAGAATCTGCCTGCTAATGCAGGGGACACGGGTTCGAGCCCTGGTCTGGGAAGATCCCACATGCCGCAGAGCAGCTGGGTCCGTGAGCCACAATTACTGAGCCTGCGCGTCTGGAGCCTGTGCTCCGCAACAAGAGAGGCCACGATAGTGAGAGGCCCGCGCACCGCGATGAAGAGTGGCCCCCGCTTGCCGCAACTAGAGAAAGCCCTCGCACAGAAACGAAGACCCAACACAGCCATAAATAAATTAATTAATTAAAAAAAAAAAAAGAAGATATGCAGATTGCCAACAAACACATGAAAGGATGCTCAACATCACTAACCATTAGAGAAATGCAAATCAAAACTACAATGAGGTATCACCTCACACCAGTCAGAATGGCCATCATCAAAAAATCTACAAACAATAAATGCTGGAGAGGAGGTGTGGAGAAAAGGGAACCCTCTTGCACTGTTGGTGGGAATGTAAATTGATACAGCCACTATGGAGAACAGTATGGAGGTTCCTTAAAAAACTAAAAATAGAACTACCATATGACCCAGCAATCCCACTACTGGGCATATACCCTGAGAAAACCATAATTCAAAAAGAGTCATGTACCACAATGTTCATTGCAGCTCTATTTACAATAGCCAGGACATGGAAGCAACCTAAGTGTCCATCAACAGATGAATAGATAAAGAAGATGTGGCACATATATACAATGGAATATTACTCAGCCATAAAAAGGAATGAAATTGAGTTATTTGTAGTGAGGTGGATGGACGTAGAGTCTGTCATACAGAGTGAAGTAAGTCAGAAAGAAGAAAACAAATACCGTATGCTAACACATATATATGGAATCTAAAAAAAAAAAAAAATGGTTCTGAAGAACCTAGGGGCAGGACAGGAATAAAGATGCAGATGTAGAGAATGGAATGGACGTGAGGACACGGGGAGGGGGAAGGGTAAGCTGGGATGAAGTGAGAGAGTGGCATGGACATATATACACTACCAAATGTAAAATAGATAGCTAGTGGGAAGCAGCTGCACAGCACAGGGAGATTAGCTTGGTGCTTTGTGATCACCTAGAGGGGTGGGATAGGGAGGGTGGGAGGGAGCCACAAGAGGGAGGAGATTTAGGGATATATGTATATGTATAACTGATTCACTTTGTTATAAAGCAGAAACTAATACACCATTGTAGAGCAATTATACTCCAATAAGGATGTTAAAAAAAAAAGAAAAGAAAAATCAAAGGTCCTGACCTGAAACTAACACAACATTGTTAATCAACTATGCTCCAATATAAAATTTAAAAAAATTTTTTAAATCAAAGACCCTGAATGCCATTAACTTTTCTGCTTATCACTTGACCTTCAGGGTATGTCTCAAGACCTACAGAAAGCATCCTGGAAGAATTCACATGAGTCTTCCAAGCAGATAATCAGATATGCACAAGAGCTGGATGGTCCTGTGGTTCAACCGCCATTCCGGGCTTATTTTTAAGGTAAAATAAGTGTTCCAATTTTATAAAAATAAATTGAAAAGTATCTCTTATGTACATTAAGATCACACATCCATTTAAAACTATTTAATATTCTAAGCAAAAGATACAGTGGAGGCTACAAAGGCCTCTGGTTGGCTCAGTTTATTCCTTCTTATTATCTCTGATTTTTGGAAGAAATGAGACTACTGGTACAGTGTGTTTTTGCAAAGCTTTAAATCTTTAGAGAACTATGCAGGTGAAAGGCTCTGAGACCGCTATCTGGAATTTGTTTACAGTAAACCAGGCAAAACTAGAAAGAATAGATTAAGCTCCTTTGCTACATAGCATAAAAAAAGAATTATTCTGCAGGACAGAGCAGAGCCAGTTTGGGTGTATTCTTTCTTTGGGCCACTTAACTTTATTTATGATCTCTGTTTCTTGTCACTTCTCAGGTTATCTGGGAACTTTTAAGGCTAATGTGCAGACTGGTTAGTTTCTCTTAATCAGTGTAAGCATCATTTCATCCTTAGCCTGGATTGCGCTGTCCTGGTAGATAAAGAGGTTATCATCATGTAATTCTCACATCTAACCTTTAGAAGTGAAAAATAAAATAAAATTCCACATCTGAAGAGCTTCACAGACCTCTTATCCCAGTTTGATGTATGGAGGCCAGTGCTCAGTTTGATACTTTTAGGATTAAGAACAGGTCTGAGACCTTCAGAGATTTTTCTTTTGGTTCTTAAGTGTCTAACCCATGTTTCTGGGATATTTCCAGAATATCCCACTGACACACTATTCTTTGTCTTAGAGGCCAAGGAAAAAAACCAATGACTAATTATTATTTTTACGGGCGTTTGTGGCAGAGTCTCAGGATTAGAGGTTCCTTAGAGTAGAAGGAGGTACGGATAGAGGTATCTCACTGCATACTGTGCAATTCTCACAGTTTTCCAAATAGTACTTGTACTTAGTTTTATTTAGAAGATAAATATCTAGCATTTGTAGGAAATATGGAAGTTGGAATCTAAAAATCTTAAAACATGACTCAAAAGCCTTTCAGGGTGACCATGGTTTGCCTGCAGTGGCTGGAAGTCCAAAGGTGTCAGCTGAATCTCCTTATGGTTTCCATCTGAGGACTGTGCCATTTTGGGGGGTACCCTATCACATGACCCACTTGCTGCCTTTAAAGCTAGTGATGCAGGTAACAAGGAAGGGGGCGTTGTGGGATGGTAGGAGTTCTCACACCAAGAGCTCTAAGCATAGATGCCTTGCTAAAGGCCCTTCCAGCCTCTGGGCCTGCTCTCTCCAGTTCAGTCTCTGAACCACAGCTCAATTGATTCTGTAGAAACATAACCTTGACCCTGTCACTACCCTGATGGAAACTCAGATGTCACCTTGTCACTGCGTGGTTACAACCCTTCAGTGGTCCCCCTACCCCCTCCAGGA
Source organism: Balaenoptera musculus (assembly GCF_009873245.2). Taxonomy (NCBI): domain Eukaryota; kingdom Metazoa; phylum Chordata; class Mammalia; order Artiodactyla; family Balaenopteridae; genus Balaenoptera; species Balaenoptera musculus. Next base: position 10,472,585 of record NC_045800.1, read on the forward strand.
TGAAGTCCAAATTCCTGTGCAGGCCTCGCAAGGCCCTGGTGGTCTGGCCCTGTGGCTCTCCAGCCTCATCTTTGTCCCATCCCCTCCCACTCGGGGCGGCAGATGGGGAAGGTACCTGGCTATCTCCTCTCCTCTCCACTCTGCTGGACCCCTGCCCCACCTGGTACCTCCTTCTCACCCTCCCACTAGTCTTCAGACTCAGATACCAGCTCTTCCAGGGGAATCTCCCTACACTCCCCTCCCTAAAACCTGGGCCAGAGCATGTCTACCAACTCCCTCTCTGGACTGAGAGCTCCTGTAGGGAACCATCGTGGGTATTGCATCCTTAGAGCCCAGCATGGGCCCGGCATGTGGTCGATGCCCAGTAAGGATTTGTTGAATAAATCTAAGCATAGTTTACAGTCTTTTCAAAGGCAGGACTGAGGGACAGAAAAAAAATAGTTGAGAGCTGTTTGTTTTGTTTCCTTTTAAAAGAATTCTTTCTGAAAGTGGCATCACTTAAGAATTTCTGTTTTGTTTTGTTTTTTAACATCCTTCAGGGTCTGATGTTTTACAAAGGGTCCTTCTTGATCTCTGGCTATCACCACTGAACACCAAGTAATGAAAAGCACCGGGAATGATTTACTCGGATTGGAGGTGGTGGAAGCAAATGGATGGGCTTCCCGCTTTCCTTCTGAACTATACTCATTTATACATAGTGATGAAATATTTTCTCCTAGTTTTTTTCCCTTAAAACATCTTGTCTGAGGGAAGTGGGAGGAGAACTTGGAAAACCATCCCTTGAAACACTCATTAACTGAAAAATGGTGTTAAAGGAAAATATCTGTCTTATGGAAATGCAGTTTAGTTATCACACACATGGGGTGCATTTTACTCGAGTCAAAAAGTTTCTGAAGAACAGAATCCCATAAATATACAAACTGTTTTATTTTGTTATTCAACTCAATTCAAAAGTGCTTCCGGGAATTTAATATAAGAAGCGCTGGCTTTTGAAGACCACACCTAAAATTTTATTATTGTTGGCATATTTACTGAAACATGTAGCATAGATGATTGATTTATTTCCATGCTGTTTTGCTGAGCTCATGTTTAAGTCTTGATTTCTGTTCAAGGCTGAGTTTTGTCTTTGGGATCTTGTTTGAAAGATTTTTTTGCAATATAAAAATAGATCCATTTTGACTCATTTCTGTAAGTAGCAGAACTGTTCTCAGAACTTCCTTTTTTATGGATTGTGTAAAATTAGATCGTGCTGGTTAGAAGGTTTTCTCAAGGACTCCATCTCTGAAGTGTTTTCCAGGTGTCTTCCCCTCACCAGCTCAATTGCCCCAGCAGGACCACCTGTGTCAGGGGCGTGACCTCACATGACTCTTTGATATGGTAATGTCCATATGACGCGCTACTTAACCCAAACATAAAAATAGATCTTGGAGGATCTTAGTCTGGATTCAGAATCCTAAGCTTCTGTGAAATTAAAGAAAGCAGAAAGTGGCCCACACTTTCTGCTCTTTCTTTGCCAATGCGGAAGCAAAATGCAGTTAAGGAAAAGATAAGATGCTGGCCAGTTGAATGGAAAACATGTGATAAAATGAGTATCTTACCTCTAAACCCAGATCTCTTTTCACCAAGTCTGCGCCACCTCTGACAGGACCAGGGGTCCTTGGGAGAAGTGCCATGAACTTGCATCACGTGAACAAAGTATTCCAGAAAAGTTAGATTGTGAGAATTCCTCTTATTGAAAGACACTCTTTATGGAACGATGGGGAAGAAAGGGGGGAACTTGGAGCTCAGCAATGCCTTAATGACCAACAACTCCCCTGCCCTTCTCTTACAAAACAATCCCCCAGGTTCCAGTATCCAGAGACCACTGCGATCCCAACTCTTCTCCTTATACATTCTCAAGAGCTTCCAGGTTTGTTTTAACTGTTGGTCTGACCCCTGTCTTCAAGCTGTTGTGAGCCTGGGAAAGTATTTGGCAATAGCTACTGCTAGACACTCTTAGGCCTTGAAGGGGGGAATGACCAAAAGGCATGCCCTCAGGGAACTGCCCCCGCACCCCCAGAAGAACATCTCACTCAGACGACAGGTTGTTCAGGAACAGAGGCCCCTAAGACAAAAGTCTCCTGTGTTCAACCTCACCTCTGGAAGTTTCTAAGGGAGGTGCTGTGTTGGACAGTGATGTACACTGACATTCATCTTTCAATGTGGCCAGCAGTCCATTTCCCCCTAGTATTGTAGCTGATCACTGCTTCTGTTGAGCACTAAATGAAGTAGCTGACTTGTCTCTAGGGGTCATGTTAGAAAAATATATACTAAATATAAGAGATAGTCACAAGGTGAACATCTCCCAGTAAGGAGGTAGGGAGGGATGGCAAGGAAGATGCAACAGAGAGAAGACCAGATAACTGCTTATTTCCCAGTTCACATGTACTCCGGCACCTGCTTGTTGAAGGGGAACTACCTGTTTAAATTGTTGTCTTCCTTTTTCCTCCCCCAGTCCACTTCGCTTCTCCCCACCCCCTCCACGTTTGCCGATAATTGAATGTGTGTATGATGTTACTCCATTGGAAACCAACCAGGAGACTTCCTGATGATGGGGAGCCTGTCTGTTTCAGTCGTTCCCGTATTGCCAGTGTCTACAGTGTCTGCTATTTGCTGTAAATGTTTGTTAAATGAAATAAAATATTTAGGAAGAGACGACATGAGAAAAGAAAAGAAATAATAGTAGACATTCCAAACAGTATCGAATGGATGAACTGATTAGTCTAGGAGCTGAGAGTGAGTCCATCAGCTGAAATTGATCAAGAACAGCTTCCTGGAGGACTTGGGAATTGAACTGCCCACTGACAGTAGGGTTGCATTAAATAGGAGATGGAGACAGAGACAAAGACTGAATAAATAGAGGCAGGGAACAATGAGATGAGGTCCTAGAATTCTGCACAGACCAGTTAACTAAGAGGGTTAGTAGAGCACAAGTGGAAAAATTATATAATTAACAAAAAAACTGGACTAAATTGAAGTAAAATCTTGTATTACCAAGACTTCTGGACCCTTTCTTTGATATTTCTGCTTTCTTTCCCCACTGACCCTCTCTGACTTTTCAGTTATCTACGAGGCTTCTCTTTATGGAATTTCCCATGGGTTAGAAACCTATTGGCTTAATGTTCCCAGGTAAGATTTGAAGAGGGACTCAGGTAGTATAATTCCTGAAATTGAAGTTCTCGGTGACTGAGGTGGTGAACTGAGTCCACTGTCTCTGTGACATGGGACACAAAAGGGTAAAGAAAGATGCTTCAAAATACATGAGGCAGAGCCCAAGTGGATGTGATGTGATTTAATATGATTTCTACATATTTTTCCAAATGTGTATTAACAGGGGGAAATGACATTTCTTAAAAAGGGAAATATCCTGAATGAGGGTGGCTGATTTGGACAGATGGAATAATTCATATCCTGAAGTTGGTTTAGTTATCAAGAAAGTGTTCACTGGAGAATGCAGTCAAGTTCGAAAAATTTCTCAGGGTTCCAATGATAGAGCAAATGCAATAATCAGCAGCTCGCTTCCTGCATTACTATGCAAATCACGCTACCGCTAAATTAATAGTTGTCATTTGTTGTGTTTCCTGGTTTCTCTTATCCCTTTCATTTTGGTATCAGAGATTAAGAAAAAAGGCATACTTCTATTATCAGTCAACTTTTGACTACATGTATTTTCACTCTTTTTTGGCCAAGCTCTAGTTCACTGACACAGACTTAATGGAAAGAAATGATAGTACTATTAAAAAATAATTATGGACTTAAAATAGCAGGCACATTCTTAACCACCATGGTTATAATAGAGATGTGTTATGATTAGGACCTTAAGTGTAACTGTGAATTATTTTCCTTCTGCTGTTTGGGGGCAGGGGGAAGAGTACACAGTGATTCCAAATGATATTTTTTTCCTTTTTAAAATTATTATTATTATTTTTGCTGTGGCATGCTCTAATAAGCCAGTTTAATGGTTTATCAGTGATTCCTAAGGTGGGTGGGAGGGTAAGCTGCATATCAGACCCAGCAGGCGTACTTTTTCAGTGTAAAGTCCCCTGGAGATTCTAACATATAGCTTAAGGAGTACCGTTCATTCTCCCTACCCCTTGCCAGCACAAACCACTTTTATTCATCGATAATATAATATTCTTTAGCTATCTTGGGGTTCCATGGCTTGAGAACTACCAGCTTGAATGAATTTTATAGCTTAAGACCTAGGTCACTGTTACTCGACTCTCTTGTCTTACAGGATAAGATTAGGTACTAATTACTGAGTATTTGTATGTACTAGGTACTTTGCTAGGTACTTACGTACATAGTATCCAGTCTAAATGTTGTTCTCACTGTATAGATGAGAAATTGGAGGTTTAGTGAAGCGTATTGTCCAAGACTACCTGCTAAGCGGTGATTTGCATCCTAGCCTTTCTGGCTCCAAAGCTCAATAAAAAGATCACTATCAATTCAAACAACTGGGGCAGAGCCCTGTAATGGGCATCTGTTAATGCGTGTCACCATCTTTTTCTGTCTTCGGACAGCAGCACCCCAGCTCTCCCTTGGGGGTCGCTCATCTCTCACTCTCAGTTCATGTGGCTCATTCTCACTGCTGACGCCGGGGATGGGCACTTTCCCTAGTTCAGCCAGTCAATAAGCACCTGCTAGAACCTCAGCCACAGTGACTGGTCCAGGGATGGGCACATGACCTTTATATATATAGTATAGGGATTTGGCTTATGCAATTACGGAGGTGAAGAAGTCCCAACATCTGCAGCTGGCAGGCTAGAGACTCAGGAGAGCTGATGTGTAGCTCCAGTCCGAGTCTAAAGGCCTGAGAACCAGGAGAGCCAATGATGTAAGTTACAGTTCCAAAACTGGCAGCCTGGAGACCCACGAAGAGCTGATGTTTCAGTCTGAGTCTGAAGGCTGGAAAGACCGATGTCCCAGCTCAAGGCGTCAGGCAGGAGGGGTTCCCTCCTACTCTTGGGAGGGTCAGCCTTTTTGTTCCACTCAGGCCTTCAATGGATTGGATGAGACCCACTTACATGAAGGAGGGCAATCTTCTTTCCTTAGTTTACCAATTCAAATGTTAATCTCATCCAGAAACACTCTCACAGCACACTCAGAATGAGGTTTGATCTAATATCTGGGCACCTTGTGGCTCAGTCAAGTTGACACATAAAATTAACCATCACAGCGTCAGAGAGCAGAGCTGAGTGATGCTGAAAGATGGGTGACTCAATCATTGGCCCCCTACGTCCAGCCATGCCTCATTCTCTTCCTTGGGTCTTTTCAGTTACGTGAACTGATAAATCCCGAGCTCCTATCCCCCTTTCTGAAGGAGGAGGGAAAAGTTCTAATATGAACCCTTTGCCAGTCGATATCTCCAAGTCTTCACATAGCCCTGATGAAATTGGTAAAAGCCAGTGCCCACTGTACTAAAACACACTGAAAGCGCACCTGAGGGTGCAATTGCTGGCCCTGTGTATGTGACCCTGCTGAGCTTAGGATCAGTGGCAGAGCCCACAAAGCAAGAACGTTGTTTCTGGGCATCTCACAGGACAGCACCCATACGGAATTGAAATACTTTCAACACATTTGCAATCTTTCAGTAATTTTCAATTATTTTAGTCATTTTAAATTCCTGCATTGGTCAGGTTTTTCCTTTTAATTGTCTTCTAATTTTTTTAAATTTCCAATAAAATTACTTGTTGAGGCAATATTGTCCTGTGGTCTTGTCCACATTCTTTAAGAGTTAACCTGGTTTTTCTGCTGAGATATTTGGAAAAAACTCTCAATAGCAAAACTTAGGTCTTGACTGCCTCCTTAGTTTCCAGTGTAGGTTTTCATGCTATCCTTACATTCATGAATCTATTCACCATCCTTTTTTTTTTTAAATTTTATTTATTTATTTATTTATATTTGGCTGTGTTGGGTCTTCGTTTCTGTGCGAGGGCTCTCTCTAGTTGCGGCAAGCGGGGGTCACTCTTCATCGCGGTGCACGGGCCTCTCACTATCATGGTCTCTCTTGTTGCGGAGCACAGGCTCCAGACGCGCAGGCTCAGTAGTTGTGGCTCACGGGCCTAGTTGCTCCACGGCATGTGGAATCTTCCCAGGCCAGGGCTCGAACCCGTGTCCCCTGCATTAGCAGGCAGATTCTCAACCACTGTGCCACCAGGGAAGCCCCACCATCCCTTTTTTTATGATATAGAAATGGAACTAAGAAAAACTGAATTCTAATTATTTCCCGAAGTACTTTGTCCTTCTTTTAATGTGTCCCTGAGTGCTGGTTCTGGATTCATCCAGAAATGCTTATTTCTAAAAATAAGAGGAATCCCCCAATCAATTAACACAGAAGGCTGCCTTCCAATAGAACAATACCCCTCGTTTCTGGCCAAAGGCTTCTCTTTGTGCTATAAAAAAACAAGATTTCACCATTGCTTGTTCATTTAAAATTATGCACTGCTTAAACTGGTGTGTACTTCCCACACCTGTCCAACTAATGCCTCCTTAGAATAAAAATGATAAAGCAATCTCGGCTTGCAAAACTATAAAGATACTTTGAAAACATCTATGACTCAGATTCTATCACCCATAAAATGAGACAGTTGATATATTCTCGGTCTACCCAGTAGGACAATTTTGAGAGTAAACTAAAGTACGAGATATGAAAAAGTATGTTAAAATACCCCCAAAGATAGTTATTCCATATTATTTTTTGTAACATAGGATTGGGGGATTCTAATGGGATTGAGGGACGAGTAGCTTTTTAAACTATGTAAATCTGCTTTAGGAAGCTCATCGTCTAAAGTTCTAGGTCAGGGGCTCCCAACCCCTGGGCCACGGACCAGTACTGGTCCATAGCCTGTTAGGAACCGGGCCGCACAGCAAGAGCCAGCGAAGTTTCATCTGTATTTACAGCCGCTCCCCATCACTCGCATTACGGCCTGAGCTCCGCCTCCTGTCAGCATTATGGTGAGCTGTATAATTATTTCATTATATATTACAATGTAATTATAATAGAAATAAAGTGCACAGTAAATGTAATGGACTTGAATCATCCTGAAACCATCCCCCCTCCCCCGCCAACCCCCGCTGCCCCCGGTCCGTGGAAAAATCGTCTTCCACGAAACCGGTCCCTGGTGCCAAAAAGGTTGGGGACCGCTGCTCTAGGGGAGCCAGTGGAGGACAGGGGTTCTCAATCTTTCCCAACCACAGCATGGATAACAGTCACAGCCTACAGGGAAGCCCAGAATCCTAAAAGCTTTACACTCCAAATTCTCTGGGATCTAGCATCCTCATGAACGTGTTGCCTTAACTAGGAATAGGATATCAGTAATTGTGGCTCCCTCTGGCTTGAGGTGCAGCTAGAACAGGAGAGGGTGGAGAGAGTGATGGAATTTCTCCCCCCCCCCACCAAAACACTCCATATCTCAACTCTTTCTCCTCGTAAAGCAGATGAGAATGCAAATGGGTGAACACAGGTCATTAATGGCTAACCTGAAATTTGCTGTAATTTTTTGTCCTTTAAACTTTAGCAACATAGCTTCTTTTTTTTTTTTTTTTTTTTAGCAACATAGCTTCTTAAACTCTTACCAGCAAGCATTACTTGAGGTGTAACTCACAAATGAATTTGACCCACCCGTGGGTCATGACCCTGCGGATGAGGATTGCCTATGCGGCAGGTGGTGGGTCAGTAGAGGTATTTGGTGGGAGAGATTGGGCTACTATGTCTAAAAACATCTTTTCAAGATTCAAAGTGTCCCTGGAATTTCAGAGCGAACCTCCATTTCCTCATCTATAAAATGGGAGTAGTATTAGGACTGGAGACAATATATGAAAGCACTTAGCCTACAGATGCTCAGTAAATGGGAGTGAATCTTCCTTTCTAAGATATAACAATGGAGTGGTCTTCCAGGTGGCAGTGACTCAGAAAGGGTTACGAGCACCAAGTGTTTGCAGTGTATCCTGCCAACCTGTCGGGAGGAAAACGGAAACAAACAGGGCATGTAGTCCGTGTCCTCCTGGAGTGCCCCCACTAAATGGGGAAGACAGACACCAGCCTAAGTAAGGCATTCTGCTATGGCTAAGTGTGGATAAAACCTACATGGAAGGGCAGAGAAAGTTCCATGGAAGTGGGATTGGCAGGGGAAGGTGGCAAATGTTTGCATTGAGCCAAAATGGATGCTGTTGTGATGCTTAAGAGCACTGTTCCCCCACCAGAAAAACCATCGTTCTCCAATTCTACCGAAACACGTTTACGACTGTGCAGAAAGAGAGTCCTTTATGATGTTCTGAAATCAGGTTTGGCTGCTGGGAACACAAAGCCGTTCCTTGGTGCCATCCAAGGGAGCACAAAGAAAATTACAAGGGCGTGAACTACAATGATTACAGAGAAGCTGAGACAGGAGACTCTGTCAAAGGCACACATTCCTTGGCCAGGTACAATCCAGCTCAGCTTTTATTGCACAAACAAACGCTACCCGGCAGCAGCGTCACAGATGTCATAGATGGGGCGTGGAGGGGACAGATGGCAGGGGGGATCTGTTGCAGCCACCAAGAGTGTGAGGCTCCTTTCCTCTTTGGAGGATTTTTGCCCTTAAAGGAAAGAACTAAATGCTTTCCTTCCTCGTGGCTGTAACAGTGAAGTGAGTGACTCCCGGCACCCCCTCCTGGGTGCTGCCCCCATGCCCGCCCTCCGCCTGGCAGGGTGCTAGTATCGCACCTCTACTGTCTATGAGGGCTTGGCCTGGGACCTGGGAGCCCAAGAACTGCCCCGGGCTTCGGCTCGTTGAGTGGCTGTTTAATGTGCAGGCTGCGTGCTTTCGGACCAAATCCAGTCCTTTGTCTTTCCTGAAGCTGCGCAGAGCAGCCTCTGAGGCTGGAGGAGACCTGGTTCCATCCAAACCTGGCGTGGAGGAAAAGGCTGGAACAGTGGCTCGCTTGGAGCACTGATCCCAGGTGTGGCTGCCAGCATTTGGTCCAGAGGTAATGACGGTTTGCCCAAGCCCTTCACTCAGGAGCCCCATGATTAATGCACCAACATGAACACAATTGGGCAGCCTTGCTCCTGAAACTGGGTCAGGGCAGGGCAGTCCCAAATGCAGACACGCATTGTAAAAATACTGGGACAAATAAAAGCTCTTCTCACTCAACCACTAAGGGAAAGGGACTTGCACTGTTTTGAGTGCCAACAGGTTTCAGGCTCTATGCTAGCTGCTTTCAGTAAGTTGCTTGATCCAGGCTCATACTTTCATGTAGAAAGTGGGTATTATTATTTCCATTGTGTCGGTGAAGCAGACACTCAGAGGTTAAGAAAGTTGCCTGAAGTGGTTGCCTTAAGAAGCCTGGTAGAAGAACCAGGGTCCAACCTTGCCAGACTAACACCATTCCCACAGGCTCCCTTCTAGACTGGTCTTCCGCGAGGTCCACGGTTGCTGCTGTTGTTATTGTTATTGTTGGTGTTGGTGTTGTTTCTTCTGTGCTTAGCCCAGTATAGGTTCTCGAGTATTCGTTGATGGCCAAAGGGCTGGGCTTGTAGGCATGATCTTGTGCCAAGCATAGTACAGAGGGAGCACAGGGACCCTACCGAGTACAGATGTTAGAATCCAGTAGATGGGATGTCCACAAACATTTTTCATCTTCTCCCATATGAAAGTGCCGTGTTGGGTGCCGCAGTGCAAGATAGGCAGGTTGGCTGTGTCACACAAGCCCAGGGGCACCATTCGCAATAGAAGCGTGTGGATTGGAGGTGGAAGAAGGCGGGTCCTCGCCAGCGGGTCTCTGTCTCCCCACTAGGTGAAACTCCCACTCCCTGAAAGCCGAAGCAGCACTACATTTATCAGTTGTCTCCGTTTCAGCTCCTGGTGAGATATCATTTGAAGAGCAAAAGCTGTGATCTAAATAGAATCAGCCTTGCCTTCCCACTATAAAGCTGAGGTCCATGTGATTTGCGGTGAGTTGCCCAAGCTCACCCAGAGGTTAGTGGCAAATCCAGAACCCACCCCTACATTACAGGAAAAAGCCCGGGGCCCTCCTGCATCCCATCCTTCCCTCTGAGCACCAACTGCAAGGCTTCCTCTTGACAAGATGTGGCTAAGAAAGATCCCATATGAGGCATCGTGACAATTGGTCTGTCTCGTGAGAAAACTCAAGCTCCCTTTGATAACGGTAATCTGTTGAGGGCTTACTCGATGCCAAGACTGTTCTAGGTGCCTTTTAAGCCTTATCTCATTTAATCCTGGCAGAAACGGTATAAGAGAAGCACTATTATTATCACCATTTTGCAGAAGAGAATAACATTTGCTCTGTGACTTGCCTGTGGTTGACCCAACTGTGACCTGGCCCGGGAGGCCCTGTATCTCACCAAAAGCTGTTTCTCCCTAAACGTTGCACTGAACGCAGTAATAATTCAGCCGTTTTCCCCATTCATTTTGCATTTCTTCCGGTTACACTATACTTTTTTTAATCTAGTGAGGGATGCTTGAAAGAGGGTAGGCCAAGAGATCCTGTTTATTATTTAGGCAACAGTTTCAGTGATGACTTTCATATGAACCTTATCAGTGTCAAACCAGAGTTTACTAACACTTTGCTAACTTATAAACAGTCTCCCACACACTCACTCTCGTGCTTATACAGAGAAACACATGTAAACATTTCAAAACATTTCTGGTGGGCAATTAATTTTTTCCTTTGGGAAAATATCCGATTGATGATAATAATGAGGCAATGCATATTTTGGAGATAAATAAATTAAAATGGGTGGCTTTGGTCACTTTCTGTAATTGTGGATGCTTAGAAATTGTCATTAAGTTTCTGTGTACTTAGAGGACCATCTTCCCGCAGTCTCCGAGGCCTTATGCTCAGGAATTCAAGATGGAAGAGGGGAGACAAGTTATGAGGTTTTTTGGTTTATTTGGAAATTCTGTGTCTTCTGGGGAACCAAAGAATTTTGGGGGGAACATTCTTTGTTTTTTCTCAAGTACAGTGCTGCACTTCTAAGAACCTTCTCTGCAGCTACTTCCAGATTTCTTCCTGGCCGTTTCTGTTTTCTTTTTCTTTTTCCTCTTTCTCCCCTCTCTGTGGGGGAAAGGTAATCTGGGAGGGTGGCCAGTGCTGGCAGGGGGAAAATGGGAGCATGTTTATCATGGTTCATGGTCCCAGTGCTTCCAAAAGGAGAAACATTCCTATCTGTGCATCCTCCCTTGGGTCTGCTGTCCATCTTTGAGATCTTTAAAGATGTCTCTTCCAGGGGGGAACCCCGGTGTCATTGCGGCTTGCTTTTCTCCAGCTCCATTAAGACACCATTCCTCCAGTGGAACACCAGGCAACATTTTTGGCGAAGGGCTTCAAGAAAAACACCAACAAATTTAAATCTATGACTTTCATTCTTGAATGGGGCATATTGATTGTCAGATCTGAAAACCTTTCACCCTGGGTTCAGACAGGGATACTGGAAAGGCCATTAAGACATTCAAAACCTCTCCTTTTTTCCTGGCACATAGTAGGGTTGCATCTCCCCACTCCCTTTGAGGTTAAGCATGACCCTGTGACTTGATTTGGCCCATGAAATGTCAGTGGCAGAGCAAGGAGCCAGAGCGTGATCTGCCCCAGTCTCTTTCCCTCCATCCTGGCAACGAGCAATGTCTTAAAAGGTGAAGACTTCATCGGCGGGGGTGCCCCTGCTGATCTGTGGTGGGCATGTCCAACTTGATAAAAGTACTCAGTGGGTGGGTGGGTGGATGTCCTCCTGTGGAAAATTCCTTGACTGGGTGAGAGTTGCCTTCTTAGGGTCCTTTCTACTGTAAGTTTCCAATTACTACAGAATTTTAAGTTGGACGTTGATTTTGGTGTCTTTCTGCATGATACTTCTGTAGTATGTTTTCTGACTTATGCTCAGAGATCCAGGGGCAGATTTGGTCTTATTAGCTGTGTAAGCTTTATAGCCAAATCATTTAATCTTCTGGAACTCCAGTTCCAAAAATCTAAAAGTGGGGTGGCAACAAGTTCTGCCTATTTATGACACTTCTGAGTTTTAAAGACAAAGTAAGATGGTGTTTGTGGAAATGCAGTCCAAGCAGTGGCACTGTAGTACTGTCATTCCTAGCTATAAAGTGCATTATACCCACCAACTCCTGGTTGCTGGTGTGGGTGGTCCAAGGGTTGGTGTAGACGGTGAATGCATTCCGATGGGGTCAGGGGCTAGGGGGCCTCACTGGGTCGAATAAACTGTTTCTGAACTCACGAATTGGAGGCCCCGTGTCTCCTCTGAACAGTGCTGCCTGCAGCTAAGCCCTCTCTTCCAAACACAAGTTCTGCATCTCTGCTCATCCATTTGCAAAACAGTCAAAATATCCACCTCATTTGCTTGATGCTTTATAAAATAACATCTAAGGAATCATCATAAAGCCAGAAGTGTTCAAGTAAAGGTTCTACCAGGACACTTGTCCTTTTTCCACCTGAAAGTCCCTTTGGTCAGTTGGTCCCAGTGTATTCCATCTGTGAGGAATCCAGGCTCAAAAATCAATCATCTTGGCCACTTCCTAGTCAGTGGGAGGCAAGGCAGCACTTACCAACTTCTGAATATCTGTCTTTCCTGGCAGATAGATTCCCTTTCTTGGGTATACCCACTAATTTTTATTAAATTAATCTTTTGCTGTGGAGTGGATCCTGAGCTTTGACTAATTTTTTAATTCCAAGAAAATGTTTGGATGATTTGAGACCAGAGAAAAAATGGCTTTTTAATTTTTACATATCTTTTCCTTTCAGTGCAACATGGTTTCTATTTTCATGCACTTGGCATCACACAGAGATTCAGAATAACGCAATTCCTTCAATTCCTTCTTCCTTTTCTCCTTCCCTCCCTCACTTCCTGTTCTGTAGCGTTTTGACCTGTTCTCTGCTGATTCTGGCTTCTTTGAGGAAGCCGTGGTCTGGACATCTTCCAAAGCTGCCCGTGGAAGGTGATGGTGGCAACTCTCATAGACTCTTCCTTGGAACAAGCCCCGCAGGACAGGTTGCCTCCCCATTTGGGAGTGTGGTTACCGAGCTGGGCGGCGATGCCAGGCTGTAACTGACTCATTCATAAGTCTGGCCTCAGTGCACAGAGAAAAGCCCTTTCCTTGCCCTACCCCAGCCAAACAGTTTCAGCTTATCTCTAAGAAGATTAGAGGACCTCTGCCTCCTTGCTGCCTTTCTTTCTGTGCCAAAAGGCCTGACAGATCAAAGTGGACATTACTTCACATAGCTAGTGGCTTATCTCCTGCCCGTCCTAAGACCACTGACCTCTCAATTAAGGTTTTAACAACAATTTCTTTTGGGGGAGGAAATGCTCATAGGATGGAGGACAGTTTACACTACCAGACCTCTGGTCCTGACCCCAGTGACGGGGCGGTCTGTCATGACTGCTCACCATGCAATTAGGCAACGTTTTTCAATTCCCTTACAACAAAAAAAATGTTATTTTTACTGAAAATAGCTCCAAGTGTCCTAAAGCCTTCCATTTTTCATATCTAATGAGGTGACAGTGGAATTTGTTAGATGAGTATGACTTTATCAAGCTTTAACGCTAACACTCCTCTCCAACCCAGAGCTTTGTGACGCGTCGAAGGAGACCGTGACAATCCAAAGCCTTGGGTGATTGATGCATTTGGGTGCGTTTCTTTGCTTTCTTGTGGAGACCAGCCCCTCACCCACTGTATAGTTTCGGCCTCATTGGAGTTTCGCTCAAAACATGGCCTGCTAGTTTGCAAGTTTTAAGTTGATTAAATTGAAGTTGAGTACAAAAGAAAAATATTTTGTACCCCAACACTGAAAAATTCTCTGAGAGATGTGGGCTTTTCAGATGGATGTTGTAAACTGGTGAATTGTGTGTGTGTGTATGTGTCTGTGTGTGTATACACATTTACATATATGTATGTATATATATACACATCACGGACATACTCAATTTTATTGCATTTCACTTTACTGTACTTTGCAAATATTGCATTTTTCACAAATTGAAGGTTTGTGGCAACCCTGCATCAAGCAAGTCTATCAGTGCCATTTTTCCAACAGTATTTGCTCACTTACTGTCTCTGTGCCACATTTTGGTGATTCTCGCAATATTTCAAGCTTTTTCATTATTATTGTATTTGTTACGGTGATCTGTGACAGTGACCTTTATTGCAAAAAGATTATAAGACCCGCTGAAGGCTCAGGTGACGGTTAAACATTTTTTTAGCAAGAAAATATTCTTAAATTAAGATATGTACATTTTTTTCTTTATACATAATGCTATTGCACACTTAATACAGTACAGAGTAAACATAACTTTTATATGCACTGAGAAACCAAAAAATTCATGTGACTTGCTTTACTGTGTTATTTGCTGTCTGGAGCTGAACTCGAAACATGTCTCACATATGCCTGTATATGCACGTACACACACACACACATTTTTTTTTTTTACTAGAAGATAGATCTTTTTATTGGATGTTTGTGCCAGTTATGCTGGAAGATTCCATAGATGTGTACAACCTGTCTCTCCCCTTGAGAAGCTTACACTGTAAGGAGTGATGAATTAAGTGTTAGACTATTGGAATAGACTAGAGCTGAGGCTCTGGGGTGGACAGACCTGGGTTTGAATCTCAGCTTTGCTCGTTACTACCTGTGCACCCTCAGAAGGTTATTTAACTTCCTGAGCCTCAGTTTCATTGTCTTTAAAATTGGGAGAGGCATCCTCAGTGCTTCTCAGGGTTGCTGTAAGGATCAAATGACAGAAAGCATTAAGGTCTACAGCCCATACTTACATATGGCCTATGTAAGTATTCAATAAATAGTAATGGCTAGTTGTTTCATTATTATTTATGTAAATTCTGCAAAGCTTGTTGTAAAAGGTGGGGTAGGATTTACTGACAGGCAGAAGCCCTTGGCGGAGCAGAAGCGGACAGGAGTGCAGGCTGAGCATCAAGGGCACAGCTGGTAAACCCTCAGGAGCCACTTGTTGGCCAGCTGGTTCTATGCCTGCCTTCCTAGCTCTCCATTCCTTTCTGCCTGCACAACGTGCTGGGAATTACCCAGGAAGCCACAAAGTTAGTTTTCTGTATCTGTTACAGATGAGGGTCAGTTGTCATTTCCATCATAAAATCCATGCTTCATGGATCTCAAGCTTAGAATTTAAAATGACATGGGGCTTAAACTCCACTTAACACTTTTGATTTAAAACCTTCTCAGAGAACAAGAGTTCTTAAGTCCACATAGCCAATAATACCATCACAGGCTCTTTGGTGTAAGTTACCTTTTGGAAATGAATCCCGTGTCTGGTTTTACATAGCCTATTCAATGATAAATAGCTTTAAACAAAGAGTCATAAAAAATCAACACTTCTGAAAAGCAAATAAACAGCCCCATTTGCGTTCTCTATGGAAGAATGACTGGTGCCTTGGGACAGTTTCATTTCCATGCCTGTTAATGATGACTTTCCAAAATGGCTACTTGAGAAAAGGACAGTTTAAGGAAAGGAAGGCGAGACATTTTTAGAGGCTACATTCTTAGTCTCCAGAGATATATATTTAATTCATCTAAATTTTAATATGGAATTTGATTTTAAAGATAAAAATGTGTTGTATATAATATCAGTAAATGTTTCATCTTTCGACTTATGCATCAAAGATACCCTACAACTAAATATACATCTGTTAGCAGACTGATCCAAAAACATTTTATTTCAAAATAACGAGATCAATATTCCACAGAAAGTATCTGATGGCCAGGATCAACAAGGAATTTTAATTTTTTGTTGAAAACAAAAAGATTGCTCTTATTTCAACTTTGGAGAGAAATGGAGACATGAAAATGCTCAGAGAAGATTCCAAGAGAAAGTTGAAAGTTGGAAACACCTGCAGGAAATGCACGTGATTTAGTTGAGATTTTAAGAACTCCATAGGGGCTTCCCTGGTGGTGCAGTGGTTGAGAGTCTGCCTGCCAGTGCAGGGGGCACGGGTTCGAGCCCTGGTCTGGGAGGATCCCACGTGCCGCGGAGCGACTAGGCCCGTGAGCCACAACTACTGAGCCTGCGCGTCTGGAGCCTGTGCTCTGCAACGAGAGAGGCCGCGACAGTGAGGGGCCCGCACACCGCGATGAAGAGTGGCCCCCGCTCGCCGCAGCTAGAGAAAGTCCTCGCACAGAAACGAAGACCCAACACACCCAAAAAAAAATTAAATAAATAAATAAATAAATAAGTCAGGAACTCTTTAAAAAAAAAAAAAGATGGATGAATTCATAAAAATAAAAAAAATTTTTTTTAAAAAGCCTTAGGCAAGGTTGGTAATGGAGTACAGCACAATATACTACCAAATAGGGCAAATCCACTTCCTTGGAGTCAAGGGGTCTAAACAACTCACAGGCCCTAGTGGATTTCTATCTACTGGGTAAAGATGTGACAGCTACGGTATCTTGTTCACTCTGAGACAGACTGAAAAATAATAACGACAATATTGGGCAGCTTCCTCTAGACCCTAGAGGTGGAGTTTCGTTCCCCACCCCTTGAATCTGGCCCAGCCTTGGGACTTGCTGTGACCGACAGAATGTGGAAAAGTGGTGTAAGCTCTGGAGCCCAGGCCTCAAGTGGCCTTGCAGCTTCTGCCTTTGTCCTTCTAGAATGCTGCAGTCACTGCATAAGAAAGCCCGGACTAGATGACTGAGGCTGTGTGGAGAGGAAGTTCAGGCTGGCAGTCAGCATCAAGGCCCCAGGCATGTGAACGAGGTCACCTTAGTCCCTCCAGCCCCAGCTGGGCCACCGGTTGACTGTCGCTGCCGGCAATGAAATGTGAGCACAGGCAAGACCAGAAGAACTCCCCATCAACACACGGAGTCGTGAGAAACAGCAAATCGTGATTTTAAGTCAGGGTCCGTGGGCCAAATCTGACTAGGCCTGTCCTTTTGTAAATAAAGTTTTATTGGGACAGCACCACAGTCATTCATTCCATATTGTCTACAGCTTCTCCTGTGCTACGACAGCAAAGTTGAGTAGTGACAGAGACCATATGGCCCCCAAAGCCTAAACTATTTACTCTCTTGCTCTTTTCAAAACGCAAGTTTGCCTACCCATGTTTTAAGCCATTAAGTGATTTGATATGCAGTAACAAATGACATATACAAGTCAGTATCCTAGTCAGTGTTTTCTAGAGAAACAGAAGCAGTAAGGATTGGTTCATGTGATAACGGAGGCTGAGAAGTCCCCAGATCTGCAGTCAGCAGATCAGCCCAAGAGGGCTGATGGTGTAGTTCCGATCTGAGTACGGAGGCCTGAGAACCAGGAGAGCGGGTAGTGTAAGTTCCAGCCCCAGACCGACAGTCTTGAAACCCAAGAAGAGCCTGTGTCTCAGTTTGAGTCAGGAGGTGGGAAAAGACTGGCGTTCCAGCTCAAGTGGTCAGGCAGTTCTCTCCTACTCTTAAGACAGTCAGCCTTTCTGTTCTACTTGGCCTTGTATGGAATGCATGAGGCCCACCTACCTTGGGGAGGGCCCGCTGCTTTATTCAGTCTATCAATTCAAATGTTCACCTCATCCAGAAACACCTTCTCAGACACACCCAGAATAACATTGGACCAACTATCTGGGCACCCTGTGGCCCAGTCATGGTGACGCATGGAATTAACCATCACAGCTGGTACCTAAGGGTGAGGTGTTTCAGTAACAAAACCCTAAAAGTAATGACATTGGCTTTGGACTCGGAGGTGGCTAGAAGGTGGACAGGACACCATTAGTGAGGGCTGAGAAGAAGGTGAGGAAACGGCCACCAAAGGCTAGAGAAAAGGCAGCCCAGGTTACGTAATGGTGGAACAATAGTCCAAAACTGTCCAGACTATCACCCAAGGTAATTTTCTAGGTTCCAAAATTAGAAAGCTAGAAAATTACCTACGGAATTCACAGATCTGGCCAAGGAAATCTCTAGATAGACTATTGAAAGTGCCAACTGGCTTCTCCTAGCTGCATGTGATAGTGTACATGAAGAGAAAGATGAGCCAAAGCACTGTTTACTTTACAAGCAGAATTTAGAGGAAATATAGTGGGCTCAGGACAGGCGTGATTAGAAAACAAGACTGTCTCTCATTTCAGCCCACACTCTCCCCATCCCAGCCAACAAAACATTCTCCAACTGAAACAAAGCCTGAGATTAAAAATCCCTCAAGGGTGTGGCTGTGAGATCCTTTATTAAGACCTCAGAAAGCTTTAAGCTGACACCTAATCGACTCTCAGCTAGACAAAGTGCTTCTAAGAATCTCAAGGGGGTATCCCTCAGCACGTTTACACTTAGCCCAAAGTAGAGACAGGTAGTCTCAAAAAAGAATAATGGATGTGGTTTTGGGGGGGTACCCCCAATTATGGGAAATTCACAATTTTAAAGACACTGTATTGGACCTAGAAAGGCAGAGACAGTTTAAAATGAAAAGAGCCTCTCAGCCCCCAACTTTCTATGGAAAAGAAGCAGGCAAAGAAAAAAAAGCTACTCAATTGCAAACATGTGCCATGTCTTATGGAAAAGGAAGGACAGCTCAGAGAGCAGAGCCAAGACCCAGAGGGTGGAGCCAAGAGCCAAGGAGAAGAATAGGTTATGGACCCACTCTGTATGGACTGAGTGTGTGTGTCCCTCCAAAGTTCATAAACCCCATTGGGGTTGTGTTGGGGGTGGGGCCTTTGGGAGGTAATTGGGTTTGTATCAGGTCATGGCGGTGGAGCTCCATGTTGAGATTGCTGCCCTTATGAGGGGATGAAGAGACCAGAGCTCGCTCTCTCTCTCTCTCTCTCTCTCTCTCTGTCCTGTGAGTGTGCAATGAGAAGGCAGCCACCTGAAAATCAGGAAGAGAGTCCTCACCAGACGTGGAATCTGCCAGTGCCTTGGTCTTGGACTTGCAGTCTCTAGAACGGGGAGAGATAAATGTTTGTTGTTTAAGCCCGCAGTCTATGGTATTCTGTGATAGCAGCCCTAACTGACTAAGATGCAGTCCAGGGGAACAGAAGCATTCTCCATCAGGGAGTGTTCCATACTCCTGGAGTAGGGAAGTTGGAAATGTGTGCCTGGCTGGATCTCAGAATGCTATGGACTGGCAACTGCCATGTGCCGCCCTTTCCTCCCCTTTCGAATGGAAATATCTACTGTGGTGATATACTTTACCACGTGCACTGCAAAGTAGGGGCAGGTGACGTGTCTCTTTAGTTTAGTTGTCTGATTCAAGAAGCACTGCATCTGAAGAGCTACACCTGGGGGAACTGCATCCAGGGCATCTCACCTGTATTTGCATTTAGATGATCAAGGCCCTGGACTTTGACACTGAGATTGATGCTACAATGGGATAAGAACTTTGGGCAAGGGGGGTCAATGTATTTTGTGTGTGGGACCAATGAAAAGAATTTTCCAGCCCCTCCTATTAGAGGTGGAAGCTATTCTATCACCCCTTATACCTCAACTGGCCTTGTGACTTAATTTGGTCAATGGAATATGGCTGAAGTGACATTAAGGGGTTCCAGAGCTTGATCTTCATGAGACCTTGCAGCACCCACCTTTGCCCTCTTGGCCCACTATCTCTCCCTGATAGAAAGCCTCAGCTAGACACTGAATGATGAGTAAGTGCATGGAGAGAGAGGCACAGCCAACAACCAGACCATGGCCCCAGACATGTGAGTTAGGTCACTTTAGAGGCTCCACACTCAGCTGAGGGACCAAGTGCCTGAGGCCACATGAATGAGCCCAGGTGAGACCAGAAAAACAACTACCCTGTCAACCTACAGAGCCAAGAGAAGCAATAAATTGTAGTTTTAAGCAACTATATTTGGGGTGGTTTGTTACATAGCAATGAATAACTGATACACTTTCCAACTAATTATTTTTTATGTTCACATTGAACTGAAGGAAATTCAGGGAGAACAGCGTGTTTAAACTCACCACCTATGGGAAAGTAATTATTGTGTACAATTTCCAACATAATACCTTTCCTTCCATTAAAATCTATCATAATCACAGGCACCATACCAAACCAAATAGAAATCCAAGATCGTGAGAAGGGATTTGGATCCAATAGCTAAACAAAGCAGTTCTAAACCCACAAACCATGCCACTTGTTTATGTTTATTAATAAATATATACTTGTATATGTATTATTAAAAGGTGACTCCAGGAACCTTTCTTCCAAATTAGGAGCAAGATTTTCCATCCCAGAACCTACCTGGGACAACCTGGAGAGACATATTTAACTTAGAAAATACTGGTTAGCCACACAAACTGGGAAAGAACATTACTCAGCTGTAACAACACTGTCACTGCAGTGAAGGCAAAGAGGAATTGGGGTCACTGTTTGAAAGCATGGCTGACCGCACTACTTGCTACTAGAAAATTAAAACAGAGCTTGATGTTTGAACAAAAGTCTCCATGATTGACTAGAGCTTTCTTCCTCTCACTGAAAAAAACATTTATATAAGCAGTGATAAATTTCCTTGTCACTACATTTGAACAGAATGAGGGCACATCGAAGCCATAGGAATTTTCAGCCAGCCACTGGGGTTTTATGTGTTTACTGGCATCCTGCCCATGGCTTGCACTTATGTGAGTCATTTTTGTTTGTGTCTCTGTTTCTGTTTGTAAGGAGGGAACTTCTTTTCTCCCCCAGGGCTTGGCCTTCTTCAGCCCATGGCTGTTCTGAGCGTGCAAGAGCTTACTGATAATTGTACGATTAAATGCCATTTCAAAGATTCCCCTGGTATTACTCATTCTTCCTTACTAGGGCTCAAAGTGCAGCTCTGCTACTTACTGTGGGACCTTGAACAAGTTATATAACCTCTGAGTTTCAGTGTCTCATCTATAGAGAAAAATAATCCCTGCACCTTACAGGATAGATGGGAAAATTAGCAACAATATGGGTACAACACCTCTAAGGGTGCCCGGCATGTACAGTACTTCTCTTATAGGGATTTTATGTGGACCTCATAAGTTAATATTTGTAAAGCTCTCAGACCAGTGGCTTGCACATGGTAAATCTGCTAAAGAAAATAAATAAAAATCTTCTAGACTCTGTTGTAATCAATTAAACTCCAGACCCCAAGGATTTTGCCTTCTGTCGTGCATATGATGCACAGGGTCAAAAACCTGAGCATTTGTGACCAAGACCAGTGGTCAAAATGCAAGTGTGCCCTGGATGCAACCAGCACACACGGGATACCTGCTGTGTGCCCCACGTTGGGCACCCCTGGAGAGCGCAGGGGAGGGTGGAAGCAGCAGAGGAGAGCTTAGCCAACCTGGGTTTTCTAGAGCAGCCTCTGCGGACACTGGTATTGCCTGCTCAGCGTCGTAGCCTGTTTGGGGCTACTATAACATGATACCACAGACTGGGGGGCTTATAAACGACAGAAATTTATTTCTCACAGTTCTTTTTTTTATTGGGGTACAGTTGCTTTACAATGTTGTGTTAGTTTCTGCTGTACCACAAAGTGAATCAGCTATACGTGTACATATATTCCCCTCCCTCTTGGAACTCCCTCCACCCTACCCCCATCCTACCCATCTAGGTCATCACAGAGCACCGAGCTGAGCTCCTCGCGCTATACAGCAGGTTCCCACAAGCTATCTGTTTTACACGTGGTAGTGTATATATGTCAATCCCAATCTCCCAGTTCATCCCACCCCTCCTTCCCCGCCCCCGTGTCCACACGTCTGTTCTCGACGTGTGTGTCTCTATTCTTGCCCTGCAAATAGGTTCATCTGTACCATTTCTCTAGATTCCATGTATATGCATTAATATACGATACTTGTTTTTCTCTTTCTGACTTACTTTACTCTGTATGACAGTCTCTAGGTCCATCCATGTCTCTACGAATGACTGAATTTCATTCCTCTTTATGGGGTTCTTGAGGCTGGAAAGTCCCAGATCAAGGCACTGGCAGATTTGGAGTCTGGTGAGGGCGAGCTTCCTGGTTTACAGATGGTCGTGTTTTTGCCATGTCCTCACTTGTCAGCGTTAGAGCTCTCTGGGGTCGCTTTATAATATAGGTTACTAATCCCACTCATGAGGGTTCTACCCTTATGACCTAATCACCTCCCCAAGGCCCCACCTCCAGATACAATCACATTGGGGGTTACAGTTTCATACCAGTTTTCGTGGGACACAAATGGCCCATAAGCGCCTCCATCCCCCT
This sequence comes from Balaenoptera musculus, assembly GCF_009873245.2. NCBI lineage: Eukaryota > Metazoa > Chordata > Mammalia > Artiodactyla > Balaenopteridae > Balaenoptera > Balaenoptera musculus. The sequence continues at coordinate 10,494,775 of NC_045800.1, forward strand.
TTCTTCTACTTACTTTGGGGAGCTCCCCACCCCAAGGAATACAGTGTTGGTGGGACTGCCCTTCAAGATGTCTTCCGTACTCTGACCAAGAGGTGACCTCTGACCCATCTGGACCAATCAGAAGCTCTCTCTCCCGGGCATCAGACTCTCCAGTGAGACCCCACTGCACACTCCGGTTCTGACCACTTTATGAAACTATATCAGATTTCTGGGGATGGGATTTGGAAATGTGTGCATTTATCAGGAACCCTGATGTTTCTTAAGCTGTGCCTTGGAGGACTGGTTTCTGGGGACCACTGAGACAATCACTCTGAAAGACTAGAAGAGAGGGGAACGGAGTGGAATAAAATGGAAAAAGAAAATGGAGCGTAGATGACACGGATGAGCAGTGTTTCATGAAACTTTAAAAATTGGTCATTTGTGTGTGTGTGTGTGTGTGTGTGTGTTGATTTGCAATGTAAAGGGTGTTCGTTAATGTATCTCTTGCTGTGGGACTTGGCAAAAAAGAATGTGAAAGCCATGCCCTGAAATACGTTTATCAAACTTGCCTGCTAATAAGAATCCCCAGGGAGCTGGTTAGAAATACAGATTCCTAGGCCACTGGATGGTCCTTCCGATTGGGTCTGTTTGGAATGGGGCAGGGATTTCCTGCCTTCCTCCTCTGCCTTTTTTTCCTTTAAATGTCAGGTACCCTGTGATTCCTATCATCATCAAGTATGTGGGGAAGCAGGGCGCTGCCCTAAACCACCGAGGTTTGCTCTTGGAAAAAGGAGCCGGCAGAGAAGGCTAAGTGCTCAGTAAAAGTGGTATTCAGAGTGCGAAAGCTGCAAAATCATGATAGAGTAAAAACCAAATGGCAAAGGGGTGAGGACTGGTGAGCTTGCTAACCATGAACGTGACCTGACATGCCCCTTCTTAAGACCAAGCACTCACTCCTTCTTTCAACCTGCATCTCCTGAGACTACCAAAGGCCCTTGAAGACCAGCTCGTTTCATTCTTCCGAGCCCTTTAAGTACAGCTATGGAAACTGACACTCTGACAGCTACAGCTGGGGAGGCTTAGGTGGACTTTGAACGCGCGTCCCTCTGACCCAGCGCCTAGCTCTGTAGCTCCCACTGTCCTCTCTTGGATGCTGGCACTTTCCAGCAGACTTCTACTGCCCTGTCTCCTCAGCTTGCAGGCTGTGTCCTTTTGACCTTTTCCAGCCTCTATCATTCTCCTTGGTGACAGAAAATACCCTCAGATAGCGGGGAGGGAGGGAGGCCATCTCTGCTCGCCCTGACCTGCGAGGACATTAGCCTGGCGCATGGGAGCTGCTGGGAGAAACGTGATTCCTCATCTCGTCCACGCTCCCCTGCCCCAAGGCTGTTATCAGAACACCAGGGAGGCAAGTCTTCAAGGAGACTCGGTGCGTCCTCTGTGGGGCACAGCTGTTCCTCATCATGATGTAAAACAAAACCCTGGCTTGGGCACAGCCCAGAAACTTCTGCCGATCTTCCTCTCCCACAGGAGGAAGCTTTGTCCCCATCCCACGGAGGCTCGGGTGGAGAGCGGGAGGGGCTGGCCCTAGCTCTGCATCCCGCCCAGAGGACAAGCTGCCCTTCTGGGCGAAGGCTTTTAGGAGGGAAAGGAGGATTGGGGGAGCCTCCGGGGCCCAGTGTGTGCCCCCGCAGTTCAGGGTTTGTCTCCTGGGACTTGGTAGTTTGCTTCACTGTGGAAAGAGCCACACACCAGAGCCACCAGGCGGGGAAGGCTCAGAGGCCAGGTTCACCCTCTTAGAAGATGACCCTTGTCCCTCTTCCCATCCTCCTGCTTGAAGCCTTTACTTACAAATGTGTCTTGGGGACTTCCCTGGTGGTCCAGTGGTTAAGACTTCGCCTTCTAATGCAGGGAGTGCGGGTTCGATCCCTGGTCGGGGAGCTAAGATCCCATATGCCTTGCAGCCAAAAAAACCAAGACATAAAACAGAAGCAATATTGTCACAAATTTAATAAAGACTTTAAAAAAATGGTCCACATCAAAAAATAAAATAAAATAAATGTGTCTTGGCTGAGTAGAAAAGAGAGGATGTTTAGGGAAAATGTCAAATTAATGTTAAATTAATTTTTTTAATTAAACCACTAATATACATTGAATGTGTGTGTGTGAGAGAGAGAAATTGTTCTAGAAAGGTGGCTTGGAGTGCAGAGAGAGCTGTGATCTGAGAATGAGACCATACGGGCACGAGTCCTGGCTTTATCACTTTCTTCAGCCTCTGAATGTCACGTTTATTTTTCTCTGAAATGGGGGAAATGATAAAAGCCATCTTGGATTCAACAAAGCTTGGGCAACTCCTACCACATGCCAGATAACATGTGGGAATTTTTCATACACGTGAACTTAATGCACGATCACACACAATCCCATTTGGTGGAGTTGTTGCCCATTTTGCGGTCTCGGGTATGGAAAGTTAGTCCTAGGGATTTTTGTGTGGTAGCAGACTGGATCTCCTGGATGGTACGTCTCTGCTGCACCATGGTTGCCCCAGGCTTGTATTAAGTGAGAAGACTAGACTGTACATCATTCATTCATTCATTCATTCAATACATATTTGTCGAGTGCCTACAATATGCCAGGCACTGTTCTAAGCTGGGGATATGTTGGTGAACAAGACAGATAAGGTCCCTTCTCTGGTCAAACTCTTCCCTCTTCTAGAGAAGAGAGATTATAAACAGTAAACAATAAGGCATAAAGTAAGAATCAGTGCTATGAATAAAATAAAATGGGGCAATAGGATGGAGTGAGTTCAAGGGCCGTTACTTAGAAGGGACATGGCCTCCTTCAGAACAATATTAAAACACAGTCTGTATCCTACGGCCTTTAAGGGACAGATGTGCTCTGCCAGATGTCCCCAGTCCTTGGATGCCAAGTGTCCAGAGACCCTGGAAGCTTATCTTTATAACCATGCCAAGCTGTTGGGTGCCTCTCCTAGGTGTTTTGTTCACTGTGATAGCTGTGTGTCTCAATCTTCAAAAGAAGATCAGATAATGAGATTGAGAGAGGCCACCAGACAAAACAAAACACATGGTTTTATGCCAATTTGAACTCGATTTAGAAAGAGACATAAGGCATCATTTAAATAAACCATGATTTTTCTAAAATGAATAGCCATTTGTGTTTGTGTGTGTATCTGTGTGCGTCTGTGTGTGTGTGACGTTTCTTCCAGTTAGCAGAAGTTGCTCTGTGGCCAGAGCTCATTGATGAGCTTCGGCTGTCACCCCTTCCCCATCACATCCTGCCTATTGCCACTGGGATGTAGAAAGAATCACTCACGAGCTGAGGACCAAGGTCATCAGGATCTTGGTGTTGGGGGGGAACTCAGTCGGACTCTGGCCCCCAGCTGCCGAGCCAGATTCACCCCCTTTCCAGACACACCGCAAGGCTGCAAGGCCTCGTGTCTGTCCTTAACGCAGGAGCAGAAAAGAACTCTCAGCTACACGCCAGACTGGGGGCCCATCTCTCATTGTCTTTGGCCTCATTACGTTTCCTGTTATCTCCGTGGCCCTGACACAAAAGGCAGCGCGGTGCTCATTTTCGCGCAGTGGTTCCCATCCCCAGCGACCACTGCTGACTGTGCAGAGAGGCTTTTCACGCTAGACGGGACCTGAGAAATCCTGTCGCTCAGCAGTTTGATTTGATTTATGCGCTGAGTTATTTAATTACTTAATGGGGTTTTGACCACCAAACCCTTTGTTGAAACAAAATTTCACAGAGTTCTAAAATGTAAAACAGATACAAGAGGGTGGGGGACCCAGAGTCCCTCCTCCTGGGCCCCACCCACATCCCTGCAGTAGCCTCTAGGGAGGCCCTCAAAATGCCCAAGCTCTTCCCAGCAGCCCCGTCTGGAAAACGCCCATCTCGTTCCAACCCCCTCTAGTTCCAGAAGGGCCGGGAGGAGTGAAAGTTCCATTTGCAATGGCCAGTGGCTAGGAAATAGTCCACTGATTCATTCAGTGCAAAAAGCTAAAAGGATCGAATAGTGGTGGAATCAGGAGGTGGCTACCGTGGGAGGGTCATGGCAGGATCGGAGGTTGGCCCGAGAAGCGGGATCCTCTGGGCTGCAGGGAAGCAGTGATCCGATTGCCAAGGAGCTCCACATGTGCTGCACATGGGTGCCGGGAACTCGCAGAGAGAGACCTGTGATGACAGCTCAGTAATACATTCATCCCCAGGTGCTCTTCTGCATGTTATGGGTTTTGATATTTTTATTTAACTGGAAGCGGTTGATGTGGTGCATGTGAGGCAAGGAGGCTGGGTCGGCTGTTGGCTGCCCCCACGGCCATGGCTCCCCTTCCCACCGAGAGGGCTCCTGGCCTCGGAGTGTTGCAGGCGGGGCGCCAGCCACTCTCAGCCTCATTCCGAGATGCTCTGGGCTTCATCTTAGCTTAACAACCTCTTGGAAAGGGTTTGGTCCCAAGTGTCACTGCAAGAGAGACAGACTGGGGAAAAGTGCACTGGACTGGGAGGCGACCCATGGGGGTGAGCTGGTGTGTGCCCGGGGTACGTTTCTTAACCTCTCTGGGCCTCAGTTTTCTCTTATGTAAAATGAGGTCGACAGCAACAGTGTTTATTTTGCAGGGTCCAAGTGAGGACTCCACAGGCAAACCCATAAGGTGTTTAGAACAGTAGCCCAATGAAAATTAGTTGTTCCTACTATTCCTGCCTCAGACCTGGTGAGTCCCTTCCCCTACTTCTCACCAAAGGAGGCCAAATTGCATAAGCATTTAACTGCAGGGAGGGCTGCCTTCTGAAGACCTTTCAGAAGATTTTCGTGGAGAAAATTCTACTGCTTGCTAACAAGCAAGTGCCCGGTGCTGTCTGCCCAGTGCTTTGTCTGCATTTTGTCATTTATCTCTCACACTGGCCCTATGAGACTGGACGTGTAACTTCTCTTTCGGAGATGAGGAAGCCAAGGCTTGGGGAATTTCAGGAATTTACCCAAAGCCTCACGGCCAGTAAACAGAGGAGCCAGGTCTAAAACCTGGGGATTTGATTCCTCCGGGTTTGTGTTTGCTTGTTGTTTTGTTTTCCTTGGATTTTGTAGATTCAGGGGACACATGTACCAGGGAGAACAGTGGATGCTGTTGGAACAATGCAAAGCCACAGCTCAGGGTGGAGGGCGTGATTCAGAGGTGCAGAAGCAGCCTGACTGATCCCGTGCCCCTTCGGAACCCCAAGAACCACCCCAGGGGGCGGGAGTCCTGGGGGTGCAGTGACGATGAGCTGGGCTTCGACACCTCTTTCTTCAGGACAACTTAGTGAATTCGTTCCTCCTGAGGATTCTGGGATGGAGACTCTGCTTCACTCTGAACCAGCCGTGTGACTTCCAGAATTCCTCCCATCTCCCTGCAGCTTAGTTTCCTCCTCCAAAAAATGGGAACAATCATTCCTGGCATAGAGTATTATGCCATACAGTTTTCTTTAATTAAATACTGGAAGTGTGCTGCAGGTTTTTGTAACATGTGTGTACTGTCCATTATGAATGCCCTCCAGTACCGTGAGAACCGCAAGTTCAATGACGAGGAAAATGTCAGAGAACCTCACCTATCAAACCTGAGGAATTCTTTTAATTTTGGCTGGGTGGACTTTTTACAGTGTCACCATAGAAACTCTCCAGATGGAAAACCCTCATCTTTTGAGTAGTAATAATATGATTGTGCTGAATGCTGATTCACAACCACCCTTGAGATGGAAGAGGGAAGAAAGCTCAGAGGTGTTGGGTACAGTTCCGAGGGCCGCTCGCTCTGCCTCTAAGTGGCAGGGTAGAGATTTGAACCCCGGTCTGTCTGAGGAGGTCCTGTTGTTTCCGCGACACCACGTGACCCCCCTGGGGCTCTGGACGTTGACAGAAAAAAGAAATAGCAAAGTGGATTTGATGGTTTGGTGCATGGGCATCTTCTTCAGCCTGTATCCTGCCTTAGCACTGTGACTGGCACATGCAGCCTCTCAAGGATCTTGGTTAAAGGTGCTAAAGAAAGTCGAGCGCTGCTCGAGTGTCTCCTGGCCACATCCACTGGAGTGGTCCCTGGGTCTACCTGCAGAGGCAGTTGGCAGGTTCCTTCTGCCCACCTGAATTAGACACCCATCTAGAGCTGCCAAGTGGACAGTTCCCCAGGAATCCTCATGCTTGTAAAGTATGCTTGTAAAGTACGGGTCTTTGTAAAGTATAGAAAAGCATCTCTCCCAGCTCAGCCCCTGCAGATGGGCTCATTTTCCAGCTCTCCCTGCCAACGGGCCAACTCTACGGTTGATTAGGGTAATGAGGCTTATGCAAGCTTCCTCTGTCCCTCCCCATCTTCTTGGCTCTGAAAGTTAGCCCACTGTCTATCAATACTGTCTGGCACCAGAAGAAAGCCCCTCTCCCTTCCTGCACCCAGCATCTGGTTGCCTGGAAACCAGGACAGAAGCCTAGAGCATCTTGGGTTTCTTTTTAATTTCCCTGCCAGCTCCTGAAAGCAAGCAGTGTTTGTTTTAAGCAGAACCTTTGCACTGTGGAGACTTGCCTTAACCTTGCCCAGAATGATTTCATCAACCTGCGTAAATGTGATGCGAAACGGCAGGGACAGCCACTCCAGGCTCAGTGTCATTTGGTTATCGGTGTACAGAGTCATAATTAACAGTGAAAGCTGAAGATGGATTGTTTCAGAGGGAGCCAGGACAAGGCTCAACTCGTGTGTGTGTGTGTGTGTGCGTGTGCGTGTGTGTGTGTGTGGTACGTGCGCCCATGCACATGTGTTGAATTGGCAGCTGTGTGAATTGCAGCGTGCTGTAGCCACATGAAGAAAGGAAGAGAGATTTTTCTTTTTCCAAAAGAACAAAAGCCCATCTTGAAAAAAATGTCTTTCAAAAGTCACACAATTCGGGGAAAAGGCTCCAAGACTGCTTGGCTCACCCCCAAGCTGTGCTTCAACAGGAGTGTGAACAATCTTCAGATAGGGCCACAGAAGAGGTGAGGATGTAAAAAGTCACAAATGGGAAAAGAACTCCCCTAGCCCCCACCAAGCCTTTGGCTTAACACTGAGAGGGCCTGCCAGGGTTTAGGACTAAACCTGGCACCCATTGCCTTGAATGTGTCCTGGCCCATGCCACCTGGCTGCTGTGTGTTCCAGAGGCTGAGAGGCATTTCATTTGGGGTGGGTGGGATGGGACTTTCTCTCTTGTCAAGGCTGCCCTGTGTTCCTCCAATAAGAAATCTTTTGAAGAGCCATCCCACCAGACCCCACCAAGAAAGCCACTTCCTAGGGATTATGAGCTAACTATCTTGCCCCTCACTACACCTTGTCACCATAAATGGTCTCCCATTTTACAGGTGAGAATGGAGAGGCCCAGAGTGGCCAAGCATCTTGCTTGAGGTTACACAGCTAGTAGGCAGTGGAGTCAAAACTTGAACAGCAGAGCTTACTCAGAAATCATTGTAAGAAACACTTTATCTGACTTCCTGAATCTAAAGATCTTTCAAGGAGATACTGGCTCTTCAAGCTGACAGTCTCTTGGAAAATTCTTATCGCTCAGTGAATAAATTGAAATAGAGCTAATAATAGATAGGTATGTAGCGTGTCTGTAAAGATCTATTTGCCGTATCTTCTTTCTAGACTTTTTTTTTGAGAAATTCTTTGATGTACTTTTTACCAAGAGGTTGAGGTGTGGAATATTTTTACTAGATAACTAAACCCATGTTTCCTCATTCCATTAATTTCCTGGACTTCCTTTGTCTCTGTGTTTCGGGGAGTCCTGTGTGTTTTGTGGTATTTTCCTCAACACTGGTTTCTCTCCTTGCTTGAAGAATATTTTAGAGACAAACCAAATTGAAGACAGGGACTCATATGTTTTCCCCTCATAAATGGAGGCAGAGTTGATCAGCAAGTTGCCAATATTCAGCCTCAGCCTTGGATTCAAATCCTGACTCCACCAGTTTCTTGCCTGTACGACTTGGAGCATGTTGACAACCATCCAAGCTTCAGTTTCTAATCTGTGAAATGGGCATGATAATGGTCCTGAGTTATTAGAAAGAAGAATTAGTGTGTAAAGTGATGAGCACAGCTCCTAACAAATAGGTACTCAATAAAGAGTAGCCACTATTTTTATTCTATTACCAATGGGGAGGTTATGGGGTAGACTAAGGCTGTGGGATAAACCAGGACAAAAAGTTAGAAATTCCTAGTCCTAGGAGAGGTGCTCAAGAGGCTTTCCTGATACAAAGAGGGTTTTGTCACTGATCCTTATCTCATGACTCCTATATTCTTTAAATTTTAAAAATACTTTAAAAATAGTACTGGGAAATATCTTCATACCTACCTCCTTACTACAGGAAGGTATTGTACAAATAAGGTGATTCCTATTCCCTGCTTGAAGGCACAACACTGGATTTCAGTGAAAGAATTTGAAATACGGCCTTAGAGGAAAAAAGAAAAATAGAAATTCTACCCCAGGCCCCTCAAAGAGATATAACCCTTCTTCTATTTCCCATTCATTCAAAGGCTATAAGAAATGAGGTGATGGTGTTAAGACCAGGAAGCCTGTCAGTGCTAAGGAATCAAGTCTTCTGATTTCTGTGTACAAAGCAAACCTTTAACATTCATAACCATTTTTCATCTTTGTAGCCTGTGCGGTTTCCTGGGCAAACATTAATTGGGCCCCATCATGTATAAGGCAGGGTGTTAAGCATTAAGGGGTACAAACCATGTAAGAAACAGATCCTCCTTTCCAAGGGTTAGTTTCTGGGCCCGACTGCCTTCATGTGCATCCCTGTGGATTCTGCTAAGCCTCGTCACCTGGACCAGCTCTCCTCTATCCCTTGGCCTCACACAGCGGGGACTGGGATGGAATTTACACCTCTGTGCTTTTGGCTGGGATAGGATTCTAAGGCTGTGAAAGGCTCTATCCAGCTTGCCTGCGCCTACTCTCTCTCCTCCAGAACACTCATCACCTTGGGAGCCCCCGCTGTACCCGTTACACATAGCCCCTGGTCCATCCCCGGGGCTGAGCAGAAAGATAACTCTTCTTGCCTTTGTCCTGTTAAATTCTCCCTTGTCTTCCCAACCCCAAACTCCTCCAAATATACCCAGCTCAGCGATCTGCTCAAAGGATAACTTCCTATGTTTCCCTTTGCAGGAAACTGATTTGCATTTCCATGCAAATTTCCTGGAGCCTCGAAGACCATTAGAGGCACCTAAAGGATTGAGTCTAGGCGCCAAGGCCTAACATCTGGGTTCATAATTTTAAACATATGGTTCGTTTCAGATCGTGCCATCCACCAGCCGGCCATTCTGTTCCTGCCAGCCTTCCCCAAGCCACACACTTAGCACCTTCTCCGCACAACTTCCCATTCTTCGAACTAAAAGCAGTTGTACTCGCTGCCCCTGGGGGAGAGGCTTTGGATGAGCTGACGGTAACAGCTGCAGTTTCCAGCCATAAGCCCTCCATGCTCTCATTGTATCTGATCCTCAGAGCCTGTGAGCAGTGGTGTCACCACTTCCACTTCACAGAGGAAAACAGTGAGGGCGCAGAAAGTGTCAGTACCTGGTCCAAAGTCACAAAACTAGAGGCGAAGCCAACATTCAGACTCAGGGTCACGTGACTTTTATCCATCACACCGTACCTCTGACCTGGGTAGCGGAGACCTGGAGAGCTATTTCCAGCTCCTAGCAGTCATAATAATTAAAACCAGCAACATCCACTAAGCAGTTATTAGGAACCAGGCAGAGGGCTTTACATGCATTTGCGTTTGATTGTCCGAAGAATCGGTCATGGAGGGTATCAACCTCACGCTCGTGGTGAGATGAGGAAGCTGAGAACTTGAGTGACTTCCCAATGTCAAGGGCAAGGGAGCTGCACCGTGCGCTCGGCCACCACCTCTTGTTGCTTTGCGGTTGACTCACTATTGTGACTTTTGGCAAGTCCCTCACCTCTGGGAGAGGAGGGCACTTTTCTCGTCTGACAAATGCAGTCGCTGGCCTGGAAAATGGCTAAGGTCCCTCCTAGGGTTTCCACGCACACAATCCTGAGATGAGACCAGAAGCAGAGCCAGCCTGGCCGGCCTCCCTTCTGTACTCCCAGGGTTTATTTACGCTCTGTGTCTCTGGCGACAACAGCTAGGCCATATGGGCCGCCCTGGCATAGGATGGGCTCAGTGACAGCCCCCGAAGGAGGGAATCTGGTCCTCTGCATTGCTGGCCTGCTGGGGGGCCGCAGTCCCTCGTTGCACCCTGAGTGGGTACCCGCGGGCAGCTGCTCTGGCAAAGGCAACCCCATGGGGCAGAATCCTTGCTGGTGCCTTTGCTGCTTTTATTGCTTCATTATCTCTCAAGTCAAAAAACGCAAGGGCTACAGCTTTGGCTGCAATCTGTTCACTTGCCAGCTCTCAGGGTTTCAGCCCTGGCTGAATCCAGCAAATTACACCGTTCTCGCCTTTCTCAACCACATCTTATTGCACACACCCAGAGCTCACAAATTACAGATACCCTTCTCTTCTTTGTCCCCAGTTTCACCAATAGCACTGCTCTATTGCAATGAGATGGAGTGTTAGGGAAGATTTTGTAAATTCTAATGCATTGTGCTCACATTCATTACTTTGATGCTTTCTTGTTTGTTTATTATTGTTGCTGTCAAGAGGAAATGCCCCCCTCCCCGAACACCCTGAGGCTGAATGCTCAAAGCTTTAATCTGCAAGTCCCCATGGGTAGCACTTAACAGATTGCTTCTAGATCATGTGTTAGCTATCCCAGCTTCTGAGCTGGGGGAAGTGGCCCTGCTTTCACAGTACTGTACATAGATGAGCTGGCTTTTGAGCCTGTGACAGGTGCTAAGGGCACAGTGTGACATCTTTACAGAATGATAAATCTTGCTTATTTACCGTCACTAGGTTAAAGGACTACTTCTTCATTTCCAAATCCTCCGGCAATACCTGGAAAAACTACTGGAAATTTTTTCAGAGACTTGGGATTGTACCAATACTTCTGTTTTTAAAAGGCTGCAAACACCAGGAGAGTTGTTTTTCCTTCTCTATGCAGAGGAGGAGTTCCATCTTGTAATAATGTTGTTGAATAGAAAGACAGAAAGACAAGGAAAGGGAGAAAGGGGTGAAGAAAGAAAACCCTTTCAACAGCATCTGGCCTAAAGAGGCACCCAAACCAGACACTGCATGGGCTGTGTTTCTCTTTCAGGTGGGGCAGCTTTTCTTCTCTCGCAGAGTTTGTGGCTTACCCCAGAGGCACTGAGCAGCTGCATCGGGGGCTCCTTCTGGCTTATGTCAAGTACAAGGGACAAAGAATGTTAACGGCACATGTAATTGCAACTGCGCTTATTATCCCCAGTGAACCTGATCTTGCAGCAACCTAATCTCTGGAACCTCCTTCACACAACCCAGAAACGCAGCCCCCGCCCCCATGTCACCTTGCGCTGTGGGCCTAGGTTTGATGATGATGATGAGATTAGTGCTGTTTGCTTAGTTTCATTTTGGATTTGTGCTAGCTCATATAAGATGAGCCCCGTTTGATGGTTGCAAGTCTTTTTCCAGTGATGGTTCTTGGAAATCACTTGAAATGGCTGACTCTGAGGTTCTGTGTATGCCTGGGCTCAGGAGGGCAGCGAGGAGGAGGAGGAGGAGGAGGAGGAGGAGGAGGAGGAGAAGGAGAGGAGGGAACAGGCAGCAGCAGCCTGGGCAGCCGAGCCTGGGCAGGCGTAAGGTGCAAACCTGGGCAAATCAGCCCCCAAACGGGTGAAAAGATACAGTCCTCACCATCCTGGAGCTAGCAGACAATCAAGAACATGGCGATCATTGCTAGAATGGAATTTTGTGTAAGAAACAGTGGGAATATAGAAGAATGAGGGTCTGAATGGATCCAAGGAATCAGAGAGAGAGAGGGTCATGGGGAGGTTGACCAGATGGACAAATGAGGTGGGTGTATGTAAATAATCATAGTACCTACCATTTATTGTGTACTTACTAAATACCAGATGCTGTACTAGCGATATAGTATAAAATAGTATAGTGCAGCATAGAGCGGTGTAGTGTTGTGTAACATAGATAGTACAGTACAGTATAGTGTAGTATAGCATAGTATAGTAAGGTTTAGTGTAGTATAGTGTAGTATAGTATAGTATAGTATAGTACAGTGTGGTATGGTATAGTAAAGAATAGTGTAGTATGGTATAGTATAGGGTAGAGTAGTATAGTGCAATATAGTGCAGTGTAGTACAGTACAGTATATTGTAGTACAGTAGAGTATAGTGTAGTATAATAAAGTCTAGTGTATTATACTGTAGTAGAGTGAAGTACAGCACCGTGTGGTATAGTATAGTACAATACAGTATAGTACAATGCAGCCTAGTAAAGTATAGTGTAGTAATGGTAGAGTACAGTATAGTGTAGGGGAGTATAGCGTTTTATAGTGTGGTGCAGTACACCACAGTATTGTATAGTGTAGGATAGTACAGTATAGTATAGCATCGTGTAGTGTATGTTGATATAGTATAAGATGACGTAGGGGCCAGGATTTGACCCAGGACAGATCTGTCCCCACCGCTGGCCCCTTGACCACTGTATTGTGTGCCTTTCGTGTGTACAGCATTAGTCGCCAAGAGGGTGACAGCAGTTGGGCATGAGAGGGGCATTAGCCACTATGCGAGGATGTCTGACCTAGATGACAGCCATGGCCTCTAGTCAACTGTCATGTCTCCAGGCCCTGCTGGCCAGGCAGGCAGCCTCACGTTGCAAATGTTACGAAACCTCCCAGGCAGCCGGGCTTCTGCAGTGCCCCCCTCACACGCCATCAGCTTTGCTGGAAGAACGCTGGGAGCTTAAGCCCCATTCTCCTGGGGGTGCGGGTGGGAGCAGGAAGGGTCAACCTCCTGCTTTCTCATCCTTAACCCCAAGCGCGGAGTCCGAGGTGGGGAGAGGGCTGCCACCAGGTCTCATTTCCCTCCAGCACTGCAACTTGGACATCGGAACATTCTTGCTACTGGCTCCTCCTGGGATGTAGAAACTGGAGACAACGGGCTGTTAGGAAATGAAAAATGAGGCGCAGAAGCAATTTTCCTCGTGGGCTCCGGCCCCAAGAGTGTCAGTCTTTGCTTTGGATGCAGGTCCTTGTCTGTTCTGTTCTTAATTTATTCTTGCGGATCTGCCCAAGTGTAGTTAAAGTTAATGGAAGGGAGGAGAGCGGAGAGCAGGGAGCCGAGGGGCCGAGGTGCTGCCAGGAAGAAGCAGACGAACCCGGAGGTGTTCAGGCTGGGGCTCCTGACCTGCCTTGTGCTGGAAGTGATGGTTCTACGTAGGATGCTCCATCCTTACAGGGACATGTGGGTGTGCCAATGGGCCCTTCCCCAGGGACCCGCTGCCCTGGTCCCGGGAGACCTCTGTCTTTGACTCCCTCTCACTGGCTTTATTGTCATTCAAAACTTGCAGGAGGAATTTTCAAATGGGGTCCACAGTTGAAGAGAGAGGAGCAGCGGACAACAGTGCTCTGTGTTGATGGTCCATCCAGTTGCAACTATATTGGAACAGATTTGGGTTTTTCTTTGATGCTGGGATGGTTGCTAACTCCACCTTGTTGCCTGAGAGTGAGATGAATAACGAGAGCGATTAGAGAGGAACCGCTCTAATTCCTCCTTGGCATCCTATCGCCGGCCCGTTGCATCTCTCACCTGAACTCCTTAATGAGGCGTCCCAGCCTCCACCCACCTCCACCCGCGCTCCCTCAAACCCCCTGCCTACATGTGGCCGCCAAAGCAGGTGCTCTGATGTGCCCATGTGACAGTGCAGCTCGAAACCCTTCTGTGCTCCCCGTGCTACAGGGTACAGTCTGAGATCTTGAATGGGATCTCTACCGCCCCTCAAGATCTGACCCCTCTTGGTGTCTATTCAAGCCTCTGCCACCTCCTCTCCCCGCACCCTGTTCTCCCTCCCGCAAAGCACAACGGCCTGAACTTCCTGCCTCTGTCCCCCTGGCCTCGCCTCTGGCTTCAGCCCATGCTGCCTTCTATCCCTGAAGTGCTTCTACGGCTCCTTCTCCTGGCCAAGCCCTACCCCTCCTTCAGCACCTGCCTTCAGATGACTCCTCTACTCAGAAGCCATCTGAGCCCCGCCCCTGCCCACCCCCTCACCCACCCCCCATGGGTGGGGCTTCCTTACTCTCTGTCCCTGTAATATACCGTGTCCACTTTTATTCCCAGTCGGCACAGGGCATTGACGTGTATCTTGATTACCTGCCCAGAACAGGTTCTCGGCGAATCTTTATGGAAGGAATGAGGGAAGAAAGGGAGGGAGGAAGGGGAGGAACAGGAAGGAAGGGAGGTGGCGAGAAGAGGGGTCCCTCTGTCCACTCCCAGGAACCTTATTTAAGACCAGGATTGTCGTCACTCATTTCTATATTGCCATATTAGCTCCCAGTGGCCAGAGCAATCCTAAGAAAATGTAAGTCAGACCATGTCATTCCTCAGCTAAAACTTGCCAACCTCCCTTGAAGTGAAAGGTCCTTATGATAACCTACAAGGCCCTGCCTGAGCCGGACCTCCTAGATCTCAAATCACCTCTCGGATCCTCCTCCCTACACCTCTCCCCTCTCTCTGCTCCAAGCCCACTGGCCTCGTTACAGAGTCATGCATTCTCTACAGGGATATTCCCACTCCCAGGTGTGCAAAAATTGGTTCTTGAGGATAAACTTTTTTATTTATAAAGCACTCATATACACACATTACATAAACAGATATACAATAAAATTTCATCAGGGGGGGCAATTAGGAAAAAAAAGTCTAAAAAGCCTCCTTAGGAGTGTGATCATTAAAAAAAAAGGTTGAGAAACACTGCCTAAATCATGCCAGGAATGATAGACCCCAGGGCCTTTGCACTTGCTTGGAATTTTCTTTCCCCAGATTCTTGCCTGGCTCACTCCCTTACATCCTTTACTTCCCTACACGGATGTCATCTTAATGGTGCCTTCCCTGCCTACCCTTTCCAAATAGCAACCTTTCATACTGCCTGCTCCTGTCTGCTAATTTTGTTTTCTTAGCCCTAGCCTATTTGGCCCATTATATATTTTACTTATTTTTTCCTTGTTTATTGTCTTTCTATTGTTATCAAAGCCTAGAAGTAGACTTTGTTTTGTTCACTGCTATATCTTCAGTGCCTGGAATAAGCTCTGGTGCAGAGTAGGTGCTCAATAAATACTTGTTTGATGAATGCTTAGGATGACCTGGCGTGTAATAGGTACTTAGCGTGGCAGTGACCGGGAAGCCCCATTCTTGGCAGTGGTTTCAACTTTCTCCCCAGCCGTGATGCAGGGAAATGCAAGTAGGCAGCTCAGGTGACCCAAGATCAGAGAGAGGAAGACAGTCTGAGATTCTGAAAACAGAACCTGACTACACAGCCCTGGACAATTGAGAGCTAACTGAGTGCGTCCTTTAGCTTAGGGTGTGATGGGATGACGCGGAGTGCGTTGGATCAAACGCCCGTGGGACTCCCTGTGCTGTCAGTTTGCTCTGGAATGGACATCAGAGCCTGCAAGGGAAGGGATGATGGACACTGTCCCAACCATGGCCATGTCGCATCCTCTACCCTGGGCCCAGGGACAACTGGTGGGATGACGCCCCCTTCCCCTGCTGACAAGCCACACTGGTCCGTTTCCCCCGAAAAACGTGTTCCTTTAAGCTTCGCCCACTTACTAGCCAGTACCTGTCATCACGTATTGGACGTTGTTCTTTTCAAGTCGAGCACAGAGAGTACTGTCTGACAGTAGTGGAAAACTTCACGGGAGGAATGTTACCCGACTTTGTCATCACTTTTTTAGTGAGCAAGAGTCCCCTAGCCAGGCCCTTACTAGCTAATAAACTGATGTGAAACTGCATGCCAGGTTCTCAATGAATTGAATGGCTACCTAATGATCACTCAGGTAAATTATATAAATGTATTGCTACATTTATATAATTTATTACAATATTATGAATTATTTATAATCCTTCACAACCTAAAGAGTCAAGGTTCATGATTCAGCTAGTCTTATGAAGAAAGAGAGTCACATTCTCTCCAAAGAAAATTTTGGCCTGAGGTTGTCTGGCCAATCTATACAAGCCAACCACTTATGAGATAATTACTTAGACCTTCAAAATCTTTATTTTGTTTCCTTTTCTTCTCTTGTAAAAGAGTTGTTTTTAACCCTAAGTGAAGCTTGTAAAAGGACTCTCAAGTCCCACCAGCCTGGATGAGTTACTTTCCTTTATTCCCTCCCCTTCCCTTCCCTTTGCTTCTCTTCTTTTCAGACTGTTGCCTTTTCCTCCTCCTCTCTCTCCCATGCCTTTGTTTCTCCCTTTCCTCTACCTCTCTGTTATGTTTACTATTATTATTATACATTTTTTAAAATTATAAGTTGATGGAAGCTCATTGTAAGAAATTTGGGGGGAAAAGGCAATAATTCAACCACCTGGTGAAAAAACTGTGTATTTTTAAGAACATTTTGATGTACAGACTTCTCATTTCTTCCCTTCCTTTCTTTTCCTTTCAATTTTTTAATCATGAGATTGACATCAGACCGACTTTATAAACCCTTTTTTTTTTCCACTTAATGTATTATGGAACTTTTTCCATCTCACAAAGTATTTTTCCACAACGTGTTTTGAGTGGAGGCTTCATATTCCTGTATAGGGATGAGCTATAATCTATTAAACCAATCCTGTGTTGTTGAGTCTTAAGGTAATCCTCCCCCCCACCCTTTTTATTGCTCTAAATGATGCTCTAAGGGATGTCCTCAAACAAAATAAACCTTTGTGCTAACTTTCGCTTTTTCTTAAATTTCTAGAGGTGGGGTTGCAGGTCATAAAGCATGAAGGTTTTCCACTCTTCTGAGACCAATTAGTTCTTGGGAGTCAGATGCATTCCCCACCCTCCATGGCAAGGGGAGGCCTACTGAGTAAGGGAGTTTTCAATGGCTCCTCTCTCTTTCCTTCATGTTTGTTACTGATCTTGGCCCCGAAGATCTCCTTTCCTTCTTCTTTGGGAAAGCTGTGCCAGGGAGCAGCTGTATATCTGGAAATCCACATTCCCGCTCACTCTGACCTAGGGTTAGCAGTCTTCAAAATCCACTGGAAAAATTCTAGCAATGCCAAGTCCTGGCTAGAGTTGCCATGGTGACAGACGATGACAACAACCCTTTATCCACCTCCCATCCTACATCTTCAGAAGCTCTCAAGGCTCAAAAGGCGCTAGGGAAAATGTCTGCTTTATCGGTGGGGGCAGCTTAATCCCACCCAGCTGGGGGTCTCATATGGGCAAAGCTAATGGCCGGCCAGATTCCACCTGGATCTTATAAAAATACCACTTCTATGCTTTTTGTAAGTGCTTTTTTCTTTTTCTTTTCTCATCCCTCTTTCCTGCTTTCAGTATGTCCCCAATAATCCTAGATTTCCAAAAGTCAATCTAAACACATACCTAGGGCACTGACAAAGAGGGGACATTAAAAACGTGAGAACACAGACCATATGAAAATACCCTTTTGAGATAATCAGGAAATTTTGGTTATGGTCTAAGTATTGGAGGGAGCCCTCAAAAAAGTAAATTTAACTCATTCAGGTATAATATTGGCCTTGTGGTTACAAGAGAATATGACCGTAATTTTTAGAGATACATACTGAAGTATGTGCAGATGAAATGAAGTGATGCCTTGGATGTGCTTTCAAATAGTTCAGCAAAGAAAAAGAGAGAGAATTTCAATGAGGCAATGTGACCAAATTTTAATAATACTGAACTTTGACGATAGTTTTAAAAATCATACTCTTCTCTCTACTTTGAGTGTCTTTCAAAGTTTCACATAAAAAAATTAATAAGAACAACATTATGTGCTTTATATTCATTTTTTTCTAACAAAACATTGTAATGGTCATGGGAGAAGACCATCAGAACTCTTACATTTATTCTGTGACTTAACATTTCCTTTTGAATTACGTCTAGGGTTGGACCACTGTCATTTCAGACCCCTGGTCCCAGTGTCCCAGTCCCAAAGCTACAGGGATGACCTCCCCCTCCCCCAATGCCAGTAGTGGGACAAAGGCCAAGGAGACCCCTGATCTCTCCTCCAGGGTGGGGCCCGGGGCAGGTCACCTTTCTGGTGGTTCTCGGCCTTAGTGTCACATACATCTTCAGTAATTTAACACTCAAAAAATGCATTATTCACACAGAAAAGGTTTTTACTGCAGTTTACACATACAAGGGCCTGTGAGAGCCAAACTACTTCCTCCAGCCCTGCTTTGTTCTTGGTTGCTAGGCACCCTATGGCTTATGAGAACAATATTTACTTTTATTTCTTTTATTTGGGCTTGTATTTGAAGTCTGGGCAGCACCCAGGATGCCAGGGCTGGGGATTTTCTAGGGGATAAAATGCTCTATGAAGCTGTTTGTCCATGCTTCTATCTTGGTGATAGATAGGTTCTTCCCACACAAGGTCAAGGCCCTGGATTGGTGCTTGGATCTCTGCTTGAAGCAGCAAGTGTGGGATTCCCGCAGGAGATGTGGGTTCAAGGGGCTTCAGAAATCTGTGCGGAAATGCTAGCCGATCCACCACCCCTCCTCGATTCACACTGAGGGCTTTCTTTGCAAAAGAGATGTTTTAAAATAGTCATATTATAAAAGACTCAAATAATAATATGGAAGTAAAATGCAGAAGTCCTGCTCCTTCCCCATCCCCTGTTCCTTCCCAGTAATAACCAGCACGTACCATTTGTTATGGTCTTTGACCTTGTAGACCCCACAGCTCCTCAGCAGTAATTCTAAGGACTTACTAGGTATGTGGCAGGCAGGGACGCAGGTACAAGACAGACAAGCCCTGGTTCCTACCCTTAAGAAGCTTATGAGGTTTTCGGCCAAGGAAATCTCTAAGAGGTCTCTAAGGAAAACTCTAAAGGATGGGTGAGATTCAAAGTTATAGGTTGTAATCACATCCATTCAGAGAAGTAAAGAGAAACCTCTGTTTAATCTACTCACAACACTTCTGACAACAAATGTAGAGGGATTTTCCCCATACCAACCAATCCTCCAACTTGGCAGACAGCCGCTGGCTGTCCTACAATTCAATTCTGACGCTAAACTACCCAGAGTTAATGCAGAACCCACAGTTTAATGATTCAGTCCCACAAGACTGACCCCACTTCAGTTGCCAATCTCAAGTTCCAAGCTGTCACCCATGTCTCTTACTGGCTCTAAATCATGGTTCTCATGATCCCCCCCTCAGGTTCAATAATTTGCTGGAATGGTTCTCAGAACTCCGGGAAACACTCATTTCACAGTATATTATAAAGGATGCAGAAGAACAGCTAGATAGGGCAAGATCTGGAAGGTCCCAAGCGCAGGAACTTCTGTCCCCATGGAGATGGGGTGCACCACCCTCCTAGCTTGTGGATGTGCTCACCAACCCGGAAGTTCTTGGAACCCCACAGTTTAGGAATTCTTACGGAGACTTCATCACGTAGGCATGATCAATTATTAACTTTACCTTTAGCCCCCCTCCTCCCCTCTCCCTGGAGGGTGAAGGGTGGGTCTGAAAGCTCCAAGTATCTAAACATAGCTTGGTCTTTTGGTGACCAGCCCCCACCCTGAAGTTATCCAGGAGCCCACTAAAATCTGCCTCATTAAAACAAAAGAAGCTCTTATCACCCAGGAAAGTCCAAGGGATTTCAGAGCTCTGTGTCAGGAACCAGGATCAGAGACCAAATGTTAGAACAAAAGATGTTCCTAGCACCCCTATCACTCAGGAAATTACAAGGGATTTAGGAGCTCTGTGTCAGGAACCAAATATATATATCTTATTATGCCACAAGAAGGAAATAATTAGTGAGAACAGAAGTCCTGGGACACTCCAGGTAACATCTGAGCAATACTCCAAAGGATGGGGAAGATTTAGATCACGGAGAAGGAAGACTTGCCTGGTGGGAGAGAATGAGGGGAGCAGGGCCTGGGCCTTATGCACACGTATAGGCATGGTGGTCGTGTCCTTTAGGAATCTTTTGGTTGCAAATGATAGAAAAATCTAACCCAAATTGCCTTAGGCAAAAAAGAGAATATTTATTCATGTAATTTAAAAGCTCAGCAGATATATTGAGTTTAGGCATGGCTTGATCCAGGAGCTCATAAGATGTCAAACAATATCCCTCAGCTCTGTTCTCCTTCTTGTGGACTTTATTCTTGTACCATATTTGGTGGATCAAGACGGCGGTCAGCAGCTCTAGAATCTAAAGTCTTTCAGGTTAGATGCTGAGGAGAAAAGAACACATCTCATCCTGTTAGCTTCCCAGGATTTACTCTCATAGGACAAATTTCTCCCTGAAGCAGTCACTGGCACCAGAGATTGAACTTATGCTAATTGATCCATTGGGTCACATGCTCAGAGAGACAGGAGTAGTTGTTGTTCAAAGAATGTTTGGGGTTCTGTTACCAGAAGAGGATGCATCAGTGCTCAGAGGAAACCTGCAGAGCATGGCCTCCACAGAGACTCTAGACATAATGAGAGCTTTGCTTGTCCTACTTGCAGGAGCCTGTTTGGGAGCAAAAAACCACAATAAAGAGATTAAGTTGAGCAAAGACTCTTCACTCAACTCCTGGGAGCCTGTTTTGCTCCATGAGTTCTGGGAGGGCAACTTAGGAGGGCCACACCTACCTCAGTCGGGGGTGCCCCAAGCCTTCTGAGGAAAAGCTGGTTGCCTCCTGGACAAATCCAAGCCTGAGGCCTTGAGATTACTGAATTGTTCAGGCTTCTGGAGATGATTAATCATCCAGAGAATCAGGATACAGGAAACCCAGGGAAGCATTGACTCAGAGTTTCTGTCCTGATATCTTGGTGGACCGAGGAGTGAATTGGGGACCCCACCATGGCCATGGCCAAGGCAGCCACACTCTAAGCACAGAGGACACTGAGAAAGGGGGTGACATGAGCAGAGGCCCCAGAGCCTCGAGGCCCAGCCAGGAGGGAGCCCTTTCAGGTGCTCCTCTGGGACATACCCTCAAGAGAGGCCTGAGGACAGAGTCCTACTTCTGTGGGATCCAGCAGGCTCTCAGCCATCCCATCAGGACTCCTTTGCTCCCCAGGAGGGAAAGGTAGGGGGAGCTCATCACTGCAGCTTCAAACAAACCCCCTGAAACACCAGGAAGAACTTTTGTTTCATTCCTTTTTCTGCTCCTCCCCAAGGACCAGGTGTTGCCTTCCACTGGAAATGAAAAATATGGGAATGAGAAGATACAGAAGGGAGACACACAGATGGGGAAAGGAAGATGAACTCAAGTTCAGAAGAAAACCAGGTGTAGGCTTGAGATTTAAGTGTTTCCTTAGAAAGTTTATAGAATGAATATGTTGCTTTTAACTGACAATTGGAAGTAAACAGGGAGAGGGGTCTCAGGGCTCAGTAGGGGAATGGGGCAGGCAGAGAAATTAGCCTTTTGAGAAGTAATACTTTTCACTTTACTTAAACCATTTTGGACAGAAGTATTTCATAGTGTTTTATATAGTGCTGTGCCTCCTAAAACATGAGATGTAACAGGATTGTTTATCTTTTTGTCTTGGAGTTGTCACTGTGAACTCAGATGTGATAGTACCTTCTGAAGTGTTTAGGATTTTTGACAAAACCAGAAGTCCACACAACTCTATGCTGGGCATAATTTTGTTTCTTTAAAGAAAATAACTGAGGAACGCTCAAAAACCAAGGATAAGAGGGAACTTCTTCAACCTGATGAAGAGCACCTATTAAACACACACCCCTAACATAATGGTGAAAGACTAAATGTTTTCCTCCTAAGATCAGTACAAGACAAAGTTGTTTATTCTTGCCACTTCTATTCAACATTTCACTGGAGGTTCTATCCAGGGAAATTGGCCAAGAAAAAAGAAAAAAAGAAAAGGCAGCCTGATTGGAGAGGAAGACATAAAACTAGGTAGACATGATCTGCAAATGATAGAAAAAGCCAAGGAGTCCACTAAAAAATCTATTAGAACTAATAAACAAGTCCACCAAAGTTACAGAATACAAGATAAATATATAAAATTAATTGTATTTCTATACACTAGCAATGAACAATGAAAATGAAATTTAAAAACAATTCCATTTACAATAGTATCAAAAAGAAGAAAATACTTTAAAATGAATGAAACCAAAGTAGTGCAAGACTTATACACTGAAAACTACAAACCATTGTTGAAAGAACTAAAGAAGATTTAAATAGAAAGACATCCTATGTTCATGAATTGGAAGACTTGATATTGTTAAGATGGCAGTACTGCCCAAAATGATCTACAGATTCAATATAATCCCTATCAAATTTTCAACTGCCTTTTTTTCCCCCAGAAATTTACAAGCTGATTCCAAAATTTATTTTAGCCAGAACAATCTCAAGAAAGAAGAAAGTTGAAGGACTCAAACTTCCTGACTTCAAAACTTAAAACAAAGTTACAATAATCAAGGCAGTGTGGTACTGGTATGCTTATAGACAGTGTCTATAAGGATAGACATATAAATCAATGAAACAAAATTGAGAGTCCAAAAATACACCAATACATCTATGGTCAATTTATTTTCAAGAAGGATGCCAAGACTATTCAATGGGGAAAGAATAGTCTTGTTAACAAATGGTGCTGTAGCAACTGTATGTCAATATGCAAAAAAATGAAGTTGGACCCCTGCCTCACACCATACATAAAAGTTAACTTAAAATTGATTACAGACAAAAATATAAAAGCTAAAATTATAAAACTCTTTAAAGGAAACATGAGTAAATCTTCATGACCTTAGGTTAAACAATGGTTTCTAACATATGACACCTGAATCACAAGCAACAAAAGAAAATATAGACAAATTAGACTTTACCAAAATTAAAAATGTTTGTGCTTCCAAGGACACCTTTAAAAAAGTGAAAAGGCAACCCACAGAATGGGAGAGAAAGTATTTGAAAATTATATATGATAATAAACTTATATCCAAAACATGTAAAGAACTCATAAAACTCAAGAAGAAAAAGACAAACAACCCAATTTAAAAATGGGCAAAAGATCTGACTCGACATTTCTCCAAAGAAGATGTACAATGGTTAATAAGCACAGAAAAGGATGTTCAACATCATTAGTCATTAGAGAAATGCAAATCAAAAGCACAATGGTATACCACTTCATACCCATTAGGATGTCTAAATCAATGCAACAGGCAATAACAAGTATTGATGAGGATATGGAGGAATTGGAGGCCTCATACACTGTTGGTAGGAATATAAAATGGTATGGCAGCTTTGGAAAACAGTTTGGGAGTTCCTCAAATAATTAAATATAAAGTTACCATGTGACTCCACAATTCCATGCCTAGGTAAACACTCAACAGAAATGAAAATATTATTCATAAAAAAGGGGAAACAATCCAAGTGTCCATTAACTGATGAATGAATAAATAAAATATGGTATATCCATACCATGGAATATTTTTCAGCCATAAAAATGGAATGAAGTGCTGATACCGATAAATATGAATGAACCTTGAAAAATCATGCTAAGTGAAGGAAGCCAGACATAAAAGGCCATGTATTGTATTACTCCATTTATATGAAATATCTAGAATAGGCAAATCTATAGAGACAGAAAGTATATTAGTGGTTGCCTAGGCCTGGGGGCTGGAGGAAAAAGGGATGGCGAGTGACTGCTAATGAGTATAAGCTTTCTTTTTAAGGTGATAAAAATGTTCTGGAATTAGATAGTGAAGACAGTAGCACAATTTTGTGAATGTACTAAAAACTACCGCATTTTTACACTTTTATTTTTTTTATTATTTTTTTAATAAATTTATTTATTTATTTTTGGCTGCTTTGGGTCTTCATTGCTGTGCGCTGGCTTTCTTTAGTTGGGGCAAGCAGGGGCTCCTCTTCATTGCAGTGCACATGCTTCTCATTGCGGTGGCTTCTCTTGTTGCAGAGCACGGGCTCTAAGCTTGTGGGCTTCAGTAGTTGTGGCATGTGGGCTCAGTAGCTGTGGCTCATGAGCTTAGCTGCTCCACGGCATGTGAGATCTTCCTGGACCAGGGCTCGAACCCATGTCCCCTGCATTGGCAGGCGGATTCTTAACCACTGCGCCACCAGGGAAGCACTGTACACTTTTTAAAGGTGAATTATATAATATGTGAATTACATCTCAATCAACCTATTAGAGAAAAAGGTGGGAAAAAATTAACTGAGGAAGTAGGAAATGCGGGCTACCAAGAAATCTGGAGGCTAGTCAGAGAGTTTTTCTGTTGCCTCTTTTTTTCTCTAAACAGTATGCTATTATTTAAACAAATGATTTATACATCTTCTAGATGTTGCCACACTGGTTTTAGCCCCCTGCTTCTTGTATAATGTCAGTTTCTGCATGTGCCATGAATTATTTTTTCATGTATCTGACCAGCCCTAGACTCCCCCCGCACCCTGCAACATTTCTGGAGGTAGACACAGAATCTGGATCATAGCCAGAGGAAAGATGTTTCCACACCACCCATGAATTTTCTTAGGAAAGAAGCGGTAGGTAGTGGTATTAATTTCCTATTGATGCTGTAACAAATGATCACAAACAATTACTCACTACCATGTGTGGCACAACACAGGTTGCCTTATAGTTCTGGAGTCAAAAGTCCAGTATTAACGTCACTGGGCTAAAGGCCAGGTGTCGGCAGGGTTGGTCCCTATAGGAGGCTCCAGGGGATAGTCTTTTCCTTACCTATTTTCTGATTCTAGCAGCCACCTGCATCCCTTGGCTCTTGGCTCCTTCCTCCATCTTCAAAGCCAGCAGCACAGAATTCTCTGACCTTCTTCCATCTCTCCCACTGCTGCTGTTGACACATCACTTTTTCCTCTTCTGTAGTTGAATCTCTCTCTGAGATTTATAAATGTCCATTATTAAGTGTCTTGAAAGGACCCTTGTGATTACATTTAGGGTCCATCAGATGATCCAGGATAATCTTCCCATCTCAAGGTCCTTAACTCAATCACATCTGCAAAGCCCCAATTTCCATAAAAAGTAATAACCACAGGCTCCAGGGATTAGAGCCTAGATGTCTTTGGGGACCATTATTCAGGTTACCACAGTGGTGGTCACTTCCAGTTATAAGTCCAAAACTACTGGAGGCACATGAAATGGGTGGGTCCCTCTCTAATCTTTGTTGCAAGATTAATCAACTAGCTGGCATGGCTTTGGGACAAAAATTTCTCATAGGAACTTTTCATGAACCATTGTTCTGCTTGTTGCAGTAATGTGAAATTTATCTTTGTGAGGCAAAGTTATCAGCTGTATGGTGAGTATTTCAAGGCTCTAGTCCTAGAAAGGGTCCTGGAACCCAGGCTGCCTGCATCAGAGAAAGGCCTGATGCCCTCTCACTAAAGGCTCCAGACTACTGTCCTTTGATCTCTGATGTCTGTTCTGTGCTAATTTTCTCTGCTTACCTCCCTCTGTGAGGTCCCCAGGCTTGTGGGGATGAGGAAGCAGATCATCAGCTTTGGGTAGAGTAGAAACATAAACTGAGGGGCCAGAGAAAGACCCTCTTCCATTCCCTCCTGCAACTGTGAGTCGACATTGGTATTTCTCTTTTAACCCCTGAGCTTTTTTGTGAACACACTTCTAAATTTTCTAAGACACTGCAGGTACAAGAGGTTGCTAGATTGCTGGGTTCTGTATAACTGAAGCATTCTTGAGTCAATCATCCCCAGAGTTAACCAGATTCCCCTGAGGCCCGCTTGTATTTTCACCCTGCTCTGGCATTTGCAGTAAGAGTCTCCCATTTTATTCTTTCCTCTTCATTATCAAGATCATTCTGAGCAAGTAAAATAGATGCAACAAAGGACTGGAAGAGTTCTGTAGAATTTGATCCCAACTTTCCTTGAGCTCTTTGCTCTGAACAAAACTAAATCAGACTTTTTGCTGTCTTTGACATTTGTTGTGGCCTGAGATGACACTTCCCAGAGGTCCGTGTGACATTTTTATATTTGTTTCCCATTAAGCTCCCGTCTCTCGTTGTTTGCTAAGGTGCTTCTTTGGGCATCACAACTATGCAAAAGCAGTGGCTTCGGCCATCACCACCCAAATTCCTGTGCCCATTGGGCCTTTTGAGATTGCATTGTTGGGACTCACTGTCGGGCACTTCCAAACCCTCTTCATAGTAATAATGGTCACAATGACTACTGTATATGGAGTGCCCAGCAATGTGCTAAGAGTTTACTATTTATTGTCTCTTCTTTAACTATATAAACAACTCTGTAAGGAAGCTAGTAGTGTTTCCATTTTACAGATCAAGAAACTGAGACTTAGAGAAGTTAACTTGTCAAGAATCCCAGTTATTGGGTGGCAAAATTGGGATTTGAACACAACTCTGTTTGCTTTCAAAGCTTGTGCTTTTAACCACCATCTCATGCCCGTAAGATGTAATCTTACTTCTTTCCCCACCCGGTGAGGCTTGCCATCCTAAATATAAAGGCTGTGATGGCTTTACCAGACTTTTCCTTGTGCACATGTTCAGAAGAGGTAGCTGCTTTCTCCTGTGATTTCTGTGCCAACCACTCTACAAACCAAGTCCCTCCTACAGCCAGGATCAGGGCCAGAGCAGCAGATCTCTTAGTCCCTTGTGAATCTTGGAGATGCTTTCCCTTGGGAACTCTTCCGATGTAAGCCTTGTGGTTTCCATTCAAGCAGTCTCCTGGATCTTTCCCTTAAAAAGGTGTGCATGTTGGGGTGGGCGGTCCTCAGCCCCTTCCAGTGTTTCTTGTGACATCATATAGTCACATCTGATATGGTAGATCCCTAAATCTTTACTGGATTTATCTCTTACCTTCAAGAGTACATGTGTCCCAGCAAAGCTTCCAACATCCACTTCTTGCACATCTGGTTTGACCAACATGATGTCATGGATGTAAGAGAGAAATGTGATGTTCTGTGCAATGGCCAGATAGCTCATCCATTCAGAATACACTATGACCAAGGGTGAGGGCTGAGATAACACTGGGTCAATATAGTAAATATACGCAGTGCTTCATCTCAATGTGAACACTAGAACGTTCTAGAACACAGAACGCTTCTGGTTCTCCTTCCTGGTAGGAATGGAAAGGAACACATTTTCCTGATTCACGGCTCCATTCCATGTGCTTGAGGCCATGTAATCTGCTCTAGTAAAAATACCACATCTAGCATCACAGCTGCAATCAGGGCTACTACTTGGTTGAGTTTACATGAATCCTCCAGGATCTGTCTGGGATTGCAGGGTCTAAACTGGTGAATTACATGAGCATAGGACGGGACCACCACCTCTGCATTCCTTAGCTTTTTCTGGGCCTCCACAATTTCCCCTGAGATGAAACAGTGGTTTGGGTTTACTGTCTCGGCCAGGGGAGGGAGGTGAGATTTTAGAGGCTTCCACTTGGCCTTCCTTACTATGATAACTGTAACCTCACAGGCCAAGGAACCAATGTGTGTGTATGTGGTGGGTATGGGGATACTTGCTAATTACCAAGGGTATCCATTCCGATTACACATGCGTAGACTAGGGAAATAACCGCTGGGTGGATCTTAGACCTAGTGAACCCACTGTGAACTGGGCTTCAGCTAGGACTTTATTCATTATTTGGACCTTATATTCACCCCCTCTAATGGGGGTGGGTCACAGTAATGTTTAGGTCCTCAGGTATCAATGCCACAACAACCTGTGTCCAATAAACCTCAAAATATCTGAGCATCCCCCTTTCCTCAGAGTACAGGTGGCCACATAAATGGCCACAGGTCCCTTTGGGGAAAGGACTGGGGGACCAGCCTCCTCCAGTCAATCTGTTTCAAGTGTGAGAAAGTGGGTAAGGGATGGTAACTTTTTATTGTGATGGCTGCCCTCGGCATCCTGATTGTTCATCCCTCATTTTGGTTTATTTTGGTTGTATTGAGCAGTACCCTTGATGGCCGCGCATCTATTGTTCCCCTCAGAATGCACATTTCTTGGAACCATTTCCATAGCTCCCTGTGGGTGAGACCCCTCTGGCTGCCACTCCCACCTTGCTGCTCACAGTGATAGTTACATGAACCTTGCATCTGACAGTAAGCTCTGCCTCCTGGCCTCTATCAACCCCATGGCTAGCAAGGAACCCAATTCTGTATCAGGATCTCCACCAACAGCCTTGACCTTCAGGGCAGAGGCACCACTGGGCTTCCTCATGCTGTTTGCCCTCTCACCAGTGCGTTCTTTTTCCTTTGGCAAATGTAGCATCCTTCCAGGTCTCCCTGTAGAACACAAGAGCCATTGGGTTCCCTGGCCTTGCGTGGTACATCCACTCAAGCTTGCCCACTTTCCCGAGCCTTTTCATCCCTTCCTACACCACCTGCTATGGCAGAACTGGCATATCTACTTCATTTAGCATCCCACTGTCTAAGCTTCCAGGAGCCAAACTAACAAGGTATTAGCTTTGTCTCCTGGGCTCTTGCCAGGATGATAAATGCTGTATCAAAGGAGAGTTTCCATAACAATAAACTTTCCCACCCAGCTTTGCACTTCATCTCACTCATCCAGCACACTCAGCATCCATCCCACACATACCCTCCTGGCTCCTGCAGGGATGTGTTGACTGGGTCCCACAGCTCCTCCGGGCTATGCTCCCCTCCATCCCTTCATAGGAACACACTTCTCTGGCCTGATTATCCTGTGACAGGAGCCTTCAGTACCTGTGATTGGTCCATTCCTATTTTCTACTTCTTCCTGGTTCAGTCTTGGGAGATGGTACCTTTCTAAGAATTTGTCCGTTTCTTCTAGATTTTCCATTTTATTGGCATATAGTTTCTTGTAGTAGTATCTTATGATCCTTTGTATTTCTGTGGTGTCCTTTGTAACTTCTCCTTTTTCATTTCTAATTATATTGATTTGAGCCCTCTCCCTTTTTTTTCTTGATGTGGCTGGCTAAAAGTTTATCAATTTTGTTTATCTTTTCAAAGAACCAGCTTTTAGTTTCATTGATCCTTGCTATTGTTTTCTTTGCCTCTATTTCATTTATTTCTGCTCTGATCTTTATGATTTCTTTCCTTCTGCTAACTTGGGTTTTGTTTATTCTTCTTTCTCTAATTGCTTTAGGTGTAAGGTTAGGTTGTTTATTTGAGGTCTGGTGACAGGAGGGGAGCTGGGGATAGATCTGCAGCAGGGAGGGGGAACATGGGAGGGAGTTGTCATGCGTTGTCTTGCAAAGCAGATCTCATCATCATCTTCATGCAAAGGCAGACATTAGCCTGTAAGGAGAAGAGCAGGATACTTTTGCAGGTCTAGAGAATTCCAGGGGATCTGGGATTTGAGACGGTTTAATATATCAACCTCGTGTCCCCATCCCACTCCTTTCCAACCAGGGCCCTGACCTTGCCATAGCAGACCTGCCAGAGTTGAGACTTCACTTTTTTTTTAAGCTCTTCTACTCTTCTAATTAAATTCAAGGCCTGCTTCTTAGCTGTGTCTGCCCAGTTGCAGAAGACGAGGGTCTCTTCATATGCTGCCAAGGAGGCCCTTGGGTTTTCATATTTTGCCTTATATTGATGTCTAATCACCATTAGCCTTTATTGTCTTTCTCTGATGCACTGATAACTTCTCGCAACAAGCATCTGATTCCATAGTTCTTATAATGACTATTTCCTCCAAACTCTTATACACCTGAGATCCAGTATCCGCCAGAGCATCTCCCTCGCAGCTATCACGTCCTAGTTCACTTACCACTGGTGACAGGTCCTCACTGCAACAGCCAGCAGGTGACCTGGCTCCAGGGCACTCCCAGGACCAACTTCCACAGGTCAGGCTCCGCAGCAGAGAGACTGTGCGCAGAGCTTTTCTGGGAGAGGTCTCGGGACCGACAGCTGTGAGCCATGGGGGAGGAAGGAGCGGGCAGAGGGAGAAGTTAAATTGTGATGCAGCTGCAACAAAAGCCTCAGCCAATCCCGATGGGAGCTCTAGAGCTGGACTCTCCCCAGGTTAGGCAAGGGCTGGACCTCTGTGCCCCTTCATCCGTGAGTAATAGGATGCAGGCTGCCTCCAGCCCAGGGATGTACCCTTGGGTGAGGCTGCTCTCCGGGGCCAAGGGCAATTGTGGAGAGGAGCTCAGGGAGAAGCTACAGCAGCCAACTGTTGCAGAGCTGGGAGGATGAGTGTCGTGCAGCTCATCCCTTCACCTTTCTAAGACAAAGGGGTGTGCGTGGGTGGGGGGACATTAGCCTATTTGTGTAACTTTTTTCATTGCTCTGAGACTATAATTTATATCCTTTACACTGACTTAATCTTACACCACTTTGAGTGTAGGGTTTCACCGGTATACTCACGTTCATACCCTCTTCCTTCTTTTGTGCTATGATGTCCTATGTTTTACTTCTGCATATCTTATGAACCCCATAACACGTTGCTATTATTTTTGCTTTAAACAGTTAATCATCTTTTTTTTTTTTTCAAAGATTTATTTTATTGATTGATTGATTGCTATGTTGGGTCTTCGTTTCTGTTCTAGGGTTTTCTCTAGTTGCGGCAAGCGGGGGCCACTCTTCATCGCGGTGTGCGGGCCTCTCACTATCGTGGCCTCTCTTGTTGCGGAGCACAGGCTCCAGATGCGCAGGCTCAGTAGTTGTGGCTCATGGGTCTAGTTGCTCCGCGGCATGTGGGATCTTCCCAGACCAGGGCGTGAACCCGTGTCCCCTGCATTAACAGGCAGATTCTCAACCACTGCGCCACCAGGGAAGCCCCCATCTTTTAAATAAATTAAACATTGATAAAAATTGTCTTTCCTACTGACTTATTTACACTTTTGGGTGATCTTCATTTCTTTCCTTAGATCAACCTTTCTGGGCTATTTGAGCTAAGAAGGGGTTAAGCTGTGATTCCAGAGGCCTGTGGTTCCTTTTGGGTTAAACTCTGTCTGGGCTTCAGAACCCAAGCATGTCGGGGCCTGTTTTCCAGGTCTTCTTCCACTGCCACCTTCTCAACCATAGTCGAAGCCGGTGGGGTACAGGTGGGGGGAATTCTTGACTGAGTGATTTGTTTGGGGCTCTTCCAGATTTCATCCATCCCGCCGGCCCATACACTCCTCTCAGGCTCAACCAAGTCCTCCTCTGCTGCAGTCTCCCCAATTCTGGAAGGACCCTCCTCCATCTTCTCATACCAGGATCCAGCTCCCTCCCCCGGTAAGAAGCCTGCTCACCCTTGAAAGGCTTGCTTTTCTCTGGAATTCATTTCATCAAGGTTTTCTTGCAACCCATGGCTCTTAAGTAGCCTGATAGAAGAACACACTGTTTATTTGCCCAAGTTTCTCTTGTCATTACCCCAGGAACAAAGGTCCATCCTCTTACATTCTAACCAGAAGTAGGAGTCCTCTGCTTGTTTGCTTTGCTTCTGTTCTCTTTTCTCCTTTACGAGCAGGTGGTCGGGGGGAACTAAGGGGGGAACGTACTGTATCATGAGGCCAGGATGAACACAGAGCTCGGGTTTCTCCAAGCCAGCGTCTGGGATGCACGATGTTTCTGCTCCTCCTTGGAATGGTCACTGCATTTCCCTCCATCGAAGTGGAAGCATTGGGGATGTAACCAAAGCACACACAGCGTTGCGGGTGACGAGACCTGTGTCTTACCTGTAGGCACTGCTGCCAAAGTACTGTGAGGTCTTGGGCTTGACACCACCTCTTTGGACTTCCCTTTTCTCCTCTGCAAAGTGAGGAGTTTCTGCTATGCCACCTTCATGGAGAATGAAGTGGTAGCACTTTAAGATTCTTGCTCAGCTTTTGCAGGAAAAAAAAATGAGGAGGGCATTTTGTGGTATCTGAGTTCCGGTAACGTGAGAGGCCCCCGTCATGCTATACCTTCCTCATTAACTTGTGATGATAATGTACACACAAGGCACTAATCCTCTATTTTTAAAAAATAAGATGGTGGCTAATTTGATTTGAATGCTCCGGTCTGGGAATATGCTTCATGATTTTTAATCCAATTAGCATTGGAGATACTTCTGATTCTAAGGGTATCTGGTTTCTGCTTATGGTATAAGTTCTATGCCCCAATGACTCATGTTTCAATAAGGGAGAAGTGGCAACCTATAGTCAATAAAAAGGGTCTGTTTATACGGTTGCTTTGTTTTTTGTTATCAAACGCAAGCTGCAGGGAGTATAGGCCTTGCTTTTAGCTCAGATTTCTGTAAGCAGCAAAAAACCCACAGATGATTTCGACTTGAAGGTTTTACATACAAATTAGCATTATTTCTCAATAGGGTTTACTTGAAGGTAAACAGAAGCTGCCACCATGACCACCAGTCTGGGGAACCTTCTGGAAGTCTTAGCCCAGAAGTCAGGGGTCAGTAAGCCCATGGGTCAGCTCTCGGTTTGAGCTGAATTATACAGACTTCAGTCCTGGATTCCCCCTGTTCTTGCATCCTTTTTCTACATGTTAGAACTCAGAGTTGGTCCAAACCACTCTCCAAATAAGTGGCATTTTCACTGAGAAAATAGTGCCTTGGATCCAATCTCCAGTTCTGTTGTGTTAGCACCACATCCATTTAATACTCTGAGAATTCTAAAGAGAATGGGTGTTTGTAGTAACATGGTGGTGCAATTTTCACACTTAAATTTTTGTCATCAGTAAAACTCCTTGTCACTCTCAAGACAATTTCATAATAAGAAACTTTCTTCTGTCCTTGGCTGTTGTTGACAAAAGTCCCATGAAACCATCTTAGACACTGCCACAAGTTGTGCCCTGTTGCCCCTGTGATAAATCAGCCTATGATCCAATTTTTATGTGATAGGAAAGTGTAAGGAAAGCAGAGAAAAGTGAAAATGACACAGAGGAAAACACTGTGTAGAGCCCATCTGGTTGAGAATGTGTGCTTTGAGCTGTGATCCTACTTGTGTGATTGGGGAAAAAAGTTTGTATCGAAGCACAGTCTCCCACATCCTTGTTCAGAGGGGAATGTCACTAAATAGTTCTGGTGTTATTTCACAAGATGGAATTTAATCTCTCTGCAGCTGAGGCTCTCAGGTGACCAGAAAAGAACGGAAGATGAATCTTACGTATTTTCAGCAGGAAAAATATTCCCGAGACATAATTACCCACAATGCCCTCTCCAATGAATCTGGCTCTGTATGTTCGATTAATTATGAAAACATAGATGAGACCAACTAAAATACTGTACAGAAATTAAAAACAAATACTGTTCCATCAGTAAGTGTTGTGGAGAGTATGAAAAACATACCTCTGTCAAGAATGTGAAAAACAGGGAGTGGCCTTGAAATAACATTTCTTTTTTTGACGGCTCTAGGAAAATCAAAAGCATATTGAGCTTTGGATCAGGGCTCATGGCAAAGGGGGTAGTGACAAGATTATTTCTTCTTGGCACTTCTAGGAGAGGGATTAGTTAATTGAATCTGTGGTTTTTAGATTTAGTTGGTGCTTCTGGCGTGGCTGCTGGATGGACAAGGTACTTCTTGGGTACCTTTTCCTCCTGGATCCTATGCCCAGTTCTCCAGGATGAGATGAAAAGATTCTGCAGTCCATCAGTGCCCCGGCCTGTTTAGACAGCCTGATGTAATGAGACGTGGATTTGTTTGAGCAGCATGGGGACCTTCTATGTCACTGGGTACCAGGAGAAAAGGTTCTTTTTTTGGAGATGTGGTTCTGTACTATTATCTCAAGTCCAAAATGGGGAGGTTGGGTGGGGAGGAGAGTACGGGTGGTTGTAAAAAGAGAAATAAAATTACGACCTTAAAAAGACTCCTCAACCTTAAGAAATGGAAAAAAAAATACTAAAATATCTAAATATGTAAAGCAGAGAGATGGTGGGGAACTCACTGATTTCTCTTTTTCAGCTAATTTTAAGGCTTAAGACTTTGATAAAACTGTTAAGCTCTTACAGGGGCCTCTCACCAGATTGCCAAATGTAAGGGGTATCATTGGAATGATCGCAGGAATGAGATCTCCAAGGGAATCCCTATATGAATTGTGTGTCCATCCGACACCCATCAGCACCACCAGTTACTGATCTTTATTCTAAGTGTGAAAACGGTGGGATTATTTTTATCCCTAGTTTATAATCAGGGCATTTATGACCCAAATAACTTCTTTCCTTAAGTAAGATTATTGTGCCCAGTCTATTTCTATAAAAAACCCAAAGCAAACAAACTTTGAAAGTTCTCTGGAGAACATGGAGTCTTCATACTTTACGGTGATGAACTACTGTTTCCCCCTCCAAATCTCCCAAATCTTCAAGTTAGAAGTTCATGATCAGGGGATGTGGTACAGACTGGGGGAGCATGCAACACCCACACACACATTTGACACGGACAGCTGTCCTACCTCTGAATGGTGTGATGACTGCATAAGTCAGATGACCTGGACGAGTCAATTTCCTCATTCATAACGCGACAGTGCTCGGACAGATAATCTCAACAATCTCATCCTCCCCTCCCCCCAGATCTACTGGTCTAGGAGTTGATGAAAACTCTTTTTTTTCCCGTGGAAGATTAAGGCTCATGTTTGTTAATAACCTAATATGCTAACACAACTGTATTTATCAATTTCACACTTTATAAGAGTTTTTTAGAGCGCCAAGTCAAAACTCATGATTCTGAAAAAAAATTGTACTGTGGTTTAAAAATATAAAGAGCCAACAAGCACCCCAGTTGTATCCAAATTCTTGGATAAGTTTGAGAGATGAGACAACTATCTTCTTATTGCTAGTGTATAATTCTCACCATGAGTGTGTTCTTTCCTGAGATGTAAGAGAGTATCTTGCCCAAGGAGTCTGACTTTCTAAATGTCCAAAACAAACCAAGGCAACCAAATACAAAAAGAAACAAACAACAAGAAAGCAAAACAAGGAAACAAATATGATCCAAATTCTTTCCTCTTACATCATACTAAGACAAGATCATGCCTTCAGATGTTTCCTTTTAGACTTCAGACAATTCAGGTGTTTTGCATATGATCATCACTCCAGACCCTGGCCACTGGGGAGAAAGGAGAATGGGAAAAATGTTTTCTTTCCAACTTACCTCCCATAAAGGGGTTCCAGCAGGGCGCTGGGTGGAGTTTCAGCAAGAAGCAGGGTGGACTTGATTCTTTTCCCTTTACTTCCTTCCCCACATCCTCTGCTTTACTCCAGAAAATGCAGGGTGCAACATTATTTCTTTTTGAAGCAGTCATGTAGAAAATTTAGAGCAAATTGCAAGACCTTGGATCTAGCTCCAATGTAGCCATGCTGTAGCCACGTGATTTAGGGCAAAGATCCCCAGGACTCAGTTTCCCCATCTTGGAAAGGAAAGGTGGAACTATCTAAATGGTCTCCGAGGCCTCATCCAGATCTAACATTCCATGTTGCTTAATCATCATCTTTAAATGTTCGGTAAGTTTCCCAGAGATGTATCTTACTTGTTTGCAGAACCAGAACCTTCTAGAAGGGTTAAAAAAAAAGATACCAACTTTATATTATCTAAAACTCTAATAGAACAGTTTTGGGTATATCTCTTCCTCTTGATAATTAAAAACCTTTAGAGGTACGTATTTTAATTTAAGTATTGAACTCGTTTAGAGTTAATTAAGAAAGAAACACATTGGCAATAAGTACTTGCTCATTCCAAGATGACTGAGGTTTTAAATATTTAACTTGTAAATATTGTGATTCAGACAAACATAACTTTATGAACAAGGAAGTTCAGGAGATTAAAATCCAGGAACACCATGGTGCAGTTGGGTCATGTTATAGATTGTGCAACCTTGTGAGCACATATTCATTGTTTGGGGCAAGAGATTCCAGTTAAGGATACATGGCTTTGAGTTGTGGAAGCTGGCTTCCTCAGATTGCCCTCCATTATTTTTTCCTTCCTTTGCCCTTTTAAAATTCTATGTCTGTCTTTGAAGAGGTTACCCCTAATATTAACAAGTTCTTCGGTTCTGCATTCAACTGGACGTTGAGCATATGTACTTTAGCTGCCTGAGTACAGCAAAATCTCCGATTAAGTGCAACTGTGAATCATCCTGTGCCAGTTATCCATTTAATACCTCTCAGCTCCAAATTCACCCTTAATTGCCTGCTCTGGGAAAATGTAGAGAGCTCTTTAAATTTTTTTCCCTTGCCAGCTGGCATGATACCAAGCTTTGTCAATAGAGGGCGCTGGAGAGA
Source organism: Balaenoptera musculus (assembly GCF_009873245.2). Classification (NCBI taxonomy): domain Eukaryota; kingdom Metazoa; phylum Chordata; class Mammalia; order Artiodactyla; family Balaenopteridae; genus Balaenoptera; species Balaenoptera musculus. Next base: position 10,530,940 of record NC_045800.1, read on the forward strand.
CGTTACAGAAGGAAGACGTTTTTCTTTCTGGTCCTGGCTCCTGCACCTCACGTGACCTCTCCAGCACCAGGTTTCTGTGGCTTCCACGGCTCCCCAGTGCCCAACTCCGACAATGTCAGGGTCAGCAGCACCTAGTAGCCGGCAGCTTCCCCCTTAGTATCCCCTGGAGCAATTTTGTAATGAAATACCTCCAGTGAGAAGTTGCCCTGTGACTACTTTCCCTGGCACCCTAAAGGGCAGATTTCTGGCAAGTTTCTCTGGTGTGGCACCACAGCAACTTTCCTGCCATCCGGTGAACCATGGCAGAACCCTCTGGATCTCAGCCCTGAGGGTGGGCTGGGCGGGGTGGAGACTCTTCCTTGGGCTGTCTACACCAGCCCTAGGGCCAGTGACTGCTCCTTACTATCTGCTATACGTATATTCCTTAGAGGTCTACTGATTCATTAGCGGCCAATTCCCCCTTATTCCAATCCCATCTTGTAGTTGATAACTCTTTATAGTAAACTTTTCTTGTTCAAATTATTGTGTGCTTTCTTTCTCCTGATGGGACCCTGAGTGATACAGGATGAAAATTTACCTATATAAATCGGGGTGAGGAGGGAGGAAGAGAGAGAGAGAGAGAGTTTAACCTGGAACAAATATGGTTAAATTCATTGTTCACGCATTAATGTTGGGTGACTAGTTTTGGTGTACACTCTTTTATCTGGTATTACTGGGCACTAGTCTGCTAGGGCTGTCGTTATAGAATACCACAGACTAGGGCCTTAAACCACAGAAAATTCTCACAGTTCTGGAGGCTGGAAGTCCAAGAAAAGGGTGTCAGCAGGTTTGGCTTCTCCTGAGGCCTCTCTCTCACCTTCTCACTGAGTCCTCACATGGCCTTTCCCCTGTGTGTGCACGTTCCTGGTGTCTCTTTGGGTGTCCAAATTTCCCCTTGCTATCAGAACAGCAGTCATATTGGATTAGGACCCACCCTAATGGCCTCATAGTAACTTAATCACCTCTTTAAAAGTCCTACCTCCAAATACAGTCGCATTCTGAGATCCTGGGGATTAGGGCTTCAACATGTGAATTTGGGGGATGACACAGTTCAGCCCGTAACGCGTTAGTGTTTATTTTCTAACTTTGGTGTTAAATATCATGTAGAAGTAGCTCTGTGGTAGTGAGACGATCATCAGACTTGGCTTTGGAAGACCTGATTTGGGTCCCAGGTTCTGCAACTGACCAGCTGGGCAAGTTGTTTAACTTCTTGAATCTCAGTTTTCTCACCAGTTAAAGGGGCTTAAAAGGGCATAATGGGGATCCAATGACATCATGCAAATGCAAGTGCTTTAGAACTTACAAAAGACTTTATAGAAAGTGAGGGGGGCTTCCCTGGTGGCGCAGTGGTTGGGAGTCTGCCTGCCAATGCAGGGGACACGGGTTCGAGCCCTGGTCTGGGAAGATCCCACATGCCGTGGAGCAACTAGGCCCGTGAGCCACAACTACTGAGCCTGCGCGTCTGGAGCCTGTGCTCTGCAACAGGAGAGGCCACGATAGTGAGAGGCCCGCGCATCGCGATGAAGAGTGGCCCCCACTTGCCGCAACTGGAGAAAGCCCTCGCACAGAAACGAAGACCCAACACAGCCAAAAATAAAAAAAAAAAAATCAATTAATTAATTAAAAAAAAAAAAAAGTGAGGTATTCCTTGGTTGGTATATGGACTTTTATAAAAAGTCTCGCATTCCATTTCATACTTTATACTTATTAAAAGGCAGTTGCCAAGATATTAAACTGGTGTTCAGTATAAACGATTTGTGTAGCCAAAAAGTCTCTTTGGCTTATTAGACACAAGAAAAATTTCTCTAGCCCCACCACTGTCTCTGCACACGCCAGCAACCTTAATTAAACCAAAATTTTGAATTATTACATTATCTCTCTTATGTTCTCATTCTCTTCAGAAGTAATATGCCCCAGTAACTCAGGGCTTGCAATCACCTTGCACAGTGGGAAACTAAGGCACCAGGCATCCCGTCTTGTCCAGGTCGTGAAGGAAAAGGAAACTGTCGTGTATTGAGGTTTATGTAAAATACACGTTGCATAAACTTCATTTAATCCACATGACATCCCTAGAAAGTAAATATTATTATTATTAACTCCACCTTACAGATAAGGAAACTGAGGCTCACAGAAGGGAAATAACTTGTCCCGAGTCCAGTGGCTAATAAATAGTAGATCAAAGATCAGAACTCAGACCTACCTGACTCTACCACTGCCCGTCTTATCACCTCCTTTGTTACCCAAAAGGTATTCACAATGGCCTCGATTTAATAGTGCTGTTAGCAATTTAATTGTCATTGGATGGAAAGCAATTAGCAGTCGAATCTAATAGAGTTTCAATTGATAAAATTCTCCAGTGATTAGTTACTTAAGAGTTTTCAAGCTACATCATGGATAGTAAGAGTTAAGTGCTACATCCAGAAAAAAAAATTGGGGCACATATTCAACCATATGCTGTAATAGCACCAATTGGCTATTTGCCCCTTGTGCATATATAATCACTATCTACAATGATATTTATTCTGTTGCCTTTTCGGTTTTCCCTTTGTCTTCTGTGTATGTATTGACTTAATCTGTAGAGCAAGTCATGTTCACATATTTATCTAATAAAAGAAAGCGTACTCATGGATAACTATTTGTTTTCCTTGTTAATTTTTATATCAGGTTCAGCAGCTGAGAAATAGCACACTTTTATTTTTGTATTTTTACTCTAGACTCTTTTGAGTTTGTCCTAGATCTTTAAGAGGCCCTCCATAAGCTTCACTTTGAAATCTTGTTGGAGTAATCTGGAAGACCCGATCTGATTTCAAAAGAAAAACAAACAGACAAAAAGAAACAATCAAACTTTACTGAAATTGAAAAGACCAGTCGCAAGGCTCAAAGGAGGAATGAATGAGACCATTGCTTTAATAGCAAAAAGGAGGAAATGATGTCAATTAAGTAGGACCATTCATGGGGAACCACCCTCCTTTGAGGTTCTGCTCTTGGAGTTTTTCCTTACAGGGCTTTGCAGTTCGGTTAGTTCAATATTAGGTTTCACCCCCTACTAAGTCCTGGAGATCAGGAATCACTTAACGCATCTTTATCTCCTATTTTTCATCATTTCTCAACTGCCTTCCAGACCATCACCTTCTCTACCAGGGCTATCACAGTGGCTTCTAGAAGAGGCTGATCTTGTCAGCATCACCTCCTGTCCACAATGCAACGTGATCCAGCCCCAGAACTCTCCCATCTAATGCCAGATTGATCCTCAGATACCATCCGAACGCCTTCGCTGACTCTGAAGGCCTTGCAAAATCTTGCCCAAGCCAAATACTTTGTCAGCCATGTTTCCCACCATCTCTACTCTTCCCCTGAGCCCCACTCCCTGCAGCTCTGTGAAGGAAATAAGCAGAATAGTGAGATAGGGAGGACCATGTGGTGGGGTGGCCAAGGCTATAGACTGGTCAGAAAAGGGCTCTTTGAGGAGGTGACATTTGTGTTGGAACATCTGGGGGTTGACCATATGGAGAAGCGGGAAAGAACATAAACTGACATACAGAGGCTCAAATATGAAGGCCCTGTGCGAAGACATGGTTGACGTTTTAAAAGGGCCTAAAGGAGACCAGCGTGCCTGGTGAGGAAGGGGAGATGCAGGAAACGCAGCCGCAGATTAGCAAGGGAGCAGGTCCTGCAGGAGCTGTTTCTCATTGTAAAAAAGGCCATAATAAGCCCCTGGAAGTGCCTATATTATCTACATTTTGAAAAGACCATCCTGGGCACGGAGTAGAGTGAAATGGAGGGGGCGCCAGTTTCAAACAACTGCTTTCCAAAGTCACCTCTCTGAACACAATCTGTGTATAGATGAGGGATTATTTATGTCTCAATAAATTGTGAGGAGCCACAATATCTTTCTTTGGGTCTACATTTTGAAGTCTCCATGGAGTAGGCAAATGTCAAGACACTTCTTTGGAATTATTATGCAGTTTGGATAATGTTCTTCTCAATAAAGTAATAAATCTATTACTAACACTTGAGTTCCAAAAATAAACATGTTTTAAGTATCTACTCTGTACCAGGCATGGTACTTGGCATTGAAGATACAGAGATAACTCAAAGTGATACTTTAGAGTGTAGTAGGCAAGCATTGTTCCTGGTGGCCCATGTTCAAAGTTCTGTTGGTGCATCATCTTGAGACTCTTAACCAACCATGTATTTTAACACTTGATGATATTGTGACATTGTATTCTTTACATCAGCTTATAATTCATTGTGACCATCAAGTGATATCTTTAGCAAAGTCACATATTTTTCCTCTATTTCCTAATTTAATCTGTGCAGTTGGGTTTTTCTTTCTCAGACAAGGTTTCAAGGGTTCATTCCCTTTGGTTCTGATGACATCTCTAAGGATATTTATAAATTTGCCTATTGGCTGCAAACAGGTCAGGGATCACTTCAGGGAAGTCTTTCCCCAGTAATAAAAAATGGTGCCAATTAAACAGTTCCAGGAGTGGAGCTGACACTAGGGTGTCCACAGTAGTTTGCTAGGTTTCTTCTCAGTTTTGGCAGAAATTATAGTTAGGAAGTCTATTTCTTTAAAGTGGGACTGTGCTTGGGTTTGGGGACAGACCTGAGATTTGCAAGGATTTTGGAAACTTCTGAGGTATGTGCCCCACAGTTACAAAATTATATCTTAGACAAGTAGCCCATTTTTGAGGAGAACACTCAGCCTTCTATTCACAACCACATTTGTTGCACTTGGATCCAGCAGAGAAAATTAAAATCTTGTGTTTGTCAGCAGTGAGGCCAGGATGCCTATGCCACAAGTTTAAATATCCAGGAATCATCCAGTGGTTTGCTTTCATTGTTCCTAAAGTCGGCAGAGACAAACCACCTGAGTAGTTCCAGATGTTGAATCAACAAGGCTGTACTTCACAGACCTACATGTAAAAAAGTAAATTTATAGGCTCAAGAAAAGGCTGGGAGGATTGTGCTGTTTCAGGATAGAAAGATACTTTCATTCTTAAAACAGATTAAACACAGGATGTCCAGTCCTGCAGATGGCAAGTCTAGGTGACTTTTACCTTTATTAAGCCACTTGAGGCTTCGGTAATCCCCTCCCCTCTGCTCTCTTTGTAAAGAAGAAATCACAGTGATTGGCTGGCCAACTACAGCTGACTGGACTGTGTTAAGATAGCAAGGCTCTCTTAAATTTTAACAGAATAACTTGAGGGCAACATGGCAAAGAAAAATTTCTCCACGTTGACTCGAATTCTGGAGAACATAGAGACATAAATGTGGCTTATGGCTATTAAAGTCTACTCCGTCTCACTGGTATTTTGGCAATGAAACCTAAGATTGTTCTAGGCACCTTACTTTGTGAGTTGGCTGCACAGGGTAACATTATAGGGTGGTAAGTAATATGATTTGCATGGGCCTGGGGCCAGGAAGTTAGAATTTGTTGCCATTAATCTTGAAACTGTTGAAGGTGTCTTATGTTCAAGTTTATCTGGCACAGTCCAAAAAATGAAAGTTCTGATAGCCAGAATGCCTACATGACTATAATACATAACCTTAGTGAGTGGTAAAGAATTTTTATGGCTACTGGCAAGAATCCAAAGATTCAAGTATCTCTCCACAAGATGTTTCAGTGGAGTGACCCGAGTCATCCAAGTAAGATTCTGGCTCATAAATCTGGGGTTGGAATAATAACATTATTCTGTGTCCTAAATAGTACATGACAGTGGCCAGAAGATGGAAGCATCTCTATTATTTACGCACTGTGCTACTCCATTGTCAATTGATGAGGCATCATGACGATCATACAGTCTAGTGAATTCTGTGCAGTAGCTAAACATCTAACATTTACTGAGAGGTGATTATGTGTCAGAGTACGATGGTAAGTGGGCTTCAAACATTATCTTGTTCAAGCCTCCCAGGTATTATGGAGGAGGTGCTCTTGACAGATGAGAATTGCAAGCACAGGGCAGTTGAGTAGCTAAGCACATTTTCCAAGGTCGAGGAGCCCCATACACACCAGCCCCTTCAGGGTCTCGACCATGCACTAAACTCCACCGAGGTCTTAAGACCTCTTTTGACAATGATTGATAGAAAACCTTTTAAAAATCTTGAGCACTTTAAAATATTAAAGACATACAAAAATGTCTCAAGAATAATGGAAAGAATAGTCATGCAGCTTCACTCCAAGCATAAGAAATAAATACTGCCAGCATAGTTAGACCCACTTGCCTTCCCTGCCCTCCCTACCCCGGGGTATCTCCTACCCTGAACTGGACACGGGTCATTCCCATGCATTTACGTTATATCTGAACTACATCAGCATGTAACCTTAGGCTACGTATGCAGTATGGTTTGGCATGTTCGCACGAATGATATATCATGCCTTATGTGTTCTTTTGCAACTTTCTTCACTCAATGTTGTATTTGATTCAACCACGTTGATACGTGCGGCTGCAGCTCTGTTCCCTTTCACTGTACGAGCCTACACTGTTTATTTCTCCTCCTCTAAAGGGCATCCTCACATCAAGCATGTCAGTGACCTTTACAACCACCTCCTGCATTTAGCAGGATTGGTACTGATATCATCATTTTACTGATAAAAAAACTGAAGCTCTGTTTCAATGCCTCCGCCAAGGCCTCTGTCTTAGTTCAAGATGCAATGACAGAATACCATAAAATGGGTGGCTAATAAACTACAGATGTCTATTTCTCACAGTTCTGGAGGCTGGAAGTCTGCGATCAGGGTGCCAGCATGGTCGGGTTCTGGTGGGAGCCCTCTTCCAGGTTGAGACGGCTGATATCTTGTGTCCTCATGCGGCAGAGAGAGAAAGAGAGCTCCCTGGGGGTCCTGTTGATAAGAGCACTAATCCCATTCATGAGGGCTCCCCCCTCAGGACCTAATGACCTCCCAAAGACCCCACCTCCTAATACCATCACACTGGGGATTAGGATTTCAATATACGATTTTGGGTCAGGACAGGAGGGGAGAATAAACATTTAGTTCATTGCAGCTGCACAACCAGAAAGGGGCAGAGCCAATATTTGAACTCAGTTCTGCTGACTTATGGTCAGGGGCTTTCTCTCCCACTGGATTTGGCCTTCTCAGGTAGCGCTCTACAAGTCTGTGCTAACGCCACATCTTCTGGGCCTTTTCTGGCCACCTTTTGGTCTTCTATTTTTCATTTTGTGGCTAGAACAACTTAACAAACTTCGCCTGGGACCTTGCCTCCCACCCAGCCTCTTCTCCGAAGCTCCTGAAGGAGGCTGAGGGTGAAGGTAGCAGTTACTATCTTATGCCCATCACTTATGACATCTGAAGGTCATTGTAGCCATGAAGTAATGGAGATAAAGACAGTGCCTTCCCTCAAGTAGGCCTAGGCCTGGAGCAGAACGCTCCCCTTTTATTTGTAAAAGACTCTTAAAAATTGTGTGTGTGTGTGTGTGTGTGTGTGTGTGTGTGTGTGTGTGTGTGTGTGTCTTGGAGGAAAGCCCTGGAGAGTGCTTCCACCTTGCTAGGGACATGAAGGTTGAAAGTAATTACATTTTGTCAAGAGGTTTAATACTTGAATTTGGGGGGCATTGTAAACTGACCAACTGAAAAACAAGAAGGGACAGAAAGCAAAAGTGTATCATTTGGGTCTTCCTTTTGAAGAGGTTGAAGATTGGTTAATAAAGCTAGAAGCTAATTATTTCTACCCATAACTTCCTTTCCTGGCATCCTTGGCAATGAGGACCATTTAGAAGCAGAGAGATCATTACTGTTTTGCTTTCCATAGAAAGCACTTCTAGAGGAATAAAGTTGATTATTTGGGGGTGGGCATTTTTAGTCTTTTATTCTTTAAAACTCGAGCAAACTGGTAAAATCCAAATAAGATTGTCATTTAATATTGATAATATTGCACCAATGTCAATTTCCTGGTTTTGATATTGTAGCATAGTTATATAAGATGTCATTAGGGGAAGCTGGGTGAAGGGCACCCTCCACTATTTTAGAAACCTCTATGTGAGTTAAAATTGTTTCAAAATTAAAGATTTTTAAAAACTTGAGCAGCTCTTTTCGCTCTTTGGATTTTGAGCCAGGCAAACCTCATCAATGGGCATTTTAGAGCAAAGTGCTTATAGGATACGTGGGGAATGGGAATTTTGAAACAATGTCTACCAGCCAGTAAACCTGCTGGAAGGTAAGGTAGTGCTTACAAAAGCATCTTAAGAAGTCTATGGGGCTTCCCTGGTGGCGCAGTGGTTGAGAATCTGCCTGCCAATGCAGGGGACATGGGTTCGAGCCCTGGTCTGGGAAGATCCCACATGCCGCGGAGCAACTAAGCCCGTGCGCCACAACTACTGAGCCTGCGCGTCTGGAGCCTATGCTCCGCAACAAGAGAGGCCGCGACAGTGAGAGGCCCGCGCACCACGATGAAGAGTGGCCCCCGCTTGCCGCAACTAGAGAAAGCCCTCGCACAGAAACGAAGACCCAACACAGCCAAAAATAAATAATAAATAAAATTTAAAAAAAAAAGATATTTATGATCACCCAACACGTTGGGACACATTAGTGCTACAGTCCAACTCCCAGATGTTCGATACTTCAGGGTTTCTCAACTGCAGCACTATCTGCATTTTGGAATGGACTAGTCTTTGCTGGAGGGGAGTGTCCTGTGCATGGTCCCGTGTCTAGTGGCATCGGGTTTTCTACCCACTGGATCTCCATTCATTGCTAAGTGTCTCCAGAGGGAACAAAATTGCCCTGGTTCAGAATCTCTGCTATACTTAGTAAACAATCTATTGTCCCTCCCTGCTTTTAAAAGAAAATGAAATTTACTGATTTTGTAAGTTACAGTAACAGCACCCTCCCACTCATCCTTCTGTTGGCCTCAAAGCACAAAGCCCTTGAGTTGAGCTTCTAGATTTTTTAAAAACATACAATTTCACCCAGTCTTTACTATCTTGGAGTGGAATTGAAATGGAAGTATTTTCTATTCTTAAAAGGCTGTCTGAAGCAGATATTTCAGAAGGAGAAATGTACATAGGGCCTCCAAAGAGCAGAGTGGAGACAATGTTGGCAGTACTACTGAGTATCATAGAGGGTCATAATTTCACACGTGAAGGTAATGCGTTACATTAAAACATTCACAGGCTTTCGTTTATTTAAGCCTCTGGGGCTAACACAGCACATTTCTAAATATTATGGGTTTTGTAAAGGTGCATGACGAACACGCAGACTGCCGGTACACTGGAAAAGTGATAAAAATCAGCACTGAGCTTCATCACGGCTTTCTTTGGAGTGTATATTTATGCGGTGATGTCAGCACGGTATTCTGCAACCGGCTGAAGGTCATGTTCTGTGTTCATCTGCACAGGATTTAGAAACCCTCAAGCAGTCTGGCTGGAGAAAAATGGCCAGCTGAGTCGGCGCACGGCTGCCCGTTCCCGGTGTCTGTTGTCCTCCCTCAGAGGAACTGAACAAAGTAATCTATCTTTAAATGAATTCAAAACCACAGCGGATCCGTCTTTTGCCACATGAGTTATTTGAGTTATTGAGGCTGGCTCCAGTGTCAAGCCGTGTATGTTGCCTTAATGTATTTATTTAACCCAGGACTGCCGCAGAGAAGGAGAACCCACCTCGGCACTCGAAGGTCCATGACAAAGAGAACATTCAGGCCAGATCCAGGGTAACAAACACATCAGGAACGCTGGGAAGGGAAAGATGTTGCGAGGCCAGCACAATGCCCGGCTTTATTCCCCATGTGGAGGCAGGCTGTAGCCAGCCGAACTGTAAACTGTCGTTCTCCGAGCACAGTCAGCGGATGGCGGACCTGGAGGGAGAGCGGAGCGCTTCAGCCGGGCTGCTCGGAGGCCTGACGGTGGTGCAGACTCTCTGAGTCCCAGCCGTCGGTGGCCTTGTGTTTCCTTCTAGGGGCCCAGTGTCGGCTGGATGTGCTGGGTGGTTGCTGCAGGGAAAGAATCTAGACGCCAGTTATCCGCAGGGCGATCCACGAGCTCATGCAGCATTCTGGCCCAGCCCACCGAGTCCCAGCGCCAGCAAACCTCACCCACGTCTGGGACTGGGGTGTGTGTGGGGTGCAGATGGCGGGGGGAATTGATACCCGTGAGCGCTACCTTCAAGTACGAAGTCCTCCAGGTGCGACGACTCTACAGATGACGCGCTCCCTGGGCCAGTCACGGATTAGGCGAATCCTAGCTAATAGTATTCAGTTTGTTTTTTCTTGGTTTATAGATTTGGCAATTGGGAGGCAGGTCAATGGCTTTGGGTGAAGTTAGAGGCTCCATTACCACGCGAGGTAGCCTTGTCTCTCCGTCAAATCCAACTGAGGTTCCACCCACGAAAGTCACTCTGTTGGCCAGGAATCTTTCCATTGCGAATGACAGAAAGGCAAAGCCAACTAACCTCAAGCCAAAATAACTATACACAGTTATGTGCCAGGCACTGTTCTAAGTCCTTTCATATATTAACATCTTCCATCTTCACAACAACTCTATGAGGCAAGGCTATTATTACCCTCATTCTAGAGATAGAGAAACTGAGACACAAGGAAATGAAGCATCCTGCCTCCAAGTCACGCGGTTCTTCAGTGATAGAGCTGGGATTGGAACCCAGGCGGACTGGATCCAGTATCCACACTCTTGAGTACCATCTGATACAGCACACGGGTCAATGGGTCGACTCAGAGGACTGGTTTAGATACTGGAGGTATCTGCAGACACAGAGTAAGAGCTGCAGGGACTTCACAGCACCTGGCTTTTTCTTTCTGCACAGGTTTTATCTGCTCTTGCCTCTGCTTCTCTTTGAATGCTGGTCTCATTCTCTCCTGCAGCAAGCCAGCCCTCTCTAAGCATGGGGAACATGGCTGCTTGAAGCCTCAGCTGAGCAACCCAATGAAAACGTGACCTTCTTCCTCCCAGGATTTATGTATCAGTACTTTGCTGGGCTCAGTGAGGACCACTCGGGTTTGCCCATCATCTGGCCAAGCCTAGGTCACCTGCCTCCTGCGGTAGATTGCAGCACTAATGGCCCTAATTCTGCACCCTTCCCTGTATCCACACCCTTTTGCATGAGACTTTGCAGTTCTTCCCATATCCCGTAATTCTCCATCCCTTGATTCTGAATTTGGCCATGGGATTGCTGTGATCAATGGGATGTTAATGGATCTGACTCAGGCTGAGGTTTGAAAAAGCACTTTCGCACTTCTGCTTCCACACCTGGGGCTCTGCTGTGACGTGAGAACAGGTGGGTTGGCATGCTGAAGGCCAAGAGAACAGTGGAGCAGAGCCAAGATGCCCCAGTAGCCCATACAAGAGCCAGGCGACCCCCAGGCTTGTGAGAGAACCCAGCCAAGACCAGAAGTACTGCTCGGCTGAGCCCAGACTAAATCATCCACTTGCAGACCCATGAGCTAAAGCATTACGCTTATGCCTCTGCATTTCTGGTGTGGTTTACCGTGTGGCAGTATTCCCAGCGCGAGGGACAAGGCTTGCTCACTGATGCCCGCCAGGACCACGGAGAGTCAGGGAGTTGGTGCCCAGAAGAACAGGGGTGCTCTCAGCAGACAGAGGGCCTGAGGAAAGCATTCTGGGCTGTCAAAGTAGTAGCTCTAGTCCCACGCATCTTGTTGAGGACATTACCTATTATACTATCTGGAGTTCTTTTATGATGAACCACTGGGAATTTCTTTTAGATTTAAAAGTCAAAAACTCTTGATTTTCTCAAGTATTATTTTTCCTTATGAATAATGTACATTTTTTAACTGATTACATTTTCCTTTTTGCCTTGAACTCCAGGAAGCTCAGGGCCAAAATTGTGGACCAAAATTAGTAAATTTTTGGACCTGAAGATATGCATTTTGTTATACTAAACTTCCCTCTTTTATCATCCTACCATTTTGCTTCTATTTTTCTTTCTCCTGATTTAAAAAACTCCTTTCCTCCTCCCTCTCTCTCTCTCTCCCCCTCCCTCCCTCATTGTTCTGTATGTTTTTTATTTAACCACCTCAAATTCATTTGGGGATGAGCAGTGATACAAAAATGTAATTAATAAAACTAAATATATTTTTAGTTTCAGGTAAAGAGCATTTCAGGATGAACACAAAATTTGTGGTTGTAGCACCTCTGACATCATGAGAAGTATGATTTAATATTAAACTAGAGTACTGACAAATAAATAAGATCTCATAATAATAGACATGAACATTAAGAGTACAATGAAATTAGCACAGATCAAAAAGTTTGATTACCCATCTTGACAGTAGGAGTGCAAATTGGCACAAGTTCTACAGAGAGCAATTCAACAATGTCTACCTTAAAATACATATCTCCTTTGACCCAGCCCTTCCAGGAATCCACTTCTAGGAATTTATTTCATTTAATTTTCTAATTTAAATTAATAAATTTTAAATTTAAATTTGAAAATAAAATTAATTTATTTAAATTTCACTTAAAAGAATTTATCTTTCAGCTTCATGGTTGATATGCAAAATGATATATGCATAATAACATTCACTATGTCTTTTTAGTAATAAAAAGGAAACAGCCTAAATGTCCCTTAATGGGGACTGTTTAAAATATGGTACAATCCATATAACAGAACAGTAAGCAGCCATTTAAACCTGAGAATATTATCTACATGATAACATGAAAAGGTCTTTAGCGTTTAGCATTAAATGAACAAAGAAAAGTAGCAAACAGTGTATATACACCACCTTCTAGGGATGAGGGGGCAGGTGGATGTAGGTATACATATAAGCGCACATGCATACGCTTATGTATGCAAAGAATATGTCTGGAAGCATACGCAAAAAAAATACAGGGCCAGCTACTCATCTTAGGGATGAGAGCTTAGGTGACTGAAGCCAGAAGTCAGAGACTTACTTTTCATTTTATACCCTTTTGTAATTCCTAAATTTTGTACATATTTTATGTAACCTAGTTAAAGAAACTAATGAGGAAAAATTAAATGAGTTCTTACTGGCTTGTTGCATAAGGAATGACCACAATTACTTCTTAATGTGAGGGAAGAAAATGAATCTAACCCCTCTAGCAATTCCCCATATTAATGCAATTGTGCCATTTATTAAATTACAGTTCAGTGACCTGAAAGAATTAATTAATACCCATGCCCCCCAAAGCCTGGCTGTGGCCCACGGAGCACAGATTTATATACAGCACCCATCATTACACGAGACACCATATCAATCTAATTCAACAAACGCTTACTGAGGGTCTCTCATCGGTCAGGCCTTTTGCCAGGAGCTGGAAACAAAAATACTCATAAGACTCTGTCTTTGTCATTAAGACAATCACACAGGCAACTAATACACTGTGATGAATTGTAGGGTGCTTGAAGGCAGGGCCTGTTGCAGTTATTTTTGTATCTCTAGCATCTAGTATGTAGTAGAGACTTCCAGAATGTCTGGAGAATGAATGAATGAATGAGTGAAAGGAGTATGGACACTCCTGCACCGGGTGTGGACAAAAATGATGATTCTAGGAGGGAGGTAACTAAGAAACAATCAATCAACTGAGTCATGCGGAATTACCCAAAGCCACAGCCTCATTACCTGGCACTAAGACTATCCCAAAAGCATCCATGCAAAAGGTTTCTCATTACTGACACGAACTATATTTAGTGGGTCGGCAGGTAGACAGCTTCATGATTTTCTGGAAGAGCATGAACTATGGGATCCAAAAAACCTGTGTTAGAAACCCAAATCCACCGTTTGTCACCTAAACAACCATGGGTAACTTCATCTTTCTGAGCCTTAGCCTTCTCGTTTATAAAGTGGAAGTAATCTTATTTAACTTGCAGGTGAATTATGAGGTGTTAAGGATCATTGATTCATTTATTCATTCATTGAGAAATATAGGGAGCAATTAGTGGGTGCCTGGCACTGGGCTAGGTGCTGGTTAATGCACATACAAAGTTGAGCCCAGCAGTTAAACCCAGTAGGTATGAACACATGGAATGTCTTGGGACGATTCATATTGCTTGGTAGCTGGTCAATCCTTCTGCCCTCCAGTCAGGAGGAATGAGGGAAGAGTAACCGGACACTTCTGTTGTGAAATGAATGGAAGGAGGTTTCACAAAGAAAACGAAGGTGAGTAGAAGGATAAGTCCATTAAGTTCAGAGTTACTCAAGCAGAGAGGCTTCAGACTCATTAACAGAGTCAACACTGCCTTTGGCAGGAATCCTACGTTCTTGGTGTAAGATGTGTGATGTCTTTTTCCCCGAAGGTAGTAGGAGATAACCAAAGGAAAAGTCAAGAAAAATGGAACCAGGAGTAGATAATAGATGATCACCCTCAGTAGCCCCTGAACAGCTTTTAAACCTGAAGTCCCTCTCCCGCCTTCACCTGACTGAGGAGAGAAGGGCTTACCCACCTCCCAGCCAGGGAGGCTCTGAGTCCCAACAGGTCAAGCTATTTGCTGAGCCTTTGTGTCAGGGGTGAGGAGGTGGAGAGTGGCTAGAATTAGCAGAGGTGGAGACACTGTTGGAGGAGAAGAGTTGAAGGGCAGAAGTTCTGGAGGGGAGAGAGAGGAGGATTCTGAGGGGTGCTCCCTACCAGCCAAGAGGATGCCCTGAAGTGCTGGTGGGTGAGACCCTCCTCTGTGCCGTGAAGGTAAACCAGGAGGCACCATGCCTGATTTCGTCTCCCCTCCACCCCAACCAGTAGTGTAGGTTTGGATGAGTTACTGTAGACATTGAATAATGACCTGTTTGCAACTGCTGTGTGCATGCATGCACGTGTGTGCACCTGCTTTGGGAAATGTGAAATAGATAGTGATCATGAGCGTCGAGGGAAGAGTTCCCATGCCCCATAGAGCTATCTCCAGATGGGCTACACGGCTGCAAGGAGCCCCACATGCAGATGCCCCCAGGGCTGAGATGTGCCCATGGACCCAAGATAAGGGACTTCGCACAGGGGCAAGGATGACAGAAGCCAGCATCGCTCCCCAGTCTTGTCTCCTCTGCCACCTTGCGTGCAGGGCAGCAGCC
This sequence comes from Balaenoptera musculus, assembly GCF_009873245.2. Lineage (NCBI taxonomy): Eukaryota > Metazoa > Chordata > Mammalia > Artiodactyla > Balaenopteridae > Balaenoptera > Balaenoptera musculus. Next base: position 10,545,987 of record NC_045800.1, read on the forward strand.
CTGTGATGTGTCTCCCTCCTCACTCCGGCACATTTCTGCAGGCTGCACCTTCTGTCTTAAACATTTTGCTAACTCCTTTGTGGTCTTCAAAGTTCGGACTGGGGTTACCTCTTCCCAGAAGCCATTTTTGGCCTTCATTTCCTTGACCTCCCTGTGCTTACCGCCCTCAGGCTGGTCCCCCAGCATCCTGAGCATGGTAAGTCTTACCACTGGGTGTTCAAGTTCTTTACTTCCTTGCCTCCTCTGCTGGACTGTGGGCTTGAATACAGGTCATGGGTCTCATATCTTCCAACCCCCAGGACTTGTGGCAGCATTGGCACATAGTAAGAATTCAAAAGACTGTTGGTTGGATGGATGAGCCAGTCACTGGATGAATTTGGAAAACTCAGTCACTGTAGGAAAATTGTCATTTTTAATCAGGTTCTTTTTCAAGGAGTTGAAAGTGTTCCACAGGGACACAGGGGTGTAAGAATATGCCTGATGTATAAAGAAGGGACAGAGCCACGAAGAGTCCAGAGAGTAATTGATGGCTTTATGAGTTTTTCCACCATTTTCAAATGCCAGTTCCAAAGCCTGGGCACAGTCTCTTTGGAAGGTTTCTCGAAAAGCATTTTTTTCAGCAAGAGTGCAGTTAACAGAGCTAGAAACACAAGACTTCACTGAGAGGAAGTGGCTTTTCTTTGGGTTTTTTTTTTTTTTTCCTCTAGAGTTGAAGAATGGAAAACCCAACCCCACTCCTCCTGAAGATTTACAAACAGATGTGGCTTTCCCGGCACATCCACACCTGCTGTCCCCCAGCCAGCCTCTGGTGGCTTATAAGAAGCAGCTTATCCCCTCCAAGGGCAGAAACCCAATCAGTTTCCTGCATGCAGTCGTTACTTCACAACGAGTTTTCAAGCTATTTGTTTTTTAAATAGCTAGTTTCAACCTTGTACTTGCATCAAAATGTAAAATTGCAAAGCAATTATTAGCATTTCACATTGGATATAGTCAAACATTGGGGGGTCAAGCCTGTGGTCTTGTTCTGGTCATCAGCACTGCTGAGCCAAGAGAAGCTGGACAAAGGCGGTGCAGAGATGCTCTGGTGAAGGGAGTGGGAGGTTTTGCCAAGACTTCAGGGCAAGGACCCCGGTGGAAGGTTCTGGAAGACTGCTGTAGAAAAGTTATGCATGGAGAAGACTGGATTCCCTTTGATGCCCAGTCACCTTGAGGATGAGTCTTGTGACATCACCGAGGCTGCTAGATTTAGAAAGCAGAGATACAAATGGAATCAGGCTAAATCTTGCCAAAATCAATTTGAAGGAAATACCCTTTTGTCAGCCATTGATAACGAGGGAAGAGACATGGTATTTAGTATCAGCAGGTTTAGTTTCAAAACTCCAGTTTCATAAATAGAGCTGTATGGTTTTGGGCAAGTTACTTAAAACAAGACAGCTTTAGTTTCCTCCTGTTTATAATGCTCGCTATGAAACCTACCACAGTGTGTTGTTGTGAGGATTCAGATAATGTACAGAATGCACTCAGCACAGTGACAAGCACAGCAAAGATACAGTATCAACAGTGATACTTGTAACAGTAATGTAGGCTTTTGCTTTGAAAAACTCTCTTTTCAAGTAACCAGGCAACCCACTGTAAGGCCAGGAAATAGAGAAAGAGGCAGCAGGCAAGATAACAATGATGACAGGGCCAAGGTAATGAAATCCCTTTTTATTAAGGAAATGACAAGGTGCATATGGCCTGGTCTAGTACCTTCTTCTTTATGGGTTCTTGCCAGGATCATATACTTTTTCATGTGTTGACTAAGGTAAGACTAAAGGTCTCTCCATATTCATAGCCCAAGAAAACTGGATCATTTCACTGTCAGATGGAAGGGCAGACTGCTCAGAAGGGAGGTTTATTTGATCCATACTCCCTAGGGCCCCCACTTCCCAAAGGAATTCCATTCCATTCCTTTCCCCCAGTGCATGGAGCTTAGGCCACACAATCAGACTATCTTTTGGCACCTGAGAGATGCCTGAGAAGCAGGTGTATCTGCTTAATATCCAACCTGTTTTTATTGCCAATCCCAATGACACAAGTGAGTTCAACTGGCCATGATTTTAGAAGAGTCAGAGTTTGTCATTGTTCCAAGAATACAGTTTCACAACAGCCATAAAATGAGGGCTCTGTTTAGCCCAAGAATATTGAATTGGGGTGAGGAGCTCCAGCTGCAAAGCTGAGAATGATAAACTTTTCAGCAAATTGGCAAGAGTATTGTTATACCAGTCTTTTGTCTTCTTGGGGAGGTCATAAAATACATCCAAGACGCTGTGTTTGTGTTACGATGAAATGAAGATCCTCCATCCCTTTTCCCTGTCGCAGGGGTGCCTGCTTGGACAGTTTAGAAAGGGCGTTTAATAAAATCCTTTTCATGTGAAAGGCCGGAAGCACAAACCGAAGGTTATTATCAGTAAGTCTGTGGTCTAGAATTCTGAGAACCAGTTGTTCACTGCCAGGCTCAGTCTTGGGTCAGGACGAACCAATACAGCCATCTCTACTGTTGGCATAAAAATAAAGACCTGCTAAACTATAATCTAAGAAGGAAAGGGATAGGCCGAACACAGCTAGCAGACAAAGAGCATCTTTTGTTTATTGCCACCCAGTATTTCCCATCAGAGAATCACCCCTTCACTTGCTATCAGTCCTTATGTTTCTGGGAAAGCGGACTCCTTCCCTGATTCAGGAGGCTGAGTGATCCAGGCTTAAGCCAATCAGCGCGTTGTATTTTCCCTGGCCACTCTGATTGGTTGAGAGATGGCCGTCTGACTCAAACACAATCAATGAGATGAGTGAGACTTTCAAGGGGAATTCTGGGGAACTGTCACTGGCTCTGAAGTGAGAGAGATGTGAGAACCTTGTAAGCTGTGGGGTTATAGCAGGAGGAAGCCCATAGCCCAGGAAGAGCCAAGTGGTGAGCTGAGAGACAAAGGAAATGGGGTCGAGGGTCATCATCTGAGCCCTGCTTTAAGCCTGCCTTCCTTTTCCATTTTGTCAGTCACCAACTTTCCTGTTCTGCTTCAGCCACTTTGGGTAGGAAATTTGCCATTTACACCCCTTTATTGCCCCCATTGTCTCTACCTTTGTTTCTCCATCACTTCCTCTTTTTTTACTTTTTTTCCCATTTTAAAAGGAATGCATACTTATTTTAGAAAGTTTCATAAACACACAACAAAAGAAGATGAAGTAACTTTCCCAAGACCACACAACTCTCAGGTGGCGGAGCCATGATGCTGTCCCAGCCAGGCTAATGCCAGAGACTGCGTTCTCAATCCTACAATTTACTTTTAACCCCTCATAGATCTTCTCGGCATTTTAATGTAGATTCTTCAGTCTCTTCCTTCCTTTGAAGTATTTTTTTCTCATGAGCATATATACTTATGGTTTTGCAAAGTTGGGATGATATTACAAATACAGTTTGTGTGTATTTTTTTTTTTATGTAGTAATATATCATGGACATTTCCCCAAGTCATTAACTATTTTATAAGAACATCATTTTTAATAACTGTATAATATTTCATTTGAACTGAATACATCATAATTTATTTAAACATTCTCATATTATTGGAACTTTAGATGCTCTATATTCTTTTCTATTTAAAAAAGCCAATAGGGTATAGCTGATTCGCTTTGCTGTACCACAGAAACTAACAAAACAATTGTAAATCAACTATACTCCAATAAAAATTTTGAAATTAATTAATTCATTCATTAAAAAATAAAAATAAAAAAGCAAATAGGTAGAGCAAGATTTTTAGGGCATACAGTATCTGTATCTGTATGGTGGGTCCATGGCATAGATTTGTCAAAACCCATAGAATGTACCACACAAAGAGTGAACCCTAATGTAAACTATGGACTTTAGTTGAAAATAATGTTTTAATATCACATCATCAATTGCAACAAATATACAACACTAATGTAAAATGTTAATAGGGGAAACTGGGAACACTCTGTACTTTCTGCTCAATTTTTCTGTAAACCTAAGACTTCTACCAAAAATATTCTATTCATTAAAAACAAATAATTAACAGTATAAATGAACAAGCAAGCAAAAGGCAATGTAAATATAAATTTTCGCCAGTTCTGATTAGAGTTGACCCTTGAACAACATGGACTTGAACGGTGTGGGTCCACTTAGATGTGAATTTTTTTCAATAAATATATCAATAGTACTACACATCTGTGACTGGTTGAATACAGAATGGTGGATACAGAGAAAGTGTGGATAAGGAGGGCCGACTGTAAAGTTATACAACGATTTTCGACTGCGGGGAGTGTCGGCACCACAACCCCTGCCTTATTCAAGGATCAACTGTATTTTATTACAATAGATTCCTAGGGGTGGAATTACCAAAACAAATGTTAAGATATTTTAGACATATTGCCATGGTTTCTTTGCAGGAAAAAAAAATGTACCATTTTATAGACTCCCATCAATGTATGAGAGAGTCTAGCTCATTAGGTTCTTGTCACACTGAAAGCTGAGTTTTTAAATCTTTGTAAATTTACTCAGAAAACGTAATGCCTAATTCTTACTTGCCTGTCTTTGATTATTAACTGTACAAACTAAAACTGTATGATACAGATGAATGGTACAGAACAAACTTTAGAAACAGAATTAATTTATCGAAAAAGGTAGCCTCACAAATCAGAGGAAAAATAGAAAAATTCTTCAGGACAAAGTGAGACAAAGTGCGATCCACACTTCATACCTCCTTCAGTGGTCCTCAAACATGAATGTACATCCAAGTCCCCTGGAGGGCTTCTTAAAACACAGACTTGGGGCCAACCCCCATCTCTGATTCAGTAGGTCTAGGGTAGGGCTCAAGATTTTGCACTTCTCCCAGTGTCTCAAGTAATGCTGTTGCCAAGGTCTCCAGGGACCACACTTTGAGAATCATTTCTTTGTATAATAAACTCCAGCTCAATGAGAGGGGTGGGTGAAAAAAAAAAATCAAATTCTACATCTCTCTCACTTCTTGACAGATCAAGAATATAAAATTTACAGATATATGTGAGCTCGATAGTATAATTAATAATACATGTATATATTAAATTAAGTCTAAAATATATGTTAATGTGATATGTGCATATCATATATCTCATATTATTATATTAGAGAACGCATAAAGGCAACCTCAACATATTTTTAATGGTAGGAAGGCGATAGATGACATTTTCTGACCAAAATGCAATAAAACTAGAAATAAGTAGAAACAAAAAGCATTAACTTCCCAACCACTTGGGAAATATGCCGCTCTCTCTCAATACTTATTTGCTAAAGCAACAATAATGAGACTGCTGCTCCCTTAAATGCACGAATTGAAGCTAAATTTGGGGAAATTTTTGTAGCTGTAAATTCTCTCATTACTAACAAAAGAGTGAAATCAAACAAATTAATCGCAAAACTCAAAAATTTAGGAAAAGAATATCAAACCTAAAGCAGAAGGAAAAAACATAAAAAGCATGAAACTGAATTTAAACTAGAAAACCTAAAAACAGTAAAACTGATTAATTCAAGAGATATTAAAAAAACTTAAAAAGAGAAGTCATAATCTACCTTAATCAAAGAAGAAAAAAAGAGTTGGAAAATGCAAATATCCAAAATTAGACAAAAGGAAGGGCAGATACAGATACAGGGGAAGTTTTTTAAAGTATTAAAGAATACTTTGTAAAACTGTAGAAGTAAATTTAAAAACTTGGATGACATGGACACTTATCCTAGAAATAATAGATTTCTTATATCAAGAAGAAATAGGAAACTTAAAATAAGCTGCTAGACAATTATGAAGGAGATTCTCCTGAAAGGGGCCAGGCTCATACAGCCTACATGGTTCAAACCATAAAAGAATAGACATCATTGAAATTATTTAAATTGTTCCATAACTCAGAGAAGGAGTGCTTTTCAATGCTTTTATTGCTTTTATAAAGCCAGCAAAACAGTATACTAAAACCTATTAAAGGCATACCCAAAAGGAAACTATGGACCTCATTTCACTTATAAATTCTAAACAAAATATTAGCAAGTAGAATCAATACCAGTGGGTCATTATCATCACGGATACATACCATCTGTCCAAGCCAGCAAAATAAACCGAAACAAAGGGTATAAGTATTGGAAAGAAGCGAGCAAAATTGTCATTATTCGAGGATAAAATGATTTTATACCAAAGAAAACTCAAGAGAATAAACTGAGAAAACTATTAGAAACAGTGGTAATATGACTATGGTTCCAAAACAAATGCTCAAAAAAGTAATAACTTTCACACTAACAATAGTCACTTAGAAAACATGATGAATAAAAAATTCTATTCATAATAGCAATTTATATATAACTAATAAGACATATGCTCTATAGAGAAAGCAACAAAACCCTATTGATAATAAAGGAGCTTTGGTAAAGCGGAGAGATGTACATTTTAGATACGCTATCTTAACTTCTCGAAGAAGGGAAAAAATAATTATTAGTTTTGGAGCTGTAAGACGAATATAAATTCCTCTTGGAGAGAGAACTGAGTTTTTTTGCTTGTTTGTTTTTGTTTGTTTTGTTTTTTTTTTTTAGCCAAGCACCTGGGTGGGATGGGTTTATTTTGGAAAGATAAGTCTTATCCTTGTTGTCATGACTAGAATTAAGATAGTGAAATTGGGCTGGAGGTGAGTAAACCAGAAGAAAGAAGGGAAGAGATCAAAGTAAAGGAGCTTAAAGAGAGAGTGAGGACCTTCTTCCTGTAAGAGGACAAGTAGATGAACGTTTAAGAGTAAACACTTCTAGTATTTAAAGTCATTCGTTGTGATCCATTATCATGCAGCCCATTTGTACATCCTTCAAACCTTTGATGATGATGATGGTGGTGGTGCTGATGGTGATGATGATAAGAGCTCATATTTATTGAGTACCTACTTTCTGGGCAATGCACTAAGCACTGTGAATGTGTATATCATTTAATTGTCACAAAAATCCTGTTTCCCATTACAGATGAGGAATTCAGGCAGAGAGAGAAGTTAAGTAACTTGACCAAGTACACAGCTTGGAAGTGGAGTCTAGCAGTTGACCCAGACATTCTGACTCCAGGGCTCAGACTGTAACTCTACCCTGAAGTCACCTATCTAGTGCTCATGGCCTAGAGTTAATGCCAGCGTAAAGATCGGACCATCTCCAGTGGGGTGCTGTGGACTGGAGAAAGGACAGATGTGCGAGGGTCAGAGCCAGAGCAGAGATCAAGAATTCTGTGGAACCAGGAAAATGGAACTGGCTCCAGGAAAAATAAACACCAACCCCCTCCACTGCCATGAAACCCCAGGGAGACTGAAAAGCACGTTGGGATTCTATCAGGTGTGAGATGGGGTGTTGAGACAATTTTATTACATCTTAAAGTAAACAATTACTTCAGCTGGCTGGATAACATAGATTCATGGAAGAGGCTGAAATGTAGCTTACAATTATTAAAAAGCCAATGCTCCCTGAATCTATTAAAATAAATTGAAGCACTTCCAAATTCTAATGGGATTTTTCAACTTGCCCAAATTATTTAAAATGCACTTGATAGAATAAACTTATACATATCACCAAGAAAGAGCTAACAAAGAATTACCAAGGAAAACTTGACTCATGAGATAATAAAACACACTTTGAAAACACATGAATTAACAGAGTATATATTTCAAATCAGAAAAGCAGTCAATAACTAACATTTGAACAAAGAGCTAAACATTTTTAAGAAATCTGGATTCTTCTCTACATCCAACACCAAATAAAATTTCCAATGAAGCAAAGATTTAAATATAAAAAATTAACACAAAAGTACTAGAAGAAAATATAGGTGAATAATCTTGGTGTGGCAAAGACCATTCAAGTTTGACAAACCTCTGGCTCACTCCCTAACCACAAAAAAGGGAAAAGAGGATGGCCTATTTAAACTTCTGGATCGGATCAGATGTCTAATTGAGCACTTGCAACTACCCCCAGTTCCACACCAAATCTCATGAAATGTAGAAAAATGTATACTTTAATAATAAAATCATAGCTGATTTGAATAATAAGAAAAAGTGCTGTCCGCATATAAGAAATTTTGAAAAACTCCTTTAAAAATCCGAATAGATCAGATCAACAAAGAGAGGGGAAAAAAAAAAACCTGCAGGAGACCCATCCCTCAAACATTTGTAAAAAAAACTTCCACGGATGAGGGAGAGGTTGGAGGATGCTGGGAGTCCAGAAGGAATGGCCGTGAAAAGGTGAGCCTGGAGCTACTGCACATGTGTGGTTAACTGAGGACCTGCTTTCAAGTGCTGACATCCAGACAAAAGCAGTGAGTAGACACGGGGTCCAGAGAACAGAGCAGCCTCCACGTAGCTACTGACCCCAAATAGCAGAGGGAGCAGCATGTCAGTAAATAAAGAGGGTGGATCAAACACCAGCGTTTTCTTATTCTCCCTCCCAAAACAACTGTAAAGAGATTTTTTTTTTTTTTTTCTTAACAGATAAACCCATGAGGTCAAACAGACTGGGAAAAAGAACAACTAACAAAATTTTAGATGCTGGAACACAGATGGACCACTGGTGACTGGTTCCTCCAGGGAACGAGGGAAGCCAGAAAGCAACCTGATTTACGGGACAAAACTCCCCAAAGGCACAGATCTCGGCAGCGTCAGGTACCTCTGGAGTAGGTAGTGGAAAAAAACAAACAGGTGTTTAAGAAGTTGATTCCCTCGACCCAAAACCACCACGACCACCCAGGCAGAAATGCAGAGCCCCAGCCATAGGGACGGAAAGTCGGGGAGAATCAGGGACAGTTGAGGGCTGGGGTGCCATTCAGGGGTGTAAGGGAACTTTCACCTAACTGAATGCCAACTTGTAATCAGTCCTCAGAATTGTGGCAGGCAGGACTACATCCGCCAGGTAGGAGATGCAAGACGCTTCTCTAGGGCATGTGATCAGCCCAAGAGAAAGACCTGATCGTCTTGCAAGAAGCCAGTGGTTTACAAACTTCACCCTCAGGTTCAGAGCTTCCAGTCAACATATTTTTCCTATTCCCGGAATAGTGATCTATCTCACAGCGGCCCTTTTCACCCAGCACTGAGCACAGTGCCTAGACCTCTCCCCTCACAGGCAGGGGATGAGCCTGGCCCTGCTGCTGGCTGGCACGGCTTCATGGGGAGTCCTTGGCTACCACCCACTTTGCTGCCGAGCATCTTTGTGAAACACACACAGCTGAGAATCGTGTGCCAAGTCCTCCAGGAGACGCTGCAGCAGGTGGTACCCAAGGAGGCACTGTGGTGTGGTGGTTAGACATACTCTCTTGGAATGAGGCAGGCCTGGGTCCACATCCCAGCGTTGCCCTTCCAAGACATGAACCTCGGGCAAGTCACTCAGCCTCTCAGAGCCTCCGTTTGCCACCTGCAAAATTGGGAAAATAATAGCACTTGCCTCTCACTGCCCCCACCTCCCCGGCTGGTGATTGTGAGAATTACACAGTGTTTACCCTCAGCCCAGAGTCTGGCCTGTAAAAGCACAATCACTGTTTTCTTAAAATGATCAAAATCTTAAGGCATGCCATTAGACCAAAGCCTCCGTTCAAATGCCAGGAGCGAAGAATATACAAGTTGGACCATCTCCTGAATCAGAACACATGCTCCGTCCTAGCTGGTCCTTACTGTTGTTTTGATTTTTTTCCATTAGACATTTTAGAGCTTCATAAGAATAGAAGCATTTTTTTGTTTTTTGAAGAGCAGTTTTTTTTTTTTTAATTTTGAGGAAATTGAATTATCAATTTTTTGTTTTATGGTTTATGGTTTTGGTGTCCTACCTAAGAAATCTTTGCCTACCTCAAGGTCACAAAGATTTTCTTCTATGATTTTAAAAGTTTATAGTTTTAGCTTTTATGTTTACATTTATGATTCATCTAATGTTAATTTTTGTATATGAGATCAAATGAGGGCCAGGTCAGCGCCATTTGTTGAAAAGACTATCCTCTCCCTTTGAATTACCTTGGCTCATGTGTCAGCAGATAACTGACCATGTATGTGTGAGCTGATTTCTGGACTCTCTGTTCTGTTCCATGGGTCTGTACATCGAATACTATACCATCTTGATTACTGTGGCTTTATAGGAAGTTTTGAAATCAGGCAGTGTAGTTCTTCAGGTTGTAGCTCTTTTTCAAAATTATTTTGTCCAAATCATCTTTTTAATGTCCCACTTTAATTTTGAGAGGAAAATCAAATTTTACCAGGCATATGAAAAAACCTGTAACACGAAAATTAAAAATCAAAATAAAGAAAACACAAGCGCAAGTTAAAGGAAATAGAGACACTGCATGCAAGTAGGGGAAAACTTCAAAAGAAGTATCATTAATATCCTCAGATATAAGAGAAGATAGTGAATCTATGAACAAAAAAAAAATGTGAAATTGAAAGGAATATTAAGAAAATGAAAGTGGGAGCAAGCCCTTCAAACGACATTCTTTGTCAAGTATGTAGGGAACCACTTCACACTCATCCACTCTAGATATTTATTAAGCACCTACTGTATGTCAAGCACAACATGGGTCAAATGAGATGGATAAGACTACAGGATAATTGAGCAGGAAGACCTCAGAGATCACCTTTATCAATTTCCAGAAGGAGAAATAAAAACTCATTGATGTCAAAAGCCTTGCCCAAGATCACACACCAGTTGGTGGCAAAGCCAAAACCAAAATCCAGGGCTCTTAACATGCCCATTGGTGTTTTTGTTTGTTGTTTGTTTTCATTTTTTTTTATTGGAGTATAATTGCTTTACAATGTTGTGTTAGTTTCTGCTGTACAGCAAGGTGAATCAGCTATACGCATAATATATCCCCTCCCCCTTAGACCTCCCTCCCATCCCCCCCATCCCGCCCATCTAGGTCATCACAGAGCACCGAGCTGAGCTCCCTGTGCTATACCGCAAAGTCCCACTAGCTATCTATTTTACACATGGTAGTGAACATACCCATTGTTGTATGTGGTTTATTTCATCGCACTGATTGTAATCTTCTCTTTTAAAAGCACAGTGGAATAAAAGGTAATCTGATATTAAAAAGAAAACAATTCAGTTAGTAAAAAGGTAGGGGGCATTTTGATAATAAGTCGTGCTTTGTATGACCTCAGTTCCTTATAAAACGTCTTGTGGAGATTATTGCACTGCTGCTGAAAAGGATGCTCTGTCTGCCTAGTGACTTGAGTATTTATTTTCTCAAATCTTAACTCTTTTTAAGGATAGGTGAAACTTTACAAACTTCAAGGAACTCATTATCAGAGAGGAATTTGAACGTTTATGGCCCCTCTCATCACTTGGAAATGGAATCCTCCTTATGATCTGAGGATCCCTTGCTCGGAGGCGCTGTTGCGTGGAATCCTGTGGAGAATTCCTCATCATTACCTTCCTGTATTTTCATGTTGACTATCGGTGGGGGGCTGGGAGGTGGGAGGTTGAGGGTAGCCCATTATTCACAGATGAAAGCCATTCTGCCCTGAGCTGTTGATGCTCCCTCCTCCTAGTCTGAATCGAATCCAGCACCACCTTGGAAAGATCTAGAGAAGAAAGCCTTTGTTATGATAGACATACTTTTGTTTTTAACTGCACGATAGAAAAGAAACACAAGAGACTCTTGAGTCAGATTCTAAGAGATGAGTAGATGGGACAAATTTCATAGGTTGATCAATTCATCTATCTGTCTATCCATCCATGTATCTATCTACTTAAAGAGGCTGGATTTCTTGTGGGCTTCTCTCCATAATCATTCCTCTTGCTGTGGTCTGAGCTGCACGTATACTTTTATGCCACTTCCATCCAATCATGCAATTATGGCAGTTCCACACTCTCTTCTCCAAAGCTTCTCACTCTTTAATTAGGAGGTATTGGTTCTGGTTTCCTAGAAACCTAGGGCGTCTGCTAAGGGTCAAGTCCTTGATATCTGAGCTCTCTCATAAATGACAGAGGAGGGAGGGATTTGTGGAGGTGGAAGCCCTTCTACAGATCTAGGGGGTAAAGATTTGTGTTGCCCTGGTTGAGTCCAATCTACCACGTGGGTGCCTGTTACACAGGATAAACTGTTAATGTTAGTTTTCCTTGTTCGCTTAACTTTAACCTTTTCTTCCAGCCAGATCCCTCTGCTCCTGTCCTCCAGAGACACCTGGTAAATCCTCACTTCCACCCATAGGCTTGTTTCCCTGCTTTTCATATTCCAGCCTCACTGGGGTACTCAGTTTCCTGACCCCACCACGCAGACTCATGCCTTAGAGCCTTGTGCCTGCCGTTCCCTCAATCTGGAGCACCCTTCACGGTCCTCTTTGCTTGGTGTGGCGTTCCCTGACCTTCATTACCCACAGGGAGACTTGGTGCCCTGCTCTGTGCTTTCGCAAATGCAAGCTTCTAAACTAGGAACCTTCCAGACTACTTATAACACTGCATCTGGTCAGCATCTTCCTATGTTGAAGCCATGAACCCCTCCAGAGTGGGAGCTTCTTGGAGCCAGGGACAATTTCATCCATTCTTTTGGATCTCCAGTGCTGCCACATATAAAGTCTCATTTTAAAGTAAATAAGAGCATGATTGTCAAGAAATAACAGTGTGGTCTAGGAGCTGTTCATAGGGGCTTCCTCTTCAGTTGAGTTATTTTCTGATAACTTTTCTGATTTTTACAGATCTGTCTTTAAGTAAGTCTGTTCTAGTAAGTATGGAATTCTTACTATGTGGATCGAATTCTGGAGATATTTCTTACTCCAATCATTGTCGATTTCCCACAATTTCACTAATTTCTCATCATCAGAGCAAAGGTGGGGACTTCTAATTTTATTATCAAGCATCTTCCTTTCATTGAATTTTCAGAGTAATAGATTCCCCTACTTTATTTAACCATAATTACAATAGATGAACCATGTACATAGAAGTATACGTGGAGTCTTTCATTTATCCTGTGAGAAAGAATGGTCATAATAATTCTGTTATTTATACAGGGGTCAGATTTTCTTTGCCTTATGGGATACTAGAAACTTGTAAAATAACAGAAATAAATATTTTTCCAGTGAGCCAGTTGGCTCAGGTGCCATAGTGCTTCACGTGGAATAATCTATTTGTACCATACCCAAAATCAGGCAATAACACGGATATAATTTAGAACACAGCAAACCTCAAATCCCAAGTTATTAAGATGAAGAGGGAGTATGCAGATTTTCCCTCCCCCTCTCCTCTGCTCACCCAATATAATCCTGTCATTGCCATCCCACTGCAGGGCTGGTGTGGAGAAAGGCTTGGGAGACCAGTGGAGAGAGAGGTGCTCCAGAAACCTGGTAGGATGGATGAGGGGACGGGATGGGGAGGCTGGTGAGAAACATGCCACTAGAAGAAATTGTTGTTAACTCTAAATTTGGATCCCTTCACAGTTTTGAAAAGCCCAGGTAAGGTATGGAATTCCTTTTCAATTACTTTTTTGGCCGCAAGACGATGGTTCTTTGAATGCAGTTCTGGCCACGTGGGTCCCGGGATTTAGCAGGGTTACAGAAACAAGGCTGCTCCCAGCTGGTTAGGTTTGCAGTGCTTATCTGCCTAAACATGCCTACTGTATGCTGTGTAGACATTTTCTTAAAGGAAGATAATTACTATGAGAAAGAAAAGGAAAGTAGGAAATGACACGTAATCTATAAAATAGTTTCAGAGAAGAAATATATTCCTGCTTGGCACACACACAAAAAAAAGGATCTTTTTGTTGCCAGAAGAAAGTCAAGGCTAGTTTTCAGAGCTGTGAAAACTTCAAAGTTTTGCCTGAAGGGATTTCCTCCTACAAGAGAATTTTGAAAACCTTGACTTTCATCTACCTTATTTGATCCATGGAAAGCAATATTGACAATATCTCAGGGTTCAGCGGAATACCCGTTAACCCACCATCACCGTGAAGTGATTACTTCTGCTTAAACAGAGGCAAATTTAAAATAAGACAGAAGCCTTCGACCAAAGGCATCTCACGTGTCCTAAACATTCCCATGTGGAGGACACAAAACCATTCTCAGTAAACCCAATAATCCAGCTGGTCTTTAGAAGTCCATACTAACAATATGGATTTATGGGGGTTTGTACTGTGTTTGGCAGACCTGGTATGGGGGGCAGGCTCTAGGCCTCCTCCATCCCCTAGATCTCAACTGTACTTGTTGATTGTAAAATCTGTTTTATATCGCGGGCCAGCATGTAAGATGTTATTTGAACAAAGATTGCTATAGCTAAAAAAAAAAGTGTTTGAAAAGCATGAGTAGCCCACCCATAGCTACAAATGGGCTCTGTTTTCAAACAGTGTATAAAGTCAGTTACTTGGAATTCAGAGCACATATCCCCTCCCCTTGAAATAATAGTGAAGTTGGTAGGCAGGACCCTAAACTGGTCCATAGATGCCAGGATATTGTGGAATTGCCACTGCAACTGGATATTCTAGAAGCAGGAGGCTACTGAAACTCTAATAAAGGATGGGAAGTGTTAGTCATGATAAGTAATATCATTTATTGAACATACTGTATATGTCAGGCTCTCTTCTGGTTGGTTTACATGTGTCATCTCGTGTGTTATTAGAGCTGACCCTCCTGCCCTCTGTGTGCCAGGCACCTTTCACAGATTTCTCACGTAGGCTTCTTAATAACCTATCTTATAGACAGAAAAGCAAAGTCAGAGAAGTTGATTTATTTGCTTTCATTTGCTTGTGTTTCAATCATGTTTTCCAATATCGGGCAGAGTGATTCTTTTCAAGCAGTCTGCACGTCAGGCCCCAAAGCTACAGATGTGTGTTTTGGGTCACACTGGGAGGGGTGACAGGCCAGGCCAGAGGGTGTGGCCAGCTGGGCAGCAAGTCAGCGGGCCTGGGAGAGCCAGCAGGTTTGTCTGCTGAGTCCCCACTTACCAGCTGCAGGAACCCAGCCAGTGGTGTTACCTCTCTGAGCCCCATCGCCCCCATCTGTTTACAGAGGATAATAGTGGGATCCACGGAATTGGGAGATTAGGATTGACATATACACACTACTATGTATAAAATAGATAACTAATGAGAACCTATTGTATAGCAAGGGAACTCTACTCAATGCTCTGTGTAGAGTTTTCCTTCCCCTAAATGGGAAGGAAATCCAAAAAAAGAGGGGATATATGTTTACGTATAACTGATTCACTTTGCTGTACAGCAGAAACTAACACAACATTGTAAAGCAACTATATTCCAATAAAAATTAATTTTAAAAATAGCATCAAAAAAACTTTAAAAATAGTAGGATCCACCACATGGGGTTTTGGTGAAGATTGAGTGGGGAGGCATTAAATGTCTTAGCTGGGTACCGGGTGCTTCGTAGCTATTATAACTCAGAGTCCCCTGCTTCCCTGAGTCACTGAATTCAGAGCTAAAAGCCTCACCTCAGCCACTATGGACTCCTGACCCACATAAGAATTAGGGCACTCTTGGCGATTTCTATAGAGACCTAATTATAGAATCTAACATCACAATGGGAAAAGCCTGTGACGAATGCCCGCCTCCGACTTTCTTGATAAAAAAATCTGTAACAAGATGGCAAGTGTGGAGGCCCAGGCCCGGGGTCAGGGTACCAGTCCCAGAACTCCAGATTTCCGGTCAGTATCTCTCCGGGTCAGCATGAAGGGATCCCATCACTGACTCCTGGCTCGCTCCTTCTCACCTCTGAGATCCCAGCTTAAAGGCAAGTCTTGGGGGCTGGGGAGAGGGCTTGCTGTGAACGCCTGGCTTCATGCTTCTCCCTTTCCATATACTCATCCCGTTTGCAATGACCTCTTTAGCCTCGAGATTCCCAGTAGATTACAAGCCATACGAGGGCAGGAACTGTCTGGTTTCCTGCTCCATCCTCAGGACCTAGCACAGAGATTGGCACTTGGGAGGTGCTCAGTAGATATTTGGGACATGAAATTAAATGGCTAATTCCAGGGTTGCAAGGATTCCAGGCATTGCCTTCCTCTGCCTTATCTCAGCCTCCACTTCCTGTTTGGATTCGGGTTGCAAATAAAAGGTGCAGGTGAGTAGCACGGCCTTATCAACTGGGCAAATTTAGCCAGGTCACCTTTCAGATTAAAGAAATTATGGCAGGGGAAGTTTGGGCATGAGGTCATAGAGGGAACCTCTTGGGCTTGTTTCCATAATCCTGAAGCCGTTTTTTTCCTCTCATTTACTCATTCATTCATTCTTTGCTCATTTATTAGGTGTGCTTTGAACACTGACTTGGGGTCTGGCCCGGGATAAAGGTATTTGGTAGCAGCTTAGTCGTTGGCAGAGCAATATTTGTAAAGATGTCTTTAAGAATCAACCAGACATGGCTTCAAATTCTGGGTCTTTACTGAAAGCCTGTGAACCCTGGGGTATGTTTCTTAGCCTCTCAGAGCCTCAGTTTCCCACCTTTGTGAAAAACACTAATCAGCTTTGTGTTGCAGGGCTGTGGTTGAATCCAAAGGTGATGAAATAGCTAAAACGACCTGTGGGAGCTCCATGCGGGTTAGTTCCAGGAGCACCCTGCACCCGGGCCACCACCGCCAGGTCTCTAAGTAGTTTGTTCCACCCCCTTTTTCAAAGGATCTTCTCTTCTCCAGTGTTAAGCCATTTGGAAAGCTTGCGTCGGTGTCATTCAGAGCTTCTCGATGTGAGTGCGAAGACCACCAGCCTCAGTAACCCGGGGAGCCTCTTAGGATGCAAATTCCTGGGCTCTGAGGTAGTCTGATAGGATCAGAACCTCTGGTGGCCCAGCAGACACTTTCCTGAG
Source organism: Balaenoptera musculus (assembly GCF_009873245.2). Taxonomy (NCBI): domain Eukaryota; kingdom Metazoa; phylum Chordata; class Mammalia; order Artiodactyla; family Balaenopteridae; genus Balaenoptera; species Balaenoptera musculus. Next base: position 10,562,791 of record NC_045800.1, read on the forward strand.
GCGGGAACACCTGCACTTGGTACACCCCGCCTCTGAGGGGCCCCAAGGCAGCCAGATTGGTGCCAAAGATCTGGATTCTGCTCACAGAGAAACCAGACTGGAAAGAGGGTCCAGAAACACCTGTGTGTTTAGCAAGGGGCCTGGAGGGGAGGGAGCAGGAGATGAAATACGTTGGCAGGAATAAGTGGGGGTGGGGGTGGGGGGGAGACAGGGATGACGGAGTTACCTACAGGATAGAGGTGTCCAGGCGAGGCAGAAGCAAGGGGACCACACCTGAGCCTGAGGGCGGAAATCCTTCCCACGCCAGGGGTGGCAGAACGCTCCAGGTACCACCTCTGCCAGGAGTTACCTGGGAGGGTCAGGACCTGACCAAGCCCTGCAGAGGGCATCCTGACAAGGATCTTCTCCAGATCAGTCCTGGTTATGAAGATTTTGTCCCCTTATTAGATTATGTACCCTGATGACATTAACAGCTGCTACCATTGATGAGAACTTCCTGTGAGGCAGCTCAAACACAGAGAAGGGGGCCAAGGTCAAATTCACATTCAGATCCTGGCTCTGGCCAGGCTAAGAAGGGTGGCGTCAGGAAAGCCGAGTGCCTCTGTTTGCTCATCTGTAAATGGGGGTAACAGAGCCCACCCCTCAGGACTGTGGTGAGGAAACAGTGGAATAGACCACATACTCAAAGCCCACCGTGAAGACAGACCCAGGGGGTAGGTGCCCAAGGAACGTTCCAGAACAGAGCCGGGCAGCAGCCTGCCCCTCACCCAGCATAGCCCACGGCTCTGGCAGCCACACAGCCCTGAAGCCACCACAGAGATGGTTTTCTGTCGGCCTGCACTAAACACAAAGGTTTGCGTTTTCGGTGGCAGGGGAGGGAGAGACGGGCGGGGGTGAGGCATTAGGAGGCCAACGATCTAGAGCTGGCGGGCACAGGCAGGCCCCGGAGGTTCAAGCAGAGGTGGACCTGCCAGTGGCCCATGAAGGACAAGGGGGACTTGGTTAAGACCCAGCTCCTTGGCGTTTTTCTTGGAACGAGCCGAGGTTTTAGCCATTTCAAGCTACAAAAATGGCTGTGACACACCGAAGGTGAGAAGAGCCAGGTAGGCTGAGCAGCGGTATGTGATTCCACGGGGTTCCAGGCTCAGAGGAGGGGTGCTGCCCACAGTGGGGGGGGCACAGCCTGAGTGGAGTCAGCGCCCCCGGCTGGCCCGGGTCTCCATCCTCACTCCCGCTTCTGCTCTTTCCCGGGACCCTCATCACTCGGGACCTCGGGGAGCAGGGCCGAGGCCACTTTACATCAACAGCGGGAGGGGGGGGGAAGGGGGTGGCAGTGCTCCTCCGCCCCGACAGGCTTTCTTGGAGGTGCTGGCGGTTCACTTAAAAGGAACAGCTTTCAGCTTTTGGTGCATCTTGCAGGGACTTGCTGTGGCAGCTTCACGGTAGCAGGGAGGTGTGTACTCTGCTGGCAACAAACGCAAAACCACTGAGGGAAAATTCACTGCCCCCCCGCACCCCGCCCCCAAAGGCAAGGCAATGTTTGGCGATTATCCCTCTCCTCTCACCCTTCTGCTTTGGGATTTCAGAAGGGCCTGGGAGAAGCCCATGAATCTGGAAGCAAGTCGCAATGCCAGAGCCTCAGGGTGAAGATCTGCATCTCTGGTTCTTCTTAGAATTTCTCATCCTGATGGCTGTCCTCTGTGTGTCCATCTACCCAGCCTCCCCCACCCTCCTGTGTGATGGGTGAGGACACCACTCCACCAACCAATGGGAACCAGCAGCTGCCTCCCCATCAACTGACCCCTCTCCCTCACCACTCACACACACACACACACACACACACAACACATGCTTCCACGTTGAAATCTGTAATCTAGAAGAGTCTCCAGTGCTGTCTCACTGATTGGCCACGCCCTAGTTCAGAGGGGCACCTTACCTAAGAGCGTGTCTCCCCTGCTCTGCTTCCAGGTTCAGCTTCACAGAACATGACTCAGTCCCCGCATCCCCTCTGCCCAGAAATTTTTGCCTCCTGGTCTCCCCAGTGTCCAATTTGTTGTATGTCACAGACCTGGACTTTTCTTTGAAGTGCCCTCTAGTGGTTCATCCAGGGATCCAGCCAAGAATAAGCCCACCTGGCCCTGCCTTCAGGGAGCTTCTGCTCTAGAGAACAAATGACTAAATAAATGTGTAATTACCAGTGGTGATCTGCATCTTGGAAGAAGCAGACAGCACTCAGTGACAGAGAAGACTGGGCCATCAGCAAGGCTTTCCTGAGGAGGTGGCATTTACAGCGGTGACCCAAAGCTTGAGAAGGCAGACGCTGTCTTATCCTTGACGCTCCCCAGCTTCCCGAACCCATGCCTCCTCTGTCACCGTGACGCTTTATCCCACTCAGAAGTGTGTCCGGTGGAAGCAAATTGGCAGAGCTCAGATGTGAGACCCCGGAGCCTGGCCAGCTCGCTCCCCACAATCCAGGGTCCCCAGGGGCTTGTGTAGGCGCCCCCCTGCCCACCCCAGGAGTTTAGCCTCACACCCTGCAAGGCCCCGAAGACTGAGACTTCCCTTCGTCTCCCTCACACGGAGGCTACCCGTGCTCTTCCCTGGCCTTTGGGTCAAGTCTAGATGGTAGGATCCCTCCGCAGAAATCCCAGCAGAGAGGAAAAGAGCACCCTGTTTAGGGGACGCCAGGAAGGGAGGGTGCCACATGGGGGTAAGCGGATCCGTCCACTGATCAGGTCTACACCACCTGACTCCCAGCAAGACAGCCCATGGCGCCCCGCACCCCCTCAGACTTGCTTCCTGGGCTGGGGTTAGGAGCTCGCCCACCCCCTGGAACCCAGAGGGTATGGCCAGCACTGTCCTCGGGCTCCCGTATTGTCCTGCGTTACAGCACTTGTGCCCCGTCTCCCTGCCTGGATGACAAACATAGGGCCTCCTACCTTTGCCCCATCTCCCCGGTGGCGACACCAAAGGCAGGAGCACAAGCTCACAGCACTTCCGACAGGAATCTGGCTCTGGCCAGTGGTTCCTTCCCTTCCTGTGGACCAGCTTTGCCCCCGACCTTGTCATTCAGGTAAGAAGATGTCTTCTGGCCTCCCCACCACCCCTCTGCTCTGCACTGTTGCTGGGCTGAGCGTCAGGGATCCCCCCCACCCGAGGGAGACCCCCAGCCCGGCCCTTTCTCCAGCTGAGTGCGCTCCGAGGTGCATGCCGGCCCTTTCCCTCCTGGACCCTTGGGGGCCTGCACCCCACATTTGCACTCCTCCTTCCTCCCACGGCCCAACTCACATCTCCTCTCTTCTGTTTCTCCCACCTTCCCAAGTCCCCAAACCAAGCGGTAAGGACAGCCACGTGTCCTGATTCAGGAGATGGCCCGTCTTGAACGCTCTTTGCTCCTGGCACTTGAGTGGTGGCTTTGGTCTAATCTTGTGGCCTTTTTTAAGGAAATATTTATTGTTATGACATAGGCTAGACCCTGGGCTGAGGGCAAACACCACACAGCTCTCACAGTCACCAGCCTTGAGGGGTAAGCACCATGTGTTCCCAGTTTTACAGATGGGAAACAGAGGCTCTGAGAGGCTGACTTGCCCAAGGGCTTACGACTTGGAAGCGCATTGCTGGCATGTGGACCCAGGCCTGCCTGATTCCAAGAGAGTGTGTCTAACCACCGCACCACACCGCCTCCCTGGGTACCACCCGCTGCAGCCTCTCCTGGAGGACTCGGCAGCTCCTCAGCTGGGCGGGATTTATGAAGATGCTCAGTGGCAAAGTGGGAGGCAGCGGAGGGCTTCCCACAGAGCAGCTCCAGCCTCAGCATGGCCGGGCTCATCCCCCACCTTGGACGGGAGAGGCCAAGACGGGAAACAGCGTTCAAATCCTGCAGCTGCCGCCGACACACTGGAGCCGGGCGCCTGGAGGAGGGAGGGAGGCTCCTGGCCAGGGAAGAAATGGCTTCAGGGCCCACAGGCCAGCCTCACTGGGCCCGGTGTCCATGACTCCAAAGCAGGTTGCTCATGGGGGATTTGGGAGCTGTGCTGGCCCCGGGGGGAAGAGGGCAGCTATGACACAGACACAGCGAGCTGTCACAGAAGCCCTGTGTCCTCCTGGGAACCAGCCTGAGGTGGCATAGCTAAGGCAGGACACCCCCCCCAGGACCCGGCCCTCACATGGGAGCTTCTCTCACTGTGTCCTGGGGACTCCTGAAAGCCAGCCAGCGCCTTGTCAACGGTGACGCTAGGCACTCCAGAATGCCACCAAGAATAATCACAGTCGCCCCAAGATCCCTGAAGGCAGATGCCATCATTATCTGCACTTACCCTTGAAGAAGCACAGTTGGGCAGGCGCAGAGCCTTACGGAACCCAGGCCCAAGACAAAGTGCAAGGCTTTGCTGGCTGTGCTGTGAACACGCCATTTATATTTGCTCAACGAGTTTTAATGGAGAGGAGTGACACAGAGGGTAGAAGGGGACTAGATATCTCTTTCAGACAGACACACACACACACACACACACACACACACACACAGTCTGGATGAACACAATACTACAGAGAGCAGTGGATAGTAAGAAAGATTTGAGGGGGCTGGGGGTAAGAAGATTCGGGAAAGAATGGCCTCTTCGAAGTGGAGGAGACCATCCCCTCCATCCATTCCCTTTGCCTACAGTATCCTCGACTCCCTCTGCTTGGCCAACCTCCCATTCTGCTCAGAACTCTCCTCCTTCAGGAAGCCTCCCTCGATTGCCTCCCCCTCCAGGCGGGGCTGGGCATGGCTCTCCCACAGTGACTGTGCCCCCCGCATCTTGGCTCTTAGTGCCTTGGGCTGTATAAGGCCCTGCATCCTCCCCTGGGTTGTGCCATCCAGGAATGCTGTCACCACAGCTTACTCCTCTGGGTCCCCTTTGCCCAGCCTGAGTCAAGAAGGCCACAAGTGTTTGGAGGAGGTTTGTTGAGCTGCATGGAGGGGAAGGGGTGAGCAGAGCCGGGGAGGAGAGGGAAAGCCAGGCTTGTGAGTGGTGGCTGTGCCTGGTTTGCTTGGGGCTGAGGGTCCCTACAGGAGCCCGGTGGCGGGTGGCCCTGGACAGGTGGCTTGTCCCAACCCTGGTCCTCACAGCCATGAATGCTGTGGTTGCAGGAATTTGGGGGAAAGTGCCATGGCTTCTCCCACATTCATCCAAATAAAATCTGGGCCCAAATGCCCCAGGCAGCTCTTCTCTGCAGAATCACCGTGGGTGTGTGTTTATTTTGCTCCCTCAGGCTGAGCTGACTGCAAGGGCATGGGGTGCTGGAGTGAGCGAGGTGAGGGGGCGCTGTGTACAGTTGGGGGACAAATACAGTCCAATAGAGTGATGAGGGCTGAGCTGTTGGCTTTAATTCCACATTTCTCGCTCCTGAGCCTTTGAGAAATAAAACATGCTCGGATCTGGATTTCTCAGACAGAAGCTCCAGGCTTCTTAGTTCTCCAGCGTGAGAATTCTGGGGCTGATGCCGAGTCCTCCAAGCCTGGGAGGCGGCAGCAACCATGTGGGGATGGAGCGGGGGTCTCCTTTCCACAGTGGCAGGAACCTGAGCGCCAGACTGCTGACCCCACCCTGCAAAGGAGAGGAGACGTGGCCCGGAAGTGCTCTCCCCTCCCCAGCTGGGGAGAAGGGAGATGGTTCCCCCATAGTTGTCCCCAGAGCTCCATGAGGAAAGTCCACACTACATTCCAGGCATCTGAAGGCTAATCACTGAGGGAGGGGGTTTGTAGCCAGCTGCCAATCTGGGGCGCAGGAAATGTGGGCAAAGACAGAGAGGTCTGGAAGAGAGCAGGAGGCCAGGAGAGGGAACTGAGGGGACATCAAGTTACTTACAAGGAGGAGGAGCTAGAGAGACGGGTGCAGACAGTTCAGAAAACTTGGAGTCAGACACTTGGGGAGGACAAAGGGCCCAGCAGGGAGGCATCAGCCACAGGGGGAGAGGAGGGGAGAGGAGTTCCTGCCTGGATTCAGAGTCCTGTGGCTCCATCAGTGTGGCAGGCAGAATAACGGCCCCCACAGATGGGGGGCCATCCTAATCCCTGAAATTTACAGAGCAAAAAGGGCTTTGCAGTTGTGATTAAATTAGGGACTCGCGATGGGGAAATTAGCCTAGATTGTCTGGGTGGGCCCAGTCTAATCACATGAGTCCTTGAGCTAGATGACAGAAGGGTCAGAGAGATGCTGGCTTTGAGGATGGAGGAAGGCGCCATGGGCCAGGGAATGTGGGTGATGTCTAGAAGCTGGAAAAAACAAGGAAGTGGATTTTTCCCTAGAGCAGAACTGTGACACCTTGATTTTAGCCCAGGAAGACTATGTTGGACTTCTAACCTATAGAACTATAAGATAATAAGTTTGTGCTGTTTTAAACCACCATATTCGTAGTCATTAGCAACAACAGCAATAGAAAGCTAATATCATAACAAAGGAATTCCCTAAACTCCACCCTCTTCTCTCCACTCCCGCTCCTACCCGGCCAACCTGCCCCACCTCCCGCCTCCCCAAGTCTCTGTGCTTCTGTCCTGCTCCATCCCCACCGCCCCACCAGACCACCTCCTCCTTTCCCCTACTTGGATCCTTTGGCATCAGCTCCACCTGGGCCACCTGCCTAAAGCTGTCTCCCTTTCAGTCCATCCTCTTAGATGTTGGAGTTATCATCCAAAAACTCAGCTTAGGTAAGGAAAATTCCCATTTAAAAACTGTTTTGGGCTCCTGCTGCCTAAGGAAGTCTGTCCAGATGCCTTCACCTGGCACCCAAGGCCACCAACAGCTTCCCCTTTGGCCTTCCTCTCTAACACTTCCCTTCTTGCCACTTGCCAGCCACAGACTCCCTGTCTGTGCCCCACCCTCCCCATCTCTGCCACTTTGCCTGTGTTGCCTCCATCGCCTTGAATACTCTCTCCAGTCTAGAGATGCTCAAGTAGACCCTCTTCTTTCAAGTCCTCCCTGCTTGGGAATAAGACCTAAAATCATTCTCCTCTAAGATTGCTCATCACCTAACCTGGCTTTTTCAGGGGTGAGAAGACCCTGTTCTATCTTGTTGTTTGCTTATTGTCTGTCCGTCTTGTCTCCACTGGTCCATGTTAACTCCTGCAGGGCGAGGATGGGTCTTACTCATCTTTACTGAATGTACACATATTTCCTTGAGAAATGCAGGTGAAGAGGGAGTGCTTGGGTAGCCCATGGAGAAAGGCAGGGAGGTGGAGGCATCTGAGACCTTTGGCAAATAATCCCCATGGCTAACTTTCTCCAGCACTTGATAGTTTTCTAATCATGTACAACTCTACAAGCACATTCAAGTCTCCAGTAGAATATTTTACCAAGAATCTTTAAATCCAGCTGCTGACATTTACTAAGCACTTGGACCTTAACACAAACCCCAGGAGGTAGAGAAAATGCCAAAAGTTTCCCTACCACTCAGCTAAAGAGAAGCAAAAATGAATGAGAAAAAAGTAATAAAGGAAGTTGTAGTTCTCACATGTCTCAGCTCGTGGGACCACTACACATGAATTATCCTCTCATCTCACCACCAGGCTGTGAGATGATCACAATTTCCCTTCTGTTAGAGATGATGAAAGTGTGGCTTAGACAGGAGGTGACCCACTCAAGGTCATGTGGCCAGGAAACAGCAGAGCTGGGACTGGAGCTGGGGGCTGATTCTACAGCCTGTGCTTTTCCCACACGTCCAAAGGAAGGATGTGCCCAATATTTTGTCCCAATGTAATCGATCCCACCCTGAGCCATATGGACTTAAGGGATTTTCTCTGCCTGCCCCACATAAAGTCCACTTGTGCCCCCATTCTGGGTGCCTGGGCTGAGATCTATCTAGACCACCTGTAATGGGTTGAATTGTGCCCCCCTCAAATTCATATGTTGAAGCCTTAACACCCAGTACTTCAGAATGTAACCATATTTTGAGATAAGGTCTTAAAAGAGGTGATTACACTAAAATGAGGTATTGAAGGTGGGCCCTAATCCAATGACTGAGGTCCTTATAAGAAGAGGAGATTAGGATACATGGGGAGACACCAGAAATGTGCACAGACAGAGGGGCTCTCGTGTGAAGACATAAGGAGAAGGCAGTCGTCTAAGCCAAGGAGAGAGGCCTCAGAAGAAACCAAACCTCTTGATTTCAGACTTCCAGCCTCCAGGCCCATGAGAAAATAAATCTCTGTTGTCTAAGGCCACTCACTCTGTTGTATTTTGTTATGGCAGCCCTAAGAAACTAATACACCACCTGAATAGTAAACTACAAGGCCATGCACACCTATTAGAATGACTCAGAAGAAAAAAGAAAGAAAAGCAGACAATTCCAAGTGTTGGAAAGGATGCAGGGCAACTGGAATTCTCATGCATTGCTGGGGGGGAAGCACAATGGTGCAGCCACGTTGCAAAATAATTTGGCAGTTTCTTATAAAGTTAAATATACCCACGTGACCCATCTATTCTACTCCTAGGTGTTTACCCAAGTTAAGTAAAACTTACATCCACATAAAACCCTGAACATAAATGTTTATGGCAGTGATTCACCGTCACCTCAAACTGGAAAGAACCCCAATGTCTTCTGCCTGGTGAAAATTATGTACCAAACTCTGGTACATCCATATTATAGAAGGCTACTCAACAATAAAAAGGAGGGGGTGACTGATACACAACATCTTGGATGGATCTCGAATACACAGCGCTAAGTGAGAGGAGCCAGACTGAAGAGGCTGCATACACTATGTGATCCCATTCACATAACATCCGTTTATATAACATAAAACCATACTATATGATTCCATTTATGTAACATTGAGGAAAAGCCAAAATTATAGGAATAGGACGGATCAGTAGTTGCCAAAAGTTGGGACTGGGGAGAGGGGCTGGTTACAAAGGAGAAACACGAGGAAATATTTTGGGGTCGTGCACCCGTTCTGTGTCTTGATTTTCGTGGTGACTACATGACTACACCAAATGTCCACCAAAAAGAGTGCATTTAACTATATGTAAAAATTTTTAAGTGAATGAAAATAAGGCCACAGTTTAAAAAAAAACCAACGTGCAAGGCCAGTTGAGCTACTAGAATGTAAGGTTGATACCAGCCCCCTTCCTCTGTCTGGTGCTTGACAGTGTGCCAAGGCCTTTCCTTTGCATTCTCTGGCTGGGTACAGAACTGCACGGTGGTGGTTCACTTGGGCCTGCATGGACTTGGGCAGAAAACCAGCATGTAGCCCCCATGGAGGGCTTGGTTTGGCATGGAGGGGTACGTCCCAGCAGTCTCCAGCCTCAGCCCAGCCTGGTTCAGCCCAACAGTGTTACAGAGGGAGCTGCTCTGGCTGCCGTGGCCACAGAGCAGGGTCTCTCTAGAACCGGCCTCACACTCTCTCCTTGGATTTCATTAACTGGGATCAACACAACTAGAGCTGCCCTCTGTCCCTCAGACACAAATGTTCTAAGATGTAGGTTTCATTATTATTCAGGTATGGGAGGCCAACAGATCAGGAGACAACTACATTAAAAAGAGAGTTTTTTATATTCACAGATCCCAAGAGAAGGGGACAGGTCACACCATGCAGGGCCACATGGTGAAGCACCAGAGTCAGAAAGGAGGCGGAAGGAGTGGGGGGCAGAGGCGGGAACGAGGACAAGAGCCTTAATTGTGGTTTCCATGGGAAAAAAACAGGCAAGGCAGGATAAGCAGTTGAGAATTTTTTAGTTAGAATAATTTCAATAGGCTCTGGGGTGTAGGGCCCTCCTGGTTGTCTGGTACCTGGCCCTGGGTGATCAGGGCAGGAGAATTGGCCTGGGGTGTCAAATCTGATAAAGGAGGTGGTTGAGAGTATGGGCTTTGGGTTGGTTTGCTTATGAAACGCACATTCACAGACCAGTTGTTTGCTTGCTTTAGGAACTGTCCAGCCCTGGGAAGGCAGTCCCTCCAGGGTCAGCAAGGCATGCCAATAGGTCAAAGCATCCAAAACACAGAATAAAAAGACATCGTTAATAACAACAAGCCCACACATGCCCCAACAAGTGCTAGTACTCTCTCAGCCTCTCTTAGCTGACACCTCCCAGACCAGCTTTCCCGCTGCCCTACCTCACACATGGGCTGGCCGCACAGGACCTCAAGGACACCCCACCAGCATTTTCTCTGAGAATCTGGTGAGTGTAGGTAAGGTGTAAGGTGGTCCCATCCTTGATGGGTTTTTGCTGTGAGAGAGAAACCTCATCAAAATGTCCCTCACGTTGAAAGCGCTCGCATGCTATCCTTTGGCAGAATCTCACAATTGATTTGTGAGGTGATGTTATTATCCCCATATTACAGGTGAGGAAACAGAGGCTCAGTGAGATAAAGGGACTGACCAAGGCTCACAGAGCCACCCTTGGGTGTGCTGGGGGTGAGGGCGAGGCAAAGGAGTCCCAAACAAGAGGCCTCAGAAGCTCACAGCCTTCTTGGGAAGATCAGTCATGAGTACATGAAAAGGTAAAGAAGATGGTAAATGCAGAGCAAAGAAGGAATGGAGTGGAAGATGGAAAATGGGGAGGCTCCGATGGCTGAAGGGGTCAGGTGGGCTGCAGTCAGGTGGACTGAGACAGGTTGCTGGGTGCTGCAGGTGAGAGGAGGCTGGGACCCAGGAGAAGGGCTAGGACACAGCCTGGTGCAAGCAGACAGAAGGATGAAGGTAAAGGGGGCAGGAGGGAGATACTGTCGCAAAGAGGACAGCCGAAGCAGGCTTTGGACACCCGACAAGGAATGAGAGCTATAATCTGGGCTATTAGGGAGCCACTGGGGATATCTGAACAGACTTTCAAGTCGACTGGACTGAAATTTTACCCCCCTGCTCTATCACTTACGAGCTGTTTTACCTTCAGCAAGTTGCTCAGCCTCTCTGGTCCTCAGTAGCCTCATTTACAAAGTAAGGATTAACACCTGGAATTAATATGCCCAGAATTATTGTCCAAATCAAATGAAACAACTGTGTAAGGTGTCCAGCATCATATCTAGCACGTAGTAGGTCCTCAAAATACTAGTAAGTGCTCATTGCTCATCAGAAAAGAGACAGTGTCTCTGAGCTTCAGGTGCCTCACCTCTAAAATTGGGGAAATAACACCAGCTGTCAGCTTCTCAAAATGAACATCAGGCAAGTTTATTAGACTTACTGCAAGAAGGGAGGATACCAATATGATAACCTTAGTAGTTCTTGGATGGGGAAGTCGGGGGGAGGATAATGATGGGAAGTCCTGAGCTGGTTGATTTTAAGGCAGCTCTGGAAAGACTGGTCTGGATGGTGCAGAATTTATGACAGAACACTTTTTGGTTCGTAAGCAGTGAAACAGGGGTCTTGAAGAGAGAATCAATGAGCAAGCGTTTAGCCTGGGTAAGAAAATAGGTCTGCCTCCTACCGCCAGCAGCAAGTATTTCCTAGAACCAGGAGCTACATTATTTTGCACAGTCACAGTTTTCTTTTAGCGTGCTTTGTCTCCATATTGTTTAGCACAGGAACAATAAAGTAGCAATACTTACCTCATAGGCTTGTCCGGGAAATTATGTAGAAAATGTGCTTAGCACAGTGTCTGCTCAATAAACCATTGTTAATTTAGGTGAGGTGGGAAATAACCAGAGCAGCAGACGACAACGCAAGTTTAATGTGAGCAATTGTTCCCGTTTGCCAAAGATTGAGGGAGTTTCCAGGATGTGGAACTTTCAGTTTTAATACCCAGACAACTTCCCCTCCCACCCTCCCCCCAGCCCCTGGCAATCACCATTCTACGTTCTGTTTCTATGAATTTCACTATTCGTGGTTCTTCATGTAAGTGGAATTACATAGTTTTTTGTTTTGGAGACTTAGCATAATGTCCTCAAGCTTCATCCACATGCCATCTGCATGTGTCAGAACTTCATTCCTTTTTAAGGTTGAGTAATATTACATTGTATGGATGTACCACATGTTGTTTATCCCTTCATTCCTTGATGAACACTTGCGTGGCTCCACCTCTTGGCTGTATGATTAATGCTGCCGTCAACAGGCATGAACAGGGGCGTCCTCTTTTTTTAAGCATCTGAAGTGTTGAGCAATGTTTACAAGTTGCAGAGCAGAACGGGGGGCCCTTAGTGAGGAGGGAGTAAGGCTTCCAGAGTGGCAAAGGCACTATCCTTCAGTGCACCTTTGCTAGCATCCTGCTTTGCAGCCTCTGCTGAGGATGCTGAGATAGCCCTTTAGAAGCAGCCCGGCTCCTCTTGGAGACCCCCATGCTGGGAAGAAAGAAGCCCACGGAGGATCACGCTGCCCGGGAACCTGAGATCCTACACCAACCAGAGGTACCCTGGGTGTGACAGGCAAAGCTCCACCTCTTGCTCTCATTTCTCTCTTTTGTTCAAAGAAAAAAACTGAACCTGAATGGAGATATGCTCAGAATTGGCGTTAAAAACCAAGCAACTGGATTCAAAGTTAGGACTCCCCCCTTCCCCCCCCCGCCCCTCCACCAACCACACCACTTAATGAGCTTTGATGCTAAATGCTCCGCTGGCGCCTCCCATGCTTTCCCACCACTGCCCTTAGAGGGGTGTATTACCACCTCCACATTGGAGACCCGGAAATTAAGGTTGAGAGGGGTTAAGGGAGGTCGTGCAGCTAGGAAGGGACAGGGTAGCTGGGATTCCAGCTTGGGTTTGTCAGGAGAGCCCAGAGGCCTTTCTTCTCAGCCTCCTAAGGGTGAGCCAGTCAACTGCTGGATGATCAGATCTCCAAGATTAATGAGTCAACAGGCTCTCAAAGCACTATCTGAAGGTAAACAAGTCAGTATCACCTCCCACTTAGGGTTTGTGAATGACTTTTCCCCTCTGGGGAGACAAAGGTGGAAATCTACACCTAATCGAGCCCAGGGCAGGGGCTCAGGTTTCTCCCTGGCAGCCTTTGCTGCCAGCCCCCTGGAGATCCTGGCCTGGTGCTGTTTCCAGGAGGGTTTCCCCCTCAGCAGAGAAACTAGAGCAGGATACACAGAAACTCCAGATGGAGAGCCCTGGGGGGCGCTTGGCTTAAGCCAGATCTGAACTGTTTGCCTCAATGCTGCTCCCCAGGCATGAGGCCCCCTGCAAGGCCCTAACAACACTGATCTTATCTCCTCCTGGGGAATTTTCCCACAGGGAGGTGGGAAAGGTCAGCAGTGTGTCCTGGGAGCCTTTGGGGCAGGCTCAGTCCCTTCTGCTGTAGAGGGGCTATGTCAGAGGTCCCAGAGCCTACACACATGTGCTCCATGGGTCCCAGTGTCCTTCTAAGACACAGTAGGGGGCTTTGAGTGGGGGATGCCACCATGGTGCCTGGCCTGCAAGACAGTGGCGAGTCAAGTGCATTGGCAGGTTATAATAAGTTCCCAAGTGACGAGGTTTAAAACGGGCCCAATCTGGGCATGGGTACAGAGTCAGAAACTCCATCATCCTAAATTAGTAAGTCTGAAATGCCACATCTTTATGATTCATGCACCATTTTCACTATTTTTGCCACATCTGTGTTTCACCAGTGCTGTTATTCAATTTTTAAATTAAGTCTCCTTTTATTATTCTTTAATAATTCTCAGAAGCACCAGTGGAGAGGTCATGGAAAACCAGGATCCATGGATTATAGATAGAGAGTCACCATAAAAAGAAATACAATGAATACTCTTCAGCAATGAGAATGGACAATCTACAGTGACACACAGTCATGCAGACGAATCTTACAAAGAGAAGGCTGAGCAAAAGAAGGTGGGCCCCGGGGGATTCCATTCATTTGATGGATGTGAAAAATGGGCAAATCTAACCCCTTCAGAGACTTCCCTGGCGGTCCAGCGGTTAAGACTCCGTGCTTCCACTGCAGGGGGCGCGGTTTCGATTCCTGGTCGGGATCCTGCGTGCCATGTGGTGCAGGAAAAAAAAAAAACTAACCCATGTGGTCAGGGGTAAGGAGACTGGCCACTCCTTGGGGAGGGGGGTAGTGATGGAAAGGGATGGGAAGAGGGGGCTTCTGGGAGCCCAGGAAATTCTGTTTTCTGAATTCAGAATCATCAGATTCTGTTTTTTGATCTGACTGCTGGTTTCACAGACGGTTCAGTTTGATCTAATTCACCCAGTTTAACATCCAGCTTAACACCTCTTGTGGTACTAAACTTCAATATAAAAAAAAAATGTTAAAATAAGTAGAAACACCATGAACACAAGACAATGTTTATTACATTCTGGGGAGAAGCCAGGGCCTGCTAAGGGCTCCTGCTCCCGTAGTTAAGAGTGTGACGTGCGCTCAAGAGGGGTCGAAGGCCTGCCCTTCCTCATCGCAAGGTTTGGGGGACAATTGGAAAGGAAATGACTTTCTCATTGTGTGAGTTCAAGGTTCTGTCCAAGCACTTGGGAAAACACTGAAGGAGGCGACTTGGTCCCAGCTCCAGGTAAATGATTAAAATGAGGTAAGTGTGGAGAGCTGGGGGGGTGGTGTGTGCGGTGGGCAGCAGGTGGCAAAGTATTCTTTGCACGATACTTTATTTTTTGCAATTTTTAGTAAAAATTTCCAAAGTGAACAAAAAGATACTGTATAAAACACAGTGGACATTAAACTGACAGTAGTATTCGATCTCATTTGTCTTGATCCTTTTGTTTTACCACATCTTGATTTGCAGTAGACAGAGTTTATGTGGCTGGATGGGAGGATGGGGATGCGGGACCAGCGGAGGTCAGAGCTGAAGGCCTCAGGGCTGAGGATGAACTGGGTCGGGGCTGGGAAGAGCCTGGGGATGCCCAAGCCCCAACCACTGGCCCAACGAGGAGTCACGTGGAGGGCCCTGGACTCGCAGGGCCCTCGCTGGCCCGTGTGTGGCTCTGGGCTATTTACCCAACCCAGATCTCGGGTCTAGAATGTAAGCTAATGCCTTTACCTTCCCAGGGCAAGACGAGCCGGTGGAAAAGATTCAGTTCCTTAGGTCAGGACCACCTAGGCGTCCCCGCTTCCTCCCTAGATTCTCAGGGTGCCCTTGGAACGGACAGGGCGCATCTGCCCACCCTTGAGCAGAAAGCCCGGTCTGCAAGGATGAGCCCAGGACCCCAACCCCACCCATGGGAGCCCAAACACAGTCCGACCCCAGGAGGGCCCCCCAACCCCCAAAGGCTGAGCCAGAGCTTTCCGGGGGCCTTCCGCCCCCACCTGGGCGGGCCTCCTCGGGCTGCTTTAGTATTAAGCGTTAATGATTAAATCCCGGGTTCTCCATTAACCCCGCCGCCGGCCTTTGTCTCCGGGCCGCCCAGGAGCCTCCTCCTTTGAAATGCCACATAAAAATGAAAAATGCCCTTTTCCTCCCTCCGGGATCGACGGGTCCTGTTTCCCTTTAAAGTCTGCGTCGGCCGCACGGGGTGCGCCCTGCGCCAACGCGGGAGCGCGAGGCCGGCCTGGGCTGCGCAGCAGCGGGCGGGGCGCCGGCGAGACAAGCGCTCTAATGCGGGGCGCGGGGCGCGGGGCGCGGGGCGCGGGGCGCGGGGCGCGGGGCGCGGGGCGCGGGGCGGCCACCGCCACCCGCCCGCCGGCGCCGCGCCCCGAAGGTGGGGGAGGGTTCGGAGACCCGCTAGGACCTCTTTGGCGACGATCACGTGGATGGCGATAACAGCATCAACCGCAAGAAGAATGCTTCGACCTGTCCACAGGGCAAAGCTTGGGAATGAGACGAACGGGAAAGGATGAGGGCCCGGTTCGTAAATTCCGAATTCTGCCGCCTACACTTCTCAGAGGGGGAAGAAGCATCCGGCTCACCTGGGAGCTTGTTAGAAGTGCGGCATTCCCGGCGCATCGGGTCAGAAGCTGCACTTTAATTAGATTCCTGGGTGACTCATGTCCCCATTACAGTTTGAGAAGTCTGGTCTACGTAACCAGTGGCTCTGGTAATAATAGTAACAATCCTGGCTACGGTGTATTGAGTGCTTCTCATGAGCCAGCATTGTTTTAAGCACCTGATGTGATTGTCTTGTTTAACTCTTACAAGGTGCCAGATGCACCATTTTGCAGATGAAAAGGTTGAGGTCCAGGGAGATAATGGTGCCTTGCCAGAGGTCAAAAGTGTAGGGATTAGAAACCCAGGCTGGATCAGCCTCACATACAAAGCACCCACACGGGAGCCCCTCCAGGTTAGCTTTTGTGCCTGTGCCGCAGCAGGCTGGGGACTGTCCTTTGGAATAACCAGGGGCCAGCTGCTGGTGTCTGGATGTGCAGCCAGCTGAGATGCCTAAGTAGCAAGCACGCTTGACAGGCTCCTCTTGTCGCCCACCTCCACCTGCTGGAGATAACGTGACACATCTCGCCTCCACCCTCCAGCTTTTAGGAAGAAATACCAGAGCCGGATGCAAGCAACCCCTACTGCACACATATCCCCAGGTCCTCTGTGGCACCATGAGAGGGTTAAGTTAGGGCTCAGCCACTACATAAATCTGTGTTTATCTGCTGCAAAGTAAGCTATTTAGGTTTCTGATTTACAATCCTCGGTTTTCATAAAAGTCAGTCATTCCCAGTAAAAGAATGTGGGTTAGATTTATAGGATCTGCGTTAGTCTTTAAAGCCCAAAGGGTCTATGACTCACCCTCCGTAATGTTTTTGCTCTAGTCCGGAGATATTCATGTGCAAAGAGAAAGATTCAGATCTCTGCCCTGAAAAATAAGACTTTTGGGGGGGAACTAATTATAATGGCGTCAATTGTACTATGCTTGTAAACTTGCATCAGCGGGCCCCCCTGGAGCCTGTTTTCCAGGGGTTTTATTCCGCAATAAAATGTGCTCTGCTTTGCAGCTTGGCATATAAGACCTCCACTGGTATGAGCGAATGTTTTTTCCTACCAGGTTATTAGAAATAAACAGCCCACCAGTGGGAAGGCAGAAAAAATTATAAGCAACAAAAATAAATCTTGGAATGTTTGCATTTGGTGACTTTAATAAAATCGGTCACTTAGCCTAGCAGCCCAACTGGCTAAATGGAGCCAGCCTGGTATTTTTATTTTAATTTGAGTTTGTGTTCTGCCAGTGTGAAATGGGGTCAAGGCAAGACACCATGGAAAAAGCCTTTGATGTCTCCTTGAAAAATATTTTGCACTGTGACATGGTATTTTGTGTCCTTCTCCCCCTCCCGACACCCAGCCCCCAGCTTGACGAGCTGCATGTCTAACCCATGACCATCACACGTAATAAAATATAGCCATCATCAACAATCCTCCTTCCAACTCTCTCCCCTCCCCCAATGAAGTCAGAATTCAAGGCAGAATGTCTTAACAATGCAAAATAAAAGTGCTGATCAAGATAACCGAATATGATTAAAGGGGATGGAGGAAACCAGCCTTTTAAACTTTCTCCAAAGCAAAGCCAAGGTGAGGGGCCCAGGTTCAAGAGCAGGGGAGGGAAGGAAGGTCATATGGATTGGGCTGGCGGCCAGTTCAAATAGAACTGGGTTAAGACAGGAAGGTTTGCCAGCCAGTTGAGAAGCAGAGAAGGATGGATTGAAAAGGATGGCAGGGATCAATGAGCCCAGAACGAAAGCAAGTTCTCCTTCACCAAATGTATGAGAGAAAAAGATGATGTGGTTATGCTTGCAAGAGCTTTAATTCAGTCTCAACACGGGCTGAGATTGTGCACAGGAAAGCAAAAGAGTCAGAAGTATGTGCTCTCGGTCAGAGTCAGGAAAGGTTTACCGGGGACCTAGAAGGTGCAAGCTGAGGCCCCGGGGACACACAGATAAATGTGATTTGCCCTTGACTTTTTCCCAGACTAGTACTTGGGCAGATGAGTTAACAGAGGGTTTCAGTACAAGGAAGCAGTGCACACAGAACAGTCCAAATCTACTATGTGTGGCCCGTTCGTGTTTCAGTGTAGCTGGGACAAAATATCCTCTTGGGCATCTTCCTTAATTCATCATCACCCTCACCTCAGTGCAGGGCATTATGGTAAGAAGGTCCTCTAGGGCTTTCAAAAATGAACAAAATGTGGTCCCTGCCCCTGGAGTTCAATGGCACAAAGTAGAAGTATACAGACCACTGCAATGTACCACATACAAAGAGACAAGGGCAGTAAAGAAACCAAGGAAGGCTTCAGGGAGGGGGTGGTGTTTCTATGGCTCTTGGAGACTCAGTAGTAATCTGACATATAGAGGTAAGGAGCAAGGATAATCAAGGGACAAAGAAGAATGAAAAAAATGTTTAGCAGTAGGAGGGTGTTGGTCTGTTTGGAAAGAGGCAGGATCCTTTTGTGGGTGCTTCATGGAACATGTGAGGAGGCTAGAGGGCAGGAGAGGGAATCTGGGCCAGGTATGAACAACCTTGAACCCTTACTAAGGAATCTAGATCGATCCTTCAAGTACTGGAGGCATTTCCTGACCCATCAAGTCTGAGGTCTGTGTCCTTCTTTGTGGCCTCAAGGCACACTCACCTCCCTCCCTATTACAGCACTTTTCACCCTTGTATTTCAACTTCATGTTTGTCTCCTCCGTTGGATCATGAGCCCTGAGGATCTTGTTCACTGTTACAATCCCAGCCCCTAACACAATGCCCAACATGTAATAAATATTCAGGAAATATTGGATGCAGAATGAATGAGATGGAGTTTTCGCAATAATAAATTGGAGGCTTGTAACAGAGACGGATAGCTTGGAGGCAGGCTTCAGAGAATTTGGATTTGGGGTCTAGGGTAGACTGGAGCCCAGAGAACCAATAAGCAGGGATCCGTGGGCATTGACAGGCAGCTGGGGGTTGCAGGGGTGGGAAATGGAAGGGATGGGGAAGCCAGGAAGCTGAGAAGTTTAGAGATGATCATGATGAGAGAAGCACAGCGAAGGAATGAATCAATGCATCAATGAATGAATCAATGAATGAGTTCAGTTAGAGATATACTGCGTTTGAAGTGTGCTATGACTCCAGATAGAGGCTTTGCAGCCTTCAGGTAGAAATTTAGCACAGAAACATCTGCACAGCGAGTTCCAAAAGAGACAACGCAGAGAGAAAGCCAAGATCACAGCCCGGGAGGTTGCCTATTTTTAGGAGCTGGAACATCAGACACTAAATCTGAAATTCCTTTTTCTACGATCTCCATCTTCTCTACCTATTTTAGTTGAAATCACTTTAGACTCACAGTGAGTCTGCCAATTTTCCCCCTGACCTTGTTTTGATCTTAAAGCCTCATAACTGCAGGCCTCCCTAGGCATGTACCCCACTCCAGCACCTTGGGAAATAGCCCGGCTGGCAGCAACCTTGAACTTTGTGTCATATTGTGATGAACGGTCCTGGACAACGGACAGCCCTCCCCTCCCCAGGCTTCTCGCCTTGGCTCTTCTGCCATCGGTGGACACAAATTATCTGCTGGGAGAGCGTCTAAAAGCAGGTGTTTTCAGCTCATACATTGGAGCTGGTGGGGAGGATCACTAGGTAATGGAAGAAGGCGTTGGCCTCATAGCCAAGGAGCAAGGAAACAGAAATGTAACTGACCAAGGTCAGAAAGGACAGTGAGGGAGGAGAATGGGAGCCGTGATGGAGTGACGGGCAGGAGGTGAACGTTATAAACAGGGAGAGATTGGCCTAAACTTGAGCGTTCGTGAAAGGAGAGAGTATTTCTGGAGATTCCTAGTGTGAGGATCAGGAAGGAGGGGTGACCCAGGGGGCAGTGCCTGGGGAACCATGTCAGGCTGCAGCCAGGACCTCCACCTGGACAACCAGCCAGGAAGGGCCTGGTGTCTTTGGCGTGTAGAGAGAGTGAGGGGAGCTGGCTTGGCTCAGGGGTCCCACATGACTTAGAAGATAATACAGAGGTTGCCCTTAAGCTGGACTCTGGGCTAGTGGATGCCTCCTAACCTCTGCCCAGGCCACATCTCCAGCGAAACAGTCGTTCCTCTGGGCAGACTGTCTGGGGTAAGAGAACAGACTGTCCTCAGCTCCCCAGTGGAGCTGTCAGAAGTGCCTGGGGTGGCCTCAGGTATGTCTCCAATATTGCTCAAGAAGTTTCTGGAATCTGTGCCTCAAACTACCTGCTCTGGTCTCCATGCCATGCTCTGGTTAGCAGAAGCTGCTGAGATGAACTGACCCTCCTTTGCAGAGAATTTATTTGCATTTCCAGAAGCAGACATACTTTTACAGGAAGGGTCCTTCCACAAGTAAACAGCAGTTGCTCCCACAATGTGTAGGATCAGCTGAGATTTAGGTTCCCATCATGGAAGTGATGACACCTTGGTGGAATTGCCAGAGTCTGGGGGTTTAGTCCTGGCAGGAGTCATATGGCACATTTAAAATAATTTTAAAATGAATTTTTTTTTAAATTTTATTTATTTATTTATTTATTATTTTTGGCTGTGTTGGGTCTTCGTTTCTGTGCGAGGGCTTTCTCTAGTGGCGGCAAGCGGGGGACACTCTTCATCGCGGTGCGTGGGCCTCTCACTATCGTGGCCTCTCCTGTTGCGGAGCACAGGCTCCAGACGCGCAGGCTCAGTAGTTGTGGCTCACGGGCCTAGTTGCTCCGCGGCATGTGGGATCTTCCCAGACCAGGGCTCGAACCCGTGTCCCCTGCATTAGCAGGCAGATTCTCTACCACTGCGCCACCAGGGAAGCCCCTAAAAAGGAATTTTTGTACACATAATATAAAACTTACCATTTAAATCAGTTTGAAGTGTACGATTCACTGGCATTTAGTGCATCCACAGAGCTGTGCAACCATCACCACTATCTAATTCTAGAATATTTTCATCACCTCAAAAGGAAATGCTGTAGCTATTAAGCAGTCACTCCTCGTTCTCACCTCCCCAGAGCCCCTGCCAACCGCTAATCTGCTTTCTGTCTCTGTGGATTTGCCTATTCTGGATATTTTATATAAGTCAAATCTTACAATATATGGCCATTTCTGTCCGACTTCTTTCACTTAATATAATTTTTCAAGGTTCATCCATGTTGTAGCACGTATCAGGCCTTCATTCCTTTTTATTGCCAAATAATATCCACTGTATGCTTGTATCACATTTTGTTTATCCATTTGTCCATTGATGTACATTTGAGTTCTTTCCACCTTTTGGCTATTGTGAATGATGCTACTTACGAACATTCACATACGAGTTTTTATTTGTACACCTGTTTTCTTTTTGGTCTATACCTGGGAGTAGAATTGCTAGACTGTATGGTAATTTTATGTTTAACGTACTGAGGAACCACCAAACTGTTTTACTCAATGGCTACACAATTCTACATTCCCACCAGCAGTGTATGAGGGTGCCACTTCCTCTACATCCTCACCAATACTTGTTATTTCCTTTCTTTTTTTTTTTTTTTGATTATTGCCATCCTAGTGTGTCTCATTGTGTTTTGATATTCATCTCCCTATTGACTAAGGAGGTTGAGCACCTTTTCATGTGCTTGTTGGTCATTTGTATATCTTCTTTGGAGAAATTCAAAGTCCTTCACTCATTTATTAATTATTTATTAATTGGGGTGTTTGCCTTTACTATTGAGTTAAGCATTCTTTATATATTAGACTCTTAGCAGCTATATTATTTGCAAACATGTTCTCCCACTCTGTAGGTTGTCTTTTCACCTTCTTGCTAGTGTCCTTTGATGGAAAAAAGTGTTTAATTTTGATGAAATCCAATTTACCTATCTTTTGTTGGTTGTGCTTTTATTGTCTTTCTGAGAATCCACTGATAAATCGAAGGTCATGAAGACTTACCCTTATGTTTTGTCCTAAGAGCTTTATAATTTTAACAGTTATATTTATGCCAGACCAGGAACTTTTTCAAGAGGTATATGCAGAGTTACAAGGAAAACAAGGAATGGAGCAAGACCTTGGTGCAGGCGGGCAGGCAAGGGTGATGTTACCACCCCGAAACCTTTGGTAGAAGGATGCGTCCTCCACATCCCCCAGGGGAGGGAACCAGGGACCCTACTCTGTTTTCTGATCTTTGTTGGTGCTCCCCATTGGTTGCATCCTATCAGAAGCAAGAGGGCAAGGGAGCCAGGAGGTGCAGTTCCTACTTGGGTCAGACTCTGGGGGCACCAAGCAGCCTGGAGGAGGTGAAGGGAGTGGATTTGGAGGTGTGGTTGGCAGAATGATAGCCCCCAAAGATAAGCAAGTCCTGGTCCTCAGAACCTGTGACTATGTTACCTCATGTGGCAAAAGGGACTTTGCAGATGTGGTTAAGGATCTTAGGTTGGGGAGATTATCCTGGGTTATCTGTGATGGCACAGTATATTACTAATTACAAGAGTTCTCATAAGAGGATCGTTTTGTGTGTGTGTGTGTCGAGAGAGAGAGAGATTCGAAGAGGCTACTGCCTTGAAGATGGAGGAAGAGACCATGAGCCAAAGAATGAAGGAAGCCTCTAGAAGCCGGAAGAGGCAAGGAAACAGACTGTCCCCTAGAGCCTCTGGAAGGAACCCAGCCCAGAGGACTCCATAATTTTAACCCAATGAGACACACTTTGGACTTAAGACCTCAAGAACTGTAAGATAGTAAACCTGATTTTTAACAAATTTTGATTTTTCAAATTGTTGATTTAAGCCACAAAGTTTGTAGTAATTTATTACAGCACTACTAGAAAATTAACACAGGAGGAACAGGTGGAAGGTCCCTCTACCTCTGCATGGGGAGCCCTGGGGTTACTGGTCTGAGAAGAACCGCATATGATTTCTCCGGGAAGACCACATTTCAGAAATCCCGGTCCATGGTTTCTCTAGAGGGGGAGGCATCATGATTGCCCTCGGTGATTGTACTGCCCAGGATTAACTCAGAGGAGTAGAATCACTCTGAGAGCCAGAGAATCGGGGATGTATTATAAGAACTGGGTGTTAACGCAATACTGGAAGCTGGTGGAAAATTCTCTGCAAGGCTGTTGCCTCGGGTGTTGAGTCTGAAGTTGATTAGGTCAGCAGAGCAGCAGTGAGGAAAGAAGGCCGATGTGAAGCAGAGGAGAGCAAGGATCAGCTGGGATCCGCTGGGGAACTGGAAGCCAAACCTGTCTCCCATGCAACCTGGGCGACGTGGGCGACCCGCAGAGAAACCGTGCCCTGTGCCACAGAAGTCACAGGCACCCGGCAAAGTGAGCCGGCGGAGCGGCGGCCACAGACATCAGCTGCCGCAGTGCCTTATACCGACCTTCAGAGCCTGAAATGGCTACTGCACCACTTGCACTTTCCAAATTCCCCAGAGATGTCTCTGTGCTCAGTCTAAAGCAATCTCAACCCAGAACTGTACAGGAACTGTACAGGGAATTCTGGGAATCATGGTTCCAGCCTAGCTAGGCTACTGTGTTTCCTATCAATGGTGTGGAAGGGTAAACCTTTGCTGAGGGCTTACTATTTATCAGGGACTCCAGCTTCATTACCTCATTTACTCACCTTCTGATTACCTCCATTTTACAGGCAAGGAAACCAAAGCTAAGGATTACATACCTTCCCAAATCATGCAGCTACTCCAAAGAAGACACACTAATGGCCAGTAAGGGCATGAGGAGATGCTCAACATCATTACCCATTACAGAAATGCAAATCAAACCCACAATTAGAGGCCTCTTCACAACACTAGGATGGTTATAATAATAATTTTTTTTAAAAAGATGGACAAAACAAGTGTTGGCATGGATGGGGAGAAATTGCAACCTACATACACTACAGGTGGGAATGTAAAATGGTGCTGCCATTTTGGAAAACAATCTGGCAGTTTCTCAAAATGGTATGCATGGAGTTATCATATGACCTCACAATTCCACTCCCAGTTATATATCCAAGAGAAATGTAAGCATGCATCCATGCAAAAGCTTATATGCAAATGTTCTTAGCGGCCTTATTCATAGTAACCCCCAAAATGGACACAACCCAAATGCCCACCAACAGATGAATGAATAAATAAAATGGTATATCCACACAATGGAATATTACTCAGCCATAAAAAGAATGGAGTACTGACATACTACAACATGGATGAACCTTGAAAACATTCTAAATGAAAGAACCCAGACACAAACAGCCCCCTGTTGTATGATTCCATTGATATGAAATTCTGTAATAGAATAAGCAAGTCCATAGAGACAGAAAGCAGATTAGAGATTGTTTAGGGCTGAAGGGTTAAGAATAAAGGGAGAGTGACTGCTGATAGATACAGGGTTTCTCTTTCGGTGTACTAACAATGCTCTAAAATTGATCATAGTGATGAATGCGCAACTCTGTGAATGTACTAGAAGCCACTGAATTGTAGGTACAAATTATATGGGTGAATCGCATGATATGTAATATTTCAATAGAGCTGTTAAAAAATCATGCCACTACTAAGGAACAAAGCACAGAATCCAGCTAGTGTTTTCCTGACTCCAAAGCCATCTCCCTCCTTAGTATTAACGGATTCCCAACTTCACTAGGTGGAAGGATCACTTAATGAGCTTGTTAAGCATACAGATTCCCTGGTCCCCTTCCCAGAGTCCCACTCAGTAAAGGCAGTGAGGTTGGGGGAATCTTTGTGCTTAACAAGATCCAGGTGAGTCGAGAGCAGGTGGTCTGAGAAACCAAGGTCCCCTGCTCAACAGTGGGACTTTGGCATCTCAGAGCCAAACATGGCTCCCATTGGTCAATAAGATTAGAGAAAGGGGAGGTTTCAGAGGCCAATTTTTCTAGAGGGTGGTTTTTTTTTCCAGGGGCTGGGTAGAGGGAAAGGAAGGAAGGAGAAAGACAGGGAAATAGAAGCTCACAGACCAGGAGAGGTATTGTAAGGAGACACTGAGCGGAGAACTCTCCGGGGGGGTGGGGGGGGGGTTCACCAGAGAAGAAAGGAATGTCAAAAGTGTGTGGAAATTACTCCAAAGAGGAGAGAGCGAGAGAGCAAATACTCACACACTAGCCGAGTTGACCGCCTGCCTAGGGCTTTCGAGATACTTGCTTCATGTTCAAGTGTAATCCTTGAGAGAAAGAGAATTTCAGTGAACTTCAGGTAATGTCAGCTCTCTGGGGCTTCTTTTTGAAGAACTATTCTGAACAAGTTTGGAAAGCACCCAGCGGTGGGGGTTAATTTCAATCTTTTTGTGCTCTTACATCTTTGTTCCCTTTACCTCCTCCTTGAAGTGGAAATGATTGATGCCTAAGTAACGTTGGCTATTGAGTAATGTTTATTCAGACTGCAGGGGAGCAAGATAGGGCTTAAAAAGGAGGTGAACATGTTTCCTTTGAATGGCACACGTTGAGCCTTTGAAAGTCAAGTGTATTCCCAATTGTGCAGTAGAATAAAGAGAGAGGGGCCAACAGGTGAAAGGTCTCCTGCAGACGATCAATGTACAGTAGTTAAGTGGAACTCAAATAGTCTCAGGAAGCCACCTGAACTGATGCCCCGGGTGATAAATATTGACTCGTCTGTGGGATATCTTAGGTCTTGTGGTGAGCCCTTTCGACCCAGGAACTGGAGGGCTTGGTAAATAAACTTCTAAAGCTCTGAGGAAAGAGACAAGTCATGTTCCCATATTCCAAACTCTCTCTAGATAACGCCAGCACCCCCTCAGAGGTAAGGGAGACTGGCAAGGAAAGGGGAACCTCACCCTCCGCACCCGTGATGGGGTGATTGCCCCTGGAGACCCCACTCTCTTCCATGTGTGTGCTGCTTCCTGTCAATCGGTTCCAGGTGGCCTGCAGAAGTGGCCAGCGGGGCTCAGACAGATCTAAAACACACCCAGCGATCAGGCTTGGCACACTATGATTTGATCTGACAATCTGAAAATACACAAACAAAAGCAGGGAAGAGTAATTGTTTATTTGTCTTCATTTTGCTAGGATGCTCTAACAATTGACTTGGTCGTCTTTGAAACTGTGGATTGAAGATGGGGTGAGGGACCTGCATTGTCCTGGGAAGAAAAGAAAAGTTATAATTTTCTGGGTTCTGGGTGATAAGTCCAGCGTAAGTGTTTGTGGGGCAGGGTAAGGAAACAGTCCTCTCCTTCTAGGGGGGCTGGTGTTGGAGGGAGAGCTGGGGGTCTCTATGCATGCTCTGTCCCACCCACCCATGCCTTGGTCCCTGGATTTGGAGGGGAAGAAGTTGGCAATCTATACTGAGAGAACCAACAACCTAATTGCCAAATTCCCATCACACTGTGACCAGCCGGTGTTCAGGCCCAACATAAAAGGGAAGGAGGGATGGAGGAAACTGTCCAGAGCTTCTAAAGGAGACTTAGGGGACTTCCCTGGTGGCGCAGTGGTTAAGAATCCACCTGGCAATGCAGGGGACACAGGTTCGAGCCCTGGTCCGGGAAGATCCCACATGTCACAGAGCAACTAAACCCGTGCACCACAACTACTGAGCCTGAGCTCTAGAGCCCGTGAGCCACAACTACTGAGCCCGCAAACCACAACTACTGAGCCCACACGCCACAACTACTGAAGGCTGCACACCTAGAGCCCGTGCTCCGCAACAAGAGATGCCACCACAATGAGAAGCCCGTGTGCTGCAATGAAGACCCAACACAGCCAAAAATAAAAAATAAAAGGTATTTTAAAAAAATAAATAAAGGGGACTTCAGGATTGGTTTTTTTAGAAGGGGCTGAGTGGGTGGGAAAGACTCAAGATCCATGAGTTGGCTTGTACTTGTGGCTATAATACAGCAAGGAATCTCTACTCCAGAACACTTCCACCTTTTAACTCCTTCATACTTTAAGTATTTACATTTTTTTAAGCTTTTATTTTATTTATTTTTTTAATAAATGTATTTATTTGTTTATTTATTTTTGACTGCGTTGGGTCTTCGTTGCTGCGCGTGGGCTTTTTCTAGTTGCGGCGAGCGGGGACTACTCTTCATTGCAGTGTGCAGGCTTCTCATTGTGGTGGTTTCTCTTGTTGCAGGCTCTAGGCTTGTGGGCTTCAGTAGTTGTGGCACACGGGCTCAGAAGTTGTGGCTCGCAGGCTGAAGAGTGCAGGCTCAGTAGTTGTGGCGCATGGGCTTAGTTGCTCCATGGCATGTGGGATCTTCCCAACCCAAGGATCAAACCCGTGTCCCCTGCATTGGCAGGCAGATTCTTAACCACTGCGCCACCAGGGAAGTCTTACATTTTTATTCCCCACTCTGCTCCTTTTAAAATTTTTAATAAAGTAATCTTTGAAAAATCTCAATCATTTCCTTTGAGCTAAGCAACAAGAGAATTTTCCCCTTGCTTGGGCATATGACATTAGCAGAAAAGAAGAGCGATAATAGGAGACCAAAGCACGGTAACACTGAGAGGGCTGAGAAGAGGGATGTATGTGGCAATGCCCTTCAACCTGAGCCATCAACCACTGGCTACTCATCCCTCTTCATCCCTCTGGGGGTTCTTCTTTAAAAAAATATGAAGATGTAATTCACGCTATATAACTCTTTTTAAGTATACAATTCAATGTTCTTTAGTATATATACAAAGTTGTACAACCATCACCTCTATCTAACTTCAAAACATTTTCACACACCCCCTAAAAACCCAACACATTAGCTATTACCACCCCCTCCTCCCCCCATAACCCCTCCACCTTCTCCAGCCTCCAGATTAGATAACCTCTAATCTACTTTCTGTCTCTTTGGACTTGCCTATTAAGGGCATTTAATATAAATAGAAGCATACAATATGTGGACATTTGTGACATTCTTCTTTCATTTAGCATAATGTTTTCAAGGTTCATCCATGTTGTAACACCAACCAGTATTTCATTGTATGGACATGCCACATTTTGTTTATCTATTCATCACTTGATGGATACTTGGATGTTTCCACCTTGGGACTGTTATGAATAATGCTGCTATGAACATGAACATCAGAATACAGCTTTGTGGGTTTTTATCCAGGGATTTTGTTACCCCCCTCCTATGGAAGCACCCAGGTTCAGGGCATATGAGCTGCAAAGAAGTGAACCTCAAAGAGATCAATTTGATCAAGAAAAATAAGACAAAGGGTAGGATACTTACATTTATTGACTATACATTATGAGCTAGATGACCTACCCCAATGCTGTGTGATACATTTTCCTTTTATAGATAAGAAGACTTACAAGTAAAAGAGAGATAAAACAATTTGCCCAAGAACACATAACTACTGGACTCAAAATCTGGAGTGACCTCTCTGGTACCATACTAAAATGTGCAAAGACAATTTACAAAGGACAGAGGTCAAGTGTCAAATGATAGGCTAGTTCTTTAGAACTGCTGATTGTAAAGTTGGGAAGAAGCTTTATATGTTGGTGTAGAAATTTAAGGCCAAAAGATGTTACGTGACTTTCTCAAGATCACGCAAACTGTAGGTGGCAGACTGTGGTCTCCATTTGGGAGAAAGGAAAGCTGGATGTGTCCTGAGACTTCCAATAAAGACGTCTATGGTTGTCAGAGTTTGTTAAGTTATGCTGCAGTAACAAAGATCCCCAAATCTTACAGAAACAAGAGCTTCAATCTCGCTCATGTTGAGAGCTGCATGGTGGCCACTCTGGTTCTTCTCCATGTGCCTTCTCATTCTGGGACATGTCCTGAGAGGGAGCAGCCCATAGCTGGGATATTGTGTTCTCTTGGCAAAGGGAAAAGAACAAGAGGCAGAGCCAAGCCGTGTAACTGCCCTTAAAGCTGCTCAGACATGGCTTCTATCATATCCATTCATATTCTATTGGCCAAAGCAAGTCACATAGCCAAGCCTGGAAGCCGGGCAGGGAAGTATCCCCTGTGGTCACATGTCAATGAATGGGGATGTTTGGCTCTCCTACAGGGAAGGCAGTAGATGGGAACATTAATATCATCAACCATCGCTTTCAAAAGGCAAAGAAGTGGTTCTGTAAGCCTTAGACTGCTGGCAAATATTCCTTCATTTAACAGATTTTTATTAAACATCCCGTAAAGGCCATGGTGAGCAAAAGCCAGTATGTTTTCTGTCCTCATGGAGTTTATAGTTGAGAGAGAAAGACCAAGATTAATTATAGAAGTACATAAATGATGGTGGAATTCTGACAAATGTCATAGAGGAGAGGCATGTGCTATCATGTGTGTGTATACAGACCTGGTCAGGGGGATCCAAGAACCCAGAGCCATGTGCACCAATTCAGAGAGAGATCCCGACTTCCTGGGCCCTATTGTGATACACGCTGACCCAGTTGTAGCAATGGATTTCCCTGTGACACCGTTTTGTATCGGTTGCTGGGTACCCGTGCAGCTGACACAGGGTGTGAGAATAACCAACGCCACAAGAGGACAGGTGGGACCTTGGACTTTATGGAAAGAAGAAGGAAGCCCATGGCTGGAGGATTGAGATGGGTGATTATCCTAAGAGGCAGGTGCCAGATGCAGTGGTGACCAGGCAGGGAGTTACAAGAATGTAGTTTCACATTTACAATCTAGGAGCTGCCTGTCTCTGTGTGGGTGTCAGTTTTCTTGTCTATGGGTATAATAATGCACTTCTGATTCACGTGGCTGCTGTCAGGTGTGGGAGATGGAATAATGGCCCTCCGAAGATATTCACATCCTAATCCCCAGAACCCAGGAACATGACCTTACATGGCAAGAGAGACTTTGCAGATATGATTAAGTTAAGGATCTTCAGATGGGAAGATTCTCCTGGAGGGCCCAACGTAATCACAAGGGTTCTTAGATGAGGGAGACAGGAGAGAAAGAGTCAGAGAAGGAGATGTGACACGAGCAGAGATCAGAGTGATTTGAGGAACAGAACATGAGCCAAGAAATGTGGGAGCCTCTAGAAGCGGGAAAAAGGAAGGAATGGATTTCCCCACAGGGCCTCCAGAAGGAGCACAGCCCTGTGACACCTTGGTTTTAGCCCAGTGAGCCTGTACTGGACGTCTGACCTCCAGAACTGTAAGGTCAGAGGTCTGGGTTGTTTCAGGCACATTTACTACATTTGTGCCGATTTGTTAAAATACACCATCAATAGAAAACTAGTAACAGGTTAAAATAAGATCATGGATGTTCAAGTTCTTTGAAAAGTCACATGGAAATCAGAAGTGTCCTTGTTGCCCAGAGGCAAGGAGGGGTGGGGATGGCCGCTGGATTGACCACATCCCTGCAGGTGAATTTGTCAGCCTTACCTTCCCTATCGATTTTGGATCCTCTCTAGGGGAATAAAACTCCCAAAGAGCTGAAAGCTAACATCATCCTTCCCGTACCCACCGAGGCATGTACTGCTGACCCCGAGCAGAAACTAGGAGCCCCCCCTTCCCTTTCTACCAGTTTTGGAATCTTTGGTGGTTCTCAACCGTGGTGTCACATTAAAACCAGCTGGAGAGATTTTAAAATATTCCTGTGAGTGGTCCCCACCTTCAGAGAATCAGATGGGCTCGTTGTACAGTGTGGCCCAGGCCTCAGCATTTTTTAAACACTCCTGCAGGAGCATTCGGTGTGCAGCCGGAGCTGGGAACGGCTGGCCAAGAGGGGCCACCATGCTGGTCTACGGGAGAGTCGTCCCCCCTCACTGACAAGGATGCTGGTGTCCAATTTCTCCCAGCCCCTGCAGCCTGGCTGGCGTCAGCTTTGCCCACTAAGCCAGCTCCTCCCAGACAGGCAGGCTCAACCATAAATTTTAATTCAAAACTTTTCCTTTTTATTATTTTCAAATGCTCAAGGCCCTAAAGGAGATGAGAAATTTTTCTCACGCTGGGACCTGCAGAAAAGCAGAGAGCTCTTCTGGAAGTTCTCCTTCGACAAGGTGCGGAGTCTTTCAGCAGCCCCACGCCCCTGTATATACACGCACACACTCTCACACGTTAAACTGGTTATTCTTTGCATCTGTGGATACTGTTCTATCCAAGTGCGAGGCCAGTGCCTTCGCTCTGCTAAACCCTTTGTGTGGCGGCTTCTTCTCTGGGGCCAGATGGAAAGAAAATCCAGATAATCGCGGGTAATGTAAGTGCTGACAGGTCCAGGCGCATGGCCCTACCTGTACAGCCTGCCTACTCACTGAAACACATGCAACGTGCCCGAGCGTGAGTTCCTGGGGCTCCACGTTGGCATGAGCTCACCTGCATCCCCGGGTTGTTTTGTTTCTTGACAGTGCTCCAGACGCCATGTGCCTGGGAGCGACTGAGCCCCTTCTGGATGGCCTTCTGCCTGGATTATTGAAAACCCGAAAACCTGAAGCTGAAGGCTCGCTTAGTACCTGGAGGGAAATCCTGGTCCTGCTCCTGCCCTGGCCTCCATGGCCTGAGCCTGGGAGTGGAAGGGTCCATCCTCGAGGTCACGTGGCCCCAGGCAGCGGCCACTCTTGGTCTAGGAACTCTTGGGAAGTCACATTGTTCTGGTGAGCTGGAGAAATCAGATCCAGTGGGTCTGGGGCAGGGCCTGAGGTTCTGCATTCCTCACAAGCTCCCAGGGAAGGCCAATGATGCTGGTACCTGGACCACACATAGAGCAGAAAGGCCTGGGGGGTTCTGATGCGCTCTGAATCTAGGTCCAAACCCAGCTGGAGCTTTAAAGGAAACATCACTTGTTAATAGGCAGAAAAGCTCCAAAGGGAGCCATGGGGGACAGTGGAAGGACAGCACAGCACTGTGACCCATTTATGGCTATGGCTGACAAGCAGCAATGTTGCTAAAAAGCAGCCAGTGGAAGAGGCCTCCCTTTCCTCTCCCTTGCAGCCTGTACCTCCCAGCAGGGAAACCAAAACAATGTTCCCTTGCTGGATTCCTTCTGTAGCTCCCTAGACTAGGCGATACCCTTCTAATTGCTGGGGCAGCGTGTGGGGTCCTTCCCTTGGGTCTCAACCCACCTCTCCAGCTTGAGTCCCCTGCCCCACATCCCTGTCCCTGACCCCTGACCCCCACCCGCTCTCAGGCCAGGACCCAGGGACACCCCATCACGGTCAGAGGCAGAGCCCAGTAGTCGCCTCTTGTGTGTGGTCTCCCCACCTTCAGCTAGAATGATCCCCACGTTCCCCAGGCCTTGCAACACCTTGTTCATTCCCCTGCTCTGGAGCTTTCTCAGTTGTGCTATAATTGTCTCCCCTGCAGGCCTCTGAGCACCTTAAAAATAGCACCTGCCAGGCCTGTGGTCGGCAGGCAGTCAATGGCTGTTTAAAATACAAACAGGGCGAGCCGGCTTCCCCCGTGCACAGAAGCAATCTTTCCCTAACAATATAACAAAAATGCAGCCTGGTTCAGAGCCCAAGGAGGCACAAAGGGCATTCTCAGGGCAGTGGTGCAGGGGTGCAGAGGATGACTGCTCTGAGATAAGAGGAGAGAGGTGGAAAGTTATCTCTTGCTCACTCTGACAGCCCCCCTTAATCTTCTTTCCTAAATAAAAAGCCCCAGGTCTGCCGCAGGCCTCCTCGGAACCAGCAGGTGTATGGAAACCTCACAGTGTGAACACTGAGGATCCCTTTGACAAAGAAGTTCATCCCCAGAGGTGACGGCCAGGCTCTGGTCCAGGGCATCCCGCCAAGGCCAAGGGGCTGTGGTCTCTGAGGCCTCAGTCTTTTTGTGATGAGATAGGCTCACGGTTTTTCCATCTCTTGCTTCTTTCGGGGTTGGAGTAGGTCTTTGTTAAGAGCTTTGCGGGCTCCCAGGGAACTCGCTTTTGGGGAAGCTATTCCCTATTATATCAAACAGAATAAAATACATCCCTGGCTAATATTCGAACACATTTTTATATGAGTATTGTATTAAAGCAGAGTGGTGGTTGACTTTTAGATGTAATGTTATGTCTTGTAGACATTAAATTCAACACGTATTAATTTTGGTTTGTTTTTTCACTCCCTCTCTTTGAGGGAAGGGATGTGGCTTAAATTCTTCTGTAGAGTCTGGGTCTTGGCAAGCTCAGTGCCTCTAGGGCCCTTGCAGACCCGCCTGGCTGGGGAGTGAGGGTGT
This sequence comes from Balaenoptera musculus, assembly GCF_009873245.2. Lineage (NCBI taxonomy): Eukaryota > Metazoa > Chordata > Mammalia > Artiodactyla > Balaenopteridae > Balaenoptera > Balaenoptera musculus. The sequence continues at coordinate 10,595,587 of NC_045800.1, forward strand.
TGGGGGGTGGTCAGAGGCAGGCATCACTTTTCTCTTCTCCCATTATCTTCTTGGACAAGCATCAGTGCCCCGCTAACAGCTTCTCTTTTCTGCCTCCAAGCAGGATTCTTCCTCCAGGTTCCCTCCTTTGTAGGAGTGAGGGGAGTGAGCTCCCTGTAGGGTAGAGTAATTTACCTCGAGCTAGGAAGTCAGTGACAGCCCAACCCTTAGGCCACCAGAAAGCCTCCAGGACCAAGAAATCAGCTTACGGGTTTGTGTTCTTCTTTGAGAGGGGCCACCCAGGTGTGATTGTAGAGTTGCTTCTTTTTGATGTTGCACAGCCCAGAGCCATTTCTAGGGGCCCTGACTCCTGCTGATGAAGCACCTCTGCTGCCCAGGGGCCATTGCAGCTCTTATCTCCGGCCACCCCTTCCCTCCCCGCCCCTTTATGTAAGTATGAGTCCCTTTAACCCCAGGTGTCTTCATTGCCCTCCCCTCCAGACGCCCCCGGAAACACACCTGCAGCCCGAAGCCTCCTGACCTGGGCTGGGCCAGGCAGGTGCGCACTCCACATTCCTTGGTGCGCCTCACCTCCGGGCTGGCTCAGACAAGCACCCCTCCCCAGCTCGGGATGCACAAACAGAGGCCTTTCCCTCTCCCCAGCTGGGCCTAATTGCAGTGAAGCCTGGATGTGAGTGTCAGGCGGGACCGAGGAGAGCAGGTGAACATGCCAGGACGCTCCCGCTCTGAATTCTTCACCAGTCAGGATTCCTGCCCCAAGCGTGAGGCCCAGAAACAGAGACAGTGCAGGCACAGGAGCTAATTAAGCTGTAAGCCATCCCCAGAGCCCCAGTTCATTTGTAATTATGCTGTCTGATCTCAGAAGCACCCCCAGTGCTCTGGGAGAGCAAGGAGGAAAAGGGGGAACAGATGATTGAGAAGTTGATCAGGCCTTTTAGAATGGATTTTCATGAAACTGACATTTACACCATTCTTAGAGAACCCAGCTCCCTGAAAAGAACCATAAACCGTGCCTAATTCTGCCATGTGATCTGAGGAGCTCCAATCGGCCGGCCCCAGGGGGTGCTGACTTGTTTCATGTAGGTCAGGGGACCCCCGTGTGGTGTAATTTTGGAAGCCCCCCCACCTTGCTCCTGCCCACAGAAATACCCCAGCTAAGCTCATTGATGCTGGCAAGCAAGCTGTGCTTTCATTCTACTGCTTTGGCATCGCAGAAATCCAAAGGCTCTGTTTGCTTTCACAGACGCCACACCTCAGTGGGCAGGAGGCGGATCCAGTCTCTACGATGACGTGACCTAACTGCTGTATCCTCCAACCTGTATTTTTTTTTAAACCGTCAGCAAATCAAGACATGACCTAATTTTTAGACCTAATTTTTCAAATGGGTAAACTGAGGACCAGAAAGTGTTAGTGACTTAATTCAGTGTCATTCAGGCAGCATGTGGCAGAGCGGGACTTACATCCAAGTCCTCTGGCCTCCAATCCAGAAGACTCTGCAGTTCATAAGAAGTAGAGTGTAAAGAAAAAGCTAGAAAGCTAAGGATTGGTCAAGCAACACTATGGAGGCTGGTACTGGGTAGGGAAGGGTGCCTGCAGAAAGGGTCGCAGCCTGAACTTGGTCCCTGTTATCATCTTTGGTCATTTTTGATTTGTTAACTGTTAGAAAAATCCAGGTTGAGAATACAGCCATGCTCCAAAGGATAAGTTGCCGGCAGAAGCTCTCAGGCCGATGCGCTTGCATCTGTTAACCTCATCCCGTGTAGTAATGGGCCCTGTTGACAACTGACTCAGGTCTGGGCCCCGAGCACAGGCTCTCCCAGACCTTGCTGCTACCTAGACAGCCCCACAGAACCAAAAGGCAGCTGCTCATCTTTACGCGCCTTTGAAGAAAACCAAATAATACCGGGCTCAACCTAGCTTAGGCAGTGGCTATTTCTTTTAAAAACAAAGAAGGAGACAGACAAAATTCCTGCCTGAATCTGTTTGCCCTGTCCCTGTGGCCAAGCCCCAGGAATTCTGTCCTGGCTGGGAAGACTCAGGCCTCAGCACTTTTCTGAGCAGTGGGGACTTGGGCCAGAGACTCTGATTTTAGTTCCCAGAGTAGCAGCAAAGGCGTGTCAGAGGGAGCCGGCCTTCCAGAGCCTTCCAAATCTGTGGAATGAAGCTAAGGGATCTTGAGACTTTTTCTATTTTTATTACAAATTATAAAATGTAAACAACTCTTGTTTCATAGAATTTTAATAAAGAGTCAAGAGTTAAGGAACTTGGCCCAGTGCCGGGCAGAGGGTAAACACCCCCAAAATGATCATTATAGAAATAATACATTTCTAGTGATAAAGGTAGCTGTCTCATTGTAAACAAATTTGGAAAACACTGAGAAGTACAAGGAACAAAATTAAATTCATCTACAGTCCAAACTCTCAGACGTGGGACCTTATATATAAGGTCCTTATATATATCCTTCCAGAGTTTTTTCTAACCATAAACTCAATATATCTATATAATAAACTGGTTATGTCTATATCACATGTCATAAATGGAATATATTTATTCACACAAAATTTTTATTTGTACATGGTTATACGTACTGTTTGACTACATTTTCACTTGACAGCGTTTCATGAACTTCTTTTCATATTAACAAATATTCATCTAATTCATTATTTTCATGACCACATAGTACTCCCTTATATTATAAACAACTCTTCAGTGAACATCTTTGCACATAAAGATTCATCACTTGCCTGATGATTTTCTCTGGATAATTCTCAGAAGTCGAACTCTCAGAGTTAAAGCTTTTAGAGACACATGGCCCAGCTCCCCTCCAGAATGAGTGGACCAGTTTTATCCTGAGATCTTTTCAGGTACTAACAATACATTGACATGAGTCTATCCTCCTTATTCATGGATTCCCTGTTTGCAAATTCACAAAAAACATTCCCCAAAGTGTTCCAGAAATCTCTATGGAAAAATAGGATTCAAATTTTGGATCTTTTAACTCTTACTGTCCCTGGTTCATAGTAAGCACTCATTAAATACAGTGTGTGTTGAATGAGTGGGGAAAAAAGGCAGAGGTGGTTATACAATTTGGACCCCAGTTCAGCATAATGAACTTTTCTGCTTCCTCTTTCTTTAACCTGTATGTTCCCCCACCCCCACTTTTGGCTGGCTCTTTTTTTTTTTTTTTTTTTAATTTATTTATTTTATTTATTTATTTTTGGCTGTGCTGGGTCTTCGTTTCTTTGCAAGGGCTTTCTCCAGTTGCGGCGAGCGGGGGCCACTCTTCATCGCGGTGCGCGGGCCTCTCAATGTCGCGGCCTCTCCCGTTGCAGAGCACAGGCTCCAGACGCGCAGGCTCAGTAGTTGTGGCTCACGGGCCTAGTTGCTCCGCGGCATGTGGGATCTGCCCAGACCAGGGCTCGAACCCGTGTCCCCTGCATTGGCAGGCGGATTCCTAACCACTGCGCCACCGGGGAAGCACCTGGCTGGCTCTTTACAGGAGTTTATCTGAGGCACAAGCACCCAGCTTACACATACCCTCTCAGAAGCAGGCCACACCCTTGACCCTTCACCACACACTGAATCTGAAGGCCATCGATGGCGCTGAGCGCAGTGGAGATGCTGCCGACATCATCCCATTTCCCGGATGAAAGAGTCAGAAACGAGGATGTAATCTGATTTATAAATCTATTTACGGGGAAGAAGAAAAATATTTGCAGAAAAATAATATTTTATACAGAGCTCAAATTTCAGTGTCCATAAATAATGTCACAGGAACATAGCCACTCCCATTCGTTCCTGACCATTGTTGGCTGATTTTGTGACCCTGCGGCCGAGTGGAGTAGTTGCTACCGAGACTGTACAGCCCACAAAGCCTAAAATATTTACTCTCTCTGATGCTTTACAGAAAAGTTTGCCAACTTCTGACCTGGAGGTAGGAAAGGATATTTAGTCACAACGGACATTTTTTTTTTCTTAATTTCATGGTTGTTTTATTTATTTATTTATTTTAAGGTTTTTTTTTTTTTTTTTATATTGGAGAGTAATGGACACAATAGACTTTTAAGTGCACATGTGTGTGTACGCACACGCTAGGAGTGTGAACGTCCTACTGTTGAAAGCTATGATTCTCAAACTCCTTGGCCTCGGAAACCTCTTTTACCTTGAAAATCACTGAAGACCCCAAAGAGCTTTTGTTGACTTTGAGTTGTATCTATTGACATGTGCCATATTTGAAATTAAAACTATGAAACATTTTAGATATTTATTTATTAATTCATTTAAAATAATGTAATAATCCCACTACGTAGTCACACATAACACATTTTTAGGAAAATGATATTTTCCAAAACAAAAATTTCAGCCTAGAAGAGTGGCATTGTTTTACAGTTTTGCAAATCTCTTTAAGAGCTGGGTTAACAGAAGACAGGTAGATTCTCACCATTGCTTCTGTATTCACTCCAGTGCAACATTACACATCATACAACCTCTGGAAAACTCCACTATGTACCTATGAGGGAACAAGGGCGAAAAACACAAATAACATCCTAGAATTATTATGAAAGTAGTTTTAACCTAGTGGATCTTCTGAAGGTTTCTTGGGGCACCCCAGGGGTCCCGGGGCCACACTTTGAGAACTGCAAGTTTAGAACACAAGGGACACACATATGGCAACCTTTGCAGGGTGAAGCCTCTATGAGAAGCTGACTGAGCTGCAGCAAAGAGCCCCTCTATTGCCTCCCCTTCCAGCAAGGTAACCAGAGTGTCAGAGATGGAAAAGGTTAAGACAACACTGGCCACCCCCTCACTTGTCATGCAAACCTGGGGTGGGGGAGGGGCAGCTGCTCACTTGCAATCATGGCAACCAAAGCCTTGAGAGTAGCTGGAGCAGCTCAGGAGTAGCAGTTCCTCCTCCCCTGGGTCCCAGGCTTTCGACCAGCCTTGTCTGTCTGCTTTCCTATTTCTTCTCCTTCCCTTCACCCTCACCCATAAGCTGGGGGAAAAGAAACCAGGTGACATGCCTCCCTGTGCCCAGTATGTCATAGGGAAGGACCAGAGAATTTTCGTTTTCATTTCACGTGGGTATGGCTATCCCAAACCCTCCCTTTCCCTGGTGGAGCCATTTCCCCTGAAGGCTCCCCCGGCCACCTTGCTGCACCAATGCTTTTGGTATCATTTGGGTGCAGCTATTTTCTCTCCCAGGGAACATAAGATTCAGTCTATTCCCACACCTGCTTTTGCTCTTTTTATTTTGAAATTGTTGTTGCTAATCTGTAGAAACAGAAGGACAGTCTGTATACTGAACACAACCTGAGAACAAAAGTAAACTATTCTGAGCATGAAGGTGAGGTCTTTGATGTGCTTGAAGCATGAGTAGCTCCATCCCGCACGGCAGACTTCTGATAAGAATATTACTCTACTTTTATTGTCTGCTCACTAAGTACCAGGCACTTTTGCAAATACTTGAGACACAGACTGCAAATTGTATACCCTGATATCTGCTGTTCCCCTTTTCTTGAATTCATGGTTTTAAGCTAGGCACATGGCTTCGCAGTATAGAGAAAATGTCTTCAGTGAGGGTCTCATGGTTGGAACCCCAGTAACCATGGGCTAGAACTAGTCACATGGACCCACCTACCTGCAAGGGGACTGGGAAACATGGCAGGGCACATGATATGTGGTGAGAAGAAATGTCTCTGCCATCGCATGTAAGCACCCACATGTCTACAATCAGGTCCTACTGAAAAACATTCTGAGTCCTTTCCTTAGTCTTTGGTGGGGATGCATGGGAAATTCTAAGCTCCTATTAATGGAAAGCACAGATGCATAAGGACTTTCATGGGTATCCTGTCCTGGTGACAGAACAGGTGAGGACCTTAATAAGTATTTGATGGCTAAGGAGCAATTAGTCAAGAAGGGTCTGAGAACTAAAAGAGGAAACTTAGTGGCCTGAGGAGAAATAAGCCACTGTCCCAGCTGAGTCTGCCTTCCAGGCATGAAGACACCTGGACCAGTACCTGGGGCGCCATCTACTCCTCCAGCCCCTCTGATCACCCCCGACAAGGATGAGAGGAAATAGATACACAGATTTGTGGACTTTCTAAAGAGATAACTCAAGAGTATATATCTAGAGAAATGTACATTTTTATTTATACCCAAGTCCTCCAGTCTAAACACATTAGATTTTATTTAAGAGGTTTTGAAGAGAAAGAGTCAGCTTCTCTTTTTTACAGTTGGCCAATTATAACTAGCACCTAAGGACCTTGTGGAACCAGGGGCTGGCTTATTTTTGCTCTGGAACATAAATCGATCACCCAGGTATTTACTTTGTCCCTATCATGTGCCTGGTGCAATGTTAAATACTTTGATGAAAAGAAAAGTACAGTGTGCTATACAGCAACGAGACAGGTTTTGTAGTAAAAAATGTCACTTGTTGTAATATTTAGCCTGGAAGAATTTGCCCTTCAAAGTAGTCCCTTTAGAAGGTTGTATACTAATTTCTGAGATGGAGATGAGAAGGGCTGTGGCATCCTCTTTTGCAAATGTCTTCAGGCCCCAGGTAAGGACTCATATGAAAGCTGAGTCCATTTCTACTGTGACTTCTCCTTTTCTGTTATTATTATTATCCAGCAGAGTTGTCTGCCTTGTTTACTAGAGTTGGCTTTCAATACCTTTTGTGTATCCTCAGAAATTAAATATACACTCAACAGAGGAAGAATAGCAATGCCCAGTGAATATCTAGAAAAAGGCTCTGTAGCCTCTGAAGGCAAACCCCAACGTGTATTTTAAAACGTTATGACAGATTATATTTTCCAAAAACAATATTTCTAATGATATTTCTCATTCTATATGCTTTTTGAGAAACTTAACACCCACCCACCAAGAGGTAGAGTCTAATTCCCCTCCCCTTGAAACTAGGTGAGCTTCTGACTCACTAGTAAGCGATAGAATGCACGGAAGTGATGCTGTCTGATTTCAGGGTGAGGTCATAAAAGGCAGTGAGTTGAACAGTCTCCCCGGAACCCTGACCCACCATGTAAGCATTCTGATGGCTCTGAAGCTTCCATGCTGTGAGGAAGCCCAAACCCCCGACATGGAGAAAGCACATGCCCGTGAGCAGCGGGAGATCGCCAGCCAGCCCCCAGCTGTTCTCTGTGCACGAGAGACCCAAAACCATCCAATCAAGCCCTTCCTCATTTCCTGTCACACACAAACTGTGAGAGATAATAAAATCGTTGTTGAATTAAGCACAGCCAGTGGTAATTCTGGGCTCTCCAGAAAAAAGAAAAAAATCCTAATTTGTACTGTCTGTCTATTTCCATGGTATAAATACTCCTACAATGACCAACCTTAAGCTACCAATGAGGTGACTACTGAGTTGGGAAGAGATGCAAACAAGGGGCTCAGTCAGCGGCACGAGCTGGCTCCAGCCAGCCCCTATCCAGGGCTGGAGCAGACCCTAAAAGAAGACAGCTCTGCAGCCCCAACTGGAGCTGCTGGGTGTGTTTTAAATTTCCTTCCCCAGTTTATGTGATGGAGCCCAGAGCCAGATGGTATTGGGATTTGTGGAGCTTATCTGTGCCGGCCTTTGGCCAAGATAGAGAATAAAGCCCTTTTGGCTTCATGGTAGACAGAGAACTGAAACCTCTAACCAACCCTAAAGGACCCCTAATTTGACAGTATCTTCCCCTTCTAAGGGATAGATATGCCGATGGAGGTGGACAAGTGAGGCCATGGTTCTTTGGGGTTCTGAGGACTCTTCTTCCCCAACTAGGCTGGGAAAGCCTGTCCTGAGGGATTTGCCAAGTGCAGAAGAAACTTATATACAAGAAGCTTTGGGAATGCTGGGTCTGCTTTGTGAGAGATGGCCACCCTTGCAGGGATGGAATGTGCCTCCACCCCCTCCATCACACTGCCCCCAACCCTGGCCACCACCACTTGGGAAAAACATCCATCTCCGCCCATCCGAGTCTGCATGAGGGGTTCAGACAAAGAAGGTTATGCTATTTTCAACAACTTGTTTTCTATCATAAATTAATATATTTTACTGTGGGGAAAGAAACCACACAGATAAAAGGAGAAAATAAACCACACCCGATCCCTACTATCCCATTTGAAAACTTTAGGTTTTTGTTTTCAGTCTTTTAAAATATACAGTATGTACAGGTTTTACATCCAAAGCTGTTGCCTTAGCGTTACATCATGGGCATTTCCCTAAAAAAGTAATGATAAGAATGGTTACATAATACTCCATCATTTGGATGCTAACAGCTGTAACAGATGTAGAGCCCATCTCCCAAAACTTTTGAGCTACTCCAAAAATGGAAAACCTTGTGAGTAAGTCTTTGTGTTCTTATCTGACGGTAGAGCATTAATAGAAGTAGGAAAACATAATGAAACGATATGGCCATTTTTAAGACTCTTGATTAATATTATTGTCTTTTTTTTTTTTTTAAAGACAGTGAAATAGAGAGAAAGTCTTTATTTATTTATTTATTTATTTATTTATTTATGGCTGTGTTGGGTCTTCGTTTCTGTGCGAGGGCTTTCTCTAGTTGTGGCAAGTGGGGGCCACTCTTCATCGCGGTGCGCGGGCTTCTCACTATCACGGCCTCTCTTGTTGAGGAGCACAGGCTCCAGACGCGCAGGCTCAGTAATTGTGGCTCACGGGCCCAGTTGCTCCGTGGTATGTGGGATCTTCCCAGACCAGGGCTCGAACCCGTGTCCCCTGCATTGGCAGGCAGATTCTCAACCACTGCGCCACCAGGGAAGCCCAATATTATTGTTTTAAGAAAGTTTCCATCAGTGTGAACTCTGACCAGAAATGTGAAAGAGTGTCTGTCCTACAGCAAATTAATGGGCAAAATGGATTTTCATTATTGGTTTGATTTACATTTTTGATTAATGTATATGAGTATTTTACATGTTTGTTGAACATTTGTATTTCTGTTCTTTACTCGTGTTCTTGGTCCATTTTAATATGGTTATGTTAGCACTTTTCTCATTGTTTTGCAATAGCCTTTCACATAAAAATAAGATTCTTTGTGATACTTATCACAAACACCTTTCCAGTGTTACTGATGCCTAGAAGTTTTAATGTCTCTGTGGTCAAACCCAATAATCTTTTACTTTTTAACCTATGTCTAAGCTTTTATAGCTATAAAATTCCTCTCTCAAGATCTGAAATTTCCCCATGTCTTCTATTTTTATGTTATTTTTGCATATAACTGTTAAGTACATGTGGAATTTATTTTGGTATATGGGGAGAGCTAGGGATTATCTTTAATATTTTCCACATGGTTGGGTCCTAACATCCTTTATTGACTAATCTCCCTTTCCTCACGGATCTTTACCACGTACTAATTTTTTATCTCTATTAGGGTCTGTGTTTGAGACATTCTGTTATACCCATCCATATGTTGATGGTTTGATTTGGCTATTGAAGTTTTATAATATCTTTGTTTTTCTTCTTTTCCCTCAACGGTGTAATACTTTCAATGTATTTCTTTCTCAAAATATTCTGGGCTGGATCAAGCTACCAAAATTTCCTGAGAAGGAGCATTCCTGGCTACTGCAGGCCTCGTCTGAATATGACTCCTATTGACCTGAGTAGCCACCGTTGTCTTACGATAATAGTCAGCTTTATAACTTTCACCCAGGAACCTACTCTTTTGATTTTTTCCTGCTCATCCGGACCTTTTGCTGTAGAATGGAAAAGCAAACAAGGGCAGAACGAAGACAGAGCTTGGGTCTTGCTGGGCCACCTCGATAGGAAACTAATGTGTGTAGTCACCTTCTTCCTATTAAGAGCCTACTGTATAGCACATGGAACTCTTCTCAATATTATGTAACAACCTAAATGGGAAAAGAACTTGAAAAAGAATAGATACATGTATATGTATAACTGAATCCCTTTGCTGTACACTTGAAACTAACACATTGTTAACCAACTAGATACTCCAATATAAAATAAAAAGTTGTTTTTTTTTAAGAGTGTCATTTGCCTATCGTTGCTAGAAAGCAACAACTTGGATTTAGCCATGTCTTCAATGAACCTTAGCAGAGAGACACCCACAAAGGAAACCAGTAGCTTCTCATTAAAGAACACTGGCAAGGGGGAAGGGCTCTACTTGTAACTTTATCACTGAATTCTTTTGGGTGTGCTGCAGTCTCTCGGGAATTCTGCCGCACCATCTGTAAAATGAGGCTTCCAGACTGGACACCCTCCCAGCTCTAACGCAGCACCACTAGACAGCCCCATCCAAATCTTGCAATGAACTCCTCCAACTGCCTTTATTTTCCTGAAACCAGCATTTGTCAGAACTTTTCAATAGCTCTAAATTCAGACATCTTCCTGTTTTTCCTGAGCCTTCTTGCTTTGTGAACGGTCCTTTCAAGATCCCAGGAATAAAAGCATGCCCAAAGTGTGAAGCAGATAAAAAGCAACAGCAGTACAAGAGAAGAAAAAAGATGTGGGTTTTCCCCCCTTCCTCTCATTAGTTTAATTTCTGACCGATTTAAACATTTGTTACATTTTTCCTGGAAACTTCAAAGTTTAATTTGGTATCCAGTCACAGAGAGAAAATTCTGCTGAGGATATAATGCAAAAATATGGTTGCTAATGAGTGGCACTGATTTAACAGGAAATAAGGAAGAAAAATACAAATTTTGGAAGAAAATAAGCAATTTCATAATGTTTCCATTTGCTCCATATCCAACTTCATTGCTTCAGGGGGTAGCTTGGAAATTTTTCTCCTGAAAGCACAGTAAATATTCCTGTAGACTGTCTATTTTCTGGCCTGGAAGAGGTGGGTAGAGATGACAAATTTCCTAGAACCACTTCTGGGAAATTTGTGTTGATGGCACCTCTGATTTTAAACTCTTCATTCTTTCCTCCAGCAAAAACACACCAAATCGTGCAACAATGCAGGACAGAGCAAATTCCTGCGTCTTTCATTAAAAAAAAAAAATCTTTTAAGTCTTTGTTGTTGCTTTGTTTGTATGCGAATGTGTCTGGGTGGGGGGTGGAGTTTGGGGGCGGTGTTTTAGATGCCTTTTGAGATAGTTCAGGGAGATATCACAAAAATGATCACCTTCCTCCCCATTAGAAATTCTGATTTTACACCATTAATTGGCATTTTCAAAACAACCAGCGCCCAATTTGAAGTCTACAAATAAAATACAAGCCCAGATGCTGCGTTCACACTTGCGTGCATTTAACACTTCATAAGCAGTTCATTAAACTGATAACACTTTAAACAGAAACACTGCCTCTTTCAGACTCCCTCAGCCTGCAATTGTCCAGAGGCAACGAATGAACCCTTCCTAGGCTGCCAACCACAGGAATATACATTCTTGACGTGCGTCTCTTAATTATGGATACCCTGGTCCCTGGCTGAGTCAGAGAGGGCCAGGCCCGGGCCTGCATGCCCCAGTTACTGGGCACACAGGGACAGGTCCGAGGGGTTGTCGCCAGGACGCGGCACAGGGACAGATTCCAGACAGCGGCAGGAACAAGGCTGTCTCACAGCTTTCCAGAAACACCTTGGCTGGGTTTCAGCTGAGCCCCTTGGCTCTCCTAAACACCCTCCTTCTGACCAGAAGCTGGTTTTCCAAGAGTGAATCTTCCTGATTAAAAAGGATTTGGATCTATATGTGGAATCTAGAAAAATGGTACAGATGAACCTATTTGCAAAGCAGAAACAGAGACACAGATGTAGAGAACAAACGTATGGACACCAAGGGGGGCAAGAGCGGGTGGGATGAATTAGGAGATTGGGACTGACATATATACACTACTATGTATAAAATAGATAACTAATGAGAACCTACTGTATAGCACAGGGAACTCTACTCAATGCTCTGTGGTGACCTAAATGGGAAGGAAATCCAAAAAAGAGGGGATATGTGTATACACATAGCTGATTCACTTTGCTGTACAGAAGAAACTAACACAACGTTGTAAAGCAACTATACTCCAAAGAAATTTTAAAAAAAAAGGATTTGGGAAGAACGTTCATCACCGTCCTCCTGAGAGTCCTAACCCCTACCGCCCAAGTTCTCTCGAGATCACGGGAGACCCTGGCACAGTGAGGCCCCAGCTTCCCAGCACACACCTCTAGGACCTGGGGGTGACCATAATTAGAGAGGCAGCAGGATGTCTTGGTCAGCATCCCCGCACACAGTACACTCTCCAGAACAATGGAAAGATTAACAGTCTTTGGCTATTCGGGGTGTGCCAGGCGAGGTGTGAGCTCTGCACGCCTTTCATTCAAATAAACAACAAGCTAGAGAGGACACTGGACCTCTTCTGCGGATGACGACCCGAGACTCGCTTGGCCTGAGTTAAAGGGTGACGAGGATCAGTCGACTTCCCCGTGTGCTTGAGCGCAGGGCGCTGCTCTGAGTAAGCCTTTTCCAGCATCCTCTCCTTCAATCCTACTAACTGGTCGGGTCTATTATTATCACCATATTGCAAAAGAGAAAAGGGAGGCAGAAAGGCAGGGATGGTATTTGGAACTCAAGTCCATTGGGCTCTCATAACAGGGCAATTGACCTATACGCTCTGGTCCCTCTGTGGACACAGGGTGTATACAGCGAATTAGAGGCTCTCAAAGCCTGGTTCCTGGGGTTTCACCCCGAGGGCAGCGAGAACCCTGCCCCTCTGGCCCCTCTGGCCCCTCTTGCCCTGCCCGGCCCCAGGCGCCCTGAGTTCCCACGCCTCCCGCCTTGGGGATGATTTCCAACCCCATGGAACTGATGGGTAACTGATGGGCAACTGATGCGTAACTGATTAACCTTTGCGGGGCTGCTGCGACGCCGGAGGCGACCCGCGAGCGCCCTTCCCAGGGTTGGAGCCCCGCGGTCGCTCGGAGCTGGGAACCGAAACCTGATTTCCCATCCGGGGGGTCCGGCGTGAGCGCGCGCGGGGGCTGGATGCGCGGAGGCTCCGCGGCCGGCCCCACAGCGCCATCGTGTGGCCAGAGTGGGCAGCGCGGCTGGGGCCGTCGGCTCCCACCTTCTCCAGGACCAGAGTGAGTTGGGCGATCACGGTGGTTGGGGAAGGACGGCCACACCCTTTGGGGACATCCCCTGGGCTCCAGCTCTGGGCGCGGGCGGCCTGTGTGGCTGCAGCAGCAAAGGGAATGGCCCGATGGGGTCCTACTTGGCGAGGACTCTTTGGTCCGCCCTGAAATAGTGTGGGGAGCAAGGCACCCAGCCTGCCCTGGTGGAGCCGCAGGTTTGTCACAGAGAACAGCGCCGGTGATAAAGGCTCCCGGAACCCTTCTGCTCCTTCGGGGATGCATGGGTCCCTGAACCCGGGCAAGGTTATATTAAGCCTCCTGCTAGTATTCATTCGTTTTATGGTTCATTCAGTAAGTCAGTTCTCAAAAATGTAATGAACACCTGCTATTGCCAGGACCTGAGGTGGCTCCGGATGATACAGAAAAGAATAAAAGTGAAGGCTTAGAGCATGCTAGGTGCCTTTGCCAGTCAGATGAAGCCCCTGGGCTCCTTTTAATTGTGAAATAGTCATGTTCTTTGTTAATACATGATGTAACAAGAGCTACAGACCAGTATGTTAACTACCATTTTTTCAAAATAATGATGAGCACAAATGATATCAAGAAAATGGTACTGGGCTTCCCTGGTGGCACAGTGGTTGAGAATCCGCCTGCCAATGCAGGGGACACGGGTTCAAGCCCTGATCTGGGAGGATCCCACATGCCGCGGAGCGACTGGGCCCGTGAGCCACAACTACTGAGCCTGCGCGTCTGGAGCCTGTGCTCCACAACAAGAGAGGCCGCGACAGTGAGAGGCCCACACACCGCGATGAAGAGTGGCCCCCACTTGCCGCAACTAGAGAAAGCCCTCGCACAGAAACGAAGACCCAACACAGCCATAAATTAATTAATTAATTAATTAATTAAAAAACAAAACAAAACCAAAAAACGGTATCAATTGCAATATGAAAATAGCTGTGATCTCTGTTGGTGACAAAGTCACAGCCACTGCTAAAACACTGTGACATGTTGCCTATATTCATAATTGAAAAAAAGTTACATTTCACTTCGAGGTTAGTGAGACTAATGATGTAAATGCTTCCCTAGGCAAGTTCAGGGACCTCCTGGATTTTATGCACAGAACCCTTGGTTAGGAAGCCTGGTAGGTGAGCAGACAATAAATAAGTAAACAGGGTGAGTATAGACGGTGCTGAATGCTTTGAAGGAAATCAACAGGGTGATTCTGACAATACAATGAGAAGAGAGGGCCTGAATCAGGTGGGGCTGTCAGGGAAGGCCTGGAAGATGTGAAATTTGGTGTTACCAAGTCTTATACAGAGGTAGGAAATGGCCACCAGGGGGCCCAATTTAGCCTAAAAACCTGCACAGTCTGAAAAAATCTGACTCTCCTGTGCAGGACCAGTTTTTACCCTCTGACCACCATGCTCCTCCAGTTTCTAAAGCCCTGACTCATTTACATCCTGTCTAGACCCTAAAGGCATTTGATTGTGCACCTTTGCTGCTTGGGGGCAACCCAGCCAAACAGGAGCGATCTGCCCAGCAGAACAAAACCCCTCAAAGTTTAATCTAAAGAAAAAGCTCAGGATCTCTGAGTCCTATTTGGGAACCAGCCTCCTTAAGGCTTGGAGAACCCCCGAAGCTTCCAGGTCTCTACCATGTTTCATTCTAGCTGTGATGCCCCGGGGTCCCTCCTAAGCGAGTGGGTGTGGGGCACCTCTGTTCTCATCCGTGGATTCCCAGTCCAGCAGCAGCACGGGGCAGCGTTTTGGAAGGTGGTTGGTGACTTAGGGCAGGGTCAGAGGTGGCCTTTGCGGTCGGGTATGAACCAGTGTGGCAAGCTTGCGGGGTGATGTCAGGACTGGCACCGGCGAAGAACAACTTTGTTGACAAGAAGATAATTAGACAAATGTAGTGCCCATCAGTTACTGCCACCCCTCCTTGGGGTCAGCTCTAGTCAAGCCTTTTGCTAGAGACTTTTTTGTTCATCTTTTTGAAAGAAAGCCTAATTTCCTAACAAGGCAGCCAGAAAACAATTCATGGCGTGCCAGTGAGCAAGTACCTACAGGCAGGTTCTGAAGGAAGGGTTCCTGCAAACCGCCAGGCCTCGGGCTGGCCCCTCCTGGGAGCGACCGGCCTCTTCCTTCTACCTGTACAGACCCGGCCCCAGGAAGCATGTTGAGCCCTGAATCCTTCTTCACGAGGGAGGACGCCCCGTTTGTGAGCTCTATGGATCTTGCTTCCCCTCTGCCTTTCATGGGAGAGCGTCCCTAGAGAGGGGTTGGCAGCCAGCCATGCCGGGTCCTCAGAGCTTGGGGCCTTCCGCCACCTACACCTTCCCTCCTTTCACATGCCCTCTTTCTCCTATAGGCTCCTGCCCCATTGTCCCATTATTGGAAGAGACAATGAATCAGTAAGTCGTCGTGGCCTCATTCATCATTTGATAACTATTCATTGAGCCTCGTATGCCAGCAATACTGGGGATACAGGGGTGATCTTGATACATCAGGCCCTTGCCTTTTGAGGGCGGGAGCAGAGGCTTATATTCTAGAAGGAGAGACACAGCAGTGAGTAAAATAAATGCACAAACGTGCCTGTGGTAAAGGTCCAGAAGGAGCTAAGTGAGGGGATGTGGTGGAGAGGGCCTGGAGGTGGCAGCCATTTTGGAAAGGGCACCCCAAGGAGGCGAAATTGCAGTTGAGGCTTGAGGAGGGAGGGAAAATGGGAGGGAGAGCTGGCTTTCTCTCGGCCACAGGGGACAGGAGTCCGATGGTGCCAAGGGAAGGGGCTCTCTGTAAATATCCATTGACTGAATGAATAAAAAATTTTCTAAGTTGTGTTTTTCACACTTTAATGTGAATTAGAATCTTCTGGGGGAATTGTAGCCCTGTCTCCAAGCAGCCTGTTCAGTCCTGTCAGGTCTCCCTGAGGTCCTGGAAAGCCCTCGCGGTCAGGCAGTGGGCACCCAAAGCCCATGTAGCTCAGCAGGCCAGTCCCCCCGTAGCTTGTCATAGCCCAGGCCAGCCTGGGGGAGGCCCGGGTCCCATGCGTGGCGTGGTGGAGGCACCTGAGCGCACAGAGACTCCTAGGCCCAGGCGTCTCCTTGGCAGTGGTGGGTGGAGCTGGCCTTCTCTTTCCGGGGCCTCTGAAAGCCTCCTAGGGCTGCGCAGGGGTGGTAGCACTCAATGGCTTTGTCAACGTCCTAGACTCCCTAGAGCCCCACGGGTCCCCAGTAGCCTCCTGGACCCCGCACCTATTTCCTCTATTCCCGCCTGCAGGAATCAGCTGAAGGTCCACATTCTACTTTGGTGGCTGATGGGAGCCCAGGGTCTGATGGGCGCCTGCACCGAGCGGGGTTCTGGGAGCCCGGCCCTTTGAGGAGCGAAGCACCGTGGTCAGTGCAGAGCCCTGGGCCTTCCAGCACAGGAGCAACAAGCTTTGCTGCCCTGAGGCTGTCCTGTCTGAGACCCAGGCAGGAACGGGGACCTGCTCTGCCCTTGGGGCCATGCCCTGTCTGTGGGCGGCATTCTCCGGGCCCAGGCGGTACTTCCCTGGGTCCTGTCCTTGCAGAGGTCATCTTGAGTCTGCAGAGCCCTGAACCGGCTCCGGGTCTGTGTGGTGCCGGCCTCTCCCCCTCCGTCCCTTTCCCTTTGGGCGACGGCGTGGCTGGATGAGCCCGGTGGAGGAGGGGTCATGGACAGCACTTGGAAACGTGGGGCTGGTGGGAACACACACATGTGCAGCAAGGCCCATCGTGGCCCCGGAGAGAGCTGGGTGTGGACCTCCGGGGCGGGTCCCAGCCCGGCTCCCTGTGCCGCTGCGTGCTGACGGGCCACTCCTGCAATTCTTAAGTTCAAACTTCACCTTCCAGATGACGAGGAAGATGTTTATCAAGGTAGAAAAATAACACATTTTCTCTAACAGCTTATTATCTTGATTAATGATAGTACTCAACACCTGCTATGGGGCTTCCACTTTTGCTCTTGTCCTGGCCTCCAAAACGTCAGGGAACTAGGAGACACTTGGAGGAATTTACCAGAACGTAGGAAGCGTCCTCGTGGGGATGGGTGAGTCTGTGCCCCCTTTCTTGCATCCTCCCTGACTGAACCTCAACTCCGTGATCCTCCAAGTATGGATGGAGAAGACCAGCCTGGGTAACGTGAGATCCTAGGGCCGCCCCCAGACCTGATGATCGGGGTCCCGGGTGAAGGTCTCGGGAAGCTGTGTCTTTTGCCCTCGCCCGCCCCCAATCAGGTGACTTAAACGCACTCAGAAGTGTGAGCCCTTCGTGGCACAAGATCCATGCATGGAAAAGGGGACGGGAGTTCTCTGTTTAAAGCCTGGTTGAAGAGGTGCAGACTAGGAATTATCTGCTGTCTCTGAAGAGATGTTTGGGGGCCCTGGGGTCAAATCTTTGTAGGGAACTCCCTTTTCCAGCTGCACATGGAGGGTTCTCCAAACTCATGGGGCCCAACTCAGAAACTACCCGTGTCCATCGCATACCCCGTCCGGAGGCCCCCAGCACCCCACCTGGCCTGATTCTCTTCCAGGAGGGAATGTAAAAGTTAGAACAGGATGGAGTGAAAGGCCTGTGCATTATCCTGACCTGCCACCAACATGTGACCATGGACCCCCTGGCGCAGGGTGGGCTTTAGCACTGCACCCCCAGTCTTATTGGCACTTAAATGACTGACTTTCTGATTTGTTCTGGAGCCTGTGGATCCCAATCATTCGTAAAAGAAAAAGTTTGGATCCATCTGAACCTAATCTACTAAAATCAAGCAACACAAATCCAGTTGCTTACAGCTCTTTGTGCAACACCAGAAATATGGGTACATTTCATTCTGTCCCAGGAACCAGCCAAACAATACTAACCAACTAGTCAAAAATACAGCAACACTGTATGTTTTCATTTTTAAAATGTCATAACCACAAACACATCTAGAGAAAAAAAAGCTGTTGACCTCGACATTGCTGGTCATTTCCAAGTTCCCTGGTGTACGTGTGTTTGTTCCTTTGCTCGCTAGTGCAAGGTAAGCGATATCCAAAGCAATGGAAGATTTGACAGTGACTTGCTTTCTCTGGCTGACCTGGTGGGAGAGTGCCTTTTCTTCCCTCTCCAGTCCTCAGTTTCCCAGAGCTGTAAAGGTGATTCAGAAAAAAACTTCTGTGCAAGGCATTAGTTCACCTCTCCCAGTCACAAAAGAGAAAGCAAATGGATTAGGAAGTTTGTTGTTCCTTTGGCTAGTGGTTTTTGGAGCACTCCGTCGCCAGACTGCTGTTGTTGAAATGGAAGACAATTCAGTCCGTCCACGTGGTGTTCAGTGGGGTGATCGAGCTCCCAATTCTGCTCCGTTTCCTGATCTCTGCTGCCCTCTGCTGCCCAACATGGGCTGGGACAGGCCAATGCAACCCGCAGGTGTGGCAGCCCAGAACCACTTTGTTTTTACTGGCAGGGGACCTGAGGCTCAGAATGGGCAGCAATTTCTTCTAGGCCACACAGCAGGGCTGCTGCCGCCCCGTCAGCCAGGCAGAGGGTCCTCTGACCCACGGACCCTCCTGGTGCCTGGAACAGCCTCTAGAAAGGCAGCCTCCCAGGCCTCACCCCAGACCTTCTGACTCAGAAATGGTGGGTGGGGATCAGCGCTCAGCATTTTAATAAACCCTCCACGTGATTCTCATGCACACTCTAGGTGAGAACCTTTGCTATCTCTTTGGACATAGAAGTCTGGAGGAGGAATAGACCTTTTTTTTAAAAAAAAAAAATCATATTGTGCATCTTTAAAATTAAAATAAGTCATGGAAATGCAGAAGTTCGACTACTTGGTTTTTATTTCGTATTTGGGAAGTTTGGTGCTGTGAGAATGTTGGATTCCCACAGCACACAGGTGGGCTCCGTTCGAGCTTTTGCAGAGAACAAGACTCCTCAGGGACAGATAGAAAGTCTCCTCTGATCTGGGTGACACGTGTGCCACTCCAGTGAGTGACAGAGAGCTTCCGCTGTTGAGCAGGATCTCTGCATTTTGGTGACACCCATCTGATGATCGGCAGCATCGGGCTTTGGCTTTTCTGAGACAGTCCTGATTCGAATTCATTCATCCATACTTTCACGCATTCACTTATTTAGCAACTGTTTCTCGAGCACCAACTATGTATTCTACAGATGGTGCTGGCTGTTTGGCCTTTGGTCCCTACCCTTATTGATACAGTCCAGTGGGAAAGACAGATAGGAGAACACAAATTGCACAGAGAATGAATTTGCTGAAATTAATTAGTCACAATGATAATACGCTCTACGAAGAGGACATTCTGGGTGCTCTGATAGGCAGGAGGTCACAGCCCAGGGAAAGAGAGGATTATAAAACAGTGTGAAGACACGTCTTATGAAGGAGGTGGTCCCGAGTGCTATGGGAGAGGGAAGGATGCCTCAAAACAAAGCTTCCCAGGTGGGTACAAGGGAAACCCAGAGAAAAGACATCACAGAGGTTGGCATTGGTGGGCTGATTCTTTTTACCACTAGAATTTAAACATGACTTTTATTATGGGACGATTTTTTATTGTTAAACATTTTTTAAATATAGATAATACAGTGAACATCTTAAACCACCGACAATCCCATCATGTAGATGTAACCACGGACAAGAGTTTGCTCTAGAGCCTTCTGAATATTTTTATGTCAATCTACGTGATATATATATTATACTATACTATACTATACTAGCCACCATACTATATTGTTTGGTGATTTGCTTTTTAAATGAACAATTTACCGGGGCATTCTTTCTTCCTGCCTGCTGTTTGTGTGTGAACACCACTCTGCTAGTACTTGGCTGTTTCAGGTGCATCCAATGCTTCTTTCATTCTGATACGCATCAGGTTGTCTCCCCGCCCCCAAGTGTACCCCGAACACGTCAAACCACTGGGAGGGATTTTCTTAGTAAAGATACGGTAACTTTAAGAAAACAGTGGCAGTGTTGTAGGGCTTACTGTGGGAAAATCATTACACAGTTACAGAGATAATGATCCCCCAAGGGCAGGGGAGCACAAAATATGGATCTGGGAACTCCAGGCAAGAGGGGGGAGAATAGTGTGGGCTCTGCACGGGCAGAGACTGGGAGGGTAGGGGCAGGGAGACAGCAGTGTGTGGGGAACCGCACTGGGAAAGGCAGAGCCTGATTGGAAGGGGAGCAGAGAGCTGGGGGCTGAAGCGCTCACTGCCCACTCACCTCTCTGAACAGACACTTGAGGGGTCAACGTCAGTAACAAGGACCAAAGTCTTCTTCCCACAGTCTGCCAATCAGCAGCAGAGCCATGTGTCCACTCTGTGCCCTAGACCAGACATGGCCCTGGGACTCAGCCTCTGAGGGTGACAGAGCCTTCCACCGAGGTTCTGGTGACAGCAAGGCAGGGGCGAGGGAGAAAAATAGCTCCCAGTGCGAGGGTCTGCTTGAAGCAGCATGGGGGTATCCGCTGGGGGTGCAGAGGGCAGGTGAAGAACTAGGACACAAAGAGACGTCTGGGGACAGGAGAAAGCTCAGAAAAGCAACATACGCATGTGCACTGCACTTCACAACCTATTAGCTGCTCGCAGAATTTTGCATCAGTATCAGCATGATGACTGTGTTAAGAGTAGGGAAATTCAGGCTTCCCTGGTGGCGCAGTGGTTGAGAGTCTGCCTGCCAATGCAGGGGACGCGGGTTCGAGCCCTGGTCTGGGAAGATCCCACATGCCACGGAGCAACTGGGCCCGTGAGCCACAATTACTGAGCCTGCGCGTCTGGAGCCTGTGCTCCGCAACAAGAGAGGCCGCGACAGTGAGAGGCCCGCGCACCGCGATGAAGAGTGGCCCCCGCTTGCCACAACTAGAGGAAGTCCTCGCACAGAAAAGAAGATCCAACACAGCCATAACTAACTAACTAAATAAATTAATTAATTAATTAAATAAAATTAAAAAAAAAAAAAGCAATGTTTAAAAAAAAAAAAAAAAAAGAGTAGGGAAATTCAGATCACATAGCAAAGCGCTCCAGCAAGTGACAGAGGAAAGACCCACCCTGGGGCTTTCCCCTGTCTCTGAAGGGTCCAGAGAGTGGGCCAAGATGTCTGTGAAGAGGTGGACGCACCCCTATGCTGAGAAGACGGTTCCTTCTAAGCCGTCGGGGTCTTTGATGAAAGGAGTAGCCATGGAGGGCACGTCAGCTCTTAGCTGCCATCACTCTGATAAGAGAATAGCAGAGGGATAAGCAAGTAAACTCAGTCCTGACTGCACATTAAAATCACTCGGGGCGCTATGCAAACCTCGATGCTCAGACCCCAACTCTTGAGACTCCAACTGAACAAGGCTGTGTGGTTATATGAATTTATTTAAAAAGTTCACACACACTAATCAGGTGACCTGGAGTGAGGCAGAACTGTCTGGGACTCTACTCTCAGAGCCCAAGGGTATCCAGGAGGGGCCCTCGGTAGTTCAGGGAGACCATGGTGCGCCGAAGAGTTGGGATATCTTTTAGGCTTTCTTTCTTGCCTATTAACATAGTGGAGCTAATAAATGAAGTGTGATGCTGATGCTTTCTTATTTTTATGACCATGGAAGTCACAAACTATTGGCACAAGAGCTGATTTTGGCCCAGAGATGTATTTTCTTTGGCATGAACTGGCTTTTTTAAAATTTGAGCCAACATTTAAACATCTGGATATTTCATGTAGTTATTTCGACTTGCAGCTCCTTTTGAAAGATCAAAAGATCTGACACTTGGTGCCCCAATGGCACTGTTTCTGTGCCAACAGGCAGCTGGTGCTGAGTAGTGGCTACTGCTTTCTTTCCTGAGCCTGTAGCCATGGGACCCCCTGGCGCAGGGTGGGCTTCAGCACTGCACCCCAACAGTCTTACTGGCACTTATGACTGCTTTCTGATTTGTTCTGGAGCCTGTGGATCCCAGTCATCTCTGTAAAAGAAAAAGTTCTGGTCCATCTGAACCTAATCTGTACTAAAATCAAGCAACACAAATCGAGTTGCTCACAGCCCTTTGTGCAACACCAGAAATATGGGTACATTTCATTCTGTCCCAGGAACCAGCCAAACAATACTAACCAACTAGTCAAAAATACAGCAACACTGTTTTCATTTTTAAAATATCATAACCACAAACACATCTAGAGAAAAAAAGCTGTTGACCTGGACGTTATGGGTCATTTCCAAGTTCCCTGTTGTACACTGTGTTTGTTCCTTTGCTCACTGGTGCAAGGCAAGCGTTATCAAAAGCAATGGAAGATTTGACAGTGACTTGCTTTCTCTGGCTGAACTGGGGGGAGAGTGCCTTCTGTGGCATTTACAGTGCACACTGCAGCCCTTAGACCATGCAGGTGAGAAACCAGGGCTGCTGAGTCTTACCTTTTTCTTCAAGAAGTGGCCAAAATGTTTTTTCCTGGGTGTATACATGGTGACAGAGAGGCTGAGAACCAAAGTGAAGCTTTCAGTAGACAGGGAGGATTGAGGGACCCTGAAAGGCTTGGCATGCTCTAAAAATAAGAGTAAACCAGAGATAGACCAGCCCTCACAAGGGTCAAAACCCAGTTTGAATCATGTCATTTCCCAGCTGGATTAAGGTAACCTGAGGTTGCTAGTGCACCGAGCTTAGCTGCCTGCAAAACCTAACTAAGTCCTCTCTCGAGGAAGCAGCCCCAACCAGAGCTTCAATTTCCATCTAAATTTTTTAATATAGAATATCTGACAATCAAAAGTATCAGGCATATTCAAAGGTGTGTCAATAAGTCTGAAAACTGGCTTCTCCATGGAAATAGCAGAGGCTGGGAGACAATGGAATATCTTCAAAGTGCTTAAATAATTGCCAACCTAGACTATCCACTGAAAATAACCTTAAAACATGGAGATCAGAGATGACTGTTTAAGCTGGTAATGGGTATATAGGGGTTAATTACATTATTTTCTCTACTTTTATATGTTTAAAATTTCATAAAAGAAATGAAAACAAAATAGAGTTAAGAGGGCTTCCCTGGTGGCGCAGTGGTTGAGAATCTGCCTGCCAATGGCAGGGGACTGGGTTCGAGCCCTGGTCTGGGAAGATCCCACATGCCGCGGAGCAACTAGGCCCGTGAGCCACAACTACTGAGCCTGCGCGTCTGGAGCCTGTGCTCCACAACAAGAGAGCCGCGATAGTGGGAGGCCCGCGCACCGCGATGAAGAGTGGCCCCCGCTTGCCGCACTAGAGAAAAGAGAAAGCCCTCGCACAGAAACGAAGACCCAACACAGCCATAAATAAATAAAGGAGTTCCAAAAAAAAAAAAACCAACTATATGGTACTTAGGAGGGATAGCCTTTCTATATAAAGACACAGAAGGCTAAACATAACACAATACAAGCACAAGGGAAAAGAAGAACAATGCAGTTGTGCTAATATCAAACACTAGACAATGAGACAAGAAGCAAAGAGCACATGAACCAGTGGTATGTGGACCTGATGGCGTTGTCATTGCAGTAACCTCAGCTTCTAGTAAAGACATGGCCTGTGAAGGTCCTGGCCCCTGATTCACCACGAAGACGCAGGTTCATGGAAACTTGGAGGTGCCTGGCACTGTAGAAAAGCCAGAGATGCTGGCGGGGTAGGGCTGGGGTGGGGTGGGAGGGAGGCTGGTCCTGCTTTCCCAGGGCCAGCCCAGCATGGGAGGCTGGCCAATGAAGGGTACTTTACCATGTAGAGTGATAGGATGTGTGGGCCTCAGAGATGGGGCCCCTGCTCTGGGTTGTGGGGAAGGGAGGCCTCAGATGGGAGAGAATGCTCAGCCTTGAGGACGTGTAGATGCTCTCCAGGCAGATGAGACAGGAAAGGCGTCCCGGACAGCAAGGGCAAAGCTGTAACGATGTCACGTGATCAGAAACCACAAGCGTTTCGGGTTGATTGCATCGTGGGGTGCAAAGAGCAGATGCTGAGCGAGAAGCGGGGCCTGGGCCTGGGTGATGGAGGGCCTTTCACGCCATTTAAAAGTGAACTTGAGCCTAGGGGGATCAGTGACAGTTACACTGATTTATGGGGAAAACTGGAGGGGCAAAGTGGTTTTTTAAAACCACTTTCTCTTTTTGAAAGAGAAAGCTCCAGTAGCAGAGAAGGAAGGGAGGGACATCTTCATTGTTGTAGCTCAACAAACCACAATCAGCTGAAAGCAAGCAGAATACAGGGAGAACCTGTGATCAAACAGGTTTGGGAACCTTGAATACCATGTCCTTTGCTTGGAGGGACACAACTTGTATCTGACATATTAAAAGCCCTGAGAAGTTCTGCAGTACAGAAATTTGTTTAACTATATTTATTTTGGCAGTTCGCAAACTTATTTGACTATGATGTTTAAAAAATATTTACTAATATTTTGCAGGACATTACAGTTCTGAGGAACACATATTGGGATAAACTGACTAAAGGTATTCTTGGTTCCAGAAGCCTGGAAAGTTAAAACCACAGAGAATCCCCAACTCTGGAATCTTCCCCAAGCCAGAATCATGGGTCTGGATGGCTTTGACTACCAAGTGGGACTTCCCTGGGCTGTGGGTTCTGGAATTGCTGTTGTCCCTGGTTCTGCCTGATCAGCAGAGGGCAGTGGAAAGAAATGCCAGCAAAGCATCAGGAGCGCTGCTGAAAAGAGGCAGTCGGGAACAGAAAGCAGGGAGCCTGGTTATGTCAGTCTGGTTGACAATGAAATTTCTAGGTCCAGAAGTGCAACTGAAAACCGTTCCTTTCTTTTTGGAAAAGTGGGTTCTTCCCTGACAAAGCAGATTCAGTAAAACAAATGCAGGCTGAAGGCCTCCTCCAGCCCAGCCACAAAAGAATGGGGGAATGGAGTCAGAATTCTTACTGTTCTGGGTGAAGAAGGGGGACGTCAGCCCTACAACTTGAAGTCCCTGAGGAATTCCGTGTCCTCCTTTTTGCTCAGTGCAGGTGTCTTAGTTTGCCAGGACTGTCGTAACAAATGACCACAAACTTGGTGGCTTGAAACAACAGAAATTTGTTCTCTTGAGGTTCTGGAAGCCAGATGTCTGAAATCAGTGTTGGTAAGGCCATGCTTTTTCTTCAGGTTCCAGGGAAGAATCCTCCCTTCTGCTTCCCAGCTTCTGTGCTTCCAGAGAGCCTCAGCGTCCATGGTTGGCAGCTACGTCACTCCGATCCCCTGTCTTCACATGGCCCTCTTCCCTCTGTGTGTCCTCTCCTCTTCCTAGAAAGACACCGTCATTGTTTGATGATTTCATCTCAAGGTCTTGACTAATTATATCTGCAAAGACCCTATTTTCAAATAAGGTCACATTCGGAGCTTCCAGGTGGACATGAATTTCGGGGGGACAACATTCAAGCCCCTACAGGGAGGCCAGCAACTCCCAGCAGCCTCCAGCAGGTGTTCCAGCGCCCTCACCCTTGGCAGAGGCTGACGTGTGTGTCCGTGGGGCTCTTTCTGGGTGGATTTGGGTTTGATCATGGCCTGAAGGTCTGGGAGCTCAGAGGCTGGGCTGCAGCCCTGAAACTCACCAGGCATCACTGTTACTCTGTGAAAAGCCAGAGCCCCTCACCCCTCAGAAAGCAATCCCATGCATATTCCTAGTCCAGCAGGCTGAGGCATGAATGGCTGGAATCTTGGGGGAACTTAGTTTGGCCCAAAAACTTGAGTGGGCAGGGTCCAGTAGCAATGGAACTTGAATGTTTTCCTTTGTCTTTTTGCTCTTTTAATCTGCCGCTGTGTCCTTGACGTTGTGAGCTGGTTCTGTTTCTATAAGTGGTTGGAGACTCCATAATTCACCTTGGGGATGGACTCTCTTTGTTGCTGGACAAAGTGGGTCCAGGGGTCCTGGAGAGCATTGCAAGGATACTGTTCCTTCACCAGGCC
The DNA here is from genome assembly GCF_009873245.2 of Balaenoptera musculus. Taxonomy (NCBI): domain Eukaryota; kingdom Metazoa; phylum Chordata; class Mammalia; order Artiodactyla; family Balaenopteridae; genus Balaenoptera; species Balaenoptera musculus. Next base: position 10,621,490 of record NC_045800.1, read on the forward strand.
CTGAGGATTGGAAGCAGATAAGGGGAGAGGGTCCCCACCATTGGCAGCTACAAATTTACACAGGGTCCCCGGAGAGGAGAAGGCAATGCGATCACAACCCTCTCACTGGGGTTCAGAGCTAGAAGAGCCTAAATGTGGGCAGGAAATGAGAACAGGGCGCCTGAGAGGCCATGAATCAGAAGGATGGGGCACAGCACCCCTTCCCTTCTTCCCCAGGGGCCAATTGTGCAGCTCCGGGCCAGACCCAGCGAAGGAGGGCCCTTTGAAGTCCCCCTCCCTCCTCCCTCGCCTGCTTCTCGGACTCCAAGGCCGCTCCAACACGTCCTGGTAGGAAGCTGTTGCAGGGGTCAGGGCTGAGGGGCGCTGCAAGCCTGACCGAGTGATGAGACATCTCTCTGGCTGTGGACGTGGCCCAGCAGTAACTGCCCCAGTGAAGCGGGGGAGGGGCTACAGGGCTGCGGGGAGGCGAGAAGGCGCTGAGGGCGGAACCGGATCTGAAGGCTGGGACCGTGGCTCTCATCACCGACAAGTGCGTGTTATGGGGGAACCCTTACTCCCTGCCCCCCAGCTTCCTCCACCCCCTCCGGTAGAGAGTGGATACTGGCTTTTCCGGACAGGTTGCCTCTTAGTATCTACAGATTTCAGAAAAGAAAAAACAATGAACATCATTTTCCTCTCTCAAAAGTGCTTCTTTCTGTATTCATCAACTACAGCAGAGGATGTTGTTAGACTGACACTCCAGTTAGTAAGTTTTCAGAGAATTGCATTTAAATAAGACATCATGTGCATTCGCTAAAGGAAATGAGATATGATGAGAAAAAGATGCGTGAGGAGGCTTGTCCTGCCACACGTGCCAGGGAAAAATGGAAACTTGTGGAATGTGATTACCCAACACTTGTCGGTAACCCTTCTAGAACACTGGAGAATGTAGGGGCTGCCCGAGGGCGCAGTCAGGTGGGAAGGCCTAAGGCGCAGGCCTGGTACCAGGCTGGTCTCGGAAGGCTGCCAGAGCCCTCCAGAGGCCCTGCCTGTACGAGTGGATCAGGGTGGCCCTTCCGATGGTGAGGTGACATTTGAGCAGAGGTCTCAGGGAGGGAAGAGCGAGGCCCGTGAACAGCAGGGGAAGAGAGCTCCGGGCAAAGGGCACGGCAAGTGCAAAGGTGCTGAAGCGGACGGATTGGCATGTTCAAGGTCAGAGACGTGGACAGAGGCAAGTGGGCAGGGCTAGATCATGCAGGGCCTTCCTTATAGACAGGCGTGGTAAAGGGCTGGCTTCTACTCCAAGTGCGATGGGAGCCGCTGGAGAGAGGTGGCCAGGGCAGCATGTGATGAGAATCTTGTATCTAAAGCATCACTCTGGCTGCTCTGTGAATGGACAGCAGGACTAACAGTGGAAGTGGGGGTACGGCTAAGCTGCTCTTCCCACCTCCAGGCCTGGACCTCCCTTTCAGGGGTAGTGGGCTGGGCCCGCCACGGTGGTCCGACAGACCTGCAGCCTCACTGCCCAGCAGGTCAGAAGCTCCTGCCTCTTCCTTCTCACCCACCGTCAGCGATGCGGCTCTGGGAACGCAGCTCCCCTGCTACCTGTAGCCGCTGATGGGAGCCGCTGGCCGGTTCTCTGGTGAGCAGAGAGCACAGGACCGGGCCCCACGGGGGCCTCCATGGGCGCCCGAGCAGCTGGTCCACACGCTCCTGCCACCCAGCCCCAGGGGACGTATCCAACATTGCTGAAAAATGGAACCATTTGCTGGTGTTGGTTCTAGGTCTGTTTTCACGGCCACACCTTTCTTTGCGCTTTTCATCTGCCTGGACCGGCTGGGCTCATTCCTGCCCATCCTTCAGGGCCACGCTGACACCGCCTCCCCAGGAGGCCCCAGGGAGTCGCCTGCTCCCTGGCCTTTCTGAACCCCACGGCACCTGCTGTGCGCCTTTCCTGGTCTGTCTTCCACTGTTCGCCGTGTGTCCTTTCACGGCCACTCCCGGGAGATTCTGTTCAGTCCTTCCTCTGTCGGGGGTGAACGTCCCCTCGTGCCCAGGGCTGCTCTTCACTTCTCTACTCCATCCCAGCCTCACCCAGTTGTAGGGAAGTGCCTCCCACGGAAGGTGGTGGCTCAGTCCACGCTCGGAGCTTGGTGGTTCCCACGGGTAAGGACAGGGCAGGGGGTGGGGAGGCAGCAGAGGGCTGGGGTGGGGGAAGGTGATGTGAGTCTCAGGCAGCAGGAGACCTGCTGCGTATGGGGGAGACGGTCAGGGAGGAACTGCTGGAAGTGGACGGAGCAGGTGTCTGGAGATGCCCCATGGAGACAAGGTGGTCCACCCTGGCACCAGATCAAGTTCTTTCTACTCAGAACAAGTTCTCCACGATGCCAGAGTGGGCGACGGACGCTAGGGGTGCCGAGAGTCACTTTCTGTCTTCCTTTTCTCTCCCTTCCTCCCGGCCTTGTTCTAATCCCAGCTCCTGCTGGTCTGTGTCTCACAAGCAAGACTCCCCGTCCTCAACGAAAGCTGACAATCTCACCCATCTTCCCACGAGCAGCGACGCAGACAGAACACACACGTTCCTGAATAACTTCGAAGGACTTGGGCATCCTCTAGACTGATGAGCCCTCCCACCTGTCATCTGTCATCTTTCTCTCAACCACCCTGGGAGGCAGGCAATATCATCCCCCTCTTACAAAGGAGGCTCAGGTGGCGGCTTGCCCAAGGTCAGGCAGCTAGATGGCAGGGACATGCCACCCCGAGGCCACGCTTTCCTCTTTGTTCCACACCTTGGGCACTGGTGTTCAGAACCACTGCTGAGCAGGTTTGCAAAAGCAAAAAGCAAAACCCAAGGCTTGGCTGACAGTTACCCTGCTAGCCAGTGTGGCTCCCGCAGACCCTCTGCAACGTGCAGTGGCATTGCCAAGAGCACAAACTTAAATCAGATTCTTAAGATCCCTTGAATTAACTAATGCTAGACTCTTGCTAGAACACTATCCTCTAGGACAGCTTTCCAGCTGCTTCACGGGACACGGTCTATTCTTCTTGTCCTACTCTTGACAGATATTAGCAACTTCAGACATGCAAGGGCCTGTCGTTCAATTACATTCCCGATGCGCACTCGAGACCACTGGGAAGTGAACTTAATCCACAGAACTAAATTTTGTTGTTGGACAGATGGTTCTTAAGAAAACGATCCGAATCATTTCCCCCCAAATCAGCCTTTAAGAAATCTCGTTTCTCAGGCCTTCCTCCTTCCCTCCCTCCCTCCCACAATGTATCTGTGCCAACTTACGGTTTGCCAGTTTCCTCCTCAGTTGAGCTTTTCCATTTGATTATGCTGCAGGCTTATCCATCCTCCCCTTTTGATAACCGTTCCACTTCCTGGCTCATCCATATGGGATTACACGAAGCCCGAGTCATCAGTTGCTGAGACTTCCCCCACCCAGGGTTTCTGTCCAGAAACATCTGTACCCTGTGAACTCACGTCAGCAACAGTTAACACCTACCACGGGCTTAGGGTGTAACGATTTTTCATCTTCCACCCTGCCTGAAGCATGAAAGCTCTAGACGGTAGAATGTCAAAATATTGGAATAAAATGAGGTCTTATTATAGCAGAACACGTTAGGAGGTGTCTGGAGTAAGACTGAGATTTGCTTAAAATTGCTGATAATGAAACAGCTCTTAGATATAAATTTTCTATCATCTGCTGATGTCATCTATCATCGACTGATGACGTATATATACCATCTATTTATCTCAGAACTGTCAGAAATAAGACTAAGGTCAGCCCAGGTGATACATGTTGTACGTAGTTTCCTAGACCCACTGCCATGGGAATTGGGGCCCATAAAGGAGCCGGATGCGATAACACTTATAACAACATCTTTCTAAAAAGAGGTAAGTTCTAGTGTACCTAGTCAGAGAAGGATCACTGATCTGTACCCAGAAAGACAACTGGACATCTGAAATTTCATCTCAAGTTGGCATTATGGACCTAGAGTAGGAGTGGGTAAACTTTTTCCTGTAAAGGGCCAGACAGTAAATATTTTAGGTTTTTTAGGACATAGAGTATCTGTTGCAAATACTCAAATCTGTTGAATGCTACGGACACTGAACAAATGGTCACGGTTGTTCCAGTAAAACTTTGTTTACAAAACAGGCAGGTCTGCAGGCCGCACTCTGCAGCCCTTCGTCTCGAGGAAGCCACGGAACGGGGGCCCCTTCCCGTGCAGCCTACCCGCCCACCCCCACCCCCCGCCAGCCCGCACTGCTGCCCCACACCAGCCCACCCGACTTCAGTTTCAAGAAGACAGTCAACGCGAGAGAAAACTGACCCAAGCAACGTTTTTAAGGCAGTGACTGAGGAATATCTTTTTATCTGATCTTAAAGTCTTAACTAATTTGTTCAATCTTTCTGAAGCAGTACATCACAGGGTTTTTAACAGCTTTCTTGCCTAACTGCACTTGGCTTTGCTAAAAATAAATATGGAAGATGGAAAAGCTAGATATCAACCCAAATCACCTACGGAACCTAGAATGTCTTTCCTTCTCTTGTACTTTGGACAGTTACTTTCACCTTGACTAAGTCATATTTCTCAATGTCACTGAAAAAAATAAGGAGGGTCGGTGGTGTTTAGTTGGCCTTTTTAGGTTTGAGAGCCAAATGCTGAGGCAAAATGCCTGCAGGGACTCATCTGAGAGCCGCAGTCACTGAAAATCTGAGTGGGAGAGAAGTGGGGCCTTCATGGCATTATTCTGCGTGGGCCTGGCATGGCTGATGGAGCAAACACATGCAAGGAGCCTTTAAGGACAAGAAAGGCAAGCGGGGCAATCTGCCCATCTGAGTGCCCTTTGGGCCTGCCCAGCTAATTGGATTCCAGCAGTTCTCAGGAGAACTGCATTCCTAAAGCCCAGCTCCTTCGCTTTTCTTCTTTTAAAACACCAGCACCTTCAAGTATAACCAATTAAAAATCCCTTTACATTTTAATTGAGAGACTTCTTTCATTCACAAGTTGCTTTGAGTCAGTCAAATCAGTTACAAGATGGGAGCAGAAGCTTTTGTTCTTCTAAAATAGATCCCAAAGAAATAGAGCCCTACTGGCTCAGAGAATATTCTAACTTGTCTGTCATTTCTGCCTTGCAGAATTCTTTTATTCTAGCATGACTACAAGTTTGTACCTGAACACTTTACTTCAATCATGAAGTGCTGCCAAGGAGAATGAAATACTGTGGGTGATCCCGAGCTGAGGATTCACTGAAACCTAATACTGTCTTCATGCAAGATGAAATCTCCAGGCAATAAATAGTCGAGAGAGGACCTGTTTTCATATCGAGGTGAGGTCTATTCTGTAGAGAATTTCTGATTAGTTGCATCTGGGAGGGACATGAAGCTTGTACTGATGCTGCTCTGATATCTATTTTAGAAGAACAAAAGGTTCTGCTCCCACCTTCAAAGCGATGGAAATAACTAAAGCACAAGTGCGGGCAGGCCGAGAGCATGCCACCACCCGCAGAACAATTAGTAACCGAACAGGAAAAAGGTAACAGTGAGCGACAGGAAATGGCTCTGCGAGAGCAGCCAGAGGAGTGGTCTCACACGGGGCTTCCCTTGCGCAGAAGCCCCTGCCCACCAGACCAGGTTTCTCCCCTCCACCCAGGCTTCCTTCATTGCCAAGGGAAGGGCCAAGGGCCTGACAAGCACACCTGTGGGGATTTGCACAGGGAGACACCTGCTGACCTGAAGTCACGGTCACTCTCCTTCCCAATTCCCGCTGCTTGTGTCACCCTAGGAAGCCTCCTTTGCTAATGCATTGATAACACAATGTGCTTAAAGACCTTCCGTGAAAAGGGAAGCTGAGGTTCAGAAAGACTGACTGTGAATGTGATTCACCTACCCTTGAATTCGAATGCTCACCAGAGGGGCGTGGAGCACAGTTTCAGCTTTGAGCCCACAAGGACACGGGGGAAGGGAAGTCCGGGTTCTGTTCAGAACGGGACTTTGAGTTGTATCTTGACACAGACTGGCTGCCATCCTGACCAGCCGGTCTGTAACATGTTCCAGGCTCTCGGGCCTCTCTGCTCAGCAGCTGCTGCTGAGCTGCGCCTGGTCCTCTCCTCCATTCCCACAATCAGGCAACAGCTCACTGCCTATTTGCCGGCCTCCAATTCAAAGCACATTTAATTTTCAAGATGCCCTATGCTGGAATTTCTTCTTTTTTCTCTCTGCTTACTAAGGCCAGCATTCTTTTATCCTTTAGCTAGTTGACGGTTGAATTAATAAAGTCTATCCTGACAATCATTTAACTAATAAACAATATGAAGAGAGCTGGGTTTGCCCATGGCCTTCAAAAATTCTATGTAACCTACCTAGGCAAAGAAAGGGCAAGAAGGTTAGCCAATCACAGGACCAATGAATGGGTCCTGGGTTTCTTCTAGGACATTTAGCCAAAACACTGGCCTGGGAACAAGCATTCCAGGGACAGGCTCTTCCTCTCCATGGATCTCAGTTCCTTGTCTGATGGGGCAGACTGGTTGATATCTAAGGGTAGAGACTACGATTTTATCTAAAAACACCTCCTGGTGGGTGTTACGATACGTGCCACCGTGGACGTCCAGGAGGAGAAGACAGGAAGGCCATTTCCTCACCTCTGAGAGCCACAAGCCGAGCCCTGCCCACCCAGGAACTCAGAGGCAGCTCTATGCTGCGGGCCTGAGTTCCCGCAGCCCAGGTTCTCTGGATTCAGCAAAGCGGCTTGGATGCTGGAGGGCCGGCAGCTCGACCGACTCCTGAGGCGCCAGCCCAGCACCCAGCCTGGTGCACAGCAGCTCAGAGAACACAAAGGCCTGGCTGGGATGAAGTCCCTTTTTATTTATCATTTCTGTAAATTATACACATTTAAATTTTTAGCAATAATTTATGACAGTCACATCTCATATAGTTCAGTCACTGGAAGAAAACAAAGACTATTAAAGAACAGCGCCTTCAGAGGGGGGGGTACTGTAACGCATCCCAGGAGTTAAAATCCAAATACACAAGATTCCACACACTGGACAAAATATAAAGCGGACAATTTCTCTATGCGCCTATGAACCTGCAATTACAAAACTTAGCAACTGCCTAAATCAGGAAATCAACAGTTCTGTTTTCAAGGTTAAGAAAACCAGGAATGCTATGGTAAGTCACCTTTACTGTTTAAATGTTTCTGCTCTGTTTGTACCTGGAATGACTGTATATAAACACAGGCAAAGCACAGATTTCAGAACAGGTCTCACAAACTCCTTTTACTATAGATTTAAATCTAGTCAATGAGAAAAGCAATTCAGCTGCTTGGATCTTAACTTTAAAAAAAATTAAAAGTGTTTCCAGGGACTCTTAAAACTGTCTCCAAAGTATAAAATGTTATACTTTCAAATTCTGAAGCGCTCCCACCTTCCTCTGAGAGAAACACAGGTCCTAGAACCCGCTCCTGACAGTGTGAATGTTCACACGCTGCTGTGCACAGGTAGTGAAACGGCCCACGAGGACCCCGGCAGGGACGGTGTCCGCATGAGCCTGGGCTGTGGCCGTCCACAGCCAGACCAAGGCCCCGGCCGACTGCTCGCGAGGCCGGGTGCCCCGGTACATGCTGACCTGTCACTCTTCAGTCACTTCTTGCTTGGGGGACTCCAGCTCATTCAATAAATCTTTGCCAGCTGCTCCAGCTTTTGAAGCAAAAAAAACCGCTCCCTGTTTAAAACCAAGGTTCTTCAAACTTCGGGCATAATCCGCATATATAGCAGAGATGAGTTTCTGTAAACCACAGTTAAGGAAAAGAAGGGCAAAAAGGGCTCCACCAGCTTCCCACAGGCCAGAAACAATGACCAGCTCTGCCGGAGTGTCCACGGGAGGGCAGCACGGGAGAAGCACAGGTACCTCTTCCCTGGGGGAGGGCAACTCCTGGCTGGGGAGGCGATGTTTCAATGTGTAATGTCCCTGCACTTGCACCAGCTGAGCCCAGAGCTTGTCCTTCTACAAGACCCAACTAACATCCTCCCGGATTCTCCAAGGTCTAAATGCACTTAACGACTGGAGAAAGAAGGATGACAGAAGTGAAACTCACATGCATACCCTCATGCCGTCTGAAAGTCGGAGAGGCTGTGGTTTAAGGGGCAGATGAGCTTCACTGAGCGGTTCTATTTACAAAGCCTGCCCCAAGGCAAGAGCTCCAGATAGCTGGGTGTTGGGATTTTAGACAGCCCTGTTCCACTGTGTTCTGATATCCAAAATGGCTCCTTCAAACTAGAGCCAACTTCCCCAGTGCCTAGATATATGACACTGAGTTGTTTAATTTTCTATAAAAAAATATACAGAAAATCAAAACCATGGCATGTAGAAATGAGGCCACAATGTAACAATTCAAGAAAAAGTGCCATGATATAACAACAAGGCCTCTGCAAACACAAGGACCTGAGAGTTGGATTCTCAAGCTCATTCTTTTCATAGAAACACATGTGACTCAAGTGACGTGTAGAAGAACTGAAATGCTCCTGGTCATACGTGGACCACAGTGACCTGCCTGCATGACACGTCTCTCTGAAGTGCTGCTGTGTCTTGTTCCATGTTAGACTGTCCCTATGGATAACAGCAAGTCTTTCTTTTTATTCTATTCCAGTATGCATTTATTCTAGTAGCAGCCTCCTATACCTTTCCTAAACTAGTCTTCCTCTGTCTTCTTTTTAAGTTCAAACAAAACATTACAAAATTCGGGCTCCCTCCCCTTTACAGCCCTTCCTGACGCTCCGTCTATCTCACAGCTGATGCCGGTGGTGCAACAACCTTCTTTCTGATTCTGTCTCTCTCGTTTCTCCCTCTTTCTTGGCTCTGGAGGGTCAGAATACAGATCTTTCTTGATAGACTAGTTCTTCCCCGGCAGCACAACTGAGAGAGATTCTAAAACCCGCTCACGGCATCCGCTCCTCCTCAGCACACATGTCCCGGCAAAGGATATCTCTGTCCTCGCTGACTTCAATCGCACTGTACTTGAGACAAGCTTCCACAAACAAGGCCGCTCTGTCGAAGTACCTCATGCTGCTCAACAGAACACGAGTTAGGTGCTATAATTTACGGTATCTGAGAGGAGAACGATCCCAGGGCGTGCTTCCATGTAAAGACTTGTACACACTCTCCCCAGAAGCCCAAGTGCCGCGTAAGTTGCACCAGCACCGTTCTCAGCCCTGGCTTAGAGGAAAGGAAGGGAGAATTCTCACGCCCCAACCCCCCGCTCTTTTTTATTAATACTTAAAAAAAGTTTGTGAAATCACTGAATTCCACAGAAATCTACAGAGATAGGACAAGGATTCACATACCCATTGCCCAGATTTAACAAGTAAGCTTTTGCAGTATCTGCCTCAACCTACCTCCCTTAGTTTTTAAATAAATAAAATGTCCTATAACAAGTGATGAGTATTAATTACCCTTCAAGGTTCTCAGAGGGGACACCTCCAACTCGCCACCCTTTCTTCACCCTTCCTACTGCCTTCTAGCCTTCATCTCAGTTGTTCTACTCAAAGATGAATTGTCCCCAATTCTCTGAAGACTTTTTTAATATTCTTTTTAAACAGGTACCTGTTAGGTGTGACTAGCATATTGGTAGGAAAATAACACAGTTCCTAGACCAAATGAAGAATTAATAAACATAGACTGTTCCATCCCTTTAGGTTTCTTTTTTAAATAAACCTAAAATGTATGCTCCTCCCTTCACTCCCGACACCGAGGACTACCATCGACCCGGCAGAGCCTCACGACAGCGTAAGGTGGTTAATCCCGGGTGGTCCTGACCAGCCGTGGACACTGGGTGTACCTGTGAAGCGTCTCAGCCACGCTGGAAAAGCAGCCCAGGGAGAGGAGGACCAGGAGGGCCTTTGACTTCTGGTTCACTTGAGGGGAGCAAAGGTGGTCAACCCACCGCTTTAAAACATCAGCGCACTCTTCTGAATTTAAACGGACCTGGGAGAGATGCCCACGTTAAAAACAAAGACATCCTGCACTATAGAAGGAAAAAAGAATTTAATTGAAATGGGATCTGTACCTATGAAACAAAGCTCGGCTCTGCTTTATTACACACCCCCTGATGCTGCAGCATCATGACCAGCAGTGACGGGGACACACACCTTCGGGACCGACAGGCCTGGCAACACCTCTGGGCTGTAGTCTGGGCTCACACCCCAGTAGGGAGAGGAGGCAGCTGCTTTCACTTAATTGCTACAAATGCAACCTCCAACTTGCAATAAGAAATGTAATTTATACTCAAAGAACAAGAGGATGAAAGTTGCAAGAAAATATTCGCAAAGCCGCTTTGCAGCCACAAAAATGCTTCTAAATCTTGAGTCAAACGTTCAAGACTGAACTTTCTATCCCAAATGTTCAAGGCACCTACTAGAATCACCTACTTTGGCAAGCCACGCTGCCCGGCTCCACTCGCCATAGGTCTGCAGGTAGCGGCAGGCATCTGCAGCTTTGTCTATCAGGCAGAGCAACTGAACACCCTCTGGAAGACAAAATAGCAGCTCTGCAAGTGACACTGGAGCTGTCTCTCTGACGAGTCACTAAAGGGTAAAATCACCATTTGACTTCATCTGCTCTTGGACATTTTATACCTACCTATTGGAGACATTACTGACTTAAATTTTAAAATAAAATATTAAAATAGGGCTTTACAATGTTACCACTCAAATGACCAGGGTTGGAAGTACAAACACAGTCCAGAAAACAAACAAGTAAAGCCTACCTCACTCACTGGTTTTCAGCATTTAGGGTGCCCAGGTTTATCCAATTTATGCCTATTGTCTTGGCAATTATTAATAGTGCCCCATTTACTCTTTAAAAAGCACTCTGGTCTAGATGATTAAATTATATGGTCATCTTATAAACTGCTAGCAATAATCTTTCTAGTTTTCTCCAGTGTATATAAAAAAGAAAGAAATACCCCTAATAACCAATTACTTTCCAGGAGTGGGTCTGATTTTCCAGAGTATTGACGAATATACCCAAAAACATGACTTACCTGCCAATTTCCCATTGGCAATCATATTAGTTGCCACGAGCTTAATGGTGCTCTGGGAGGGGCCTGACGAGGTGACAGTTGTGACCAAGCAGGCTTTCAGTGAATCACAGTAATAATGCTGGTTATCTGCGCTTGTTTCCAATAGCAACTGCACAGCTCTGTCTGTCTAATAAGAGAAACAGTTCTTCTAATTACGAGGCCATTTTCCTCCAACATAACCTTTTAAAATTCATAATTTGGAACACTGAAGTTTTCAGCTTAAAGAGGACTTTTCTCAAAAATGTTCGTGAACACTTTGTTTACATATATACAAGTTGAACAAAAGTACAACACTGCTTCTTTAGGACAAATGTAAAACCACATTCTGGTTTATACAGGTGCTTATGTAAGCTTTGCGCCAGTCAATTCAAAGACACAGAAGCAAAACAAAACAAAACTAGTTAGGCCTCATGTGACATTATGGAAGCCAAAATTACAAGCTGGTTAACCATATACCTTTGCCTTCTCAGAATGTTTGTTGGTCTTATTTTGAAAGAAAGCATAAATTTATACTTATACTTTTATACTTTTAGGGAAACACTATAGTGTATGTGTGTGTGTGTGTGTGGTATAAGTAATGCTGTAAATTACTAATCAACTAGGAACTCCCTGAAACATGAAAAGAGTTATAAAAATTGACATACTTGACCCAAGAGAAGTAGCTGGTCTGTACATTTCCTGGTATGATCATAAGTTGACCGTTTCACCTCCTGGAGATTAACCCTTTCCAGCTGAAATTTCTAGAAATTTCAGAAATTTTCAAAAAAAAAAAAAGAGAGAAAATTGAGGCTGGATTTTAAAACTTTTGAATTATTTAAATTATACTTAAAGTCATTCTAGTAAACATTACTTTGACTTCTGAGGTTATTAATCAGCTTCATAGAAATCTAACAATTTAATAAGAATCTAAGAAGAAAAAATGTTGAAATGTATTATAATCTGTATGCAAGTTTGCCTGCTTACAGAAACTTGCACTTCAGTAGAGCTGGAAGAAAAATCCCTATGTGTAATTTAGTACTCTACTGGAGGTTAAAAAAATTATTAAGCTACCTTTATATATATAGAACAGCAAATTCAAACCAAGTAAATTAATTATTTGTTATTTATAGAAAATTAAAATGAACCAAGTTAAAAATTTTAAGACCAAAAAAAATTAGAAGACTGTTAATAATAAAATTTTAATGTCTATTAAAAAACTCTGTAAGCATTTATGAGCTTTTCAAGTACTGAGTCAATCCTTTTTTATGTGAATGTGCCAAGGGACTCATTTCTATTACGTGGACCTTTACTTAGTGCGAAAGTTTCCCAAGGTTAAGATACTTACAAAGACAGAGCTTTAAAGGTTTTTAACATATGAAACCTAATACCTGAAAATAGGCATTTTCACAGAGCACGTCGTAACATATATCTAGTGGGTTGTTCACTTTGTCCCGAGGAGCAGTTTCTTCGGCAGCTGGTGCGCTTGCTGCCTTTTCCTGGGACAAGCTGTGCAGGTAGTGAGCAGCAACAGTCCAGAAGTGCAGCTCCGATTCATCGCCGTAAAGCCTGGCAAGGGTGAGACCAAAGTTTCCAGTGAACTCACACAGCAGAGCGGGGCCTGGATGGGGGCTTCCCACAGTAGCTTCAAGTGCTGGGAGCATGGTGCTGGCACGTGAAAGACCACGTGCCGGGCTGGGTGGAAGAGGTGAAGCTGCAAGTCCTCCGGCCCTGTTACTGGGTCTCGAACAGCACAGGGCCCTGACTGCATGAGGCCCCTTCAGACCCAAATCCCCCCTTGTTCTGTGTTCAGAGGAACACCATGGTTCTGAAGCCTGGGCCATTATTTACCTGGTTTCCCATTAGCATATCTTTCAATCTGGACCAACTAAGGAAGAAGTTCCTCTGGAATAACTGACTAGATAAGGTGTGGAAATAATATGCTATTTATTCTCTGGGGAGTGGAGGGAAATGTCTTTTTTTATAAGGGACAACTCTACTGTACAGTAAGAATGTACAGGTTATTACTTCTCAATATAACTTATTGGTATATTTAATACCAATATTGGCATACCAATATATATAGGTATATTTATGCACTTTGTAGCTGATATTTTAAAAAGCTGTCTGTAGGAGGGAGTCTTTTCAATAGAGAAGGCCTAGATCTCATGTTTAAAATGTGGGGGTTTTTTTTTCCTATTTGTAGTACTACTTTCAAAATTAATTGTAAGCCAACTATAAAGGATGAACTGATATATTTTCTAAAATCCAGAAGAGTTTGGTCTTAACTAACAACCTTAATAAAAGAAATGAGTTAACCTGAAATTCCCTGTGTCTTACACAAAACACTTCAAACAGAGTTACCTTGAAACAAGCAGGCATCTCTGCAAGAGAGTAAATTCCGGATCGAGCAAGAGTTTCTTTATGTCACTGCGGACAGGAATCCAGACAAAGGCAAGACAACATTTTTGAATCCAACAATAAAGGAGATAAATCAGTATACTCTTAAAATGAAAAATCCTACCCAAAGGGTATGTTTAGAACTTCCAAAAGAAGTCACTTTGCTGTGACCCGGAAATTGCAAAAGCTTACAGGGCTTAGAGTGTATCTAGGTTTGGAGAAGCAGTACCCATCAACCACCACAGCTTAAGGCTCTAATTGTGATTTACCTTCTTGCTTCTTGAAGCAGTTCAACTCATGTTTTTAAAAATATGAACAGCTGTCTAACTATAGGAACAAGAATGTCATTGTTGATAAAATGATTTTGCTGATAATCATCAGGAACAGTATATACTTTAGAGACGATGCATTCAGAATTTATTCTTGAACGTATTCAAAAATTAAAATATTTAAGGAAGAAAGGCTAGTGCTTTTATAAATTGCTATTTCTAAAATAGCCAAATATAGAATATTTATAAATCAGGAAGAAGAGAAGATAGTCTTTAAATCTATTCTTTTCCATTTAAACATAAAGGTTAACCTTGCAAGAGAGAAAACAATAAAGTAATTATTTCGAATTTGACATCAATAAAATATTCTATTATCGTTAATTTATTAAATATTAAAATACATGTGGCAGAGTCTAGATTGCAAAAACATGCTATGTTTTACCAAGAACTCCTTGTGGACCCATATTTTTCTACTTCCTTTCCAATATTATTCCCAGTACATATTTTTAAATGCTCTTGGCTCTAGGGAGCATATTAATTTCTTAGCCAGAATAGTGCACACACAGCTCCTGACACAGAGAGCTCATTTTAGGAGAGGGAAACGGACACACAAGAATCACCCTGCGTACACCCTCTAACACGAGGCTTCGCAGGGGACTTGTGCTGGAGCCAGGCTGAGCTACAAGACATCCACCGCCCAGCAATCGGATCCTTACTTCCACAAGACAAAGGTTCTACAGGGAAACACACCTCTGTGAACAGAATGGTCTCTCCGTGGGCCACTAAATATTTTCTAAAACAAAGCTTATTTTAATTTTAAAAAGCCTAAATCATTATGTTTTTCTTTTTCATATTCTTATCTTCTAATAAAACATAGTTGGAGTGCTTACTTAGACAATGAGTTCAACTGCTCTTGAAGGAGATTCTTTATTTCTTCATTTTCTGGATAATCACTGTACCAAGAAAAGATTTTAAATGAGTTCATTTTCTCCTCACTTACAACGATTTATTTCTTCACCAGAAAAAAAGTTGTATTAATATAGAAATAACTTCTTTGTAGTCCTTGGTTAAAAACCTGGTTGTAGACCAAAATAGCAACAGTCTACTCAGGAACTACTCAATCATCTTTAATGTCCGCTTTTATGTTATTTAGTCAAAACCAAGAAATGAGTACAGAAAGTCTCCTTGGCTTTCAAGAAACCAGAAAATTTATCAGTGAGCTCTAAAAACTATCAGATTTAGATTCATGTTAATAAAGAACTTAGCAATGACTAAAGGAATCTGCTTGTTCTGCTCTGCAAAATGAGCATTCTTTTCTTTAAGTAGATACTTCTTGGAGAAAAGACACCTCATCATATTATTATCTTTTTAATTCCCCTAACCCATGCCTATCTGTGCATTCCACAGGGCATAAGTCCTGTAACACCTGTGGTAGGTTAACTAATAACCACTAATAATTTGAATATTTTTTTGCAATGAGGCAGACTGTAAAACATAAAATACCTCTGAAGTAGGCCCCTTCATGCTGCTTCTAAAAAGAATTAATCTTGTCCCCAAATTCCTCTTGGCCTCAACCGGCCCTCTTCACACTCAGTATGCCATGCCCCATGTTCAGACAGTAAGACTACCACAGAGCCACCTGAGAGCAGCATGTGTACTCACAGCTGTCCACAGGCTCACGCTTCCCCAAAGTCCCCAGAGGGGTGAAGACAAGAGGCAGATCAGTGATTCTTTTATTGTGTCTGCCATTACTGCCTCAGCTTGGTTTTAAGGTTCCAATCCCTATAAGCCCTGGAGACAGGCCACTGCTGATTTTCATGGGTGTCCTTCAATCTTAAATCAATTAGGAAAGGAAAACAAAAATGCAAAAAAACTTACACATGAGAAATGTCTAAAGAATACCGTCCATTCCAAGGCTGATGTAATAAGAAAGCTTTCAAGGCGAGGGCGGCCCTTGGAACAAGGAGATATGGGCACCACACAGGTTCTAGACAAAAAAAGTTTTTGCTTTTAATAAGTAAAATGTTATACTACTATAAAGCTTCAGCTATAGACAGTTTACAGAGAAGTCAGCAGAGAACGGTGTGTAAGTCTGGTGGCAACTCAGAGAGTATATTCAATGTAATCACCACTTACGACACAGGGGCTAAGAGCTGGGGAGAAAGTGAGATTGAAGAGTCTCTGACACCATAGTGACACTATTTAAAGTGCTTGGAAACAGCATCATACTAAATGTTATTAAAGTCTCATACTCTTGAATTCCTTTTAGATGCTGCTAAAAAGAATATTAAGATTGTTTTATGCCATTTTATGCCCCTGATAATTGGCAGTGGGCAAGAAGGATTCTCCAACTCAAAAACAGGGATTCCAATTTTCTACATTTGTCTGACCTCCCCCTTTTTGGGGGGCGGGGGAAGGTATCAGACAAATGTAAATAAAGGCCAGGTGGAAGAAGAAGACTACCTAAGCTATTCTAAGAAAACATATTTGAATCAATATATTATGATATTTCTACTTGTCATCAAGGAGAATTGAAGAAAATATATTAAATATTACATCACTGCCTATGACCTCAAATGATTTTATTTTTATCCAACATCAGTAAGTCCAAAATACATTTCTAATTCCTCAGAATAGGAATGTATCATATCAAACAGACTGATATTTTTCCAAGCTCAAATCAGCACATATCTGGCAGCAAACACAGACATCTTTTTCCTAACTCCATATTTACACTCTCACCAGTTTTTATTCTTTAACATTTATTGAGTGTTGTTCTGAGTTTAAAGTTCAATATGTGGAAATATGCACAATTTTATTGACCTTTCCCCATTATTATTTAAAAATTTTTCCCTTTCTGGCTGAGGTCACACCAATAGAGATTGGATAGGAATAATTTTTTTTTTTTTTTTTTTTTTTTTTTTAGTATTAGGAAAACTTTAAAAGAAAAATGTAATCTAAAATCTGGCTGCACTACATGTAAAAGAATGAAATTAGAATACTCCCTAACACCATACACAAAAATAAACTCAAAATGGATTAGAGACCTAAATATAAGACTGGACACTATAAAACTCTTAGAGGAAAACATAGGAAGAACACTCTTTGACATAAATCACAGCAAGATCTTTTTTGATCCACCTCCTAGAGTAATGGAAATAAAAACAAAAATAAACAAGTGGGACCTAATGAAACTTCAAAGCTTTTGCACAGCAAAGGAAACCATAAACAAGACGAAAAGACAACCCTCAGAATGGGAGAAAATATTTGCAAATGAATCAACGGACAAAGGATTAATCTCCAAAATATATAAACAGCTCATTCAGCTCAATATTAAAGAAACAAACACCCCAATCCAAAAATGGGCAGAAGACCTAAATAGACATTTCTCCAAAGAAGACATACAGACGGCCACGAAGCACATGAAAAGATGCTCAACATCACTAATTATTAGAGAAATGAAAATCAAAACTACAATGAGGTATCACCTCACTCCTGTTAGAATGGGCATCATCAGAAAATCTACAAACAACAAATGCTGGAGAGGGTGTGGAGAAAAGGGAACCCTCTTGCACTGTTGGTGGGAATGTAAATTGATACAGCCACTATGGAGAACAGTATGCAGGTTCCTTAAAAAACTAAAAATAGAATTACCATATGACCCAGCAATCCCACTACTGGGCATATACCCAGAGAAAACTGTAATTCAAAAAGACACATGCACCCCAATGTTCATTGCAGCACTATTTACAATAGCCAGGTCATGGAAGCAACCTAAATGCCCATCAACAGACGAATGGATAAAGAAGATGTGGTACATATATACAATGGAATATTACTCAGCCATAAAAAGGAACGAAATTGAGTCATTTGTTGAGACGTGGATGGGTCTAGAGACTGTCATACAGAGTGAAGTAAGTCAGAAAGAGAAAAACAAATATCGTATATTAATGCATGTATGTGGAACCTAGAAAAATGGTACAGATGAGCCAGTTTGCAGGGCAGAAGTTGAGACACAGATGTAGAGAATGGACATATGGACACCAAGGGGGGAAAACTGCGGTGGGGTGGGGATGGTGGTGTGCTGAATTGGGCGATTGGGATTGACATGTATACACTGATGTGTATAAAATTGATGCCTAATAAGAACCTGCAGTATAAAAAAACAAACAAAACAACTAATACTAAACTTTCATTGGGTTATTTGTATGGAAATATGTTAATATAAATGTTTCAGACATTACATGAAATTTCTAAAAATCTTATATTTGTATTTGTATGGAAATATGTATGGAAATATGTTAATATAAATGTTTCAGACATTACATGAAATTTCTAAAAATCTTATATGTTCTGGTATAATGTTATAAGTAATAATCCTAGTTATTACTTCAAAATGTATATCTCAGAAATAACTAATTTTCTTGTCAACTGCATTATTATGAACTTTCATCAAATCTTTAACCGTGGTCAAAATAAATAAATAAATAAATAAATAAAATCTGGCTGCAGGTCAGCTGTTCGGGTATGGTATTAAACATGTGCTAATGATGGGCTCTAATTCTGTAGTCAGTTTAATTTAAAAATAAGTACCCTGGCTATGGACATTTTTAGATACAAATTTTAAGTTAAAGGTTAAAGAAAAGCTTCTCAAACATTTAGATTATATTTGCACACTTCTTTGTCTAGAATTAGTAACTAAATTAAAAGAAAAATCATCCTTGAAATTCCCTCCATTTCCTTAATAACTTTATGTTTAAAATATTATCTATGCTTGTCCTTCCCTAGGAGGAAGTCCTGTTACTTCTGCAGAGCTGGCAAGTGTCTCAAGGACAGATATGGGAATGCAATGCTCAATTTCTGCCTCAGCAGATGGCAGACACGGTTACAGAATAAGAAGTGGTGGTTCCCAAATACAGTGGCAGGGTGGGGCAGTGACAAAAACAAGAGCACACCTAACATAAGGTAGCCCAGCGAGAAGTGGTGGTTCCCAAATACAGTGGCAGGGTGGGGCAGTGACAAAAACAAAAGCACACCTAACATAAGGTAGCCCAGCCAACATAAACAACAACTTGGTAGTGCCTCAAGCACAAACATAACATGAAGGGGCAGGTTTTCAAAACACTATTGCCTCTGAATGTGCCAAAGACTGACTCTACAAAGGTATAGACAATTCCCAGAGCTGACAGTTTCTAAGATGAAACTCAGTAAATGACTAAACAATTCTCTAATGAAATTTTTTACAGATCAGATAGCTTAGAGTGTACACCAAATATATGCTTGGAGAAAACTTAATGAAGGAAGTCTGATTTTCTAGTAGATTGATGGGTGCATTCACAAATTTCTCATCCTTTTTTTACAGTCACAGTTATTTTTGCTAAAATATTTTTCATTCTGGAAAAAAAAATCTCAAAGCATAAACCATACAAAACCATACAAAAAAGGGTAAGGTAGTGCAATCATCTAATTTTGTTTTGACTGGCCCTTTAACAAGTCGTAAGATGGGCATCAAAATTCATGATACTCAGCACACTTTCCAAAGTGATTTCTCCATGATGCATGGTTGAGAAAGATATAAGGCTCACTATTAAAAAGCCAGCAGCACCTTATCACTAGATTTATGTCCTCTGATGAGTTCTCCTAAAGTCTGCGGAAGCCATTTTTATAAATGTAAACATCTTTGATCTTTTGACAGAGCACTCAGAAAAGGGTCAAGGAAGGGGTGCTTGGTAAACCAGAGTCGGGGAATGATTGACGTCTGCAGTTACAAAGAGTCTAGCATCTCAGCAATAAAAACACTCAAGCTTTAAGTTAATATATAATATTTTCTTAAACTCAGATTCCTAGAAAGCAAGACTGAGATGAAACAGAAGCATCTCTCCCCAGAAGAGAGCAGCTGGTACAAAATAAAGACAGGTTTCCAAACATCCTTTCCCTAGAACTCCATACCGGTTAACTCCTGTTCATCCATCCTAAAACACGTGGACTTCATGGACATCTCCAGGACCCTGATACACCCATCATCTGAAGCCAGGATCACTTTATCTGATGTACACCAGTCCACGTCCAGTATCCGAAAGGTTACATTTCTTCCACTTCTTAAACTGCTCACCATCTGAACCTTCAAGAGTGAATCTGATTGTCACTTTCACAAAGAAAAGGAAGATGTTTATCATTCCGGATTAAACAGTCAAGGAAAGACAGCGCCTGTGGCAAAGGTCCAGTTTACGTTCAAAACTGAACAGTCTTTGGCAGTCTACCTTCCACATGCAGACTGCATTTTAAAGGTCCCAAAGATAGTGATAACATTAAAAATCTGTTGGGCTATCACCTTTAAAACAGAAATACTGTGAAAGAAAAATTTTAAAGGAAGAAAACTTTTAATCAGCTTGACAAACCCATTACATAGTTTTCATTTCTAAATCAGAAGGAAGAAAAAAATACATAGTTCCTGTGGCCAGCGGCTTCATTTGCAGTGTACCCACGTGGAGCTGGGCCTACCTCTTTAGTATCCCATACTTCAGCTCCATCATTGTACATTGCTATTAATTTTTGGTTTCCTTTACCAGGGGCAAAACGAATCTTCCTCACCCAACTTCGGTGTGTAGGTATTCCTCTGAGGACAAACAAACAAAAACCAAAACACCAATATGAAGTAGAGTAATATCTCATCATCAAGAGATATGTCCAATGTCTCTTTCTATTTCTGTTTTTGACAAGGTCTAGTGACGTGACAGGAGAATCTCTGCTTTCTGGGACAGGGGCCACATATAACAGAAAGTGTCTGCTCTTTAACAATGGCTGGAATAGTGTCCCAGGACTTATGCATGAGCCACCTGCAGATAAGGGTCTTCTATGAATGTTCCAGAGTTTGGCTCAAGGCCCTTCCTCCCAAGTGCAGTGACAAGAGACCCAAGGGTCCAAGCTCCACATGACCATATTTGGTGACCCTGCTTATTACCAA
This sequence comes from Balaenoptera musculus, assembly GCF_009873245.2. NCBI lineage: Eukaryota > Metazoa > Chordata > Mammalia > Artiodactyla > Balaenopteridae > Balaenoptera > Balaenoptera musculus. Next base: position 10,642,163 of record NC_045800.1, read on the forward strand.
GTCACAAGCCTCCAGTGGAACCATACCAAGAGATTTTTTTTTTTTAAACCAAATAACACGATTGCATTTTTTGATTCATACCTGGATACTCTGCCTTTCAAATCCCAAAAATTTAAATTTCCATCCATATCTCCAAGAACTAATGTATCACCTTTCCAAGCGATGCAGGTAATACTACCCATACTTCCCTAGGAAACAACAGCCACAAATACACATCAATTTCACCATTTATAAGCAGTCATAACAGAGAAATATTTTTATTTAATAACTGTGATAAAATAATAAAGCTATTTTAATAAAACATAATTATAAATGGTTTTGCTTTAGTAAGAACGTCATCAAACACTAACAGAGTTCAGACACTACAAGAGCTACCTAGCATTTCGATTTCAACTAAGAAGAAACAGGAGATTTCAATTCGATAGACACTGTTATCTGAACTAGATTTATAGAAAAGGGATGTCTTTTGAGGAAGAACTACTTCAGAGAAAAGAAAATTAAAAGAAGAAAAAAAGAGAAGGAAAGGACACCCTTTCAAGAGAGTTCTTGTCTCCAAGCTATCCCTCACTGCAAAAGGATAAATAAATCTATTCTGGGGGAAACTTAAAGCTGTTTCACAGCTAATTGTTCAGCAATTTTTCTATTGAAAGAGAGGATCCATCACTATGTAGTACACCTGAAACTAACATAATATTGTATGCCAACTATATTTCAATTAAAAAAAAAGAAAGAAAAAGGAGATCCAGAGCTTCACTGATACCTTCTGGAATAAGGAAGGTGAAGAGATACTGTGTATTAAAGGCATCTGCACAATTTGAATTCACAGAAGGCTCTGCAGAGAAGTTACATAGGGAAACACAAATAAAAGAATGAAACACTACTGTAATAAATCAAAGTGGGGAGAAAGGAGCTTCAAGATCTAACACATGCACAGAGGTAATGTGATGGAGAGCCGAGGAGCCTGGGCTCTGGGGTCAGCTGCCTGGGCTTGAATCCAAGCTTTATCATGTAATTTGCTGTGTGATCTGGGGCATGTTTACTTAATTTTTCTGTGTCTAGAATTTATCATCAATAAAGTAAGGTAAGCACACAGAACTTGAGGAGTTCCTATTAGTGTTAATAAATTTCTACAGGTAAAGATTTTATGACAATGCCTGCCACAGAGTAAACAGTCAATACATGTTAGCTATTAAATAATATTATTGCTCAATTACTTTTCTACTTATTCTCTACTTATATTAAAAGAAATCTTGTTTCTTAATTTATAGAACAATATAAAAATTCACGTGTTTAGTTCTCATGGCATCGATAGTAAGTAGGAAAGTTCCAAGGGTTTGCCAAATTGGCTATTAATAGACTTGCACACACACCAAATACTGCATACATCATAGTGTTAGTCAAGAAGCAAAAGAAAAAATTGGATTAAAAGCGAGTATTTTAATGAATTCAATTAATAAAAAACTTAGAAAGCTATGTTAAAAAGAATTCTGTATAGTATAAAGATCTTATTTCTATTCTCCTGACCATATTAACAGAATGTTTAAGAATTTGCCTTTAAATTTACTTTTTCAGTCTTAAATTTTTTTTTACATTTTATAATCTTATTTTCTAACTTCTAAAAATTAGAATATTAAAGTTTAAATTTGCCCAGAAATCAGTGTTACCAGCTTAGAATTACAAGTGATGTATTAATACAACTGCACAATTAAACAACCCAGACCTTTCCACCTAAGAGCTTGTTGATGGGATATAAGCCATATGGAAAGCCTAAGGTGCTTTCAGAGGATGTGGCACAAACTCGCTTTGTGGCTCCAAATAATCCCAAGAGAACCAGTGTAAGATTTAAAACTCTATGATAGAGTATTATTAGTTGACATTGATATATTGCCTACATGTAAACTATGATGTTCAGAAGATGAGAAGTAAGGCTGGCAGCAAAGCAAAGATGTTCATTCTCTCCTGCTGTTCTGATTTTCTGAATAAAGGCAGTCAGTCAACTATAAACTCTCCATGAGAACATAATTTAAAATATGTCAAGCTTTCTTCTTCTTTTCCATTTTTTTTTTTTTCCTTTTTTTTTTCCCCCATTTTTATATACTGTATAGTTCTGGGGCCAAAACTCAGGGGAAGTTTCAACTCAAAACAAATGTTTAATACTTTACATTTGGGAGGAGGGTAAGATAAATATTGGATTAAAATAAACAAACAAAACCTCTGCCTAAATTCTACATATTAGTCATTGAAAAATGTTTTGATTACTGCAAATAAAAATAATGAACCAAAACCAATTTCTCATGTTTTATATACTAGATGCTTAATTCTCTTTCCCTAAAAATAATCTGCTCTAAAATATGCACTAATTTCACTAATAAGGCTGGTCATTCCTTGAGGAAGCTGCTTCTAGCTGCGGAATAAAATAATCTGGCAGGCAGAATAGAGACTTGCTATATCCTGACTTCAGATCTCCATAAAACAGTGTAGAATCTTAAAAGCTGTGTGGTGCAATAATCCTGAAAGAAGCAGTTACAAAAAGGAAAATTCATGTGTCTAATGTTCAAAAATTTTAAACTTTTTTTTAGGGTGGGGGGAACTAGAATCTCAAAAATTATTGGATTATTTCTATTCTAATCTCAAATGCGACGTGATTAGAAAACAGAGAGACTGAGCTATTTGCAAGTGCCACTATCGGAGTTCAGATGGGTCCTTCTCTGGAGTCTAGAGGAGGAGCTCTGAATATTACTAAGAAAGCAAACTGATTTTCCAGAGGACAGTTCATTACACTGCAACTCTTATGTCCACACCCTTTAACTGCAGCTTTTCTTGCTACACACTTAAAGTTACTGCTCCTACTTATAACTACCAAATATCAATTTTTCACATTTGCATTATTTTCACACTAGTGAAAACTTTTGGCAATATTAGAGAGTTTCAAATAGACATTACTAAGTCTCAGATATGACTTGTTCTATATAACAGTAAAAATATAATTACAGTTTGAAAAAGCACTTTCACATGCTAGTTTCAATTTTTATTAATGAAGGTTTTTTGGATGCCCTCAATTCTTCTAAAGTTGTTAATAAGGAAGATGTGGTAGCCAGCACCTAAGAGGCCCACCCCCCTACCTGATTCTGCCTTTGGTATTCACGTCCTTTGGTAGTCACCTCCCACAATGAACAGTGACCCAACAGCATACTGTGAAAATGTGACTTCTGAAAACGAGGTCCTAAAAGACACTGCAGCTTTCTTTGGCTCTCTCTTTGATCACTCGCTCTGGAGGAAGCTAGCTGCCATGTCTGAGGACACTCAGGCAGCCCTACGGAGAGGTTCATGTAAGGAAGAACCAAGGCCTCTCATCACGGCCAGCATTAATAGCCATGTGAGTGAGCCATGTGGGAAGGGGATCCCCTGCCCCAGCCAACATCCTCACTGCAACCTCATGAGACTCTGAACCATCTGTAAAATATGGGGGCTGGCATTCGACTACAACATTCCATTTTTAGATGGCAATTTTAAATAAATATATATATATTTTAAAAACCATCTCATCCTCCACTTAACGGTTATAGTATTATACGTTAACAAAAACATTTTCTTCATCCATCCATTAAAAACAACCTGTGAGATACACGTTGACACAAATTATTAACTACAAAACCTTGGTTAGAGAACTCCACAAGCCCACAGGAGGATATATATGTTAGTAAATATTAATGAATATTTTTATACCTACAACCTGATTACTATTACCCAAAAATAATACTAGATTTTAGTCAAATCCTTCAGGGTAATGCTTGAAATGGAAAGAAGAGAAACTAGAGTCAGACAGACAGACCCGGGTTTAAGATGCTGCTCTGCCATGTCACTAGGCTGGGCAACCTGGGGAAAGTTACTCACTCTCCCTCAGTCTTGTCATAGATAAAATGTAAATAATTCCTCATGGATTATTATAGTGATAAAAATGAGTAGCACATGGTTAAGCACTTAATCGAAACAGTTATAATGCTATTCTCTAGCAGTATGGAACAAGTTTAATCAGTGATAATAGCTCCTTAGTAAAGTTTAGTTACATTACACTTTTCTGAGATAGTTTTCAAACTCAACTATGGCTTCACTGGATATAGAACCAATAAGGACTTTGATAAGAAATCTTAATGAAGATTTAATCACAGGTTGGACTCACGTCTGGTGGAATCCGAGCACTATCTTTCACTGAGTTTCCTTCAACAGTGAGATGATAAACTTGGCCATCACTATCGGTAAACACAAAATGCTCCCGGGCAGAGATGTTCTGACTGAGTTCAGATTTACTCTCAGCCTCCTGCAACAAGCTTTGGGATAGAGGAAAATAAGATAAAGATATTTCTTTTCCCTAGAGTGACATAATTAATTAACTCGCCCCAAATACAGATGCATTAACAGGAGGTCAAAACCATTTTTAAAAAAAGAAAGGCTGAAACTAATCTTTGCCTAGCAATAATAGGAAAACACAAATTACTCCTAACGCCACGAGTGAACGTTTACCTTGCACAGAAAAATGTGGTGATCTAGACCTCACACAAGAAAAAAAGCCTTTTTCCTGTTTCTGCTGCAGAACAGAGGCCTCACCTCGACTCACCATTCTCTCTGAAGTTTTTTGTTTGTAAATTTAGTGGGGATGGGGACGGGGTGGTACATAAGTTAGAACTCCTAATACCTTTCCTTTGGTGAACATAAATGACAATATGATCCATCTGGATATTCATGCTACATTCATTTGAATTTCAGAAGCTGAAGTTTATGGAGCAGAAGGGCACTGAGAATGATCATATTCACTAACGGGTGCTGATGTGTAGATGTTACTGCACAGGTTACTGCTGCAAACTGCACCAAGCAGTGCAATACTAAAACTAACTCTATAGTAATATGAGCATGTACTGAAACACCAACGTATGTTCAAAAGCAGACTAGCGGTGCCTTGGGATGACATTTGTCAATTTCCCAACCATGACTTGGCTATTACAAACGACAGGGGCGGAAACAGGGTACCTGATCACAGATGACTCAACAACACTCAGCTCTGTATCTGAGACCACGGTCTGGCGGGCCATGGCCTCTCGGGTAGCCAGCTGTTTCTTTCTTAGGCTCTTCAAGTTGTGAGAAGGTGACCACTCCTGTGGAGTAAAGATAGACATGCCCACAAGTGATCAGTTTCTCTGTCAAAGAACCCTTCCAGAAGAGCTGGGCATACCCGCCATTGTCCAGCGTCACTTATTATTACTACACATGAATTCACAATCTGTTCTTAGGTTTTACTTTTTTTAGAAAGGTTGAATGAATGCATCTTCATTACAGCTTATGGTAAAAGATTTTAAAGATCTACCTCTATTTCCTTCTACCTCTAATCTTCAATTACAGCTTAAGGGAAAAGAGCTTAATGGCCAACTCCAACAGGTTTTAAACTTTTGATGCTTTCATTTTTTTACAGAATGAAAATAATATGTTTAATTATGGTATCTCCCACTCCTTACCTCCCCACCTCCCCCTTAGGTACACAAGGTGAGATGATCACACTCCTCCAATCATGGCCCATTATCATCTGTAGGTCCACCCCAAACCTCTCCTTTTATTTATTTATTCCTGATTATTCTAATGCATTTAATCTAATATCCTCTCATATGTATAAATTCTTAACATGCAGTTATTTTACATGCACATATTTGTGATCTGCATTAACAGTAGTGTGTTATATATCTCATCCTGTTTCTAACTCTTTTTACTCAGTGCAATGTATTCAAGTCCCACCTCTGTTGTTTCTGCATGTTATATAACACTCCATAGGTACATCTGCTAATTTTTAGCCTAGTTTTTAGTTTAGTTTAGTTTCCCAGCAAAAGACACCCAGATTGTCTCTATACTCTCCTCACGGCAAATTACACTGCAGTCAATATCCTCACAGAAGTTCCTGTATGACCAGAAGCTGATCAGCTGGGACACAGGGGATGTCTGTGTTTGCCTAAGTGCTGCCAGTTTGCTCTGCAGAATGGCTTCACTGGTCTACATACCTATCAGCAGTGCCAAGGAATTCCTACAGCCCATATTACACCCACATGGGATGCTACCTGGCTTTCCAATTTTTGTTAGTCTAAAAGGTATATCATGGTTATTTTACTTTGCACATCTCAAAACCGATGAGTTTGAACATTTCTTCACATGCTTGTTGGCCTTTTAGGTTTCTCTGCCATTCATTAACTGCTCACATGCTTGTTCATCCTTCCACTGGGGCTCCTGTCGCTTCACTGCAGGAGTTCCCACAATACTAATCCCTTAGAGGGATTAGTTAGCCCTTTGTCCATCTTAGACTCTGGAAAATTTCTTTTTTCAATTTGTCTTCTATATTTAACCTTGACAATGGTCTGATTCATTGAATAGAAAGCACCAATCTTGATATAATCAAATTCATTCAATTTTTTTGCCTTTTGGTTTGAGCTTCGGATATCCTCTTTTGCCCCCAGAAGAGAAAAATACTCTTCTGTATTTGTATTAATTTTATAGCTTTATTTTTTTTTACATTTAGGTCATTAATCCTGTGGAGCCCACCTCTGAATATGGTATTATGCAGAGATCCAGTATTTTTCTCCATAAAGTGAGACAGTTTCCCCAATACTGTCTACTAAACAGTCTGTCCCTCCTCTTGGGTTTGTGAGCTACTTTACTGTACAATCAGTTCGCAAACATTCATGGGTCTGTTAATGAGCTCTTTATTATACTGATCCATTTCTGTTTCTTGGGCCAATATGACACTGCTTTTATGTCTACGGTTTAATAATATGTACTGTATGGGGTAGGATGGGTCCAACCCCTACCCATACTGCCTACATTACTCCTCTTTTTTCAAGGATGACTATGACCTTTATTTTTCCATAAATATTTTAGAATATGTTTATCATGTTCCTCAAAATATCTAAATTAAATTTTAATTGGAATTTAATATAATATTAGCTTAACCCATCCAAGAAAATAAGAGTTACCTCCATTTGTTTAGATCATCTTCTCTGAATACACATTTTTGACAAGAAAATACACAGGAGTAATGATTTCAATTCAAGCTAAAGAAAAATATTCACCACATATATACATATCTAAATAAAATGTTTACTTCTTAAATTGTAACTTACCAAAGCAGTTATTGCAGGGAAGTTTTTGGACATTTCTCTAAGAATGGTACAGGTCCTAACATCCCATAACTCCAGGGGTTTATCTTTGAATACAACTGCCAAATACTGCCTAAAATAAACAAAATTACTAAATAAACCTCTTTTTGCAAAATTTTCACAAGCAGTGCAAATAAAAAGTTCAGTAAATCAGAAAGCTCAGATGACACATTCTAAACAAAGAGAATTTAAACTAACCTTTAGCCCTCATGATTAATATAGTCCTAAGAAGGTAAAGCTCTAAAATGACCTGTGAGAGCCACATAGCCATAATTAGGCAAGGAGCCCAGCTCAGAGTGATGAGAAAAGGCATGAGTTCACATCCTGGTGCCACATCTTACAATAACCCTCCTGCGGCTCAATTTTCTCATCAACACATGAAAATACCACTACTTACATCAATGGATTGATTGGTATGCAGGTTATGTAAAAATTAAATGAAAAAGTAAGTAAAGTTTCTATCATGCTGACAGTGAGGAAATGTGACAGAGTAGGAAGATCCCTGTAGCTCAGTGTTATCAAAGGACTCCCACTTGATAATTATGTGACCTCAGACAAACCATGTGACCTTTTGAGTTTTATTCTGCTTATCTTTAAAATGGCAACACCTGTCTTACATACCTCACTAAATACTGTAAGGATAAAAAAAAAAAAAAGGACCAGCACACATGAAAGAATTTTATAAACCGTGATGGATTATACAAATGCAGTATGTTACATTTTTTTATTACATCTAATATAAAAACAAGTAAAGGCATGTATGTAAATAACTAATACAAAAGAGAATCTGGTAAATGCTATAAAGATTCACTATGAAAGTTGAGATTAATTTTGACAATAGGAAAATGGCATTCTAGGCAGAGTTACAAGTGTGATAAACGGCAAAAGACAGGAAAGGACACAGGGTGTTCGGGGGAACATGCTGTTTGAAATGCAGAGTATGTGACAGCAATCATCATGAGAAAGAAGGCTAAAATGTGAATTTTGGATTCACATTATAAAATCCCTAAGACACCTTAAAATGCAGTGCTAGCATGCACAGAGATTCATCCTGCAGAGAATAGCAGATCACTGAGTTCTGAAGCAGTGGTGATAATGTGATCAGTTGTTTAAGATGTACTAATTTAGTAAGCTTGTGTAGAGTCAAGACTGACTGGAAATAGAAGAGACTGGAGTCCAAACAGTTTGAGCAATTCTCAAACTTCTCAGTCCCAGGACTCCCTTACATTTAAAAAAATTATTGAGGCTCTCCTCCAAAGAACTTTTGTTCTTACGTGGGTTATACTAACTGATATTTTGCATATGAGGAATTAAACCTAATATAATTATAAACTATATTAATTCATTCAAAATGAAAAAAAGAGAAAATAACTACCAAGATGGTAGATGAAAACATATGCCATATTGATAATTACATTAAATATGAATAATTTAAACAATGCAATTAGAAGCAAAGATTATCAGATCAAACAGTAAAACAAGTCCCTATTATATGCTCTCTATAAGAAATCAACTTTAAAGACAGAGATAAGTTACAAATAGGAGGAAGGAAAAAGATATACCATACAAACACTAATCAAAAGAAAGCTAGAGTGGCTATACTAATCAGACAAATCAGACAAACTTCTGAACAAAGAATATTACCAAAGACAAACAGGATTATTTCACAATGATAAAGAAGTGAATGAATCAAAAGGATATGATAAGCATGGCAGTCAATGAAACAGAAAACAGAAAACCAGGGAGAAAAATCAAAGAAACCATAGAGTTTATTTGAAAAAATTAATAAAATTGACATAATTTACTGATTATCAGAAATGAAAGAGACATTACTCAGATCACACAGCCAGTAAAAGAATAAGGGAATTATTATGAACAAGCTTATATCAATAAATTCAACAACTTCAATGAAATGAATGGACAGATTACTTGAAAGACACCAACTACCAAAGCGTACTGAAAGAAATATATATATAACCTGAATAGCTTGGCATCTATGAAAGAAGATGAATTTATATTTTAAAACTTCACTGCAAAAAAAATTCTAGACCCAGATGGGTTCCTCAGTGAATTCGCCCTATTTAAGGAAGAAATAATATCAATTCTACACAAACTCGCCTAGAAAAAAGAAGAGGAGGAAATATTTCACAACGCATTTTACAAGGTCATTACCCTGATTCCAAAACCAGTCAAGGATATTACACAAAAACTAGACCAATATCCTTCATGAACTCAGATGCAAAAATCCCTAATAAAATATCAGTAAATCAAACCCAACAATATATCAAAATATTAGCAAATCAAATCCACTAATACATCATGACCAAGTGGAGTTTATCCCAGGAATGTCAAGTTTAACATCTGAGAAATCAAGCAATATAATTCACCATATTAAGCCAACTTAAAGAACAAAACAAAAACACACCAAATGATGATGTCCATAAATGCAAAAAAAGCATATGACAAAATTCAACACCTACTCAATGATACAAAGTTTCAGCAAACTAGGAACAAAAAATTTCCTCAACCTGATAAAGGGTATCTAGATATATCTACAGCAATATCTTTCTAGATATGTCTCCTCAGGCAAGGGAAACAAAAGCAAAAATAAACAAATGGGATTACATCAAAATAAAAAGCTTCTGCACAGCAAAGGAAACAATAAATAAAACAAAAAAGACAACTTACCGAATGGGAGAAGATATTTGCAAATGATATATCTAATAAGGGGTTAATATCCAAAATATATAAAGAACTCATACAACTCCACAACAAAAAGACAAACAACCTGATTAAAAACTGGCCAGAGGAGGTGAATAGACTTTTTTCCAAAGACACACAGATGGCACGTGAAAAGATGTTCAACATCACTAATTACTTGGAAATGCAAATCAAAACCATAATGAGATATCACTTCACACCTGTCAGAATGGCTATTATCAAAAACATAAGAAATAAGTATTGGTGAGGACATGGAGAAAAGGGAACCCTCAGTTGGTGGAAATGTAAATTGGTGTAGCCACTATGGACGACAGTATGAAGATTCCTAAAAAAATTAAGAATAGAACTACCATATGATCCACTTATCCCACTTCTGGGTATTTATCCAAAGAATAAAAAAAAAAAATCCGAAAAGATACCTGCATCTCCCATGTTCATCGTCACATTAATTACAATAGCCAAGATACAGAATCAACTTAAGTGCCCATCAACAGAGGAATGGATAAAGAAGATGTGGTATATATATATATATATATATATATATATATATACACACACACACACACAATGGAATATTATTCAGCCATAAAAAGAATATCCTGCCATTTGCAACAATGTGAATGGACCATAAGGGTATTATGCTAAGTGAAATAAGTCAGAGGAAGACAAATACCATGTGATTTTACTCATATGTGGAATATAAAAAACATAAACAAATTAAAAAAACAAAATAAACAAACCAAACCAAATTAAAATAAACATGTAGATACAGAGAACAGAGTAGTGGTTACCAGAAGGAAAGAGGTAGGAAAGAGGGCAAAATGGGTAAAGGAGATCAAACGTGTGGTGACAGATGGAAAATAAATTTTTGGTGGTGAGCACGCTGTAGGGTACACAGAAGTATCAATACAGTGCTGTCCACATGAAACTTACATAATGTTATAAATAAATATTACCTCAGTAAAAAATTAACTATTTCAGTATATAAATAATAATTGAAAATTGAAATAAAAAAAGAAAAAACACCATTTATAATAGCATCAAAGAAAAAGCAAAAAATAATTCACAAATGATGCGTAAGACCTATATGCTGGAAACTACACAAGATTATTGAAAGAAATTAAAGAAGAACTAAATAAGTGGAGAGATACACCACGTTCATGAATCACAAAACTCGGTAGACGTCAATTCTTCCCCATGTTGATCCACGGATGCAATGCAATGAAAATCAAAATCCTAGGAAGCTTTTATGGTAAAACTGGTAAGTTGAGTCTAAAATTTATATGGAAATGCAAAGATCCTCGAAAAGCTAAAGCAATTTTAAAAACAATTTCAGAGTGCTTACTCCTTCTTTCTTTGTTCTTTTGATTAGTTTTCATTCAGTCTCTGTTGTCAATAATCCTGCTTTACATTTATTTTCCCTTGGAACAAAAAACTCAGAAACTTACTGGAATTAGATCTAAATTACAAATAAGGAAAATGAATTCTTTTACTCAGTAAACCCAAACTGAGGTGGAAGTTGAAATAAGAATTTCACCAGACAACAAATAACATTTCTTAGTGAGTGACAGGCATTTATATCAACATAGCTATAGTGGAACACAATGGAGTTACTGGTTTTACCAATCTAATGAAATGTTAAGGTTCAGATAAGTTACCTTGTCTTTTTAGAAGTGGAGAATTAAAAGCAATAGCAACTTAATTTTGTGATTAAAATATTTTCTTTGATATGGCTGCACATCACAGTTTGCTGTCACTAAGAAATTCTATACGCATGCACGCATACTCTCCCTTTCTTAAAGATAAAAAAATCCCTGAGATTACCTTGTGATAAGACCAGAGAATTTTTTTTTAGGATGACACTTACTTCAAATGAGATACTTTAATCATTTCGATGGGCGATTCATCATTACCTCGTTCACCACGAAAAGCAATGCTCCTACCTTTAATTGCAAATATTAAAGAAAAGGTAAAAAAGCACATAAAACATGTAAGAAACTAAAAGCTGTACCAGTGTAATTTGATCAGTGCTACCGTCTATTCCTGTTCACTCTTCCATTTGCTTCTAAGCTGTTTCTAATAATCTAAATTCAAAAGTATTCTCAAGTACTCAAAAGTATTACAAGTTAAAGACCAACAGTATATTACTTACATTCAAATATCTACTTTATAAAAATATATTTTCATTTTTTTATAGAATTTCTTGAAGTCCTTCTGTGGTTTCTTTCAAATAATTTAATCTTAGAAATTTAGAAATACCAATTTCTAAAGTTTTAATGCATCTATGGTAAAGCAACTACTTACTGTAAAAACTACTGGTACATTCAAAGTAATATAAATATTTTCATGTTTACAAATACTAACTAGTGGAGAAAACACTCTTTGAACAGGTATTTAAGATTTCTTGTCCCATGTGCAAAATACTCAACTACAATATTTTGACATGTTCCTATCAAAAGGTCTCTATAAACTGAAACTGGGGAATATTAAGAATTAGTTAATAGCCAAAGAACCTAAATGGTTTTCTATAACTTAAAAAATGCAAGTTCTACTTTATGTTTGAACAAATATACATTTTTTTTGGCTGCGTTGGGTCTTCGTTGCTGCGCGTGGACTTTCTCTAGTTGTAACGAGCAGGGTCTATTCTTCATTGTGGTGTGTGGGCTCTCATTGCGGTGGCTTCTCTTGTTGCAGAGCGTGGGCTCTAGGCGCACAGGCTCAGTAGCTGTGGCACACAGGCCCTAGAGCATGCAGGCTTCAGTAGTTGCGGCGCGTGGTCTCAGTAGTTGTGGCGCACAGGCTCAGTAGTTGTGGCTCAAGGGCTTAGTTGCTCCACGGCGTGTGAGATCTTCCCGGACCAGGGATCGAACCCGTTTCCCCTGCATTAGCAGGTGGATTCTTAACCACTGTGCCACCAGGGAAGTCCCTGAACAAATATATTTTAATATCTTTTCCTAGATTTCTATTACATTAAACAAAAGAGAGAACATACTCAATTCAAAGACAAATGGATGCCTATATGTCTCCCTGCTCTTCAATGCCATCAAACAGAATCTCACTATTATTATTCGCCAAACACCCTATATCCTTTCCTGGCTCTGCTAGTCGGCTGCCCTCCTTAGAAGACAAGGCTGTAAAAGTCTATAATCAATAAATTTAAATGTCCCACCTAAGTCAGTAACTATTACTCAGAAATTTGTTCCTCAAAAATAAATCTGCGAAAGACAGATTTTAAGTTATCTAACAGTCCTAGACCTGAGCTGATTGGAAAAAATGAACAGGCATTTTTTTAGTGAATGATACTACAGAACAGCATTTCTTCCCTGGGCCACCATGTAACTACAGTGACCAGTGCCAGTTTATTGGCAAATCAGGAATGTAGGGATAGGGGTCACCGGGCAGGTCATTTCCAATTAGACTAGAGCAACACTGGACTAAAGTGGGGCTAATTCTTTGAGGTTTAGTAACATACTCTGATAAGTAAGAACAACTATAAATTAGAAATATATATTGAGAATACAAGGAAGCAACCATGTATATGATTTATTATATACACATGTAACTTACTGGTTAAAACTATCTACATATATTCATATTGCGAAGCCATTTAAAAAAAAACTCCCCACAATTTTGTAAAAAAAAAAAACTATTTGAAATCATTCCATGTGCTATATATAAAATAATATAAAACCTTCACCTTACTCTATTTTCAAGTTCTTATTTTGAAACTCACTGGGCTGTAGGTTTTTAACAATCGTGAACAAGTTACTTTACTGGAATATTTCCTATTGTAAAGTCTTTAAACTCCGAAATTAAGTTTTCCTATTTAGCCAGCCAGAGATTATCAAAAGTTTTAAATTTAAGCATTTAAAAAGAATCCTTATTTATAAGATTTTTAAGGGTTTCCTGCAAAGGCCAAAATTTTTAAAAGAGAATCTAATAAAGTATAACTACAAAGATTTATTTTAAAACTGTACTTCTGGTTATCTACAACAATGTACTTGAAAGTACAACTGATACCATATTTATGAATTTGTCCATTCAGGCTAATGGTACTCCATTTACCATGCACTTGTGTTAACACAATTTGCATACAAACAATGATGAGTCTTTTCCAAGGCAATTATTATAGAACAACCAAAAGATGAATACATAAACATAGAATATATAAAAATGAATATATAAATGAGAAAAAACTCCAAGGTGAAAGAAAGTACTTTGGAACATGTTTTATAAATAGCAACATCTCTGATCAATATGATGGTACCATTTTAAATATCTTAATAGTCTAAATACACAAACCTGTTGGAAGATCAACCAGCTGAAGTTCGTTCCTCACTAATCCCATGTTGTTTGGTGTTGAGGTAGAAAAAGAAAGAAAACCAGTTAAACTCGTCCATTCAATACCCCTATAATGAGAAATTAAACAAAGATTAATCTAATATTCTTTTTTTGTTTGAAAAATTTATTTGAAAAATAAGTTTTTTCTATGACCTAAATTTTATTATACAAGTTAATTAAGGAATTATATTAATATGACATTTATTTGAGACTATATTATCATACATTTCCAACATATATAAAATTATTTCTAATTAAAACTTTATCTCCAAATCCGATAAAAAGACAGGTTAGTTATCAGAATTCATAGCACTAAAATAGCTATTAAAATCTGGCAAAGGAAGAGAGTCACATCACAGTATTTGCCAAGAATTCCACTGTTTAAAAACAAGTGGTACAGAAATATTCTGAGCAGACTGCTTAATGTTGAGTACACGTAGGAACTATCAAATTTTATCAAAATTCCTAGTTGGTCAGGAAGCAGAAATTCCTGAAGCAAACAATACAAACTGAGCTACTAGATTTGGAAGTGGATGAACGTTCCAAACAGTATGTCAATTAGAGAAAAGCATAAAAGAAAAATCAGACACGTATGACAAGACAGTAACCTATCAACCTAATGTCCTGGGAGTCCCCTTTATTTGGGACTGATAGTAGGTGAGTCCATGTTTTTTTCCCACTAACATAACTGGCTTCATCATCAATGGAAAATGGGGGGGACCCAGGACAAGTGAATTCATCAGAGTCACAAAAAGAAGTGAGAAACACTACTATTACCCTGCATTGCTTACAAGGTAGCTGGCTGGGAGGCAAGTCTAAACCTCTGTTCTATACGCAATTGCTCATTCAGCATTTACAGGACAACCATTTTTAACAATGACATAATGTCTATGGCTGCTTTCACGATACAATGGCAGGGCTGAGTAATTGTGACAGAAATTTTATGGCCTACAAAGCTTAAAATATTTGCCATCTGTCCTTTACGGAAAATGTTTGCTGACCTCTGATCTAGTTTTTCCACTTCTACTCCAATTTGAATGCTATTGCTAAATTTAGCATTAATACTGCTCTGAACATGTCTCTCACCTGCCCAAGAAAAGGTATCAATACAATGGCTCCTGCATCAAATCCAAACTCTTCTCTGTGACTTTCAAAGCCATTCGGCATCAAACTTACCTCTCAATCATCTGAACCTTGTGTTAAAAAGGTTCAGATGTTAAAAAACCTTGCTATTTTAACGAGAGTAGCTTTTCCTCACTGACCCCTGTGTACCCACCTACTTGTCTTTTCTCAGAGGAGCAAAGATAATCCCAAGAGAACTGAAAATAATATTTGCAACAGCAGGGAATTACTGTAGTTATCAATTTATAACTCTTCAAATGTAAAGTTGTGTTGAAACACTCAGATTAGGCTGCTAAAAACAGAGAACTCTTGAGACTTTCCATGCCTGGAATGACCCCTCTCCTTCCCTCTTCAAATACTATCTAGTATCAAGTCCCGGCTCCAGCACTCACCAGCTCTGTGTTCCTCTACCTCTCAGTTTCCTCATCTGCTGTGCGGGAGTAATAACACTGAGTGCATAAAGAAGGCCTGGCACAGAGTAAGCGTTGTATGTATTCATAATCACCATCAATGATTACTCTTATTTCAAGATCTAACTCAAGCCCTATTTTCTTCATTAGGCCTCCTCATTTACTATACTCAAACTGCACCTATAGCGACTACTATATAAGTTGGTTAATTATTCACTGGAAAAGTCCCTTTGTCTTGTTTCTCTTTCTTTCCCCTAACACATAGTACTCATTAATTTTTCTACTGAGAGTGAACAAAAGGAGACAAGAATCATTTTGAACTTCTGTTCTCTAAATAAGTCTGGTAGCTTCAATCAGATCTGTTTACCCACAGAAACCTTAAGATATACTTTCCAAGTCTTGCTGCTGGCAATCTGAACTACTTATACTCCAGTATAGTAATGCCACTACCTCTGGACAGTAAAAATTTCAGTCCTCCCACTTTTCATTTATTATTTTTAAAAATACATCTGTTAGGTACCCCATATATGCGGGTGCCTGTGCTATTAAGTACCCAGTACATGCCAGCAACTTTGCTAGGCTAGGGAATACAGATGTGAATGAGATGGAGGTAACTGTTGTCCTTCAGGAGCCTACAATCTAGCAGAAAAGAGACGTTATACAAGTGCATCCGGTATTATCTATCTCAAAAGAGAACAGTGCTGAGTTCAACAGGAGCTTGTAAGAGTCACATGGAATCTGGTCTCAGGGGCCAGGCTGGGCTTCCTGGGGAAACATTAAAGCTGAGGCTCAAAGGGCAAATAGGGTTTTGCCTGGAAGCCTCAACTGCTTTCAGTGGAAACAACAGTGTGACCGATGGAGAAGCACTGCAATAGACTGTACTCTCTTAGAAGGGAGGTACCATGCCCTGTCTCTCTAAGCACATGACAGGCACTCAGCAAATTCTGTTAGATTAAAAGAACGATGTCCCAAAAAAGCCTACCATGCCTCCTTATGTTTCTAAGTGCCATACATATTCAGAGAAGTGCTTTCCCCACTGTTTACAGGATGTCCCAGTGTTCAGGATATAACAGAACATGGGTGGCTGCTTATTTATAATCTAGCACCACGAGTGTGTTGCCTTTGAGCAGATTCCAGCAGCAGCCTGTATATCTGACTGCTACTGATCAACTAAAGAAAATAAAAATCACGTTGGACTTCAAAGTGTATTAGATAAGGAGGGGATTATTTCTCAAAAGAAAAGAATGAAAACTCTTGTCAAACACAGCTGAGCACAACACTGCTCCCAGGGTTAGAAAACCACTGTCTAGGTTTAACCACACACTGAGCTCTACAAAAACTCTTAAGAACAGCAGCTCATTTTCTGACTCAGTCTAAGTTTGTTTTGTAGCATTCCTTACTACTGAACAATTGTAACCTTAGAATCTACCCACAGGTATTCAGTGTTTTGACTCCTACAGATTCCCAAGTTGGGCCTGTTCACCTGCACTGGGGATGCTACGTTAGCTACTTCTCAACACTGGGTGGCTGGCGGGGGCAAACACTTTCTGAAAGGTCTTGAAGTTCTACCATTATATGAAACTAACTTCTGCAAATTTACAGACAGACAAAATAGAGATCATTTTACTTTCCACAAATCACTCAATGTACTCAAAGCAATACTGAATCAATCAGTGTTTTGATACCCATATAAACTGCTGTTTTAACAGTTTTTGACACTGAAAGTAGTATTGGGCTATATTATTGTAATTTTAGCCTATTGGACAAAGACACCAACTAATAATATAAGAACTCTAATAATCTAAGAAAACCTATATGTACCACTCTACATTATTTACTTCTAGGTATCTTCCACTGGATTATAAGCCTCCCAGGTTTTGTCTGTTTACAGGCATACAGAAGAGGATCAATATATACTTCATATTTGTAAAGCATAACTGGTTAAAACGTCATAGCTTTCAAAAAACGCACAGATGCAACTATCTGTAGTTAGGCAGTACCAGGCCATATGTATGCTAAAGACTGAAGTACTTAAGATGAAGTGGTTTTTAAAAACACTTTTAGTACTAAGCAGAAAAACAACTTTCTAAAGTTGGCCTTTAATTTGCATATGAGTATCTAGAACGTATTGGGTTTATTGCTAATAAGTTCAGCAATTTTTATAACACATCTGTGAAATTTTCATAATGGCTTTTAATTGTAATACTATAATTGCATTAATTGAAACACAAAGACAGCAGTATTTTAGCATCCTCTTGGGCACCATCTCTGGATGTAAAATGTGAATTATCTTCAAAATGGCAATTAAGAGGGAAAATTTATATTTAAAAAAATGGAGCATATTTGCGTGATTGTTCACAACACTAGCCTGACTGAGTAGCATACCCCTTAGAGTTATTTGGTACCCCAAGTAACACATTATAAATAATTTTGGTGTCAATAACAAATATTATCATAACATGTGTAAGTCATGTACTTAGTGACATCTACGACCTGAACAATCCAGGAAAACAATCTTACTTACAGTAAATAGCTCACTGATTAACTAGCTATTGTGTCTTTATTAAAGATTACGTACTGTGGTGATCATTTCACAATATATACAAGTATTGAATTACTACATTGTACATCTGAAACTAATATGTTATATCTCAACTGTACCTCAATATAAATAAACAAACAAATAAATAAATAAATAAGATTTCAGTGTTCCGAAAAAAATGACAATGTGCTTGATTTTCCAGAAGCATGTACCAAATTCCTGGCATTAATCCTGGTTTAGTCAACATTTTTATCTTATTGCCAAAATGTTTCCAACTAATCTATGTGAATTTTTTAGCTGGAGATTTAGCACATGTATCCTAAGAGCTCAGTTCTAAAGCCTGAAACGCCTGGACTGAATTCCATGTACCTTTTCATGACTCCACAATACTCAGTTTCTTCTTCTGTAAATTGGGAATAATAATAGTGCCTACTGCATAGAGTTGTAGTGAGGATTCAATGAAACAATGCCTGTAAAGTGTCAACACTTAACATAATCCTTAGAACAAATACTGATTAAATGGTGAGTTTTGATTGATTGGTGTTTGCCATAAAAGGGAACACTGCACACAAAAGCCAGGGGTTAAAGGAAATGTCAAGAGAAGAAACGCAAACAGGAAAGAAAGGGAGAGAGAAGGTATCAGTGGCAGCAGGGACTACTGGAAGGAGAGAGAAAAGATGAACAACAGCCTGGAAGGATCCAAGCAGAGACCTGTGTCTCTGCACCCCAAAAGCCTAACACTTTTGAAGACATTACTCCTCCATGTAGATGTATTTAGGGAGATACTGTAGGGGCATAGCATAAGGTGGCGATAAACAGTCACTCAGGCTGTACCAAAAAATCATGCACTTCAAAGAATAAGGCAACATAAACGCTTCAGAAACTTCCATCATAATCAGAAGTTGAGATACTTCAAGGGTTGACCCTTCCCCATTTAGAAAATGCATTTATTCCGAATAATGTGCACACTAAGGGTTCACTAAGAATTTTAACGCACACATGAGAACTATAACTATAATACAACATACAGGAGTGAGAAATGGCCTTTCGGATACATCTGTTCCAACATCATCAAAAAATACTGGAAGATTAATAAATTTATATTATATATGTGTAACTTTACAATCCGTCATTGCCAGGGCAAAGAAAGGAATATAGTCATGTGATCAGCAAGGTAATGCTATGGAGCAGGTATGTATGTACTTTACTTATTTTTAAAAAATTTTTATTGGAATGGCATGTATGTACTTTAAAACAGAAAGCAAGAGTCATCCTTCTGTCCTGTTAGCCTTCCCTCAGATACCTCTGCATACAGAGAACTCATAAAACAGATCACATCTCAAAATGAAAGAATAAATGAGATTAATTAACAATTAAAATGCCCTTATTCAAATTTTTCATGAGCAGTCCTACTGAGGGATCTTTACAGAAAAGGGAAACAAACTATATAAACCGGAACAAGGGAAAAGAGTGATATCCAGTGAGAAAACAGCCTAGACCTTAGGAGAGATAAATAAGATGCAGAAATAAAGTGAGAAAAAAATTCTCCACTGCATAATGTTCTCTACAAAGTAAACAATTAGTACTCATCCTTGATGAACATAGCCATTAGTTGGACATGAATATGCATTATTCAAAGTTTTCAGCCAAATAATCACCACTGCAGAGTATTCAGTGTCGAAAAGTCCACAAGAACTTTTTTCTGGTATTACGTATGTTTATGATCTCAATATCCCAATGACAGACTCACTTGACTTCACACGAGTGGATGCTTAACTCCTTGTGCAGCAGCCCACTGGTGAGATGGTACACCAGGACAGAACCGTTACTTGTACCTATTAAAATGACATAATAGAGGAGAATTAATCTAGTGGAAGTTCCAAATCTAACAAAAGTCTTTTCTCAAGATTTCAATTATTTTACAATATCTATATTTTATAAAAGGAACCCAAGCTAGGTGTGAAGAAAGAGTAAATTTCTGTGTCTTCCTTCTCATCAAAAATGGGCTAAATCTCATGTGCTCTGTAATCCTACCTAAATCCAGGGACAGATTTTCAAAGACTTCACAACCTAATTCAATACACACAAAATCCGAAGATGCACCTTCTTAAGCTTTTTGAATGTTTATTATAACTGATCCTCAAAAAGGCAACCTAGCAGAACTAATTAACCAGATTTTTCTAGTTTTCTTTACAAAGATTTTGGTTTTGTTCTGTCTTTAACATTAAATACATCATAAAGTAAAGCAAAGTACAGTGGCTCACTGTGGATTTTACAGTTAAAGAAGCCTGAGTTTAAGCCCTGGCTCTGCCCTATACTCTTGCAAATTACCTGCCCACACTAAATTTGTGTTAGTATCCCTTTAACATGGGAATAATGGAAAATCTATTTGTTGGAGATTAAATGAGAAACATACGTAAAACACTTAGTATAACACTCGGCACAAAGTAAGTACATGATTATTACTATTTCTGTTATCACTGTAATTATGATTCGTAGTTATTATTATTCCTAAAGCTTTTCGTGGTCTCAGGTAATACGTCTAAATTTTAATTAGAAGGGACATGGCCACTTGAGAAAGTAATACTTTCTTGAGAAAGTAATGTTTCAGCCCTCAACATGTTTTTATAAGTCAAGCAATAAAAGTGAACAATGTAAGCGGTTGCACAATCACTTTCTCACTGCACATGACTTAAAAGAATTAATGGATTCATACAAAGCAATAGAATGTAGAAATAATAATAATATAATAATAATAAATGTAAAAATGCTAGGCAATTTCCAATTTTAGCTAACTTGCTGAATTAAAGCTTCAGAAATTTCTTGCAAAACTATTCTAGAGAAATACAGTATTACACTTGGTTACATTTATCACCTATTCTACAGTATCTTCTAGTACTGAGAAAATATCTAAAGAATTACCAACACTTTTCAATTATCAGATGTTCATAATAATCATATGATTTCTACAGTCTGCACATTTTGGTGATGTTGAAACTATGATTTAATATTTAAGGGGCCCAAGAAGAAGAAGTAATTCTGGTTGAACTCTGCTTCTCTTTCCTAATGACTCTGCAAGACTTTAGGCACTTATATTTTTTGCTTTTACTTTGTTATTATACTAAATTCAATAAATGACTTGCTATTCACTATATACCAGCACAATACAGCTTATTCTACAATGGAAATCTCAGAGCCTGACTCAGCTCTTGTTATCTAGCTATCCCAAGAAGTAATTTTCTCCAAGAAATTAATAAAATCCTAATTGAAAAAGAAGATATACTGACATTGTACAGAGAAGTACACACTATGTACACTGACAAATCCCAATTGAAACCTCAATGAGAAGTTTAATATGAATCAATAGTTTCTAAAACAAAAATTAAACATCTATCTGCATTTATATAAATCTGGACACCTGTAAACACAGACCACTGAACCTTAAAATTCAAATCACTTTCAAAAGATAATAATGGAAAAAATGGGAAAATAAGAGTAGTGCCAAACAGTAATACTCAAACGAGCCATTAGGGCTCACAACTCAGCCATTAAGTTGAGACACACTGGCCATAAGGTCAGGTTTTCATTTTAGGAAAAAAAAGAATCACAAATCACATGTTTACAGACCTTCTGGGAAAAAGCCAGAAGTCAAACCAACAGCATCTTAAGAAAAATGTTGACAATTTCAAACAAATATATTATTGTTCAAAATTTTAGAGAAATGAATTTTAACCTTATATACTAGTAGCAAATAGAAATTTGGTCCTCTCCGTAAAAGAAATCAGGTTAATCCCATTACCATGAAATTACTGTGACAGCAAGTTGAAACCCAGACCAATTTTTTTTATCTACAACATAAAAATATGCAATTTCAACCCAAAAGGCAAATCTTTAGTTTATAAAGACAATAGCCACTTTAAACACAATAAAACCAGGTTTAACATACAATTCTTAGCACATGAAGAACCTTGCTATTATTAAACTATTAAATGTGACCATATTATTAGTTAACAAAAACTCAGAACAAAATGACATGCACAGGAAGAGCTTGAGATGGTCCAAGAAAAGACAAGTAGTCTGGTTTCAGCATTACACAGGGACTTTCCTCCTGACATTTTAGAGATGTACCCATGGTGTCAGGGTCTCTGTCATCTGGTGTCAGGTGAATGAGTTATCATTGTGATTAAAAAAGATTAATAGAACAGAAAAAAACAAGTATTTCAAGATGAGTATTTATACAATTTCATTTAGCCTCTTCCTCCTCTTAAAGCATTTTAAAGGAGAATAAAGGATTTTCTAGTAACCAGGAAACTTAAATATCTTAAAAATGTAAAATAGACATTAAGAATTAAAAAAAGAACAGGTCCAATACTCACCAACAGCAAGCAATGGCTGATACATCTTGATATTTTTTGTGGTCAATGGTGGGCACATACGGATAGCAAACTGTGGTGAGGGCAGTCCTGAAAGCAGACCTGTTAGCAGGAATTTGAGTTGCACTTCCTGCAGAATGGAGCCTTTGGGATGTTCTTCCCCAGCAATTGCACTTTGCCCTGATTTGTAATAAAAAATACAAATATGTTATTTATAACATACGCTGTTCTTAAAAATCTAAAGGAACTTTACAGTGGAAGTATACTCTTCAGGTCTAGAAGGTGTAATGTAGCACTCTAGTGCCTGTAGCTATACAATGAGTCTTACTTGGCTATGGGACTTAAACTGCATCATCTAATATCCCAAAGGATAGATTACTCCAGAGTATTGCTATCCAGAATTCAGGGACCTTTGTCTCCTAAGAAACACCATTTTAGCCAAAGTTCCTGGTATTAGGGCACCCAAGGCAAATGAAGAGGACTAGGGTTAGAGAACAGTTTCTGTAGCATGAGATATTACATTCCTGTCTTACTGCCTTTCTAAAGGGTTACTTTTCAATCTGATGCTCTTTAAAGTGCACATAAAATTGGTAATCACAAATAGCAGGTTCAAAGAACTCATTTAGATTTCTAATAAGAAATCTTAATGTGTCAATGTAATTACAACATTTAAGCTTTATAATTACATATTTTTATATAAATAAGTAAAATAAAATTTAAATACATACTTACAATTACTAATATATAATATATAAACCATCACTAGTGACAGTTAAGTCTTAAATGGCATTATTTTTAGATACAGTGTTCGTACTTAGGTTATCAAATTTCAAACTAAAAAGATGATTCAAATAAAAACCATTCACAAAATGTGAATACAAAGTGTGCAACAAAATCAAAACCATTCACTAATAAGGGTATAAAAATTTTCTTCCTTTAAAGCACTACTGAATACTGGGATAAAGTTGTCAAAAGTACGTATCAGGAATATGTGTGAGTATATATATATATGTATGCACACACACACACACACACACACACACATTGTGAAAGGGAAGAATGAAATAATTACTAGGAGTGGGTGACGGGATTCTAACTAAACCTTTTAAAGCTGTAAAGTTGTTTTAGTAATAATGTTATTGTAAAATCGGTAAGATAAACAGAAAAAAAGGCCATCAATTGAATCCAAATAAATGATCCCTTAGGATAAGCCATACAATTGGTATCAATCTTTAGTAACAAAGATGGGGTCTAAAGGAATGGCAAGTTCAACAGGTAGGTACCATGTTTACCAACTCTTGGCAGCTTGGAGTTCACTTCAGGAAACTGCCATATTTCTCTTCAAGCATCTTCATGTGAGGTGATTCACAAAGTAGGGCAGATCAGGCCTTATAAGCAGCAGCCTTTACCCAATGAATATAAATCAGGCCTCTGTCTTTAACTGAATTGCCTTTCAATTACCACTAAGTACATAGTGAATTTCAAATTAAAAGTTTTAATTAAAATGTTTTCAAGTAACAAAGATTTATTTAATACTTTTAAATCAACAACACTGTCAAGAACTGCTATACAATCTGTATCATTTTGTCTCCTAAAAAATGTAATTTATATAACTGCTATACAATCTGTATCATTTTGTCTCCTAAAAAATGTAATTTATATATCACTTAGATAACTAAACAGCATAAAATTTCAAACTCCTACAGGCTTTGTATTACTGATTAGTTCTGTGCATGTGTGTTTATAATTCTTTTCACTTTAATATTTTATATTAAGTGCAGACAAGGTCAATTAACTTGGAAAATTGTGTAACTAATAAAATAAATTTTGCAAAACAATTATGTGTCTAAACTTCCTCGTATGGATTTATGTCTAGAAGGTGAAAGAATTTTAAGTATAAAAGTTAGTGTCACTGAGCGCAAGGATTCCACAGCTGGCAGGAACTGTGAGAATCCCAGGGTCTGGAGAGGTCAGGTCTTGCTTAGATTACGGTGAAGCAGCCGGGACTAGATGCCGGGCCGAGGAGCAGACTCCAGACTGGGATGACTAGGTTTACACTCCCACTTATTGGCCGTGTTGTCTGGGGCAAGTTTTTTAATACCCCTGGGTCTCAGTTCCCACATACATAAAATGGAGATAATAATAATAATAATAGTACCTACTTTGTAGGGTTGTTGAGCTAATACTTAAGAGAATTTGGCACAGTATTTAACATAGTATTAAGCACTCAATAAATGTCATCTCTGATTAAGAGATTAATAAGTAATGCTCTTTCTAGTATATCATGGATCTTTACAGCATTTCAACAAAAGAACCTAGTAAATAATATCCATTTTCAATTACACTGTGGGAGAACAAATAATGATAAAGAAAATCCTTTATAAACCACTAGCCACAATTTTAAAAGAATTAGACGTCAGCACTGCTTGGCATATTTACAATTTCTAGTTGTATATATTTGAAACCACCAATCCTCATTCTTCCTTGAATATATAGTGGTCCTATAATAATTAAATAACTTTGAAGCAATATATTATCTGCAAATAAAGATTTGTTGAAAGTAAGAATTCCCAATGTGAAAATAAGAAAATTTAAGTCAAAAAGTTAAGACGATTTTTTCTAATACTGCTCAGTTACTTTATTCCTTCAATAAATATTTATCACACATCTAGAATGTGCAAGGCCCTGGGCTGAGCGCTGGGGATGCAAAGCTGAATCAAGCACTGTCCCACCCTTGTGGAGCTTATAATTTACTGTAGGGAAACAGACAAGTAAAATCACAACTACAATCAGCTGATGACTATTAGGGACCACATACATCAGGCTTGGGAGATGAAAGAAAGCAACACCTGAGCTGAATTTTGAATAAGGAGTAGCAGAAAGGGAGAGAGAGAGAGAGAGGAAGAGTGTCTTCAATTCTGAGCTGAGGGAGCAGCGAGCATGGAGGAGGGGGTATGGTGTTGCCCAGCAAGGGCTATACATGCAGCGTCCAGATGCCTCACGCTGTCTCCTTCGTTTAGATCAGAGCCCCTCACGAATGGACATTTTCATTTAGATCAGAGCCCCTCACGAATGGACATTTTCATTTAGATCAGAGTCCCTCGCGAATGGACATTTTCATTTAGATCAGAGCCCCTCGCGAATGGACATTTTCATTTAGATCAGAGCCCCTCGCGAATGGCCATTTTCATTTAGATCAGAGCCCCTCGCGAATGGACATTTTCATTTAGATCAGAGCGCCTCGCGAATGGACATTTTCATTTAGATCAGAGCCCCTCGCGAATGGACATTTTCATTTAGATCAGAGCCCCTCGCGAATGGACATTTTCATTTAGATCAGAGCCCCTCGCGAATGGACATTTTCATTTAGACCAGAGCCCCTCGCGAATGGACATTTTCATTTAGACCAGAGCCCCTCGCGAATGGACATTTTCATTTAGATCAGAGCCCCTCGCGAATGGACATTTTCATTTAGATCAGAGCCCCTCGCGAATGGACATTTTCATTTAGATCAGAGCCCCTCACGAATGGACATTTTCTAATTCCAGCACTACAATAACAGTCTATACTACTTCAGGTACTGTTATGCTTAAATATTTTATACCCCTCTGATTTATTTAGGAAAGAATAAGTCTACATTTTAGTTTCCTGAAGTATTAACTTTGACTTTATAATAACTGCAACCACTGACTATTAATTTTGCCCTTCAAAAAGTATACCTAACATGAAAGTGAGAGAAAAAAAAAAAGCAGTTTACCAATCATGTTATCTAAGGAGAGGTCTGGGAGTTTATTCTGTAGCACTCCTACAGGAATTCCACAGAAAGACACGGGTGAATATAAAGGTGACACGCCAGAACTACTGCAAAGACATAATAATTAGATGGTTCTTACATATTTAAAACATATTTAAAACCTGGTTCTTACATATTTAAAACCTGCATCACATGTTAGTAACTCAAAATACTAATTTTAGATCATAGTAGTCTATCAATTTTTACAGTATTCATTAATCTAACCCATAGGTGAAATATCTCTAGCAGGTTACATAATCCCCTAATAATCTAAAGTCTTAATTATCAATTTAAAAATATTTTTTCAGAAAAAAGGTCCTGCTATTTTTATATGATTCTGGTATCTAAAGAAAGGGGGAAACAAAGCAAAACAAAAAGAGATCCTATTGGTTCATTTACCTGTTCCGTGAATTTCGATTACAAACGGCAGACTTCAGTTCCCATATCATAACCCTGCCATCACTCACTATGAGGGCAGCTGCATTCTCATTGACAGGACAACACACCATGCTGAAGGGGCGGACAGTTTTTGTCACCCTGATGGCATCACACTGGCTTCGTAAATCATAGGTAAGCTCCTGGACAGGATCTGGATCTTAACAGAGTATAGTTTTCTTTTAAATATTAGAGAGCAACCATATCAATGTCACTGCTACTTGTTTTAATTTAAATAATACCTCAACCAAAAAGGATATTATCCCTTCGCTAATGCAAAGTTTGTCAAAAATAGCTTCCCTGTTTACAATTACTAATTTCTTCAGGATATAAAGATAATTTACTTAATGACTGTCTACACCAAGTTTAATTTCCAAAATGACAATTATTATCAAAATAGTCTATTTAATATTTTTAAAATAAAGAAAATTCTTTGAAAAAGGATCAACAGTAATATATGATTAAATAATGAACAGTGCACTTGTAGCCCAACATAGTTTACTGTGGTCTACAATAAGCCTGAAAATAATTATACTTTATAAAAGATGTGAAAGTCACTTTCACCTTTACATAGTACATCATTCCATAAAAACATTAGTTTTGTTCTCCAGGATAAGATTGAAACTGACAACTGAATGCCCTGGAGACTTATTAACCTGTTAACTTTACCATGGAAATCCTAAAGCAGAGAAGTCAAAGGGGTGTAATAATAAAGGTATATACAAGGTTGGACTTGTGCTAAAGAAATAATCACAAAAGATAACATCCACTTAGCTCATGGATATAATCAAGAAGGGATTACAAAATATTACTATCTTTGCAGCATACAAGAGGTGCACTGTTACAACACTCAGAGATTATCTTGGGCTTGGGCTTTTTTACGCCTCATGTTATAACCATATTCTACTTTCTTAAGGCAAGGATTATTATTAACTCCATGCTTTGGTAAGTATTTGCCACATGAAGCTTTATAAAATAATTCTGAAGAAAAATATAATTAACATTATTGTGAGATATAAACTCACCTGGTTCCTCACTTGAAGTGGTGAAAATACTATTGTAAGATCTTCGAACACGTAAGGTTATACAACCATTTTCATGTAGGCAAAATAAACCATCACGTTGAAAGCAGGGTATTACCTTTAAATAGATGATGTATTTGTTTTTAAAAACAATAGATTTTAAAAGTATATAAAGTGAGATTCATAAACTCATATTTAGAGAATATGGGTGAAAAAAACCCCAAAACACAAAAATATACATATAATCCCCTAGTTTTAAAACTAAATGAACATTTAAAAAAATCCATCAATAATCCTAAAAAATCTGTCTTTATCCATGTAACTTAAATAGTTCAGTACATATCTCCAGATCAGTCAGAAGAATTTCTAGGGTTAAATCAAACCAATCTAAAGTGCAGAAAAATAAGGAATGTAAAATAACATTGTTAATATTTAAATAAATAGAAAAAGAGAAAGTGAGACTAAGGACTTTTGCAAGATTATGGTTTTTCTCTACATAATTCATAATCAACTTTTGGTAATATAATTTATAAGCTGTAGATACCTGCAGAAATGGAACTCCTGTTCGTTCTATTGCAATCACACCCACTGTCTGATTCACCTCAAGGTCAAGGATTAAAATCTCTCGAGGATAGAGTAGCAACATGTGATTCCTTTTAGAAGGCAGGTATGCCAACTGAAGGCAATCATTGAGAGTTATGAATTCAGCACTGAAAAAAGTAAACATTTACTTCAGGCACCAAGAAATGAGTCAGACTCACAGATGAACTTATTCATGAAACAGAAACAGACTCAGAGAAGCAGAAAACAAATTTATGGTTACCAAAGGGGGAAGGAGGTAGGGGAGAGATAAATTAAGCGTTTGGGATCAGCAGACACAAACTACTATATATAAAATATAAACAACAAGGTCCTACTGTGTAGCACAGGAAACTAGATTCAATATCCTGTAACAAACTATAATGGGAAAGAATCTGAAAAAGAACATGTAATATAATACATATAACTGAATCACTTTGCTGTACACCAGAAACTAACATAGCATTGTAAATTAACCATAATTCAATTAAAAAAAAAGAGTCAGACTTTATTCGTATCAGAAAAAGCTAAAAAAGGACTGAATTTTGTACTTTCCACATAATAACTGTCAATGAGAATGTACAACTGTTTCCTGAAATGACCAACATGGGCTAGCATCTAAAAATTAGCTCTCTCCTTTGTGCCAAAATGCAAATTACGACAATGATACTGCATAGGTCAGATAGAGACATGTTTCTGAATATTTGAAAATGTAAAGTAGTCTAAGTCTGTGGTATGAAGCGGTCAGTGACAATACGATATGGCATTCACAAGATAGTAGTTTTATTTTGATTTTGTAATTAGAAGTACTAGACAGACTGCTGAAATGAAGCCTCAGGACTAAAACATAAAGCACGTAGGGCAGTTAGGGCTAGGCAACTGGATCAGGAGTCACTGTACTATCTGACGGCTTGGGCAAGGCCTTCATTCACTTTTCAGCTGTCTTAAAGCTTTCTTGAAACAAAGCTTGGTATTTTATTCACTTACCACAGCATTTTCTTCCGTGTAAATAAAAGAGATGAAATGATATGAGGATTATAAAGACTGTTAAAGAGTCTCAAAACTCATTTTAGTAAGTTGTGATTGTGGTATATATTTAATCACAACTTTATTTTATAATAAATTTATATTTAATATATTTCAGTAGGAATGGGCATACATTATGTACCTTTTTTCTACATAACAATTTTATTAAAAGGTTTGAACTTCAAATAAAGTTAGATTAGAGAACTAGAGACAGGGATGTGGATTGCATTAAAATCCTGGTCTGCATTTCCTAGCTGGGTGAGCTTAAGTAACATTTAAACAATGTGAGACTCAGCTTCCTCATTTATACGTGGGCACAGTACTACTGCCCAGGATATAGCAAGATTATATGTAATAATGTATGTGAAAGCACCCAGAGTAGTTCTATTTGAAGGGATAAATAATGCATTTCCCCAGTACTCAAGATGAACATATGATTCACATGACAGAAAATATAACGTATATAAATCATAACTTATAAAACTATGCAGGCAAAAAATAATTATTTATGATACAGAATCAATGCAAAGTAAATAAAAAGTTCTCAAGATATTTAAGGAGCAATCTAAATTATTTCAGCACAGGGTGGGGATAAATTAGTGAATTTAATCAGCCTATGGTTTACTATATAAAATGATATTACATATAAATTCAGAATGTATTTGTAGAGCAATTTGTATTTTCACTTTTAGGTAATTACCCCACAAAGTCTAGATAGAATAATCTTACCATATTAAAAATAAAAGCTTTTAAAAAATGAATGCCAAAAACAACTACCAAAGCAATAAAAATATAAGAACTACCAAAGCACTAGGAAAAGACAGAAATCTTATTTTTAATGCATAAATTAGTTCTTTAAAATAAAATTGTATCAGTTGAAATTTCTGAAATAACAGTAATAGCTAGCCTTTACCAAAAGAATGCTTATTGAGTATCAGACACTATGTTCAGTACTTAAGCTATGCACCTATTAATCCTTACAACCCTAAGAAATCCTTTTAAACACTATTTTAGAGATTGGAGAGTGAAATTTGAGCAAGATTAAATTATATTTTGAGTCCACAGAGCTACAGCTTCCCTTAGAATCTTGGCCCTTAACCAGTACGGGAAACATCTTCACATGCATGAGAAAAACACATATATTTTATTGGCTAATGAGATGACACAGCATTTAAGTCAGGAAAAATGTATTTAAAATGAAATCAGCTTTGTCCCCCAATTTTAATGTGTTCAGTGGCCATAATCTTAGAATCTTTATCTCTTATTTTCAGAAGTCAAAACTTTTCATGTGTAAAAATCAGTGGGGGTTGTTTACCACATTACTGGAAACAAAGGAGCCACGTTAATGCTAAATCTCTTCTTAGGGGAAGAAACAAAAAAACATTTTTCCTCTTATAAATTCAAAATTACAAACAAGAAAGGGTAACATGAAGAAAATTAATCTTAGTACATCTCCAAAAATGATGTTTTCATGAATAGATAATATCTAGATAAATGTTGAATAAATAAATGAATGTTGCTGTTAGTTTTACACTTGTAACTTACCTAGGTTTCTCTTGAGTGATTAAGATTTTCACTTTATTAAGAGCCTTCTTGGCCCCTGTGGCTGCAGCCAGCTTGCTGTGAGCTGGGCTGGAGTGTGGGCTGGATATGTACACTTTTTTCCCAGGGCCTGAGGGTGGCTTGGATGGAGAGAAGTCTGAGATGAATACAATGCCCTCACTGGTGAGTACTGTATTGAGAGAAGCAAAACTCTGATTAAAGTTTAATCAAGTTTAGCATAGAGTTTTATTCCAATACACTTTTGAGAGCAAAGTAATGATAATTTTAATAATATAGAACTGGCAGTGTTATGCAGTCATAACATAACCGGAATGTTCTCCAAGTTACAGTGAAACTGGTGGTCCATTACAATTCATCAGAGGCCTCCAAGCTCAGCATTCCAAATTAATGTTTTATATTGAAAAGACACCAGAAGGTTACTGGCAGAAAGAACAAATGTTTGTTCTTCCAAATATATTCAGTGCATGGACTTTCATTAAAAACCTTTCCTCATTATATCTCATAACTTCAAAATCCAAAGACTTTCAGAATATAAAATTCACAGAAGAAAAAAAAAATCCCATATGGCTCTGCGTACCACACTTGGTAAGTTCAAATATTTGACTTGATGATACTAATTTTTCATTATTATCATGAGCTACTCAGTCTAAATATATTTCCTTTTTCTTCTTGAGTATCAAATTGAACCTCAGGATGTGTAAAGAGTGTTCTTTTTCTCTTTACATCTAGAGTAAAAGTAAAGTGCCAACAGCGGTTTACTAAGTGTACAGGAAACAGAAATATTCAAGGAGGCAGCACCACATTTAACAATACAAATTATGCCTTTTTATGACTGAAAAAATAATCCCCCTCAAAACAGGCTGGCTAATACTAATACATATCTGATTATAAAAGTCTTATCTATCCTGGCAATCAGCAAGGCTGCTTTAAACACAGGGAACAAAGCAGCATTCAAGAATCATGACAACCCCAGCACATTCAATGAGCAAATTAAAGATGTTAGGTCAACTGATGCTTTGAAATATATAGTGCTCTCATCAACCAAATTACAGAGATGCAGTAGATTAGCCTGAAGCCTCTCTCCTTTCAGATTACAGAAGTCACCCTTCAAGGACCCAGTCATTCCCCTTCTTTTGCGATGCCCTCACTCCCGGACTCTGCCAGCTAGGCCAGCCCTCCTCTGTGCTCCCACAGCACTGCATTTCACAGCAAACTAGTGAGTGAATGAGTGAGTGAGTGTACACATACGTTCATATACACACATTTATATATACGAAGCCTAAACACATTGTACTGCAATTATTTATACAGCTGTGTTTCCCATTTTAATTTCTACTTGTCTGTCCTCCTCTCCCTGCATCAACTCACACATGCACACACCCCTCAATAAATGTTGGTGGATACATGTTAGAATTTTGAGTCATTCAAATCCAGGGAAAACATTCTTTACCATAGTTAATCCCCTTACCTCCTTCCAGTCGTTGATCAAATATCAAAATGAAGCCTACTTTGACCACTTTATCTAATACAACAACTTGCCCACTCCCATTCCCCCACTCCCTTTACCTTGTTTTACTTTTTTATACCACTTATAACCTCTTAATATATTGTAATTTATTAATTCATTATGTTCATCGTTTACAATCTGACTCTCCCTCACTAGAATGCAAACTTTATGAAGGAAGGAATTCTTGCCTTGGTTCACTGATATATTCCAGGTTCCCAGAACACTCCTGGCATGTAACAATAGCTCAAGAAATATCTGTTGGATAACTGAATAAAAAATATTTTCTACATAATTTAGTCACAAAAATATCTGTCTAGAATCTAATTTTTAGATCAGTAGCTCAGTAAAATATCAAAAGCACATTGGGAAAAACAGCCTCCACGAGAAAAAAATCCCTTGGGCTTGGTCTGTTCCTGACATGCATCTGTTTATGGCACTCAAAATACACGGCATGAATTAAAACAATTTTTTAAAAAGGAAGAAATGAATTTGGCCACAGACTAAATGAAACCCTTGACTCAGGTTCTTTCGATGTTCCTAGAAAAAAATTTAATTAAGTCTGAATTAGAGTAACACAGCAACTCTCTCTTTCTCTGACTAATCTAATTCTGTTCACAAATTCCACACAGTGAAGGTCTAGCTTGCTGATTTAAATTTCTAACCATCAGAATACCTGCAAATGCTATGGGTTATGATTTAGTATCTGTAATAGGAGCTGAAAATATATGAACTAAATGTGTTTCTCATTTTAACATTATAAATGTATAAAGGGTGTGTGTGTGTGTGTGTGTGTGTGTGTGTGTGTGTGTGTGTGTGTGTGTGTATCTTATGTACATAGCATTAACCATATATGTTACAAACACCTCAACTCATTTTCCACAAGAAACTAGTACTCACAAGTCAAATGTGAGGGATCAAAAGGATCAAAAGAAAAAGAAAGAATGTTATCTGCATAGCTCTTCTTCCAGAGTCTGGTGCCAGTATCTGCATTCCAGAGCACAATATAATTTGGCGGATGGATAGCAAGCAATAAATCTCGGGAAGCATCTTGATTCCATAACCACTGAACATCTGCAAAGACCAGAAAAATAAAGGCAAAATTCAGAAATCACCCACTTCAAATTATTTGTCTAATGTGTCCTTGATATCTAGTTGTGTGTGTGTGTGTGTTTACATAATCCTTAAAATCTTAACTACCCCCCCTCAATGTTGCATATATGTGTCAGGACTGATAGGAAAAGCTAATTTTATATAAAAATGAGCTGTCTGGACATTAGAATCTAGAGGTCAAAATTTCCAAGTAATCTGAAATATTACTTCAAAGAAAATACAAAGCAATTTACACTATTCATTATTTAAAACTTTATGTCAAAGACTGTCCTAGCCATGATCAATGTCAGACTCTCCTAATGTTTCTGTGGAATTACTTAATGGGACTTTACAGAATTTCATGTTTTTTCATAACAATAAAGAGGATAAGGATCTAGTTCAGTAGTACAGTAAGTACTTGACAAGTATTTTTTAAATAGTCATTTAAAAGATTCACTCAGTCAAGAGAGCCACTCAGTCAAAGCCTGAAGAGCCCAGGAATACTGTATTGATGATAGGTCAGTAACATAAGCAAGCTAACAAATGATCTATATGAAAATGAGAAAAAAATTTTATCTCTATTAAGAGAAAGTAAGCACTGAGGGCTAATTCAAAAGAGCAGTTTGGGCAAGCTTACTTATATCATAGCTTACATTTACAAGACTGTTCACAGCAGCTTCATTTTTCTCATCATCATGCTCAACTGAGGGCAAGACTGAAATTAATGCATTTTACCAAAGCACAAATCAACTGTGATTTGAGGAAATAAGCCCAGAAGCGTATTGATAAGGAAAAGAAAGCTAGATTCGGATCAGCAGAACAGGCTAAACACAATCAAGAGTTAACTGAGAAGTGACGAAATTAAACGAATGGGAAAAACCAACCACTCTAAGAGTAAGTGTATTAATACAGACGCTTGGCGGAGTACAGACTTTCCTCACCCTGAATAGGCTTGGCATGCTCCTGGATCTCACACTGAGCTACTCCTGCTGCTACATCCCAAACGATGATCTTTCCATTGACATCAGCAGAAGCTAAGCGCAAGGAATATGGCGAGCCAATGTTATGGTGATAATTTTCCCTGGCCCATTTAACCTAGTATCAAGAAGAAATCAAATCAAGTAAATACTTGCACTGGATGAAACTACACATAATTTTCATAGAACACCAACTGGAACCCAAACTACATTCTACACTTATATTATAAAATAGGGAACAAGGGAACCCTCCTACACTGCTGGTGGGAATGTAAGTTGGTACAGCCACTATGGAGAACAGTATGGATTTTCCTTAAAAAAACAAAAGAAGAACTACCATATGACCCAGCAATCCCACTCCTGGGCATATACCCAGAGAAAACCATAATTCAAAAAGATACATGCACCCCAATGTTCACTGCAGCACTATTTACAATAGGCAGGACATGGAAGCAAACTAAATGTCCCTCAGTGGAGGAATGGATAAAAATGTGGTACATACATACAATGGAATATTACTCATCCATAAAAAAGAACAAAATAATGCCATTTATAGCAACATGAATGGACCCAGACATTGTCATACTGAGTGAAGTAAGTCACGTACAGAAAGACAAATATCATATGATATTGTTTAT
The DNA here is from genome assembly GCF_009873245.2 of Balaenoptera musculus. Classification (NCBI taxonomy): domain Eukaryota; kingdom Metazoa; phylum Chordata; class Mammalia; order Artiodactyla; family Balaenopteridae; genus Balaenoptera; species Balaenoptera musculus. The sequence continues at coordinate 10,677,491 of NC_045800.1, forward strand.
ATGTGGAATCTAAAAAAAAGGGTACAAATGAACTTATTTACAAAACAGAAGTACAGTCACGAATATAGTAAACAAACTTATGATTACCAAGGGATAAGGGCAGGGGGAGGGATAAATTGGGAGATTGGGATTGACATTTACACACTACTATATATAAAATAGATAACTAATAAGAACCTGCTGTATAGCACAGAGAACTCTACTTAATACTCTGTAATGGGTCACATGGGAAAAGAATCTAAAAAAAAAAAGTGGATATGTGTGTATGTATAACTGATTCACTTTGCTGTACAGCAGAAACTAACACAACATTGTAAATCAACTACACTCCAATAAAAATTTTTAAAAAAGGAAACTAGCTTCCATCTTGAAAGTCAGACATTTTTATTATTATGATATTTTTTAAAAGTTGCAATTAAAATATTTTTGAAAACATCACCATGTTCCTGCCTTTAAAATATGAAAAATGATGCGCAGCCTTAATAATCTGGGGAATTCAGGTAAAAAAAACTCCAGAATACCATATCTTAAAATGGTATGATCATTGGTATATCGTTTGATCATAGTAATAACCATAAAATCTAATTCTGAAATAACATGTAAAATCCTTAAATTGCTAAGCAGAATCTTTTCCTGCATCTATTCTTCTAATTAAAAGGAGACAACCTACAGCTACAACAACCTTGCAAAGGAAAAAAAACAAAAGCAAACAAAAACTCTGGCTATCCCTCTCATAAATTGGAAAATAACGTTAACAGTTTTTTCTCTAAAAAACCAATTTGTGCATCATAGTTTTAGTAATATCATTAAGATAGTTTTTTTAAAAAATAAAAAACACAAGAATCCTGGCACAAAATCAAGGAATTAACTGATCATCGAATAATGGCAGAGTAAGGAATAAAACACAGAGTCCTTACTCTGAGCCAAGGCCTTCCCTGGACACAACCTCCCCTCCCCTCTAGCTCAGCATCCTACTTGCTTACTTCAGAACATTTCCCACACAACACTTTGTAATTACTCTGTTTACTTTCTTTTGACCTATCACCAACCCTATCACCAATCCCACTCCATAGGGCAGGATCACCAAGGCCTCGCTCACATTTCTATCCCCGAGCCTATAACACAGTGCTTGCAGCTGACGTTCGAGTATGTGTTCAGTAAATGAACTTAACACCACAGACACTTCAAGTATATACCTATGTAGACATATGTACACAGACACACATATGTGTGTATTTATAAGTAAGCACTCATAGAAAATGCTAGGTTAGGGAAGCATGCTAACCAATTCCAACAGCCTTCATGAAAAAGATGGAAACAAAAAGTTTTCTGAACTCCAGTGTTAATAAGCCTTATGTTTCTACTCCAACACATCTTTTCCTCAGGCAAGAATTTTTTTGATAAAATGTGTGCGTAGGCATATATATATATGCATATATGTTTGAATGTTTATATACGTATATTCACATGTGTGAATGTAAGTATACTCTCCCTCCTCATTATTTGCAGATTCTGTATTTGTGAATTTGCCTACTCGCTAAAATGTATTTGTGATTTTATTTGCGAAATCAGTATTTGCAGTGCTTTTGCAGTCATTCATGGACACATGCAGGGTAGTGAAAAATCTGAGTCCCTCAACATACAACTGCATCCCAGCTGTGGTTGAATGAGGCACTCTTGTTCCAGTTCTCATAATGTAAACAAATGTCTTTTCTGAGGTCTATTAAGTACCATGTTTTTTGCATTTTTGTGCTTCTTGTTGATGATTTCACTGTTTAAAATGGTCCTCAAGCGCAGCGTTGAAGTGCTGTCTAGTGCTCCTAAGCACAAGAAGTTGTGACATGCCTTACAGAAAAAAAACACGTGAAATAACCTTTGTCCAGGCATGAATTATAGTGCTGTCGGTCATGAGCTCACTGATAATAAATCAACAATATATAATAAATGTCTTTTAACAGAAACACATATAAAACAAGGTTATGTATCAATCAGTTGATGAAAATATTGTGACTAAAGGCTCACTCGGAACCACACTGTGTATTTCCCCGAGGAGCCATCAATGTTTCAGTATATGCTAACTCAGCGTTTGCAACAACTTTACAGAATAAAACAACCACGGATAAGAATTATTGTTGTGTGTGTGTGTGTGTGTGTGTGTGTGTGTGTGTGTGTGTGTGTGTGTAGTACTTGAATTCCATCTTTGTAAATGTCAAGCAGTGTACATATTAAAAAAAAAAATCAGACCTACTAGAGAATGGACTTGAGGACACGGGGAGGGGGAAGGGTAAGCTGGGACAAAGTGAGAGAGTGGCATGGACATATATACACTACCAAACGTAAAATAGATAGCTAGTGGGAAGCAGTCGCATAGCACAGGGAGATCAGCTCGGTGCTTTGTGACCACCTAGAGGGGTGGGATAGGGAGGGTGGGAGGGAGGGAGAGGCAAGAGGGAAGAGATATGGGGATATATGTATATGTATAACTGATTCACTTTGTTATAAAGCAGAAACTAACACACCATTGTAAAGCAATTATACTACAATAAAAATGTTAAAAAAAAAAATCACCTAAACACAGCATAATCAAACTGCTGAAAATCAAGAAAAGGAGATGAGATGAGAAAAGATACAATGCATACACAGAAACAAAGACAAAAATTTCTCATTAAAAATTACCCAAGCTGGGAGTGATATCTTTAAGGCACTACAAGAAAAAAAGAAAAACAAAAACAAAAAACAAAAAAACTGGTGAAATAGTTTCTCAGCCAAACAAAAGCTGAGAGGATCAACCAGCTGAGAGGATCAGATACCTCAAGGACTTAAAGGAAATTCTTCAGGCAAAAGGAGTATGACACCAGACTGAAACACAGATCTACACTAAGAAATGAAAACTCCAGAAATGCCAAAAAGATAGAAATGGGGGGGGGAGAGAGAATATATTTTTTCTCAAAATAAAAAAAAACAAAAAAACCAAAAAACCACCTATACCTAACATCAGAATTGATGGTGAAGGACTGAATGCTTTCCTCCTAGGCTCAGGAATAAGACAAGAGTATCCTCCCTCCACTTCTATTCATTGTAGTAGAGGTCCTAGTCAACACAATAGGACAAAGGAAAAGAAATAAAAGACACCAGATTATCAGTGAAAAACCCAAACTTGTCGTTATCTGCAGATAACGTGATTGTCTATGTTAAAAAAAAAAAAATTCACCCAAATTACTAGATCTAACAAGTTTAGCAAGATCACAAGATACATGTTAGTATTAAAAAAAAAAAATCACCTGTATTTTTCTCTACTTCACATTACACACAAAAATTAACTCAAAATGGATCTGAAATTTAAATACAAGAGCTAAAACCATACATTCTTAGATGAAAACAAAGGTGTAAATCTTCTTGACATTGGGAAGAGCAATGGTTCTTGGATACAGCAACAAAAGAAAAAAAATTATACCTACATCAAAATTTAAAACTTGTGCTTCATAGGGCACTATCAAAAAAGTGAAGATAACTCACAGAATGAGGGAAAATATTTGCCAACCATATATCTGATAAGGGACTTGTATCTAGAATACATAAAGAACTCTTACAACTCCAAAATTTTTAAAAATACAATTTTAAAATGGGCAAAGGAATGAACAGACACTTCTCAAAGAAGATCTACAAATGGCCAAAAAACACATGAAAAGATGCTAAACATCATTAGCCATCAGAGAAATGCAAACCAAAACCACAATGAGAACCACTTCATATCTGCTAGGATGGCTATAATCAAAAGGACATGTAATAACAAGTGTTGTTCAGGATGAGGAGAAATTGGAGCCTTCATACGCTGCTATAGGAATGTAAAATAGTGCAGCCTCTTTGGAAAATGGTCTGGCAGTTCCTCAAAAAGTTAAACATAGAGTTACCACGAGTCAGCAATTCTAATCCTAGGCATATATCCAAGAGAAATGAAAACATAGGTTCACACAAACAGACTGTGCACAAATGTTCACAGCAGTATTATTCATAATACCTAAAAAGTGGGAAATACCCAAATGTCCATCAATAAATAAATATTGTATTTCATACAATGGAATATTATTCAGCAATAAAAAGGAACAGAGTTATTGACATATGCTACGGCATGGATGAACCTTGAAACATTATGCTAGGTGAAAGAAGCCAGGCACATATCGTATCGTCTCATTTATTTGAAATGCCTAGAACAGACAAATCTACAGGACAGAAAGTAGATTAGTGGCTGCCTAGGGATGAAGGGGACGGGGAAAAGGCATGGGTGGCAACTGCTAATGGGTACAGGGTTTCTTTTGGGGGTTATGAAACTGACTGTGGTGACAGCTACACAGCTCTGTGGATATACTGAAAGCCAGGGAATTGTATGCTTTAAACGGGTGAATTTAAATGGTATGAATATCTCAGTAAAGCTGTTAACAACGAAAAAGACCCCAAATCTCTATCTCCAATTGTAACATGTCTCCTAAAATTTCAGATCAGTGTAATTCAATTGCGCCAGGTGTCTCAGACTTTGCACGTTAAACACTTAAACTCACCGACTTCTCACACACTCACCTCATCAAAGCAACACTGCCATTCAACTACTCAACAGAAACCTTGGAGTCATTCTATTCTGACTCTCCCTTAAGATTGTTTACTATAAAGGCTATCAAGTTTACCTCTTAGCTCCTAAATGTAACTCCTTCACGCCTCCGCTTTATTTTAGGCCCTAAGAATTTCCTGCCCAAATTACTGCAGTTCTCCTAAATGATCCCACTGCCTTGTCTTGCCTTTTTCCAACAGATCCTCCACTGATTCCAGAATGAGTTTTTCTAAAATGCAAATACGATCATATCAATCTCCTATGTAAAAATCCAGATTCCTTCATAATCTTACAAACCTTTCGGGGCAGGTGAATTTCTCCAGCTGCCTTCTTTCATCACTCCTACATGTGTATCCCATCTTTTAGCCATCCTCACACATATTACTTCCCTTTGTGTATATTCTCCCTTTTTCCTGCAGTGCACCTCTCCCAATTTTCACTTGGCCAACTACTGTTTACCAGTTCCTAAAATGAAAAGACTTCTGAGACCCTCCTCTGATCCCTAAAACGAGGTGACCTGTAGCTCCTTTGTCTTTCCACAGCATATTAGGCAGGTCTCACCTACCACACTGTATTTGTGTGTTTTCTTTTCATTCTTCCTCACTAGACAATGAATTGCTTGAGGGCTTTCATCTCTATATCCTTTGCACATGTTAGGTGCTCAAAATTAATGAGTGAATGAGTGGTCCAGTACATGGTAGAATTAGTGTTTTCCACCAGCTTTGAAATGACCTAAGAACTAGCATTTTAGCTCATCCTAGCTCATCTGAGCCATTCTAGCTCATCCTGATGTGACATTATATATGGAAATACTAGGCTATCCCAAATAGATTATCATACTTAAAACCTATTCAACATGTGTACATATGACTTACTGAGATTCTAGCGATATTTAAAACTTTAGAATAGACAATATGTTATAGGGTCAAAGTAGGATCTGACTTACCTTGACAACATCAGCTTTATGTTTTTCTAAAACTTGAAGCGTTTGAGCAGTATTGGAATCAATCACTACCACCAGCGAATGACATCCATAAGCAATTAAACCTTGCCAGCCCCTAACAAAAAGTGTTAAAATTTAAGTAAAAAGCAAAGCAAAGCAACTTCTCTCTTGCCAAGAGGCAGCCTAAATAAGTGAGAAATCTAACATGCACCACCATTAATAAAATTATTTAAGCCCAAAGGCTAGTATTTTACATTATACCATTTAAATAAAATGTCTAGTTTAGCTTTAAAAAAGCTTGTTTAGTTTTTCTTTCAGATAAAAAAAGGTTCTGAGAGATATGCACGTAGAGCCGTGAAGACGTATAAAGCAACTCCCGTCGTCTATTTGCCTTTGAGGGCATATACCTCGTCTTATTCAACTTTGAATACTGAGCATCCACAAAGTGCGTGGGACCACGCTCCCCGGTTTCTGTGATTAGCCCCGGTCCTTCCCACCAGATAAAAAGACAAACAGTGAACAAGAGGTTTCGGTACTCTTGCCAACATTCCCAGTAGCCACAGCGACCGCAGTTTGCTTTATATCTGTCTAGTTGTTAATCTGCAGTGTCATTTTACAGTAAACCGATAAAGGTGAAATGAAGTGCCGGCGAGAGCACAGGTGCCTGGCACAGGGTCCGGCACACTGTTGAACGAATAAAGGTAAGAGACAGGGATGAAAGAGAAAGAAGACAGAATGGACAGAATGGGGACGAGAATGTGGTCGGGGAATTGACATTGGGGAGAGAAGGCTGGAGACTGGAGAGAGGTTAAGAGACGGGACTGGGAGGGTGAGGAAGGTGTGGGGAAAAGAGCAAAGAGAAACAGAGATGGGAGAACGAGGGCAAATATATCCACACCGGGAAAGTTCCCACATGGGGCATTTACGGCTTTTACAGTAACAACAAAAATCCAGCATTTAAATGAAAATCTCCAAGTGTGAAGGCGGCACCCAGTCTTTGCGAGGCCAAACTAAGCGGGGGGGGGGGGGTGAAACCTCTTGTTTTGTCCCCTTCCCCTCACAAACTCCTGGCCGAGCCTGGCGGCCTCGGAGCCCCGCGCCCTCACCAGTCCACCGCCGCCTTGTTGTGGGCACTGAGGGCCCCGGTGAGGGTGCGCGCCGACACCTTAAAATTCACCGTGTAGGGCAACATCGCTGCGGCTAAGCCCGGCCCTCGACGCCGACCCGCAACCAGGAAGCGGCGACCACTGCGCTTCCGCTCCAAACAGAGTCCGGGTGGCTCCGTGGGCGCCGCAGTTTGGTTCCGCCGAATCCGAGGTTCCACCGCCCCCAGATACGGCTTCCTTCAGGTTCCGCCACGCCTATGTTCCGGCTGCTTCAGGATGCCGCCGCTGTAGCGGTTCCGCAGCTCTGCGTAGGAGCCGGTGGTTCCTGGAAGAAAGAGGTGCTGACTCTGGTTACGTACGGTTTGTTCAGACTGGGACTGCGTAGACCTATGTGCCCTGCTGGAAATGGTGAAAAGCAGGAGCTAAAAGCCCCAATTAGCCTTTCTGCCTTGGATTAGTTCACTTAGGGCAACTACCAATGACAGGCACTGTTGTAGGCATCGAAGATGTGGTGATGAAGAAGACACAAAGTCTCCGCCCTCATGGAGTTTATAGAATAAATGCATGTGTGAAGTTAATTGGATGAATGGAGAGAGTGAATGAGAAGAATGGCCGGAACATAAAAAATTTGCAAATATGGAGAATACTCCATATCTGGCCTTGGAAATACTTTAAAAACAACAACCACAAAAATAGCGTTTCTCCTGAGGCCAAGTGCCCTTTGCCTGTTCGTCTGTTTGTTGGGGTAGCTTTCGTTTGGCAGTTTCTCCTCTGCTGCTCTCCTTCAAGTCAGACTCAGTGCCTCCCTCCTCTGTACTCCACACTTTTTTTATCCTTTAACACTCGACACAATGATTTCTTTACAATTTTTGCAGTCTTCTGTCTCTCCCCCAACACATTGCTAGTTCCTTGATCAACAAAAGGAACAAAAGTAATGGTAATTTTGTCATCATGGGTCGTTGTATCCACCTTATCACTCTTATAAAACAGCTTTCTCAAAGATTACCGACAACGTCCTCTTATTTGTTAAAGTTAATGAATACATTTTGGCTTTTAGTTGTTCTCTGGCAGTTGTTGCTGCTTCCCTTCCCTTCCCTTCCCTTGCTGTCCTGCCTTCCCTGCCCCACATCCCTCCCTACTGATGATACTTTGGGGCTAGCAGAGATACCCATAACCACAGATCTAAATATACCACTCCCTCATTAAAAATCATTGGTGCCTCCTGTGACAGAGATTGCTAATTGGCTCCCAGAATTTATTCCCACCTTCCTTCTTAGGAACGTAACCACAATTTGTTTCCAGGCACATTATCACTCCATTAAATTAATACATACCCCAGCTTCCCTTACAACTAGATCAAGTCATAAGGCTAAATTCTGGCCAGTGAGTTGTAAATGGAAGTGTGTAGTGACCTCTGAGAAACCACTCTTCTGTGCTGTCCTTCTGTGCTATTTCAATATTTATACCCTACATTATTGTTATCTGCAGATATGTTTGTCTAGCAAGGGAGACTAATACATTTTTAGGCAACTGTGTTATAGCAGAATAAATACACTCTAGTAGACTTAGAACTCCTCTCAGAAAGGAACCAAATCTCAATATTCCTTTCTTCCCAATGCCCAACACTCTTCCTGGTCCTCAATAAATGACTGATGGTGCAAGAGTTTTAAATGGCCTTAAGCATAAGGTCAACCAGGCATGAGGTGACAGTAAGGAGTCAGCGCAGAAGCTCACAAGTGGAGAAGGGGAGCAGGGAACCCTCTTATAGGAAGAGGAATTAATTAGTTTGAATCTGTAAGCTACCTTGAGGACATGAATGTTGAATATTCAGGGCAAGGATGGATGAACAGCTGGGGTTGGGACAGTAATATGTCTCCCATGATACGAGAGTGTGAATTAAGTATGTTAATGGGTTTTTATGACTTTCTCTGAAGCGTCTGTCTTGGCCAGTGTGGAAGACAGAATAAACACATTGGACAATTGCTCTTTCCATGGGAAAGAACCTAAGCTCCTCTTCTATGCCTGAAAAATTACCATTTCACTCCACGTCCAATGACGTCAACTCCAAAGCCAGGTAAAGTGGGCTCAGAGCATCCTTCCACTGCTGTCTCATTTGCTTCCCTAAACTAGGACAACTTTTTTTCCTCTTTTAAAGTTGGTGGAGATAAGAATATAATGGTGATATTTCTGATTACTACTCTGTGTGGGTGGGACAAAGCAGAGGAAAGGGATGAAGACAGAAATAATATATTACTGAATAAATCACTTTGTGAGTGAAATTTCCAAGGTCACATCAGAGAGAGCACTGGTAAATTGGTTTGACCATGGATGGAGATGTTGAGGATGAAGGTGATGAAGTCAGTTGCTTACTATGGAGCACTCATAAAATGCCAGGTACTATGATAAGCCCTTCACCTGCATCATCCCACTGAATCTACTCAAAGTCATAAGGCTGTATTATAACAAGTATCCTATGGATGACAAAATTAAGGTTCACAGAGTTGCCTGAAGTTATACAGTCAATAAAAGGCAGAGCCAGTGTTGGAACCCAGGTGAATCTGATTCCAGAACTGATACTTTTAACTACTGACAGCACCACATTGCCCTCCATGGCACAATCCACACCACGGTCCAGTTGCAATGAATGCCAGCTGCCTGGGAAGCATAGGATTTTTTAAAAATCATACTTTTATTGAGATATAATTCATATAATTCACCTACTTAATCACACAATTTGGTTGGTTTTAGTATATTCACAGAGCTTTGCAACCATCACCACATTCAATTTTAGACTATTTCGTCACTTCAAAAAGAAATCCTATACCCGTTAACAGTCAGTCATCATTTCCCCCTGACCTCATGACTCCCTCCTCATCCCTAGGCAACCACTAATCTACTATCTCCATAGATTTGCCTATTCTGGACATTTCACAGAAATGGAATCATACAACATTTGGCTCTTTGTACCTGTCTTCTTCCCTTAGCGTAATGTTTTCAAATTTTTCCATTTTGCAGTATATAGCAGTACTTTATTATTTTTATTTCTGAATAATATTTCATTGTATGGATATAGCACCTTTTATTTATCCATTCATCTGTTAATGCACATTTGTGTTGTTTTTACCTTCCAGCTATTACAAATAATGCTACTGTGAACATTCCTGTGCAGGTTTTTACGTGAACATATGTTTTCATTTCTCTTGGGTATATACCTAGGGCTGGAACTGCCGGCTCATACAGTAATTCTAATGTTTAACTTTTTAAGGAACTACAAGATTGTTTTCCAAAGAGGCTGCTGCACCATTTTACATCCCATCAGCGGTGTATGAGGCTGGCACTTTCTCCACATTCTCCCCAACACTTTTTATTCTCTGTCTTTTTGTAGCCATCCTAGTGAGTGTGAAGTGGTTCTCATTGTGGTTTTGGTTTGCATTTCTCTAATGGCTAACGATGTTGAGCATCTTTCCATGTGTTTATTGGCCATTTATATATCTTCTTTGGATAAATGTTATTCAGATTTTTGGCTCATTTTTCAATTGGGTTATTTGCCTGTTCACTACTGAGTTATAAAAATTCCTTACATACTTTAGACACAAATCCCTTATCAGATTTACCCAAAAATTCTCCCATTCTATAGGTAGCAACATGAATGTGGAGCCGCTTGGCTGAGCACATATACCCAATAAGGTCAAGGACTGAAGTCATGGTCTTATTTCCAAAACTAAGAAATATAGCGGTGGCCTGGTTGCGGCCTGATTGTGGAAAGGGACAGGAACATAATTCTGATGCTGAAACATGGTGTGTAAGGACAGGTCACATGCCTAGGAATAATGAAATTAGTCAAAGAGAAAATTTAGGAATTAAAAATTTGTCTTTTTGTTTTATTTGCATATTTTACTATTTCCGTAGCTTTTAATTGTGTTTTTGTTTTCTCTCACTTAGGATGGCACGTAATGAGCAACTTCAGTCACACTGTTGGTAGTCCTGCTCGGTTCCTGGCCTTCACACTTGTCCAAATGTCTTCTCACACCAAGTGCTTCTATGTGCACAAGTCCATGGAATCCACGCACTGTATGTGATCCTTTAAAGGTTCTTTTAATTCACTTCTATTACTGATACCAGGTATCATTTGCTGGGAATTAACCACGTGTCAGGCAGTGAGCTAAGGACTTTCCATGTGAGCTAAGCCTTTTCTTTGATCCTTATACTGGATTTCCTTCTTCTGGTCCTAGGGAGTCATGGATGGTTAGTATCAGTAATAGAAGGGCATTTATTGTGACTTTGGGCAAATTACTTGAGTTGATTAAGCCTCCTTTTCTTCTATTTTTTAGAGGGGGTTGGTAATGATCCTTGGATGATTAAAAGCATTACATTAGATAATACATTAAAAGAGCCTAACACAGCACTTGGGTTCCTAAGTACCTTGTAATTTACTGACAGAGCTGGGATAAAAATCTAGGCCTTTTTTTTTTTTTTTTTCTGATAGCACTGGCCCCTCTAAGCTTTATCACCTTGAATTTGAAGAAAGATCTTCCCTCTCTAAGATGCATCCTGCAAAAAGAAGAAGTAATGAGGATTTGGGTAAAAGTGGAGTTGAATTTGCTGTGTCAGTCACCAGGATACCAAAACCACAGTGACCAGCTTTAAGACCAGGGTTTTAAGGGAACACATCAGACAGGGTTTGGGGAATCGAAGTTCTGGATGGACCATGATGACGTTGGCCTGAAGGGGCTAACTCAGCTCTTTCTAAAAGACCAGGCTGTCCTCACACATAGCCAAAGACACAGGCTGTTTGAGCTGCCGAGCAAGCCCCAACCAGTGCTCTGCTGACCGCCCTGCAATCACATCGTGCTTACAATGCTGTTTGAAGCTCAGGGCCGGTGGCCTCAGGGATTAGCTTTTAAAGGATAGGGGCTGCAGCTTGTGTATCTTTTGGGATGACAACGCCTCATTCTCTTCCAGGCTTGGGTCCCCCGAGCCTCCGTTCTCAGGCTGTGTCTTTACTGAGACCCTGCTCTTGACCCTTGGTCACTCAGCCTCCCGCTAACTCTAGCACCACTTTGTGCCAAGACATTTACTGCATCTGTTAGAGTATTTTCCTTATAACATTGGTATTTTAAATTGGTCAATCCTGTCTTATTTAAACGAAAGCATTTGAATTCCAAACCAACCTTGTTTCGTCAGTGGTAGCTATCGCCAACCCCATGTTCTAGATAAAGAAACTCAACCTCAGAAAGGGGAAGGGACTTACCCAAGATCACATTTCTGGCCAGTGACAGAGGCGAACCTCTACCTGGTTAGGACTCAGTCCAGGATACAGAGCTTTCATGTGAGGTTTAGGAGTGGTTGTGACATTGTCAAAGGGGATGAAATGGGGACCAGGAGTGCACACTTTGTGCAGGCAGTACATTTTAAAGGAAAGGCACCCAGTAACGTGGGAGGCACAGTTGGCAGCTGAGCGGGGGATTGGCTGAAGGGGAGGGGTACTAGATTGACAGCCTAGACTTGGCATCTGCCTATCTTTCCTTGAGTTTTTCTTTAAACACCTTCCGCCCACTCCTTACTTCCTCGTGGATAATCATCAGTCTGATTTATTATCTGGTTACTCTCGTTATTGATCTCTTTTTATGTCTCTACATATTATGGATAATTATTACAGTATAATGGATCAGTCACCGCACCTTATGACATGGTAATTGAGGTTTATTAGACTAAAGGATGTTTCTGAGAAAAGCAGTCATGATGAAATGGATTTCTCCCGAGGAAGCTGTGTGAGGGATGTGTTTCTCTTTCATCCTGCACACAAGGAGAGGCAGTTAGGAGTTGCTGGAGACAGCGAGGGCTTTGCGGTTAGACAGCCAGACAGACAGACAGACAGGAGTCCTGCTCTGGTCCCGCCACCTCCTAGCTCTGTGACTTTGGACAAATTTAGGGGTTAAAAATATTGCGTGTAAGATTCTCCAGTGTGATAGTTGTCCCGGGTATTAAGGACGAGAAGCCAGGTCAGCACCCGTTCTCACCCTTTCCCTCTTTCCAGGAAGGGTCCACATAATGGACCTGCCAGCAAATCTCATTCCTGGGGCCACTTAGGTTCTGTCAGTGTGTGTTGATCCAGTTATTGGCTGTTTTTAAGGGAAGAATAAACTAGAGGACTTCCTTATTTGGTTTATTCATCAGAATTTTATTAGTCCAAATAAACAATGTCTTAATATTGTGCTCACGGAATAGCATTTCATAAATTAGATTAAGCCCACGAGGTTGTATGTGGTAGGCAATCATGATTTCTTGGGAAGAAATGATTCTATTGATTTTCACATTCTTAATGAGCTTGGACCTTGGTGGAAATAGATTGTGAGACACTCTAACAGGCTTTCACAACATTGTCTGGTCTTTCACAGAATCCTCCGATTGTTGCAATTAAAAACAAATGCCAACTTGCCACTGATACGTCGAATCTCTAAGTGTCATACTTGTATTTCTACTCAAGGTAGATGACTGATTTGTAATTGAAAGTCTGCCCTGTGATAAGCCTTGAGTGTGGACAGACTAAATCAAGAGGCCTAGAAGCCAGCATAAGACAAAGCAGGGCACTCATAGCCCCCTGACATATACTGAAAGTGTTTATCTAAGAGCATCTAGTTTTACTCCTTTGAAATATAAAGAACAATATCACAATTTTTTTAAAAGAGAAAAATGTATCCACAATCTTTATTTGCTAATGTAATTTTTTATATTCACATGTTTTTCTCCCAATCCTGTCCAAATGAAGACATATTTTACACAATTTCATAATACACATACATTTTATTAATCTTTTTCTTTTCTCTTTTAAAAAATTTATTTATTTATTTATTTATTTTTGGCTGCGTTGGGTCCTCGTTGCTGCTCGCAGGCTTTCTGTAGTTGAGGCGAGATGGGGCTACTCTTCATTGCGATGCGCGGCTTCTCATTGTGGTGGCTTCTCTTTGTTGTGGAGCACGGGCTCTAGGTGCGTGGGCTTCAGTAGTTGTGGCACGTGGGCTCAACAGTTATGACACGTGGGCTCTAGAGCGCAGGCTCAGTAGCTGTGGCGCACGGGCTTAGTTGCTCTGCGGCATGTGGGATCTTCCTGGACCAGGGCTCAAACCCGTGTCCCCTGCATTGGTAGGCGGACTCCTAACCACTGCGCCACCAGGGAAGCCCTTAATCTTTTTCTTTGAAACTTCTATCATAATTGTAATACTTATATAGTCATCATAATTATTATTTGAATGATTTCACAATCTTTCACAGAATATATATACAATAACTTATTTAGCTGTTCCACTATTGCCTGATATTTAAGTTATTTCCATTTTTAATAACAAAGATAAAGCTACAGTAAATATCTTCATGCTTATAATTGGTTTGAATTTTATGTTATTTCCCTAAAATAATTCACAGGAGTGAGTATAACTGTCTCTTTTTTACTATTAATTTTTTTCTAAATTACAAAATAAATAAGTACTTATTGTAGAAAATATGGCAGCTTCAGAAGAGCATAAATACAAAAAATATATGATCCCTGGTAATATTGGCTTCTTTTAAGTGACTAAATATTTCTTCCTTTAAAAAGTGCATATATGTTTTATTTTTTATAAAACTGAGGTCATACTATAAGAACTATTTTTACTCTCCTCTTTTCCACTCAATAATCAGATGCAATCATTTGCAAATATTTCCCTAATGTAATCTGCCCTTTATTTTGTGAATTTTTTGGAAATACAGAAATTTAACATTTTCTAATGGAATAAAATGCACTGCCCATCGTATGCCCTTTTCATACAATGAAAGCATGTCTTTCATTGCTTGACTGCCAGATTACCATTTGACAACACGATGTTCTGTATTTGTCATAACACACCTGACTCTAGGCCTGATGTCAGAAGCCAAAGAAAAGGAGCCCTGTCTGAAGTCCCCAGGTGATTCCAAATCTGGAGCTGAGCCAGGTGCCAGGACTGGGAGGTGTCATCCCTCCTTCCTGCTTATCCTGCTCCTCTCACTGGCCTGATGTTGTTCCCAAGGGGACATTGGGTACAGCAGGAACTGTCTCCCAGAATCTGTACTCACTGTCTACATGACCCCTGTGGGGAGCCTGGGATTCCCAGTCTCACCTTGCCTTTCCTGGTCCTTTGTGTGTCACTGAGCTCAACACCTGGGAGGCTGGTCCAGACCCACTCGTCTGCCTCAAGACAGACCTAGTAGGTGGTCGCCAAACAAGTCGATTACTGAGAATTCAGCTCCCACCTCTGAAGGATGCTGTTTTGAGGGTGAAGTTAATGCCTAGGGGTTTCCAGCCAAATTCATTAGGAAAGTTATATCTGACTTGGCTATGTGCCAAGTCTCTCACATCTGTCTCATTTGTATGAAGGGTTTCAATAGAAATTAGACAAGGAAAAGTCATTAATCTTCCTTGTGGCAGAATGTAGTGGTTGTAAAAGTTAATTCTCTGTAGGATACAGGCTTAAATTTCACTTAATATATTTTAAAGGGAAAACCACTAGGATTCTTGCATAATTATATAAAGGGGCATTTTATAAATCCTGATGAACTGAATAACAGTGCTACTTATTGAGAAGCAGTACACTAAAAGAAAATTTGTATTTCTGATTATGTATATGTGCATAATTACAAATACGAATACTATATATATATATATATATATATATATATATATATATATATATATATACACACACACACACACATATATGAGAAATGTTTTCTTTCCTACCGTAACTTGCCATCTGGTAAAGCGGCAGTGATATTAAAATGCTCTCCTTCTGAGTCTTGCCTTTCCTAGCTGAGTGCTCTCTGGGGGCTCAGGAGGTAGAGGATGTGAGTTACTGCTGAGGCCGGAACAGAAAGGGCCAATAGAGCAGCCATTATCGAAGACATTTATGGTGTCTATGGTTGAGGAATCCATTGGCTCTCTGCTTTATTCAGCCCATAAGAACAGTCTTTACATGGTAATATATTCATGTCAGGGCTATATTGGTATTGCAGGCTTTGCATTAGAGCTAATTAATCTACAGCAGGAGGTAGGAGGTTCCTTAATATGAACTTTAGTGATTCAAGGAAGTGATAATAACACATCAATTTTTAAATTGTGGCGAAATTGTCCATCCCTGAACAGTAGCTATTCCTAAAGTGGAGTGTGCCAAGTGCAGTAAAAATTTCCTTTATTCTCTGAAAACTGCACAGCGGTTCCCAATAGCCCTCGGGATCAAATCTATCCTCCTGGAAAACCATGTTCTTCCCTGACTACTGCCCTACTCCTCCTGCTGCTGCTCACCCATCCTCATTCCACGTCACACATGTTCACGGAGCGCCTGTTACAGCTAGCGCTGCAGGCCCAGCTGGAGTCCATCTGTCCATCCTCGATTGCTGGGGACACAGCAGTGAAACAGGCAGACCCCAAGGCAGGCTTTGGGGACCTCACCATCACCTGGGGTAATGCCTCTTTTCTCCTGCTTCTGAGCCTTTGTTTATGCCGATTCCTCTTCATGAAATAACCTTTGTCTTTCTTTGATTGTTTCTTCCTCCTCTTTTAAAACTCAGATCTGGTGTCCTCTTCTCTGCCAGGTCTTTCTAGAATCTCCAGATTCAAGGCTAAATATCATTGCTTTTATGCCAAAATAGCTTTTCTTTAAAAAAATAAGTTTCCTGTATTCTTCTGATTACATAAGTAGCATATGTTCACGAATGAAATATTGCTAAACTAAAGAAATGATCACTGAAATATTGGTAAATACAAAAATGTACAAAAGACGGGACTTCCCTGGCAGTCCACTGGTTAAGACTCCACGCTTCCAATGCAGGGGGCGCACATTCGCTCCCTGGTCAGGGAACTAAGATCCCACAAGCCATGCAGTGCGGCCAAAAATAAATACATAAATAAAATAAGGCAAAATAAAAGAAACTACAAGAAATGAGATTTTTAAAAAATGTACAAAAGAGAAAAAGTCAGTATTAATCCCCTCTGAAGATAACCATGAGTTATATATTTTAAAAGGTATCTTTTAATATGCCTGTTCCCTTCTCTAGGCCTCTTGGGGACATATATTCATGTCTCAGTCATCCTGTGCCTTCCTCTACCTAGTTCTATGCCTGTCACAGAGTAGACCTTCAATACATATTTGTTGAACTCAACCAGATTAATTCACTTAAATGCTTTTATTGATACAAAAAAAATGACCAAATTAAGCATTTTATTTAGAGTGTTAGAAAAGAGACATAAATTCCTCCTGCCAAATAGAGGTATAGAATGAAGGCAAAAGAGAAATAGAGTAGTAAAAGAGAGTGGGATTAATAAATCAAAGCAGTCTTCTTTTGAAAACAAGAACAATAAATGGATAACCCTCTTTCAATCCTTAAAAAAAAAAGCAAGAAAAAAACCCAGAAATAATATTAGAACCATGAAGCAGTTATAGGAATGGAAACATTAAAAAATTTTTTATAGTATCATACTTGATTTTTCTGAAAAATAGAAATTGATACCACAATCTGCTCTACACTTTGCTATAAGCAGGATTAAGGTGGAGTGATTGAGAATGTGGGTTTTGGAGCCAAGTAGACCTATGTTTGATGTTCTGCTCGACCACTAATTATGTGGCCTTGAGGAAATCACATCATCTTTTCAAACCTGAATTTATTAATCTGTTATGGTGAGAAAAATACCTACTAACAGTGTTGTCATAGGGATTGGATGTTTTTCTGACAGTGCTTGGCACATAATGACCCTTGAGAAAGTGAAAATAGCCCTTCTGGTCATCAGATAGTCATGTTTTTAACAGAACATAAACACTGTTTCCAACGCAACAGGGACAAGGCCACGCAAACAATGCTTCTATATGAGGCCGAACCTCGGCAGACGAAATGACTAAGGATCCCTTCCAGGGGATGGCTGCTTTCTCATCAGTGCTGTGCCCCCTACCTTCATTCCTCCTGCCTCCAGAACAAAGCTCGCTGACATACTGGATGGGTGAACTGACCCGGCTTCTTGGCAACATCCAATCCAGAACTAGCCTCTGCTTCCTTGCGCTCTCTTCAGAACCATCCAGCACAAGCCCAAATCCTGTAAAAAGCCCCCGTGTAACTCGCTCCTATTGCGATGCCCCATGGTTCAAGGCTCAGAGATCTGCATTTTGAAGCAGGTCACTCCCCCACCTCGATTCTTTTGCACACTGGAGTGTGAGCAGCATTGCTCTGGTCAGTATATTGTGCTGGGATGTTGCCAATGCCTTTGTCCAGTTGGGACTTTGCCGTCCCACACCAGGGGTCCACAAGGCAAACCCAGCAAGAGCTCTCAGGACACTATGAGCAATTTGCCCATCCTGCCTCTCCTGATGAGCGTTCCTACTGCTTATTGTGGAGTGAAGGATGTTATCTTGGTCAGTTTGCATTGCTATGCCAAAAAAATCATAAATCGGGTGGCTTAAACAGCAAACATTTATTTCTCACAGTTCTGAGGCTGGAAAGTACAAGATCAAGGTACTGATAGATCCAGTGTTTGGTGACGTCTGCTTTCTGGCTTGTAGAACAGCCACCTTCTCACCATATGCTCACAAAGATGAGAGCAAAGGGAGAGACTGCAAACTCTCCTGTGTCTCTTCTTTTAAGGACACTAATCCCATTCATGAGGGCGCCACCCTTATGACCTAATTACTTCCCAAAGGCCCCAACAGATTGGGAATTAGGATTCCCACATATGAATTTTGAGTGGACACAAACATTCCATCCATAACAAATATAGAGGTGGGAGTTTAAGAATTAAACTAAAAAGAGTATTTGTGTTGACAGTGCAACCTGGAAAGGAAAGTGAGCTGTACAAACTTTTAGCTAGTTAACATTGGCTAAATACCATTAGCTAAACTTTTAGCTAGTTAACATTGGCTAAATATCATGTATTTCCCTTGTGTCTTATCTAATAGAACTCAGACTTTATTCAGCTATGTACCCCTTCCCAAATAATCCATAAACCTCAGGAGAAGCTGACTTCACTACCCTTGGCTCTAGGCTTGGGCCTGATTGGTTCAAGTGAGTTTCCTTCCTCTTTATCAGGGGTTCGTTCAGGAATTGGCATGAAATATTCTGGCTAATGAAATATGAGAAGTGTTTTGTTGGAAATTTCTGTGAACCTTCTTCCTTGCTCCTCTGAAAGGCTTTCAGAAACGATTCTCCCTTTCTCCTGTTGGATATGAACAAGGGAGAATGTAGTCCTGGTTGCTGCTAAAGCCACCCTATGACCAGGAGGAAAACCGGATTTAGGATGCCGTTGACTCTGGACATCAGAGCAGAGTCATGCAAAGAGCCTGGGTCTCAATTACATCATGAGCCTGATATCAACTACCCCAAAGCCCACCCTATCTTTGGACTTCCTCTTATGTAAGTGGATGTTCAGTTTAATCCAGTTTGAGTTGGTTTTCTGTTACTGCAGCCTAAGCTACCCAGATTGACATCTTTTGACACGGGAAATAATACACACTCCAAAAGTTAAATCATAGCATGAAATATTGGTGCCAGCAGTGTCTGAAGACATTCTTTGATAAGAACCAATGAGCAGTCCACACTCACCATCAGGGATGTCATTAAATGCAGAAGGTACACACTGCCTCCTGTCAGGAAGCATCAGGCTCCCATGAAGGCAATTCCTGCTCCTGTAGCATTTGACTTTGGCAGACCCTGTTCTGACCAGCATTTCAGCCACTCAGCTATAGTCTGGATGCTTAGCCTTGAGTTGTGCCATTGATTTTCTTAAGACCTTATTCAACTCTCAATTTCTCCACTGCTATCCTAACAGGCCAAGGAGGGCAGCTGTCACTTACCTTGAGAAGCACTTTCATTTATATTCATGATTAATTTGTGGGGAGTCAGCTGAGAGGCAGCAATAGAAAAGCTGTTGCCTGGGAAACAAGATTCTTCCTGGAACTTTTTGAAAAATGTTGGGTCTTTGATGCTTCACAAAACACTGCACAGCGGTTCCCAATAAATCTACTCTGTAATAAACTCCACACTTATAGGCATAACTGAAGATAACAAATTCTGAGGGACTCCAGACTGTTCTGTCTTCTACCTGCTGGGCTGGTGGTAGCATGTTCTTCTTTATCAGACCCTCATGGAAAAGATATCTTTTGGGCCTGGAGATGGAGGATTGTACACCCCTGAGGAACTCCCAGTTTTCCCTTGAAGTAATAGCATGTTGCAACAGAAGCTGAATTTCAAGGGTAGCATGCTAGCAGGTTTAATAAAATATTAAAAGCCATGCCATCCCACCAAGGTGTACAAGTGTTCCACTTTCTCCACACCCTTGCCAACATTTACTTTTTTTTTTTTAACAGCCATCCTAATAGGTGTGAGATGATATCTCATTGTGGTTTCGATTTGCACTTCCCTGATGATGATTATAGTGATCTTGAGCATCTTTTCATATACTTGGCCATTTGTATGTCTTCTTTGGAGAAATATCTATTCAAGTCTTTTGTCCATTTTAAAAAAGAGTTATTAGGGCTTTTTTTCCTTGAGTTATAGGAGTTCCTTATATATTTTAGAAATTAAGCCCTTATTTGGTTTGCAACTATTTTATCCCATTCCATAGGTGGCCTTTTCCACTCTATTGATTGTTTCCTTTGCTGTGTAGAATCTTTTTAGTTTGATGTAGTCTCACTTTATTTTTGCTTTTTTTAATCTGTGTTTTTGGTGTTATAGCCAAGAAATCATTGTCCAGATCCGTTTCAAGGAGTTTTCCCCTATGTTTTCTTCTAGGAGTTTTACAATTTTGGGTCTTTAATTCATTTTGAATTCCATTTTATGTATGGCGTAAGATAAGGGCTCAATTTCATTCTTTTGCAAAGAGATATCCAGTTTTCCCAATATCATTTATTGAAGACACTATCCTTTCTCCCTTGTGTATTCTTGGCACCCCTGTCAAATATCAGTTGACCGTATATTTTTGGACTTATTTCTGGCCTCTCTATTCTGTTCCCCTGGTATATATGTCTGTCTTTACGTCAGTACTATACTGTTTTGATTACTAGCTTTGTAATACATTTTGAAATAAGGAAGTGTGATGCCTCCAGCTTTGTTTTTCTTTTTCCAGATTGATTGGACTATTCAGGGTCCTTTGTGATTCCATATGAATTTTAGAAATTTTTTTTGTTTCTGTAAAAAGCACCATCGGGATTTTGATAGGATTTGCATTGTATCTGTAGATCACTTTGGCTAATATGGACATTCAAACAATATGAGTTCTTCCAATCCATGAATACAGATGTCTTTCCATTTGTTTGTGTCTTCTTTAATTTCTTTCAGCAATGTTTTGTCATTTGTGGTGTACATGTCTTTCACTTCCTTAGTTAAATTTATTCCTGAATATTTTATTCTTTTGGTGCTATTGTAAATTGGATTGTTTTCCTAATTTTCTTTTCAGATAGTTTGTTGTTAGTGTATAAAAACACAACTGATTTTTGTATGTTGATTTTGTATCCTGCAACTTTACTGAATTCACAGAAGGACAAATACTGCATCATTCCACTTATATGAGGTATCTAAAAATAGTCAAATTCATAGCATCAAAGAATGAAATAGTGATTGCCAGGGACCAGGAGTTGGGAAAACTGTAGAGTTGTCAATCATTGGGCATAAGGTTTCAGTTATGAAAGATGAAAGAGTTCTAGAGATCTGTTGTACAAACATGTACCTGTAGTTAATAACACTATTGTATACTTAGACATTTGTTAAGAGTTAGATATTATGTTAAATGTCCTCACCATAATAAAATAAAATGTAAAAAAACCCCACACAAACAAACAACCAACCATGACATCCCAAATAAACATGAGGAACATTTGCATCAAATAAAAATGGTGCTCCAAGTCAGGAATTTTGGTTGCAAGGGACAGAAATCCAACTCAAACTAGCTTTGGCAAAAAGAGAATAATTTGGCTCATGGAAACTAAGGAAGGAAACATCTAAACTGCAGGAAGGAGAGGGGTGCAGCAGGCATCTGGAGGAATTAAAATTAGAAAGTCAAGTACTGACTAGAGTCTGGACCCTCTCTACACCTTTGCTCTCTGCTTCTCTCTCTGTGTTGGCTTTTTTCTCTCTCGTAGCCTGTTTTCCACCAAATTGCTGGCAACGTGGCTGTCAGCAGCTTTCAGCTAGATTTCACTGCTTCCCGTAGCTCTTTCCCAAGTCCGGAACAACTCATGGAGATGAATTTTGATTCATCTGTTCAGGCTGGGTGCCTGGAAGAACCCCCTCCGGCCAGAGGAAGCCAAGCTGTGTAATAACGTAAAGGACCCCCATATAGTTGTGTGCATGGCGGAGATGCTTCTGGAAAAAAAAGAGGTTCTTGCAAACAGTCCCTGAGAGGTTCACTCTGCAGAGCCTCAGCTATGTGGGAGAATCAAGGCAGCAAACGACAGGGCTGGGACTCACTATGGGGACCAACTGGTCCAGGTAACCAGGAATCAGACTGACCAGGGGGCTCAATCAAAGGTCACACAGAAAATTTGAGGTCAGAAAAACTAAGTGTCATTCTC
This sequence comes from Balaenoptera musculus, assembly GCF_009873245.2. Classification (NCBI taxonomy): domain Eukaryota; kingdom Metazoa; phylum Chordata; class Mammalia; order Artiodactyla; family Balaenopteridae; genus Balaenoptera; species Balaenoptera musculus. Next base: position 10,699,703 of record NC_045800.1, read on the forward strand.
TTCAAAAGAATTGTACTTCTCAGCTTCTTATAAACTCACAACAAACAGGAATGTGTAGCCTATGATAGTTTGTTATTGCTTTTTAAAGAGGAATTGAGAATCCCTTCCTTCCTCTATGTTAGAAAAGAGGAAAGGGGTGGGGGACAACCCTCACGGGGCAGACGCTGTGCTCAGTGTTTCACGTTCCTCATTTCATTTATTCCTCACAGCACATCCCAAGTAAGCATACGCATTTTACAGATGAGAAAACTGAGGCTCAGTGTAACAAGATAACTTGCCTAAGTTCTCCCAGTAAATAAGGGTTGGAGCTTGCTGGCAGGCAGCTGGTTAAAGACCCTCCCCATGGACCCGCCCTGTGTAGGAGGGGTGGGGATGTCGGCAGCTGGCTGAGAATCTGCTCAGCCCTGATATGGTGAAAATATACTTCTTTCTGCCACCCTTGTGAAGGATTCTTAATGAATCTCTGGGGGATATTTACAGATTAGGAATTACTTGCCCCCTATCCTCCCTGGCTCACTAGGTAATACAGCAGGTCTAGACACAGGATAAATACTTGTGCTTCCCCCTTTGTTGCCCAGGTAGCTGGAAGCCACCTTCAGCCCCAGCCCCCAGAATCTGCCTGAGAGGGCTCTAACCAAGCCCCCCCATGTTGCCTGGGCCTTGAGGTCAGCAGCACCTGTATAAATCCTTGTTTGGAAAGTTGTCAGATACTGTATTTTCTCTCTAAAATGAGTAGGACTAATTTTTGATTTTCAGATATTTGATTTTCAACCATAAGCACATCATAATGAAAGCAGTGGATTTTCCAGGCTGGACCTTATTGCAGTACCTTCCAAATTATATTAAAATATTTATTTGTACCCTGAGTAGTCCACAGGGCTGCTAATTCCTTTCATAATGTCATGGTGTGCCAAGGCTCACAAAGCTAATGAAATAATCATCCATTGCCCCCCTCCCTCAAAGCAGTCATTTCTTATCACATCTCAGAAACTATTCACACAAAATCATTTGAAGTAGTTTTGGGGACTGTATTATAAAGATGGATTTCTGCTATGAGAGTGAAATTCAATTTAAATATTTTCAGCTGGTTTTCCAGGTATAAGAAGGCTTTCCCAGGGTTTAATGGAGCCATTTGTCTCTAGAAATAAGCACTAATGCAGTGTGACACGTATAGACCCAGAGTCCTGCCATTTTTCTCTGGCTTGAGCAGCCAGTGGGGGAAAGAAAGGCTCTGGTAGCAATGAAAATCACAAAAGGCTGCTTTTCTCTTGGAGATACTGTGAATCTCCAAGGAACTGCAAGAATAGTCCGACTATGCATTCTCATTGTCAAGGCACGTAGATTCCTGATCTAGAACATTCCCTTCTGTGTGGTTCTGGATTCTCATTGTAGGAACCCTTTAAAACCAAGAATGCCTGGAATTTAGACTTAGGAGAAAGGCTGGCCAGGATTATCGAACCATCCTAGTAATCTTACAGCAATTACCGGGGCTGTTATGATTACTTCAGTCTTACGTACAAATTGGCAAACTGCTTTCTAGTCATTTTATACCAAAAATCAAGAGCTGACGGACTCTTGCTAAAGAGCATTCAAAAATTGCTGACAACTAAAGAAAGAGCCACTCTGGTGAGGAAGTAAATAACTGGAGCTCATTATAGAAATTTACGAACAGATGATATTACAGATAAAAATAATGTTAGTTAACACTGCATTGTGCTTGCTATGTTCTATCTAAGTGGTATATATCATTTAACTCATGTAATCCTTATCACTACCTGGGGAGGCAGGTAGTACTATTATTCTCGTTTTACAGGTGGGGAAACTAAGGCATAGAGACTAATTCAAGGTCACCCAGCTACTTACTCCATCTCCGTTGTTTTTGCCTAGTTAATCTCCATTCCTGCTTTTGGTAACAACACTCCATTTACCCTTTGGGAGCCACCCACCCATCCCCCACTCTCACTGCCTGTGGTTTGCTTGAGGTTGTCAACTCCCTCTGTCCCATCCCCAACCCACCCCCAGCGACTGAGATGGGTGGGTATGTGACTCAGGCTTAAGCCAATCAGCAAATTCCACCTCCACGATGTCTGACTCAGGGACAAGGCCATGGGCACAATCAAGCTGAAAACAACAATTTCTGCAATGTTAAGAAAAGAGAACTCCTCTCTGGGCTCCACTCAGAGATGGGAGGATGTAAGCCTAGAGCTGCAGGAGCCCCTGAGTGGAGACAGCGGTCAGTCTGAGAGCGGAGCCACCCAAAGCAGAGCAGAGCTGCAGATGGAAAGAGACGGGGCCTGAGGATATTGTGGAGGCCATACATCCAGCTGTTCCCAAAGTCTGCACTGGACTTGCCCCACTTTTACTTTTTTTTTTTTTTATTCAGCTGTTTTCCTTTTTCTTTTCTTTTCTTTTCTTTCCTTTAATATTTGCAAGATTGTGCAACCATCACTACTATCTAACTCCAGAAAGTTTCATCACTCCCAAAAGAAACTCATTAGCAGTCACTCCCCATCCCCCGCTCCTAGTAGCCGTTTGCAACCACAAACCAGTGCTCCAGTCCCCACAGGTTTCGGGTAGAAGCATTGCTCACTCAAGATCCAGGTCTTCCTCTCCCTGACTCCCATCCCTGCCCTGGGAGAGCGTTGGTCCTCATGAGGATCGTTGAGGACATACACTGAGGATAATTCACATCAGGGGTGCCTTATCTGTTGTATCTAAACACACATAAACAAATTAGGAATTAGAGAATCAACTGTGAAAGTGACAGTAGGAGGTGTAAGGTGACGGGGTGGTTGTAGCACGTGACTCTGATGGTGGGTAGGAACCTGCCACCCCTTGCGTTCTGGATAAGATTGTCATTGAAACCCCAGATCAAAGCCTTTCCCACCATTACTGCAGATCACTGCTGGAGCAGGGTCCCCAGGCTGCCTCCCTGGTGCTGCTTTAGGTTGTGCTGCTGACTCTGCATCACTTGTGTCAATTTGCAACTTGGCTCCTGTTTGATTTCTTTTTCACTTAAACTCCACTTGCACAAAATTTACTTTATGATAAGCTGAGGGGGAGATCAGGAAGGTGATTTTGGAGCCCCACAAATCCCAAATTAACATCCAGCCTTCAAGCCAAACATCAAGGTCTTCCTAAGACCAACTAAACACTTAGCTGTGAGGCCCACTTTAGTGGGCCTAAAGAATTTTTGCCTTCATGAGCCACTTCTTTCATCTATCTATCTATCATCTATCTATCTATCTATATTTATTTATATATTACATATATATATATATATATATATATATATATATAATCATATTCATGACTGTGTTGGTATAAGAAAAATGTAATTTTAGCTGGATTGTATTTTTTTTTAATTCTGATTTTAAGAGAAATTAAAACTTGCTCATAGGTCCTTAAAAGTTCCGTGGGCCCTGGACACCAGCCTACCATTCCTATTGGCTAAGTTGGCCCTGCCGTTAAGATAATACATTCTCCGTCCTGCTTTATATCGGAGTGAGGTGGGATTTTTGGTCGGTGGAGAGAGAGTCTTCTGCCTCTGAGGTCTCCTTCACAGAGTGGGCTTCTTGGTGCTCAGGCTGAGGCCGTGGTGAATCTCACTCTGCGCCCCCTTTTCTCTTTGCTCCCCTGCACTCACGGGGAGAGGACGAGGAAGCTCAGTCCAGGCACCTTGGGTTCCCCAGCAAATTCCTCACCGAGGGTGTTAAAGGAACAAGGACCAAGGGGTGAGGGAAGGGGCGGAAGGGGACCCATGAGGTATTGGGCCACGGCGGGCACTGTGCCAGCATTGCTTCGATTCATATCCATGAACATCTGAGAGGCGGTCAGACAACAAGTACGCGTAAGGCCTTTACTATGTCCAGGTGCCATGCCGAACACTCTAATGAGCTTATTTAATATTCATAGTCACCTGAGAAGTAGGTATTATTTGTCTTTATTTTACAGGTGGAGATGTCGATGTTCAGAGAGGGTTAAGTAAAGATTTATGAGCACAGCCAGGGATAGAGGCAAAGTGCAGGATTGGTCATTACTATAAGCTGAGCTTCAGGGACTATCCTAGGACCACAAATGACTCATGCCCTCTTGGCATAGCACAGTCTGGCGTAGACTTTGACACAAAAGGACTGTCACCTGAAGCATGGGCCACTGTGTGTGACAAAGGGTTGACAGTTTAGTCCTGGGCTCAGGGGCTCGGTGACTACCTCCTCAGTTGGAGCTTAGGTTAGGTTTTGGGAGAGGTGGGGTTGTGCCATAGAGACCAGGCGATATTGAGACTCATACACCATGGGTCTCAAGAATCCTTTAGTACAATAAACACGTACCCACTTGTTTACCAAATCAGACACCTGGGAAGCAGGTTTCCAGTAGAACGATATGACAGGTCCAATTATTTAATGTATAATTATTTTTCTTTTAAAGGGCCTGTTCCTAAGAAACTTGCCTTGCCCATAGTACCTTTCAGAACATAGCAGCCCATTCAACCGTCATGTGAGCCCAATGTCATTAGCCCAATGTCTAATAACAATAACAGCTAATAGCAACCATCATCGTGGTTACAATATTATTGGGTGCTTATTGTGTTCCTGAAACACTTAAAATACTTTATATGTCATGTCTCTCTTAATCCTCCTAACTACCTTGGGAGATAGAAAATTTTTTTAAATCTATTTTTTTAAAAATATTTATTTATTTATTTGGCTGCGCTGGGTCTTAGTTGTGTCCCGCGGGATCTTCGTTGCGGCACGTGGGATCTTGTCCCCTGACCAGGGATTGAACCTGGGCCCCCTGCCTTGGGAACACGGAGTCTTAGCCACTGGACCATCAGGGAAGTCCCTAAATCTATTTTACAGATGAGAAAACTGAGGCTCAAAAAGGTTGAGTAACTTGTACAAGGCTACATAGTAAGTGGTAGAGCCACGTCAAATCCAAATCTGTCTGATTCTAAATCTGGAGCTCATGACCACCAGTATATTCTTCCAAACCTTAAACGTAAGTGTTTCTCATCCTCTGAAGTCAAGTGCTATTTCAGGAACCATGACTGTCTGAGGCTGAAGCTACTCAGATTTGCACACTAAATCCTATTGTCAGAAGTTTCACGTCCATGGTTTTCCAGCAGGGATGATTTTACCTCCCAAATGACATTTGACAATGTCTGGAGATATTTTTGGCTGTCACAAACAGGGCAGGGGCAGAGGGTGCTACTGGCATCTAGCAGGAAGAGGCCAGGGATGCCCCTAAACGCTTTACAGCTCGCGAGACAGCGCCCACGGCGAAGAATTTTTAGCCAGCCTCAAATGTCAACAGTGCTGAGGTTGAGAACTCCTGTACTACATAAACTAGCACTTGGATTCTAAGTCAAAATAGAAAAATCATCCTATCTTGCCCCTCCTGATGCAGTGTGTCATTTGTCAAGGATGCAAAGTACAGCTTTGGGAGCGGCCATCAGACAGTGACTCTGAAATGAATGGCGTCTCGAGGGTCCTACCCGGTAGGGTGACCAGATGTGCTATCCTGCAAACTAGGACACTGACTCTGAAAGGAGACGCTATTTACAATTACTTCACGACACCGGGCATATACCTGGACAAATGGCCCCCTACTATTGAGTCCACTGTTAAAACATGCTCGTGGCAGAGGCCAGTGCAGCAGTAAAGATGAAATGCTGCCTCGTGTGTCTTGGCAATGACTTCAAACCCTCCCAACTTAAAGGTGCATTTTTTTCCAAGAACTCCCGGACACTTTAGATTCCCAGAGGCTGTTCTGGGTCCCTCCGTCATCCACACAAGTGACATCTAGCACCATCTGTTGGTTTTCAGACACAGCTGAAAAGCTTTTGCTCTGCAGCCGGTTTTGAAAGCCCGTCACTTGAACTTTGGCAATCGAGGATCTTCTACAGTTCATTTCATCTTGGCAAGCACCCTGTGAGGGAGGCCATGTGATATGGTCACTTTTAAGAAGTGTAAAGTGAGACACAGAGAGGCTGGCGCCTCTGGGGAGCAAAGCGAGTCCACGCCCAATGACTCTGTCATAAGACAGGAGACGGATGGCGTCACATAAATACACCCCCAGGGGTATAGCTAGACTTCAAGAAAAACCTGAAAATTTTTTTTTACTACAACCATATCTAACTACCATCATTATTAACAGGCATCAGTAAAGGTGTGTCCTGAGCCAAGGAAGAGCCGAGGTGGTCGAAGGGTTCGGGATGTGCTGTCTGCACTTGACCCTTTTTTCTTCCACTCAGGAGGGCATATCAGAATGTGAGTGAAAGTTATTTCCTTGTAAGGATAACCTTGGCTGCATTCTGTTTTATTAGAAAAAAGATTTAGTCACAAGCTTTAATGTGTCGCAGTAATTGCCTGTGACCCATCTTGCTGTTGGCCATGACTCACCAGTGCTTTGGGCACCGTGCTCCAGCGTGGGGCTCCCCTCCACTGTGCTCCGTCTCTGGGGAAACGAACACAAGTAGCAAGCAATAAAACACTGTCATTAGTTTAGTTCTTATCTTAGAATTGTTTTGTTCTTGATTTCTCTTTTGAACTCAAGATCAAATCCCCTGGTTAAAGCTCGTGGGTTTTGGGAAGATAACAGTAGATATTTTGAGGCATAAAGTGTCTGGCTGTGTTAAGACTAATTATGGAGAAACGGGCTGGTGGCTAGAAAATAGTCGTGAAAGGTAAATAGGCTACAATCAGGGGTGAGGTCTTGTGAAAAGAAATGAGCTCCCCCGACCCAATCTGGAGGACGTGATGCTGATAAGGTAAAATATTAGGTTGTGAGGTTCATGTAGGGCTTTATCACACATCCTTTTAATTCTGCAATTAAAAGAGGGAAATAAGTGTGCCGTGTTTCTTTCTCCTTTAGAGAGATGGTGGAAGCTGTAGGCAGAGAGTTGCCACTGACAACCAGAAGAGGAAGATGGATGCCCCCAGCTCCTCAGAGAGCTTGCATTGGAGTTTTCTCCTCTGCTGCATTCCATTTTTCCTTGTCATGGATCCTGAGTTCTCCCTGTCCCCAGCTGAAATACACTCCCTTCTGTTTGCAGATGGCAAATGTGACAGTGCAGTGAGCTATGGGCTATATCCAGCCTGATAGGCACCCTGGCCTGTGAGTGGAAGCCAGAAATAGTAGGCAGAAAGGCAAGCCATGGAGTTGAGGTGGCCTCCTGGAGTTCTAGAGAGGCCCTGGAGAGCTCTGGAGGGCGGCTTTACAAATCAGCTTTCTTCTTCTTGTCTCCCATTCTTTGGGGCTTCTCCGTCTTTTTTTCATCTCCCATTTCTGCCCCCCCCCTCCCCAGGCTACCCTCTCCCTGTGATTCAGAGCACAGCTGTAGCACTGCAGGAATCCCCTAAACTAACTTCTGTTTGGGGTTTATGGGAAGAAGTGTCTCTCTCCATAGGACCTGTGGGGTCAGCTGAGGCAAGGTAGCTGGGAGAAGAATGGGCCTGGGGACATCGGCCTGTTGGACCTTAAGAGTGCAAGAGTTGAAAGTATTGATACATCTTGTTTCAATCACTGAACGCAGTGGATTTGAATGTTACCCTACATCTGTGCACATAAGAAATGTCACAGTGCTCTTATTCTCCTAAATCAACTTTAATTGGCTCTGCGCTCCCACCAACCTGACTGGCAGGAAATTCAGCCTTGCTCATGGAACAGGGGTCCTCCTTCCCCTCCTCTGGATTGTACCCAGGCTTGGAAGGTATGGCAGAGTCCAGAACATTCATCGAAGGCTCCTCTGGCCTTTGGGTCACATTCCCTGTTTAAGGAATGCATCGAGGTGCCCTTGAGGGCAGGTGGCTCCAGAGCTTCCTTGTCAGGAGATCTTTGCTGGGACCGGGAGGCTCGCTCCTGACTCATTCCCGTGGGAGGTCCTGCCTAAGCCCCGCCCACAGCCCCAGTCCCAGTGTGCCACATGGGAACAGGCCTCGGGTTCCTACTGCCCAGTCAATCCTCAAAAGCTCCAGCCCCTAAAGAAGCTCTAAGTGACCTTGCTCCCTGTCTGTGTCTTCACCATCCTGACTCCTCAAAGTCTGCCTTACCACTTCCCTTTGTCTGCAACCATCCACCGTGTCTGCAAAATGAGCTGACTTTTGTCAAAGACCGAGCTGTTGGCAGGGTTGGTTTCTTCTGAGGGCTGGGATGGAGAATCTGCTCCAGGACTCTCTCCCAGCTTCTGGTGGGTAGCTAGCTAGCTTTGGCTTTCTTGGCATCTGCTGAATCACCCAGTCTTGGCTTTCAACTTCACATGGCGCCCTCCCTGCGTGCATTCCTGTCTCCCAATATCCCCTTTTTATAAGGACACTAGCCATATTGGACTAGGGGCCCAACCTACTCAAAGATCACCTCATCTAATTCCTCATTAATTACAACTGCAATGACCCGATTTCCAAAAAAGGTCACATTCTGAGGTACCAGGAGTTAAAGCTTTGATATATGAATTTTGGGGGAGACACATTGAATCCATAACAGTGAGCAATGTGCCGCAGTTTTTCCTGAGGTTGTCCTGGTTTTAAAGTTCCATGTCCTGGAAACTTCCTCAGTCCCAGGCAAACCAGAACAGCTGGTCACCTTATTTGAAGACAATCCCGAAGAAGTAACAAAAAGTGTCCAATACTTGGTCATTTCCCGCCGTATCTATTTCTTGGGAACCTCAAAAAAAGACTGGCTACTGGCAGATAAATTTGGGTATTCCTAGATTCCTTGGGTGACTGTCACTTCTTTAACTGTTGACACGTAGCAGAGAGTCACTAAGTGTTGATGAAATGTGAAGGAGAGATGCGGAGAGGGTTGGGCTAAGGGCCAAATGTGAGAGGAGGGAGGAGGGGTTGGACACTGGAGTATGGTGGAGAGATTACTCTTGGAAAGGAAGAGTCTGCGTAGGTGAGGTGTCTGTCTGAGATGCTGGGGTGCAGAGAGGAGGGCCTGTGGGGCGTCACACCTGAGCCCCCTGCCTCACCTGTTGAGAGTGAGCCATCAGGCAGAGGAAGCCGAGCATCCAGTGATTCTAATCTCTGCATGTTTCCTTGTTGCTACCACTGCCGAAGAGAGGGAACAAACAACTCTTTAAGTCTCCCATAAATTGAAGATGATGAAGGTCACCTCTTAGAAGGTTCTAATCATGCTTAGAACACGTGTGTTTTGCAAGTCTCCATCCAGGACTGATTACAGTGAGGACAGGGAGAATTAAATGTTGAGGAGGAAACCCATTTTAGGAGGGGGGAAGCTGGGTGGTAAGAGAAGGGTTCCCCTGTCCCCACTGTGGTCAGCTGTTGCTGCTGTTTACAAGTTAGGTTTTAGGAAGCTTATGCAAATGCCTCCCGAAGGATCCCTGTGTTATTTGACATGATCTTGAAATAATCCCCTCAAAATAATTTTTCTGATTACTGATCCAGTTGATAGAGAAATCAAAATAAACTCCCTTTTGTGAAAGCCACTACTATGGATTTATAAAGGTGTCCTGGGCAGGCAAATAATTTCAGAAAAAGGTGTGGGGCTTCCCTGGTGGCGCAGTGGTTGGGAGTCCGCCTGTCAATGCAGGGGACACGGGTTCGAGCCCTGGTCTGGGAAGATCCCACATGCCGCGGAGCAACTGGGCCCGTGCGCCACAACTACTGAGCCTGCGCGTCTGGAGCCTGTGCTCCGCAGCAAGAGGCCGCGATAGTGAGAGGCCCGCGCACCGCGATGAAGAGTGGCCCCCGCTCGCCGCAACTAGAGAAAGCCCTCGCACAGAAACGAAGACCCAACACAGCCAGAAATGAATAAATAAATACATAAATTTATAAAAAAAAAAAAAAAGAAAAAGGTGTGATTTTGACAAATCAGCAACTGCTCTTGTTAAATAATCATTCTCTTTTCATAAGACCAGAAATAAGTCACAGCTCAAGTGAGGCACAGTTAATTAGAGAAACATATTTTCTTGTTTATAGTCTATCAATAATACTATTATTGAGCAACTATTAGGTATAGAGCAAAATTTTTAGGGATTCCAAATATTTTGCCCAGAATAGGGTTTCCCTCCATTACCAGAAATTTATGAAATTTATGCCACTGTCCATATTATTAATGACCCAGTCCTGGAAGTCGGCATCTCCCTGGTTTTAATTAAAACATCTTCAGAATTGCTCCATGGCAACCCAGAACCTATTTTACAGATGGAAACACTGAGGTACTTTGTGCCTTAGAGAACCAGCCAGAAGCAGAGTCATCTCTGAACCGATCCTCAGAGTTCTGGGGACTCCACATGCCGCTCCACATGTTGGAAGGGGTGTCTGATTGGACAATGTCCGCGGTCCTGGGTTTTAGAGGGGTTCACCATGTGCCATCTGTTCTTTAGTTTTGGAATCACTGCAGCACGCTTTCCTTTCTGATTAGCAACCACCACCTGCTGTTGGAAGTCAACCCAAAGGATCTGGCTGGTGTCCCATGGCAATCTGTCACCTCGCCTGGAAGAAACACCTCCCCCGTGCTAAGAGTTCTCCAGGTGACACACCTCACCCTGCCTACCCTTCACTTGTCTCTCCTCCATGCGGGAGAGGGTCACAGAGGGAACCCTGAGAAAAGCCAGGAGCAGGGACGGCCAAGAGCCTCCGTGTGAGAAGGAACACCTACAACGTGGAGGCATCAGGTTCCTCTTGGGTTCTGTGCAACTACTCCCACTAATTCCAGTACATTTTAATCACCCAAAAAGGAAACTCCATGCCCATTAGCAGTCACTCTGCGCTACCCTCCCCAGTCCCTGGCAGCCGTTAACTTACTTTCTGTCTCCATGGATTTGGACATTTTGCAGTTAAAGACCTACCCATTAACAGCCAAGAAAAGGAAAACTTAAGGCCCAGGATAAAAGATGGAAAACCATTTTCATGACACTTCTTCTTGACTTCTGAAAAGTAGCAGCACCCCACTCTCTCTTCTCTAGCTGCAAGTCATGTCTTTCTTTTGCATCCAATGCCTACACCCCACGGCGCTGTCCAGGGTTCAGCCCTGTTCGGGGCATCGGGGTGCAGTGTGTGGAGCTCCCTCCCTCCCTGTCATCCACTCTGTCCACTCCTGTGGCTTTGACCATCCCTTGTAGCAGTGGCTGCACCACCGGTCCATCCGAGCCCAGGCCCTCCTTCTGAGCTTTGATTTTTACCAGATACACCGCTGGGTGCTTGAATTAATTTCCTATTGCTGCTGTAACAAATGACCACAAACTTAGTGGTCTAAAACAACACGAATTTATTCTCTTGAAGTTCTGGGAAGTCAGAAGTTCAGGCTCGTGTCATTGAACTGAAAGGTATTGACAAGGCTGCACTCCCTCCGGAGGCTCTAGCGGAGAATCGGTTCCTCGCTTCGTCCAGTTTCTAGAGCTGTGTCCCTCACATCCTGTGGCTCCTGGCCCCTTTCTCTGTCTTCAAAGCCTGCAGGGCAGCATCTTCAAATCTCTCTCTGCTTTGTCGTCACATCGCTTCCTTCTCTGACTCTGACTCTTGCTGTGCTCCCTCTTAATCACTTTTGCCATGGAAGGTAACCAAGTCACAGTTCCAGGTATTAGGACATGGACACGTCAGGGGACCACTATTCCATCTTCCATGGTACTCAATGTATGTTCATGAGAGAGATAAAGGAAAGAAGGAAGGAAGGGAAGAGAGGAGAAAGAAGAAAAGATGCAGACAAAGCATAGTGTTTCCCTCCGAGACTCTCTGATCCACTGATTTTTCTGATGATTGAGGAGAGGGCTCCGGGAAAGGCAGGCTATTTGGAAGAGCCCCCGGTCCCGGGGAGGGACATGTTGGGGAGGGTGGTGGCAGGGTGCCTCTGTGATTCTTTTGACCGTCTCATCTCTCCTCTCATCAAACTCCTTTTAGGTTAGGCCAGGCTTGGGGTGCAGGACACGGGGCAGGGAGAGAATTTGGATAATAGCAATAAGCCACGAGGAGCTAGGGGTCCCGTGGCCATTGCGGAAGTGGTGGCTGTGACCCACTGTTGGAGCAGGGCAACTCTTTCCCCTGTTTACCTACATTTCGAAGGGTAGGTCAAGGAAGCAACTGGAAGAAAATTAAGAAAACACTGCAGAGTAAGGCTGTCTTCTTTGCTTCCTCTAAATCAGAATAACTAAGACATGAAGAGTGCATATGGTCCAGCAAGAGAAGCCCTCCTAAGCCTTTCACCATTTAGCACGTTGTTTTTGTGCAGGTTCTTGCATGATGCAGCTGTCACAACTAATACACATGCAGCTGAAAACACTGCTTTGGAAATCAAAGCTTGCCATCAGATCCCAGGGTTGTGTGCATGTGAGTCAGTTTAAAAGCCTTTTTTGTGGGTGTTATTTTCAATTTTTCTTTAAATAAAATGAACTGTTTACAGCAAAAATAATCACAAGATATTATGTAGATTATAACATAGGTAGAAATAAAATGTATGACTACAATAGCACAAAGGCTGGGAGATGCTATATGTAATCGTGCAGAGCTGTAATAATACTTGAAAATAGACTGGAGTAAATTTAATAGGTATAGTATATACACCTATTCCCCTTGGTTCTGTTTTGGAGAATATGTTGTTTTAAATAAAAAATTATGTTACTTGATATGGATTGGGCTTAATTTTGTTGTTTGGGCTTATCACTTTAAAATGAATCAATCAATATTTTAAAAACCTCTCAGTTTTAATTTCTAACGTGATAAGTATTGATACATAACCCACAAAAACAAAAGCTCTTTTCGGTCTTCAATCTTTTTAAGAGTACAAAGAGGGAATTCCCTGGCAGTCCAGTGGTTAAGACTCAGCGCTTTCACTGCTGTGGGCCCGGGGTTTGATCCCTGGTTGGGCAACTAATATTCCACAAGCTGTGCAGCTCGGCCAAAATATAAAATAAAATAAAAAATAACCAAAATATGTCTCTAAATTAAAAAAAAAGAGAGTGCAAAGAGATGCTGGCGCCAAGATTGAGAACCATGTGCCCGTGAAAGGAATGTGTCACCCAATGTTTATTATATTCCAGATATTGACTCCAGAGTCCGTTCTCTACATATGTGACTGCCTTGCTTCTCAAACGTAAAAAAAAAAAAAAAAATCAAAATTTAACATCCATTTGTAAAGAAAAAAATAGAAATTTAGGAATAGGAGGGAACATCATTACTTGATAAAGAGTTTGCCTAAAATATATGGAGATATCATACCTAAAGAGTAGAACACTATACATATTCCTTTTGAATTCAATAAAACCTGCACTGCTTCAACCACTGCTTCTATTCAACTTTGCATTAGTTTTAAGTCAGTATAATAAAATAAGAAAAAGAAACAAAATGTATGAGAATTACAAAGGCAGAAACAAAATTGCCATTATTTGCAGACAAAATTTCTGTTGACACAAAAACTTTAAGTGGATCTACAGAGAAGCTACAAGAACAAATAAGACAGTTCTATATAGTTGCTGGACAGAAGTGTAATATAAAAAATCAATATCATCCCTATATCCCAGAAACTATTACATAGAACGTGCAATTTTAAAAGAAACCTAAACTTCATATTTGTAACAGGCCTTTGCAGATAAAAGAAAAAAGGTAAACAAAAAAACTTTATTGGAAGATGTAGAAGATCTAAATACCAGTTTGTAGGTGGGAAGATTTGATATTATAAAGAAGACATATTACCTTTATTATTTCATTGCCTATCTAATACAAGCCTTGACATTGTTTTTCACAGAATTTGACAAAATGCTAAGACAAATTTGAAGAATGTGGCCATGTGTGTGGAAATGGAGAAAGCTGGGGGAATATAACTTATCTGCTAGTAAAGCAGGCACTGTAAATAAATGGGTTCAGCATTGGACAGGGAGTCCAAAGAACCGTGTCAGGCAGCCTGGAAACAGAGCCACATATATGTGTTTGAGCTGGTACATGACAGGTGGCTTTAAAATCGGTAGGGAAAGAGTAGTTCAAACAACTAGTGTGTTGGAGACTGGAGGGAACCAAAAGTGCCCACCGAACTGAGAAGGCATCTTGAGACTGAAAAATGAGACAGGTGGCGCCACATAATCAATGGATCAGTTCATTACCCTCATTAGAGGGTAAATTACAGGGTGGGATAGGGCGGTCAGCTGTCTGGAAGCATTAACACCTGCACTCTGCACTGCCGAGCGGCTACTGGGACAATTTTACTGTTATCCTAGGGTATGGGGGTAGGTGCTTGGAAACATGAAGTGCATTCCTAAGTCAAGATTTATAAATGGTAACTAGTCTCATGGGTGCCAGGAATACATCAGCAAAGGTTTTCATCATTGTTTGGGGACCAACAGAGCATAAAGGCCACCTGGTCCTAATGATTATTAAACAATATCTATTAACTACAAAGCCCTTGACGACAGAGAAGTGGTTTAACGCACCATAAAGTCCTGGGTAGGGTCAGCAGAAAGAGGAGAAACTGCGACGGCCCGAGAAGGCACTGGTTATGCTAACAGCCACACATAGTGATCCTGGGATAATGAGATCTCTTTATTTTGGAAAAAGATAACATTAGGTCATTTCCTACCATATTAAAAATTAATTTCCATTGTGTAAAAGACACACATGTCAAAAACAAAACTATAAAACTTTTGGGAGAAAACACAAGCAAATATCATTATGACAGTGGAGAAGGGACAGATTTTTTTAATGACAGAAAAACTGCATGAGTCACAAATAAAAGGTTTCATCAAGCCATTTAATTAAGACAATAAACTTTCATGACAAGAAGCAGGAAAAAGCATGTAAAGATAAGAACAGATTTTGTAATCCAAGTAATTGACAAAATGTCAGTTATTAGAATATGTAAGGAATTCTTATTTAAAAAAGACAAACCCAGGGATTTCCCTGGTGGTGCAGTGGTTAAGAATCCACCTGCCAATGCAGGGGACCTGGGTTCAATCCCTGGTCCAGGAAGATCCCACATGCTGCGGAGCAACTAAGCCTATGCACTACAACTGCTGAGCCTGCGCTCTAGAGCCCGTGAGCCACAACTACTGAGCCCGCAAGCCACAACTACTGGAGCCCAAGCACCTAGAGCCCGTGCTCCGCAACAAGAGAAACCACAGCAATGAGAAGCCCGCGCACTACAACGAAGAGTAGCCCCCGCTCGCCGCAACTAGAGAAAGCCCACGCACAGCAACAAAGACCCAACGCAGCCAAAAATAAATAAATATGTAAACAATAAATAAATAAATACGTTTATTAAAAAATAAATAAATAAAAAATTTAAAAAGCAAACCCAATAGAAAGACAGGGAAAATAAAATGAAAAGGCAAGTTTTCCCAGAGGAGAAAACCTTCATGGTCAATAAATATATGAAAATATTCTCACCCTCTCACATAAATAATCAAATTTAAACATGAAACAGCAATGAGATACCATGACGTGCATCAGTTTAGGACAATTAATAAGCCCGTTCAAACCAAGTGTTGTCAAAGATGTATAGAAATGGGTGCTCTGTCCCAAAGGTGGTGGGTGTGCTGATCGGTGAAGTGACCACTCCAGAGAGCAATATGGCACCTCTAGTACGTTCTCCTCCAGAGAAACTCACATTTGCACACAACTGATATGCACACTTTGGTCACTGCAGCTCTGTTATTTCATAGGATATAAGTGGAAACCACCCAACAGTATAGGAACTGATAAATAATCTGAGGTCTGTTAGTTAAATGGAAGTTTGAGCTAGATCCACATGGAATCAAAGTGAGTACATTTCTAAGACATGATGTTGAATGAAAAAAAGCAAACAGCAAACTAAAGGAACAGTGTTATACTATTTGTCTAAATGTTTAAAAATATGCAGTCTAGTAGCATATATGCTATTGCATGGATGGTAAAATACATTAATGGCAATAATTCATATCAGCTTTAGAATGGTGGACACCTTTAAGGAATAATGTGGGGGGGGAAATGAGAGGTGCAGTTGGGATTTAGCTGTGTTTGCAGTGTTTTATTTCTGAGAGAGTCTGGAGGCCAAACATACATGGCAAAACGTTATCTGTTTAGTTTTGGTGGAAGACACCGCATGGCAGCACGTGGGTGGCCCAGGACCTGTGTTTAGTTTGAGCAAGTCCATTTCTGAGAGGGGACTCAGGTGGGTTGGGGGCTGGAGCAGTGGCTGTTGTCCAGCCTGGGGTTCAGCCAGTGGCTTCAAGTGGTGTTTCAGGGATGCTTAAAGCAACTGGCCTTGCTGGGCATCTAGAGGAAAGATGCAAGGGCAGCCGTCAAGAGAGAGGAAAGCACAGAACCACAGCAAGCTCAGTTCAGTGAAAGAGTTTTGTATAAGAGCAGCTATAGACCATCAGAAAGCAGGTGGGGAGCAGGGTTAGGCCAGAATGGGGCAGGGGATGGACTTTTGCTTTGGGGGGAAGCTGTGCTTTTGCATTTGTTGTGATGCAGGAAGTGAGTAAATCAGATTTGTGCTTTTGAGATTACTTTGGTGTAATTTCCCCCTGAATTTCATTTTACTCAATATAGAAAATCAGTCTTGGACCAGCACTGTATTCAATTCTTCAAGTACATCTCCTTACAAATGCAAAGAGGTCCTTTGCTCCTAAAACATATATATATACATATATATATACATATATATGTATATATATATGTTTTTAACATAGTTTTACAGAGGGATGCAGTTCTAGGTGATCTTGTTTCCATGTAAATCAGAAAAATAAATCAAATTATTTATCAAACGTATTCTTTAGGACATTATGCTTATCTTTTTTTTTTTTAATTGTCCTTCTATGTCTACTCTAATTATTCGATACAGGCTTCAATCTAGTAAAGGCATGTTGCTGTCCTTTTGAAACATGAAAAAGTTGTTTAATGTCAGACCATAAATGAAGAGTACTCTCTACCCTAGATTTTGACCTATATGATTCGTTTCTTCTGTTTGGTTTTACTTAATTGAAAGACTGTTTCATACATTTTTCTTTTTCCCTCATATCTATTTTCATTCTTTCTAGTCTCATTTCAGAACTCATTCAGCCATTTCTGCTTCTCAAAGCAATGCTATTCTGTTGGTAATAGAGAAAGCTCCAGGTGCAATGCTGTAACCTAATTTCAGGATATTATTAAAAGCACTTAATTCACATAATTGTGTTTGACTTGGAAAAAATGACTAAATCTTGGATTGAACTGACTGGGGCATAACTATTTCAGGGCTTGTTATTAAGAATTTAAACATTATTGGTCAATTTCTTTGGGCTGTTTGAAGTGCCTATTTTCACTTATAATAATAGATCTCCTTGTAAAACTTTCCACAGATAGCATTTTATACTTAACAGGGGGCTGGCCTGTTTTATTTGATATAATCACTTTAATGTCTCACCTCAGATATTCTTCCATTATTTTCATTTTAAGTTTGGGGAAGAAGCCTGAGGCTTAAATGACCTGCCAAAGCTCATTGGTGGTGGGTGGCTCCTTCACTTGCCTTCAGGTTTAAAAGTCAAGTCTCCTTCCATTGTTGTCCTGTGAATTCCAAGACTCCATCTTATCCTTGAATTTGTTGTTCCACTTGTCTTCAAGACATCTGAGGATTAAGCTATCTGCCTCCCAGAAACATGGTATGACTGGTTTTTGTTCAACAATTTCTAAAATTGAAGGAGGAGGGCTAGGAATGTTTCCATTGGGTATTGATAACTCTGTTTCAAGTTGTGGTCTTTAACTAAGTCATGATGCATTATTATTCATTCCAACTGATTCTTGATATTATGGTGGGCACCAACGTTAAGTCATAATTCTAAATTATTTTCTCTACTGTGAAATCAGTAACCCTTTTTTCCCCTTTACTATTTGTATTCTTTTGGTATTGTTGTAGAGTGGGGTTTCTCAACCTCAGCACTACTGACATGGAGGGAAATCCTTCTCTGTGGCGGGAGGGGAAGGCTTTCCTCAGCACTGTAGGATATAGCAGCATCCCTGGTCTCTACCCACTAGACGCTAACAGTGTACCCTCCCCCCCTCCCCAGTTGTGACAACCAAAAATGTCTCTAGGCATTGCCAAATATTCGCTGGCACAAAGTCATCCTTGGTTGAGAACCACTGCTGTCAATGATATAGGCAATGAAAGTTAGTTAGAAGCACATTTATCTATTGATCCTTGTATAATCAAGAGAAGTCAGTTGAGAAAGTGTCCCAAAAGAGAGAAAAACAAAAATCTAGTTAATACAAACATAACCCCTGGGACCAGGTAATTAAAGATGTAATTAACTGGTTGTCTTACCAAAATCAATACAAATTGCAGTTTCATCCATCTTAGCTATAGACCATGTTTTCTTCTAGTGATGTTCCTGTCAGAGATCTTAGGACTAAGGATGGAGAAAACAAGCCAGGGATGGCATCTTTGGTTGCATAATAAATAAATGTGTTTGACTCACATCAATCTGATTACTCTGCAAATTTGATCACTCTACCAATTTTCCTTTATAATTGGAAACACAACAATCATTTATGATTGGGAAAAAAGGAGGTAAGGCTCTGGGTAAAGAGGCATAAATAGGAAAGGGAGAATAAAGCAATTCATTTCAACGCAAAGTGCTTCTTATTTGTCAGTGCCGTCCAGCACAGGGCTGTGTTGCAGGTAAGGCAGTGAGTTCCCTGTCACTGGAGGTGTGCAAACTGAGTTGTAGCATGGGAAATGGGAAGAGATTAGGTCAGGCGGATCTTGATTTGAAAGCTCAGTGGCTTGGCTATAACTTCACTGAGCCTCAGTTTCCTATCTGTAAAATGAGACCACCTAACATAAAAGGTTGTTTTGAGAATGAGAGATGCCATTTACAGAAGTCCTGACTTAGGCTAGATATTCAATAAAGGGCAGCTTTGTTTCTAATTTCTGTATAGGCCCATGCTTCTGTTGGAGGGTTGGGTGGCTTCACCTCTAGACTCTACCTTGACAGACACCCAGGAATCCTGGCTACGCAGGAACTGCTCCAAAATGGCTTTATCCATCACCATAAAGCAAACATTTTGCAGTACCCATTAGATGCATATTGTTATTAACTTTTCCCTGAAAGTATCCTTGACTGTTTCATGGGTTGAGAAAAAGAACGAGCAAGAAGAATAATGGTTAAGTGCTCCATTCACTGAATCCTGGTTTATGGCAGCAATAAAAACAGTGCGTTATCCAACCATAGCGTCTATTTTTAAGTAAGTTAAGCTTAGCTTACACTATGCAGACCTGCATGGAAATGTGGACTTGAGTGTCCGGAAGCGTCTCGGGGTAGGTTATGCTGGCCCGGCTTCCTGGCATGAGATGCTCGGGTGGGGGGGCGGGGTGAGGGGGCAGGGGTGTGAAGAACCACAGGCAAGGAGAGAATGCCCTTCTCCTATTGCTGGAAAGCTTTCCCTCTGCACAACCCTCCGGAGCTGAGAAGGGCCACCAGACCCGGAACAAAAGAAACCAACATACCTGTGTCGACCACAATCTAGGTCTTACTTTGTCATTCATCAAAACGTTTACTATTTCAAACTCTTTTGGTTCCAAAGAGAATACTTCATCAGCAAGGCTCTTGAGTGCTGGAGCAGGGTGTAGGCTAGTGGTTTTCAATTACTTTCAAAGATACGGACCCGTCTCCATACATCGAACCTCCCAGAGGAGACTGACCTGTAAGACAAACGAAAGGGACACCCTCTGGCTGAGGGAGGGGTGGGAACTGGAGCTTTGCAGTCTGTCCACCTCCTGCTGCACAGCTCCCCCTAGTGGCCTGGAGGATCCCCTTGAGCCTCTAGGGCTCCCGCAATCCCAGTCGAACACCAGCGGTCTCTGCCATTTCAAATCCTTTTCTTAAGAGCCTTTGGCTGCACTCCTTTGCGCACAGTGGGCTTACAGGCCTTTCTAACGTCAGTAGGTAGTACAGTAGCTACACCAGCATTTACTGAAAAAGCACAGCAGCAAACACCTGTTCACTTGATGTTGCCATGATTTCAAGTGTCTGTGAAAACGTTGCCAGAAGTACAGAGTCTTGAGTGTGAATGATGGTTCTTCCATCTTTGGGAAGTGGAAGTTGGGGGCTGCTCTCATGGACACTCTGCTGAACTTGCTTAGATTCCGAAGTGTCTAGAACAGGGTCTGGCACATGGTAGGTGCTCAACAGGCACTGGCTGAATAAGAAGGAGCCCAGGGCCCTGGAAGTGTCCCAGCTTGATCATGCTCTCCATCACAC
This sequence comes from Balaenoptera musculus, assembly GCF_009873245.2. Classification (NCBI taxonomy): domain Eukaryota; kingdom Metazoa; phylum Chordata; class Mammalia; order Artiodactyla; family Balaenopteridae; genus Balaenoptera; species Balaenoptera musculus. The sequence continues at coordinate 10,719,864 of NC_045800.1, forward strand.
TGCTAACGTTTAATTCCAGCGTGAGAATTGCTGGATTTTGCTGACTAATTATTTCCCCCTCTCTTCTGGCTCCTATCTCCTGAGAAAATGAAGACAAAATATGAGATAAGATACATTTACATTTTTAATTTTCTTTTAGGAGAACAGCCTTTTTATTTTTTAAAACGCGATCGTGGCGGCAATTGGCACAAGTAGATGCTGAAACCAATTAGTGGGAATGACGTGAAGTAAGACCAAAAAAATGTCGATTTAATTGAGGAAAGTTGCAATATAAAATCCAGCTGCCAGGCTTTAAAGTTGTAATTAACTCTAGGAGGAAGAGAAGGCTCATCAAATCACGCTGGCTGCATCTTCGGTAGAGTGTTTGCACAACCTCCTTTCTCATTTAACTCTCCCCTCCTTCAAGGTCCTCTCAGGCGTCTTCTGATCCGTGTTAAATATTCTTCTCCGGGTGATGACTTTACAACTCAGTGGCTACAGGGAAGCTCTTTCCTCTGGAGAGGTTTTGGGCACTTTCTGTTTGAACAAGGCCACATCTTAAGTTCTGCCCAAAGACGTGAAATGTGGCAGCCGACACAGTCACGCTACTAACTAGCATCTCAAGTCTATCTGAGGTCAGAAACAATGGTTTTGTTGGAAATGATTAAAACACAGTCAGTCAGGGTGCTAAGGATATCAAGCTTCCAGTCAGGACAGGCATTAACCCACCCACCTATGAGATAGTTGACACTCGATAGACTCACTAAACAGTGAAGGAAATCTGGAAGGAGACAGTAAGGATTCAAACAGAGTCTGAAAATTCTCCCCACAGCCCCCAAGTCTCTCTCAACCCAGCCTCCCCAGTGCCTGAAATCTCCTCATCACAATTCGTACTGTGGTTGATTTCACCAGTTATCTTTTGAAAAAGGTAAAAACTCTGAGAAGGCATCTCTATTTCCCTGTGTGAATTAGTTGATCAGATACATTTCCTCTCTGGCTGTAGAGACACAGGCAAATGGGTAGGTCATTGAGTTGTGAGTGGTAGCTCATTGACCAAGCCTTTGTTTACCCTTCTCATTATGACCTTCCAGCATGTGCTAAGTTGTACAACAAATAATATTATAATGGTATATTATAATATTATAATCTCTGCTATATTTCTGGCAAAGCCATTCTCTGCAGCCTCTCTTCTCTCTGGAAAGGCAGAGAAAGCAGAAACCTAATTCATGGGCCCCTTTCTCATGATCACTGTTCACAGAAAGCTCTGCATAGTGAAAAATGTCGAGTCATACATTCCTGACTAGGAATGGCAAAGAACCGATACTATAAGGAAACAAAGGAGCTGGAGTGCATACAGAGATGCCCGTTTGGGGCAATAAACGGGTCTTAAAGTTGTATGCAATTCTTCTTGAAAGTATTAGGGGCATATCAATTTTCATTTCAGAAATGTTATCCTCTTTCTCACTGATCTTTAATGTGCGGTGACTAATGATTTTAACTTTCATTGTTCTTGCCCTTGAGCTTGTCAATGAAATAATGATCTTCCACGAAACATGTCCAAGTTCTGCAACCTGAAGAATTCTTTTGCAGAGTAAATCCTGATGCTCTAATTGATCTGTTGTATCTGTTTTTGCTTTAATACATTGAAATATTTTACTCAGCAAGGAAGTGAGTAGGATAGATAATTTGATGTCTTTTTCTTTCTTAACGTAAACCTTTCTCCAGGGAGCACACACAATTAGGAAACATCGAGGGTGAGCAACAAATAGGCTGAGCTTGTTTTTTTAAGTGTCTATAAATTCTGTAGTGATGTCCCCTCTTTCAATCTTGATATTGGTAATTTGTATTTTCTCTCTTTGTTTTGTCAGTCATTGAGGGTATAGACTGTGTCAAACTGCCCAAGCAAAACTACGTTTCCCAGGATTTCCTTCTCTGCTTTTTTTCCGGGTCATGGTTGGGCCCAGGAGAAATTAACATGAGATTTGGAAGGCAGAAGGAAGCGGCACCCAGCTCATGGGTGGGCAGGCACTGTTCAGCTCCTGCTCGTTATTGCTTCTCTGTAGGCTCACCTGATGGGTGGGGACAGCAGACAAGCCTGCAGGTCCTCCAGATCCTGCTGGATCTCCTCCTTCAGCTTCTTCAAATCCTGGTCCAAGTGCACCAGCGGGTCGGTCACTTGAGACATTGAAGGTGGATGCTTAGCAATGGTGAAGATGAATGCAGGTTCTAGTTTGCACTCCTGCATTCCAGCTGGTCCTCCTTGCTTGTCCTGGTTTCTCCCACTTAATGTCCCCTTTTCATTCCTGACCAAGGCCCCTGTAGGCTTCAGTCACTGAAGCATTACTTCACATGGACTGTTTAACCAGCTCCCCCAGTTACATAAGGTCAAATTCCTACATCCCGCATTCTGTACGGCTCATATTGGCTCAGATTCTCCAATCAACCCCCAACTGAGAAAATCAGTGTTGCTAAGGGATAATCAATGTTACCAATTTCTTCAAAGAATTGACTATTGTCCTTGTTAATATTCTCTCTTACTGATTTTCTATTTCTTCAATTGCTGCTCTTATCTTTATTTCTTTCCTCCTTTCTATGTATTTGAGTTTAATTCACTCACATTTTTCTAGTCCCATAATGTGGAAACTTATGTTCAAAAAGAAGATTTTAAATCAATCATCTGAGATTTAAAACTATACATTTCTTTTAAGTCAGTGCTTTACTGGAATCATTGAATGTTTGATATGTTGTGTTTTTATTATCAGCTTTCAGTGCCAATATTTTCTTATTGCTTATAATTTCTTCTTTACCTATACACCATATAGAGGTATGTTGTTTAATTTCCAGGTACTGGAAGATTTTCTAGATACCTAGATATCTAGATATTTCTGTATATATCATGTGTCCTGATGAGTTGACCCTCTTATCACCATGAAATGCTCCTCTTTATCTCTGCTCATGGTCCTTGCCTTGAAATTTATTTTGACTGGTCTTAATATAGCCACACCAGCTTTTCTGTGCTCATGCTTTGCATGATATGTCTTTTTCCATCCTTCATCTTTTGGCCTATCTGAATCTTTATATTTGAAGTGCATCTTTTTTTTAATACATTTGTTTTGCCATAGCATAGGAAGAAAAATCATAAAAATTACTAGATGACTTGTGAAGAAAGAAGGGTTTCTAAATGGTATTATGTCTGGATAATAATACCATTATTATCCAGACATAAGCTAATAATACCAAATATTAGCTTTCACGAATTTAGGCAAGTGATTGATTAAAAATATAATCTCCCCATAATTTGGCAGTTGCTCAGCTCACCCAGATCTTTTTGACAGCTGTTTCTTAAACAGTAGAAATATGAGACTGTCAGAGACAGTTTGGGTTGCTGGTGCTACGTCTTGCAATAATAACATCATTTGAATGAAATGAGATTATAACTGTTTGCTGCTATCTCTGAACAAACACCATCGTCTTGCAGCATCTCAGAGGATCTACTGACAGAGTTCGATGACGCTCACTGAAGCGCTTATCATGAGAATTGAGATGAAAAGACAAAGAAGGGAGAGCAAAGCAATTATTCCACTCTAAACAACAGATGTCTTGAAATTAAACAATCTTTAGTAGTTAAATGACCTTATGTACCTGCACTCTTTCCTATCCATCACCGATGTGTACTGTCTAACCTTTCAAATTGCTAGACTGAATTAAAACTTTTATCTACACAGCCAGGAAAATATGAAAATCAATATAATAGTCATTACTATGGTGATAATTATACTCTGTATTTATTCTTTTCTATACTTCTCCTACTTTGTTCCTGTGAAAAACTGTTTCCTGTTCTCCCTCACAGCTAAACTCCTCAGTTCAACCAGGCAAGTGACATCACTGAAGGTTGGGGGAAAATGAAAGAGAAATATAGCACAGAGAATAACTAGTCACCCAGCCTGCCTCTGCAGGGCATACCCAGGCTCCCGACCACCTGGGAGCTCCAGACATTCCCCGGATTGATGGAGATGAAAAGTTGGTTTTCACTTCCCTTTTTCAGCTGTGTCTAAGCCTCCTCTCCTGAGTCTTCATTTCCTGGACCAACCTCTTCTTAAAATGACTGACAGTGGGAGCCTCAAGCCCTGCAGGGGTGCGGACGAATCCTCCAGCCTGCACAAGAGACCCTTGAAATAGTCCCATACCAGGCACACTCTAAGTTGTGCAGCCTCACATGATCCCACAGGTGGGACACCTCTTAACCCAGGTGAGGCAAGACTGAGCTAAATTCAGTCCAATTTCTTTTCAGCCTCTTCCATTAAGGTTTAAAAGATCTTGGGGTTCATTCTCTCCTAAAGTCTCCCAGTTTCAGTAGGTACTGTCATGCCCATTTTACAGATAAGAAAACAGAGGCTCTGAGAAGTTAAGGACTTGGTCAAGGCCATACCTCAATAAGTGCCAGAAATTTCCACCATTCCTACAAATTCAGAATTCCTAAAATAAAAATCATCCCGACCTACCCCTCCAACGAGACAGGAACAGCTGGACTCGACCCTCACCCTGTCTCAGCACACGACTCACCCTTCAGTCTCATCTAAATGAACGTTGACTCTTCTCTCCAAATTGCAGAGAGAGGCCTCAAATAAATTTCCAATCATCCTCTCAGTACACAGAAACTACATAAATTATATTTAATAGCATTAACCTACTTTATAATGACTCTCCAAAGCAGGAAACATATCCATGGAGACTAATTCTATTTGAATAGATTTTTAGAAAACACCACTAGATAAAAGAACAGACTCCAGTTTAGACAATACAGGAGAAGAAAAAAAAAAAAAAAAGAATAAACTATCCCCTAATGAAGGGGGTGAGGATGGGGAAATGGAGAAGAAATAAAGATTGGAAATGTTTACTGTGCATAATGCTGATTTTAGATTTGGACAGGATCACCAATGTAACCATGTTATAAAACATCCCCCCAAACAAAACAGCCACGTTGACACAGCTGTGTCACAATGTCCTGCTTTGGATCAGGGACTGATTAGAAAGCAGAGGGTGAGATGGCTCAAGGGGCTGATTCGGGACACAAAGGATGAATGAGGTGAGCGCTGGGGGGCTTGTTTGGATTGTGTGCTAGTTAATTGCTTGTCCTGGGGCTGCTGGCCAGATGCTTGGCCAGCGGGACAAGAGGACGTGCCTATGTTTGATCTGGGTCCTTTCTAGTACTGAGTCAGGGCATGTAGCAGGTGCACAATGAATGCTTATCACGTGATTGCATTTCAAGCTCGGTAAAAGGGTACTTATTTCCCTTATCAGTTGTAACTAATAGTTCTACCCTCTTCTTCATGGTATAAGTTATAATCAGTTAGCGTATTAATAGCAAAGGATGAGCACAGAGAGTAAATAAGCATGAACATGATGGGCAGAGGGTACATTAGATTTAATTTTCTTTAATTAATTATATGTGCTTATGGGATATATAATTCATTCTTTAGAGGGAGAAAAGGAGGAAGAGAGAGAGAATACGAATGAGAAAGAAAGTGAATTGTTAGGAGTGGCCTGTCTTGCTGTTCCCCAGAGTGTTTTCCAGTAAGAAGGAGCTGGGCGGGAGCGCTGCAGAGCGTCAGGAGCGGGGGTGACAGTGGGCGTGACAGTCTCTACACTCAAGAAGGTCTCAGACTGGCTCACCAGCTCGAAGGGGGATGAAACTACCAGCCCTGTGGGTGGGATGACGTTAGGCCCCAACTCCATCCACGCAGAGCTGAAAGCAGGTCCAGGACACGGAGGTGACGGCCACCCAAGGTCATGCATGATCACTGGTCCATCCCATCATGCCCTTCCCCAAGTGCAGGGACCGAGTCTTGCTCATCCATCTACCTTCCAGCCCCACACACAGCTTGGCTCAATGTAGAAGCCCAGAAACATTTGTTGAATGAACAGATGCGCAAGTGAATGAATGAATGAATGAACTGTTTGTTCTTACATCTGTGGTTAGTAGAAACCGCTCTTTTTACTTTAGGAACCATTCTCTCTTGTTGTTTCTTTGAATCGTTTCCTCTGTGTTTTGTGACGTTGCAATGCACAACCGCCCTCACACCTTACATTCAAATCCAGCCTGAAATCCTTGTGCTGGGGAACAAACACAAAAACATTTTGAAAAACACTCCAACCCTAGGCCAACTGAAGTCCACCCATCGCGGCATGGCGGGAATGTATGTGGGAGGGAATTGATGTTTATTTATGCATCTACAATGTAAGTGGTTTATAACCTGGTTTATCCTCAGGAGTTTCTGGCTAAACTCTATCTTTCACGATATTCTCAGCCACAGAAATTCCCCCTTCACACACAGATATTTTGAACACCTGCCCTGACCAGCTTTATGGATTTGGCATCCTTATAGCCAGACCGCACTTCTAAAGGGCAATGGGAAGAACACAGTGGATCTTGACCACCTGTCCTGCAGAGGAAGCTTTGATGAAACCAATCCAAGGGTGTGCTGGGGCTGAGAAATTGTCTTTGGGGCCAGAAGCCCATCTCCAGCCCTCTCTTGATAATGACATCTGGCGAGCGGTGAGAGGTGAGTTTATCCACTAGTGAGGCAGTGTAAAAGGTCAGCTGGCCAGCCTGAACCTATTAAATAAGCTAACCCATGTCACATAACATCGGCTATATGCTAGAACTCTTCTAAATGCTTTGCACATATTAATGTATTATCTCATTTAATCCTCAGGATCCAATGGGCTTGTTCCCACCATCACACTCATGTTACCTGGAAGACACTGGGACCAGGAGCACTTGAGTCCATGTTCCTGTGCTATGGGTTGTAGGCAGTGGGGCCGGGAGGGGGACCGAGTTAGGTCACGGCAAGTTTGCATTGCTTCTCATCAAAGGCTGTGTTGCCATTCCAGCTACGACCTCTGGGCATGAGACTTCACCTCTGATATCCATTACTTCTGTTACATGGGGGATAATTCGACAATAATATCTACTTCACTAGGTTGTGATAAAGATGAAAATTAATCACATCTAGTGATGCTTGGCCCATAGTTTCTGTTTGAAAAATGGAGTCATTTTTATTAGGCTAAAGGTTGAAAATGGGATAAACATGAATTCCAACTTCTATTAAGTTTAATTTGCTTTATATATAAATACAGGTTGGACTAACTAAAAACAGAAACCTGCTTATATTGATTTTCCTTTAAAAATCATTTTTATAAAGTAAATGTCACAGAGCTATTTCTTATGACATATAGTTCCCAGACAGCTTTGCGTTTCCAAGACTATTAGTTTCAACATGTCAATACATCTAGCCCACGGGCAGGGAAGGTTAGTACTAAACTTGGTAGTCAGGTCTCTCTGTGGGGCTCTTTGGATTTTTTGTACAAAAAAAATCAAATTTCCTTCCTCCTTCCACATAAGATGCTATTCCATTTATTGATTATCTAACGTGTCTCAGCAAAGCTCCTTTTCCCTAGTGTTGGATGTGCTCCCCATCACAGCCTTGTGAGGAAGGCATTATTAATCCCATTTCACGGAGGGGAAGCCTGAGTCTCCATGTGGTTCCGTGACCTGCTCAAGGTCACACAGCTAGTGAATGGTGGTGCTGGGGTCCCAGCTCCCTGCCAGCGCCCAAGTCTGTGATCCCTAAAATGTATCCTGTGCACTAGGCCAGGCTTTCTATAGCTTTGGGTTCTGAAAAATTGTAAAATCTTTGATGTTTAAGCCCCTTTTTGGACAAAAGATTTGGAAAATTAAAAATTACACACTTTCCTATCCTGTAATAGTAAATAGGCCAAACACGAACCATTGCTTCATGATCCAAGTTTATCCTTATGAACTGTCATCATCCTATCTCACCATATAGAGGTGGGGAGGACCCACTTCTTCTATACACAATGCCTCAATTGCTATGATTTGGAATATTTTTGCTTTTATATTTACTTTATCATTTTTTGCTGGATTATTGTAAACTACAGACAATATGATATATTACCCTTAAATATTTCAGTACATCCTTCTAAAAAATAAGGACCTTTTCCCATCTAACTATACCACCATAATTATAGCTGACAAAATGAATGTCATCCTACAGTCCATCTATATATTCAGATTTCCCCAGTCGTCCCAGAAATAGCTGGTCAAATTCTCTCTTGAAATTCTTCCCCATGAGAGAAAATAGCTGATCTTGTCTGAAAACTGGCATTTGGAGGCATGCCCCCAAGCAGGGGGTCAGAAGAGGTTTGGATGACTCCAGTGAAAGCTCCTCGCTGAAACACAACAAAACCAAACCTCTTGGCCAGATAGAAGATGCACCTACAATCAGGCAGTGTCATGTGTACCAGTTACATTTAATATTTAGAACTCAGTGGTGGTTTTCCCGGGGCTTGTTACCTATTGTAGCTGTTGCTGCCGTGTCTAACCTCTCCTGCTGCTGGAGGCATGACTCATCTTCCCCTCCGGTGGACACTCAAGGTCACAGTGAGGTGTCAACCAGAAAAGCGGGCAGCCCCCTCCCAGCTCGGACTGCCCGCAGGGAGAAGTTCAAGGGCTGCCAGTGTTGAATCTCAGCGCTCTAGGTAGGGAGGTACAGATGCTGCAGAAACCTCATCGTTCTTCCAGCGGAGTGACCAGCCATCGGGTTTCCCTGAGGTTGAGTGGACGTGGGACTTTTGAAACAGACCAGGACCCTGTGGGGCTCCTGGGCACAAAAGCCCTTCTGTGTCCCGCATTTCTTGATTACAGGAAATAGGCTTCATTCAGCTTCCATGACCTTCCCTGAGCTCCAAAGGGCAGGTTCAAACAGTTGCTAATTAGGGAAGGGAGGGGAAGCAGAGACAAGGGAGGAACAGTCAAGAAACAATAGTGCAGCCCTGGGGCAGGGTCCTGGTTCCCCCTCAAGGGATACACATCACAGTACCTTTGAGCTGTTTTGCAGATACTGAAACGCCCTCCTGTTTTGCAGATACTGAAACGCCCTCCGGGTGGGAGAAGTTGACCGTACTCTGCCGACCTCGGTCTGGTTTCTCAGACCCCTTGGAACCGGAAGGTTTATCATGCTGACTCTCACTTACCTCACCACCAACCAATCAGAGGAACGCCCATGAGCTGATCACGCCCTCTTTGAACCATTACTACAAAACTCCTCACTAAGCCCTCCAGGTCAGGACACAGTTTTGAGGGCATTAGCCTGCTGTAATAAAGCTGTTCTTTTCTACTTCACCCAAAACTCCTGTCTCAGATTTAATTCGGTGTTGGGGTATAGAGGCCGGATTTGGCTTTAAAACTTTCAGTTTCAAAACTGGGACAAGTTGGCCACTCTACTCGTGAGGGCCCTCTGTTGGTCTCTTGTGGTGAAGCTCTTCCCTTTTACTTGGGCTGACACTTCCATCAACCAGCAGTAGTTACTGAGCCCTCTTTCAAGTCCAGCAGAGTACTGGGGTGGGCTATACAAAGAAGGGCGATGGGAACTGACATTACTGACAACCCACTGTGTGGCCAGCGCTTCACAAAACCAACCGGTTCACCCGGTTCACCCCAGGTGTTACCTCTAGGGGGAGGGGAGTGGAGGTGCTTCTCTCCTGGTCTCCAGCCAGTCTCCTGCCTGGACGTTAGAATCACTTGGGCAGCTTTTAAAACAACGATTCCAACATCTCATCCCCCAGGAGTGGGGTGAAGGCCTAAAAAATGCTTCTAGTTGATCCGGGATACTCTTTTTCATGGATCCCAGACCAGACCTATAGGTTTCTCAATGCAAAACTCTAGGCAGCCAATCTAGCTGGCATGTACAAGAAACGTGATTTGCCCAACTGACATGCAAGATGGCTCCCTTCGAACAGAACCAGTATGAGAGCAGCCTTGCCAGTGAGGGACAAGCTCACGGTGGGGCCCAGGCACTCTGGGCTGAGATGCCAGCTCTTTGCAGGCTGCCCAGACTCCTTCCCCCACCAGAGAAATGGGGAGCTCCTGGTCCAGCTGGCTCGTTATTGAGCCAACCCCAGGTGAGTTCCTGTGGTCATTTGCAGACAAGCCAGCCTGTCGCCCCACACTGTCTTGTATGAAGAAGTGAAAGTCATGGGCTTCCCTGGTGACGCAGTGGTTAAGAATCCGCCTGCCAATGCAGGGGACATGGGTTCGAGCCCTAGTCCAGGAAGATCCCACATGCCGTGGAGCAACTAAGCCCGTGTGCCACAACTACTGAGCCTGTGTGCCACAACTACTGAAGCCCACGCACCTAGAGCCCATGCTCCACAACAAGAGAAGCCACCGTGAGGAGAAGCCTGCGCACCGCAATGAAGAGCAGACCCCACTCGCCGCAACCAGAGAAAAGCCCACGCACAGCAGCGAAGACCCAATGCAGCCAAAAAATAAAATAGATAAAATAGATAAATTAAAAAAAAAAGAAGTGAAAGTCACAGTGAGTGCCTGCTACATAATACCCACACCCATGTCTCGAATAAAAGTTGGTAAAATATGACAGGGTCTCATGAGAACATAATCAATAAGGTCAGAGAGACAATAAACAATGTAGGAGTGGAGAAGCACAACAGAGTCCTTAGGGCTGGGGTGGGTCTGGAAGGCTTCGTGGAGGAGGTGGTGTGGACAGGAGAAGACAGGTCCTGCTCAGAAGAGGATGGATTTCCCCATCATAACAGATATTCGTTTGGAGGAAAAAATAGAAGTGTCACTTCATTTTCAGACTTGCATTTTAAGGTCACTGACATTACCAGTGAATATAAAACTTAAAAATTAAGAACATAAACCCCTGAGTTGAGCTACCTATGTCTAAGTCTGGGTTTCTGGTTATGGAACCATGGGCAAGATACAAGCCTTGCCTATAAAACTGGAATAACAATAACAATAAAGTCTTCTTAATACGATTGTGGTGATGGTGATCAGATAATGCACATGGTTTGTGCAGTACAGAGCCTGGGACATAATAAACTCCCAGTAAGTTCTGGTGATGAACAAGTTGTTATAATGACCTGGGTCCCATATCATCTCTCAAAATATTAAGGAACATTCTCGGTGAAGCCATTACTCACAGAAGATGGCTGTCCATTAGGGTGACGGGGACATAGCTGACACTGACATTCTCACCACGTTTTGATAATCATCAGCTTAACTCGAGATCTAGCTGATGTTTTAGTTTGCCAAGGGGAAGAATAAAATAGCACAGATTGGGTGACCTAAACCAAAAAAATTTATTGTCTCATAGTTCTGGAGGCTGGAAATTTAAGATCAAGGTGTTGGCAGGTTTGGTTTCTCCTGAGGCCTCTCTCTTTGACTTGTAGACAGCTGCCTTCTCACTGCGGTCTTTCCTGTGTGTGTGTGTGTGTGTGTGTCCATGTCTTAATCTCTTCTCATAAAAGCACCAGTAGGATTAGAGCAGAGCCCACCGTAATGGCTTCATTTTAACTTAATTAACTCTTTAAAGACACTATCTCCCAATACAATGACATGCTGAGGTACTGGGGGTTAGGGCCTCAACAAATGAATTGGGCGGGGGATATATATAATCAGCCCATAATGGCTGAGTTCTGGTTTCCATTCTACTTCTATTGATACAGAGCAAAGGGAGGTTCCAGTGGCTTTTTTATTGCCTGCTTGGGAGAAAATCTGGAATCCTTCAAGCGCACCTAACACATGGTTCCATATGCCCACTCAGCCTGGTGAGTCTGTCTGAAACACTCAAGAGCCACAAACCAGCAACAGTTTCCAGCATAAACAAAGCAATCACTTCCAAAGTGCTTCTGAGAAGTGAAAATAAGTTTTTAAATATGAATCATTTGTTGAACACAGCTGCTAGTATGTGCAGCCAATACTTCTCATTAATGGATAGGCTGAAAAACGAATTTATAGCCAGTCTTGCATAATGAAATATGTGTACTCTTTATAATTACTAATGATTTAGAACAGATCATTCCCTTGCTTAGTAAATGGTATTTTCATATTTTTATCTTAAATAAAATAAAATCATGTTAATGATATTCAACCAAAAGGAAAGGCAAAATAAAGTGGGCTTTTTTTTTAAGGTTTTGGGTGTACATGTGTGTTTTTAACATGCTTTCTCAACTTTTATATTGCTGAAAACCTGTGAAATTTTATAATAAATTGTTGGCTTGTGGTGTTCAAATGTAGAAGAGCTATCCCAAATTATTGAGTTGTTACTAAAATTTGGTCTTGCAGGCTCTTTTAAAGGTTTGTTGTTTTTTTTTTTAAGGTACTTGGATCTTCAAAATGTTTAATTGACGTGGCTGTTTTCTCCAAGGCAGCACAAAAAAGAAAATGAAATCCATTAAAAAAAATTTTCTACCCTAATAGGCTGGAGTATTCACTTTATCTTCACCAACACACACACACACACACACACACACACAGAGCTCCTCTTAAAAAGTAAGAGCTTAGAAAGCCTAGAAAGTGAGGTTTGATTCCAGGGTTATTTTGGAGATTCTCTCATGTTCATTTGCTGGCTTGAAAATGTTGCCCCAGTGAGGACCAAATGGTGCACATTAGGCCTTTGGGTATCCTGATTTACTTATGAAAAGTATTCACCATTGATTATTTTATTCTTTTATCCAATTTTCCTTTTTGGGAAGATCTCTGATGTGGATTTTAAGTGTACCGTTTACCAGAATCTAATTTATGGCCAGCCGTGAAGATTGGTATCTGCAAAAAAAAAAAAAGCTTTGTGATACAGGCTTAATTTACATGGCTTTATTGAGTTATAAAGTATAGATTAGACCTTAAAGCATAAATCTCCCCAGTGATGGGATGGCCATAAAGAATTGCTGTGCTCATAAAAGTAATGATATTCCCTTTGTCTCATTTATATTATGTAAATCATTTTATGCTATCGCACCATTGAATACACACACACTAAAATGTTGTTGGGATATTTAATCAGTAACTCCCTATTTTATTTGGCTAACATAATTCTAGTCTGACTTGCACTAGAGAGGCAGAGAGAGTGGTGGGAGCAGCAGTGTGGTGCTGGGCTCTGGGGCTGAGCCACGCTAGGTGGATGCTTTGATATTGCATCACCGCTGGTGACCTTTCAGGAGCTCCAGCTTCCATGAACTTGCTGACTTTTAATGACTCTGCAGTTGCCCTCTCAAGTCACCAGAATGATGCAGTCTATCAATCAGCCACCTTCATAAAGGTCACTTGTCATGGGGGAGACTGTGTAGGGATGTGTAAGTGAAAGGTGGGGTTTCCCAGGGGCGGTTCAGAGGTAACAGGACAGAATGGTTGTCTCAGACCCAAGCCCTGGCATCTGACAGATCGTCTTTGAGCCAGGACCACCTTGGAGGGATTAAGAAATTCATCCAAAGCCACACAGATAGTAAATACCTACTGCACAAGGTAGTGAGGATTAAATGCCACCAATTATCAGTTCCTGGCACATTCAGTAACGTTGGCTGTTATCATCCTTAATACTGTGATGTTTACAAGGGCACAGCTCTATGGAGACTTAGCCATTATTTGACATCAGAAACATCTATAGACAAGTTAGTGAGACCAACTGGTTTGTGATCAGTTTGATTCTCTCTTGCCAAATTTCCACTTCATTTTGGGCCGGGTAGATACACTTAAGCAGGAAGAATTGGAGATACTATAATTTACTAGCGTCTGCAAGCTGTTCCAAGCCTTTCAGAAAACTTGCGATTGCCAATATTCACCAATTAAGCATCCTGCTCTGATGCCCATGATCTGAAGAGTTTCACTTCTTGGCAAAAGTAGCCAGTCTGTGATTTGCGGGACCAATGTCCACCTGCTGATCAATGCAGGGGAAACATTTCTGACCAGGCAGCCTGTGCTGCTCTGAAGTCTGGACTGGAATCTTGGTCCTTTACAGTTGGACCAGCTCTAGATTTTAGGGCTTCCCTCTCGCCTGGTCTCCCAGTAAGAAAAAGCTATTTTCCTTCCACAGTCAGGGGTGACTAAAACAGAGAAATAAGTTCCTTCTCTAAGTACAGGTGTCAGGACAAATCATGAAAGGGAAACGTGGAGAGCTGCGGGCATGAAAGCCGCGGGGTCCCCCAGCAGGCATCTCAGCAGTTCCCTCTAGCTGGGTCCTGCGTGGAGCCTGTGCAGTGTTTCAGTGGGGCCCCACAGAGCATCATTTATCAAGGCCAAGGCTGCAGACCTGCTTCTCCCTGCTGTGATGCTGGCTCCCCGCAGCTGCCTCCGGAGTCTCAGGACAGCCCCTGTAGCATTTCTCTCTGCTACAGTGTCTCAGGGTTCAGGCAACTCAGCCATACTCTGTAGAGGCTATCTCTGTGGTTGGAGTGACTGCAGCTCACAGCTCATGACACAGTTCCTGCTGAGGGTCCAGGGGCAGCTCTGGTGCCTCACAGCTCCTTCAAGGAACCAGGCATAGCTTCCTTGTCAACACACCTCTTCCGGCCATTCCTTCTTGCTCTGCCCTGAAGCCTCACTGACTTGGTTAAGACATTCCTCTTCTGTTCCTTCCCTTGCCCCACCCCTGGGGGCTCCTAAGGGAATTTGATTTCCAGCCCTCATGTACTTTGTCAGGTCACTGCGAGCAGTGCATCTGGGGAGATGGAGAAAAAGTCAACTTTTTATCATTTTTCTTGGCAGTCTACTTGTATGTGCTGGAGATTACCCCAGGACCAAGGGTAAGAAGCAGGAAGGCCAGAGCAAGAGTGGGAGATAGGAGAGGGCCCTAAGGGCATATTTCTGGCTGCAAGGAATAGAGTACCTGAAAGCAGACTAAATGCAGTTTAAGCAGCAAGGGCTTTCTCCCCCTACATCGTAAGAAATCCAAAAGGAGCTTATTTGGGGGGTTGGTTCAGCAACTCAGGGGTGTCTGAGGTGGTGCCTCTGCTCTTTTCTGAGTCCAAAAGTCCAGAAGTAAGAGTAGGGTGAAGCTTCATCCTGTATCTCTCGGGGAGGGAAATCTTTCCAAGAAGATTCTCAGTATATTTCCTCTGAAGTCTCTGGACCAGATTAGGTCCCATGACTGCCAGTGGATCAAGAGCAGCTGGAAAGTGAGTTTCTGGCATATTCAGCCTCAGTTTATCATTGATCCACCAGCAAGAAAATACAGTGGGGGCTGGCGACTGGGGAGGCAACAGATAGCATTGGTGCTGGACACTGTCATTTATGAGGGCTTAAGTGGTGGCATCATATTTCTGCCCCTCTACCCCAATACACTCTAAGAATATTTTTGCAAATGCCTATATATCTTTCTCCCTATCCGCTCACTAGGGACAATATATTAAATCTTGCAGCACAGCTCCGTGTGTGCATGTATGAAAATTCTGTGTAAGATGTGGGTTATATACACATACAAGAATTAGCTTCATTTTCAAAGAAGAAACAAAATAGCATACCTAACTAGTGGTAGAAAATAAACACCCTTATCCCTTTATTGAATCAGAGGATTTGGACCTGGGATCTGCTATGAATTTAAATGCTTCAGCAAATTAGTAACCACAGTGGTGAGAAAGCCTAGCATCTCTTCCTGATTCCTTTCACCACCAGGCAAGGAGCCCAGCTAAAGATGGAGATGCGCTGTTATCATGTGAGCCAGAAAATGTCTGAAAGGAAATATAGAAATGTGTGAAATATAGAAAGTATTTTCTAAGATTTTATAAACCATACCACCGAATTAAAAATACCTAAGGTTATCCAAGGAAGGAGAAAGGAACCTACTTGCTGACCATTTTACAGATAAGCTAACTGAAACTCATTGGTGGTAAGTACTTAGCCTAAGAGCTAGCATGTTGATCTGTCTGGCCCCAAGTACTGTTTTTTTAATCACATCACCCAACGAAAACCCAACACTCTAAGGATTAACAGAGATTTTCTTTAAATTCTTCAAGTGTGTAGTGAATGTTCTATTTTATTTAAATTATATTTGAAAATTAGACCCAGTAGCACCTGTCGTTCTTTTAATTTATTTTTGCACATGAGATGTAGTTTGATATTTATGCGGTATGCAAATGACGAGGCACTTCAGTGCTTGGCAACTGTGTCTCAGTCTGCATAATGGCTTACTGGACTGTTCAGTCAGGCTCAAGCAACCGCAGCTACCTTGGGACAAAAAAGCACTCAGTCTTACCCACCAGAAAGGGGATGGGCTCAAAGGAGGATAACTCATCTGTAAAGTTGCCAATTTTCACTCGATAAACGAGGCAAAAATGTGCTGGATAATAACACCCACCTGCTCATGGCCAAAGTCACAATTTGAGAGCTCTTCTATTCGCTCCAAATTTCTAAAACTCAAAACATCTATCTGTCACTTTTTTGTTTATTATTTCTGAGGCAAGATGCATATAGTTGTTCACAAAATGTGTGATTTTTCTACAGAAAATCATCTGGCTGGGAAGGTAAAAGCTTTTTGGAGTGGGTAACAATCTATTGCTTGTAAGTGAAATTTTCACCTTCTAAAATAATAGGGTTGTTCTAAGAAAGGCCCTTCCGTAACACCTATTTGAATTCCCTTGCTTTGAAGCTAAAGGCGCTAAGGCAGTGAAGGTGAAAAATTAACATAAAAGCACACACAAAGCTAGTACTTAAATTGTCCTCAGAATTCTCATAACAAAATTATGTATTACCCAAGATATTGTAACTTCATTGTAGAAAAATTTAATATGCAGAAAGAAGAAAAATAAACTCATCTCTAACTGCTCCACTCTTAAGTAATTATTTAGAATGTTTTTCTTGCAATCTTTTTTTTTCTATTTTTACTGTCAGGTTTTCCAAGACTCCTAATTCCTATGATATATTCTTACTTAGGTACCAGGATCATTAAATAAAAGGATATGTAAAGTAGCTACTAAAATGTACTATAAATGGAATGATTTTTTAAATTTAATTTTTATTTTATATTGGAGTATAGTTGAGTTACAGTGTTGTATTAGTTTCAGGTGTACAGCAAAGTGATTCAGTTATACATATACATATATCCATTCTTTTTCAGATTCTTTTCCCCTATAGGTATTACAGAATACTGAGTAGAGTTCCCTGTGCTATATAGTGGGTCCTTGTTGGTTATCTATAAATGGAATGATTTTGATTGGAATAGTATTGCGTTCCTAAGGTTCTCTCTCCTCCTGTTGTAGATGGACTTTTGAAAATGCTTTCTCAAAATCAATTAAACATAGTTGGGTATTAGCATGTCAGCAGGACTTATTTTAACACATCTACTCAATCCAAGGGCACAGGGTCGAGAGGCTGTACTCATAATTAGAGTCTGCATTGTTCTTTCTGAAGCACATCCAAATCCATCACGTCATTTAGTCCTTTCACAGACACTCTGAGCCAGGTACTGTTGTGAGCTTTTTCCAGAAGAAGGACCTGAGACTCAGGGAGCAAGAGTTGAGCACTCATGAATGTCTGCAGGCCACGCCTTTGGACTCCGAGGCATGACCTTTACGAGCATTAAGGGGGTTGTCAGTTGGACCTGAGGTTCTCGTTCTTGGAGCCCTCCCAGCGGAGGTTAGGCTAGGGGGCAGCAGGAGGTTTCCTGTCCTCCTGTATTTCCTGTAATGGGAGGTTAAACTAGATTATCGCTCACGTGCCTTCATCCTCTGAAAGCCTATAATTGTGTGTTCTCACCCCGTCTAATTAGTCCCAGTGCCGGGATGATAGATGGGCACTGAGTGTTCAACAAACAAGACGTTCTGTTCATAAAACTAGGTCCTATGTGGCCCAGTTTCAGAGGAAGAACTGCAGCCTTGTAGGGGATTTGAGTTTGTTTAGGTCTCTCTCGACCACTCATGGCAAAGTGGCAAAATCCACAACTTTTTATAACTTGTCTGTGTCCTTCTCTCCTCTGCTACCCCCAAATGCTCAGGGCTTTCTCACTCTCCTGCGTCAAGAGTGCCCTCACCCCACGCATGCAGCCCTGTTCCTGCAACGCCACGTGTTTGTCCCCCAGTCATGACCCATTTGACCAATCACATCCTTTCTGTCCCCTTGAAGCTACCTGGGGGGTACGTTCTGTCTGATCTCTTTTCTTAGGAGGCTCTGCGTAGATTTTGCCCTCTCTGCTCTCAGAAATCAGGGAGAGGGGTGAAGACAGAAAAAGCCATGCTGGCAATTCTGAAATTGTTATAGGTACGGGAAGGATGAAGTCTGAAAATCCCCACACATTAAAGATTGTGTGCCCGCTCACACAAAGGGAGGTATTGGCCCCGTGGTCGGTGCCATGCACGAAAGGTCTAGCACCCTGAGTGCCCAGGGTACCCCAGAGCCATCAATCTGCCATCATCCGCACAGCGAGGACCTCCAAATGGGCTGCCCCCGCAGTGATATTACAAGTGGAAGAGAAATGGGGGCGCGGAGCCCACGTGGGTGAAATGGAAGTCGCTTTGACCTCCGAGGCTGGCATCTGCAGTCCAATCGATGGTAGTAGCACTGACGCAACTTTGCTGTGAGGAAGACAACCACGTCTGCAGTAAGGCTGCATCTGTAACCACAGGGACGAGGATGGCATCTAACTGCTCAGCTCCCGTAGCAGAGTGAGTGGACTCTGAAAGTCTTCATTAACCGAGGCATTAAGATAATGGAAAAATAATGACACACACAAGACAATCGCTTTCATTATAATGTAGGAATTAAATCAGAACATCTTTTTTCCCACCCCCCATGTGCAGTTCAGAGAAGACTCTTTCAGCTCTCTCTCAGAATGAGGAATGTTTAACTAAATTCTATAACTTTAGTTCATTATCTACAAAAGCTTAGAACATTTATTTATTTATTTTTTGGCCACGTGGCTTGTAGGATCTCTGTTCCCCCATCAGGGATTGAACCCAGGCCCTTGGCAGTGAAAGCGCGGGGCCCTCACCACTGGACCGCCAGGGAATTCCCAAAGCTTAGAACTTTATACATGTGGCAAGATGGGTTAGCTTCCCTCTCTGCCCCTTTTCTGCCAACCTGCATCTCTCCTGGCAGAGTTCCTGGGAGTCTCTCACAAGATTAATAAAAAGATGGAAAACTTTTTTTTGGTGGCGGTGGGGTGGGCAGCATAAAAGCACATTAGAATTAAGCAGGTGCATTTATTTGTCCTCTAAAAGATCCAGTCTGAAAAATCAAAAGGAGCCAAAGCTTCCCGCAGCTAAGCGCTGGCTACCTCCTCTGCAGAACGGAGCCTAGAGCAATGCTCAGAGCCGGAGGACTCAACTTACAAATCTGGGATGCAGCCAGGAGCCCTAGAGTGAGAAAGGACCGGGGTGATCATGGCGGTGAGACAGACAAGGAGCCTGGAAAGAAAAGGAAAGTCCAGGTGTGCACCAGGTTGAAGTGTTTGCACTGCCCTTTGGACACCGAGTGGGTAGTTAGCCAAATATAAGGTGGTGGTTCAAGTAATGCATGTACCTAGGGCCCTAAATAGCCTTATAACTAAGTATGTTACAAGCACTCAGTTGCATAAAGTTTTACTCCATCGAAATGTTAAACTAGAAGAGCAATAGTTTCCCTTGAAAGGGGAAGGGGAGAGAGGATTAATATTTTAACAGTCACATTGTTGGTGGTGGCCCAGTTTTGCTTTTGTGATCTGGCCACAAATCTTTGATGACAGCTCTGGCTCTGCATTAGTTGACTTTATGACCTCTTGTGGGTCAATTGTATCCTCCCCCAAAGGATATATTTATGCCTTAACCCCTGGTATGTGTGAATAAGACTTTATTTGGAAACAGGGTCTTTATAGATGTAATCAAGTTAAGATGGGGGTCATACTAGATTAAGGTGAACCCTAAATCCAATGGCCGGCGTCTTTATAAGGAGAGGGAGATTTGGAGTCGGGGACACATACAGGAATGAAGGCCATGTGATGACGGAGGCAGAGACTGGAGTGATGCAAGCCAAGGACTGCTGGCCATCACCAAACGCTGTGAAGAGGCCAGAAAGGATCCTTCCCTAGAGGCTTCAGAAGGAGCACGGCCTTGCTGACTCTTTGATTTCAGACTTCTGGCCCCCTCAACTGTCAGAGAATAAATTCCTGTTGTTTTAAGCCATCCAGTCTGTGGTGATTTGTTATGGCAGCCCCAGGACACTGACACATGACCTTAAGGTAATTGCTTAACTTCTCTGATCTCCTTCCTCAAGTCTGTATTAGGATGGTTCCCTCTTTTCTACATTCTCATAGCTTCCTCTGTGAACTTCCCTTGAAGCCACATGCAGCATTCAGCAGGCTTTCTGTTCTTATGTGTCTAGTCTTCTTTCCAGAATCAGTCAATAGCTCTGTGAACGCTGGGCTAATGTATTGATCTCATTTATTCCTCTGTTCCTGTGGCCATCCCAATGCCAGGAACACAGTAGATGGTTGCGGGTAAATATTTGGAGGGGTGTGTATAAACATTAATAGCAATGCATAAGAGTGTGTTGTAAGGATAGTAGCAGAACACACCTGGCTAGTGATTGTTTTATAAGTAAGGCTAAACTAGGACATTGGGCTGTTACTTAACCCTGGGTGTTGGCTGAAACGAAGAGAGGAAAAGGAGGGCAGCAATCAGAGAGCTGTTGGGGTGTGTATGGAGGTTGTTCAGGCTGAAGACTCCAGAGGCTGATACAGAATGTCCTCTGGGAGCAAAGGAGCTGCCAAGCGATAGTAGCTCGGCCAGTTTTATCTCCACAAGGCCACACATTGTCAGGCGTCTTCACAAATGATTCACCTCCCCAGGCTTTTAGCTCACGCAACCCACTCATGGATCTTAGGAAAGTGCCCTGAGGACATTGGTGATTAGAGGACCTTCACCCCAAGAGTAAAACTTTCCCAACTCTGCCACACATCAGTTTTACTAAACACAGATTGATGAAAAGATATGTTGGAAAGAAAGTAGAGAGCTATGGGACAAGCAGAGGGGTCTAGTCAAGTCTCTTGGATAGTATGAAAAGGTCCAAGAAGGTAGAAAGTGGTCCTCCTTGAACAGGTTATATTATCTGGCTATCGTCCATGCAGGAAGATGAGACAGGGGGGCGGTTAGGATAAGGTACTATGTCCCAAGCCTTTCTCCTTTAACTCTTGCATTGGTTGAAATGTTTCCTCATTTTATTTTACAACGGTAGGGAGAGAATTTAGGCACAGAATCCATTCTCTTAGCCGTGTTATTTCAACCTGGTTTCTGACAATAAAAGAGTATTTTGGTTCCTGGGACAAGAATATATTTCGTCTTTGCCCCCAGTTGCTGGCACAGAGCTAAAATTCTTGGATTCCCTGAGTGTTAGGAGTGAGAGGAGTGTCTTCTGTTATTCATAATAAGCCCCTTTTAACCATATCTGAGTTTATGTTAATGAGGTGACTTTTTTTTTTTTTTGTCCAATGTTTATTCAAAATATTACAGCACAGCAGAAAGAGTCAAACGGCTCCACGTGGTGTTTTGAAATTCATCCCACCTGTTGGCTGAGTGACCTGCAGGTTGGACAGACTGCCAAAGTCTAAGAACTTCAGCATTTTCTCAGTGTCAGGTTCTACTTCAATGATTTCTTGATCCAGGGCTGAGACCTCAGGCACGTAATCAATCTCTCCTCTCTCTCACCTCCTCCTGCAGCTTGATGGAGATACATCTCACTGGGCCTCTCTGAATCTGCTTCATCAGATGTGTGACATAGCCTGCGATCTTGTTGCAGAGCTTCTTGCTGGGAATCATGCGATCTCCTCGCACATGAGCTTGTTGGCGTGGAAGGCATTGCCCAAGTGTGTGTAGTACTCCTCGACAATGACCCAGGCCGCCTTCTTCATGGTTTCGGTGTGAGAGCCGCCCATGTTGGTGGGTCCTTGGTAGAAGAGCAATGAGGTGACTCTTTATGGACCCCTAGATGGTTTCAGGGTGGAACTGGTTGCCAGAGGAACCAAGCACGTGGTTAGAAGGGTGGAACTTGCAGCCCACCCTCCCCTCCAATTCTGTGAGGGGAGAGGAGTTAGACATGGTGGTCAGTCACCGATGGTCAATGATTTAACCAACCATGCCTGTGCACTGGAGCCTTCATAAAAATCCCTAGGTGATGGGGTGTGGAGAGCTTCTAGGTTGGTGAACATGTCGGAAGTTCTGGGAGGGCGGTGCACCCAGAGGGGGTATGGAAGCCCTGTGTCCCTATAGACCTCGGCCTAGGCATCTCTTCTAAATGGCACCTCCTGAGTTATGTCCTTTCATAACAAACCAGTAATAGTAAATAAACTGTTTCCCTGAGTTCTGCAGGCCATCCTAGCAAATTGTGGAACCTGAGGAGGGGGTCGTTGGAACCCCTGAATTACAGCCAGTTGGTCAGAAGTATGGAAACTGGCGTCTGAAGTGAAGGCAGTCTTGTGAGACTGAACCTTTAACCTTTGGGTCTCTGCTTACTCTGGGTAGTTAGTGTCAGAATTGAATTCAATTATAGGACTACCAGCTGGTATCTGGAGAATAACGGACTAGGTCGTCGTGGGAATAAACCCCACCCATTTGGTGCCAGAAGGTTTGTGAGTACAAACAGTTCAGAGTTTCTGACAACAAAGTGTTCTTATCATCATTATTATGTACTATTATTAATAAATAGTATTTGTAAAGTTTTTTATAGTTTACAAAGTATGTCTAAACAAACAATATCATTTGATGCTTACAACACAGTAAGGTTGTATTATTAGTACCCCTTAAGTGTTATCGCTTTCATCTCCATTCTCCAGGCTCAGGGTTGTAAAACTCAGTTAGTCCAGGGTTTGTGACGCTAAATCCATTATTCTTCTCCTAGTGCCTCTCGCAATATTACCCCAACACCTAGTGGCTAATCCACTACTTCTACTAAACTGCAGGTGTTAGTTCAGTTCTTCCAAATGCCAAGGCCAAGATGGGATTAGCTGTGCCTGACACACCTGTGAAGGGGAGGTAGCTGGGAGACCCATAAGGTGCCTTCTTGGGTCTGACACCCGTGAATGAGGTGGGAAGGAAGAAAGGTAGGGGGGCAGAGTCTTAGACGACACTGCAGTCCCAAGAGAGTTTTAGCAAGACAATGGGGCGTTCTCAAGCTCAAGTGTGTGTGAGAGGAGTCCTACATCTTGCAGGAACGGGTCTGTCTTGGTGTCCCCCACATGCTCGTCGGCTGGGAGCAGCCTGAGAGAAGTGAAGTGTGGCTTCAACAAACTCGGGGCCAGATTCAGGGCCAGCAGCTGGGGCTGAGTCGATTTTGCTTCCAAAGAAGGAGATCTGAGGGGCCTTCTCTGGGCTACTATGTTCTGCTCTATGAGAGTGAGGTAAAAGTGTTACTGTGCAGACTTCCCTGGTGGCGCAGTGGTTAAGAATCCACCTGCCAATGCAGGGGACCTGGGTTCAAGCGCTGGTCCGGGAGGATCCCACATGCTGCGGAGCAACTAAGCCCGTGCAGCACAACTGCTGAGCCTGCGCTCTAGAGCCCGCGAGCCACAACTACTGAGCCCGTGTGCCACAACTACTGAAGCCCACGCGCCTAGAGCCTGTGCTTCACAACAAGAGAAGTCACTGCAATGAGAAGCCCTCGCACCACAACAACGAGTAGCCCCCGCTCACCGCAACTAGAGAAAGCCCGCGCAGCAACAAAGACCCAATGCAGCCAAAAATAAATAAATAAAGTAAATAAACTTATAAAAAAGAAAAAGTGCTGCTATGATATTCATCCAGGAGAGGCACATGAGAAAAGTCAAGCAGGAGGAAAGAGGATCTTTCTTTGCAGTTCTCAGCAAAGAACACAGTCCTAAGGGAGGACTCGAGTTTTCCCCTCCCAATCAAATCTGTGAACACCTTCAGGCTGAAGGACAAAAGTCTCCCCCTCACTTGCCAGAGATTTGAGTGGAGTTCATTTTTGTCGTTGGACCCTACGCTGCAGCTCTTGGAATCAACTCAGCAGTTTTGCTGATTTTCTCTCAATGAAAATTTATAAAGAAGATCCTAACTGAGTGGTTTCCCTTTTTCTTCCTGGTCATAGCCTTGAGCAGTGGGAAGGAAGAGGCTGCAGACGTCTGAGTGTGGGACTAACTGAAAGTATCTGCTGCAACTAATGACACGAATGGGGATGGAATAGGAATCTCAGAATTCTCAGAAGTTTGGCCAAACTTTTTAAAATAGGGGTTTACACCCGCTGCATCTGCTTTTTTGCTATACACTCACTTCTCAGCTCCTTTTACTCTGTCTTGGATTTCTGAATTACTCTACTGAATTACTCCCTGGATGTCACAGACGACTTCCTGCGCACCAAATGGAACAACTTTTATGTCTATTACTGATACAAGTGTTATTATTATCATTGTGATTTTCTTGTTGTTCCCAAGGGGGAAACACCTATTCCCCCTCCTCCTCCTCCCCCTCCCCTCCTCCTCCCCCTCCTCCTCTCCCTCCTCCTCCTCCTTGTCCTCATGGCCAAAGCCACGATTCTGCTCCAAACTTCAGGAGAGCCAGGCTCTGGCAGCCAAATGAAGCACAAAAAGCATTATTCAGTGAAGAAATGCAGGGCTTTTGTGTACTGCACATGTTTTGTGATGGGCGGGGCGGATGGTCAGTTTGTGTTCAGATGTATTTATCTCCAAACTCTCTGGGATGATTGAAAGAGCTCAGCAGGGAGCTGAGTTGAGTCAGACTCAGACACCAGTTCCTACTCCCGTCCCATCACTTCCTTCCATTGTGCTGTCTTGGGACATTCTTCAACTTTTCTGAATCAATATTTCTTTAGTTGCAAAATAGGGGTGATTCCCAACTCACAGAGGTCTTAGGGAGATTTGATATAATAATATTATGTGATGATATGATACTATGTACTGCAAACATGGGAGGCACCCAACAGCCAGGACCGTTGTGTACAGCTGCACAGGTTGTGCACTGTGCAATGACAAGGGTGCCATTTACACAGTTTCTGCATCACCGTTTGCAGCAGCCCCATCCCCTAATGTCAGTTCCCTTCATCTCCTTTCCTCTAAATTGGAGTAAAGATATAGTGAAAAGATTACAGGGCAACTTTATAACTATACAGCCAGAACAGATGCATTAAAACAAAAAGTGATGCTCTTCTGCTTCCTTTACTTGACAAAAGGGAGTCCATTCATTTATTGGCTCAACATTCAATGATCACTTACTAAGTGCTAGGCAGGCTAGACCCACAATAGGGGTTTCTGTCTCATTTCTGTAGAGTTTTTTATACCCTTTCCCCCCTGTATCCTCACCCCAGAATGAAAGCAAAAACTGTTTCCATCCAAGACCATGTTACTTGTTCTGGGGTGGGGGGTCTCTTCCCAAACTCAGTCTGTGTCTCTTCTCTCACCAAGAGATCTCACACCAAGCCCCCCACTGTGTGCCTGGTCTGTCGGTCCTCCGGGGACAGAGAGATTCGGGGTCACTGAGGTATTCAGTGCTATAGAATCTGAGCACTAGGAAAGCCTGCAGAATTCCACACGGCGTTGACTTTCTGTCTCTTATGAGCCTGGCCATCTGCACTTACTCACGTTTCTTCCGAAAGCTGTCAAGAGATGCTTGCAGTCAAGACCTTCCTTTCAGACATTAGTCAAATGTGTGAAAGCTGAAAATAAATAATATGTTTTGGAAGAGGGCTTCTGTTCTCTGAGAGATAAAGTATGAAGTTTCTACTTAGACCTGCATTTTAGGCATGGAAAAATATAGGCAATATTTTTCCTCCATTTTGTACATGCTCTTCAAAATCAAATATATATTGCTTTCTATCTTTGTCTCAATTGCAATACACTTATAAGATCAATAATTCTTACCATTAATATCAGACCTTTAGTTTTTCATTTCCGCTAATTTTTTAACTTTTTATTTTATTGAAGTTTAGCTGATTTACAATGTTGTGTTAATTTCTGCTGGACAGCAAAGTGATTCAGCTATACATATATATGTATCTATATTCTATTTCATATTCTTTTTCATTATGATTTATCACAGGATATTGAATATAGTTCCCTGTGCTATACAGTAGGGCCTTTTTGTTTCTCTATTCTATGCATAATAGTTTGCATCTGCTAATCCCAGACTCCCAATCCATCCCTCCCCAACCCCTCCTCCCCCTTGGCAACCACAAATCTGTTCTCTATGTCTGTGAGTCTGTTTCTGTTTTGTAGATAAGTTCATTTGTGTCATATTTTAGATTCCACATATAAGTGATATCATATGGTGTTTGTCTTTCTCTTTCTGACTTACTTCACTTAGTATGATAATCTCTAGGTCCATCCACGTTGCTGCAAATGGCATTATTTCATTCTTTTTTATGGCTGAGTAGTATTCCATTATATATATGTACCACAACTTCTTTATCCATTCATCTGTCAATGAGCATTTAGATTGTTTCCACTAATTTTTATATAACAATTTAAAAATGCAATTAGGTGCATAAGTACACACGGATGTAGAAAGATAGCACCCAAACCCTGCTGGAGCTTGGCAGGTAGTGCCACCATGCTCAGTCCTACCTGGTAATTTATCAAACACTCATGTGATGGAATATTATACAGCCATTAAGAAAGATGAAAAGATGTGCATGCATTTATACAGAAAAACATGTACAATACACTATTAAATAAAAAGCTGGCTATAAAACAGTATATACAATAAAATCCCATTTTAATTGTATACTGTTATATAGGATATAAATAGCTAATATTTATTGAACACTTACTAGGTACCAGGCACTGATTTAAGATTTTACTCATGTTATCTCATTGGATCCTCCTAAAACACTGTAAGGAAGATACTATTTTTATCCCAATTACACAGATGAGAAAATTGAATCGAAGTTTGAGTGAATTGTCCAGATCACAGAGTCAGTAAGTAATGGAGCGCTGACTCTGGACCCACATATGCTCTTAGCCACCAGGCTATACTATATAAACCTCCTCAAAGTTGAAAGCAAGATTAACAGTGGCTATTTCTTGCTTTAAACCCATTCTTGAAATGGGTCATTTTCTTCTTTAAGCTTATCTGTTTATATAAAACCCATTTTATCTTACATAAAATCCATATCTTATATAAAATTCATATATATACAGATAGAATTATACATGTATATAACATATTTATGTATAAATATTTGTATATATTTATATATAAATATGTTTGTATGTAACATATTTGTATATAACATATAACATATGAATGTCTTACACTGGAAAAATAACCAGTTAATAAGAATTAGAAAAAAGAATACAATCTGTGAAAGGACTTTTATAAATCTTTCTTTCTGTCTGTTGAGCTCTAGATGTATTTCAGGGCCACTTTGCAGCATTATTCATCTGCCTGTAATCTTTTTAAATACTCCAAGGCCTAATTGTTTAGTTGCTTAATGAAAGAGATTCCCTTTGAGATTCTCTAACAAGCTTAATAATGCCTTTCAAAAAGAGCTGAGTAACCAGTTAAATGGAATTATATAGGCATGACTATTTGCTGTTATAAGTCAATTTTGATATTTTCCGACTTTGTAATTGGTTGTGCCTTTTCTGACTCTGGGGCAAATGAACATGTCATACTTCTCAGTTTGTCAGCACAAAAGAAAATTATTGTAAAGCTTTGCTTCCTTATATATATTTCATTATGAGATGTTAGAAAACATGCCCTGTCAAATGCTGAACAGACACTTTTACAAAAGGTCATGCTGACCATTGGAAAGTTAGCTGGTGAATATAATTCCATTTGTCTTAGCAGTTCAATTAATCTTACAGTTTTAGGGTATGTGAGTACGGTGGAGGGGAGCAAAATCAATACAATGCCTAGAGTACAATCTCTGAATTTGAAGCAGCACAGGTTTCCTTAGGATCAGAGGAAAATGCCTAGTGAATGTACCAGAGCTGTGGCTTTGTGGAATGTTATCACTGGGGAGGTCTGTCCAGGGCCATTACCCAATAGCTAGTTATCTCTGTTCAAGCTTAGAGCTTAGATCTAGGAGTCTGGCATCATCCTTTGGAGACAGAGAATTCTCATTCCCTGGTCCTAGCTTCAGCTCATTTATCTTTAAGGTTTACTGACAGAGATAAAGGACAAGTGCATATTTTTAAAGAGGATTTTGGGGCATGAAAATACAAGGTTCTCAGTATTGGTGTTTTTTATCACAGCAATTGCTTTCTTAATGCTGGAGGAGATGTGGGTATAAGCTGGGTTCCCCAAGCGAGAAGCCTGCCCAATAGTAATAGCTGCATTTATACTTCCGCTGTAGAAGTCATCACAGACTGCCTGGTATTAGCTGTGTGTATGTATAGAACACAGCTTTAATAATAGTAATAAGAGCAGCTGTAATGATTTCCTGCTACTTGACACTCGCTAATAAGCTCTTTACATACGTTTGTTTTGTTAATTTCATCCCATCACCTGATGAGGCAGATCCTCCTTATTATCCCCATTTGTTCATGAGGACATGGGGGCTCTCAGAGGCGAAGCCACTTGTCCAAGGTTACAAAAGCTGCTGCAGAGGAGCAGAGTCAAGGCTCATAACCACGTGTGCCCAACTCCAAAGCCCCTGTGTGTTAAATCTCTATGCCACACTGATGTGGAGGACACC
Source organism: Balaenoptera musculus (assembly GCF_009873245.2). NCBI lineage: Eukaryota > Metazoa > Chordata > Mammalia > Artiodactyla > Balaenopteridae > Balaenoptera > Balaenoptera musculus. The sequence continues at coordinate 10,748,296 of NC_045800.1, forward strand.
CAGGTGGGGTATACTGCAGCATGGCTAGTGCCAGGGGTTGATGAGGTGGGTGAGATTAGAAGGGGTCATTGTAGCAGCAAACCTGGGAAGTTTGTTTCCATTTTATTGTTCCCTGCCCCCGACTCCTGCCAACCCAATACAGTTCTGGGGAGAAGCCAGGGACCAACAGTCACCCTTGACTCTCAGAGAAAAGTCCTGCTGCCATCTGTAGGAGAGGAATTCAAGCAAATTGTAAGCTATTGTTTCAAATTCTACCACAGGTGCCATTTCATTATTTAAAAGATTGCATTTGTTTTCAGAGGTACAATTGGTATTTCAGACAATGGCCCTTGCTCAGTCAGTCTGAGTCTGCCTCCAGGTCTCACAGAAAATTCAGAAAGAAATAAGCATAGTGGCTGTATCAATTTACACTCCCACCAACACTGCAAGAGGGTTCCTTTTTCTCCACACCCTCTCCAGCATTTATTGTTTGTAGATTTTTTGATGATGGCCATTCTGACTGGTGTGAGGTGATACCTCATTGTAGTTTTGATTTGCGTTTCTCTAATGATTAGTGATGTTGAGCATCCTTTCGTGTGTTGGTTGGCAATCTGTATATCTTCTTTGGAGAAATGTCTATTTAGGTCTTCTGCCCATTTTTGGATTGGGTTGTTTGTTTTTTTGATATTGAGCTGCATGAGCTGTTTGTAAATTTTGGAGATTAATCCTTTGTCAGTTGCTTCATTTGCAAGTATTTTCTCCCATTCTGAGGGTTGTCTTTTGGTCTTGTTTATGTTTTCCTTTCCTGTGCAAAAGCTTTTAAGTTTCATTAGGTCCCATTTGAAAAAGAAAAAAAGAAAGAAAGAAGCAGACCCAGGGAGAAGAATGGAGCCAGTGGGAGGGGTCCTCGCCAGGCTAGGAAATCTGAATAGATTTCTCCAAAGTAAGCTTTCCTTTTTCTGTATGCATTTGCTTTGTATGATTGTAAGTGTTATGAATTGCTTTATAGTAACCATTATGGTTTTCCATATTTTTTATGCTTAGTCTACACTACAAACTTTTGTTTGGTTTGATGGTTTGGATAGACACACACACACACACACATACACACATAGAGTTTCTCATATTTAAACAGGGATAATAATTATCTTACAAATAGTGGTTAGGATGGGAAAAAATATAGATAAAGTTCTCTAGCATAATGGGTGACACATAATTGTTACACAATTCCAAATTTTCTACAGGAACTAAATAGTATTTTATAATTAACAGAAAATAAATGCAAACTTTTAATTTAAAATTTCTTCAGTTATTCCACAATTGAGAATTCAACTAATGGGTCTGTGTGTATGTGTCCCAAATGTGTACACACATACACACACACACACACAAACACACACGTATATTGCTTGAAAGCATAAAAAGTATATTTTCTAAGAGTTGCTATTTAAGAGCTATCAAAGCTCCAAGAAAAGAGATCACCTTTTTATAAGTATTTCAACTTATGATGGTTACTTGCATAAATTATTTGTTTTTTAATGGATTTCCTGGGATTGACCAGCACTTAATTAACTTACTCCATCACAGAAGAGCATAAGGAGAGAGTGTCTGTCATTTTCCTGGGGATCTGTCACAGTTTTGTTGAGTTTCTTTTGGTGGCAAATATCAGAAACTCGCTTCAAATTAGCTTAAGTGCAGAGTGGAATTTACTGGAAGACACTGAGGTCATAACTCCTGAAATCAAAGAAAAGGCCAAGTGACCCAGAGGTCAGGAGAGGAGGAGTGAAGGAGGAACCTCTAAACCCCAGTTTGTGGGCTTTCCTTCTGGGGCCTCGTCATCCTCATCACTCAGCCCCCTTTTCCCATTTGCATTGTTTCTTGATTTCAGTGCTTGAGAGAGAGGCGCTGAGTGGTCCAGCTTGGGCCAGGTGTCCACGCCTACTCCCATCACCTGTGACCGGGAAAGCAGGGTCTCACTGTAGAACCATGGCTGCTGGGGGCCCATGCCCGTGTATGTGTGTACGTGTTTTTGTGCAGGCGTGTTTAGGTATGTGTGACCAGGGGTGCCATGGTGGAGGGGGTGGTCCTCAGGGATCTGGGACTGGACTGACACCCCCAAATGTCTTCTCCACACACAGTTATTGCTCTAGAGGGGTAGAAACTTCCATTCCTCTTATATTTTAATAATATTGCTCCTAGGTCACCTCCCCTCTCTGGATCTTGGTATCCTAACCAGAAGTCGCATAGGTGATACCTAAGCACCCTTCGAGCTTTAACAAAGCTCACCAATAGGACTTCATCCAGCACCTGGGGAGTCTCTCTCAATGGAACATTCGGCTGGCCAGGGTGGGTGACGGGTTCCACTTGGAAATACCTACTGCCTTTTGTAAGGGGACTGCCAAGAATGAATCATGTTAGAAATACGTCCTTTTAAAAGAATCATCTTTGCCGTAGCATGCCTGTGCCCTGTCGTCTTTGCCGTAGCGTGCCTGTGCCCTGTCGTCTTTGCCGTAGCGTGCCTGTGCCCTGTCGTCTTTGCCGTAGCGTGCCTGTGCCCTGTCGTCTTTGCCGTAGCGTGCCTGTGCCCTGTCGTCTTTGCCGTAGCGTGCCTGTGCCCTGTCGTCTTTGCCGTAGCGTGCCTGTGCCCTGTCGTCTTTGCCGTAGCGTGCCTGTGCCCTGTCGTCTTTGCCGTAGCGTGCCTGTGCCCTGTCGTCTTTGCCGTAGCGTGCCTGTGCCCTGTCGTCTTTGCCGTAGCGTGCCTGTGCCCTGTCGTCTTTGCCGTAGCGTGCCTGTGCCCTGTCGTCTTTGCCGTAGCGTGCCTGTGCCCTGTCGTCTTTGCCGTAGCGTGCCTGTGCCCTGTCGTCTTTGCCGTAGCGTGCCTGTGCCCTGTCGTCTTTGCCGTAGCGTGCCTGTGCCCTGTCGTCTTTGCCGTAGCGTGCCTGTGCCCTGTCGTCTTTGCCGTAGCGTGCCTGTGCCCTGTCGTCTTTGCCGTAGCGTGCCTGTGCCCTGTCGTCTTTGCCGTAGCGTGCCTGTGCCCTGTCGTCTTTGCCGTAGCGTGCCTGTGCCCTGTCGTCTTTGCCGAAGTCCACTTCCTGCAGTTAGCTAGTCACCTGCCTGCACTGGGCTGGAAGGAGATGAAAGAGACTTACCCTTTGGCTGGGGGTCAGGGGCCTAGGTGTTGACCCTGGGTCTGCCTTTATTACGGATGGAGACTTGGTTACTTAGTATCAACTGTCAGGACTTTGATTTCCTCATCTGCAAACTGGGATCAGAATCCCCATCTTACTCAAGGAGTTGGGAGAAGGAATAATATATGTGAACATACCTTTGACGTCGTAAAACTCTATGTAAATGTTAAGTCTATTCTCCATTTAAAAATCTGCCAACCCGTTATCTCTTGGGTGTGTTAAACCACATGCATCTGTGCTTCCAATCAACCAGAGACCCTACTTTCTCTGGGCCATGTGGCAGAGGAACAAAATCTGTGATTATTTTCTTTGAACTACTCTTTCATTTTAGAAACTGCGACATCTTCAGAGAAAATAAATATTCTGTGATATTCACAGCTGTACCCCTATGAGAGTAATTAAGAGACTCTCAGAGGCAAAGTTATATATAAAATATCCCCAGGAGATTCATTTTTCCACTGAACTATTCCATAAAGATGAGAATCACTCCTCACACTCCCACCCGCTCCTACCTTGTTCCCGTTCCCTGAAGACACAAAATCCTTGAAGTATTATTGAGGTTACTTATATTTCGTTTCAAATATGAAACGTAGTTATCTAGGCTCTTAAGATTTAACATTTACACATAAAGGGTCACCACAAATAATTAAATATCGTTCATAAAAGGTGAATAATTTGTTTTCCTGCAAAAAATAGCCTTAAACCTATAAAAGATCCTTCCCACTCTGAAAATAACTCATACCTCTTGACCCTCAGAAATTTCTGGCCATGGACTTGGGGTACATCCTTGAGTGATGGACCCATCTGTCCAGAACCGGCCCATCTCACAGGACTTGTGAATGATCATGCAAATCTGCTTCACAAGCCTCATTGGCTGGCAGCTGAAATTCCAAAGACAAGATCAATGGCAGCATCAACAGCTACAGAGGCGTTAAGGACAAGGATTAGAAAGGGCTTTTGTTTAGAGAGGAGGCAGCCATTGGTGACCTCAGAGACATCAGTCTCTGTCGGCAGAATGACAGGGCACAGAAGCCAGAATGCAAGGACTTAAAGCAGGGTGGGATGCTGAGGAAATGGAAGCAGAGGTACCCATTTGCTTGACAGATACATTAGCAATGAAAGGAAGGAGAATAATAGAACAGTGGCTCAAAGGAGGTGAGGCATGTATTATCTTAGTTACTTATAGCCAAAACATGCCCATGTTTCAAGGTCAAGGAGAAGGAGCTAGTGAGATCCACCAGCTGTAAGCTGTGCAATCTTGGACAAGATACCTGACTTTTCTGAACCTAAAAATCATCTTCCATAAAATAGGGGTAATGATACTGCATATTGATACTATATATTCCATTGGTAATGAGGTAGTTTGTGGATACTTAGCTTTACATTGTACATGGCACCCTTTAAGTGGTCAACAAATAAGAAGATGATTAACAAAGGGAAGGAGGTAGAGGAGGAAGCAAAAGAGGCAGCCAAAGCAGCAACAGAGAGGGAAGAGGAGGGGAAGGAGACTGTACTGGAGAAGCTGGAAAGGGACCACTGCAATCAGATGGGAAAAGGATGGATGGCTGTGTAGGCAGAGATGGTCTCTGACAAAGAGGGGCACAGGTTGGGAGGCTCCTGAGGGACGGTCCCAATTTCCTCAACAAAGGATGCATGGTTTTCTTTGAAACAATAGCAAGAAGGGGACAATTAGGGGAGAGAAGAAAAGGTTCGGGATTACCTAAGTGAAGCATATACTAAGACTCCACAGAGGTGAACAAGGAGTTTATAGAGTAGCCACAAGAGTCCATTTGAATAAGAAGAAAAGTCCACGTCAGAAGTGCAGGTAAGGGCAGAGCAGAAGGTCAAGGGAGAGGGGATAACGGAGTGGAGGTGAGGACAAGTTTGTCTTTCCTTCCTTTTGTTTGTCTTTTTTTCTTCCCTCTTTCCCTCTCCCTTCATCTCCATCCTTTCATTCTTTCTTTCCTTCTCCCTTAAGGGGTAATATACACAGTAGAAAGAGTTCTTAATTGTTCCTTCTTCTGTGTTTTCTATCTTCTTGTGAAACTTAAAGGATCGATATTCAATCTGTAGGTTCTTGTGAACATACTGAGCTCTTTGGAAAAAGGAGCTATAAAAGGGGAAATAATAGCAAAATTAATGTTGAAAGTCTTAGAGTATTAGCATTATAACATGCAGCCTGAAAATGGATCCCAGAGCCCGAGAAGCTTAGGTATGACAAAGAAAAATGTAAGCTTAATTGGAAATCTCTCCCAGACTCATATCTTCATGCACTATTTACTCTGTTTGGGGGCTTTCCTTGTGATTAGGCTATTAAAATGCAATAACTCTCCCTTTTCAGGCTACTGAGGCAATATCTTTTTTCTCAAGCAAAACATAAAAATAAAAGCTAGAATTAGAAACATGACTTTACATATCATCTAAAATATCTTTGAATGAATCTACCAATTTATTGAGGAAATGTTTTAGTGAGAACTGGCTATGTGCTAGGCATTGTGCATTTAATGGGGGGATAAGCCTCATGGTTCCTATAATCACGGGCACTCATCACCTTTAGAAGAAATTCCAATTCTGGGCACCATGGCAAATTAACATAAGCCAAACCCTACTCTGGAGATTTTAAGGAAAAAAATCAAAAGACATGTGGATGGTTCCCAGCACTTAACATCAAAACCATGGAAAACCCATGGGAAGACAGAAGGTGGATGAGTCCTTGTGTGGAAGAAAAGTGACAGCCCAGATCAGGAGGATCCTAGGGATGTAGGTGGGAGATGTGCTTGGGAGGGCTGACGGAGTGTACCTTTTCCTTCTCCCACCTTGATCTCAGTGGACTATTGAAGCTTGACGCTTTCGTGGCAAATCACCTCCCCAGCCCAGCACTTATCAGAGGTAGTGATAAGTGACATTGGGGCAGAGCTGGAGCCCCTCTGTGGTGATAACAAACATGGCGAGGCTGGTCATCCCCTGAATATTTCCTCCTCACATCCCCCAATCCCAAAGCAAAGAGGAACAGTCTTTGGGAAAGAGCAGTTCCCAAGGTTCTCTGAGGGTGCGGGTCCCTGGGGGGTATGGGGGTGAGGGATAGGAAGGAAGGGGGAGATGCACACTGGGAGTGGCTGCTTCCTAATTGCAGAATCCGCCAGAGTCTGTCCAGGACCACCCCCTACCTCACAGCCTAAGCCTTTGCCTCTCCCTCAGGTACACATTACATCAACCGAAATTCCCAAGGCAAGACACATAGTCGGGGAGAAATAACGAGACCTCTGCAGAGCACATGTACCCCGAAAGGCAACATACTGAAAACCTCTACTGGAGAATTTTAAATAAGCCTGATAAATATCATTTTAAAAAAGGAAGGCGAGATATTTGAAACACAAAGTAAGAACACGCAGTTGTGAATAAGAAGAGATGGGAGATCTCGAGCATGAAAAATGAAAGTGTAGAAGTGAAGAACCCAATCAATGAGTTGGAGAGCTGAATGGATACATCCAAAGAAGAGAGACTGATTCAGGAGAGAGAAATTAGGTGTGGGAAGTATGGGTGAGTAAAGGAATTAACTCGTTTTGTTTTATTTTTGTTTAGATATATGCAATGACCTCCTATTACTTTTCCCGTACAAACCAAAGCATAGCCATGACAACCAAAACAAAGATTCTAGATGAGACCAACAAGAAAAGGGGGAAGTAATGCAAGATGGATGAAAGTGTGTGAATGTTCTTCTAAGGGAAAAAAACCCCACCAATAATAATAAAGCAAATAGCAGATAAAATCTAATTAATAAATTATATAATAAAAATAATGCATTTTGGTAGGGGGAGGGGAGATGGAATGAAGAGTGAATGGGAGGGAGCTGTTGCCTTATTAATCTTTGGGGTAAAAAACACATTCTCAAGTGTATATAAACCATGTAAATCATTGAGAATGTGTCCCTTTGGATCAAATGAGCCTCCTCTGGGACCTAATTTCTGAAATCCATGTTCAATTTAAGGTCTTATTTTCAATGGCTCCCCCTCAAAATTGGACCCTTCCATACTCAAGTCACACTTTAGGGATCGCTGAATGCAAATTATAAAGACATTGTTGGGGTATCATTTCCACTATTTTTTTCCAAATCTTCTCCTGGGCCACTAGAGTTTGGATTACAAACCATCCTAGGGAAGTTTCCTGCCTTTGGTGTTTCTGAGCCCGGTTCATTGAATAAGAGGATGATTCATAACTAGAATGATATAACTTCCACTCTGAAGGACCACTTGCTCCCATTTCTCCAGTTACCTGCCTTTTTCTCCACAATGGCTTTTATCACAGCTTTTCATCTGAATTCAGTTCATTGGTCATCCTCTAATTAGCCAAAAGTGTCAGCTCATGCCTGGTCAATTATCTGGTTACCTGCAGTATCAATCAACAAGACATCTCCTCTGATTTAATTTGTAGGCTCACAGCACTGAGACAGCATGGGGTCCTTTGCTGTCAGAGATTTATTAGGGCGAGAGGATTTATTGCCCTCTCAGCGGTATTTCCTTCATGGTTACCAGCTTCTCATTAGAGTTGGTTAAACTGCCTTTGTGATGCACCCTGTAGCCTGGGTTTCCACTTGGAAAGGTATTTTTTACTCCAAGGGGACTTGGTGATAGCACCAACCTGCAAGCAATAACTTCAGGAATCACATGGGAGAACACTCACCATAACTGCCTGGGGAAGGGCGATGGGAGGCCTGGAATCTCCTTTATGCTTTGGGGTAACTGAATTTAATGATTGATGCTTATAGAAGGATCATAATTAGACCTTGAATTAAGGTTTCTCTAAAAAAGTGATGTCAAATTTCTTGAGACTCACAATATTTTTTGTGGAGGCAGTAATTGGATAGGATTGAATCTTAAAGGACAGGCTTTTTAACAAATTGTGTTTCTCCGTTTGGGTAAATTTCTCCTCAACTCAAGGTTAAGAACTTCTTTATGCGTTCAGCTTTTACTGAGCACCTATTATATGCAAGATTTATGCTAGGTATTGGGGATATTTGGCAAAGTATCTTGGTTTGTTTATCTGAAAAAGGACAGTAATAGAATTCTCCAAAGCTCTTCTAGTAGGTAAGATCTTTGATTCTCACCATGCTCTGAGAAAGAATCAAATCAAAGCTGTACCTTCTCTTAGAAAAAATTCCCTAAACAGATACAGTGCTGAATTTCTCAGGATATGCTTTTTGTTTATCTTACCCCATCACAACTAGGGAGTACCAGGGGGTGCTTAATTCAGACCTGGAATGGAATATATTATTTGAACTCTCTTTTTCTCAGCAGAGGTACAGGGAGCAAATCAGCCAAGCCCATGAAAGAATCTAGAGTTGACCCTTGAACAATGTTGGGGTCAGGGGTACTCACCTTCTGCACAGTAGAAAATCCGCTTGTAATTTACGGTTGGTCTCTCCGTATTTGCTCTGCATGCGAAGATTCAACCAACCCTGGAACGTGTAGTGCTGTCGTATTTCCTATGGAAAAAAATCCGTGTATAAGTGGACTCATGCAGTTCAACTGTGTTGTTCAAGGGTCAAGTGTATAGCACTATTTTAGGCATTCAGTTTTCTATTTATTTTTTGCGATGAACCTACTTCTGTATTTACAACTTTAGATTGAAAAGCATGTATATAATAGCTATTAAATTGCCCTTCTGCCTTTCCAAATTGGACAAGTGATACTTTGACTAAAAAAATAATGTGTGATGCTTTTCCATCCTCTGGGGGGCAGGGAGTGGGCCGGGGCGGTGGGGGGGGAGCGGAAGTTAAATTCTAATAACAAGATACCAAAGGTCACATTTCCAGGCATGAGGCAAGCTCCAAGGACTAGCTCCCTGTCTGCAAGTAATGCACATTTTTGTGAGGTCCTGCAGTTAGGATTTTAGGTGCCTTTACATGTTCCAAATCCACCAATGGTGGGACTGTCAATAGGTACATCCTCTTTGGAAAAAAGTTTGGCATTCCTGTTACATTTGAAGATACACCTACTGAATGATCCAGAAACCTTATCACGAGACAAATACCCTAGAGAAACTTCTGCACGAGGATTCCAATGTACAGGAGCAAGAACGAGTTTAGCAGCAAAATGTAAACAACCCGAATGTCTCTCAGCTCAGGGATGGTAGAACGGATACATCACGTCATGGTTACATAATGTCCTACGACAGCAATCAGAAGAATAAACCTCAATTATGCACATCTGTGTGAATGAATTTTACGAGCATCATGTTGTTCACATATGGTAGGACGCCATTCATACAAAGTTCAAAACGAGAAAACTAAGCTATATTGTTCAGTGTTAAAAATATGAAGAAGGCCAACAAAATGATTACTATGAAAATCAACATTCTAGTTGTGATTAGGAAAGAGCACAGGGGTTTGGGGAGGCTGGGCAGGCAATATGTATGTTTCTTGGCCTGGGTAGTAGTAGCAAAGGTATTTCACTGATTACTATTAAATTGTGTATATGTTTTTATGCACTTTTCTGTATGTCTCTTATATTTCAAATAAAGGAAAAGTATCTCCCTTTCTTGGAACTGTCTTCCAGTGCTTTTGACTTATGCCTGTCAGGGTTTTCTCAGACCTGCTTCCCTCTATCCCAGATGCCTGGGCACCTTCACACTGTCAGCCAGGGGCTGCTGCTGCGTTCAGCTGTGCCGCAGAAGGCAGAGACGATTGGCTGATGATGTCCTTCCTGTCATCAGCAGAGCTCACGTTTTTCCTCGTGTCAGTGCCTCGAATGATCCACGTTTCTCAGGAGGTTCACTGCCCTGCACAGCCTGCAGCCCACTGACAGCTCCCAGGGCTCCGCCGACAAGGCGATGGTGCCCATACTCATGTTAAACTATGGGGCGTAGAAATGCTGTGGGGAGAAGAGTAGGGTTCGACTGAAGGAGAAGAAGGACTAGGGGAGGGAGCTGCTGATGCCGGAGGAGGAACAGTCCCTCAGATTATGCATTCCCCGCCCCGCACCCCCCATACTGCCATATGCTGCCAAACACTCCCGGGTGAAGAAACACGTCAGCACTAACACAAAGGTGTGGTGAAGTTAATTGAGTTCATTCATTCATTCAGCAAGTATGACTGATTCACTACTGGTGCTCAGAACAGACCCAGCTGTTGGAGAGATTTAGAAACACAAACCATACCCTGGAGAAGTCAAAGACAAAACATAGACAGGCGAGCAGCTGCATCTTCTGATGCGCGTGATGAGAAACACAAGCAGAGGGTACTAACGGGAGATGGGGTGTATCTAACGGGAGGTGGGGTATATCTAACGGGAGATGGGGTGTATCTAACGGGAGATGGGGTGTATCTAACGGGAGATGGGGTGTATCTAACGGGAGGTGGGGTGTATCTAACGGGAGGTGGGGTGTATCTAACGGGAGGTGGGGTGTATCTAACGGGAGGTGGAGTGTATCTAACGGGAGGTGGGGTGTATCTAACGGGAGGTGGGGTGTATCCAATGGGAGGTGGGGTGTATCTAACGGGAGATGGGGTGTATCTAACAGGAGGAAGGGAACGTGGAGGGGGCGCAGCTATTTGGTTGGTCCACAGACAGTTTGAACTCACTGTGGCCAAATCTTAAATCATCATCTTCTATCCCATAACCCCCTCCTCCACCTGTATTCCCAATCCAGGGTAAGGCGTCCCCATCTTTCCTCATGAGAACCCAGGAGTGGGAAAAACCAAGCAGAAACTAGGAGTCATGTTTAGATGTGGTCTCTCGCCTGCTGTCTCCTTCAACGATTGCTAACGCTGGGCTTCAAGGACTGCCATTCGATAGCATTCTTCTGGACCAGAGGTCTGAAGAAATGGAGAACTAAAACAAAGAGTAGCAGATGGTGCAGTAGCACCAAAATCTTCTCCAGGGAGCGGCTCAATAGAAGACATGAGGCTTTAGATCCGTGGACCAAAGAGACTTGCAAACACTGAACCTCACAATTTGTTAGGGTCACCCACTCAGTCACAGCAGCGGGGCAGGATATCCCACATGGATTGCCTGTCCAGGTAAGAAGACCAAGGGCATGGAGAAACAGAGAAAATCTTGCGTTCTTAGTGCACAGGCTCACTCCCAAGGGAGAAGGGCTGAGCTGAGCTGAACTGAGCATGCCCAATTCTTCCCAAATTTACCCATTAAATGTCACTCTACCTCCCTGCAGAAGGAATAGAATGCAAAAGGTGTGAGTCCAGGAATGTGCTAGGGAACTCCTTCCTCATGGAAACCCAGAGTGTAGAAAACTGAGTCCTATTTTGTGAAGATCTCATGACTTTGTCTGCTTTTCTCCAAACCCACTGTTAAAACAACTGCCTTAATCCAGACTTTCTTTAGTTACTTGCCTGAATGACTACTTCCTGCCCAAGTTGGTTCCTGAATCAATGTTGCAGACTAAATAATCTTCATAAACACCAACCCAGTCTCATCCTTTTCTACCTGAAAATACTTCCTTGGCTCACCTCTGTTTTCAAGATCAAGCTCAAAGTCATTTGCTTGAGACATAAGGTTTTCCTTTAATTATATTTTGCCAACCTGCCCAGATTCATTGTCTGGACACTTTGCCTGCATGTACACTTCATTCCAGCCAGTCCGAACTACTGGCAGTTGCTGAGACAAACTTTGCCCTTTCGTGCCTCCATCCCTCCTCCATCCTTCTGTCTGAAATGATGTCTTCTCCCTTCTCTGCTTCAGTAGGTGCTTACTTAGCCTTTAGAATAGTGCCACTCCCATTGACTGTCACTCAGCACCCTCTATCTGAATTAAGTATCCTTTTTCTAAGCCCCACAGCGCCTTGTGTGTGCCTCTGTCAAAGTAGATGTCTCACTAGTGCATTTTTTACTTGTTATTCTCTCCCTTTGAACTGTGAACTCATTGAGGAAGAAAACAACACTTATTTCTTGTATAACCAGTGCTTAGCCCCAAGTCTGACACAGATTTGATGCACAGAAAATGTGTGTTGAAATAAATGAATGAACATAATCTCTACAGGTCATTCTTGTTTTGATGTTCCATGATTTAATGAACCTCAGGCATCCTAGGAAATGAATAGAACAGCTACTAACGATGACCAGCTGGGAAAAAAAATAACTGACATCTGCACATCCCTTTCTAGTTGACGGAACCTTTTTTATTTCCTCCCTTCCCTGTTCCCTCTGAACAATCTTACCCTAAATTCAGGAGCCATAGAAAAGGGCAGAGAGAAAAATGGAGACAGTAAGTTTAACAAATGCTAATCACCTACGCCTGCTGACCAAGCGGCCTAGAGTCTGAGCGCTTCCGTTTCCCAGCCAGAGCTCCTTCCACGCTGTGACGGCTACTAGCAGGAAGGTGGGGCAAGGTGGTTTCATGAACCGGTGGGTTCTCCACGCTGGGCATAACACGATAGCCAGGAGACAGGACCCTCGAGGACATTGTCCCCATTCAGCCCCAGGATGGCCCTTTTCCCACATGATTCCAGCCAATGTCCTGTAGACAAGTCCCTCCCAATTTTCATCCTCTTTTTCCCACACGGAGCTCTCACAATCATGTGATGTATGATTACTGTGGACCTCATTTTTTGTGTTTTATTTTTCGTGGAATAAAAAAATTGGAAGGAGACCCATGTACTCGGGGGAACCAGGAGTGGGACCCTCTACTCCGCACGGCTGACTTCTTCCCTCCTTCAATCGTTCCCTACTCTCTGTCTCTTTATGTCTGTGTCTCCCAATCTCACACCGAATGTTCCATATTCCTTTACAGGCTGTGTTTCTATCCATAAAACATAAAGTACAAAACATCCTCAGTGCATTTACCTCTGGAAGCTCTCTTACCAAATATATTATATATGCTTAATTCTTAACCTATACATTCCACTGTTTTAACACAATAAATTCTCTTCTCATCAACATTATACCTAACTTTTGAATATACATGATCTCATTTAATCTGCTTAACAACCCAGCCTTGTTGGTCTTACTATTATTGCCATTTACAAATTTGAAACAAACTCAAGCTCTGAGGGAGTAATGGCTTTGTTTAAAGTCTCTGAACAGATAAGGGGTCAAAATGAAACTAAAACGGCAACAACCAAAACAACAATTATGTATTGAGTGACTTCTATGGGCCAGGCATTGTTCTAGGCACTTGAGATACATCAGTAAACAAAATAGATAATGCATAATATTGGGGAAAAGAGAATTTATTGTATTAAAATATTGGAATTTATAGGGTAAGAATCACATATATATATAATGCATTTGATAAGAGATTTTCTAGATCCCATCACAGTTAAGAATTAAATACATGTAATGCATCTGATAAGAGATTTTCTAGATCCCATTTGTTTCTATTCAGACAACAAACATAAAGAAGTTGTAGAGAGATTTAGAAGGTGATAAACAGAGTAGGGCAAAGGGAGTGTGAAGTATGGTGAGTGGAGGCGGATTGTAATTTCAATCAGGGTGGTCAGAGTGGGTCTCATTGAGAAGGTGATATTGGAGCAAAATCTTGACTATCTAAAGGAAGAGTGCTCCAGGCAGAGGAAATAAGAGGTGCAAAGTGCCGAAGGCAGTACCAGGACTTCCGGGGTTCGATGGAGGGGCGAGGCCGGTGGGCTGGAGCAGAGAGGGCAAGGGAGAAAGTTGCAAGAGATAAAGTTGGAGAAGTCATATGGGGTGATGATCACATAAGGGCTTGTGTCCCAGGCCTCTGACTCCAAGTCCAGAATTATTTTTACCATTTAACCCAGAAGAAATCAGAAGGAGCTCTATGCATCAAGAGTTATTACAGTTGAATATAAAGATGGAGTCCAGGGTTTATCCTGGACCATCTATTCATCCACATGAGAAAGTCTGGATGCCATTTGGATTCTAATTACTTCATATTCCATCAGGTTAAAGCAACTTATGCATTGTGGATAAAGCACTAGTCACTTCTGCATAACTTTTAATGAGTCTGACCTAGCGTCAGCATGTATTTCCCCCTAGAGTGAACACAGTTTAAATCTTAAGGGAAAAGTAGGAAATATTTTGAAGTTTCTCCACCAGTCATTCCACGAGTTTATTGGGACCTTCAGTTTTCTTGCCTGTGCATTACTGATTTGAACCAATTCCTTCCTACATCGCAGAAGAGCAAGAAGCATCGTTTAACCAGAGCTCGAATTTGGGATGTCCCTGACCTTCACTTCAATTTCATTTCCCCAGGGAAAGAATTGGGAGGTACAAAACTTGCTTTACCATGGTGATCATAAATTGGCAGGAAGATTCTAGCTCCTAATGACAGCTGGAATAAAATGAAGTGCTTGTGTCTGTTGGAGAGAAATGCCTTTATGCACAGGCCCCAACGGGAAAGACAAATGCAAGTTCACTCAGAGCTGGATACCTGGGGAGAGCGGCTGCCTCCAGCTGTAATAAGCTTTACTTTGCTGCAGGGCAGCCCCAGCAGAGCCACCACACGGGAAGTCTTTAAATAAGCATTTGCACACAAGGCACATGGATCTGCTGCCTTCAGTATTGACTTAGAGGTTTATGACAGTCTTAAAGTCACAGCACACAAACTCCAAGTTACTCTGTTGAAAAGGGAAATTTAGAGGACAAGACACAGGCAGGATGGGGATATTTTTTAAAGCTTACTCTCAGGTATAAACAATTTATAAACTTCATCCTATGTAAAAGTATAATCTTTTCTTCTGTGGGCATGGGCTCTGAGGTCAGACTTGGGTTCAAATCCCAGCTCCATCTTTATCGGTAAAGAAGTCAGAATAGTGGTGACCTCCAAGAGGTGAATGACTGAGAGGGACCACAGGCACCTTTCTGGGGGGATGGAAGGGTTCTATCTGGGTCATCTATGCATGGATTCCTGCATATGTTTACAGTTATTGAGTTGTACACTTAAGAATCGTGTAACTTACTTTATGGAAGTTATATCTCAATTAAAAGGAAAAGAGGGAGAGGAGGAGGTGGAGGAAAGAAATGGAATGAGCTTCCCAGAGCGAAAAGTGTTCAGGCAGAATATGGATGACTATTAGGAATACTATAAAGGTCTCTTTGCATTAAGACTTTAGGATTTAAAGATCCACGTTGGGCTCCTCACCTTGGTAAACATATAGAGGATATTCGGATTAGAGCAGTGCTTCAGGAAGAATGGTGTAATGCTGGCTGTTTTGTAAGGCAGAACTCGAGAGAGATTGACTGAGCAGGAGATTTCTGAAATGGTCTAGAGATTTCTGTAATAGTCTAGAACAGGGTTTCTTAGCCTCAGCTTTATTGCCATTTTGGACCAGAAAATTCTCTGTTGTGCAGGACTGCTTGTGCATTACGTGATGTTTAACAGCATCCCTGACCTCCACCCACTAGATGCCAGTATCACCCCTGCAGTCATAACAGTAAAAAATGTCCCCAAACATTTCCAAGTGCCACCTCCCAAGGAGTGGGGAGCAAAACTGCCCTTGGTTGAGACCATTGTTCTAGAAGATCAGTAACTCCTAATTAACAGGGGGCAGTTGGGGAGGATAACACCTGAATCCCCAAGAGGGTCTTTAAAACTAAAGATGCTCCCCCTCCAAGCCAGATACCAAGGTCAGCCAACTTGATTCTCAATCCCTTTCTCTGTGATCCAGCTTTAGCCAATAAGATATAAATGGCAATCTTCCTACAGGTGCTTTTCTTTTTTTCACTGAAGTATAAACATGATGGCTGGAACTTCAGCAGCCATCCTGCAACCATGAAATCAAAGTCAAGAGAATTCTAGATACTTTGGTGCTGACATTGTGAGTGACTGGATCCAGTGCCAGCTATCACCCATCTGCAGACTTTTCAGAATGAACAAAAAATAAGTAAATAAACCTGTTTTGGTTTACATCACTCTCATCAGGATTTTTGTTATTTGTAGTCAAGAGCATTTGTGATCAATACCGTTTTTTTCCAGTCCTTCTCCACTTTCACCATGAGGATCACTGAGGTGATCCACAGTTACAGATAAGAATGTGTTATATGTCTCAGGAATGGAGAAAATCTTGGTCTAGTTTGGAGACTCCCAGCCCTAGCTGCAATCAGAATCTCCTTGGAAGCTACAAATAATAATGATGATGATGATGATGATGATGATGATGATGCCCAGGTCCCACCCCAGACAAATTAACTCCGTCCTTGTGGGTGAGATTCATTTTCCATTGTGTTCAGCATCTGTTAGCTACATCCTTCTATCCAGATGATGGAGGGTCCAAGTGGAGTGATGATTCAGTCTCGATGTCAAGCTGAGGCCTGTTTCCCACATTCCCAGCCCCACTAGGCAATATGATGCTTCAGCTGGTCCATGCTCTCCTTCTCAGCTGCCATATCCCCCTCCTCTCCCTCTTACTGCACTGGCTGCAATCTTCTTAGTGTCAGGGTAACATCCTCCTGTGTGTCTGCTCCTGCGGGAGTGTGTCTTTACTGCATTCACCATCATTTCCTGTCCTGCAGAACACAGCATCTCACTGAGAGTGATCAGGAACCAGGTACCGAAGTTTGGATCTCTCTTCACAACCACTGCGTTTAGCCCCAAAGAACGATGCTCAAAAGGGAGCCCCTTGGCACAAGTGATATTCGCATGAACCCTGACTACAGGGACCTTATTTCTGCATCCCAGCCGTGATGGTCTGACATCTCAGAAAGAGGGGCAGGAGAGCAGGGTGCTTACGGGCAGGGCATGTCCGGATCCTGCTGTGAGCAGGAAATAGTGGTTAAGAGAAGAAGGTGAGATTGGGCAGCTCTGATTTCAAATCCTTCCTTTTTGTCCTGGAACAATTTACTCAACCCATCTAAGCCTCACATGCCAAAAGGGAATAGATTACATAAACAATGCATGTCAGGGTCAGGTATATAGTAAGGACCTAGGGCACTATCACTCCCAAGGGCTGAAAATTCGGTCTTGGAGGGCACAGATCTTAGGGGTTACAAGGATCTGTGGTCCACCAAAGGGTCACAGTACATAAACAACAATTTAGCACATCTGTGGGATTAAATTTCATGGGGGGGGCAGTTAGGAAAATGCTATCATAAAAGGCTCCTTAAGGTGCGGGGGATGATAATGGAAAAAAGGCCCAGCAACACTGGATCAGAGCCTGTTGATTAATGAGTCTTTGGTTCCGAACCCTGCATCCTGCTGCTACCCACACTCCCCTCGCCGCCATCCTGATGCAGGCAGGTTGCTGGCAGCGTGCTGGAGCGCTGAGCTGTGTCGGGCACCAGGTTCCATATCTCTCTTTGTTTCTTGTTTTACAAGCTGATGACCCATGAACCAGCAGAAAAAGCACTTACTTTGAACCTGATGGACTGTAGCTTTTCTAGGATTTATTTCCAGTCCTTCATCCGCATCCTTCACTTTATCTCGTATTAAGTTCTTTAGCTTGTACACTTCCCATGTGTTTTTTTTTTTTCTCCTGAAACCTCTTTTGATTGTCTTTAAAATGGCCTTTAAAAAATCCACAAGGATTTATTCCTCTCTTTGGGGAGCAGTCCCCAGAGCTCTGTGAAGTTAAGGAGATTGTTCAACTCTTACTTCTCCAGCATGCTACCGCAATTCGTAGGTGGAGGTCTAGTGAGTTTAGAAGTACAAGCTCTTTCCAAAGCATGGCCCCCAGGAAAATTACCTTGAGTCAGAAAAGTAGAAATCAAATGATACCCAGAAATCAAGAAAGGTAGATATCACAATGGACAAAACGCTTGCCCTTTCTTTGATAGGAATATGTACATTTACTACAGAGTTACAAATCCGCTCATCCAACAGCTCTATTCCATTTTCACGCTAGTGCATGCCTTCATTTCCCTATTTGTTGCTTTTCCTAAGGGTTTTTTTTTTTGGACTTAATAAATCACATTTATCTAAGCACCTTATCACCTCCCAGGTTCTCACTCTCACCTTGCTGGGAAGATGCTAGCTATCTTCCCATGTTGATAATTTAAAATTCAGCATTAATTACAGTAATTCCTTCTTCCCATCCATATGGGCACATGCAGAAAGAAGCAAAAAGTTTGTTTTCTTTCCTCCATGAAAAGCCTAAAGAGTGTTTTTTGGTAGTTAACCTTGGCTAGCTACCAAATTAGCCAAGATTGGATTTAATTTCTTGATTTGGGAGATTGCCTCAGTGCAAGAATATCTGTCTACAAGTTAAGGGAGTAAATAAGAGGAAATGTAGCATGTTTAAACATTCAGAATGACAGAGTTCTCCTTGTTATTATTCGAACCAAAACCCCAAAACAAAACAACAACAACAAAAAACAAAGCAGGGATGAAAGTGGTAGAACCATCACCCATTAGCTCTGCCCTAGTCCCGGAGATTCCAGCGCCAGAGTAAACATTAAATTCTGGAATAATGCAGTATGTTCCTTTTTCTTTATAGGCCACCGATGGAGGGCTCTGCAGATGCTCATTTCTAGGGAAAAAAACAGCTACTATCGACTTAGAACCATCAGTGTGCACCATCAGTGCTAGGCTCTCTGCTAAGCACTTTGTATGAATGATCACATTGCACTACAGCCGCGCTGTGTATGGCATAAATTCTCTTCGTATCTCCGCTTTAAAGATGAGGAAACCGAAGCTTAGAGAGGCTAAGGACGACCTTGCAGATAGCTGAAGGGATCAGGTCTTAATTACAAAGCCTGGATTGCAGCTAATGTTCTCAAAGGCCAGGGCTGATGGTGATCAGGGGAGGTGTCCCCTCCCTCTCCCGCCTCCCGCACACCTTACCCTTTCCCCCCTGCTTGGGCAGCCCAGCGTAACCCGGGAGAACAGCACAACCCCGGCAAACAGACACGTCACTGCAGTGCTGGCCAGACCAAGCAGGACCTGCGGTACAACTAGTCCAAGCTTTCACGTCTCAGATCCCCCTTCTGACGGCGCCCTAAGCTCCGGACTGCACACCCCACTCCCTTTCTCATTAAGGAAAAGGAGGTGATCAGGGAGGGACTCCCCCTGCCCGTTGCTCCACACCTGCCAAGGAACCCAGGCTGCTGCCACACTCAAGGCTCCAGGACACAATGGTGACACGACTGTCCTTCACTCGGCTTCTGGGAGCCACGTCCCACATCCCAACAGTCACCTCGCTCTGCGGATCCTGTCTCAAAGATCCCCACCCCGTCCCCACCCTTCTCCATCGCACGTCTGTAATTCAGGCCCTTGTCCACGCTAGGCTGGACCACCGTCTCACGCGGCACACGGGAGTACTCCCCTGGCCTCTCCTTGCACGACACCGTTATCTTTCTTCACCTCAGCTCTGGTCCCACCACTTCACTGCTTACACCCGGGCGGCGCCTTGGAGAGGAAGCATTCAGGAGAGCTGTGGAGAAATAATCCCCGTACCTAGAAGGACCGCTTTGATAAATGGAAAATCTCTCCTCTGTCCGCTAGATGGCGCATCTAAATTTACAAAGCAAACCTCAGAGCAAGCCCTTAACTCAAAGCACGTATTGTCTACATTTTCTTTATAGTGATTACAGAATTTGTCACACACCACTCACTACAATGTAAACACTAATCATAGGAATACTTATTCAGAATATCAATTCATATATACAGTCGGGGGTCAAGGATCCATAAGACCAATTTTAAGATCTGAGCTGGCAATAGGCCCCCCTACTCCATCCATCACCACACCATTTCCTTTGGTCCTGGGAGATACATTTCTTAGCTCTCAGCCTGCAGATGCCCAAAGTTCAGCCAATTTTGTAACTAGTTCTAAGCAAAAAAATTGGAACCAGTAATGGCTCTGCTTGACCCAAACTGTGGAGTAGATTGGTGTGACCTTGACATTCCTCAGGTCTCTTCTCTGATCCTGAACTTCCCCTCCCTCCATCCTAAGACCAAAAGCCTTTGTCTTTAGGGAGTCAATAAACTCCCATGCTGGGGCAGGTACAACTGTTTTCGCTGCATAGTAAGTTGCGTTTATGGAAATATACTAATATGGTGTTCCAAGCCAAAAATCTTTTAAAATGATAATGAGACTATTTCTTTGTAGGTGGAGATGCATATATGACTCACTTCCATGAATTCTGGTCTGACTGTATCTTATTCCTTTCATTTTGTTTTGTTCCCTGCAAGAATGTCATCTGAATTCACTCTTAGTCTCAGCACGGAGCTGCACTACATAAACGTGAGCGCTTCTTTATGGTCACTTGAGGAGAGAAAGGTGCACCATTCACACTTTAAAGGCAGGCATGGTCCACTGTAGAAACTTCACACATTAAATAAGCCAGGTTTGCCACCATCAGCCCTAAGACATTAGCAACAGAGAAGCCCCGTGCAGTCAACAGATTATTGAAGGACGTTCTCAGTCAAGACATCAATTTTCTTCAGCCATCACAGGGCTGGAGTTCACGGTGAGGTCAGTCCATCAACCAGGTTTTGCTATATGCCCCTGGAAGGTCACAAAGCTTATGCATAGTATTATAGGATAATACTATAAATAGTATTTAACTATTACTATAAGCTATTACCTAAAATTAGTATTTGTTTTTCTTTAAGACTCAACTTAGATGCCACTAAATGTTTCCTCAGCACAGTTCAATTATCTACTACTACACTTAATGCAGTGGATCATAATTGTTTATGAGGTTGGTTAACCTCCTGAGGGCAAGGATTGTGCATTATTCCTCCAATTACCCAGCATAATGCCTGGAACATAGAAGGAAGTACAGTAAGCAAATGGATGAATTATTCAAGTAATAGGTAAAAACTAAACTGTACATTTTCTGGGGGAGAGGATCTGAGTCCCCATTTTTGTGGGTTGGGACATTTCCCAACCTTTGTTTCACAGCTGATTTGTGTTTATAGGTTAAAGAAACTATTGGATTCCATCTATGTGACAAGAAATAACCAGATGACTTACTTAGTCAGTTTAATCAACAGCTGAGCAAAAAAGTAAAAATCATTCTATAAGATCTCAAAAATTAATACATGATAACTTACATGACATTTTAAGTTACAAAATGGTCTCAAATATATATATATATTGGCCACGCCAGACAGTGTGCAGGATCTTAGTTCCCCAACTGGGGATCAAACCTGTGCCCCCTGCAGTGGAAGTGCAGAGTCTTAACCCCTGGACCGCCAGGGAAGTCCCACAAATGTATTATTTCTTTCAGTCTTACAACAACTCTATCGAATGGGTTAGTTCAGGGGTCATTTTACAGATGAAGGAATTGAGACTCAGAGATGTTAACTGCCTTTAGTTAGTGAAAGGTGGAGTCAAGACAAGATCTTCTGATTCCAAATCAATGTCTGTCCTGTGACAACACCGAGCTCATTGACACCCCACCCCACCCCAGCCTTTCAGGTCTTGACCACTGGCTACTTGACTACTTTGGCCAGTGGACTGGCTGATTTGATCAGTTAGTGTGACAGTTCCGGGCAAATAAATTTGTTCTCCTCTTGGCTTAGCCATTTACAAGCTGTCAGACCTTGAGCAAGTCATCAAAATTTTGTCTAAGCCTCCAGTTTCCTGAAGTCGGGATGAAAGGGTAAAGTCAAGGTAAATGTATTACCTAACTCTCAGGTGGTTAGAGAGAGGGTTTAGCATCTTCCCTATCATCATTATAATAACAGCAATAGCTGCCATTTATTCCATTCCGACTGTGTACCTTCACTTGTTTTAGCCCTTGACATGTCATAACTCATTTCACCCTCAAAACAACCAAAAGTAACGTAGGTACTACTATCGTACCCATTTTACAGATGTAGAAACTGAGGCATGATAAGGTTAAGTAACTTCACCACAGTTACGCATCTAGTCAGTAGAGAAGGAAGGATTAAAGCTCACATAGTTTGAATTCAGAGTTTGTGTCCTATTGCATGCCAAGCACTTAGGCAAACCTAACCAGTTTATTAGGGGAAGGCCTGTACCATTCTCATATTCATTGCAAAGGGGGCTTAGAGTTCATTTATCTGGAAAGATGAAAATTTGGGGGCCTCTTGTGGAAGCTGAGCCCTCATCCAAGTACGCCCAAGCCTGAAGCTTAAGGGCACAAAGTGATAATTCCTGCCACTGCTGCAAAGCCATGCAAGCAATTAGTTCATATCAAGCTGTTATTAAGAAGTTATTTTTGTAACAAAAATACTGTCTTCCTTTAATTTCTATGTAAATGCAAGGAAGCCGACGCAAGTATAGTTTATTTAAAGATGTTCTTGTAGGAATTTAATTTATCCTTTTGAAGAAGCTACAAAAAGGAAAAGTATAGAGATGAGCCAGACAACTTGGACACGTTCTGAGCTACTGACAAAGAAAGGGCAGCTTCCTTCTCCCTTTGGCTTCAACACCAAACACTCCTCTCACCTTGACCAAGGACAGAGCACACAAGTCTATGGTGGTCAGTGACACTTGGAAATAATACCCCAGGCACCCGTCCACATGGTACAGAGTTACCATAAAGTAAATCCCAGCACAAAACCAGTTGCCCTGAAATATTAGAACAGCAACTGCAAACGACAGTGCATGCCAGTGTGTTTAGCGTACCCTAGACTGGGGCTTGTTAAAACTAACGGGCAAAGAAATACTCAAGCACAAGGTTTGGAGAAGCAATATGGTATAGAAGAAAGAACATTGTACTTGGGGGGCAGAAAACCAGAGCCTGAGCCCAGGTCCACACTTAGAGATTGTGTCCCCTGGCTGTGTCATTAGCTTCCTTGAGCCTCAGTCTCTCTCAGAAAACAGAAATCATCTTAACTATTTCTTAGAGTTACTATTTCTTTTGAAAAACGTGAAATAGAGGGCATGAAAACTCTTGGCAAACTATAAAATACCGTTTGAATTGCAAGACATCTTTCATTCACTCCTCATAAAAAAAGGAATCCCCTACATGAAGTGTCAGAACACCTGGAGGGGGCAGTACAGTGACGATTGTATGAAGCCTGCTGTCCTTTATGCAGGTATCACTTAGTTCTTCTTATATTGATTGGACCATGTACTTGAAGTTACATTCAAGTTACGCCATGCAAATTATAGTCAGGGACGAATGTGTTGACCAGAAAACTGTGTGGTTTAGTATTTACCGTGTAACAGATCTAAATTGGCAGTGAATATCTGGGGGGGCTGATTTAGGCTATTATGAGATATAGCAGTGAAAAATGATTCAATCCCGTTGTAGTTCTGGAAGAAAAAGGCGAACTTCAAACGTTTGTTTCTTAATGGCTTTTGATTAAGGCCTGATCACTGTTGACTGATTTTGATGCAAATCATTGACTGCTTAAAGGTTAAGCTGTATTATGCTTCAACTTTACAATAATTTGTCATATATAATGATATGCAGAATCAGGATCACCTTGGATACTCCTTTGAAAAGGCAAAGAGTCAGAAGTTATCAAGATCAGGTGAGCACTGGATATGAGTGATTCCTCCTCACTCACCAGCATGGTTTTTTTGGGGGGGGATCAGCTGTACCTGGCTGAAATACACATGGGTTATGAAAATAAACATGCAGGGCTTCCCTGGTGGCGCAGTGGTTGAGAATCTGCCTGCCAATGCAGGGGACATGGGTTCGAGCCCTGGTCTGGGAAGATCCCACATGCCGCGGAGCAACTGGGCCCGTGAGCCACAACTACTGAGCCTGCGCGTCTGGAGCCTGTGCTCCGCAACAAGAGAGGCCGCGATAGTGAGAGGCCCGCGCACCGCGATGAAGAGTGGCTCCCACTCGCCGCAACTGGAGAAAGCCCTCACACAGAAACGAAGACCCAACACAGCCAAAAATAAACATAATAAATAAATAATAAATAAAAATTTAAAAAAGAAAATAAACATGCATGTGGGCAAACACGATCCACTGCAGATGAAAGATTTATCAGCTTGCCTCTCATGACCCATCTGGCAGCAAAATTCATGGCTGTTTAGAAGCTATAAATTTAGAAAAACCCTTTGTAGATGGGGACTCCTATTTACCCAGGCTGTATGTTAAGTGGCCTATGAAACTGCTGAACCATTGAGAAGCATCCTTTCCTGACTCTAATTTGTACACAGTGGCCCTACTTACTTGGAAACCCTCTTTATTTTCTGAGAAATAAATCTGTTGCGATACTTCAATAAACAAACAAACAAAAAATACTATTTAGATCCTGCAAGATGAACCAAATCCCACAGTGCCAGTTCCTGGGAAAAGTTTACAGGAAAGGGACTTACTTCCTGTGTAAAGGGCCACAGGGGCCTCTGAAGAGCTCTCATGGCCAAGCTAGAACAATTTGAGAAACAAAAAAAGTAGTATTAGATTATAGCCCAAAGCATTAAACAAATATCCACAAGTCCATGTTGATAGAAGTAAATGATTCAATAAATAAATAAATGGGAGAGAATTTATTCCTTCTTTCCAAAGCACAGAGTGTGAAAAGGTGGGAAAAGAGTAACTTAACATTGGAGGAACCTGATAAACTTTTCCTTGGCCAGGCGATCAAGGTCAACATCAAGGTGACGTCATGTTGATAGTCTGTACCCTTGATACGATGTAATGAAAATGGCACGTTACCTCTGTGGTCTTCATCCACTGATGCATCCACCTCCATGTAGAACTTCCAGAGTGCCCATCAAAGGGAGGGCATTGAGACATCCTTCCTGTTCAATGCCTCAGATTGGAAGTGACACCTGCTGTTCCCTCTTAGGGCCCAAACTAGCCACATGGTCCCAACCTACCTACACAGGAAGTGGGGACTGCCAGGGAGCTCATGGAGACTCCCGCAAATAGTACTGCTTCTGCATCTTTGGGTTTTGGAAGCAGAAGAAGTGGATCTTGTGTGTGACCATCTTATAAAACTGGCACATTCAAGCCAAATACAATAAGTTTAAATATTTATGGCTTCAGGTATCTCTGGGGAACAGCACTAAATCAGCCTGATAGATTTCTTTAATCCACCAAGCTGCAAAATGTTTGCCACTTCTTCACTTCCTGATCTCCTGGCACTGATGTATGTCTTGCCACCAAGTAACAGTTGCCTGCAGGAGTATATTACTAATGATGTAATTTGGAGCTTAAATTTTTATTCAAATGCTTACATACCTATGCTCTGGTATTTTTCAGAAAGATCCTGATAACTCTGAAACAGGATTTATTTTCTTTGAAATGAAAATCCACTTTTAAAACGGATTGAAGTTTGATCCTAAAATAATGTTTTGTCAATCAGCAAATAGCAAACATCACTCTCATATTTCCGTTGAAGCTGCATTTTCAAAATGTTTGAGAGCCATAGATAGCTAAAATTTAGTGCTTTCAATACCTTTTTAAAAATGATTGATCTTCTTCCATCCCTCTCTTCCTTCATCCCTTTCTTCTAGAATAATTCACTCTAAAAGTCAGGATGGTCAGGGGACCACACAATGTGCTCTGGGTGCACCTTCAGAGCCTAGGTGAAAGATCAAAAACACTATTAGAATTCAACATGTTAGTGGTTGGAAAGTCTAATCAATCACCAAGTTGCAGCAGTTAGACCTGAAATAAAAGACTCAAGGTTTCCTTTAAGGTATTATTTCACTGAGGTCCAGGAAGCCACAGGAGGGATCCACAGCCACAGGGTTCCTGTTGTAATCGGTGGATGTGGGAATAGAGACTGGGGTCCGGTCTTCCAGGCGGATGCTCTCTTGACTCTGCCACTGCTACCCTAAGAAGGCTCAAGGAGTGGGACAAAAGGACCATTTCCGAAACCCAGTGGGAAAGAGATTGTGCTGACTTAACTAACTCAAGTCATAGGCAAACAATGACTCAGGCACGAATTTCTCTTTATTTCTCTTGCTGTCAGACAAAAAACAAATCCAGACTTAGGTAAGGAAAGACTGTGTTTCAAACGATTATAGCAAAGAGAAGAGGGCTAGTGCTGTAGGAAAAGGGAAGCTATTGCATTAGGGGACCCCTATTGATAAGAGTAGATCTACAAGCAATAGCTCTACAAGCATCTCAAAGGCCATCTAGTAAAGACTTTCCTTTTTTTTTTTTTTTTTAACATCTTTATTGGAGTATAATTGCTTTACAATGGTGTGTTAGTTTCTGCTTTATAACAAAGTGAATCAGTTATACATATACATATGTTCCCATATCTCTTCCCTCTTGCATCTCCCTCCCTCCCACCCTCCCTATCCCACCCCTCTAGGTGGTCACATAGCACTGAGCTGATCTCCCTGTGCCATGCGGCTGCTTCCCAGTGGCACATATATAAAATGGAATATTACTCCGCCATAAAAAGAAACGAAATTGAGTTATTTGTAGTGAGGTGGATGGAGTTAGAGTCTGTCATACAGAGTGAAGTAAGTCAGAAAGAGAAAAATAAATACAGTATGCTAACACATATATATGGAACCTAAGGAAAAAAAAAAAAGGTCATGAAGAACCTAGTGGTAAGATGGGAATAAAGACACAGACCTACTAGAGAATGGACTTGAGGATATGGGGAGGGGGACGGGTAAGCTGTGACAAAGTGAGAGTGGCATGGACATATATACACTACTGGACTTTCCTTTTATGGGGAGGAATAAGCAAGTCTAGAAAGAACCAGGTGTGGGGCAGTGGGATGAGCAGAGGTGAAGTCACTAGATCAGAGGATATTCTACCCTGAGGTCAGCCTATTCCTCAGGACGGGCCATTAAGGAGGGTGGTATGCTACCTCAGGATGAGGGTGCAGCCGAATTCAGGGCCTTAGGGTACCAAGGGAATCTTAACCAAAATTTGGTTAATAAGCATTTTGTTCAGATTGATCACAGATAGTTCCGTTAACAATTATGAAGCAAAGAATAGAAATTTGGAGGGTCTCTGTCTAGTCCTGTTCTAGGTAAACAAGGCGGGCATCTGTGAGTATTATCTAAGCCCTATGGGGAGGCAAGGTTCCTGGCAGGAAGCCAGTTCTGGAACACAAAGGAGTGGGGAATTTCTTAACCATCTCTGTTTTCTGGGATTGCAGGGTACCAGTAAAGTCAATATTGTCAGAGCAAAATGGGGCATTTACTGGTACCATTTCTAAAGATTAACCCTCACTTCCCTGTCCCACAGCCCTTTCTGTGAAAAGTCCTTTGTTTTAAGAAGAGGAATTTATTTTGCAAGATTCCTCACATTAAACCAAGTCTAAAAGTGGGTCAGGAGGCTGCAGTGTCCCTTCTGGTAACTGAGACAGGATATTGATTTCAAAATATTGAGACCCAACCAATTGCATCCACCACTTCTCTCAAGTGACTATTTTTAAATCTATTTTTTTCATGCTGCCCTTTTCTCTGACCTATGGATAAAAAGACTCTACTATGACAAAGCTAGAGGCAGAGTCTCCTAAATCTTGTGCCACTGAAGACCAATTACGTGGGACCTAGCAGTCCTTACCCAGGTATCAGCTAGTGCCTCCCTACCTCTCAGGGATTCTGTTTACTTGATTTAAACCCTCGATTTCACAACTCACGTGAGCCCTGATACTTCCCCTGTCCCAGCTTTTGCAAATTCTCAGAGCCTTCTCCCTCACGGACATTTGTCCTTTCCCAAGCAAAATCTGGACTCAAAGCTCTGTGCATTCAAGACTCCCGTGAAAGCCTCACAGGCATGATGCATTGTGCCGGCCTCACAATTTTAATGAAGATTGAGGGGTACAATATACATCACACAGTCTTCCCCCAACTTGCTATTTCTCAGTCAGGGAAAACTGTTTGTCCCACACCCAGATTTCTGTTTATTTCTTACTTTTCACAGAAAAAAAGTGCCAGCTTATTCTTTGCAAATGACTCACGGTTATACCAGATTTATTGGGGTGAAGCATGGCCAACTGATTGCATACATTTCCAAATATACACTAAAGCTTTGTTCTTCAGTGTGGTCCAGACCACCAGCATCAGCATGACTTGGAATCTTGTAGAAGTGCAGATTCTCAGCTATAGCCCAGAACTACTGAATCAGAATCAGCATGTTAACAACATCCCCAGGTGATTATAGGCACATTCAAATCTGAGAAATGCTGGTCTAGAGTCTGAGGTAATTTGGATCAATTCCTGTTACCAAGGAGTCAGCTGGTGTAGTGAGTAGAACTGTGTCCCCCCGCAAACTGATGTCCACCTGGAACCTCACAACGTGACCTTACTTGGAATAAGGGTATTTGCAGATGTTGTTAAGGATCTTGAGATGAGATCATCCGAGATTTAGGGTGGTCCCTAAATCCAGCAACTGGTGTCCTTATAGGAGAAGAGAAAGGGAGGTTTGAGATACAGAGGAGGAGGTCATGGGAGAAGGAAAGTGGAGATTGGAGTGACGCATCTGCAAGCCAAGGAAAGCCAGGGCTTGCTGACCGCCGCCGGAAGTTAGGAGAGAGCTGTGCAATGGAGTCTCCTTCCAGAAGGAACCAACCTTACCGACACCTTGATTTGGGGCTTCTTACCTCTGGAACTGAGACAATAAATTTCCGTTGTTGTTAAGCGTCCCTGTTTGTGGTCTTTTGTTACAATAGCCACAGGAAACCAACACCTGGTGAAACCAGGGCTTTACTTATGTGCCTCAGTCTGGGTTTTCTTTTCCACGGGGTCATTTCAGCCCCTTATTCTCCTCATCAGTTCTGAGCTGGTGCAAGCTTCCGGGTCTCCTGTAAGTGTGGTCTCACTGTGCTCACATACTCCCGTGCCCAACTTGACCACCAGCCTGTTCTCTCGTAGAGCCTCTTCCATTTTCTGACACTTTCACTTTGTTTCTCCTCTTGGTCCTCAGCTTGGGTTACATCTCTCCCTGCTGCTTCTGTGTTCTCTGTCACTGAGCTTTCATTCTCCCTGCATTTCTGTGCGGGTCTGTTAGAGTCTGCCCCAGGCTGCATCCTTTCTACGTTGCCTATTCTGGGTTGCTGTTGTTTTACAGAACTTTATTCATTTCCTTTGTGGATTTAAGTGTTTATCCAGAAAATCTTGTCCATTAGGCTGGAAAATATTGGACTTGAGCCAATTCCTTTATTCACACCTCCCATGTTTTTGTTTTTGTTTTTCTTTTTGGCTACACTGTGCGGCCTGAGGAACTCCCCCAACCAGGGATCGAACCCATGCGCCCTGCAATGGAAGCACGGAGTCTTAACCCCTGGACCACCAGGGAAGTCCTCACTTCCCCTCTTTGAGTCAGGGACAGGGAATCCTTTCTCTCTGGTACTTCTGCTTCTTTAAGCACCTCTAGACTGCACCACACACACACACACACACACGCACGCACACGCACACGCACACGCACACATACACACGGTAACTCCAAAGCCTTCCTTCTGAGATGAACAGTAGTCCATTCATCTTAATTCTTTATTTCTCTGCCATATGGGACATATTCAGAGTAAGCAAAGAGCAGTTTTTAGCTCATTTGTATTCTTTTGTTGGAAGATATTTTCTTGTTACCAAGACAATATTTTGCCTGGCCATATAAAAGTTCAGGCAGTGCAAATTCACTTCTAAGATTAAGCAATTGAATATGGATTTATCCTGGTATCTTGTAATGCTTTTTGCTTTGGAGTTTATTGAAGAGTTCACACTCAGTCATCTTGCTTCACTGAGAAGTTCCATATTTGATCTTGATGAATTGAACCTCTTATCAGCAAGAATTGTCCCTCTTTATATTTGCTAATACTCTTTTTCTTAAAATCTGCTTAATCTGATATTAACATAACCACACCAGATTTCCTAGGTTTAGTGTTTGCATAATATATTTTTCCAGCTTTTTAATAGTAATTGAAATGTGTTTACTGTTAACAGCATACAACTGAGTCTTTTATTTTTTAATCCATTATGTTTTTTAACTGGAATGTCTAGTCCATTTGCATTTAATGTAATTATTGATATGGTTGGGTTTAAGTCTCCCATCTCAGTACTGGTTTGTAAGGCAGAAATAGAGACAAAGACGTAGAGAACAAACGTATGGACACCAAGGGGGGAAAGGGAGGGTGGGATGAATTGGGAGATTGGGACTGACATATATACACTAATATGTAAAACAGATAACTAACGAGAACCTGCCATATAGCGCAGGGAACTCCACTTCACTATACAGTAGAAACTAACACAACATTGTAAAACAACTATACCCCAATTTAAAAAAATAAACTTGTTTTAATATGTATATAATTTATTTGTAGGTGGAATTTTTTATTCACTTTTATTAAGCTTCAGTGTAAGCGTCACATTAATCATCAGGCCTTGAAAAACCGTAAAATCTTAGAGTCATAAATGATCCTTAAGATCATCTAGTGTTACTTCAGTTGGGAGAAGAGTCATACAGGGATATATCAAAATTTACAACTCAAATTTTACTGTATCAGACACGACAAAATTGGATCGAACTTCTTTCTCTGGGGTGCGCTTACTTATTTTCTCTTGAAATAAGCAAAAAGAAGGAAATTCCATGACACCAGGAGACCCGGAGAACCACCAAAGGATTATTCTGCTGCTCGTTTCTTCTTAATAAAACAATGTAATCCCATTTCTAGAGATATGTGCACAGATTTCAGCCCTGTGATACTGAGGCAAATATTTTCACATGTCCCAGCAGAACTGGACTCATTCATTTTTTTAGGGGACGGACAGAGGGTCAGAGTGCTACTGGACAGCATGACACAAACGACAACTCTATTACCTCATCCAAGACAGATAAAGGGCAGGTCCTGCTCCATCTTCCCTGGAAAACAGCTGGCACAGCTTTGCAAAGATTTCTCGTAGGAACTTTGCAAGCATCATGTGAACCATTTGGTGCAATAATGAGAAATTTATACTTCAGAGAAAGGTGGGCACAGGGCCTGATGGGACTTACTGAAAAACTATACAACAGTCACAATTTACTGCTTCAATTTGTCTCTCATTAGCAAGGAAAACTCATCAATTTTATGATGTGTGTTAGGAGGCCTATAAAGTGGATTGACCATGGCCTCCTGCATTCACTTTCATTTTAACAGAAATGTGAACTCCCAGCCTTGTTCATTGCTCTCTGATACTAAATGGTCACTTCCCTTTTTACTGTCTTTGGCTTTCAGGCTTGGGTGAAGTTGGAAGAGTACCCAGACTTACTCTTAAACCTTGACAGGTGAGTGCAACTGTGGACCCACCACCTGATCCCATGTGGTAATTGCACAGACCTTCTGGTAACTTATGGGAACATTTCACTGATGGGCTCCTGGGCCCCAGGGCCTTGAATGTCTGAGCTGCTGGCAATGGGACCGGTCTGCAGACCCCATGCACATCACTCATGCAACAAGATCAGCCTGTTCTTTGCTTTCTGCTGGTGGACATTTGTCATTTCACTCTCAGCTACTGTTGGGTTTTGATGCCATTTCTTTCCCCCTTTTGCAAGTCCCAGGTTTCCAATTTCCTAAGAATAAAAATCTGACCTAACGAATGCTAAATTGCCTAGAGTGTTTCTACCATGGAATCATAAACAAAGTTCTACTTCTTCAAGGACTTTCAAGAGCTGGAAGCTTCCAGATCATGTCGACTTGAGCCGCTTAAGGGTAGGGACAGGGTCTTGCTCAATTATGCATCCTTCACAACCTCCTCGCTTAAGGTTGAGGCTCACAACAAGTTTTCTGAATCAGATTTAGTACCATAATCCCAGCTGATAAAGGAGGATATTGGGGCTCAAAAAATCAACAGACTTTTCAGCAGATCAGTGATGGGAAAGTGCATTCAGGGTCCTCCCTGCTAGGGACGACTTTCATTCCAAGATTCAGCTGAAGTTCCACAGCCTCTGAGAAATGTCTACAGCTTCTCCCATGAAAGGAACTTTGCAGCTTCTCCTTGGAGGAATGTTTTCAGCTGTAAAACACAGCATTTGCTAAGCTGATGCTTACCAACTCTTCTTTGCCTTTTGCAATAGTCTTTTCTCCTTCCTGCTAATTCAGCAAGTTCTCATTAAAAGGGAACACTCTCTGCCCCCGTTTCAGATTTTTGACCTCTCACCACCTTCCTTTTCATGCCACATGCTAAGGATTATGCGCCCAGGCCAAGGAATCCTGTCTCTTCTGGAACAGAGGGTGGGCTGCCTTCTTGCCCACCACAAGCCTCTAGTTCAGATTCCATACTCCGGAGTCGGCATCTCTTTTTTTTTTTTTTTAAATTAATTAATTAATTTATTTATTTTTGGCTGTGTTGGGTCTTCGTTTCTGTGCGAGGGCTTTCTCTAGTTGCAGTGAGCAGGGGCCACTCTTCATCGCGGTGCGCGGGCCTCTCACTATCGCGGCCTCTCTTGTTGCGGAGCACAGGCTCCAGACGCGCAGGCTCAGTAGTGGTGGCTCACGGGCCTAGTTGCTCCGTGGCATGTGGGATCTTCCCAGACCAGGGCTCGAACCTGTGTCCCCTGCATTGGCAGGCAGATTCTCAACCACTGTGCCACCAGGGAAGCCCGGCATCTCTTTTAAGCAATCTCTGTGTCTCTCATTCCCCGCGGGTTGGCTTATCACACCAGTCAGCTCAAGGCTCTCATCAACCTTCATGTTTGTTTTCCCACAACACAGTTCTTTGCTCTTAACTCTGTCCACAGCAAGCCGGCTGCTCTCGGGGGAGGCTTGATTCTCCCCTGCTCTGCTTCCTGTGAGGCCAGGGACTGTCTGGGCAGAAAGCTTCCTGTCTTAAAGCAGGAGTTTTCCACCTCAGCACAGGTGGCACGTTGAGTGGATCATCCTTTGCTGTGCGGAGGTGTCCCGTGCATCTGCGCATCGTCGGATGTTTAGCTACATCCATGGTCTCTACACACCAGAGGCCAGGAGCACCCGCCCACCAGAAAGGTCTCCAGACATTGCCAACTGTCCCTGGGGGCAAATTTGCCCCCAGTTGAAAACCACTGCTTGAATGGAACGTGTCAGCTGCTCATTAAACGCAAATAAATACAGAAGACAGTGCTCTGTGATTTCCTACCTGTGTGGGAAGGACTGGGAACCAACCACCCGAGTCACGTCAGAAGAATAAGGCTCTGTGTTCAGGAAATCCACACTCACGTGTAACCTCTTTGTGTGGAAACACCAGTGTATTTTCTTGAAAACCAAAAAAAAATCTTTTGTTAGTGTCTTAGCACACACAGAAGCATGCTGAAGAAGAGGGCCTGACTCTGTGGCATAATAATAATAAGCTTTTGCGTGTAAATGGTATTTTAGAGCTTAATACAGCCTTCCACATGTATTAGCTCATTTTGGCATGGATCTTTGAGGTACTAAAGGGAAAATTATGATGACGATGGTGATGATGATGACGATTACACTGCTTTGTTAAAACCATCCTCTGGAAATTGAACTCAGCCAGTTTTAAAAACTTCTGGGACTTCCCTGGCGGTCCAGTGGTTGGGACTCCGAGCTTCCGTTGCAGGGGGCACAGGTTTGATCCCTGGTCAGGGAACTAAGATCCCACCAGCCGTGGGGTGCAGCCAAAAAAAAAAACCAAACCAGAAAAAAAAACAACAAAAAAAACTTCTCCACTGGATTTATTTCCTTGCTAGACAAATTAAGAGCACATACATATTTTCTTTAATCATAAACTATGCAAGATAGAAATAACTTCATGAAATACTTGCAGACTCTATGAGGTTAGATCCTAATTGTTTCCCACTCTCTCTCCTTTTCCTATCCCAAATGGAAAAAATAATTTCATTACCTTTTGTTGGTGGAAAAAAATCCCCTTAGCAGAGTTATGAGCAGGAAGTGTGTTTTGCAATTCCAGAAGTTGCTTGGTAAGCATTTTGCATCCTTAAGGCCTCTTGATAATCAGTCTACAGAACAGCAAGTGTCCCAACAGCCTGGCACTTCCAGAGCTCTCTTATTCTATTCCTAGGCTTCTTGATCTTACAAGCTCATCACTGATGTCCAGTTGTATTTTAATGTGTTCTCTTCCCCACTGCTTTCTACTCCCTTAATTAGACTAAGTGACGGGCTTGATTTGACGCTTCTCACCCAGGAGGGGATGTTGATCACAACCACGGTATTCTGAAATGGCCTTACCTTTGGCCCAGTGGGCCCACCTGCTACCTATAGCCTAGAGCATTGGTGAGATGATGGCTTAGGCCTCCCCAGAGAGCTGTGTGTCATCAGGTTCCCTCTGGCTTTAGGAGGTGCGCCTTGGGGGAAAATAGCTTGCTCTGTACTATGAGTTGGTTGAGGTCACAAGCAGAATCATAATGGGGCTCTAATGGACTCAAAGCTATGCTTGGAAAAAAAATTGTTTTAATTGGCCATGTAACTGTGATGGGTGTAGGCTGAGCATCTGTAATTTGGAACTTGGAAGATCAAATTGGGCTGGCTGGTACAGATACGAGGGCACTCAAGAGAAGATGCTAAATGTGTGTCGGGAGGTTATGTGAAGGATGTGAGAACCTGGGATTTGACACAAATTTGCCCATGATGGGGCCTATCTTCTTGACACTGTGGGCACTGAATGCTTTACCTATAACCAGAGGCAGTGGGACTGTAACGAAAATGTCCACCCTCAATTTATTCCCACATATTCTAGCTGCCCCAGAGGGTCCGGTCAACAACGAGTAGGGCAGAAGGACACATCCCGACCATCTGATGGAACTACAGACACCACGATAATCTAGCATGTACTCTGGGTGGCAGGTAAGGTGGAGTTCACTGTCAGAACCTGCTTTTGGAATCTGCAAAAACTTTCAGCCTTTGACATTCCAGAAATAATTTTTAAATTCCTTGGATGGCTGAGGAATCAGTCATGAATCTACTTCTTTCTTTTCAACAAACTGAATTCCCAGAAACCAGCTGTCCTAACATGGGGTTAATTTGCATTTCCTTTACTGTATTTTCAACCAAGTGGTTGTGAGGAGACTTGGAACAACCAACAATCCAGGAAGCTCCTCCAGATGGTCTTAAAGCTTCAATGACCCCCAGGCTCCAAGCCATTGCTGATATGCAGTGGGCAGTCATATCACATGATGAACAGACAGATATCTACTTGAAATTGACTGTCAGGGAAGCAACAGCGTTTAGGGTGAAAGGAAATCAATTTTGAGAGCTCACAAAAATGCCAAACTACAAAAAAAAAAAACCCAAAAAAACAAGAAAACTATAAGTGAGCTGCTGTTTTCTTTGCACTTTAGTCCAAGCTGGAGGAAGGAGGGGTCCTAGTACTTCTCGAAGAAATTACTTCTCATCAGAGCTTTCCATCAGTCACGCTGCCTGCAGTCAGAAGTCCGGCTGCAGTGGAGGAGCACAAAGTCCGCCTGAAACACAGAGAATCTTACAACTTGGGAATGTGCCCTCGGAGCTATGGATGCCAGTAACAATCATCCTTCACATTTACAAAGCCTGGTTTGGTTTGCAGAGAGCATCCTGGAACGCTCCATCATTTAAAATGTAATCTGGGGAGCTGGCTTTGATGGAGTCGCTGGTAAATGAATGGACCTCCAAAGAGGGGGACTGTGTGCCTCTGCCTTTCTGAGGGAGAGATGCAGACAGCTGAGGCGTCTGAAATGTGGATGGATTAGACTCATTAGCGGCTTCTGCTCCAAGGCGCAGCGTAAGTGTGAGTTGCCTGTTATTTCCATCACTGTCTGCTGGAGGCCACTTAGCTTTTAGCTGCAAGAGGATTTTCACCAGGTGGGAGCTGGTGCTTCACTGCAGGGCTTTCTGAGGTCACCAGGTAAAGCTGGGAGCAGCTGCATGGCAGGCTTCCTGCTCTGAGTCCCAAGCAATCCCACTGCCCTAAAAGTAAAGCGTGCCCACAGGTGGATACTAAACACACTTGGAGCCAAATGCTGGCTGCCATGTGTGTATTTTTACACTGATTCAGTAGTGGATTCGGCGTGGGTCCTCACCACTGAGGGAGGTTGGCTTCCCATCCCCACCCCACCCAGCCTGCAGAGTGTGTAGTGGGGCGTGAGTTCTTCCTAAAGCAGGCGGGAAGCACAGAACGGCATATT
This sequence comes from Balaenoptera musculus, assembly GCF_009873245.2. Lineage (NCBI taxonomy): Eukaryota > Metazoa > Chordata > Mammalia > Artiodactyla > Balaenopteridae > Balaenoptera > Balaenoptera musculus. Next base: position 10,784,284 of record NC_045800.1, read on the forward strand.
AGACCTGGGTAGTAAGACAGGCCTGATGTGGCTGCCAGAGACTCAGTGGGTCCTTTCCTTCACCGGCAGAAATGCAGAGTTCCCAAAGCAAAGGACATTAATCCACCGGAAGCAGTCACCCTGCAGGACATTAGCCTAGCTTCCTGAATCCTCTCCTGAAAAGATGTGTGGGAGACACAGAAAAAAAAGAGTAGGTATTATAAGGCTATCTTCTCTTCTTATGGCTAATATATATGTTTATCTGGTCTTATTTCTTCTGTTTTATCTTAGAACTAAAGGAAGCTCACCATGGAAAAGTTTATAAAAATACAGAAAAGTCAAAAAGGAAGAAGAATCTGCTAGGCTGCTCCCTATAGGAAACACAGCTGGATTTCATTTCTGTCTTTTCTCTGTATATTTATATTTTATATAAACATTATATTTATATCCCGTCTTTTCTCTATGTGCATATGTTTATATATTTCAGAAATGCTCTCATAGGACACATGCTCATTTAACCTTGTTCTTTACAGTTTATAAATCTTGAGTATCTCTCCATGTCATTAACTTGAACGTAATGTACAAAGCTGGATGATATCTTAAGAGATTAATTTCTGTTCCTCCTCCCTACACTTCCCCATCCTTTCCTCCCCACCCTGGTCCCACCCCACCTTAAAGCAGAGAGAAAGCTCTGTGTTTCATCCCAGTAAGAGCCTACAGCCAGAGAGGAAGAAGTTGCCATCAAAAATCTCCTGTCCTGGAATTTGTTTCTGAAAATCCCAGCCCACTGAAGGTGATAAGTGAGATGAGGCAGAGGGACACCTCAGGTGAAGGGAGAGTCAGGGGGAGAACAACAGAGAGAAGAAGGGGTGGGTATTAAGAGGCTTTTGGGACGTGTGGGAGCAGAGCCTGAGGAGGTGGCCAGAGCCGAGAGGGAATGGTCTTATGACGTGTTCAAAAAGACAGAATCTGGAGACAGGCTCCCGGCATCAGCAAAGAGACCTCATCCCTGGGTGGACCCAGGTCAGTCAGGAGCCTCTCACCTGAGGGGGCCGGTGTTCAGGGTAGAGGATGCTCAGTGGTCGCCGGTGTGAAAAGACGATTGTAATTACAGCCGTCACCCTCCCGTCACCTCGCCAGCCATGGCACTGAAGACGAGCCGGAGCTTCACCATGACCAGGGGGCAGAGTGGGCGGAGTCTTCAAAACAACTGAGGGACTTGAATCCAAAATTTAGGTTGAGTTAGAGTCAATAAAGGAAATGAGAATTCCTGTAGAGCTGGACTTTGAAAGCAGAGTCAGGCTCGTTCTATGTACTTAACCCACCCATCCCATAATGTTCAGCACAAAGCGTAATTTTAATTTTCCCACCATTTGATCTCCTTAGTCTTAACTTTTATTTTGTTATCTAATTAATTTCTTTATAAAATTTCTGGGATGAAGTGAGAGAGTAGCATTGACATATATACACTACCAAATGTAAAATAGCTAGAGGGAAGCAGCTGCATAGCACAGGGAGATCAGCTCGGGGCTTTGTGACCACCTAGAGGGGTGGGATAGGGAGGGTGGGAGGGAGACGCAAGAGGGAGGGGATATGGGGATATATGTATATGTATAGCTGATTCACTCTGTTATACAGCAGAAACTAACACAACATCACAAAGCAATTATACTCCAATAAAGATGTTAAAAAAAATTTCACTTATCATTTTTTTCTTTCTAATTTTTCGATCTTATTTTATGTGTTTACTCTTAACATTTCGTATCTGTATCCAGCCTGTATATACGGCAAGTGGGAAGTGTCCGCACCGGGCGGCCACCGTGAGGCCGGTCTGTGACCTGAGCAAGCTAGCCAGGGCCTCGTCCTCCCTCCCGCTGACCCTGCAGCGACCATCCCAGCCTCCGGCAGCAGGTCACGCTCTCTGCAGAGAGGAACGGAGAGGAGAGGCTGCCTGAATCACTGGCGAACCAGGCCAGTCCAGGCAAAGCCCAGATCAGAGTTCTCCCTGACAATTAACCCCAGGTCCTTCTTCCATTTCACCAGAAACCTCAGCCAGGAGACGGCGACTCCTCCTGCACCAGTAGCTTGGGACGACCGCAGGCTGCTGCACAGGCTGTAGAATGACTCTGCCGGTGGCGCCTGGGAGAGCGAGGGCCCCAGCAGCTCCCTGGTGGCGGAAGCGTCCTGTAGAAGCTGCCATGTCGCTGAGCGGGACTCCCACTACATCATGCTGGTTGGGTCAAAGGAGCAAAAACAAAACAACAGCAAACAAAGGTCCAGTCGAGTGGCGTTTTTTCACATTTCCAGCTCTTTAGACCAGTGGTGAGAATATATATGATCCCCGGTACCCTTGGTATTTTCCCTGTCCGTCCACTGTACCTGGACTTGTGCTGGTCCCTAGCAGTGGATGTTTGGAAATCTCAGTCAGGGACAAGCTCTCCCCTGGGTGGGGGCGGGAGGGGTCACAGGAGCCAACTTTTATTGAGAACCATGTCATGGGTGTAGCAGTCAGACCACCGTGGAGGCTGAAGAAGCAGAGACTTCTCTTTGGGGAAGTTGAGAGAGAGGTCGGGCGGTAATTGCAGCAGACACGGTTCAAGAGAGGATTTACTTGGAATAAGAGTTTCAAAGCATTTCTAGGCTGAGAGGAAGCAACATAGGCAGAGAGAAATGTTGAAGCTACAAGGTCAGGGGAGGTCTGAGCAGCGAGGTGCTGGGGAGAATGTGAGAAAACCGGACCAAGAAACCCATTTCTCAGAGTCGCCCTTGAGTCTTTCTTATCTGGTGGCTGCTGGCTACTTGGGTCACTTTCTAACATCTGTCACTTATTAAGGACATCATAATGAAGAGGGCAAAATAAAATTTAAAAGTCAAGACAGCATAAAAACCTACCTCTCTTCTTGTTTTGGATTGTGGTTATACGGATATATATGATTGTCAAAGCTCATTGAACTGAATACTTATAGTTGGTTCATTTTATGTATCCCAATGTAAAAATAAAAACAAACCTACCGGGCTTCCCTGGTGGCGCAGTGGTTGAGAATCTGCCTGCCAATGCAGGGGACACGGGTTCGAGCCCTGGTCTGGGAAGATCCCAAATACCGCGGAGCGACTGGGCCCGTGAGCCACAGTTGCTGAGCCTGCGCGTCTGGAGGCTGTGCTCCGCAACAGGAGAGGCCGCGATAGTGAGAGGCCCGCGCACCGCGATGAAGAGTGGTCCCCACTTGCCGCAACTAGAGAAAGCCCTCGCACAGAAACGAAGACCCAACACAGCCATAAATAAATAAATTAATTAATTAAAAAAAAAACCCTACCTCTCCTAGGAGCTATAGAAATATTAATTAGGAGTTCTATTGACAAACACGATTACAATAGTTTAGGGACAGTCAGAATTATAAGGTGTGAAAGCAAGAGTGATACTATGTTTTTATTTCCCAAGTATGATTCTAAAAATGCATATAGAAGCTGGAAAATCACCATTAATTCTGCCCTTATTGGTGTAAATTAGACAGGAATCTCTCAGTGCGTGCACTGGGCTGAATCAATGTGTAATTTGCATTTTGTGATCAATAATACTGACAGCTAACATTATAATGCTAGCTAACATTATTTACCATTTCTATAAGCCGGGAGTTTCAGGAGTATTATCTCATTTCATCCTCATTATGAGCCTCTGAAGTAATGGCTTTTTGGTAATGGCATTTTCCCAATGAGGAACCTGCAGCTCGGAATGGCTATATTATTTGCTTGAGGAAATAACAGATCTAGGGTTCAAGCCCATCTCCGCCTGTGTCCAGAGCTCAAGATTTGAACCACTATGTGGCACTGAAATAAAAACTTCCGAAATTTTATTTTAAATGTAACTGAGGGAGGGAGGGAGACATGATATTCAAAGAAACCAAATGAGTAGTATTTTGGGTAAAATGAAAGACTTTGTAATGTGATGAATCAGATCATCTGTTGCATAAGTTAATATCTTTGCATCTGTCCATTTTCTCATGATGGGGCATATGCTCATGTGGCCAGGGCTAAGGGGAGGAATGGCATCTGTCCTCGCCCCGGGGCCTTTCCTTAATGAGGCAGAGATATGAATACTCAAGAGAGTATTTATTCTTTCAATAAACTTTAGTAATAAATCTACCTACAACTTCTGCTCACATCTCATTGGTTAGAACTGTGGCACATGGCAAGGGAAGTAGGGAAATATCACTTTTTGGAGCATATACTGTCACACCCAATTAAATCAGTTGTTCTTTAAGCAGAAGGATACTGAGAACCTAGCTAGAAGTCCACGCCAGAGAGAAAGAGAAGGCAGGATTACGGGAAACCAGAGCACAGACTTGGGAGAAGGCACAGTGACAAGATGGCAGGCAGAGGGTCTGCGGTGTTAGGGCAGGAAGAACTCCTCGACCATCTGCCCTGGATGCCAGCGCTGAAATGGAAGCTCTTGGCTGGCTCTGCCTGTCCTGGCATCACTTAGCTCAAGATGTGGAGGCTGGGAAAGGAGTCCAAGAAGCCAAGTGTAGATAAGGAGGCTGTTCCAGGCTTAGACAGACAGCACCTGATGGGCCCACCAAAGTAGGTCTACATGAGTGTGGAGGGGAAAGCCTTCCTCCTCCAAAACAAATCCATGGCACTATTAGGAAGGAGGAAGATGCCAAGAGGCCAGAAACCACAAATATTCACACCCATTGTACACCTGTTTTGCTGGTGCATCGGGGTTGGAGGGTGTGTGTTTGTGCTCTGACTGTTGCATGGGTGAGTCTATTGGGGGAGACAAGACCCTTCTTCTTAGGAGGTCAACAGGGTTGTAGCTCCTGCCATGTGATGCTGCTCTCAGGTGGGTTGAACTGAATGGACTCAAACTGAATTTAATTGAGGACTACTGATTTCAAAAAGAGGCAAAGCAAATACACTGTAGCATCTATCAAAGTGTGGTCAGTGGACAATTGCATCAGAATCACCTGGAAGTCTTGTTTTAAAACATTCATTTATTTATTCATTCATTGAACAAACAGATATTGATTTCATGTATGTGACAGGCATAGTGTGAGGAGCTGAGAACAAAACAGTAAACAAGGCAGACATCATCCCTGACCTACTGGAATATTCAGTTTAGTGAGGAAAACAGTGAAAAGTAAAAGCTGTCATAATCAAAAAGTAAATAAAGCAATTGCACATTGTGATGTTGCTGTGAAAGAAGCAAATCCTGGTGGTGACCACAAGGGACAGAAATCTACAGGCTGTCTTCTATTTTCCAGGCGCCAAGTCCCTGAGACTCTGTTAAGCCCCGGGGAAGGGAATGCTTAACACAAACCGAGATCACTTAGCTCACCACCAGGATACCTTAGAGTCAATGTTAATTTGATTTAGAAAACTAAAGGGACTTTTTTTTTTTTAAACACGATACATGAACTTCCTGTGTTTATCTCCTCTCACTAAATCCCACTAAACTCACTAAATTGCTGGCAGTAAACCACAAGTTCTGAGAGACTGGGAAAGAGGAAATAGCTTTTGAAAGATTTCAGTGTGTTTTTGGAAGACAGAATGCAGATGAAATAATGATAGCAGAGGGCAGGAAGTTACCACCTGTGTGTGTATGTTTCAGGGAAGATGTACAGAGAGGGAAGGATGCTCATGACAAGAGAGTCAGATCGTCCTACAGAACCTCAAGAAGCTCAAGCTTGGCACCACAGACTATGGGAAGCAGAGGGAGGACGTGGATCCAAAAGAGGGTGGTTGCTTGTCTTTGCACAGTGCAGTTGTCCCCACACCTCCCACCACAAACTCCCCTCTGTCATCCCACACAGCCACAAACTAGCTCCACCTGTCTTCCTTCTATAGAAAATGGACTGCTTAGTATTTGGAGAAATGTATCCAGAAATCTCTAAGCTCAGGCACATCAGGAGGGAAGGAAGGAAGCATAGGGATAAAAATAGGATGGAGTAAGTTAAGTCAAGGTCTGCATTCTGAACATTGGAATTCCCAGCCTGCCCGCCAAATTCTGCTCCCCTGACCCTAAATCAAAACATATACTTTCCTAAGCTGGAGATTGGCATATTAATTTAAGAAAACACTTACTGGTCCCAGAGAAAACACTTTAACATACCACCATTCTGAGTTCCCCCAGGGATAGCGGACTGATCACCCACATTGGAACCTACAAATTAATCAGCCCTCTGCCTCCAATCTAAGGCAAACAGAGATCTAAGTGAGTGTTTTTAGAGCTTATCCCTTAAGAAAAGGTGGGAAAATAGCAATTTGAGAAAAATGAAAGATGAAAGAAAACAATCTGAGAAAAATAAAGGTGGAAGGAAACAGAGACGAAGCAGAAACAAGAGAAAAAAAATTTAGTTGAAGTATACTTGATTTAGGAAAGTTTTTTTTTTTTTTTAAATACAGTTATTACTTTACTGTCCTCAGGGAGATGAAGAAGCTATCCTACCGATAAAACAAGAATAAATTGCTTTTAGAAAATAACAAATAGAAAATGAGATAAAACTCTTAAAAATACAAATACATTAACCTAAATTTTTTAAAAATCTGAGAAGGGTTTGAAGATAGTTTTAAAGAATAACCCAGAAGCCACCTAGGAAAATAAAACCAAAATATGAATAAAGAAAGAGAGGGGAAATGCAACGAGAGGATATATCTGTGAGGGTCTATGCAATAGGAGTTCCATTAAGACTGAGGTCAGAGAAAACAGACAGGAAGAAATCATTAAGGAAATAACACAAGAAAATTTCTCAGAACTAAATTTGGGTCTCCTGACTGCAAAGGTTTGTTGAGTGTCCAGGCCTATGGACAGCACAACCCCCATAACAAGGCTCCTCATGATGATATTTCTGAATACTAGAATAAAAAGAAAACCCTAAAAACATCCAGGGAGGAAAAATAACAGTCTGTATGCAAAGAAGCAGGAGTCAGAATGTTATCAGACTTTCCGGTAGCAATGCTGGGTGCTAGACAATGGTGAGAAATTCCTTTAAAAGATGATGAGGGAAGATTATTTTCAGCCTATAATTCTACACTGACTCAAGGTTGAATGTAGAATAAAAACTTTTTTTGATGTGTAAGGATTCAAAGATTTACCTAAAGTGCACATTTCTTTAGAAAGCTGCTAGAGAATGTGCTTTCACAAAATGAGAGAGCAAACCAAAGAAAACATTGGAAGCAGAAATTCCAGTCCAGGGGAAGGTGAAGGGCAGTCTAGGAACAACCGGACAGAGTCCTAGAGAACAATCCATGGACATTGGGACAAGAACATAGAGACTTGTGGAAAAAGGTCCCCAGCAAAAACTGGGACTGACAGATTTTTGTTAGGGACTGAATGTTTTTGTCCCCTCCCCCAAATGTCATATGTTGAAGTCCTAGTCTCCAATGCGATGGCGTTAGGAGGTGGGGGCCTTCGGGAGCTGTTTGGGTCATGAGGATGGAGCCCTCATGAATGGGATTAGTGCCCTTATAAAAGGGACCCCAAAGGAGCTCTTTTACCCTCTCTCTGCCATGTGAGGACACCATGAGAAGCCGGCAGTTTGTAACTTGAAAGAAGACCTTCACCAGAACTGGATCATCCTGACACCTGTCCCAGACTTCCAGCCTCCAGAACTATGAGAAATAAATTTCTGTTGTTTATAAGCCACCAGTCTCTGATACTTCGTTATAGCAGCTCAAACTGACTAAGACAATTATCCAATGTGTATGCGTATTTTTTTTTTTAATATGACACACCGTTAGGTGAATTTAGGAGTGAATTGGCAATAGAATAATAGAAAATTATGCAAATTATCAACTCCAAGGAAGACAGAACTCTATATAAGAGAGTAAACAGTCATCATGTCATTACTTGGTGCAGTAGTAAGCAATGCAGATGATCACAATTTAGGCATTTTAAATTTATGATATTTACCAGGAAGTGTGAAACAATTCTGTTGGGACAACTGGAGGTGGTGAATTGCTAGTGATGGTAAAAGAGCTAATAGTCAATTACTACAGTAGAAAGTCAGTAAGTATTGCCTAACACGGATAACTGAGGAAATAGTACTGTAAATAAATTCCTGAATGTCATATCATCTAAATGCATTGCAGGCTTAACTCTTTGGTAAGTGTCATCACCTGAAGAAGATAGCTGATGTTAAATTTGTATTCAATATCTTTAAGCAGTAATTGCAAAATGTCAAATTGTGCTTTATTACCATCCCAACTTTCAAGAGCCAGAGAATATTGACTACCACTACTTTCCTGAGTTGAAGTGGTGAAATCTAATTTTGCTAGTATTATGGAACAATTTGCCAAGTGCGTGATAACTATGAAATGGAGATTTTATGTTGTCCCCCAAACCAATTTTGCTTTGCCCTATTTGTGTTTCTGGGTATAATTTAAAAGGTTTTAAGTACTGAATCACCCCATACTATTTTCAGTTCCTATAATATTAAGAAACAGGAGTATATACTTGACTCCCATTTTCCATTTGTTAATTTTTTTTATCGTGAGAAAGTCACACAATCAGAATGAGGATAGACTGAACATTAAGATTCAGTAGACTCATTTTCAAGAGAAAGGTTGTAATAGAAAGAGGAAATAGAATAAAATTCCCCCTGAGATAGCAAATGATCCAGTGCTAACTCTTTCCTCTGGCTGGTTTACTTTTGCAGTCATCATTCTAGATGCTTTGGCCTAAAGGATCTTGTATGTAATTTAAACACATCCTCTGTTCTTGGAACTGAGATAACTAATTTTGTATTTTCCATTTTGCAAGCAAAGTAGAAGAAGCTCTGGATGGAAATGAGGTGAATGTTTAGGCAAATATATAATTGCTCAGAAACACCTTCATCCAGAAAGATAAATCAACGTAACTCATTTTGGTGGCATCTTCTTGAGCCAAATACATTTCAAAGTAGGGACAGGATAGGATGCAAGCTCTGAAATTTAAATGCAGAGATGTATTTGTATCAAAATCATTTTCTCTCCAGCCCTCTAAAACACGAAGCTGCTGCCCAGAACAGACCAGAGAGCCCTTTCCCATAGAGCTGATGCAAATAGAAAAATTCAACACTTCACCTTGGTATTCTGCTGTCAACTCTGACAAGAGGAGAAAAATCCACAGTATATCCTAGACCTACCTGTACAGGACTGCTCCAGGTTATCATTTCCTTGTTACATTTTTGGAGATTTAATTATCATTTTAACTTTTTTCTCCCACTGGGGAAAGGACTTTGTTAATTAAATGTTCTAATGAACTAAGTTAAAAGTTTTAATGAAACTAAAATAAGACTATCTTTATTTAGGACTACTTTATTTAATGAAAATAAAATAAAACTAAAGTTAGGCTAAAAGTTTTAATGAAAATAACAACTGAAAAACATTTGGGGTTGGGGAGGGATATTTGTCAAAGGCAGGGAAGACCTATGGACAAAGAAAATACTTTTGGCAAAGTCTGAATGCCCTCATATGAACTCAGTGAAAAGGAAAATGGTAATTATTTTACTGCCATTATTGTATTTTTTGGTTGAGAAAAAGTGAATTGCTGGATTTTTGTTCCTGTAATTCAGGAGATGGTTGCCAGCTGACAGGTATTAAGTCTGTAGGTAGCAATCTCAGTCTGGCTAAATTTTGTTGGATATTTGCTGCTGAAAATATTGACTATAAAATATACTACATCAAAGTTGAATAAAAACATCCATCAGTATTTCAGACAGGCATGTTATTGATAGCTTTCCTTCTGGAAAGACCTTGGCCCGAACCCTAGGAGAAACACTGCCTCCCGTGATAAAACAAGGAAGGATTTGACCACATTGCCTCTCAGTGTCCCAAAGAGCCAGGTGCCCAAGCACAAAATACCATGCAGTTGTCTGCCCCGACTTAAGATGGGGAAAGGCGTGGACACGCCCGGGACACCCAGGCACTGAAGTGCTAGGATGAGGAGACAAGTTCCAGAGGGGCCCCAGATACCGGTAGAGAACGACGATTCCAGCATATGCCTGGTGATGGGAACTCCCCTCCTGTCCATTGCGTTCCCAGTAGTGACCTCCAACTTGGCTTAAGGAAGAGACTTCCCCTCCCCACCCAGCCCTACAGCATTTCCTCCCCACCTGCTCTCTCCACAGCCTGTGGTCAAGAGGACTGGCTTTGTACTCAGGGACCTGGGCTCCACTCTGGTTCTGCCAACTGTAGATGTTGTGCCCCAGCAGGTGACTTCAGCTCCCTTATCCCCTCTTTCCTCATCTGTATAACAGGGGAGATGATTCTAATACCTACTGCCTGGGGTTAACATGAGAATGAAGGTGATGATGTGTTTAGCACTAAGCCTGGCATACAGAGTGTGAGGAGTGGCAGTTATTAATTGGTGTTTATCTATTGATGCTTTTAATATTTGTTGGCCTCCTACTAAGTGGTCATGCCAGGGGACACGGAAATGAATCAGACACTAGTTACCATAGTTACCACATGGCTCCATGCCTAATACAAGCCCCCTGACTGTTTGGGATGGAGACTTCAGGCACCATTTCAGGGCATGCATACGACTTCCCCCCTCAGGCCTCCACCCACCCTGTGTGTCCCACCCCGATGTCACAGCTGCACATCCCTCTCTATAATTGCTATTTGCTCTCCCAGCTTCAGAAAATCTTTTATCCGAGGGCTTTGTCCCCTCAGAGTCCTATGGGAATTATGGTAAGTAGGTTCTGGAATTCATATGGTGGGAGAGGGACAGGTTCACAAAGGGAAGGGATGAGAGAGAGACAGAATAGCAGGGATCCACTTCAATAAGCTCTTGGCCAGTGCTCGTTGATTGGATTTAACAAATAGCTCTCAGAGAGGAAGTTTTGTTTCTGACTAATGGCATTCATCCCATGCCAAAAATAATCAGGACCACAGACACAGTCAGCAATCAAATAGCAAGTAAGTACCCAGCCGCCATCTACCCCCCTGTGCTAAAGGCATAAAAGGCCGACACCCGAGCGTGCCTCTGGCCGAATGGAAGTGGACCTCAAGCACACCACTCGGGAATTTTGCTGCCTGGTGACAGACCTTCTGAATCCATCCCAGCTTTCAGAGCTAAAGGTCCTCAGGGTCCTCATTATTTTATGCTGCGAAAGTATAAGTGCCCACAGAATAAGAAATGAGCAAAGGCGGCAGGATGGGAGTGAGGAAGATGTGTGCTTGGAGGTGAATGGGGCTAAATGGTTAACATCATTTAACTCTTGGGAGCCAAATGCATCTGGAAGATGGAGCATTTACGTGTCCTGATCTCTCTTCAGGACGCAGGGGGCAGACGGGCGTGCTGAATCCACAGAAGCATCCTTCAGCCTTTGAGAGGCACTTGGGTCCAGAAGGCAAGAGTGTTTTCCCTACTGGTCTCCATCCTCAATGAACCCACCAAGAGCCATCTCACTGAAGGGGGTCATTGAGGGCTTTCAACAAGCCTGCAGGAAGTCAGCTGCGCCCTCCCTTATTCTGCATGCTGAGATTTGCCTGATTACAATTTCCTTCCTTTCTTTTTTAAGGAACTATAGCCCATACATTAACATCCTAGAGAGAAAATGAGCATATTAAAGGCTAAAAAAGTTATAAAGAAGTCTTCTAACTTTATTTAGTATAGTGTTTTTCAAACTTATTTGAACATTTGAACATAGACACGTGTGTGTGTGTGTGTGTGTGTGTGTGTGTGAAGCACCCATGAACACCCCACCTCTAGAGCACTATGATGTCCTGCCTAGGAGTGACAGCCAGAAAAGAGGGCTGTCCATGGTCCCACCACAACTGGGTTTGAGCTCACTGTTGGTCACTGTTACGTCCACCTCTCTGACCACCACACTGTCTGCTCCCTAAGTACCATCCTGAGCATCACTGAAAGTAGTTTGCAGGCATGGAATCCCATACAACGTACAGTTCTAGCCACGACGTGATACTTACAGTCCAGCTGATACAACCCAGTAATTGTATAGATGAGAAAACCCCTAGAGAGGGGAAGCTAAGGTATTGGATTCTGCAATTCTTTTTCAAGTATTACTTTGATTGTTCTATTCTTCCTCCCACCTATTACCCGCCTCTTGTCCTCCTTGTCTGGGAGACTGGCAGGCCTGGTCACACAGCTCAGATCATCTGACATCACCGGACTCAATCGAATGCATCGTATATGTGTACCTTGCCATTTCTCCTCCAAACCAGCTCCACTCCCCATTCCAATCCTGGACTCCCACTTCCCATTGAACATGACCACCATTCTTTTAATTACTTGTATTTGGAACACAAGAGCCATCTGGGACCCCTCTTATTCCTAAATGCCACATAATCAAAGATACAAAGATGCATAAAAGTAGAAACATGAGGAGGTTTGCACATTAGGAAGACCACTCAGGCTACGGTAAGAAAATGGCTGGGGCTGGGGCTGGCCTCTCGACAAGAAAGCCTTTCCCCCAGGTACCCGCATGGTTGAATCTCTCACTTTCTTTGAGTCTCTGCTTAAATGTCAACTTGTCATCTTCTCAGTGAGGCCTTTTCTGACTAGATAAAATAGTCTTCTCTCCCCATTCCTCTTACCTGGCTTTATTTTTCTAAATGTCACTTATCAGCACCTCCCGTCACATACATTTCTTTGTTCATTTGTCTTTTCTCTACCTGCCTGCATGACCTTGTAAGTACAGGGCTTTTTCTGTTTTTTATACATTGCCATGTATCTAATGCGTAGAACATACTAGCTGCTCACTAAATTTGTTGAACAATGATCTAAAAAACATTCTTGTACTTAACCTCTTTTTTAGGGACATCAGGGTTTTTCTAAAGAGTTTGTGAAAATTCAACTTCACTCATGATTTCCAAATTGTTTTCCAATGTGGTTGTATTAAGTCACACGCCTACAGACTGTGTTGCCAATTTCCTGCATCTTTACCAACCATTGATATTCTGTCTTTCTAACTTTCAGCAGTAAGGGTAATGATTTTTAGTTATATAGGAAGAATGATTACCAAGTATAGAAAATATATACTATGTAACAATGGAAGGAAATGTATCAAAATGTTAACAAAATAGTAATCTCTGGGAAGTAGTATTATGGGTGATGGCTAGTGGGGCAGAGTTATAGCTCACTCTATAAATTTCCCTGTTTCTATGTGTTTTCCCCATCTCTCTTATCTCCCTGGACCACAAAGGCCATTTTTCCTTACCTCAGGCCATACTGAAGAGGAACAAAGCCTCAAAGGGGCCTCTTAATAAGATATGGAAATAACCCAATGTCCATCAACAAATGAATGGATAAAGAATGTGTGATGTGTACAAAAAAAAAAAGGTTTGCAGTTCTTTTGAGTTAATATTCACAGTTACTCATTAATGGTAAACACAGTGAGGAATCAAACAGGGCTTAATTTTATTCTGCCTCATGTTTGTTCAGGCTTATTTAGCATCAGACAGATCAAAGCTAATGGCTACAGCTACACTAACATACACGCACACGAGTGTACTTAAAATGAACACCACTTCCCTGGTTTGGAAACAGCACAAACCCCAAAGTGTATAACTCCTATGCCTATAAAGTTAGCCTTTCAGGGGACTTTACCAAAGCATATATATCATGTTTTCCAGAAGAACTAGTGGTTCTTCATGTTATTTATTCAAATAACATGGCTTGTCTCATAGATAGAGAGAGAAAAGGGCTTGGCACTATGGGAAAACAAAGACTCATAAAACACAGTCCTTCCCCAGGAAACTTACAGTCTAGGTGGAGGGAAAAAAGCCACTCAGAAATAAGGAGTTAAATAATAACTCAGTGGTTAAAAACTGTACATGAGGGCTTCCCTGGTGGCGCAGTGGTTGAGAATCTGCCTGCCAATGCAGGGAACACGGGTTCGAGCCCTGGTCTGGGAAGATCCCACATGCCGCGGAGCAACTGGGCCCGTGAGCCACAACTACTGAGCCTGCGCGTCTGGAGCCTGTGCTCCGCAACGAGAGGCCGCGACAGTGAGAGGCCCACGCACCGCAATGAAGAGTGGCCCCCGCTTGCCACAACTAGAGAAAGCCCTCGCACAGAAACGAAGACCCAACACAGCCATAAATAAATAAAATAAATTAAAAAAAAATAAAATAAAATAACAAGGTCCCACCCAAGATCTACTGGATCAGAATCTGCATTTAAAAAAAAAAAAACTGTACATGATGATGGGTATCATAGGCTCCTTTATAATTGTCTCTTTACATATAGACAAGTGTAAGGACAGTCAGAAAAGAGTGCGGTCATGCATGCTGGGTCATCTGGGGAAGTTTCCAGAAGAAATATGGACCCAACCTGCCCCTTGTTCTTTAATCAAGGTGTAAATTTCTTTTGAAGGTGTAAGTCAAAGACACCTGTAGGATAAGAAAGGGGTGCTGGGCTGTGCTGGAGGGACAGACGTCGGGATGCTAATGATCGGTGTGATCTTGGGCAAACCCTCCAACTCCTTCTTCATCTTTGGAAGAGAGACAAGAATCGTGCCTCTCTCTTGAATTTCGATAGAGGTTAAATGAGATAGCGAACACGTGGAAACTCAGGAGCTCAATGCCAGCTACACTAACCACTCAATAAACAGTAGTGATGCTGATTAATATTACTTTTCCACACTTAAACAGAGAGACAGAAGAAAGGAAGATTGTTTTTGTACTCTCAAATTCTTCAATTAAGAATGTTTAATTTTTGAGAAAAATGAATGGGAAAATTCCCTGTAGGTTCCACTTTCTTGCTGAAAAGGAATTATGTTAATTAAGCTTAGAGAACAGATATAAAAGTTAGAATTTCAAATGCTGACTTCAACTCTTTCCAAGGCCAAGAGTACATTTTAAGTACCTTTTTACATATATCATTTAAATATCATTTGTTATAGAAAATAAACGGGTAACTTTTAAAAATCAAAGCTTTGTTCTTGATATGATCATTCTTCTTAGCATTTTTCCTTAGCCACTGAAACGGTTTATTAAAATAAAATACAGAAAGAAACAATTATGTAACAAAAAAGTAGCAAATTTTAAGAGGACTTGTTAGAGACAAATTAGAACATACTCAGTGGAGGGATCTAGAACCCTTGGTATGAGAAATAGTTTCTAAGTTCAAGCATCTAGTGTAAAAAGAGGTGGCTTTAGGGCACCATAATCATCTTCCATTATTGACAAGCTGTTCCTTGGAAGAGGAAGAAGGTTTGTTCTGCCTTATCTCGAGAAGCAGAAATTAGACCATTTTTTTTAAGTTTTAAGGAGACAGATTGGACTTGACATTTCTTTCAAAAAAAGGAGAAAAAGAGAAGGACCAGAACCACCCCCACCCCACCCGCCAAGTTTCTAACAATTACAGACAAATTCCTAGCTGCCCTGATAGACAGTGAAATGCCCTCAAAGAATCTGCCTAAACAGCTGCCAAGGATACTGCTCTGGCCTCCTCACTGGGGTCCCCTCCTCATCTACCCTGCCCTGCCCATCATCCTCTACACGACAGCCAGACTGATCTTTCAAAATGGAAATCAGATGGTTATATGCACTTAAAAACATTTTAATCCAGTGGTGCACAAGATTATCTTCACATTAGAATCACGTGACCACCTTTAAAAATTCTGATTTTCAGGCAGTACCCCAGACCAATTAAAATCAGAAGCTCTGGAAGCAGGGTCTTGGACTCAGCATTTTTAAAGCTTGCCAGGTGACACCAATGTGCACCAAAGTTGAGGCCCAGTGGTTTAATCCAGATGCCCAGATCCTTACATGGTTACAAGACCCTCATGGAATAGCCCCCATTTGCCTTCCAGCTTCCTCTCCCATCCCACTCCCCGACTCTCTCTCCACTGGCTTTCCAGCAACACTAGCTTGCTTTCTGTTTCTCATTTACCAACACCCCTCCTATTACAGGACACTGGTACACGGGGTTCTGTCTGTGGAGATCATCCTTCCTTCCCCATTTGACCAGGCCACATTTCAGCTACAGCCCACTCTTCAGAGCTGATCTTAGGGAGGTCTTTCTATGTCCTCCCACTCTAGACTGGACTACCCTCTTCCCCACCTGTTACATGGCCTCAAAGCTCAGAAAGACTTGACCTCAGAGAACAAGTCGTGGTTATTAATATAAATACTTACCTTATGTGTGTAAGTATTTGATCAATGATTGAATCTCATATTAAAATATAAGCTCCCAGGAGGGGCAGGAGCAGCTATGCATGTCTTGTTTACCCTCAGTCTCCAGCACCTTGTACAGTGCCTGGCATATGGTAGATTAGATGAATGAAGGAATGAGTCCTGTTATGTAATTTCTGCACAGTTTAGCATAACATAATTTTTATTGAAAAATTCTACATTTACATGTCTTTAGTTCTAACTTATGTGGCAATTCCCCCAGCTCTGTCGTCTCAACACCCCATATACAGTCATCCTTCGGTCTTCATGGGGGATTGGTTCCGGGACACCTGTCAATACCAAACTCTTCAAATGCTCAAGTCCCTTATATTAAATGGCAAAGTATTTTCATATAACCTATGCATACCCTCCTGTATACTTTAAATCATCCTTAGGTTACTTATAATAACTTATACAGTGTAAACGCTATGTAAATAACTGGCTGGTGTGAGGCAAATTCAAATTTTGCTTTATGGAACTTTCTGGAAATTTTTTCCCCAGTATTTTAGATCCATGGTTGGTTGAATATGTGGATGCAGAACCGGCAGATATGGAGTGCCGACTGTTCTTCAAACTGCCAAAAGGTTTACTCCAAAGAATTCAGCCTTTGGAGTCAGACCCACGTGGGTACTAGTCAGGACTAAGCTACTTATTAGTAATTAGTGATTATAGGCCAGCAACTTACCTTCTCTGAATTTATTTCCTCAAATGTAGAAGAAGGAAATTAATATTCATTTTATAGAGTCATTTATTTAACTGAATTACTTAGTACAGCGCTTAGCGCATGATAGGTGTAGCGTAGATAGTAATAATAATGCTGAGAATAACTATCATTTTCATGTTCTTCCCTTGCTCAGGATTCTTCAAAGGTTTTTCCCTTGAATGCCAGACTGAAACTTACCTCTGACTCAGCTACAGAACCTTTTCATACATGATCTTTGCTGCTCCTCACCTTGTAGTTTACAAGGGTTAGATGCTAACCTAACTAACTAACCAGCACTAATCGCTCTGTCCCTCCCACTGCTTTCTGACTCCCACCCAAACATCCCTCATTCTTCACACTCAGCTCAAAGTCTAGTTTCTTTGTGAAACCTCCCTGGATCCACCCCTCCCCCCAGGAGGCACACTTCTCCTACATTCTTTCTGAACTAAGGCACATGCCACCACTAAGCAATGATCACGCCGTGTTGTTCTTGTTTTAGTGACTGTCTACTCGCTGGATTGCAAGATCCCTGAGACTAGGGATCATCTCTGTCCACCATGGTACCCATAGATCCTTGTGCAAGCTTACACTCTAGGCTCTTGATAAATGTGTTGATGTAATTATTGCCCCTGATCTCAGGAACCAGAAAACAGTGATGCAGATGGTTCTGGAGGAAGTCATTTTTCTCCCTGACTTCTTTTATGGTCTTTTCTGGAAGGGGCATCCCAGGGTCTGTATGTGCTATGAAGACGTCACCGGCACCAACCGGAGGGTGTGCTGTGGCTCAGGCTTGGGTTGGAGTTGGGGATCTGTGACTCAGCAGACTCTGGAAAGATCAATGCAAATCTCTCCTTGTCCTGGAGAAATAGCACAAAGCCTGTGCCTTCCTAGAGCGTGGTCAGTGGAGAGCATCCATCCCTCACGAGTGAATCACTCCAGAGAACCAAGGCAAGCCGAGGGGGGATAATGATATTTTTTCCCTGACATCACTTTTAAATAGAACTCCCTTTGCAAATAATCAAATGGAATGAAGCTGCCCCATTTTAAAGCCAGATCTTCTAAAAAGTACTTTGAGAGAAAAACAGCAATTTTCAGACTTCTTCACTTACACACTGCTCAGATGAAGACTGTATAAAACCTGCCCCAGCATTTACAAGTAAGTAAGAAATGGCTTTCTTGGCCCAGACCTAAGCCCGTGAGGCCTAAGCCTCCGCTGTGCCTACCTCCTAATGGGCTCAGAGCTGGCCATGTTCTAAGAACTCAAAAGAGCACAGATTCACGGTTTGTTGCTGCTGTCGTTTAGTTGTTCTAAAAAGATAATTTCTCCATGTTAAATCTGCATATAGATTTGGGCGATGTTACCATTAAGATTTATTTAGGTTCAGTAATGGAACCAGCTTAGAGTTGAACATATGCCTGCTCTAAAGCAACAATCACCATCTCCATATATCACATTATCAGAGCAGAGAGGACCTACCAGATTGCCGTAATTTGAAAAATGGCCAAAACATGCATTTGCATTCCCTCTAGTATTTGTTGTCCTGGGAAGGCAAGCCAGAGTGCCTCTCCCCGGATGAATTAGCTCCGTCATGGCCACTCCAAGCATTTGCTAGAGCCTTTGGCCTTTTCACCCCATCAAAGGTGTGGGTCCTTTTGACATGTCGCAGGAAGCTCTGATTGCAATAGCCCAGTGGTTTTCAAACTAGAGCTCGCCTCAGAATCACCAAAGACTTGTTAAAACAACATTGTTGTGACCACCAACAGGGTTTCTGATTTTGTGGGTAGAGTAAGGCCTGAGAATTGGCAGGTCTAGTAAGTTCTCAGGTGAGGACAATGTATTTCTTGCAATCTTCCCAGGTGATCCTGCAGCTGCTGGTCCAATACTTGGAGAGCCACGGTATGCCTGGTACTGCTCAACCCTGACTATGCATTAGAATCCCCTGGGGAATCTTTACGATCTGGCAACCCGGAGCTCCTCCTCCTGCGTCTGATTTAACTAGGGCTAAAGGAGACACAGTAACCTGTCCTGACACAGTACCTAAACTGACCTGCTGAAATAGATGCTCGCACCACCTTTAAAAAATAAAAATAGATACAGAGAAGCACACCAAACAAATGTGTAGCTCAGTGAATTATTAAATGGTGAGTATCCTGGTAACCACCAGACAGGTCAAGAAATTGAACTTGGTCAGCCACCCAGAGCCGACCCCTTCCCAGTCACAGCCCCCTCCATCTTGACTTTTACAGTAATCACTTCTTTGGTTTCTTTTTGTTTTGTTTTGTTTTCATACTTATGTATCCCTAGACACTAGTTTCGTCTTGCCATTTCAAAAATTATTTGATACAGCTTTTAAATCTCTTTTAATCTTCAGAATTACCTCCATCCCTTTCTTTTCCCTATGTTTATGTGTTGAAAAACCCAGGCCATTTAACCTGTGGTTTCCAACAATCTGGATTTTGTTGGTTGTGTGCTTATCTTGCTGTTAGTATGTCCCTCTTTCCTGTATGTTTCTTGAAAATTGCAGCTGGATCCAAAGGCTTGAATGGACTCCAGGTTGATGGCATCAATAAGACTATAGGCGGGCTACGTTCTTTCATTAGGAGGCCACATCTAGTGTCTCTCTTTTTGTGATGTTAGCACTTATTAACCCATAATGCCTAGGTCTGTTCATTCCCTGGGGATTTCAAAATGGAGGTATTCTAATTCTATCATTTCTTTTTTGCTTTTAATTGGAATGTTTTTACAACAGAGATGCTTTCCCTCATCAACTATTTGGTTAGCCAGTAGGACAATACATGCAGGAAAAGAAGAATACATGCATCCTTCTTTCTCTTTATTGACCAGTTTTTAAGATAATAAAAGCCCATGAAGTTAGCCAGTTAGTTTTTGTTAAAACTGTTATTGTTAAGTCATGGACTTAAAACATATTTGATGGGTTTTAATTCATTTCAATTGTTATCCTTATTAGAGCAAAAATAGTACCATATATGTCAATTGGGAGGCTATTCAGGTTGGCTGATGAATGCTTTTGACGCGACATTAGTGGTCTTTGATAACTTTATTGCCAACTGGCGTGACAATATATTCCAGGCTTACTGGCCTTTTTTTCTGCCCCAGACTTGGGATCAGTCAAGATCTCTTTTAATAAGGAATGAAATCTCAAGACTACTTGTGGGTAGGTCATGCTTCTAGGCTTTAAGTGAAAAGAGCTTAAATATATATATATATATATATATATATATAAATTTATATATATATTTAAATAAATAAATAAATAAATAAATAAATAAATAAATAAATATATATATATATATATATATATATATATATATATATATATATATATATATATATATATATATATATATATATATATATAGGGTTGGCCAAAAAGTTCGTTCAGGTTTTTCCGTAAGATGTTATGGAAAACCTGAACGAACTTCTTGGCTAACCCTATATGTATTTAAAAGATAAAATACTTCAGGAGATGATACAGATATGTCTAATTTAAATGAAAGACTATAGGGTCCTTTTACATGTAGATCTATATCTCTTTTTTTCCACCCTAAGAATCCTGATGAAATCCTCAGAACCAGAGGCTTATTTATTTGCTTCATTTCACAATATACACCCACCAACTTCAGAATACCAATACCAGTACTACAACTCCCAGTATGATTATGAAAAATAATTAAAGAATTTCTTACATATGCTCTTGTCACTCTCTCCCTTTTTAAAATAGTCGTACCATATCTACACTGTCACAGCAGATATATATCTGTAAATACTCTCTCCTTTTTAACCCTCATTTAGTATTCTTTCTACAAATAACTGTATACTCAATGCTCACCACCAGGCTTTATGTAAATGTATCTCTAGTTCCTTTGATGATCTGAAGCTCATTCTCTGGTATATTTTTCAGGAAGGAGCATGTAAACAATATTCACTGAGTTCTTGCATGTTGATAGTACATTGCTAGCTTTATATTTATTTTATTCCTAAATCTTTCCTGAGTTAGGTGTTTCCTTTTGATTTTTTCCAATTTTAATGTGTATTGTTATTTCATGTCATGTATCATTTTCCAAATGTCATTTTGCTCATTTTGAAATAGTGGGTTACAGTTTTCCGGGCTTGCCTTTCTGGCATGCGTTTATCGTCTTTAAGGATCTTATTCTGCTCCTTACTCTCAGTGTTTCTTCTATTAACTCTGAGTGGACTTGACCTTGAATTGTACTTGTTGCTCATTTTTATATGAATTTATTTTCTCCTGAACCTTTAACAGGAGGCAAGGTTCAGAACAGCTTTTCTCATTTCTCAGAGTTCCTGCTTCTGTTTGTTTGTTTGCTTGTTTTTAAAAAGTGTGCAAACATCTGATAGCTGGTTTCCTGAATTTTCTTGGTGTTTTCCCCTCTTCTACCTCTATCTGGACTTTCTTTTTCCTTTTTCTCTGTTGTCCATATTCTGCTCAATTTTGATTCCACTCCCAGGTGTTTCTCTTCCTTGTGGGTTTCTGTCCTGGAAGGTAGCCCTGATAAATCAATTTCAAATTCATTCAAACTGCCTCATCTCCTTTCAGAATTTGCCAAGGAACTCCTCCATTTACTCACTAACAGTTTTATCCACTGTTCACAAATTGAAAGAATTTCATTTTCCGGCAAATACCCGCCGGGTATTTGGGGTTCTCCTCGTTCAAGACCTTCAGATGCCCCATTGTCTCCTTTCATTTCCTTCGATCATCACAGAAAGTTCTCTTAGAACATAGGAATACTTTTCTTTCCTCTGCTGCTGCACTCAAGAAAATTCATCATGACAGTGCGAATTCTATAATCTATCCTTCCCTTGGAAAATATTTTAAAATAAGATTAGGAAGATGGTTACACTATAGGATGACAGCTACATTGTGGGATAGTCATTGAATCTACCTGAATGCTCACCAAGAAATACATAAAAGAAACTAGACACTAAACCAAAAACTCATGGACAATATTTACAAAAACATTAAGTGGGCTTCCCTGGTGGCGCAGTGGTTGAGAATCTGCCTGCTAATGCAGAGGACACGGGTTCGAGCCCTGGTCTGGGAAGATCCCACATGCCGCGGAGCAACTAGGCCCGTGAGCCACAATTACTGAGTCTGCGCGTCTGGAGCCTGTGCTCCGCAACAAGAGAGGCCGCGACAGTGAGAGGCCCGTGCACCGTGATGAAGAGTGGCCCCAACTCGCCGCAACTAGAGAAAGCCCACGCACAGAAACGAAGACCCAACACAGCCAAAAATAAATAAATAAATAAATAACTCTATCTAAAAAAAAAAAAAAACATTAAGTGATAAGGCATCCCCACTCACCCCATAATACAAGTAGATGGGGACAAACCTGAATTAGTCAATACATGCCCATTATTTTTCCAGGAGAAACTTGTTTGTGCTTCACATTTTAGAAGAACTGAAACATTTTAAGAAGCTTCCTTTTCTCAGGGTATATGCCCAGTTAATGGGATTGCTGGGTCGTATGGTAGTTCTATTTTTAGTTTTTTAGGGAACCTCCATACTGTTCTCCATAGTGGCTGCATCAATTTACATTCCCACCAACAGTGCAAGAGGGTTCCCTTTTCTCCACACCCTCTCCAGCATTTATTGTTTGTAGATTTTCTGATGATGGCCATTCTGGGCATATACCCTGAGAAAACCATAATTCAAAAACAGTCATGTACCAAAATGTTCATTGCAGCTCTATTTACAATAGCCAGGACATGGAAGCAACCTAAGTGTCCATCAACAGATGAATGGATAAAGAAGATGTGGCACATATATACAATGGAATATTACTCTGCCATAAAAAGGAACGAAACTGAGTTATTTGTACTGAGGTGGATGGACCTAGAGACTGTCATACAGAGTGAAGTAAGTCAGAAAGAGAAAAACAATTACCGTATGCTAACACATATATATGGAATCTAAAAAAAAAAAAAAAATGGTCAGAAGAACGTAGGGGCAAGAGGGGAATAAAGACGCAGACCTACTAGAGAATGGACTTGAGGATATGGGGAGGGGGAAGGGTAAGCTGGGACGAAGTGAGAGAGTGGCATGGACATATATACACTACCAAACGTAAAATAGATAGCTAGTGGGAAGCAGCCGCATAGCACAGGGAGATCAGCTCGGTGCTTTGTGACCACCTAGAGGGGTGGGATGGGGAGGGTGGGAGGGAGGGAGATGCAAGAGGGAGGGGATATGGGGATATATGTATATGTATAGCTGATTCACTTTGTTATAAAGCAGAAACTAACACACCATTGTAAAGCAATTATACTCCAATAAAGATGTTAAAAAAAAAAAAAAAGAAGCTTCCTTTTAGCTGTGGCCAGAGAAAATTACATTCCACACCCAAATACACACAGCTGGGTATTGGGGTGTAGGGGGGGATAAGAGCTTTAATGGAGTTATTAAAGCTGCAGCATAAAAAATAAAATTCTCAATAGAAATTCTTTTAAGCTCACGAAATTTGAAGGAAACCAAGAATTTAAGACCCGTTTTATTGTTTGATTTCATAAAAATGCCTGGCGTGAAAGCAATTACCCATTCTTAATGCTTCAGAAGAGAAAATATTCACTTACTCATCTCGGATTTGGTGGGAAGAAGGCAGACAGTAGCCAGTAGCATCGTAAGTCTTTGAGGGATCTGAACAAGCATCTTCTGAACATTTTAAGAGTTTAACGAGTGCTAAACTTCAGCCCTGAAGAAACGAATCAGAGAACAGTTTCATCTTTTGTAAATCTCGGTTTCCATCTGGAGTTTTTTTGCAGGGGGGAAGTAAACATCATCCTTTTTAAGAGCAGACAAAATCTTAATTGTCCGTTTGACCCTTGCACAGTTTTTCCCCAGGAGCAAAATTTAATGTAGCCTGTTTGGATATTGATAGCTTACTCATGAATATTCTTTGTGATATAAAATCAAGAGAGATCTGTGAACACTTCTGAAAAATTGCAGTCTGTCTTTGGAGAAAGAGAGCAAGCAGTACTACACCAAATACTAGCTGTGTCCCCAAAATGACACTAAAACTTTTAAAGCTATGTTAATAAGGATGATGGCAAATAATCATATAAAGCCATTTACAGGGCTTCCCTGGTGGTGCAGTGGTTGGGGGTCTGCCTGCCAGTACGGGGGACGCGGGTTCGGGCCCTGGTCTGGGAGGATCCCACATGCCGCGGAGCGACTAGGCCCGTGAGCCACAATTACTGAGCCTGCGCGTCTGGAGCCTGTGCTCCGCAACAAGAGAGGCCACGATAGTGAGAGGCCCGCGCACCGCGATGAAGAGTGGCCCCCACTTGCCGCAACTAGAGAAAGCCCTCACACAGCAACGAAGACCCAACACAGCCATGAATAAATAAATAAATAAATAAATAAATAAAATTAAAAAAAAAAAAACAAGAATAAAGCCATTTACAACAGAAATCAAGATAGCAAAGGAATCTCTGGCATTTGATATATTTTTTAAAAGATTACAGCCTAGGGAGGACAATATAATCTAGTTTTCTGAGTTGGCTGCACCAGAGAATTGCTTGAAATGGGATCCACTTAGAATCCACATTTCCTGCCACAGATTATTGTCAGGGTGTTGGAGAGCAGTTTCCAGTATGTTCATTCATTTCTGTTTCCTTAGGACCTTGGACAAGGACTATCACATGATTTACAAAATCTTTCTAGAAGCAGAATGATGGTCCAGGGAAAAACAATGCTTAAGGCAGAGGAGCAAGAACTAGAGAAGTCAGTTAAAGCCACTTGTGATAAATTTGTAAATGATCGTCACGGCCACATGGAGAAAGACAGTTGGCTTATTAGGATTCAACAGCTACATAGAGGAATCATCAGAAAACTGTGAGAGGTGCCACAGCCTGGTGCTTCAAAGCCTGTGCTTTAGAACTAGATGATTGGGGTAGAATTTTTGATCTACCGGTTGTGTGATCCTAGGGAAGTAACTTAACCTCATCCATCGTATTGGGATAATGATAGTATCTATCTCTTAATGTGTGTGAGAATTAAAAGAGATGATGTTCATAGATGCTTATCACTGGGCTAATTTCATATAATTTGTACACATCACTCAATAAACATCAAGGACAACCACGATAATGCCGACGGCACAAGTTGCCATCACAGGCTAGCATTGGATGCAATTCGGTAGGTGAGCTACTCTTATTTGGAAAGTAGAGAACACCCCAAACCCCTAAAACATTGCAATTGAAGAACTGTGAAAGAAATTAGGAAAATAAATTGTCTTATGTATAACAAAACTGATTTTCAGACAAGGACAAGAGAGTGAGTGGAGAACTTGTCTACTTAGTTTCCTAAGAATCAGGGGTCCATTTGACTTTCCCTACATGAAGAAGACTTGTTTGGGGTGTCCACTAGTTTTTCCTCCCCTTTCTTCGAGGACACACAAAGGCGGTCATCTTTGTGCCACATCTCCCTGCTCCTCTCTGGCACAGTCATTGAGACCAGTGATGGACCCAACCAAGCACGGACTGGGCCAACCTGATCCTCTTTCCAGGAGAAACTTGTCTCAAGCCTGGATGCCATTTATCTCAAGCCATTTTGCAAAACTCATCAGCAATTTCCAAACAAAATTAATTTAGATTTATAACTTTAAAAATACATACTTGGGCTTCCCTGGTGGTGCAGTGGTTAAGAACCCGCCTGCCAATGCAGGGGACATGGGTTTTAGCCCTGGACCGGGAAGATCCCACATGCCGCGGAGCAACTAAGCCTGTGAGCCACAACTACTGAGCCTGTGCTCTAGACCCTGCGAGCCACAACTACTGAAACCCGCGCGCCTAGAGCCCGAGCTCCGCAACAAGAGAAGCCACCGCGCTGAGAAGGCCGAGCACCACAACGAAGAGCAGCCCCTGCTCGCCGCAACTAGAGAAAGCCTGCTCGCAGCAACGAAGACCAGACGCAGCCAAAAGTAAATAAAAAAATAAAAAATAAAAATACATACTTGTAGTAGAATATTCCTAGGAATGAGAAAGAGTTTGCAACATTAGATCAGGGATAAAGAGTTCTAAATCTAGAAAGCCAATAAACTCAGTGCTGTCATAGGCATCCTGGGGGTACAAGAGGTAAGAGAATCTGGCTGGGGAGAGCAGAGGAGACACGAAGTGATGCGTTGCCAAGAGTTAAACTGACTGGTACAAAGAAGAGGTGAGAAATGGAAGCTTTACAGAGAAGTGTTCTAATTTCCCTGGGCTGAGGTCCTTTGCTTATTGTGATGAGTAGCTGGGAATGGCTCTTGGGAACACCCAATGTCTTCTACTCTACCTGCAATAAACCCCAAAGGAGATTTGCTTATTTTTGTTCTTGGTTCTCCCTTTTCTAAACCTCCATAGGCTACAGTAGGGAAATATTTTTAACATTTGAAGAAATGAGACATGGAATTTTCACTTTGAGGAATAACAAACTGTAGAGATTAAATGAAAACTGTAAACACCATTGAAGAGCCAGTCTTCTCCTTTATTGCCTTTTATATTTTTCCTTTCTTCTTGTTAGGCAGCTACAGGACACTCACTTCAGGAGCCAGGGAAGACTGTGGATGCTAAGCAATCTGGCTCCTTTTCTCTCAGACTCACAGAACTGACCCATTGCATCCTGCTCCCTTTACGAAGCAGGCGAGGGCCTTCACCATGGGGGAGCAGAACCACTCTGCAATGCAGCAGCACCGCCTGAAAGCTCCTGGTGAGATAAGCCATCCCTGTCTCCTTTCTTTCCTTTTGCTGAGTTATGATTCACGTTTCACATTCCTTGCTCACCTTTAGCTATTGCTTTGGGCCGGTGATCTTATTATGTTATTAACATTATGACACAATGTCAAGATTTCGCCCTGGTCCTTATGTTAGCTTAAGAAAAGAGCTCTGAGCATCCCTTCCTTGGGGAAGTTTGACACACGTAGAATATGAGGGGCAGGAATGAGGACAGGAAAGCTTAGTTATTTACTAAGCATCCACAAACTCACTGAGCTGGAAATGGCCCAGTTCAGAGAAACATTCAGGTTTATTCATACCCAAATGGAGATCATTAGGCTGTATAAAAGAGACTGAGAGTAGCCAAATGTCAAATTATACCCAACTGCCAAATTCATGCAAAGACTCATCTACTGAAAAGATATGTGGGGCTTTGGGAATTGTATGATAATTAGTATTGCATAGAAAGAGCACTCAAACAGCTAAGGTTTGTTGCTACTTACACAACCTCATAGCATCTGCAGTTTTTCCCTCAATTAAATCATGATTGTGCCCACAATGAGAAACCATGACACACATACTAGAATGGCTAAAAGTTTTAAAACTGACCATACCAAGTGTTGACAAGAACGTGGAGGAACTGGAACTCTCATATACTCCTGGTGGGACTGTAAAAAGAATACAACTACTTTGAAAAACAGACAATTTCTTAAAAAGTTAACCATACACCTGCCATGTGATTCAGCCATTCTACTTCTAGGTATTTACCTAAGAGAAATGAAAGCATATTTATATATAAAGATTTGTGCATGAATGTTCACAGCAGCTTTAGTTGTAACAGCCAAAAACTGGAAACAATCCAAATGCCTATCAAAGGTGAAAGAATAAACAAATTGTTGTTTGCCCATACAATGGAATTCTACTCAGCAATAAAAGGAATGAATTATTGATATATTCATCAACATTGACGAAGCTCAAAATAATTATCCTGAGTGAAAGAAGCCAGACAAAATAGCGTACATACCATCCGATTCCATTTATGTAAAGTCCTAGGAAATGCAAACTAATCTACAGTGACAAAAAGGGGATCAGTGGTTGCTTAGGGTTGTGGAGGAGAAGAGGGACAGGTAGGAGAGATTACAAAGGGGCAAGGAGAAGCCTTTAGAGGTGATAGATACGTTCATTACCTTGATTGTGGTGGTGGTGTCACAGGTATACACATGTATAAAATTCTTATCAAATTGAACACTTTAAATGTGTGCAATTTATTGCATGTCAGTTATATCTCAATTATTCTATTTTCTTTTCATTAAAAAATCATGCGATTACGTTCAACATCTGTCTCTCCTAGAGACATAAGCTCTTTGTGGGTCAGGCCTGGGGTGATCTTATTCACTGCTATATCTGCAGCAACTAGTATAGTGCCTGGCGCACAGTAGGCATACGATAATTATTTGTTAAATGAATTAATGGATGAACTAATTCCTACTTTGTCAAGGATTTGATGTTATTATGTCTTCTATTGTCAAGTCAGAGTTAATGGTCCTAATGATTTTTAAAGAACCGAATTGGTTATTCTCAGTTGGGCATTGAAAGATGGGCAACCTTACAGCTCATAACAAATATACGTTTGAAATCAGGGATCCTGATTTTAAAATAATTTTTGTTTCTGTTTCTGATTATAACATGATTATCATAGAAAGTTTGGGAACATAGAATAGAGAAACATTTTAAAGTGATGTTGACTTGAAAACAGGATGTAGGACTTTCATTCATACTAGAAAATAAAGTCAAACAAATCACAAAGAATATGACACAGAGGACAGGACCAAGGTAATAGCAAGGGTACCAAACAGAACCTCTCCACATCCAAAAAATCCCCCAAAGAATAGAGAAAAAGATGAAGAATTAAGACCAAACATACAGAAATTACTTAAGTAATTAATTGTAAGTGGTTTAGCTTTACTTTTTAAAAAATAAAAATGCGGAATCTAAATTAAACAAATAAACAAACCAAGCTCATAGGTACAGAGAACAGATTGGTGGTTGCTCAGAGATGGGGGTTGGGGGGTGGGAGAAATGGGTGAATTGGTTTTGGTTTTGAATTTTTAGTTTAAATAAATTGATTTATTTTTAGAAAATTAATTAA
The DNA here is from genome assembly GCF_009873245.2 of Balaenoptera musculus. Taxonomy (NCBI): domain Eukaryota; kingdom Metazoa; phylum Chordata; class Mammalia; order Artiodactyla; family Balaenopteridae; genus Balaenoptera; species Balaenoptera musculus. The sequence continues at coordinate 10,812,967 of NC_045800.1, forward strand.
TTAGTTAAAAATAATTGGATACTAGACTCATACAGAGCTGAGCCATAAGGACAGAGGAGGGACACACACACACACACACACACACACGCACACACACATCTCCACCCTCAATTTATTTTTCTTCTGTATTTTAAAATTTGACTCCCTTCTATGTGAGCCACATTCCAGAAAACCTCCACAGAAGCAAGTTAGGGTCCAGGAGCCTAAATTAGAGCTTTTCAGTCAAAGCTGTGTGACCTGCATCTGCAAGAAGAGGACTCCAAGTTCCTTTGGACTGAGGTGGGCTTCCTCTACCCCTTGAGCTGCAGGCAAACTTGCGATTCAATAGGTGGTGGTTGAAACCACTTTTTTCTTTCTTTTTTTCTTCCTGCTGAAACTATACAAGGAGAAAAAAAAATAGTGGAAAAGGGATACCCACTTAAAACCTGGCTCTGAAATCAGCTTGTTATACAAACTCACTGTATGTGTGAGAATCGTCTCATGGCCACAGCTGCACAGAAGGAAGGCTGGTCAAAGCAGTCCAGGGCTGGGCATTTGCCTCCCAGGAGTTACTTCATCCTGGGTGGTGTTTGGGGGGAGGGGTGCTTTTTTAATGTTGTCCCGGCCACAGCGCTTAGCTGCTCAGCCCAGGGCGGGGGTCAGGGGCGGGGGGTGGCTGGCACACTTTAGGAGCGCAGCAACTGAGCAAGAAGCCTCCCCATTAGCAGGCTTGATCGTCGTAAACAAATTATTTATTTAAAGTGAGGTTTCAAACTGTGTCCTGGTAGGAACTGCATATTCAAGTATAAAGGGTTTGATTACAAGTGCTTCTTGAATGATTTAAGTATTTAAGCATTTGTATTGGTTGTAAAAATTTATATTTTTGTAAAAAGGAAAAATAACTGGCTTCTTCTGTAAGCCTGGGCTCCTCTACGGCCCCCAAGGGAAAAAAGCCCCCCTACAAAGGAGCCACAGTGCAGTGACCAGATGGCCAGTCACCATAAGCATCTCTTGAAGGATGACTTCCAGTGCCTGACCCAGAGAGAACTTCTCTGCTGCCCCCAACCAGCAGGGAGCGATCGGAGTTCTCGTATCTCCAACACCTTCACAGCCTAAAGAAGCCCACCACCCAAGGAGGGACCTTGTTTCCCTTCCTTCCCCTGCCTCCTACCTTCCACGGTCAGTCTAGAGACCCAGGATGACTGGAGTGAACGTGGGCAGCATCCCATCACCAGGCATTCCTTTGCTGCAATCACATCTATTTTTACGGGGAGTCACTTTGGGGAAAGGTAAACCATTGGCTGGGGGCAGGTAGACTCCAAATCCTCTTGCTACAGAATGGTTCTGGAGCCCACCCCAAACCCTCTGTCTGCCTCAGGGGCTCAAAGACAACTATCCGGAGGGGCCTTCTCTGGGGTATGGTAAGGGGAGGTTTCATATTTATGAGCAGAGCAGGGTGGGGGATGCTTGGGTCACCATCTGGGGGTGGGGGCTCCAACTGCAAAACATCCCTGTGGTGAAAATGAACCCAGCTGGTCTGGTGGTCAGTGGTGTGTTCTTCACAGACTCAAAACATTTGGCGTTTCACCATGTGTTACTTTTCTATGCTGTGTAACAAAGCAGAGGTAGAGAGTAAAATAGAGGTAGTCCCTGTAAAAGAATGCATAGTAACCAAGGGTCCAAGTTTGATTTCAGGTGCCCAGGATCCCTAAATTGTCCCCAGGAACTTTGGCCAATAGGGCGAGGATGGGAATGAAACTTTGCTTGGGAGGTAAATTCCTCCGGTAGTGAAAGTATTGAGCCCCATCAGGACCCTTGCAAAGTGCAAAGCCCCACAGTTCTTGAGCACAGGGAGGACTTGGCTTTGTTTTCTTCCTCTCTTCTCCCTCCCAAAAGGAGCTGCCATAGAGCTGGGGCCTTCAAGCAGGGCTGGGTGGAGACGGGCCAGCCCGATCCCCTCTTTTCCCCTTCCTTAAAGGACCGCAACAGAGATTGGCTGGGGCTGTTCTTCCATACTGCCTGATGAGCCCACATACCAGCCCAGGAGAGAAAGAATACATCCCTGCTAGGATGGCCAGGAACACAGCATACACCAAGTAACTCTCAGCCCCGTGCCTTGCTAGATAGCTTTAAACACAGGTGCCTAAAAACGTCTTGCTGGGATTCAAAAGCAGGTAGAAAGTGCAATGTGGAAAGTTAAGCAAGCTGTGGCTGAAATCATCTTCATCCCACACTGCTGTTTGGGGGAGGGATTTACAATGTGAGACTTTATAATATAGAGTTGTCGGCTGCCCTGCTGTAATTTATAACCCGCGTTTAATTTTATAACACTGCCCTCCGTCCCACGCCTTCCCTCCGCTGTTCCACTCTTTCTCATCTCTGGCTCTTTGTCACTATTTGTTCATGAAATGACACCTGAGATAATAAAAGAGGATTCCTGCAATCTTCCGGGCAGACCGGTGAAGTGTAAAGGGCTCTGGATGGGTGTCAGGAAACCTGAACTCTGGGCCCTGTGACCTTCAGCAATTCACTTAACCTCTTGGGAATTCAATTAACTTTAATAAGGGAGTGGATTATCTCTAAGATCCCTTGTAGCCCCCAAATCCATAACCCTATGTAGGGGAACAGGAAATGTTTGCAAAGAATAATGGTAGGGAAAACCAAAACTCCATTACTGTGGAAGAATTAAATGAAGGGTTTGGGTATCCAGGATCACTAAGGAGGAAGTATTTCCTCACCGAGGCATTCCTTGAGCTGCATGAATTATATTCTGAGAGTCTCCAAGGGCAAGTTCACACTACCATTCACCACCAGTACAATTAAGTCAAATTAGGAATATGCAAAGGTCCAAGGGTAAACTTAATTTTGATAGAGAACAGGAAGTTAATGCTATATGCCCTCCCCACCCACCTGGAAAAAGAAACAGATCCTGTTGTGAATGAACCTCTTGTTACTTTTTATGAGCGGGAATGTGAAGAGTCTTGCTTCTGAGATATTACAAGAGCGCCTCATTTCCTGATGAGGGTGTGTGTGGAAGGCTGATTAGCTCAGATGAATTTCCCCAGGACTGTGTCACGCTCGGCTTCTTCCTGCCTCGGTTACTTTTCTATGAGACTGAGATAGGCTGTCCTGTCTGCAGGTTTATCAGGAAGGATGGCAGTAACCCACGTGCTTACGGACCATTAGAACAGCAAGACACCGGCTCTTCTCATCAATAAGTGATCAGTTGTAGAGGTTTAAACCAAGTTCATGCAGTGACTGAGTGTTATACTTGGAGAATCAAATGTCCTGATAGATGTCAAAGAACTTTTCACCCTGAAAAGTGGCATTGAGATGTTAGTCATTATTTGGGGCCATTCAGTTCAACCCCCTTCTTACAGATGAAGAAAATGAAGCCCAGAGAGGGGACTGTCATCCTGAAGTCAGCAGCAGGAAGACGGCAGAGCCACGCCTGGAAGCTGGGGCTCCAGGGAGAGGCCAGAACCCCAGACCAAGCTCTTTCTCTGTGTAACCACATAACGATATTGAGGACATTTTATCTTTTCATCAGCTTAAACATTTTGACTTCAAAGAATCTTAAATGCTTTCTTTGTGGTCCTGTGTGTTTTTGGGGAGGTGCAATTAAATTCTAGGAATTAAAACAAGTTAGAAAAGTAAAGTCTTGATTTGCCAGAAATCCTATGGAATGGGGAGTTTGGTCTAATTGAAGTTTATGGCATTTTTAATTTTACAACTAAAAGCTACCATTTTGGAGTACTTCTTTCATGCTAGGAGCGGTAATAGACATTTCACAGGCACTATCTTCACATAATCTTCACACAAACTCTCTGACGGTTAGCATTCCCATCGTACAGCGATGTTCATTCCAAAAATCGATGATCTGGGTTTCATACCTAGGCCTCTAAGATGGTAGTTCTCCACTGGGAGGACAGCCCCTGCCTTGGGCTGGGGCACTGCCAACCACACTGGCCTCTTCCCTGGATGGTATCAGTGACCAAGGGAGGGCCACCTAATCTGAGCTAAACTACTAGCTCTCTGCCCCAACTCTGGGGCAAAATTACACAAGCAGGAAGCCAGCTGGAGTAAGTCATTCTCAGGGCTAGACCCTCAAAAACAGTCCCTGAGTTCCTACCTCTAGACCCCGGGGCTGGGCCATGGGCTTTGTCCTTCTCAGGACTGTTTGTCCCATTGTCCTTCAATTCCTTCTTTCCAATGATATGAACTCCTACCCCCATCCCTACTTTCGTCTTAAATTTTTTAAATTGGCTTCTTTCACTTGTAAGCAAAGAATCCAAAGTATCTATCACTATTACACAGGAATCCTTTGTTTTGCTTTAAAATATCAATCTTTGTAATAACCTTCTAAAATCTATAGCACCCACATCTCTGTCTTATTATATACAATAGTGAATATGTCAACATAGTATATTACTTAGTGGAAAAATTTGGGTCTCCTAAAAATGAACGTAAAAGGCACAGTAAGTGGGGCTGATTCTTCACTGAGCCCAAGACACAGAGTGGAAGGTATTCTTGGGGAGGGGACATTTGTTTCTGTTTTTCTTTTCTGCGAAATCCCTAACATGAAACTTAGTGCTTTGCCCCAGTCCCCTGGGTCTCCTGGGTAGCCCTGGAGCCCCTGCTATAAAGCCCTGGGCAGACCTTCCCCCAGCCCCGGCCCTGTCCCCTGGTGCCCTCTTTGTGTTCTCCAGCTGCTGCCAAGAATGACCCGCTTCCTTCCGTTCACATGGCCTCCGTAGCTATTGCTTCTCACCAGGGTCTTCAGCCTCATTGATCCCGGCCTGGAGTGGGAGTGAAGCACGCAGCTTATACAAGGCTGTTTTAGTGCTCTGGAAGCCAGTAGGGAGTTGGACTAACAAATGAGAGGAAAGCTACAGAGGGTCCTGGAGTCTCCTGCACAACCCCTGGTGCCACCGACCGGCCTGTGCATGATGCGTGGTCCTGATTTACCCAGCAGCCTTCACGCACGGCTGAGCCCATTCCCTTCCCAGATTTTACACCCCTTTCCCAGCAGGAATTTAGAAGCTGAGTTATCCCAGGGCTGCATGGTGTTTGAGATTTTCCTGCACGTGTGCACACTCTCTCACCTATTCCTCTAGGTGGGCTGGAAGGTAACTCTTGAATCTGAAAAGATGAACCTTTTGCTCCAAGCTTCCTTTGGTGGGGTTGGCTACTCAATAGTACCTGTAGCTGCTCCACACGCCTTGCCTCCACCAGGAGAGGCGTCCGGCGGGGCTCACACGTGTTCCAGACATATCCTGAGCACCTGTGCTGAGTGCCAGGTACTGAAGTAAGTACTGAGGATGCCGGGGTTGGTAAAACACAGTCCCTGACCTCAAGAACTCCAAGACCAGGAGGCAAGAGAGGGAAATAAGGATTCATTGCATGACTGTGGACCACGTGTCATGTGAGAGAGGTGTTCGGGGGTTCTGACACACAGGCTGCAGAGAGGTAGAGGGGTCTCCTGGAATTCTGGAGAATTCTTCCTCTGCTGCTGTCCAGTGTGCCCCATGCACCTGCTCAGGGCCAGCTGTGCTAAGGGGAGAGCTGCCATCCATCACTGATTCCTGTCACTGTTACGGATTCATGCAAAATGCAGATGAGGATCTCAGCTCTCTGCCATTATGATTAATCAGTTGATGCCTATGTACCAGTCACATGAACATCACTCGCCCTCCCTCTGAGGGGAACCATGGGACGCGAGGCCTCATTCAGCTGATGGGAACGTGAGCCCAGCTCTCATCAGGAAGCACCCCCGGCTGCCCTGAAGGAATCACTGGACCTCGTGAGGAGTTGACGTGCGGAACACCATTAATTGATTCATTTTCCAGCTGCTTCATCGGTTCCTTTTAAATGCATGAGGCTAATAAAGAGCGCTTGCCACTCGGTGATTTTTCTCGTGGCCCCTTTTCGGCAGCCCACTTGGAGACATCAGTTACACAGCTTCCTCACTTACATCACAATCTAAGGTGGGAACAGATTCTGGAGCGAGGTGGTCTGGAGCTGCCTCTGTGACTGCAGGGCCTCTGCCTGAAAACACATGCGTGTGAGACAATCAGGCAGGGCCCCAGAGAGGCCCTGGGCAGAGGACAGTGAGTTTCCACTTTCTCTGAGTCCTCTGTGGGAAAGTTCAGAATAATCCTGGTTTCCACAATAGTCCTGCTTTGTTTTCCCGCCTCCTAAAAATGGAATGCCCTCTTCCTCCTCTCTCTCTCAGCTTCCTTCCTCCAGATCTTTGTAAAATTGCTGGTTTAAGGTCAGCTTCCTGCAATAAAATACGAGTTCCAAAAGGGAAGTGTCTCCTTTGCCCTCTGCTGTATCCCCAGCACATCTGGAAGTGCCTGGCACCTAATAGATACAGACCAAATAGTTGTTGAATGAATGAGTGACTCTTCTTCACTTTTCAACTTCAGCTCTCACCTCTGTGGGGACGACTCCAGCCTCAAACTTTCTCCTAAACAAAATCCCGCATCTCCAGCTGTTTGTCTGCATTTCTTTCAGCTGCCTGCTCAAAGGCAACATGTTTGCAACAGAGATCGTTTTCTTTCTCTCCAAGCCAGCATCCCCAAATGACCTTCCTCTTTCTGCCAGCAACACCATCATTCACCCAACAACTCCCGTACCAAACTTCAGGGTGGGGCTGCCCCCCTCTCCTTCTGCGGACCCCAGCTTGTCCTAAAGCCTGCTTACTTGTTCACGGCAAGGTCTCCAGCCGCCTTCCCTTTCTTATCAATCCCAGTCGCATGGTCTAACTCAGAACCTCATTCCCTTAGATTTACCCTCTTACAACTGCCTCCTAACTGGTCTCATCGCTTTCCTCATCCATGGGACAATTTTCCTCCAGATCGGTATCCCCCAAATTCTTTGTTCGTCTGCCACTTCTCTAACCTAATCAAGAGCCATCAGCCGCTCTCCGCTGCCCACCGTTTTGAACCTTGTCATTCAGAGTTCTCCATGGTCGCCCTTTAAATCAGCTGTCCCCAACCTTTTGGGCACCAGGGACCGGTTTCATGGAAAACAATTTTTCCACGGACCAGGGTGGCGGGGGGGTGGCTCAGGCGGTAATGCGAGCGACGGGGAGCGACGGGGAGCGACGGGGAGCGACGGGGAGCGACGGGGAGCGACGGGGAGCGACGGGGAGCCGCAGATGAAGCTTCACTCGCTCGCTCACTGGCTGCTCACTTCCTGCTGTGCGGCCTGGTTCCTAATGGGCCGTGGACTGGTACCGGGGGTTGGGGACCCCTGCTTTAAATATTTTGTCCAGTCACGTCTCCAGTGATTCCCAAGTTAGGGTCTTCCTTTGATCTAGCTTTATTTCCCAAACATGTTTTACATCTTCCCCCATCTGTACTCATGTCCTCTCCTACCCCTCCCCCAGGAGTCTCTCTCCTCAACTCTGTCCAGGGAAATCTCACCCAGCTTTCAAGGCCAGCTCAGATCACACCTCCTCCAGGAAGCCTTCCCTCACCAGTTGAGCCCATAGCTGTTTCCCCTTCATCTGAATTCCTATAGCTCATGTACTCTGTACCCTCACTTGATCTTAGCACCCAGAGCTATGTGGACATGGTGAATCAGTAGTAATTTTGTCATGTGTTTTAGTCGTATCTCCCCAGCCAGCTTGTAAACTCCTTTTGAACAGGGCTCACGGCTCATGTTCTCTTATATTCCCTACAGCAGTTATATCCTTGTTTCCCAAATCAGGACCTTGCACAGAGTAGGAACTCAGTGGGTACTGGTTGATTTTAAAGTAAGCTAAGACTGAAATAAATGAACATCAGGATAGGAATCAAACTATGCATATTTAGGAAATGGCTTTCCGGATGGTATTTTTAAAGCATTTTCCCCTCAATAAAATTGGATAGTTTAAACAGTATCAACAACACATATTAGATGTGAAATACACGAGCTTACCTTGGAATTTACTTCACTGTTACTAATTTACAGAAGAAAGAAAATGAGAGAATGTTTTAAATTCCAGTAACAAAGGTAGGTCATCAGGAAATCTATCTTAATTTTCCATACTTAAATCACCTCGTTTCAGCAATCACATGGTACACTTAGTAACGATGAAGGGATCACATGGTAACTCTTTTGTAGTGTTTGTGTTTTAAGTCAACACAAAAGTGTTGCTCATCTTGTTCTGATTCAAATAGGTTAAACTACATCAACTTTGGATTCCAGGAAAAATCTCCAATGTGGTTCTTGACTCTAAAGCCCAGATTTGGCTCTCCCCCTCTTCCTCCCTCCTCTGGGATGAATGTGTGTGTCCCTCCCACATATTCATATGATGAAGCCTAATCCCCAAAGCGATGGAATTAGGAAGTGAGGCATTTGGTTGGTGATTAGGTCATGAGGGTGGAACCCCTATAAATGGGATTAGTGCCCTTATAAGAAGAGAGCTCACCCCTCCTCTGCTCTCCACCATGTGTGGATACAAGAAGACAGCTGTCTGCAAACCAGGAAGCAGGTCCTCACCAGACACAGGATCTGCTAGCACCTTCCTACTTTCATCTTAGACTTCCCAGTCTCCAAAACTGTGAGAAATAAGTGGGTTTTGCTTCAACTACCCAGTCTGTGGTATATTTGTTATAGCAGCCTGAACTAAGACAGTCCCCCTGTCCCCAAGCCTGTCCCCAACCTCTGCCATCTGGGCATCTTCTGACAAATAGTTTCCTGGCTCCGATCCCAGAGCTATAGCTAATAATCTCTTAGATGGGGCCCAGGAACACGCATGTCAAAATACTCCACTGGTGATTCTGATGAGAAATCAGCTTTGGGAATCCCTGATCTTCAGGCATGAAAAGGCTAAGTGGCCTCTAAGAGTCATGAAGTGGCCTATGAGGCTGTGCTGACCTCTGCTCACCAGGGCAGCCTCATTTTGAACCACTACACTTTCTCTAAGAGTGTGCATGCACATACACTTGCCTACCTGTCTACTCACACCCCCATGCCTCTGCTCAGCTCTCCACCTGTCTGGGTTACCCCTCCCACCTTGCCCATCTACCCAGTCCCTTCAGAGGAAACATCACTCCCTTTGTAAAGTTCTGGAACGCCCTCTAGTGGCTCAGAGCCCTTGCTCCTCTGTGTCACCGCTGCCCTTTTGCATCTCTGAGTGGACATCCTTTATTCGTGTATATGTTCAAAAGCATCAGTGGAGCTCCAGTTGTGTACCAGGCCCTGTATGGGGGCTGGGAATACGGAGTTAAATAGGACGCTGCCTCTGGGATCAAGGAAATTAACCAGAAAACCCAGGATGAGATTTGCAGGCCTTAATTCCCTCACACAGAGAGAACAGGAGAGAGCAACATTTGGTCAGATTTTGGGGTCAGACTTTCCTTTTTGAAAAGTTGGCTCTTCAGCTGAGGTTTTCTATTGTATTGTATTTTTTTGTTTATAAAAAGAGTCATATCTCTTGTATCTTCCATCCTCCTGGTAGAGTATTATTGTGGATTTGATTTGATCAATATCCATTGCTTACAATATTATGATTTTATAGCATAGTAACTCATGACCTTTTTTCCCCCAGAGTTGGTATTATCCTTTTTCTTCTTTAAAAAATTGCATAGTACAAAATTGCGTAATAAGTTATCATCACTAATTTAAGATCAAACTCATAAACAATTGTCTAAATATCTTCCCAAGAAGTCCAGATGCATTCAGCACTTTTTCAAGTCCATCTTCCTAAGGAAGCTCTCTCCCAGGGCCTTCAGCCAGGCTTGAGGCTGGCCTGGTGGTCCTATGTGCCCAGCACCCAACTGTCGTCTTGGATCTCCTTGTATCAGCAACCTCAGGACTCCCTTCCCCTCTGTCGTGGGTACCAGTACGGTAAGCATACTGCTTTCTGTATCCCATGTCTTCCTCTGCTTTGATTTATGGCCCCATTTTGGAAGAGCACATTCTCTGGGATCTTCCTAAAAAGGGTGCCTAGAAGGTAAAATTTTTGTGGCTTTGCATGTCTGAAAAAGTCTTTCTTCTAACATGACACTTAGTTGATTGCTTAGCAGTTGGGTCTCCAGCTCTACTTTAAATGGCTCCACTCACGCCATCTTTCACAATCCAAATGCTCCAGTTCTTGGGAAAATATATGTAGGAACTAATTCATAGTAGAGTGATAACTGCAAAATCTTGGGATAACCCAAATGTCCTTTTAAAAGGCAATTGTTAAAAAATAGTGAAAGATTATTAATCCAGTTAGTCATTTCCCCAGCTAATGCTTATTGAGCATCTACCATATGTCAGGCAAGGTTCTATGTGCTAAAGACATAACATTGAACAAGACAGAAGTTCCTATCAGCAGGTAGCTTACACTATCTGTCTTTTTCTCACTGTTAGGTGTATCTTTCTACATCCTAAGTGGAGTCTGATTCTTGAATCTTTTTCAAGTCAAGGCCAACTGGGAAAAAACAAGAGTCAACCTGATTTCCATCTTACAATTGAAAGTTCTACTTAAGCCACATTTCATTTCCATTTATGTAAACATGTAATTTCAAGAATAAAATACCAAATACTGACATTCTTCACTATCTTTTGGAGGTCAATAACCTTTCAATTACTGTTAAAGCTAAAGACTTAAAGATTTTATACATTTTACCTAGTGCTTTTGTGTAGAGTGAATATTCAAATTGTAGACTCAAATTGGAGGTTAATTTATAGTTGAGTTCACAGCATAAAATCTAAGCATCAATTTCAAAATTTTCTTTGTACTTTTAACCTGCAATTTAGCAAGGGGTTACTATAAGTCTGGAAAGATATAAGAAAGAAAGAACTGAAGGAGTATCCTTAGAGGCCACAAGTGTCAGGCTTTTCTTTGGTTTCCCAAATGAAAATGTAGTCTTCTTGCTAAAGTTGAAAGTCCTGCAGTAGCAGACATACAGCTCAAAGAGGCACAGAGAGAGACAGGGGTTCAAACACACTGTTCAAAAATATCTGCTAAAATTACTCCTGATTTAAACTTATGCTACCACTTCCTGAATAAATACTTATTTTTGTTTATGCAATGCCTAATTATTATTGTGGCTAATATTGTGAACCAGGGTTTCTCAGCGTCAGCACTATTGACATTTGGGGCTGGATAATTCTTTGCTGTGAGGCTGTCCCGTGCACTGCAGGATGTTTAGCAGCCCTGCTTCTACCCAGTAGATACCAGAAGCACCCCTACCACTCTCACCGTGACAACCAAAAATGTCTCCAGGCATTGCCAAATGTCCTCTGGGGGAGGAGGACAAAGATAGTTGAGAAACATTGTTCTGAACGAAGACTTTGACTATCGTCTGCTTGTTCTTTGCAATTGCATGTCCTGCTGGTAGTTAGATAATAAGACTGCCATGTATGGTTAGACAGGTTACTCACTGCGTAAGGGCAACTGGCCAAAGATGTAAGGAAAAGCCAAAATCCAGCCCTTGCTCTGCTTGCCAAGTCATGAGCCCTAAAATGGGTCTCTGTCCTGGAGGAAGAGACCTCTTTAGAACTCATGTATAGGTGCCTGTGGGCTATCTTTTATTAGCAAAATTAAAAAGTAATAGGAAGACTAGAAGGTCAGATGCTAAATTCATCTAGCCCAACTCCTTTGGTCTTACAAATTGGAAAACTGAGGCCCAGGGTAATTCTGGAAGGATAACTTTGTGGAATGTATGCAGCCTCTAATTTAGATAGAAAACTTGGGAAGAGAAGGGAGACGCTAATTATACTTTAGGGAGCTTGAATCAAACAAGGAAAAATCTAACGTACATTTTGGAAAAGGGCCCTTGCACAGGTGGGGGAGGAGGCACAATCCAGTTTACATGTAGGTACAAGACAAAGAAGAACTAACCCTTTGTATGAAAGATGGTGTAGGCAGGAGGAGTGGGATGTAACGGACCACACAGAAAATGTCCCTGGAGAAGAACGTGCTGATGGTCACTGCTGCACTGAGATCAGTTCAAAACCAAGGCCAGGGTCTGATGCATTTTTGTGGCCTTTGGGTTTTCTCCTAGCCCATATTGGCACAGAGCGGAAGCACAGCAAAGCACAATTGTTGACTGTGGAGACCCCTGAGGCAGAAACAGGAAGCCCTCCTGGGGTAAAGGGCAGGCTGTCCAGGAGGAGAGAGAGAGTTCCAAGAAGCCACTGCCTCAGTCTCCCTGACCCTCGGAGAGTTCTCCTTTCTCTATAAGAAAGCACGGCTAAATACAACACCCTCTCTCCTCCAGATGATCCACCCACTGAAGGTGATATTGCAAGTTGTATTCTGCCACCATCTGTCCTGGTGAGCCTGGCTGCACCCACCTGCCCCTGGGCTCACTAGCTGGAACCAGCCCCCCCAGGACAAGGAGGGCTCTGGGCCTCTGAGCCCACTGACCTCCTGGAACCGCAGCATGTGGGCATCTGGCCCAAGCACATGCCATTCCCCTTGCTCTTGCAGGTAGGTCGACTTAACCTTGGCCATGGGCTCATCCCCTCTCACAGTCCCAGCAAGAATCCTGACCAAATGCACGATAGGGGTAACGGAAGCTGTAGTGAATGGCACACACTCTCAGAAGCCGCCATTGACACGTTTCTCCTCTCTGGGCTTCTGGCTGCAACCCCATGGCGGGTCCCCTCCTTCCCTCCAGTCAGGGAACTCACAGCTTCATTGGTTCCTGTCTTTCCTGTTCCTCAGGCGCAATATTCAAATATTTAGGAAACAACTATAATGCACCAACTAATCAGGAGCGGTGCCCATAGGACCCTTGCTCAGTCAGGTGTTAATTCACTAGTGGCTGGATTACATGGAGGTGCTGGGTGCTGGGGACCATCCCCATTAGCACAGGAGTATTTCAGGGTTTTACCCCTGGTAGAGTCTTACCAGTAGCTGTCAGTCTCAGATCTCTCGCTCTTTCTTGGAAGTGCAATTTGGCTCTGCTGGGCTCTTGCAAACTCACAGAGGTATCTGTAGCTTTCAACCGGTCCTCTAAAAGCACTTCAAGCTCTAGAGATTCACACTCCTTCGGAGGTGATGGAGTCTACAGATGACCCCACCACAATTTCCCCGTGCCAAGTTTCCTTCCTACAGAGCACCTGCTATGGCACTTTTCCAGGAAGAGCCCTATAAGACAGCCCAGGCCATTAACTCCTCTTTTCTGCCAAACTTTACCGACGTTTCTGCAGGATCTGACTCTGTAACAATCCATAAGGCACTAACTACAGCTATAATTAAATTGGAAAAATCAATCCAGCCACAGCACACAGCTGGGGAGGGATTCATCTCTTGCAGCGCCCCCAGTGGGCTCTAACCCTCCTCTGGCTGCCATGGCAGGTGGCAGAGGGCACTATGTCAGCAGCACAGAAGCCCAGAGTGCACCTCTGGCTGTTATTTCCACAGTAGAGGTTTGGGAATCCGTCATCTGAGCTGCAGTGACAATGACATGGAAAAATCGTCCATAGGGTAAGTGTTGCCAAGATGAGAGACGCTAAGGCTGGAGCTCGGAGAACTCGGCAGTGAGGGTGTAAGATCTGGTGCCAGAAAGGGACCAGCCAGGGTTGCGTGTGCGACTGCGCAGAGAGGGTGGGAGACCCGGAACCAGGAGAACGAGGGAAGAAAGTGATCCAGGCCAAAGTGGGGGCAGAACCCCCAGCACTTCAGACTGGGGTTGTCATTGGTAGAGACTGCCAACCAGACTAATTAATTAAATCAGCTTGACATTTAAAGTTTGCTCCATATCTGCTTAAGTTGTGTATGTGTGGATTATCCTACAATGTAAATTTTATTTTCAATGACTCCATCTGTTATCTTTATAAAATTCTGGAATTAAAAGAAATCTCCTTGGATATTGTGAAGATGAAGCAATAAACTGAATCTGCATTTGGCACAAGTGCTTGGCAGCCTGGACTGGAAACAGCTGGTGACCACTTGCCTAACGTCCACTTTCTCTGTCACCTGGGTTGAACGGTTCACCATCCCCCAGTCCCCCCAGGATATGTCCATCTGGAACCTATGGTGGGTCCTTATTTGGGAAAAGAGTCTTTCAAAAGTAATTAAGTTAAGGATCTCAAAATGAGGTCATCCTGGATTAGGATGGCTCTTAAATCGGACAAGTATCTTTAGAAGAGATAAGAAAGGGAGAAGCTACGAGTCTACAAGCCATCAGTTGCCAGCAGCCGCCAGAAGCTAGAGGAGAAGCATGGGACAAGTTCTCCCTCAGAACCAACCCTGCCAATACCTTGACTTCAGACACCTGGCTTGCAGACTGTGAGAGAATAAATGTGTTGTTTTAAGCCACCCAGTTTATGGAAATTTGTTATGGCAACCACAGGAAACTAATATACATGGTAGCTAGTGACACGGTGACATGAGGAGTGGCATCTAATGCTAGTTTTGGAGTCACAATTACCTGAATTTGGATTTTTATTTGTGTCTCTGCCATTTTCTACGTATATGATTTTAGACAGATGATTTCTCAATGTTCCCTTCTGTGCAGTGGGATAGGAAATAGTATTTATGTTACAAGGTTGTAAAAATGAAATGAGATGCAGCCACATAGCACCTGGCACATAGTAAGTACTGGATAAATATTAGGTTATTATCACAACCTTATTATTAGAAGTTGGTTGAACACCCAAGTTAATGACTAGTTAAGGGGAAGACAGGAAAAGATACAAGTTACTTCTGAAGTAGGCATTCCAGAAAGAGGTGATGGCTCCTCTTCTGGGAAGAAGTAGGGAGAGAGGACATTTGGGAGAAAAACTAAAGAAGAGAGTCCATTGGCTGTGCTTGAAAAGAGGAGAGAAAAGAGAAGACAGAGGAGTAGCTGGGAAAGACATGGGGGAAGACTGGTTTTAGAGTAAAACAACTATTGCTATTTTGGAAGATGAATGGAGGGTGTCGCTTTGTGTTTAGGAGGAGGATGGAAATGGAGAAGCTATTCTTTTAGAGGACAGAGGGAGAAAGGCTATAATTATGAAGGGGGTACACATATCCTGCATGCTGGGTGATAAAATAAAACATGCTTTATGGAGGGAATGAGTAGGAGAAGACCAAGGAAGGGTGAACTTCCTAATCAGGATGCCACCTGGCAACAGCCCATCTCCTGGGCTAGGGGTGATGACAGGTCACAGACAGACCTCCAGGCAACTGCCCAGCATGAGGGAAAGAGCACTGCTTAGGAATTTGTGTTGGGCAGAAATTTAGAACCCCCCCCCCCCCATAAAAGGATACAAACGTGTTCATCAGGTCTCATCAAGATTGAGCTAGTCCTAGAGGTATATTTTTGACAGCAGAGAGGGTGTAGTGTGTTCTGGAAGAAGAGAACAGGCTGGACAAAGATAGTGAATGAATCAAAAATGAAGGGGGTACAGGAGGAGGGTGCAGGCATGCAGGATGTGTACAGGGGAGCAGCAGGAGAGAAAGAGGAGAGAAACTGGGGCACCCATCACTTCTGAGCAAGGAGGTACCATGAACAGTGCTCAGGAAGGTCAACTAGGCAGCTCTGTGTAGAAAGAATGGGAGGGGAAGGAACCCTCATAGTGTTTTCTTAAAAAGTTTATGTTAGTGTCAATTTTTAAGAATCAAGAAGTTTTCCTTAAATAGCCAGATTACTGGCATCAAGAGAAATCAGAAGGTCTGGCAGTTCTGGGTCCATATTGTGGTCTGGTCTAAGGGAGTTTGAGGCAAGAGGCTGTTGATGCTCTGGAAGGCTCATGCTCTCTTTGCCATGGCCCCATCTTACCCACCACTTCACTCATTTACATGACCTGCTTGGGCCCCACTGGCCAGACACAGAAAATGTAGATGGCATAGCACTAGGGGCAAAGCAGATGTTCTCACCCTCTCTCTCTGCAGGCCCTAGTGCTGAAATGCATCTCTGATTGTGGCAGCTGATTGATAGTGTTATGCAAGCCTTCTTTATCCTTAACTATTTTTGGTTTTGTCTACTGGTTCTATGAATTCTTGAGAAAGGAGTGCTAAAATCTCCAATTATGGTTGTGGACCTATTTCTTTAATTAGTTCTGTGAATTTTTGCTTAGTGGATTTTTTTGAAATTTTGTTACTAGGGGCATAGACATTTAAGACTGATATGTCTTCCTGACAAATCAACCCTCTCATCGTTAGTCTGTCTAATATGGACACTCTAGCTTTCTTATAACTATTATTTGCATTATATCTATATCTATCTATATCTATATCTATCTATATCTATATATATATATCTTTTATCCTTTACTTTTAGCCTATCTGCCTTTATATTTAAAGAGAATTTCCTGTAGACTTGCACATAACTGAGTCTTACTTTTTAAATCCACTCTGACAATCTCTGCTTTTTAGTTGGAGTGTTTAAAACATCCATAATAATGTAAGTATAGATAACGTTGGGCTTAAATCTCCATCTTCCTTCTGTTTTCTACTTGTCCAATATGGTCTTTGTTCCTTGTTTCTAGTTTTCCTGCCTACTTTTCTATTAATAGAGTATTTTTAGCATTCAATTTTATCCCCGCTATTGGTTTATCAGCTATATCTCTTTTTTAAGTGGTTGCTCTAGGATTTAAAATATGTATCTTTAACTCGTCATAGGCTACCCAAATAGCATTATACCACTTCATGTATAACCTAAGAACTATGTACTTCTATCCTTCTAACCCCTTTGTGTTGTTTGTGCTATTGTGTCACATGTTTCTCCTATATATGTTATAAAACCCACAATATATAATAGTTTGCTTTAAACAAAATGTAACTCAAAATGGGTCACAAATTGCAATGTCAAAACTAAACCCAAAACTTCTAGGAGAAAACATGAGAGAAAATTTTTGCCACCTTGGAGAAGGTAAAGATTTCTTAGAATACAAAAGTATGGTAGAGTACCTACCATAAAGGACAAAAATTGATAAATTCACTTTATTAAAATTAAAAACATTTATTCTTTGATAGACACTGTTAAGAAAATGAAAAGGCAAGCCTCAGACTGGAAGAGATTATTTGTAGTATGTGTACATGAAAAAGGACACATAATCAAAATATATAAAGAACTTCAACAACTCAAGCAGACAAATAAAATTAAAACTCAGCAAAATATTGAGAACACAAACACATTTCACACATACAAATACACACACACACACAAACATACAAGAATGGCCAATAAGTAAACAGAAAAATGGTCAGTATCAGTCATGATACTGAAGTACAAATTAACACAATGATATACAAATATGCCCACTAGAATGGCTAAAATTTTAAAGATTGGCAGTACCAAGTGTTGCTGAGGATTCAAAGCAACTGGAATTCTCATACATCAGCAGTAGGGATGCAAAATAGTACAATTTAGAAACCAATTCCAAAGTTTTTTTAAAAATAAAGTCAAACATATACACCTGTGACCCAAAAATTCTACTCAATTTGCTCAAGAGAAATAAAAATGTATGTCAACAAAAAACTTAAACACAAATGTTCAGAGAAGGTTTATTTATAGTAGCCTAAAACTGGAAACAACCCAAATGTCAGCAAACAGGTGAGTGGATAAATGCATTGTGGTACAGTCCTACAATGGAATACAATCAACCATAAAAAGTAGCAGCAATAAAAGAACTGATGACAATCACAACAACATAGATGGCCCTCATAAAAGAATGCATGTTATATGATTCCATTTATATGAATTTCTAAAACTGGCAGCACTTAACTATGGCGATAGAAATTGGATCAGTGGTTGCCTGCAGGATAGGGATTGATTTTGAAGAGACACAAGCAACTTTCTGAATGATGAAAATGTTCTGTATCTTTATTGGAGCAGTTAGATCTATGCATTTGTCTAAGCTTACAGAACTATATACTTAAAAACTGTTCATTTTATAAGTGTATATTATACTTTAGAAAAGTTGATTTAATAAATGTCCCTCCCATCAGAAGAGCCTACAGCAAAAGTATAGTTGCCAAAGGAAAGACAGATGCAAATGTGCCATGTTCAAACAGCAGACAGCAGGAAAGGGACTTATCCATCCCCTTCCAGCAAGTAACTAGCATCCTGCAGGGCATGTTACAACAGGCAACAACTTCCAAAGAAATGACGTGATAAAAGCATGGTCATTTAGAGGATGTGCTTCGAGCAACTGCATAGGCAACATCTTGTGGCCCTAAGGAAAGAAGCAGATATTTCTACAGGGGGTGTGTGGATGGGTCGTGATGGTCTGGGGCATAAGGGAGGCTCCATTTCTGGGGAAAAGAAGAGTCCAGGAGATCCAAACTAATTGTTGTTGTTGGTGGTGGTGGTCGTGTGTGTGTGTGTGTGTGTGTGTGTGTGTGTGTTAACCAACTTCTTAGGAAGAAAAAACTGCAGTCAGAAATTAGAGCTCAGAGACACAAAAGACCCCGAATAACCAAGGCAGTCTTGAGGGAAAAAAACGGAGCTGGAGGAATCAGACTCCCTGACTTCAGACTATCCTACAAAGCTACAGTAATCAAGACAATATGGTACTGGCACAAAAACAGAAACACAGATCAATGGAACAACATAGAAAGCCCAGAGATAAACCCATGCACCTATGGTCAATTAATCTATGACAAAGGAGGCAAGGATATACAATGGAGAAAAGACAGTCTCTTCAATAAGTGGTGCTGGGAAAATTGGACAGCTACATGTAAAAGAATGAAATTAGAACACTCCCTAACACCATACACAAAAATAAACTCAAAATGGATTAGAGACCTAAATGTAAGACTGGATACTATAAACCTCTTAGAGGAAAACATAGGCAGAACACTCTATGACATAAATCACAGCAAGATCCTTTTTGACCCACCTCCTAGAGAAATGGAAATAAAAATAAAAATAAACAAATGGGACCTAATGAAACTTCAAAGCTTTTGCACAGCAAAGGAAACCACAGACAAGACGAAAAGACGACCCTCAGAATGGGAGAAAATATTTGCAAATGAGTCAACAGACAAAGGATTAATCTCCAAAATATATAAACAGCTCATGCAGCTCAATATTAAAAAAACAAACAACCCAATCCAAAAATGGGCAGAAGACCTAAATAGACATTTCTCCAAAGAAGACATACAAATGGCCAAGAAGCCCATGAAAAGCTGCTCAACATCACTAATTATTAGAGAAATGCAAATCAAAACTACAATGAGGTATCATCTCACACCAGTTAGAATGGGCATCATCAGAAAATCTACAAAGAACAAATGCTGGAGAGGGTGTGGAGAAAAGGGAACCCTCTTGCACTGTTGGTGGGAATGTAAATTGATACAGCCACTATGGAGAACAGTATGCAGGTTCCTTAAAAAGCTAAAAATAGAATTACCATATGATCCAGCAATCCCACTACTGGGCATATACCCAGAGAAAACCATAATTCAAAAAGACACATGCACCCCAATGTTCATTGCAGCACTATTTACAATAGCCAGGTCATGGAAGCAACCTAAAGGCCCATCAACAGACGAATGGATAAAGAAGATGTGGTACATATATACAATGGAATATTACTCAGCCATAAAAAGGAACGAAACTGAGTCATTTGCTGAGACGTGGATGGATCTAGAGACTGTCATACAGAGTGAAGTAAGTCAGAAAGAGAAAAACAAATATCGTATATTAACGCATGTATGTGGAATCTAGAAAAATGGTACAGATGAACTGGTTTGCAGGGCAGAAACTGAGACACAGATGTAGAGAACAAACGTATGGACACCAAGGGGGGAAAGCGGCGGGGGGGTGGGGGTGGGGGTGTGAAGAATTGGGCGATTGGGACTGACATGTATACACTGACGTGTATAAAATTGATGACTAATAAGGATCTGCTGTATAAAAAAATAAATAAAATAAAATTTAAAAATTAAAAAAAAAAAAAAAGAAATTAGAGCTCAGACACATAGCCTGGCACATAAGTAGTCTCAATAGAACCTGCACCTAGTTCTCCTTCCAGAGTGCAGGTTCAGATGTTCTCCTGGTACCTCCATGATGTCTTTAGCAAAGACCCAAGTATGTAGATACAGCATCTGGGGGGACCCTATTAGTCTTATTAAATCAAGATTCTGAAAGCCATAGCTGCTTAAACCAGGTTAACTGCTACAAATTCTGTCTTAATAAGGCTTCTTTTTTTCTGAGTGGAATACAGGATATAAAGAAAAAATATGGATCTTTTCTGTTTTTTCCGTGGTTTCAAACTCAGGGCAGACATATCTATAGACCACATTAACTGGGTACAAGACTTTGTTCAATACAGGCATCACCCCCAGGGTGATTTTCCCCAGGGAAAGGCTTTGGAAAGTTTTCTTAATGTGAAGATGCTATAACACTCTTCAGCCAGCCTTGGGAATTGCAAATGCAGCCCAGAGATGGAATTGGAATTTACCTTCTTTAAAAAGATGGAGTCCCAACACTTGTAGCTGAAACTGCAAAGAACTAACAGTCATCACGCAAGTCCATTTGATGGTAATTAATATTTATTATTTTTATTGCTTTGTGGAATTTCCTCAGACTTGTTTTCATCAGTCAAACAGTGACACTCCAGTGGTCTATCCTCTGACTTGACTAGGAATCAGTTCCAGGAGCAAAATACATGCTGGAAAGAAACACTATATCCCAGCAAGGATCCTGGAACATATGTTATAACGAGATTACAGTGGGGATGGGCTGGAGCTGAGCTTGAAGGCTAGAATATAGGTAGGCAGTGAGGACAGATGTGGTCTTACTGATTGGGGGTGGGGGAAAGAGTATAGCCTAAGAAAAGCCACCTCTAATGACAATCTCTCCCACTGACCGTCCCTGCGGCATAAAGGCACCATCTTTCATGTGCATCTTATTTAGGCTAAGGGCCCAGGACAAAGACAATGCATAGTCCAAATTAGCACCTGTTATCACTCCTTAGAAAACAATGACTAGGAAAAGGGTGGGCCAATATTAACAATGGGAAAGAGGAAGAATTTTTTAAGCCAGGCTTAGATGGGTATCAGTGTGGGAGTCCTGGACAGAGAAGATCAGGGCACCGTCAGCCTGTGCGTCTCTACTGTTCTCCCCGATGGTGGAGTTATTTATGACTGTCTTCCCGCTGAGTTATAATCTCCTCCCACTACAGGGTCCTATTTTCCATTCAGCTGCTTATTTTCTGTTGAACTGTTGGGGCAGAAACAGTGCAAAAATGCACCCAGAGACTAGGAAACTGAGAACATCTATTTCAGGTCATGACAAAGTAACTGGTAGCAAACTTATCTTCCCACCATGAACTACTAGAAAACCAAACAGAATATGTGAAACAACTGTTTTCAGACACTGGATAACAGGCAGCATAAGAATGTGATCCCTAGAGAAGGGAGATAAACAAGGTGAACAAGGTAAGCTCTACAATCACCTTGGGTTTCTGCCTGGAGGCACTTTCCAGATCTCAGTGCAGGGAGACAGATCCCAAGCAGAACACAGCAATCTTGCTGAACTGAAGAGACAGAAATCATAGTTCGGAGAGATTGAGGCAGCTTTTCAGGGTAGAGTACTGGAGAGGAAGGAACTATGGAAAGCAAGAGCTCCAGAAGTCTGTCTAGGTATCCCTTTGAGTCTGACTGGATATTAAGCTGTGTGTTTTTAGAGTGAAACTCCATGGGACTGGGTAAGGAACAGCAACCTGTGAACTGAGACGAACAATTCCCAGAGCTTACATAGGGCTGGGAGACACTTTAGTTCCACCAGCCAGAGTGGAAAGACCACAGTGAATACCCAGGGTATTTAATAGAGATTTTACAAGGGCCACAACATTTAGTAGGTCTAACTAGCCTTCGAATAAAGGCTACTTTAGGATCATTCTAATAAAACTTAAACACAAAGGATCTTCCAAAGGAACAGTTTGCTCTTCAAATAAGTTGACTGCCTGACAGAGCAAAGGCCAACTCTCTTTAAAGGAAGGCGACAAAATGTATATGCTCAACAAGATAAAATTTACAGTGTCCAGCATACAATTAAAAATTACTAAACAAGTCATGAGGCAAGAATGGTGGCCTATAACCAGGAGAAAAAAAAATTAGTTCATAGAAATAGACAATAAGAGCCTAAATCCTTTAGGTGTATTTTTGTCTCTTATCCAAACTCTCCTTTTCATAATTAGCAACTTACTTTACTCCTGTCAGACTCTTCAAATACAAAGCCACTCCTGTTTACCTACCATCTGATGTGCTTGACATGTAATTAACTAAAAATTTACAACAAGTCCTCAGAGGCCACCTGATAGCTTCTGCCTTGGAAGAAACAAAGGCTGGGCTTGCATGGGTGAGATAAAGAAAAGTTGCTCACCCCCAGCTCGTGACAATAATAAATACTAGATAAATTCTTTCCAGGGAGGTGATGCGCCAATTTCCTTTTCAGCTTCTCTGGGCTTTGTAAAATTGTCTCCCATTCCTACTTCCCCATCTCCATGCCTACAGTGATTTCAAAGCCAGTGAATGAGAACACACATAGCAAATATTGGCAAGATCCCAAAAGATGAAAGTAGGGAAAAGCAAAATGAGACTCTATTTGGATTGTACCTCAGTCTTCTCTATTATTCTTGGGGAACTGTGCCAAATTATTTCTTTTCTTTAAAAAGTACATTGAAAAGCAACCCAACATTCAATCACTACGATTTTACAAATAGCTACCTAGCACAGCCTGCAGAAAGTGGCAGTCACCACGTACACAGAATATAGACTGCGAAGAACAGGAGGGAGAAGGACATTTTTTCCATCTCAGCTTCTATGCGGTAGTTTAGGAACTTAGCTTTTGCTTAGCTTCATTTAACCAAGTAATCAGTTCAAATTTAAGCATTTATTTTAAATGTCATCCACCCCTGACCACCACCACTGGCACACACACAAGGCTCTTGATGTGTAGATTTTGAGTGTGAAAGCAAATCTCTAACCCTAAGAAGGACGTTTGTCCACTCTTTGAGTACGCTGGGCACACTGAATTGCAGGGCCATTCAGCAGTTCCAAATGTTATTATACTATACATCCTGGAGTTGAAGTGGCTTCTGCTGTGCCTCTTAGTCATGTCACTGTGTGGGTAGCGGGGTTCTGGCCAACAATGACCACACACAGTTTGGGACTGAGTGACTTTTACAGCCGTCTCACTGGGTTCTGAGAGCTCTCCAGAGCTGACAGCACAGGCTAATTAAAAAGGCAACTCAAGTAATTGACTAGATAATGAGGGGAAATGCCTGTGATTTAACTTTTACCTACTATTGTTCCCTGTGGGGTTTTTGAAGGGAAGTAATCACCTCCTCATTATTGCAAAGTGTTACTTGATGCGTGTTTTGTGGTTGCTGCCATATTTGTTTCTTCCTCTGAACTCTCCAGGAGCCTGAGTTACAGGGGTACCTCCTTTTATTGCACCTCACAGCTATTGCGTTTTTCACAGATTGAAGGTTTGTGGCAACCCTGCATCCAGCAAGTCTATCGGCACCATTTTTCCAATAGCATTTGCTCACTTCATGTCTCTGTGTCACATGTCAGTAATTCTCATACTATTTCAAACTTTTTCATTATTATTTTTGCTATGATGATCTTTGATCTGTGATCTTTGATGTTATTGCAAAAGGTTACAACTCACTGAAGGCTCAGATGATGGTTAGCAGTTTTTAGCAATGACGTATTTTTAAATTAAGGTATGTACCTTGTTTTTTACAGTACACAGTATAGTGTAAACATAATATTTATATGTACTGGGAAACCAAAAAATTTGTGTATTGCAATATTCACTTTATTGCGGGGGTCTGAAACTGGAGCCACAGCATATCTGAGGTCTGCCCGTATTTGTTCCCAAAAGACCTGAGCTTCTCTTAGGTATCCCATTAAGATCACCTCAATTTCCAAGAGTTGAACATGAAACACAGACTCTAAGCAGTAAGCTAGTCTTACATTTTCCCCAGTGAATGAATTCCCTCATAGACACACCCTGCATGTGTCTGGTCTCGGCTTGCATATCTCCAGATAAGGAACACACTACCTCACTTGGAAGCCCATTTCTCTACTAAGAAAATTCTTACAATGGAACTGAAGTATCTCCCCTACTTACTGGTTCTAATTCTTCCTTCTCATGCAAGAAACAGTCCACTCAGGTTTCCAAATGATGGCTCTTGTGTTATACTCTGCTCCAACCCCTTCAACCACTCCCCAAACCCGGTCACAGCCCAAGTGTCCTCCCCTCGAGACAGTGACACTGCAATAAAATTCTGACTCTCTCAGTTTCTTTTTCTTTCCCCTTCTTTTTCTGCTTTTTTTCCCCCTCTATTCGTCCTTCCTCTCGTCCTTTTTCCTTCCTTCTGTCCCTCCCTCTTTCCTTCCTTTCTTACTAAAAAACATCAGACAGAGAAAGACAAATACTGTGTGATATTACTGAAAAATACAACAAACTAGTGATATAACAAAAAAGGAGCAGACTCATAGATATAGAGAACAAACTAAGGGTTACCAGTGAAGAGAGGGAAGGGTGGAGGGGAAACATAGGGGTAGGAGATTAAGAGGTGCAAACTATTAGGTATAAAATAAGTTACAAGGATATATTGTACAACACAGGGAATATAGCCAATATTTTATAATAACTACAAGCAGAGTATAACTTTTCAAAATTATGATTCACTATATTGTACACCTGTAACTTCTATAATATTGTACAATTATACTTAAATAAAAATACACACACACATATATATATAAATTTGAAACATTGTTCAGAAACACCAATCACATGCCTCTAGTATTCCCCAAGTCTCTTTGGAAGTGCTAGACTCAAATCTGCTAATGTGGTAGCTCTCTTGCTCCATAAAAATAGACTCTTGGATCCTACTTACTCAAAGAAGCACGGTGGAAATGTTGCTTTGGGATCATATTTTTTCCAGAATGTCAGCCTCAAGCCCCCACTTTTCATTTCACTACACACCTCCTGAACACGAAATAGGAGAGCTGAGAGTCAAGAAATCACTTGGTTCAATTCAGATGACAAATTTTTGGTCCCATATAGCAGCTGATAGAAGAAGAAGAGTTTCATAAACATGAGGCCTTCTGATGAGTGTCCTAAGCCTGCACACCATAGCACAATTGAAGACACGGCCTCTGAGTGCACACCAAGCTCAGTGACTCCTTCACCCACTAAATGTGGTGCTTCTCTTTTCATAAGCATAAACTGAGACCCTAGAAACTCCCCACCTGCCTGCAGGGGGACACGTCATTCACAAATCAAGGCACCTGTCACAACTCTTCATGGAAAACTAACATCATACTTGTAAAAATAATTCTCAAATAGTATTTAATGTGTTTCATCATTGCTTGTGATATTGATGGCGTATTAACTTACTTTCTTCTTGTTTCTTTGGAAAACAAACTACGAGGACTGCCTTTTCTCTTCGTATCACATCAAAGTAAGGGTGGATTTAAATGTGTAGTTATGGATTTATATACACATATTTGGAGAAATTGGACAGCCGTATCCCTACATTTTCTAAAAGGACATAGCAGGTATCAATAACAGGGTAAAACTGTGGCTCTCAGCCACCAGACAGAAATGGAAGTCGTAGCCGAGCTGCATGTACACACTCAGGCTGATGAAGGAAGGCCACGGAACTCTAACCAGCATGCTGAGGTGCTCTGCATTCAGCCTGCGTCACCCAAGACAGAAAACAGCGTGTTGACGAGGGAGAAAGTTGAGTGACACCAAGTTCCACTGGACAGGCTCCAGGCATCAGCCAGGAGAACGGAGTGCCACGGCTGGCTTGAGGGCTGAAGCTGAGCCGGAAGTAGGACTAGGAGCAAATGAAACTCATAAAAGAAATGCAAGGCTCAGACAGACTCACGCTCAAGAGAAAGGAGACCAGTGGGCAGGGAGGAAGCGGGCACTGTGTTTCAGGGCTTCGCGGTTACTGGCCCTTGCTGAAAGCAGTGTCCATTTTGTTGGTCACCTGGGATGCAGAATGAAACTAAACCCGGCTAAATAGGAAAAGGGAATTCACTGGTTCAAGTGACTAAAAAGCCAGGGGCAGGTCTGGTTTCTGGAACAGATGGGTCGAGAGGTGCAGACAATGTCATCTGTTTCACTTTCTCTGTCTTTTGGCTCTGATTTCCTCTGTGTGGGCTCCACCTACAAGCAGATACCCTCTTCTGCTGCTAAGATGGCTGTAGCTGTTTGAGGCTCCCATTGCATCCTCACAGCAATCTCAAGCAAAAGAGAACTTCTCTTTTTCAGTGGTTCCCACAGAAATCCTGAAATTGAGTCTCGGCAGCTCTGATTGGTCTGCTTCAAGCCACATGTCCATCCCTTAAGGAGCTGCCCTCTAGCAAATTATTTTCTGGGACTAAGATGAGCCAACTTCTTTGTTTCAATGTCTCCTCTGCTCTTCTTTTTCTTTTTCATTTATTTGTCAAATTAGTTACTCACTCTTTGGGGCAATTTTCATTATGTACTGGAAGGCGCAACGTTCCAAAGGGAAGATGTGTTTATGAACTGCGTTGAGAATGCTGCAGTGTACACAACCCAAACCTTGCCTTATCTTCTCCCTGCCATGACTCAGATTGTTGGCTGGTCTCCTGCAAACCCCAGATCCTCCACATTAAAGGATGAAGCCACTGTATTCTTAGTCTAATTTGCAATCATGGCTTTAACCCAGTGTAAGTTGAAGGAAGAGAAGAGACTAAGCCCTATGAGAGACCCATCGTCCTTGGGATTTAGAGAAGGACAGAACTTTAGAAGTTGTCTAGTTCAAAACTTCATGGTGGGTGATCGCTAATAGTCCCTTTCTCCAAGATTAGTCAGTAAGAAAAAGTAAAAATTAGAGTCAGCATTTCTCAGGTGCTTGTCAGCTGCCAAGCACTTTTACCTACATGCTTTACATGCATTAATTTGCTTAATTCTCATGTAATCTCTCAGATGAATACTATCATTATCACTATGTTACGGATGAAGAAACTGAAGGTAAAAGAATCTAGGTAACTTGCCCAAGGCCACGTGGTACAGGTGGGATATAAATCTATGGGTATGAATCTGTGTTTGAGCTAAGATCTGAATAATTCTAGAGGTGTCACTCTTACCCACTCAGCTATAGTTTTTCAACCAAAACTGAGTAGGACTGAGTTAACAAATATATAGGGAGTAACGGACAATATTCTGAAACACAAAAAGTCACATACCTGTACAATGCCATTGAGCACACACCTTCCATTGAAGTCTGGGTAAGACTTGGAAATTATGAATTTAAGTGGGCAATACATGTCAAGTTACTTTATTCTCTTTAACTCAAATTAATTTTGATTCTGAGTCCCCAACCCAATCCTTCTGGCCTGGCAAGGAATCCAGGCTCAGTGAATTGGGGGCTGCCCCAACCCAGCTCTGGGTAGGGCTCTGGGGGTCTTACACAGAGGAGAATGCTTAGGGGGGCCCATGGTTTCCAGTCCTTGCCAACCCACTCACTGCTCAAACCCATGTGGTTCCTCAGGTATAGAGATTCTGCTGCCTTCTTACAGCCCTGGTATCTGTCAATCTTGGTTGAGGTTGAGGGCTCCAAGATGTGCGGGTCCCCCCTCTCCAGGCAGATCACACAGCCAAGCCTCCACTTCTCTCCCACATTACCCAGGAGGCTCTCTTCTCATCATTGAGACCATCATTCTCAGTCTCCACTGGACGTGAGCTCCACACGTACAGGAACGTTTGTCTGTTTTGTGTACTGATGTCTCCTCAACGCCTAAGTCAGAGCTCAACACGCAGACTTGTGCTGCTTCTGCCCCCGCCCCGCCCCAGAAAGCCCTTCCTGCCTCCCTGTCCCCCCAGAACACCCAACACTGTCCCCACAGTAACCTAAGGCCATCAAGAGAAACAGGTTCTCGGGACCTGGGGGAGAAAGAAACCCAGAGTACAGAATGATAAATGCTCTCATTCTTTTTGATTTCCCCTGCAGCAAAGACAGGACCCAAACTAATATCTGAATAAATCACCCTACCCTTCATGGACCAGCCAATGAGATTTCAGCACTGTTTACCTATGCTTTAGCTGTTGGGAAAAAGAAGAAAGACATGAGTGTGAAGACAATTATAAAGATTTCAAAGGTCTTTCTTATTGAAATGACAGTTTGAGAAGTTCCTCTCTCCAGCCCCAGGATAATGAGATAGCATTCGTACACTTAAAGGGATTTCTCTCTCTTTGGTGGAACAAAAGAGATCAGCTTTCAACGTGGGGGAGACTGATGAAGTTCTATACAAACTGCCAGGCTCAGCACCATCAGTGCAGGTGGAGAGAGAGAGGGAGAGAGGCAGAGGTACCTGGCAGAAGGAAAGATAAGTGTAGAAGTCACAGACGTACACCAGTGTACAGAAATGCAGAAAAGACACTCTGAAGTACATAGAGACAGAGGAGAAGGAACCACTAAAAAGAAAATAGCAAGAGTTAGAACACACCAGTGCTGAACTGCAAATTAAATGCTCTATCATTCCCCAGACTTAACTAATTTCACATTAAAGCAGTAGCTATACCACTTAGGCATCCTGAGAAAAAATGATTTCATTGAATGAGCTGTCTCACTGCAAACCTGCTTCAAGGTTCAGCCACTTAAAGAAATAATATATTTGTTATCCTTTGCCTGCCCTCATTTCCCAGGCACTTCTCCACGTGTACAGGCAGACTTCGGAGATATTGTGGGTTTGGCTCCAGACCACCACAATAAAGCAAATATTGAATACAGTGAGTCACTTGAATTTTTTCGGTTTCCCAGTACGTATAAAAGTTATGTTTACACTGTTCTGTAGTCTAAGTGTGCAATAGCATTATGTCTAAACAAATGTACATATCTTAATTTAAAAATGCTTTATTGCTAAAAAATTGCTAACCATCAATCACAGATCACCATAAAAATATAATAAAATAATAATAATTTGAAATATTGCAAGAATTACTAAATGTGACATAGAGATACAAAGTGAGCAAATGCTGTCGGAAGAATGGTGCCGATAGACGTGCTCGATGCAGGGTTGCCACAGACCTTCAATGGTGGGGAAAAAAAGCAGAGCTCAATAAAACAAGGCGTGCCTGTACTTGGTGTTTTGAATTCGCTCTCTCATAGCCCTTCGGGGATCAAATTAAAAACGACTCTGTCCTCTCCTTTTCTTGTCTTTCTGGCAAATGCCCCTTGGTTTTGTAAAAAATTAATAAACAGAAGCCTCAATTAAATAGATTTGGGAGACCAGAAGGGGGAGCTATCACACCCTGTGAGGAGAGCAGAGCCCAACAAGAAGAAGAAAGACTCTTCTTTCCTGGCAAGGACTCAGCCAGTGGAAAGCCATGACCCTTTGTTTACTGTGGCCCTCCCAATTTCCTTTCCCCCTCTATAAAAGTGTTCTCTTTCCTTTGCCATGGGGGGACTTGCCCGTGGCCTGCTGTGGTTGCAGACCCTGAATTGCAATTCTCTGCTGATCCTAAATAAACCCATCTTTGCTGGAGAAATACCTGGTGGTCTATTTCTTTCAGGTCAACAGTTTACAGGTACGTTTTAATCAATAGGCCTGCAGCTCTAAGTGTGCAATGGACAGCTTCTCGAAAGATCTTTGTTAATCAAATTGTAATATAGCAGCACTATTTACAATAGCCAAGACATGGAAGCAACCTAAGTGTCCATCGACAGATGAATGGGTAAAGAAGATGTGGTATATATACATACAATAGAATATTATTCAGCCATAAAAAAAGAATGAAATACTTCCATTTGCAGCAACATAGATAGACCTAAAGATTATCATACTAAGTAAAGTAAGCCAGACAGAGAAAGACAAATATCATACGATACTGCTTAATACGGAATCTTAAAAAAAGGGACACAAATGAACTTATTTAAAAAACAGAAATAGACTCACAGACATAGAAAACAAACTCATGGTTACCAAAGGGGTGGGGGGGAAGAGGGATAAGTTAGAAGTTTGGGATTAAAATATACACAATACTAAACATAAAATAGATAACCAACAAGGACCTACTGTATAGCACATGGAACTATACTCAATATCTTGTAATAACCTATAATGCAAGAGAATGTAAAAAAAGAATATATATATTTATATATATGTATAAGTGAATCACTTTACTGTTCACCTGAAACTAACACATTGTAAATCAACTATATTTCAAAAAATTTTTTTAAAAATCAAATTTTAATAAATTATAAGGATGGGTTGGGGTATTAGTGTGATGATCAATACTTAGGTTAAGAAAAGAAGGCTTTTGTTAAGTTGATTGGTTTGCTTTGTTTAATGTAAGTAACCTCCTTCAAGGTATCTGGGTTTGGTTGCTATGTTGTTTTGTTGTTATTTTTACTTCTCTCTCCACAGCTCAAATGTGATAGCTTTGAACCTTCTGAAACACTTTCAGGAGAACAAGCATTCTGTATTCTACAAGAAGGGAAGGCTGGTAGATTTTCTTTTATTCAAGCTGGCTCTCAGGGAACTATGGAGTAATTGGAATGACACGGGACTAGGAATCAAGAATTCTCTCGCTTTTAGTTGTGTCACCTCAAATAGGTAACCTAAATTTGATAAGCCAACCTTAGAGGGATAATGGTGAGAAAAAGTAAGAGGATGTGCCCATTCTTTAATTCAGCAACATACCAAGGGCCTCCTCTGTGCTGGGCCCTGGGGACAGAACTGTGAATGAGACAGAGGGGTCCCTGCTCCCACCAGACCTACACTCTGGTGAGGGCAGAAAGGAAAAAAAAAATATATTTGTTTGCCAGGGCTGCAGTAACAGAGTACCACAAACTGGGTGCCTTAAACAACAGAAATGTATTGTCTCACAGTTCTGGAGCTAGAAGTCCAAGATCAAGGTGTCAGCAGGGTGGGTTCCTCTGAGGGCTGTGAGGGAAAGGGTCTGTCCCAGGCTTCTCTCCCTGGCTTGTGGATGGCCATCTTCACACAGTCTTCCCTCTGTGTAGGTCTATCTCCAAACTTCCCCTTTTTAAAAGGACACAGGTCATACTGGATTCGTACCCACCTTAATGACCTCATTTTAACTTGATTACCTCTGTAAAGAGCCCCTCTCTTTATAAGGTCACATCGTAAGGTACTGGGGGTTAGGACTTCAACAGATGAATTCTGAGGGATGCAATTCAACCTGCAAGAGTATATGAATAATATAATTGTGACATGAAGGAACTTAATAGGAGAATCTGAGAGAAAAATAATTATGTGTGTGTGTGTGTGTGTGTGTGTCAAAAGGAGTAGAGGACTGGCGTGGTGAGGGATGCTTGGAGGAGGAGGCATCTGAGACCAGAAGAAAGAGAAAGAGCCAGGCAAGGAGGAGCCCAGGCAGAGCTGCTGGGTGCAGAGGGCACAGGGGTGCAGAGGGAATAAACTGCTCAGCTGGTTTATGAACAGAGGCGGGGAAGCCCGGAGCAGACACGCAATGAGGTGGATGGATCTCAAAAACAGACAGAAGTCAGAAACAAAAACCTTCGTACTGTGTGGTTGTATTTATATGACATTCTAGAAGAGGTACAACCTTAACAACAGAAAGCAGATCCATGGTCGCCTGGGGCTAGGGACAGAGGAGGGCGCGGCGAGCAGAGGAGAAAAGGAAACTCCCAGGAGGAGGGAGCAGTTCTGTATCTTGCGGTGGTGGTTACACAACCGTGTACAATGATCAAAACTCAAAAAGCTGGATGTTCAAAACAGGTGAGGTGTATTCTACGTAAATAATACCCAAATAAAAAAAGAACACACGGTTATGATGTGATTTCTTGTGTGATAATTACAGGATTTAAGCCATGTTAAGACATGTTAAGTAGCTCAAAATGGAGTCACAGCGGCCAACGTAAACATCCATGTAGTTGTTTTGAAACGTCTGCTGTAGGACTGCGAGTGTCTTAGAGGGATAAACTAAGGGTGGTACTGAGATAAGAAGTCTGATGCACCATGGACATCACTGGAACACAAAGAACAACGGGTAGAGCCAAGACCCCTCCCCTGTTGCTCCTTAAAAAGAGACCCCACGCCAAGCGGCTGGAATGCCCTTCTGCTGGAAGGCCCTGACTCCAGGCTGCTGGGGGCTGTTCCAGATGGAGCTGCCCAAGGCCCTGTGACCTGTGCCTGACCCGGGACCTTCGCTTGTGCTGAGACGCCTCCTTCCCGGACTTCTCCTAGGAGGGCTCGTTACCCCTTTTCTATTTTCCCTACTCCGTCTGACCTGTGCTGTGTGCTGATTGGGTGCAATAAACCGTGTGAGCTGTGAATTAAATACTGACTATATTTTGTACATCTCCAGTCCCATGATTCTTACCTGGCCTCAATGCTGGGCCCTCCAACACACACACACATGCAGACACGCACATGAACACAAACATGCACGTGCACACACATGGATACTTTGGCTCCCGAGTGGATCACGGATTGGGGGGCAGAGGTGGATGTGGTGATGCAGGTAGGAGGCATCACAGCAGTTCGGGTGAGAGAGGGTGACCCCTTGGACTAGGGCGGCAACAGCAAAGGAGGGGAGGAGTGGGCAAGTAAGGAGTGGCAGGTGTGAGGTGTATTTTGAAGGTAAAACCAAGAGTTGCTTATGCATCGGACGAAGGGAATTGGGGAAAAGACACCATCGAGGGAGACGCTTGGGACTGGGGCTTCAGCAGATGAGTTGATAGTGGCCCTACAGGACACAGTACGCAGCACTGACTGAAATATCAACCAAAAATAAAACGTGATCGTTTCCGAGATCTTTCCCTCCCAGAGTAGAGGACGTCCTAAGAACAGCCCCGTAGCACAGTCCCCTTCTCCCCTATCCTGTCCTCAGGGAAAAAGGGAGGCAGGAGCAGGGCTCCCAGCCACAGCGCCTGAGAATTGCTTGTGACTCTTCACTATGGATTCCGGGTCCCTCCTTCCCCTCTAACTCAGGAGCTACAGGGTGGCACCAGGAAATCAGTAATTAAGAGGACAAGGAGGGCTTCCCTGGTGGCTCAGTGGTTGGGAATCCGCCTGCCAATGCAGGGGACGTGGGCTCGAGCCCTGGTCTGGGAGGATCCCACGTGCTGTGGAGCAACTAAGCCCGAGCGCCACAACTACTGAGCCTGCGCTCTAGAGCCCACGTGCCACAACTACTGAAGCCCACGCGCCTATAGCCCGTGCTCCGCAACAAGAGAAGCCACCGCAATGGGAAGCCTGCGCACTGCAACGAAGAGTAGCCCCCGCTCACCGCAACTAGAGAAGAGCCCGCACGCAGCAACAAAGACACAACACAGCCAAAAATGAAATAATAAAATAAAATAAAATAAAATGAACAAGGAAACCACCCCGCCCCCGTGTACAGGTAACCTGAGGACCTGGAGAAAGGGGACAGGGGAAAATGCTGCAGACTCTCCCTTCCAAGCCCCCTTACTTCTGGGCTGGCCACAGAACAGAGGACACAGCGCTGGCCAGTGTAGAGGGACTCGGAGCACGTTCTCTCCGGGAGGGAAGAAGAGTCTCGCGGACCACAGCTTTCAAGCTGGGCTCCGTTTGCAACGTCTGCAACTTGCTTTGCCAGAGCCTGAATTAGTAACGCCTCACATCCAAAACAGACCAGGGACTGGGGAACAAATGCCTTCATCCTTGGCCGTTTTATTAGTGCCTTGCGATGCTGCATTTCCTTCACCTTAATGGAGCATGAAATTAAAATACATGGGTCCACAAAAACACCTGCCTTTTGTGAACTGGCTCATACTGTTAATTATGTCTCCTAAGGATCCTGCCATACACTTCAGGTTATTACGTCCTTTGTGATTTTAATTACAATTTAATGAACGCATTTACATGGCCTGTCTTAGGACTTTCAACTGAATAATCATCAGCATTAACAACGCTCTGTTCTTTGTTACTTTTCAGAGTCCTTCATTTATCTTTAAATGTAAGTGTTTATATTAAATTTACATTTCATGGTCCAGAATTTTGTCATCATTAACTGAAGTGTAACTCTCTCACTTTCATTCTGCTTGCTATGCAGAGTATGGGGAAAACTGGAATCAAAGAGGTATACGGGCTGCATTGGGTGTTCTTTTTTTAAACAGTAGGTAGCAAAGGCTCCTTTTCCTGCATTTTTATTTTTGACCTTATTTTGAAAATTATGAAATTTTTAGTTAGAATATTGTTTAAAATTTTACATGAATTTTGGCTCTGGATTTAAAATGATGTCTCATGAATTGCTATGACTTAGCTTTTAAAGTATCTCACATGTGTTTTCAAAGTTGCTTGTGAGTGTAAATGCTGCAATTTAAAAACATCTGACTTTGGAAGGATGTCACTTCAAGACTTCCCCTCCCCCAACCCCACAACAGGATGGTGGCTCCCTGGCTCAGTGTAGACACAGGTTTGGAAGGACCACAGCTGGAGGGCTGCACTGGGGCTCACTTGATAAGATCTTCACACGCTCCCAGGCTGAGCCCGCAGCGGACGTGGCTGATCAAAGACATCCTGATGGTTCCAAGTGGCACACCCAGGGCAGAGCTATGCAGGTGACCACTTCTACAGCCACTCGAGTCTTTCCAAATGCAGTCTGTTCCATGGACTGCTGGAAAGTGACAGTCTTCAGACACCAGAAACGCTTCCCATCGCAGCAGGCCCGGGAATCTGGAGAACCACGTGGTGCGCCTGGTCAGAACTGAACGGCGGGACGCCCGCTGCTTTGAAGAGAACCAGCTGGCCGAGGAGCGGCAGGCTCTGTACTCAGACTAAAGACGGTTCTCGACTGGCCGCTTTTAAACAGTTCGAAGAGCTGAGCAAGAGACAGCATGTTGCCGACTGTGCTCTGGCGCTTTCCTCCCGCGTCCCGTCCTGCTGTAACGCCACCTGCCAGAGAGGATGGGGACGCGCCGCCACTGCCTGAAGAACCTTTCAAGCACTGGGATGGTACAGGGGAGAAACTCCTACCTGGAGACTGCTTCTTACTCCATCGTCACCCAGCCGTTCCCTTGGAAGGATACGGTAGCCAGGGCCCTCAGAAAACTGCAGTGACCCCCTCCCCATACTTGGAATCTTTATTTTCATCGTGTTTGGTGGAAGCCTATGCGTGAGCTTATTCATCTCATTTCCTCCTGGAGTCAACGATTCAAAAAGCCCTGGAGATACTAAGGCTATATCTCCAAGTTGCAACTCCATTTCAGAGACATAAGCTGTGGTTGACTGTTCTGAAAGTTCTCAGCCTTTGCCCCCAGGCTCAGCATCTAGAATGACCACGGCCAGAACTGGCGTTGGGCTGCCTCCTCACCCTGGCGGCAGATGTGAGACTCACTGCGGCCCCGAGTGACTTGTGCACTGAACGGGCAACGTCACGTCTTCCAGGTGGGACATTTTATTATGCTTTACAACCATGAAATCATAGGACGGTGGCTGTGATAGAAAACATTTCAGATGCAGGAATCGACCAAGCTGCGCCCGCCCACCCTTGCAGCCTCCTTCCAAACCCACAGGTCTCTCAGAGAATGTTCCTGGGTCCTTCCCTTGCAAACTCAGGAGAGCTGAAAGTAGACATGTAAAGTAGCAGGAACACCGTCGGCAAAATGGAAGCAGAACGATAATTTGGAGAAACAACTGATGAGGAACACACTACAGAAAACCTCTTCTACTGTGTTATGATAGGTGGTGGAGCGTGGCCTGGGCTCAGCGTCCCTCCTCCGAGGTCCCAGTCATACGGGGCCCTCGGTGATCCCCTCAGGGGGCAGGCCGGGTGCGCTGTCGGCCGTGGGCCTCTCATCTTGCTTCAGCGACGGCGGGACTCGTAGACTGACGTAGGGTTTGTGACAAGCTGTGTTGGCCAGAGGCGGGTAGTGCTGTCTGTAGCAAATGTAGGCAAAAATGAGGCCAATGACTCCACCAACAAAAGAATCTAGGACAGAAGAGCAAAACCGGGAGGAACGCGTTATGATTCATTCAAATGTGGCCAGTTATGTTTTCCAGAAAGCACTTTTCCTACCGGCTGCAATGACTGGTTTGCTGATTGGACCCCCTGAAAGACTGAAGGAAAGAGAAACCTCACTGGATCTATAGATCTTGCGGCCTCCGCAAACTCTTATCATTTTTTAGAACTTAAACATCCCTTTTAAGTGTGTACTTGAGTCTTCTCTTTATATAATATGCAGCTGAACACAGCATGAACTCAGATTTGCATTCTTGATTTTGAAAATCAATCCTAAATTCTGGAAGAATTCCGGCCATCTCCATGGGATCTGGATACCCTCGGGGGCTGTCATTTCTTTTCCTTTAGCAAGTTCCACTGGACTCCTGCAATGCTGCCGGTTGCACCACAGAAACCCAGGGGGCACACTGGCCTCTGCCTCACAGTCAGCGATTTCCCCAGGGATGAAATGAAACTTCTGAGTCACAAAGTTGAATGAAACATTTTATGATACACCAGGATTGGGCAAACTCGACAGTCCTGCGGGAGGGGCCCAATGCCCTTCCAAAAAGCTGCAGATTTTATCAAGTTGGAGGGCGCTGGGGGGGCAGACAAGGCAGGAGAGGGCTATCTGCAGGTGAAACAGGC
The DNA here is from genome assembly GCF_009873245.2 of Balaenoptera musculus. Classification (NCBI taxonomy): domain Eukaryota; kingdom Metazoa; phylum Chordata; class Mammalia; order Artiodactyla; family Balaenopteridae; genus Balaenoptera; species Balaenoptera musculus. The sequence continues at coordinate 10,849,416 of NC_045800.1, forward strand.
CCCTTCACCACCTCTATGGCGGCCCCTTGCCAAAAAGGGCATTCAGCTGGTTCCCCGTAGAGACCCCATGAAAGTAGCCCCGTCCAACAAATCTCACTGTGTGTGTTTGGGTGTGTGGTGTGCATGTGTGGTGTCGTGTGCATGCATAACCCCTGTAAAACTGGCTATGGGCTATTCTTGCCAAAAGATCCTAAAATAATGGAAGACCCCTCCTTGACAAGAGAAACCTTACGCACTCTCATGAAGGTCGCTGCCAGGCTGAACTGTCATTCTCCGTTTGGGGGGTTCCATCTTCACCTTCATTACCTTGTTGAGAATCGCCCACACCTGCTATGGGCAGGGAGCATCAGCCCATTTTACAGAAGAAATTCTCAGAGAGGCCAACAGACCTTCCACGTGCCCCACCCTTGTTAAATGTGGAACTGGCCTTGAACTCTGGTGTCCCGACTCTGACCTGCACTGCTTCTCGGGCTGTGCTCGAACCCTGGCAGGTTTCATCCCAGCTTTCTGTTGTCCAAGCTTTCAGAGAACCAGAGGCCATGACTGAAGGGCAGTGCACCTGGTTCAGATGGGGACAACAGCTTTCCTTTACCAGTGCTGGGGATGTTAAGTCTCCAGACCCTTCCCAGTAAGCAACACACTGTGTACTGACCTCAGTTTAAGTCACAAGCTGACTCTCCTGTGTCTCCTGCAGGGGAATATTGGGGTGGCTGTCAAAGAAAATATACCTCCAAGAAAAAAAACTGTTCAACGCTTAGATAACTGCACCCCACTTATCAGCCCTTTTGTGATAGGTATTCTGGCTCCATCTAGAATAACTGGGGATCATCTTTGAGGAAAGGACAATATTTTGGTATTTTATTATCTTTGAAGAATTGCTTCTACCTTCAGCATTTTTACTAGACTAAGAGTAAAACGTTTAAAATCACTATAATAATAGCCTTTAAGCTCTTTAATAAATAATATAGTAATTTAGTGCATGTAATTTTATTTATAAACAGCATCAAAACAGGTAAGGAACACAGGCATTTCTATGATGGCAGAATGAAGGCCCACTGTGTGCAGAACAGGTGTCCAGACCCTGCTCTGGCATCTGAGGGTGGACACAGCTGCTAGTGATGGTTTCCCAAGTGCAAACATTGGGTTGGCCAAAAAGTTTGTTTGGGTTTTTCCATAACATCCTATTCCATAACAATAGATGAGGTTTATCCGCCTTATAGACGCCTTCCCACTGCTCTTAGGGACTTGATTAAGCCCCTACGGCCTTCAAAGCCACATACCTGGTCCTGCCGACCTCCCAGCCATCCCCGTCCCCTCACTCTGCTGCAGCCACCGTCTTCCTTCTGTTTCTCCAATATGTCTGCTTCCTCCCCCTTCTCCCCTTCAATCCTGGGAATCCCTTCCCTTCATCTCACCCTATTCACTTTCTACTCATCCTTCCAAGCTCAACTCAACATCCTTGTGCAAGGATTCATCACCTGACCTCCAGACTAGACCCTGTCTCCCAGGGATACACTTTCATTAGCCCCCGGGGGATAAGAATGGCAAATAGTACCGAGCTGTGCAATGATGTAATGTTTAACACTGGACTCTACACTCCACCAGGGCAGGGGCTCTGTCTGGGTCATTGGCTGTTGATTCCTCAGTGCCTGGAACAGCACTTTGCTCACCTTATGCAGAATTAAGTTGGCGGAAGGAAGTGGATGAATGAATACGTGCACAGCACCTGGGGGCTAGATTCTGGTTACTGCCCTGTGGTGTCCTGTGTGGGCTCCGTTCCCCTCTCTGGGCCTCAGTTCCCTCATTAGGAGCAAGTGCGTGGCCGCTGAGAGGGCTTCTCGTGAGTGTCCCAGGAATTTGGTCCCCAGGGTCAGCCTACTGAGACTGCCTTCAGATCATTTGGAAACTGCCAAGGCATATTCAGAAAGTAGGTCCTATCCTTGATTGGGATAAACACATCTCTTACAAACAAAGGTCATTCTAACAGGTCAGAGAATGAATAACTGTAGCTACTTCCTCTCCATAGGAGTGCAAACACAGTGCGACTGTGGCCACCACCTGGCAGAAAAGCGAGGAAAACAGATTAGTGGCCACTCAGCCCTGGTGAGTAGCCTCCAAGGTAGGAGGGGAGGAGAGGACCATCGGAGAGACATCAGTGAGACCCAGGGGCCCATCCTTGCTCCCAGAGCAGGCATCTGGGGCCATGGTAAGGTATCCAGCATCTACTCTCACCCCCGGCCTAAGAATCCTCCCAGCTGAGGAATCCTCGACAAAGACACTGCAGTCCTGACCAGGGCAAGTCTCTGCACCTCGGAGCCTCAGTCTCCCTAGCTCTCAAATGCAAATCTCAATATCCACGTCATGGAGTCGTGACAATGATTTAATGAGAACTGCTTCTGAGCAGTATATCCCAGAGCACAACACAAAACAAGACCTTAAAATACATTGTCTAAAAAAATAGCGTCTATCGCTGTTACTCTGTTCCTCTCCGGCACTACTGGGGGCTTTCTAGCCCTTCCCCATCCTTCTTCTCACACACCAACTCAGCCGTCTACAGTTGTCATCTCTTTAGCATGGCCAAACTTTCATAGCATTTTAAATAAACACGTGAACTTAAAAAACATTTGTCACCCAAGAAACTGGAAAGTGATATGTACTATGAATTCCTCAGTGGAGTCACGAGGCGTAATTAATGCGATTAAATCAAATTCCTTAAATTGAGAAACTCTTCACACAGCCTGTGGCCAGCAGCCTGTGAAATGTGCCAGGGCTTTTTCCAGTTCAAGGTCTTAGAGTCACACTATTGTTTCGTTTTTCCAATAGCCCCAGAGAACAGCCCCACAGGGTGTTATTTTTATTAGTATCTGAAATGATCCAGGACAACTGCATTTAAGCCATTGACTACTGAACAGACCACACAGCAAAACCTACAAATAATGCCATTTGACTTCCTATTTTCTGTGACAAAGCATTTTATTAGGTGCATCACTGACCAAAAGACATCATATCATTCTGAGTATATGCTCCCCAGGCTGACTGGTGCGGCAGCAAGCCAGAGAATGGTGATTGCTGCCAGTGTTGTTCTCCCATTTAATCGGAGTAAAAAGTGGTATCATAGGTGCCACCACAGTTATCAGAAGGAACCAGGGCAATGAAAGGTCTAGTGAAGGCGCCTTCTCAGCAAAGTCATCTGGGGCTTTGTTTATCACAAAGGTGGTGAACAAGATTTACAAAATGACTTACTTTATGAGAGAGAATGCCACCAAGTGCCACTTGATGAAATCACATTCACATTCTGTAGAGCGTGTGCTGACAGAAAAGCAGGCAGGGGACAAGTGGGCCTTTATTAGGGAAAGAAACTACTTGGGATTGACTTCACCCCAAATATGGTAGCATGGGACAGGGTGGGGCTGGGATTCAATGGGGGAACATGTGGAGCTCCGTGTCCCCGGAGTACACATGCTGCAGTCTCCTCACTCAGCCTTCATGTCATTCATCCATCACGTATGTTGCATGGGGATCAGGTGTCAGGCGTGATACCCGGTCCTAGGACACGAGACTGAACAAAACAGACATGTTCCCAGTCCTAGGGGAAGTGACAGTCTTACCAGTGAGCTGCAGCTATAGTGTGCGCCATGAGGGAGAAGGTGGGTCTGTGAGATCAGCCAGCAGAGTGGCCTGGTTTGTCTGGACCAGTGGAGTTCCACTGAGGACAAGACCCACCGGCCAGCCCTGCAGGATAACCAGGTGTGAACCCGGGGGAGGGGGAAGTGGAGGCAGGGAGGACAACACAGTCTTCTAGGCAGAGGAAGGAAGGGGCGTGGCAAGTTTGAGAAACTGAAGAAAGGTCCATCTTCTCTCAGGGGGTGGTGTCATTATAAGTCTATAGGACGTAAGTTGACTAGGCTTCTGGTGTGGGCTGGAAAAGAAGGGTATTCCACGTCCCCTCAGCCTGGACCAGGGTCCCCACTGGCTCTCTGGGCTGCTGTCTGTGCACCTCTCAGCCCACATCTACCTCTCGGTGTTGACTCTCCCCTTGACTGCTTCACCTTCGTTTCCCCAGAGCCCAGCAAACATTCAGCAAATGTTCGGTGAACTGAGATGCACTGAACAACATTTACAAGATGCACTAAAGAACAGACACCACCAGCCACAAAAGGCCACATACTGTGTGATGCCCGGAATATGCAATGTCCAGAAGAGGGAGATCCAGAGAAAGAAAGTAGATTCATGGCTGCCAGGGGCTGCAGTGGATGGAAGATATGAACATTTTCTGGAATTAGATGGTGGTGATGGTTGCACGACTCTGAAGATACTAAAAACCTTTGAATTGTGCACTTTAAAAGGGAGAATTTATGAATTATGAGTTATGAATTATACCTCAACAAAGCTATTTAAAAGGGGAGGTTAGAATCAACACCTAGTATGCTCCAATGGTAGTAGAAAGAGGGCTAGACTTTGATTCAGGCAACCTGGATTTGAATCCTTACCCATCAAATGGGCATGACCCCAACCCCTTCTCATGAGGTCAAAGGACAGGAAAGGGTCTCATGGAGTCTGGCCTACTGAGGTGCCAGCCCTGCTCACCTGCTCTGACACAAACAAGCAGAAAGGCTTCTGAAGATGTGCTGTCAAGTCCTTGGGAGGAACACATCCCTCTCTGTTGCCACAGCAACATCCAGCATCACTCAGCTGGTGTGACTTGGGACCCTGGGTGCCTTGGGATCTATGACCCAAGACCCAGACCCTAGGGTAAATACCAGCTCTGGATAACTCAACAACCTCACATGATTGTTTCTGTTCTTTTTATTCTACTACTAATGAAGCGTCCTGTTTTTGTGACTTTGAGTTTCTATAAAAGAACTTACATAGCACAGAGAATGCACAATCCACCTGGTACACTGTAAGCTGGCAGGGCAGCGCCAAGTCTGTCTACCTCAATACTGTGCCTCCATCAGAGAGTGCCTGGCACACAGGCAACATAATGAATGAGTAAATGGATGAACTGTAAAGTTCACTTCTTTTGTTCCTTTTTGAAGAGAAAGAACTTGCAAAGAATAATTTTAGTAAAACCAGTGTATAGAAAAAATGATACTAGTAAGAAAGGAATATGATTTAGTCAAAATCATTCATTCATTCATTCCACACATATTTATTGAGCATTGTTATGCATCAAGAATTGTTCCTCCAAAAGATATGCTGAAGTCCTAACCCCCAGTACCTCAGAATATAGCCTTATTTGGATACAGAGTCCGTACAAAGGTGAGCAAGTTAAAATCAGATCAGTAGAATGGGCTCTAATCTAATATGACTGATGTCCTTATAAAAAGGAGAAATTTGGACACAGGGACAGACACACACGGAGGGAAGATGATGTGAAGAAACACAAGGAAAATACCATGTAAAGATGGAGGCAGAGACTGGAATTATGCTTCCATAAGCCAAGAAATATCTGGGGCTAATAAGCTGGAAGAGGCAAGGAAGGCTCTTTCCTGTACAGGTGTCAGAGGGAGTGTGGCCGGCCAACACCTCGATTTTCCGCTTCTAGCCTCCAGGACCATGAGACGATTTCTATTCTTCCAAGCCACTCAGTTTGTGGAACTTTATTACAGCAGCCCTAGGAAACTAACACAAGTACCTACTAAGTGTCATGCCAACAAAAGAGACACAAATCCCTGCACACAGAGAGAGTATATTCTAGTACAGAGCTCAGCAAACTATGTGCACCACTCATTTACATGCTGTCTATAGCTGCTTTCATGCCACCATTGCCAACTTGAGTAGCTACAACAGAGACTGTATGACCCACATAAAGCCTAAGATATTTACTATCTGACCCTTTACAGGGAAAGTTTGCAGACTCCTACTCAAGTAGATAAGAACGGACAATAATCAATATTAAGAAATGACTTAGTTTGTCAGACGGTGGTAATGAGCAAAGGTGATTGTCAGACGGTGGTAATAAATGAGCAAAGGTGATTGTCAGACGGTGGTAATAAATGAGCAAAGGTGATTGTCAGACGGTGGTAATAAATGAGCAAAGGTGACTGTCAGACGGTGGTAATAAATGAGCAAAGGTGATTGTCAGATGGTGGTAATAAATGAGCAAAGGTGAGAGCCACAGGGAGTGTGGTGGACGGGCTGCGATTTCAGCAGAATGGTCACCTAAGACGGCCTCACTCGAGCTAAGATTAGGAGGCAGAAGGGAAGGAGCCACACACACATCTGAGAGAAGAGCATTCCAGGCACGGGAGAGAGCCAGTGCAAAGGTCCTGAGGTGGGAAAGCACTGGCATGAACAAGGAGGGGCAGTGCAGAACACTAACAGGGAGGCAGGAACTGAGGGACCAGATCTTAATGCCACTGCAGGACCTGGGCTTTGACGCTGACAGCAATGGGGGGTCACCAGGGGCTTTGCGCGGAGGTGAGGCACCACATGTGACAGGGCTTTAAAGGCTCGTTCTGGCTGCAGTGTGAGGGGCAAAGGAGGAAGGAGGGAGAAGGGTAGCAGGGCTTCAGCAATAACCCAGGCAACAGGTGAGGGTGGACTACAGTGGGAAGAGGAAGTCGGATTCTGGAGCTATCCTGAACACAGAGCCACCGGAAGAAACCAGAGAAACTCACAGGAAACAGAGGGGAGCATTCCCTGGAATAAATGAAGCCAGGCTGTCAGTGAGACTTGGGAGCAGCCAAAACCTATCTTCCCTGGGAACTGAGAAATGAGGGACGCCAGGGCAGAGGGCAGAGGGCAGAGGGCCTGGCTGAGAAAGCCTCTCTTGAGGCCCAAAGCTCCCTGTCCAGTGGGTTCTGATTAAAAGGGAGGGGGCGGCCAGGGGCTGCAGACCGCTCGAGCCCTCCCTCGGGGATGCCCTGGGTATGAAGGCAGAGATGGGCAGACTCCCGGGCAGTCAAGGCTCAGAGGTCCCCAGACCCCAAGCAGCATTTGGCAGCTGAAGACAAATGTGAATGCAGACCCCACCCCCTGGGACAGCTGACTGCAGAGGCAAGACGAGGGGAGATCAGTTCACTCAGGACGGAGGATCTCGGAGGGAGAATCTCAGCGCTCTTGTTCTATGTAAGGCTGGTGGGTTTTGGTGGGAACAAGGGTTTCGTTCCAAAGTCTCCTTTTCAAGTCACTTCATTTAGAAAATTTAGAGATTGCTTCTGAGACCCCAAGGGAGGGAGGCCTGGTGAACAGTGTGTGTGTGTGTGTGTGTGTGTAGGGTGAATGTGGGGGGAGAGGAGGGAGCAGTGTGTCCCTCAACTGTGTGTGTGCGTGCGTGTGTGTTTGTGTGTGCGCGTGCATGTGTGTGTATGTGCGTGTGCGTGTGTGTGCGCGTGCATGTGTGTGTATGTGCGTGTGTGTGTGTGTGTGTGTGTGTAGGGTGAACGTGGGGCGAGAGGAGGGAGCAGCCTCTACCTGGCTTTTCAGTGTGGCTCATGTACAGTCGGGCGCAGTGTCCCTGTCCCCAAACACCCCATCTGCAGAGACTGGAAACGACACATAAATTCATCTCACATCACAGACCCTTCACAGCCCAGTCAGAGAAACCTGGCAAAGGCAATGGCACCATCCTGAAATTTTCAGCCCAGTCAAGCATGGCATCTGTGACTGACATGGATGCGTTCCAGCCTCAGGCTGGGTGGAAACAAATGACTGCTTCCTCCCTTGAGACATGGTTTTCTGGATTATATTCAGAGGGAGGTGCTCTTTCTTATGACGAAACACTACACAGGCACTCAGGGCTGCTTAAAATGACCTGTGATTAGAGAATCAGTGTTGGTTGGAAGGCTACCCGAAAGCTGGAGTCACACAAGGAAAGCCTGGACCCAGATACAGGGATGTGAGGGCAGAGGCAGCTCCTTATTATGTCCATTAATGGAGAAAAACAACACACTCCTGCCACTTCCAGCTATAACTGCCCACTGACTGGAAACCACACACACACAAGACTATGATGAGTTGGGGCAGAAGAGGGTTCAGTGAGGTGCTCTGTTCTTTCTGTGCGTTTTTCTCTACAGATGTTCTTCCCAGCATGGAAACTCCACAGGTTTTAACTCTGAAAACACACAGTTAATCACAAAGGTAAGCTTCTTTGTGAAGCGCTGGCCCTGTGGTCGGCATTACCCATGGACTCTCTAGCTTCTGGTTGACCCGAAAGCCAGCATGTCACAAAGACGTGGAGAACCTTAGCCAGATAAAGATTTATTATCCAGCCAGTGGTTTTATTTCTGAAGAGGTCCTGCTAAGTGTTTCGGTGCCCCTCCAGACCATGGCCTGTGCCCTCCATTTTCCTCACTTAATAAAACAACAGACTTGTGTGTTAGGAGTGGAGCTGGAAAGGCAGAAAAGACCAGAAGGGCGTCGATAACAGAAAACCACTATGAAAATGAACAGAGCAAAGCGCTTGAGATTATGGGCTATTTACTGTATATGAATATGTAATTGAGTAATTGGATATCCTGCCACATCAGGCGCAGTTGCTTAAATCAAAATTGGAATGGAGTCATAAAAATCTCATAATATTAATGTTGTTCACTAAAGTCTATAATGAGAGGTTCTCAGGTTGTGCTGCTGCCTATGGGTCTCCCCATGAATTCTCATCATGACAGATGACCCCCGCCCATGGTCACTGGACACCTCAGTCCACCAAAGAACAACAACTTATTAATCTCGGTTGGGCATCCTGCCTCAAACACCCACCTGCACAGCAGTCGAAGGCCTCACTATCCATCCCTTCTCCAAGCTGGAAACCTTGGAAGCCTCTTTGATTACTCCCTTAATAAGTGAGTGTTGAATGAATAAAATTTTCCACTCACTGAACATTGTGTCTTCTTAACACGTAATAAGGGAAAGAAAGATGGAGCTGAGATGTGGCTACAGGTCAGGCTTTCTCAACCTCAGCAACAGACATTCGGGGCTGTGGGGAAGGTGCTATCTTGTACACTGTAGGATGTTTAATAGCATCCCTGGCCTCTACCTACTAGATGCCAGTAGCAACCACCACAAACACCACCTCTACTTGTGAAGATGTCTCCAGTCATTGCTAAATGTCCCCTGGGAGGTTCAGTTGCCCCCATTGAGACCACTGGTATAGACAGTGACGGATGGCCTCATAAAGGGGAATTCAGGTGAAATGAGCCTGACTCAGAGCCCATTAGAGGATCCAAGGAAAGGCACACTCCACTCCTGGCTGACTCCAGGGTACAAACTGAACAGACGATGGCACAGCTGAACGGATAGTTGGGCCACATCCATGATCTGTACCAACTGAGGCACATTCAGTTTTGGCTGCAGGAGTCTACCATGATGCAATTTTGGTTTGCCCCCCCATCCCAAGTATGGCCCTAAACATCACTGATCACAGATTCCCTTGCTTTGCTTTCCCATCAGCCCACAGAGCATTAATATTCTCCCTCTACTGCTCCAAGTTCCCTTCGGTGCCAGTTGGATAGAATGGGTGTGAAGCCCTGTTGCCAGCAGGCCTCGAGCGCACCAGCTGCATCAGAAGTCCAGCATCTCCCCAAAGCCAAGAGCTGTGATCCTTCATCCTTTCATGACACACCAGCCGCAGCTCGGTAATGAGGAACAAAAGAGCATTTAATAGAGACCAACCTCACGTCTTAGGTTTTCAAGACAAGATCACTACACAAAAGCTCTTACTACCTTCCAAGATGAAGCCAAAATCTCTTCAACTCTAAAACCCTTAATCATTTCTCAGATCCTAAGTGGCTGAATAAAAGTGGAAACCAGGGATTCACAGCTTACAAACAGACCATGTTCCAAAAGCATGTCCACCTCGAAATCAGTGGTTTGGGAAACACACACACCCTTCTTTAGAAATGATGCGCTAAGCAACGACAATACTGATTCACATTTGTGCAATACATTTTCATTTACAAAGTACACTCAGATCCATTATTTCATTCAGTCTGTGAAACGGCTCTGGGAAATATTGGGGGATTATTGTTCCCATGTTCAGAAGAAGAAACTACAGTTTACAAGGATAAATGAGAAGCAGTCCATGAAATGCCATCTAGCCCATAACAGTTCTCATTTGGAAATGCCCTAATCATATGCGCCACAACGATTCTGTTGGAAAATATTCCTAGTTCCAAGGATGCAACGGTTATGCCCTTGTGCTGCTGGCTCAGCGATCCTCTCCCTGGCCCCCTCTCATTATGTGGCCTCATATATCCAGAACTTCATCCAAGTCACTGATAAAAGCAGAGAACAAGGGAGGGCTCAGGGTCCAGCCTATGGGCCTCGAGTGACTGCCCCCATCAGCATGGCCTCAAGACCCCGATCAGCGCTTGATGCCTCCTCCTGTCCAGACCGCACATCAGCCTCCCTTTCCCCCTTCATCCCCCAGGCTGCAGCTGGAGGCTCATGACACCCAGAGCGTGAGTCCCAGGAGGGTGGAGGGTGGAGCTGAGGCCAGAGAAGGAGGAGAAGGCCGCCGGAGAAGGTGGGGCAAAGCACCTCCAACTCGGAGTTCCCCTCACCTCTAGCCTCAACTGCCGCCTCACTACTACTGGAACACCTGGGAAGAGGTGAGAAGAGGGCGGTCAGAAAAGGGGGAGGAGGGGAATGGCGCCGGCTGACAGCAGGAAGACAGGAAAGGAAGAGGAGGTGGAGGCCACAGACCAGTCGTGGAAGGCCATTCGTCCAGGGAAGCTGGATTAGGCACACTTAATTCAGTGCGTTTGCTGAAAGCTGACACAGTGGAGCTCTCCATGGTAATTCTCAGACTTCATCAGAATTAACAAACTGGCTTGTTAACAATGCAGATTCCTGGCCGCCACTCCAGACCCACCCCCAAAAATCCAGTTCCTAGCTCAGAGTGGCCTGATCCAGGTGATCTGAGGATCGGCCTTTGGGGAACACAGCCCTAGACCCTGCGCTCCTGGAGGCCACACGTCCTGTGGACATCGCCTCTGCCTCTGCTCCCTTTCTCGCTGTGGCAGATGCTCCTGTGGTCCAGTCAAGCTGAGCGCTGCAGCTGATCTGCAGAGGGGCATGGCACGGTTTAGTTTTATTCCAGGAACAAGCCCCTCACTTGTTCTGTGTTATTTTGACTTCGCACAGATACCCCAGGACTGACACATACAGGAAAGCCTCACTCAGCCCTGCAGTGGCTGCTGGCATCCATCCCTGGGCTGGACACGGTGACAAATACGTCCTTGTGGGATGGATCTGAGATGTGAAAGGAGCCAACAACCACTCGGCATCGAGTCTGAGATGGAGGCAAGGGATCCAGCAGGGAAGTCCACCTGAGTCTGTGACTGAGGGCCTGCCATCCTAGCAGGACTTGAGGGGTCTACTTGAGCACGAAGGAGGGGGAGGAGCTCCGATTCTGTCCCCAGCAAGGACAGTATGAAGGCCAGAACTCACCTGAACAGGTGCATTTTCTTTAAAGCTGTGTCTGCTCTGTCATTTCAGCCTACTCTGGCTTCTCACAGTGGGCACTTACCTCTCCCTAGTAGGTGCACGTCTCCCCGCTTCCCCGCAGGAGAGAGGCAGACGGCACGAGGGCTGCGCGGGCCCCAGGCAGGAACTCACCTTGCCAGTGATGCTTGTAGTCGCACATGCGGGACAGGGCGATCATCATGGCGCAGTACAGGGGCAGGATGGCAGCACAGAGCCGCCAGCTCTTCCCCCGCCCACTCTCGGTGAAGCAGTGCAGCTTGCCAGCCAAGTAAAACGTCGTGAAGCCAAGTCCTGAAAAGGCAACTGCCGAAGAGAAACAGCAGGTGTTACTCTAGTAGTTGGGAAGCAGCAGGGACACAGGGCACCCTGAGCATTCTGTCTGCCATCTTGCACACTCCCAGGGCCAAGGCCATGTTGGCACCAGGCACCATCGAGGCAATCTGTGCTCTTGCTAGAACCACGCTGGTATGAGAATGAGAATGACTTTCCAGGCTTGCATGTGATCAAAATCTATTCTATTTCATTCATTCATTCATTCATTCATTAAACAATGACCTAATGGGTGTCTACTGTGTGCTAGACAGGCACTGATCAAGGTGGGGGAAATAAAAAGATGCCTCAGAGTCTATATCTGGTCTCAAGGGGCTCACGGTCTGATTGAAGGTCACGGCCACGCTAATAGAGAGTTTTAATACAATGTGTTGAGTTCCACAAGAAAAAAGAGTGCATGCAAAACAAATGACCGTGATGACAGCATAGCTTTGAAGGGAGAGGGAAAGTGAGGAATTTTTGGCTTGGTGGCACTCGGTAAAGCTGGAACAGCAGGTGCTGTGGAGAAGTGAGTTTGACAGAGAAGCCAATGATGACAAAATTCCTTATTTTCTCTTACAAATTATGGTTATTAATTTTTAGAATTGCAAAGACAACTCATAGCTGTGCTGAATCCATTGTCAAAAGTGTAGAGTCCGGGGTAGTATGTGAACCCCAAGCTTTCCATCCAGTCAGGTTTAAACCACAGTTGAACTCAGTGAGTAAGGTGGGTCTTCTGTGGGCTTAGAACAACGGTCCTCAACCCCGGCTACACACGGAGTCACCTTTAAAACCTGGGAAGCTTTCAAAACTACTGGTAGCCAGGTCTCATTGTCAGACATTCTGTTTGCACTGGTCTGGAGTGGACCTTAGTGGTGTGCGTGCGTGCGTGCCTGTGTGTGGACTCCCCAGGTGATGCTATTTTTTTTAAATAATTTTTTATTTATTTATTTATTCTTTTTTTTTTTTTTTTTTGGCTGCGTTGGGTCTTTGTTGCTGCATGCGGGCTTTCTCTAGTTGCGGCGAGCGGGGGTTACTCTTCACTGCAGTGCGCGGGCTTCTCATTGCAGTGGCTTTTCTTGTTGCGGAGCATGGGCTCTAGGCGCGCGGGCTTCAGTAGTTGTGGCTTGCGGGCTCTAGAGTGCAGGCTCAGTAGTTGTGGCGCATGGGCTTAGTTGCTCCACAGCATGTGGGATCTTCCCGGACCAGGGCTCGAAGCCATGTCCCCTGCGTTAGCAGGCAGATTCTGAACCACTGCACCACCAGGGAAGCCCTCCCCAGGTGAGTCTAATGGCAGCCAGGAGTGAGTTTAGATGCTTTTGTTGAAGGCAGGGGCTACAGCTCCCACCTTCTCTGGACACCAGCCTATTCAAAACTTTCCTCTTGATGAGAAAATACTCCTGAGGCCTGAGGGGCAGAGCTCCTAGGTAACCAGCCCGCACAGTGATTTGGTAGATTTGGTAGAATGGGTCTAATGCCATAACACCAAGGACTTTAACAGACTGTCTGAAACCTGAGCAGCGGCCTCGGCATCAGTGAGTTTGTCACAAATACAGAATGTCAGACCCACCCCAGACCTACTGAGTTAGAATCCATATTTCACCAGGTCCACAAGCGAGCTGCGTGTGCCCCGAAGTCTGAGAAGGTCTGGCCTACAGCACATTCATCCTCTTTATACAACATCTCTGAGAGTCCATCTTCAGGAAATAATACAAAACTATGGAGAAATCTAGAAGATATTCTGCTCAAAGTTATTTATAATTATGGGAAAATGTAAAGATAAAGAACTGGGATATTTCCATTCAGTGGATTATGATGCAACCATGGAAATTATTGTGATTATGTAGCACTACAGACAATACTTAGGACACAATGTTAAGAGAAAAAAGCAAGAGCCTGAATTGTAGGTTCAAGATAATCATGGTTATGTACATAAAAATGAATAACCTGCAACTTTAACAAATTATCTCTGATAATAATGTGTCTTCTTAAACGGGGCTCCCCAAGTATGAACAGAAGCTTATACCAAAGCAGAACTTTTTCAGCAATCAAATTAAACAAGGTAACAGAGTATTTTTTTTTTAAAACAGGATATTAAGCCAGGTTTATCTCAGGAATAAAAATGAAGCACTTAAACATTTTTGAATAATGATTTGTACTCAAACAGGAAAGCAGTGCCAACATATATTGAATATTCTGTTTAAAGTAAAACTTTGTGCAAAACTGCATTGCCCAGGCCTGTTCTAGATTGTTTGCTCTGATGAAGGGTATCAGATGATTTACAGGGTGCCCAAAGCAGCCCCATTTGGCCACCACCCTCCTAGCAAGTGTAACGGGTTCTTAATTGCCCATCCTCACCCACTTTGCTCTGTTTCTGCTCTTCGTTCACACTCTGCCCTGAGGTAACAGAGTGCGGGAGGGCTGGACACTTGGCTCTGGTGGGTACCGGCCTCATTCTGAGCTCTTACAGGAGGAGTAACGGACTGCGTTCAAATCTGACAGTTTAGCAGTCTACCCACCTAATTACTGCTACTCCATTTATATAAGCATCTTGAGCATCCATGGATTCTGGTATCTGTGGGGCTCCTGGTACCATTCCCCGAAGGATGCTGAGGGATGACTGTACATTGAATGTGGCGAGCCTAAAAGATGTGCCCTGGGGCTTTGTAGGGTTATGGATGAAAGTTTCCAAGATATGAATCAGAGGAGAGGCAGCCCTGGGCGTTGCCAAGTTGTCATCTCTTGGGAAAACATTAAAAAGAAGGTCAATGAGCGTAGGGTGGATGTTAAGCAGGAATTTGTAGGTGTCCCCGTGAAAAATGGTTTGGAGACTTTTAAGACATACGAGTCCCGGCTCAGCAGCCAACAGCCCTGAGCCTCTGGGCATATTCACAAGATGGACAAGAGAAGGGGCCGCTGAAAACCCTCCAAGGTCAAGTCCTGGGGCAGGTGGTTTGAGGCCAGACCCTCAGCCTCCACCCGGTCACCTCCTTGCCCCCAGGAACTCAAATTTGGCCAGTTGTGACAGTGGAGGCTGTGGCTCATTCTTTGGAGAGCAGGTAAAGCATATTCTCTCCCGCACAGTGGGACCCGCACTGCAGGTCCTCCAAAATGGAGAAGCATCTACTTCTTTGAAAAGGAGGAGGGATTCAAAGGCATTTTAAAGGCTGAGCTCAACAGCCTAGATCATGTGGGCATCCAGCAGCAGCCAGTCTCACATCCTACTGGGCTTCCGGGCAGCATGTTTAAAGCAGCACTGTGCACCCTTGTCTAGCTGACGTGATAGACTCTGATTCCATGCTAAACCTTATGCTTGTCACTTTCTCACTGATATTCCCACAGTTATTGAACCAGCATGATGTCCTTTGGCAAAGGGCTTCTGAGGCACTTCCTTCTGGCCCAGGAGGCACGTCCCAGCTGTGGGAAGCTCAGGTGCTTTGTCAAAATTCCTGCTTTCCCAAATACCAACTGAATAAGAATTAGGCTCTACCAAACCATCCTGAATTCATAGGATCCCACAGTTTTTCTGCCACCTCCTCCTGTGAGGGCAGGGGTTTGGGACCAGGAAGTAACCTCCCATGAGCCTTCCAGCTCTGAGATCCTGGGACTTACCAAGGCTCAGATTCAAGTTCAACTGGGAGAAAAAGAAAACAGAAAGGTTTTTAAAGAAATTCTTTCCAATTCTAGCCAAACAACACCCTCTTCTCTTCTCAAAGAAACGTACATTTGAGACCCTGAGGGGCCGTGGAAGTTTTTATGCTAGTGAGGGGCAGGTGAGATGACATTCGTTCCAAGTGACTGTCTTCCCCCTGAAACACGGTCCTTGCTTCCAGTATGATTAGGAAATAAAACTGAGAATTGAGCAAAGATGCGGGCAGAGCACTGGACATTTTGGAAGATCGGGATTATAAAATAGGATAAATGCATTCATATTTTGCTAACATTATTAACAACAGAAATATGATTAGAATAGTCCCAAGCCAGTGGTGTGAGAGAAAACTGACAGTCTACCTCTCCAGGGGTAGAACAGAGTTTAGAACACACACACACGCATATAAGCACTCACAGTGATGGTGGGAAGAGCATATGTCCCTTCCTTTCAGAGCTTGTAGCAGGTTTTCTTGGCTGGAAGCAGCTGATTGTAAATAGTCCTATGTTGATCTGGCTGTGAAAAGTAAAGATGCTCTTGGAGCCTCTAAACTAGGAAGCAGATGAAAGAGGGTGGCTTCCCCACCCTGTTTCTGGCATTTTCAGTGCTCACTTGGCTGTCATCAATGAGAGTCAATAAGCAAAGCATCACAATACAGGTTGCTGGTCCAGGTGGTGATGCCAGGCATGTCGCATTAACAGGTCTATCTGCCTGCCCAGTGATTCTGAAAGGAAATCACTGCTTCTTCTCTCCAGCTGCATAGATGAATTGTCACAGGTTTACAACATTCCCTTTGCAAAGAAAGGTCTATTTACTGAGACAGCTTAGGTGAAAGAATGTTGTTTTGCTTTTTCCTCCCCAGTTGACTTTTCAACCAAGTGGAAGAGATTTGAACCCCAAGGATTGCAAGAAATAAGAAAACCAGCACCAAAGAAAAAAGTTTTAAAAGCAAACGAGATAAGAATCAGGGGGACAGACCCAGCTTTTTGTGTTGTATTTTTCACTTCTGCTAATTATAATGAATTTCCCCAGACAAACTGATTATTCCTGGCACCACAAATGGAATTGTGTTCTAATGACTTTGTACAAATTTTTCATTATATGATGCTCAAAGAGTTAGTATTTTCTTTTCCAAGAGGGAGAAAGGCAATACCAGGTGGTTGAATAACTTTTCATGTTGAAGGGTGTTTTGAGTTTGCCAGTGCCTCTCCACAAGACCACCCAAAACCAAGGACGTGGGAACAAGCATGCCTAGTCAGCACCTTGCTGACCCCTGACAAGCAGCAGAGGGCTGTTGCGAGTCAGGGATCCAGGTTCCCACCTTGGCTCTGCCATTAACTGAACGCACGATGTTGGGCAAGTTGCTTTCCCTCTCTGGACTTCAGGTTGCTCTGCAAAATAAGAGGCTGAACCACAAGCGGCCACCACATCACGCCGGGGGGAGCCAGGCAGATGGGGAGCATGAGTAAAGTAGCTGGATGTTGAGTCAATTTTTTTTGCAACAGAAAACCCTCCCGGGTTCTATTGCTAGACGCTCAGATCCAGGAAATACTTCACTTCCAGAAAAAATTAATGGTTCATTTGTGATTATAAATGGCAACTAATACCTGGCCTCGCTGTTGGGAGACATCTGGGAGCAGTGAGGACTGGGGCAAACTGGGGAACATCCGCCTGTTTAAAGGTGCAGCCCCACCTCTGCTCAAGCTGGTGTCTGCCACATGGGCTCAGTGTTCCCAGAAGTTTTGATCTTGTAACAGAAGAAGGAAACCCTGATATTTATGGGAAATGTCTCCATTTTAAATATTAATAACTCATCAAAAATGAATACAGTACAGACCAAATGAACTCATCCACGGGCCAACAGGGCTGGGGGCTGGGTCTGCAGGCTGCCAATTCGAGAGCTCACCTGCCTTCCGGTGCTAATGGTCCACTGTTTAAATGACCTCCTAAGCTTGCCCTGAACATGATGCACATCAATTCATCCCTTCTCTTCACACTAGAGCAAAGAAGCACTCGATAAGTTTGGGGTGGTTTTGTTTAAACCAGTAACAACAACAAATTAAGTTACACAAGAGATTTGAGGATTGAATAATCCATTCAACAGGAGGAAGTATTGTGAGCTGTTGAAGAAAGCGGGCTTTTCAGGCAAACCGAGCGTATGTGGATTCAACTCTGCCACTTTCTCCCATGTGAGCTCATCTCTGGGGGCCTCAGTTCCCTCATTTGTACAATGGGGTCAGTAGCACTCAACCCACAAAGCCATCTTGAGGATGCGTTCACGAGGAGCTGAGACACGCTTAGCGTCCTTACTCGGCGCCGGGTGATCGCTCTCCTAACGCTGCTGGCTGCCGCAGCTGCTGTGCTCCTGCGGTACCCGGCCGGGTCCTGTAAAGTTCCGTCCTCACAGAAAAGCCTTCACAAGCTCCACTCTTGCGATCTGCAGCTCTTCAGTTACACAACTGCATGCTTGCTTACAGAGATTTCTGGAACCGGGTTCTCAGCCGCTCACAATTCTGCAGCCCCTGTGGCTCTCAGCAGATGTAAAATGATCGTAGCTGGTCAAATGAACAAACTTAAAGACTCAGTGAGAGGAGCCAGCGGAGATACTGTTCCCACCCCACTCCGCAGACGCCTGAAGCTCTCAGATGAGAGGGTCAGACAACCAGCAGGTCATTCTTATGCTACATGACCCATCACAGAGCTTGTTTCTACGATTCCAAGTTTCACTGTGTTGAAACCTATTTTTATGTCCCTGTGGCCCCAAATCCCTTAGAGGACTAGTTTCTCATTCATAGTTTCAGTTTCATAGTTTCTCAATGCATAGTTCATTCTAGCTAAGATGCCCGTTCTGTTTTCTTTTTTATGACAAGCTATATTGATTAACATTCTAAGTTATTAAGAGATTTCACTTTCAAAAAAGGATGAAAGAAGATTGCTACAAATCTTAGAATGTGGGTCCACAGTGCATCTGTAGCCTAACTCATTCAACTGAACAGGAAAGCCAGTTATTATTCCTCATGAAATGACTGACAGAAGATCATTAGCATCTGATGTAGCTACTAACCAGAGTCACAATTTCGAGGGGAAATTCTGATAAAATTACAGAAGAGACTCATTACCCACAATGATTTTTTTTAAGTCTCTCCTTCTCTCTAATCCAGTAGTAATGAGATTGTTTTGCTCTGATGTAGGAGACAAAAAGTCTTTCTTGGCTGGAATGAAGAGAATTCTCAAAATCCAGGAAATCTTCTGAATTTCACGCCAATGATTCCTCTAAAATTTCTTTTAAAAACAAGAGTTCACTGCAATTGATATAATCCAGGGGTGGGGGGTTAAGTTTATTCATCCCTGCAGTAGAGTTGCCTGTGATTCCAGGCAGGTCAGAGTGGCCAACAGCCTCAGGTAGAATGACTTATTCTGGTACCATCAGCCTTAAGATTTAACAAGAGTTAAATCTTTCAGCTGGTAAGGAGCTGGGACAAAGGAGAATGGGTGGGTCCTAAGCTCCTTGGGGAAGGCAGGCAGAGTTTGAGGCTGTTGAAGCCAACACCACGTGACCACCCGATCCAGAGGGATGGAGAGAACCATCTTGGCCCACTGAAGGTAGCCAAGAAGACCTAGTGGATACAACCCCAGAGATGTAAAATGAATTGAGAACCTACAGTGAGGCAGAGGTGGAGTAGGGACTGAGCACAGGTAAGAAGTGCTCTTGTAGCCCAGCTGGATGGACCCAGGTAGGCGACTTGACCCCATCACCTCCTACCTGTGTGATCTAAGGGGAGGAGCTTAACTTCTGAAGCTCAGGCTTGCCATCTACAAGTCAACAGCTGTCCACAGAGCAATTGAGAGAACCGATGATAGAGTGTCCATGGCACACTGGACAAAGCGCCTGGCACGCCTTAGGCCCTAAGTTAAAATCTGATCTCTTTTCCCTTTCATCTGTTTTTTCTACTTATGCTCTTTCTCAAAACCATGCTACCTCCCCACAGTGAATCTGAGAACATGGAAGAGGAAACAAAACAAACGCACATACAAAGATAACAAGGATGTGAGTTCCACGGACCAGAATGGCTCCATGACCGAGACACCAAGATGGTGTCTGCGTCTGTTGCCATTATATCCCTCACATCAAGAACCGTGCCAGGCACATCACTGGTGCTCAATAAAGACAAGTGAATGAACAAATGAATGACATGACGGGTAATATGAAAACTGGACCAGATGATGTGGACTCTTGGGGGCTCCAAGGAAACACAGTGATGAGCATCCCTTTTCTGCCTAACAAACTCCTACTCACCCTGCAAGTCTCTTTAAATGTCACTTCCTCAGAGGCCTTCCCTGGCCCCACCAGCAGGTGTAACAGGCTCTGACTGCCCTCTGCACCTGTCCTTCATAACACTTAGCACCACTCTTTTCATTTACGTGATTGCCTAGCATCTATCTCCCTTCCACTAGATTCTCAGCTCTGTGAGGGCAGAGGCTGCGTACCCTGTGCCTGCACTCACTAGGTGCTCAATAAATGTACATGCTGAATGAATGGCTGAAGACCTGGTAATCAGGGGAGGTTCCACAAAGGAAGAAGACAGGGCTGCATCCAATGGAGGAGAAGGGTTAGAGTCAGGCTTGGAACTGCACTGGCTCAGGATAACGCGAGAGAGGGAGGTGAGCTGGGCCTTCATTGAATTCTTCCTTATCACAGCCCACCCTCCAGACATATGGGGTGTGTGTGTGTGTGTGTGTGTGTGTGTGTTACACACACACACACACACTTCCCTGGGCTCATCCTGCAAGGATGACCCCAGAATCTTCCTGGAGCCTTCAGAGCAGGAGTCCCTCTGTTCTCCAGAGACTGACAGCCACCTCCCAGATATCTGGGCTAAATACTGGGGAAAAATTTAAGAAGCTATAGAAAGGGAAGCAACACGAGATTCTAAGGGTCTGAAGGAAGGGCAGGTGGAGTGCTGTTTCAATGAACGAGAAAAGAAGGAAAGTGGAAACTGTTTACCAGGTACCAGGAGTGTTCCATCAGAAGGACAACAAAACCATCAGTCATTGAGAGCCTCCATCTGCCGGACTCTGTACTAGGAAGCTTTCATTACCTGGCTTCACTGCATCCCTAGAACAACACAATGCCGTAGATGTTGGGCCTGTTATATGGGTGAGAAATGGAGGCTCAGGTCAAATTACCTACCGAAGGTTAATGCAGTCCTTAAGAAATTGTGAATTATTTCTAAATAGAGAAAAAAATCACAGATTTTCCTAGCATAGTTGTAGTTATAGCAATGCTAACTGCCTATTTGTTTTATAGCCCCTGTAGGCATGTGTCTATCAGGGTCACTGTTGAAGCCTTAGGACCCAGCACACTACCTGGGAGGAGAAGTCAGCAAAACACGGTGACTGAATGAATATATAAATGGTAGAGACTATTTATTCTTTCACAAACATAACTTCACTCAATTAAGTACTCTGGCAAAAGGCCAAGGTCCTTGGGGACAGAAAGACATTATATGGCCATGAAAGGTCATGTCCTCCATTCCCTGTTTCTAGGCAGGGTGATTCTTCAGCCACCTGAGCCAGACGAGATTTCCATCTCATGCTGGAAAGGATCGCTCAGTCTTGTTTAAGGAAGGAGCAATGGGGAAAAGGAGAAGGTACCAAAAAGCTCATAATTAGTCTGAAAGCAAATGTCAGAGGCAGGAAATACAAACAGAATAAAGCAGACTGTAAATTCCTTGCATAACCCCAGTTTGCATCTCCAAAGAGGATTTTGTTCTGAAAAAAAAAAAAAAAAAAAGAACCAACTCAGGCACAATGTGCGAAAAGTGCAGAGGAAGCACGAGTGGTAGGGGAAGAAACCGACTTCGGGAGAAGAAGATGGTGGTCCTTTTGTCAAGCCCCGGAAGCACCAATCCTGGGAAGGAGCAAAACATCAGCAGAGGAGGATTAAGGGTTTTTAAATGACAGAAGCCACTTTGGCTCCCTCCATCCACCCTACACTGATTGATGAAAAATTCTTATTAGGAATCATAAATATTACTCCTTGCCCTAGAGAGAGCTAAGAACAATCACCAAGATGGGATGTGATTTTGCATATCACAACATCCTAATCTACTGAAGGTCTAAATCCCCTTCACAAGCTCCACTTGTGACAACTTTTGCTTTTTTCAGTCTTGATTATATGCCACAATGACCTGAAACCTAAGAGTAAGCCTTCAAAAGGGAGAAATTACCTTTCCCCATAACACTGTTAGGGGAGCTGATAAAAGCATGGGCAGGATTCAGATAAAGAGAACATTTTAATGGAAAATAATTTTATTTTACTTCCGACCAATGGCCTTAGCAGAACATAAATTTGATGGCGAGATTTGAATAGTAAGGTACACATTTGAGAAACAACTAAAAAGGCAGTAGCCATTACTTAGCCCAATATGCTCATCTGATTAGCCTCTCCACGGGGTGTACAGTCTTCAGGAGAAACCCTGGAAGTCTTAATGACTGCTACTGCCTAGCTGTCTTCTAAGGAAGTGGCCTCAGTGACATCTGCCTTTTGTGAAATGTTATATCACCTGCAGCATGATTTGTCAGGGAAAACAACCCTTCTAACTTGCTCCTAGCAGCCTTGATTGGGGATCTCAGCCTGAACAGGAAGGGAATGTGTAAAATAATAGAAAAAAAAATATATATATATATAATATATATTTTGCTCTCTGCCCCTGGTTCCTGGCACAGAGCTCCTAAAACCCTTGTAAATTCCTAAGTGGTAAGAGCACAGGAGCATCTTTTGTTCTATTGAGGTGACTCTGGGTGGGCTCCTGGAGAGGTGCTGGTCACCAGAAAGACCAAGCCATGATTAGAAGCTTGGAATTTTCATCTCCCGTTCTCCAGAGAGGGGAGAGGGACTAGAAACAGTTCATGATTGATCAGACCTACATGATGAAGCCACCACAAAAATCCCAAAAATTTGGGATTCAGAGAGTTTTCAGGTTGGTGAACATATCCATATACCGAGAGGGTGACCCCAACTCCATGGGGACACAATGTCCTGTGCTCAGGACCCTCCCAGACCTCACCGTATGTACCTTTTTATCTGGATGCTCATCTGCATCCTTTATCAAATCCTTTAATAAAATGGTAAATGTCAGTAAGTGTTTCCCTGAGTTCTGTGAGCTGCTCTAGCAAATTAATCAAACTGGAGGAGGGGGTCATGGGAACCTCAGATTTGTAGCTGATTGATCAGAAACACAAGTGACAACCTGGACTTGTGACTGGAGCCTGAAATGGGGGCAGTCTGGTGGGACTGAGCCCTTCACCTGTGGGATCTGAGGCTCTCTCCAGATAGAGAGTGTTGGAAATGAGTTAAATTGTAGGACGCCCAGCAGAGAATTGCTTGGTGGGGAAACCCCTGCACATCTGGTGTCAGAAGCACTGTGCGTGTGATGGTAGTGTGATGGAAGAGAGAAGAAACACAGGAGGAAGACTGGGTTTTTGACACAGACTATAAATGGGCTGAGCATTAAGAAGATCTACCAAAAAGTACATCATCTACTTGAAACAAACAAAAAAAAAAAGATCTACCACCTCCAAGGTAGTTGGCTCAAATGCTGACCACCAGGGCAGCCTGTGATGGGTGCTGACCACACAGCCCAATCAAACCTTCCCAATACTGTGTAAATGGAAAAGGGGAAGACAAATGGACTTCACATTTCTGCCCTACGTTAGGCTAGGCCAGTGTTTGGTTACTGAAGAAAACTGCACCACCAGGGACTGAAGCCCCAGGTGACATGGTGGCCGATCAGGTGGCTTCCCAACCTTCCCCCACATCCTTGTTTCTCTGACACCAAACTCCCATCACCAAAGACCAACCAGGCTCATCTCTCACTTACACCCCTAAGGAAACTGATCATAAATAGGACAAGAGCTTCGTTTAGTTGATGTACACAAAGGCTGTCTCCCCCTGTTATTACTTCAAAAAAGATTTGTTTTATGTTCATACGAGAATTGTGGATTTTTTTTAAGTTAGAAAGGCCATTTAAATTTTGGAAAGCAAATATATGGCATTTCATCTCCTGTGATCTTGGCAGCAAGGGACTTCATCCAGAAGCCAGCTTTGGACTCAGAAACTCCATCAAGGCAGTGTCCAAGTAGCAACTTGCCCCACACAACAAGGTGAAATCCACCTTGGTGGCTTTTAAATCATTTCATCCAGGACAGCACAAAATAGAACAAAAAGAGAACTCTTCTAGGTGTTAGAAGATCTGGGTTCCAGGTCAGGGTGGTGTCCCCCACCAAGTGGTCTCATCTGTTCACCAAATGGGGACAACAACATCACCGAACTCTCAAAACACATGGTATTGGTGAAAGTACTTTGTAAACAGAAATTCAAGATACAAATGGAAGGTGTTAGTAAAGCTGAGGAAACAGGTAACTAGAAATATTGAAGCTGGTCTCAAGCCCAGATCTGACCGTTTCTAAGCCCAAGTTTAATCCTCTTTTCCCACACAGAAATATCCAGAAATTTCCAAACCCAAGACTTTATTCCCAGCGATGTGGCAGACTATATATCCTGATGGAAATAATTAAATGTTGGATGAAATATAAAACAAACAAACAAGCTTTTAAACCTATCACTGAGTTGACATTAAGAGAAGAATTACTGAAAGCAAGGTTTCCCAAAATGAAAGGAAAACAAGGGTCTTAGACACAAGGAAACAGCAAAGCCAGATTGTGCCCTGAGTGTGTCTGTGGAAACCTGCAGACCTTGAGCTTCACTTTGATATCTCCCTGAGGCACAGGAGTGAAGAAACAAAGTCTCAGGCCTATCCAAGTGGGAAAATATAACAGAAGACCCCTAAATAAACCTTAGATCCTAAAGGTCTTAGATTAAGTAAGAAAGGAAGCTTGATTTTCAGAAAGAAACAGCAAGGAAATTTGGCTGTCTCCATTTTTCTGCTGTGTGGAGAGATTTCATAAATACGACTCTTGTAGGTTTTTGCTGTCCCGTTCATGCTTCTCATATGGTCCCCAAAAAACCTAAAGTGGAGAATTAATTTTGGATGGCCCTGGAGTAGGTAGTGCTCTCTGGAGGAATTCATCTTCAACCCAGACATCAAAATACTCCCCAAAATAAAGTTCTAGGAAAAATTAAAAGCCCAGCATAAGAAAACTCAAAACACAAAAGATTCCAGGGCATATATAGGAAAAACATATTCTCAACAACCTTTAAAAGGCACAGAATATAAAGTAATTACTTGAAATATGTTTAAGGAAATTATAGGGAAGCATGAAAATAAGGATGAAGAAGAAGCATTATAAAAAATAATGAAGCAGATTTTTAAAAAGACCAAATAGAATTTCTGTAAATAAAAAAAGAATTTCTGTAAATAAAAAATGAGTATTGAACTTAAAATAGGATTAAATTATAAATAGATTAAATAGTAGGTGAGACAAAGCTGAATAGAGAATTAGTAAATTGGAAGGTAGGTTCAAAATTTTTCCAGAATGCAGTTGAAGAGGAAGAAGAAGAAGGAGGAGAAGGAGGAGAAGGAGAAGGAGAAGAAGGAGAAGACGAGGAGGAGGGGAAGGAGGGGGAGTGGAGAGGGGGGAGGGGGAGGGGGGAGGGAGAGGAGGATTGAGAGAGAGCGAGGTGAAGAATATGAAGAGAGGCTGAGTGACAAGGATAATATGGTGAAAAAGTTCAGAGAGACAAACTGTCAAATAAGAATTCCATATTTAGTAAAGTTATCTTTCGAGAATGAGGTCAAAGAAAATTTAGAAAAATCAAAAACAGAGCATTTACCACAAAAGATATATCAAAAGAAGGAAATTTAAAGGATATATTTTTGGCAGAAAGTGGAAAGGCTGAGATGGAAAAGAGAATGGTATGTATATGGTTAAACTATGCACAGGTTGGTGGTTTTGTTGGGGGAGAGAGAGGAAGAATCAGGCTAGAATTAAACACCAAAGAAAACTACCAGATATATTAGAATGCATTTATCAGAGCTAAAGCATTTAAAGTCTTTATGTTGCTCAGAAGAAGAAAAACAAAAATATTAATTAATTTGAGACTTTGTTAACTACATGTGTTAACCAAGAGGCCTGGTAGAACTTGCAAACAAAAGGAGGAAAATAATGGAATCAGAAGATGAAAATGGTACAAGGAGGAAGGGGAAACAGTACATAATGAATGATATAAATAAATCCTAATATATGAGTAATAACAGCAACTATAATTGAAAACAGCTCCCCAGGTAAAAGTTAAAAAAATACATAGATTAAAAAAATACAGTACAAACAGTTACAGGACAGAAAAAGATACAAGAAGCAAACTTTAACCAATAGAAAGTTGGCCTCTATATATATATATATATATATATATATATATTTTTTTTTTTTTTTTTCCTGCATTGGGTCTTCGTTGCTGCACGCGGGCTTTTCTCTAGTTGTGGCGAGCAGGGGCTACTCTTCATTGCGGTGCATGGGCTTCTCATTGTGGTGGCTTCTCTTGTTGTGGAGTACGGGCTCTAGGCGTGCAGGCTTCAGTAGTTGTAGCACGTGGGCTCAGTAGTTGTGGCACGTGGGCCCTAGAGTGTGCGGACTTCAGTAGTTGCAGTGTGTGGGCTCAGCAGTTGTGGCATGCAGGCTCTAGGGCACGCGGGCTTCAGTAACTGTGGAGTGCAGGCTCAGTAGTTGTGGTTCGCAGGCTGTAGAGCACAGGCTCAGTAGTTGTGGCGTACGGGCTTAGTTGCTCCGTGGCATGTGGGATCTTCCTGGACCAGGGATTGAACCCTTGTCCCCTGCATTGGCAGGCAGATTCTTAACCACTGTGCCATCATGGAAGTCTCTGGCCTCAATATTAAAGTCAAATGTTCTTTATTGTAAAAAACAGCACTAGAAATAAAGATGGTCATGGACTTAATTATAAAAGTAGTAGAAAGTATAATAGGAAGTATGACAATTCTAAACTATGTTTACACATCACTTCAAAATATAGGAATCAAAAATGGGCAAAATTACAAAGACCACAGAACTACAACATCTACTCTAACAGTGGAAAATTTTAATGTGCATTTAAATAAATTAAGCATAAATTAATATTAATACTTTAATTGTATAAACTAAGCATTAATTAATCATAAACAGAAAATTTAGAGAGGATATGTAAAATTTGAACAGCACAATTTACAAGCTTAGTCCAATGGACATATATACAACTTTATTTCCAGCAGTTTAAAAATTTACATTCTTTTTATATGGAATACTTATGAAAACTGACCATATGCTAAGCCACAAAGCTAGTCTCAAGATCAAAAGAATTTTGCAGATCACATTATCTGACCACAATGTAATTAAACTATAAATCATTTTAAAAATATAAGAATAGGGGCTTCCCTGGTGGCACAGTGGTTGAGAATCTGCCTGCCAATGCAGGGGACACGGGTTCGAGCCCTGGTCTGGGAAGATCCCACATGCCGCGGAGCAACTGGGCTCGTGAGCCACAACTACTGAGCCTGCGCGTCTGGAGCCTGTGCTCCACAACAAGAGAGGCCGCGATAGTGAGGCCCGCGCACCGCGATGAAGAGTGGCCCCCGCTTGCCACAACTAGAGAAAGCCCTCGCACAGAAACGAAGACCCAACACAGCCTTAAATAAATAAATAAATTAAAAAATATATATATATATAAGAAGAAAAAATCATGTTTAGGGTTTTTTTTTTTTTTAAAAAAAGCTCTTCTAAACAACTTATGAGTCACAGAAGAAAAATCAAAACTAGAAAGTTTTCAAAAGTAAATTTAATGAAACCAATATTCATTAAAACTTATAGAACATAGCTAAAGAAACATTTATAGGAAAATTTATAGCACAAATTGCTTAAGTTAGAAAAAGAAGAAAGACTAGCATTATTAAGCAATGCATTTAAGTTAACTTAATAAATTCACAAAAGAACAGAATACATTTAAAGTTGATGGAGGGAAATAATAAAGATAACAGCAGAAATAACGAAAAATAAAACTAACACGTGGTAGAGAGGCTCATAGCAAAAGCTGGCTCATTGAAAAGACTAATAGATTAACCTCTGGCAAGATTAACACGAAAAAAATTTAGGGGAGAGAGAGAGACAGTACATATAAGTAATACAGAGATGAATAATGCAGATATAAATTGAAAACAAATGATATTATGAAATACTTTGTCAATACATTTGGAAGTTTATGTGAAAGAACTAAGTTCTAAAAATAAATAGAAATTACCAAAAATTTCTCAAGAAAAAAAATTTTAAAACACAAGAATTTTATAACTTAAGTAAACTGATTCAGTATTTTAAATTCTATGACCAAATATTTTTTGGGCGTATCTGCCAGACATCCCAAAAGAAAATAAATCATCTTACACAGACTCTTTACAGAGAATTAAAAATGAGGGAACGCTCATTTTAATGAAGCCTGTTAACGGCGCTGTTCAAGTCTTATATATTTTCCCATTTATGTTTGATTTGTTAGTCACTGAAGTGAATATTTCAAGTTTCCAACCATTTTGGGGAATTCTGTAAGTCTTGTACTTTTTTTTTGTACTTCTGTCTGGTTTGATAACAGTGACTAGCACTAAGTAAAAAGGGGAATACATCTTCATCAAAGTGGGCTAATTACAGAAATTAACACTGGTTTAATATTTTTAAAGTTAATCACCACATTAACACATTAAAGGGAAAAATACCAACTTGTCAGATGCACAAAACTCAAAATTCATTCTTAGCAAACTAGAAATAAAAGGACCTTGATAAAGAATGTCTACCAAGAAAAAGTCATACTTAATGGTAAAATGTTTAAAGCATTCCCTTTGTATCAGTAATAAGACATGGATGCTTGCTACCCCCACTTCCAGAACCTTTTACGGGGAGGTCCTAGCTAATGAAGTGATAAGAAAACTAAATAAAAAGCTTAAGAATTGGAAAGGAAAAAATAAATATTGTGGGTAATATGATTTTCTTTGTAGAAAACCCAAAATCATCTATGAATAAGTAATGAGAATTACTAGGAAAGTTTAGTAAAATTCTGCACCAAAAAATCAATATACCAAAGTCAATTGTATTTCTGGACACTATAAAAAAATCGGATAGAAAAAGTAATTTAAAAAATAATTTAAAAAATAAAATTAACAATACCAATAAGAATATAAAGTACCTAAGAATTAATGTAATAAATAATGGGCAAGTTCTTTAAAGGGAGAAGTATAAAATGACTAAAAGATATTATGATCTAAATAGACAAATATACCATGCACTTAGATAGGAAGATATCATTTCTCCCCAAAGTAAACCTTAGACTCAGTAAAGCAGCAATCAAAATCTCTATAAGGATTTTCATGGAACTTGACCAGCTGATTCTAAAATACCTACAGAAGAGCAAAGGGCTGAGAAGAGTCAAAATACTACTGAAGAAGAACAAAGTTGGAGAGGGCAGACAACCCTCTAGTTCTAGTTATAGAACAACTATATTCCCGTACACCCTTGAAATTAGGTGTGGTCATGTGACTAGCTCTGCCAATGAAACATGAGGAGAACAGACCTTCTGGGAGGAAGCGTCAAGGGCTGACTCTTCACTCTCTCTTCTCCCCTCTGGAAGCACAGGGTGATATGGCAACAGAGCTTCTGTCTGTCTGGGCCCCGAGTGACTACAATTATACACGTAACATAAGCAAGAAACAACCCTTTTTGGTTTAAGCCACTGAGATTTATATTCAAAGATAGCCCACCTATCCTCGCTAACAGGGAGATTTGCCCTACTAAATTCCAAGTCTTTATAAAGCTATAAGGATAAAAACACTGCAGCATTGGTACAGAAATAAGCAAACTGACCCATGGATCAGAAGAGAGAGAGCCAAGTAAAAGACCCATCCTTGTGTGGACACAAGATGCGGTAGATGTTGTGTTATAGATCAATAAATAGTGCTGGGAAAGATGGGTATCCACAGGGAAAATAAAATTGGACCAGTACTGGGCACTATTCACCATCAACAATTCCAGATGGATTACAGACCTAAAAGAGACAACAAGACTGAAAAGCAATTAGAAGATAACACAGTCTTAGGCTTGGGAAACATGTCCCAAAAGCCACAAAAAGTACTAACCATAAAGGAAAGAACTGATGAAATTGACTACACTTAATACAGAAAACTTGTTTCTTCCAAATACACAATAAATCCTGGATTGGATGTTGGCTTGACCACAGCTGTAAAGGATATTGGTGGTCAATGGGGGAAATCTGATGGTTTGCATATGCCATCAGATGAAAATTTACTCAAATGCAAAGATGGAAATTGTTAACTGCACTTTCATTTTGATCACACACACACACACACACACACACACACACAAATGCAACTCAGTAGAACATGAACTAAGATGTTAAGGTTGGTGACCTTTGGGCAGTAGGAATATAAAGTTCTGTTTAAAAAAAAATGTTTGCTTCTTTGTATATCCTAACTTTCTATAGTATGCATGTTGCTTCTGTAATGATAAAAAGTATTAAAATTAATGAATGAATAAATAAACAAAAGAAAGAATGAATATACAAACTGTGGGAGGCAAAAACCAACAAATAAAGATAATGAAAAAGACAAGCACAGAGAGGGAGAGGATGTTTGCCGCTCACATAACCAACAAATAACTAATATCCAGAATTTTTTTAACCCTGTAAGTCAATGATATAAAGGCAGGCAACCTAACTGAAAAATCGGCAAAAACATGAATAGTAATGTCATATAAAGAGGGAAACTAAAGTGCATTAAATTTATGAGAAGATGGTCCAGCTCATTAGTCATCAGGAAGATAGATATCACAACCCCCTGGAGCTACTATCAGACCCTCCAGATGGGCAAAAACTAAATTCTGACCATGCCAAGTGCTGCCAAGGCTATGGGTGATGAACACTCTCATAACTTGCTGGCGAGAATATAAAAAAAGTATGGCGTTATTTCTTCAAGCTGAAGATGATAAAATGCCCCAGAAATCTCACTACCAGGAATACATCTGAGAATTATTTTTGCAAAAAGGAGTTCATAGCAACAATGTTCATAATTTTTCCAAACTGGAGATGACCCAAATTTTCATTAACATAGAATGATTTTTTAAAAACTGTGGTATAGTTATGTCTTAGAACGCCACCATACAGCAATGAACATGAATAAACTCCTGTTATGTACATCAATAAATAGAAGAACCTCAAAAACAACAGTGAGCAAAAGTAGCAAATCACAAAAATATATTCCATATGACTCCATTTAAGTTCAAAACCAGGCAAAACTAAGCAATATATTACTTGGGAATGTGTGTGTGTGTGTAAAACCATCTAGAAAAGCAAATAAAATATTTTTAAAATTTCAAGACAATGGCTATACTGGGAGTAAGAACAGTAAGCCATGGGGGGGCGGTGTGGTTATACAGGATTTCTAAGGGTATAGTTAAATTCTATATTTTAATCCAAGTGGTGGGTACATGAGGGTCTGTTTTCTATTATTATTTAACATTTATTAATATCATTTAACAGTAATAATAATATTATTGTATAATATTATTACAGATATTAATTATTACAGATTATGTTTTATGTGTGATTTTGTATATATCTTTCACTGTTAACTAATTATCCCTGTAAAACAACAGCAGGATACCGAGAAATGTATATGGTCCAGGAGCAAATGCAGAATTAGAACCAGTCACCAAACTGTAATAGTCTCTGTAACAGAGACTATTCAGCCATTCATTTGGTCATCAAGCAAGTCAGGCCATTAAAAAAGGAACAAGTTCAAGTCCCCCAACCCTGGTCTCCTTTCATTGTCAAACTCAATTGTAAAAGCTCCAGGATCCCAGGCAGGCGCTCTGCATGCCAAGGCTACGTGCGCCGGCTCAAGCAGCTCACTAGTGAACATGAACTACTGGATTTGGTTTTAGGAGATGCTAAGTGTCATGATTATGCAGGCTTTAAATTGCACTTTTATGATGACAGTGACTGTTTAGCCAGAAAACAGAAGCAATGTTCTTCAAGAAAAAACAACAAAGGAAGCCTACCCAAACATCACCTCATTATTCAAGTGCAATGAACTCCACCTAATACTTAATTATAAGAGATGTGTGGAGGCTCTGAGCAGAATAAGACATGGCACTCTCCCGAGGCACTTGATTGATTTCTCAGATTACAAAATTCCAGCCACTGAGAATTCTGAAAAATTGATTTAGCAAGAGTGAGCCCAGGGAGCACTCAAGGCTTGTAATGGGAATAAATACAGAATAAATGAAACTGGCCAGGCTGCCTGTTACAGCTATTATACCATGACGTATTTCAAACTTTGCTGATGTTTTATTTTTCCAATGTAGTTATTTCTTAAAGGTGAAAAGGCAGACCTCAACCCTTTTAGTCCTGCTCAGTGCAACACAGGCCTGCAGCTCTGTGCCATTTGTTATGATGTTTTGCATGATTTGCATGGGCTCAGAAATATGCTAAGCCAGGACTTGGGTTATTTATTTTCTTTGAAAATTATTATCAAGGAAGCATGCCCCACAAACGTGAACATAACATAAAATACTTTTGTTACAAAGTTTTCGAGGAAGGAAACAGCTCCTTCCTGCATGAATCATCAGTTGGAGATTTCTTCACTAATGTCTTGAATTAAACATCAGACAGGTAGATAGGCAAAGTAGCATCTAAGTGCCTGGGTTTGAATCCTAGCTTCACTACCTACTAGCTGTGACCTGGGGCAAGACACTTAACCCTCTGGGTCTCACCTGCAAAATGGGATTAATAAGAATATCTACCTCATGGGTTTTTCCTGAGGATTGAATAGGTTAATGCATGTAGAACATTTGATGCATGCCCAGAATACAGTAAAGGCTCAATAAACAGCTGTATAAAGTCAGTAGAAAGACTCTATGCTTAGTTTAATATGCTCTAAAGGAGACTGAATTTTCTGTGTCCCCACTATTGCAAATGGCAAGCTTAAATTTTATCATGTCCACACCATTTGACATTCTGCCCATGAAATCTGAACACACCTGCATCCACAGATGCTTGGATGAGAAATAGTTTAACTCTTCCCCTCCCACTGTGATTTCCAACATGAGAAAGAGAACAGTTTCTCCCCAGGACAAGAGGGCCCTTTCCCATTTGATGAAAAATTATTTCCAGGAATCTTTGCAAAAGCACGGATAACAGGAAAGGTGCCAGAAGCCTGATGACAGGGAAATACCCTGATCTGTCTTTTAAAAAATGCTTAAAGAAGAAATTAGATTCTGGAAGTTAAAGACTGAAATATCTGATATCAGTCTCTGGAAATATTCACAGAAGGGAGTGTTATTTCCTAACAGTGCTCACCACTTTCCTAAGGCAACGATGGGTGAAAGTGTTAGTCATGCAAGCCACTAGCCTGCAGAAACAACAGATGAGGGGGTAACTACATCTATAACTTGGTCTCCCAGTACACAGAGCCAGTTACTCTCCTGGAAGAATCCCTCCTTTACTGTCTTTATCACCTTACAAGACCTTGAGGACAAATGCTGTCTTATTCACCTTTGTAGCCTCAACACTTAATTTAGTGCCTGGAACCCAGGAGGCAATCAATAAATATCTGCTGCGTGAATAAATGAGAAGTCAATAACCTGCGCAAGGTCACAGCTGGAAACAATAGATATAAGACTCAAAAGTACATCCATCCATCCGTCCATTCATTCATTCATTCATTCAGGCAAACAGGTACTAGGCTAGTCAGACATCCCAAGTCCCATGCTCTTTCCGCCTGGCACAATGACACTCGGTGGGTCTTAATTTTAGTGAGGCATTTGCCAAAGCCACACCTGAGAGAGAGCTTTACTAGGCTGAGCAACAGAGGGCTGTTTTGGAGTTTCAGTAGCTGACCTAAAAACAAAACTAAAAGAGTACTTATGCCAACCTGACCAGGAGCCATTGGTCTTATTTCTGTCCAAAGTCTTCCTGGATGATTTGGATAAAAGAGGTTGAAAAGGGAGGTGCCAAATAAAGTCCCTGTGATGCTGACAAGAAGTCAAAGTTCTTTATACCTAAGCAGTTTCACAAGCCCTGGGTACAATGTAAGGACAATAGAAAATCTGACTCAGACACTAAGGAAAAAAGCCAATTGGGGCCAGCTCACCATTTGTAAGCTTCTACACTTTTCACGTCAACCATAGTACAAAGTCAGTTTTTTTCAATCTAACTATGGGAGTAAAAGTTCTTCCATGGAGCTGGGTTTTCCCTTTTCTTCTCTAGAGGCAAAAATAAGTGCTTTGCTATTTGGGTTCTGCTTGGTTTTGGTGTCTCAGGTTTGTTTCTGTCTTACTAGAACTATTCTCCATTCCCTTCCACTCCCACCCCTCAAACTTCACACTCAGTTTAACTACCAGCCTCTGGGAGTTTATCAGCATCCCCAGAACTTTCTGAAGGTAGGGTAGGTTTGAGGGCAGGCAAGGAAGTCATATGCTGCCCAGAGTGGGCAGGCAGAGTTGTCTGCTACGGATCTAGGGGTGGGTAGGTGCTGGGGACACCGAGGGGAATGGCCAAGTCTGGGTCACAGCTCAGGCCACTGCACTGGTCCTCTCAGACCTCTCTCTCCACCTCTGCGATTCTCCAGGAATCTCAGACACCAACAGGCATCAGGAGGCCCCAGGTACACGGAATCCAGGTTGCTGTCAGGGACAGGTAATCTCCTTGACAGCAAAAAGTTACTTAATGTGAGTTCACTCAAAACCAAGAGCAACCTTTTATATTAAATAGTGTAAAAAAGCTTTTGTTGAGATTCAACTAAAAAAATTAAACTAAAACTTATAAAACTAATTTTATCTTACATTTAATAAAATGTGGGTCATAGTTGCAACTAAGCTAATTTTTAGAACAGAACAAGTCAAGTTTTGGGAGGTTTGACATAATTTAAAAAATAAAAGTGTGCAACCACAAAATACAACGTTTTTCCCTCAAAATCACCAGGAAGATCTTTTTAACAAAAATATTAGTAGTATTCATTATTTTTTTCTCAATTACATCTTGTAATCCTTTGACATTCAAATCAGTCTCTTCGGAAGCAACTCTACTGGCCTCATTCTACTGGATTTGCCCCCTTCCGATTGTTAACTAGTCTAACTGTCTGACCAAGGAGCTCTGCAGCATCACTTTCACTGACTTCATGAAAGCCTGCATCTTTCTCAAGATGTGCAGTTTGACTTTGTCATCAACCTGCAATGTGTCTGCGTTGTACTGTCATATTAAAACACCCAATAATCAGTGAGAACTGAGCAAGGAGGAAGAAGGAGGAGGAACAGGTGTTTGGGAGCAGGTTAATTTGAGAGACGGTTGGTTCATTACTGTGTATTTCCTTTCATGGCATAATGACTTTACCTTCCCCATGCAACCAAGTAACTGCAAAGAATCAGATAACAATTTGAATGTTGAGAATCCCAATGTCCGCACCCTTCTCAAATGCGGTAGAGCTCTGTCTACACTGTATCAGTCATCAGAAGAAGAAAATTTTAGAGGTGGGGTCCCAGCTCCCTTCACTGCAGCATTCAAAGGCTTTTTCCTGCACCGATTCCATCAGCTCCAGCCTTTGTCACTCAGCTCCTTGAAGAGATCTGGAAATCAATGTAGCCGATGTGCCTTTCTAATCACTGATACAAGCCCACAGCTTTGGGGAAATGAGGCTCAGAGGTGAAAGCTGGTTGGTGTTTTGCACTGCTGAAGTAGGTCATGGATTCTGTCAGTTGAGTTAAAAAAAAAAAAGAAGAAGAAGAAAAAAAAAAAGAAGCTGCAGCAGTCACTTGTCAAGACAGTCAAAATGGTCCATCTGGTCCACCAGCCAGACTGCTTTCCTGGGAATGAACACTAAAGTATGTGCATTTGAAATGCAGGAAATGATGAAGTTCCTGAGACTTCGCAAGATACTTTTTGATGGCCAATGGTGATAGAATGAAGATAGAAAATATCAAAAACCTACAATCAAACCAGATTCCAACTTTCTACTCAGAGGAGGGATGATGCTGTATTGCCCTGATTTTGGCTTCAGTGTTTCATCCATTAGATAAAGAAGTGAAAGGTCACTTAACTGTAGGTAGCCAGATATCCGAGTTTAGAGAAAGATGACTTTATTCCCTATGATAATGCAAGTTTTTGTCAACGAATAAGAATTTGGACTGCCAGGATTTTGAAAAAATGTGTGGACTTCATGAGACACACACACATACACATACATTTACTCAAAACAACACCACCTAGGGCGATAAGGTTGAGAGTTTTATAATGAAGCCATTATGTCAACAAATATTTATTCAGTTCCTTCTATGTGCCTGGCCAAGTATTACGCTCAGGTCTGGGGGATAACGAGACAAATTTGGTTCTTGGCCTTATGGAATCTAGAAATAGAAATAATGACAAACTATGTAAAGTGTTAGGAAAGGAACAAACAGGCTTTTGGAAGAGAGAATGGCTGATAAGGCCAGGGAGCGGGGCACCACTTTATATAAATCTGAAAGATGGAAAGGAGCTGTACAGAGCATCAGTGTGTGTCCAAGGTAGGAAACAGCAGTAGAAGAGGGAGAGCCCAGTACAGTCAAGGAACGGTCAAGTCAGTAGGTTGAAGTGGAGCACGGCTGACATGAAGCTAGAGGATGAGGCAGGGCCTAGATTTTTACAGGGCTCTGTGGAACATGAAAAGTCACCTGAATTTTATTCCAAGAGTTGGATTTTTATGCTAAGACTTTTAAAGAGAAGAGTAGCAGAAAATCAATTGGTTGCTGTGTGAATGACTGGGAAGTGAAATGGAAGACGGAAGACGGAATAAGAGCCCACTGGTCTGGACAACCGTAACAGCAGACAGCAACTGACCTCAGGTCACCCTGCTATCTCATAGTGTCATTTCAAATAGCGCTTAAACATAATCACAATTTACAACCTGCTTATTTTTCAAGTTAAAATAAATGCTATGGGGGCTTCCCTGGTGGCGCAGTGGTTGAGAATCTGCCTGCCAATGCAGGGGACACGGGTTCAAGCCCTGCTCTGGGAAGATCCCACATGCCGCAGAGCAGCAGAGCAACTGGGCCCGTGAGCCACAACTACTGAGCCTGCGCATCTGGAGCCTGTGCTCCGCAACAAGAGAGGCCACGATAGTGAGAGGCCGCGCACCGCGATGAAGAGGGGCCCCCGCTTGCCGCAACTAGAGAAAGCCCTCGCACAGAAATGAAGACCCAACACAGCCAAAAATAAATAAATAAATAATAAATAAATTTAAAATAAATAAATAAATAAATAAATAAATGCTATGGGAAAGCCTTCAACAATTACCAAAGCTGTTCTTAAATATCCTTGAGAGTCACTAATAAAAATGTAGACAGTGTGTTAAAGTGTCTGAAAATGTTTCCTCTTGGTCAAAT
The DNA here is from genome assembly GCF_009873245.2 of Balaenoptera musculus. Classification (NCBI taxonomy): domain Eukaryota; kingdom Metazoa; phylum Chordata; class Mammalia; order Artiodactyla; family Balaenopteridae; genus Balaenoptera; species Balaenoptera musculus. The sequence goes on from NC_045800.1 coordinate 10,886,224, forward strand.
TGTTTAAAAATTGAGATTAAATTTATACACAGTGAAATGCACAGATCTTAAGTCCTGGAAAACACAGACATTCTTGTAAGCAAAACTCCCCAAAAGATAGTTATAGCCTTTCCACTCAGTCCTCCCCCAGCCTACAACCTCTGCCCCTACTGGGATCAACCACTCTGATTTCTACTCCATGGACTAGTTTTGTTCTTAAACTTCATATAAACAGAACACTACAGTATGTATTCTTTGGTGTCTGGCTTCCCCTTCTCACTATGTGTTTGAGATTCATCTATACTGCTATATATATTAGTAGTTTGTTCCGTTTTATTGTTGTCCATTCTCCTATTGATAAACATTTGAACTGATTCTGACTTGGGCCTCTTAGTAATAAAACTGTTATTAAAGTTTTATAGAAGTCCTTTTATGAACATTTGCTTTTGTCTTGGGCAAACACCTAGGAATGGCCTTGCTGAGTCATATGGTAAATATATGGTTGATTTTATAAAAAACTGACTACCAATTTACAAAGTGGTTATACCAATTTCTACTTCCATCAGCAGCACTTCAATCTACATCCATCAACATTCGATGTTGTCAGTCTTCTTCAATTTAGCCATTAGTTAATGGCTGTGAGGTGGTATCTTGTTATGGCTTTAATTTGTATTTCCCTAATGAACAATAATCAAGCACCTTTTCATGTGCTCACCAGCCATTCATATATCTTCCTTTATGGAGTCTCTGTTCAGTTCTTATGCCTACATTTTTATTGGGTGTCTTTTTATTGCTTATCTGTAGGAGTTCTTTATATATTCTGAATATGAGTACACAAGTCCTTTGTGAGATATCTGAACTGCAAATATTTTCTTTCAGTCTGTGACTTGCCTTTTTACTTTCCTAATGATATGTTTTTGTTTTTTTTAAAATAAATTTATTTATTTATTTATTTTTGGCTGCGTTGGGTCTTCGTTGCCACACGCGGGCTTTCTCTAGTTGCAGCGAGCGGGGGCTACTCTTCATTACGGTGCGCGGACCTCTCACAGAGGTGGCTTCTCTTGTTGTGGCACACGGGCTCGAGGCACATGGGCTTCAGTAGTTGTGGCACGTGGGCTCAGTAATTGTGGCTCGCGGGCTCTAGAGCGCAGGCTCAGTAGTTGTGGCGCGTGGGCTTAATTGCTCCATGGCATGTGGGATCTTCCCGGACCAGGGCTCGAACCCGTGTCCCCTGCATTGGCAGGCGGATTCTCAACCACTGTGCCACCAGGGAAGCCCCCTAATGATATCTTTTGAAGAAAACTTTAAAATTTTGGTGAAGTTCAATTTATCATTTTTTTTATTGTTGGTGCTTTTGTGTTCCTTCTAAGAATTCTCTATCTCAAAGTACCAAAGACATTCTTCTACATCATCTTCTAGATGATTTACAGATTTAACTTTTAGTATATAATTCATTTTGAATTAATTTTTACATATAGTGTGAGGTAAGGGTCAAAGTTAATTTTTTTCATACTTTTTATTCAGGTTTTCTGGTCCATTCATTTTAATCTTTCCTTTTGCCACTGAATTACCTTGGCACCTTTGTCAAAAAATTTATTCCTATGTATTCATAAGTTGATGCTACTGTAAATGGTACTTCTAAAATATTCATTTTCTAATTGCTTCTTGTTATATAGAAATAAAATTGATTTGTATACTAATCTTGTATCCTATGATCTTCCAAAATTCTATTATTGATTCTAATATATTTTGTAGATTTCTTAGGATTTTCTAAACAAAAAACCATGTAATCTGCAAATAAAAACAACTTTACTTCTTCCTTGCCTTTTACTTCTTTTTTTGCCTAATTGTACTGACCAGGACTACCATCACAATTTTTAATAGATATAGTTTTATATTTTTATATATATAAAATACTTAAATGAAAAATTATAGTAAATGGATATCCCTTTATGTTGTTCCCAATCAAAAGGGGAAAGTTTTTGACCATTAAGTAAGTAGCAGTAGGTTTTTCACAGATGCCTTTTATCAAACTGAGGAAGTTCCATTTTATTCCTAGCTTAATGAAAGATTTCATCATGAATGGGTGTTGCCTTTTCTACGTCTATTGATAACATGATTTTTTCCTACATTTTGTTAATTTGATCAATTGCAATGATTGATTTTCAATTTTTAAATCAACTTCGCATTCCTAGGATAAATTCCAATTCCTTTTTATATATTACTGGACTTATGTTGATAATTTACTAAAGAAGTTTTGTGTCTATGTTCATGAGAGATATTGGCCTAAAATTTTTCTTCTCTGCAATGTCTTTGTCAGATGCTGTTATCAGAATTATTCTATAACCTTATCTATATAGTCTTACAGAACCAGTTGGGAAGTGTTCCCTCCTCTTCTATTTTTTTTAAAGTTCTGTGTAAGATTGATATTACTTCTTCCTTACATGTTTGATGAAAGATACCAGTGAAACCATCTGAGCTTGGAGATTTCTTTCTACAAAGGTATTTAATTACAAATTCGATTCCTATTTCATCTTTGTATCAGTTTTGGTGAGCCAGTGGTCTGCCAGGAATTTGACCATTCTAAATAAATACACTGTTGAATTTATTGGCATAAAACTGTTCACAATATCCCCTTATTGTTCTTTTAATGGATTTAGAATCTATAGGAGTAGCTCATCTTTCTTGCCTGATACTGGAATTTGTGTGGTCTATTTTTCCCTTGATCAGTCGTGCTAGGAGTTTATCAATTTTATTAACCTTAAAAATAACAATAAGGGCAAGTCTAATACCAGTTTCTCGCCCCTGGCCAGAACTGGAAATCCTTTACTTACAAACAACTGCTGGCATTCCAAACAACTGCTGACATCTAAATCAATCCCCCAAAACTAACACCAATAATCTTGGACCGTATGTACTCATTATCCTTAAATTTAATAGAATGCGACTCAAATTTTAAAATTAGCATATTTTGAAAGTTCAATGATACAATCCTCACCATAATATTATGAAATATTATTGTGTCCATTTCAAAGACCCAAACGTTAGAGAAATTAAGCAATTACCAAAGTCACAAAAGCTATTTTGGATTCACAGTCTTGTCCTTCTGATTCTAACACCCATGAACTTTCAACTCAACCATGAAGTTTCCATGAGCAAGTGATTCAGGATCATATGACCAGCACTTGAGCAGCCTGCCTTTGGAAAGGTATCGTACCTCATGAAACAGGGCTAAACGCAGCTGGAAAAAGGAACATAACAAGAAAAAAATGTCCCTCAGTTTTTTTTTCACATGGCCAAGAAGGGTTACATTGTACTGAATAAAATGCTATTGTTGATGGAAATTACAGAAAGCAACATTTTGGCCAAGTTGAAATGAATGTTGCTTTTTTTTGACTTATTGATGATCGATCATTCTCTTACTGGGTTTCTTCTCCAAATTGCCAATTGTTTATTTTTTTTAAATACAATTTTCAACCTTCACTTCAAAAATTATGATTGATGAGGATGGGAAATGTCACTGGCAAGCTTATGTCATGCTATATTTGATCAAAATCATGCCATTTCTGTTTATCTAATAATAGGTCCTCATAGAGTTATGCTTTCTCCTTTAATTTCTAGACATTTCTTTGAAAGGCATTTATTTCCTCTTAGTCAAGAAATACTAGAGTTTACACAGATATAGAGACCAGACCTGTGGTTGCCAAGGGGGAGAGGGGGTGGGGGAGGGAAGGATTGGGAGTTTGGGATTAGCAGATGCAAACTATTATATATAGGATGGATAAACAACAAGGTCCTACTGTATAGCACAGGGAACTGTATTCAGTATCATGTGATAAACCATAATGGAAAATATGAAAAAGAATATATATATGTGTAACTGAGTCACTCTGTCGTACAGCTGAAATTAAACACAACATGGTAAATCAATTACACTTCAATAAAAAAGTATTTTTAAAAGTGAGATCTAAAAAAAAAAATACTAGAGTAACTAAATACTAATTTCAGTACTTATTGACTGTCTTATTTTAGAAAATGGAGAAAAATAATTTTCCTATCCATTATCTTTGCTCATAACTTTTAAAGATTAAAAAAAGGCAACAATTTCAGGGACATCCATTATAGGATCCATTATATGCTGTCCAGTCTTCCTGAGCTTCAGTAAAATACTGGACTTACATGTTAAGACCTATTTATTCCTTGTGAATTTCTGTTATTCATTTCACCTGTTATTCAATGCATATAATGAATTATTTAATGCTAAAAACAATTGTCAGAACAGTACTTATTCTTCTTTACATTTGAATTTACAACGGGCAAGAGCTTTCTCGTGTATTCTCTAGCAACACCCACTCTGCAAGAGAAACGAAGTAGATGATATGGAGAAGTGAATGTGGATCTTGATAAGCAGAGATGGCTACCAGGAAGAGTTGGGAAAATGAGTCCAACCTTGAAAGATGAGTAGGTAGGATGTACATTCACTTTCTGAACACTATTCTGTGCCAGGCAGGGTGGACTGTCAGAGAAGGGCCAAGGGGACATTTCCCGGAGGCGAAGAAAATGAACCACTGGCTAAGGCAGTGACTATGGGGTCTTGAGGCTGATTGGTTTGAAGGGTACATGCTGGAAAGGACAGGAACATGCTCTCCCCAAAGAGGGTAGGAGAGTGTGATGGTTAATTTTATGTATCAACCTGACTGGATTACAGAGTGCCCAGATATTTTGCTAAACATTGTTTCTGGGTGTGTCTGTGAGGGTGTTTCTGGATTAGCCTTTAGAATGGGACTCACATCATCGCTCCTGGTTCTCAGGCCTTCAAACTTGAACTGGAATTTCCACCACCAGCTCTCCTGGGTCCAGCTTACAGATGGCAGATTGTGGGACTTCTCAGCCGCCATACTCATGTGAGCCAATTCCTTTTAATAAATCTCATTATATATACACTGTTGGTTCTGTTTCTCTGAAGAACTCACAGTGGTTCAAGCATGGCTTGGGAAAATACCCAGATTAGAATTCCCCAGTGAATTGTTAAAGAAATCGGTGAGTTGACGGCAGTGATACAGATCCTTACATTCTCAGGGCTGGTGTCACAGAGGAACATTTAGGGCTGCTGGTGCCATCATGGATGAGAGAACTGAAGAAGACTGTACAGTGAGTTTGGGGACTGAAGAGGTACAGAATCCAGGTCTTCTCAGGAAGGATTTAAATGAAAAACTGTAGGAGAGCCAAGCCTTCATCCCACCCACCTTTAAGCTGCACTGCCACTTCCAGGGCAGCGTGAAGGAAAGAGACAGCATCCCAAGGACCCACCTCTGGGTCTCACGGGCCGCAGAGGCTCCAGCTCTTTCCAACACCGGAACTGGCAGGGGGCCACCGGCCAACGACACAGGCAGGGCACTCTGTGACAGGCAGCTGTGAGGGTGCCAGGGTCACCTGGGCTCCACCCCTCCTCTGCCTCAGCCATCTACAGGCAAGGACAGTGCTGCTTGATCAGGAAGGACATACAGACTGCCTCTGGAAGAAGAAAAACTCCATCCAAGTGAGTGTTGCACATGCGTGGAAGAATTTTTGAAGACTTTGAGAAATGAAGACATCATTTACCAACAATCAGGGGTCTAACTGTTCCAAATGTCGGGGACGAGAACGAAGCATCATGGACAGTCACTTTGCAGTGGGTTTTGTGGTTCTTGTTACCACATGAAAAGCTTTTACCAGTTAATTTCTCAGCAGCAATTGAAGAATGAGAGCACAGATGGGCTGCATGCATGAAAGGAACTGAATATACTTTTACAAAGTCACGAGGCTTATACAGTTCCTGTGTTGGGCCAAAGGCCTCCAAAAGCACCTCTTTTTTCCTGGGGGAGGTGGCCAGCTCCTCTGCAAGAACTTGCACTGCGATGCCTGTGCTATTCCCAATCCCAACTCTCATAAACAGACTGAAGGAGGCCCAGTAACCAGTGGTTCCCAGGTTGCCTACAACTTTTTAAAACAACCATCCTAGCTGTACCCAGAGGCTTCCTTTGCCTCCATAAATTGTTATTTGCTTAGAGGACTGACTGGTACTTCTGTTCTTCAGCTTTAGCCACCATCCAACGAGGAAAACAATAGATGAAGCAGCAGGTGATGACTTCCAATCCCACGGTCGAAGGTCAGGCTATGTCTCTGGCAGTTTGTACCTGGGCCCATGCTGGCTGACATTCTGGCTGACCTCACTCTGGGTATCCCCGCCTCTGTGACCTTTCTAAGTGTGGTTACAACTGTTAACCAATCTTCTTGGAAATGAATCTCCAGCAGGCCTCCCACTTCTAAGCCTGTTGCTGGCAGGCAAGGGCGCCATGCTGCGGTCATTGATTTGGCCTTGTCCATAAGCCTAGCTTAAGGGAGGCTCTCTGAAACACACACTGGTTTTCAGGAATAATCTAAGTGGCACGCCATAATTCTTAAATACACAGCAGGCCATGATAAGAGAAAATTTTTTTTCAACTTTTTACTTTTGTTTTGAAAAATTATAAGACAGTGAGTTTCTGAAGTGTACAGATCTATATGTAGAATCAAATTAATATCATAGGTGTAGACATGAGAACCACCACAAAAAAAATATGTTGACTGAATATATGGCACGACTCTCATAGTAAAACACATACCATGAAGGACATTATTAAGAATCTAATAATCAAACACACACCTTTCGGTAGAGAACTCAACTGGATGCATCTGTAGCTGGCTGTCCTACTGTATTAGAAACAAACGCATTTGCATAGATACATGTGGGGCAGACTTTGTTTCACTCTTGCCCTCCTATCTCCGCCAAAGAGAACAGAGACCAGCCTCTTCCGATCTTTCCCAGAGTCAGAGATCAAGGGGGAATGGGCACTAAATCATCTCATTTAATTTTCCCCACACCTTAGAAGGTAGAGATTAGAACTCCCATTTTACAGATGAGTAAATTGAGGCAGAAAGTCATGAAGCAACTTGCCCAAGATCTCACATCATTACTAAGTAATGGAGCCAGGCCAAACTCAGGTCTGTCTGAATCTGAAAATAATTATTCTCTATCATAACCAATATAGAAATGTTCTTAAATATCAAAGTATTTATGTAGAGAAATCTAATGACTATAAAAGCAAATTTATCATTTTTTGCCCCAGGATAGGTCTTAAAATAGCATTCTTTTGACATTCAGCAATATGTAGTTATGAACATATAGAGAAAGAGAAAATAAATGAATGCTCACGGTGATTAGACTAGAAATCCAAAAGTCTTAAAATTATCTAAGTGTCCTGGCTCTCTTCTCCATAGGCACCAGGCAGGGATGCTTGGGGTTCTCCCCGTGAGAAATGTTCTCAGCCCCTCTTCTCTGGTCTTGCCTCACTCTTCCTTCAGAATTATGCATCTGGGCATATGTCCCAGATGCCTCTGATTATGTAAGAGACACCATTTAGTTATTACGTACTTTTCCTACGTGTATATGCAGGCTTGTAATTAGCTATTTGAGTAATGATTTGTTTAATGTCCATTGCTGTCCATCAGGGCTGCCAAGAATGGTTGTTCAGAATACTCACTGCCCAAGGGTGCCCAGCTGATAAGGGATGCCTGCTTTCTGCTGATGACACCCTGTACCTGGGACTGCATCTGCTGGGAGCAAGAGACACCTTTTCCTAATTGGCATAAGGCACCATATGGCTCACAGTGGCCGTGTCCTGTAAACGCTGCTAGGACAGGGATGGCATCTGTCTCCTCTTATACCACAAGCAGACCTGGCACATAGTAGGTCCACTAAACGAGTGTTGAATAAATGACTGAATCACTAAAGAAATGAGTGAATGAATACTTTCTGAAGCACTTAGAGAGTATTGGAAGTTTTACCTAAGATAACGTGACAAAGGCCGGATTGTGAAATACATGGCAGCATCTCACTTGTTCTTATAGCTAAATCCTAATAACAGGAGGAAATGAATCCTCTGACCATAAGACCAAGAAATGGGGAGACACGGGCAGTTCTTCACTGGGCTCCCTGGCTCGAGCCAGTCAGCAAGTGCCAGTCACTTTTCTTCTTTTCCAGAAGGGAATAGTTTTGAAAGAAAATAAATGGAATCTTGTTTTATTTGTAAGATGTGGTAAATAATACCCAGGCCAAAATACTCAAACATTTGACCAAAAGGCCATATTAGTGAAGGACAAAAATATGAGCCATATTTTTTTACAAAGTTACTAATCACCATGGGATCTGGAGTCTGTCAAGTTTCGCCTAGCATCTAGTTAGTAAATGAACCATAAAGAAAGCAAGGGTTCTTCCTCCCTTCCTCCCCTTCCTTCCTTCTCTCCTTCCTTCCTTTCTTTTTGATGAAAAATTGTAGAGATCCTCATGGCCTAGAAAACTGAGGGAGAAAATCCTATGAGAGGCAACCAACTGAAACGGAATCATTTATTGGTGGAAACAAGTACAAAAAGGCTCCCGAAGAAGTTTTAACTTCTGAAAATGTCTGTTTACAAAAGAAACAAAGACTCTGGAATATCTAAGCTCTGGAGTAAAGAAGCTCGTTGGTCTCTCCTCCCAGGAGTCCCCAGTCCCAAGGTCCCACCCCAGGCTTCCAAGCAGAAAAGACCCTGTCCCACGGTGTCATCTTGGTCTTTGCAGGCATTAGCGGGATCCCCAGCTCTGCTGGAGGGGGCAGAGAGGGGATCCAGTCACAAAGCACCTACTGTGTGCCGGCACAGTACAAGGGGCTTCACAGCCTTTATCCTTTTCAACACTCACAACACCTCTGGGAGGTATTTTTAAACCCTCTTATAAAGCTGATGACAGAGAGGTTGAAAAAGACCCAGAATTCCATCACTCAAAATGAGTTATGAAACCCTATCCCAACTATATCCCTTCATCTTCTAAGAGTAAAAGAGAAGACTGAGCAGTCAAGGGTTTGCCATGAGATTACACTGCTAATTAGCAGGAGAGCTGACCACACTACCCTAACAGCTCAGGTCTCTTTCTTACTCTAGACAAAGGAAGGCAGGGGTGTTCCGAGAACTCAGCGTCGATGGTGAACTTGGGACCCATTTTTTATAGCATAAATGTAGCTTCACTTGAGTCTTTTTTCAATTAAGCTAACAAATCAATTAGTTCAATAAATATTTGGAGGCACCTATAATGAGCCATTCGCTGTGCTAGGTCCTGGGAACACATCAGTGCTGGGGATAATCAAGGTTCCTGCTCTCATGAAGCAGAGGCAGACAAAAAACAGGTAAACAACCAGGATGATGACGGACTCAACTATGTGCTATGACAAAGAATGATGACAGGAGTTTCGGGGTATTCAGGGTGGTTTTCTTAAACAAAGCCACCTTTAGGCTGAAACTCAAGAATAAGCAGGTGCTAGCCATGGTAATGTCTTGGTTTGAGTTCCCTCAGTATGAGACCCTGAGATGGATTCAAGTGCAAGTAGTTTAATAGGAAGATGGTCCCAGGAAACATCAGTGGGGAAGTGAGAGGTATGGGAAGGAAGCCAGCAAAGCGTGTGACATCAAGCAAGTACCACTGTGGGCAGCAAGGGCTCAGTTCTACTGGGGAACTCTGGGAGACAGTGTAAAACACACACCTCAGACCTGTTCCACCTAAGGGGTAAGGTAGCTGGGGTATTTATACATCATCCCCCAGTAATCATTGGCTGTAGGCTACTAGGGCAGGGGTCCCCAACCCCTGGGCCACGGACCAGTACCGGTCCATAGCCCGTTAGGAACCGGGCCGCACAGAAGGAGGTGAGCAGTGGGCGAGCGAGCGAAGCTTCATCTGTGTTTACAGCCGCTCCCCATCGCTCGCATTACGGCCTGAGCTCCGCCTCCTGTCAGCATTTTGGTGAGCTGTATAATTATTTCATTATACATTACAAAGTAATTATAATAGAAATAAAGTGCACAGTAAATGTAACACGCTTGAATCATCCTGAAACCATCCCCCCCACCCCAGGTCCTTGGAAAAATTGTCTTCCATGAAACCGGTCCCTGGTGCCAAAGAGGTTGGGGACCACTGCTCTAGAGGACAGGGTAAGCATTCATTCCCTATGTGCCCAGTCTGTCGTAAGCACAGGCAGAGAGGGTTCTGGCAACCACAGAAGCCCTCAGAGAGAGAAGCAGGTGCTGGTAGTTAGAAATTGATGTGTATTACATAGTAAGTGCTAAAGGAATATGAGTGGGTTCTGACAGCTTGAGTGTGTTCAAGCATTGGCTTGAATCATCCAACAACTGCACACACTTGGCTGCAGAATGATCTGTTTCATTTCCCTTCAGCAGACTTAACTTCTTAATTAAGTTGGCTCCAGCTAACACTCAAATGACTTTGCATTTTCCAAGCAGATGCCAACAGAGGCAAGAGAGATGGCCCCCAGGCCCAGTGGGAGGCATAACGAAGCAAGTCTGGAATGAAATATGTGCTGTAGAGACCCTCATGGGAATAACGTATGTATGTTTACGAGTTCTACCCGAAAGGGAAAAGAAAACACACTGGTTCTAAGGATATGCACACTAGATATGAATCTGCGAAAACACAAAGAAAGGACCTGGGGTGGTTCTGAACCCAAAAGATAATATTTCTATGGCAAGTGCCCCAGCTGAGCCTGGGCACCCACCTCAGGACTGGAACAATTTCCAGAGAAGGGGATTGTGGAACAGTGTTGTCTCATGATATCTATCTACCTACTTCCCTTCCTTCCTTCCTCCCATCTATCTATATCCCAGAAGATGTCCATTACAGAAGACATGTGGTCATATGAATTTCTAGTTTTAGAACACACCTAACACCCTAAATGACTTCTCGGCTGAAATTTGGAAGATTGAGTTAAAAGCCAATGGTTTGAAACAGTGATAAAAGGAACCCACACAAAACAGCTGTCGATCCAACAATTCCTTTACAATTCAAGTCCATTCTATCACCACAGGCCAAGAACAAGATCTCTGATGGGCCTAGGGGCCTCACATCCACAAGAAGTCATTACATGAAATAGGAGGAGAGAGAATGAAGAGCATAGGACATCTCATAATGATAAAAGGGTCAAGATAACAAGAATATAAAACAATCATAAATGTGTAAGCGCCTATAAAAAGAGCTCCAAAACATCAGAAGCAAAACCAGCAAAACTAAAAAGAGAAACAGACAAAATCTGTAATCATAGTTGAACATTATCAAACTCTACTCTCAACTGACAGAACGAGACAAAAAGAAGAAAAGAAAGAATCAAAAATCTCTGAATGACACCGTCTTAACTTAATCGACACATATAGAATGCCACAGCCAACAAATTCAGAATATGTTTTCAGGTGTGAATGAAAGATCCACCAAGATAAAGTATATACTAGGCAATAAAACAAATCTCCATAAATTTCAAAAGACTGAAATTTTGTATAGTATGTTTTCTAGTCACAATAAAACTAAATTAAAAATTCGTAACACTGAAATAGCTGGAAAAGCCCCAATATTCGGAAAGTGAAAAAATTCACTTCTAAATAACCCATAGATCAAAGAAGGAACCACAAGGGATGTTAGAAAATATTTTGAACATAATAACAATAAAAATACAATATAACAAATTTTGTGGGATACAGCTAAAACAGGACTTAAGGAAAATTTATAGCTTTCAATGCTTACATTAGAAAGGAAAAAAGACTTTAAAAACTATTATTTCAATTTCCAACTTAAGACTATGAGCAAATTGAACACAAACTAAAAACAAGGAAGCAATGAAGATAGGAGCCAAAGTCAACAAAGCAGAAAAGACACAAAAATAGAGAAAATAAAGCAAAAGTTGATTGTTTTGAAAAGTTAATAAAATTGATAAACCACGCATAAAGTTAATCAAATAAAAAAAAAGGAGAGAAAAACAAGTTACTATATCAGAAATGGAAGAGGGCCTATCACTACTGTACTTCTTAACAGACACAAAAAGTCAATAAGGAATATTATGAACACTTTTTATACTAACAAATTCAACAATCTAGATGCATGTACAAACTAGTTTAAAAACACAATTTATCAAAACTGACCAAGGGAGTTCCACTTCCAGAAGGGCACATGAGAAGCTCTGTGGATCCACTCCCAAGCCAAACTGGAGAAAATTAAACTAAAAAAAAATTATTTTTTTAGTAATTATTAATTAAGTCTTAATTATTAATTAAGTAATTATTAATTAAGTCTCTGGAAGTGGTCCTAAGAGCATACAGCAAATGAAGAAACATTAATTTAAGAAGATATACTAAAACTCAGTAAGGACAGTGAGAATCTGTGGCATCTGAACCTTGATCCATTCTTCCTCCTTCCCTCCCAGCCTAGGATGATGGAAAGTCCATTCCAGACGGGTACAGCCCAGAACACAGGGCTCCCTCTCCCTCCTCCCACAGCTCCTAGTCAAGGGCAATGTTCTCTCGCTGGGAGAGACAGGCTGTTATCACCTCCCAAGAAGACCAGAAGCTACTGTGCTCCCCTCCATCCAGTGCCCAAGTCCTAGGCAAGAGCATCACTTAGAAAGAACCTGCCACTGTCCCTGTCTTCAGCCCCAGAGACAAGGTTCGGGGAGAGGCAGACCTTAAGATAAGAGAGTTCTGGAGCTCTTCCCAAAGGAACTGACTTTACTGGAACTTGGTAAAGTTCACGCCTAAGGGTACTCTCACAAACATTGTATGTAAGGTTGGGATGAAAAGCAATTAAGAGGAGAACAGTAGCTTCCCTGGAGACAGAAACTAAATGGTAGGCCAGCTAGTTTACCAGCAAGAACCAGGGGAAGAAGAAGGGGATGTTCATCTTGGGGGATGGACAAATCTCAAACATGACCTCAAAAGCTATCCCTGAAAAGGAGCTTGAATTTAATTGGATGAATCTGTGGAGCAATTTATGTCCCAGAGCATATTGCTGAAAACAACAGAGCCATCGATCAGTGGACCCTAGCACTGGGGTGTGGTCAGGGAAACACACAGTCAAAGAGAACCCTACTCAAACCACTGTCATCCCAGGTGAGTGTGCACATGCCCAAGGCTGCAGCCTCTGAAGAGCCACACCACACTGAGGCTCCCCACAGTGGGGTAAACAGACTTCACTAAAATAATCCAACCAGTCACTAAACAAATAAGTAAGCAAACAGCAAAAACAAGCCCCAGAATGAGGAATGACCAGTACCCACAACTGCTCCAATATATTACCCAAACTACCCAATTTCAAAACAACAACAACAAATTATGAGACATGCAAAGAAACAAGAAAGTCTTACCCGTCCTCAGGAGGAGAAAGCTTACTGCTCATAAGAGAACCAAGAACCCCATTCCCCACCAAGACAATGTCGCCCCCCAAGGGACAAAAATTGGTTCTTGGGGAGATGAGAAAATCTTAGCTATTACAATTGCTTGTGGTCCTCCAGAGGGCCACAGTACATAAACAGATATACAATCTATCTGTGGAATTAATATTTCATGGTAGAGAAGAGAAACTGGGTGGGTGGGGGAAGCCTATAAAATGAGGAAGGGTGATAATGAAAAAAGATTGAGGAACATCATCCTACAAAGAGGTCTGATTCTTCTTAAAGCAATCATTGCCTCCAAGGGTTGGGCATCCCCAAAGCAAGTCTTTCCAGCATTCAGGGGAGTCTTCATTTGAATGATGAAAAAGCTGCAAAGTGAGTGCAGTTGCTGCCCAGAACCTCGGAAACTGTCTTGGAAGTTTGAGATAAAGGATAATACAAAATTAGGAAAAAAGCCAGGAGAGGCTCTTGCCAAGTTTGATGCGTCCCTTGATACGATAGTGAATCTGGAAGCTTTCATTTCTCAGTTAGAAGACAAACCACACAAATGGAACTGACCTCAGACAAAACCAGCAATTCGTCCTGGTTGAACCAATGACCCAAAGCAGCCCATGCCATTTTATACCATTTTTAAAAGAAGAAGAAGCTTCCCATCTACCAGCAAAAACCCTGGATAGCAATTTCATTTCATTAAATGATGCAAAACAAACAAATCCTGCAATGTCTTCTGCTCTCCTATTTCCTGTTTCTTTATGCAAAAGCCTGCCTAACCACTCCAAAAACCAGCTGGTTTATAATATTAAATATTCATGCTTGATGGAATTAAACCTGGCTGCTTAGCATAGATGATACCTTATGATAATTTCTCAATCCATAGTTACAACCCATTTAGATTTGTTCCACAAAAGCAAACTCCCAGACACTCAGCCTACAAAGACCCTTTGGTGTATGCACTCCACTCTCAAGGATTCCGTCATCAAAGTAATGCTGAGGTTGCATGAGACTCTTCTAACATATGGTGCCCCTGCAACTATTAGGTATCAGAGCATTATGATGGTATTTCTGAATTTAAAATGATAGGGGAAGGAAGGAGCAATAGCGTGATGACTAATTTTATGTGTCAACTTGGCTAGGTCATAGTGCCCAGATGTCTGGTCAAACACCAGTCTGGAAGTTGCTTTGAAGATATTTTTTAGATATGATGAGCATTTACAAGCCGTTGACTTTAAGTAAAGGAGCTCACCCTCCATGATGTAGGTGGGTCTCATGCAATCATTTAAAGGCCTTAGGAACAAAGACTGAGGTTTCCCAAGTGAGAAATTCTACCTCAAGACTACAACAGAGAAATCCTACCCAAATTTCCAGCCTGCCGGCCTGCCTTACAAATTTCAGACTTGCCAGCCCTCACAATCTTGTGAGCCATTTCCTTAAAATAACTATTCCTCTCCCTCTCTATATATACATATACCCTATTGGTTCTGTTTCTCTGGAGAACCCTGACTAATGCAAATAGGGAAACAAATTCTATCTTAAATGGAGCTAGAAGCACCTCAACTGCACCCCACAATACCCGAGGATGGGAGGCAGCTGGCAGAGCCGGGGAAAGGCGCACCTCCATGCCTGCGGACAGCGGTGCTCACGAGAAGCGCTAATTCACCAGGCAGGGCCCTGCAAAGCTTTGAACCGGTACTGCAGGAGGCAGGGGTGAGACGTGGGCTGGACAGCAGAGTAGCTGGGAAGTCCCCAGAGAGCAGTTAAACTCTCCAGGTCCCCACCCCATCCTCAAACCAGGACCCTGTCACCTCCCCAACTTTTGAAGGAGGTAGAAGGTTTAACCATTCAAGGCTCTGGGCTGGGAAAAAGCAGGCAAGTAGAAAACAGGGCTGAACAATCAGACCGAAAACAGGGGCCTGAGGGAAGGTCTGCAAGGTGACCTGTGAGAAACCAAGCCCCTGGGCTTGGCTTCCAGAATGCCAGGTTCATGTACACCTGGCCAGAGACAGGGAAGGGGGTGCCTCCTCCAGGGAATGGAACGGCCTTTAAGTAAAGGCCAGATGCTAACACTCAGGGTCAACCAGTTCACCCCCCACCCACCCTTCAGTGAAGCCCACTTAAGGGGTTCTGTCCAGTTAGCTTCAGGGCTCCCACGCTAAATAAGAACATCCAGCCGAAGATCTCCAGATATTTAAGGAAAGCCAGATACCAAAAAACATGCAGATAAAGAGAAGGCGAGAGCAGATGATACCTGCAGACAAAGAAGAAAGAGACACTGTACTTATGACAAAAGAACCCGACGTTATTTTTTTTTAAATCAGAGTTCAGGAAAGAGCTTTTGGAAATTAAAAATATAAAAATCATAAAAAATTCAGTAGAAGGGCTGGTAAAAAAAATTTTTTAAATCTCCTAGAGAGATGAACAAAAAGACAAAGACAATAGGTAATAAAATTAAAAGATAAAATCAACCCAGGAGATTCAGTATCTGCCTAATACAGGATCCAGAGAAAAGAAATAGGGAATATAAGAGGGAGGTACACAAAGTTACAGAATAAAAGGACCCACTGAGAGACCAGAACAGTAAATACAAAGAAAAAAGCCCCAGGAAGGCACATCATTGTGAAACTTCAGATGACCAGAGCTAAAGGCTCCTAAGAGGTTCCAGAGAGAGAAAGAGAAAAGCAAAACGAAAGCAGGGAATGTCATTGGGTCTCTCTGAAGCACACGGTAAACTAGAATCCTGCACAGAACTGATTTTCAACCTAGAATTCTACACTCAGCTAGAAAATAGAATAAAGACACTTCAAACATAAATGACCCAAAACACCTAGCTCATGCGTACTCTCCTGGGAAATGACAGGAGAACGAGCTTGTCCTCCAGAGGCTTTCCCTGTTTCCCAACTGGAATTCCCAGCCCCCCAATCCCAGAGCACTGTGTTAAAGCACCTTGTATTTGCCCTGGTCCCAAACAGCACATGGCCACGTCTGAGCATCCGGTACCCTCCCCAAGTGCAAGCCTGTACCTATAAAACACTAAGTACTCAACAAGAATCTGTTAAATCACCATCGGCCAGACATGCCTTGAAATTTTGTCTGTCATTTAAAGAATGCATCCCACAAGCACTGATTATTCCATAAATGCCCCCTTTTTATACGATAATGGACTTGTTTTAAAATGAAACATCTATGTGCACAATTCAAGCGCACTGGTCTTGCTTTAGTAAAGCCTTTTTCTTAGACGTTAGTTTATTAGAGCGCAGTTTTAGGTTCACAGCAAATTTTAAAAGGTACAGAGACTTCCCATAGACCCCCAGCCCCTACACATGCAGAGCCTCCCTCATTAGCAACATCCTCCAGCAGTTGTTACAACTGATGAACCTACACTGACACATCATAATCACCCAACGTCCACAGTTTTTATTAGGCTTCAGTCTTGGGGTTGTACATTCTGTGCGTTTCAACAAATGTATCATGGCAGGCATCCACCATTACAGTGTCACACAGAGCAGTTTCACTGCCCTAAAAATCCTCTGTGCTCTGCCTATTCATCCCTCCCCCACTGGGACCCCTGTGGTAATGCTTTTCAATACTATCTGTTTGGAGTATGGGCAACATGTTTGCAGTTCTGCGGGCCAGGTCTCTCTGCAGCTACTCAACTCTGCCATTGTAAAGTGAGAGCCTCCATAAACAATACGTAAATGACGGGCATCTCTGTGTTCCAATAACACTTTATTTACCAAACAGGCAGCCCACATGCTGTCATTTGCCGACCCCTGGACAACAGTATCACTTTATTCATTCCTACCATTTTATAGAAAAGAAGTTTCTTAATAGATTGACTTGGCAATAGTAAGGTTTTTTGTTTTTGTTTTTGTTTTCAATTTTTCTCTCTGAAATCTATCCTCTTTCTGGAAGTTGAAACAACACCCAATCAAAAGCTGAGATGGTATGATGAAAGACAATCCCCTTTTCAGAATATCCCTGCTTTAAAGCCACATTGCCTTTCTCCACTTTAAACCCCAAGCTTCTCAAAACTCTGAAGGAAATCACTCGCCCTTTGAAACTGTGATCTCTGCTTTTCCAGCAAGCGTGGCTTAGGCTGCCTCACAGAGCAAGTCCCATAGCATGGCTACCGCAGAGACGTGCCGTTTGCTGAAAGTCTGGCACATGAGCCCTTCAGGGCAGTGCCGTTGGACTGCTTATGATAAACTGAGAACAAGCTCTTTTGTTTCCAAAAGTAATCAATGTTTGTTCTTGTGTTCAAAGAAAACCAACTGTTCTGCAGGACGACATGTGGACATCAACTACCTTCCAGTCACCAACTACCTGTGAACAGAACAGAAGCAAACCCATGTTTACCTAGAATGGGGAGTTCGTCTCCGGAGATCCCTTGGTCCAGAACCTCTGTGTCCACTCACCCAAATGCAACCCACGAAGTTGATTTTACTGAAGGGAGAAAGAGTGTGTACACAAAATGGGAGTCCACTGAGGTCACCCCCTCTGAGGTCTGCCACCTCTTGGGAGGAGCAAAGAGTCACACCAACCACTAGGCTTCCTATTAGCTACAATAAGAAATCCAGAAAACAGCACTGATGGTTTTTCTAAGTGGATATGGCAGCTCCCTGCAAGGCAATCTCTGACCTGTCATAAAAAAGAGAAAGAGAGCAGATGAAAATACTCCCCAAAGCCTAGAGGCTGGGGAGGATTCTGTGTCTGCCAAGTAGTAAAAATCTGTAACATTATAAGTACATCTTAAGCAAAAGATAGTAATAGCCTCTGTCAAAAAACTTGTCTGGCAAAGACGGGACATCAGCCTCGCATTCGACAAGGCAGCTGGTGGGCAGACTTGTCAGGAAACGCATTTGACAGGGAGGGTGCGCCTCTGAAAGAAACACTTTTGTGGGTCCCGGCCTCTACTCTTTGTGGTCCAGCACTCTTCTAGCTTGAGTTATTCACCAAATATAAGACCTATTTCCCTCCCAAGTTCAAATGCAACAGTAGCTACGAAATTGTGCTGCAGTCCTCAGTTAACAGTTTGAAAGCCAGGATTAAGGTCTTCCCACAGGGTTTCACTTCTTACTGCTTATAATTTTTGAAGCTCAGCACCAAGTCTTTGGGAGAACAGAACATGTCTTAAAACAACAGAGAACCTGAGTGACCCCACAAGGATACAGATGGAGAGCAGACAGAAGCAGACCCCAGGTGAATACCATCCCAGGTACCTCTAAACAATGCCAGCACAGGAATCCCTGACAGTAAGGAGACAGGAAATCAATACTGCAGGCATTCCTCCAGCTGGCGCCTACACGGCCTCCGAAACAGACTCACTTAAAACAAAACATGACTTCAGAGAGGAAGAACAAACTTGGACAGGAAGTGATTCCAAATGGATGCGTGACCTTAAATAACGGGAGTGACTGGAGCCTAGAAGCACTGTGAACCCTACACCGTCATGCAGGCAGTGCCCCTGGCCATACTAACCTCAGAGGGCATTTTAGGAAGCACGCCCGGGAGTGTGCTTTCTCTCAATCTCCCCCGTGACTCCAAAGCCAAACCCTCTCCATGAACCAATGTGTTCAGTCTAAGTCTCCTTTTTCTTTTCTCAGGGCTGCTGTGACAAATTACCACAAACCTGGTGGCTGAAAATGAAAGAAATTTATTCCCTCACAGTTCTGGAAGCCAGAAGTCCAAAATCAAGGTGCTGGCTGGGCCACGGTCCCTGTGAAGGCTGCAGGGGAGGCTCCTTCCCTGCCTCTTCCAGCTTCTGGTGGCTCCAGGTGTTCCTTGGCTTGCGGCTGCATCACTCCAATCACTGCCTCTGCCTTTGCGTGGCCTTCTTCCCTGCATCTCTAAGTCTCAATGTTCTTCTGCCTTTCTCTTATAGGGACATCTGTCATTGGACTTAGGGCCCACCCTAAAGCCAGGATGATCTCACCTTGAGATCCTTAATTACATCTGCAAAGACTTTTTTCCAAATAAGGTCACATTCACAGGTTCTGTGGGCTAGGACTTGGACATACCTTTTTGGGGGCCATTATTCAACCCACTAAAGTCTCCAGTAAACTAGAGGAGAAAATGAGTTATTTATTTAAATGAACGTGGGCTGTGAACACCTTGTTGTATTTAATCACCTAAAGCCCAAGACACTATCGTGTTAGAGGCTGGCATGAAGGTCAGCTAAGTGTCCTTGAACAAGTTGCTGAGTCTGTCTAAGCTTCACTGTCCCTGTACACAAAGTGGGGACAACCAGACCTGGCAGAGCTGTGGCACAGGTTGACGGAGATCCACTTAGAGGGCCGGGCACCTCTATATGGTTGACAGGCCCTAATCTCTAATGACTCTGAGCAAAACGCCCAACAACCACTCTGCAGGAAAGGCCGTCCAGTTATTCCCTGATCCAGCCACTATCAGGGTGTGTATTAGGTACTTAGAAAAAAGAGAAAAGATTAAGGTAACAGGCTCGCCAAAGCTAAACAACGATCAGACCTGTGGGGAATCAAGGACTCCAGGTCAGGAGAGCAGGCTGTCCTCTCCTAGGTGGTCACCTGTGGGCCTGGTTCCTCTCCAATGATCCCAGAATCACCAACCTAAATTACAGCCTGCCACTGCCCGTGGACTCCCCAGGACACGAGCTGTGTCTCACTTATCTTTGTGTCCCCAACACCTATCACAGTGCCTGGCACCTCAGCCACTCAGTAAACACTGAGGGAACGAATGAAGACACAAACCAGAACACTCCGGGAACCTCAGCCCTGAGACTAAACAATGCATGGATGACTGGGGTTTATTTGAAGCATGATACCAAGTACCTGACAGATCCTGAATGGACTAAATAAGATAATGTACCTTAACATCTGGGCCTGGCAGACGCTCCAGAAATGTCAGTGATCCTCATCGCTTATTTTAACCCTCACTCCAACCAACAGCGGAGGCCTTATTCCCACTTTACACAGCAGGCACTGAGGCACAGAGAGGTTAAGTCACAGTGCTAGAACCCGGCAGAGTCAGGATGTGTCACACTTTAAAGACCTGTATGCTTTGCACTATACCACACCGCACCTGATTCATGTTATTTATTCTTTGCTTAAGGCTGGTCCCAGCTCACATACCCATAATTAGACTATATATTGGGGAGGGTGTATGTTCATTTATATACATATACATATATATACTATATGTTGGTACACACACACACACACACACACACACACACACACACACTACCTTCACTGAAGGAGTAAACTACAGAGAACACTGAGCTGAAAGGCATAAGGTCCCAGGGAACATGGTTAATTCCCTTGCACTGTCAAGTTCTGATTGGTACTGCCAAAGGGTAAAGTGTCACATGTTACACTCTGCCGAGTTCACAAAAGCAACATATACAATGTTTTGTAAACTCCAGAGCCTTGTCCTAAGGCTTATTATTTCCTATTAAATATCTTGTTTCTAAGCCAACCAGTGAATAAAAATGAACCGTGCTCGACCTCTGTGTATCAACTCTTTTCTCTCCACCTAAACTCCCAAAGAAAGTGATCAGGAGACATGACCCAGGAATTAGAGTGTCCCAGCCACTGAACTTACAGGAGGAATGGATGCTGGGGAAGCTTTTGCGGCCCTCGGACACCAGATCGGGGTCACCTGTGCAGTGCATTTCCGAGTTCATCACTCCATCTGGAAAGCAGCGGTAAAAGAAATCGGGGCGAGGTCTACAAAAGACACCATGGACATTTTCAATATAAAACGCTGCCATCACAAACAAACCCCAAGCTAACCCCGCTGTTCCCTGCTGTCCTAGCTCCTTCTTCTGCCATCAACAGCGCAGCCCGCCCCGCCCCAAAGACACTATGGGCTTAGGCAAAGCTCAGGCTTTGGGGTCAGAAAGATCTGGGCTGGAACTCCCACTCTGCCACTTACTAGTTTTATGACCTTGGGAAGGTCACGTAGCCATCCCCCACCCCAGCCTCAGTTTCCACATCTGTAAAAAAGGGAGATCAATACCTACCCAAAGGTGAGGTCCTGCAGGTCAAGTGAGATGACTTCCAGGAGCCACCTAAGCACAGGGCCTGCGGAGTAGAGGGTAGTTCCTGCCTCCACCTATGGGTCCGCTACTTGGAGGCTGCTCCCAGGACCCAAGCCTCCAGGCTCCTCGTAGCCCTGTATCTTGAATTTGGACGGCCAACTGCCTGCCCTTCCTTAAATAGCAGGTCTCACTTAACCTCACTGAGAGGACCTGAAAGCTCAGCTCCAAGATGCAGAGCACACGGTCGCCAGGTCGGCTCCTGGTCCAGGTTGCAGGGGAGGCTCTACAGGCAAGCAGCTACAAGCCGGCCCCGAGGCCGAGCCTCCTGCCACAATCACGGCTAACATGTACTGAGTACGTACTGCATACCAGACCCAGCACTAAGCACCGCCCATGGGTGCATGTTTTTTTAAATTTTATTTTCTTTTAAAATTTTTCTTGGAGTATAGTTACTTTACAATGTTGCGTTAGTGTCTGCTGTACTGTAAAGTGAATCAGTTATATGTATACATAGATTCCCCTCTTTTTTAGATTTCCTTCCCAGTTAGGTCACCACAGATCACTGAGTAGAGCTCCCTGTGCTAAACGGTAGGTTCTCGTTAGTTATCTATTTTATACATAGTGGTGTATATAAGTCAATCCCCATCTCCCGATTCATCCCACCCCTCTTTCCCCCTTGGTAACCGTAAGTTTGTTCTCTACATCTGTGACTCTATGTATCATACGATTCTTATGACAAGCCTGGGGCAGGCCCTCGGACCTCCTTCATTTCACAGGTGCGAAAATGAAGGCTCAGGAAGATTACACTACTGCCCAAGGTCACACACAACCAGTAAGTGGCAAAGACAAGCTCCGAACCCCAGCAATTGGACTCTTGTACCTACACAGCTCACCCCATGCTTGTCCACCTCACTCAAGTGTGGATTCTCACACAGATGTGTGATGGTGAATTACTTCACATTAATTCAACTAAGCTCTGCCGAACGCCTGCCGTGGACAAGGTCTTGCTAGCACTGTCAACACAATCCCCCTTTTCTGTACGAACTGGGTCACAGTTCACACAGACTGACTCACTGGTCCTCCAGCTCTGGGACCTGGGCCCAGTAACAATCTATCGGTATCTGTCACATATCAATTATCAGTAATCTATCAGAACTGTTGGCTTACTGTCTCTCCCCTATGTGGCTCGTGTTTCTCCAAGTGTGGCTCTTCACCTACTGAACCAGAACCTCAGAGCGGACACGGCCTGGGAATCGGCATTTTACCAGACCCCACAGCAACTCTAAGCCTGGAAAGTTGCACGGACACTGCAGCCCCAAGCCACGCACTGCCTGATCTGTATCCCTCTTCTGCCCCTCAATGCCTGGCCAGCACCGCGCACCAAGTGTTTACATGATCACCGATGCTGTGGTTCCAAGAGGGGAACCAACCTGCCCAAGGCCAACAGCCAGTCAGGGCCAAGGTCAGGTCCTGAATTTGGGTCTTTTGACGGTTCGTCTCTACAGAGATTAGCTCACTTCCAGAGCAGTTGGGGGAGGAGGCAAGAAAAATGGAGAAGAGAAATCACTTCCCAGGGGAGTAAGAGAAACGTGCCGTGAGCCAAAGCTCAAATGCCAATCCATATTTCTTATTCCAAAGAGAACGATAAATAAGAAACCTTACTTATTTTTTGGAGGCCGAAACTGGCAAGTGAGTGGATGTCTGGTGAGGCGCTGGAACATCAGTGGATGGACCAGAGATGCCAGCTGGGGGCTCTGGTCCACAAGGAAGTGCACTCAGTGGACACTGCTTTACTATGGATGCCCTGCTTTCTGAAATACTGAGTTCGTAATTCAAAGGAGAGGAAAGATCTGTGTTGAGGACAGAAATCTCAGAAGGACAACAACTTAAGGGAAAACCAGAAGAGCTCAAATTTGTCCCATCCAGTGCCCTGTGGCCAAGGCTCCTACATAGACAACCTTGAGAATCAAAGTCGCTATTTGTTTCTTTTTTGGAACTTACCTTCCCACTATTAATTTAATAGTGTTTGTGCAGACTCCATTCAAAGCAAGAGCCAAGGACACGGCTACAAAACAAAACCAACAGACAGAAAAATAACCAGCGGGCTCGCAAATCAAAACCATCATCATCATCATTATCATCATCATCACCATCACCTCTGTTCCGTCACACTACTATTTAATTTATGACCATAGAAATATGAGCAAATTAAAAAAGGGAGGCAAGTTTGAGCAGCTAAAGGAAAATGTAGTTAGAACAGGACTTTGGAGAGTGACTCGTAAAATTCCAAGCCCCTGTGACATGAAATTGATCTCTCCTCCTTGACTGAAATTTTCAATATCACTGAGAAGCCCATCTATCATGTTCTGGCCTGATAGGAACAGATTTAATAGGACAGCATGTAGAATCTCTTTTACAGGTAGCAAGAAACATAACTTTTTTATTTCCTTCTGGCAATCTTCTCAGACACAATTCTAATCAGAGCAGCTGCTGGAATCCTACTGCAAGTAGGACGTGCCCACTCAGCCATCACCTCCTTGTTGACCCGTCTCCTGCCGACGGCTTGTTATCAAACAAATCACCGTTTCTGAGAAGGTGAAGTGTCCCCAAAACCTCGTTCGCTTTTGAAAAGATTTGCCCAGGTGGTGCTTCTTGCCACCTAAAACAGTAGGCACTTCTGGATTACATCCTTTAAAAATAGACAGCACGGGGACCTTCTCCCAGCAGCTTGGAAGGACTTTGCTGGATGAAGCACAGATCGTCCAAAGGGTGCAGATGAAATGAGTCATGGAGCTTTCCCTGTAAGGACCCTGCACCTCTCTCCTGTGTTTATCAAGACTGCACAAAAGGCAAGTCAATGCGATGGAAGGTCAAATGTTTTGCATAAGCAATAAAAACCTATTGATGCCCCGGTCCATTGCTTTGTTGAATAATAAAGCATATGAGTTACGATTTCCCTTTGGCAAGTATTAACTGTTCAATACTAGCTGAGATTTACGTAAGAAAATAGCAGTGGAGGGCCATTTTCGGAAAGGAGCTGCCTGGAGCAATTCATGGTCATCAAGGGAGACAAATGTGTTATTCTGCAAACAGAAAGTACTGTGAACAGTCAACAGTCACCAAGGGCACAGGCCACTGAGGTGGAGACAGAACCCACCTGCTTTTTACAAGTCATGGGAAACAAAGAGAACGGGAGGGGCCAGTTCAAATGAACACCTTTGTCAAAGGGAAACTAATCCCCTAAGCGGGGGATGGGCAGCAGCACGCCACCACCTCCGGGGGGGGGGGGGGAGAGCAGAGCCTGAGCCAGCAGCACGCCACCACCTTTAAAATACTGAGCACGCAACTGGGGTATATAAACTGGAAGCAAGAGTGGGGGGACTTGGAGAGATATGATTACATTCTGCACGCACAGACCCTTCCTTCCTAAAACGCTGGCTTCCCTTCTTTCTCACAAGCTCACAGCACTGCTGAGAGGTCTCCTTTGCGGAGAGGAGGGAAAATGCCCTGGGCCACCTTCACTGCAGAATTCTCCCAGAGCCACGACAATTAACAGGCTGTGAAATAGCCCTGAAATGACAGGGGTCTTTTCTTGTCAGGGCTAGTCTAGCGGGCTCACTGTTGTGTTTTCCCAGAGGGGCCAGACTCCCTCTTATCCTGGTCCTAGCATGGCCTCTGCACAGAGAAGGTCTCTGGGAACAAGCATCACTAGCTGACCTCCCAATGCCCTTGGGGAACTTCAGAGACTGCTACATCAATCCAGAACACCATACACGTCCTCAACCTCGGCACCAGCTGGGTTTACTGGAGCACAGAGCAGTTCTCGGAAAAGCTTCAAGTAGCTGAGCTAGAAAATGTGTGGATGTGATATAAGCACCAACAGCTGGCAGCTTCACTCTCTGATCCAAAAGCCTGAAGGAGACAGAAGAGAGTGGGGATCTGGAGCGACAATATTTAGGGTGGAAGTCATTGCAGCCTTCCGGAAGTAAAATGAACTGATTATTATGTTCATCTGAAAAGCACAACCCCCAGGGGGACCAAGATAGGGGCCCTCTCACTGATACCAGAGGGAAGGCTGGGCTGAGATTAGACGCGTGACAGGCTGGCCAAGCAGGAAATTAATGGCGCCAATCATGGGGGCAGGGGGTGGCTTGTTGATTAACAATAACCCAGGGGGTCTGATTCCTAAGGGCTGTGTTTACAGCATCCCACAGCACTGCGGGCGGGAGAGAAGAGTCAGAAAGACAAGCCAGACTGTGTCTGATAAAGAAATTCAAAGCAGTGTGTCATGTGAGTTGGCCTGCAAGTGGCCTATATGGAGGGCACTCCTGCTTATAAGCACCCCAGAGGATTAAGAGGGGCTTTTGTTGTTGTTACTTTTGTTGTTGGGAATTCAGCACCACAGTCCTTCCAAAACAGGGTTCTCCGTTTTACAGACCTGGCTGTTCTGCAGCCAAATCCCTTAGAGCCCGATGCTGGGTGGGGCAGGCCTCACTTGTCCAAGAGCAGATGCACAAAGGGGGCTGCTGTGGACAGGCAGATCAGGGGAGCTCTCAGGGTTCGGGTCTGCTGAAGATGCCTGGGTAAAGAAGGGACTAAACCACCCTCACTGAGAAAGTCCTGCATCCCAGGTAACGGTGGAAAAGCTACACACCTAGTTTTCTGTCCTTGGTTTTTAAAGATCACTCTCCCCAACCCCTACTTCCAAGGCTTCCTAAAAGCAGCAATTTAAAACAAACTGTGTATACAATGGGAGGTTCTTCATCATTTTACAAGGCAGGCTCTCATTTATCTAGGCAAACAGAACATCCAATAACTCCGCCTTCTCTGTTAACATATAGGAGGCCGGGTATGGGGTGCAATTTTGAGATGTCATCCTAAGGGAGATTTAGCTGAGAATGAAAGGTCTAGGGAAAGTTACTGTAAGCTACTCACTGCCATAACAACAGCCCAGCTCCAAAAGCGGGCAGTAAATTATAACCATAACCATGAAAGACAGTTCCTACCCACAGTCACATATCTTGGGACTCCGTGTCAAGGGAGCGGCTAGAATAACAAGTGAAGCAGAGGGATTTCCAGGTCAACTGAGAGGGCTCCTAAAGGGACATCTGGGGGACCACAGTGATATCTGTCCAGATGCTCGAGCCACATGTGGGAGGGCACCTACGCCCTTCCTGGAAAACCTGACCTTTCCACCACCTCAGCTGAGGAGACAGAGACCATGTGACGACCAAAGCTTCAAATCACAGTTAAGCAGCCGGGGGTACACACCTGACTTCAGGGAAGGCATCCACAGGCGGGCCAGAGACTCGGGACTTTTGTGTCCAGCCTTGAGAAATGAGTCGAGCCCGAGTCTCCACCTGGGAAGTCTAGACCACGAGATGCAGTGAAACTCCGAGGTGGCACTGGAGCTGAACGGTCATACAGGTGTGGGCCAGGGGCACCCACCACTGCGAGCCCAAACCTCACACAGACCAAAGGTGCAGGCAGCAGAAACGACGTCCAGACAGGAGACTGAGGCAGGGAGTGAGAGGAGAGGATGGGCACATCGCAGAGAGGCGGGGTCATAAGGTGACAGGGGCGCCTCCACCCCTCGTGGCCTGGATACCTATTCCATCCCCATGAGGCTCCTCTGTCCTTTTTTCCCTATTCTTGGATGTCTGTGAGATTGCTTGTTATAGCCCTGTAACCAAACCTCTAACTTATTTGATGTAATTTCAGAGGAATTCTGTTCTTTTCAATTAGACAGAGCCTAACCAAAGCCTGATTATGTAAGAATGTTCCCTGTCCCTTTACTGCTCTGCCTTCCCTAGATCTCACCCTCATCTTCCTTCCCTTACAAAGAACAAGGGAGACCATGTTTCGCTACATTTTCATTTCCTCAAAGCCCAGTAATTAACAATCATAACCTTTACTGAAGAATCTCATATTTCCAGATTTACTACCTAACTGAATGGTGAGCCTATACAACACACCAACAAACACAATGTGTGTGATGGGTTGGGTAAATTTAACGTGTCATGTCAAAAAATAAACCTAATTCAGTTTTCCTAACCATCAAAAAGCTAAAAACCTGGCCTCCAGGTAGTTTATTTTGGTTGCTAAACAAGCCAAATAGTTTTGCTTTCTCTTAATGCTGTCATTTCTCAGTCTTTTGATTAATATGCAGATCAGAAAAAAATGGATTTAACCCTAAAAATATCAGACTCATGTCACATGCAGATATGGCTCAGCTTGGGGAGAACTGATAACGATGGTGTTATAATCAATGGCAAAGATTGGAGCATTCTTTAGATAATAACAGTTGATTAACTGCCAAAATGTCCCCAAACTGAAGATGAGTTATGGAGTTTGTTTCCAATTTATATTATATTTTACATCTGCTTTTGCACATTTTTGCCTCTAGCCAATGATGATTGGTCAAGGAGTCTGTGGTTGATTTTTGAATTGTCCTTAAATATGGGCCTATTAGCCACAAATGTGGGGTTGGACAGTCAGTGGTGACAAAGTTTCAGATTCACTTTCCCTTACAGCCAAGAGCTGCCCTTCTGGTGTGCCAGGGAAGCACAGAGCTCTGATGGCGAGTCTGACACTCACTTTCAGCACAAGGGACAGCGGCAATGGGCTGACCCTGAAGATAAGGTACTTACCATCCGTGCACTGGTTCTTATTAGGGATAAAAGTTTACCTTGTCTTGTGTTTCCAAACTTAATTTGACGAAGAGAAAAATCAGCTGGGTGCAACTGAGACTTCCAAAATCTAGCAACCTAAATAATTAAGTTCAGCCCCATCCCTTAAAGCAGGAACTGTGAATACTCTACCTAGGAAGGCTTCCTTAATTTCAGTCTTGTCTGTTCGCCGGATAATTTTCACCACACAAATAACAGCCAGAGGTGTGAGGAAAGAAATTGCCTGGAAGAAATAACAAATGATCCCTTATGAGGATAGCAGTTTGCTATCAGAGGGCTGATTGATAATTAGCTATAGTTAGCTTCGTTTAGACTCACTAGTTGAATGATCTTACTGAACTCCTGACCTCAAACGAAGAAGGATTTATATCTATACTTAGAGACTCCACAGACTTGAAAAGTCAGAGGTCTGATTATGGGTTATAACTGATTTGTAATTGCTGGGAGCCACGTTTAAAGTGGTGGCTTTTTAAACAGAAAAGAACAGTCCATAATTATAATGACTCATCTTTGCCAGTAACCCTCCTCCCGTCCTCCCCTGCAGAGGCGTGGAAGAACGCTTGGCCTCCCATCCTCAGCACTCTGGCAACATGGGAGCACATGGGACTTCCTTAGAGTTGATTGATTCATTCCCCTTTGATGTTCTTTTGTTGAATATTCATTTCCACTGCAAAGCAGAGGTTAGTCCTTTTCCATGAAGTCTCTCCTCTTCCCTTCCTCCATCTCCTTTCTTCCCCCGGACCAAAGCACTCAGGAGCGCAGTAAGTGCTTAATGAACCAAGCTGGTGGGATTCAGATGCAAGCGACACTCACTACTGAACCTTCTATGAGGCAGGAACTACGTTTGGGTACCGTCAGGTACTGGAGTCTCTTAAATCCTCACGCTGGCTTTGTGACAATTCTTTGCCAGGCTTGGGGACTACAGGATGTGCCCAAGGACACACAGCTGGTGAGTAGCAAGGCCAGGCTTTGGAGGCCAGGTTTTCTGCCTCTCATGTCTAATCTTTACTCAGCATTCTATAATTAGTACATTGTTTTCAACATTCCAACAATCAAGAAAAAGTTATTTATGTTATTTCCTTATGATTATAACGTCTCAGGATAACAATCAAAAGGGATTATATATCTCACAAATCTACAATCGGCTCACAGATGGTGGGAGCAGTGAGGTGTGTCACTATTAACCAACAGCGTTCCCACTTTGGGAAATCTCCACCTGGGCTCTAATCGGTGTCACTTTTTGGAGAGGGGCTTTCTAACAGGACTAAGGCATGGCTAGAAGATACTCTACTTTTTTAAAAAACAGAATTCATCCAAATGCACACAGTCTTTCAAAATAATTTCGGATGCCCTGCACACTTGCTACAGCCAGACTGCCAGAGCTCAAGGCATCTTGGGAACTCCTCTTTGGGAGCTGTTTTCAGAGACAGTTCCTGAGACATGAAAACCCTTCTCCTTACTGACTGGTTTCTTTCTGACCACAAATGGTAGTAACCAGCTTGATGAGCCTCCTTATCGGCAGCGGCCCTGAATGACTTGGCTATTAAAACGCCACATCAGTAAGTCCTATCGCCATGGAGGGTATTCAGAAGACTGTGACACAGGTCTAAGGGCAGCTGTACAAGAGAAGATTCAGAACTGAAGCAGAGGATTTCCCCAGGGGCGACTCAAAAAGGCAACACTCGCTTGTGAGTTAAGAGTTCCAGCAAGTCTGTGAGTTTCCACGCGTGCCTGGGTGGCTCTCACACCTGAATACCTGCCGGGCTTGTCACAATGCTGCGTCCCTCAAACACTCATACAGGACAGGTCTGGGAATCTACACTGTGTAACAAGCATCTCAAATGATGCCGGGGACTGAGAAACACTGCATCAGTTTTGACTCATACGTTCAGTGTTTAGAGAACAATGGCTGAAGCCCCTGCTTATGGAAGTCCAAAGTTACGGTCGAGGTCAAAGAAGTCCTGAGCTTTCTGTCTCCTCTCACTTTGGGCACCATAGACCAGCCACCACCCCCAAACAGGAGAAAGCAGCTCACTGAACAGTGCTGCAATGACCCCACCGACAGTCAAACCTTAAATATGAGAAAGGAGAACTGAAGAAAATACTGTAGGACAATCCCAGCTGGCACAGTCTGAGGTTAGACAGAAACGGAACCCCAGAGAAAATATGATTCGAGAAGACTTTCCCTCCAAGGCTCCAGAGGCCGCCTACAGGAGATGATCCTGAGCAGGACTGTGGTGACCAAACAGGAGATGGGGCACCACATGGGAGACCGCGGCTCCAAGCCCGGGAGTTGGAGCCGGAGAAGGCATCAGAGCTGCCCAGTGGCTCTAAGCTCACAGCTTCAAGGCCAAGGGGGTCTCTCTTAGCACTGCTCGCGGCCTCAGCTCTCCTGCTCCTAATTACATCCCCACCCAGACTCGCCCAACCAGACAGCACTTTAACTCTCCTAGGTAGATGCACATTGGTCTGTCTTCTAGAACCAAGGACAAACTGCTTCCTGGGCCAAGGCTAAGCACCAGGAGGGCCCAGGGCTTCCCATCTCACGAGCTTCGCAGGTGAGGAACTGCAGCCATCAGGCTAGGGTCCCAGCCCCGCCCAGGCGGCCGCAACAGAAATGTCTGCACGTGACTGTCAGGGGTCTTTCTCTGCTCCTCTCATCCTAACGGCATCTGGGTTCTGGTCTCGCTCCTTCTTCCTGGAAACGTATCTGCCGTATCCTTGGGCAGCGCAGTCCTCAAATCAGGACAGAGACTTACTTACATTTACCACCTGCTCCCCCCAACTTTTTATAACCATCTTTCAACCAGAAGTTGGAATTAAGAGATGAGCCCCAGAAGCCAACACGTTAGGAAACAACTTCCTCCGGGGCAAAAGCACCTCTGAACCGAGTGAAAGAATGAAGAAAAAAGAAGCACCCCACTTTCACTCAGCAAACCGGACTGAGTTAAACCGCCCCTTCCACGTTCTGACGAACACCTTTAGAAGGCACTGTTCTGCTGCCCAAGCCCATGGAGGAGATGAAGATGGACACAGAGACACAGGGGTGGGAGTGGTTACTTCTACCTCCAAACAGGTGTGGAGATGGAGGACAGAAAGGGACAGGCAAAATTTCCCCTGGGATTGTTTCCCTTAGATTAATGTTTCCATGGCTTAAAAAAAGTTGGAAAATCCTGGGAATGTCCCAGTGGGAAGACAGTGAATTGTCTGTGCTTATTAAATGGGACCTGAGAGAGACCAGGACAATGAACTCCAGCCACTCACTGCTTC
Organism: Balaenoptera musculus; assembly: GCF_009873245.2. Taxonomy (NCBI): domain Eukaryota; kingdom Metazoa; phylum Chordata; class Mammalia; order Artiodactyla; family Balaenopteridae; genus Balaenoptera; species Balaenoptera musculus. Next base: position 10,917,450 of record NC_045800.1, read on the forward strand.
AGGATGCAGAGAACATACTGACCCTTCTCTGTGCTTGAGTTTTCCCCACGATTTATGAGAACAGGGCTGCTCTTCTGAAAACTCACTAATGACATGGTCTGTTACAGGCACTTCGTGTAAATTAACTCATTCAATCCTCACAGCAACCCTATGAAGCAGGCTCCTTACTTAATGGATAGAAAACTAAGGCACAGAGAGGTTAAGCAACCTGCTAAAAGTCACACAGCTAATAAGTGGTAAAGTGGGAATTTGCACTCAGTCTGTTTAAATCAAGCTCTGTGCTTCTAACCCGTGCTGTAGCCGTTCTCACCTCAGAAGCAAGAAGCATTAATAAAGCATGGTAAACACGTTTACTCTGGAGTTGGAGAAGGAAAGAATGGGGCTTGTTTCCAGGAACATGGATAAGTCATAGAAGTGTTAGTGGCAGCTGTCATGAATTAAGCACCTACTATGTATTAGGGCCTTTCCTCACATTGTCTAATCCTCTAGCTACTCCGCTGGGGGAAACATCCTCCTTGTACAGAAAACAAAACTGGAACTCAGGGAGATAAGGGAACACACAAACGCATGCAGCTACTGGGACCATGACGCTCCAACCTGGGCTGCCGTGCTACCTGGGTTGGAGTCCTGAATCAGAGTGATCACCTTAGCCCAACAGCCTCATCTTACAGATGGGGAAACTGAGCGTGAGATCATCTTGTATCAAAGAACATCCTGTAAACTGCTAATTAAATGTGCTACACAGCACCCACATATCAAGATAACATACAAAAGTCATTAAGCAGAGCCTGGGATGTGGCTGGTTCTGCACGATGCTCTTCCACAGGCAAGGAAGCCAGAGCTCTGTGGAGCAAAATGAACGTGTGGAGCAAAATGAACGTGGGGAACAAACCCAGATCTAGTAGAACCAGGCTCAAGCCCCAGGTCTGACATTTTCAGCTCTGCGACCTTGAGTATGTCACTTAACCTATTCACCTTTGAGTCTCAGTCTCAAGTGTCCTCATCTATCAAATGGGTATAGTGATGATATACATAGCAAAGCATGGTTGCGAGGATTTAAATTCACTGAGTTGTTGTTGAATGCTTTTTACAGATCACACCCTAAGTGAAGTGTTGTAAGTCTATCACCCTATTTGAAGCTCCCAACACCCTGGGGAGGGAGGAAAGTGTTGTTAAAGCCCCTTTTACAGATAAGGAAACTGAGGCACTCAGAGGGGAGGTGGTTTTCCCAATTCACGAAGCTAGTAATTAGCAAAGCTGGGAGTGGACCGAGGCAGTCCACTCTGGAGCCCCTGCCAACTGCTCACCCATGAGGCCCAGCGGAGAGTTAGTATCCAGGAAATTCTGATTGTTGTTCACCAGGGAAACCTGTGAACAGATGACCAATGCCAGGATCCTGTGACCAGACATATGGGAATAGAGCGCTTTAAGCTCCAGCCCATCTGTGCAGGGAGGTCAGGCACAGGGAAGAGCCCTATTAGCCCAGGCACCTTGCCCATGCCCTACAGGACCAGTGTCTCCAGCAAGGGCCCTGCCTTGTGCATCCACCAATGAAACCAACACAGGAAGTGCCGTCCGTCCCGGCCACTGCTACACGCAGACAGTGGGTAAACCTGGGCACTGATACAAGGCACTGTGTGGCCAGCATGGTTCTGGGAATCTGCCAAGCATGGAGCACTGTGTGTGCAGGGAAGGGCATGAATGTGCCAAGCGCTTTTAACCACCGAAGTGGCTGATGCCAGGGCACCTGATGTTAGGGTGCTAGCCAGAGAAGAGCTTGTCCCTGGGGTTCATCCACATCAGACAAAACAGTGGGCCCAAAGTGCCCTAATTCCCAGCACCTGACAGAAAGGTGTGCTGCGCGGTGCTTCTAACATCTCAGGACGAGCAGACACCTGGGAAAGGCCCTGCTGTGGGCAAACAATTATAGCCCGTCACAAAGCCGAGAGTGAAGACTTTTCAAAGGTGTCTAAAAATTAAACTATCACAAGCCAGCTCTGTCTCCTTTCCTTCCCTCCTCCCCGCAAATTGACTTTATTTCCATCTTCCTTAGAAGCATCCTATTCCAGAATAGAAACCCCTGTTATCAAATCAACACAATCTCAATAATACTCTACAGAAGTAAATCTTCTGGACATATCAGTATCATGGCCAGAGCAAAACGAGGGGCAAAGGACAGGTCTTGGGTACATTTTTTTTTAAGCCAAGGAAAGAAATTGGGAAACACTTACCATTCCTTCAGTTCCCTACCTGAGTCCTGCCTGTCCTTCAAGGGTTTTCCTGTGACGCTGAACCATCTGACTCACGCTCATGTCTGTGTCCCCACTAGACCAGAAACCACACCTTATTCAGCTTCGCACCTCCACTACCCGCCGCTGGGCTTGGCTCAAGGAAGGTGCTTCGTAACTTTCTGCTGAACGAACTACTACTTAACTTACCTGAAGTTGTCCACAATCTGCCTGGATCCCTGCCACCCTCGGCCCCCTGCAGCACACAGCACTCCAAGCCAACGCCTATTCGTGGGGCCCACACGGCCCTGGCTCTGCTGTGCCTGTGCCTTTACACCTGCTCTTCTGTGTGTGACACGCTGCACTCACCACCTGTCCAGCTCACCCGAGCCCCCAAGGAGGCAGCACAGGCGAGTGGCTCCAAGGCCGTCTGCGCTCTGACTGCTGGCATTCAGACCCTGGTCCAGCCACTGATGGTTGTAAACCCTGGATAAGCTGTTTAACCTCATGACAGTTTCATTTTCTCCACTGAAATGATGGGATAACAAAAGTGCCAACCTCAAAGGATTCTGAGAGAATTCACTAAGATGCTGTTTGTAAAATGATGAGCGCAGTGCCTGCATTCAAGAGATGTTGCCTGTTATTGTTACTACCATGCTGATGATGAGGAGGAGGAGGTTAATGATGAGGGTGATGACGAACATCCCTAACAGTTCACCTGAGCCTCTCCTCTGGCTCTTTCCAGATTCCACTCCGCTTGAGAGTACCATGTCCCCCAGGAGCCTGCAGGGGTCAAATCTGATTTGACTTCCCATCGCCTGCAGTTCCTATGGCTTTCCTCACCCACATCCAGCTCCCAGAAGTGTTCTCTGGACACACAAAGACACGACTACTACAGACAACAAGGAGGGTACTGAAAAGCAACACCCAACACCAAAGGAGTCTTCCTACACCGAAAAGTAGGCTTTCAAAGATGATCTGATAACCTCCACATGTTCAGAAAGGAAGTATGACCTCTTTTGAATAAGGGAGCAGCTGACAGTTGGGAACATCCAGGAAATGTTAAGTCAAGACTCAGTGTGTGAGAAAAGAGTTCTCAGCCTGCCTCTCTGGTCCACAGGAGCTCAGAGTCATCAAGGGAAACAAGCTCCTAGAATCAAATGGTCCAACCACACCCAAGTTTCATGTTGACAGATATAGTCACCTCAGCTGATGGTGCCAAGGACAGAGGAAATGCCAGCCAAGGGCTTCTTGGTGATGTCATTACTCCTCACTTAATTCCCTAACATTCTGATATTATTTTTGTGATATTTGAACAAGTAGCTCCTTTAAAACACACACACACACACGCGCGCGCGCGCACATGTGCGTGCGCAAATAGGCACAACTCCAGAGACACTAATTTCCCAAATAAAGAAACATCGGGGTTATAGCAGCTGCCTTTAAAAAACACTTTGGTTATTAGAAAGTTAGCAAGTTTGCCTTTATATTAAAACATTCTAAACAGAAGTAGAGGAGATCCCAGGATTCTGTTTATGCATTAAATAATGAAATTTGAGCTTTCTAAGGAAACCAAGCTATTTTTTAAAAACAGTGAAAATATGTTCTCTTACAAATTCTTCTATAAACACCAGAAGGTTTAAAAGGATCAAAAGCAGACAACTGATGCCTTGTATTAAACTCTTAATAAAACCCAGGAGAACAAACCTAATTTATGTGGTGACAAAGCATTTTTCATCTTGTGTTACACATCTTCTAAATGTATGTACTGCTTTCCTTGTGTTATTATGGAATCGTACTAAATCTTGTGACCAAATGAATGAAATTCATCAACTACTATTAACAAAACAAAAGGTTGAACTTATTTCATTAGGAGACTAGAGGGTATGAATCAGTGTTTGTGGCTGAATACCCCTCTATTCTCCGAGAATCACAGCACTGAAGAACTCCTTTACTGCCTCCTTCCCTTCACTGCCAGCATGCAAATGTGCTCCATCCTATTTGTGTCTGCAGCCAGAATATTTGTGGCGTTTTTATCTAGACTTCAAAACAATCCACTGTTCACAAATCTAGGACACAGCCACAAATTTCTCACAATATCCCAAATGAACATTCACTCCAAACTGGGTTTTACAGCACACGAAATGTGAAATCTTTGAAAATGGAAACAAGTGATCAACAGAAGCTTTCCCTATTAAAACCATGGAGTAAACTAGTTAGACACACACTAGTTACTTTATTTCTAGGATTTATGGAAGATTTGAGTTAGAGCAGAAATGGAAAAATATCTGATTTTAATACTCAAGTGTAAGGTAATACCCTACTCACAAGCACCCTACATTTTTCAATCTCCCCGATATTTACAAAAATCCAGTTTATTTTCCAGCAGAAAAGTAATTACGAAAAAGCAATTAAAATAATACTGTAATGCTCATGTAGTGTTCCGGGCACTTTGGGATGTTTGCAGACACAAAGATCTTTCCAATCATCACCGATGAACAAGATTTCCTCCACAAAATCAGAGGGATTTCTTTCACAATGCAAAAATATTCCTCATGTTCTCTATAAAAGCTCTGGAACAGTCATTTAAGTTCCCAGAGGCAAGACACACAATGGCTGCTCAATAGGAATAAGCTTCAAGCTACAAGGCTGCCCACCCAGAAGCTGCATTATTGTTCTGTAACACGAGGGAGCTTCAATATCGCCTCTGCTACAGAAAGGCCTGAAGGCAATTCTCCAGGAGCCAGTGAGCTTCAGCCAGGAGTCCTGGACACTCGGCTCCCGATTGCGGGGCAGCCTCCTGGCCGCGAGCAGGGCTCAGAGCTGGCTGCTCGGATGCGAATCGTGGCTCTGCTGCTCTCTACCTTGTGTGGCTTTGGGCAAGTTCCCTCATCTCTCTGGGATGCAGGTCTGCACCTGCAAAATTCGGGCAATAATCACATCTTCCTCACTGGGATACTGGGTGGGACTAAATGAGATAATCCTTTCTTACGCTCTCAGCCAAGGGCCCGGCACACAGTAGAGGAAGTGTAAGAGACTGTAATCGACAAGGGGCAGAGCGAAGAGGTAAAAATGTCCCAATATATCCACCAGCTATTTGGGTGCTTGCCCATTTATCCTAGGACCAGAGATGCTGTCAGGGGTGAGTTACACATAGTGATCTCATCACTGGTCAACTGACCAGCAAAACCCAGAAAAGTGGTTACCTGAGTACAGCTACATTGAGGTTTTTAAAAAAATAGATGGAGCAGGAAACTCTGTTCACTAGTTTCTCATCTTATTTTACTCTAAGTATTTGGAAACAACTCGGGTTTAGCTCAGGTAAGCAGGGCCCTTCTTTTCCAAAGCGTCAGGCAATTGCTTCTCACATGACCAAGCGGCGACCATCCTGATCTGGAATTGAATTTTAATGTGATGGGCAGCTCGCCTCTTTTTTTTTTCAGGCTGCTTGCCATCATCAGCAGGGGTTGGAAATGCAGAAATGAAAGCCCATTTGGTTCATACTTGGGAGAGTGGTCAAATCAGCCATGAAATCATGGTACTTACAAACATGAGGCGGGTAGGTACGTTGTCTGACTGCACCAAAGGATTTTTATAGAGCCAGATCTCCTCCGGCTGGATGACTCTCTGGAATGGATCCAAAAACTCCGTAAAACTGAAACAAAACAAAGAAAGAGGCGTGAGGGCTGAGCACTGGAGAAGGTGGCCCCTGCACATGCTCAGGTGGACGATCCGGCCTCTGGGGGAGCCGGGGGAGGACAGGCGGCCCGGCTGATGGTTCCCGGCCAGTTCCAACTGGGGAAAGATGGAGGTAGTTACCGAGACTGTAGAATCTTCTGTCGCCACCTGCCAGCGAGGACTAATTGTGGGCATAAGAGAACGGCTGTGAGGCTGACATACAAAGACTCTAGAAACTTGGGGATCCAAAGTGAACTGGGAGTTGAAGTCCAGCATGGTGGCTCAGACTGGGGCAAGGCAAGGCCAGCAGCACAGGTTCTGGGAACGAAATGGACTTGAGCTGGAACAAAGGTGAGGGAGAAGCAGGCAGGACTAGAGAAAGAACCGGTGGTGTTCTTCCCTCCACGTCACCCCAGATGGCACCCCGCCACCAGCACCACCACCAGGAGGCAGACTGAGCTTCAAGAGAAGACGGAAGGTAGAGACAGGAGAGAAACACAGAGGAGAGGAAAGGAGGAAGGGAGAGGGGGATGCGGTGCTTCCTGGGGCTGCTTCCGGGAAAGCAGACAGCTCTAAACGTCCATCTCCTCAGCTCGCCACCTCCCGACCCCTCACATCCTGGGAGCCCCAGACACCCAGGCGGATGAAGAGAACTACCACCGAGAGAAAACCTGGGGGGAAGAACAGAGACTGCAGGTCTGCTCTGCAGCTCTTGGCCATCGGGCCGCCTCCCAGCTCTCCAGCTCAGCTCTTGACCTGGTGAGTTCAGTTCAGAATGGCTTGACATGTGGCGAAGAGAGCACAGGGGCCAGGTGACTCAGGGCTTGAGTGCCAGGCGAACGAGTTTGGCTTTGGAACCAAGGATGAATTAGGCAGAGAAGTGTAGAATGAAATTTCCAATTCCAGATAGTGGCGAAGATGGGGAACTGGAGCAGAACAGAGAAGGGAAGGCAGAGAGAGTTAGGAGGTTATGGCAGGTGTCCCAGCAAGAGACGGCTGCAGAGTGAAGAAAAGGGCAGGACAGAATGGAAGAACGTGCACATGGGAGGTGGGGTGGTCAAAGCAGATTCCAAGGGCTCTGGCTTGGGCTTCCAGGAAAAGGTACCATTACCAGGATGAGGAGGAGGGGGATTGGGGATGGGGAGGAGTTGGAGGTCAGCTAGATGACCTAGAGGTCATCTCCTCTAGGAAACCACACCCAGGTGACCAACAGTCTGGGTTTGCCCAGGACTCTCCTGGTTTTAGCACTGAAAATCTTGTGTCCCAGGAAAAGCCCCAGTCTTAGGAAAAACCTAGATGGTGGGTCATCTTAAAGCCATCCCAGCCCTGGGACAGAATCAGGGGTCTCACAGCCTTGGTTTCTACCCTAGACTTGGGCCTTTGTATGATCATGATTTGTTTGTATGTCCAGCTACACTGGGAGGGTGTAGAGGCTGGGGGTCACTCCAGGGCTGTGTCCTCAGAGCCCAGCAGGATGGGACTCTCAGCGACTGCAGAATCTGATGTCTGTTCAGGACTTTGAACAGCTGCCACAGAAAACACCCTCAGTCTGATCAGCCTCACGCTGAATCCTATCATGTACCTACAAGAGACCTAAAATTCAACCTGTCTTTTGTGTCTCTCTATACATATCCCTCCCTCTTTCTCTGTCTCTCTCTCTTCCTCTCCTCCCCTCCCTCTCCCCGCAGTGGAGGTTTTAAGTCCTAAAACTCTGTTCCTCTGCCCGTGTATTTATGTAATTTCAAGAAGAAAGCGGTGCCGGCCCCTGACTGTTTCGTTCAGCACTGTGTCCAGAACATTTCTACCGCAGAATCTTACTGCAAGTGCCCTGAGATCCCGTCATCGATGTGTAAGGTAACTTCTGCTACCGGCCCTCCAAGCCTCCTCCAAAGTGAGACACGGGGGAGCATGCCGTCTGGGCGCTGGGAGACCTGCTCTCTGCCCCAGCTCTGCCATTAAGCTGCTCTGGGCTTCAGAACAAGCCACTTCTCCTCACTGGGCCTCAGTGTCCTCACCTGCAACACGGGAGGTTGGGCTAAGCCAGAGGTGACAAATGGAGATGGGTCAGAACCACTGGAGACACCCTACCCCAGACCTACAGTCTTGGTATGGACTGGGCCTGGTATGTGGATTTTAAAACACTCCCCAGGTGACCCTGAAGGGCCCAGCACTGAACGGAATGACCCCTAAAGGCCCTGAGCCCTTGTCCTTAAGGAGAGGAGACTCAGAGACCTAGCTCTCCATGCGAACAATTCTTCCACCTGCTGCGGGACAGGCTATGGAGTCAGGCCCGTCCACGGTCAAACTCCAGCTCCGGCTGTGCGGCTCCTAGTGAGTTCCTTAACACCTCTGAGCCTCAGTCATCCCACCTATAGAATGGGCACACCTTAAAGTGTGGGAGTAAAAATACAATAAAAGAATATAAAGTACCTAACAGAGCATGAACAGAAAGCAGCATTTTATCACCCTTATCATTTTACTCTTGCCTCCATCTGCAAGTTTTTACTAGACAGTTTTCAGGCTTTTTTTTGGGGGGTGGGGGGGTCATTTTGTAACAACCTACTCACTGCACCCCGGTGTTTTTAAAACATTTTAAATATAACTAAGGAAAAAGAATTTTGTTTTAGAGTTGTTTTCGAGAATATACTTGTAAAAACCAAAGCTTTCAGAATACTCCAGTTACTCTGGCTGCATAGCAAATTACCCCAAAACTTAATGTCTGAAACCAATCATTTTGTTTTGCTCATGATTTTGTGGATTAGAAAACTGAGAAGGTCCAGCTAGGCAGAGTTCACTTAGAATCTCTCACGTGGTCACAGCAGTTAGATGTCAGCTGGGGCTGCATCCCCTGAAGGCTTGACCAGGCTGGACATCAGGATGGCCTGTCACGTGGCCGCCGTGGGTGCCGGCTGTTGGCCAGGAGTTCAGCTGGGGCTGCCGCCTGGAGCACCTCACATACTTCTCCAGCACCGCAGTCTCAGCATAGTCAGAATTCTTCATTCTGCTGGCTTCATCCAGAATGCGGGTTCCAAGAGGACCAGGCAGAAGCTGAATGGCTTTTCTGACCCAGCCTCCAAAGTCTTGTGGCATCACTGGGTTACATAAGGTCAGCCCAGATTCAAGAGAAGGGACCCTACTCTACCTCTTGGCAGGGGTGTAGCAAAGTCCGCATTACAGAAAAGCAGGTAAGATGAGAGATATAGCTGCCGCCGCCTTCCAAATACAATCACAGGCTGTCATCACTGTAATGGTCCTGCAGCTCCCACTCTCAGAGACCCCAGAGCCTGGATTCCTGTGTCCTCCCCACACCGCTGGCCGCAGGGCCAGGGAGCCGGCACACCGCTGAGCACTGTCCTTCCTCACCTCCTTTGTCTCCCCAGGGACACTATCCTCATGGCCATTTTTTTTTTTTTTTTATAAATTTATTTATTTATTTTTGGCTGTGTTGGGTCTTCGTTTCTGTGTGAGAGCTTTCTCCAGTTGTGGCAAGCGGGGGCCACTCTTCATCGCGGTGCGCGGGCTTCTCACTGTCGCGGCCTCTCCTGTTGCGGAGCACAGGCTCCAGACGTGCAGGCTCAGTAGTTGTGGCTCACGAGCCTAGCCGCTGCGCGGCATGTGGGATCGTCCCGGACCGGGGCACGAACCCGTGTTCCCTGCATTGGCAGGCGGATTCCTAACCACTGTGCCACCAGGGAAGCCCTCATGGCCATTTTTTAAAGCCTCGTGCACCCAGCCTTTTGCACGATTCCTCACCCTACCCCGAGTGGCTGCAGCCAGAACACATCTGTCAAGCAAATTATATCCTCTGGGAGGAGCAGTACCAAGAAAGATAGATGTCCCTTCTCCAGCCATGCACCAGCCACAGGCGTCAGCTTCTGAGAATTCAGATAGTGAGGCAGCTACGCAGAGGACATGAGTCTCAAAATGCAAACAGGAGCAGAGGTGGATATGTGGTGGAATGGAAAGCTCTGGAAGGTGTGTTCCTAAGAGAGGGCATGCCAGGCCTGGAAACATCCTTCCATGAGCTCTTTGTAAAGTGATTTGGAAACAAGGAAATGGAAACCCCGCTTCCACGTGAGGAGTTCACGCATGGGCTCTAACTGCCTGCTCAGCAGGGCTCACTACACACTGAGGACCCCCCAGCAGCAGCATGTACGATCAGGGCTTCCCAAATGTTAATGCGCCCGGGAACCACTTGGGGGTCTGGTGACTGAAGATACAGCAGGTCCAGGGATGGGACTGAGGGCTGGCGTCTCCAACAAGCTTCCCGGTGATACTGATGCTGCTGATCTGTGGATCAAACTTGGAGTCGCCAGAGGCCAGGGCGTCAGCATCACCTAGGAGGGAGCTTGCTAAAACTGCAGAGTCTTGTGCCCCAGCCAGGATCTACTGACTCAGAATCTTCATTTTTAACAAGACTGGTGTGAGCGCTACAGTGGGAGACACAGAGCTCTCGGGGAAAGCCAGTGCTTCCCAACTTCGGCCATTTAAGAACCAAGTTGGCCGGTTTTGCCTGATCCGCCCTCCACCTGTACTGTGACTTTTCTTCAGACTTTGTAAACTAAAATGAGTTTATTCTAGAAGAAACTTCATGTCACTGCTGAATTATGTAATCAGGATTCCCTCTATAAACAGCTGGTAAACGTCATAAATACAATGAAAACAAAAGCACGCTCTTAAATTCTACCTTGATGCTTTTGCCTCTGGGTGGAGGCCTGCCTTCTCTGTGAGGTTAAACGAGACCTTCCGCGATGGAAGGAGAGGAGGCGGGGCGCATGTGCCCCCTCCGTGGTGTCGAGTCAGGTGGCTCACATCCGTGTGTAATCTAAATCCACCTTGCAAAGCCCCTACAATCCTCTCCAGCACCACTTGTGTCACAGGAAAGGCAGAAAAAAGATGAAAAACAAAGATGACAACTCAAAAGCACAGCAATCTGGGGCCATTCGGTAGAGAAGAAAATAGCCCCACTGGTCTTAGTAATGCTTGCAAGCATCAGCATACCCCAGGCCAGTATAATGACCAAGGTCCTTGAGTTCTCAAGAAAAGGCTGAAGAAAGTGTAGCAACTCTTTGACCACTGCGAGGTGTGTAAAACCACTTTGCTTACTTTCATTTCCAATAAATACAATACAGAGAAAAACATCTCAATGCCCAGAAAGGGTCTGACAGATTTACCGATACAGAGTTCCTCATAGCCTGAGGCTGAGAATCAAAACTGTCCTCACTGTGAACGGCATTTCTGCATCACTGCAGAGACTCATGGAGAAAAGGAGATTTGGTGTGACGATCCTCCAATGACATGGCTAACTGGCCCCGTTATCCATTTTCACTCCTGATAGGCTGAAGGGCAGAGAAGACTCGTAAGACTTCATCAGACTTGATGACCAAAAGTAAACAGAAAGGAAGGGCTCTATGTGAGAAGGAAATCTAATAGGTCAGAAAGTATCATTTATTAATTGTTCCAAAGAACAGATGCTAGTTAATGAGACCACACAGGTGTGAAAGCAGTGTTTTCTCCATTGTTACTGATAAACTCTGATTCAGCAGCCAGGGCCAGTCCAGCCTCAAAATAACTGACTTCTTCCCCCATCAAAGGCATTCACTGAATCTTAACTATTGTCAACAATACCACTGCACTTAACTGAAATTCCAAACTAAAATAAAATGTCTAAACTGTATAGGTCAACATGTTTTGATGTGAAAAGCATGGAGTTACTACTAAAGGAAACAGATAATTTTCTTTCGTGAAAATGATAACTGTCTGAAGTCAGGTAACTTGCTGCTGGATTTTGATCCAAGACACGCTCCTTCCAATTTCTTTGCTGTTTTAATTGGACAGTTATCTTAATCCAACATTATCTTCATTTCAAAGTTGGGACAGTGTTACTCGTTTTCTCCTTCGTTTTCTGATGATACAGTTAGAAGAATTTGGAAAACATACACTGAAAGTTCAGACATTCTTCTGAGTTGATGCCGAGCAATTCTCTCTTCAATGCATGCATAGTTTATGCATAGTACAGATGCTTTAATCCTCCTTAGACCAGATTCTTATCTACATACCGCATACACACACACGCACACATGCATGTTCACACACACACCAAGCCAGAACTTGAGTGAGCAGAACGCAAGCAAAAGCAAGCAATCTTCTAAGATACAGGGAGACCCACCAAGGTTAACTGAAATAGGAGAGAGGCAGAAGGAGATCTGATGTTGACACAGAGTGAAAAGCAGGCAGAAGGCTAAAGGAGGAGCAAAGCCAACGCCAAGCAGATAAAAACATCCTGGTGTTCCAAGTAGGCAGCCAGTTACTCCTTCTCCCCAAATCACAAACACACGGCCTGTCGCCCTTCTGTGGTCCCCTGAACCTCACCGAGGAGAAGCAGATGCAATTCCAGTGTCACGCACTGCACCATGGGAGGCTCTCCAGGCCCAGCCGGGCATCAAATAAAAACATCACTTTGCCCCTTGGAGGATCCCCAGACCAGGGCCAGCTAGGGTAGCATTTAGAGTGGTGACAGATACACACCACGCTCACACATGCTCGCAAACACACATACACACTCTCTGCTGGTGGCTAGTCCTGTTTGCATAGCTCACCCTGCCCTTAAGCAGCCTAGGATACATGTCTGCTTATAGAGGAAGGGGTGCAGTACGGACAGACAGTGGACTTCCATCTTTGCCTATTGCTTATTCATTCAACAAACATTTACTGAGTGCCTGTGATGTACCAGGTACCATCCTGTGAACCCTGGTGTAGAAAACACATACAGTCCCACTCTCGTGGAGATTACAGTCAAGGGTTGCTAAGTGCCACCTGATTGAGGAATGAGATGCCAAGGTCTTTAGTTACAGGTATCAGAACTCCGACTACACAGAAGCTCGCCACCCCACTCTACTTTGGGGGGCCTCACTAGTTAGACCCATGAGATGGCCTCCAACCTGGAACTGCATGTGAGGACCCTGGGCCCCTAGGGATGTTCCAGGGTGTGAATCTATTACTGTCCACCTGCTCAATGTAGCAAGGGATTCAGCCCAAATCTGGGAACCCAGAGGAATGGCCACTCTTGACATCACAGTATCAGGAACAGCAAGTCCCTGAACAAGCGACCACGATGCTACTGTCCCCTGTGCCTCTTCTGACTCAAAGTCAAGTTCTCAAAGCCCCAGGGTCTCCTCATTATCTAAAGGATAATGGATTCCATAGATTTGTCAATGACCTTTAACTCATGTACCTTGATAATATGCTTTTTTCAAGATAGGTTAACATTTCTGTCACATACTAGACTCAGATTTCAACATCCTTTCCCCCAACCATAAAAAACCCAAGATGGTATGGGAATATGAACTTAATCAGACCATTAACTTGGTTCAAATCCCTGATTCGGCATTTGCCAGCTGGGTGACTTGAAAAAAGTCACTTAACCTCTCTGAGATTTAAGATCTCCCTCCTCGTATCCCAGGATGGCCATACCTCCCAGGGCAGTAATAATACTGCTATCGTCAGCAGTAATAAATGTTAGGATCTGGCACAGCGCCTGGGGCACCAAAGGGCTCAGCCAAAGGTGGCCGCTGTTCTTGCAAACATGAACAAGAAGGATGCTGATGACATGATGAGCGGCTCGAAGAAGCTCTCCCCTCCCCCCTTCCGCCCCACCCGGGGCAGTGAGGTTGCATGCTGCAGGAAGGAGACTGGACAGCACAGGTGAATGTCAACAACTACCACATCCTTTAGCCATTCTATGAGGAAACAATGGCCCAGAAGGTCACTTTTGAACCTTGCGTGATCCGAATGAGGAAAAAACAAGACACGTAATAAAGCTTTCCAGGCGACAGCAAAAAGCAGAGCATGTTTCTTAATTGCACTGTTGACTTTTCCTCTCTAGTGGGCCTCTCTCATGCAAGAGGGAAAACACTTACAAACGGTCAGCAGAACAGGCAAGCAGCTCCACCGGCAGGGAGGAGGCATTGGGATTTTCCATTAGTCCTGGGGACAGGCCACTGAAAGCATATACTGACGGATTATCTCTGTGAGCCAGTAAACCGCAGACCAGCCACCGGACAGGACTTACCCTGGGTCGGGGAGCTTGGCCACCCCCAAAGACAAGGGTAACGATTATAATAATAACAATTTAACACATTTATATTATAATAGTAAATACTTATCACATTTGGAGCCATCTTGTGCCAAGTGCTCTACGTGGTGCTTTCCAACATTACTTCGTTTAATCTTCATAAGAACCCCACGAGGTAGAAATTACTGTTACAGTATTCCCATTTTAGAGATGAGGGTACTGAGGCTACAAGACATAGGGTGTCTTACCTAAGTCTGCACAGCTCTATGGGCTATAGAACGTCCACTATTCCATGTCTTCCTCAGCACACAGTCTGGAATTCTAAGGAGGTCAAGGAACATGCACACATATGCACACGCATGCATGCGCGCACGCGCACACACACACACACACACACACATACACACACACACACGCCTCCCACCAATGTAATGGCATCTGCAATTATTTTATTAAGAGATATAATTTTCCACAATTAGAAATACAGCCTTACTCTTGGGAAAATGCAACATGTCGATCTCAATTCTCATGCAGTGTGAACGACTGAGATCAGATTCTTGCAGAGAGCAGTTCGCTGTTTGTTGTGAAAGAGAAAAGGAAAGAATAACACGCCGGGAAGGAGGTGGAAAGAGAAATGAAGACCCCCAAGAAGCCACTCCCACCACCTCCCTCCTCCCTGTCACTCAGAAAAGCAGCTTCCCCGCAGCAGTAGACTTAATCAAAGCAACCTGCCCTTCACCTGGATGGAGGAGAATTGCATCCAGGAGACCAGCCGTGGACCAGACAAGGAACATCTCCCAGAGTCACCAGCACCCTCTTGGGATGGTCCCTCTTGCTCTTGCACAATAAATGAAAAGACTGTGGCTTAGCAAGTGTAACTGCCCACCGAGGCAGAGCCTGGATTCACATCCACCTCCCCAAACTCTAAATCTAACGTCCTGTTCAATTGTGTGGGCACAGACTCCCGAGGGCAGCCTGGGTGAGCTTTCCAATCATCCCTTCCAGCTGTGGGACCTTGGTCAAGGCACTTCACCTCCTGGGCCTAAGTTTCCTCATCTATGAGGTGGTGCTGATAACAGCCCCTACCTCAGAGAGTTGGTATGACTAGTAGATGAATGACTAAGATGAAGTGCTGAGGGGGTGCCTGCATGGAGAGAGTAACTGTAGGTGCGTTGTTGTACTACAGCAAAAAGCCGAAAATTAAGGCCTGATATGAGGTCCTCCCTTGATATCTGAAACCACAAAGGCTTCGAATGTCCTAACCACAAGTTCCCTCCCACTCAGCTCCCTCAGCCAAACAACCCTCCTTATCAAGGGGACCAGTTACAGCACCTGCTTATCCCCAAGCAGCAGGTTTCAGTCCGCTGCCAGCCCATGGACTTATTCTAACAAGCCAATCACATCCTCCTACAGGAAGCAGGGGGCACCCCACCCCCTTGATACTACAAAGCCTGCCTCCCACTGCCCCTGGCTGTTTAGTGTGCTCCTGTGTGACCCTGTGTGACACGCAGTGAGCTGTGAATCTGTAACTAATAAACTGCTTTCAGCCTCATCTGTCCAGTGTTGGCTGTCATGAACGGTCAGGATCCCTATTAACTCAACTCCAGGGCAGGAATCCCTCCCTCGCCAAGGGGGCAAATAAGAGGTGATTAAAATATGTACTCCTCAGCTATGCCCTCCTAAATATGATGGGGTGGGATGGGGTAAGTGGTGGGACAGTGGAAACGTGTGGGCCAAGCCTGGAGATGTCCCCCATCTATCCAGTGCTCAGGAAAGAAGAGAGAGGACCAGGAACAGGCTGCATGGATAATGCAAAGCTACTGACTCAGAGATGCTCTGCTCACACCAACTCTTCTTCAGCTTTTAGAAGAATGGCACTAACCTGCACGCCCTACCTGTGGTCACCAGTGCTGGGATCACAGGCCCCTGTGGAGCCCTGACACAGGCTATAAGGAGCGCACGGCACCCCCATGAAGCACTCTCCCAGACGTGTATACTCTGGACCTAACCAGAACTTTGGGCTCAACCGCCAGCTTGTCGGAAATACAGGGGCAAAGGAACAGACAAGCCCAGAAATAAAGTTGTAATGTTCCAGATTACAAGAATTGGAAGAGATAAGACAACCAAGTGTAACCACTGTGCTCTGACTGGATCTTGGGTCAAAATATTTTTTTTTCAACTATTTAAAAGAAACTTTGAGGATGACTCGGGAAATTTTGGAACTGGAGAATGAGCTGCATATTAGGTGACAGTAAGGGAATGTTACAATTTCCTTCAAAGTGGTCAAAAATGTGGAAGAATATTTTTTGGAGAAGGAGCTGAAACATTTAGGGTATTTAGGATCATGATCGTCAGCAACTTACTTTCAAATAGTTCAGAAAAGTATATATAGAAACATAAATACAGAGATAAAGCAAATAGGATAAAACGTTAAGTTCATTAATCTAGGTGGAGTATATGGGGAATTGTTTTGCTCTCTCAATTTTTCTGTATATTTGAAATTTTCCAGGATAAAACATTGGCATAGTGAGGTCCTGGAGCAGGACCCTGAGTAGGGGAAACAGCACAGAAGGTAGTGTTGCCGTGAAAGTGCAATGGTAGCATCCAGAGCTGTGGAGTGACAAGCCTACATTTTACCCTTGCCACTTACTAGCTCTGGCCTTGGGCTAGTGACATCTCCTCTCTGAGCCCTCGTTGCCTCCTCGGGGAATGGAGATAACCATACCACCTACCTGGAGGGCCATGATGAGGAATGAATGTGAGGACTTAGCATGGACTCAGCATAAGACCGGGCCGCTCTCTGCTCAGTTGTCACCTCCCCCAGGAGTCATCTCCAACAGCAGTGGCATATTCAAAACTACTTCTGCTTCACAGAAAAAGCAGAACACATTCGGACACGCCTGCGATGGAGCACAGGCATAAATGGAAGCTTACTCTGCAGAAGCACAATGTTCAGAAACCATATGCATCACCCCAGAAGTCCAAACATTTAGAGCAATTATTTCCAAACATTTCTACCGAGGGTGCCTTCCCTTTGGAAGGAAGCAACAGTAGACTGAAAATGTTTTAACTGCCTGCACTCAAACAGAAAATCCTGTTCTACATAAACTCAAGCTGCAAAAGCTAACACATCGGGGCCAGTTGGGGCTTCATGACCTGGGGCAAACTGCTGAATCCCCTTCCACATCTATAAAATGGGCAGAACACCCTGCCGGGATGTAGTGAGAATTTGGTATCATCATCAGGGCCCACAGGAAGCACTCAACAACTGGCACTGACATAGTAATCACTGAAAAATTCCAAGTTAAAAAAAACCATTCCTAAAATACTTGCACACCGAGTAACCATGTGTGGACCTTATTTGGATCCTGATTCGAAGAAATCAGTGTTAGTTTTATTGGGTGTTACAAATGGTATTGTGGTTTGGGAGGGGGGCAGGCAATTGAAGGTTTTGCTTACCTTATTTTATTTTTTAGTTCTCAGTGGTTAAAGTTACTTTTTGAAGTATTTAGATGTGAAATGATGCCATATTTGGAATTTGCTTTAAAATACTCCACAAAAAGACCAAAAGACAGGGACAGTGGAGGAAAACAAATGAAACAAAAGTGCTGATAACTGGTGGACAGGGTTGTAAAATTCCACAACAAAAAGGATTTTTTTTTTCTAATGGCTTCACTCATTGGCTATAAAGACACTTACAGAATTGTGTCTTACCAGCCAAAGCAACTGATACTCTTGGAAAGTATTATTAGCTTTGAATGGATTTCAGTAAAGTGTGACAATGGGAAGATTAATGCAAAAAATCAGAAAGAAGAAAGGAGAGAAATGGAGCAGGCTTCAAGAAGCCACACACCTGGACACACCTGGAAACCCTCAGGTTAAAGGTGCCCCAGAGCCTGGGGTGCTGAGGAGCCCTCTCCCTGGCTCAGGTGCTGCCTTGGGAAGCAGGTGCCTAATGAGTAGGATAATGAGGGGCCTGTGGAAATGAGCCCCGCAGTGGCCGGAGACTAGGGGCAGAGTCAAGCCGCTGCGTTTGGGATTCAGGGAAACCTGGCTGCCAGGACTTCCTGGAGCCCAGATTCCCACCCCAGCACAAGCTCCTCATCTCCCAGCAGGGCCAGCGACACAGAGCCCTCCAGGACTGAATATTCTCTGGGCCAGACACCCTTCCCATCGGAAAATGATGTTTGGTGCAGAGACCACCGTGCTGTATCCGAGCCACAGGCAAACAAAAGCCACCCCAAAGAAAAAACTAGTAAAAGATGCAAGTGGGAGAAAAGTGTATAATTTCTTTGCTAAGAGACCTCAGTCTCCAATTAATCTTCGACTCTACAATGCCCAGTGAACCGTTCATTCCTGGATTAATTAGGAGTCTTTAGGAATTTAGCCAGAGCGTAAAGCACTCTGGAACATTCTACATACCCATCCCCAGACCAGGTCACAGAAAGATATCCCAGGACACACCACTGAGCAGAGAAGTGGGGCAGAAGAAATGCCCCTCAACACTCAGTGCAAAACACAGTGAAGACAGAACTTAATTTAAGAGGCTTCTGAGCTGTAATTTTAATTAAAATACACCAGCCAGAGAGCACTTGTTTCTAAACAGGAGACTGCGATATGTCTTTGAGATTTCCCCTCCCATATAACCTCATCTGATTTCCCCTGGTGTCCATCCGTTACTGACAGCGAAGGGTGGCATCGGGTCTTTCTTACCTGAGTCCTTTGCAGAAAGCAGCCAAGTCTTGACCTGGACTAAGCCCCTGACCTTCTCTCCACGACCAATTTTCCCTGGTGGAGGGATAAGGCCATGTTCTCCTAAAACGGTCTTCAGTGCGGCTGGCAGGCGAGAGGAGGCTGATGCGTGAGATGGAACAGCCGTGAATCAAAAGGCTGCGGGCTGGGGACAGTAGTGATCAGATGAGAGGCTAATGGCAGGGCCCAGGTCAGGGCTGAGAACAGGAATGGCCAGGCCTGTGGTTTTTAAGCAGATAAAGCCTCGTTTCTGCCCCCAAAGTTTGTTGCTGATGGTGAGCATCACTAAGTGTTTTCATAGCCACTTGCCCTGCAAACCCTGAGCTCCTCAGTACAGAGTCACATCGAGCCAGGGGTCTGTGGACATAGGCCTGACCGTGGACAGCTGGAGACACCCCCATGCTGGCATCTGTGGCCCCAACAATGGCCAGCTCCTGAGTCAAGGACCAAGCCATGGCTTCCCCTTGGTATAACCGGGCTCTATGGCTGGGATGAAGCTGCTCACTCGAAATCTTCCGAAGAAGGGGATGAAGATAACCAGGTCCTCATCACAGCTGAAAAGATACAGCAGCACGAGGCAGAGTAAGAGCCACAGTGGAACATCAGTTCCAAGAGGCACCCTGGATTCTTGTCTACATTTTATCAGAGCTGTATTCTCAGGGCTTAGAACAGCACCTGGTATGTAGTAGGTGCTCAATAAATATTTGTTGAGCAAAGGAAACCATCAACAAAACAAAAAGAGAACCTACTGAATGGGACAAAATATTTGTAAACGGTATGAACAATAAGGGGTTAATACCCAAAATATATAAACAGCTCACACAACTCAATATCAAAAAAAAAAAAAAATTTAAAAAATAGGCGGAAGACCTGAATAGGTAGTTTTTCCAAAAAAATATACCAACAGAAGACGGCCAACAGACACATGTAAAGATGCTCAAAATCACTAATCACAGAGAAATGCAAATCAAAACCACAATGAGGTATCACCTCACACCTGTCAGAATGGCTATCATCAAAAAGTCTACAAATAACAAATGCTGGCAAGGATCCGGGGAAAAGGAAGCCCTCGTAGACTGTTGGTAGGATTGTAAATTGGTGCAGCCACTAAGGAAAACAGTATGGAGCTTCCTCAAAAAAGCAGAACTACCATATGACCCAGCAATTTCACTCCTGGATATATATATCCAGAGAAAATGAAAGCACTAATTCATAAAGATACATGCACCCCAATGTTCACGGCAGCATTACTTACAATAGCCAAGATGTGGAAGCAACAGTGTTCACCAACAGATGAATGGATAAAGAAGATGTGGTATACATACAATAGAATATTATTCGACCATCAAAAAGAATGTAATTCTGCCATTTGCAACAATGTGGATGGACCTAGAGAGTATTATGCTTAGCAAAGTAAGACAGAGAAAGACAAATATTATCACTTATATGTGGAATCTAAAAAAATAAAACAAACTAATGTATATAACAAAACAGAAACAGACGCACAGGTATAGAGAACAAACTAGTGGTTACCAATGGGAAGAGGGAAGCAGAGAGTAGCAAGGTGGGGTAGGGGATTAAGAGGCACAAACTACTATGTATAAAATAAATAAGCTACAAGGATATACTGTACAGCACAGGGAATATAGCCATTATTTTGTAATAACTTTAAATGGAGTATAATCTATAAAAATATTGAATCACTCTGTTGTACACCTGAAGCTAATATAATATCATAAATCAATTATACCTCAATTAAAAATAAATAAATAAATATTTGTTGAATCAAGACTAAACAAATAAATCCAGCTGTTTCAATAAAGAGCCAATCCTCTGCCACATGGAATCTTAAGTCAGAGGAAGGGAGAAAGAGAAGAAGGGAGAGAGGGAACTGAAGGAGGGAAACCGATCACTTTCTCAGTGCTTCCTACCTGCCAGCAGCCTGCCAGGCATGTCTTACACCTTCTCTCAATCATGCCTCACAACTGAAAAGGAGGCACTGTTATCCCCATTTTCCAGAGAGAGAAACTGAGACCCAGCAAGTCTTCTTCACCTGCCCAAGGTCATTCAGCCAAACTGGAGCCCAAACTCAGATCTTCTAACCATAATCCTGGGCTCTTTCCACTGCCCCCACTTTTGGAAACGTGGGCAAGAGCGCTCTGAGGGGGGCGTGTGGCCACGGGTGGCTGCAGATAATAACTTGGCTCAGTGGAGGGGGCAGTGGGAGGGCCCAGGGCCTGCCCAGGTGGTACAGAGACACAGCCCGGTGCAAGTTAGCAGCTCGTTGAACTAGGAATCAAAAGAGCTAACTAGCTCTGACTCTACCACTGATTACTCTGTAATTATAGCAAAGTCACTTGCCCTTCAATGTTGTTACTTCTTTACAGGTAAAATGGAAATGCACTCACTTATTCATCCATTCATTTGCAGTTACAGCAAGGTAGTTAAATGAAAAGCGCAGATTCTGAAAGAACTTCCTTGGGTCTGACCTTGGCGAAATCACTTTACTTCTCTGTGCCTCATCTGCAGAAGGATTATTATAAACGAGATGACTGGCACACAGAAAGCAGGCCCGATACTCATCACCCCCTCCTTCTCTCATTCATTCGGCAAGCACTGACATCCCACACATTGAGTGGGTTTTGTGACCCTGGGCTGCTGGGACACATTCTCTTGTTCTTCCATCCCTCTCCCTGCTCACATTCTCTTTCTCAAGCTCCCTTCCTTCCCTCCAGGCCCTTCATGAATAATGTTGGCCCCGCAAGGCAAAGGCCATCAGGCAGTGGGGACCACGTCTGCTCCCACGGCCAAGCTTGCCTGTGACTTCTGGTCTTCCCAAATTGAGCTCTCACTCCCCATCCTGGATTGAATCTCTAGTTGCTTATGAGCTGACAGCCACGGGTTTCCTTTTGGCTTTGGGAACCAGTCCCAGGCAGGCAGTAGCCACCAACACTGGGAGCCAGAACACCTATTTTTGGCTTAGCTGGTAAATCAACTCGAGTAAGTCTTTTCCTCATTTTTCTCATTAAGGAACTGGACTGGATAACTTCAGAGTTTCTGTCCAAACACTGCAAATCTCCCCTCCCAAACAATGCAGAATTTAACAATTATGGGAACACCTACATTCCAGCTGTGGAATTATGCACTTAACATATATTATGTCATTCAGATGTTACCACACCTTACAAGGTAATTTTTGCCTATTAAGAAACTGAGGTTAGGGCATGCAAATTAAAACCACAATTAAATATCACCTCACACCTATTAGAATGGCTATCATCAAAAAGACAGGAGATAAGTGTTGGCAAGGATATGGACAAAAGGGAATCCCTGGGCACTGTTGGTGGGAATGTAAATTGGTGCAACTACTATGGACAACAGTATGGAAGTTCCTCTACATCCGTGACTCTAAGTGGGGAGGGATAAATTGGGAGATTGGGACTGACATATACACACTACTATATATAAAATAGATAACTAATAAGAACCTGTTCTATAGCACAGGGAACTCTACTCAATACTCTGTAATGGCCTATATGGGAAAAGAAACTAAAAAAAAAGGAGTGGATATATGTATAACAGATTCACTTTGCTGTACACCTGAAACTAACACAACATTTGTAAATCAACTATACTCCAATAAAAATTTTTTAAAAATAAAACTGGTAAGCAAACAAACAAACAGTATGGAAATGCCTCAAAAGAATTAAAAAAAAGGACCACCATGTTAACCTGCAATCTCACTCTGGGTATATATCCAAAGGAAATGAAAACAGGATTTTGATCAAAAAGATATCTGTACTCCCATGTTTCGTACAGGATTATAAAGCCAAGATATGGAAACAACCCTTGTCTGGCAATGAATGGATAAAGAAGATGCGATCTATATACACAATGGAATATTATTCAACCTTGAGAAGGAAGGACATCCTGCCATTCACAACAACATGGCTGGACCTTGAGGACATTAAGCTAAGTGAAATAAGTCAGACAGAGAAAGACAAATGCTATATGATTTCACCTATATGTGGAATCTAAAAAAGCCAAACACATAGAAACAGAGACTAGAATGGTGGCTACCAGGGGCCAGGGAGGTGGGTGAAATGGGGAGATGTTGGTCAAAGGGTACAAACTTCCAACTATTAAGATGAATAAGTTCTGGGGCTCTAATGTAGAGCATAGTGATTATAGTTAATAATACTGTATTATATACTTGAAATTTGCTAAGAGAGTAGATCTTAAATGTTCTCACCACAAAAAAAGAAATATTAATTATGGGATGTGATGCAGGTATTAGCTAATGCTAATCATTTCACAATATATAAGTGTACCAAATCAACACGCTGTACACCTTAAACTTACACAATGTTATATGGCAATTGTATCTCAATAAAGCTGAAAAAAGGAAAAAACCCTGAGTTTAAAGGTTAAGTAATATTGGTAAAAGGAGGCTAATAGTATGCTACTGAATAAATCAACTATTGCTTCTCGCCTTAAATGACCTCCCCAAGTCCTTTATTTATTTTATCAATGGTATCATGTGCCTTCAAATGGATCAGCACCCAGTGCAACTGGTAATATTACCAACCAGAATGATCCCCTTGCAAAATACCAAAGGTGCGTCTACATCACTCCATGCCCAGTCAGCAGAAGAGTGGGTACCTACCCACCTGTACGTGTAATTGCTTTGCTTAAAAACATTACAATAAAACTCCATAGCTGTCTCTGAAATATAAAAAATCAAAAGCAGAAGAGTTATACTCACCATTCTCAACCTGTTGGTCAACCTGCTAGACGTATGAGAGAGACTTTCCCGGAATCTGCAGTCATTACTGGAAGGTCTTAATTGGCTTTCAAGATTTTGCACAGCCCTGCAAATTTGTATAATCAAGTTTGGGAAAGTGTGTAATCAAGCTGATTTATCCACAATCATCTCCCCCTATTATCCTCCTTGTTACCCCATTCTGCAATTACTTGCATGGAAAATTTTTATGTAATGGAGACACACAGGAGAAGGCAGCAGGTCCCTTCTGAATCCTACAGTGAGGGAGGGGCTCAGCTCTGTCCAAGGAGATTGGGTCCCTACAGGAGACGGCTCTGGGCAGGCTGACCTCAAGACAGGTAGGTTAAATCGGGATAAATGCCCAATGAGCCCTCGCTCCAAAGTGAGGGCTCCTGTCACCCTACGCTCGCTTAGAAACTCACAACTACTTCCTCCAAGGGAGGACTCACCATGTCCAGTCAAGGAGTGACCACCACCAGACACAGTCCAAAGCAAGCCAAAAAGCAACAGTGAAAAATGATGTGCCCGTCGATACTTGTTACTGGCTCTGACGCTCGAACTCCCATTCTCTTCCCTATATTAATAGTAATGTAAAACAATAATATTATTTATAACATCTGGCATTCATGTACCACACACTGTTCTGGGCACTTTGAATGTACCATATGTCTTTTCAACCTCACAACCCCTATGGAGTATTTCTAGTACTATCCCCATTTTACAGATGGTCAAACTGAGGCTCTCAGAGGCCACACAGTATTAGTGCAGCAAGATCTCAGAGCCTATGCTCATATACTCACCAAGTGGTCCTGCCTGATCAAGAGAAGGGTGGAGACAGAGGGGCCATGTTCATATCGAAGCATTAGCAGACCTTTAAAAGGAATATTTCGGAAGAAGCAAAAAAAAAGTTTGAAAAACTGAAAGAAAGCCACTCACAGATGGAAGTTGGTGCGATCATCCTGATTTGAGGCTCTTGGCAGCACCAATTGGATCTATGGAGGGCATGAGAAGTCCACAGACGGAGGCCCTGGTCTTAACTGGGCCACCAAGTGCCTTGTGACCTTGGTTTTTCCATTTGTAAAACGCTTGAATGGCCTCTAAGAAATAACATTTAATGACTTTTAGGGTTTGGAGACCTTCTAACAGGAGAACAGAGCAAAGTTAAGAATGCCCTGGGTCAGTGGTTCTCAACCCCTGCTGCATAGTACACTCACTGGAGGAACTTTTAAAAAATATCACTGCCCTTGCCCTGCCCCAGACCAATTAAATCAGACTCTCTGGGCATCCAGGGTGAGGCACCCCTGCTCTGGAGCCTCCTTACAAAGTGAGGCAGGCAGGAGGCAGCTCGGAAGGTCAACGGGACATATCTCTTCATTCTTTTCACTTTTCCTGTTCTTTTTTCTTTTGTTTGGATTCTCTCTTTGGTTTGTCTTTACCTCATTTATTTCCCTGCTGAATGAATCAATAATGGTCCTTTAAAAAATGTTACAAGGAATCCACAGTAACCAGCATCAAAAAACATGTGCATGTTTTGAGTTCTGCCCATGAATCCTTCTACATTATGAGGACTCCCCTTCTCAAGGAGGCCCCGTTAGTCGGGAGCTAAGCAAGCAGGCAGTGCTCTCTCCATCCGTGCCACCTGTTATGGGCTGAGACTGGTCTGGCCTGGCAGCAGGTCCCTAAGCCTTGGAGGCCTTTCCCAATGGGCAACACCAAGACTAGAGTTTGAGTCTGGGGAAGAGAATCAAAGGGGCCACGCCAGCCCTAATTCCGAGGGGCAGCTCCTGAGCAGGTGCAAAGAGGTTAGTCGATGTTTGCTGAGCCCGAAGGCTGTGCCAGGCGCTGGGGTCCAGCGTGAATGAGGCACAGCCCCTGCCCTCGGGGAGCTCACAGTCTAGGGGGAGGCACAGGCGTACAAACCAACTGTATTAGCTTTCTATTGCCGATGTAACAAATGACCACAAACTTAGTAGTTTTAAACAACACATGTTCTGGAGGTCAAAAGTCTGATGCAGATCTCATTGGGCGAAGATCAAAGCACTAGCAGGGCTGCATTCCTTTCGGGAAGCTCTGACAGGAAATGCACTTCCTTGCCTTTTCCAGATGCTGCCTGCCTAGGTGAAAGGAGAATCCTGTGTTCTCCCATTTTGTGTTGCTGTTGGTATTTATACGACATGCAAACACTCAAAGGAGAAAAAGAGGGACAAGAAGAAAATCCCCCCAAATGTTAACATAGCTGTATCTTCTCAGTCGCTATTACATCACACTAAATTTCCACCGCAGCACTTACTACCACGCAAATGTTTGCTTATTTCCGGTGGCCCCGCCAGGCTGGGAGTACCATGAGAACACAGCCCTTGCCTGTCTCTCCCCCTCCATCCCGGGGGCCGGAGCAGTGCCAGGCCCATGGCGGTGACCACGGTGGACGCTGACCAAGGATTCACGCCATGCCCAGCACGTCCTGAGTGCTTCATATGCATTAACTGCCTCAGT
The DNA here is from genome assembly GCF_009873245.2 of Balaenoptera musculus. NCBI lineage: Eukaryota > Metazoa > Chordata > Mammalia > Artiodactyla > Balaenopteridae > Balaenoptera > Balaenoptera musculus. The sequence continues at coordinate 10,943,458 of NC_045800.1, forward strand.
GCTCATGAGACCCCTCAGAGCACGCCCTGTTACGTGCCCCTGTTTGCACAAGAGCAAACCACCCTAGCCTGCCTCTCTCAAAGGCACCCTCAGGGCCCTGGAAAGGGTCACTTGGCACTCTCCCCCGCCCCTGCTAACAGAGGCCAGTACTGACTCCGTGTCCTGTCCTCAAACAATAACTTCTCATTTATTCCAATTCTGACCTGGATAAATACTCTTCCCGCAGAACTTCCACAGGGATGAGGCTGAAACCTGGGCAGGAAGCGCCTCACGGGGAGGAGGAGGGAGCGGGTCTCTGTTAATGGTCGGCACAGTGGACGCCTCTGCAGGTCTTGAGCCCCGAGCTGGGAATGGTGCACAGGGAACCAGGAGGATGGCTCTGCAGAGCAGAAGAGTGGAGTTGCCACCAGCCCAGCACGGGGAGGTGCAAGGATGCTGGAACCATGTGGGTCTGGGTTAGAATCCGGGCTCTCCACTCGGAGCTGTGACCCTGGGTATGTCACCTCCCCACCCTGCCTCTTGGTGGAGAACCAGGGCCTCTGGACAGTGGGGATTAGCAGAGACGCACAAGGCAGCCGGACCCAGGGCCCAGGATCCACTGCCCAGTCGGTCTGTGCTGCCATCGTCCTCATTATTCCCTCACTCCATTCTGACCACACTGGCCTCCCTGAGGTTCCTTGAACCTGCCAAGCAGGCCCGACGTCAGGAATTGTGTCCATGCTGTTCCCTCTACCAGGAATGCTCCTCCCGACACGTGCGCGGCTCACTCCTCACTCCTTCAGCGGCTGCTTAGGGAACATCTCGTCAGCCAGGTTTTCTCAAGCATTTCTCCGTAAATCAGCAACACCCCATCCCAAATCAGTCCTCTCTCTCCTCCTCACGCATATATTTTTTCTACTTTTCATCACCATCCAACAGACCGTATTTTTACTTGTATACTTACTAATCTGGTACCTTCTCACCAGATTAGGATGTAAACTACACGAGGGCAAGGACTCTGTTTTGTTCACTACTATATCATCGGGGTCTGGAGCTCTGCCTGATGTCTAACAGGTGTTCCGAAGAATTTGTTGAGGAATGAATGATCCTTCTCTATAATTTCAGAGAAAAAAGCCGCTCACATATTTACTGATATTTCCTCTAATAAATGGTCTGTAATCATATTTCTGGCTACAGAAGAGAGATATAGAAAACACCTTGAGGAGATACACACACACACACACACACACACACACACACACACACACACACACACACACACACACACACACACACACACACACACACACACACACACACACACACACACCCCAGACAAACACCAGACAAACACCAGACAACTGCGAAGGCCAAGGGCAGTCAGGATGACAAGAGGCAGCAAGGCCTGGACATGGAACCCTCCGGGGCAGCGCGAGGCCAGCCGAGTTCAACAATCTGATTCTCCCCCTTCCCTCTGCCCTGACACCTACTAGGCAGGGAAAGCTCCACGTGCCACATACACGGTGTGGAAATTTTAAGTCAATTTTGTTTTCCTGGACAGGCTCAGCTTATCCCGACAACAGAGTTCTAACCACCTCAACCATGAGCAACACAGCTGAGAACCCGACAGCAGATGAGCCATCTTTTGTCAGGGGGCCTCCTGGGTCAAGTGCTTTACAGAACTGGAGACGAAGTCTACATTTCACAGCTGAGGTTCAGAGAGATTAAGAGATTGGGCCGGGGTCCCACAGCCAGCAAGTGGCAGCGGGGGCTGGAACACAGGGCTGTCTGGCTTCCGGGTCTGTGAGGTCTTCCATCACCCCACAATGCCTCGAGGCCCACAGAAGACCAACATCTGCGTGTTAACAATGCAGCCGAACTTGGCTACTTGCCATTCCCGGGGCGGGGGAGGGGGCAGTCCTACCAGAGCGGGTCATACACCGAGCCAGCGAAGGGTCAGCTGCCGACCCAAAGACATGAATGGAGCAGGTGGGGAGGGACCCTACGAGGCAGGCACAACTCCGCAGCCACTGAATTCTACACTTACCAGATCCTGGAGGAGACACTGCTCAACCCCCAGACAGCAGAATCCCAGCATCAGACGCCCTTAGCACAGGAACAGACTTTAGTTATCTGCTACTTACTAGCTGGGTGGCCTGACACAAGGTCCTGGAGTCCTCATCTTCCCAACCGAGAAAAGAGGAGCACCAAACCCCACAGGGAGGCCGTGAGGACTCAGTTAAGCAAACTGCCCAATGCCTGGGGAGGGCCCTGGAGAACTTAGCTGTTGTTATTATCATTAGCTTTCAACTCCTCCACTGTCAATTTAAAAATCCTCTCCCCAGTTCAGCATTCACAGTCGATGGGAGACTCCTACCAAGCAAGCGGTCGTATGCACTTGGACAGCTCCAATTGTTTTCACGCTCTTCCATTCAAAGAACCAAGGAGTCCCTTCTCCCTGCTGTTCCCTGCACTGCCCTGGAACCTCTGGGATGGTCCACACCCTCCTTTCTTGGCGGTCCACACCTGAGCGTGGTTTGGCTAAGCTGCCACAATTCCATCACCTGTTCCCCACAGGACAAGGTCTGCAAACCTGTCACTACCTGGTGGTAATGGGGGTACGAGATCCAACTGTGTAGAGTCCAAAACCCTAACCCATATTCCAAAAATGGACATACCCCCAACCAGGGCATCCACTGGGCATCTGTTGTGTGCCGGTCACGGTGTCACTGCTTGGGATGGAGCGTCCAAGAAGGCAGATACAGTCCCTGCCTTCCAGGAGCCCTGGGTCCAAAGAGGAAGATGGACAATCAGAAAGACAATGGCCACGAGGTTTGGGGAGACTGTAATGGGGAAGAAAAGGTGCTATCTGAGCACCCAGGAGAGCATAACTCACTTCATCTTGCGGACTCAGGGAAGGTCCCTCAGAGAAAGTAGGAGCCCAGCTAGCGCCTGAACACCACGTGAGTTGGGTAAGGCTGTGGGGAGAGGGACGGCTGGGAGAAGTGCTCCAGGAAGGAATTGCTATGAGGCAGTTTGCCATCCTTAGATCTGGAGGTCCTACTGCTGTTAATAGTATGTAAGGCATAATTAGCTTTTTAAATTAGCATCTAGGAAACCCGCAGGCCTTACGAGGTCCTCTGCACACAAACTGCCTTCAAGCCAGGCCCCTCCCATCGCTGGCAGCTGTGGCTGGCTCTGCTGAAGTGAGACGCAGGACTTCACATGTAATCCTGTTAGGGCTTACCTTGTTAGTTTCAGACCCATCATCCCTGCCAAGATTTTTATGAATCTTGATTCTATTATCCTGTGTATTAGCCTTCCATCCTGGTTTTGTTTCATTCGCAAGTTTGATAAGCCTGCTTTCTATGTCTTTATCCAAGTTGCTGATGAAAACCTTGGACAGAGGAGGCCAGATTCAGAGCCCGGAGGCAATGGGCCTCGACAGCATCGCCCAGCCACGTCCCAGATGCACAGCCACTGCCAGTATGCTCTGGATACACTCCTTGTTCAACACCTAACTACTGTATTAGCCATTCTCTCGTTGTACTCAAGGGAGGGACAGACTCAGTAACAAGAATTGCGATACCTCGCTCATAGAACTCAGCTATCAACACCATCCCTCTATAAGAAACAGAAAACAGTCAAAAGAGCCTCTGGGCACACAGAATACCCAAGCACTTAAACACAGCAGAGCTATTCAGTCCTTCAAGCTAAACCTATTCACTCTTGTTTTATACACTGTTTAAGTAAGGTGACTCTCTCCTTTCAAAGCCTTAGCAGATTAGTAGCACCAAATCAGAAGTGGAAACATAACTTGCTTCAAGTAAGAATACTGTCTACAGCCTTTCAAGAACAGAGAAAAAAATTAAGCCAAAAGAAACAAACCACAGTAATTACAAAACCCAGTTACTGTTTGGGAAAGGGGCCTTATACCTTAGTACACCAAAGGATCCCGGGACCACCTGAGGGCCACTGGTCACCAGCAATGGGTTAAGTTACGTTTGGCATCCTTTGTTTTAGAAAAAAGATAACAACTTTTTTAATGCATGATAATACAAGTGTCACTGACCTTGTGGGTAAACATATGTTTATTCAGCAAACTTGTCCTGCATACCGAGATACACAAGTGTGGTGGAAATGGGTGAATGGTTGAAAGGCACTGCCAAACAGCACTGACCCCCAACAGGCAAGGTCCCTGCACTCACAGAGTGAGTTGCCAACAAACGGGGATGCCAATAAATAATGGACAACATCATTACAGATTAAAATAAGTGCTATTAAAAAATAAAATGGGGTAATATGATAATGTGATAGGATGGGGCATGAGACATTGAACAGAATGTTCAGTGGAGGTTTCTCCAGCAAGAGACATTTGAGCAGGAATGGTGAGGAGAACCAGCAGATCAGGCACTGCAAGGAGCAACGTTAATTAGTACAAACTTTCTGGAGGGCAAGCTGATGAAAGTAGAGGGAAAAATGCTTTGACCCAGAAATCCCTCATCCAGGAATTAAGCCTAAGAATCTAATCAGAGATGTGCATGGCAAGGCACGAGCCGGGATGCTCAACACAGGGTTGTCTACATCAACTAAAAACCAAAGACAGACCACTAATGTCCAACTCCAGTCTGCTTATTGTATTAGAGTATTTGCCTAATTTAATGGACTGTGTTGCAGCTGTAGGGGAAGAAAAAACAATTTTCCCTCTACCATTCTGAGTTCTTGGCTGGGACCCCTATAACAAAAGACAAAAAAATTAACAAGAGAAAAAGAATCAGAAGTTTATTAACATGGATACCTCATATATACACAGGGGATACCCAGGGAAAAATGAGTAACTCGAAGCAGTGGCTTAGAACTCCAGCTTATATAGCATCCCCAATAAAGAGCAATGAATTAGTGAAGAAATGACAGGACAGATGAAAGAAGTTTTAGGCTTCTAAGGGCAGCAAACTGTGGGAAAGTCAATACATAGACGGAAACTAATGGTAGGTAAAGGCTAACTGTGGAGTTTGTTATGTAGACTCCTCTGGTGCTGTCTCCAGTGACCAATCTCTGTCTTTCCTGGTAGAGAGGGGAGGAAGGACACCCTTGAAAGTTAATGCCCTGCTTTTAGGAAAATAGGGGAGGGCAGGGAGCCCTTCCTGCATCTGCCTCCTCTCAACTGCCCTCTTCCCAAAATAATCTTTATGCCAATTCTGGGGCAGCATATTCTGTCACCATTCACAGCTATTAAAAAAGCAAGTTGGGGAAGAATATTTATTGGTATAGAAAGATGTTGAGGGTGTAATGTCAAGTGAAAAAGGCAGCCTATAAAATTTTATTTCAGACGAGGCGTACCTTTTGTGCGTAAAAAGTATTATGTCTTATGGCATGAGTGGGGGGTTGGGAGAGCAGGAGAAGACTAAAAGAATACAAACCAAAATGTTAACTCTGGTTTTCTCTGGGTTGTAGGATCATAAATAATTCCATTTTCTTTCAATTTTTTTCTCTCTATTAAGTTTCCTGCACTGAGCCTACATTTGTCTCATAATTTTAAATAATCATTTATTTAAAGTAAAAAGAAAGAAGTCTAGCAAAGATAACTTGTTTAAAAGCTGAGGTCCTGGAAGACCTCAGCTCGGAGGTAATGCAACCACACAAAGCAGCTAACCCCCAAGAAGAGATGGGACGTAACTGAGCGTGGGGTCTGCACATGGGGAAATAGGCATGACTCCACTAAGGACCCCTTAGGGGAAGGCTGTGCAGACAGCGGTGGGCGTGGGCCCTGGATGGGGGGTGGGGGGTTGCCGCAGTGGAGACCTGGCAAAGCCTAGTGTGTGTCTGGACATTTAATCAAATGCACACAAGGCCACACTACCCCACTGCCACCTTTGCCACCTCCCTGCTTGTTCCTACAAGAGGGACAATGACAGAGCCCAATGAGGGGTCTGCCATGCATCCCAGGGAGCTGACACAGTTGCAAACCCACAGGGCATCTCAGTGCAGCTCCTGGCCTTTTCTTCATTGTGTTTCTTCCTGGGGATGAAAAGTTGTCTTCCATTTAGTGACCCATGCTCTCCTGCAACTTTTCTTCCGAGCTTCTCTGTACATCTAAAGGACAAGCCTTGGCTTCTGTCTTCCTGTATGCAGGCCCAGGGGGTCCCAGCTGGAAGAGCTCCTTCCTCCAGTAGGTGAAAGTGTGACCTGAAGTCACCTCATCACAGTTACCTCATTCACTCAATTATTATTTCCTGAGCAGCTACTATGTGCCAGGTACATATCAGGGGTGGGAGAGAGACTGGTGAACACAAAACTCAAGGGTTCTCCTCTTGAGAAGCTTGTAGTCAAGTGGGAAAATGCTTTCATAACCCAAGGCCACACGGAGAAATTGCGCCTGGACTTATTTATATTTGACATTGATTTGTACTTAGGACTTGACTCTATTCAGTGTTAAATCGAACCCGTCTCAATCCAGAGTGAGCCTTGCTTTCTGATTTCCTGATGTAAGCAAGGACTTGTGATTTCCAGCATAACCAGCAGAAAAACCCAGAGCGATTTTCAAAACACCTTAGAAACAAAAAAAAAATGACAATGGGAACACTTCTTTCCTGAGCACAATCTTCACAAAGTTCTTTTCCCTTCTTTTTTTCAAACTTGAAATAATTAAACTTAATCCAAAAATTATTCAACATACTTAAGATTCTCTAAGAAGGAAAAAGAAAACCCTCAGGCAGTAATTGTAAGTGCTGACACAGCAGTGGGGAGATTTTTTTTTTAAAAACACTGCTCTCCTGGATTAATTCAAAGCAGACGGCTCACATTCTTGAGAAAATGAAAACCACAGTCCACACTTTAGGCATAAAGTACACAGATAATTAATCAAGCTTCTTCCGAGGCTCCCGATGCTTTTTATGTTGCCTATTCCAAGGCAGGCACTATTTTCCAACAATGCCTGCTGACATCGAGGGAGAGGTTCCACTTGGTCAAGAAAGAAACAGTGATTACGGTGAACTGAGACACATAATTCTTATAAACAAACGGCTCTCACAGGCAAGATAAGGTCAGGGTGATAAGAGGGCCATCGCAGAAGAGCACAGAAAAAGACATTTTGCTCTGAAGACGGGGCAAGAAGAAGGGAAGGGAAATTTCTAGATGAGCACTTGCGAATATGACGATAGCGGCTTACATCTGTGTTGTGCTCCCTGCGTGCCAGGCACCGCTCTGCGAGTATTTATACCCTGTCAGGTTCTGGCAGGTACTATTTCTATCCCCACTTTGCAGATCAGTAAACTGAAGGAGAGGTTAAAGTAACCCAAGCCAAGATGGAGGCAGCACTGGACTTCCGGCAGTCTGGGATCCTCAACCCTGGACTCGGGTGCACTACAGGTTTGTTGTGACCAAGATCCACGCCAGGCACGGTGGGCAGAAGGCCGCTGTGTGGGTGGCTTGGGACAAAGTAACCCCCCACCCAGCTGTAGCAGCAGAGCAATGGGAACAGAGAGCACAGCCCGGCGGGCCTGGCCTCCAATTCCACCTCCGCTACCTATACGCAAATGACCACGGACACATCACTCTTCTCCCTGCATTTCACCCCCCAACCCCTGCAAGGTGAAGAAATGGCAGCACCCACATCATGCTGTACGGATGCAATGAGCCAATTGCCCACAGAACATAAGAATGTCACCTGGCACAGGGTAAGCACTCAAAAAGAAAGAAACTGTTGTTTCTCATGGCAAAGCAGTTCCAAGGGCAGGCCCTGGGGCTGAAGAGCCAGCGGCAAGGTCTACCGAGAGGAGGGCACGGCTGGCCACCGGCAAAGCTGCTCCCTGAGGTCCTCCACCCTACTTTGTCACCCTGCTCTGAGCGCTGCCATTCTTCCACCCAAGGCCTCAGCCCCAACTGCACCCCCGAACTCCTGGCAAGTCCTCTTGCACTGGCAGGTCCCCAGGCCAGAAAGACCAGTCTGGCTGTATCCCAATATCCACGGACTCTGCTGTCCACTGGCGACATGACCTGGGCTAGTGAGGCATGTGGCATTCTTCATCTCTGTGTCCAGGGCCTGGCACAATGGGACACAGTCAATGTACCTCTGAGGCTCCAGGAGTGAAGGAATGGAGGGGATTTCAACGCTATCTTAAATGAGGGCAGTGGCTCCCTTATATGTCATCCACTCCTGCTCCCAGGACAAGGGAACTGGACCAAAGAAAGCTATGTGTCACCATCTACAGATACTCTGCCCAAGGTACAGATATTCTGAGTGTAACATGTGGTGCCCCCCCAGTTTTTAAAGCTGGACTTTGTAGAGAAAACACCTCCAGAAACACCCACCCCTGACCTTTAGGTTCCGTCCCTTGTCCTGACACTTAGAACAAAGTCCACAGGAAGCCTCAGGACAGGCTGACCACGAGGAGCGGACACCACCCTCAGGCATGGCTGGCTCGTCACCTCATGTTCTTGCGGCCTGGGGACACCTTTCTCTCGCGCGTCCTGTGGAAGTGTGACAAGTACGTGGGAGGGAGCTGTCAGGACTTTTTTTTCCCAGCTTGATCGAGATATAGTTGACGTCGTGTATGTTTAAGGTGTGCAACGTGCTGGTTTGATAATGCATATACTGCAAAATGCTTACTGCAATAATGCCAATTAACACCTCCATTGTGTCACATAACCACCACTTCCTTTTTGTGAAGAGAACATTTAAGATCTACTCTCTGAGCAACTTTCGAGTATACAGTACAGTATCATTAACTATAATCACCATGCTGTACAGTAGATCCCCAGGATTTATTCATCTTATAACCGGAAGCAGGGGTGGGGTGGGGAGATGTCGGACAAAGATGTTGCTCCTTTTGAGCAATGGTGTGTTTTGATTTAAAAAAAAAACAAAGCAGCTCCCCCACTAGCTGCCCCACAGAGTCTGTAGAGAAACACAGCTGCATTCAAATGATCCTGACAGGATGGGGAAAAGATGATCCTAAATGCGCAGGACCTGTGCCTTCTTAGGAATAGAGGAAGTCACACGCTGAGCAGTCCCTGGGGCCACGAGTCAAGAGACTGTGGTTCTAGGTTCACCTCTGCCGCTGAACAAGGAGGGTCTGATTAACGCCCTCTGTTTAAAAAAAGAAAAGGAGGGGAAGACAGATGAGACAAGGTCTAGAGACTCTGCCAGGTCAGACACAGGGTAGAATATAATTCACTCTGTGGTGCCTTCTGGTAAAATGTCAGAGTTCCATTTGCTCAGTGTACGTCAATCCCCTTCATGTCCATAACTTCACTGAAGTTGTCAGGGTCATTTAATTACCAGAAAGCCTCACCACCAGTCTCTTCTCTTCCCCTCTCTACCCAAATCTGATGTAAATTGTTCCATCGCATTAAACACTCAATTTCAATGTTTCACTGAAAGCGCTCTCATCCCACTTATTAACAGCGTGACACTGGGTGAGTTCTTTAACCTCGCTAAGCCTTAGATTTCTCATCCAAAAATATGAAGAATTATAAAATTCCTACCTCATAGTATCATTTGAAGATTTAAAGAGTAAATTGCCTTAGCACACTGCCTGGCATACAGTAAGTGGTCAATAAATATTAGTTACTGCTATCATTATTATCATATCATCTTCATCATCCCTGGAGCCAAACAACCCCAGTTTGCTATTTTTAGGAAACAATAAAAGGATATTTTGCATCAGGAAAAAAATCAAAGCATCTTTGTTTCTTGTGGTTTTTCATAAATAAGGTATTAATATTTTTAAAATCTAATTTAATATGTTCTCATTACATGACTGAAGATATTTTCACTGGTCCACAAGACTGAATTAAAACACCATACATCCAGAAAACCAACTATTTCCATCATTAAAGAAAAAAAAGATATATGTGGGACTTCTATATAATTCTATCATCAGTATTATATACATTTAGTCAGAGCTAATATATTTCGACAAGATATCACAGAAAAGCAAATTCTGAGCCAAGTCTTGGAAAATAGGTAGGATTTTATTATATAGGCAAAGAAGAGGCCACTTGCATGATGGCTCAGAAAACCATAAAAATATTCATGTGTGAAAGAATCAATTGGATTTTAATATAATTTTAAATATAAAAATGTAAACATTGTATCAAAGAAAAATTTGAAAAATGTTTTTTAAAGAGACATCTAGTTCAAGATGGCTAATTGAACCCATACATTTTGTCTTTCTTCCCTCTCAAAACCTCCCTAAAAAGAATGAAAAACATAAAATCCATAGCTAGGCTGAAGAGCCTCAAGCGGTGCCAATTAGCAAAGCAGAATATGAAAAAAATTAAGGAAAAGATAAAGCATAAAGCATATGGGAAGAAAATAATGGATGATACAAGAAATGAGATACATCCCTGTTAAGGAGTTTAGACAGAGAGGGGTACACAAAATCGAATGCACAAATTTCCTTCAAATCACTGGCAAACTCAGAAATTGCAACATGCAGGAGAAGACTACAAGGACCCCAATGGAAAGTAACAGTCACAGTCTAAAGAGTGAAGGAGAGACTTCAGCAGCTAGCTAGTGCTAGGAGATAGAGTTTGGAGTTGAAGTTTCCCCAAGATACATTTTCTCCTGAAACCTCAGAAGGGCCAAACCACAGGAGTAAGAAACACATCCTAGGACTAAAGGATGCACTCTAGGATCTAAGGCAAAACCAAGATAGACTTATGCAAACACAGCCTAGAACCAAGGCTCCAAGGATTAAGGTGGCCCAACAGTAAATTAACTGCATGCAAGAATAAAACTCAACACTCTTTAGAGGACAGTAACAATCAAGCATCTCCACAATGTGTGACTCAGTGTCCAACATACAATTAAAAATTACTACACAAGCAAGGAAGCAGGAAAATGTGACCCATAATCAACAGGAAAAAAAAAAAAAAACATAACCATGGATCATCCTAATGCTGGAAATAGCAGAAAAGGACTTTCTACTATAAATATGTTTAATTCTAGGGAAAGATGAAAAGAATAGGTGGACAGGTGGATAACATCACAAAGAAACTAAAACTCTAAAAAAAGAATCTAAGGGAAACTATATAACTGAAAAAAATGAACATTTGAAATAAAACATTTATGACATGGGCTTACCCATGAGAAAAAATAGACACAGCAGAATAAAGAATTCGTGAATTTGAAGAAAAGTCAATAGATATTATCTTAAACTAAGTCACAGGGAAGAAAAATTTTTTTTAAAAAAATGGAACAGATTATCCAAGGCCTGTGGAACAATATCAAATTGTCTGATACATGTGTAATAGAAGAACCAGAAGGAGAGGAGAGAGAGAGTGGGGCAAAAGAAATATTTGAAAAACTATGTTTTGAGAATAATTAATTGATGAAGGACATCAAACCGTAGCTCCAAGAATCTCCATGAACCCAAGTAGGAAAAATACAAATGAGACCAACCTAGACACATCATAGCCAAACTACTTAAAACCAAAAATAAAGAGAAAGTCTTAAAATCAGCCAACAGGAAAAACATGTGGCATTTAGGAAAGTGACAAAAACAGGGGCAGCTGACTTCTCATCAGAAATAATAAAATCTATAAGACAATTCAAAGCCAACTCTGAAGTACTGAAAGAAAACTGTCTATCTAGAATTCTATAACCAACAAAAATATTTCAAAAGTAAAGGCAAAATAAAGACAATTCCAACAAAACCAAAGCCAAGAGAATTCATTCCTGGCAAACCTACCCTACAAGAAATGCTAAAGGAAGTTATCCAGGCTGAAGGGATATAATCCTAAAGGGAAAACCAAATATGAAAGAAGAAATAAAGAGTACTGGAAATGGTAGATATGTAGGTAAATCTATTTTAAAAATTTAATTTCTGTTAAAGCACACTGATTGCTAAAGACAAAATTTAAATATTTTATGGGACTTATACATAAAAGTGAAATCTATGACAATGTACCAAAGACATGGGGGAAAAATGCTTTTGAAAGATTTTTACATTGTATGTGAAATGGTGTAATATTGACTTCATGGTGACAAGTAAAAAAAGTGCATATTGTAATGTGTAGAGAACCTACTAAAAATTTTTAAGAGGTAAAACTAAAATACAATGAAGGAGATAAAGTGGAATACAGTAAGTCCTCTACATACGAACCTTCAAGGTGAGAACTTTCAAAGATGCGAATGCGCGTTCCACCAACATCAGGTGTGAGTGACATTGCATCTTGCCCTCTGTCTCCTATTGCTGACCATCCTTCAGCTATTCCATCTCCCATCTCCCCTCGCTCCACCAGTCAGTAACTCTTCTTGCCTGTTCACTCGATGCCAGCCCCTATATGCCAGCTTTTGTACTGTACTGCTGTACTTTTCAAGGTACTCTACTGTAAAATTAAAAATGTTTTAATTCTTTGTGTTTGTTTGTTTTTATGTATTATTTGTGTGAAAAGTATTATAAACCTATTACAGTACAGTATTATATAGCCGATTGTGTTAGTTGGGTACCTAGGCTAACTTTGTTGGACTTACGAACAAATTGGACTTAGGAACGCACTATTGGAATGGAACTCATTCATATGTAGGGGATTTACTGTAGCAGCAAGTGTTTGATTAGCCTAAAAGAAGAAAGAAAAAGAGGAACAAGAACAGATGGAACAAATAAAAATCAAATAGCAAGGTGGTAGGCTTAAACCCCACCATATCAACTGCATTAACTGTAAATGACTTAACCACTCCAATTAAATGGCAGAGACTGGCCAGACTGGGTAAAACTAAAAGATACAACTAAAAGCTGTTTACAAGAGTCATACATTAAACGTAAAAATACCGATAGGTTGAAAGTAAAAGGACTGAAAAATACATTCTGTGCAGACAATCTCAAGAAAGATAATGTAGCTATATATTAATATTAGATAAAGTAGACTTTAAGATAAGGAATATTAACACAAAGATAGAAACTTCATAATAATAAAACATTCAATTCATCAGAAGGAAAGAAAATTTAAGAACACTAACTAGAAATGTAGACGTAGCAATTTGACTTCTAAATCACTAAAGGAAAAAATGGGAGGTAGCAAGGAAAACTTAAGCTATTCAGCTAAAGCAAGAAACAAAAGGGTAAAAAACACAGAAATGAAGCACCACTTAAAGAAAACAGAGAATAAGTTGGCAGCAATACGATGAAATATTAGTTATCTCAAAAAATGTGAAAGCTTTAATTACCCCAGTTTGACAGAGGGAGCATATCTTCACATTAAAAAGAACAAATTATAAAGAACAAATTTAAAAGAGTGAGGATTTGAATATCACAGCTAACTTGCTTTAATATATTTAGAGGTTTGTACCCAACATACAGAAACTATTCATTATGTTCAAACTATGTAAATTTACAAAAATTTACACTGTATGTAAATTTAAAAATTGACTATGTATGTGGCCATAAAGAAAATCATAAATTATAAAACATAGAAATCACGCAAGCCACAGCCTCTGATCTCAATTCAATGAAACTATTTTAGCACTATAATTACCCCCGTATTTAAGACTAGGGAACTGAAGCACAGAGAGATAAAGCAACCTGCCCAAGTTCACGTAACTAGTAAATAGCAGATTAGTGCTTTGAACTCAGGCATCCTGGCTTTGGATCCTGTAGTCTAAACCACCATCCTATGTCCCTTCTCAGGGAGAAGGGGCCATTTCCCCTCAGATATCTCAATAAACTATAAAACTACAATAATTAAAATGTTATATTGAGCAACCAGGCACACAGATAATCAGAATAGAATTCACTTGCAATCCATGGATATATGGAAGCTTGTATGTGATTAAGATGTCACTGAGAAAACAATGTCTATTTCATAATTGACAAACCACAGGCAAGAAAAAAGTTAAATTCTCTACCTCACTCCATAAATTTTAAAAAATTCTCATACACTAAAGAATTAAAATTAAAGAATAAAAGTATACTAAGCAAAACAGAAGAATATTTCTGTTTTAGATGAGAAAGGACTTTCTAAATAGAAGGGAAACTCTGAAACCATAAAGGAAAAGACTGATATATTTAACTACATCATTAAAATGTGCACAATAACAGAAATTGCAAAGAAACTTAAAAGTCAACCACAGAGGAAAAGTATTTGCAACTTATGAAATAAAAGGTCAATAACTATAAGGAATAAAGCGCTGCTACACATCAGTAAGATAAATTTGAAGATCCAATAAAAGCATGGATAAAGGCAAATACAAGATATTTCACCTAAAAAAATACAAATTTCCAATACATGAGTGAAAAGATATAAATTTTACATTCTCTCCCATGGTATAAATATAAAACATTAATAATATCCAACATTGGCAAGAATGTCAAAAAATAGACACCTTTGAACTATTGGTAGAATGTAAACCAATAGTTTGGGTGGCAATTTGGCAGTGCCCATCAAAATTCAAAATACATGTGACCTTTGACTCAGAAATTTCATTTGCACAAGTTTATGACAATAGTACTTTAATAGGTACATTACAATATATGCACAATTGCCATGCCGTTTGTCATAACAAAAGATGAAAACACCCTATAACTCCTTGTACAGGTTAATCAGGTGAACACCACACAGCCAGCAAAAAGAACAAGTAGATCTACAGAGATAGAAAATATCTCCAAGATATCAATACATTAAGTAAAAAAAATAAACTACTATAGATAAAATGTGTTCTCAGTTTTTAAAATATATAAATATGTGTTTAAAAGTTTAACTTTAAAAAGTGAAGGGAATGGAATTAGCAGAGATAAGTGACGGAGTTCAGGAAAACTTACACTTTTTGTACTGTTTTAATATTTAAAACTATTTTATAATCTTAAAATAATGTTCAAGTGAGGAGAAACACATTCATTCCCATCACATTCACTTTTGTGTAATCCTTTCTAATATTTGCCCAAATCAGATATATTTCCAATAGTCTGGAAATAGGATATATTCTGCATAGTGTTTTAACTGTTACATCATAAAATTTTACCCTGATTTTCAAAATGATTATTTTAATAGCTATATAGTATTTCTTTGTATCCATCATTTATGAAACCATTCTTCAAATGTTGACTATTTGAGTTTTAATTTATTTTTATTTGACAAATATATTTACTTTGCTTTGTATGAAACACAGCAATGAACATCTTTATACATGAGGATTTAGGATTTTGCACTTTTTACATCAGTGTTTCAACATATTTTTTGAGTTCTAAGTCAAAGGACAGGAATAACTTTATGACTGTCTATGCATTGGAATATTGCTCTTCAAAACGGTTATGTCCTTTTACAATTCCACCTGCAGCATCTGATCATATCCATTTCACCTTGCACATCCTGCATGTTAATTCTTACCTTCTGATTTTCCTTTAAATATTTTAGTTGATATGAAATATAGGAGGGTTAATTTTTGACACATTCCCACTTCAGATATTTCTAAAACAATCACAAAACAATCATCCAGTATCCTATCTAGGATATTTCATTAGCTTCTTTTTTTCCCCATAACAGGAAAAATCTAAATCAATTTTTCTAATTATGTGTGAAAGTAATAAATGTTTACTGTAAAATAATTACACAACAAATGGTATAAAGAAAAAAGCAAATATTATATAATCCCATCAGCCTGAAATAACCACCATTAAGATTTTGTTGTTTATCTTTACAGCTATTTTCTTACAGACATAGATACAAATTGATTTTATTAATTACCACATTACAGTAGCTTTATGCATACTTATGTAACCTGCTTTTTATCACTTAACAGTTTATGGACATCCTCCAAGCTAACAAATAGTTACCTACATTATCTACAAAACTACTTTCGGTGGCTGCATTTGTTCATTGTAGCCCATAAAAAGCTTGTGCTAATCTACATGCAATGTATTTTATTGTTTTTAGATGCATATTTCGCACTTCTATGGAAATCGAAGATTTAAACAAGATTGGTTATTTGTATTTTTGTTAGTTCCCTGTTCTGTCCACTGTCCTTATTATTATTTCTTTTTGGAAAAGCTCTTTTCTTCTCATACTGATTGGTAAGAGTTCTCTGTATTTGAGAAGCATTAACTCTAAACTCTGGAAATTAGGACAACAGTATCACTTCTTGGGGTGGGGGACTGCAAAGATTAACTCATCTAGGGTGTGACAAGTGCCTAGTACAAAGCTGGCACCTGTTACTGTTGAAACTTGTTTCCTTTAACCAAGATGGAGAAACAGGTCTATTAAAGGATACCTACACATACACACATACCAACCACTTCTCTTTCTCAATGGCTTCTTGGACAGTTATTCAGAACACTTTCCCCAAACTTCCTAAATCCCAGTTCCAGGTTCATCGCTGCTGTGGCGCTGAAAGCTACACTCATTATTATTATTACATTGTGACATTAGATATCTTTTGACCTGTATCTCGGCCTCCCCATAGGAAGGAAGAGAGATGGAGGAAGGAAAGGAGATTGGCTTAAACAACTACCATGTGTCACATATTACATATCTTCATCTTTAAGCCTCCTGGGCAGATATCTTGTCCCCACTTTACAGATGAGAAAGCCGAGGCACATCTTTGCCATCAGCAGTCAGGACTTAACTCCAAAGCCCATTAGCTGACTTTGGTGCCATGCTGCCCACCCTGCTGCAGAGTAGGGACTCAGCTCCAGGCATCCTCATGTCATTCACCAGGGCCACCACATCCTTTACACAAAGCAACTGACCAACGAATGGAGACTAAAGCAGCATACAGACTGCAGCTCTCTTTCAGAATTTGAGACAGACAGAAAGAAGCCAAATCCTCTTTAAAAACCTCAGATGAGTAACCTAGCATTTCCACTCCTCAGGACATACTACTTTGCCACAGGAATTACAAATATATTCATTAAAAACAAAAGCAGCATTATGCTTAATAGCCAAAACCATAAATAACCCAAATAACCATAAATGATATCCATAAAATGAGTAAATGAAGAGGTACCATCATGCAATGACATGCTCTACGGCAAAGAAAATTAACAAACTGCAGCTATGCACGACATGGATGAGTCTCAAGAGAAGCCGGGCACAAAACCCAAAAAAAGCCACAGAAAAAAGTACGCACTGCATGATACCATCTACACGGAGTTCAAAAATGCTGTTAGAAGAAGTCAGAGTGATGGAGACCCTCAGGGTGGCAGAAGGGGGCTCAGAGGGTGGAAGGTATTCTGGGCAGCTGTACAATTATGAATCATAGACCTTTCTTTGTGTATATTATTTTTAGGTTGGACTAAAATGAAATTCCCGTTTCTGTAGGTCAAAACAGTCAAATATCAGCAATTTTATATGTTTCAAACTAATATTTCAATAAAAACTCTGGAAAAGGAGAAAGAAATATCTAGCATTGATCAGCAGACTGCGCCCTCTCTGCAAACCAACCTAGAGGCTCCTGCAGCTTCTGACCCTGTTTCTTGCTCCTTTGTTTTTGCTGGAGACATAGTAACAACTTGTGCCTCACCTTGGCGGGACAATTTTTCACAGTCACATATTAAAAGACTGTGATGAAGCCGTCCCCGGGCTCCACAGACCCAGCCCCTCCCAGCTTCCTGCTCACCCATCCCGGGCATCTCCAAGTCCTGTACGAATTCACTTCCTCACTGTGAACCAGAGTTTCTAATTCATCCACAGAACACTAAGATTATATGTTTTAAAGAAGCAAAATTACTAAGATGATTTTCATATTTAAAAACACAATCACAGAAAAATAGAGGTACGGAGATTTCCCAAGCCTTGTGTGGGTCATAAAAGGCATAATCTTTATAACTAATTGAGATAACTTTATCCAAAAGCTATGAAACTAATGATCTCCTTTTATGGTGTTATAAGCATTTATCTCCCTGTGGAAAAACATCAACAATTCTCAGAATTCTGGGTACAGCCGACTCATTTTACAGTGGCAAATAATATTTCAAACAGAAGGATGCTCCATTTATCAGATAACAAAGCAGACGCCTTCCCGGGCGGGGGAGAAGTGCTGGGCATACTTGGTCCAGCATACACCATCTGGGGGTGGAGGGGGTGTCTGATGGAAGAACTGTCTGCACCGGGCTTCTAGCAGAACTCTGTACAATGAACACAGACTCAGAAGTAAATGATATGAACACAGCATTTTCCTTACACATTATCAAATGCTGTTAGGCTGATAACATTTCTGATTCAATGTCCTAGAATCACTGTTGTAAAAGGCCAGCAATTTGTCACCATTGAGAAGCTACAGGGCTGAGATACCCCCTAACACCTTCCATCAGACAGACAGCAGCCCACGCTGAGAAATGGGGGTACAGCTCACTAAATGAACTCATGGGAAGTTACATACCTCACTTTGGGGGGCTAAAAGGAATCATCTGAAATATATTTAAAGGAGTCTATTATTTTATAGAAATCCTGTAGCAAATCATTTGTAATAAGAGTATCATTAGCTACCTATGGCATTTCTCTTTAGTGTATATTATGGTTTCACCTTAATAAAAGGATAATAATAAACACATTACCATTTGTTGAGACTCTTCTCGTTTAATACTCACAAGGCTTACATCCATGGATGCAGTTAATACTCCTATCGAACAGACGGAGAAGCAGAGACTGAAGCAGGATAAATACTTTGCTAAAAGGCTCACACAGCTAAGTGGAAAAACCAGGATTCAAGCCCTGGTAACCCAATGCCAGAGGCCATGACTGTGACCACTACGCTACACTGCCATCCTTAGACACTATATATAAGTAACAGGAATTCACAAGAGTGGGAAGAAGACACCTAGTTGTTGGTATATGTACCATAGGCACTCACAGCACCTTATTTAATAAAACCCAATGAAGTAGGAACTATTCCCACTTCCCCCATGAAAAGACTGAGGTTCAGAGATTTTAGGCAACTTGCTAGTTAGTGGCAGAGCCAAAATCCAAACCCAGACCTTCCAGCTCCAAAGCCCAAGGTCTAACATTTACACTTTGCCTCAAACAACTCTCTCTTTCTAGAGAGGGAGCAAAATTATTACAGGTGTATTAGTTAGATATAATAGAATAGATGTTTGCTACTGGAGCTAATCAGTCCCCAAAGGCAAAAAGTTTCCTTCTGTTCCACAGAGCTTACCTCCAATAGCAGCTGTCCTGCTGTTGGCATCTGGCAGCTCTGCCATCTCAACACAGAGCTCTATGCTCGCCATCAACAGAGAAGGACAATGACAGGCCACTGAACGGGAATGATGTTGCCTCAACCTGGAGGTGACACCTGTCACTCTTCCCATGTTCCCTATGGTCCCACCTAAAGGCAGGGGTTTGGGAACGTTAGTCTTCCGTGTAGCCAGAAAGGAGAAAAGAACTAGAGGCGACCCTTGACCACAAGAGGGTCTCAAGCTACTGTAAACTGCACATCAGTAGTTCCCAAACGTGGTGGAGAGAAGGATCACCTGTTGAAAATGCAGATTCCCGGGGCTCCACTCCATAGGTTGATCCAGTTAAGTCTGAACTGAGCCCCAGGTAATCCAGGTGCAGGTGGTCAGCAGACTGCCCTTCAGGACGCCTTGCTCTGGATAGATGCAGAACACTCAGAGGTCTATAAACACAATCATCAGAAACTGAGTGCCCTCTGGGGAGCTCTCCCGAGGTGCCGACCACCCAAGGCCCAGGTGGGAGAGTGCGGAAAGCAAAGAAGACAGACATGCAGACTCCAGACGTGTAACCTGCACGGAAGGCGGAATAAACTGTGGGCTCCCGGAGAGCACAGAAGGGCCCAGCAGCGGTGCCAGAGCTGTGCACGGTCACTCCCAGAAGGAAACAGGGCCCAGGTGCCCAAGGGAACTGTCGTTTCCCCCCACTGGGCATGTATCTGATCACGGTGCTTTTTTGTTTCAAACTTCCCAGGGCTGCCCAGTGAGTGCCTACAAGGGAACGTCCACGCTTCCTGACAGGGCACTGAGACCATCCGCGTTCTTGTTCCAGGATCACTTCCTGCCCCTCTTACCACCCACACGTTGTGCTGAGGCCACACGTGGTGACCTGATCCCACCCAAAATGTGCCTCCAGGCTTCTGCTCCAGGACACTCTGTCTGCAGGAAGGTCCTTGGGCCCAGGCGCTCTGCACCTACCATGCACTGCTCAAGACTCAGGTGAGTGAGGTCAGCTCTAAGCAGCCTTCCCTGGCACCTGTCTCCTCCTTGTCATTCCTCCTAGGACTAATTAATTCCTCCAAGTAAAACTCAGCACTCTGCTCCAACTACCATAACCATCCCCCCTCTAGAGTCTTAAACTGGACTCTGAGGGGTAATGAAGAAAGATCTGTTAGCTACAGTCGATATTCCAAAAATCCTCCTGACAGCCAGGGCCCTCGAGCAGGTCACCTGAACCGGCTAAAGTGCCAAGTTTCCTTGTGTCTGTTTGGAATTACACATACTAAAGTTTACTAATGATAGAGAAAGAAAATTACTACTACAACTGCAGACACCTAGAAGAGGCCAAATATGCATCTGCCGACTGGATGGGGAGGCAGGAGGATAACAAATAGTGGTGCCTGGTGTGCTGGCTCTGCCAGGCTTCGAGCTCCTTGGAGGCGCCTGGCCTTCAGTCCCCGACCATCCCCGGCACCTGCACAGGCCTCCTGCATAGGAAGTGCTCAAAGAAGGATGCTGGGTGGATCTGAGGTGAGGCAAACGCTGTTCCCTGAGCAGCCTGGCATCCTAAGCAGACCCCCAGCTCCTGGAAGGACATGTCAGACGGGGAGCCTCCAGGAACCACAGGGAGGGAGAGAGAGAAGGAGGGAGGGATGGAGGGACAGAGGGAGAGATTGAAGACCCCAGGTCCTGCCTAGAGGCCCCTTTGCTCTTACTTAGGGACTGCAGGCAAGGCAGAGAGAAGGCACACCCGCGGGCTCCTTCCGTCCTGCTGCCACCCAAGACGCCAGCAGAGGTTCTCTGAGTGTTTCTGCACCTGCTAAAGCCAGCACTGGACCTTTAGGCCCACATGCCTCACAGCACTAAATTCAGCCTCAAAGCTACACATCATAATTTGATTTTTCCTAAACATTGATTCCTTAAACCAATTTATTTCCTTTTAGGTTAAACTTTATGTGCCAGCCCTGATTTTCATTACTCGTTACTAATTTTCTTCTCAGTGGTTTGAGCTTCTCAGGCAGGACCAAGTACCTCTCGGGTGCTCTGTGGAGAGCGTCCCATGGAAAGCCTCCTCTTGGAACCCTGAATCATCAAACCTTGGCACTAAACCTCGTCTACAGACAGAGAACCAGTTCCTTAAGAGAACAAGGGAAAGCAGATATCCCTACTACCTATGGATCCAAAAATGCATTGCATTAGCACTAACCTCACATCTCTGGGAGCATGTGGGCACTGGGTGGAGGAAGTCTACTCTTATGCAGAGCAAATCTGATCAGAGAACAGGTGCATCCACAGATGATGTTCCTCCAGAGGCACAAGTTTGCAAAGACGTAAGGTATCCCCCCCCAAAAGATTATTCTCTTATCCTGAGAAATAAAGTAGCTATACCAAGCAAAACCAGATAGTATCAGCTAAGTTGGACCCCACAGCTGAGCAACTGGATTTGGTTTGCCCAGAGGGACTTTCTAAGCCTACTGGAGTGAAGCCCTGCCACTGAGACCACCACCTTCATGAGCAGAGGGGAGTTCAAGCCACTGAAGCTTGCCATCAGACCAGCACCGGCAAAAGGAAGAATGAAACTCCCCCCAAAAGTCAGCCTCTGTCATCTCGCCAGAAGCTTATCTGAGAAAACAAAGGGTCATCTGTATCTGTGTGCTCCAAACCGGTTCTTCCGGAAGTCGTTATCTGCCTGATGATAACAGCATCTGAGCTTCCAAGATTCCCAGGGAGTCTTGCACAGATACCAAAGCTGGTCTTTGCAGGTAAAAGAGCCAAAGTTGGACTCACTGTTAATATTTCCAATTTGATATGAAACCAGGGAATCATCCAAAAATGCCATCAGTGCCCAAGAGTATCCCTTTCGGTGATAGCAGATCCCCCAGTAAGTAATTAATACAAAGGGGAAGTTTGGAGAAAAGAATATAAACTGCCTGGTTTTTACATAACATCCTTAGAGGAAGCAAGAAGCACATAAAATGATAATTATCAAAAATTCCCAAATCCACTGCATAGACCATTCATTATATATTTGTAAACATCCCGTAAATGTTTGGGGGGATGTTTTGGTTTTTTTTTTAATTTTTTTTTTTATATCTACTTTATTTATTTATTTATTTATTTTTGGCTGTGTTGGGTCTTCGGTTCGTGCGAGGGCTTTCTCTAGTTGCGGCAAGCGGGGGCCACTCTTCATCGCGGTGCGCGGGCCTTTCACTATCGCGGCCCCTCCTGTTGCGGGGCACAGGCTCCAGACGCGCAGGCTCAGCAGTTGTGGCTCACGGGCCCAGCTGCTCCGTGGCATGTGGGATCTTCCCAGACCAGGGCTCGAACCCGTCTCCCCTGCATTAGCAGGCAGATTCTCAACCACTGCGCCACCAGGGAAGCCCTGGGGGGATGTTTGAAGGGATATCTCAAAACAATACAAATATTTACATATTATTGGACCCTTTTTTAATCTGACAATTCCCAGCGGCAATCAAAAGAGCCTGCCTCACTTTATTTCAGTATTACTCACACAAACATTCACCCAACAAATGGTAAATTCTTCTGTGCACTGAACACTATTTTATCATTTCTATCACACAATAATTTAATGAGGCTTAGCCTATCTGCCAATTGGAAACTGTCCCCAACTGACCACAAGGCAAGTACTAGTTTTAATGTATATTCCAAAGGTAGAAAAATAGATTAAGAGGAGGGAAAAGTGTTTTCTGTTTTCCCAAGTGCATCAGGACCCACCCGAAGTTCTCCTTCCTTCTTCCCACTGAGTAACACTAGTGTTTAGTCAGAAGCTAGGAGAGGGGTCTTTTCTGCATCTGGGGGAGCTCACGGCTTGTTCTGGTGGTGTGAATAAACACTCTAGATGAATTTAGCCCCTCGTAAAGAAAAACATGCAAGAAAGGGCATTTCTTTGTATGCGTATACCCTGGGCTGCACGGAATAGAAGTCATCTCACAGCCTCCCACCTGCCACCAAAGACTCCGTATTCGGAGCAGAAATCCAGAGAGGGGCCTCCTGTTTGGAATAGCTCAGTGGGCTTTAAAAAAAAAAAAAGTCAAATCCAGAAAGTTCATGCAACTTAAATATGTAAAATGTGTCTGAAAACAGCCATGGGCGCAGGAGGAGAGAGAACCTGACCCCCTAATGGAGGAACAAGTGTAGATGTGGGTGCCTAGGTGACAGGAGATGATAGGAGGCTGTGAAGTGGGTCTGAGCTGGTGTTCTGGGCTTGGATCTGAAGGGCAGAGACACGACAGGGGCCGGGAGGCGGGCGGCGGGTCCCCGGGGCGCACTGGGGCTCAGATGTCTCTGAGAGAACCTGCGCTAGCGCCCCCTCCGAGACCGCTCTTTCCGGGCACCCGCTGCTCGGGGCCCCACCGGGCATTCCGCTGCTGCCCTAAGCGGATACGGACTCGGCACAGAGCTCCGGGCGTATGAAGCCCGCACCCCAGGCTGCGGCCCCGGACTTCCGAGCCTCCGCAGCAACAGTTTTCCAGCGGGAGAACTACGGCAAACGCCTCCAGCGAAAACACTCACCCGGACCCGCGGCGCCAAAGCCAGGGACGCGCACGCGGCGGGCAATAAGCGATGTGGCTAGGAGCGAAGGCTGCAAACGTCGGGCTCGGAAGATCCCACACAAGGAGAAACTTCCCGAGGACGCCAACGAGGGTCGCGTCTGCGTCCAGGGAGGCAGCCAGAATCCCCCGGCAGGTGGTGCGGAGCCGGTGAAAGGCGCAGGCGAGGGGACCCGAGCGGCGGCCGGAGCCGCTCCCCGGCGCGACGCAGGTGTCGGGAACAGGTCTCAGCCTCGCGCACGCGGGTTCCTTCACGCCCAGAGTCCCAGGAGGGAGACCGGGAGGGTCTCTCCTGGTCCCCTAGGACATCCCTAGCGCGGAGAGGGGCCCTCGAATCCAGGCCCCGGCGGGACGCAAACAAACTTGGGGCGCCGAGACGCTCGGTCCGTGGATCCCCCAGTCCATGCGTGCGCCCCCGCCCGCGGCGCGCCACTACTTACACGAAGACCCCGAAAAGCAGGGCTCGGACCCCGATCTCGATGGCCAGTTCTCGCATGGTGCGGCCGGAGCAGCTCCCGCGGCGGCTGCGGCTGGTGCTGTCCGCGGCTCCCCCGCAGCTCGGCCGGCGCCGGCTCTCCAGACCCGGGGCGGCGAGGGAGGCGCGCTCCAGGCCGCGGGCGGGGGCGGGGGGCGGGCGCCCGGAGGGGCGGGCGGGTGGCGGGGAGGGCTTAGCCCAAACCTCCTGCCTGAGGCTCCGGGGCTCAGGGACGCCGCGCTGGCCGCTCCCACGCTCCCGGCCCCGAGCGGAGGACGCCTCGGGGACTCCCCGCTCCCCTGCGCTGGGCACCGCCTCCGCGTCCTGAGCCCTCGCCGTGCGCTCGCGGCCAGTCTAGGGGAAGCCCGGGGAAGCCCGGCCGCCGCCGCCGCCTCCCCTGCGCGCTCCCCGCCAGTGGGCGGCCCCTGGGCTCGGCGCCCGGGCAGCGCGCGCCCTGGGCTCTGCCTGCGGCCCCTCTGCGTCTCCTCGCTCGGCCTCTGACTCTCGCTCTCGGGTCTCTCGCTCCCTGGCACACGCACGCACGTGGGCAGGTAGTAGGAGAGCGCTTTGGGAATTCTCTCCGGCTCCAGACAGCCCTGGCACTCACTGTTCGTGCCAGCCAGCGCTCCCTCCCATCCGTTTTCTGCCCTTCCTACATCTTTCTAACCTGGAATCATTTATTTTTTTCTAGGAAGTTCCCCCGAGATTACTTGCAGGCTTTGCTTTGCCCTCAGGAAGAGCCAGCCAGACTCCAGGGTCCTGGCACAGACTGAGCAAAGGCGAGCCTGACTCCTCGCCATGCCACCAGCGCCAGGCCAGGGGACCCCTCCCGCGCAGCCCCCAGCAGCTTTGGACCGCGCTGTGAAATGTGAAAAAAGAGACTGGCACAGTCCCTACCCTGGCGGTCAGTGTCGCTCATCGCTGACACAGCACTGTCATCAGCACCTGAGGCAGCAGGGGCTGCAAGGAGGACCAGGAGCCTCATCCTCAGGGTTCAGAGTCAAAGGCCAGATCCTCACCGGTGACCTGAGGGTCGGGACCTCAAGCCAGAGCCCAGCGAGGGTTAGGCTTTGCTTTCCCATCACCTGTCAGGACTGTGTATATTTCTCAGAATTTGCACTTGTCTTTATTAATTTAAACCAAATGGACATTCAAGATGCAAAACTCATATTAACCATAACCATTAGGTTGTCTCTGGGGAGCCCAGATCTCTTCTGGGTTTTGTGAGCTGGGAAAATGGATTTGAATGTGGTTCCTGGGAATGAGGAGCCATAGCTCAGCCTCAGACAAGAGGGAGAGTAGGAAGAAAGAAGACCTTAGGAGGAGGCCTTAGGCATCAGCAAAGGGCAAAGAGACCCTACCTCCAAAGGGACATATGATGGATCCAAGATTCCTGAGCCAAGACATCTCAGTGTCTAGGAAAGAGAGGCAGACAGATGAGGAACAATCCTGGCTCTGTGTGGAAGGGACTCCATCCCGGAAGCCCCAGAGGCAGGAACTGTATCTAGTTAGCTTGTCACTGTATACACAATGACTGGCACACTGTGCTTGGTAAGTATTCGGTGAATGAATGAATGACTATATAAATCAGTCACGTGGGGTGTCAGATGTGGATAGAGTAGGAAGGACTTGGAGGAAGGAGGTGTGGGTCTGTCTCCTCTGTGCCTTGGGCCCTACAACTACCCTGGACACAACTGGACTGGGTTGTGGTGTAGGAGAGCCCATAGTAGCTCAGTGAACTCCAGTGACCCAGATCCGAGACTGTCAGGTGGCCAGGTTCCAGATTACTAACAAGAGCCCATGATATTAACACATCACTTACCTATAAGCATCAACTGAGCATAGCCTCTGCAAAGCCATGTGTTGGGTGTTAGGATTCATAATCCAAATCTGCCCTCAAGGAGATAGGCAGACAAGGAACCATGAAGGAACATTAAGGAACTATGCAAAGCAGTACCAATCAGTCCCAAAGGAGTGCTTCAGAAAACTGGATCACTCAGAGATCAGGGTTGGAGTCATTCCTTTGGTCTGGGGTGGCCAGAGCACAAAGCCTTGTCAAGGAGAGTTGGTTCTTAAAAGGTAAAGGAAATTCCAAGTGAGGGCAAGAGCACAAGTAGGTGAAGGGGGCAGAAGGTGGAAGGGGTTTGGAGGGCAGAGTGGATTGACCTTGTGGCAGAGCTGAAGGGTGGACCAAGGTTAAATTCATGGTGGAGACCTAACTGTGTTGGTCCTGCCCACCAGGGACTGTTATCAAGATCACAGAATTAGGGACTTCCCTGGTGGCGCAGTGGTTGGGAATCCACCTGCCAATGCAGGGGACATGGGTTCGAGCCCTGGTCTGGGAGGATCCCACATGCTGTGGAGCAACTAAGCTCGTGTGCCACGGCTGGTAAGCCTGCATTCTAGAGCCCGCGAGCCACAACTACTGAGCCCGCATGCTACAACTACTGAAGCCCGTGCACCTAGAGCCTGTGCTCCGCAACAAGAGAAGCCACCACAATGAGAGGTCCGCGCACTGCAGCGAAGAGTAGCCCCTGCTCGACACAACTAGAGAAGGCCCATGTGCAGCAATGAAGACCCAATGCAACCAAAAGTAAATAAATAAAATTGATTCTTTAAAAAAAAAAAAAAGATCACAGAATTAGAATCTTTGTGCAACATTTTCTTGATCATTTCTTGTTTGTATTAGAGATGCCTAGAGAAGGAGTTTGAAAAGGCATGTGACCTCACTGCTGCCATCATGAAGAAGTGACTTTGAAACACAGATCTAAAGAGCTGCCCAGTTCAACGCCCCATCTGATGCTTGAACTGATTCTGTGCTCTCCCCACAACGTGGTCATCCTGTACGTATTGGAAATCCTGCCACTGATAAAGAATTCACCCTTGAGGGAGCTTGTGCCCTCTTCAGACAGCTCTGTTGAAATCTCTTCCTTATAGGGAATTACAACAAAACGCCGTCCTGTAACTTATATCAGGTGCATTAGTCCTGCCCCACCTGCTCCCACCCCCTGCCTGCTAGCTGCACAGAACCGATACAGTCAGAACTTCTGGGGTGCCAAGGAACAGATGGCTCAACCCAAATTCATTTAAAAAAAAAAAAAAGAAGAAGAATTTGAAAGTTCAGGGGAAGATCAGGCTTCAGGCACAGCTGGATTCAGGATCTAAGCAATGTCACCAGGACTTGATTCTTTCTACCTCTGCTCTGTCTGCACTGTATTGGCTTCAGTCTTGGGTTCCTGGTAGTTACAAGATGATTGCCAGAAATCCAGCTTTCCATGCTCTCAGGATCAAATTTAGTGGGAAAGACCTCTATCTTGATGCCAGCAGTCCCAACAAAAGTGTCATTGAATGTCATTGGCACTGCCCAGCCCTGAAGCGATCACCATGGTCTGGGTATCATGATGGCTTGATTGTCTCAGGCCTGGGTCACATGCTTCATCCCTAAGCTGGGAGTGGAACCTTCACCCAGAGCCCCTGAGCTGAGAATGGGAGAAAGTGGACCCCCAAATACAGGGCTGATGCTTTGGAGGAGGGAAAATGTTTGAGGTAGAGCAAACTAACATAGGCCAGGATACCCCCTTCCATGCCACAACCGTGCAGATTGCAGAAAACTAGCGTGTTTCCCTGAGTTCTTGTCCTGTCCCTCAGTCTTTAACCAGTAGAAGAGTTATCCACGATAAGGCTGCCCTGTCTTTGCTTTGTCATGCAGACTTACAGAACTGCCTTTAAACAAAGCTTCGATGTCACCCAGAGGCTCCTCTTCAGCTGCCCAGTCTCTTCCATCTCCACCCTTTTGGCAACTCTGTCATCTGCTCTAATAATCCCCTTTCTTGTTTACCAAAGTCAGCTGTCAAGGGAAAGCTCTAGCCTTGTTCATTACATAAACCTGGATCAGGATATTCCGTGGTGTGTCTGTCTGTCCATCTCTCTCTCTCTCACAGAGAATTTATTATTTAAGCCAGGTCCCTCTTGAAGGGCAGTCCCCATGAAAGGGACTAAAGATGCCATCCTCGGTGTCCCAAATCCCACAAAGCGGGAGGCCACTCCCATGGGTGTGGGGTGGCCAGCTCCAGCAGCTGTCTAGCTGTGAACATGTGCCAAAGGGTAGAGACCTTCGAAGTGCCATGGTGTTGCAGCAGCACATACATGAGTGGACAAGCGAGTGAAGTAAAGCAGGTTAGATAAAGCAATCCAGTCAGGTGCCCAGCTTGGCAGCCCCTGCTGGGTCTTCAGAAGACCCCCATGGAACGTGATGAGTTCTCTAGAGAAGGAAGCATGGGTCAGAGGCTCTAGCAGTCTCAGAAACGTTCTATCATAAGAAATAAACATGCCAATCCCTTACACCAAGACAAAGTGAGCACCGTAACTGTAAAATGTGAGATTGATCTTTGAAAAATCACTTCAGAATGTAGACACTCGAATGGGTGCAGCTTCCCTCAATGCCTCTGTGGCTGCACACATTTTCAAAGTGCTACTTGGGGAAAATCTCTCATATTTCATATTGAGCTTGTGGGCATGCCAAGAAAATCACCCTCATCCCTTCGCAGTCATGCCTCTGCTGTTGGATTTTTTCTTTAAAGTTCCAAATGGTATTGTCCAGTATGATGATCCCATATTGATCAGATTTTTGGCTATTTCTAAAAACCAAAGCCACTTTCAGAAAACACAAATTTGCAACAATTTCTTATTATGTCATTTCCAAAAGTTATACTTTGTATCTCAATAATACCCACCTAGCTGCTCTAAGAGTGTGGCCTGGAAACAGGTAGCCAGCATGGTGATCCTTCCCTATGGAGACCCACACATCCAGGCTTTCCACTGTGGTTGCCTGGTATGAACTTGCTGATGTGCCTAAAACACCAGGGATCAAAGAGGAATTTCAGAAGAGGTCATCAAGTTCAACTTGGTTCATGAATATCTTCCACAAGGGTCTCAATAAATATCTGTCTGCTTGAACACCTCAAGGGATGAGGAACTCACTCGCTGCTCATTCCATCTCTGGAGAGACCTATTGTCATTGACGTTTGAGTAGAAACAGACTTGCCTGTAGCCTACATCCATGGCTCCAAATTGTGCTTTGGGGACCACACAGAATATATTCAATGCCTATTCTTCTATGTTATGGCTCTTTAATTATTCTACAACTGGAAAGGAAGAGAGACAGAGATAAGAATGGAGGGAGAGACAGAGAGGAAGAGACAGAGTAGGTCTTCTCTTTTCCAAGTTAAATATTCTCAGTTCTTTCACTTTCTGGTAGTAATATTTATAAGACCTCTGAGGATATAGCACTGCAGACCCAATACTGAAGTGCATTAAGCCAAATTCCACATAATAAAAGGTAATTTTCCTACTTCCTGGAAAGAGATAAAGCACACTGAAAGTGATTTAACCCTTTAATATCTTCAGAGTAGTTGTTAGGCCATCAAAGGAGAAAATGTATGAATTAATGAAGTCTTCAGGGAAAAACGTTACTTCAGTTCTTAGAAAGCTTTAAGTTAGAAACTTTCTTTTTTAGTAGGATTTTGCCTCTTATTTTCAAATTCATCATGTGAAAAGTCAGAGTAACACTACCTTTACTTTGTCCAAAAAGAAATCTTTGTAAGGGAGTCACCAATAGGATTCTCATTGCCATAGATGCTCTGTCACAAATTAGAATCTTGGAATATTAGTGCAAGGGAAAAAATTGAAGATTAAGAAGTCTTTGTTCTTAGTGCACAGCTAGTTCTGCTCCTTCGCTTGTGGGTGGTCCAGGGCCTTGCCAAGACCCCCCTCAGGGAGTCAGGGGCAGGACCAGGAGCGGAACCAGAACCCAAGTTCCCTCATTCACAGTCCTGTGCTTTTTAATGGCACCTAGCTGCATCTTGGGTGAAATCTGATTGTTATTTTGATTTGTGTTTCCCTGATGGCTAATGATGTTGAGCACCTTTTCATGTGAGTTTTGGCCATTCTTTCATCTTCTTTTGTGAAGTATCTCTGCATGTTTGTTGCCTATTTTTAAATTGGATTTTTGGTTTTTATTATTGATTTGAAGGAGTTTTTAATATATTCTGAACCCTAATCCTTTCTTAGACATACATATTATAAATATCTCCTAC
The DNA here is from genome assembly GCF_009873245.2 of Balaenoptera musculus. Classification (NCBI taxonomy): domain Eukaryota; kingdom Metazoa; phylum Chordata; class Mammalia; order Artiodactyla; family Balaenopteridae; genus Balaenoptera; species Balaenoptera musculus. Next base: position 10,973,687 of record NC_045800.1, read on the forward strand.
CTGTGCCTTAACTTTTCATTTTCTTTACAGTACCTTTCGAAGAGCACTCATTTTTAATTTTGATGAAGTCCAACTTATCAATTTCCTCTTTCATGGTTGTTCATTTGCCTGCTCCACATCTGTGAAGATTTTCCCCTATGTTTTCTTCTAGAAGCTCTATAATGTTAGCTTTTACATTTAGGTCTATGTTATGTCTCAAATTAATTTTTGCATGTGGTATAAAGTAGGGGCTGAGGTTCTTTTTTTCATAAGGATATCCGGTTACTCAGTATTGCTTGTTAAGAATACTATCTTTTCAGGTTGAATTACCTTGACAGCTTTGTCAAAAACTGACAATTTGTATTGGTCCCCTCGATTCTTTTCATTTTCTCCACCCATCTCTTCGGGGTCCTGCTCTGTGCTAGCCAACACCAGGGGACTTGTACCAATGTTCATTACAGCTTTATGCATGATAACCAAATATTGGAACCAGCCAAATGCTTATTAACAGGAAATGGATAAATGGTGGCATAGTCATACAATGAAATACCACTAAGTGATAAAAAGGAATGAGATACTGATACATGCAAACACATGAATAAATCTGAAAAACCCATATTCTGAGCAAAAGAAACCAGACATAAAAGAGAACATACCATATGATTCTATTTATATGAGCCTCTAGAACAGGCAAACTGGGCTATGGTGATAGAGAGGGAAATGGTGGTTTCCTCTGGGTGGCGACGAGAAAGTGGCACAGGGGAACTTCCTGAGGTATTAGAAATATTCTGTGCTTAATTGGGATGCTGGTTCCATGGGTACATACATTTGTCAGTATTCATCCAACTGTATATTTTAAATCTATGTATTTAATTGTGTGTAAGTTATATCTTAACTTTTTTTAAAAAGAGGGAAAACAAAGGAAAAAATTAGGTCACAGGATGCGGAGAAAATTCTCAGTGGGATCCCCCAAGCAAACAATGCCAGCTCCTCAGTTCGTCCAAGTATTCTGACTGCCATGGGGTCAGACACACTCAGCACAACTGCCATGGTTGTCTTTCAGAGACCCAAACAGAAAGGTCTCTTCCAGGGAGTATTTGGAAGCTGCTCAAATGCTCCTTGCAAGGAGGCACTCAGATAACAGTAGAGGTTGTTTCCCTGGCTGCTGACCTGATCTGACTGGTGAGCTCAATACTCCAGCCCATTCTTCTCGGACAACTCTTCGTTTTGAAATTTTTAGCCTTCATTAGCCGGAAACCTTTCTCCCGGGAGCTGCACGCGCTGGTCACCTTCTCACCTCCAGAAGGAGGAAAGGGCAGCTCCACGCAGCTCCCCACCCATGTTCTTGCCCTGTCAGGAAACTAGGCTGCCCGGTCAGTCCTTTCTCTCAACACCACCTCTTGCCTTGTGAGTGCTGCAAAAACATCCACCAAGGAAAAGAGAAATGTTCTCCTTTATGAACCAGATTCCTCCAAGTCATAACTGCTATCCTGGGGATGAAGTCGGCTACAGGGCCAGGCCGGGGAGCAGTGCCTTCACTGGATAACTGAGATTTGGCCCTTCAAAACATCCACGCTTGCTAAAGGCTGTTATTTCACCATTATAGCTTCATTTGAATAGCAAGGAAGTCTTTCAAAGACTTCAAAGATCCCCTTTTAAAGCATAAATTCTCCGAAGCAGAGTCATACCTCAGGCTGTTTAACAACGGGCATCTTCTTTTTCATGTCAGTTTGCTGTTTACAACACACACTCCCATGCATTACCTCCTTTGATCCTCACCACAAGATCACACGTGGAAGAAAAGTTTTTATTATTATTATTATTATTATCTCCACCACTTTTTTTAGAAGATAAAGCTTGTGGTTATGTGGCTCACCCAGACCACCTAGATGGTCAGTTGTAGAGCCGAACTAAAGGGCAAGTCTTCCAGTAACAGGCTCCGTGTCCTTTCCAGCAGGCTAAGGCCCCTGGCCTTCACCATCCAAGTGGGGATTGATGGGATGCTGGGAGAGCAGAAATGGAACACAGGACCGGTGCCTGGCAAAGGCAGGAAGGCTGCCTGGGGCAGGATATTGGAGAGTGAGCAGAGGGGTTGACGATAGGAAGGAAGGGGTGACAAGGCCCACCTTCACCTGCTCTGTAGTTTGGCATATATGTCCTCAGAGAACCTTAAACACACCAGGAACTCAGAACGTGCCTGTAACTGAAACTACTTCACCAAGTCCTCCAGGCCAGCGGGTGAATCAATTATGATTCCTCTAGTAGCAACTGATAGAAAACCCAACTCAGATTGCCCTGGCCAGTGACCAGAGGGGATGCTGGGTTCAGGCAGTCTTTGCACATCACTCAATAGTACTTCTCTGTTGTCTTCAACTCAGATTTGTTCTCTCCTTGTTGGGCAGCGCCATCTTACAGCCTCCTAGGTTCAAGTTCAGCAAAGAAAAAAAATATGGGTTTGTGTATTTGTTTTCCAGTAGTTCTTGCCAAAGTCCTGAGATCTGCTCTGATTAGACCAGCTTGGGTCATGGGTCCATGACGGTGGGGGACTATGCTTGGCGACTGCGATTGGGATAACTCTGGGGCATAAACCCATCCCTTAAACCAAGAGGAACAAGAGTGGAAAGCGGGTAGAACCTCGAGCTAAAGTCAGTTACTATGGCCAAAGAAGGGTGAATGGATATCGAGAAGGCAGATTTCAAATGCCCACCACGCAATAAGATGCCCACCACATAGATCTCACTAGAAGGTAATCTCCAATAGGACAGGATCTTTTCCATGCTCACTGCTATATCCCCTAGAAAAATACTTGGCACATAGTAGGTACTCAGTAAATAGTGATATTTATCATACAAATGAATAAATGAGCGAAACTCAAGCTTTCAGAGAAGCTGCTAAGTATGGTATCACACGGTTTGGTTTTGCTCATCACTTCCTTGGCCCAAACTAGGATTTCAGGAAAGAGTTGGGTGCAGAGCCACCTCCAGCAGCTATGCCTGTTTGTGTTACGTCCATCTGCCTGAAAGTCCATTTGCCACTTGAGCTTAAAGCAGACAACATGTGTCTTTTCTATCATGGTGCAAGTGACATTGATGAGTTTCACAAGTTAATATACATACTAAGACTGCATCTTGGAGCCCAACTTCTAAAGAAATCTTTCCACCCTTTGGGTCCTTTGTTCTTCCTCAAAGAGCTTAAGGAGACCCTACTGCAAGGGGATATGTGTATAGAGCAGCAGTGGACAGATAGGCACACATCTTGGCACAGGGGCCCCAACCAGCACTGCCAGTGACCAACAGCACAGGCTTCTGGATTTCCAAAAGCTATCACCCTGTAGGTGTACAGCCTTTGCAGAGACGGAACTGGGAATAAAGTTTGCGTTACCTGACTTGCTACTCACCAACTTCTCCAAATATGACTCCCAAGGCCATGGAGTTCTCTAGTCATAATGTACGGGATTTCAAGGATAACATGAAACCCCCATGTTGTTTGTAAAGTTTCGAATATGTGTTTATTTTTCTGAGAAGAGGGTCCATAATTTTTATCTGATTCTCAGAAAGCTTCATAGGAAAAAAATTCAAGAACCTCTGCTTTAGTAATTATCAGATCAAATCACCTATGATCCTGGTAAGCTTTGATCAGCAGCAACTCCAGCCTTGTGCCCCAGAGGCATTAAACAGCTTCTTTTTTAATGATTCCAATTGGATAACAAAGATTTTCTCTCATGGTCAGACTTGGAATCAGGTCCACCTGGGCATCTGATGTACTCAACCTACATTTGGATAGGTTGAGGGCCCCTGAACATGAGGAAAGAGGAGTGAAGTGGCCTGGGGTGGAGCTGTGTGTTCCATCCAGGGTGTCCCTGAAGGCTGACATTTCGAAACTTCTATAACTAGGGCTCTCTTCCCAAAAGGCATGACCCACCTTCGCAGGATAGGTGTCCTCAGGGCTTTGTCATGCGCCATCCACACTTTCTTGCCTAACCTTCTCCATTAAGACCTTAGAGGCATTTATGCAAGATTCCCAATACTGGGTCAGGATAAGGATAACCAGTCCAAAAGAACTGGCATTTGATGACCAGCTGCCAACGACCACTTTCTGGAAGCCTCCTGACTCAGGGATAGTGATGTCTGTCGTCTTTCTACCCAGCATCAATCTGTCCTTCTTATGCTAATAGTCCTTCATTTTTTGGGGGGACAACTGTGGTGTAAGAGCCTAAAATGAAGATCCAATGTTATGTGCTGTCTGGACATCTGGTGAAACCAGGAGGGCTTCAAATGGCCTAATTGCTAATTTCCCTCCCTGCTCTGCTCTTGTGGATAAGGCCCCTAGACAATGACCTCCTTGTCACTCAGGAACCAGGCACAGTTTCTGCTTATCCCAAGTGCCTACTTGGGATAAGGTTTCAGTTCCCTACCAACCTGCAAAATTATTCAAACAGGCCAATCACATCTTCCCATGGAAACTGGGGGTCACTCCACTTGTTCATGCTATTCCTGGGTGCAACCCTCATGTAGCCCTGTGTGCCATGCAGTGCCCTCCTTCCTGGGACTATGAGTGCATGTCACTACTAAACCACTGTCTACCTCACCTATCCAGTGCCAGGGGTCATGTGTCCTATGTTGGCCATCCCTATAACCCCAGGTCAGGAACCCCTCCCTCACCAAAGAGGGGAATAGGAGGTGATTAAGACAATCAGCATCTCCACCCTCACATCTTGTGCTTCCAGTAAAGCTGACCTCACCCTGGCTTCAAAGATGTGCATTTGACTCAGGCCTGGCCAATCAGAGTATACATTCTTTCGGCCACAGTGATTGGTCAGGCATGGACACATGACCTGGTTAGAACCAATGAGATACAATGCAACATCTCCTCCCACTGCTGAGAAAGGCACTTTTCTTCTTGCTTCAACTTAGACCTTGGAGGAGGTGGGACTGGAACTGGCCCCTTTCACCACAAAGATCCTGAGCATTACGCTAGTATGGAGGAGAAAAGGGATAAGATTTAGAGAGATCAGGCCCCATTGACATAGTAAGAGGCCCTGGGGGAAGTTAGGCCTAAAGGTACTAATACTTGGACTTCCCACTTCTCTAAGCCACAGCATTCCTGGTTTTGGTTAAGACAGTTTGATTAGGATTTTTTTCTGTCATCGAGACCTGATTGAATTATTAAAATCTCTTATATCAATCACAGAGTGTTTGCCAAATATCTACCATGTGCCAAGCACTGTTGAGGGATATGTGGGGGACAAAGAGGTACAGGGGCTACAAAAGTTTAGTGAGCAAGATCAACTCCCATGGAGCAAAAAGCCAATGACTAAGGGTTACATTCATGGCACCAGCACTGGCAAGGATAGTTGAGAGTGGCTATTCTGTCCATCCATCAGCCGTAGAATAAAATTCCATTCCAGAATGATTCCCCCCTCTCTCCTTAGCCTCTAGCGATCCACGTGCACGACCAGGAATTGTCAGCAAGGGACAGTGGGAGACAGTGATGCCACCAGGACAAAGCTGGCCCCTTCCCACTTTACCTGAAGCTCACCTCCTTATTCAATTCACAGGTCTGTTTTATAACTTTCCAGGACACAAGATGTTCTGACACTTGAGTAATAAGTGATATTCACAAGATGTTTTCCCCTTCTCCACGCCAAGGATCCTAATGAGAATGGGTGCCATATCTCCCCTCTTCCCAATCTTTGTCCAAGTAGTAAGGTAACAGCCCTCCCTCCCTTTTAAGTTCATCATCAGTAGATCTAGATAACAACAACATCCTTAATCTACACAGAGAGAAAGCAAAATAGAGATGCCAACAACCCAGAAGAGTTTCTTTGGTTTTGTCCTGGTGAGCTGAAGCAGAAGGTTAATAATAGGACAAAGTCTCAGTGGTCCCACAGGGCAGAGCAGCCAGATATCCCTTTAATCACTATTAACAATATTAACAAATCAAAGGATAAAAACCATATGATCATCTCAATAGATGCAGGAAAAGCTTTCAACAAAATTAAACACCCATTTATGATAAAAAACTCTCCAGAAAGTAGGCACAGAGGGAACCTACCTCAACATAATGAAGGCCTTATATGACAAACCCACAGCCAACATCATTCTCAATGGTGAAAAACTGAAAGCATTTCCTCTAAGATCAGGAACAAGACAAGGGTGCCCACTCTCACCACTATTATTCAACATAGTTTTGGAAGTTTTAGCCACAGCAATCAGAGAAGAAAAAGAAATAAAAGGAATCCAAATCAGAAAAGAAGAAGTAAAACTGTCACTGTTTGCAGATGACATGATACTATATGTAGAGAATCCTAAAGATGCTACCAGAAAACTACTAGAGCTAATCAGAGAATTTGGTAGAGTAGCAGGATACAAAATTAATGCACAGAAATCTCTTGCATTCCTATACACTAATGATGAAAAATCTGAAAGAGAAATTAAGAAAACACTCCCATTTACCACTGCAACAAAAAGAATAAAATACCTAGGAATAAACCTACCTAAGGAGATGAAAGACCTGTATGCAGAAAATTATAAGACACTGATGAAAGAAATTAAAGATGATACAAACAGATGGAGAGATATACCATGTTCTTGGGTTGGAAGAATCAACATTGTGAAAATGACTATACTACCCAAAGCAATCTACAGATTCAATGCAATCCCTATCAAACTACCAATGGCATTATTCACAGAACTAGAACAAAAAATTGCACAATTTGTATGGAAACACAAAAGACCCTGAATAGCCAAAGCAACATTGAGAAAGAAAAATGGAGCTGGAGGAATCAGGCTCCCTGACTTCAGACTGTACTACAAAGCTACAGTAATCAAGACAGTATGGTACTGGCACAAAAACAGAAATATAGATCAATAGAACAGTATAGAACACCCAGAGATAAACCCACGCACATATGGTCACCTTATCTTTGATAAAGGAGGCAAGAATATACAATGGAGAAAAGACAGCCTCTTCAATAAGTGGTGCTGGGAAAACTGGACAGCTACATGTAAAAGAATGAAATTAGAACACTCTCTAACACCATACACAAAATAAACTCAAAATGGATTAAAGACCTAAATGTAAGGCCAGACACTATAAAACTCTTAGAGAAAAGCATAGGCAGAACACTCTATGACATAAATCACAGCAAGATCCTTTTTGACCCTCCTCCTACAGAAATGGAAATAAAAATAAACAAATGGGACCTAATGAAACTTAAAAGCTTTTGCACAGCAAAGGAAACCATAAACAAGACGAAAAGACAACCCTCAGAATGGGAGAAAATATCTGCAAACGAAGCAACTGACAAAGGATTAATCTCCAAAATATACAAGCAGCTTATTCAACTCAATATCAAAAAAACAAACAACCCAATCCAAAAATGGCCAGAAGACCTAAACAGACATTTCTCCAAAGAAGATATACAGATTGCCAACAAACACATGAAAAGATGCTCAACATCACTAATCATTAGAGAAATGCAAATCAAAACTACAATGAGGTATCATCTCACACCGGTCAGAATGGCCATCATCAAAAAATCTACAAACAGTGAATGCTGAAGAGGGTGTGGAGAAAAGGAACCCTCTTGCACTGTTGGTGGGAATGTAAATTGATACAGCCACTATGGAGAACAGTATGGAGGTTCCTTAAAAAACTAAAAATAGAACTACCATATGACCTAGCAATCCCACTACTGGGTATATACCCTGAGAAAACCATAATTCAAAAAGAGTCATGTATCACAATGTTCATTGCAGCTCTATTTACAATAGCCAGGACATGGAAGCAACCTAAGTGTCCATCGACAGATGAATGGATAAAGAAGATGTGGCACATATATACAATGGAATATTACTCAGCCATAAAAATAAACAAAATTGAGTTATTTGTAGTGAGGTGGATGGACCTAGAGTCTGTCCTACAGAGTGAAGTAAGTCAGAAAGAGAAAAACAAATACCATATGCTAACACATATATATGGAATCTAAGGGAAAAAAAAGGTTCTGATGAACATAGGGGCAGGACAGGAATAAAGATGCAGATGTAGAGCATGGACTTGAGGACGGGGGAAGGAGGGTAAGCTGGGATGAAGTGAGAGAGTAGCACTGACGTATATACACTACCAAATGTAAAATAGATAGCTAGTGCGAAGCAGCTGCATAGCACAGGGAGATCAGCTCCTTTGCGACCACCTAGAGGGGTGGGATAAGGAGGGTGGGAGGGAGACGCAAGAGGGAGGGGATATGGGGATACACACATGCATATAGCTGATTCACTTTGTTATACAGCAGAAACTAACACAACATTGTAAAGCAATTATACTCCAATAAAGATGTTAAAAAAAAAAAAACAGGGCTTCCCTGGTGGCGCAGTGGTTGAGAATCTGCCTGCCGATGCAGGGGACACGGGTTCAAGCCCTGGTCTGGCAAGATCCCACATGCCGCGGAGCAACTGGGCCCGTGAGCCACAACTACTGAGCCTGCGCGTCTGGAGCCTGTGCTCCGCAACAAGAGAAGCCCGTGCACCACGATGAAGAGTGGCCCCCGCTTGCCACAACTGGAGAAAGCCCTCGCACAGAAACGAAGACCCAACACAGCCAAAAATAAATAAATAAATAAATAATTACTTAAAAATGAATATCTGCTAAAACAAAACAAAACAAAACAAAACAGAACCTAAGGATGCTATGTGGTTTCTGAAAGACTTCTAGTAAGAATCATGAGCGTTGTCCAGGTTTGCGCTTCAAAGAGTCTATTTCAGTGATCTGGATTATCCGTGCCCTGGCAGAGCTGGGTTCCCCATTGCAAAAGTTCTAAGCCAGTGAGATGAGTTTGGAAAAGACTGAGAGAAATGGCTGAAGGGCCAAGGGGATCATTTTGGGAGGAAGGTTACGCAGCCTCTGGGGTGTAAGCGAGGCCACACTCCAGGAGGAGGAGGGCTGCCAGGACAGGTGCAGCAGCATCTTAGCTGACAGCTCCCACCATCGCTGCGGGGTGGGGACAGAAGGCTGGTTTTAGGGAGAGCCTGCAAGACCAGATTAAATTAAGGGGGGAGCAGCATGAAGAGGAGGCACCCCCTTTTATCCTCAAAGCCCTTTTCAAAAACTGAATTTGAAAACGGCCCGACCTCCCGGGAAGTGCCGCAGGGGAGCGCTTCTGCCAGCCAGTTTTAAAGGGAGGAGTGAGGCAGAGGCACCCTGAAGGGGCCAGAACCAAGAAAGCGGCATCCTTTAAAGCAGGTGCTCTCGTGTGACCACCCACCACTGCTCCCAAGAGGTCAAGGACTTTGAAAACTGCCTTCAAAGGAAGTAGGCTGATGACCATTCCCCACATTCTCTTTCTGGGGAAAAAATGTGAGAACTTCTAAACTGTCACACTGCATGAGCAAACTCAGCCTCCAGAGAAATTAGGAAGAGCTTGGCCAGTGATTCCGGGATTTCAGCCATTCACTCAGTGTATCTCAAGTTGAGTGTCACTCAAGCAGCTGCAGCCTTGCCAGTTCTGGAATATCAGACCAGACTCGCCAGGGGGAGGTGGAAAAGGGTCATTGCTTTTTATTATTAAAATCCCCTGCTGGAGGACTTGTACCCCAATGTTTATATCAGCATTATTGGCAATAGCCAAAAGATGGAAACAACTCAAGTGTCCACAGACAGATGAATGGATAAACCAAGTGTGATTATACATAAAATGGAATATTATTCAGCCTTAAGAAAGAAAGAAAGGCTGACACTTGCTACAAAATGGATGAATCTTGAGGACATTATGCTAAGTGGAATAAGCCAAAACAAGAAGACAAGTATTATATGATTCCACTTACAATAAGAGGTAACAGGAGTAGTCAAATTCATGGGGAGGAGAGTAGCATTGTCTCGGGGTGGGGAGAAGAATCAAACATTAGGGTTTAATGGGTATGGAGTTTTGGTTTGGGAGGATGAAAACATTCTGGAGATGGATGTTGGTGATGGTTATATAACAATGAGAACGCATTGAATGTCACAAAACTGTACACTTAAAAATGGTTTAAATGGTAAATTTTATGTTATACCTATTTTACCACAGTGAAAAAAAAAAAATCCCCCACTGGAAGAATTTCCCATCTTGGTGTTTTTCCATCAACCAAAGAAACATGCACAGCAATGATTCACAGCATCCCTCAAAGCTAATACTGTTTACCATTTTGTTCTCATTTCCATTCTCATCTGTGTTTTCAATTCCTCTTTTCTGTGCCTAACAATGTGTTCTTTTTTGGCAACTGATTTTTTCTAAATTGCAAGCGCCATGGAGCACACTTTCCACTGGATGTAAACAAACAAAAAACTGGGTTGTAATATCCTAGCACTCCAGGCTTCCTATTTCAATACTTTGGCACAGAAACTCATATTGGGTTAAACTTTTTTTTTTTTAATTACTTATTTTATTTATTTATTTATTTATTTATTTATTTATGGCTGTGTTGGGTCTTCGTTTCTGCGCGGGGGTTGTGGCGAGCGGGGGCCACTCTTCATCGTGGTGCGCGGGCCTCTCACTATCGCGGCCTCTCTTGTTGCGGAGCACAGGCTCCAGATGCGCAGGCTCAGCAATTGTGGCTCACGGGCCCAGCCGCTCCGCAGCATGTGGGATCTTCCCAGACCAGGGCTCGAACCCGTGTCCCCTGCATTGGCAGGCAGACTCTCAACCACTGCGCCACCAGGGAAGCCCAAACTTTTTAATATAGGATAATAAAAGCATAAAAGCTCTGATTTTTTTTTTTTGGCTAAAGATTTTAGGCACACATAACTTTCTGCTTAATAACCTAAGAGCAATTTACCTAATTTTTCATAATGTGCAAGGAATGAAAAGGTCAAATGGAGAAAGTGACTTAATGTTTTCAAAGCTCTCTGCACTTTGTAAATTCATCCTTCATTTTAATGCCATCACTCATACCTATCTGGTAGCATTTTTTCACTTTCTTCCTTTCAAAAGGGACGTGGTGCCAGCAAAAAAATTACACAGAAAATTCTAAAGCAATAAAGACAAAGGAACATCCCCCTTTAAAAGGAGACAGAAGGGAATTCCCTAGCAGCCCAGTGGTTAGGACTCCACGCTTTCAATGCCGAGGGCCTGGGTTCGATCCCTGGTCGGGGAACTAAGATCCCGAAAGCCACAGGGTGTGGCCAAAAAAAAAAAAAAAAAAAAAAAAAGAGGCAGAAGCAGGCTATCCGGAAGTATCAGAATCACAAATGTGCTGGTTAAAGATGCAGATGCCCTACTGAATGAGAATCTCTGGGAACACTGGCTCTGGATCCACTTTTTATTAAACAAGGTCCCTGGTAACTAAGGGAAGCCTGGACTGAGGCAAGATGGCGGACAAGACGCAGTTGGGTTTTGCTCAGGAGGGCTGCATGTCAAAAGGCTGGCTAATGAGGAGCAGACACGTGGGCCCAGGGCCTGTCTGGCTCCACAGTACCCCCCTGACCTGGGTGCCCATCCCATGTGCCTCATGGCCCCAACACCTCTACTTCCAGGATCCTTAGACACTCCCATTGGTTGGCTTTGAGTGGAGAGTGGACCACTGCTCCCTCAGGACCCTTAGTTAATGAGGACAAAAAAGTAATGGCCAGTCTGGGCAGGAGCCTCAACTGCCCTCCTTCAGCCTCCCTGACTGTTCTCACCACTGTGGGCATTGCCCTGACCAGAGCTGCTGCCAGGCCACACTTCATTCAACCTGAGCCCCCTTCCGGGCCTGCTGGAGTGGCTGGAGCAGGGTGAGCAAACGGACCTTTGTCTTAAGTGTTAAGTCTCAACTACTGCTTGTGGCTACCTTGCATTCGCGATGCCTGGCGTGGGCTGAGAGGGGCATGGCAGCTTCCGGTTTCTAGCACACCCTCTCTGCCCTTTGATTGCTTTAAGACAATATTTTTCATACCTCTGTGAATTATTTACTCATGTGTTTATTTACAAGTACTTATATAGCACTTTCGATATTCCAGACAATCTTCTAAGTACTTTATAAATATTAACTCATTCAATTCTCATAAAAACACTGAAGCAGAGACTATCCTTGTTAAAAACTGGGGCACCTGAAGCACAGAGAGGTTCAGAAATTTGCCCACAGATGGTAACTGGCAGAACCGGTTAAAGCCAAGGCGGTCTGTCTTCACAATCTGTGCCAAGCTGTTTAAATAGGGTATATATGAGTTAAAAATAAAATAAAGCACTTCAGTAAAAACAAACAGTGTATTAAATTCTGGTTACTGTTCCCTGTCTTGAGGCTTTGTTGAAAGAGGAAATTAAAGAGCATTTTTGAGAGGTATTAAAGGAAAAAGCACAAAACAAAAGCTCTCTCACTGACATCACTGGAGCAGAAAGAGAACTGTAAAACAAGTAACTTTCTCATTTTGTGGGTCAGTGCTATTTAATGCCACCAAGGGCACAATTTATGGCACCTTTTAGGGAAACAACCGGCTGATAAATTATTGGTTTGTACTTAGCCCACCTGTGAATGCCAGAGAGCAGTTTCTTTTCTTATAGTTTAAACCTCTTCTTCATAACTATGCAAGCTGTGGATTCACTGACAAGACCTTACCTTTTTTGTGCAAACTGACATCTTAGCCCTAGTCACGTGATCAGAATCTCTGCAAGCTGGGTCTAAATTGACAATGCTTTTATAGTTAAACATTTCCAATCAAGGCACAGCCACCAGTTGGTCTAGGACAGTGGTTCTCAACACGTGGTCTCTGAATCAGCAGGAACAGCATCGCCTGAGAACCTGTTAGAAGTACAAATTCTCTGGCCCACCCCAGATCTACTGAATCAAAAACTGTGGAATAGAGTCCAATGTTCTGGGTTTTAACTAGTCCTCCAAATTTGAGAAAACTGGTCTAGAAAAATAATTACCAAATATCATGCATACTTTAATAAAAAATTCATGCAATTTCTTACCATGAGTTAGGTTTCTAAGAGCTTATCTGATATTAAATACTGCCTCTACATTTTACTGCCTATGTGGTTTTAGGCAAGTCATGTAACCTCTGTAAATCTCAGTTTCCTTTTCTGCAAAATGCGAATAATGAGACAATATATAGGGTGTTACCTGGGAAAAAATGCATCCAGAATGCTGACAGCACATAGAATATGACAAATGCTCAAGATACGTCTGTGTTGGTATTATTACTGTTAGCATCTTTATGCGTGCAATAGCATTTGTTAAGGAATATTTTAAAAGGAGAAGGATCGCGCTATGGGTGAGAATTCTCAGAGAGGATCCAGGCAAAGGTTGCAGACAGATTCCATCTTGTTCAAAATATGTGCCTGCCTGGCCGAACGCTTCTTCCCACTGGCCTGATATTAGCCTGAAGCATCAGCATCCCTGACTTTGAAGATTCCTAGAATGCAGAGACGGTCCTTTCACTAGACAGTTCTAGCCAGACTCTTCTCCTACCAAGGAAGTATTTGAAAACAGTGGGCGGGGAGGGCCACGGGCTGTGAGAAGAACAGTGTGGACGGGTATGGGGATGCGGAGGAAGATGGGACCGTCCTGGGCCGAGCCTAGCTCTTCCCCTCCCCCACTCCTCCCAGGGCCCCGCACCTCTGTCTTCCTGCAGCCACCATGGCCCGCCTTTAAAATGTGCTACTCTCCTGTCCCTGGACACAAACCTTTCCCTCCAACCCTCCCACACAGGCAACAATTTTCCAACCAAAACTGCACTAAATCCCAAGGAGAGAGAAGGAGGTGGGGGAAGGAAAATAAACATGAAGATATCAGAGAAACAAATACAAACCCCAGAAGACCAGTGGTGCTCACCAAGGACGGGGGCCTGATCCTATAACACCACCTCCACAAGTACCTGTGAACTGATTTTTCCCATTAAACTGGAATCACGGGCCCGTCCCAAGGGAAGTACCACCAGCCAAGGGGAGCCCATGTTGATTTGCAGGCTTTTGCTATCACATCTGTATTGCTAACCCTAACCTACATCTCTTCATTCTTCCCACTTGCTCCTTTTGGGCTAAGTTCAACCAACAGCAAGGAAGGTCAGGACATTTGCTGACCAACAGCAGATAAGGTCAGCAAGTTAGGTCAGAGGTGAGTTGACCCACAGCTGAAGGATGAGAAATAGTCCATCAGATGAAGGACACTAATAATAACGACAGCTGAGCACCTACGATGTGCCAGGAACTACGCTGAACACGTTACATCCACCCCGTCAGTGAAGCCTCCTAACAAATAGACGAAGGCAATAATAACAAGAGCTATTGTGATCGATTGAGCACTCACCGTGTACCAAGCACTGGCCTAGGCGCTTTACGTATCTTCATGAATTTAATTCTTATTACAACTGTATAAGCTATAGACCATTACTATGCCCATTCTTCAGATGAGGAATTTGAGACACCAAGAAGTTAAGAATTGGACCCGAAGTCACACAGGCGTAAATAGCAGAGGCTGGAGCTGCACCCAGGGACTGACCAGAAGGCCCACCGCCCCAGGCACCGAGTCTCTGGGAAGAGGGCGCAGCAGCCATCCAGGGGGAGCCGGGAGTGGTGCTGGCTGGCAGGTTCGCTAAGTGCTGGGAAGTGTGGTGGTTTTCGCTTCAGGAGATGACTTGCGTGAGATGAAGAAAATCTGTGGAACCTGGGCCCACAGCACGTGCAGAAAACAGAAAACAGTCTCAGATGAAAACAAAAGAATCGAGAGTGAAGAAGACGAGCTGCTCTCTCAGTCGCTACATCAATCAAGGGCTTCGGTAAAGAAGAGGAAACCGAAGTTCTTAGCAGCAATTCTTTGAATGGATTTTATAACGTCGACAGAAAAGACAAAGAACCAGACTCAAAAAACAAAAATAAGCACGAACAAATGAGATCCAAGCAGCAAGAAATACACGGTGCCCACACACCAAAGAACAATCGGTTAGGACTCTATCCGTGGACCCTCAGCTGCACCCTGTTGGCTCTGAGTCACTTCCCAGGGTCCCTCCATCGGTGTATCATACTCTCAGGTGGGGCATCAGAGTGGCTGAGTCTGGACCAGGGACAAACCCTCGTTCAGCTTCTAGAATCTCTGGCAGAATCTTCTCTGCCACCAAGACGCACACAACGCAGGATGCCCTTCCTTTTCCTCCCAAATCCATGCCGTCCACAACAGCTGCCGAGGTCGACTTGTACAGATCCGCCCCATGCCAGGTCGACAGAGATCCTGAAGACCAGCAAGCCCAGAATGAAAACAGCTAGCGAGGGGTCCAAGATAGAGGCGAACCAACATGCCTCTTCAGGAGATGGTTCAGCTTTAATGATTCAGACTGCTCTTGAAGCCTTCTTCCTTGGCGCCAGTGTCAACAGCCTTGTGAAAAGGTCCCCTCTACTCAGGCGGGCTTAAGACTTGAGGTTCCAATGCCCTCCAGGTGACAAGGTCCTTATCACAAGTGATGGCTGTGCAGTGGCCAAGGACAATGATCAAATGCTTCTGGAGTCAGTGGGCTGGAAACGTCTCCCCCTGATGACTGCCTTGGGCCCACCGCTCTTCTCTGTGACCAATGCTCAGAGGAACTGCAGCGGGAAAGTGCCCTCTAGAGGGGGACGTTCATGGCCATCTGCTGACCTCCTATCAACAGAAGGAGTCACCATGACCGTGGAATTTTTTTTTCCATCTGTGCAAAGGCTGGCACTGCATCCAAATTCCCCTGCCTCTGCTTGTGCCAACCTGAAAACCATGAACTCTATTGCACAGTGATGAGCTTTCCAAACTCCCAGAGCTCCCGTTATTGGAGATTCCTCTTTTTGCTTATTTCCAGCTTGACACTGCAGGGTCAGACAGCGAATCATTAAGCAGGACTCATGCACACGCCACATGCCTATCAGATCTGGCAATGGAAATCAAGGCACAAACATGCATATGGTGGGGAGAGAACTATCACCACCAAGAATGGAACCAAACAGCTGACTGAGGATGACAGCAAAAGAAAACTCTTAATAGGGACATTTAATTTCAAAGGAAAAACTTCCAGAAGATTACAAACGCAATCATTTGATTTAACCATCTGCATTTGAACAGCTATGCATGAGCAGTGCATTTAAACATTTATAAAATTAAGATGCTAAAATTAATGTTTAGCTATTATGGAAGTGCTTATAATTGTCTGACGCTCGTTTCAAACATTCAGTGAAACAGAGAGCGAGGAAGATTTATTAGAGGAAAAGTTTGGGAGCTGTGAGCCCTCTTGTGGCCACAAAGCACAATGCAGCCAAGGCCTGCATCCCCCCACAAGCCCTTGGTCCTGGAGGAGGTCGAGTTGGGGGCCAGAGCGTTGAGTTTAAGGCCTGACTCCTTCACCAGGCCAGGACCTCTGATTCTAAGGAGACTGCTGGGCAGTAAGCAAATGCCCTTCCTTCTTTCTGGTACCATCAAGGACATTAGGAGAGGGCCCACACCTCCCCCACACCTCCACTGTTACCTGGTAACAGCACCTTATGATTATGGAACTTAGAGTTGCGTTGATAGACAGTATCATTTGATCTGTAAAGAAAGCACCATCATTCCCACAGGCGCTGAAACTGAGGCTCCAGGAGACGATGTGACTTGCCCGAGGTCTTTTATTCTTCCGACCTGATTTTTATTTTTTTAAATTAATTTATTAATTTATTTATTTTTGGCCGTGTTGGGTCTTCATTGTTGCACACGGGCTTTCTCCAGTTGCAGCGAGCAGGGGCTACTCTTTGTTGCGGTACACGGGCTTCTCATTGCAGTGGCTTCTCCTGTTGCAGAGCACGGGCTCTAGGCGTGTGGGCTCAGTAGCTGTGACTCGCGGGCTCTAGGGCGCAGGCTCAGCAGTAGTGGCGCACGGGCTTTGTAGCTCCGCAGCATGAGGGATCTTCCTGGACCAGGGCTCGAACCCATGTCCCCTGCATTGGCAGGCGGATTCTTAACCACTGCGTCACCAGGGAAGTCCCCTGACCTGATTTTAAATGTCACCTCCTCCTGATCTTAAATAGTCACGTGACTTAAATGTCTTCCCTAACTGCCCTGTATAAAGTCACCCTAGCACCACCCACACCAGCTACTGTCAAACACTCCAACCTCTTTGCCTCCATTTCTCCAAATGGGGGTAAATTAACCCATCCACATCCTGGTCACACGTTGGCTATATGCCGCCCACACTAGAGTGGAAACTCCAGTGGGTCCAGATCTGTCTCATTCACCCGTGTGCCAGGGGGTATCCGAGGAAACATGAGTGATGTGATTAGTAAGGCATATGCTGAAAGACAAGCACAGACCAGCTGACTCCAGACTCCCTGGAGAAACACACTCTCCCTCAGGGCTTGTTGGCTCGGTGCCAGCTCCTGGACACCCCACTGGGGGTCAGCCTGCAGACCCCTCAGGTTCCATGTGTACAAGGTTAAACTCTGCCCTTTGTCACGCAAACTCAGTCCTGCTCCTTTACCCCACGTCTCAGGTTGGACGCCTCCACCCTGAGACAGCTGTACAGCTGGGTGGATCACTCTCCACCCAGCTGTACAAACAAAACATCAGGATGTCATCTTGTCTCCTCTGTGTTTGAACAGCTCCTTCATCTCCCACCCATATCTCACCAACGCCAAGTCCTGCTAATTCTACCTCCCAGCGTGTCCACCTGGATACAACCACTGCCCTCCAACATGGGCCATGTTCCCTTGCACAGGTCGTCATCATGAATCATTCGCATTAGGGCAGAAGCCTGCCGGCTGTCCTTCCCAGCTCCAGACTGCTGTCCAGGCTGCAGCCAGAGGTGCTTCCCACAAGGCAGAACCGAGCTGGTCCCGTAACTTAGAACCCTCCAGGGCTCCCTATGGTCCAAAACGGCAAATATGCCCCCTTTGGCAGCCTGCTTGATCTAGCTCCTGATGCTTCCCCATCCTCCTCCCCAACACCCTGCTGCAGCCTTACAGACGTTCCTCCAGAGGCTCCTTACTGCCCGCCACTACACTATACCCTTTCAGGGACGTTACCTTGGTAAATTCTCACAGTACCTCTGCAAGGGAGATATTACTAGTCCCGCATTTAAAATGAAGCAGCTCAGAGAAGCCAAAGTAACTTGCCTGGGGTCACCAGGCCTCTTTGTTTGAAGTCCGTTGTATTGTACCTTCCTGTTCCCCATCCTCATTACTGTCATTGACAGTGTTTGTCAAGCACCTACTGTATACAGGACACCATGCAAGATAGACTCCAGGGCACTCTCTCCACTGAGCAAGTCATAAAGCACCCTTGTTCACACATGGCTAGCAAGGCACTAACTGGAAACCACCCAACTCCTACACCTTGAATCTCCAGCATCTAAAACAGTGTGTAGCACACAGTAGTGCGCAATAAATATTTGTTAAGTGAAAGACTGTCCATTCTCTTTCCCCTTTTAGAGAGCGTAGTTTGTAGTGTTTCTAGAGCCATCTGTCTTGTAAAAAACAAAGCATAAGAAAATATGAGCTTTTCTCCTATTCTTCTCTGGTTCTTCTGGCTCCTATAGGCCTAGGAAAGATTTTTTTCGTCTCTCTAGATAGAACATGAATTCTACCATCACACAAGTCTCTCATCCTATTGGCAAGTCCTATGATGACGTGAATAAAAACTGTGGTGAAGATACTAGAAAACGTAAGCATTCACAGAGTTGGCCCCGAGGCTGCCGTATGGCAGGGACTTCAGGCGTGGCCTGTTTTGGGGTTGGAATATATAGCTGAGCTCTTGCGAAGCCCCAGTAAAGCAATGACTGCAGGGAGGCAGAGGCAGACCCCAGTGGGAGAAATGTTCCAGGCAGCTGTTCATCCCGTTACAGGAGTTGTCCATTTACACTAGTTGCCGTGGCAACCCTGCCCTTTAAATTCAGAAAGTTTCATGAACAAGATCACCCCGGTGTTAAAGATTTCATGAAAAACAAAACAAATAAACCAGTCTGACTCAACCCCGGGGTTGCGGCGGAGGGGTACACTTTCTTTGGAGGACTTCTCCCCTAAAGCAAGCCGCAAGATAAAAGGACTCTGAAGTCTGGTAAATATGAACAGGAAAACAATGCTAACTGCTTTATTTTTCATCCCACTTATTAAGGATTTGTGAAAATCGAAAACCTTTGCTCTGGCATGCAGTTGGTTCAAAAACTACATGTTGAATACATGAATGAAGAAAGGAATATTTTTAAATATTGACTTGATTAAAATAAAATGTTATTATTTCAATTTATAAAAATAGAAATATTTTTAATACTGACAATTTAAAATTGACTTCTCTTATTAATAGATATAGGTATAATATAGATATGTTAAAACTGCCTAGAAAAATAAAGAAGCTCCGAAGGTTGGATTTTCCGATGCATTGTAATTTATTATTAGAACATGAACACTGACTGATGGGAAAAGCTTGGGATTTTGGCCTAGGATCATAGTCTAGCAGTAAGCTATTTTTCTCATTTGAGGTGGTCATGATAATAAATAAGACAGTATATGCTTAAAAACAGCTTGGAAAATCTACAGTGCTAAACCAATGCTAATAGTTTTTGTTTAATCCCATCTCACCAGACTCGGGTTCTTGCGTTTCTGCTAATTTGGACCCTACTTCTCTTTTACATGGTTATTAAATATTGCTATTCTGCTGCCTTAGGCAATCACCTCCAACCAGAGGGTTAGACCAGTGTGCAGTCTGCAGAGGGGGTACCTTTGCGAGCACTTGGCTGCACATGTCTGTGCATGGGTGGACACAGCATCGGGACACCAGTCACTGGGCAGAAACCCCAGGCCATCCTGGCACAGGAAGCAAATGCCTGGGGATTGAACTCTGAGCATTCACTGAGTTTGCTTTCGGGCAAACTCAAAATTGGAAATAGGAGGTTTCCGTGAAAACCCTTCCAGGCTTGTCCGGTTGAAATGTCCATTGTCACCTTTTCTGTGCACGTGATCCACAAAAATTCCTTCTTCCAGATGCATATCAGTTTCTTGGCAGGTGACCATACCTAGGTGCCATGCATGATCTGAGGGACCTTCAAATCCTATCCAGACTGAAATGTTTACCCCCCTCTCCCACTCTCCAACTGGCCACACTCACCTGTTTCTTCTCCAGAGGCTGGAGTGAATGAAAATGGGTAGATGGTACCTACGAGCAAAAGAAGGCCTCTCACCCATTCATATCATCCTTTCTTCACTCATTAATCCATTTGTCACTAATACACTTATTCTATGAAGTTGCCAGATACCTACACAGTGATATGCCCCAGAGTAGGCACTGGGATCCTATAGTGAACAAGACCCAGACCTGAACTCTCACCTTTGCTCTCCATTCTCCCATCACATGGGCTATGTTCTTACATAGCATGTTCCTGCCCCAGGACATTTGTACTTGCTATTTCCTCTGCCTAAAATGTTCTTCCCCCAACTCTTTGTAGAGTTCATGCCACCCTTATCCATCTAGCCTCAGTTCACAAGTCACCTTTCCAGAGACACCTCCCCTGATCACACTATGTAAGAGAAATTTCCTTTCCTCACCACCCTGCATTTATTTTCTTTATAATCAATGTGAAATTAGTCTGATTTTTCTTTGACAGTTTTGTCTCCTTCCCTGCTAGATCCCAGCACCTGACACACTGCCTGGCATATAATAAGATGTAATAGATAAAATTTATTTAGCACTCACTATATACCAGTTGCCCTTTAGAGTATTTTATACACTCTCCCAATTAATCATCCCTACAAGCCTATGCAGTGGGTACTAATAGAGGCATAGGGGAAGTTATGTACCTTGGTCATACAGTTAGCAAGAAACGAGGTTGGTTTTTGAACCCAGGAAGTCTGAGTCCAATGGCTGGGCTCCTAACCCCTGCACCTGACAGGTACTGAATCTGTCACCCAGTGTTTTGAATGAATAAATGAATAAATATAAGAATGAATGAATGAACCTAAGACAAACATTAAACAAATAATTATTTGCCATACATAAGCACAAAAAGTGTACGCTATAATGTGAGTTTCTGATAGCGAGATCAAACCTAGTTTAGTGCATCAGGGGAGACCAGCCAAGGGAAGTGACACTTAGACAGTGTGGAGTACCGGTGGGAGGTAGAGGAAGAAGAGGGTCATTCATCAGGTGATCTGCTGGTGACACTGGAAACAGAAGGCAGCTGAACACAAGTGTCGGACCTCAGGTTCAGAATAATATCTCTCTGTAATGATGTGGAGAAACAGGCAAGGCGTATATCAAGGTAGGAGCAAAAATTGGTTAAGTTTTCTGGAAGGCAATTTGCAGAATCCATGCTATCTATAAACAGTTTGCAGACTAAATGATACCCACTTTTCAACCCAGCAATTTCACTTTTAACTAGCTATCCTACCAATATACTTGCCCATCTGTAGAGAGGTGTATGTATAAGGAAGGTAGCCATTTAAATAGCCCAAAATTGAATAATGAAAAACAAATATTTATCAAGAGGAAAATAGATTAAATATTTTTTGGTACCACCATATCGTGTGGAATATTCTGGAACAATTTTTCAAATGATTTTTGTCAAGATGCAATGACACTTTAACATCTACAAGACATAGTGCCAAGTGGAAAAAGTCAAGTAACACTTCACTATGTACAGAAGGATCCTATTTATATATTTTTCTAAATACCTAGGAATAAACCTACCCAAGGAGATGAAAGACCTGTATGCAGAAAACTATAAGACACTGATGAAAGAAATTAAAGATGATACCAACAGATGGAGAGGTATACCATGTTCTTGGATTGGAAGAATCAATATTGTGAAAATGACTATACTACCCAAAGCAATCTACAGATTCAATGCAATCCTTATCAAATTACCAATGGCATTTTTTACGGAACTAGAACAAAAAAATCTTAAAATTTGTATGGAGACACAAAAGACCCCGAATAGCCAAAGCAGTCTTGAGGGGGAAAAATGGAGCTGGAGGAATCAGACTCCCTGACTTCAGACTATACTACAAAGCTACAGTAATCAAGACAATATGGTACTGGCACAAAAACAGAAACATAGATCAATGGAACAAGATAGAAAGCCCAGAAATAAACCCATGCACCTATGGTCAACTAATCTATGACAAAGGAGGCAAGGATATACAATGGAGAAAAGACAGCCTCTTCAATAAGTGGTGCTGGGAAAACTGGACAGCTACATGTAAAAGAATGAAATTAAACACTCCCCAACACCATACACAAAAATAAACTCAAAATGGATTAGAGACCTAAATGTAAGACCAGACACTATAAAACTCTTAGAGGAAAACATAGGAATAACACTCTTTGACATAAATCACAGCAAGATCTTTTTTGATCCATCTCCTAGAGTAATGGAAATAAAAACAAAAATAAACACATGGGACCTAATGAAACTTCAAAGCTTTTGCACAGCAAAGGAAACCATCAACAAGATGAAAAGACAACCCTCAGAATGGGAGAAAATATTTGCAAATGAATCAATGGACAAAAGGTTAATCTCCAAAATATACAAACAACTCATGCAGCTCAATGTTAAAAGAACAAACAACCTCATCCAAAAATGGGCAGAAGACCTAAATAGACATTTCTCCAAAGAAGACATACAGATGGCCAAGAAGCACATGAAAAGATGCTCAACATCACTAATTATTAGAGAAATGCAAATCAAAACTACAATGAGGTATCACCTCACACCAGTTAGAATGGGCATCATCAGAAAATCTACAAACAACAAATGCTGGAGAGGGTGTGGAGAAAAGGGAACACTCTTGCACTGTTGGTGGGAATGTAAATTGATACAGCCACTATGGAGAACAGTATGGGGCTCCTTAAAAAACTAAAAATAGAATTACCACATGACCCAGCAATCCCACTACTGGGCATATACCCAGAGAAAACCATAATTCAAAAAGACACATGCACCCCAACGTTCATTGCAGCACTATTTACAATAGCCAGGTCGTGGAAGCAACCTAAATGCGCATCAACAGACGAATGAATGGATAAAGAAGTTGTGGTACATATATACAATGGAATATTACTCAGCCATAAAAAGGAACAAAATTTGGTCATTTGTTGAGGCGTGGATGGATCTAGAGACTGTCATACAGAGTGAAGTAAGTCAGAAATAGAAAAACAAATATCGTATATTAACGCATATATGTGGAACCTAGAAAAATGGTACAGGAACCAGTTTGCAGGGCAGAAATTGAGACACAGATGTAGAGAACAAATGTATGGACACCAAGGGGGGAAAGCGGTGGGGGGGTGGGGTGGTGGTGTGATGAATTGGGAGATTGGGATTGACGTGTATACACTGATGTGTATAAAATGGATAACTAATAAGTACCTGGTGTATAAAAAAAAAAAAAAAAAAAAAAGAACCAAAGAACCAAAACAGCCAAGACAATTTTGAAGAGGAAGAAGAAGGTGTGGTAGTGATAAGGTGTGGAGACTTATTTATGCAATAACAAGACTTTTAAAATAAAACTAGTGTAATGTTGGCATGGGAGTGGGCAAGTACTGTATGTCAATGTAACAGTTCAGAGTGCTCAAGAAATGACCCACATATAATGAGAACTTGGTGTTTTTATAAATTGGCATTATACTGATTATCAGTATATTGTGCTAGATAATTTTGTATGAAAAAAATCAACTTAATTCTATATCTAGGACTCTTCTTGGAGTTTCAGACTCATACTCAAACAATGTATCTCAAACTGAACTGATTGTAACTTGTCAAACTATACCTTTTGTATTCTGTGTATCACTAGCAAAGAAATTTGAGAGCCAGTATTTATTCTTCTGCCTCCTAAATTTATCTCGCACATCCAAGCAATAATATATTTTGTAGAGTTTATCTTCTAAACATCTTGTGTTTTCCCCTTCCTCTTCATTCCTACTATTACTGTTTTAGTTCTGACCTGGGCTGCTGCAACAGCTCTGGCTCATACTTTTCTCCCTCAAATACATCTTACACATAGGCTTCAGAGTGAGCTACCTAAGAATTCTAATCAGTCCATGTCATGACTCTACTAAAAATATTCTAAATTACTCCATCACCCCCAGAATAAAGTTCAACCTCTTTAACATAATATTTTACAAAAATGATCTGAATCCTAGCCTCTTCTCCAGTCCTATATCCTGCCTTTCCCTCTGTGTACTGTGGTGTTCTTGATCTACTGCCTTTACTAGCCCTGTCCATCTGCCTTGGAATACCATATCTTCCTTTGCCCAGGTAATTTTTTTTTTTTTACAGCTCCTGTTTATTTATTTTTATTTTTATTTATTTATTTAATTTATGGCTGTGTTGGGTCTTCGTTTCTGCGTGAGGGCTTTTTCTAGTTGTGGCAAGCGGGGGCCACTCTTCATCGCGGTGCGCGGGCCCCTCACTATCGCGGCCTCTCTTGTTGCGGAGCACAGGCTCCAGACGCGCAGGCTCAGTAGTTGTGGCTCACGGGCCCAGTTGCTCCGCGGCATGTGGGATCTTCCCAGACCAGGGCTCGAACCCGTGTCCCCTGCATTGGCAGGCAGATTCTCAACCACTGCGCCACCAGGGAAGCCCTGCCCAGGTAATTTGTATTTGTCCTTTAAAACTCGGCTCAGAGTTCTTTCCATATGATAGATGCAGGTTCTTTATCCAGATATATGATTTGCAAATATTTTCTCAGTGGATAGTTTGCATTTTTGTTCTCTTTAACAGTGTCTTTGGATGAGCCGGAGTTTTTAAAATTTTGATGAAGTTCAATTTATCAACTTGTTCTTTTATGTATCGTGCTTTTGGTGTGGCATTGAAGAAACTGTTACTTCACCCAAGAAGACTTTCTCCTTTGTTTCCTTTTAGAGATTTTAGAGTTCTGGGTTTTACATTTAGCTCTATGATCCATTGTGAGTTAATCCTTATATATGGTGTGAGGTATGATCAAAATTAGATATCTGATTGTTCCACACCATTTGTTGAAAACACTATCCTTTCTCCACTTAATTGCCTTTGCACCTTTGTTAAAAATTTATTGATTATGTATGTATAAGTGTATTTCTAAGTTCTTATGCTCTATTGATCTATTTCTTTCTTTTGCCAATTTCACTCTTATTAAGAAAACAAGCATCCAATTAAAATGTGGCCAAACGATTTGAACGTATATTTAAAATGGTACAAAAAAAAAATCGAAGCTACGCATGTGTGCACACACTGCACACACATACACACACAGATATAAATGCATGTTGTGAAACGTTAGGGATGTTTGAAAGAACATTCAGCAAATTCTTATCTGTGATTTACTGGGAGGAAACAGAAGGAGAAAAAAGATTCTGACTTAAAATAATGTAAAGAATCTGAAATGTTTGAATGTTTATAATAAAAATGTAGGCATATATTGCTGTGAGTTTTTTAAAATCTCATGTTGAAATAAAAAGATAAAAGCTATTACTATAAACAGAAATTCCCCTGAGGGTATCCCCAGGGGGTTCGATAGAGGTCCCACCCAGCCAAAACCCTCCCAGCCACACAGCTTGATCTGAACCACCTTCCTAGAGTTTCTAGCTTGTCCTGACTTGCTTCCTCATTCACTTGGGTCAGTGGTTCTTGCATTCTGACCACCGGCTTATTCCTGACTCAGCATTTGAGCGTCATCCAGAGTTCAGAACACCTGCCTGTGCGTCCACCATACAACTCTGGCCCTGATTTGCACCAGTCAATGTAGTTTCACTTTCCTTGTCCACAGGTTCCTGTACCCTCACCGGGAAGTAAGGTAAATTGTCCTCCTCAGCCCTTTAGCCTCACAGCTGAAGAGAAAAGAAACTCAGCACATCTATAGATGAGATAAGGGCACATTCATAGCATTACCTGGTGATAAGGTTAAGGCTAAGCTTTCCACTGGAATTTCCCCTTTCTCTGCTGTAATGCTAAATTGTCCATGTGGTTTTCATTTTCTTTCCAGATTAGCTCAACATACAAGGAAGCAAAATCATTTTTGGTTGGTTGAATTTTTAGTTGCATTAATAAAGTAACATCTTAGTGAACTGGACTGCTTGGGCAAAGTAGTGACTACTTCTCAGAGACCTTGCCTTCTTAAGAGTTTCTAGTCCAGTTTAGAAAACTGACATAGGAACACATACTATTTGGTGGGTGATGAAAATAGTCGTATGCACAAGGAGCTGTGAATACAAACATTAGGGGTCCTTAGCTTAGACAGAAAATTCTGGGAAGGCTTCCTGGAGTAGACAGATGGGTGATGAAGAGCATCTTGGCAGAGGAAGATGAGGAAGCAGAGGGAAAATCATGAGTGAACACCTGGAGATTTGAAATGAACAGATTGACATTGCTCAAACATTGGCAATGACTGATGTGATTGCAGCAGAGATGGCACGGGAGAGGAAGGCAGGGCCCAGGCAATAGAGGGCCTAGAATCCAACTCAGACTATTTCCACTGCACCAGAACACGCCAACTGGCATTTCAGTAGTGACCCTCCAAACCCCTCTGATTTTAGCACCTTTACATTGAGTCCATATTGTATTCAAATGGGTTGGGGGAGGGAGATGTCATAGTTGTTAAATATTGGTTAAAACTGTATTTGAAATTCTTGTTGACATTCTTTTCTAAAATAAGATAAAATGGTCCACTTCTAGAAAGTTCTAGATAATGAGCACCAGGATGACTGATTTTCAGGGCCAGCCTCCCACATATTGATATGGCTTACAGTCATAAGGAGGTAAATGCAGAGCTTGGCGATGGTGCCAGTCTCAGGATGTGCCCTAAAGGATTTCTCTCCATCCTGCTGAATCTTGGGTTTGGAATGTGTTTATGCAGAGGTGATTTGTCTCTCTCTTCAAGTGAGAGAATAAGCACATCTTCCCTGATATTAGGATTCTGAAGTACAGCCTGGATATTGGTACTGTACCATGATAGAGGAAACTGATGCAGTACCAACTTGCCATGGTTAATTCCAAATGCAACACAGCCAGATCTGAAACCCAGATGATTCGGTGCACTACAGTCGTCCCTTGGTATCTGCAGGGGATTGGTTCCCTGACCCCCAGCAGACACCAAAATCCACGGATGCTCAAGTTCCTTATATAAAATGGTGTAGAAGCAATATTTGCATATAACCTACTTCCTCCCATATACTTTAAATCATCTCTAGATTACTTATAACACATAATAATGTAAATAATGTAAATGTAAATAATGTAAATACTATGTAAATAGTTGTAAATACAATGTAAATGCTATGTAAATAGTTGTCTGCATGCAACAAATTCAAGTTTTGCTTTTTTGGGATTTTATGGAATTTTTTTTCAAATATTTTTAATCTATGGTTGGTTGAATCAAGGATGTGGAAGCTGCAGATATGGAGGGGCGACTGCACTGGGTTCAAACAGGCATTCTAAATTACATTACATTACATTACATTATATTATATTACATTACATTACTACTGTGTTTTTTGATACAAAAAAAAAGAATAAGAAAAAAACCCCACTGTTTTATTGCCCATAAATTTACTCTATTATCTAAATTTACTTTTACTTTATTTTTTTTTAATTCAGGTTTTTTGAGGTAAAATTTACATACAGCAAAATTTACCCTTCTGGGTATACAGTTCAGTGAGTTTGGATAAGGCCATGTAACCATCACCACAACTGAGATACAGAACATTTTCATTACCCCTAAACATTTTCATTACCTAAAGGAGATGTAGGTCATCTCCTTTCCCCATTTCTGGTCCCTGGAAATCACTAACCCAATTTCTGCCCCTACATTTTTGCCCCAATTCTTAAGAAATAATATAAGAATCAAGTAAGAAATTTCAAATATTATAGAAAGGTATGAAAGGAGAGATAAAGGGTAATTTAAGAAATACTTTCTTCTTTTTTGTGAAAGTACTGGGGTTGGAAGGAAAAGTGGAACCCTATTGTTTTTGTCAGTTACTTTTGCTTTACTGCATAGTGGTTAGAAAATATAATCTTACACTTTTGACCTAATAGAATTTATTGAGATTTTCTCCATGATTATTATATGGTCATTTTTTATAAATATGAAAAGACCACTTGAAAATAAGTGTAGCCTCCATTAGCTGATATGCCAATGTGTATTAAATTGATCTGATTAATTTTAATTCCCAGGTTTTTAAAATTCTTAAACATATTTTCCTCTATTTTACCTAATTCTTAAACTAGAGTACTGTATCAAAAAGACCCCCAAATATACAATGACTCAAATGCACTAGAAGTTTATTTCTCACTCTCATAAAATGTCCTAGTCACAAGGTGGTACTCCTCCAGTCAGTGGTTCAAAAACCCAGCTCTTTCCACCTTGAGACTCCTCCGTCACCCAAGGCCTCATCGTTGCCTTGAGGGAAGAGGGAGCAGAGTGAGTTTCTTGAAACTCTTGACCCAGAAATGTCTTACATCACGTTGGCTAGAATTCAGTCACATGGCCATATCTAGCTGCAAAGGAATCTGGGAAATGTAGTCCAGTTGTGTACTTGGGAAGAAGAGCACACAGGTTCTGACTGGCAGCTAGCAATCTCTGACCTAATTTTGTACGCTAACAGGAGTGAGTTAAAATCTCTTTTACGTTTCTGTGTATTTCTCACTGTATTCCCTGCCCTTTATTCTTTATATAATTTGATGCTTTGTTATTTGGTACATGCATTAGTTTACTAATTTAGTGGCTTGAACAACACAAATGTATTATCTTACAGTTCTGGAGATCTGAAGACTCACTGGGCTAAAATCAAGGTGTTGGCAGGGCCCTTTGCTTTTAACATTATTAAATCACTTACTTTGAATGTCTTTCATTCAAAAATTGAATTCTTAAAAACCTGAGCCTGAGGTTTTCTTTCTTTAGTGAATGAGTTTGGCTCTTTTATAGTTACTGGTGCTGTTTTGCCTCACTCCATCATCTTCTTTTGTGTGTGTGCTTCTTTTTAAGTTTTCAGTGCTTCTTTTTGCTATATGGGTTATCTTTTCTCAGTCTTATTTAGAGCATTTGCTTTTTCTTTTGATATTTTTAAAGTCTTATTCATCTGCTTTTAGTTCTTCAAGTGGTTATATTTATACATTTATAAGTAAGCTTGAACGTCTCTATTAGTTGACCTACCAATATGTGATACATCTATTTAATCCTCCCCATGAATAAAAACATGTATCTCTCCTTCTTCTCATCTCGCACACAAATACAGCCCTAATTTTCATTTACAATATTACTGTTCTTTTCTCTTCCGGTTTTATTGAGATATAGTTGACACACAATACTGTATGTATTATGTATGTACAGCATAATGATTCAACTTACGTACATCATGAAATGATGATCACAGTAAGTTTAGTGAACACCCATCATCTCATATAGATACAAAATTAAATAAATAGAAAAAAATTTTTTCCTTGAGATGAGAACTCTTCTTAACAATTTTCGTATATAACATACAGCAGTGTTAATTATATTTGTCATGTTGTACATTATATCCCAAGTATTTATTTACCTTAAACCGGAAATTTGTACCTTTTGACTGCCTTCATCCAATCCCCCCTCCCCTCATGCCCTGCCTCTGGTAACCACAAATCTGATCTCTTTTTCTGTTTGTTTGTTTGTTTTCTTGCTTGTTTTTGAAGTATAATTGATCTACAATACTGTGTTAGTTCCTGTTAACACAACACGTGATTTGATATTTTTATGCATTTCAAAATGACCACCATGATAATTCTAGTTATGGTCTGTCACCATACAAAGGTATTACACTATTACTGACTATATTCCACACACTGTACATTTCATGCCTGTGACTCATTTATTTTGCAACTGGAAGTTTGTACCTCTTAATCTCCTTCACCTATTTCTTTGTTATTCTCATTGTTGCTGTCACAGTATTGAGCACATTTTAAAAGTTTACGACATTTGCCCTCTACAATTATGGTATGCAACTTGCTCTTTCTATATGCAGCCACGAGTTCAATGCTCACCCAGCTCTTTTGCCACATTGTCCCCATTTATCTATTTTTGCCCAAGCTCCACCTCAAATGTGACCTGCTTTGCCCCTTAGATACCTGAAGAATTCTTTCTTTCCTTTTGCATTTTATTATCTTTATTGGGATATGTCTTAGTATTGGTCATTCTGTATTTTTTTATTTTTGGCAGTAAAAATGACACAATAATCATTACTGCCTTTTTATCAGGAGAGGCTTCATTTTAGGAAGAAAATGGGTTTTTTTCCCCCAATATATCTTTGAATAATATTTCTGTTCCATTTATTGGATTCTTTGTCAAGGATGCCAATTATTCTGAATCGGATCATTCTGTTTCAATATCTTTGTTTTTATTCTCTGCATTCATTATGATAAGTCAGCTTTTTATTCTAGCTCTTATTTTGTTTTCTTTATTTTGTATTCTTTCTTGTGGGTTCATTATTATTTTAAGTTCAATATCTCCCTTACATATAACCCAATATCTACTACTATGTTTTATCTCTTCTTTAAGCTCTTATTTTATTGAATTTAAGTTCCTCTTTATAGCAAAGCATTTGTTAGAAGTATCTTTCATTTCTTTCTCTTCCTTCTTTTGCATGTTTTGTCCTTCCCTCCATTTCCTTCTTCTCTGTAGCGTTATTACATAGTTTTCATGTTGGTTGTTTTTTTGTTGTTGATGTTCACTCACTATGATTAAGATCTTATATTTCAACACAGTGCAAGTGAATCTTTCTCAAGATCTGCTTATTTTCCCCTTAGAGATTCAGTTTGAAGACCGAAAACTTTATGTCTTTTCCTTATTTTTGATTTACTGAGAAGGAAAAGAATTAAGGAGAGCTTCCCCTGGGGCAGGGGGAGTTGTGGTAGGTTACAGTGCTCTGCTCTTCCTTTGCACATTTATTCAAAGTCCTGCCCTGGGGCTCACTTTCTAAAGTAGTTCCTAACCCCATTGCTGTGGGGAGAACCTCAGACTTCAGGCACATTCTCTGATTCCAAATGGAGCCTTCAGCTTCCGACAGAGATAATTAGGTCAGGGTCCACTTTCCACACTACTCCTGCCTTACCTCAGGAGACATGTCCACTTCACTCTCAGGACTGGGGGTGAGTGAGTGAGAGAGAGAGAGAGAGAGAGAGAGAGAGTGTGTGTGTGTGTGTGTGTGTGTGTGTGTGTGTGTGTGTGTGTGTGTGGAGGGGGGAACTAGGCCAAAATGGTGAGTTTGGCCATGGCATTGGTCCACCGTCCACCAGGCAGGAAAGACAACATCTGCCCTCTTTCTATGGGCCTCCACCATTCTGACCCCAAGGGTTTCTCCCCAGGTTCCCAACGCTGAGAACTGAGGGAAGCGGTTTTCCCTTCACCTCTCCTAGAGCCCCTGGTGTTCCCCAGGACCCCATGGAGGTCGCCCAACCATGGCTCTCTTCCCAGTGGGGGCCTGAAGCACCACAGCAGAGTCTGCCCCGTGGTGACCCCGGGCCTCTGCCCCCTCGTTCTGAGTGTCCTCTGGACTTGGCTTCAGCAGCAGGCACTGCACTCGGCACCCTGCCCAGCTTCTGCCTCTAGCCAGGGGCAGCGGTCCCCCCAAGTACACCCATTGCTCTCTGCTGACTGGCTGACCTCACACTAGCTTCCACACCCTGTCTCCTGAGCTTACTTCCCAAATGGAGACGAGTGGAGTGAGATGATTATTCTCCCCAAAGACACCAGAGCAAATTTTTAACATGTAAATCAGATTATGTCACTCCCTTGCTTAAACTCCTTCAATGGTACCTCCTGTCACATCTTGAATAAAATCCAAAGGCCTTACCATGGCCCACAAGCCCTCCACTGTATAGCCTCTGTCCTCTGCCCCCCATCATCTGTGCCTCTTGAAGGGGATCGGGTTAAACCAGGCCAAAATATGCACTTTGGCACAAAGATGACTTTGAACTGAAGGACCTGAGAATCAACAGATGCAGGAAGAGTTCTCTTACCTCACTTTTCTTCATAAAAGAGGATCATAAATTTCCTTTTGTGAAGGTGCCCTCCCCTCCTATACTTTATTACCAGAGATGGAGAGTCAGCACCAAGATGAATCTCCGTAAACGCACCTTACTAAAATAACCCTTACCTTCTGTTAGCTCCTCCCATACATTTCCTACTCACTTCTTCACAGTTTATCATCCTTTGAAACGCAAACTCCCTTTCCTTTGTTAAAATGGTATATAAGCCCCTGAGTCTTGGTGTTTTTTTGAGTTTCATTTCTCTTCTGTATACTTCTGTGCAGGTAAAATATTAACCTGTTAATCTGTCTTTTCAGTTAAATTCACAGGCCCCAGGCACTGAACCTAAGAAGGCAGAAGAAAGTCTTTCTTCCCTGACACTCTCCTTGTTGCCTGCTCTAACTCAGGCAGGCCTGCCTTCCCCAGCTCCTGGAATGCATGGGGCTCTTCTGGGCTTCTGCACAAAACCATCCCTCCGCTAGAAATGACTCCTCATCTCCACCCAGTTCATCTCCAGGTTTCAGCTTAAACATCATAAGTAAGCCTCCTCTGCTGATCTCCATCACGACACAGTTTGTTTCCTCAGCACTTCTCAAAATGTGTTTCCGTGCTCAGTAATTGTCCCATTAGAATGCAGGCTTCCGAAGGGCAGGAACCAGGCCTGGCATGCTGACCACCAAATCGCACCGGCACCCAGCACCGCGCCAGGCAGGTGCTCAGAAACATTTGTTGATGAACGAATGCATTGCCCTAAGGAAATGATTCAGGGTAACAAGCCCCATCCACTCCCCAGGGTTGCCTTTGATGATTCCGCCATTTAAAGACCCACAATCCCAGAACCAAGTATACAGTTTCACAGACGCAGCATATCTTTACCATTCTGTCACTGGAAGACATTTCTCCCAGAAAACCAGAGTGATAGCGATCTGCTTCCTCTTCCTCCACCTAGCACACCCCACAGGGCCAAGGGTAGCTGCACCGTCCACCGGGACAATTTCCACTTCCCCTAAATGACAGTGCTAAAACGTCTTAGAGATTCCGAACACTCCTACCTAAAAGCCCTTCCTCGGGTAACTTTCCAGAGAAACTCAGAAAGAAATGTTACAACATTTTAAAGACATGGCATTTGCTGCCACAAGAGGATTCATAAAGTGAATTATTTAGCTATTTTCTGTAAAGCAGCCTAGAAATACGTTTGAGGCGTCTGTGTTTAATTCTGCTAAGGATTAGCAGCCTGCCTAATTTCTCCCTTTCATATTTTACTAACTTTTCCTTCTCTATTTACTCCATTAAAGCCTATAATGACATAAAAGATGAAAGAATGCATTCAATTGTTTTAAAATGCTAATTTCACCAAGCCTGTGGTGGCTGTTCAAGGTGATTTCTCCTTTAATGAGGAGATGAGTTGGTAAATTTCTGACTCCCAATGCAAACTGTTCAGTGTTCAGTTCGCAGCCTTGCTAATCTATGTGTTAATTTGATCAAGAGCAAACCTACAAAACCTGGATTTCCTTCACTGTTGGCGGCAACAAGGAACACACTTGGTGTATGTAAATCAAGCATTTACTCCACTCTGAAAGGCAGAGTGTAGCAATCATAGGTGATGTGAGATAGTAGAAAGTCCATGCGCACGGAAGCTATGAGGATAGAAAGACATTCACAGTAGTAGTAAAAATAGGCAGAAAGTATCATTACCATGAGGGTTGAACTCCAGAAAAGGGAACAGTGAATGGTCACCTTGAGTGGGGGGATTAAGAATGTGACCTCGAGAATGACAGTGGAATCCAAATGGCTTCCTGGTCCCCCTAGGAGGCCCAGCTCTACCACTGATTTATCTTTCTAATTGGGAAGTATACTTATAATCATGCACATTATTGGGTGTAACCTGAATGGTCCTGGAAAGTAAAAGATCCAAGCCAATGTCATGGTCCCATGAGGAGATCAGGTGGTAGGTACAGCTGGCTCAGGGCACACCTACCAATACTGGGAAGAAAAACACTCAAACGAAGGTTCAGCTAAAGGAGGGAGGGTAGCCTGTCTCTGTAGGTAAAGGAGAGCATATTTCAATGATCATCCTGGAGAACAGTCTTCATCACGCATTCAACAAGTACCATCAGGCATGGGATTGGCAGGGCCACATGTATGACCCCACACACCGTGCAAAGACACAGCCCCACCTCCACATGCTGCTGGGAGCAGAGCAGTGACAGTGCAGAGTCCCTGCCCTCGTGGAGCTTCCATTCTAATGGAGGTCACAGGGAACAAACAAGTAAACAAACAAATAAATCATAAATGTTACTGATCAGATTGTGATCAGTGCTGGGGAGAAGGTAACACAGGATAAAGGTTCATGGCGGGTGTATTTCTTTCCTAGTGCTGTTGTAACAAATTGCTACACACTTAGTGCCTTAAATGAACACAGATTTACTCTCTTACATTTCTGAGGGGCAAAAGCCCTAAATTCAAGATGTTGGCAAAGCTGTATTCCTTCCAGAGGCTCTAGGGAAGAATCCATTTCTTTGCATTTCCAGCTTCTACAGGCTGACTGTACTCCTTGGCTCCTGACCCCATTCTCCATCTCCAAAGCCGGCAGCATAGCACCTCTCTCTCTCTCTCTTTCTTTCCCTCTCCCTCTCTATCTCTCTCTTGTTATATTGCCTTTTCTCGCTCTGATCCTCCTGCCTTAAAAGGGTTACACAGTGATTACATTGGCCATCCATTTCAGGATAATATCTCCATGTCAAGATCATTAATTGAATTACAAAAGTCTCTTTTTGCCATGTGAGATAAATATTCACAGGTTCTGGAGATTAGGATATGCCATCTTGAATGCACCATTATTCCTTCTATCACAGAGTGGTCACCTTTCTGAGGAGGTAACACTCAGGCAGAGATTTAATTTATGCAAAGGACTCACCCATAGGCAGGCACCGAGGTGGAGGATTTGAAGCAGAGGGTCTGAGGCAGAAGCAGACTGGCATGTTCAAGAGCAAAGACACGTGTCACTGGAGCTTGGGTGACAGGGAGAGGGCATGAGACAGGGTCAGAGAGGCAGAGGGGACCATGGTGAGATGCTTGGATTTGACAGACAACTATCCAAGGATATTCAGCAAGACAGTCACATGATTTGATTTATGCACTTTAAAGATCAAGACCATCTGGCTGCTCCGCGTAGAACAGACCACATGGGGCACAAACAGCAGAGAGGAGTTGAGAGCCCATCACAGTGTTACAGGCTCGAGATGAAGGTGGCTTAGGCTGGGGCGGTGACCGTGAAGGTGGTAAGAACCAAGTGGGTTTGGGACACAGTTTGAAGACAGAAGACCCTGAGCAAAGATTTAGGTGCAAGTAGTTAACTCGGGAGGTGGATCTTACGAAGCACAGTGAGAGCCTGGGAAAGTAAGACATGGAAGGGATGGAAGTCAACAGAGGCTGTGTTGATGGCTGTGGACATGGGGCTCAGTCCAGCCAGGGACTCCTCGAATCAGAACTGCTTCACGGAGGGTGAGGAGCTGGAGCATTTATCCTCTCACTCCTGCCCCCTACTGACCAAGGGCTACTCGGCCCTTCCACATCGTCCCCACACTCATGGCCAAAGAACAGCCTTGGGGACTGTTGGCAGGTTAGAGCGCTGTTCCCCGTGGCTTCCAGCCCAGGGTGGGCTGAGGGGAACGGGCGGGACACCCACAGCCCCTGTTACGCTCACAGGTCTTGCACTTTCCAGAAGAGCTGAGCTACCGCCCTAGTGGAGTAGCTGCCTTAGACGGTAACATGAGCTCTTCCGTTGTCACCGACGGGAGGGACAACACAGAGGAGTAGGGCTGGCAGATAGGGGAAGACGGAAGACGGGAGGTTCTCGTCTGTATTCTCAGCGACATGAGAACAGCTAAGGGAGTTGACAGGGAAAGGTGTTGGAGGCTTGAGGAAAGCACAGGTGTGAAATGGTCATCAAATAGAGTAGGGAGGTGCATCTACCAAGAAACAACGTGGGTCAGGATGGTGCCGAGAGCCATTTTGAGGTCAGAAACTGCCATCCCAGTTATGTGTCTTCTTCCAGCGACACTCAGGTGGCAGTAAACAGGAAGTCTGGTTTAATCAGGGCTGGAACACTGTCAGGTGTGTGTGAAGGGGGTTGGGGGGCGGGACCAGAGAGTTAAGGGTTAGGCTTTGGCATTAGGAGGAATCCAGGTTTGGGGGGGCCTGAAATGTAGATGTTTTGGGTGCCCTCTTTAAGAGAAAGTTTACGAAATCACAAATATGAAATTAAATACAAAAGTGAATTTTTTTAGAATGAGAAAATAATAAGTTTGGGACTCAATACTTACTACAGACATCACAAAAATCCAGAAAAATAACATGATTTTTTATTAGCTGTCTAATAAAAGCTTGTATTACTTTGTATTACAACTTTGTATTACTTTCTTTCCTGCCCTCTTTTGCCTATTCATGTGACAATAATCTTAGAGAACAGAAAGATAAGTCAGTCTTTCCTCTAACAAGGTTGATTGATATCTGTTTTTTTTTCTTATGAGGGTTGCAGAAATAAAACATGTGACTTCACACAGATATACTTACTGTGTGTAATACTGCTATAGGTTTTATGCTACAAATACAGAAAAAGTGATAGATTCTATTATATATATCATGCCCATCAAAAAAATAGTGGATTTGTAAGTGTTTTTGGGTTTTTTTTGCCTTAAAGTTTTACTTATTTTTAAGAAATCCTCTTCAATTATGACTATGAAAAATCCCTCAGATGTGTGCACGTGTGTATATATGTAGATACATATGGAAAGTAAATTTATTTTAAAATATGCGGCAATGCTAAGAAATTACACCAAGCTATACTCATAAAGACATAATAAAAACATTAGCTCCTGCCTCTGTTTTTAAAAAAAGTCTAAATTTAAAATGCGCTTTCATTTATCGGAGAAAGTCCTCTGCAAGTTTCCTCTTGATGTCTGGAGCATCTGAACAAAGCTGATTCCATGGAACAAACTAAATAACTGAGGCTTTTAGCATCTTGCATGAATTTGCTTTGGGAAGAGGCCAAATTTGGGGGAAGAATTATATAGTCTTCTCTAGAACTTGACAGAATCTTTCCCCCAAATTAAGCATTCACAACTCCCAGGAGTTTCTCCTTTGCCCATACACAGCATTTTTCCCCATGAATTCACCCTTATAAATCCACTATTTTTTATAAATGTTGTGTCATTGAGGATATTCTTTCCTCCAAGGCATCTACGAGAAATTTCCACAGACTGCTTTCTGGGTCCTCACATTCTGAAGCTTGGTTCTCCCCCACTACCCAGACATTTCCTGTACTGGGCTCTGTAAGGCACGCTCATAGCACCATATGACCTCAGGCTCTGACCTCTTGTGTTGTGATGATGGATGGGTCAGCATAGAAGGCAGTAGGAATATTCCAGAAGCCACGTCTACATGAGGACAGCTAGTAATATCATTACTATACACAGGTGTTATCCCACTAACCCAAAATAAATGCATCGCCAACTCAACTTCCCCTTAGCCACATCCGAAAACTGCCTCTGGCCAATTCGACCCTACCCAACAAAAAGGCATTTGCAACAGAGGGGAAGTTTGAATAGAAAAAGACAGTGATTTTTAACTGATTGTGGTTTAATATCTCACTTTGCAAATTTTGCAATAACGTGTGACCTTTTGACCTTTCTAGGGCCTCTCCCAGGGTCCTGGAAGGATCCCCTGCAAATGAGGACCCCAGGACCTGGATGTCACTAGCTACGCAGTCAAACATCTCTTTAAGGCGTAATTGTAATAATGGGTCATCTTATCTCTAAGCTAGATGAGAAGTCTGGATGTAAGGGGTATTGGGCAGTAAAAACACTGCAGGGTAAATGTTAGAAGGTGTGGATCATGTTGAAAATTGTTGATGTGATGGCACTGGAGACAATGTGCTGGAAATACAGGTGAGGTGGGTCTCAGGTTGAGATGCTTGAATCCAAGATCTTGGATTTAGTGACATTTCAACAGAAACAAGAATTAGAGTACGACCATGGGAATCCTGGGGCTTACACAGGATGGAAGCAACGATTGCTGGATACTAACAAGACAAGGAACTAAAAAGCCAGACACTGCATGGATTCCAGAGCCGCACTGCCCCGTACGGCAGCCACTAGCCACATCTGGCTACTCACGTTTAAAATAACTCAAATTAAAAATTCATTTTAAGGGTCCACACTACTATACTGGAAGGTGCAGATGTAGAACATTCCCGTGATAGAACATTCTATTGGATAGCGCTACTCTAGAAGATGTTGAAATCAGTAAGAATTATGACCAAAGCGTTGGGGTATAGAAAAATGAACCAGGCTGCCTGAGTTCAAATCCTGGCTCCATCAAGGACCAGCAGTGTATCACCGTGGACACATTACTTAGCCGGTCTGTGCCTCAGTTTCCTCACCTTTAAAATGGCGATAATAATAATACTTACCTTAGAGGGTTGTTGTGAAGATAAGTTAATATAGCAAGCACTTAGAACAGTGCCTGGCACATAGGAAATACTCTTCAAGTGTTAGCTGTGATTATTATGTGCTAAAACCTGCAGTGAAGGAGGGAGTGTAAAAGGAGGGGGACCAGGAGGAGATGACGACTGCAGCATTGCGTGACAGCAGTGAGACAGCCTGAGGGGGCGTGCTGGAGAGAAGCTGGGATTTTGAAGGGAGGAGGGCAGAGCCAGCAATGGGAGCGAGCAAGGCACCTAACCCTTCTCTGGGCTCCGAGGAATGCGGTACGAAAACAGTAGCCCACTCCTGAGAGGGCTGTAGGAGAAGCCAGATACTCAGGGCATAGCTTAATTTCTGCTGATAGAAGAAAGTGGAAGAAACATTCAGAGGAGAGGTCGATGTTGTATGGAATTTTGCTGACGGTAATCCCAGTGTCCCAAATGGTCCTGGGGAAAAGCTGGGGAGGCAGGTGAGGTGGAGGACTGGGTCAAATGACGAAGTCCTGCCCGGAGAACCGTCACAGTGGCTATGCTCCCTTGGGAAGCTCACGCTTCCGGTAGTGACTGAGGCCCATCAGAGCAAAAGGCACGAAGGCGTGAAGAGGCCTGAGGCTCTCCTGGGGGCAGGTGGGGACCCCGCAGTCATCACAGCCTCCTCTTCAGGTCATTCTGGAAATTTACAATGTATATGGGACAGTGTCACAGCCAGAGGTGTGGAGCCCCGGGTGTCTTACTGTCAAAAATCAGGTGACCCTTCTGTTTTAATCCACCTCCCCATCTCCCCATCCATCCGTCCCCCACCCATCTGTCCACTCATCCATCTACTCGTCCACAAATCCATCCACCCACCTATGCATCCGGCTGTCCACCCATCTGCCGACTCCCAACCCATCTACCCATCCCTTTACACCCTTATTAAGCACCTGATAAATGGAAGACATGAGGCTTAGCATTCCATTTAGACAACTGAAGCCTTTCCATACTTTTTCATTTCCAATTGCATTTTCTCCATTTCTCTTTATCATGATGGATTTTATGCATGTAAATCCCTTGTCTCGTTTATAATTTCATTTTCAAGACCACAGTTCAAGCCATTTTTCTCCCCACAGAGACCTCCTTCTCCTCCACGCTATTTGCATTGCTTGTGCATGACTAATTAACTTCTCTAATCATAATAAGCCTCCTTCCAACACTGTCAGCATTAGGCAAGAATACATCATAAGCATTGTGTCGTTTCCTAAAATTTAATAAGGAAACAATAGCTTGGGATTTATAAGTTTTCCAACAGTACAGACATTTGCCCAGGGAGAGATGGATAAATAAAATCCAGTTCAGTAGCTAGAAAAAAAATGCATAAATAGGGGCTTCCCTGGTGGCGCAGTGGTTGAGAATCTGCCTGCCAATGCAGGGAACACGGGTTCGAGCCCTGGTCTGGGAAGATCCCATATGCCGCGGAGCAACTGGGCCCGTGAGCCACAGCTACTGAGCCTGCGCGTCTGGAGCCTGTGCTCCGCAACAAGAGAGGCCGCGACAGTGAGAGGCCCGCGCACCACGATGAAGAGTGGCCCCCGCTCGCCACAACTAGAGAAAGCCCTCACACAGAAACGAAGACCCAGCACAGCCAAAAAAAAATAGAAATAAAATTAATTAATTAAAAAAAAAAAAAAAGAGAAAAAGAGTCTGAGTTGAAGAAGATCACTATATGACTCTCTACCTTCTTCATCTACTTTATAAAAAAAAAATGCATAAATAGAGGAAAGGATTGTTGAAAATATGTGCTGACTGACTCTAGCATAGTGCTTGGAGAAAAGATAATAGTAGCTGACATTTATGAAGCTCTTACTAAAGACCAGGTTCTTTGTATGCATTATTTTATTTAATTGTCACTGCACTAAAGGATAAATTTAGCAGTTACCCCATTTTTCAGATAGGGAAACTGAGGTATTGCTCAGTGTCATAGCCAAGCATAGGCAGTGAAGCAGAGGCAGCTAGGAAGCCTGACTCCAAAGCCCATGCTCTCACCCCACTCTCTTACACGGAGAGTTGAGGCCTAATTGGAGACCAGGTATATAGTGGAAATAGCAATGCCTGGGGGTCAAGGGCTCCAGGCGCGAGTCTCCCTCCTGCCAATACCTCATCATGTGACCTTGGATAAGTCACTTAACCCTCTGGTTTTCATTAAATGAGAAAGCTGAGCTGATGATCTCCCATGGCTGTTCCAGCCCCAAATCCTGGAATATCTATATTACTACATCGCTGGCTATGGAATTCATTTACAGCATTAAGCCAAAGTTGCTGCAAAGCTATCTAAGCAACCAGAGTCAGCCAGAGCAAGGACTGCAGGTAGAAATATCAATGCACCAACCATGAAACACAGTCTGGGCAGTTCTGTGTCTACTGAGGGTACCAGAGACGGTCCCAGCCATGGAACCTGTGGCACCACAGCCCGTTGATGCCCAGAGGACCTGCTACCTGCCTTTCCAGGTAGCAGCTTTGAAGGAGGCACGCAATCAGTCCCCAGCATAGACAGGACACTGAGTTGACTCCTCTGTTCAAAAACCTGCTGTGTACCCACCATGCGCCCAGTAGGCGACCAAGAGCTGATGACGCCAGATGACTGGATCACAGAGACAGGTGACAGATTTTCAGACACCAAACCCAGGGAACTGTAACACGCCCTGCATGGGAACACGCGCAAAAGGTTTGCAGACCCAGACAGGGAGCCCCTAATCCACGCTCCCACCCGTCCCGCTGGTTTCCTCCAGTCCCGCAGACTCTTCGGGCTCCTTCCTTCTGCTTCCCTCCCCTGCTCTGGGGCAGCAGTCTCCTTCTCATCCTCCGAGGGACAGATCACAAGTCTCCTCCTCGAGGAGGCCTCCTCTCACCTCCTTACCTCTGAGTTCCTTTATCATTCTCTGTCCCAGCATCCAGTTGTCTTTATATGAACTACCACTGTTTAAACCATTTATGGTTATTTATTTACCTACTCTTTTGTCTAAAACCCTCACCAACCTCTCAGCTCTAGGAGGGCAGATGCTGGGTCTGCTGTAACCACTGTGCTATTCCAGTGCTCCAGCAAGGGCCTGTTACATCATTTCAAATGTTTTCTGAATGGACAGATATCTGGGGGGAGGCAGAGAAGGCTCCACAGGGGAGACATTGGAAAGAAGAGCAGGTTCCCAGGTGTGCACGGTGAGGACGGGGCCGTTCAGGACATCAGCACATGCAAAGACACAGGGTAACATCAAGAAGGATGATCCCAGGAAACTGCCCGATGGGGAATGAGGGACCTGGCCCCCCTCTTAATACCTGTGGATCTAAACCTTGGAAGAACCTGCTCCTCCTTTTTTCTTCTTTAGGAAAAGGTTGAGTCAGTGAGCAAACAAAACAGCTAAAGTCTAAAATAAAACAAAGTTAATAAAAAACAAGGAAATGATGCAAATTATGGCTTCCGATGCACGAGGAGGGGGGAACCTCACAGTTGATGAAAGCGCACATGACAGTGAATCATGATTTGTCTCCAGAATATTCTACTAAAAAAAGGCTATACTCTGTCTGTCTTGGTATAACTCCTAAAAGGACTGGCAGGCAGTCATTACCACATTAGTCTAATTTATATCGGCTAATAGGCCCACTGTGTTCTTCTCGTCTCGGGTGAGATCGACTTTCTCGAGCACGGCTCTGACAAGGAAA
Organism: Balaenoptera musculus; assembly: GCF_009873245.2. Taxonomy (NCBI): domain Eukaryota; kingdom Metazoa; phylum Chordata; class Mammalia; order Artiodactyla; family Balaenopteridae; genus Balaenoptera; species Balaenoptera musculus. The sequence continues at coordinate 11,015,748 of NC_045800.1, forward strand.
GCAGCGAGGCCTGATTCACAGGAGCATCGGCCGGCCCTCTCCTCAGCCCCTGTTATCCAGTGCCTTCTTCCCGTCTCATCCTGACTGCATTCCTAGGGACGGGATGATGCCGTTCCGAGGCTGCACTGAGGACTTCATCTGAGTCACCAAGCATCACAGAAATGAGGTTTGTGTCACCTTCCTGTCTCCCCACAAATGCCGATGCCAAGTCTGTTCCCTCTGTCTTAGGCATTTGCATAGAAAGTGTACCCAGGAGCTTCTCGTTTTGAGGAGATTAACCCATGCTAATGACAAGGATGCCACATTACATCCAGATTAATTCCAAATATGCTCATCACACAGCTGGTGCCACAGTGCAGACACCAAAGGAATTAGTGATGATTAGACACCCTCCTTGTCAAGTGGAACTGGAGAAGTGATCATTACTTGGGAGTTTATGCCTCTTCAAATGAAATGCATGAGCACCTCCTTCCGAATAGAAAAAGCTCCTGCATCTAAGCATTAGCTGCAACGTGGATTTTTGGTGATGCCAGCTCTGTTATTAACCATCCTAACCGAAATACCTCATGGAACTAAGGCTGGAGCCTCCAGGAGGTCCTTGCTAGAACTAACTTTATGGTGAGATTGCTCAAAGAAGCTACAACATGTACCCCAGAGATATAGTGTGCTTTGAAACACCCTTGATTGAGTACAATGAAGAGTTTCTGTTTAAGCAATAAAATGTTTTTCTTCCAGCTTTGAAACCTACTGTTGAAAAACTTGATTCTTTTCCCACTCAGTAGCACTTTAATTTCTAAAATTATCAATCCTCCTCCAAAGGGAAATTAAACTTTTGAATCAATTAGAAACTTCTTATTAATCAGGTATTTCAATAAAATCCCATCCTTGTGGTTTTGGAGTGGTGTCTGTTTGTGCCTCTTGGGGCCATTTGACAGTGTGAAACACTCAAAAAGCTCCAGCTCAAAAAGCTCAGTCTAACAGCTGGCCTACACAAGTGACAACCAGGTTCTTTGAATTTCTAGGAAAACGTGGGACTGCTTTCCTGTTAGGTTGTGATATACTTTAGCAAACAACTCCTTGAACCAAATAGCTCAGGCCCAAGGAATCTGTTTTCCCCCAAGAAGGCAGTTAGGAGACATCAGGGCCCCACTCCATTGTCACAGGTTAGATGGAATGATGACTACACCTCACACTGATGCTAATGTAAACAGTTCCACTGAATCTCTGCGAAGTCCATACACATGTAGGAGCATGGGATGTTTCTTCCAGGAAACCTGACTGCTAACATCACTGATTTGCAGGCATTAAACATACAACAGATGATTGTTCAAAGACATAACTAGTTCTCTCTCTCACTCTCTTACTGAGGCAAGGTTGAACCTCAGTAAATGTATGGTGTCCTTTTATCTATTACTGAAACGACTATATAAAACAATGGTGAACACTTCTGTAATTTGGCCTATAAAGTGAAATGGACTGGTCTTCCATAAACTGGAGCCCCAGGCTAATGGGTTTACTTCATTCCAGGATGTAACTGCAGTAGTCAGCCTGCCCCATGTCATGCGGTCCTGGAGAGGACTAGGGACCCCAGGCCCAAGGAGGCCAGTGGCTCTGCTGGGCTCGTTACCGCCCCCGGGCTCAGGACTGTTCCACAGAGGACTGGCCTGTGAATGTGAGAAAGTGAGTCCAAGGGAACTCCCACCAGCTTCCCTGCTCCTACCTTACATTATCATTATTTTAATAAGATAATCATGCACAGAAAGGGGAAAGAAGACCTCAAACTAAACAGAGAAATGTTTAAAATAAAAAAGGACCATTTGCTCTCCCCTCCTACTTCCAGTCCTCTGCAAACACAACCACTATCAACATTTCTTGCACATTCTTCCAGTAAAATAGTAAAGCATGTAACTGTGTATATTTGCATATGCTTTTAAAATATTCAATTAAGGTTATGTTTATATAGAAATATATATATAAATATTTATATAGAAATATATATATGCTGTTCTTGACTTTTCCCTTAATATATGTGTGGAAGATGATTTCATATCACATACATGTCTATTTTTTTAATTTATGTTTTATTTTACTTTTTTATTGTGGTAAAATATGCATAACATAAAAATTACCATTTTAAGAGTGCAATTCAGTCACAACGTTGAATGTGTAACTATATGCAACCATCACCATTATCCATTTCCAAAACTTTTCATCATCCCAAACTGAAACTCCATACCCACAAACAATAACTTCTCCTTCTTCCCTCCCCTAAGGCCCTGGTAACCTGTCTTTATGAATTTGTCTATTTTAGATACCTTATGCAAACGGAATCATACAATTTTTGTCCTTTTGTGTCTGGCTTATGTCACTTAGCATAACATTTCTGAGGTTCATCCACGTTGTAGCATGTGCCAGAATGTCATTCATCTTAATGGCTTAGTAACATTCCATTTTATGGATAGACAATATTTTGTTTATCCATTCACCTGTGATGGGCACTTGGATTGCTTCCACCTTTTGGCTATGTATTGTTGAATCCCTGCTTTTAATTCTTTGGGGCATATAGCTAGAAGAGGAAGTACTGGATCACACGGTAAGTCTATGTCTAACTTTCTGAGGAACTACCAAACCATTTTCTACAGCGGCTGCACAATTTTACATTTCCACCAGAAATGTACAAGGGTTCCACCATCCTACATTGTTGGTGGGAATGTAAATTGGTGCAGCCACTATGGAAAACAAAAATAAACTAAAAATAGAGGTTCTTCAAAAAACTAAAAATAGAGTTACCATATGATCCAGCAATCCCACTCCTGGGCATATATCTGGAGAAAACTATAATTCAAAAAGATACATGCACCCCTATATTCATAGCAGCACTATTAACAGTAGCCGAGACACGGAAACAACCTAAATGCCCATCAACAGATGAATGGATAAAGAAAATGTGGTACACATATATATACAATGGAATATTACTCAGCCATAAAAAAGAGTGAAATAATGCCATTTGCAGCAACATGAATGGACCTAGAGATTATCATACCAAGTGAACTAAGTCAGAAAGAGAAAGACAAATACCATATGATATCACTTATATGTGGAATCTAAAATACAATGCAAATGAACTTATTTACAAAACAGAAACAGACTCACAGACATAGAGAACAGACTTGTGGTTGCCAAGGGGGAGGGGGTGTGGGGAGGGATGGATTTGGAGTTTGGGATTAGTAGATGCAAACTAGTATATATAGAATGGATAAACAACAGGTCCTAGTGTATAGCACAGGGAACTATATTCAGTATCCCTGTGATAAACTACAACGGAAAAGAATATGAAAAAGAATATATATACGTATAACTGAAGCACTTTGCTGTACAGCAGAAATTACCACAACATTGTAAATCAACTATACTTCAATAAAATAAATTTTAAAAAAAGAAATGTACAAAGGTTCCATTTTCTCCATATCCTCACCAACAATTGTTATTTTCCATTTTTTTATAATATCCGTGGGTGTGAAGTGGTATCTCACTGTGGTTTTGATTTGCATTTCCCTAATGACTGTGATATTGAGTATCTGTTCATGTGTGTATTGGACATTTGTATCTCTTCTTTGGAGAAATGTCTATTCAAATCCTTGGCCCATTTTTGAATTGGGTTGTTTTAGTTATAGATGATGCCCACCTGCATTGGTAAGGGAGATCTTCTTTACGTAGTCTACCAATTCAAATGCTAATATTTTCCAGAAACGCTCTCAAAGACACACCCAGAAATAACGTTTTACCAGCTATCTGGGCATCCCTTAGTCTAGTCAAGTTGATACATAAAACTAATTATCACAAGTTGTTTCTAGTTATTTTTGTCCATTATAAGCAGTGCTACAATGAGCATCCTTGCACATATGAATTAGCAAATTTTTGCAAGCATAACCATAGGGTGAATTCATACTCATGTAGAAACTTACCTGCAATGTACAGGAAAGTGTACATGCATTAAACATTTTGGTAGACATTACCAGATTATCCTCCTAAGAGGCTGCAAACATTTCCACTCCCGCCAGCGTTCTGAGACTGACAGCCACACAGCCTCCTTCCCCTGTCCCCAACAGCACTTCCTTTCACTGTTTTCCAATTTGATGGGTGAACAATGGCATCCCTTAGTTGCTCTGATTTGCATTCTTTAATTACGGAGTGAGGTTCTCACTTTCATTTTTACCCTGTCACTGCAGTCAGTGACAGGGGGAGGCAGCAGCTTAAACCCGAAGGTAGGACGAGAAGCTTCCTTCTCACCCCACCAGCAACCTCACCACGCGAGGCAAGTGGCAAGTCTGACTCAACTTTAGTTGTCAGAGACCAACCCTCAGGCTGTAAAGCCTCAGAAGCATGCAGAGTATGTCATAACTCTTGCATTTCCATTATAGCTCTTAGCACTCCAGGCGTGAGTTGGGGTTTCAGTGGAGCACGTGGCTGTCTCAGTGTGACTGCTCCCTCTCTCCTGAGTGGCTTCATCGAGTCCACTGAGGCAGAAGGTGATCACGGTTCCACTGCCGGTAGCAGCATGGCTCATGAGGACCTGCCTGCACGACTGAATGCTGTCAGGACCTCCTTTGACCAATAAAGTTTGAGTTTTGAATTCTCCCTGTGGTTGGACATCCATCTCTGTGAAGATTCTTAGTATGAGTCCCAGGCTAGCTGGTTTTCGGGAAATACTGAAGGCTGCTATATTAGTTTCCTGTAGCTGCTGTAACAAATTACCACAACCTGGGTGGCTTAAAACCATGGAAATGTATTCTCTCACAGTTCTGAAGGTCAGAAGCCTGAAATCAAGGTGTTGGCAGGAACATGCTCTCTCAAAGGCTTTAGGCGATAATCTGTTCCATGCCTTTCCCTTAGTTTCTCATGTCACTGACAATCTCAGTATTCCTTGCAGCTCCATCACTCCAATCTCCGCCTCCATCACTGTCACATGGCATCCTCCCTGGGTGTGTCTACCTGTGTGTGTCTCTGCAAATTTCCCTCTTCTTATAAGGACACCAGTCATATTGGATTAAGATCCTAAGGCCCTCATCTTAACTTGATGACATCTGCAAAGACCCCATTTCCAAATAAGAGCCCATTCATAGGTACAGGGGGTTAGGGCTTCAACATATGTTTTTGGGGAGACATGATCCAACCCATAACAACTGCCTAAATCTAGAAACTTGTCTAAAATCTCACCTTTCCAATGTATTCTTCACTTTGTCCCTTGAGTCATTTTTTTCTAAATGATAAGACGGTCCTCCCACTCCCTTTCTCAGAAATCTGTCACAGCTCCAGCCATCTGCAGGTTCAAATCCAACCTCCTTAGCACAGGAGGGCCTCTACTGTCTGGTCCTTTCCAATTTCTGCCTCTTCTCTCACCACTTCCCTGTCCATGTGCTCTTGCATTCCAGGAGCTCCCAGCCATCTGCCCTTCCCCAAACATACCCTGCACTTTGACTTATTTCTGTGCCCAAAATGTCCTTCCCTCATCCTCTCTACCTCATGAACTCTTACTCATCCCTCAAGTCCCAGAGGTTAAATTGAGTTCCCTGAGGAGTATGAAAAATATAGCAATTTGGTGATGTAAATTGAAGAGAAATCTGAGAGCTTATTCCCAGAGGTGCTGGTGGCATAAAATTCTGGGGTAGCTTCTTCCTTGTGTGGAGAGGAGCTGCAGGGTACGTACAAGCAAGCCCCAGAGAGCACCAAAAGGAAGAACTCATTGTTTTCCAAGAGTTATGACAACTCCCTTGTCTACCTGGTTCTGTTCCAGTGTTTTCCATCTCAGTGAATGGCTCCACTGTCCCTCCTGGTATACAAGTCAAGAACTTAAATGTCACCCTTCACCCTGAACCTCTCCATCACCTCCATTTCTAAATCCAAAACTGCATCTTGTCATGTTTATCTCCTGAACTGCATTCAAAGGTCGGTATTGCTACTACTCTCTCAGTCCAACTTTCCATCATCTCTCACTGGTTACTTAACTGCTCCTCCATCTCCATTCCTGCCCCCTCCCACGCCGCAGCTGAGAGCCTTCCAAATGGAAATCAAATCATGTATATTGCACACATCCACACACACACCTGTTCTTGAAACCTTTTAACAGCTTCCCGTTGGTATTAGGATAAAAAAACAGGAATTCCCAGCAACGTCTACCAGGCTCTGCATAACAGATTTAAGTGCCTCCTCTTCAGACCCATCCTGACTTGTTCACCTTCAGTCGATGCCACACTGGCCTCGTCTCAATTCCTGGAACACACATGCTCCCTCATACCTCAGACTCTTTGTACTTGCTGCTTCATCTTTCTGGAATGCTTTTCTCTCACCTTGAACCTGGTTCAAAGCCCATCTTTATCAGATCTCCATTCAAGGATCACTTTCTCAGTACATCCTTATCCCTCATGAATAGGTCAGATTTCCCTCTACAGCCTCTCCATCACCATGTGCCTCTTATTTTTAGCACATACTATAAACAGTTTCTGTTTTAGTGTTTCATTGTTTGATTATCTGATCCATGGTTCTCACTACACTGTAGGCTCCATAGGGTAGGCACTGAGTTTCTTCCTCATGACTTAGATCAGTGCCTGTAACAGGGGCACAGTAAATGTTTGTTGAATGGATGAATGACTATTATAAATGAATGACTGAACTCACGCCATTGTACTTGCCCTGGTGCCTACTTGATTGAAATTCCAACATCCTGCACCAAAGAGCAGGGGAGACCATTTGTCTTAGGCAATGTATAAAGGAAAGTGTTACTGATCACCCAAATTGTCATAAAATAATCTCAGTAGGGCAACCACTGCAGCTACAAGGACGTGAGTGAACAAACCACATGGGCCTGCCGTCCCAGTTGGCACTAGTTGAAAATGCTTCCCAAGCAACTTAAATGAAACTGTTTAGTGAGGTTATTTGCACTGATCCATTCATTGGAACATTGGGGGACTGTCTTCCAAGAATCATGATTTCCATTTCAGCACAGGTAGTGCCTCTTCTGAGGAAACTGCCAAATAGACTTGGCTGCCTCTGCAGGCACCTGGCTGAAGATACAGAAATGACGCCCACGACACAGAAAAGGACCTCTTTTTTTCCTGAGTCACTCTCCCATCTCTTCCATTATGACTTCAATTATTCTTTCAGCATTTCTGATTAAAATATAATCACTTTCACATAGGTCCACAGGAGACAGGATTCTGGAAAAGAAACTACTCTTTCTGCATAGAAATAAAAGTTACAGAGTTTTAAAAGACACAGTCCAGAGTTAGATACGTGGTATTTGGGCAGGACCCTCAACATGTGAAATCCTCATACTGTCCGACACACTGTACCCCAAAACGTGCCCTGTGATCAAGAAGGCGATGCATGTGTCCATTGCAGGAAACTCCATGAGGGCAGGAATCTTGGCCTCCACTGGAGGCTGGCATTTAATAAATGCTCAATAAATATTTACTGAATGACCAAATAAGTGGCAACAACCCCAATATCCACCAATAGGGAATGACAAAATACATTAAGGCAGAGCAAGACGGTGGTACAAAGGTCAACTCTAAAACATGTGCCAAAATGAAAAGAACAAAAGCCCTGGAAGTGTGTGTATCTGTGTGTTTCTGTTCATGGGCACGGCTAAGGGTCCAGAAGAGTACACATCAAACTGCTAACAATGTTATGCCTGGGGAATTGGACAGAAAAGAGGGTTGAGCAAATAAAAGTTTTCCACTATTTATACTCTTCTGTTGGGTGTGAATTTTTAGCAATCAATGTGTATTAAGTTTGTAATTAAAAAGCATATCAACAATACAAAAAATGAAATCTGTTGCCTGTTGACTTATCAAGTGAGATCTCAGCTGTGCAAGTTTCCAAGTTTCCAGTTCTCTGAAACTGCAGCATTCCTTGACATTGATCTTTCTCTCTGGTTCTCCTGCGGTTCCAGGTTTGAATGTCAGCCACGCTTGACTGTTGGCCACAGGACAAGGGTGATGCATGGGTAGGGATGGAGGTTTAATAAGCTCAAGGCTGAGCCCTGGCCAATCACTTTGCGTGAAGCATCAGAAATCAATTTATCCACCTGAGGTAACTGGAAAAGATCACGGAGGTTACCCGTCACTGGAATTTTGAGATGAAGCTCTGGGATGAGTGACCCTAACCATCAGTTCCATAGTGAACACAATCTATCCACCAGGGAGGGGTTTCCCATAATAAATGCTTATTCACTTGGGATGCCCTGGGCAGCAAACTGTAGCCAGGGTTAGGAAGGACATCAAGGGCAGTAACAGGTGACTGTAGGGTAGCTTACACCTCCTTTCCCTTCTTTTCTCTGTCATAACTCCTCTAAATCCTCCTAAGGGCTTCCTTCCCCCTGCCCCCAGGGTTCACACTGCTCTGCTCTTTCCTCTTCAGTGACCTCCTCCAAATCAATCTTTTGGGTTCTTCTCCCTGTTCCAAGATTGGCCCTGGTATAAAATATTAGTTCATTACTTCCTGACTATTTAAAATAAGCACTACAATCCCCCTTTTTGTTTATTTGAAGAAGTCTATTGCTAATTATGAGGGACAGATAGGGCACTGTAAAAATATGCACTTAGAAGAATTACAAAACCATTAAGCAGTCTTTCCAACTTTGGTACTTATCGGAAATGCTCTAGAAACTTGCAAATGTCTCCATCCCTAAAGACTCCTAACACTGATATATGGTCACATAAAATTTTTCATGTACATTTAAAATTTTTTCACATGTAATTTAGATTAGTGAAATCACTGGAAGATTTTCTAAATTCAGTAGAAAGCTAAAACAGTACTGACAGTCCAATTAACTGCATTCCAGTAATAACATAAGGAATCTGAAAAGAGCAGGAAATAAGGGGAGGCCACAAAGGAAAAAAAAAAAGTATGTACCATTTTATGCCTAAAATTTAGTTTAAATATTTTAGAAAATATTTTAAATATTAATTGTACTGTCCATTAGTGCATATTGGAAATACAGATCACTGGATATCCCTTAGTAACCCATAAATCAGCCTTTAATATTTAGAAATTACAGAAAAAAGGGAGACAATAAAATTCTTCTATTCTGTCCTTCAATAAAACTAAAACACCAAAAATGTGAACACATAGGCCAAACAGTAGCCAAACAGAAAATGGTGTGGATGGCAGATGGAAGAACTTAACATAAAAGCAGCCCAGGGCAGCTCTAGAGGTCACAGTTGGAGGAAGCATCCCAAGGTCCTCCTGTCCATACTCCCCACAAGCATCTACTACAGCACAGGCTAACAGCAGAGCAGTCCAGGAAGGAAAAGCAGGGTCAGGCTGCGGCCCTAAACCAGACTTGGGGCAGAGGATGCAAGATGGGATGGGGTCATGCAGGGACCATGGTCTCACACCTGGCCAGATTCTAGGGCACCAGAACAGGTAGGACTTAACAAGATCCCAGCTGGGAGAGGGCACCACAGGCTTCTGATGGCCTCCTTTCCTGCCTGAACTACCAAAGTTTCGTTTACTTGCAAATGGTAGTCCCACTCTAGCTAGAAAGAAGTGTGCGGGAAGGATAAAAGGGAATTCTTGGAAAGATACTGCAGTATCTCATGAGCTGTGGTATAGCTAAGGAGCCTGAAGTGTTCTAAATTTCTACATTAATACAACTTGGTTACTGCTGTACTGCCAGCTTGATACTGATGTTAACCATCAGGAACTAGCACAGCCTCCACAGGTCAAGGGCTCAGTCCCCAGCAAGACTGCTCTCACTTCAGACACCAGCCATGAGCTCTGGGGTCCCCAGGCCACCTGCACTGCTGAACAACTGGCTACAAATTCAGAAGTTTCTTACGAACCATTCAGGTTGAATAATTCACTAGAATAATTCACAGAACTCAGGAAAGCACTATGCTCACAACTGCAGTTTTATTTTAAAGGACTAACCAAATGAGAAGACATACAGCGCAAGATCAGGGAGGGTCTCAAATGCAGAGCTTTTATGTCCTCCCCCATGAGATCAGGGCACATCGTCCTCCCCGCACATCTGTGCTCACCAACCAGAAAGCTCATCCAAGCCTGGGTGACCAGACTTTTTGTTGGGGTTACATTTGGCAGACATGATTGGTTGAATCATCAGCCAGATGACTGAACTTGATCTCCAGCCCACCTCTCCAGAGGCTGGGATGATATCACCTGGCCCAATGCTCAACCCTCTAATTACATGGTTGAGCTTTCAGGTGTGACCAGCCCCATCTGGAGTCATTTTTGCATAAACTGAGGTGTGGTCCAGTTGGCCACCATGAATAACAAAGACATTCCTGCCACTCAGAATACTCTAGGAGTTTAGAAGCTCCCTCCCAGGAACTAAGGACAGAGGCCAAATTCTCTATTACACAACATCTCTCCATGACCTGCTTCTGGTTCTGCATTTGTTTTCTCAAGAGAACAAATCTAACTGGGCCAGCTTGGGTCTAGAATTCACTCTTAGTTTAATAAACTAGAGAACCAAGGGGCAGAAACCAAGCTGCTAGGGTAAACTGCTGCAAGGGAGATTTCAGAGTGGAAGGGACAGCCCCCTCCCCCTCCCCCACCTCTCCTTATAGGTGTCTACTAGACCCTGATTAATAGCACCAAATCAACTGTCCAGCAGCCTGGAACCTGGGTTCTGACCCCAGTTACTCCCTTGAAAAAAAAGGTAATTTATATATTATTAATGAAGAATTGAATATATCCTTAGAACACCGTCAGAGTTGAAATAAGCATTATAAAACCTGTCAGAAATGTGATAGAGAAAACTGTGGAGGCTAGAATTTTGCATGAGACAATGTATTTCATTAAAATTAGGACATTTTCTTCAAGTAATTGAAACCTTCAATCTTGCTACAGCAACAGCAAGAATGTATTGATTGTGTGAAGTTCAGAAATTACATTTGGTCCTCAATTTTATAAAATAATTTAGGAAAATTTATATTAGGGAAACACCCATCACTCTCAAGATTCTGAATTCAGAAACAGCTGAGGATAAAGGAAAAAGATTGTATATGTTTGAACTACTGAAACAAATTTGTGTGAATTTATTAAAAAAGAAAGCTGAAACTATGAAATGGCATTGTCCTGCCTGAACACACAGAGGCAAATTAATATCATACAAGAATGGAGAAATCCCACAAAAGTGCTAATATCTGAAGACAGAAGGTTTTTTATGCTTTGACTCATGTTAATCATTTATCCCACAGAAACTGCTATGCGTGGTCAGTCCATAAAGTGAGTTGATAAGGAAGCAATATGTCCCTTTTAGAAACAAATGGACACAAAACACTTGGATGCTTGAATCTTGTTATGTTTATGACACACTTTCCCTTTTCCAACTTGTCAAGTCCACCTGGAAATAAAGATTGATGCCCACGTGGTACCCCATGAGCTCCTCAGCCTTTGCACTGGTTTATCTAACATTGACTTGTACAACCACCATCAAACTTAGTAAACAAATGGGATTTGGGAGGATTCCTTTCCAATGCTATAGTTATAGAAGACTATCTACATTTTCCCCCTCATTCTAATTTTGAGGAATAAATATCAGGTTTCTATCCTTACAAGTTCAATGGCTTGTTGGCCGGTCAAGAGATTGCCCAGGTGGGAGAGCTAAGGAGTGAGGACCAGAGCAGATAAGAAACTCCCAGCTATAATAGAGGTGGGAGCAAGGCACTGCTTCTAGTTTGGTCTCAGGTAGCATTACACAGTTGGCGGGATTTATCTTCAAACAGATACAGTCACATCACCTTTTCCTTTTTGCAGACAGGCTGGTTCTAACCTGTGCATACATACAGAAAGTAAAATACATGCAGGGGGAAAGCAAAGCGATTGCAGAAAGCCAGGAGGTTGGTGGGTTGCAGGCCAGTGTCCAAGTGCTGATGCTAATTCTGAAGTAAAGGGGGCAGTCATTCCATCTTCCCAATGCCACCAGCCTTCGTGGGCCAGAACAAGCTGCTTTTCCTGCTCTGAAGCCATGTAGTGCCCCACGCATAGGTGTTGGGAGGGGGGACATCCTCTCTTCCTCATATGTTGTCATGGCTCCCACCCAAAGCTATGCCATGATGTCTCATCACTTCATTCTTTCCCCATAGCCTTTCTCTCTATGACTCAGACAGTCCATGGGTCAGATCAGTCCCATCAACGTCAGAGACTCATCCCAGCCTAATCTTGTGTTCTCCATACAAAACCCTCCCACTCAACTAAACACACTCAGGCAAATGTCCTCCTGGGAGTAGTTTGTTAGGTGAATTATGGAGAAACACCTCCAGGGCCTAAACTCGAGGGAAAGGAGTGGTCTACACCCCACCTCGCCTTTGCCGTTCAGGCAGTCAAACCTTGGTCCTGAGCGAACCTCATTCGATAGGTTTGGGAAGGTGGCTAAGCACTGATACTTATTCATCAGAATGTCCTTAAATGATGTGACTATGCATCTATGGCCAAGAACCAATGCCTACGTGCTCCCTACTGCCAGGAGGAAGTCAGCATATTTTATCACATTAAGCCTTCTAGAAGAGAAAAAAAGATCATGAATACCAAGGATTGTTTTCAAACCAGCTAGCCATCATGTTAAACTACTAAATGTGAGCTCAAGACCCAGCAGAATTTGGGTCCCAGTAACTCCAATCTTCAGATCTTTTTGAACCAGGTACCTAGAGTGAAGAATCTGCAATTCTCCTAGGGTGTTTGTCTCAGTTTCTGCATTGCTTCTGCATTGCTTCATCCACAATGAAAAAACTAAAAAAGCTGACTCATCTCAACAGAGTTCAGCAGGGGGAGGGGGGGGAGCAGTAACAGAACCAACATGATCAGGACCAAACTAAACTGAGAACCCGCAGACTATCAGAGCTTTAATGCACCCTCAGGGCAAAATCCTTCCCCACCCCACCCCGCCGCCGTGCATATTTTAGCAAGTGACCCACTGGTCTTCATAGGACACCCCACGCCATTGTTCCCACAGCTTCTGTAGATGCAGTTGTCAGTTTCCACATAGCATCCATCCATCCCCAGAAGGGCAGAAGAGAGCTTCCTTGGCATGCTTCATTAGGGACTCCCTTCACACATATATTTCACAGGCTCCTGGACATCTTCACAACAGAAAAGGAAAAAAATAGCCCCATCTGGCTATTTGGAAAGCTTATATTTTAAAATATTTTACAAGAAATGTTATTTTAAAATAGCACTCAGCAATACTTTTAAAATCTTACAATCTCATTATTCAAATTTTTACAAATATGCCAACAAAGCATTACCTTGCTCCAAGTGGCTCAAAGAGCCATTAGAAGTGGATCTTGTCTTTTAACCTTCCTGTAAGTATATTTCTATTACGATTAATATCATAATGGTTCTATACCACCAGCTAATGTGATGTATTATGAAGTATGAAGAACTGAGTAATTTCCAGATTATGGGACTCAAATCTATTCTTAATGGGCACCTAAACGTGTATTTATGTATTACCTCACAATAAATCACAGAAATGACCCAGAAGTTTTTAAGCACATATTTGAAAACTCCTAACAGCTCCAGAAACCTCAATAAATCTCACCGTACAGATTAATATGTAATGTTTCATTTGACTTACACATGAAAAATGTGTTTTAAATGCCTTCGGGTGGAAAAAAATCTATGTATGTCACCTTTGAGTTCATTTGTCAAAAGGAGAAAAGGAAAAAAAGAAAGTCGTGCCATATTATTGAAAAATCTATTGATTTAATTTTACTTCTCATAAATTAGATATTCTGTACAAAAAAAGGGAGACCATGCTTTGAGGAGAAAATTTGAGTTAATTATCCAGATAAATTAGTATCCATTTGAAATATTTAGATTATTAGACTCAATCTAAGGTGCAATGGTTTGAATTACTTATATAATATAATCACATCAGCTGTCCTTTGAGTATCTTTGTCATTCTCTGTTCTAGGAGTGCTCCAACTCTTGGCAAAACCATTTGTGGCCATAAGATTTTGGTGTTTTCTTAACTCTCTATCCAAAAAGGTCTAGATTGCTTTTTCTTTCATGGAAAGAAAGAAACTGATTCTGCTGACTGAAAACTAGAAACTGTCCTGCAGAAATTGCCTGTAATGAATTGCAGCTCATTAGTTGCAAATGGGTTTTTTCAGTGGCATGGATTTCCGCCCACTCTCTGGGCTTGTTCCTCCTCAGCCCGGGATGCTGGCAAGGCCCACTCTCTGGGTTTGTTCCTCTTCACCCCATGCTTACACCAGAAGAAGAAGCTCAGCTTCATGTCTGGATGGTTTACACTAACCACCAATTCCACCCTCCACCTTCCTCTACTCTGCACTGTGTCCTGGAAGCTCCTCAGGGACGGTGCCCATAGGACTTGCATTTGGTTCTACCATGAGAGAAACTGCCAGGAAATAGAGGGAGGGAGGAAAGTGAGGCTGGGGTATCCATGCCCCTTGGCCCATTCTTGGTCTCTGCAGTTTGGCCAGGTCCCTCTACCAAAGGCCATGGCTCCTGTTGGGAGGCCCTCCCCTCCAGCTTCAGCTCCTCCTTCTGGGCTCTAGCAATTGCCCTCTCAAGCCAAGGGGTGATAGAAACATACCAGGGTCCTGCACTATCCATCAGTTTTTTCTCTTAACCCTGCTCACAGCTTTATAAACAGCCTCTGTGTTGGTCAATTTTATGTGTCAACTTGATTGGGCCATCGGATGCCCAGATATCTGATTAAACATTATTTCTGCATGTCTGTGACAGTGTTTCCAGAAGAGATTAGCATTTGAATTGGTGGACTGAGTAAAGCAGGTTGACCTCCCCAGTGCAGATGGGCATCATTCAATCCACCGAGGGCTTGAGTAGAACAAAAAGACAGAGAAAGGCTGGCTTTGCCCTCCCTCTGCCTGACTACAGAGCTGGGACATCAGTCTTCTCCTGTCCTCCCTGCTCCTGGTTCTCAGGCCTTCAGACCTGGACTGGAATCTACGCCATTGGCCCTATAGCTCTCAGGCCTTGAAACTACATCACTAGCCTTCCTGGGTCTCCAGTTTGAAGGGTAGATTGTGGAACTTAGCCTCCATAATCACATGAGACAATACTTTATAATAATGAGACCTTATTGGGAGATTAGGTCTTTGCAGATACAATGAGTTAAGGTGAGGTCACACTGGATTAGGATGGGCCCTAAGCTAATGACTGGCATTCTTAGAAGAAAACACATGCACAGATGACCATGTGAAGATGCAGGCAGAAACTGGAGTGTCACAGCTGCCAGCCAAGGAAGGCCAAGATTGCTGGCAACCACCAGAAGCTAGGATGAGACAAGGAAGGATTCTTCCCCAGAGCCCGCTGAGGAAGCATGGCCCTGTCAACACCTTGAATCTGAACTTCTAGACATCAGAACGTGAGAGAATAAATGTCTGTTGTTTTGAGCCACCTGGTTTGTGGTACTTTGTTCTGGAAGTCCTAGAAAATGAAAACAGGGGTGAGCATTCTCCCACCACAGGAGCTTGCAGGCGTCTCTCAGGACATGAGGCTGTCAGACTGTCAACATTTCAGCCACTTTAGC
Source organism: Balaenoptera musculus (assembly GCF_009873245.2). NCBI lineage: Eukaryota > Metazoa > Chordata > Mammalia > Artiodactyla > Balaenopteridae > Balaenoptera > Balaenoptera musculus. The sequence continues at coordinate 11,031,298 of NC_045800.1, forward strand.
ACATGTCCCGGGTTGGTAACTGTTGTATTTTGACACTTGTGTCTTCTCGCTGACAATCTCTCCATGCCTATGTTCCCCCAACAGCTTCCATCTTTCTCTTTCTTCGCTCGCAGTCTCTCATGCCTTCCTTCTCTCCACCTGAGACCCTTTCCCCACTTCCTGGGAGAGGACAAACAGGGATAACAAGAGTCCCATAAAAGAGAGACCGCCATACCTGGGCAGTGCTTGAGGCCACAGACAGCAGCTCTTATCAAGTGGCACCACCCACGTCACATGTGCCTCCAGCCACCACCCTCCCGACGTGTTAGCCAAGCACAGACTGTGACACCTGGAGATGATTTCTATTTTTCTCCTGAATTGTCACCTTTCCCCATTGAAGCAGGTGGCAGGAATGTGCCAGAGCAGAACGCAACCAGCCTGAAACATCTTGGCTTTTGTTTTCCCAAATCCTGGGCCCACCAAGTTGGGCAGAACTTGAGGAAGTGGCAGAGGGGTCCCAGAGAAGCAGGATGATGCAGTGAGTGTCTTCCCGCTGAAGAAGAGATTTCCTGAGGTGAGGAGGAGAGTGGCAGGGATCTGGCGCCCCCAAGAGAGGCAGTCAGACCCGGGGGGCCCTGAAGGAGATGGTCAGAGGTAGCGAGGGTCCCAGCCTCCCCCCAGCTGCACACCCCCAGCACAGCGCAGAACAAGCCTTTGGCCTGAATGGTGACCTGGTCGGCAGAGGGACTGACGGCGGCTAGAGGCCCCTTCCCTTTCCTGGCTCCAGTCACAATCCTGGGAATAAAGGGAATCCCTAAATGACCAGGATGAGATTCCCCCAGCCTGGTAGTGTGAGAACTTAAGAGTTCAGATTTGAGTAAAAAAATAAAGTGATATTTCTTGCACACCTGAGTTTATGGCCTAAGCAGCACTGTCTCCCTCTTCATTTCGATGAGGATTGAGATGGCTGAAGGATAGGTAAACTCTGCAATAAAAAGAACAAGAAGCCAACGTTTCTTCTTCTGAATACGTACATGGCAGGAATGTGGGCATACACTGAACAGAGGACATGTTCTAGAATGTTCCTAGGGACACTCTCCTTAACAGCCCCTAATCAGAAACTTCCCAAGGCCTACTGACAGCAGAATGGATCAATAAACTGTGGTGTATGCACTCAGTGCCACAGTGTCCCCAGTGAGAATGAGCAGCTTGCAACTACGCACAATGTGGACACGGCGCACGAGCAAAATGTCAGTTGAAAAACAGCCATGTGATTCCACTCATGTAAAGGGTAGAAACAGGCAAATGTGTCTATGCTGTTAGAAGGTAGGGGTGTGGCTGCCCTTGCAGAGAGGCAGGGACTACAAGGGGACTTCTAGGATGCTGATTAGAGCTTACGAGAATGCCCTGAGCTGAGTTCTCATGATTTGGGCACTTTTCTGTATGTGTATTATCCTTCAGCATAAAAAAAATTTAAGGTAAGGAGAGGATTTCCGACAGAGTGAACAGAGACAAGAATGGAGACAGAAAGAGATACACTGGGACAGATGGAGGTAGACAGGGACAGGCAGGGACCAGCACTGACGGACATTCCACCCTCCCCAAAAGCTTGTGCTACTTGGCTATCATTGGGATAGTATTAGATAGATTGGCTTGGGGTGAGAGGCTTGGGGGCAAAAGACATGGCGTTTGAAAACACTTTATCTGGATTGACATTCTATTTGTAGGAAAAGGTTGCCACATAACTGGCAACCCACAAATGTAGCTCCCAGCCTTCCCTTTCCTCTGAACAATGGTGCTAAAAGTTCTGAATTTAATAATGAGCAAGAGCAGTGCCAACTCTCATAAACCCAGCACATGAGAAAAGAACTTATATATCCAGAGACAAACATTTGCATTGGTTCATTCTCAAGTGCGGTAAAATACATAGCTTGCAGTGTTTCTTGGAGGGGAAAATGATGTTCATTCATAAGTCAGAGCAATTTAATGACTGTTATAAATTGCTAAACAATTTTTTTTCCAAAAACCATAATATTGCTGGAATCGTGTAGAGGCATATAAAACTGTGCTCGGGAGAATTCCATTTTGGAAAGCTGTGCTATCACGTGCCCTGCCTCCCACTCCTGAAGAACTAATCAGCATCCCACCCAACCCTATCCGTGGCACAAACGATCTTCAGACTTCTTAACAAAGACCCTCACCATGGGTTTTTCTGATGGCCAGAGAACTGTTATTTTATCTGGGCACCTACAAACCTCCGGAGGATAGGGCCATGAATTATTCATTGCTGGTGTTAATGTACATCAAAGAGTATATATTTGGACATGACCTTCATTACTTCTGAAGCATTTTTCCACTTGATTTATTACTCTCCCTTATATGAATGCATGTTCATAATCTACATTACCGGTCCTCTAATGATGCCATGTCAGATCCTAACGTCATCTCATTATTTCTGACACTCACAAAACCCACAACAGTAAAACCCAATTATAGACTAGAGAACTCCCAGAAGACCTCGCTGCTACCACAGCTAATGAGCTTCAGCATCATTATACTCAGAGACAGGCCCACACAATGGACATCTGTGCATACCCATCCTGGGCCCTGGATCCTTCCATTCACAGGAGTAAGGAGATCTAGCGTGGTAGAGCCGGCTGTCGGAAGCCATTCCGATCACCCTGGCAAAAAGCCGTGGGATTCACCAGCAGCTTGATGACCGAAGTGTTGTGTTTTACTCCAGCACAGGAATCTGTTTTAAACAGTGGTTCATTGGCTGAATCAACTTGGCTGAGTTGGGAGCACATTTATGGATCTGGCGGAGAGCTGGCCAGAGGAGAAATTTGGCTATGATCTGCAACGCGGAAGGGAAGCAGCACCATTACTTCTGGAAGGTCGTCATCGCTACGCAAGGGGAACAGAGATGCTGAAGTGCAGGTGGGTTTCAGCTCCCCTTGTTCTCCCCTCAAAGTGCATCCAGCTCTTCTTCCCAAATGCCACCCTGCTGACCAACAGCACGTCCAGGCCCACCTCAGACAGAGACAAGAGACTTCTGCTCTGGCCTCGCCTCTGGAGAGCCCCGCTCCAGCTGCGGGACCTAAGTGGCAGTTTCTCAGTTTTACCTGCTAGCTCCGACTTTCCCACCCAGGTTAGTACTTCTGGAGGGCTGGTTAATGACTTTTCTCTGACCTTCCAACTCTCCTTTCTAGATTCTCCTTCCAGCTTGAAGGATTGGCCTGATCTTGAAGGGGTCTTAAAGGACCACTGATCAATGCAGGCAACCAGTGGGAATTCAACCCTTCAACAAATATTTATCTAGAATCTTCCATGAGCCAAGCACTGGGGATACAGCACGGAAAAGACAGCCAGTCCTTGTCCTCCTGAGCCTGCACACCTAGTAAGAGGATATAAACTGTCATTTACTGGGAGCTTACAATGTCACAGGCACTGGGCTAAGTGCTTTACATAAAGGATTTCAATTAATCCTCACATGCACAAATTTGTAATGTAGGTACCATTACTACTTCCATTTACAGACAAGGAAACTGAGGCTTACTGAGATTAGGAAACCTGGATGCCACCAACTCCAGAATGCAAATTCTGATCCATTCCACTATTTAGTCTCCTTGAGCAGGAAGACCCGCCAAGAAAAAAACAAAAACCCAGGCAAGGCCCCAGGGCACCAGGCACACACAGCAAGAATAAGCCAGTGCCTGAGTAAACCTCTTGTCCCACGCCCAGCGTGCTTAAGTGACTCCAGTTGAGGAAAACATTAATCCTGGAACAATGCTATTTTGGCAGCTGAAAGAGGCCTGACTGGAGGACAGTGAGGACGGGGGCCAGGCAGCTGCTGACCAGAGACAGCCTGACAGCGAACCAGGCCCATGGAGATTGTTTATTTATTTATTTTTTAATGCACAGAGATATTAAGTTACAAATCAAGCTCAAAATATATTACTTGATCTTTCCTATGTTAATAAATAAATGAGTGGCAGTATGAGCACAAAAATAATTGCAAGAACCATATGATATAACTTATACGTGGAATGTAAAATATGATACAAATGAACATATCTACAAAACAGAAACAGACTCACAGACATAGAGAACAGACTTGTGGTTGCCAAGGGTGAGGGGGGTCAGGGATTGGGAGCTTGGGATTAGCTGATGCAAACTAGTATATATAGCATGGATAAACAACAAGGTTCTACTCTAAGGCACAGGGAAATATATTCAATATCCTGTGATAAACCATAATGGAAAAGAATATGAAAAAGAATATATATATATACAACTGAGTCATTTTGCTGTACAACAGAAACTAACACAACATTGTAAATCAACTATACTTCAATAAAATTTTAAAAAATAATAATTGCAAGAATACCCAACTCATAACGGTGGTTTTCTCTGAGATAGGGAGAGGGGTGGTGAATTCTCACTTAGCAAGCCAGATATTTCATAATATGCAAATGTTTAACAGTGAGGATATATACTTCTGTAAGCAGAAAATAACAAATGAAGCAGCTAATAAGGCCAGGAGTTTATGTTGTAGTATCAGTTCCGTTAGAAGACTACGTGCCAGCAAGCCCCATGTGAGCCCAGTTGGAGCCCAATGGCCCAGACCATGCATTCCTCACTCACTGTCTCCTTCCCGCTACCCCCAGATACGTTCAGAGAACAGCACTGAATCACCAATTGCTCCAGGGTAATGAAGTCCAAGTTCGCCTATAACTGATCTTGCCTTATACCTCTTTCCCAATTCAAATCAAGGCCAAACCATTAATCATTCCAGCAGAGCCCAGAAAATTGCATACACTGATCTTTTGAATTTTATCACCTGCTGCTCAAGGAATATTGAACCCTAAAGACTTGACAGCAATTTCATTACAATTTAAGAATATCATATGTAACTTTTTTTGTGGTCCTGTCACAAAACAATCAGTAAATATGTATTATTCAAACCGATGTACTAATGAAACGGACAGGTTTGAGTTTGCCAGTATTCTTTTTGGATTGATTTTACCTTTTCATGTCAAAGAAAATAATGCAAAAACTGAACTGAAACTTTGCAAAGAGACAAGTTTTCTTCTTTGACAGCATCAGTAAGAGCTAGGAGTCTAACCATACAGCTCGGCCTCATGAGAATTAGCCTTTCTGAAGTCAACAAGAAATTCCAGTTCTCAGGGATTCCCAGTTCCATTGCATAGTTTGGAGTGGCAAGAAAATAAGAACAGATTTCAATAGTACTTTCATCTTTTAGTGAACAGAAGTGCTCAACAGGCACAAAACTGTGGGTTGAGTCCCATTGGACTATTTGTGTCTTCCCAGCCACTGGACATTTGTGTCTCCCTTCCTTTGCCCTCTTGTCCTCCAACTCCCCACCCAACGACCCCACTCATCGTCAACCCCCAGGGGGACTATCATTCTGGGGAGCATTATAGCTCCCCTTGGACAGAATCAATCGGCAAATCCTCCCCAGTCCAACAGTTTCACATAGTTTGTGTACTCTGGACTTCTACTGTTGAGAGCTCCTTGTAGTCAGACTATTTCTATCGCCTTTGGCCCCTGTGCCCAGTCTGGCACCCAACCCAGAGCAAACACTCGATACTAGACAGTAGCAAACAAAATGTGATGATAACTTGGATTCAATGTCCAGTCTTACCACTACTGGCTGCTTCATGCTGAACAGTCATCAGTTTCTCTGGAGCACTGTTTCCTCATCTGTAACATGGAGAGAAAAAAATAATCATGATCACCGTACTACGTGACTTAGAATTGCAGGACGATCCAAAGCTATAATGAATGAGAAAGCAGTTTGTAAGGCATAAACTAATACAAACATTATGGGACTATTCAGTGCTCAATTCAAGGCAAGTCTGAATTCGATCTAAAGGGAAGAAAAAGCATGGTTTTCCAATCTTAATTCTAAATTGTTTCCAATTTATTCACGCTCAAGTAAAGAATCCACTTCCATTTATTAATACAAAGCTCCTGTATGTGAATTTGAAATCTTAATAGACTATCTGTAAGATCTTGACCTCCTTAGCCAGCAAAATTTTTCCCAGTTGGTCTCTCAGAGTGTGTGTGTTTGTGTGTGCGCATGCACGCGCGCACACGTGTATGTATTATACATAGGGTATTATATTGGAAAGCTAAGAATAAATGAAAGGTCAGAAATTATGTTTTCTTCAACAAGAAGATTCTTTTTTCAAATTACTATAATGCGTTCTATTTTTTCTTATTCAGAAGCAGCCTTATTAAGGGACCACAGTTCCCTTACAGGGAACCTGTATCTTAATACCCCTACAGAATTTTTAACAGATCTACTATGAGTTAATTTTCTAGAACATTTTCATCCCATTTTCCAGTTTTCTCCTCTTTTTACTACTTTCAACCAAAAAGCAACAAACATGCATTTTATAGACTTAATTATCCCTGAAGCTTAAAGTAATCTGAGCACTTTTCCAATGCAAAGGCTAAAATTCCAAAAGCAATGATGAGTAAATAGATGGGCTGCTTATGGGGAAACACGAAACAAAAATTATGTAGCCTTCTTTATACACCTTTTCCAAGCAAAATAACTCCAGGTTCTTTACCACATTATTAAAGTTACAAGTTAATCCACCTTGAGGGCTTGGCAAAGTAGTAACAACCACAGAGAGAGAGGAGAGTGGGGTTAAGGACGAAATGAGAATGAAGAATGGTGAGGTTAGCTGAGGAGCTGATGTGTGGTATGTGGCAGGATTCTCAAGTACAACCTCCTGCCACCTCCAGTGGGAATCACTTCCACTGAGTTTCTCAATTCTTCTTCCTGATGTCTAAGAATGATGGAAAGTAGACAAAGCAGCATTCAGTGTGAGAGCTGGAAGGAATTCCTAATTCCTCAGCCGGCATTAGGAGTGAGAGGTCTCTCTACCAACCTCTGCTTTCTATGCTGGACTTAGCCAGTTCTCCACTTTGGACATGACCCTGAAACCTTTTGGTTAATAGTCATAAGGAATGCAGCTTCCCCATGTGAGTGGGAATAATAGCAAGTGTACACATTGGGGGCTGATAGCACATCAAAATGATGTGGGAGATGAGGGTTCAACAAGGTGATACATGCTCTGTTCTTTGCAAATGCCAGGTACTTGAGTATTTGCAAATTAAACTACCTTGTTCCCCTCTTTTTAGTGAAATAAATGAACCACTAGTTACAACCCTAAATTATAGATAGTGCAGAATCTACTCATTATTTTTAGAATTTAACAGGTTGCCAATGTTTCGACTTACCACTTAACAATGTTTATTTAGATACTCAGTCCTTTATAATTTTTTATAACATTTAGGAAATTTCCAGGCTATAGGAAAAAATATTATATTCCATATAATTTATATTTTAGCTATTAAAATTTATGCTCCAATTCAAAGATTTCTGGAAAATATTATTAAAAACTAAACATTTACTAAGGCAAGAAAAAAACCTCAGCCTAGAGCCAGGGTACCGGTATTCCCAGACCCAGCTCTGTGCTTTAAGCAAGTCATCTCTCCTCCTCCAGCCTCCATGTCTCCATAAGTAGAAGCTGAAGTATGGTTAGATCTAGGTCATAAATAAGCATCACCCTAAATAAATCAAACTTGGTATTGTATTGAAAGGATTGTGAGGCTGCATCCAAGCCTGGTGGGAAAAAGTGCAGAGATCAATTAACAATGTCCGAAATCAACAACAACAAAAATGTCAAATGGTGCAGGAGCACTGCCTTGGAGGTGATTGCTAAGATCTCTCCAAGGTCTAAAACCCACGCAGAATATGAGCTCGGGCATGTCCTTTAATGTTATCTTCTCCAGAAACCCAGTCTAGGCACAATCCCTTACGGCAGTGGTCCCTAACCTTTTGGGCACCAGGGACTGGTTTCGTGGAAGACAATTTTTCCACAGACCTGGGTGTTGGGGAAGGGGGGATGTGGTTCAGGCGGTAATGCGAGCGATGGGAAGTGGCAGATGAAGCTTCACTAGCTCGCCCGCCGCTCACCTCTTGCTGCTGGGCCCGGTTCCTAACAGGCCGTGGCCCACTGCACGTCTGCGGCCAGGGGTTTGGGGACCCCTGCCTTACGGAGCACAGAATGAGCGGAGGGACACTCGTCTTAGAAGACACCAGGTTGACTCTGGCCACAAGGAGTTCTGAGAGAGGAAATCCAGAGATGGGGCCAAGAGTGAGCATGGCCCTTCTAGGGGATCAGACTATGCAACCTCAAAATACACCACTTTGGTGTAAGGAGTTTTTGAGTTGGAGACTACCGAGAAAAAGCTAATGCCAAAAAAGCTCTCTGCCTGCCCCACATTTGCCCAAAAGCAGACTCAGACTTTTAATCACTGGAGAGAACTTACCAGCCCAGAAATGGCACCCAGAGGAATCTACATAACAAACCTTACCAAAATAACCCTTATTTTCTCTTAGTTCTCCCCACGTATCTGCCTTCCCACTCTTTGCTACCCTTGGAAGCCTAAAGCCCTTTTCCTGTTCCTTGTCACTTCTCTACACGTTTATTGTTCTTTGCTCAGATGTTAACTACATAAGCCTAAGTTCTAACCACCCCTCTGAGTTACTCAGCACTGAGTTTCTTCTGTGTGTATGCATATTGCACGTGCAATAAGCTCTGGTTTTCTCTTGTTAATCAGTCAGTTTAATTTCCAGGGCCCTAGCCAGAGAATCTAGGAAGTTGGAGAGAAAAGGGTTTTTTTTTTTTTCTCCTCTACGCCCCCCAAAAGAGGCATCCTATTCAGGATCAAGAGCTCTGTTCCCTTTGTAAGAAGTTGCATCTGGACCCCATACCTGGGCCCCGCTGTTTGCCCTGGTCCCTCCCCAGACTTACTGAATCTGAATCTTTGGGAGTGGCGCCCAAGAAACTGCGGTTCAACAAGCCCTCCAAGTGACTCTGATCCACCCTCCAGTCTCAAGTCTGAGGGGCACTATTTTAAGGAACTCCAGGCTTGCTGGCTCCTCCCCCTTGACCTGATTGGAGGATCCCAAGATACAGCAAAGTTCAAACCTTTGGTCCCATCACTGCTACAAAATTAGTGAGCAGTGTGGGCTGGGTCCTCCTGTGTCTTTCTGTTCTTTCCTCTCTGTCCGTCCTCATTCCTTTCTGAATTGCCTGACTGTGCACCCAGCAAAGCAACTTCTTAGCGAGTCACACATCTCTCAAGTGACCAGAGAGCCTCCTCTTGCATGTTGCTATCCTTGAAAGAGCCAAAGAGCAGCATAGGGAAACTCCAGGGCAGGGCCCTCAAACTTCACCTGGGGAGCTTAATATACAGGTTCCTGGTCCCATTCCCAGAGAGCCTGATTCCGTTTATCTGGGTGTGTCTCTGGAATCTGCAGTTTGAACCAGTTCCTTGGGTTCCTGAGGAGCAGGTGGTAGAGGGACCACTCTCGGGAAAACCCGTCACTTGGTGATCCGTCATGTGGAAACGCTGGAAGCAACATGTCCCCACTCTCCCGGAAATGAGCTGATTCATATCTGATGAAATCCGTCAAACACGTTAATGTCATGAATTAATGAATTTTAAGCAATCTGTGTAGGTGGCTGCCCATGTCATCAGTCTTAATTCGCAAACACTGCTGAGTGCCTGCACACGGTAACAACGTGCCCAAACTCACACATAAATCTCTCAAACGGAAGTTAAGGAGGTATGGAAGACTCTGGTGGGGATTATTCAACAACCCAAGGGGTAGCATTAGGTTAACAGGATTGAAGCTGAAAAATCATCCATCAGGAGAGCATCTGTCCTGCCCTGTTTAGAGCCACACCTGATTTCAAAGCCAGTGCAGAGACCTGGGATAGAAACCCCTCTTCTCTCTGAGGCAGGTGTGCAGCTCTTGAGGTCTGAAGTCACTCTGAAAAGGAGGGCAGTGGAACTGAAAGAATTCCCATCCCCCACCTCAGGCAAAGTGCTCACATGCCCACCACCTCAAAGGTCGGGAGTGCCTGTTACTTGGGAAGACAGAACCCAGACATTTCAGAGGTCACAGGTTGTCTACCCAATACCCCTTCTTTGGGAGAACGTCCTTTCTTTTCTGAGAAAACGGGATTTGGGAGGTTGCTTTTCTTGCTCCATTTGTCAGTCCCGGGAGCTTGCGGGCAGCATGCTGGCTGCGGTGACGATGAGAGAGAAGATCTGAGAGCAGCTGGCCCAGGGTTTGGTCAGCACAGCTGGCCGCACACTGAACAGTGACCATTTAACAGCCTCTGTACCAGGTACTCAGCTTCTCAAAGCCCATTCATCTCCACAGTCCAGATGTACAAGCTAAAACCAGTTACAAGAATACAGCCTGACATCTTTTATGCACAGAGGGCTTGCCATAGTTGTCAACCCTCCTGCTCTCCCCACTGTGGTCCCATTTGACTTCTGGATGACTTGCTCCCTCTCATCCTGCAGCAATGACACTGCCTCCATAGAGCCTCCCCCCTCCTCTGTGAAGGAAGCAGTCTGTTCCTCCTCTTAGACTGACTTGATATTTTCTTGCACTCTAATTGGCTGTTTAATAATGTCTCTCTCAATTGGTCCACAGCTCCCAGACGGCAGAGACCTCCTTTCCGTTACGTTTGTATCTGTTTCCTCCTCTTCCCCCAGAGCCTAGCATGGTGCTTACACATAGTAGGTACATGCATATTACATGGAAATAAATTGAATCTCAAATGAATATTGGAATTATGCACAAACTGCAGGATTCGGGCTTTGGGGTGCTGAGGAGGCTCAAACTAGGCAGCCCCAGGCAAGTAGAGGAAGAAGCTCCCATGTAGAAATCAGACCCATACCCGGTACACAGTGGGAATAAAATAAGTGCACACTCTCCATCACAAAGGCACTGAGTTTTCTGCAGAACGCTCATGCCTGCAAAGAGCTGCTTGGAGAAGGAGAGAAGTGAGTTTTCCACTTAACTGTTTCTCGCCCACATTCATCTCCAAGGAAAGAATGGTAGGCTGATCGCTAGAGAATTACGTGAACTTGAATTATTCAATTGGCTCTGTGAAATTGGATTCAAAGGGGAAAAAAGTTTAAAGGAAATCATTAAGCATTAATATCCCAGGAAAATTACCCTAAAATAATACATTTCAGCCCAGCCTGAGAGAAATTTGCTGGATGGTGAAACCACAAGATCTTTACTGACTCATGAATGGAAATGATTCTGAAACACTCTGGAAGCTTGTGCAAAGTGCAAGAGTTCCGATTCAGCTGTACCGACAGGCCCGGAAATCGGCACTGTAACAACACTTGGTGATTCTGATGCAGGTGGCCAGGGAAATCAGCTTTGAGAAGCACAGCTGCAGGGCAACACGCCCTGGAACGCCCACAGCTCTGTGGCACGGTTCTTGCTGCACCCAGGGCTTCAAACTAAGCAGGAGACGTGGGGAGGGGTGTCACTCACCTCCCGGTTGAAGTGTGTGAATATTCGGTCAGGCAGAAATGTGACTGTGATGCTGTCCTCCTCCTTCAGAGGTGCAGAGGGTGAAGCACAGGGCCGAGTCAGGACTCTTCCCAGGGGCACTGGGAGGATTACTCCTACGTGTCAACTTGGCTAGCTGACAGTTCCCCGTTATTCAATCACACACTAGTCTAGATGTTGCTGTGGGGTATTTGGTAGATGGGGTAAACATCTCCAATCTGTTAACTTTAAGTAAAGGAGATTATCCTTGATAATGTAGTTGGGCCTCATCCAATCAGTGGAAGGGATTTAGCAAAAACTGAGGTTTCCTGAGAAAGAAGAAACTCTTCTCAAGACTCCAGCATCAGCTCCTGCCTGAGAATTTCCAACCTGCCATGCAAATTTTGGACTTGCCAGCCTCCACAATCACATAAGTCAATTCCTTGAAATAACTCTCTCTCTCTGCATATACAGGTATGTAATACATACATACATGTATGTTAATATTTAGATACATATGTGTACATGCATCTATTTGCATATATGCATTTACACACATGCATATATGTGTGTATATTACATATTTCATATATATGTATAGAGATAGATACAGATACAGATATAAGTATAGATATTTATCCTACACCCTACTGGTTCTGTTTTTTCTGGAGAACCTACTGGTTCTGTTTCTCTTTCTCTGCAGAACCCTGACTGATAGAGGCATTTTACCCTTTCCCACACCAAATGTATAATGATGAAGGCTCCAGGCTTCAGAAAGCAGAAAATGAACATGTAAATATGTCCCTAGAAGGGACCGCCTAAGAGAAGTGCAGGCTCAGGGGGCCTTTCCCACATCCAAGGGCTGCGGGAAGTTGGGGAGGCGAGGGCCTCGCTCCACTTCTTGTCTGCATGGAGCACTCCTGCTGACTTCCACAGCTGAATCTCAGCTGCTTCTCAGCCCTGCCAGGCCAGATGCCAGCCTGAACCTCCCCACAGCTGCCTCCCCAGGCCCAGGCCTGGAATCATTTCCTGAATCCTCAGCACTCCAGGGACGGCCACCATCCGTCAGAGGGATGTATCCATCTCTTCTTGACCACAGACTCAGCCATCATTCCCACCATCACAGAGCACGGGTGCCTGGCACACCTGTACCTTACTGGGATTTTGTAGTCAAGTTTCCTTCTCTTCTAGAGTGACCCTGGGGGTCAAAGTCAGGTGCTAACTTGCAATTTGGTTGAGGTCCAAATCTGAACCAGGAGCTGGGGGCAAATGTAGACCAGTGAGGCAGATCATATGCTCAAGAGAGACCCCAGAGATCCAGCATTCTTCAAGCTATTGTTCTTCATTCATCGTCACATAAGAAGTAATTGCCATTGCAGTGATTTGTAAAATGTCATTTCTTTTCAAATTCAGGTAAGCTCATAAATTATGTTTCTACAGAAATTTTGAAATGTCCGAACAAGAGAAGCAAAGTGCCTGCTCTCCAGGGGATTATATTCTGGTGAGGAGACATGGACCACAGACAAATAAACCTGTCCCAAGTTGAGAGTGGCAAGAAGACAATAAAATAGAGTGGTGTGATCAGAGAGTGACTGGGCAGGCAGGGGCATTAAATTTCAGGAACAGCTTCCATGAAAAGGTGACACTTAAGAAGCCAGCCACACAGAGACCTGGAAAGAGAGATATTGGGGGGCGGGGGACAGAAAAAACAGCGTAAAATTTGAGACAAGTAGAGAGGTCAGCTCATAGCAAACTTGTATGCCAAAGTTTGCCTTGATAATTTTATAAATGACAGCACCAGGAGAGAAGACAACTTGGTAAATTCCTCAAGCTACCCCACAGAGCATACTGATTTCCCCTAATGCCTAATGTTAGGGGAAATGTCCAGCTAAAAAAGGCAATATGTCCAGCTAAAAAAACCTATATCCCTCAGCATCCCCTGCAGAGAGGAGTAGCCATATTTTTGGCCTATGAACAACCAAGTTCTGGTCTGTGATATACAGCAGAAAGAGAGTACTGAGTAGATGACGGGAGGTGGAGATTCTGGGGAAGTTTCCTAGAATGCGGAAGGAGGAGCAGGAAGAGGCTAATCCAACTGATATGCACCTTTTATCCTTCTTATCCTTCTTCCTGCCTGGAACTTAAGATGTGACAGCTGAAGATCCAGGAGCCAGTTTGTGCACAAGAGGCCACCTTAAGATTCAAAGTCATACACTAAGAATGACAGAACAGAAAGGTATAGGAGTCCTGGGTCCCTGATAACTTCCTTCCATACTTGTACTTCTCACCTTATAGATTTCTCTTTAGATGAGAAAAATAAAGTCCCATTTTCCTTATGACACCATTTTTTTGAGTCTACATTATTCATAGTTAAACTTACTATCTTATAACTTGCCTTTTTGTTTTCAAGCTTGGCTGTGTCCCCAGATTACAGCTGGAAGCATGTTGAGCGATCGTGACCAGCTTTTATGCCCACTCCTGCCACTTGTGCTCTTCTACCTACTTACTCCTCTGACATCTGTGGACAGAGTATCTGTTGCACTGATTTTCCTCCTTTGGATGCTGTGGTCAGTGCAGTCACAGAGGGGACCCCCTTCCGGGAGGTGTGATGTCTCAGGTTTCTGGGTGGGGGTCCAGCTAAGCAGAACGAGATGGCCTCCTCAGACAGTAAACCCTGTGATTTGTGCCTGGGATGCCTCCTGGCATCCTCCAGGCTTCACCTGCACTGTACTCAATTCCAAAAGCACAGTGATGAGCAAAGAGGAGGCCAAATCACATGGGAGGCAAATGCAGAATGGGTTTTTTAAAAATTAACACTATCTTATACATCAGGGGAGTTAATTAAACACAACTATTTCCATCTGCTAAGTTTCCAGACATGCTCAAGAGAATAACTCTTGCAATTTATCGGACATGCAATAAAAGCACAGGGAGAGAAGGCAAGAAGGAGGCAGTTTCAGGGCTTGGGAGGAGGCTTTTCGAGATGATGAGATTTTTCTGGGGTGGATATGGTTAGGCTTTGATTTACAGTTTCTAATCTTTTCACCTCCCTGCACTGAATGGCAAGGTCTAGCATCAAGTAAACATTGAAGAGATGACTCAGCAACAGAGAGAACACTTTTAATCCAAAACCAAAATATATACGCATTAAAGTTATATATATATAACTTTAAGCCTGAGGTTAAAGTTAAGAGATTTTTCTAAACTATCTGGTGAGAAGATGTTCTTGCCAAGTTTAAAAAAAAAAAAAAGTTGGAAAGCCTTTAGGAGATGAGCCATTTTGGTTTGAGATTGTTTTGCAGACCACCAAGACCAGGAGGCATTAATCATATAGTAAAGGGTTTCTCTAAATACACCGAATGAAAATTAAGATCACAGGGGCAATTATTGGTGCAGCTCAGTACTTGTTCTTTGAACTTGGACAGATCTGAGTTTGAAACCACCTTCCACCTTTTTTTAATCCACTTGTTAGCTGTGTGGCCATAGGCAAGGCACATAACCTTTCTAAAGCTCAATGTCTCCATCTGCCAAATGGGCATAATGATAGTAACTATGAAGTTTAATGTGCAAACCCAGCCCTGGTTAGTGATGTTCATTGATTTTTCTTCGCTGGTTTATTTTAATGCCCTCCTTTGAGATAAGGACCTCCTGCTACAGAAGTCAAGCATCAAAGGCTAATCACTCGCTCCCACTGTCCTGGAGGCAGTGGAAGGGTGACTTCAGCTCAGCCATTCAGATGCCCCATCCTAAACCTGTGACTCTGGAGTGAGGGAAGTAGAAAAGGAGAGGGCAGCGTAGACTCCATTCTGTTGGTGACCATGGCTGCATCTCAGGTCCAGGGGCCACAGGCCATGTCCTAGGTCTCAGGGCCAGTGGGCATCCGGGGACCCTAGCCAGACTGGAACTGTGGGTGACCATGTGTTCTGGCCGCCCACTGCCCTTGCTCTCGGCCATAACCCAAATGAAGGGGCCCTGTCTTCCCATTCTGCTTCCTGATCTCCTTCCCATACATTCCTTTTCTGCTGAAATTAAGCAGGGGTGGTTTCTGTTTAGTGGAGACCGCATCTGATACAGTGCTCAAGAACTGTTGGGCTAATACTGTTGGGACTTTAGGGAGTTAACAAATGACATTTCTTTTCTTCTCCTCTGGAGTTAGGAACTCATTGAGCAATAAGACCCAGATAACCGACAGACAGAGATCAAAATGTCACGTCTACTCCATTCTCTTACTGTAAACGCTGGGCTGGATGGCATGGCTTTCCAGCGCGACTACAGTGAGGCTCTGAATCCTTTATTCGAGAAATAAACTGACAGCTCAGGCACACACAGAGCTCAGCACCGTGGGGGCCCCTCACCACCCAGGAGAAAGCAGAGGGTGGACACAACACACCCTCCCTGCAAGCAGGCTGATCCCAAGAGGCGTGTGGTCATCCTCCAGCTCGCGGCCCACGAGGCTGGGTCGGTCCACGACCTCCTGACCATTGCTCCAGGGTGGCGTTCTTCACCCAGAAGTCTGCAGCAAGGGAAATGGGTAAATGGCAGACCCTCGCTGACTGATTAGCGCATTTATCTAAAATATCATCTGGTTTTTAGTCATATCACTTCTGGCAAGCTTTTTCTTTTTATTGTAGGGTAGCAAATTTAAAACTATCACTGTGATATTGTGACATAATAAACATATATTTGGTCTTCTTCCCTGGTTCTTGGCACAGAGTTCCTAAAACCCTTGGAATTTTCTTAGTGACAGGGGTAATAAGAATGTCTTTTGATAACTTCAGGAAACAGTCTAGTTGCCAGAGGTACCAGCCATGTGATTAGGGGGATGGAATTTTCAGCTTCACCCCCTCACCTCCAGAAAGGGGAGAGGGGCTGGAGGTTGAGTTAATAATCACCAGTGGTCAATGACTTAGTCAATCGTGCCTACGTAATGGAATCTCCATAAAAACCCAAAATAAAGGGGTTCAGAGAGTTTCCAGGGTGGTGAATGCAATCATGTCCCTCCCCAAACTGTGTGGTCAGGAGCTCTTGCACTGGTACTCCTCTGGACCTTACCCTCTGCACCTCTTCATCTGGCTGTGCATCTGTATCCTTTGTAATATCCTTTATAACAAACTGGTAATAGTAAATAAAATATTTCTCTGAGTTCTGTGAGTTGTTACAGCAAATTAGTGGACCTGAGGAGGGGGTCTTGGGAACTTCGGATGTGTAGCTAAGTCACACAAGGTGTGGGTAACCTGGCGACCCACTATTTGCAATTGGCATCTGAGTCTTGTGGATCTGAGCTCTGAACCTATGGGGTCTGCTCTAAGGCCGGGCAGTTAATGTCAGAATTGAATTCAATTGTAGGATACCCCGTTGGTGTCCTCAGAGAACTGGAAAATTGCTTGGTGTAGAAAACCCACACGTTTGAGGTCAGAAGCGTTGTGAGCAGAGAAACAGTTTTCATTTAATGCCTCACACCACAGAACTCAAAACCCCTGGCAGAAGTCAAAACTCCTGGCTTTCTATCTATTTCCATTTGAAAGAAAACTGACCACGCCATATTTCTCTGAAATATATGCACAGAAAATCTAAAAGCTGCCTAAATCACATTACCATAGAAATGCCTGCCTTGGATTTCTAGATCAGAACGTAGACCTCAAAGAAAAAAAAAATCCCAAATTTGGATCTCTGAAGAAAAAGTACAGCATGGAATTTCACTGTGTTACCTCAGTTACCTTCCTCCCTGATAAAACCCTTCTTCAGAATTCCATCCATATTTTAATATTTGGGTTTAAATTAATGTAAAATAATTTAAATATGATCAAATGAGGTCACTGAAAATTCAGATTCAAATCAAGAAACGTATAAGGAGGATTGAAACTGTCTGACATATGGAAGGCTAACTGAGACGGTATCAACCAGAGTTCCCCAGAGAGACCGAACCAGAGAGTAGGATATGTACAAATATACATACATGTACGTATATAGAATATATACAGGGATCTATTTTTTTTAATTGGTTTTTGTGATTGTGATGCTTGGCAAGTTTGAAATTCATAGGACCAGCAGGCTGGAAACTCAGGCAGGATGCTACAGTCTTGAGGCAGAATTTCTTCTCCAGGAAATCTCCGTTTTTGCTCTTAGGACCTTCATCTGATTGGATAAGGCCCATCCCACTCTCTCCTTTACTTAAAGTCAACTGACTGTGGATGTTAACCATGTCTACAAAAATACCTCCACAGCAACACTTAGACTAAGTACTACATCCTAGCCAAGTTGACATGTAAAATTAACAATCACCACAGGCTTAGCAGAACCCAGCAATTCATTTCAAACATTTTCCCCATGCCATATCCAGCCAAGTGAATTATTTGGCAAGGCACATGGATCATAAAAATTAATTTAATTAACCATGTCCTCTATTTCATTCATTTTCGCCAATATACTTATAACTTTACATGTATGCATGTGTGTATATATATATGTGTGTGTGTGTGTGTGTGTGTATGTACATATACACATACACACATACATATATATGACCCAGGCATCCATTTACACACACACACACAAACACAAAATCTGATACTACATAACTTTCAAATGTGTTTGCTCCATACAGCATGGCAAATGTAGTTAATAACACTGTATTGCATATTTGAAAGTTGCTAAGAGAGCAGATCTTAAAATTTCTCATCACAAGAAAAACAATTTTTGTAACTATGAACGGTGATGGATGTTAACTAGACTTGTGATGATCATTTCACATTATATACAAATATCGAATCATTATGTTGTACATCTGAAACTAATACAATGTTACGTGTCAATTATTCCTCAGTAAAAAATATATTTGCTCCAAAACTCTTCCCCTGCTCATTGCCTCCCCAAACTGGCTGTATTTTAAGTGAACATTTTAAATTGCTTTCCTATGGATGATGCTTTTGAGTTCATTACATCTCCCTTTTTTTGTTATAATTATGATATTTAACTTGCATTTTCATTTCAAACCATTATGTAGTTATTGTTTAGAGCCTAGAAAACTAATCTGCTCCCCGCCTGTCCCTCAGCCATCAATGACTTTGCTATATTGAGATGTAGAAAGAGGGACACTGCTATTTCACATCTAAGATGTGACTATAGTGCCCCAGGACATTTATTGTGATTTAACCTCTTATTTAGTTACCTTGGCAAATGTGATTTAAAAAAAAAAAAAAAAAACTAGACAAGAAAATCAGTTCCTGCTTCTCCACGATAAACACAGGTCAGACTGCAATTACGCATTACTACTAAAATTCAAAGCACAGTGAGTGAGACTTAATTTCTGGTATTTGGGGAGGACTTGTTTTTGAAGTGAAAGAAAAACCAGTGGAACTGCTTGCTTAACCAATCCTCATCTATTTGTTTTCTCCAGACTTTATTATGATCATTCTGCTAGATAATGCCCGGGATAAGCCATAACTCAGGGTGATTTAATTAGCTTTAATAATAACACCTGCCCATGCTTAGTCCTTCTGGAGATTCATTGCAACATCAGGGCATAAACTGGCAAAGGTCTACAATAGGGAATGCCTGGTTATAACTCTCACCTCTGGAACCTCATAAAAATCAAAGAAATATCACCAGCCTCTTCCATCTTCAGTTTCCAATGCATTATTCTCCCTAGACCTCCCACCAGGTGATGAACGACACCCTCTTTGGGTCCAGCTGATACTCAACACACTGACATTGTCTCAGAAACATACTTCCCTGTTTTTTCCCAAAACATGTTTCTCTCCTTTGAATTGGTATTTATGTAGGTCCTTTTCATCAGTATAAAAACTGTGCTAGTACAGACACCATCTAACTCTGTTTGCCTGTGAGCTGCCTTGAAGGAAACCAAATAGTGTGCCTGCCTCAGATCTCAAGAATGAACTTGGAACTCTTTTTGCTTCATCAGGGAATGGTCCAGATAATTAGAAGTTTTGTTTTGTTTAATAATTTGGGGTTATTTTATTTAATTATTTCCACTTGATCTGGAAAATAACTAACGAAAGTTTTCGCGACAAGGCAATATTTAGAAAGATTTACTAGTTTATACAATGTTTGTCTATGGTTTTAAGGAATTAAATAACTGGAGGATGAATCTGAAAACAGAATGGCTCCAGAGACCCTTATAATAAGTATATACCGTCCTAACCAGGACAAACTGCTTCCCTTAATTATTAAAATATGTTACATTTATTACATGTTTAGTCCCTCCATACCAGAGAGACGCATCACTGAGTCAATAGTAGCAACATATCAGACAACTAAGTTTGATGAGACACTCAAAGGACAATATAACTTACAAATATTTTTTCACAAAATTCTGACACCTTTTCAAGTTGGTCAGAGCGCACATTTAAAATCTATGTATTTTTTTTATTTCACTTTAGTAACTGATGAGTTGTCCACACTCTTGGAAACATGAGAGGGGCATAAAAAGTTCTTCTTTTGTAGCTATCAATATATCAGTATATGAATCATCTGAGCAATAATCTATATTTTCTAGAATAGTCTCCTCTGTAATTCTTGGGGACAAGACACAGAGATTCTTTTACAAAGAATTAGCTGCTGATTTTCAACAGTTGAATTGATAAGCACAACTAAACACAAATATTGTGTATGACAACAATTTTTCCTGAAGGATCTCAGCAAAAATAAACATAGCTAGTGATGGGGAAGCTCAGACAAGGTTGAGTAACTGGGACTGAACTTTCTTTAGGGGTACATATAGTGTTGGTAAAAAGTGGGTAGTCAGTATCCCCCTAAGAAAAAACAAAAGAGCAAAAAAATGAAAGAAAAAAAGGAGAGAAGGAAGGGAGGTGGGGAGAGAGCAGAGAGGCACAGGATCATGTTTTGCGTGATCACTGGAGGAAATCCAATTTACTTTTTGCAATTTTGAAAATAAAATTCGGCATAACATTAAGAAAGGGGAGGGACTTCCCTGGTGGCACAGTGGTTAAGAATCCACCTGCCAACGCAGGGGACACAGGTTCAAGCCCTAGTCCGGGAAGATCCCACATGCTGTGGAGCAACTAAGCCCGAGCATCACAACTACTGAGCCCATGTGCCGCAACTACTGAGCCCACGCACCTAGAGCTCGTGCTCCACAACAAGAGAAGCCACTGCAAAGAGAAGCCCGCGCACCGCAACGAAGAGTAGCCCCCGCTCGCTGCAACTAGAGAAAGCCCTTGCGCAGCAACGAAGACCCAGCGCAGCCAAAAATAAATAAATAAATACAATTAAAAAAAAAAAAGGGGGAAAACATTTCTTAACAAAGGGAAGTAAAGAATGAAGATCCTATGCCTGCCTCAGGACAAGTAGCTCCTTCTCCAAGTCTCAGGCTTCAAGTACCCCAGCACCAAGCTAGAGCCTTGTTTTCTGTCTCCAGAAGTTAACAGAAGAGAAGAGAAAATAAAAATGAAGATTAAAAAGGCACAAGTAGGGGCTTCCCTGGTGGCGCAGTGGTTGAGAATCTGCCTGCTAATGCAGGGGACACGGGTTCGAGCCCTGGTCTGGGAAGATCCCACATGCCGCGGAGCAACTAGGCCCGTGAGCCACAACTACTTAGCCTGCACGTCTGGAGCCTGTGCTCCGCAACAAGAGAGGCCACGATAGTGAGAGGCCCGCGCACTGCGATGAAGAGTGGCCCCCACTCGCCGCAACTAGAGAAAGCCCTCGCACAGAAACGAAGACCCAACACAGCCATAAATAAAATAAATAAATAAATAAAATTTTAAAAAGGTCATTGGTTTCCCATTTAAAAAAAAAAAAAGGCATAAGTAAATGAGGGGCTACCCAACAAGAATCAAATCCAATCAAAGGAAAGCTGAAAGCTTCCAGAACTCCAACTCAAAGCTCTATTTAAAATAAAATAAGATTAGGACTAAAGGCAGATTTTCAATGAGCTTATCTCATACATTTTAAAGAAGTGTCAAAAATTAGTAAAACTGGCTATTTGGTTATGGTAAACAGGGAGAATTGAGGAAAGAGTTGCTTGGTTGAATTAAGTTTTGAAAACTTAAATACTTTAAAAGTATTAGTGTATCAGACCAGTGTATCTGAGATTAGAGGTCTGTCCATTCAATTCACAACCAGTTCCCGCCCTCTCCTGCCCCATTATGCCTGGCTTTAATCCAATGCTTCGTTGTTCTTTCCCCTTGGGTTCATGTCACCCATGGAAAGGACTTGCCTAGATTAAGAGCCAGGTTGTATTTATTTGTTACTCACCTACATATTATGCACTGCCTCGTTCCAAATATGTATCAGAGACATCTTCCAGAAACAGAATATCAAAACCAGCTAAGTCAACCACTGCAAGTAATACAAATACTGTTACTGACCATTAAGTGACCAAGGAGCTTTTCTGGTGGTCAAGGTAAAACATGATGGGAAGGAACAAAATTCTCACTTGATCATTTGTCCGATTAAAACAGAAACATACATATCATCCTAGATTCCTCAGTATCCTTCGTTCTTCATAACCAGTTAGGCAAAGGGTAACCACGCTATCTCGCTCTTTCCATCCCTCCTCTCCACTTCCACCACAATCGCTCCAACTCAGCCTCAGCACAGCTCCCCTTCAATCTCCAGTAACCACTTCCCAAGCTTGCCACCCCAGCGCCTTCCAGATGCCTCCCTCCACCTGCCAATCTGACCAGCTGATCACATCACTGTCCAGCGGAAATCCTCAGCATCTCAGCATCTCAGCATCCACACCAAGCTTCTAACGCTGGGGTGCGCCTCCCCAGTGCACACTAAGCATCGTGCCAACTCTTAGCTCTACAGGAAGCTAAAGAACAAATACAGCACGTCGTCCTGAAGCTGTGATTTTACTTAAAAACTTGGGAGGGAAAACTCTCTTTTAATGTATATATAACATGGAGTTACTTTGAAAAGGTTGTATAAAACTTTGGGATGAAACCGAAGACCTTAAAATAACGTTGTTCCTGGCTGGTTGTATGGACTCAGCCTTCAGAATGTGTTTACTATTCTGTGCTGTGAGGCTGCTTCTGAGAAATGCTGGAAAGGGTTTGAATATGACAAAAAGTCTGAACTCTATTTATGCCCTTTGACACACCAATCTCATTTATGGAAATTTATCCTATGGAAATCAGCAGTCATATGCCAAAGATACAGGCAAAGGGTGATTCATCACAGCATTATTTATAATAGGTAAAAGTTGGAATAACTTAAATGGCCACCACTCACTTTTATCTGTACATGCAAGGAGATACTTTGTATCATTTTACAAGATACGGCAGAAATATGTAAAACGACATACAAAATATGTTCAGGATATATTGTTAAATGAAAAGTCTAATTCGAAAATAGCATTTTATTGTTCATACATAGAAGAACAAGTAACAAGACATAAGATTGGTCATCTTTGGGTGGAAGGGATGGTTGGTGATTTTTTTGTTCTTTTTGCTTAACTATATTTTTTGTAATAGACATGTATTGCTTTTATAATAGACATAAATAAAGGGATTTCTCTCTGTGGGGAGTGGGAGGAGGGAAAAAACTCCAACTTTTTGCACGTGATCCACATCACTCGTGATCTATCCCCTGCCTACCTCCCTCGGTTTCCTTTCCTGCTTGCCCACCCTGGTCCTTCACCCACGGATAATACTGGAATAACTGTGGCTTTTCAAACAGGAGACATTCTCTCATACCTCTGTGCTTTCCAGGTGCTTCTGTCCCTGCCTGACATGTCCTTCTTTAACTTTCTAACTTGACAAACAACCTCTCCTGATGCTAACTGGCTTACCATTGTGCCTTCACGTCGAGAGAGAACATTCTGGCCACACAATTCAGTTGCCTGACACCTCTTCACAATAACAGTCCTCGGTGTCAGTTCATCAAGACTCTGCTTTGTGTGCTTGGTCAATGTGAGTCACTCCTGACAGGCAGTCACTCCAGGAGCTTCCCCACACCAGGGATTTTAGTTCGCACAGCTGATGCCCAGGTGCCCCGTCATGGTAAAAGCAGCAAATATCCTGTGAGCCTTGTTGAAACAGCCAACCCAGTAACCTTCATCCCTGGGCAACAAGCCACCCCAATATCATTCTTTTGGCCAGGCTGGAGCCCCAGTTTCCCACGAACGTCATGGATAATCTCAACAACTTAGTTATTTGATAAGCCAGGGAGCTTCAGTTCAAAACCAGTAACAGAGATTTCATCGTACTACAGATCAATGAGAGAACGGCAATGCCCAGAGGTGTCTGTGTACTTTCATTCCTTCACTCAGCATATAGGTTTGAGCACTGTGTGCCAGGCAGTGTTTGTGTGTGTTTAATAAAGAAAACACAATTTATGCCCTCACTGTGGCTTATTCAGTCTAACATTTTGACCTCTCCAATGAAGAACCATATTTCTTAAGACAATCTTTTGTTCACCAGGCTGCCTCCAACTTCAAACACAAACAGGGGAAAAAATACATCAGGAGCAGACTTTGAGCAAGAATTCTGACAATTCTTTGTTTCTGGGAACTGGCAGAAACTGTACCAGCTTCCAAGCCTCCATGCCTCCTTGTCAGAAACATCACTCCTAAAGCTCCATCACTCTAATACATGATGCTGGAGGTACAGTTGTATACAAACAGCCTGCTGTGAGTAATGATCTTCAACCTGACACGTATCTGGCCTTAGTCATCTGCTGCATTTTGCTTTATGAAGCAGCAAAGTGTCTAAGGATTTCCCCTTGCTTTTAGAATGAATTTTTAACACATCTTCAGAAACGAAGCCTTTGTCAGCGCTGTTTATACTCTTGACCACTTTGGAGAGGAGAGAAATGGCAGCCACAGAAGCACATAACTCAAGCTAAAAAGATCCAAAGGGGGAATATAAAACTCGGGGATGAGACTCTTCTTTCTGCAGGTGATCAGGACAGATTTGAAGCCTCTGCCCAAACACAGCTATTGCCAAGTGTGACAGTGGACCCAAGCTTGCAACAGAGTTAATAGCCTAAGCTACATATTTTCAGTCCCAACTGAGTAACCAAAAGTAATCAATGGTGATTATCATAGAGACATTATGCATATAGCTCAGTCTCTTGTCTAC
Organism: Balaenoptera musculus; assembly: GCF_009873245.2. Lineage (NCBI taxonomy): Eukaryota > Metazoa > Chordata > Mammalia > Artiodactyla > Balaenopteridae > Balaenoptera > Balaenoptera musculus. Next base: position 11,055,754 of record NC_045800.1, read on the forward strand.
ACTGCATCTGCTTCAAGAAGAATGAATATTAAAAAAATTCTCAGTCTCACTAGTAATCACGGAAATGCAAATTAACACCAAGAGCTGTCATTTTTCACCTGTCAAACTAGTACAGATTTTAAAAATGCTATTACCCAGTGTTGACAAGGGTGTAGGGAAGGAAGCACTCTGACATTCTGTTAAAGGGAGTGTAAATTGGTGCAGCTTTTTGGAAGACAATGTGCCAACACGCATTATAAACATAAAATTTTGTATATTTATGAGTTTGGGGGTTTTTTACAGCTGAAAAAACAGAAAACCTAATTCCTAATGACTTGACCAATAAGGAAATTTATAATCTCAGGAATCAAGTGTAGTCGTAAAGAGCTTCAGGCCTGGTCAATTCGGAAACTCCAGGACATCATCACAGACCCACGTTCTCACCATCTTTCTGCTCTGCCAGCATTAGCCTGCTGGCTTACGGTCCTCACAGTCACAGAAGGGCTCCTGGCAGCCCACTTTCACACACCATCATCCAAGAGCAACAAACAAACGAAACCCTGCCTCTTTTTTGGTCTCTTTAACATGTAGGAAGTCTTCTCCAGGAGCCCCCTAGAAGACTACCCCCTTTACCATTCCACTGGCCTAATTCAGTGGTTCTCAAAAGTGTGGTCCTTTGACCAGCAGCAGCAGTACCTGGGAACGTCTTAGAAATGTCGTTTCTCAGCCCACCCTGGACCTACTGAATCCGAAATCCTGGGGTGAGGCTGATTCTCTTGCTCCAGTTTGAGAACCACTGGCCTAAGCCAACCAATTTGACAAGGGGAATGGAATTACCATGGTTGGCTTTAGACTAATCATGATCCATTCCCTTGGCCTGGGGATAGGATGGGCTCTCCTGAGCACAGGATCTTGCCTCACTGACCTCCATCCGACCTGCCCACTTGCATGATGAGCCCTAACATGCTACATTCTGTAGCATTAGGATGTTTTCGGCTGTGAGGACAGAAAACCTAACCCAAAATGTCTTTAACAATGAGGAAGTTTATTGACTCGTATCATAACACGTGTTACACGTAAGGGTTAATTCAGATGTTTACCTCTCTAAACTGTAGGTAAGCTTCTTCCTCTTTTACTCCTCTTTCTCTTTGTGGGGGATGGAGGAAGGAGTGAGATCCTGTGCTGGTTTTTAAATATATCCACAAATTTTCTGATATTCCTCCATTCAAAAAGCAAAGCTGAATTACGCCCTTATTGAGTGTGGGCTGTACTTAATGACTCACCCCTAACAGATAGAATGTGGTGGAAATGATGCTGTGTGACTTTCAATACTAGGTCATAAACGACACTATGGCTTTCTCCTTGCTGCTCTCCTTGGATCTCTTGCTGTGGGGGAAGCCAACCACCATACTGTGACTACCAAAGCATCTGGGGGAGAGGTTCATGTAGAAGGAACTCGGGCCCTCCGCTCACAGCCTGGCACCGCCTTGGAGGTGAATCCTCCAGGCCCAGCCAAGCCTTCAGATGACTGTGGCCCTGGCTGACAGCTTGACTGCAGCACATGACTCGTGAGACACCCTGAGCCACACCATCCAGCTAAGCTGCTCAGTAACTCTCAACCCACAGAAGCTATGAAATAAGGTTTGGGTGTTTTTAGGACAACAAGTTTTGGGGTGATTTGTTGTATAGCAATACATAACTAACAGAAACCCCTAGTAGAATGACTTGGACTTCGGGGGGCCCACTGACTTCAGTTTTACTTTGCAACCTTTTCTTCTCCCCAGGATGTGTGTGATTCCCCGACAGGCATGGGTTGGGGGTAACTTAACCCGTTTTCTTTCTGCGCTGAGGCCTTGTTACTGGTTCTGGTCCATCATGTGGCAAACCTCTTCCTTTCTTGTGCTGATGATTTCTCTTTTAGATACCCTGGCGTCTCTTCCTGAATCTAATTTCTTTAGCCTCTTCTTGCCCTTTGCCACTTTTCCACATTCTAGCATAGACCTACTGGAAAGAAACTGCATCTCACCCTACGGCAGTGACTCTAGTGGTATAAATTTCTAGCCATGTCTCAAGGGTGAAGGAGAAGTTAGAAAGGCTTGTGATTGAGGGCAAGCTTGCGGGTAAACTTCAAATCCCACCTCAGAAGAAGGGTGGGATACCTGCTGGGACAACAGCATTTTCTGGACATTTAAAGCAAACTGACCTGACCTTTCCTGTAGGTGACAGTTCTTCGGACTTAGCTAAGGCTGTGCTTCTGTTCTTCCCAGAGTAGAGGTGGCCAATGACTCCAGGTCTGTGTTACTAAAATGTGCCCATAGAAGCTTCCAGGCCCGGCAGGGTCAGGGGTACCATGGGGAAAGGATGCAGGCCCACGTGATGCTTACACACTGCACAGGAGCCTGTAAACAACAAGACCCGTGTCTGGGGCGCTCAGACTGAAACCCAGAGCCCAAGTCTGTGTTTCCCAAAGGGTGGAAGAACTACCTGGGAGTCCTTGTTAAAAGCGCAGCTTCCTCAACCCCATCCATGGTCCACAGACTGCATCTCTGGGGTTAAATGTCTGCATTATTTTTTTTTTTTAAGTTCCATGATGTATATTTAATATATTTTAAATTAGGGGGCTCATTCTGTCTTGAACACTTCAGATTAAGCACCCTGGACCACACATTTTCAGAGTATTTCATTAATAAGAGAGATTTTCAACAGGAAAAAAAAAGTAGTTATGTACCTGGCCGATGAACAATGAGCTTTTTGATCACTGTGAATTTCACATTTCACATATGCTGGTAGGTTACAACATTAATATTTCTCAGGAGCTTGGAAGAGAAACTAGTTCTCTGCCTCACTTAAATTTCAGATCGACCATCTACTGGTTCATCTCTTTCAGAGTTCATCTCTGGCCTGTGTGTTACAGCCATTTAGGGTTTAATTGTTTATCTCATGCTCTCAGCACTCTATCTTGCAGTGAAGGCATGCCAAGAGGTCCACGTGTCTGAGACCACAGAGAACAGCGCCGAACTCCACTGGGAGAGGCCCAAGTCCCCCAAATGTCTGCATTATTAAGAAGCCTTTGGGCAATAGTGAGGCACCCTAACTTTTGAGAGCTGTGGCTATTTTTGTATGATTTACAGACAATAAAATGTATGGATCCCAAGTATCCTCTTCAGTGATTTTTGACAGTTGTGTACCCCTGTGAAACCACCACCCAAAACATGGTGTAGGACACTTCCATCACCCCAGAAAACCCTCTCTTGCCCCTTTCCACTTAACCCCCACCCCAGCACACATGACGCTGGAGTTTCCACCATCACAGAGAATTTTTTCCAGAACTATCGTTTCTGAAATGGTGAGCCTTAAAAAAATGAAAGAAATCTGTCATTTAAGAGCTCTAAATGAGCCACTTCCGTCTGGCAGGAGGAAGAGATTTCAACAGTCCATCTGAGGAGACTGCCCCATTTTCCTAGGAAAACCAGCCAAATGGACCTTTCAGTGATGCGAACAGAGAGCCTTCTGAATTGGCAGTGTGGTTGGAAATGTGACTCTGAGGAGCTAAACGTACTGGGAGGGACGATGTTGAAGGTCTCTGTGTTGGAGGCAGGGCTGCAGCTCTGAAGTGCTGTAGGAAAAATGTGCCAAGGACAGTGGAGGAGTTCCTATGACATTTGCCCTCCCCCAGCCCTCTGGAAGCGGGTGGTAAGGGCTGAGGGCAAAAGGTAGATGGGATCATTTTCATGAGAGACCCTGTGGCACTCTGGGCTCAAACAAGAGAATCCAGCATCCCCAGCAAGGGTGGCTACAGGAATGGCATTTTTTCTTATCATGCGTCCTAAATAATGTATTGCTGACATCTGGGGAAGCCTCTGATATTTGTATATTTATTTCATATCTGACCACCTCACTGAATGAAGTGTCTTGTCAGTTCTAGTAGCTTTCCACAAATTCACCAGGGTTTTCTAGATGCATAATATCTTCTGAAAATAAGGACACTTTTATTTTTTCCTTTCTAACTGCTATAATGGTTTTTTTTCCCCCTGCCTTATCACTTTGGTTATTATTAAATTATTCAAATATTCTTTACAATGAAGATACCGGTGTTGAATTTTTGACCACCCTGAAAATGACAGATTTGGGAATAGAGCAGCTATAATCAGAATAAACAGAATAGAGGCCACATCAGTCTTTCAAGGTGTGATGTGGTAATGACTGCTGGGGAGTAAGAAAACAGAGAGAAGGGACATATCTGAGAGAAATTTTAGATGAAAAAATGTTGGATTGTGATAAGAGAAGGCAAAATCAATGTAGACCATGGCTCCTAATGCTGGTGGTTCCGTTGACAGTAACCATGAAAAGAGCTCTATTTTGAATCAACCCTGGTATCCCTTATAACTTATCTTAAAAGAGGTGAGAAGGAAATTAAGTATGTATTTCAGTTCATGGAAGATTTACAACTAAGAATTTGAGACAATTAGCAAATAGCTTTTTTTTTCTACTGTGTATCCTTAGTATAACTCTTTTTTTTTATTGGAGTATAGCTGCTTTGCAATATTGTGTTAGTTTATACTGTACGGCAAAGTGAAGCAGCTATACGTATGCATATATCCCCTTTTCTGGATTTCTTTCTCATTTAGGTCACCACAGAGCACTGAGTAGAGTTCCCTGTGCTATACAGTAGGTTCTCATGAGTTATCTATTTTAAACATAGTATCAATAGTGTATATATGTCAATCCCAATCTCCCAATTCATCCTAAACCCGCCCCCCCCTTTCCCCCTTGGTATCCATATGTTTGTTCTCTACATCTGTGTCTCTATTTCTGCTTTGCAAATAAGATCGTCTATGCCAGTTTTTTCAGATTCCACATATATGTGTTAATATACAGTATTTGTTTTTCTCTTTCTGACTTACTTCACTCTGTATGACAATTTCTAGGTCCATCTCCATGGTATAACTCTTAACCTACCAACAAGCAAAACATGTTATAAGAATTACCACTTTATTTTGATTATTCCAGTTTGAAAAGAAATCTTTCTTTTCCTTTGGGATTTCAAATGCATCATAGAATTAGAGTGATGGTTAATATGCCCATCTCAAGTCAGTTTGTGCCATATTAGCATCAAGAGTTCACAAAGAGCCCCATTTTATCATTAATATTTCAAAATTTTATTTATTTTGGCTCCTTCACCCAGCTCCTAATTCTATACCCATTCTGCTATATTACACTCTTGCTTATCTAACATATAGCTGTCCTGTATGGCTTCCTTTACACCTAGAGGCATTCTTAACAATACATTACTAGTGTGGATTATTCTTGTTCCACAATCAGTATTGTGCTGGGTATATCATTCGGCTTTTTACTTTTTTCATTCAGTATTACATGTTTGAGATTTACTGATGTTAATAAAGAGTATTGAGATTAACAATAAAATGAATACCTGGTGATCCATCACCTGCTGTTAGATCGTCAGTACCATAGAAATAAGGTGCCCCCAATCTGACCAAACTTCCCCACACAATAGGTAACTGAATCCCAAATTTTTGCTTATTATTTCCTTACCTTTCTTTACTGGTTTTTGCCATATATATTATATACTCCAAAATAATGTGTTATCTTGTTTTGCATGATTTTCAACTTTACATAAATGGAATTATATGTATTCTTTTTTAAATTTTTATTTTATATTGAAGTATAGTTGATTTACAATGTTGTGTTAGTTTCAGGTGTACAGCAAGGTGATTTAGTTATACATATACATATATCTATTCTTTTTCATATTCTTTTCCCATATAGGTTATTACAGAGTACTGAGTAGAGAGAATTATATGTATTCTTATGCAACTTTTTAAAATCAACATTATGTGAGATTCATTCCTGCAGATGGTTGTAACTGTTGTAATAACATTTTCATAGCTGTACATCATTATTTATCCATTTCCCATCCTCAGACGTTTGGGTTCTTTGCAGTTTTTTACTATCACAAAGCTGGTAGGAATACTCTTAAGCATATGTGCAGGAGGGTCTCTATGCCACAAAGTGGAGTTGCTGGGTTAGGAGTACACACATCTTCCACTTCACTAGATACCAAATTATTGTCCAAAGTGGTTGCAGCAGTTGGCACTCCCACCAGCAGAGAATCAGTATTCCAATGGCGCCAAGCTTCTCAAAGTCTCAACAGTGTCAGAGTTAAACTTCTGCCAATGTTGTAAAATATGGCTTTAATTTCAATTGCTAACCAATGAACTTGACAATCTTTTTATATGTTTATTCAGTGTTTGGTGAAGTGACTGGTCGAGGCTTTTGTCTTTTTTTCTGTTGGGCTTGATTGGTACATAGATGGTTATTTTTAACAGCTGTATGATATTCCTTTTTACATACTACATTTATCAATTCCTCTTATTGCTGCCTATTTAGTTTATTGCCAACACTTTGTTATTACACACAACGTTGTGATAAACATCCTTGTACAAGTCTCTTTGTGAGGTAAGAAATCTCCCTTGAAGTGGAATGGCTGGGTCTTAGAGTATGTGCGTATTCAGTTTCCCTAAAGGCTGACAAATTGCTCTCCCAAACAGCAGCACCAATTGACCATGCTCCTGCAAGGGGATGAGGTTTCCCATTCATTCTCCTGCACGTTTGCCAGCACTTGGTATTACCCACAAAGCAACTTTAGGTACATACTGTCTCATATAGTTTGTAAATAATCCTGGAAGGTAGAAAATTATTTTTCCAGTACTTTACAATTTGCAAAGCACTTTCATTTGCATAATCTACCCCGTTTTATACTCAAATCCTGTCATTCATTCCCTTGCAAGTCATACGCAAAGAGCAATGTATTTCATCCTCTAACTTCCATGTGCTGCTTCACACTTTCACATAAATACAGGTGTCTTGCCCACCCCAAGTATCCCCCAAAATATTTCCCAAATGCTGTTCAGTCATGAGCTTTTCTTTATCCCATACCCGGGGGAAGCATATGAAACCAGAGATCATTCTCTGTCACTGGGGTCATCAAAAGGAAGGATGTGACTTTGTCACCCTCTCCCAGTGGACCCTGCCTCCTCCCAAGCCACAGAAGGTGGGAGATTCCTCAAACATGAGAAGATGTCTGGATACTGTTCAGCCAAAGAGAAGGACAAGTTGCCCAGCAAATAGGTTATAAATAGGTCAGTTAAGCACACAGTGCTCCAGCCTTTTCTCCCTAAACATAATCTTTCTCTTCTTGTTTTCTTCACCCAATGTCTGGTGATGAGTTTGGGATAAAGAATGAGCAATACTATCATAATCACTCAAGCATTCCTACCAATGGAAGCTCGCTCGTGAGCTGTTTATTTTTCTAGAGCTTTGTGACTGTGTTCCTTATGTTGGCAATATGTCATCCTAATGATTTTATTTTAACAGTAATGAATTATGACTCTGCTCCCTCAGCAAGGCATTTGGCATCCCATTTCAATCCCAAGTGAATCGGTGTTGTAGTAATGAATACCAACTTCATCAATAACATTAGGGAATATAAAATGGTGTTCTCTAAGTCACTGTCATCTCTTTCTGTAATCTTTGCATTCCATCATTTTGACGAATAATCTCTAGATTTAGCTTCCTTTTTATTTACAAAACATCCATGCATGCCTGCCTGAATTATAACTTCCAGATTCCAATTTCACTAATAATTTTTGAGCACCTGGGTGGGGCCTTTTCACACAACAACCCTACTGTCTGTTACTGAGACAACCTGGGCTCGGAAAAGTGAAGTCATTTGGTCAAGGTCCTGGGGATGGAGCCAGGACTTTAATACTGGGTTTAGACCTCAAAATCCAGTGCTTTTTCTACTATGCCACACCCCAACCTTGTAGAGTTCTGCTGTTGTTTTTTAAGTTTCACATATACAATTCCTCAATTTTAATTTAATTTTCTTTACAATCCTGAAGAAATTTGGATGATATCACTTCACCTACGCTATTTGAGTCCCCCCAGAGTGAAATCCAAGCCAACATTCCATATGGCATCTTGTCACATTCCTCAAAGGTGTGGATTGGACGTTGTCAAACTCAACCAGCTTCTGCTCTCTGAAAGGCAGGGTGGAGAGGTTTCCACCACCAATCAGTTGCCTTAACGGACATTTTCATTCCCTTTCCCTGTGAGAATCAATTCCAGTAAATCTGAATCTCTGGATTTCTAGCTACACAGCTTTAGATGTATAGATTCATGCTTTCGAATATATTAGGATTCTGTCTGGAGTGGGTGAGAATACCCCATATTTTCAGGTTTCAAGTTTCAATCTTCTGATAGGAATTTGGTTTTCAGAGCAGTATGGCAAACCCAAGGAATTCTGACTCAGATTCAGCTAAACCTACAGGATATCAGAACTTTAAAAGAACATGATGAATCATTTAAGATAAAGAGTCTGGGGATAGGCAGAGTTAGATGTCATAAAATTGCCATTGGAACAAGTGCACTCTCTTAATTTTCTTTTCCTGGCCCCTGTGCCTTTATGATCGCTATTCCCACTGTCTGAGAAGCAGCCCAACTCCTCTCTCCTCACCATGGCTCTATCTGCCTGTAAAACTCCCGGTTCAGAAGCCACATCCTCGTGACTGAAACCTTTCGGACATCCACACCAGTCCCTTGTGATAGTTTCTTCATGTTCCCACAGCAGCATGTGCATGCCTGCCATCACTCATTCACCCACCAATTATTCGCTGAGGATCTACCATGTATGTGCCAGGCACCACCCTCGGCCCTGGGATACATCCAGGAACCAACAGACAAAAATCTTGCCGTGTGGAGATTACACTTCAGCTGGGGACCACAAACAACAAACATAACCTGTAAATGAAACAGAGTACACTGGACAGTGATGAATGCCATGGGGAAATTTAGAGCAGGGAAAGATGGGTCCAGAGCAGCGGGGTGAGGAAGAGCCTTCCAATTTAAAATAGGGGGTCAGGGTAGACCCCATTGAGTAGATGACATCTGAGCACAAAGCTGAGGGGGGATACGGAGTTACCCATGTTGGGGAGGAACATTCCAGGCTGAGGACCAGATAGCAACAAGGGCTTAGGGCAAGAGACCCATTTGGCTGGGGCAAAGTGATGAGCAAGACGGTGCTCACAGAGGCCATGGGGACCAGGTTGCCGCAGCCTGGCTGGCCATTCTGAGGGGTTAGGGTTTTGTGACAAGAGAAATGGGGAGACATGAGAGGATTCTGAGCAGAGATGATCGGATTCTGAATATCTTATCAGGATTTCCTATTGGATAGATTATGAAATATGATAAAGGATGGTCCTGGGGTACATTCCCCCATGACAGCCCTTATCACGTTGGGTCATACGTGTTCATTTATGTGTCTTTCTCCCTTACTGGATTGTGACTTGGTTAGGACAGAAGCTGTCTTTGGATTCCCAATGTCCAGCCTAGGGCAGGACACACAGCAAGAAATGTGTGTTGAGTCTGATGGTTGGAATGAGTGTGTCTCAGCCATGAGTTTTATTAATGGACCGAGATGGGCTTTTTGGCATCACTTGGGAAAACAAGGCAGAGGCGGGGAGAGAATCTCCATCCAGCTCTCAGCTTCTCCTCTCTGGATAGGTAAGTCACCAGACACCACTAACACTGTTCTTCCAGAGGTGGATGTGAGAAGTGCTAGTTACTAATGCCCTCTTTGTTCAAGAATGCGGTGGCAGATGGAATTAACTTTTTATATCTCCTGATACCTAGGGGGAGACATCTGTCTTTTCAGAGTGTTACAGTTGGAATTATTTAGAGCCAAGGAATTTCACCAAAGTCTAGTTTCAGTCGAGCAGGCTGGCTGCATAGGACCTTATGAGGACTCGAGAAGGCTTTAATGCCGAGTGGGAGTAGCGCCAAGATGCCCACCGGACTGCCAGGAGATGCCCCTCTCTGACAGCCTCAGCTCTCCCAAAAGCAAAGGTGTCAGGATGAATTACAGTTCCTTCTGGGTGCCAAGCACGTCCTCTGACCCTGTTCTGTTTTGTCCCTTCACTATCTCTGAGGGCAGAGCGAAAAAGCCACTGGGAACAGCATCAAAAAGAGTTTATAGAAAGTATATTTTTCAGAGACTGGAGTTAGAACAGGTGAAGCATGGAGTAAATATGGGCATGGTCCAAGAGTGACAGAAGGTGCTGTTCTTGGTCCCACCCCACCCCCTTGCCTGTCTGAGAGGGAGGTCTGCAGCCAGGACTGGATTATCCAATGAGCAAAGGCACCAGCAAAGAAGGGAGAGTGAGGAGAAATTTTAAAATCCAGCAAGAAGCCATTTAAACGTCAACATGTATATAAGTGTCATGTCATTTTGAAAAATAATGGTTTATGGTTTAATGTCAGTCTTACTCTGAATTCCATATGCCGATGGCATGGTAAGATTTTCAGTCTATAGAGTTTCTAATCTGTTCCCATCAACAAACCTGGAGGGCTTCTCAAAGCTGCATTTTAGGCATAAGAAATAAAACCCCTTCATCTGATTCTAAAGGGCAAGCTCTTCTATGTGACAAATTCTATGAAGCTTCCAAAGACCAAGGAACATCTGGGGCTTGTCAGCGTTGGGAAGAGGGTATATGGTCAGTTACAAGATGACCACAGAGCTATTCTGCCTGGCTCTCAAGGACCAACTCTGGAGTCCAGCTGCCATCACATGTGTCTGAACTGCACGGTGATACTTGTCACCTTCCCCAAGGTGTGCATGCAGTCTGTCCACAGTGGGCCATGACAACCACTGGCCCTGAAGAGGGAAGGTATTCCTGCCCTCAGTGGAACTACCACCAAGTATTATTTATATAGTTCTTGCGCTCCTTGACACTTGCTATACTGCATTATGCTATTTATGTGATTTTATGTTATGTTATTTATGCTCTTTGAAGCAGGGATGGAGGTAGCACTCTGCCACCTTCCTCCCCACTCACCCATGATAGATGTCACATTTGACCACAGTGTTTTTCCCACTGAGCCCAGACTAGATCTCAACATTTTCTCAACACACACTCCAGACAGCCACTACCAACTGGCCAACCAAATGGCAGTGGCATGTGACACGAAGCCTGTCTTTCATCCTAATTCTGATGGTCAGCTTTTTGAAGGGCAGGAACCATGTCTTCTGCATCTTTGTATCCCATATAGTACTTACCCCTGTCTCAGATACAGAAAGCAACCTAGACTAATTTTCCACTCCAGAACTTTAATATACATTCATCAAACCTTCCCCAACAATGTGGGAATACAGAACCAAATCAGCCTTGGTCTTCCACCTCCAGAATTTTAAGAGTCATTCAACAAACACTTATGAGACCAACTCTGATGACAGCATGTATTATAGCATTGATTCCAAAGAAATTCTGCGAGGGTCAGTCTGAAAGGCCAAAGAGGTAGCCCCAGAAATTAGGTTAGTTAAGTGCAGATGCTATTTTTAACAAATAACAATTAAAATGTCCTTGCTCCTTGAAGAATTGCCTTCCAGAAGCAATACTGTCAGGCTTTGGGACATCCTGGCACCCTGTGATAAAATGGCTTCAGGATGACATATATCATCACTAAGCCATTCCTTTCACATTTATTTTCCTCATTACCATTGTTAAGAAATTGAATAGGAAAGCCTTCTGCAACTGAGATAATGACTTTCTCTGAATCCTTTACACCAGCCGTAAGGGGCTACCCAATCTGACAGTCCAATTTGTTTTCATTTCTCTTTTAACCAACCCAAATAGGAGATAAGTTGTAATTTTTAAAAGTGCCTTACCACTTTTGTGAGCCTCATTAATAGCAGGGCTGATCCGCACATTTGCGCCGGCAACTGTTATTCCCATGGCGGCAGAAGCAGCAGCTCTTATAACACCCGATTACAGTGGCTAATGAGGCCCATTAATCAGTCCCCAGAGCTTTGGGGAACACCAGTGAAGGGTCTGTTGACCTTTGGAGCAGGCTGCACAGTCACTGTCATATTTTATGTGTCAAATTTCTAACGAAGTTAGGTGTGGTTAGGGTCTTCACTCATGTTTTACTAATGGTATGCTCATGGCTTGTTGCCCCTCCTCCCATTTTTTGAGTAGGGCAATGACTACTGGGGACAAATAGCCTGAACTTGTGCTTTGGATCCTCCTGGATGAGCTTACTTGTCTGTATTTCTTTAGCATCGATGCTCAGATCAAGGGAATACATGTACATGAGCACTCTGCATGGGGAATGGCGTGTAGTAAACAGTGGTCACTCACCCAGCAGGCCCTGTAACGTTCCAGCCACCATCTGGTCAGACCCCAGCTCACCACACTGGCTGTTCAGAGATGCCTGGGGCTCCCAGTCTCTTCCTCTTTGAGTGAGACTTTCTGGGATTTCCATCACCTATTCTTTGGCAAGTCTGTGTCGTGGTCAAATTTGGGAATAAACTTAAGAATTAGATAAATGTCTGCATTTCTGTGACCTTTGGCAAATTATTTCATCTTTCCAAGTGTTGATGTCCCCATCAATAATATGAAGATAAGAAAGTACCTGACTCAGAGGGCTGGTGGGATGCATGTAGTGACCTCAGCAGGGTTCCCTGAGTTGAACAGTATTTTAATCAACAGTTAGCTCTTCTTATTCATTAAATATTGTTCTTAATCAACTTGAATCCTTTTGGAAGACAAACTAAATCTGCTTGATCCATTAATGGACAAAGTTCTTTGTCACCTTGGGATAAGGTAAATCCCTTTTCTTGAGGGGATGGGGACAAAGCGACCTATGAGGCTCTTTCTTCAGGCAGGAAGAGGATGGGCTAAGGTTCAGAGAGTAGCAACACCTCTTAGGAATATTTTGTGGGATTTAGAGCTGTTTTTGTAAAAGAAAATCTCTCTGGAACTTTTTTTTTTAATACTTATTTATTTATTTGGTTGCGCCAGGCCTTAGTTGCGGCAGGAGGGCTGCTTAGTTGTGGCATGCGAACTTTAAATTGTGGCATACATGTGGGATCTAGTTCCCTGACCAGGGATCAAACCCAGGCCCCCTGCATTAGGAGCGTGGAGTCTTAGCCACTGCGCCACCCGGGAAGTCCCTGGAACTTTTTTTCATACTTTTGCTGACCCTGTACAGGAAGCAGTAGAGACAAAACTGTTCAAAAACAGGAAAGAAAAGGATAAGTGTTTTGATCAAAAGTACCCAAGCAATAAACCACTGTGCCAGATTTTCTGACTGCTAGTCCAATATTCTTTCCTCTAAACCAGCTGCTTCTCACTTGGAGCTTGGGCTAACGTCAGAGACTTCTCAAGAGAGGACAGTTTCAGGAGGAATCAACAACTGCAAAGTCAGGCGTTCTGCAAAAGAGGTGTCACCTTCAGTACCAGTGGCCAACCTTGCCGGGCACTCACTGTGTGCCAAGCTCTTCACCACAAGCCTTAGCTCATCAAATGTGAACCATCCTCAGAGTTGGTACCAGCATTATCCTCATTTGACCTATGAGGACACTGAGCCCCAGTAAGGTCAAACTGGCTTGAAAGGCAAGTGTCCTTGCCTTACGCAAACGATTCCAGGGAAGAGAAGAAGAGGGAAGGCTGTTGAATCATTTTATAGGAACTTGAAAAGAACACTGGACAAGAAAATAAATTACAGCCTAATCTTAGTTATGAACACAAATTTAAAATGCTGAATAAAATAGAAAGAAATTAAAAAGAAAAAAAAAATAGAAGGAAATTGCATTTGACTCACACACACACATACACACACATTCTATTAAAACTTAGGGCCAACTAGGATTTATCCTATGATTGCAAGGATGGTTTGAAGTCAGAATATCTATAAATATAATGTACGACATTAACAGATTAAGGGAGAAAATGATAGGATTATCTCAATTTTAGTAGGCTACATGGTGGCCCCCCAAAAGATATGTCCTTGTCCTAATCCCTGAGCCTCTGAATGTTACTTTACTTGGAAAAAAAAGTGTTTGCATATATAGTTAAGGATTTTGAGATGAGGAAATCATCCTGGATTATCCAGGTGGGCCCTAAAATCAATGATAAGTGTTCTTATAAGAAACACACTGGAAAGACAGAGCAGAGAAGATGAAGTGAAGACCGATTCTGTGACTGGAGTAATTCAGCTACTAGCCAAGGAATGTCAAGGATTGACGGTAGATACCAGGAGCTGGGAGAGAGGCATGGAATGGATTCTCCCTTAGAGGCTCCAGAAGAACCAACCCTGCTGACACCTTAATTTCAGACTTCTGGCCTCCAGAATTGTGAGGGAATACATTTGTATTGTTTTGAGTGATCCACTTTGTGGCAGTTTGTCACAGCTGCCACAAGAAACTAATACATCAAGGAATAAAGAAAAATCTTTTTCTAACATTCAACACTAGTTCATAGAATAACTGTTAAAAACTAGCAATGTAAGGAAAAAGTAACTTACAGATGGAGCAAAAATATTTGAAACACATATCCAACGTAAGATTAATATTCAAAATGCAGAAAGAATTGCAAGTCAATAAGGAAAAGACCAAAATCCTAATGGAAAAAAAGGTACTAAATATGAACAGACAATTCACGGAAGAGGAAACTCATTCAGCCTCACCTGTAATCAAGAAAATACAAATTGAAATACTAATGAGATTATTTCACACTCATCAAATGGGCTAAAAGTTTAAAATGAAAATATCAGTGTTGGCAAGTGTGTAGAAAACTTAACTCGGCAGGCCTGATTGCTCAAATCTTGTACATTCTCAGGAGGGCCTGCTTGTATGACCAGCCCTTGGCTAGCTCCTGGGAACTGAGCTATTGGATATTAGACTGTTCCTTACGCTACTAACTGATAAGGGCTTTTTATATACTTTAACCTTGTTGCACAGCTTGTTTAGATAATTTATGCAAAAACAATGCGATTTATGTGAACAGCTTCTTTCCTTCTGCAGGTCTGGAGTTTCAGTAACTATGGCTAATCACAAAGGCAATATGTGCCATATGACCAGCCTTCATTAAAATTTCCAGACCCTTAGGCTCCAGTAAACCTTCCCTGGATACACAACACTTCATACATGTTGCTGCAGTTAGCTGCCAAAGGAATAACCATGTCCTGTACAGCTCCAACGGGATAGAACTTCTGGAAGCTCACACCTGGTCTCCCCAGACTTGGCCACAAGTGCCCTTTTCCTTTTTTGATCCTGCTTTGTATTCATTCACTGTAATAAATCATAGCCATGAGCAGAAACTACTTCTGAATTTTGTGAGTCCTTCTAGGAAATCAATGAACCAAGAAGTGGTCTTGGGATCCCTGAAAGAGTGAGAATGTGGAGAAACAGGACTTAATACACACAGCTGGTATGCCAATCATTTCGGAGGGCAACTTGACCAGATAGGGAAGGTTTAAGATGTACACGTGCTGAAGTCTAGCATTTTCATACCTGTGTTTCCAATCTAGACAACCTCTCTCTCAGGGTCATATACAAAAATGTTCACTGCAGCATTGTTTCTAAAAGTGAAAAACTGGACACAATTTCAAAATCCACTGATAGGAGAACGGAAAATAAACGATCATGGCAAAGCATTTCAAATGAATGAATAAGAGCTACATCAAAATGGATAAGCCTCAAAAACAAAATGTTATGTAACAGAAGGAAGCTGAAAAAAATATATGCATGGTAGGATACCATTTATGCAAAGTTTAAAAACATGTAAGATTAATATTTAAAGCATAAGAATGACACTCACCAACTTTATGACAGAAGTTATTCTTTAAGGAGGACACAAGTAGGATGGGGGAGGGGCAGAAACAGGGATTTTACATAGATCTGCAATGTTTTATTTCTTACATCAAACTGAAATTGAGTTCAAACTGAGATCTGAACTCCAGCTCCCGAGCCTGGCTACAAACTTCACTATGTGTCCTTTCCTTTCAGTAGTGTGTTAATTAAAACCCAAGCAAATTAACTTAATCCCATCTATAGTAGCTCATGCAGAGCTCTGAATTAAATTTAAACAAAATGCTTATTTTACTATAAAAATTTAGCTGCTATTTACAAACTTGTGAGAACTCAGAATGTAATTAAATGTTGTAAATAGCAACTGAAGTCCCACACTAATAACAAAGACGTTATAGACAGACTTCAGGAGACAATAAAACTCGAGAGAAGGAACGGCTACTAAATCTCTTGAGCTATGGGGTATCTTGCTCATTTAAAATATTGAAGAAAAATAAAAGTAAAATCAATATGAAGGTCTTAAGACATATAAGTTGGTCAGCTGAATATAAATTAGGAGGAGTTCTTAATTAAACAATTTGTATGTGCTGATAGGTTCATTTCATCTTTAAGAAACATAGATGGCTTCAGTTTGTCATTGAAACATCATAAGACAGAAACCAATATATTTTGTATTTAAAGATGAAAAGCCAGAGAAGAAGGATAAATATCAAACATTTGAGTTCTCAAAAAGAAATACACAGGAGATGTAAGACATATATGCTGATGCTGCTTTATAATTTTACCTAAAAATGTGGTAAGTGGGAGTTTGACCAGTTTTATTTTAACATTTTAAAGTTTTCCTTAATTAAAACTAGCCAGAAATTGTAAGAAACTGTTTTTGTGTGTTTTATCAACATACTCTTAGTTCAATTTCACAAATATTTTTTAAGGAACTACTTATAAGAGGAGCATTACTCTAGGTTCTGTAGAGACAAGAAATCCCTCTGTTACGATAATAGCAAAAAGCACCACTACTATCGCTACTCTACTAGATATCTCTCCATGTGCCAGCAATGCTGTTAGAAGATTTGTATACTTAGGAGGAAAGTGAAATATGTACGTGTGGAGGCAGAGACTGAAGAACATAAACAATAGTTAAGGAACTTGCTAAGACCACAGAGCAAAAATGGAGAGAAGTGTTCAGAGAAAGAATTTTAAAGTTTGAGATATTGAGAGTAGAAATGTTCTCCGAGGTTGTAAGGCTGCTAGAGTATTAACTTTCTATTTTTGCTGTGACAAACCTTGTGGCTTAAAACAACAGAGATGTGTTGTCTTACAGTTCTGTGGATCACAAGTCCAACATGTGTCTTACGGGGCTAAAATCAAGGAATGCAGGGCTGGGTTCCTTCTGGAGGCTCCAGGGGAAAATCTATTTCCTTGCCTTTTCCAGCTTCTAGAGGCCACCTGTTTTCCTCGTGTCCCCCTCCTGCAGCTTCACAGTCAGCAACAGCAAATTGAATCCTCCCCACAACTGGGGACCCTAACCTCCTTTGCTGCCTCCGTCTTCCACCCTTAAGGACCCTTGGGATTATGCTGGGTCCATGCACATAATTCAAGATAATCTCCCTATCTTAAAGTCAGTTGATTAACAACTCTGATTTGATCTGCTCCCTTAATTCCCCTTTGCTATATAATGTAAAATGTTCACAGATTCCAGGGATTAGGATGTGGCTATCTCAGAGGAGGTATTACTCTGCCTACCTGATAGAGACTGCTAGAGAATACCAACCCAAACTAGATTAACCAAGCAGTTCTCTTTATTGGAAAGATGCTGTGATATCACAGTATTTTAATGGCAGCCCAGCCTCGAGGACAGAACACAACTAGGAATCCCTCTTTTCAAGTCTCTCATCTACGCTTTGCTATATACATCAGCAGGTCGTGTCTTCCACTGGAGACTAGGTTCCTTTTAACCTGGGGCCACTCTTCAGAATATGGCTGCCATATTCTGAATTTCACATCCCATCATCCAGGCATTAAGAGCCTGCTCTCCTTTCCCTGCTCTCTCTGTCTCTTGCTGTCTTTCAGTTCCAAGATATCAGGAAAGATAGTGCGTGGTCCATCTTGAACCAAGGTCCTGTACCATCTTGGCTGGGGGTTCAAAAGTGCTGCCACATAGAACCACAGAAACAGAGTAGGAGTTGGGGTCAGATGATCGGTTCCCCCCAGAAACGATGGACTGGTAAGGAGTAAACCAACCAATGGACACCTACAACAGTGCCTAAGTAACTCACCTTCCTGGCACTCAAGGACCACAGAGACCAGAGAAAGACACAGGAATTCACAGATTTCAGCATAAGGGGTGAGTATGATCATCACAGCCTGTACAAAATCCTGTGGGGACTCAGAGTGACCCCTTCCAGCAGCAGAGCTCAGTGAGGCTAAAATATACGGCAGAGCAGGGGGAGCAGCCCGAGAGGAAGCTGGGTAGGAAGCTTCCAGCTTCCTGGATAGGATAGATAGGATAGGAAGGGCAGAAACAGATCTGAAAAGCCAACAACGAATGAAGGTGTTTCTTTTAAAATAGGTGATTAGCAATAGATCGAACTTGTGTTTTAGAAAGATCCCACTCCATTGGTTAACCAGGGTTAACCAGGGTGTTGACAGCTGCTGGACAGGGCAAGACTTGGTCCAGAGGCACAAGTTAGGAAGCTGTTACCACAGTCCAGAGGAGAGTCCAGAAGTTGGTCGAAGCATTGGGATGGAGATGGGAAAGTATGGAGGAACCTTCAGAATGGAATTTCAGAAAGAGAGGAGAGGTGATTAAGAAGAGGAAAATAAACCAGTGGTGCCAGGTGGTGATTGTGGCTAGGATCTGGGAGCCTGACTCCAGAGCAGGGACATCCTGCTGTTCAGGAAGGAATTAAAGCTAAACTGATCTTTGGTGACTTTCAGTCTTTTCCAAGGGTGTGCTAGTAAATATTTAACTACTGGCTCTGGTTGGGGGAGGGCCTGATCTGTAGAGTTTACTGATTTCCACAGTGTAAGTACTCCTACCAAGGCCGATATCAAACTACCGTCATGAAGTCGCTAGATGCGGAGCTGGAAAACCAGACAGTAGCAGTGGTCCACACACCCCTGGCTTTTCATTCTTCAACATGATGCTCCTTTAAAATTGTTGGTCCCATTCAATGGAAAGGCAGATCTCTAGATCAAGGCTTCTTAGCTGTACTTTGAGGGGATCTGCTGCTCACATACTTTTCCTGTCCAACCTTCTCCCGGCCTCCTCAGCAACTGAGCATCCAAGCACAACACAAAGGAGAGAAGAGAACACAGTAGGCATGCGTATGTTTGGCCAGATATTGACAAGAGCAGCTAGTCAGTGGGTGAAGAGAGAGTACAGCAGATGAAACGAGAGGCGATATGGTCAGCGGCTAATAACGATAAACTCAGAAGTCAGACCACCTGGGTTTAAACTCAGTTCCTCCCTACTAGCTCTGTGACTTTGGCCCTGTTACATAACCACGCTATGCCTCTGAACATGATCTGCAAAATGGGAATGTAACCAACAGTACCTTCTTCCTAGAGTTACTGAGTGGATAAGTAAAATGAGAAAGTGCTTGGTGCATCATAATCACCGCTAATGCATCTGATGATAATGAAAATAAAAACTCCATCTCACTTGTCTACACTGTATGCTGCTAATGAAGTTACAAACCAAAGGAAAAATGCCTTTCACTCTCTTATTGACTCTGATAAGGAACTGAATGGGGCATGGTCAACATCATGCTGGACACTGAGGCCCGTGAAGTCTGAGAGTTTGCGTATGTCTCACTCATCCCTTACTTCACAGCACGGTGTGGGCCTGGCCCATAAAAGGGGCTCAATAAACATTTTGCTAACTAGGTAGAGCGCTAAGTGCTGCAGGGTCTCTGAGTATGAGTATGATAGTCCACTGACCTTCGGGGAGCTTATACCAGCACATTTTTCCAAGATGTTAAAGACGTTTGTGTCTGCCTCAACATGGAAGTCTCCTAAAAGCTAACAGTGAGACAATCAATACCAAGGACTACCACAAACACATTTATCTCCAAAAAGCAAAAGCAAATTCCTCTCCAAAGCTTAAATGGCAGCTAAAGTGTTTTCTCTACTTTCATAAAAAATATCAAATGTCAGCCTTGTAAATACTTATGATCCTAAGCAGACAGTCATATTTGAACATCAATTGTTTAAAGACCATTCAAGTGCTTTTTGACAGAAATCTTATATTCTACACATTCCCTGTACACAGAAAAACCTACCTTTATAATGTTTTCTGGGATAAGGTCACAAAGGTAACTAAATATGATTGTACAGACCCTTCCAGAGCTTCATTTATTCTGGCCAGTGCATTTGTAAAGGGTAGAAGCAAACAAGTTTCACTGGCAAGGAGGCCACTGTGACTCTTATTCATCATTAGATATAATTTGGGTTACAGTGTTTCCACTTCCCAGATGCATTTCCTGATGCAACACAAGAAGAAAATGAGAGAAAAGGCAAAGAAGTCATCATAACTATAATGCTTGTTAAATGTTCCATCCAGGCGGGGGTGTGGCAATGTGCTTTGGTTAAGTTTATGCTCTTCTGCCAGTAACTACCTGTGACTAAATAAGTCATCTGGGCCTCAGTTTCTTCAATAGTAAAATATATATATGATTATATGAATATTAAGCATGTTGATACACTATTAATCATTCATTTAAGAAATGAAACTATCTCTGGATTTTTGATATACCTTTCCACGGTAAAACATAACGGTTCTATCAACTTGATGAGGGACATCTAAGAATCACAAGAGAAAATGGACATACTTTATTCAATTGCTCAAGAATAAGCCCAAAACTTTCTGAAACCGTGAGTCTCAAGTGTCTCATTCCACCAATACTCTGCTCAGAGCAAAAACACCTGGGCATTACTTAAATTTCAGTTTTTGTCCATTTTTCTTTACTCTGCTAAAAAAATCAAGAGAAAAGGAAAAAAATGGAGGCATCTTAAAAGCAATCCGTGAAGTCTGTTTAAGAATCAGCTAGACTGTACAAATTTGTCAGAGCTCAAAAATCTGCAATCATGCACCAGGATTTCTTTGCCATGAATGGCCAATTGGAAGATCAAGTTATTCACTTAAAATAATACCTAATTGATATGGAATTTTCAGAAGATGAGGGGTTCTACTTAATGAATTTCCCAGACAACTGACACATAAAGATGAAACCCTTTATTTTTAAGCTTGAAGGATAGAACGCTTTCTAAAATATATAGCCTACTTCCCCAGCTGCTTATACTGAGGATAATGAGCTCAGTTAAACCTTTCTGGGGATTCAAGTTCGGCATCACTGAATATCCATGACTGCACGAAACTGTGCTATTTATCACATCATACTGTCCAGCCTGATATGGCCAGGCACTAGCTCTTGCCGCCTGCCTTACAGCTACAGCCTGAACATGTAACCCAAACTCGGCCAATGGGACATCATGGGGGACTTCAGGGAAGGGGTGGGGACGGTTGATCATTTGTTCTTTTGCATGTTTTATTTTGGTTTGGTTTGGTTTTTGTGTCCATATTAACAGAGATGAGAAGGAGATAAGGACTCTCTTCTCTTTGGGACATAATTGTGTCCCCCGTGAGGGGAGCCATGACAACACCCTGAGGATGGCAGATACCTGAGTCCTTGGAAGCATTAGTAAGCCACTGAATTAAGCCTGGATAGGACCCCACCTCCCCCCTACCCTGAATCTCGGGGTAAGTGAGAAAATGAGTGTCCTCTTGTGAAGTCGATGCAGGCCAGGGATCCTTTCCTTGCATCTAAGAGCACTTAGCTTATAGGCAAGGTCTCCAGGAAAGCCCAGATTGGGGTTCAGAGACAACCTCTTTGTGGAGCAGGTGACCCAGTGGCCCTTCTGAGTGTGTAAAAGACCATTCAGGGTGGTCTTTTGTTGGACTGAGAAGTATGAAAGAGTTTGTTTGCAGATGTTGATCTAGAACAAAAAGATTGCCAGCTATCTCTCCAGCAAAGATGGGTTTATTCAGCATCAGCAGAAAATTGCAGCTTGGGGTCTAAAACCACGGTGAGCCACCTGCAAGTCCCCACACAGCAAGGGAAGGAGGGAAGGAGAACTCTTTTATAGAGAGGACAAGGAAGCTGGAGGATACAGAACACAAAGAGTCTATGGCTTGTCACTGGCTGAGTTCTTGTCAGGAAAGAAGAGGAGCCTTTCCTCTTCCTGTTGGTCTCTGCTATCCTCACAGGGCATGAGAGCTCCCCATTCTGGTCTCCCAACTCTATTTAATTGAGGTTTCTGTTTATTAATTTTTAACACAGGTGTGTGCTCATAGGCCTCCTGGTCACAAAAGTGACGGACAGGAGGGAGGGGCGGATAATGGTGTGGTCTGGTGTCCAGGTAACAAGGTGTGGCATAAAGTATAGCCGTGAAGAGCTTGGGCTCTGGGCTCCAGCCGAATCCCAGCTCGACCCCGTACCACCAGTGACATAAGCCCCTGTGCCCCTTCCTTAAGTGGAAGAATGATAGTGCCCTCCTCACAGGGCTGCTGGCAGGACTGAAGGCTGGATTTCACTGGGTCGATCATGTCACGGATTGTAAGACACATCCCCATTTTAGAAATGTTGCACTGTGGGGGATGGGAGGAAACCATCTTTGGTGAAATGTGGTGAGTTGATGTATATAAAGTGTCTGGTACAGAGAATGAGCCAAGGAATGTTTGCTGTTCTCATCAGAGCCAGAGCAAGGGCCTTTCCCTCCAGCCCCGCTTGGGGCCCAGCACAGAGCGGCTCCCCTGCGACCAGTGGTTTGGGCAGCATCGAGAGACCACTGTCAGGCCCGCAGGCGGTACTGCCTGCACTTCGTGGGAGCAACTCTGGGGGAAACCGGAAAGGCTTGGGGCCAGGCGGCCGAGGGAGGAGGGACACAGCAGGAGCTGGGAGGGGACAGGGGCAAGGGTCAGAGTCCCTGCTGCTCACACAGCTTCATGCGTGCATGCATGTTTTCCTGGGCTGTTGGGGGCCTAGCTCCATCTGCCCCCACGTGAAATGTCCCCCAATCACACTACATGTTTGAACGCTGGTGGTGCTTTTTGACGATTCCTGGATTCCCTCCTCACTGCTTACAGCACCCCTTCCTCTTCTAATTGCCCTCTCTTCATCTTCCATGTCTAGGAGATCAGAAAACCCAGTGTCATCAACTTACTTGAAAAGCTCTGCTGTGATTAAAAAGAAATGCAGTCATTCCGACCCTCCATTCGGTCTCAACAGATAATTTTGAGCAACTACTTGTGCCAGATGCTGTCCAGGCACTGGGGACACAAAGGCACCAAGAGAGACCAGGCTCCTGCTCTGATGGGATTTACATTTTAAAGGGAAGCAGAGGTAGACAACATCTAATTAAAGTAAATGAATAAGATGTTGTAGGCGACTGTAACTGCTGGGTAGAAAGGCAAACAGTGTGAAGGACGAGAGGACGCAGGGTGGGAATCAGGGCAGGATGGATGTTGTGGACCAGATGAGGGATGGCCTCTCTCGGAAAGGCAACACGGGAAACGAGACCTGGAAGAAAGATGGAGCCTGGCTTGCAAAGGGCATGCAGAGATTCCTAGGCAGAGGCCACCGCAAGTGCCGACAGCAGGGACAGGAGGAAGTTCGGGGCATTTGAGGAGTGGGAGAGAGTGGCAGGTGCCAGTGAACCAAGCGAGAGGCCTCATAAGGACTTGGTGTTACTCCAAGGCCAGTGGGAAGCCACTGCAGGATTAGTTGTGGTGATTCTGGTTTGGTTTTCAGTTCCTGAAAGAAATACAGTGATGTGTATTTTCGATAGACAGCTGTGGCTGCAGGCTAGAGAATGGACGGTGGGAGACAGGAGAGGAAGCAGGAAGCTCCTTAGGAGGCTTATACTCGCCGAGGTGGTCGGGACCGGGCTGGTAACACTGGAGATGCTGAGAAGTATTCAGAGTCCAGCTACATCTCAGAGGGTGAGGTTTGCGTGGGTTGTATTGTGTCCCTCCAGAAACATATGCTCAAGTGTTAACCCACAATACCTGTGAACATGATCTTATTTGGAAATGGCGTCATTGCAGATGTATTCAAGTTAAGATGAGGTCATACTGGATTAGGATGGGCCCTAAATTCAATGCCTGGCGTCTTCCTAAGAAGAGAAAGATGTGAAGACACAGAGAACACACGAGAGGAGACTGGGGTGATGCAGCTGCAAGACAGGGACGCCGAGGATGGCTGGAGCCACCAGAAGCTAAGAGGTCAGGAAGAATTCTCCCCTAGAGCCTGCAGAGGGGCACAGGCCTGTCAACACTTTAACTTCAGACTCTGGCCTCCAGAAGAGTGTGAGAATAAATTTCTGTGGTTTTAAGCCACCCGGTTTGTGGTCATTGGTTCTGGCAACCCTGGGAAGCTAACACCAGGTGGTAAGAGAGAAGAGCATGTTAGGAGGATGGCAGGGAGTCTTGTAGAGCTGTAGTAAAGGGCACACATATTTCAATGGTGGAATGAGCGTTCTATGGAGGAGGTCAGAAATTACACACTCACCTGCACATGTCCATCCAATTCTTTAACGTGCTAATGATGCAAGTGGAAGTCACTGACTTAGGGGACGCTGACTGTGTAACCAAGTCAAATGCACACAGCTGAGCGAGTCTCACACGTCCACACTCTCTTTCCCGCTTCGTCACCTCTCTGCTCACTACTGCCAGCAAAGCCACCCTAACAAACTCATGCCCCTGGAAACAGTGCTATTAAATCCATCCTGAACGATGACCTGCAGAGCCTTACATGAGTTTTTTTTTAATTTCCCTCTTTTGAGGCAAAAGATCATTAGACACAGTTTGGGGCAAACTACGAATCAGAGCTTTAAGATAAGCTGACCACTGAAGTGAGTTCCTAATGGAATGGTGAGACAAACCCAATCTGTTGGAACTTTGCAGGGCAGAACCCTTGGCGAGCCACCCCAGTGAACTGCCTCCCCAGTGCCTGCTCCCCTGCCTTGTACTGTGGGGAACTGTTTTTGTGTCAGCTCACTTAGCCGGTGGGCAGCTCCTTGAGGCCAGGGATCCTGTCTGGTTTAAATTAGTCTTCTTTTTAGCCTAGCACATACCTTTACTCAATAAATATTTATGGAGAGCACTCTGCGCAGCCCCAGGCATCCTTAATAAATAGTTTATGAATTGAATTAAATACGTAACACTCCCTGGTAGAAATAAAATGATGTAAACAGATGGAGGGAGAGAGAGAGAGGGAGGGAGGGAAGGAAGAAGGTGAGAGAAGGGACTTGCTCTTTGTTTGTAATGAGAAACAAAAAATAGAAAAGTCTTCTGGGGAAGGTTGCAGGGACTCTATACCTGAAGAAGACTGAGACAAAAACAGATAGTGGAGAAATTCACCTTTAAGACACATTAGGCAGGACCAGGGGATCTCAAAGCACCATCCAACGCTAGGCTACTGTGTTTCACTGAGGGAGGAAGGACAGAAAGAAAAGGTGTTCAAGAATATAGATCTTGAGGGGCGCCTTCAAGATAACAGAGGAGTAAGACGTGAAGATCACCTTCCCCCCCCCCCCCCACAAATACATCAAAACTACATCTACATGTGGAAAAACTCCTACAGAACACCTACTGGATGCTGGCAGAAGACCTCAGATTTCCCAAAAGCTTTGTTTTTGCCATTTGTTCTAGGGTTCTGACTGTCCATTTTGGGTTTTGTTTTGTTTTGTTTTTAGTGTAGTTTTTAGCGCTTGATATCATTGGTGGATTTCTTTTTTCGTTTGATTGCTCTCTTTTTTCTTTCTCTCTTTTATTATTAATAATTTTTTCTATTTTAATAACTTTATTTTCTTCCTCCCTCCCTCCCTTCCTTCCTTCCTTTCTTTCTTTCTCTCTTTTTCTCCCTTTTCTTCTGAGCCATGTGGCTGACAGGGTCTTGGTGCTCCGGCCAGGTGTCAGGCCTGAGCCTCTGAGGTAGGAGACCCGAGTTCAGGACATTGGTCCACCAGAGACGTCCCTGCCCCATGTAATATCAAATGGCAAAAGCTCTCCCAGAGACCTCCATCTCAACGCTAAGACCCAGCTCCACTCAACGACCAGCAAGCTACAGTGCTGGACACCCCATGCCAAACACCTAGCAAGACAGGAACACAACCCCACCGATTAGCAGAGAGGCTACCTAAAATCATAATAAGATTATAGACACCCCAAAACACCGGACATGGTGCTGCCCACCAGAAAGACAAGATCCAGCCTCATCCACTAGAACACAGGCACCAGTCCCCTCCACCAGGAAGCCTACACAACTCACTGAACCAACCTTACCCACTGGGAGCAGACACCAAAAACAATGGGAACTACAAACCTACAGCTTGCGAAACAGAGACCCCCAAACATAGTTAGTTAAGCAAAATGAAAAGACAGAGAAATACACAGCAGATGAAGGAGCAAGGTAAAAGCCCACCAGACCAAACAAATGAAAAGGAAATAGGCAGTCTACCTGAAAATGAATTCAGAGTAATGATAGTAAAGATAATCCAAAATCTTGGAAATAGAATGGAGAAAATACAAGAAACGTTTAACAAGGACCTAGAAGAACTAAAGAGCAAACAAACAATGATGAACAACACAATAAATGAAATTAAAAATTCTCTAGAAGGAATCAAGAGCAGAATAACTGAAGCAGAATGGGTAACTGACCTGGAAGGTAAAACAGTGGAAATAACTACCACAGAGCAGAATAAAGAAAAAAGAATGAAAAGAATTGAGGACAGTCTTAGAGACCTCTGGGACAACATTAAATGCACCAACATTCGAATTATAGGGGTCCCAGAAGAAGAAGAGAAAAAAAAGGGACTGAGAAAATATTTGAGAGATTATAGTTGAAAACTTCCCTAATATGGGCAAGGAATAGTCAATCAAGTCCAGGAAGCACAGAGAGTCCCATACAGGATAAATCCAAGGAGAAGCATGCCAAGACACATATTAATCAAACTATCAAAAATTAAATACAAAGAAAAAATATTAAAAGCAGCAAGGGAAAAGCAACAATTAACATACAAGGGAATCCCCATAAGTTTAACAGCTGATCTTTCAGCAGAAACTCTGCAAGCCAGAAGGGAGTGGCAGGACATATTTAAAGTGATGAAAGGGAAAAACCTGCAACCAAGATTACTCTACCCAGCAAGGATCTCATCCAGATTTGATGGAGAAATTAAAACCTTTACAGACAAGCAAAAGCTAAGAGAATTCAGCACCACCAAACAAGCTCTACAACAAATGCTAAAGGAACTTCTCTAGGCAGGAAACACAAGGGAAGGAAAAGACCTACAATAACAAACCCAAAACAACTTAAAAAATGGGAATAGGAACATACATATCAATAATTACCTTAAATGTGAATGGATTAAATGCTCCCACCAAAAGACCCAGACTGGCTGAATGGATACAAAAACAAGACCCGTCTATATGCTATCTACAAGAGACCCACTTCAGACCTCGGGACACATACAGACTGAAAGTGAGGGGATGGAAAAAGATATTCCATGCAAATGGAAATCAAAAGAATGCTGGAGTAGCAATTCTCATATCAGACAAAATAGACTTTTAAAATAAAGACTATTACAAGGGACAAAGAAGGACACTACTTAATGATCAAGGGATCAATCCAAGAAGAAGATATAACAATTGTAAATATTTATGCACCCAACATAGGAGCACCTCAATACACAAGGCAAATGCTAACAGCCATAAAGGGGAAATTGACACTAACACAATCATACTAGGGGACTTTAACACCCCACTTTCACCAATGGACAGATCATCCAAAATGAAAATAAATAAGGAAACACAAGCTTTAAATGATACATTAAACAAGATGGACTTAATTGATATTTATAGGACATTCCACCCAAAAACAGCAGATGACACTTTCTACTCAAGTGCTCATGGAACATTCTCCAGAGTAGATCATATCTTGGGTCACAAATCAAGCCTTGGTAAATTAAAGAAAATTGAAATCATATCAAGTACCTTTTCTGACCACAATGCTATGAG
The DNA here is from genome assembly GCF_009873245.2 of Balaenoptera musculus. NCBI lineage: Eukaryota > Metazoa > Chordata > Mammalia > Artiodactyla > Balaenopteridae > Balaenoptera > Balaenoptera musculus. Next base: position 11,083,476 of record NC_045800.1, read on the forward strand.
ACTAGATATAAGTTACAGGAAAAAATCTATAAAAAAATACAAACACATGGAGGCTAAACAACACACTACTAAATAACCAAGAGATCACTGAAGAAATCAAAGAGGAAATCAAAAAACACCTAGAAACAAATGACAATGAAAACACGACAACCCAAAAGCTATGGGATACAGCAAGAGCAGTTCTAAGAGGGAAGTTTATAGGAACACAATCCTACCTCAAGAAACAAGAAACATCTCAAATAAGCAACCTAACCTTACACCTAAAGCAATTAGAGAAAGAAGAACAAAAAACCCCCAAAGCTGGCCAAAGCAAAGAAATCATAAAGATCAGATCACAAATAAATGAAAAAGAAATGAAGGAAACAATAGCAAAGATCAATAAAACTAAAAGCTGGTTCTTTGAGAGGATAAACAAAATTGATAAACCATTAGCCAGACTCATCAAGAAAAAAAGGGAGAAGACTCAAATCAACAGAATTAGAAATGAAAAAGGAGAAGTAACAACTGACACTGCAGAAATACAAAGGATCATGAGAGGTTACTACAACTATATGCCAATAAAACGGACAACCTGGAAGAAATGGACAAATTCTTAGAAAAGCACAACTTCTGAGACTGAACCAGGAAGAAATAGAAAATATAAACAGACCAATCACAAGCACTGAAATTGAAACTGTGATTAAAAATCTTCCAACAAACAAAAGCCCAGGACCAGATGGCTTCACAGGCGAATTCTATCAAACATTTAGAGACGAGCTAACACCTCTAATTCTCAAACTCTTCCAAAATATAGCAGAGGGAGGAACACTCCCAAACTCATTCTATGAGGCCACCATCACCCTGATACCAAAACCAGACAAAGATGCCACAAAAGAGAAAACTACAGGCCAATATCACTGATGAACATAGATGCAAAAATCCTCAACAAAATACTAGCAAACAGAATCCAACAACACATTAAAAGGATCATACACCATGATCAAGTGGGGTTTATCCCAGAAATGCAAGGATCCTTCAGTATATGCAAATCAATCAATGTGATAAACCATATTAACAAACTGAAGGAGAAAAAACATATGATCATCTCAATAGATTCAGAAAAAGCTTTCGACAAAATTCAACACCCATTTATGATAAAAAAACCCTCCAGAAAGTAGGCATATAGGGAATTTACCTCAACATAATAAAGGCCATATATGACAAACCCACAGCCAACATCATTCTCAGTGGTGAAAAACTGAAACCATTTCCACGAAGATCAGGAACAAGACGAGGTTGCCCACTCTCACCACTATTATTCAACATAGTTTTGGAAGTTTTAGCCACAGCAATCAGAGAAGAAAAAGAAATAAAAGGAATTCAAATCGGAAAAGAAGAAGTAAAACTGTCACTTTGCAGATGACATGATATTTACTTACACAGAGAATCCTAAAGATGCTACCAGAAAACTACCAGAGCTCATCAATGAATCTGGTAAAGTAGCAGGATACAAAATTAATGCACAGAAATCTCTTGCATTCCTATACACTAATGATGAAAAATCAAAGAGAAATTAAGGAAACAGTCCCATTTACTATTGCAACAAAAAGAATAAAATACCTAAGAATAAACCTACCTAAGGAGATGAAAGACCTGTATGCAGAAAACTATAAGACACTGATGAAAGAAATTAAAGATGATACAAACAGATGGAGAGATATACCATGTTCTTGGATTGGAAGAATCAACACTGTGAAAATGACTATACTACCCAAAGCAGTCTACAGATTCAATGCAATCCCTATCAAACCACCAATGGCATTTTTCACAGAACTAGAACAAAAAATTGCACAATTTGTATGGAAACACAAAAGACCCTGAATAGCCAAAGCAATCTTCAGAAAGAAAAATGGAGCTGGAGGAATCAGGCTCCTGGACTTCAGACTATACTACAAAGCTACAGTAATCAAGACAGTATGGTACTGGCACAAAAACAGTATAGATCAATGGAACAGGATAGAACGCCCAGGCAAAAATCCACGCACATATGGTCACCTTATCTTTGATAAAGGAGGCAAGAATATACAATGGAGAAAAGACAGCCTCTTCAATAAGTGGTGCTGGGAAAACTGGACGGCTACATGTAAAAGAATGAAATTAGAACACTTCCTAACATCATACACAAAAATAAACTCAAAATGGATTAAAGACCTAAATGTAAGGCCAGACACTATAAAACCCTTAGAGGAAAACATAGGCAGAACACTCTATGACATAAATCACAGCAAGATCCTTTTTGACCCACCTCCTACAGAATTGGAAATTAAAAAAAAATAAACAAATGGGACCTAATGAAACTTATAAGCTTTTGCACAGCAAAGGAAACCATAAACAAGATGAAAAGACAACCCTCAGAATGGGAGAAAATATTTGCAAATGAAGTAACTGACAAAGGATTAATCTCCAAAATTTACAAGCAGCTCATGCAGCTCAGTATCAAAAAAACAAATAACCCAATCCAAAAATGGGCAGAAGACCTAAATAGACATTTCTCCAAAAAAGATATACAGATTGCCAACAAATACATGAAAGAATGCTCAACATCATTAATCATTAGAGAAATGCAAATCAAAACTACAATGAGATATCATCTCACACCAATCAGAATGGTCATCATCAAAAAATCTACAAACAATAAAGCCTGGAGAGGGTGTGGAGAAAAGGGAACCCTTTTGCACTGTTGGAGGGAATGTAAATTGATACAGCCACTATGGAGAACAGCATGGAGGTTCCTTAAAAAACTAAAAATAGAACTACCATATGACCCAGCAATCCCACTACTGGGCATATACGCTGAGAAAACCATAATTCAAAAAGAGTCATGTACCACAATGTTCATTGCAGCTTTATTTACAATAGCCAGGACGTGGAAGCAACCTAAGTGCCCATCAACAGATGAATGGATAAAGAAGATGTGGCACATATATACAGTGGAATATTACTCAGCCATAAAAAGAAACGAAATGGAGTTATTTGTAGTGAGGTGGATGGACCTAGAGTCTGTCATACAGAGTGAAGTAAGTCAGAAAGAGAAAAACAAATACCGTATGCTAACACATATATATGCTAACACATACATATGGAATCTAAAAAAAACAAAAAAATGGTCATGAGGAACCTAGGGGCAGGACGGGAATAAAGACGCAGACCTACTAGAGAATGGACCTGAGGACACGGGGAGGGGGAAGGGTAAGCTGGGACAAAGTGAGAGAGTGGCATGGACATATATACACTACCAAATGTAAAATCGATAGCTAGTGGGAAGCAGCTGCATAGCACAAGGAGATCAGCTCAGTGCTTTGTGACCACCTAGAGAGGTGGGATAGGGAGGGTGGGAGGGAGACAGAAGAGGGAAGAGATATGGGGACATATGTATATGGACAGCTGATTCACTTTGTTATAAAGCAGAAACTAACACAGCATTGTAAAGCAATTATACTCCAATAAAGATGTTAAAAAATTTTTAAAACATAAAAGAATATAGATCTCAGAGACAGACTTTAGTTTGAACGGACTTGGGGGCCAGACAGCCATGTGCCTGTGGTGTCTGCTTACTGTTCTTTGTCCTGTCCTTTCATACTGATCACTCGTCCCACTTTGGAATCACATGTTTGTTTTGTTTGTTTTCTGGCCACTCTACGCAGTACAAGCTTCACGCTTCACGACAATGTGCTCACTGCAGTACACCCAGTGCTATAGTAGGCACATGTGACAGCCAACATATATGTGTTGAATGAATGAATACATGAATTATTCTGTTTAAGTACTTAATCTCCCTAAGCCTCAGTTTCATCATTTGTAAAATAGGAATTATAGTTATATTCACTTCCCAAGAACTGATACGAGGGTCAAATGAGTGATAGTATTTCAAATGCTTGACTTACAAAAAGGTATGCAATAGATGATGAATACCAGGTTATAACTAATATCGTTATCATTGACATTATTATCGACACAAGAGCTAATTTATTCAAATATTAAAGAAAAAGAAAAGCTAGAGCACAATTATAAAGGTAAACCACATGATAAAGAGACATTTGGAGAAATGTTTCATAAGACGGGAGGCCTGTCAGATTAAAATGAAGGAACAGAGACATAAACTGGATAAGGTGGGGGGACTTCCCATCAAGGAAGAAGAGGCTGGGGTGCTAACCAGGTGTCAGAAGGAAGAGTGACCAAGGCAACACTGTCCCTTGGATGCTCCACTCCCTCCCTCAGCATCTCCAGGCACCGGAAGAGGACAGCAGTAGCTACACTTTGTCATGGAAACCAACACAGCCTCTCCCTGCCAGCCTCAAGCAAGGTTTCCTCCTTAACCTGAAATATCAAAATTCTCTTCTGAATCATCAGTTTGCCTTCTAAAAGTTGTATTCTCAGTTCTTGTCAAGGGCGTTATTTTCTCTTTATTTTCCACCAGGGTTTACCTTAGAACCACTCAACAGTTCCAGCAAGGCTTGAGAGGATATTGCTTAATCCATAGCTTGTGGTGTCACAACAACATACACCAAGATCCTAGTCGTAATTCACACACAACTGTAGCTTGTCCATCTCTTGTCAAACTATTTGAACTGCGGCTTGTACTTGAAAACATTTGATGGAGCACATTACCTGAGTGGCCCCTGGTTTACTAACACTCTTTGGAACAATCCCATGATCAGATTCCACCATGAACTTGAGATGTGGGATCTCCAAGCTGTTTCCTCGTTGTAGACTCCTGCACCATTTGTCTTTTAGCTCCACAACCATCTGAGACATCTCTCTGTGACATACTGAAGTAAAAATAGTTTTTGTCTTATCTCTTTAGTCTAGGGATCAGCAAACTCTCTGTAAAGCACCAAGGTAGTAAATATTTTAGGCTTTGTGTGCCAGATGGTGTTGGTCACAACTCAACTTTGCCATTGCCGCCAAATGAAAAGGGATGGCTGTGCTCCAATAAAACTTTACTGACAAAACAGGCAGCTATTGCACATAGCCTGAGTTTTCCAGTCCCTGCTTTCTGTTTTGCCCCACGTTTAGAGACCCAGAAAACTAACGGGCTCTTTTGTTCTGAGAAACCAAAAGGAAACCTGTTCTAAAGGTAAACAAGGCAACTAGCTCATTTGCCACCAAATAAAGTATAATTGTCAAAAAAAGTTGCCCCACTAGTTATAGTTCTTGCTGTTTTGTTTGCTTTTATCAGTTATTCCAAGTACTGGATGCTACAGGAGCAGAACCCCTTTTTCACATGTTTCTCTTACATAAAACCTGATATATAAAGCCAAGAGAACGGATGAGGGGGCTTCTCCACGTGGTCTACATCTTTTCTGGTTTGGATAAATTCTTGAGTATTTGGAGATGCCCTGTGGCACCCCTGCTGAGTGTGACAAGCGCTGGTAAAGAGCTCAGAGGATGGGGCTCAGGGCCTGAGCTCTAGACCAAGCTCTATCCAGTTTCTTCGGAAACTGCAGAGATATAAGAGGCAGAGCCCAAAAGACACAGAAGGTGATCTCGGCCCCGACATGCCAGATCCTGGTTTGGGTCCCTGAAGACACCCAGCTGGCCTTCTGTGGTCTGGGCCCAGTTTTCTTCCAATAAATTTCATTTTGATTTTTGCTTAAGTTACCTTGGCTGTGTGTCTGTTCTTTACAACCAAACAACCCCTAAACAAATTAGCAGCAGAATTAGATTCAACGACATTTCAATTCTGTCCAGCTTATACTGAAAGAGACACCAAATGGGCCACTTGAGTTCTGGGATATAATTTCATCTGCAAATTCTTAAATTAATAAAATATCTTTAAGTCTCCCATAAGACAAAACTCCAATACGTGGAAAGAAGACGATTTGGGCTTTTATGTGTTTGCCTACAGCTGTTTACAGTTCAAATTCCCTTCTAGAATAGAAGTGAATCAGAGAATATTCAGTGAAAAGTTAACCTAGTGATACAAAATCAGGGGAGTGTGATTCATGAGACAAGGTTAAAATAATTAATGCTACAGCCAAGCTAAATAAAGAGTAAAGGTGCAGAGCTAAGCATGTCTGACTACCTGAAAGGTGTAAGCAACTGAGTGATGAGGTTTGGGGGATGGTGGTGAGGTGTGTTTGATAAGAAGAGGGCAGGAAGGCTTAGTAAAAAAATGTCCTGAATACTGCTAATTCCATTAGAAGGTAGAATTATCCCTCTGCAGGAATTTGCAGAATTACCTTCAGAATTAACTGTGTGGTTTCTAAGGTTGATCTAGATAAGCAGGGACAAGATGTGGGGTTTTTTTCCATCTTTATGGCTATCAATCTTTATTAATGCATCTAATTGAACGAAATAAAATTCCTTTCAAACGTCCTCTAATGCAGACTTTTCACAGATACTATTTCAATACTACGTCCTTTGCTCTCCATCCCGAGCCCAGGTGAGCCCTGTCAGAAGATGTTTTCCTGCAGATCCTGCTCCAGGCCAGTGGGTCACAGGCAGCCTTTGGCCTGTTAGGTCAAAGAATGGTGACCCTCCTCAGAGTGAGGAGGTCTGGGAACCCTCTTGGTCCCATGAAGCTTGCTGGTCTACGTCTTCCTTCCCGCTGCTCCTCCTGACTCCAAATATCCCGGGATAGGGCTTCCAGGATGACACACCCTCCTGGAAGGCCAACCACAGAGAATCTTCATGGTCATCAGGCCGATCTTGTCCGTGGTGCTCAGCCTCTCTCCGAAGACAAGGCTGATGGAGACGTGTGAGCCCATCACCACCCCCCGTGGTGTGTAACACTCTCTCACCTGGATTTTGAGAGGCAGTCATGGACAGAGATATGGTCACAGCCACCCTCGGGAGCTCATCCCACCACAAGGACACTGGCACCAGCAAGCCTACAAGATACGTGTTTTATTTTATTTTATTTTTAACCTTTTTCTTTTTTTGGCCGCGCCCTGCGGCATGTGGGATCTTAATTCTGCGACCAGGGATCAAACCCGTACCCCGCTGCATTGGAAGCTCAGAATCTTAACCACTGGACCGCCAGGGAAGTCCCCAAGATACCTGTTTTAGAGCATTCGTTCTCAGTCACTAGGAAGGGGTGACGTGAGAGTTGCCCTTCTGGCGCTTGGGTTTCCCTTGAAGACCGTGCAGTGACCTGATGTGGCCCAGCCTCCAACTCATGTGGGAACAGAGCCATGAGTACCCAGGTGGCAGCACCAAACCTAAATTGAGAAGCCCTGTTTTAAAGAATTCATCCCTTGTGCCTGTGTGTAGCCCTCCAGAGAAAGGAGGGCTTAGATAACTCCCCTGCCTGGATTCAGGAACCAAAGGCTGCAGTGTAAGGCAGTGTGAGTGGAAGTGATTGGGCTCCAGGGGTCTGAAATCTGGACTCCTTACTAGCAATGTGGCCAGCAGATCATTTTGACTTTTAGTCTCCTCATCTAAGGCGTAGGACTAGCCAGGAGTAAGAAAACCAGGGCCCACGGGCCAAATCCAGCTGCCACCTGTTTTTGTAAATAAAGTTTTATTGGAACACAGTCACACCAATTATTTACATAATGTCTGGAGCTGTTTTTGTGCTGCAATGGCAAAGCTGAGTAGCTGCAACATAGTATGTCCTACAAACCCTGAAAGAATTACTGTCTGGCTCCTCATAGAAAAAGTTAGCCAACCCCTGTACTAAATGGTTTTTATGACATCTTCCAAATTCTCTGACTCTTCCCCAGGTTGCCACACACCAGGAAAGTGCTTCTGATGTGTGTGTGTGTGCACGCATGTGTGATTACATGAGAGAGAAAGAGACCTTTCGCACTTGTGACAATTATAGATGAGGGGGTGGGGTGTACTCTGAGAGAATTCCCATGGGCGTGCTTAGCCAACCAAGAAAAGGAAGATTCCTGCAGGACAGAGCAAAGTTCGTGGTTTCTGATGGGCCCAAGAAGAGAATGAATCTGTGCCTTTCCTCCAATAACACACAGCCTTTCCAATAATACCTAACAGGATTCTCTTTCCCTCAAGTATCAAAAACCCAGCCCATGGTCACTGCATCCCTACACAAACTCAAAGATGAAACCAGACTGGAAACTATCTTTCTCCTGGCTTTGCTCAGGAAGAGCTTTGGCCAATCCTGCATCTATAGGATGCTTTAAATTCCAGCTACTCAGGAAATTCAGATTTCTATTTTCTTCCCAGCTAACACTATTCACGAAGAACAGCCAACCACTGGATGGGCAGCCAGTTCTCATTAAACTTCCCCAATTATGTAAGAGGACTGCTTCTTTTTCAAACTATCCATGTGCACTGGATGTTAGGGATGATTTTCCACAGAGAAATCCAGCTCCTGGAGGAAGAAAGACACTGCAGCAGCCGCCGCTGCCACCACTCTTTCTGGTGCTGGTGAAATTATGAACTGACACTCTCTGCCAGCTGATACTTTTCTGGTATGGGTCATTTGTCATCTTGACAGGAGGACTGGAAAGGAACTGAATGATAGTTTTAATCCACGTGGTAGAAAGCATACTTGTATCAAAAATAAGTGTCTGCAATTATGAAGCTGTTAAAAAAAAATCATTAATCCCTAAAACCCTCCATCTGTCATGAAACGGGCCTCATTTAGGTACTTAACAAAATTACAGAAACAGGTTCTGATTCCACCATTCACGTTTCCCTGGCGGCCTCCTCCTCCTGCTCAATTGCATTCAGCCAGCAGCTTAACTTACACCTGCAAGCTTAGTAACCTTCAGTGGAAAGGGGAACTTACTCTCTCCCAACATCTGTGTACCCATCCAGAGAAGACTATGAATGCTCCTACTTGGGTCATGTGCCTATCCTTCACCTACCAGCCTTTCCATAAAGGATTCCTAATTGGCCGGCCTGGGTCAAATACCCATTCCTATGGCAGGGATAAGGGATCCTGACTATAGGAGTAGGGCTGGGTCCCCAGGGAATGAGAAAGGCCCTCTAAGCAGCCAAAGCTGTACCCACCATGACCGATCATGCCAGCCTCCAAACATGGTTTCCAAGGGCATCAGAAGGATGGGCGGGGAGTTCACCATACCAGCCTCAAAAGCACCACACAGAGGGTAACAATTCTGGAGCACTGTTGCAAAGTAGCTAACAAAACGTTCATTGTTTGGGGTAGTCAGACTTAACATTATCAGCAACCACACTAAATGCAGATTGGGATTTTCTTTTTTACTATGTTCACTGGTTTCTCTAGGTTCTGTATTATTCTCCTTTCTCCTGCCACCTTGATCACCCATTTCCCTCTTCATAATGAAAATAATTCTCCAGTAGCTATACTGTATTCAAATGTTTGAGAAATCACAGGTCATCTTTCCTGGATTTAACCTTCTGGAAGGGTAACTTTTTGTTGTTGGTTGACATTCACTTTGTAAAGCGTTTGTGTACAAGGGTGTTTATAGCTCCTGAAGGTCTCCTTATGGGGCTATCAGCAAGAATCTTGGGGGATGGTCTGTGAGTCATTCTGAAACCTAAAGGAATTCAAGGTGAAGGCACGACTGTGGCCCCAGGCCTCTACCGTGAGAGGAAGCTGACACACGGCCACAGGCTGCTAACACCCGCTTCTTGGCTGTCCTCGTTCCTGGTCAGAGAGAGCATTTTTACAACCAGAACTGCTCCCCCAGAGCAGGGATGCTCAGAGGTTTCTAGTAGCGTTTCTCCAACACTAACTTGTTAATATTCTCTGATCTTTGCTCCTCAAACAATCATTCCCCATACCAAGTTTAAAGAGACTTCATTTAAGCCCAACTCCCTCAAAGTGGGAAGGGCACATTTTCTCAAGACGAATTTTATTCGACAATGCCTTGTGCTTTTTTATTCCCCACTTTACTTTATTATCCTAAATATATTATTTTAGCATTAAGCACACCAGTAACTTGGGGTAAGACAATGTTCCTATGTAAAAATCCCAGCTGGATTTAGACTTTGGTGGTTTAGAAGAAAAATATTCTCATTCCGAAGTGACGTGAAAAGTCAAAGGCTTTGTGATAAGCACATTTGGAGATTTGCTTCCTAAAAGCCTAAAATAGTCTCTGCTACTCACAAAGTTCCCCAATGTATGTGAATAAAATATGGTGATTTCTCATGGGAAATATCCTCAAATGTTGTCCAAACAAGAACAACCTTCCAGAAGCCCTTTGAGGTTATGTAATTCTACAGAATCTCTAGCCCTCAGACTCCGCAGGGCCTGTGGGATGCTTCTGATGAGCCCCACAGTCTCCAGTTCTGAGGGTGTTAAGTACCTAGTGTTTGAGGGGCACTACAGAAAACACTATTTCTAACTTAATCCAGGCTTCAATTTGAGTTGTCAGGAGCAGACAAAATGCTGCAAATTCTTAACATATTACTTTAGATGATGTTTCTATTATGCAAGCTTGGACTTCTGCATTTTATCTTAGGATACTTCCCATACCAGGATTTTAGAATTTCTTAAATTCATGTCTTCTCTGGGTCCTCACTGCCAGTTGTTAGGGCTTTGCAAAGCCTCCCTGTCTCTGACTTTCTTCTCCAGTCCCTCCTACAAACACTACTAGAGTTACCTTCTGGACACCCAGGAATGATCATCATTCTCCAGTTCTGATGCTTCTGCATTGCCTAGAGAATGACATTCAAACTTTGCAGCCTGGAACTTACACTTATGGCCTAGACAGAGTGACAGGTAGATTTACCCTCCCACCCAAACCAACCAAAAAATGGATAGAATACAGGAAATAATAGTTTCCAAAACACTGGATATTAGGCAATGAGGGACAGTGATCTCTGAGAGACAGGAAAGAAACAGGATGAGCCCTACAAGTGCTCCGGTTTACTCTCTTGAGAGAGTTTCCGTACCACTGCACAGGTTGGGGACACCAAACAGCATCCGGCAGGCTCCCTGAACTCAGGAGACAGAGCTGAGAGCCCAGAGAGACCAAGGTGGCTATCATTCATAGGATGGAGTACCAGAGAGGAAAGAGCTTCACAGAGGGAGAAGTCTGGAGATGTGTAGAGTGTTCCTTCCCTTCACGTAGTCAGCTGAGTCCCGATCAGCACACGTGTGTGCAGAACCTTCCTGAGACGAGGAAAAGAACCACCTGACAGGATTAGTGGTACCAGTGCCTAGTGCTCACACAGAACCGAGAGTATGTCGGCCTCTCCTAGGCAGACTGCAAAAACCCCATGATCCATGAGACCTTGGGTAGAGAACACAGAAGAGTTTACCTTATTAATGAGAAGTAATTAAACACAGACTGAGTATGGCTCTGGATCTACCTAAAAAAATCCTTAAAAGCAATACCCAAAAGGATTGAACTATTTCCAAGTAACCTAAATTTGTCACAGAACAAAACTCAATAAAACTTATAGAAAAGGAGGAGGAAGAGGAGAAAACTTCACCAAGGTACATCATAACCGAATTGCTCAAAGCCAATGATAAAGATAAAATCTTAAAAGCATCCAGAAGAAAAAAAGACATGTTAAATATACAGGATCAAAGATCCTTTAAAATTACAGCAGATTTCTTATAGGAAACAATGCAAGCAAGTAGACAGTACAGCACATCTGTAAAGAACCAAAAGTAAACAATGTTGGCCGGCGAAAAATATCTTTCAAAAGCAAATGAAAAAACACTTTTTAAGACATACAAAAGTAGAAAGAATATACAAAGAGCAAAATCACACTACAGGAAATGTTACAGGAAGTCCTTCAGGCAGAAGGAAAATTACATCAGTTGGAAATATGAACCAATGCATAAGAATGAAGAGCACCAGAAATGGAACTTCCTGGGTAAATTGTACAATTTTTTCTTATTGTTTAAATTTACTTAAAAGATAATTGACTGTTTAAAGAAAAATAATAATGCAGTGCGGGGCTTATAACATGTGTAGAACTAAAACGTATGACAAAATAGCAAAACGATCGAGATAGGAGAAATGAAAGCAAACTATTGTCAAGTTCTTATATGGCATAATATCACTTTAATATAGGTAGACTATGATAAGTTAAAATGTATACCATAAACCTTAAAGTTACCACGAAGAAAACAAAACAAAGAATTATAGTTAATAAGCCAACAGAGAAGATAAAATACTAATTTTAAAAATTCAATGAATCCAAAAGCAGGCAGGAAAAAAGGAAAAAGAGAACAGTGAATACTGGAAATAGAAAAAGACAGCAAAATGATAGATTTAAACCCAATCATATGAATAATCACATTAAATGTAAGTGGTCTCAGTACTTTATCAAAAGGTACAGATTATCACATTGGATTTAAAAAAAAAGCAAGGCCCAACTGTATACTGTGTACAAGAAACACATTTTAAATATTCAGACACCAAAAGGTTAAAAGTAAAAGGATGAAAAAAATATATCATGCTAACACCAATCAAAAGAAAGCTGGAGTGGCATATTTAACATCAAATTTTAGAGCAAAGAATATTACCAGGGACAAAGTAAGTCATTTTATAATGATAAAGGGATCAATTTATCAAGAGGATGTAACAGTCTTAAATATTTATGCCCCTAATAACAGAGATTTAAAATACGTGAAGCTAAAACTGATAGAACTACAAGAAGAAATAGAAACACTCACAATTACAGTTGGAGATTTCAATACCCCTCTCTCAACAATTGACTGAACAAGTAGAGAGAAAATTAGTCAGGGTATAGGAGATCTGAACAACACTATCAACCAACTTGATCTGATCCACATTTATAGAACATTCCATCCAACCATCATAGAATACATATTCTTCTCAAATGCACATGGAACAGTTTCTAATATCCTTAGCCATGAAAAAAGGCTCAATAATTTAAAAGGATTCAAGTCATTCAGAGTATATTCTCTAACCATACTGGAATTAAATTAGAAATCTATAACAGAATATCTGGAAAACCCTCACTTCTGCAAACTCTGCAGCCTGGTTTTTGACCCCTTCATTATACAGACTCAACTTGTGTTTATAATAGTGCCTCCTACTGCTGTAATCATAACTGAAACTTATATAGTGCTTACCATGTGCCAGATTTAGTGTCCATAATGACCCTATAATGTAGGTGGTTTTATTCCTACTCTATAGGTGAAGAAGCTAAACCACAGGGCAGTAATGGAATCTACTTGAGGTCACAAAGCTAAGACATGTTAGAGCTGAGCTTTGCACTGACGCAGTCTGGGTCCACAGTCTGTGCTCTTAGGTACTACTCTCCTGCCTCTCAATCCCATTTCTTCTGACCACTGGTCATTTCAAAGAGCTCCTGCTCCTCTCCCTTAGTGTCTCTGCTTAGGCTGTTCCCTCTTTAACATGTGCTCTTCCTGTCTTTTCCTGGTGGTCAGACACTGGCTCTTCTTGCCCTCTCCATTTGGGCATCTCTCAATTCCCAGCTCAAAAGCCATCTCAATTTCACCCAATAAGAGTTCTCTGCTCCCCACAGGTATAACACAATTTATTTTCTGAACTCCTAAAGTATTCAATAATAATAGCCAATATTTTTCTGCATTTTCTATGGTAAAACAAGAGAGCTGGATCTATAGTAGGAACCCAGGGCCCATAAGAAGAAGAGCAGAGGAGGGGCAGGCCATGGCTTCTCTGAGTCAAGAATTAAAATATGGAGACTGGCAAAACCAGCACTCCTTTTTTAATCCCCTTTCCCACCAGGTGAGGCTGCTTCCCTAGTCTCACCTCCGGTTACTTCCTGGGCAGGTGTACCTAAGAAGTCCATGGCTGGACTAGCCACTGTTTCAGAAGGAGGTCACCTCCAACCTTTTTTCTAGTGCTCACCTGCCACCTAGGCTGAGACTGCCTTGTTGTTCCTGGATTCTCTCTTACCTACCTGGGAGTCCTGACGTTCTGCACAGTCTGACCCTGACTCCCAAATACCCCCGGTACTAGCCTATATGTGGCACTCACCATGTCCCAGAGTGCCCTTTTCAAAATGCAAATCTCACTGTGTCATTTCCTGTTTAATACTTTTCAATAGGATAAAGACTAAAACCCTGTACTTGGGGTACATCTCACAGCATACTCACTGACCCTATGGAACCCAGACATACAGACCTCTCTCTCCATCCCCACCTCCAAATCTCTTCTCCTTGTTAATTCCTACTCTTCCTTTGGATTTCAGTTAAATCTTTTCTTCCTCACAAAAGTAACCCCTGACCTGCCCAATGAGCCATTCCTCCATTATAATTTCCAAGAGTGTTACATGCCTACCCTTCCATAACCCCAGTCACAATTACAGTATTGTACTCACTGTGTGATTTTTTATTAGTGTTGATCTACTCCACTAGACTGTAAATTCCTTAAGGGCAGTTACTCTGCTCACTTTTGCATCCCTGGCTTGTTGCTTATAGTTGGCCCTCAGTAGGCACTCACTCAGTAAGTGACTGAATAAGCCTGCTAACCCAAGTGCAACGTGAATGATACGGACTATAAAATAACAATATTAGCTTTCTCATCTTTCACTGGACATTTTTTTCTCTCTTTCCCAGGAAGCATCCTGCGTGGGTCTGAGGGATCAAAGGGCTGAGGGGGCATCTGCCAGTCCTAGTTCTCAGAGAGACACAGTCCCTAATGTATTTTGGTCATGATTTCTTTTAACAATTATTCTTTGACTCCACATTAAATTGATCAAATACCCGTAGCTTTGATGTCTGGCACTGTTCCACCGATGTAGTCTTACCGCGACGGTCTCCTGTCTGCCTCTGCGGCTGAACGGATTTACAAAGCACATCCTACCTGGAGCTCCAGATTTTTGTACATGAAATTGGCCTGATGGGATTACTGATGAGTGACAGAGCACAACTGAATCAAAGTGGTCATTCCAAATGAGAGTAAACGCATTTAGGATTTGGAAAAAGCTGATACTGGCTTCATTTATGCCTCTCTTACCTTGAAGACAACAATGGGAATTTCATTCATCTAATTTTATCATTGTCAAGAAATAATAAGACTGTAAGTCTTAGACCAAATAGATTTCAGGTAAACATTCTCTGTTCTGCACTGACCCAAAATCAGACTCTGCAGAGGCCATGGCCTTCCAGTCCCCCAACCTCCCAAGCTCCTTCTCCCAGTTCTCATGAGTTTATCTCGTTCCGATAGCTTTCAGGATCTGGGGTTGGGTTTAAATTAACTTCCTCCTGTTGGCATTTGTGTTTATTTTTTCCTTTCTTTAGCCCAAGGGATTAGATTGTGAGTTTCTAGCAATCTCTCATTTTGCTCTAACACCATTTGTATGCATTGCTCCACAGGAGCAAGAAGCATAATAGGGTAGGATAGAGGTTTCCCAAACAGAAGGGGCAAAGCATTGCTCTGCATGTTCTGACCTCCCCACAGCCTGGTTCTCTGGTCTGAAGTTGGGGCACAGAGAAGAGAAAGAGCAGATGAAAGTTTCTCATGTTCCTCATTTCTCCCAGAGATGTCCTCAGGAGCCCCAAATCCCATAAAACTCCACCCCAAAACCAAAGCTTCTGGCTATAACAAACCACTGAACTGAGAAAGTTCTAGCATGTCCCAGAGTCCTGCCTCATCATGTGTGCATCAGGGTGCATCCTGTTAACACTAGTCCCTGAGTCACGTTCATTTCTGCCATCTCAAGGTTCCTCTGTGATATCTACCGCTTTCCCAGTCGTCTCATTGGATCCGTAACGCTCTGCGAGGCTTTGTCATCCCCATCTTAGAGACACGGGAATAGGGCCCTGCAACAGACACCTGCTCCTTCTACTCGCCCAGCCTCCCTCCTCCTCTTCTTCTGATACCGCCATCTCCCTTCCCCCTTAGGAAACAACTCTTCCCCCATCACATTTGGTTTTGATGAAGCTTTGATCAAAGGACACTACTACAGCTGCCTGTATCACTACTACCTCCCTAAGCTATCTTAATGAGTTATCTTAATGAGTATATCATGATGAAGAAAAGCCAATGAGACGCCCTGTCTCCTGGAAATCTGAATCAAGCAGAGAAGTTCCAGGCAGAAGGCTGTTGGAATCAAGGGACAGCCCACAATGTCCGCTGCCAAGATCCCTGGAGTGACCGACCCAGTTGCTCAAATCTCCCCTTCTTCCTTTACCCTCCCTGTCTCCTCCTAACAAATCCTTTCCGTCCTTAACTTAATCACAGTTAGTTTCTGCCCCTTGCAACCAAAGCACTCAGCAACAGGTCTGTAATTTGCCCAAGCTCTCAGTCTTGAACACAGGTCTCTTAACTCAATCTAGTGTTCTTTGAGCTGTGGCATGAACAAGTTATAAGTAATACTAATACCTTAACCAACACAGTGAAGATGGTAGGGCTGATACAATGAATATAAGTCTCATTCATTATCTAGGGTCGTGGGTCTCAACCAGGGGTAATTTTACCCCATTACCACCCCCAAGGGCTATGTGGCAATGCCAGGAAACATTTTTGGTTGTCAAAACTGATGGGGGATTGCCAATGGATAGAGGCCAGGGATGCTGCTACACACCCTACAATGCACAGGACAGCTCCCCCACTTCCATCCCCCCCAAAAAAGAGTTATCTGCCCCCACAATGTCAGTAGCAAGGTTTAGAAACCTTGATCTGGAGAAAATGGAGTTATTTACCTCATCAGTCAAGATAACACTCAGCAATGGCAAAAAAGGAAAGAGAAAAAAAAAACCTCCAACTCTTCAATAGCTTAACACTTAACTCATCAAAGGTTTGCAACTCGCTGTTGCGAAGTCTACTGGTAACTCTCCTTTCTGTAGTGACTTGCAATCCAGATCAATCCATCATGTGACACAACCATTTCAGCACATGGTTTCCAAGTTGCTAAGGCAGGGGATGCAAGAGCTGGAGACTTGCATGCCAGCTTTTAAATGCTGCAGCCTAGAAGTGACACCTGTCACTTCTACTCATGACCCACTGGCCAGAACAAGATACCTAAGTGCCAGGGGCTGGGATACACAGGGTGGGGCTGGGGACAGTGCGATAGGTACTGAAGAGTAAACAATTCTACCACACAGCCCCTAGAGCCCAGCGCCGTCAGACTGTACTAGACACAGAAAACTATCTGCACAATTCATCACTAAGTGACACGGCTAGGACCTGAATACGTCCCACGCAGTGCATTACTCAGTTATCTCCTAGAACTTAGGTTGTTTTGTTTTTTAACCTCAGAGAATTAATTTGCTGTAGCAGCCCTGACTTCAGCCAATAATTCTTCTAAATAAGTGTCACTGAGGCCTGTTTTTGCTTTGTGGTGATCGGGCTATGAACTTTGGTAAACAGGCCATAGCCGACTAAATTCCATTGATTTAAAGGGCATTTCCTTCCAAGAGCAGAGTCACATAAATGAAATTACATCTATACGTGATGCAGAGCATTTATGAGACCAATATATTTTCATTGCAAATAATTAGTTGGACTCAATTTATGCAGAGATGTCATATTGCAGTTAAGAATCTTTAAATATGCACGAGGTACCATTTCTCAGGCATTTCGGGCAGTGTTTCTTAACCGTGGGCAGAGTCACCCAGCAGCCTTTTCCAAAAATAAATGTCCAGGCTGATCCTCCAGATTTCTAATTCAACAGAGATATACTCATTAAGATAACTGTGGTTGCAAATAAAGAATCTGACTGTGGCTACCTGAAAAACAAAAGGGGAAGGGTTTCCAGAAGGATACTAGGAAGCTTACAGAACTGAGTTGCCAGGGGTTGGAAACGGCAGAGCTGGGGCACTGCAGGAAACGCAGCTGCCAGGGTTCAAGATCCTTCTGAGAGTTTCAAGGTAGCTCACCCCCATCACCCATCCCTACTTGTAAATCTCCATGTAAGTTTACATTTCCCAGAAGGAGTTGCTGGATTAGCCTGGCCGAGAAGGGTATCTCCACCCCTGGATAATCAGCTATGGTGGAGGAGGGTGAAAATCTTCCATTAAACTGTACAACCCTGAGCAAGTTACATGACCTCTTCATGCCTCAGTTTCCTCACCTGTGAAATGGAGGTGATCATAGCATCTGTCCTGGAGGAGCTATTGTGAGTACATCTTGCGGTTCCAGTTGGTGCCTAATACTGTTGGGATCTAGAACATGTATAATTTGGAATTAGGATTGGGTGCTTTAATCAGTAGATTTACTGAGCACTTACAATGAGTAAACAATATGAAGACTTTTACTTGCATTGGCCCATTTAATTTTCAAAAGAAATCTACAGGCAGAGACCTCCTGTGTCCGATACCTTGCCTGGAACAGGACAAGTGCTCCCGAAATGTCGAATAAATAAATGAATGAATGAATGAATAAAAGAAATGAATGGTGGTGCCACTGCCAACTCCTCCAGCAAAGATTGCAGGTGGTGATCTGCACAGGTGGTGACCCCCACCTCTTCCATTGCAGACACCAGACCCTATTCATGCCCAGCACCTGCTGGCCCGGGGAGTACTGGGCATGTATAGGGTCTGGGGTCTGCAATGGAAGAGGTGCATTCCCCACCTCTCATGGGGCCACCATTCTAGTTGGCGCCCCCCTATAGAGACCAATGGCCCCCCTCTAACACTTGTCCTCATTTTTCACAAATGTATTCATTATATATGAAAGTACAGGACTGCCAGTTTTTCTTTGATTTCTTGAAGAGTTTATGTGTGTGGCATGGGCTCCAAAAATGGCTCCAGCTATCATTTTATAGTGTGTGACTTTACGCTTCCGCTCTGTGTGACTTCGGGACAATTATTTTCTTTCTCTGGGCCTCAGTTTTGCAGTGTGCGAAAGGGGGATAAATAACTCAGCAGCTGTAGTCTAGTTATGTGAGCAAATGTATGGTAAAAACAGCAAAATTAGTGTCAAGTAGTAGGAGTTCAATCAATATTAACCAAAATTATAATAGTACTTAATAATCATTATTGAGATGATACCATAGCTGGTAAAGGAAATAGATGGAAGTAAACTAATCCCAAAGTAGTAATTTATTTTTAAAGCGGATCTGTTTCCTTGATGTTTGCTTTCCTTGAGATTTGCTCTTTTCTCCTCAAATATAGAACATGAATTCTGGAACGAGACTGCCTGGGTTTGAATCTAGATTTACCACTCACTAGCTATGTGATCTTGGGCAAAAGTTTAACTTCTTTGTACTTCAATTTCAATTTACATCTTAAGAGGTAATCATAAAAAAAAAAAAAAAGATGCAATCATATTAGTACTTAACTCATAGGATTGTTGTAAAGATTAGATGAACTAGTATTTATAAAATAGAATGATACACATTCACAGAAAGTACTATTTAAGTTTATTAAATAAATGAAACAGAATGCAGGGGGAATTTCTGATCAGCTAGTATATCCAGGTAGATGGCTTCCAGACATGACGTCTCGGTAAGGACAGTTAAACAAAGCTTACTCCATCTTATTTCTGGGCAAAGCACTTGATGAATTTTTGAATTTGGGTTTCAGAAGACTGTTACCACTCATGCTCATCCTGGTCTGTTCAACTTGATGGAAGGTGAAATCATGGCGTCTTGTGTGAATCAAAACATCTTGAAATGCTTTGATCAATGAGAAGTACTAGGGTTCAGCAGTTTCCTGGCTTCAGTACAAAGAAGTGACACCTACTTCTAGATGACTTTGAGGCAGTGAAACCTTCGGGCACAGATAACAAAAGGGCTCCGGGAGCCAGCAGATGGTACCTGGTAACAGCCCTTCAAGATGAGCAACAGCTGGAAAAGGAAGGTGAAATGCCACAGAGCGAGTTGTTTTGCATATGAATTGTTGCATTTCTGATCAAGTTTCCCTGAGGCTTACCAGGAGGAAGACTTGTAAAGCTTTCTCCTTAGGAGACAGTGCAGAGTAAAAAAAATCCAGAGAAAACTATCTTTCACTGTGGTTTTCTTTTTTTTAATTTATTGTGGCAAAAAACATAGCATAAAATTTATTGTCTTAACCATTTCTAGCTGCACAGTTCAGTAGTGTTAAGTATATTCAGGGTTGTGAAACAGATCCAGAACTTTTTCATATTGCAAAGCTGAAAGTCTCTACCATTAAACAATGACTCTTCTTTTTTCCCTCCTCCCCCCTATCCCAGCCCCTGGCAACCATCATTTTACTCTCTGCCTCTATGAATTTGACTGCTTTAGATACCTCATATAAGTGGAATCATATGGTATTTGTCTTTTTGTGACAAATTATTTCACTTAGTATAATGTCCTCAAGGTTCACTCATTTTGTAGCATACGACAGGATTTCTTTCCTTTTTTGAAGCTGAATAGTATTTCATTTTATGTACATACCATATTTTCTTTATCCACTCATCTTTGCTACAAAGTATTTGGGTTACTACCTCTTGGCTATTGCAAATACTGCTACTGTGAACATGCGTGCACAAACACCTGAGACCCTGCTTTCAATTTTTTGGTATATACCCAGAAGTGGGACTGCTGGATCATAAGGTAGTTCTATTTTTAATTTTTTGAGGAAACTCCATACTGCTTTCATAGTGGCTGCACCATTATACATTCCCACCAACAGTGCACAAGGGTTCCAGTTTCTCCACAACTTTACCAAGGCAGTTATTTTTTGGTGTTTTTATAGTAGCCATCCTAATGGGTGGTGAGGTGATTTCTCGTGTGCTTTTGATTTGCACTTCTCTGATAATTAGTGATGTTGAACATCTTTTCATATGCTTGTTGGCCATTTGTATATAATCATTGGAGAAATGCCCATTCAATTTTAAACCCGTCTTTCAATTGGGTTATTTGATTTTTTTGTTGTCAAGTTGCAAGAGTGCTTTATATATTCTGTATATTAACCCTTTATCAGATACGTGGTTTGCAAATATTTTCTCCTACTCCATAGGTTGCCTTTTCACTCTGTTGATTGCATCCTTTAATGCACAACGGTGTTTAAGTTTGATGTAGTCCCCTTCCCCTTTTTTAGCTTTTGTTGGCTGTGCTCTTGGTGTCATCCAAGAAATCATTGCCAAGTCCAATGTCATGAACCTTCTCCCTATATCTTCTTGTAGGAGTTTTATGTAGGTAGGTCTGTAATTCATTCTTGAGTTAATTTTTGTATATGGTATAAGACAAAGTTCCACCTTCATTCTTTTGCATTAGGAAATCCAGTTTCCCAGCACCATGTGTTGAAGATTCTTTCACCTCATTTTGACTTTCCTCATTAAGAGACAGGGATCAGTAAGGCTGCTAGAGTTCTCTTAATAGATGCAAGAAGGCCCAACGAGTGAGGAAGAAATGAGTTTAATTCATGCCTCTCTCACTGTGAGCCTCTGTTTCAGGGTCATTGTTTCACTTGCACTTTCAGCCCCAGTACTGACTTTGCTTCCAATCACCACTCTCAGTTCAGCCTTCTGACCACGGGGAATCAGGTTTGCTCCATTTGTTTCTCAATGACTTCTGAAACAATCCTCCATTCAATCCAAAACCTTGCGAAGCCAATTTCCGTCTCCAAAACTTAACGGAACAGGTTTTATTTCATCCTCTCGGTACTTACTAATCAGAATTGATTTTTTTTTTTTCTTTTCCTAATGTTTGAGAGACTCCAGCAAAACACGTGTGATATTCTTTTTAAAGTTACATTTTGTTTGCTTAAACTCTGTCTCCTTGTGAAAACTATCTGTAGCAGCTCCATGTTTAATAATTTCATCTCATTTCTTGAAAGGTTGGTGTTATTTTAACTTAGTTAAGCTCATAGAGTATAAAGCCACCACAGTCCAATTCTTGTCAGCTGGGCATCCATACACACCTCTTTTAACCATATTTAACTCACAAAGACAATAGCAAAATCATGCATTCCACCTCTCACCATGCACTTCATGTCCTTATACCCTGAACAATTGAAAGCACACTCCCAAAAAGAGGATACAGAGCCCCTTTATCTATCTCTGAGTCATGTTCATTCTTCTTCTAGCTGAGTCACACTCCTCTTTTGATATCCTATAACTTAAATACTGAGATATAAAGTTAACTGCTGTTAACACATCTTCCATAAGATGGTAGGGGCATGGGAAGGAGGGGTAGAAAATAATTAATACATACACAAATATAGGCATACCAAAATAAAGAAAAAATGCTCACAACTATTACAGCTTCTGCAACTGGTAAGAGCTTGTATAACTGTCTTCTTTCACTGTCTACTCTATATGCCTTTTGCCTTCAGCAAGTGTGTCAGTGAGTCATGATTCCTTGCCTGGGGAGGTGACCCAAACCTTTGATTCTGAAGGGTCTGGGCTCTTGGAAGTCCTGGCTCAATTAGATCCCTGTGGCTTTCCACTGACTTTTACTACAGGACACGATAGTTCTAAGAGGTTCTGGGAAGTGCTCCTCTTTATCTCTGCTGCATAGAAGGAACCCTTGATAGTCAGGATCACTGACCCCAGTCGGTACAGAAACTCTCTTCTCTGCCTGTTGATTCACTGGCATGAGGAGCTTAAAGTAGTTGGCTGGCAGCCTCAATTTCCCATTTAATTGAACTGATGCTGTGTCTCTTGGTGGAAGCATTTGTCCCTTAGGAACTAAGATCTCTAGACCAATAGACCCAAAGTCTCAGAGATGGAAAGCAAATTCATTCTTGGGTCACTAGGAGTAATAGTGAGAAGAGCCACTTCCATATTCACCCTTTGATTCCCAGTCCCATGAATATTATGGGGAAAACAGAACATATATGGACTTGATTTAGAGCGTATAATCTCAGCCCTACAAGATATTTTCACCCAACTGGCCCTGTAAATGGATCTTCAAAAAGGCAATTTAGTGCCTATCAGGTCAGCAGCTTCAGGCTGATGTGGACACAGTCACACCAGTGAATTCTATGAACATGAGTCTATTGACACACTTTATTTGCTCAAACCCAATCTCATATATACTCCTTCCAGTGGATGATGGAATGCTGCTATGCACACCCAACCTGATGGCTTAGTGGGCAACGCCCAGTTCATGATAGGCAGCTGGGGTCACATGGCCATTTGATGGCCTGCCATCAAGCATTTGGTATTGCCCCGTAGCACTTGTAGACACCTGTAATAAAGAACCACTTAACTCAAGTTATCCAGTGCACTTAGAAACCACCAACCAAATCCATTATGCGCCATATTTTCACTAAAATGTTCTGTGATGACAACTACTTGGTCACCTATAAACCTATAGGAGCAAGTGAAGAAGTCTATAGAAGGTTGTTGACTTTGCATCTGTGATGGGTCTGAAGTCCCTGTGGGGTGGCAGGGATGGAAGTCAGGAAGAAAAGCTGGGCATGAGGAGGGAGAGATCAAGGATGCAATGAAGCCAGTAGAGATGATCTAGAACACACAAGAACAAACTGGGAACTGCAACACAACCAGAACATGTGTCTGTCTTTCACCGCACTAACCCTGAGGATGTGGTGACTGGCAGAAGAATCTGGTGTCCCCTGCCACAGAGTTGCACACGCACCTGCCCCAGGACTTGGAAAAGCTGGTGGAAGAGGTCTGGTGAGAGTGGGAGGAGCTATGGGCTCACCTGAAGTCCCGTGACAAAAAGGGAGCCAGTAACAAGATGAGGGGCCACCAGGTGCTCCCTACACTGACCTTCAGAGGGCAAAGGCCACCACTTCACTTCTGCTCCTACATCCTTTGCGAAATCCTCTTATAGCCAACCCTAATCCAGAACCAGACATAGCAAGGAGGCCTTGGAAAGACAGTTCCACCTGCTTTGACATGATATAGAGCCAAAACAAGGATGGAAATCATTTCTTAGATTGCTTGAAATCTCTGGGAACAAATTTTCAGGAATAAGTTTTCTACTCAATGTCTCTTTTCTTCTTCTTCGATCCTCATATTCATTGGACTGCAGTTATTATGTTTGATTACTATGATCATCATTACAGCTAACATTTATTGCACATTTACTATGTGACAGATACTAGTCAACTACCTTGCATTCTTAATTCACTTAATTCTCACAATCATCCTATGGGGTAGGTTCTATTTTACAGATGAGGAAATTAAAGCTGAGGAGAGATGAACGAGCTTCCCAAGATCATACAGAGGGTAAGAGGCTGGGCAGGCATCTGAACAGTCAGTCTGACTCCAGTGTCCTTTTTCTCAACCACTAAACTATAATATTCCTAACATCACACAGGATCCAAATATTAATGAAGACCTTAACACAAATGAAAAGCATAGAATCTCTCTATGAATTTGGTTTTGAGGAAAAGGAACATTTTAAAGAATATTTGTAATCAAAAAAATCTAAATGAGGCATCACTTATACTTAATCCAGGGGGTACCATAACTTGCCTCAAATCCCCAGAGGGGCATAAGATTGCAGCACTAGTTTTAAAAAGCATTATGACATAAAATAATATATTTGTATTCAAGCTGTGTAGCCTATGAGAGCAATGCTAAAGTAAAGCAAATGAGGTGTTGTATAAACAAGGCAAGAGAAATGTATATTTACGTGTTCTTTCACTCACTCCTTTAGCTAATATTTGGGAAGAGCACTGTGTGGGTAAGTGGTTGAGGGCATAAAAGAGACTGAAGCCCTGCCAGGGTGTCAAGTCTACAAGGGGAGACAAAGCATCGAGAGAGGGGATGTGGCATCTCCCCTACTAGAAACCAGAACGCCAGGCAGACTGAGTATCCAAGAGAAGGAAAAATCAAGTGAACAAAAGTTTGGTGAAGGAAGAGAAATGCCATCCTAGCTTGATTTCCTTTCTCGTCACTTTTGGTATTTCATGGAAATCTAGGAAAAACAATGACCAGGGGAGTCATGAGATCGGGGTCCCATTTTCCTGTTTCTCCTGTAACTCACTGGGGATCTACTTCCATTCTTCTCTAGGTCTCCAACTCTTCAAATGGAGTTGGGGGAGGGAGGGTCCTGAGGATTTTCTTTCTAGTTCTAAAGTTCTAACAATCTAGCATTCTATGACACTAGACTATTCTATACAAAGAGGAACGGTCCTAACCCCACTCAGGAACACACTCTGGATGCTGAATTATATTGCTGAGGATGCTGCCACTGCTGGGTTCTGGCTGATTTTTATTCTGTCGTGATTTTTTGTTTTTCAGCATCAGTGATAGATTCACCCAGATCCACCATTACTCTGCCATTTTCCCTTAAGGCCACCAGATGGTTGAAATCACAATTCCATCTGAGCCCCAGGACAGAGCCAAGAGAATCTGGTCCCTGATCCAGCCCTGGGAAGAGAGCATCGTCCCCAGTGGGAGCCAGTAGCCCCAAACTATCAGTGATAGGATAGTCCATACATTAGGAAGACAGACTCACTTCACACATGAAGGAGCCGCTGGCAAAGTATTCTCAAGACCAGAGAAAACTTTGCAGACTGAATATAATAAAAGGGCATGTGATTCTTAAACATTTTTAGGACTGAGCTAAAAGCAAATTAGTTGAAAGTAATCTGAGTAGAAAAGCAAATGGCTTGAGCTATACATTACCAAAAGAAAGAAAAATGGTACAGATGAACCGGTTTGCAAGGCAGAAATAGAGACACAGATGTAGAGAACAAGTGTATGGACACCAAGGGGGGAAAGCAGGGGGTGGGGGGTGGGATGAACTGGGAGACTGGGATTGACATGTATACACTAATATGTATAGACTAGATAACTAATAAGAACCTGCTGTATAGCACAGGGAACCCCACTTCGCTGTACAGTAGAAACTAACACAATATTGTAAAACAACTATACCCCAATTGAAAAAAAAAAAGAAAAGAAAAGAAAGCAATGGTGTGAGGGTTGTGTGTGTGTGTGACAGTGTGTTTTCTGCACAGAGATTTTAAGATGCATAAGCATCCCAGCTCCACGGCTCCCATGTTAAGAACAGCCCCCGTTAACTGATCCCAGCCAGTAGACCAAGCATGTTACGTGCGTTTTCTCATCGAATCCTTACATTAAGCTCATTTGTGTGCTGTGTCCCATTCCACAGATGAGGAAACAGCCTTAGGCAGGAGAAATGTGTGTCCAAACCGCATGGCTAAGGGAAGAGCTGGGATTTGAATCCAGGTCTAATTCCAGACACCTCTGTCCTTCTGTCTACTAACACTGGCCTTTTGTTTTTTTTTTTTCTTCAGAGGATTAAACCTTGCCTTAACTTGGGTATTTGTGCCACTAGACATTGGCCTTGGTCAGGTTGAAGGGGTGTGTTGAGATCTATGTTAATGTGTGTTGAACATGGATGAATGGGATGCACTCAATAACATTTACTGAATAAATACAACGTGCCCAGCTCTGTGCTAAGTAGGAGCTGGAAACTCAGAAACGCAAACAGCATAAAACAAAGAGGTCACTGCTGCACTACAAATATGTGTGGAAATTTCAGGGTGATCCAGATGACACAGCGCTGAATTGTGCTTGGGTGAACTGCTGAGTCTCCTCAGAGAAAGCTCTCTTTGAAATGAGCCTCAAAGCACGGTAGGAGCTCACTACTAAAGGAAGGAAGAGGGGAAGTGTATTTAAGGTAAAACCTTAGGAAATAAAGGAAAGTCTGAGAGTGCCATAGTCGGCTTCCCCTGCTTCCTGAGAGTCTGGAAAGCTACCAGCTCTTGGCTGGTGTGGCGAATGGTCGGGTCCTCTTTAATAAGCCAGACTGACACCCAGTCTGCTCCTTTGCAGTGTGATGTGAATTAGCAATACTGAGGTGAGGCACCTGTGGCCTTGCTGGGCCATGAAATGAATCAAGCATGGAAAACAGCTTTTCTATCATCCAGCCATGAGTCAAAAAACGCTCAGTCCCAGAACATGTGGGCACCCATCATGTACTCTTTGAGAGCCGAGAAGAAAGGGGTCAGCGAGCGTTTAACATGCTAATAGGAATAAAATCACAGCCACTCCACATTTGGAGCCCAGAAGAAGCCTCCTGCTCCAGATACGGCTGCTCTAAAAAAGAGGGGAGAAAAAGGGAGGAATAAAGAAGCTTGGAAGTGAACCAGCAAGGAACTGAGGAAGTCATTACCTGAACTAAAGAATCCTGCTTGGTTCCCCTTCTGGCCCAGCTCTACCTGCATTCACACAGAGCCTTGGAGAGGAGGCTTCGAAAATCTGGAATTATACTAAAGATAAACTATGACTATTAAAAAACTGTATGAAAAGAAAACTAAAATCGGGCCTCAAAGTCAAGAGAACTGTGCCATAATGTACAGTGAGAATCATTTGCACTATAATCTTTAGCAGCAGGTTATCAAGCTGATGTAGCCTTCTACAAACTTCTTCCTCCTCTTTGTTTCCTATGTTTGTTCCTTATCATGTCCCCAAGTCATCGACAAATTTTCCAAGCACTTTCCTAATCTATCCATTGAGTAGCCCTGGCCCATTTTTTCAAGTTTTACTTCTTCCTTTAAACTCTTCTCGTTTACATGAGAAAGGATAGTGCTTAGTCATGGCCAACGTAAGTGAAAAACTTGAAACCTTGACACTTAACAAATTCATAATTATGATTTTCTGTTTACCTCATCTCTCAGAATGTCCAGCGCCCCCTTACCTCATTTTTCACAATGATGTTGTTCCAAAAATACTGTTACTCAATTTTTTAAAAGTAAATCAGATCTTAAGTTATAGACGGGGATTCTTCTACAAAGAGAAAACTCTCGGTGAAATATTTTATAAAGTAAACAGAATGTTCTGTAAATGTTTGCCTCCTGAAAAATTCACTTATAAATCATATTTTAAGTGTATTAAAAAACCAATACCATTCTTTCTAAATGCTTCAAGTTTTGCATGAGCATATCATACATATTCATTGATGGTTATCATTAATATTAAACCTTACAAAGAGCTTCATTCTATCAAAATCACGGCAAAGCAATACCAAAACAATACCAGCTTCCAAACAATACTAAAACAACACCAGCTTCCAAAATTCTATAAGAAACAGAAAGTGCAGGCAGGAGATTTCACACTTGGAGGAGTTTCCTTGTTCACTGAAATCAGTTGGTGACAGGATGATTTTTTTAAGGCACAATTAAGCCAACTATAATTTTACCTAACTCAGAGGCAACTTTTTAAGGTAGTTATATTTTCAAATGAAATTCCATTTCTTCCCCAAAGTATACTCACTGAAACAATATAGAGAAAAAAGGCAACACACACAGATGAATTTAAATGAATCTGAATTAACAGGAAAGCTCTTGGCAATGGTGAAGAGGCAGTATGTGTGGCAATTATTAGTTTATGAAAAAACTTTAAGAAGTAACCAGAGATAATACCCAGATACTCTTCCTGGAGACTATTATAAAGGGAGAAAACTGGCCTAGCAAAGTTAAGAATTATATGAAGTTTATTTCTTTTGTTTTTCACCTCACCTCCGTTTCTCTTTCCCCACCCTCTTTGGGACCCAACGTCTTGTGTTTCTGCCTAGAGTCCCCAGAAGGAGCCATTTAGACGAACCATTTGTGGTATTAAAATGTCTGGCGACACAGAATCACCTTGCCCTCCTTCCCACAGCCTGTCAAAGCTTCTCCTTGCACAGCTGTCCAAAGCATTCTGTCTAGAGCAGCATTGTCAAGAGTGTGGTCCTCAAACCAGCAGCACTGGCGTCACCTGGGAGTTCGTTAGAAATGCAAATTCTCAAGGTACTAAAATAGGTACCTCAAAGGAATGTCTGCACTCCCGTGTCGCTGCCAATTATGCACAATAGCCAAGACATGGAAATAACCCACATGTCTGTGGATAGATAAATGGATAAAGAAATTGTGGTTTATATAAACTATGGAATATTACTCAACCTTAAAAAAGAAGATCCTGCCATTGTGCAACAACATAGATGAACGTGGAGGACATCATGCTAAGTGAAATAAGCCAGACTCAGAAAGGAAAAAAAAAACCCTGCATGACCTCTCTTATATGTGGAATCTAGAAAAGTCATATACACAGAAGCAGAGAGTAGAATGGTGGTTACCAGAGGCACGGAGGTGGGAGAAATGAGGAGGTGTTCGTCAGTGGGTACAAAGTTGAAGTTATGTGGGATGAGTAAGTCCAGGGATCTAAGTACAGCATGATAACTATAGTTGATGATACTGTATTGAATACTGGAAATTTACTAAGAAAGTTCAGGTGCTCTCACCACAAAAAAAAGAAAAAAAAATGGTTAATGGTGTACAGAGATGGATAATGTTAATTAGCTTGACTGTACTAATCATTTCACTACATATTCATATATCAAATCATACTGTACACATTAAATATACACAATTTGTATTTTAAATAATTTTTTAAATGCAAATTCTCAAGTCCCACCTTGACCCACTGAATTAGAATCAGGGCCCATGACACTGTTTGAACAAGCTTTCCATGTAGCTCTTATGCACATTAAAGTCTGAAGATCACTGACTTAGAGAAACTATCGGAGAGAGAATTCCAGCAGTGGAGGACACTGGATGAGCAGGAGCTCTCCCTACATGACCCTTTCCAACGAAGAGATTCTGGTCCAAAGCACTTTCACCCACTAGCTGTAAGCCAATTATTGACATATGAAATGTAAAGTGAAAACACTGGAAAATGGTCTAAAATCTTACTGAGTAAGTTCCCTGAACTTTGGACGTGAGGATTCAAGATTAATGACTCAATGATATTGGAAATGAACAGTATGTCTCACTTAATTCTCTGTGTCTCCAGAGAGAGGCTAATTGGGACCCCTAAATTGGAAGAAATTACTTAACGAGTTGATTAATGTTCTGAGAGAGGAGGGGCCCAAAATGGATACATACTGCTGATTTCTAAAAAGAGGATTTGATTAAAATCAATGGCTTAACCCTACTGTAAAGGAGCTGGATCAATCTCTGCTGTGGGGAGTCTCATCAATGCACAAGAAGGAAATTAGGCCACAGTCAGCAGGATTTCAGAGAAAGTCAGCGTTTGCTAAAAGACTATTTATCACCTGCAGGAATGTAAGAGCATAAAAGGAAAAATCAAATATCAACTTCAGCCAAGAATAGATTTTCCTGTAAGTGGGAAAGGGGAACACCCAGCCCCTAGTCATCCAGAGTTAAATAAATTATTCTCCAAGGTTAAACTGCGGTCAGGCTATACTTTATAACCTGAACGTTTACTGTGCCTTTTCAACAATTTGCACACACCTCGCCGTGGCTCTGTGGGAACAGATGGGTGGGCTGGCATTGCTGAGTTGGGGCCAGCGCAGTGAAAGCATCATTATTCAGCAGTAGGCTCTAGACACTGCAGATTCCCCAGGGGGCTTTGCACGGGCCCAGGTGTGTACCCCACATGCGCACTCCCTCCACCACGGCCTCGGGCCACCTCCCACCTTCCCGGTAAAGGGCCCAGAACTCCCACCCTTCCAGTCCCAGGGTCCTGTTCAAGTTCATCCTGCTTCCCCAGGCTTCAGCTACTCCTGCTCCAACTCTGAGAGAATTCTCCTGCCTGGTAGAGAAGCTGACCTACATCAGAGAAGGGAGGAATCTAGGAGGCCAGCACAGTTAGACTGAGCAGCGTGGAGGACACAGGAACTCAAAGCTAGACCCGGGCAGGCCTGGGTTGGTATGGGAAGCAAAAGAGTGGTCCCCCCAGAGATACCCACATCCTAATCTCAGAACCTGGGAACATGTTGGTTTTCATGGCAAAGGGGATTAAGGTTGCTGATGCAGTGAAGTTTGCTGACTTTGAGGTTATCCTGCATTATCTGGGTGGGATCCGTCTAATCACATGGGTCCTTAAAAGTGGAAGAAGAGGAGAGAGAAAAATGCAGTGTGGGCAGGACTTGACCGACGGCTGTTGGCTTTGGAGCTGGAAGAAGGGAAACATGGGGAAGCCTCTAGAAGTTGGAAAGGCAAGGAAATGGATTCTCCCCTAGAGCCCTGTTGACCCCTTGATCTTGGCCCAGTGAGACCCACATGGGACTTCTGACCTACAGAACTGTGAGATACTAAATGTGTGTTGTTTTAAGCCACTCGCTGCGTGGTCTTTTGCTACAGCAGCGATAGGAAACTCACATGGTCAGCGAGGGCTGAGGGGTCAGGCATCTTGACCTCAGAGCACTCTGTGGGCTTTGCAGGACCTGCTCCAGCCCATGTCTCAGGGTTGGGTGGGCAGAGCCACTGCCTGTGCGGTGGAAGGAGTGGGGAGGAAGCAAGAAGGTAAAAAGACACCTGGTTTCTAACCGTTAATTTGCCCCTGAAGTTTCACAAATGCAGAATTGGTGGAAATTCAAAGAAATAAGGTGAGCACCCATATTATTAACTGTATAAAACAGATTTGATTTGCACCTTTTAGAAAATGAAGCTGTGTACATTTGACTGACTGTTTAGAACAACCTTGACAAAGCAATCTTATTTTCCGAGAATGTCTCAAGACGTTATGGGGCTAGTGAAATTGTTTTTAATGTCAAAAGAAAAAAAGGAACCTGGTATTTAATATTCTAAAAACTCCTTATTTTGTTAGAAACATTTTGACTTTAATAGCTAATTATATGTCACTCAGTATCTAAATATACAGTACTCAAATTTTTTTAGATTTGTGTAAATTCACACTTAGTCACCTTCCTGCATGATGGGAATAATAGAGATCCTCAAAAAAGGGTAGATGTTGTACTGAAAGATATCAATAATAGAGGTGGGTGACTTTAGTGCCCTTTACTAGAAGAAACACAAGTGTTCCTCACCACACTCCACCCCCGTCAGCCCCCAGCGAAGAGGAGACTTCGTTAGGCCGTGTGCTCAGCCTCCAGGGCAAGGTCAATACCACCTTTACCTAGAGGGGCTGGATAAGAGGTCTCGCCTCTCACTTGTCTGAACTGAAGGGTCCGTGTGCTCTGCCCACACAGCAGCCACACCAGGTCAGCCCTGGGCATGGGGACCAACAGGGCTCTCTTGCCATTTCATTCTCTCTGGGTACAAGTGCCCCTGGAGCTGGTGGCAGTGTCGGGTTGGCTCTCCTCTGAAGCAGTTTAGGTTTAGGAAACAAAGGTTCTCTATGTGGCCAAACCCATCTTATCAAGGAGATCTGCACTGGGTCTCAGGTCCAAAGGCCAGTTAACAATCAAGTATTAGCGGAGTGTATTAGTCAGGGTTCTCCAGAAAAACAGAACCAATCTATATATATATTTGAAAAGTTAATATAAGAATTGGCTCGGGCTTCCCTGGTGGC
Organism: Balaenoptera musculus; assembly: GCF_009873245.2. Taxonomy (NCBI): domain Eukaryota; kingdom Metazoa; phylum Chordata; class Mammalia; order Artiodactyla; family Balaenopteridae; genus Balaenoptera; species Balaenoptera musculus. Next base: position 11,115,497 of record NC_045800.1, read on the forward strand.
GCAGTGGTTGAGAGTCTGCCTGCCAATGCAGGGGATGCGGGTTCGAGCCCTGGTCTGGGAGGATCCCACATGCCGTGGAGCAACTCGGCCCATGAGCCACAATTGCTGAGCCTGCGCGTCTGGAGCCTGTGCTTGGCAATGAGAGGCCCGCGCACCGCGATGAAGAGTGGCCCCCGCACCGCTATGAAGAGTGGCCCCCACTTGCCACAACTGGAGAAAGCCCTCGCACAGAAACGAAGACCCAACACAGCCATACATACATACATACATAAAAAAAAAAAAAAAGAATGTAAGCAGACAAGAATAGCATTAAAAAAAAAAAAAGAATTGGCTCACATGGTTATGGATGCCAAGAGGTCCCATGATCTGCCATCTGCAAACTGCAGAACCAGGAAAGCTGGAGGAATAATTCAGTTCAAGTCTGAAGGCCTGAGACCCAGGAGCACTTGAGGTCCAAGGGCAGGAGAAGATAGAGGGTGAATTCACCCTTCCCCCACCTCTTTGTCCTATCGGGGCCCTCAGTAGATTGGATGATGCACACTGGAGAGGGCCACCTGCTTTACCAGGTCCACCCATTCAAATGCTACTCTCTTCTAGAAACACCCTCACAGACACACCCAGCAGTGTTTTACAGTTATCCTGGCATCCCTTAGCCCAGTCAAGCTGACACACAAACTTCACCACCACTCAAGGTGTTCCCTGCCACTGTGCTCCAATACGCTCTAGAAATCACGTGAAGGGGCACAGGGGGTTAAAGGCTGACTCAGGGGAGTCCTGAGACCGCAACCAACTTCCAGAAGCCATCCAACCTACCCCTCAAACTGTAATATCTGAAAAAGAGGGAAACAGGGGAAAGATGTGGGGAGAGAAAAAGAAGAGAGAAAGGAGGAAAAAAGGAAGTGGGGAAGGAGGGAGAGGAGGGAGGGAAAACAGAGTCACTCTGACCAGTGGCCAGTCAGCCTCCCCACCATGGGAGTCTCACACAGTCTGCACCGCCTTCCGGGCCCACGGGAGGACAGCCAGCACTGCCCCCGCCCCCACGTGTCAGAGCCAGGGTGCACACACACAAAGAGGAGGAGATGCCTGGGGCACTGCTTGCCAGCACTTTTCCCTTTTTAACCATTTCCACAGAGAGCTTTTGAAACATCAGTAATTCCAATTCCATGGACTCATTTGCAGGTACAAAGTTCAACACGGCAGGATGAGGGCAGTGCATAGAACCCTGTGCCCAGAATTTTGATGTGATTTTCCCTAAGCGAATGAGCACCGAGAAGTGAGCTTTTCTTTCTCCTTTTTTGGAGATACTGAAGTCTCAGCTAGAGTGAAGTCATGGGCTATCGGCCCAGCGCATGCTCGGGAATATTGATTTGCTGGAAAACTGCAGCTTTCAAAACGGAAACCTGGCTTTAAGCAGGTAATGGTAAGCACAACTAATATACTTTGAGGTTTTGCAATACAATTGAGAGATGTGTCACATCCATCAGGTGATGCATGATCAAGTGTCAGTGAACTTTTCAAAACTTCTAGAAGGGAAATTGTGTGGAAGTGAGGAGGGGCAGGAGTGGAGTTTTATGATTTATCAGACTGTGAGTGCAACAGCTCAGTTCTATGTGTGTGTGTTTTCAGGGTTGGGGGTGTTTGTTAAGAACTGCTCCTTTCCTTGTGTAAAAGGCTTACCTCATGTCAGGAGGTCCACCTAAATGTCTAACCACAACCTATCCAAATGTGGAGCCTTTTGCCTCCAGAGAAGATATAACCAAGGTAATGTAATCAGTAGAACAGAAGCCATCTATGCCTCACCAAGCCCATAGCAGACTTCTGCTTTTTAATAGATGCAGGCATTTATTATCATCGATTACTTGTTTTTTAATTTGACATTTAATATCTCTCCTTGTCTCTGAGGCATTCCAGACATACATTCGTTTCCTTTTCACCCTAAGTTAACATTATGCCTTTCTTCCAAGACCATCATTCTTAATCTCCTTTAAACACTTCGTGAAAGCAAACAGCTATCTTTAGCCTTTCTGCCTAAAGTATTTCCGAGAGCCATCACAGGTTGTCGTGTATCTGAACTTCGCTCCTCAACAATGTGAGTCTTAGTGAGGCTTGCTTGCAGTCCTTGGGGCCAGGAGCCTCATCTTTTTATACATTTTACAAAGCGTCTTGTGAACTTAGAGCCTTCAATAAATTACATACTGCCACAGAGGTGATCACTTTCCATCTCCACTCTTGGGACTGTGGTCACCTACATTTTATGGACATCTCTTTTAACTAGGTCCATTAATTTTGCAGTAAGCATTCTAAGTGTAAATCAGCTCCTGTATGGCATGATCTGCCAACTTTTCACAGGGTTTGTCTTTTTCACAAAGGCACCAACGGGACCCAATTTATAATATCCTTAAGTAAGACTGGATTTGGTGGTTGTTTTCATACAGGAGCTGGAAAGCCTTTGTGGATCTCCCTCTGTGCAGGAGCGACCTTTACCGGGGCTGTACCCAGTGCAGGGCCCCTATGGCTCCAGAGCCTGGGAGGTGGAACTCAAGCTAGATGAGTGTAATGGGGTTTCTGAACAGCAGGATTCCCGGAGGATGCCTTCCAGTGGGCAGCACGGGCTGAGCCCACCCACAGAACACTTCTATTTGACCAGGGTTCAGCCTGGGCACACACCCCAGCAGCCAGTCAGTGGCGGAGGCAGAAGATGGGGATTGTTAGGGTCCCACCAGAGGGCCCTGGGGCTGGAGTTCAGTTCTCAGATAGATGTGGAGCTGAGGCCTCCTGCTCTTGGGTCACTCTTCCAAATCCTGAGCATTTAATCAACTCCCCTGACCTAAACCTGCCCTCAGGGTCCGAGTGAGACAGTCCTGGCCCAATAGTCAGGTGGCTTGTCTCTGCTGAGCCTCCATGTGCCGTCTGTGTGGGAAGGTAACAGCACCAGCCTCACAGGACAGTTATGGTAACACACAGACAGCGCCTGGCACAGACACACCCAATGCGGGTGACTTCTCGATGCTTTGCCATCATTTTTTTTTTTTTTACAAATTTATTTATTTATTTATATTTTTAAATTTTTGGCTGCATTGGGTCTTCGTTGCTGCGCGCGGGCTCTCTCTAGTTGCGGCAAGCGGGGGCTACTTTTTTTTTTTTTAATTTATTTTATTTTATTTATTTATTTTTGGCTGCATTGGGTCTTCATTGCTGCGTGAGGGCTTTCTCTAGTTGTGGCGCGCGGGGGCTGCTCTTCGTTGCAGTGCACAGGCTTCTCATTGCGGTGGCTTCTCTTGTTGCGGAGCACGGGCTCTAGCTGTGCGGGCTTCAGTAGTTGTGGCTCACGGCCTCTAGAACGCAGGCTCAGTAGTTGTGGCGCACGGGCTTAGTTGCTCCGTGGCATATGGGATCTTCCCGGACCAGGGCTCGAACCCCTGTCCCCTGCATTGGCAGGAGGATTCTTAACCACTGCACCACCAGGGAAGTCCTGCCATCATTATTCTTATTGCTTCCGAGCCAGGCTCTGACTCCTGCTGCTGTAAGTCTTCAACAGCTGGAAGACTGAGTCAGTCCCGAGGGTCTGTATTCCTGTGGAAGACAAATGGCTGGGCCCAGCCAGAAAACTCCCCATTCTGGGAACCAAACTGGCGTATCTTCCGCAATGCCTGCCTCAAGCAGAGCCAGTGACTCCTTCCTCTTGTCACCTGGGAGTCCTCTGGGACAACATCTGTGAGCTAAGTCTTACAGCCCTCTAGGGACCACTTTTCCTTTAATAACCAAGGAATAAGAACCAGAGCTCCCTGCCACATCACTACAAGAAGCCCCTCCATCAGTGTTCCCAAGAACACCCAGGAAGTATGTGCAGGTCCCATAGCTCCACTCTGCCCCAGCTTCTCACCTGTCAGAGCCGGCTGCCTCTTACCTGCTTTGCCATCCTACCCCAACTCTCTTTTTAATCTGCCCAGTCCCCGTTTGTGAGCACAGCCTCAGAACCCGCAAACGCAGAGCTGCTACCAACGTTTAAGAAGTCATATTACAGCCCTCTGAACCAAATATTTCATGGGGCTTCCTCATTGGCCCCTTTCCCTAAGCCCCAAGGTAGCTGCCAGGTTGCCGGGGTTTACTCGTAATCCCCACACAAAACCTCCACAGTCACGTCCCTTTATTGAGTGATAAAATCTCTGCAGCCACCCACGCCCTCCATGGAGTCGCCATCCTTGTACAAAGGATGCCTCGTGGCCCGTTCCCAACTCACCTTGTGGTTTCATCTTTTGCACAGCCAGACGCATCAAATAGTAATTTCCCCCAAAGTGGGGAGCCCTGAGCCCTCTTCAAGCCTCCAGCTCTGGCAACACAGGGAATGTGAACGCTTTGAATATCTTTTCCTTCAAGGTTACGAGAATCTTTAGTCCAATAGGTGAGTAAGGTGCCCCCAGTGGCCCAGGGCAACTCCTTGACTTCCACCTTGTGGAAGGGGCTCACCAAAGGGGTCTCCCAAAACAAAGGGCATCTTCCCCAAAGACGGCTTTGTTTCCATCATAGATTAAAGAACGTTTTGAGGTTTTCACAATAGCATTTCCCCTGGTCCAAACCATTCATGGATCCCATCATTTTATAATCTGTTCTAATGTTCTGCTTCCAACTATGCCAGGATTTTGACACATTTTAAAACACACAACTCCTGCGTGCTTTCCCATGGTCTCACCAACCAAGATCTTGTAGAACCTCACTTTCTGTAGATTGTGTTTAAACTGGGCATTTTAGAGTATTTTTTATTTATTTATTTATTTATTTTGAATTTTCAGAATAATTTTATTTGCATTTATTTCTGTTATTGGACACTCTTTTGTTAAGTTTATATACAAGGTTTGTTGAGTTCAACAGGGGGTTGATTGCCTGAACTATTTTTGGCATAAGAATAGCTGTATGGTTGACTTTTGAAAATTGAACAGATATATTATCCTGGCTAATAACTCTTACATTTAAAACAATGCTAGAAATTTTGAAACATTGGCCCTAAAATAAACATTTATGCACCACATGAGGTATGCTATACATACTAGATTTCAGGATGTTTAATTTTTAATATTAAAAAATACTTTTCTAAAAAAAATACTTTTCTGCTAATCTACAGAGGACCATGCTCTACGGCACTGAGCATTCAAAAAAATTATTTTTGTCTCAAAGAGGGCCCAGAATGAAGCATAACTGTGTTAAATTCACTATGCTGGGGCGATGTTAAGGTTAAAACAACCCTATTTTAATTAGTTTTATTTGATAGGCTCACTTAACACATTAATGTGTGTGGCTAAAATTTTATATAAATGGAATGATATAGTATGTGCCCCCCCTTTAGAGTATTTTTTTAACCACATGTCCCTCCCCAGAGGTTCACTGGCCCTCCTGACACCCCCTCCTTGTCCCACCCCAGAGACTGGGAATCACTTCTATCAGACTATGAGCTCCTCCGAGGTAGGGACCCTCCTCCACGCCTGTGGGCTCCACTCCCCAAGGGTGGTGGCATCCACTCCTCAATAGTTGTTCACATCATTAATCTTTGCATTTCTTTCTATTCCCACTATCCCCACCTTAGTTGAATCCACCTTCTTAGCTCAGCTACTCACAACAACAGCTACCTCGATGGTCTCCTGGCCTCTATCTTTTGCCCCTCCCCATTCTGTGGTCCACACTCTAGGCAAAGCAAGCTTTCTAAAATGCAAATCTGACCATGTTGCTCCTCAGCTTACAAGCTGCAATGGGCTTACAGGACAAAGTCCAAACACCCGCTGCATCATTTCTCACCAGTGTGCCCTTCCCCCTCCTTCCTACTCTATGCTTAGCCATGCTGGACCTGTTTTAGTTCCTCAAGTTTGCCATCCTCTCTCACATCCCCCCCCTCCAGACATGCTAGTCCCAATGTCTGACCTGTGGCAACTCCTCAATACCCATGTGGTAAATAGACAAATCAATCAATCAGCTAATTACTGGGCCACTCACTGCCTATCCATAGGCTGCCCGACACATGAGTAGCTTCTCAGTAAATGTCTGAAGGAGAGGAAGAGAGGTGAGATGAGGAAGGAGAGGGGTAGAGGAAGGGAAGAGAAGACGAGGGGTATGCTGGCCGATGAGAGGCCACAGAAGTCAATTACCCCATCAGTAGATCTGGGGAAGGTGAAGCATAGGATAAGGACATGACAAAGCCAGGGACAGAACAGTTGTCACAGACTGGGTGTCTTGAGACCTTGGCCAGTCCCACTGAGGTGGGTTCTAGTGACAGGTCTCAGCTGACCTAAGTCCCAGATGGTCCAGGGTGGCCAAGAGGGCTCTGCTCCCTTGGGTCTGTTGTTGGACCCCACTTATCCACACACTGTCCGTCCAGCAGAAGGACTCTCCCAGGCAAGGGCAGGGGTGGAACTGGGACTGGATGGATCCCTGACTCAACCTATAGGCTTGACTTTCACCCCCAGAGCTACATCAAGGTCTTATCCAGCTGGCCCTTCAACCAGGGGTTCAATGTCATTCTGACCTCAGAATCAATATGAAAACACCAAGGCAGAGAGACCAAAATCTAGATGGATATCTCAAGCCCAGTGCTTCAAACCAACATGAGGCAATTACATAGTCATGTTATTATACAGCAAACCAGCATGCCAACTCCGTGACCAGCTATAAATTTTGTTTTCCTCCTAGAAAATGTATTTTCTCCTGCCTAGTAGTAAGCTTGATATCTATACATCAGTATAGCTTTCAGTTTGCATACATTTATACTTCACATGGAACTCACAACCTACAAGGGGAGACAGAAATGTAAACAAGATATATTATCAGTGTGACAACACAGGGCCTATCCCATAGCAGGCACTCAATTAAAAATTAGCTGCAAATGAATGAATGAATGGCTGCTACAGAAAAGGTGGAATATAAGATCGAGTACAGCAACAAGAAAAGGCACAGTTCATACTGGAAAGGAAAGTTAAGTCATAGAAGACAGGTCAAATGCACTTGGGTTGTTATTTTAGGAAACTGGTAGAGGAGGTTCTAATTATTAAAGTGCTTATTGGAAAAAACTTGGACTTTGCACAAAGCTTAAAGAAGAAGACAATAAAAGTCATATATGACAAACCCACAGCCAACATCATTCTCAATAGTGAAAAACTGAAAGCATTTCCTCTAAGATCAGGAACAAGACAAGGGTGCCCACTCTTACTATTATTCAACATAGTTTTAGAAGTTTTAGCCATGGCAATCAGAGAAGAAAAAGAAATAAAAGGAATCCAAATTGGAAAAGAAGAAGTAAAACTGTCACTGTTTGCAGATGACATGATAGTATACATAGAAAATCCTAAAGATGCCACCAGAAAACTACTAGAGCTAATCAATGAATTTGGTAAAGTAGCAGGATACAAAATTAATGCACAGAAATCTCTTGCATTCCTATACACTAACAACAAAACATCAGAAAGAGAAATTAAGGAAACACTCCCATTTACCACTGCAAAAAAAGAATAAAATACCTAGGAATAAACCTACCTAAGGAGGCAAAAGACCTGTATGCAGAAAACTATAAGACACTGATGAAAGAAATCAAAGGTGATACAAACAGATCGAGAGATATACCATGTTCCTGGATTGGAAGAATCAACATTGTGAAAATGACTATACTACCCAAAGCAATCTACAGATTCAATGCAATCCCTATCAAACCACCAATGGCATTTTTCACAGAACTAGCACAAAAAATTGCACAATTTGTATGGAAACACAAAAGACCCTGAATAGCCAAAGCAATCTTCAGAAAGAAAAATGGAGCTGGAGGAATCAGGCTCCTGGACTTCAGACTATACTACAAAGCTACAGTAATCAAGACAGTATGGTACTGGCACAAAAACAGAAACACAGATCAATGGAACAGGATAGAAAGCCCAGAGCTAAACCCATGCACATATGGTCACCTTATCTTTGATAAAGGAGGCAAGAATATACAGTGGAGAAAAGACAGCTTCTTCAATAAGTGGTGCTGGGAAAACTGGACAGCTACATATAAAAGAATGAAATTAGAACACTTCCTAACATCATGCACAAAAATAAACTCAAAATGGATTAAAGACCTAAATGTAAGGCCAGACACTATAAAACTCTTAGAGGAAAACATAGGCAGAACACTCTATGACATAAATCACAGCAAGATCCTTTTTGACCCACCTCCTACAGAATTGGAAATTAAAAAAAAATAAACAAATGGGACCTAATGAAACTTAAAAGCTTTTGCACAGCAAAGGAAACCATAAACAAGACCAAAAGACAACCCTCAGAATGGGAGAAAATATTTGCAAATGAAGCAACTGACAAAGGATTACTCTCCAAAATTTACAAGCAGCTCATTATCAAAAAAACAAACAACCCAATTCAAAAATGGGTGGAAGACCTAAATAGACATTTCTCCAAAGTAGACATAAAGATTGCCAACAAACACATGAAAAAATGCACAACATCATTAATCATTAGAGAAATGCAAATCAAAACCACAATGAGGTATCACCTCACACCGGTCAGAATGGCCATCATCAAAAAATCTAGAAACAATAAATGCTGGAGAGGGTGTGGAAAAAAGGGAACCCTCCTGCACTGACAGTGGGAATGTAAATTGATACAGCCACTCTGGAGAACAATATGGAGGTTCCTTAAAAAACTAAAAATAGGACTACCATATGACCCAGCAATCCCACTACTAGGCATATACCCTGAGAAAACCATAATTTGAAAAGATATATGTACTGCAATGTTCACTGCAGCACTATTTACAATAGCCAGGACATGGAAGCAACCTAAATGTCCATCGACAGATGAATGGATAAAGAACATATGGCACATATATACTGTGCAATATTAGCCATAAAAAGGAACAAAATCGAGTTATTTGTGATAAGGTGGATGGACCTAGAGTCTGTCATACAGAGTGAAGTAAGTCAGAAAGAGAAAAACACCGTATGTGAACGCATGTATATGAAGTCTGAAAGAAACGGTACTGATGAACATAGTGGCAGGGCAGGAATAAAGACGCAAACATAGAGAACGGACTTGAGGACACGGCGGGTAAGGGGAAGGTGGGACAAAGTGAGAGAGTAGCATTGACATATATACACTACCAAATGTAAAATGGATGGATAGTGGGAAGCTGCTGCATAGCACAGGGAAATCAGCTTGATGCTTTGTGATGACCTAGAGGGGTGGGATAGGGAAGGTGGGAGGGAGGCTCAAGAGGGAGGGGATATGGGGATATATGTATACATATAGCTGATTCACTTTGTTGTACAGCAAAAACTAACACAACACTGTAAAGCAATTATATTCCAATAAAGATATTAAAAAAATACATTAGATGATTTCAAAAAAAGAAAAGAAGACAAAGCTCACCAACAATTTAGGTAGACAAATTAAATTTGAGTAGATGTGGAGAAAGTGGCTGAGCAGGGATGGAAATGAAGCCAATGAGGAAACTGGCCTGGGCTGGGCTGATGGATGAAGGGAAGGTACAGGGGTCGTTCCAGGAATGATGAGAAATTCAGTTGGCCATAACATGGAGCCTCCAATCAAAGGTATATTGTTGAGACTTTAAAAATACCCCAGACCTCATACTGATTCTTCAGAGAGAAAGATGGGGTAAAGGGGTATTGATGATTGATACTGCCCAACTCTAGTCCTGGGAGGCTGGAGAGTTTGTGTTGGCCTGGAATGCCCCACTATTACTCATGCAGGGGTCAAAGCCCCTGCCAAATCATCAGGCCTCTCTAACCACAAAGACACAAGACTCCTGCCATCACCAGAAAGAAAAGAGCATCACCTAACTCTTAGCCAATCAAGTCCAAACTCACTTTTGGCATTGGGGGAGGGCATGTGTGGTAGGCAGAGTAATGCCCCCTGCCAAAGATTTTCTATGTTCTGATTCTGGGAACCTGTGAATATGTTACCTATATAGTGAGAGGGGCTCAGTAGATGTGATTAAAATGAAAATCTTGAGATGGGGAGATTATGCTGGATTATCAGGGTGGGCCCAATGTAACCACAGGGTCCTTAAAAGGGAAAAAGGGAGGCAGGAGGGTCAGAAGGATATGTGACAATAGAAAGCAGAATTCAGAGAGCGGTTTGAAGATGCTACACTGCTGTCTTTGAAGATGGAGGAGGGGGTCATGAACGAAGGAATGCCAGCAGCCTGTACAAGCTTGAAGAGGCAAGGGAACAGATTCTCCTCTAGAGTCTCCAGAAAGGAACCAGCCCTGCTGACACTTTGACCTTAGCCCAGTGAGACCCATGCCAGACTTAGAATTATAAGATAATGACTTATCAGGTTATTTTAAGCTAGTAAGTTTGTGACAATTTGCTACAGCGGCCGTGGGAAACTAATACAGCACGTCTTTGTTTTATAAGACTGTCCCCACATTACAGGACACGCTGCACCCACGGCTCCTGCCTAGTGGGTTCTGGGAGGGCCCCCCAGTCATGTGACAATCAGAAACACCCTCACGTTTTGAAACGTTCACTGTGGAAAGGGAGCATCCAGCCCATTTTAGCACACCTGCTCAGAGGACAGGCAAATACTTCTTTCCTGCCCCAACGCCTCAAGCTTTCATCACCCCTACCGCTTGCTCTCAGTTGGTGCCAACTCATCAGCTTAAAAGGCTCCTAAAATACCTTGGAGGTGAGCAAACTGGGGCTTGGTAGCAAAGGTAGAAGTACGAACACGTGGAGAGAGAGCTTTTCATCCATTTGATTCACTTACACACACTCACCTCTGTCTGTTTCTATGTGTGTTTCCAACAAAGTGCATGGAAATCGCTTACCGGGGCTTGCAGCAACTAGAGTGGGGGCAGCTAAAATGGGAGCAGTTCTGTGCCCCGTATCAGTGGAGAAGGAGGCGGGGCTCCCTGACTGATGACACACAGTCCCTATCAGCTCTGCTCCAGCGGTGAGCATGGCTGCCGAACAGGCTCAGAATCCAGAGGGTAAAAGGATTTTCATTCCGGGCATGGAGGAACTGGTAAACAGCAGACCTCACTGGAATCGCTGTTGCACTGTCTTCTGGATGAAATGAGGCCTTGTCAGTTTTCACTTTGGTTTTCCTCCCAGATCTGCACACCAGAGACCCCAGCACTGCTTCAGGTAGATGGCCAACTTCCCCTGAAAATGCCTGCCATTTGGACATCCCTCATTTGATAATATTCCAGATACCAGAGCAGTGATGTGAAGAGTTTCAGGTAGCTAAACTCTATCTTAGGCTTCCAAGAAAAGAGCTTCACTGATCACTCCATTACTTCCCATTAGCTTAAGAACAGTGCCCATTTCTCCCTCAGAGAGAAGCTTCACATCGGTAGGTAGCTGTTTCTGAAGGCCCATAAAAGGAGCAGGAATTCAAAGATTTTTTTTCTGTCTTCAGCCAACATTCGCTGTGTGCTTCTTTGAATTATTCATTATTGAAATTATGCCATCAGCAAAACCAAATCACCTCTGTTAAGGGAAGTTTATCTCTGTTAAGGGAAGTTTTAGTAAGTTGGAATATGGATTAGGATCCACTCCCCCTTCTACCCTAATTATTTTTTCCTTAACATCCAAACGTCCCCATGGTTCATGCTATAGAAAAGCAAAATCGGATTGATTATGTAAAGTCACTCACATATATTTTAATGTTCAAGGGTCAAATTTTGTTATCAAATGTTAAATACTTTTTCTCAACTTCAAGAGAATTTTCAGCTATGTTATTTTGTTAATCTTCAAGGGAAATGCCATCACCCAAGACATACAAACGGAATTTTTTAAACTTGGGAAAAGTCTTCTTAAGTTTCCAGAAAGAGTCATTGCCAAGTTCTCACTGGGATCCTGAGGTTGCCCTCTATGCCTCTCTCCATCATGCCCTCCTGAGCAGGCCACGCATTCATGCACACACAACACACACAACACAGAGTTGAATTTCTTTAGGCCTTCACCTTTTCTGCCTTCAGCTTTGATTAGAATCATGAGATTAGGAAAAGTATACAAAAGAGAAAATCTATCCTACACCATTCTTCCCACATCCCAAAGACCTGGCCTTAGAGAAAGACAATCTTTGTAAAAATGAATGAATGAATGATGCTGAAGCACAGAAATACCATAAGGTTATGCATGCTCTACAATTCATGAGCTGTGTGACCTCAGGCAAATGGCTTAACCTCTCTGTGTTACAATTACCTTATCTGTAAAATGTTGATAATCATAGCACCCACCTCATAGGGTTGCTGTTGAGAATTGAGTGAATGAATACATGAGCACTTTTAACAGAGGAAGGGATGTAACAGGTGGACAGATAGATGATACATAGATTTTTTTTTTTAATAGCTGAGAAAGTAGCAGACTTCAGAGATCAACCAGCCACTCAACAATGATTGATTCAGCACCTAGGAAGAGGCAGGCTCTGGGCTTGTTGCCATGGATATGATCAGATCATAAGCAGTCCAGCTTGGTTCTTACACTCACAGAGCCCTCAGTGCAGTCATCCCAGAAAGCACGGGGTCTCCATATAACTGACATGGTCAAATCACTGCTCTCTTGATGTGCATTGAGCAGGACCTGTGCTGTGGCTCAATTATTGGTGGAAAAAAACACAAGAGTAACAATATGATGGAGGCATCACAAATTTTAAAACGTCTATCAGTCTTTTTTTTTTTTAATATTGTAGTTCACCTTCTCCTCTATAGCAGTCATTTTTCTTTGGTACCAGGATCAAAATTTGATCACAATGTACCCAAGTTAAACATTCTTAAATGATATATTGCTATCATTCCTACAAATCCAGCACAAATGGTACCCGATCCAAGACATCGTCTCGAGTGCTGCAATTTCTAAAATGGAAAAGTACAGACAGCATTCATGAGGCCCCTTGGGGTCAGGCTTAAATTAATTGGCATCTCCCTTTCTGTTGTCTGTGTTAAATGCTGCTTCAACCAACCCCCAAAACCCATGATCAAAGGGTTTCTTCTGGAACAAGTCAGGATTATTACAGCAGAGGAATCATGATCTCTAAACCAGGCTCTAGAAGCTGGTCTTATTTTCAGCTGACAAGAATTCGCCACCGAAACAGAATCCTGTTTACAACTTATTTCACTGAACTCTTAGGAACCAATCCAGCAACACAGAGATTCCAAAGGGAATGGCTACTGATAGGAGAGAAACTTGTCATTTTCTGCAAACAAAGCTTCAAGGCATATTTGCAGCCTTCTTTCTGAGCAGAAGTGAAAAGGCTTAATTTCAAAATGTGGTGTGATCACTTAAAGAAACCAGTCTCCTGAGTCCTTTCATTTGAGTTCACTACGCCAATCTCCCACTGAGTCAAAAGCCTATTTCATAAGAATTATCCTTCTGGTTTCCAAACGTCTGCTAATAATAATAAAAAGGGCTAATTACTGAGTAATTACTATAATGCAGACAAATTTTTATTGAAATATAATACAATTGACATATAACATTGTGTCAGTTTAAGGTTTACAACATGTTGATTTGATACATTTATATATTGCAATATGACTGCCATTGCAGTATTAGCTAACATCTTTATCACATCATATAACCATTACTTCTTCTGTGAAGGGAATAATTAAGACCTTGTCTCTTAGCAAATTTGATGTTTATAATACAGTATTGTGTCTATAATCACTAACTATGCATTAAATCTCCAGAATTTATCTCCTAGCTGCAAGTTTATACACTTAAACATCTCTCCTACTCCTCCACCCCCAAGCCCTTGGTACCACCATTCTGCTCTGCTTTTTTACAAGTTTGGCTTTTCAGATTCCACATATAAGTTTTGACACATGTATATCCCCAAGAAACCAACAACATGATCAAGATAATGAATGTATTCATCACACATTGCAAAAGTTTCCCTGTACTCTGCCTATCTCCCAACCGCCACCCATCCCCATTCCCCACAACCTATCACTGCTGTCATTCTAGATTAGTTTGCATTTTCTAGAATTTTATATAAATTCAATCATACAATATCATATATTTTTTTTTGGTCTGGCTTCCATCACTCAACCTTTTGAGATCCATCCATATTGTTCCATGCATCAACAGTTCATTACTTTTACTGCTGAGTTCTACTCCATTAGACAGATAAACCACAGGTAAATATTTATCCAGTTACCTATTGATAAACATTGGGTTTCCAAACTTCGGCTGTTACAAATAAAGTTGCTATAAATACTTATGTACAAGTATTTGTACAGATATATGCTTTCACTTCTCTTGGGTAAATGCCTAGGAGAGAAGTGGATGGGTCACAAGTGTGCAATTAACTTTTAAACTGTCAAACTATTTTCCAAAATGGTTTTACCATTTTGCATTCCTGCCAACAGTGTATCAGAGTTCCACTTCCTCTACACCCTGGCCAACACTTGATATGGTCAGTCTTTTTAAATTTTGGACATCCTAAAAGGTGTGTAAGTGACATCTCATGGTTTTAATTTGCTAAATGATAACACTGAGCATATTTTCATATGTTTATTTGCCATCATATATTTTCTTTAGTGAAGTGTCTGTTCAAATCTTTGCCCATTTTTATCGGGTTATTTGTTTCATTGTTGAGTTCTGAATCTTTTAAGTATACTCTGGACATAAATCCTTTATCAGAAAGTATATTGATTTGAAAATATTTTCTCAGGCAGTAGCTTGTATTTTCACTCTCTTAAGAGTGTCTATCAAAAAGCAGAAGTTCTTAATTTTGACAATGTCTAATTTATCAATTTTTCTTTCAAGGATTGTGCTTTTAGTGTCATTTTAAAGTATCTTTGCCTAATCCAAGGTCGTAAATATTTTTATATATTTTCTTCCAGAAGCTTTATAGTTTTAAGTTTTACATTTAGGTTTATGATTCATTTTGAGTTAATTCTGTAGAGGTATGAGATAGGAATCAAAGTTAATTTTCTAAATAGGGCTATCCAATTGTTCCAGTACCATTTGCTGAAAAAGATTATCCTTCCTCCATTAAATTGCCTTTGCATCTTTGTCAAAAATGAATTGACCACATACATTGTGGGTTATTACTGGACTCTCTATTTTGTTCCAATCACTACGTGTCTGTCCTGAGACCAATGCCACATTACCTTGTACTATAGCTTTAAAATAAATCTTGCAGTAGTGTAAGTTCTTCAACTTTGCTCTTTAACAAAGTTGCTTTAATTATACTAGATATTTTGCATTTCCAGGTGAATTTGAGATCCATTTATCAGTTTCTACAAAGAAGGAAAAAAAACCTACTAGCATTTTGATTGGAATTGCATATCAACCTTTACAATAACAAAAAAGTGTCTGCTGGAGTTTTAATTGGGATTGCATTTAATCTGTAAGTCATTTGGGGGTAACTGACATCTTAATAAATTGAGGCTCCTAATCCATGAACACAGTATAACTTTCATTTATTTAGATCTTTTGTAATTTCTTTCAGCATGGTCTTCCCTGTACGGATCTTGCCCATCTTTTGTCAGACTTATTCTTAAGTATTATTTCATATTATATGCTACTGTAAAAGGCATTTTTTAGCTTCAATTTCTTATGGCTTGTTTCTAGTTTATAGACGTACATTTTACGTTTGTATGTTGATCTTGTATCCAGCAACCTTGCTAATCTCACCTATTAGCTGTAAAAACATTTTTGTAGGCTCCGTCAATTTTTCTACATATATAATCATGTCATCAGTGAATAAAGACAATTTTACTTCTTTTTTCTCAATCTGGATGTTTTGGGGGTGGGGGGTACTTATTGTCCTGGCTAGAATCTCCAGTTTAGTAGAAGCGGTAAAAGCAGGCATCATTGTCTCATTCCTCTTCTGAGATGAATGCATTTGATCTTTCATAATTAAGTATAATATTAGCTGTAGGCTTTTTGTAGCTAACTTTTACAAAAAGGAGAAAGGTGTCTTTTATTTCTAAGTTGCTGAGAGTTTTTATCAGGAACGGATGTTAGATTTTTTTCAAATGCTTTTTCTGTATTTTTAGCCAGTTAATATGGTAAATTGCATTGATTACTTTGCAAATGTTAAGTCAACCTTGGATTCCCAGAGTAAATTTCACTTGGTAAGGATGTATTTGCCCTCATCATATATTGTTAGAGTCAAATTGCTAACATTTTGTTGAGAAATTTTGCATCTATTTTCATGACAGTTATTGGCCTGTAGTTTTCTTTCTTGTAATGCCTGTCAAGATTTGGAATCAGAAAAAATGCTGACCTCATAAGCTGAGTAGAGAAATCTTCTGTTTTCTTTAGTTTCCTGGAAGTATCTGTGTAGAAGTGATATTATTTATTCCTTAAATATTTGGGAGAATTTACCAGTGAAGCTATCTAGACCTGGGTTTTCTTTATAGGAAGGCATATAACTACAAATTAAAATTATTTAAAAGATACAGAGCTATTTGAATTATGTTTCTTCTTGAGTGTATTTTGAGAGTTTTTGTCATTCAATGAGTTTTCCCATTTCATTTAATTGTCCAATTTACTAGCATAAAGTTGTTCAAAATATTCCCATGTTATCCTTTTAGTATCTGTAGACTCAGGAGTCATGTCATCTCTCTGATTCTGAATACTGATCATTTTGCCTTCCTTTTTTTTCCCCCTGATCAATCTGGCTAGAAATTTATCAATTTTATTTATCTTATTGAAGATTCAACTTTTTGCTGCACTGTTTTTCCTAATTTTTTTCTATTTGGTTTATTTCTGTTCTAATCACTCTTATTTCATTTCTTCTGCTTATTCTGGGCTTACTTTGCTGTTCTTCCTCTAGTTTCTTAAGTTGGACATTTATATCACTGATTTAAAATCTTCTTTCTTTGTTTCTTCCTTCTTCTATTTTTCTGTAGACGTTTAGTGTATAGACACTTAGATTTTCCTCCAAACACTACTTATAGCTGCATCCCAACTGATACTGATATACTGTGTTTGCATTTTTATTCAATTCAGAGTACTTTCTAATTTTTCTTTTGATTTATTCTCTTGATCCATAGGTTATTTAGGTGAGTTTTATTTAGTTTCTAGATATTATTGATTTCTGATGTAATTCCATTGCAATCAGAAAACATACTTTTTATGAATCCTTTAAAATTTATTCAGACTTGTTTTACACCCCACAATATGGTCTATTTTAATGAAGATTCTGTATACAATTGAAAAGAATGTGTATTCTGCTTTTGTGAGATGGAGTACAGGTTTCCCCTGCTATCCAAGAGTAGAGCTTTCCTATGAAACTTTTCCTAAGCCCAAGTGACATAAAGTGGAGAAGCAATTGCCTTAGGACACGTCTTGCTAATGGATGCATAAAATAAGTCAAGATAAGCACAGATGCTCACAGACACAGTTCAAAGCTATTGCGGCTTGATGCTGAGATGCTGAGTGTAGTTCCCAGGGAAGGAGCTTGGCGGGTGCCACTCTCATGCCCAGGGTACGCACTGCCTTTATACCAGCTCAATACAAAACAAGTGCTGAACACTATTTCCACTTTTCATAAAAGCAAAAGTCCTCTTCGGATTCCTTTTAGTTATCAGAAAGGTACTAATATAGGTCTTTATAAAGCAGAGTAAAGTCAACTTTCAAAAAGCAGGGGATACCTATATTCTATAAATATCAATTAAGTCTAGTTGGTTGATAGTGTTGTTCATGTCATCCATATTCCAGTTGATTTTCTACTTTTCTTCCAGTTATTGAGAGACGAATTTTGCAATCTGATTATAACTGTGGATGTGCCTACTTGTTATAATTTCAGTTTTTCCTTTATATATTTTGAAACTCTGTTAATAATTACACAATCATTTAGAATCCATATGTTCTCTTAATGAATTGACCCTCTTATCATTATGAAATGATCCTCTTTATCCCAGGTAATATCCTTTGCTATAAAATCTACTTTGGGCTTCCCTGGTGGCGCAGTGGTTAAGAATCCGCCTGCCAATGCAGGGGACATGGGTTCGAGCCCCGGTCCGGGAAGATCCCACATGCCGTGGAGCAACTAAGCCCATGAGCCACAACTACTGAGCCTGTGCTCTAGAGCCCGTGAGCCACAACTACTGAGCCCATGTGCCACAACTACTGAAGCCTGTGCACCTAGAGCCTGTGCTCCACAACGAGAAGCCACCGCAATGAGAAGCCCGCGCACCGCAACAAAGAGTACCCCTGCTCGTCACAACTACAGAAAGCCCGCATGCAGCAACGAAGACCCAATGCAAACAAAAATAAATAAATTTATTAAATAAATAAATTAAATTAAATAAAATCTACTTTGTGTGATATCAATAGTACCACTGCAACTTTCTTTTAATTAACGTTAACACTGTATATCTTTCCATCCTTTTACTTTTAACACAGTCATATCTTTATATTTATTTTTTTATATCTTTATATTTAAAGTGAGTTTCTTATGTAGTTTGAGCTTCCTTTTTTATCCAATTTGACAATCTCTGTCTTTCAATTAGTGTGCTCAGACCAATAACACTTAATGTGATTACTGATATGGTCTGGTTTAAATCTATTATCTTGCAATTAGTCTTCTTTATTATTGTTCTTTGTTCCATTTTTTTTTTTCTGCCTTCTTTGGGACTAATGGAGTATTTTTATGGCTCAATTTTATCTCCTTTGCTGGATTTTTCCCTGTAACTCTTTGAGCATTATTTCAGGGAATACTTTAGTGTTTATCGTATGCATCTTTAACTTATCACAGTCTACATTCTACATTCAAGTAATATTATACCACTTCCCATATAGTATAAGGATCTTATATCTGTATATTTCCATTATGGCATTTGTACTATTGTTGTCATATAGTTTAATTCTACACATTATAAACACAACAATATATAGCCGGGTTTTTTGCTTTAAACAGTCAACTATCTTCTAAAGAGATTTTAATAATTATTTTTTAAATGTCTTATACTTACCCATGTAGTTACTATTTTTCATGCTCGTCATTACTTTGTGTAGATCCAGATTTTCCTCTGGTATCAGTTTCCTTCTGCCCATTGGACTTCCTGCAACATTTCTTGTAGTGCAGGTCTACTGCTGATTAATTCTTTCAGCTATCTCAAAAAGTCTTTACTTCGCTTCCATTTCTGAAGAATGGTTTCACTGGGTGTAGAACTCTAGGTTGATGGGTTTTCTCTCAGTACTTTTAAGATACTGTTTTACTGTCTTCTGGTTTGTATCATTTCCAACAAGAAATCTGCTATCATCCTCATCTTTGTCTCTCTGTATGTAATAAGCATATTTAAAGGTGCTCTTTCACAGGAATAACTTTAAAATACAAGTTAAAACCATAAAATATTATGTTTCTATTATATTTACAAAGTTTTAAAGTATTGATAACTTAAAGTTGTGAGTACATGTACATATGCACTATCTGCCACTATTGGTGGGAGTATAAACTGGTACAGTTTTTTTGCACGATAACTCTATATAATCTACTAAAATCAAAATGTCTGAACCTTTTCAGTTTTTCTACTAGGATTTTTTTCTCTATAGAGATATGTTCAACTGCTGTGCAAGTATACAAGAATGCTCACTGCAGCATTATCTAAACTCAAAATTTCAAAATACAAATGACTATAAACAGGAGATTTAAAAGATATATATGAGTTTATAGGTCAATGAAATCTATCCAATAAAACAAATGAACAATATTTATTAGCATAAAGTATGTATTAGTAAAGACACTTTTGAGTATAAATGGCAAGAAACACAATTCAAACTAGGATTGAGGGAAAAAAGAAAAAGTTATTGGCTCTTACAACCCAAGGAAAAGGAATGTGACGGAACAACTCAATTGTAATGAAAGAACAACCAGAAAGAAAATAGAAAGAAAAGTTGGAGGGCTCTATACCAAACTATATAAAAGATTACCTCTGAGGTTTGGGACTGTGGAGAACTCCCACTTTCTCCTTTACACATTTCTCTAGGGTTTCAACTTTCATCATGTAAGTAGAAAAAAATCATATATTTCAAGATAAAACTTCAGAGAAATCCAAAATCTCCTCATCAGGTTCTGGGTATGAATTTTTCATATTTGCAATAAAACATTATTGAAAATGTTTAATTTTTAATATTCCAATCTAAAGGAAAACATGGAAATATTTTCTTTAAACCCTTCTGGAGTCTGGAATTCTTAAATGTACTAGCTTGACAACTCAAAGCACTGTCCTCCTTTATTCAAAATATTTAAAAGCATAGCTATTTGCCAAACTGCCTCTGGAAAATTTAAACCAAAAACAGTCCACACCCTGCAAGTTCTGGATGCTTCAGCAACACTTTATAGACAAGAAGGAATATATGCCCTCCCTCTCCAACTATTCATCCACAGAGCAGGACATTTCCAATAGAACCCATGTGTAACATGACAAGTCCTTCCTGAGATCATGCTAGACACACAGCACGTGAGCAGAGAACACAACCTCCAGCACAGCGGTGCCCACAGGGCCGTTCCATCCTCGACTTACAGGCCCCAACATGGCAAAGATGAGCCAGAATTTAAAATTTTAAATTACACCACATAAACCAAGCAAAGGGAAATGGTACATAGTTTCTTCAGGCCATTCAATTGAGTATGTGTATAGCAGTCTCCGAGCTTTCTGGGTTTTACTTGTTTGGTTTTTTGCTCTTTCATGTTTATCCATCATTCAGATGTTCCTAGCTTTCACCCACTCTATTAGAGTCCACTAACGGAGTCAGATACTAGTGGCTACAGAGTATTGGGGAAAAAGGGGAACTTTTCCTCCATCTTCATGTTTCCATGTGGAGGGACATCAGTTAGAGTAACACCCTCAGCCTCTCTCTGCCCCTCACTTTTTCCTCCGTGTGGGAGGAGGAGACATTTCCCTGACTGGTGGGGTTGAGATAAAGACATGGGCCTTGTGGCTCTGCCCTTTGCTTTCCCCTCCTGCAGAGTGTAAGTGCTTTCATCTGCCCTGCACAAAGCTGTAAGCTTAGAATAGAGGTTCCGCCCATACAGGAAGGACCCGCAGTTTTCCAGTATGTCCCAAACTAGGTGGTTAAGCCCGCCCAATTTGGGGTTCACATTAGGAAGCACCTAAGCCACATTTTCCAACTGCTCTAAGAGTAATAAAACTGATATTCTCCTCTCCATCTGCCTGATTTCTCTATTTTAAATGGACTCAATTCAAGTGGGTAACTTTTTACCCAGACATCTCACTTCTAACAGAATTTACCCTGAGAAGCCTCTTCTATAAGTAAGAAACAGTGAATGCACAAATTACTCATTGTTGTTGTTTGAAATAGAGAACTACTGAAAACAGCCCAAATTCTATACACAGAAGACTGGTTGCATAAAATTATGGTACATCCACGTAACAGGGTTAATATTAACCATTTAAAATAAGAATGAGAAAGAGCTCTATAAAGTAATATGGAATAATTTCTAGGACTTATTATTAAATGAAAAGAGCAAGGTTCAAAAGAATTATTTAGTATGATTATTTCCGCATAAGAGTAAAGAGGAAGAATACACACATACATGTATGTACTTACTTCACTTCTTATAAGCAAACATAAGATTGCCCAGAATCTAATAAAAAGTAACCTATGGGGAGAGGAGGAACACAGGTAGAAAGAGTAAAGATGGCAAAAAGACTCTCTGACTACACCTTTTGTAGTTGTTTTTCTTTTTCAAAATTAATATTAAACCAACAGGATGAAAAATAAATTCTGAAGTTAAATACAAACAAATAAATTAACATAACTGTATATCAAATTGATAATAAAGCCACACAGAAAAAATAAGGAATTAAGTCAAGTAATTTTTTAGCACTGTCCTCTGACTGCATACACTCTGCAGGATACATTTTAAGAACAGACAGAAACCGCCCAAAAAGTCTTGAATTTCACTTGGTAAGTTTGCTATTGGTAGTGATATTAGTGTGGTAATCCTGAAACTACTTTCTGTATATTTAAAGCCTGAGCAAATTCATAAATATATTGATTTGGGGGAAACCAGTTGTCAAAAAGGAGGAGGGAGATAACAAATATCAAATGAGAGAGAGTGAGGAAGAACCCTACGGTGATCTATTTGAATTAGAGGTATCAAGATAAACTCAGGAGTTAAAGTATACATTTTTCTCTGGTCTGTCCACTGAAACGGTCTAGAACCAAAGACACCCTTGTAGAAATAAGCACACCTAGTTCTTGTTCTAATTATCATTTTCCAATAACAGGAACTGGGGCTCCTTGTAGAAATGACGGATTCCAGATCTGGGGCAGGGAAAGTGTAACATCAGCCTGGACCATCTTGTTGGGCAAAAAAACAAAGAAGAATGAATACTGCTCAAAGAATGATGGGATATATCAAAGGAACACTGCAGTCAGCTTGAAAGGGCTCCATTGGCCAAATCTGAAATAAACTGAGCATCAAAAAGAATAATGACACGTTGATTTAAAAATAAACCCATTAATCCACAATGCACTAAAAAATAAGCAAGGGAGTTCTTCTTTATAGAAAAGTGTCAGCTAATAAATGTAAAAGGATAGAATTAGAAAACGCGGGCTTCCCTGGTGGTGCAGTGGTTGAGAATCTGCCTGCCAATGCAGGGGACACGGGTTCGAGCCCTGGTCTGGGAAGATCCCACATGCCACGGAGCAACTGGGCCCATGCGCCACAACTACTGAGCCTGCGCGTCTGGAGCCTGTGGTCCGCAACAAGAGAGGCCGCGATAGTGAGAGGCCCGCGCACCACGATGAAGAGCGGCCCCCACTTGCCGCAATTAGAGAAAGCCCTCGCACAGAAACGAAGACCCAAAAACAGCCAAAAATAAAAAAAAAAACCTAAATAAATAAATATTTTTAAAAAAGATAAATGCTTCATTCTTTCAAAAAACAAAACAAAACAAAACAAAACATAACATCAATTTATACTGAACTAGCCAAAAACTACTGTCAACTTCCAGCCTGTTTAAATGTTCTGGTCAACATTCTCAATTAGCAGCATTTCTCATCCCTTATTATTTGATTTCTGTCCTATCTCCTCTGTGGGGCAGGAACACATCTTCTCTCTTGTACCCTCCACGACCCTTAAAACCACACCTTACTAGCTCAAAAATGCTTGAATTCTTACTGGAGGAACAGATGTTTAGTAAAATTTGTACATTTTCTGAAGTTATCTGCCAGCACTAATCATGCCACCTAGCCAAGACACTCCTCACAGATTGGGGCATCATAACCATCTCCCTTTCACGAGGACCAAAGATCAAGGCTTAACTCATCCATTCAAAAATATCCGTCTAACACCAATTATGTACCAAGTACCATGCTGGTGTCCTGGGGAAATAAGAGCAAACAAGACACAATCTCTCTTCTCAAGGGGCTCAATATAGTCGGAGAGGCAAATAGGTCATTATAATACAAAATGATATATGCCACAATAAGAATAAGCACTAAGAGGCACATAACCTATAACTGAAGAGGGCTAGTTCTGTTTCAGAAGGAAATATACTTACAATGACCATCATCAGCTGAATACTATGAGAACTACAAGATAAACCCTATCTAATCAAGGCTGGCCTTAAATCTCTGAGACTACGGTTATACTGCTTCCTGTGACTACACCACATCTGGCTAGATCCAACCCTTCACAAACAAGGCAACCTGAAGCTTTGCCTATCCCCCAAAACATCCAGATCCTTCTCACTCCTGATGTGCAGGGGAGTTTGTCAAGAGTCTCCAATGCAGATGTGGAAATCCATCAGTCTCCCCAAAGATGCTGTGTATAAGAGCTGTGATGAAAGGGCCCTCATAGCATGAAACAGGCACTGTTTATCATCTTCTCTCTACTATCAAAATAATTGCACAGTGCACAGCCTTGTTATTAAGAACTGGGCACCACCATGGAAAACATGTTGTTGGAAAACACCTGCATTGGCAAAGCAAAGATGAGCTGACCCAATTATTTCCTCCATCTCTAATTCTGGATGGGATATTAAGAGTGACTGAAAAGAACACATTGGCAAGAAATGCAGATAATTCAGCTTGGGGGAACAAGTTGCCCACAGAGCTCTATTGGGCAAAACTTTGAAGTATCATCTAATTATACTTTTACACACCCCTTCTTTCCCCATGAAAAATGCCAGGGGTGAAAACATGTCATCTAAAGCCTTTCACCGCACCGCCCCCCGACAATTTCTCCCTCACATCTGATTTGAAATTTTAAAAATTCTCATCTAGAGCTCTTTGAAGGATAATGATGGGAATGAGACCCTGCCAAGCACACAGGATGGGATGCGGTGAGCTATAACTGGAACAGATGGCTCTAACAGAAGCCACCAATTCAACGTGACAGCCCAAGATTAAACTGCTCCCTTTAAGTCTTCGGCAGTTTTGTGGCTCAATCCTTATTAACTTCTCCAGAAACAAAGAGACTTGGGTCTACATAAGCACCAACAAGGCACTTTTCAAATAACTTATGGACTTGAACAAGATTTGAACTAGAAGAGGACATAGGGTCATCTGCTCTACTCATTCCCAAACTTGGTAGCACGAAGAATCACTCTAGAGCTTGGAAGTATCCCTATAAATTTCAAACATAGAGAAATGCAATATATTTAAATAGCCAAGTACCCAGCACAGATCATTTATGCATTTTCGTCATTTTTCCAGGTTTCATCTGGATTTTTTACATACAAAGTCACTAGAGATACATTTCAACTATCCTTTGTACCCCTCCTCAGTCTCATTCCCTCTGTTTCTCTCCAAAAACAACTATTATCTTGAAGATAATATGTTCCCTTCCTATATGTATTTTTATAGTTTTAGTATGTATGTGTGTCTATAAACAACATACTATATTGTTATGTTTTAAAATATACATAATATAGTACTGTACCCATTCTGTAACTGGGATTTTTCACTCAACATTTTAGATTTGTCCACATTGATACATGAAGATGCATTTCATTTTCATTGCCGTGGTCATATTTTTGATATATCTCTTTTAAGCCACATCTTACTTCTTTACTTTATGTCTTTTTGAGTCTTTGAATGAAGAATTTTAATCTACTTACATTTGTCATGAATACTAACATAATTAACTTATACCTACAATCTTATTTTGTGTTTTTTATTTACCACGGTTTTTTTTTTCTTTTTTTTTTTTTTGCTACTTTGTCTTATACAGTTTTGAGTTTTATTTATTCTTCTTCCCATATACTGGTTTAGAAGTCATGCTTTCTATTTTTATTCTTTCAATAGTTACTCTTAAATTTTTAGTAAACATTTAATTAAATAGATCTAAAGTTAATAAGTAACAATCCTGTTCACAATTAATACAAAGTTAGAACATTTTAATTGCAAACTCCCAAACCCCATCTTCTATGATAGATTTGTTGCCAATATCAGTGTTTAGATTACACTTATTTTAAAATCCCCACAAATCAGTCTTTTCTAATCCAACTCATATTTAGATTTGCCAACATTCTTATCAATTTCCCCATCAAATGCTCCTTGCATCCTTCTCTTTCCGTCTGTACTGTGCTGCAGCAAGCGGGAAATATCTGTCATACATTCCTTTCAGCAGGGTTTATGAGGAGCAAACTCTCTCGGTCTTTGTATGCCTATAGGTGTCTTTGTTTCATCATTTCCTGAATAGTAATTTGAATATAAAATTCTAGGTCAGGTTCTATTTTCAGCATTAGGAATGATAAATGGCTGTCATTCTACTGTCTTCTGGCATTTTATTTCTGACAAGAACCTTACTATTAGTTTATTGTCATTCCTTGTAGATAATCTGTATTTTATCTCTAGCAGCTTTTATGATTTCTGCTTTGACATTCATGTTCTGTCATTTCACTATGTTGATGTCTGTGTGTACATACTTTTTATTTTTCCTGCTGGAGACTCATTATACACCCTCCATCTCTGCTTCATGTCTTATAATTTCTCTTTCATGTTTCCCTTCTCTTTATCGCTCTCTGCTACATCCTGGATAATTTCCTCAGCTCCTTCTCCAAGTAAGTAAGTCTCTTTTCAGCTGTGTCTAACCTACATTTAGACTCATCATTTGAGAGACTTTTTCCCCCTGCCATGGCTTTATGTTATTTTCTATCATCTCTAGTTGGTTCCTTTTCAATTCTATTTATTTATCATACTGTCCTACTTTTGCCTTATGGTTTCTAGCTCTTCTTTTATCTTTTTAGATATCTGATTGTGCTATTATCTCTAGTTCTTATGGTGTGAATTCTCCAGTGTGGTAAGTCTCCTTCATGGTGTTTTCTTGTGTGAGATGCTTATGCTTTAAGTGGGGAGCTTACCTTTAGTGACATCATTTTCCATGAGTGTCCTAATGCTCTGGGCAGTGTCCATTTTCTCACAGATACTTCTTTTCCCTTCTACCACTCCAAACAGAGGCCCACTTTTCTTGCTGCTTCCCCATAAAGGTGAATGGAATTTCTCATACCCCATTTCATGGCTCCCAGCATTTTACAGACTGCTTTATCTTTCATGGGCCTGAGACTTTGTCTCTTATCCCCTAGTTTGTGTTAAAACCTCAAGATCCAGTCAGGAGTTTTAAAAAATTTGATTCTCAAGCTCCATTCTAGGCCTTCTGAACCAAAACTCTGAATGTGGGACCCAGAAGTCTATTTATCATGTTCCCTGGGTCTAGCTACCCTAGTTATTTGCAGAGCCAGGATGAAAAGCTTTATTTCCTAAGAGAATGTTAGTGGCAGAAAACACTGGGGAGCAATTTCATAC
Source organism: Balaenoptera musculus (assembly GCF_009873245.2). Lineage (NCBI taxonomy): Eukaryota > Metazoa > Chordata > Mammalia > Artiodactyla > Balaenopteridae > Balaenoptera > Balaenoptera musculus. The sequence goes on from NC_045800.1 coordinate 11,142,236, forward strand.
CTTCATGAAACTTACTCTCTCAGTCAAAAGAAGAAGAGTAAAGTATGGTTTAACAGTCCCCCAGTTACAAGTAATGAACAGTAAGCATGCACTACAGGCCATCACTTTCCTGGGTGATGTTCCTTCATACAAAGGTTTTCCACTTACCAGTCTGCTCCATTTTGCCAGTTTTTTCACAGAAAAATGCTAGAATCCTCTAAATTATCACCAGCAAGAATCCATTTGACACAAAAAGGAAATTTTTTTCTTAAAATTCCTACATGAAAAAATTAACTATCTTCAGCCTCTACTTTTGCCTTTTACCTGGGTGTCCACATGATCTCTATGGCTAGTTACCTAACTTTAATTTTTAAATGACTTACTCACAGGTTTAATTATAGTCTGACCTTCTGCAACAAACTTTACTACCATTGCTTCATATATAAATATCCGAATAAAATCTGAGATTATAAGAAATTAGATTTCACATTTAGTGAGACAAACCAAGTGACCTTTTGTAACTTGTAAATAAATTTTCTCATGCTACGCATACTTTTCCCCTAAATTTTGAAAACATTTTCATTATATTATGCAGCATAAGTTTTCAGGAGAATTTAAAGTCTATCATATTCTTCCCGTGACCCTCTTCAACTTCATCCCTTTCCACTACCTGACTCTGGCTTCCACCACATTGAATGACCTGCAGATCCCTGAATATGTCACTCTTTAATGCTTTTGAGCCTTTACCCTCAGTGGCTCTGGCCAGAGTGCTTTGGTCCTACACTATCTCATCCCATTTCTCCCACCACGACCACCTCTACATGTACACAAACACTTCATTATCCAGCACCTCCTTACCCATCCTTCAAAACAACCTACATATATCTACAAATATACATCTCTTATAGCACTTTTCACACTCTGCTACAATAATTAATTCAGTTACTCTCAGTACAGTATAATCTCCTTGAGGATAGGGACCATGTCTTATTTAACTTCCATGAGTTATTCGAAAAATGAAATGTTTACTATGTAGCTACTACATGGCCAAGCCTTGCTAGGCAATGGGGATATGATGTGAGAACCCAGGCATCCTGACCACATGGCACTTGGAATCTAGTGGAGGAGAAAGATAACAGAGTAACCACAAATATAAATGTGTAATTATACACTGAAAATCCTATAAACAAAAGCACTTGAAGGCCTCAAGGCAAGAAGGGGTATTTAAGGGGAAGAACAGAAGGCAAGCATGGCCGGGGTCCCAGAGCGAGGGTCTGGGCAACCACAGATGAAGCTGCAAAGGGGCAAAGGCAGGTCTAGCAAGAGGCTTTAGCCCTGCAGCAGGTCACAGGGGGCAGGGGTGATCTGCTGACTTGAATTCCAGTCCTTAGTATAGTGCCTGAGAAATAATGTCTCAATAAATGTTTGCAAAAGAATTAATAATCCATGAACACACACAAAAATCGACCTTGAGTTCAAAGCCACGCAAGGCTGAATTATAACCTGTTTGAGAAAAATCAATTCTCAAAAACAAATAATACAGAAACCTATTCACATACTCATTTAACAAATATTTGTAGGGCCATCACTTTGCACAAGGTATTGCAAGGTGGGACACAGCTATCAGAATCCCATCAACGGTGGCACAGAGACATTTTTCTCTTTTTTTCTGAATTTTATTTTGTTTTATTTTTTAATAAAGCAGGTTCTTATTAGTTATCTATTTTATACATATTAGTGTATAGATGTCAATCTCCCAATTCATCCCCCCTCCCCCCCACCACCGCTTTCCCCCCTTGGTGTCTATATGTTTGTTTTCTAATCTGTGAGAGACATTTTTCTGAAACCCAACAATTCCCTTTCATTTTATTTCACTTTTTTCAGTTAAATTTAAGCAAACTGAAATTTAATAGCTGTTTAAATAAAAAGAAAATATACCATAACCCCGTTTTTCCCAAATTATTTTTGTCCATTTGTTTGTACCTATGATGTCTGTCAAATATTAATGAAAGTTGGTTATCTCTAAGGAGTGAGATTTTTTTAATGATTTGTTAGTTTTCATCTTTGTATTTTTCTGCATTGTCTGACTTTTTAGTTTAATGAGTTCGTATAATTTTTACAAAACAATAAAGTCATTATTTTTAAAACACTGAAGAAAAAGGGATTCGTTCTGACCACATCTGATGTAGCCATATAAATTGATGTCTGTCATAGAAATGGAGAAAGAAATTTTAATCCAGCCAGGTTAGATAACTAGTGCAAAGTCCCACAGTTAAATAAAACAGCTAAGATAGTCCTTGTAAGGAATTCTGCCTGTTCTAAAAAGCAGAGATCCAAAAATTTGCCACTGAAAGGCAGAAACCACCCTCCCTTTTCCTCCTCCCTGCAGTTCCCACAATCCCCCAGTTACACAGGTGAGAACCTCAAACAGGAACACACACACCCCTGCGGCACCTGCTGCATTCTTGAGCTCCTTCTGTTTAGGGAACATGATTTGAAACACGCTGAATCTGAACCAGTGACAATTAGTCATATGCTTGCATTCCACAGGAACCCAGTGTGGGGATGAAGAGGTCAACCTCTGACTAATTTTCTGTTACAATTCTCTTCTTTACCAAAGAATTTAAGGGATGTGCCTTTGAAAGAACAGTTGAAAGAAGGGGCAAGCAACCTCATATAACGTGCCTCACATCATTTTCTAGCACAGATTCTACCATGCTGCAGACGAAAGAAAATCCCCGTACACACAACATTTCTATTCCACTTCTACTTTTCTCTTTTAAAAATAGATAATTTTTTTCCCTACAACATCAGCTATGCAGTAAGATTTGCTGTATTCAACAAACACCTGTGACATGCCTAAAGGATTCCAGAAACTGTTAAGTATGGAGAAATCAAAGATAAAGAAGGCACTATCGCTGCTCTCAATAAGTTTACAGTCAGAAGCCAAACTTTTTATTATAAAAAATATCACTAAACATTATTACTACCCTACTGATTAAAGATTAGAAAATTCTAGAAGTCAATTCTAGATGCTACTGCAACTATCATCTTAAAAGTAATTAATGTGCAAAAGGGGCCTAGACTAGGTGTTTGGCCTTTAAAAAAAAAAAAAAAAAGATATAGAAGCCTGGTGTGAGAAGGTTACCAAAAGAACTACAACAATTTATGAATGACAGAAATCCAAGAGACCCATTCTGAAATTCTCTTTCCCGTCAAGAACATTAGTCACTGGACAGGAGGGGGAAGCAGTGTTCTGGGTTAAGATATACTTTTTGGATCACTATTTATGGCATGTGGAAAATAACATTTGCCAAACTTGTTCTTCCCTAAGTAGCTTTTTCTTATGTCTTTCAGGTGAATCAAGTAATCACTCTGCTTTAGCTGTAAAGCTGAAATAAAATTGGCCCCAGTCGTTTAGTGGTAAAACACTAACTCACTGGAACTCAAGAGGTATCTGTCTGGGAGTTACTGCTACCCACCTAGGAATAATTGTCAACTCCCGTAAAAGAGATAAAAGAAAAATCAATACAAAATAGGTCATGGAGAACCTTTCAGACCAAATGTGTCCACCCAGGCCTACATCTCATAGCTAGAAATGGGTCCATGAAAAGTATGGGGATGGCCAGGCACACAAAATTTGGCCTCTTCTACACCTAGTAGAGGTATTTAATTTCACCTGTAGAGACACATCAGTATAAGCTGTATGTCCGAGTTACAAACCTGTTCAATGTGCTTTACGAAATCACCCAAAGTGTCTTAATGCAGAAAAAGAAATCCATAGTGGCACTGGAGAGCTATAATAGGCTTTCAAAATTTGAACCCCACAAAATTATCCTTTAAAACCTTCACAGAAAACAAATTCATTTATTTAAAACTTCTCTCAAGCCACTGTTTCTCAACAACCTTGTTTTATTAGAAGAATTAAAACTTATTAAGATGGTTAGAATAATCAGCTTTCCACAAGCACACCCTGAGGATTTGAGAGAATAACCATTCTAATATCCCATTAATGTTTATTCATAGTTTATGGTAATTTTGTAAAGTGAATATTTAACACAGTAAGAAAATATTCTTTACCATGTCAAAACTGTAATCCCGAATGGTTTCATACACACACACAAAAAAAAAGAATCAACTTTTCTTGATGAAAACTTGAACACAATGTAATTTTTCTTCCAGAGATCCAATAAACAATCATCACTATTGCATGTCTCCGTTTCAACTCTTCCTTGAAAAAATAACAACAGTAAATCTTGCAATTAAAATAAAACTATTCCATTGATTTGGGGAAATTTGATTTCAGATGTATGGAGTATTTTAACTGGATTAAGGAGAGTCTGTATCTTAACTTTGCAAGGTCCCCCTTGATCAAAAGGCCCTTAAGTCAGCAACTCTCGCAGAGTTGGAAGACCCACAGGGCACTGCTTAGCAGAGGTCTGGAGAGTAAGAACTCCAGGGAGTACACACCAAAGCCCCAACACAGTCTTCAGTTCTCAAGGGTAAAAACCCAGCCCTTCCTCCCCAACTGCTGCTTTTCTTTACAGGTTCAATTGTCCTCCCTGAGACCCTAGAATTCTCAGGAAAGGAAGATGGGCAGAGTTTTTCTTGAATGACATGGCGAGAAACTTCATTTCTATTCCTCCTCCCTCAGACCCAAATGAAAAAGTGAAGACTCAGACTTATTTCCTAAAAGCACATTTAAGGATGTGACCTACATAATACTCAGGTGGAGAGAATACATCTGATGTTATCCAAAGCAGGCCTTTAGTATTCCTCTTCCCAAAAGTTCCATAGAGAGAAAAAAAGAGAACTGGGCCAGTTACTTACAAAGAAAAGGAGGGAAAAAAATTAATCACCTAGAGGATAAAGTTAGGGACTCTGAACAGGTATCCAATTCCTCTATGGGAAGAGCCTGACTTAAAACCACCCATTCAGTCATTCATCCATCCATTCACTCACTAAACGTTTCCTGACATCTACTCTATGCCAGTCAATGTGCTGGGCCCCGAAAAGCATGAGACAGGTCTGCCTGCAAAGAGTTCACAGTCTGGGGGGGGAGGGCCAGACTAGCAAAAAAATTACAGTCCAACGTGATGTGTGCCCAAGAGCGGACAGTGGCAGCCCCAAACCAGGGATGACTATTGGAACCTGGGAAGGTGGTAACTCATGAGCTGGGATTTGAAAGAGGAAAATAGTTCATCAGGCGAAGAAGTGAGGGAATGGGATTTCCATGGAGTGGAAGGAACAGTGCCTGAAACAGGTTGTACAAGGGCAGAACAGTTAGCAGCCCAGGAGGGAGAGGAATGCAGGCTCTGGGTCCATCCTAGTAACACCACTGGTTTATGATCTATGAGAAGTTTGGGCAAATCACCAAACTCAGTAGTCTGCACCTCTACCTGCACATTAGCTTCAACCCAGAAGCTTAAAAAATAAAAACCAATGCTTGGGTCCCACTCCAAACCGATTATACTGGAATCTCTAGCTGTGGGGTCCGGTCCAGGCATCAGTATTTTTAAAACCATCCCAATTGGTTCCAACGTAGTATGAACCCCAAGGGCTCACTGTAAAAATAAGTTAAATTTTTAAAATCTAGCCCCATGGGTTGTCATGAGGATTAAGTGAAATAATAAATGCTTAGTGCCTAGGGGGTATAAAGATGATGACGGATTATGTGGAGGGGTCAAGGATGGAAATGAGACTGGAAAAAGACCAGAGCCAGATCATCATGACAGCTAAATCATACCGCATCCTTCCCTCATGCCAGGCCCCATCCTAAGCTCTTCACAGGTGTAACACAGGCAGTCTGGCTCTGCGGACCAGGCTCTTTCACCACCTCTCTCTACTGCAAGAAGATAAAAGGTCCCAATTCACATATAAAGGCTTTAGGGTGTATTGTGTGGGTATTGATGAACCACATTATGAGGGAGTAATGTGATCAGAACTGAATTATTTAAAGTCATTCTGACTGTAGTGTAGACAATAATTTGAAAGGGAAAGAGACAATAATTTGAAAGGGGCAGGAAAATGATTCTATTCCATATATATAAGACAGAGCCTGGGTGGGTCTATAGGAGGAGAAAAACAGCTCAGAAACTCAGAGCCTGAAAGAAAAAAAAAAAAAAGGCACAATAGGCTGGTAGTTTTTCTCATTTTACCTGTGAGACTTCATTAAGACAAAAATGTGTTCTGAAACACAAATATGTTTCATTTTGACCTCTTACCTCTTGTGCAATTTTAGTCCTTAACATTAATGTCACCTGAAACATTTTTAATCATATCTCTAGAAAAGTCTATGAATAATACACTTAGCATACTTCCTTCAGCTTTCAAGAATTTTGTCTATTGAAAAGGTTTTTTAAATGCTATTACCATCATCTTCCCAGAGAGTTTAATTTAATAATTTCCTCTATGTCAGAGTCTCTTTAATGAGCAATTCAGATTTAAACGATTTTTCCATTACTGATATATTAATGATATTACTGTTGTCAAACTCTGAGCATATATTCTTATACTACAAGATAGGTGTTATCATTCATATTTTACAGATGACAATTAAGCTGGTTATCCTTTAGAGAGGTTACAGTTACTGAAAGAATAAAGTACTCAAGTACCAATTATTTGTATGCATCTCTAGGAGTTCAAAATTATTACTTAACTCCAGAGAATAAATGTGGCAACTCAGTCTTTTCCATTCATTAAGTTCAGTCTATTTATTAGGTAAAATAGCTGGTCTATTTATACCTAGGAAAAATGCCTATGGTTTGAGTAATTCCTTGTACTTAGAAATATACTAAATATGAAATCTGGCACATTTTCCAATTTTTATTGTAAAACACACATAACAAAATTTACCATCTTAACGATTTAAGCATATAGTTCACTGGTGTTAAATACATTTAAAATGTCGTGCAACCATCACCACTATCCATCTCCATAACTCTTCATCTTGCAAAACTAAGATTCTGTACCCGTTAAACAGTAACTCCCCATTCCCCTCTCCCATGGCAACTACCTTTCTACCTTCTGTCTCTATGATTTTGACTACTCTAAGAATCTCATATAAGTGGAATCAAAGAGTATTTGTCTTTTTGTGAGTGGCTTATTGCACTCAGCAGAATGTCTTCAAGGTTCAGCCACGTTGTAGTATGTGTCAGCATCTCCTTCCTTTTTAGGCTGAATAACATTCCAGTGTGTGTGTGCGTGTGTGTGTGTGTGTGTGTGTGTGTGTGTGTGTATATAACAAACTTGGTATTTTTGTAGGTCAAAAGCAGACATGCTGACAATCTCATATGGTTCAATCTAATACATCATTATATTAATATGATACCATTCAGGATTGTCAGTACTTTAGACTAACTCTTGCTCCTCCTTGCATGTAGCAGGTACCATCAGGCAGAGCAAGCTGGATCATGGTAACAGCATCTGAGGCCCTGTTTGTGGGGATGGAGGTGGAGTGCAGCCCTACAGTAAAAGTATAAGAAAGGCAGAGTCAGCCTCAGTTTCCCCAGCTTTGGCTCCTGAACTGATTAGACCTCACGTGTCTTTACGTCCCCCAAGAATAAACGATCTCCTTCCTTGGCTCTTGCCAAACATGACCAGCCTTCGGCTCTGCTCCCTTGTTGCTGGCCTGTACTTCTCACTGCCTGATCCACCGCCCTCCTCCTTCTCACAGGAGGGTCCCACAAATGAACTATTGATACCATTGCAGGTTGGGTAGATAAATGCTTTAAAATAGATTGGAGTAATAATAAATCTAAATTAGAATTTTCATTCCTATACCAAACCTTTCCAATGAGTAAGAGAAATATTTTAACCCCTGAGTCACAAAGTTCTATCAGAAAAGGAAGATGAGGGGCTTCCCTGGTGGCTCAGTGGTTGAGAGTCTGCCTGCTAATGCAGGGGACACGGGTTCGAGTCCTGGTCTGGGAAGATCCCACATGCCGCAGAGCAACTAGGTCCGTGAGCCACAACTACTGAGCCTGCGCGTCTGGAGCCTGTGCTCCACAACAAGAGAGGCCGCGATAGTGAGAGGCCCGCGCACCGCGATGAAGAGTGGCCCCCGCTTGCCACAACTAGAGAAAGCCCTCGCACAGAAACGAAGACCCAACACAGTCAAAAATAAATATAAAAATAAATAAATAAATACATAAGCTAGGGGGGGAGAAAAAAAGGAAGATGAAAATATTTAGTAAAGAATAAAGCACTCTACAAATACTGATGGTTATTATTTCTATCATGTCCTTGACAACAGAATAGAAAGATTTTGAGCCTGCCTTTCCAACTATGCTCCAAAGTCAGGGTGAGAGAAAAAAAATAAAATCTAAATGTACATCACTGGGATACACTGTAGTACAGGAATCCATGCCATGGAATTACCATATAGCAATTAGGTGGATCTTTATCCTCCAACATATAGAGAGCAACAAGGCATACATAAACAATCCATGCATAACTCTGCAAAAAAAAATACACATAAAATATATGTACTTTATATGTGTATGTCTCTATATCATTAAAAGATCTTAAAGGCTAGAGAGTAAATACTTGAAAGCAGTTCCCTGTGAGGAGAAAAAAAGAAGCAAGAACTAGAGAAGGGAATTATCATGTGTTTCTTCAACAATGTGTAAGAGAAAAAGAGAGGAGAAACCATGGATTAAAACAGACAAGAGACATATCAATTTATTGCAACATGCAGACCTTACTAGACCCAGATTTTAACAAAATTTTAAAGTATGAGACAATGAGGAATCCATACACTGGACATTTGCTGATAAGGAATTACTGTTAATTTGGCAAGATATGATAATGGATTGGAGTTACTTTTTAAACCCTTACCTTTTAAAGACACATTGAAATATTTACATATGAAGTGGTATTTGCTACCAAAATAATCTAATGGCAGGTATAGATAAAACAAGATAACCTGATAATTACTGAAGCTGGGTGATGCTACATATTATGGTTCATTACATTATTTTTCTATTTTTGTGTATGTTTGAAACTTTCTACAATAAAATGTCAAAAAATCCTTCTTAAAAATATACCTGGGTTTGCCACCTTCCTGGTTGTGTGACTGGGGCAAGCTATCTAACCTCTGTAAGTTTCTGCCCCTTTTTCTAAGAAGTGGGGATAATGTGGCTTGGCCAGGAGTAAACTCTCAAGAAGCTTGGACCTCACTGCCCTGTTGGACACTCCCTCACCAAAGGGCAGTAGTAGCTATTTTATAGCTATTTGTCATCTCTCTTTGAATGTACCAGAGGAAACGCAAACCTAACATGTCTGAAAATGAATCATCAAATTGGATGGAGGGAGGCAGGGAGGCAGGGAGGCAGGGAGGCAGGGAGGAAGGGAGGGAGGGAGGGAGGGAGGGAGGGAGGAAGGAAGGAAGGAAGGAAGGAAGGAAGGAAGGACGGAAGGACGGAAGGAAGGAAGGAAGGAAGGAAAGGGTAGTTTCTTCCTTGTAGCTGGGCTTTTCACGACAGCTGTCAGGAATGCTTCATCTTTGATCTCTGAGTTGCTCAAAGTTTAGACTTCAAGTACAAAGTCATTATGAACTAACTTTTCTCTGGCTTTAGCATCCCCATTTGAAGGATCTCTACGACTACGGAATCTGTTAATGGGAGCTTTGTAAAATGCATGCTTCTCATTGAAACCGGCTTCTCTGTCTGAGAAGAGTTCTATGCTCCATATCCTTAGTCTTTGGCAAGAGTGAACATCCAAATTATATATAACCCCAATAAAAGAATTCATGGACTCTATGATGACTTTATTGTTGTTTGATCACGACCAAGCGTGCAGCAACATATGCTTTTTTTTTTTTTTTTTTTTTTTTTTTTTTTTTTTTTATTTATTTATTTTATGGCTGTGTTGGGTCTTCGTTTCTGTGCGAGGGCTTTCTCTAGTTGCGGCAAGCGGGGGCCACTCTTCATCGCGGTGCACGGGCCTCTCACTATCGCGGCCTGTCTTGTTGCGGAGCACAGGCTCCAGACGCGCAGGCTCAGTAATTGTGGCTCACGGGCCTAGTTGCTCCGCGGCATGTGGGATCTTCCCAGACCAGGGCTCGAACCCGTGTCGCCTGCATTGGCAGGCAGATTCTCAACCACTGCGCCACCAGGGAAGCCCGCAACATATGCTTTTACCATTAACTATTTCATGCCCGCCTTCATAAGATCCTAATCAGGTTGTAATGACCATATCAGAGACTTTCCCCACTCAGGAGCCATATTATAATCAAAAAACAGGGAGGAGGGAACAACATCCCAAGAGACTGTTTTCTCCATAACATCTTTGAAATCTGAGCAATTTAACGAGATTGTAAGCACATTGCATCGAAATGCGGTCTCCTGATGGATTTCATACTAGTAATAATTCCTCCATCACGTTCAGTAATGGGCACCTTTCCACGTCCTCAGGAATAAATAACATGCTTCTCGTGTGCATAAATTTGTTTCGGATCCATTAGCTCCTTGGCCAGTGAATGTATTTATTTCTAAATAGATACACACACAGTAATTTTGCTGCACCATTAACTCACAGAGGAATATAAAGGCTGTCTTTCCATAATATCCTTTTGTTCTTTTTCTATGGTATGTGTATCAAACAGCCCATACCTTGCATTTACTCAGCACTCCGCTTCTCCTGGGTGAGGTTTTTATGGCTAAGAAAAGCATCAGAATTATAGAATCATCACACCTGAAAGCTAGAAAGGACACTAAAAATCTAGTTCATTGCTGTTGTTTTGCATACAGAAAAGTGGGGTGCAGAGAGCTGGACGGTCTTGCCCACACCAGTAAGGCTGGTCAGTGATAAAATCAGGGCTAGAGTCATACCTTTAGATTCCTAGCTCAGGGCTCTTTGCCCCGCACGATGTGAGTCTAATGTTCTTGGACTTCAACCACTGAAAACAAATTATTCCCTGATCTTTAGAAAGCAGAGTCTCTCAGACCATTCAGGTGCCAGATAATGATTTATGAGAACACATTAAGCACTCAGACCATTCTCAAAAGCCCACACCAAAGCTCCATTTACATCAAGGGAACAGCTCAGTGTGGGGACAGATCTCCCCAGAGGATCTATTCTGTTCCGGCTGGTCTCTGTAAGGCCTGGACCTTTCAGAGAATCTGTGCAAAATCCTGACAGTAGCAAGCAAGAAAGCCCGAGAGAGACCCAACCCAGAACACTGTGCTGACGTGCCAGTGGACACGTGCTTGAAAACTGCAAGCACACAAAAGCTTGACACTGTAAGCACATGGACACCTCATTTCTTTACACATTTATGACTTCCACCTCAAAGTGGGTATGAGGTGCTTCGTCAGGGTGGATAGTGTGTGCATTCTCTTGATTAAAAGTAATCTCTGATATTATTGGCAACCAATAAGAGTGACCAGTGGGTGACCAGAAATTAATACATTTAGAATTAAAGTAGCCTCTTCCCCACCCGCTCTCCACCAGACCTGCCTTCACTTTCTACCATCAGTCAGTAGCATATCCAACCACCAGGTGCCCATGCTTGAATTCTCGGTTTCGTCTTCCACCTCTCTCTTACCTCCCTCCCGCCCAGTCTGAGCCCATGCCACACTGACGATCGCGAGGAAATGTGTCTTGATTCCTGCAGGGGTTGTTATCCCACCCTCTACTCCTCACCTTCCCCCTTCCTAACAGGACCCTGAATCTTCCATTCATGCTAAGGAATTGGGTGGATCTGGCCAAATCAGCCCCAGGAGTGGGCATCAACTGGTGTAAATGGTGAGCATGGCTCACCCTTTCTGGCTACAGCAGTCTTTAGGAGACGGGCATGAGACCCAGTTCTGGCCAATGAAATGTGAAGAAATGTTTGCTGAAAGGCTCCTGGGAAAGGAGCATCCTCAGTCTTCCATGGGAGCTACTAAAATGAACACTTTCTCTCCCACTGGACGGATGAGGGAGCACTGGTTACTGCTGGTGGCCAGCTTGCAGCCCCCTGGCAGGCAGTCTGGAGAACACCCAACTGGAAGAGATCAGAAATATAAAAAGGAGCCAGGTCCCTGGTGACACTGTTGATTGATCAAGCTTTGCCTGATGACTGCATCACCTCTGAACTCTTCACTTAAATATATCTATAGGGGCTTCCCTGGTGGCACAGTGGTTGAGAATCTGCCTGCCAATGCAGGGGACACGGGTTCGAGCCCTGGTCTGGGAGGATCCCACATGCCGCGGAGCGACTGGGCCCGTGAGCCACAATTGCTGAGCCTGCGCGTCTGGAGCCTGTGCTCCGCAACGGGAGAGGCCGCGATAGTGAGAGGCCCGCGCACTGCGATGAAGAGTGGCCCCCACTTGCCACAACTAGAGAAAGCCCTCGCACAGTAAACGAAAAAACCCAACACAGCCATAAATAAATAAATAAATAATTCCCATTTAAAAAAAAAAATATATATATATATATATCTATAACTTCTCGTTATTTTATAAGTTAGAGTTGGTTTTTCTGTTCCTCTCAACCATAAATAATTCTAAAACAAATCCATTCCCTTCTCCTCATCCACACTAACAGTTCAGGCCCTCATCTGAATCATGATAGTATCCTACTTACTTTACCTGCCCCTGAAATATCTACGCTTTCAACTGTAATTCTCCCACACAGCGCTTGGAGAATGATATCTAATTATGACATTTATGGAACACTTACAGTGTGTCAGGCACTGGTTTGGGTATTTTATATGCGTAATCACATATGAGCTTCACAAGAACTCTATGAAGTAGGCATAGAGTTCCCCGTTTTACAGATGAGGAAACTGAGGGTTTGAGAGATGAAGAACTGTGTCCAAGATCACATTATTAACTAGTGGAAAGCCTAAAGTGGAACTCAAGTCTGCTTAACTCCCGAGCCTTGATCTTAACCCCTGTGGTAGTCTCCTCCTGTAAAAGCTCCAGCATCTCCCTGGTACCCACTAAACACAGTAAAAGCTCCTAACATGGCCCTCAAGGCTCTTCCCAACTGCGTCCCAAAACCACATCCCTCTAAGATCCTAAGGTATGTCCAAAACAGATGTCTCCCTGCATTCCTCCAGGGCACAGTCTCATACCTTTTGTTGTGTTAGTCCCTCTGCCAGGAACGCCCTCCCCACTCCCCCTCTGTCTGCAAAATGCCCTTCCGTGAGCTGAGAGCCAGATCAAACATCACCTCTAGTCCACCGCTTGTGCCAGGACCCAGGACACCGTGGGCCTAAGTTAGGCACTGACTGGTTACAAAGAGCAAAAGCCCTCTCATGCTATCTGAGGTAAAGGAGACGTGCACACAGGGGACACCAGGGGGTCTCACCAGCTTCTAAGGACAGGAAACAAAGGACAACCAAGCCACACAGGGACCCAAGCCACCAAGTAGGGATTCAAGGCTGCTGGCTCCCCCAAGGTCACCTGGACTCAGCTCCCCTGCTCTCCCCTCCCTTCTTCTCTCCCGCCTCCACTGGCATCCTCAGCAAAGCTCTTACTCTCTGCCCATGTTCCCCCCACCTCTAGCCTTTAGTCTTTCTCTGGCCCCCAATCTAGTTCCCACTCTCCTGGGAGACCACTGTCCGCCACCACCTGACCATGTCTCTCTGTCACTTGTTCAAGTTCCCAAAGAATCCCATTTTCTCAACCACCAATGTTGCCTCCTCCTGGGTCAGGTGCACCCTTGGTCCAGTCAACTGTGGCTACTGGGTGGTGCCCTAAGACAAGTCCATCTGCCCAGGTCTGCCTTTCAAGGGGGACTGTGGGTATCCTGCCCATGCCCCCTCCCCCGACCATTCCTGCACACACCAATCCCATGGCATCCTACTGCCAGCACCCGAAGCGCTCTCCTGAGGGTTTTCTCTGGCTGCCTCACAGAGAAGGTCAGATGCGCTGGAGGATGCCCCCTCAAAACTCTCAACCAGTGACTGGGAGTTGGTAAATAAGTCAGCTCTAGAGCTCCGTGAGGATAATGATGTGGGAGGTTCTCCACACCGTCTCAGAACTGCCCAGCAGAATCAAGCCCCAGATGCTCATGGCAGCAACCTGCTTAATAGCACACCCTTTATTGGCCGTCTTCCATGTCTCTCTTCCCACACTTACAGGGCTCCTAGGATCCTTAACTAGGCTATTCTATCCTACGATTTGCCTATGAACCTACTGCCTTTTTTATTTATTTATTTTTTAAAGTTTATTTTATTTTATTTTTTTAATTTTTAACATCTTTATTGGAGTATAATTGTTTTACAATGGTGTGTTAGTTTCTGCTACTAAGTGAATCAGTTATACATATACGTATGTCCCCATATCTCTTCCCTCTTGCGTCTCCCTCCCTCCCACCCTCCCTATCCCACCCCTCTAGGTGGTCACAAAGCAGCGAGCTGATCTCCCTCTACTATGCGGCCCTACTGCCTTTTTTAAACACCAATTACATGTTTCACTTGCAAGTAACATCTAGACACTATTGTGCAGTATGAGATATTGCAGAATACTACAACCTGTTAAATCCTGCAAACTTTTAATAAACAAGCCTAAAGCATAATTTCACTTTAACTGTATCAAGAAAAGTGTGACTTTTGCCCAACTCCTGAACTCTCCTCAGTGGCTTATTTATTAAACAGGCACCATTGAAATATTTGCACTCATTCTTATAAACTCTATTAGATAGGTAATTACCTTTTCACTTCCCAGCTCAAAATACCATAAGGCAAATTTGCTGAAAGGTGCAGAGGGCAGGTGAAGTCTTCCTTTCACCCATGTGCTGTTGAGTAATAAAACTGGCAGGACAATTTAATGTCCATCATCCTAGAGCGTATGTGCAGAAAATTGGATGCTGGCTAAAATGGAAAACAGACCGATGGCTGCAAAGATAAGTCCCATGGGCCCACGTCATAGTTTTAATTCTTTATTTTTTAAAATTGACATATTCTGAATGAGTTACTAAATTAAAATAAACCTACCCTGACTTCCATTTCATCTTTACATGGACACATTTAGGGCTGTTGGGAGGACAATATAAAGAGGGAGACTCACTGGTATATACACCCTGGACTCTCTCAAGGAATTAGACTCATGGATTTTTTTAAGGAGCATAGATGGAATGAGAGGCAGTACCACATACATAAGAATTCACAGCCAAGTCTAAATCTGGCACCACCAGCAGCAGCCTCAGCTTTCTCATCTATAAAGTGGAGATTTGACAGAGTGCCTGAGTCATAGGGTTATTGTGAAGACTGAACAAGATAATGGCATGTGGAGTCCTGGGCACATGGCAAGTGCTCAGAAATAGTCAGCAGAAGGAATGGAAACCTGTGTACAGTAAGAAAGGAGGGAAGAATTCATTCTTCAAGCTTACTTTTCATCTTCACTCCCTTTACAGTTAGTGTTGCTGAGGGGTCTCATTCATGCCCCCATGAACTTTAGGCCCGAGCATCTATTCAAGTTGACCACAGTCATACACTATGGCAGCAAGTTCACTCCCAGTATATACCCAACAGAAATGTGTACAGATGTTCACCAAAGACAAGTGCAAGAATGTACATAGTAGCACTTTTCATACTATCCCCAAACTGGAAACCACCCAGAGAGTAGAATGGATACTACCCAGCCATCAATAATAAAAAAGAGAAACTGACTACTCCATCAATAGTAGAATGGATAAACAAACCGTGCTGTACTCACCAATGGATGACTATCCCGCAGTGAGAATGAACAAACTACAGCCACAGGAACCTGGATGAATCTCACATGCACACCACTGACAAGAGAAGCCTGACAGCCAAGAGGGCACAGGGCCTGATCGTGTTTGCATCATGTACAAAAATAGGCAAACCTGTTCTAATCTACACCGTCAAAAGTCAGGAGCGTTCCTGACTGGGGATAGTGACTGGAGGAGACCAGAAGAGTCGCTGGAGTGATGGTAATGTTGTCTTATTTGAGCGGGGTGCTCAAGAAAGGGTAAATACCCTTAGGGAAAATTTGAGATGGACATTTAGAATTTGTGCTCCTGTTTGTAAGTATGTGATACTTCACTATATGTTCATCAAATAAGTGAATTGCACCCCTTGGGCTCAGGAATTGTGCCTTTCCAAGGCATGGCTGACTCCTGTACAGATACAGTAATGCTGGTAGAGCATTACCGGGGACCTGGATGATCCTCGTAGGTTGTCTACCCACTGCTGACAGCTGGTCCTCACTGTTCACCTTTCTACAGCTGAAATTCGAGCCTAACTAGATACAACTGCATTATACACTGTAGTCAGGACACTGACCTCTAGACCAGGACCGGGGACACCTGGAAACCGTCTCTTAGCCAAGATCCAAGTCCTCTCACCTCCCCATTGTCCTCCAGATGTGCGGCCTGAAAGACAACACAGAGATTTTCCAAATCATTGCTTCAAGGGACACTGTGACCTACTGAGCACCAGGCATATGGCGCATTAGTCATTTTATTTGGAGAAGATAGAAACAGCAGTGAGGCTTTCCATACAGAAGACTAAATTTGGGATCTTCTGGAACAACAAATGTGTATATACGTAGTTTTTATATATGAAGTTATATATAGTTATATATTTTTATATCTAAATATATACAGGCATACCTCATTTTATTGCACTTTGATTTGCTACGCTTTGCAAATCCATTTTTTAAAACCAGCTGAAGGTTTGTGGCAACCCCGCATTGTAAGATGATGGTTAGTATTTTTTTAGCAATAAAATATTTTTAAATCAAGGTATGTACATTGTTTTTTTAAACAGAACGCTATTGCACAATTAACAGACTACTGTATAGTGTAAAAATAACTTTTACAAACCAAAATATTCATGTGAACTAGCTTTACTATGATATTTGCTTTATTGTGGTGGTCTGGAACCAAACCCACAGTATCTCCAAGGTATGCCTATATTGTTTTAAATAATTTTTCTATGGTTTTTCAATCTGAAATTGTTTATGGCCTCAGGAAAGCAGTCTTTTAAAAGTCCTCCAGGGACACTAGAAAAATCATTTTGACAACAGACAATTCTTAGTAAAGAAGCACTTCCAAATATACTTAATACTTTTTGTATCAGTCATTTCCTCAGTGATTACATTTATTTACATGGTCACACAGACTTTTGTGGAAAACATATTGAATCCTGTCATTTTTCCCCCAAAAAATCTTTGATGCCCCCAAATTCTCCCAGAGTGAGTGAAAAATCCCTTGGCATCCCGAAGTTGCTAGAGTTCAGTCCCCATCCCCTGCCCAAGGCATGTGGACAGTCACCAAAAAGCTACAAGTAGCAAGAGCCTAGGGCCTTCGGAGGGAGCCTGGCCTTGCAGACACCTTGACTTCAGCCCAGTGATACCAATTTCAGACTTTTGGCCTCCAGAACCATGGGAAAATAAGTTCTTATTGTTTTAACCCACCAAGTTTGTAGTAATTTGTTACAGCAGTAATAGGAAACTAACATATAACCCAAGACTGCATTTGTTTTCTTTTTGGTGTCTCTCCATGATGCCAACTTACTGAATTTAAATCAATTCTTTCAAAAAAAAAAATTTAATAAAGTAGAACAGTTGAGAAGAAAAGGTCCTACTTTATTGGACTCCTAAGCACAGAATATGGAGAGGAGGACCATATTTGGGGTTTGAGACTGACTGCCTGTGTGACCTTGGATAAATCACTCTCTGAGTCACTTTTCCCATTTATAAAATGAAGAAATAACCTCTAAAGTGATGATTCTATAAATTCAGATGATTCTATAACTCTACATATCTTTTACTTAACTTTCAACTAATTTCATAGAAGTCCCTAGGCAATCACTGATTTAATGTCACCTCCTAAGTGCCACCTCCTCTGGGAAGCCCGCTCTGATTCACTCTCTTCTCTATACTCCACTGGCTCTTGGACACATCTCCATTTCAGTACTTATTGCCCTGTGTTCTAGTGATTTGTCTCCTTACCCATCTTCCCCACTAGACATGTGTTACCGGAGGGCAGGAGTCGCACTTTGCTCGCCTCTGCATCTCCAGTGCCCAGCTGAGTAATGAATGGGCCAAGAAACTGAGTTGTGAGGAAGTAATGACCCCTCATGCTACACAGCTGACTGATGAAAATGTCACAGGACAGGGCTGAACACGAGATTCCTGGAGCCCAAGCATCTCCCTCAGGGGAGCCATTCATCGAATAAGTCCTGGCATCCAGATTGCATTTTATGAGTGTTTTATGTGTTTTCATCAGTGCAGATTTGACTTGTTTGATCTGTTTCATGAGCTTAAGTCAAAATTCAAAAGCCATCTTTGATAACTTGTATGCCTGAATTTCATAATTATGATCAATACATCCATACTTCAGAATTTCAAACGGCTCCTAGAGAAGCTTTCTTCTCCTGGCTCATCAAGATTTTAGAAAGACTTTCTAAAAATCTTGCCATTTATATCCATAACTTGAATCTCCACAAGTATAAATTCAATGTAACACATGAAAAGTTGTACAGGAAAGAATTTTTCCTGGAGCCCGGTTTATTCTCTCCCCTCTGCTGGTTTTGGTCTAGTCTTTGGGTGGAAGTGAAGGGCTCATCATGGTGGTCGATGCCCCAGCTGCCCCGCACTGTCAAGGAGACTTGCCCTAGTCCAGTAAACAAACGCAACCTGCAGAGATTTTGACTGGAGCACTCCATTTTTGGCTGAATCTCAATATAACTTAAAGACTTTTCTAAAGCCGGCTGTCAGCATCACAGTTGGTCCTGAGCACAGAAGCCATTTATAACAAGAATTATGGAGTCTGATTTGGATTTCAAAAATAATTAGACTTCTCTACGAAAATCTATAAGCTTCTAATAAAACTTAATTTGTGAAGTTATCTGGTGATATTTTATTAATCAAAATCACTACAGGTACCTTCCTATTCCTTTCGGAAGGTAAAGATCAACATGGGAAGTCAGACTAAGAGCAGATTCAAAGCCCTGATGGAGACAGGATTTACCCCAGGCCTTACCTATTCTGAGACAATGACCAAGTATGCTTTTATCTGCGATGCGTTCACAGCCAGCAGGAACCCAGGGCCCTCTCCTCCTGTCTGCAGTAACATTGCTCAAGATTCTGGCCCTTGGAATTGCTCCTCATTTGCAAATTATAATTTTCATGTTTAAATGGATTATTGGATGCAAATATATAGCCCTCTAGATGCAATTTTCCAAATGTCTCTTTAGAAATTTAAAGGACTCTGCTGCCACAAGTCCAAAATTCTTTGATACCGTTTCATTTTACCTCATAGCTTTAAATATGTTCTCTGCAATTATCAATTCCCTTTTTTTTTAAATCTATACCCATACCGGTGACTGCCAAATTTTGCCTTTTGGAGCCCAGGTATTCTGTGATTCAGACTAAAATGCTTCTAATGTCAGCAAACTTTTCCTAATTCACAAAGGGGAAAACAAAGACAGGCACTATTTTCCCAGTTTTACATTTTCATACAAAATTATCAGAAGTGCTATTGCTTAAAGGACAGCAAATTATTGAATTACTAATAAACAAATACTGAGGGAAATAGTGTTTCAATCAAATGATTAAAAATCAATGTGATTTTTTTTTCATTGTTAGAGTTTATTGGAGAAATTAAAATACTACCAGGAAGTAACCTGGGGAGCATCAATTCAGAGTGACTGGAGTTGGATAATGGAATTCTGCCGTGTCCCCCACAGTGACCCGTGGACAGAGCCCCCTCACTCTTGGCCAGCACTGAGGACTCATGGACAACTCCTGCTTCTTGTCTCCACCCTTAACAGGTGACAATGAAGACTCACAAGGAATCACATATTTTAGTGGCCTATTTGGACATTTCAGAAACCCTCTGGTCACACTCATGGGAACAGTGGGTGCTAAAGGTGGAAGGAACATGAGAATACATGGTGTCCAACCCACCCTTCCTCATTACACATGTGAGAAAATGAGACCCAGAGAGGTGAAGTGACTTGCCCAGAGTCACACAGCAAGGTGGCTTGAACCCAAAACTCCAAATGCAAGTCTAGTAGTGTGGTGAGCCTGAGAGGATAAAAAGACCACATCCTTCATGTTCATACAGACCTGGGGTGAGTTCTGGCCCTGCCACCTCAGCAGCAATCATAATAAAGGCAACCAACATTTACTGAGCTCTTACTCAATGCCAGGCACTTTCTAACTGCCTTAGAATTCTTGCTACACATTTAATTTTCACAACAACCCTGTGAAGTAGGTACTATTATCTCCATTTTACCAAAGGGGAAACCAAGACATGGAGTGATTAAGCTAACTCCCCCATGGTCAGATAGGAGTGGATGCAGGCTCCCAAACTACAGACCCTGTGACGTAGAGAATATTTTAATTCAACCTAATTCGTATAGCACACCAAAAATGAGTGAGGCTCTGTGGAAGACATAAAGTTGAAAAACTTTCTGCTGTGAAAGGTCTACAAATCTTTGCTGAATGCCTGTGAAACTTGTCAGGAAAATCGACAGCTGTGTAAAAGGGTATCAGCAGAAATCACCACAGTGGATGAACAATGTTTCTCCTCCCAGGTGCTCAGGAGTTTGGCAGGCTGTGGCTGAATAGGACAGAATGGGCAAGAATAGGAAAGGGCAGGAGCTGGAAAGAGGATGTAGGAAGAGGACTTTCCAGCTGTCTTGAAGAAAGGGGAAAGAGCTTAAGAAGAAGAAAGCACCAGGCCTTCACAGATATACAGAAAGCAGAACTTCTACCCGGAGTAGATGATTTAGGCAGAGATGTAACTAGAAATAGAAGTAGAGAAAGAGAATGAATCAGGACTCTGGATGCCACACTTAAAAGAGCCTAGATCGTTTTCTTGAGGCAACTGGGAGACAACAGAGATGGCTGAGCAAGGGATGATTTAGAAAGATTAATGTTCCTGCATTGTGCAAAATGCAGAGAGGGTGGTGAAATACAAGGTGGGCGACCAGCGTAAGTCCACTAAAACAGATCAGGCATAAGCCAGGTTGGCAAAGGAGGGGAACAGTAAGGAAGGAGGCATGTAAGAGGTGCTGAAAAGAATGTTTTGTTGGCTCAGAGGCTAATTGGATAGGGAGGACAGAGACAGAAAACACTGTATTTTTTTTTAGGTCCAAATGACTGGGGACATTAATCAAAAACACTGCAAATTCAAGGAGAGTAAATATGATGACTTCTGATTTTAGATGAATAATGTCCAGGATTAAAAGAATCTCATTTATTCAGAGCTTGCCACGGGTCAACAGCATTGTAAGCCCTTTATGCACCTTATGTAATTGTCATGGAAGCTCCATGAGATAGGTATATTATCCCCCTTTTACAGACCGAAGAATTGAGGCCAACACCATGTAGGGAGTGAATGGCAGAGGTGAGACTTGAACCCAGACCATGGTTTTGCATTTGACTTTCAAGTTTCCAAGAGGAGACTGGTGATGTGGGGCAGAGACCTAGAAGAATAATCAGAGCTAAAGACAGAAATTTGAGAGTAATAACGGCAGCCTGGGAAAAGATAGAGAGTGGAAGTGGAATCCAGGAGCAGATCTTCGGCTGGCCCTTTGTTTTGGTTTCGACTGCAGATCTGAAATCAATAAACATGACTAACAGTAGCCTGTGATAAATGACCTAAATTCAGAAACTGACTTTGAGAAATAAAGAGGCCAGTTCTTTGTTTTCTTCCCATTCCATGCACTTGTCATTTTCTCTCCCCTTTTCACACTGCCAGAGATCTGTTTCGCAACGATCAGAGATTCAATGGTCTGAGTATAATCAGGAGAGAGAAACCATACAGTAATTTGAACAGTAAAAGGTTAATGTAAAGGAGTACTAACTATAAAGGGGGATTAGATTTACAAGAGACCAGCTAATAAGAGGGGAAAAGAACTTTAAAAAATAAAGGACTAGCAGAGAGAGGGAGAAGCCACCACCTCTAGAGCTGAGGTAGAGCATCTCTCAGCTCACCTCAGAGCTGGGATCTGACCGTGTTAGAAAGGGCACAACTGTGGCTCATTGGATGGCAGAGAAGACACTGGTGGGTGTCTTCTAGGGTGCTAGAAAAACTACTTCACGGGGAAGTGTCTCACCAGAGGCACTTCTGGTTGAGGAAGAGGTGGTGGGGGCAGCTGCTGGCTGCTGAATGCTTTCGGCTGTGAGTCCTACAGGAGTCGGAGGCATTCTACTACAAAGCCACCGGCTACTGTGTACTACAGAGCTGGGCACGGAGGAGCCGCAACCACTGCAGGGTTTGGCGGCTGCAGGAGAGGCAAGCATCGCTAGCATGCCAGATCCAGGAGGCAAAACCCTTTCCTCCTGCAATGTCTCTCCAACACCCTCTACTGCCAGAACTTCAGAGTCAGCTGGCTCAGGAAAAATATTTAAAGGGCCCAGATCCATTTTCAGAGAGCAAACAAAAAGGATGAATTTGGAGGATATGCAGACAGGTAGAAAATAACAGACGGAAAAAGACAGGCCATGCAAACAGTGAGTATAAGAATCAGCAAAAATAGGCAAGGAATATTACAGAGAAAATGAGAATCATTTCATAATGATAAGGTGGCCAATTCATCAAGACATAATTCTAAGTGTGACACACCTAATAATAGAGCTTCAAAACACGTGCAGCAAAAATTGACAGAGCTAAAGGGAGAAATAAATCCACAATCACAGTTGGAGATTTTGTCATTCCCCTCTCAGTAACTGATGGAAAAAATGGACAGAAAAACACTAAGGATATAAAAGACTTGAATAACACCAGCTAACAACTCAACCTCACTGACATTTCTAGAACATCCCTCCCAGCAACTGTAGGATGCACAATCTTTTCAAGTGCACATGGAATAGTCATATAGATAGACCCTTATCCCAGACCAAAACCAACTGATGAAGCAAGCAAAAATGAGAAATAATTCTGAGGACTTAACACAAATGACAAGTAATATCCAGTAGGCCTACATGGCACACATCCCAGCGAACAAAGACAGAAACATTCTTTTTAAACCACATGAACCAGTACCAAAAAAAAACCTGACTGTGGTAGGCAGCCTCCAGTATGGCTCCCAGTGATCTTCATCTCCCAGTAATCTCATCCTTGTGTGGTCCCCTCCCATTGAGTTACAGGCTGGACTTAGTGATTCCCTTCTGATAAACAGAATAAGATGTGATGGTGTATGACTCAGGAGACTGGGTCATAAGAGGCTGTCTGGTGTTGCTTTCACTCTCTCTGTCTCTGAACACTCCTTCTAGGAGAAGCCAGCTGCTATATGGTGAAGCCCACCTGGTGAGGAACTGAGGCCTCCTGCCAACAGCCATGTGAGCGAACCATGGGAGCTGCTCCCCCATCCCCAGCTGGATCTTCAGATGCCTAGAGTCCTACCAACAGCTTCGAAACCTCATGAGAGGTCCTGAGACAGAACCACCCAGGTAAGCTGTTTCTAGATTCCTGACCCTCAGAAATTCTGAGAAAATAAATATTTGTTGTTTTAAGCTACTAAGTATTGGGGGTAATTTGTGACACAACAATAGATAATGCCTAAGCCACTAGGAAAAAAAAGTCCCCAAACTGAAATTTATACAATCTACTTTGCCTAACCAGAAAGCAATACAATTACATATTAACAACAAATCTTTCTTAGAATTTTTAAACACTTTAAAATAATTCTTGGTTAAGAAGGCTGTCAAACTGACATTATAAACTATTTAGAGATGAATGAAAATGAAAACACTACATATCAAAAGCCATGGGATGCAGCCATACACATTAAGAAAGATTTCTAGCTTAAAAATCTAGTATTTATTAGAAACCAGGAAAGACTGAAGGGAAATGAACTAAGCACTTGACTCAAGAAACTAGATGAAAAGAACCCAAAAATAATACACTCCAAAAAGTTAAAAGGGGTTGGTAATTAACCTTAGAATGTAAAGTTATATGTTTTAAATAGTACACTTAGTCAATAAAACCAACATTCTTTGAGAATACCAATAAAAGAGAAGAACTTTTGGCATTTCTAATTTCTAACTGGCAAAAAAGGGAGAGAGAAGATGTAAATAAACATTAGGAATGCAAAGAAGAACACAGGTTGAATCTCTTTACCCGGAGTTATTTTTTTAAAGACTGTCTATAATTATATGCCCAAAACTGGAATATGCAATTAAAATTATGATTTTCTAATACTGTCCAATAGGACTTTCTACAAGGATGGAAATATTTTGTATCCACACTGTCAAATATGTTAGCCATTGGCCATGTACAACTCTTGAGCAACTGATATATGGTTAGTACAACTAAGGAGCTGAATTTTTAAATTTTATTTCATTTTTTTTTTTTTAAAACCTATGCCAAATGGTTTTCTTTTCTTTTTTTTTTTTAATTTATTTATTTATTTTGGCTGTGTTGGGTCTTCGTTTCTGTGCGAGGGCTTTCTCTAGTTGCGGCGAGTGGGGGCCACTCTTCATCGCGGTGCGCGGGCCTCTCACTATCGCGGCCTCTCTTGTTGCAGAGCACAGGCTCCAGACGCGCAGGCTCAGCAATTGTGGCTCACGGGCCCAGCCGCTCCGCGGCATGTGGGGTCTTCCCAGACCAGGGCTCGAACCCGTGTCCCCTGCATTGGCAGGCAGATTCTCAACCACTGCGCCACCAGGGAAGCCCCTATTTCATTTTAATTAACTTAAATTTAAATAATCACATATGGCTGGTGACAACTGTAATAGATAACATAGTTCTAGAAAAAAAAATTATGGAAGTTAAGAAGTAGAAAAATTTACTTAGTCCAAACACTATGAAAGAATCTGAAAGAGCAGTCAAAGATATACTTTAAAATATATTCCAGCCTTAGATGTTTAATAGGCAATAAGTTCTACTAAACATTCATAAACAATGTTATAGATTTGCAAAGTACAGAAAGATCCCAAAATTCCCAATTATTTCTTCAAAGTTAACTCTGATACCAAATTCCAACAAGAAAGCATGTATACACACAGAGATATAAATAGAGCTAGAGATAGATATAAACCTCAGTAAAACACAATCCCAACATCTCAGTGACTAGGAGTCAGCAAACTACAGCCTATACACCCAACCTGGTCTTTTACTGTTTTTGTATGGTCCACAGCTAAAAATGGTTTTTACCTTTTTTAGAGGTTGGAAATTTAATTTTGCTACAGACTTGATCATGTTTCTTAATGAGTTCAACGTAACATTACAAGGCAAAACAGTACCTATGTGAAAGATACACAAAAATTAATTCACATCTCATTACAGTCATATGGGCTGTACATATATGGAAACTGAAGCACAGAGAGGTAGAGTAACATGCCTGAGGTCACACAGCAAATTGCTGTCAGAGACAAGAGTGAAACACAGTCTGTGCTCTTAAACACCATGTTCTGGGTTATGCCACATAAACATTAAAAAGCAATCTACTTAGACAATAATAAAGATATGAATGAAGAGCTAGGTGTGCATATCAGAGTGGGGGCCTAAGAAGAAGGAAAACGTCTTAGAGGAACGTACTGCCTTGAAAGATTAGGATTGCATTCTGTACCTCTACTATTGCAGATATTACATGTCTGTCTCCCTTCTAGACTGTGAGCTCCTAGGAGAGGGGAACTTCCTAATTTATCTGCCTTCCACGCAATGAATATGCTCAATTCAAAGCCTATGCTCATGGATAGCTACCAGTATTTGGCAGTCCCTATCTGTGTGAAAAGACATTTTTAAAAGTGAAATACACAAAGCCTTACTGCAGATCAGCATTAACAAATAAACATTTGTAACTGATTTGATCACAGGAAACATTACTTTTGAGCTCCAATTAAGTGAAATATTACCTCCTTAAAAACAATTCCATTCTTCTCGTTAGGACATTTGTATGACAAAAAATTATACTCTATTATTACTATTAATAATTATGTTTTGGATTTCATCAACAAAAATATGTGGAAATTTGTTCTCTTTTGTTTTCTGAGTACTTACATAATATCCTTGATTTCACCTTTTGGCCAGCAAAGTCTAAAATATTAACTATCTAGTCCTTACAGATGAAACTTGCCGACGCTTCATTTAAACAAGTATCGTTCATCTTCTCCCTCATGCTCCCTGTCCATTGCTGATTAGCAGTATGCTATGCTCATCACAGTTATGCAGGCTGGCCTTGTGCGCAAGCTGGTCTTGAATGTTCTGGTCACTAAGTTAAAGGGAGAAAAAATAGCCCTGGACATCTTGCTGTAACAATAAAATGCTTGGCCCAGAATTGTGACATTAGTTCCATTTCCAACTCATTGGTCCAAACTACTAACATGGCTGGACCCAGTTCCAAGGGATCTAAGAAATGCAATCCCACCATGTGCTCAGAAGTCTGCACTAATAACACATTTGTAGTGGGTTGAATGGTAGCTCCCAAAAAGATATGTCCATGTCCTAATCCCCTGAACCTGTGAATGTGACCTTATTTGAAAGAGTAATTTGTTATAGAAGCCCTAAAAAACTAATACAACATCCTAAAGAACTATCTCAAAAATGAGTACAAATGCAACAATCCTAAATTCTGGCAAATCAAATCCAAGAGTGTACTGGAACAACATTTTTAAATGGTTAAGAAAGGCTTATTCTGGGTTCAACATTGTCTGCTGATGTAATTTACCACATTAACAAGCTACAAAAATAAATCATCTCAATAAATGACAAATAAATTAATAAATTTAAACACATATCCCCAATAAAACTTTTAATAAACTTGAAATAACAAGGTTTTTTAACTTTGTAAAACTTTCAACCAGAAACCTTCTACTAACATCATACTTAATGATAAAGATGTTAGAGAAAATCTAATTAAATCAGGAGTCACAGGAAGATGCCCACTGTTGGCCCTACTATTCAATATTGTACTGGAAGTCTTTGCCCATGCAAGAAGAATTAGGGGAGAAAAGAACTATTAGTATTGGAAAAAGAGATGTCATAATTACGACCATGTGTTCATCAACTTAGAAAATCCAGTGAAATCAACTAATATTAGAATTAATTACAATCATTAGAACCAAAGGAATTTCAGAAAGTGGCCATATCCAAGGCCAACAAAGTCACTAGAAAGGTAATTAGAAATTTCACGGGGAAAGATTCCATTCCCAGAAGTAAACCAAATTGTCAGATATCCAGGAATAAATTTATCAGGAAATATATAAGACAAAAATGATTAAACTAGAAATTTTTTTATTAGAGAAAAGAATTACAATGATCCTGAACGAAAAGATTTAATACTGTTAAGATTTTAGTTTAAAAACTTATCTATAAATTCAAAGTAATTCCAATCAAAATCCCAAGAATTTATTATGTCAAGCTAATACTAAAATTCATGTCAAGACACCCAAGAATTTCCAAGAAAATAGTTTTTAAAAACAATGAAGGCACTTTCCTTATCAAATGTGCTAATAAAGTTATAGCAAATACAACTGTGTAACTCTAGGACAGCAATAAACAAATATATAATAAAACTAAATAGAGAGATCAGGAACAGATCCATATACTAACAGGAATTTCGTACCAGATATAGGTGGCTCTTCAGATCAATGGCGATGAAACAGACAATTCAGTAACTGTTACTGCAGAAATCAAATATCCATTTGTGAAAAAATTAAAATATACCTACCCCACATTAGTCAAGCACAAAATTCAAATGGGTTATAAAAATAGTAGCAGAAACTCTAGACCACTGCTTTTATGACCTTGGCAGAGTAAAGAAATATACAAACCCCAGAAACTATAAAGGAAAACATTGGCTTATTTGCTCACAAAGAAACTTAAAACTTGATAAAAGATTCTGTAAGCAACCTTAAAATATTAGAGAGGGCTTCCCTGGTGGCGCAGTGGTTGAGAATCTGCCTGCCAATGCAGGGGACACGGGTTCGAGCCCTGGTCTGGGAGGATCCCACATGCCGCGGAGCAACTAGGCCCGTGAGCCACAATTACTGAGTCTGCGCATCTGGAGCCTGTGCTCTGCAACAAGAGAGGCCGCGATAGTGAGAGGCCCGCGCACCGTGATGAAGAGTGGCCCCCACTTGCCGCAACTAGGGAAAGCCCTCACACAGAAACGAAGACCTAACACAGCCATAAATAAATAAATAAAATTAAAAAAATATATTAGAGAAAGATGAAGAGAAAATAACTACAAAGAATTAAAATTTATAAAACATGAATATATAAAATTTATTATATATATAGCATTTCTCTAAGTCAAGAAAAAGACAAACAATAGAAAAATGAGCAAACATAAATATCTAAGTCCCAGAAAGAAATAAAACTAATAAACTTCGGAATGATGTCATACAGCCATAATAAATTAAATGCACATTAAGAATACAAGAAAAGCATTTTGTCACCCAATTTTACAACATTTTTGGGTTTTTGTATTTTTGTGGGTGTGTGTTAACAAGGATAGTCAGATAGATATTCTCATGTTTGGAAGGACAAGTTGGCAAAAGCATTATATTCTTTCACCCAGTAATTTTACCGCTAAAAATCTATCATGTTGAAATATTTTTAAATCTCTTTAATGATTTATGTTAAAATAATTTTCTAAATTTTACATAGAATAATGAGAAATGTGACTAAAAATAGTCAACTGAAACAAATATTATAACTACCAAAATGTGAGCACTTGGAGAAATGTCCATAACAAAATGAAAAGCATGATATCAAATTATATAATAATATAGTAATACTGTGAGTAGTATTGTTAACATTTGTTGAACATTTACTATGAGCCAAAGACTGTTCTAAGCCCTTACTATCTATTAACTTATTTAATTTACACAGTCCCAGTATGAAGTAAATACTACTTTAATGCCCGTAAAGATAAACTGATGCACTGAAGGTTTCGGTGGACTCACTTATATGAAGTAACTAGGTGGTGTCTGCAAACACTTTTAAGTGCTCTGAGTTTGGTTAATAAAGGTTTTCAAGTTGAGATTGTAATACTGTCACCTCACCCACCCCCATCGACTCGGGGAGATCTAGTATCCTTGCCGAAGTTGAGAAGCAAAGGATAAACCAACAGAGAAGGTCAAAGTTCTTTCTGTCTGCCTTCCTAGAGGGAGATGAGGTCTCTTGCTTGGTGACCTGGGAAATAACAGGTGGAAATTCTTCTGCCCACCTTCAGCTCACCTGGTCTGCCAGGTGAGAGGTGACTAAGAGACACAAAAGCCATCTCAAGGCTGAAGTGGCTGCTTGAACTTCCTGAGTGACTGGCACAAACACGTATCTGGGTTCTCACCTCCTAAAAATAACACCAGCCCACTACGGTTACACAACCAGGCTGACCCTGGTAGAACAGTAGGGGGAAAAAAAAGCTGTGGAACCATCTCCCACCCTTTTTTCTCCCTCCCTGATCTCCCAAGCAGTAGTCTCCATCCTTAAGGACCCCTAACACTCACAGCTCTGCCCTCACCTGCCCAAATCACTCAAGAAGGAAGCACAGAATTTTGAAACTTTATTATCACTCCAAGAAATATCTGCATAAGATAAAAAAGAATGGCCCTGAAGCAGACAGGGCTTAACGCAGGAGAATTATTCAGCAATGGTAGGCTTTCCGGCATCAGTGGGGGAATACTTGAGACAAAGACCTTCCCAGTCTCTGTCCCCACCCCCATACCAACTGGGTTGTTGCTGACACAGCTGATCCTGGTGGCACATGATTCAATTAGTAATCATATCTGTCTCTTCACCTCCTGAAAAGGTAACCTGATTTCCCTGCAAGTATAATATAATATACTTGATCATTAAAAACTCTAGAAGCCCCCATGGAATAATTAAAGAGTATGAGAACAGAAACGTGAACATATCATGATGGATGGCAGAGCAGACCAGCCCTGAAAGCACAGCTGCAAGAAAGGTGTTGATGTAATTGATGAAACTAACAGAAGCACAGGTCAAAGGCTGGTGCTGTATTTGGGCCTCTAAAGGAGCAATTCAAGCTCTTTAAGGGGCAATTTAAAGCTCATATCAGAGTTGCACTAAAACACTGTATGTTCCATGGCTCCTACCGATGTATGACTTGGCCAGTTTAAAATGTGAAACATCCCAGACAGTCCAGCTCAGGTACAGACCCTGGAGATGAACTGCTGAAGGACACTGAGCTTATTAGCTACAGCCACAAAGCAGTTTTAATTAGAAAGTAAAAATGGCATCTGATGTTAAAACCTAAGATCCCCTGGCAGGAGAGCATTAATGAGGCTGGGAAAGAGAAAGGATAGAGCAGTGACTGAGAGGAGACACTGGGTGTGTGCACGGTGCTGCATCACGGATGGATCCCACCTCCTTTTAGAGAATCCTGGCTTACCACACAATTCATCGTCTCAACCTGCTGCACTGTGCACCTACTATGTGCCACATCATGTGCTGAGAACTAAGCCTACAGATGAACGAAACAGATGTGGTCCTAACCCTCTGGGTTTAGTCTAGAGCGAACTTGTTCTGTATAAGTACAGACAATAAATAATTTAGGCTTTCTAGGCTGCACGGTCACACCTTAGTAGCCCGATAGTGCTATATGTAAACAAAGGTAATATGTAAATGAACAGTCATGGCTGTGTTCCAATAAAACTTTACAAAAGCAAGTGGTGGCTGGATTTGACCTGCAGACAGGCAGTAGTCTGCCATCCCCAGGTCTAGAAGGCCATTCAACAAATACATAGTTAAAACTGTAATAAATTGGAGCCTGCTATGCGCCAAGTACTGTTTGACGTGCTTTATGATACTCATTTAATTCTCACAACCCTCTGAGCTAGTGTTACTATGCCCATTTTACAAATGAGAAAACTAAGGCATAGAAATGTTGATAATGCAGCCACGATCACACAAGTAGCAGATAGGATGACCTAGGGTTTGAACCCTGCAGGTCTAGAGCCTGCACACGTGAGTACTGCATTGCACTCCTCTCCAGCACCAAACTGCCTCTTAACAAGGATATGGTCAGGTGTGATTAAAACGTTAGGAAGAAAAATAGGATGGCATGAAACAGGTGGACCTATGTTCGATGGTCTAATCAGAAAATGGCTGAGCCTGAAGCATGAGAAGTGGTCACCCAGCGGAGGGGGGAGGAGAGAACATTCTGGGCACTATTAGTTTTATTTTTTTAAGTTATATGAAATAGAGGTTTTATTATAATTTTTTAATTGAGGTATAGTTGATCTACAATGTTGTGTTAGTTTCAGGTGTGCAGCAAAGTAATTCGGTTATACATACATATATATCTATTTTTTTCAGATTCTTTTCCCTTATAGGTTATTACAAAACATTGAGTATAGTTCCCTGTGCTATACAGTAGGTCCTTTTTGGTTATCTATTTTATATATAGTAGTGTGTACATGTTAATCCCAAACTCCTAATTTATCCCTCCCCCCCCACCTTTTCCCTTTGGTAACCATAAGTTTGTTTTCTATGTCTATGGATCTATTTCTGTTTTGTATATAAGTTCATTTGTATCATTTTTTTCAGGTTCCACATATAAGCAATATCATATGACATTTGTCCTTCTCTGTCTGGCTTCCTTCACTTAGTAAGATAATCTCTAGGTTCATCCATGTTGCTGCAAATGGCATTATTTCATTCTTTTTTATGGCTGAGTAATACTCCGTTGTATAAATATACCACATCTTCTTTATCCATTCCTCTGTCAATGGACTTATAGGTTGCTTCCATGTCTTGGCTATTGTACATAGTGCTGCAGTGAACATTGGGGTGCATGTATCTTTTCAAATTATGGTTTTCTCCAGATGTATGCCCAGGAGTGAGACTACAGGATCATATGGTATAGCTCTATTTTTTAGTTTTTTAAGGAACCTCCATACTGTTCTCCATAGTGGCTGTACCAGTTTACATTCCCACCAACAGTGCAGGAGGGTTCCCTTTTTCTCCACACCCTCTCCAGCATTTATTATTTGTAGACTTGTTGATGATGGCCATTCTGACCGGTGTGAGGTGATACCTCGCTGTAGTTTTGGTTTGCATTTCTCTAATAATTAGAGATGTTGAGCATCTTTTCATGTGCCTTTTGACCATCTGTATGTCTTCTAGAATAAAAAGAAACAAGGACAGTTTAAGAGACCTCTATTCATTTTCTGTTGCTGCCGTTCAAATTATCACAAACCGAGCAGCTCAAAACAAAACAAATTTATCATCGGGCAGTTCTGTAGGTCAGAATCCAGGGCATCTGCTGGCTTTTCTGCTCCAGGTCTTACAAGGCCCAGATCCAGGTGTCAGCGAGCCAGGCTATTATCTGAAGCCTGTGAGAGTAGAATCAGCTGCTAAGCTCACTCAGGTCTTCAGCAGAACTTGCTTGAGGTTGGAGGGCTGAGTTCCTGTCTCCTTGCTGGTCATTGGCCAGGAGCCTCTCTCAACTCCTTAGGCTGCCAGGATTCCTCATCCTGTTTCCCTTTCTGTCCTTAAACAGTGCATTGAGTCCTTCTCACACGTCGACTCTCTCTGACTTCTCCTACTGCATCCCTCCTGCCCCCAGCTGGAGAACATTTTCTGCTATAAATGGTTCACACGATGAAACTGGATGAGAGAGGCTACTCTCCCCATTTTATGGTCTGTAGCGTTAATGACACCTGCGAAGTCCCTTTGACGGTGCAACAAAATATATCACAGGTTATATGGATTAGGGTGTAAATATCTCTGGAGGCCCCACTGCCTACCACACAGGCAGAGGGAACAATACACGCAAAGGTCTTGGCATAGAAACTAAAATAAGGTCAGTGTGGGCAGAGGAGAGCAAGTGGGAGAGCAAGGAAGAACTGGGCCGGCCCAGGCTGGAGGGGTGGCCAGGGCCTGGATGCCACAGGCCTTTCAAGCCACGATAAGAAGTTTGAGATTGTCTTCTATGTGCTTTGGAAAGCCATGAAAGGCTTGTAAGCAGGGAGAATGTGGTCTGATTCACGTTTTTTTAATGATTAGCAGCTGGGTAGAGAATGGATGGGGGAGGGGCAAAAACATAAGTGGGGCAACCAGTTCGGTGGCTACTGGGTAGTCTAGATGCGAGACGGTGCTGGCCTGTGATAATGGCGACAGTGGGGCTGGAGGGAAGGAGGAGATCTGAAACATGTTTTAGAGCAGACTTGTTGATGGATTGGATGCAAGTGGCAAAGAGAGGGGTGTTAAGAGTAAGAAGGAAAGACAGCAGGAAGAACAGGTTTGGGGTTGAAGATCAAGAGTTCAGCCATGGACACGTTGCTGAGATGGCTACTAGGCATCTAAGCAGCTCTATAAAGTAGGCAACACATGGTTTTGGAGGCAGGCAGATGCCACAGAGTTCTACCCACCCCAAAAGATTTTTCCAGCAGTCACTATGGTTTGAAATTCTCATCACTGGCCTCATTTCATTAGGGAAAGGTTTGGGGTCTCCAGTAGGGTACTGTCCAATGGCCTATAATGTACTCCACACTCTCACATAACATTACAGCCCCATGTCTGCAAGCTCCCTGCTTAGGAGGCTGTGAGCTGGGAGCGGGGGAGGAAGGGACAGGCTGGGACATTTTTGATGACGAGAGACAAGCCCAGGGCAGGCCCTGGGAGGCGGCTGGAGCGGGAGGCATCTCAGGAGGAGACTGTCAATTAGGGCCTGCATGAAAGATCTGCACCAAACCACTTTCTGTTCAGCTCGAATCCCTGACTGCAAAGACAAAGATGTCAATTAAAGAGAAGCACCTGAGATCTCTGTGAGGTGCTTGTCATCCACAGGGGGACGGGAATACTAGCTTAGGCAGAATCCATTTCCACTGCCTGCCAGAAAGGTACATGCACACGCTCCCCTGAGCACGCCCCGGGGCTGATCAAAGAAAGTCAGCATGAAGTGGCACAGGTCTCGGCACACAGATGTGTCTGGACGGGCATCGAAGGTCCTATTACAGTTCCCAAGAATTACTCTTGATCCTCTCCTCCACCTGAAGATATGGATGTGCCATCTCCTGCAGAAACTTCCTTCCTTTCAGCCCAGTGCAAACTTAGGAGTCAGACTACACGGTTTTGTAGCTCAGCTTTGCCATTTACTGTGTCACCTTAGGCAAGTTGCTAAACCACTCTGCGCCTCAGAGTTCTCATCTGTAAAATGGACATGCAAGAGGAGGACTGGGGAGTCCACTCCTGGGATAGCAATGTGAGGAGCTCTGCAGACCCACTCCCCAATGAAACAAGCATAACTGATGAAAATGATTTAAAAACAAACAACCATTTAAAGTCTCTGAAAATTGTCCTAAGGGTACATAGCAAGTGAA
This sequence comes from Balaenoptera musculus, assembly GCF_009873245.2. Classification (NCBI taxonomy): domain Eukaryota; kingdom Metazoa; phylum Chordata; class Mammalia; order Artiodactyla; family Balaenopteridae; genus Balaenoptera; species Balaenoptera musculus. Next base: position 11,176,424 of record NC_045800.1, read on the forward strand.
GAAACACTTATTCAAGAAAATCTACTACAACTCGCTAAGACTGTGAAAGGCTGTGGCACCTGAGCCACAACCCCCTCCCTCCCTCCCTCCCTCCCAGTTCAGCCCCCACCCCCACCCATCCACTCTGGGCAGCTGTGGCCAAGCAGAGGGCGTCCTCTCCCCTCAGCTCCTAAACAAGGGGTACAGGGCACTGGGAGGAGCAGGTTGCCGGCGTTTCTCTTGCCTCCGACTCCAGCTGAAGAGGCTAAATTCCTGGTGAGTTCAGTCAAGGGCTCGGGGCTCCTTTCCTCTGCACCTCTCCCATTCACAGGATGGATGCTCTAACCCGAGCTTATCAAGCCAAGAATACCGGGCCCCCAATTGCACCTGCCCCCTCCCCACTCAGAGGGCAGAGATGCCACTCTGAGGGAGGCAAGCTGAGAAGACCAGAGGCTACTGCCCGCACCCAGTGCACGGAGTGGTGCTCAGAGCTTCTGGGGGAAGAAGCAGTCCCCAAAGGAAATGATTTTATTTGAAACGGAGTGTGGGAACGTTCAGGCCTAAGAGTGCTCTTGGAAACAATGGAGATTTTGATCATCAGAAAATAAGAGGAGGCTGGTAGCCTCTCTCATTTAATTGCAGGAAGCTAAACCACAGGCCGGCTAGTTCACCAGAGAGAACCAGGAAAAGAGATAGCTAAGAAGAGCCCTACTGAGGCCAAAGCAAACCTCAAAGACTGGCCTCAAAAACTACCCTGCCTTAATTAAATTGTATCAGAGATGGAGCAACTGATGCCCCAAAACACTGCTGAAAACAATAGAGCAATCAGCTGGCAAATAATGGAGACTAACATCTGGGTGTGATACCAAACAAGGCAACCATCTTAACAGAGAGATGGGGAGAGACACAGTCAAAGAGAGAGCCCCCCGCTGAAACCGCTGTCATCCCAGGGTGACTGTGCACACACCCTTTGCTCTGGAACTCAATCATTTCACTTTCTCTCTGTGCATAAAGGAGGTCAATAATTTAAATGAGTACTGCAGAGATTAAGAATAATTCTACATCACCAACACTAATACGTATAAAATAGATAACTAATAAGAACCTGCTGTATAAAAAAAATAAATAAAATAAAATTCAAAAAAAAATAATAAAGGCACATTTCTGATCATCTGTATGGCCAACTTAGAATACTCCCCTTGGTTTTGAGGCTTTTGTGTTCTTTATGTCGTTTTTATCAAATCGAAGACAAACAGAATAATGGCACTTTACAAATAAAAGCATCACAGTTCTTTAAATGGGTAAAAGTGTTAAAAATATTTTTTAAACATTTAAAAAATTTTATTGAAGTGTTGTGTTAGTTTCAGGTGTACAGTATAGTGATTCAGTTATATATATATATATTCTTTTTCAGATCCTTTTCCTTTATAGGTTATTACAAGATATTGAGTATTGTTCCCTGTGCTATACAGTTGGTCTTTGTTAGTTATCTATAAAAGAAAAAAAAAGAGTAATTCTACATCACCACATTCATGGAATTATGCTCAAATGAGACAATGTTTGGTAAGGCACTTTGCAAACTACAAAGTACACCACATGTGTTGGGTAGCATTATTACTTAACAGGGCAATCAACATAAGGCAGTAATTAAGATGACAAATTCCAGGGTGAGGCATGTGGATTCAAAGCCCAAAGGCATTGTTTCTTGACTTTGGGGGTTACTTAGCTTCTATGAGACTCAGTGACCTCATATATGAAATATGTTCTGTATGTCACAGAGAACACACATAAATTTCTAACACATTGCCTGGTACCCAGCCAGCGACCACCAGTGAGAGTTGTTATCATAAACTAGTACTAATATCTGACCATGTTGCTTTAGAAGCAGAATTTACTGGGACCCCAAAGCCAAATCTGAAAATAGAAGATTGACACTAATTCATTAACTTGATGGAAACAAATAAGATCTAAGGAAAGATGTACCAGCCACTTTTTAAAAATTCAGTCATTGATCTGTTAGATGTTACTGGTAAATTTCCATATTCCCAAGAAGGTTTCACTTTATAAAGATAGTTCTAGGGTGCATCTGAAGGGTTTTTGCTGGTGGTATACAGTGATGTACATTGTAGTGCTTTTGATTGACATTAGAAAGACTTTCAACAGTTTCTCAAAGGCACGAAGAATTATTCTTTCATCCTTCAACTTCTATTTAATAGAGATCATGAGAACATTATTTAGCTGGAGCTGTGTTGCTTCTGGTGGAAACACTGGGTGTCCTTTTTGAATTTATACCTTAGGTTGGTCCCTATCTGACCACTTTGTTCTCTAGATGAAAAGGTGACCCAGTCTCCATAGAAGAAATGATCTGCTGGTTTCAACCAACTCAAGAGGAAAGCAACATAGCTTTGTTACATTAATATTCTTTTTTAAGCAAGCTGCCCTAGGGGTTTTCTTTTATTGCAGCCTCTAAAATGGATTTAATGTCTAAATGTTGACCTTTACAAGGTAGCTTGTAGACAATATCCAAGTGCGTATTTACTGAGACATACCACCTACTATGTGTGCACTGATTTTTTTAAGCCACAAATTCTCTTTAACTTTACCTACTGAAAACATCCCCAGCAAAATAATGCTTCATTCTTTTTGCACCTCCAAATCCTACAGTACAAAATGTAAGTGAAATTTGTATGCAGCATAGTGGGAGTTGGAGTGGATCTGACTTTTGTTATAAAATAGTATCTTCAGTTCTTGTTGTTAAGTAGCTTTTCCCAAGAAATGTGTTAAATTTATTCGAGTACAGAGTACATTCATACCCAAGTGATTCACATTTTCGAAGCATACAAATCACTGTCCTGTGCTCTTCAGCTAAAAGTTAGATCCCGGGGTCACTGCTGTGGCTCAACCTACCATCAGGTCCCCTCCCCACCCCGACTGCCACAATCAAGTTGAGGCTTCTGTCATCTCTTGTCTGGACTGACACAGCAGCTTCCTACCAGACTCCCTGCTGCCAGCCGCAGGCCCCCTAAGCTGGAGGAAAGCTTCGGGGGTGGGACAAACAGTGGGTGCAAAGTATTACTCCTTCCCAGTGAATTCAAGAAAAGCAAGATACTGTGAACAGTGAAGAAAGGATTCATAGGCACATGTTCAATATTCCTTCTACATGTGAATTTTTATAAGTAAAAATGCTTGTCAACAAGCAACTTTTCATTCTGACCAGTTGGGCGCCAGCAAGAGGTTAGATTTCTTCTTAGTTCAAATGTTGTGAAATTCATTTAAGTAAAATAATGCTATCTTTCTTTACTGAGAAATTTATGTTGAACTCTACTTTATGCCCAAAGGCTACTAATAATGCTCTATTCCCACATCTGAGCTCTACCTGACAATGAACTGTTCAAAAGCAGGTGGCCACAGGCTGCAGGGTGTTTACAAGGAAGTGGACTGCTAAACTCTTAATACCCATCAAACTTGATGAGCCACCTAAAGTAGCACTCAGAAGTAAATTTTATATTGTCCCCACCCGGGAGTGGGAGGGAAAATGGAAAGTAGACTGCACACACCACTCTTGTTCTGCCCTCTTGGGGTCTGACCAGTGGTGTGCTGGACCTAGCTTATACCAGACGAGAGAGGTGACCATTACATTTTCAGGAATTTTGTGAGCTAAATTTTAACCACAGTCATTACTTAAAATCCAAGTTATATAAATTTACAATTAAACAAATTATAGAAAAACAAAGCCAATGGCTTCTCAAAACTCATCACGTCCTAATTATTTTACTATCCTTTACAATCATCTATGCTCTTGGGGTTACTTACTATCTATTGTATCACCACAGAGAGAATGCTCTAGAAGGGTGTGCTACTGTGCATTCCTTCCCAACTCCACCTTAGGGATGAAATCAAGCCGAACCCTGTGGGGCTTCTGGGCACAGGAGCCTTTCTGTGTACCCCGTTTCTTGTTTGTAGGAAATAGGCTTCATTCAGCCTCCATGACCTTCCCTGAGCTCCAAAGGGCAGGTTCAAGTAGTTACTAATCAAGGGAGGGAGGGGATGCGGAGACAAAGGAGGAGCAGTCAAGAAACAATAGTGCAGCCTTGGGGCAGGGTCCTGGTTCCTCCTCAAGGGATGTACATGACAATATCTTTGAGCTCCTCTGTAGAACTAAAACCCCAACCAAATGGAAGATGTTAACTACTTGATGAAGCATTCTTCATTCCAGAGAGAAGGTCACAATTCAACAACCTCGAGAGAACCACGGAAGCCCATCATGAGACCACCTGACACAAGATGATCTCTAGATCGAAGGAATGCAGGCCCTGCAGGCACCCTGATCCTTACCGTCACCCTGCCCCTTGACTATAAGACTTGTCGCAAACCACCACCTCCCCTTCCCCAGGTTGGGACACACAGTTTCGAGGGAATAAGCCTGCTGTGGCCCCCTTTGCCTGGCAAAGCAATAAAGCTATTCTTTTCTACTTCACCCAAACTCTGTCTCTGAGATTCAACTTGGTGTCGCTGTACAGAGGCTGATTTTTGGTATCAGGGACAGCATGTTGGTTAGCCTGAAATCAGACAGGTGGGAATAACTACCCCACAGAAATCAGTAAATGACACAAATTAGGGCTCCCCATGCCCCTTCACCAGAAGAGGTTGTTGAACATTTAGGGGCCCAGCACTGGCTCTCACCTCCCTCCAGTGTAGAGCTGTCAGGCAGGAGGCCGCACATCCTCCTCACAGCAGGTGTAGCTCCTGGAGAGGGCGATGGGCTCAGGAAGAGTCATATAACCCAAACAGGGCCGATCAGAGATCTTTGGAGAGGAGTTCAATGCACATAACAGCAGAGTGGGGATCTTTCTCTGAGATTATAAGCTGGAGGTACATTTAAGCCTGGAGTTGCTGGGGATCTTCATGTGGAAGGAATCTGTCAGAAAAACCACACAAAAGGAAACCAGAATGAGTGAGTAAGAGAGAAGGGGGGTTAGCCGTTGTGACATCATTTGAGCACCTTGATCCAGCTCTACCTGAAATTAGGCAAATTCCTGGAGTTTTCAGATACATGAGTGAAAAAATTCCTCTGGGGCTTGACAAGTTTTAAGTTCTTTGTTTCTGTCCTTTATAACGTAAAACCTTCTGACCTACATACTTCTCTTAGTAGGATTTAAGCAGACCATTGGGCTCTGGTTTAGGTTTTGTTCTTACTAAGCAAATACTGCCAGCCTCTTTCCAGGAGGGAAAGGGAAAGAACAGAGCAGACAGCAGAGCCGGCCTCCTGCCAAAAAAATGCAACCTAACAACACACTTATTAATGCAAAGCCTCTGAGTATGCCTTAAGGGAGACTCTATTTTCAATATCCAGGGACACAAAATGCAAAAAGTCAAATACATTCCAAGCACTAAGACCTCTGGATCCAAATCCCACCCTCAAAGTTTCAGATTAAGTAGGTCTGGGATGTGGCAGATGAATTTGAATTTCTATCGAGTTCCCAGATGATGCTGATGCAGCTGGTCTTGTGACCATACTTTGAAAACCATCATTTGTACATTAGAAGTATAAACACAGAGATGGAAGACACCAGTTTGGGGGTGTGGGCTATTCTCCAGATCCTATCCTCCCTTCTCGGATCCCAACACACAGGGTGGGGTCCCAAGAGCCATGTTTGTGCTACTTGACTCTGCCACTTGTTCAGAGCTGATCGAAGTTGGACCAATTTAATGATTTTTCCCAAGAACTTGAAACTTAGAAGAGAGACAGAGACTACAAGTCATTGTAGCCAAGTCTCAAAGGATCAGCTTAGAAAGCCGATCCAGAACTCCTGCTGCTGAGGCATCACTGTGTGTTAAGAACAGAGGCTCTGCAGTCAGCCTGCCTGAGTTCTAGCCTCTGTGCCCGAAGTAGCTCATTGGCAAACCAAAGGTGACAATAATAAGACCAATCTCATGGGGTTGCTGTGAAAATTAAACGCAGTTTTGGCCCAGGGCCTGGCATGTAGGGAGTGCTCAATAAATGTCAGCTACTGTTACCCCAGCTGTTGTCATCATTCCATCGGGGAACTGACAGGGCCCCTGCCCTTCCTTCAATTCTGTGAGCTCTCACAGCAGCCTTCCAATATACTCCCTTCTCTTAAGTTATTCAAAGTGGGTTCCTGTGGCTTGCAATCAAAGGAACTTAAGTAAAATACAATTATAGAGAAAAGCTTTTAGACTGCCTACCCTGGTGCAGCATCATCAGCCAGCAGGTACCAACCAACCCAGGAAATCACTTCCCCCTTGCTAACACAGCCCGCCCTTCATTCAGCAGGCATTTATTGAGTGGCTCTTAGATGAGAGGCACTGCACCAGACCCTGTGGGGAAAGCACTGAATGCGTTTCCAGCCTCGGAAGAAATCAAGGCTTGCACACGTTAACTGAGAGGCAAGGCAGGAGGCCGAGGTGGCCATCAGTAGACAGTAGTAGAGGTGCAGTGCCACCACCCCCACTCAGGACCGCTGGAGCTTAACCCCTCGTGGGAACGTGGGGAGCCAGTGTCAACTCAGACAGCAGAGGTATCCCACCCGAGAGGCTACAGAGTCGGAGTACTGATACATGAAAGCCCATCAGTCACTGGTGAGCACTGCTCCCAAGGGCATTACTTCCCCAGAACTTTCCACCTGCTCTGTGGGTGACAAAGCAGGCTCGGGCCAAGAGAAATCACCCAGGCAAAGAAACCCAGGTGCTGGCAGTTAGGAGTCAAGCCTTGTGCACTCAATTGGCAGAGCCGGGGGATCTCAGTGGGGCACCAACAGCATCTGCAAGGCTTCGTGTGCAGAAAGATGGAAGAATGAGCAGGAGCACAGTTAAAAAGAGCGATTTCTGGGGTGGAGCGTCTGCGGAGGGACCACTGCTTTTCCTATACTTTGCCTTGCTGTGCCACTGGACTTGCAAAAAATACGTACATTGATTTAAAATTTTTTTAACTTATAAAGAAAAAAAGGAGCCCACTGCCTGCCCCCACCCCAGCCTCCTCATTGGGTGACTCAGCATTTCGTGGAGTGTGATATTCACGATACTAGTGGTCTCCAAATGGATGGTAGGAGCAAAGGATGAAGCTTTGTTACTAGTAGTTCACTATTTATTTCAATGTGCACCAGGAAAAAACATAGCTGGCACATAAAATCTATGATTTTACAGTCATGTTATTCCTTGGGATGAGGCTAACTTTTTAAAGTAAATAATAGTATGGGTAGTGTAGGAATACCAAAAAAATCATGGAGGTGGTTGGTGGTCATGTGACTAGAGCCTAGGAAAACGTTGCCTTGGATAATAACTCTGAAGGAAGCATTATTTCAGGTGTGGCAAGTTAAATGGAAACTTGAAGGAAATAGGCGCTTTAATCTCAAACACAACTGAAGGTGGGGTGGGCATTTAATTGAGGGCAGAGGGGAGTCTGGCCTGTCCAGCTGCCTTTGACACCTCAACCCCACTTCAGACACACCTCTCCATCATCCTGACTCTCCCCCGAACTCTGAATACCTATTCCAGTAAGACAGATGAGCCAGGGGCATACCATGGGGAGAGGGGGCTATTCAAGAAAGGGGACCACACTTCTGGGATTTGGTTGCCTCCCTCAAGGCCTGCTAGAGGGTGATGTCATGGAGTAAAAAGAGTGTGGACTTGGGGACCAGACACAGCAGGTTCAAATGGGCACCAGCCCCTGCAGGAGGCTTGGGCAAGTCACTGCCCCTCTCTGAGCCTTCATTTCCTCAACAGTAAACATGGAGTACACTTGATATGATGTGGTGAGAAGGGCACTTTAACTCTGTGGTCTTCCTCCCAAAAACCCATAGCCCTAATCTAACCATGAGGAAAACATTAGACAATTCACGTTCCCAACTAAGGGACATTCTACAAATACATGACCAGTACTCCTCAAATCTGTTAAGGTTGTCAAAAACAAGGAAAGTCTGAGAAACTGTCACAGCCAAGAAGAGCCTACGGAGACCTGATGGTCAAACATAATGTGGTTTCCTGGATGCTTTCCTGGAACAGAAAAGGGATATTAGGTTAAACAAAAACAAAAACAAAACAAACAAAAAAACACTAACAAAATCTGAATAAAGTATGGACTTTAGTTAATAATGTATCATTATTGATTCATTCATTGTGACAAACGTACCACGCTAATGTAAGATGTTAACAATAGGAGAAACTGGGTCTGGGGTACATAGGAACGCTCTATCCTGTCTTTGTAATTTTTCTATAAATCTAAAACTGCTCTAAAATTTTAAAAATGGAAGCACACCTCCTCCTTAACAGGGCTGCTGGACGGCTCAAAGAGATGTCATATGGGAAGTTAAGTGACATACCCAAGGCTCTCAATAAATATTAGTTTCTTTAAGAAGCCATAAGACAACTGGAAGTTCCAAGAAAAAATCTTGGTTTAATGGGAGCTCAATCAGTCTTCCCATTTTACCCTTTCTTCATACTTATTTATTCCCACATTATTCCTTTTTTTCACCAAATTCATTATTTAACCAGTCTTAGATACCAGCACCCATTTTTAAGTTTGTTTCCAGAAGTCTCTCATAACACTAAATAACAATAATAATTGAAAAATGAATAAGTAAACAAAGGTTAGCTTCCTTTTACTTGTTGAAACAAAAGCAAACTGGAGGGTGTGACTGTACAGACTGTCCCATACCCCAAGCCCAAACTGTCTCACAGTCTCATTCGGGAACACTTCAGGACAGTTCTCAGACACGGAGCAGAGAGCCCACAAATGCCCAAGGCTAGCGGGATGTCCGAGTGAGGCCGCACTTTATTTACCAGCAGAAAGGAGCTGCTTGTCCTCTTAAGTGCAACAGGGAGCTTGACCAGAAACAAGCCAACCCCGAGAAGGGCTGCAGCTGTAATACCTCCGGCCGAGGCCTGTGCTGGGCCTGCTAGGACAAGCCAGCTGATAAATGAAATCTTTGTCTTCACACAGATCCGCCACCGGGCAGGGGAAGGAAAGAAAGTCCCTCACCCCTTGCGATATGAAGCCTGTATGAACGCTTCAGAAGACAGAAAGATAGCCCAGGACCCTGGCTGAAAGCACTGATTTGAGGCTAACGTTCCTCTATTGAGCGTGCAGACTGCGTTGAGCCCAGAGCCGCTCAGGAAAAAGGGAAAATTCATCTGCTGATTACATAAATTGACGTCTTAGGATCGCCTTGCAAAATCATATTTTAAGTATAGATTCATTGCTTGCTTTTTTATAAAGGCTTTCTCCCAAGAACACTTGGCTGTATCTTACTCCTTCCAAAAGTCAAGTCTGCCTTGTCTTTTACTGGTTGAGGACTACAGGGGCCTGGAAAAGGCAAGTGTGGCCCTCAATCATGCCTGCCCCTGCGTGCTGAAGCAGACTGGAATCACAGCTCCGGGTCAGTCAGTGGCTCTGCACTCCAGCTCAGGTGCTGGGGAACCGTGGGGCGATGGGGACACGGGACAGGGGCAGCTGCAGGGGCGATGGAGGAGGTGGGTGGTCCTGGGAGCTGCTTAGGAGGGCAGGCCCCTCATTCGAGGGCTCTGTGCCATGGCTGGAGGGCTGACAGCCTGCCATCTCCCCGTGTCCTGGAGCTCTGAGGGTGGCCTGGGACGCAGACCTTTGCTTCAAACCATGTTGCAGTATCCTCACCTTCTGCCATGAGGTGAACAGGCCAAGGCAATGATAAGACGCTTCCCCTGCCAGCCTGCGGTGCTGCTCAGAACAGCCTGGCACTTCAGTGACCGTCACCCAGCTGGGAAAGGCCCAGACCGTGGACTCAGCGCCTCTGCAGCATTTCCCTCACTAGCCTATAATTAAAGGAACACAGAGACAATAAGTCATAAAAGGAAAGATTGGTATAAATACTTTATAACTTTAAAGTCTTTATGAAAAAGGAGAGTATAAATACAGTTAGAAAGCAAGCCACAGCTAAAGATAACTGCAACTTATTTCACTGACAATACCTATTGCCTATAGATGTTGACATGTAAGGATAAAACTTTTATCCTCACAATCAATAAGAAAAAAACACAACCCAGAAGAGGGAGCCTGAGTTGCCAAAAAATATATGAAATGATGCTCAGCCCCACTAATACTGTGAGGTTAGCAAATGGCATCCAGGAGACATAGGGTGGTTAACAACATGGGCTGGCTGAGCCCCAGAAATAACAACAACAGACTGAGCAGGAGAAAGGCCCCTCACATGGTTTTGTATAATCTCAGGAAGTGGGGGGAGGGAGGTCCTCCCCTGCTCCCCTCCAGATACCCTTTCCAGGAATACAATGAGGTTTTCTTTCTTTAAAAAAAAAAAAAAAAACTGAAGCAGCCATGGTAAAACATAATATTTAAGAAACTTGTGCGGTGGGCACATGTATTTATTTTCTGAAAATTTTTTGCATGCTTGAAGTATTTTATAATTTTTATAGAGCTCATAAATGATGAAAAATGAATGAAATGATGACATTAAAAACAAAGATAAAGTCAGAAGAGGACCCCACGATGCAGAAGCAATTCCCTTGGGCACAAACCTCGAGGTGGGTACAGTCAGCCTCCCCTCCCCACTCCAATGGCCACGTACCTTGCTTCATTCCCTGGGTTACGCATGACCTTGTGAGGGGGCCTTTCTCCTGCCCAGTCTGAGGCCAGTTTGGGGACCCACAACCCATGTTCCAACCATACTGACTCTGATAACAGGACAAAAGACTGAAGTTTAAAATTTTTGGTATGAAGAAAGTGTGTAACTTTCACATTAACCAAGCCCTGATGTTAATAAGAATATTCATTACTTATTATAAATGTGGATACTGGGAAAGGGCATGACCTAAGTTCTTATCATTTATTACAGACTGTCTTTCAGAAACAAGACTTTTCATTTAAATTTCCTGAGGTTTGGGTATGTCTCCATTTCTGATATTTAAAAAAAAAAAATTCACTGTGAATACAAATCAGTTCAGGTTGGGTCAAAGATAATTATATTACTTTCCAAAATATCAAAGATTTGTGCTTTTGTATCCCATGAGATGCCTGATCACAGCAACCTGTATTTCTCTGTGATGGCAATTAAGTGCAAGTAGCAAGAACCTATAATTTTAGCCTTGAGGTTGACTCAAATGGGTGAAAATATTTAGTTTTCCTTTGCTCTTTCTATGGGTTCACATAATGAATTAGATGCAGGGCTCTCTTTCTTGATTATTGCTTTAGAAAGAAACTGTCATGTCTCTTGACTCATTTTCAAAAAGAGATGATAGCATACTTTATTATAGGATTTTTATGTATTGCTAATATCTAGAAAACTCAGATTAATTCTCTCTATACAAGGAGAAATTGATTGAGTGAGTTGGATATCTATAAAAGTCCATCAATTGTGACCTGAAAACTTTATAGAAGAGGGCACACAGGACCCAAAGAGAAAAATATAAATCTGACACCAGAGACATAAAATCATACCCAGAGGTTTATCTAAGATTGATCTAAGAACCATGGTATTCAATAGGTAATTTTTTAATACTAGGTAGTATAAATTACCTATAGGAGGTGGAAGACATGTGAAAAAATAGCTAAAAATATACTCAGATTTATACAGCATAAATTATTTATAGGCATTTAAAAGCCAGTCTTATATAAAAGTTCAAGTGTAAGTTTTGAAGAGTCTGTGATAAAATATCACATCAGTGGTCACGGGACAAGCTCTAAACCTCAGGGAACTTCAGTGGAAGAACACTGGACAGTTTTTGTTTGCCTGGCATGCTCTTCTGACTCCCCCTCGAGAGAAGCCCATTCCATGGAGTTCAGGTAAAATGAACCCTTACTTACTTGCATAAGATGCTGGGTACCTGATGCTTGGCCCTCCAAATCTCATCTCCACCCTTCCCCACCCTGCTCTGAGCCCTGGGAAGCTGACCAGTCTGGCCTGTGTTAACAGTTCCCTGGCATTCTGGCTTCCAGTTGGCCGGGCCCCATGGGAGTCACCAGTAGCAGAACAAAGGCAGGAGGAAAGTGAGGTCGAAGAGTTTATTCCCCAGCTCCTTCCCCATCAGGTGCCACAGCCAAAGTCCCCAGCTCCTATCAGAGGTACTTCCAACTTCCAGTAATCGCCCCCTCCTTGCTCTTCAGGCACAGGGATGGTGACAGCAGCCTGGAGTACTGTATCATCCCTTTTGCCGGTTTCCCTAAATCCTCCCCTATACCACTGCAAATGATCCATTTTTGAGCCATCCATTTCCTGCCAGGTCCCTGGCTAACATCCTTGATCCTCCCCCTCCAGCTTCACCAATGGGCTGAGCCCTGGAAGTTCTAGAACAAGATCATCCAAACAGCTGGTGCTCCCAGCAAAGAGAGAGCCTCTCTCTTGATTGCTGTAATCAAACAAGAAACAGGTTTGGATCACGTTTTGGAAGAAAACTCTAGTAAGAGAGTAAAGGAAGATTAAGAAGAAGGCAAAACTTGAGGCAGAAAGACTAGATTTTTTCATGGCTACTACTTGCCAAGTACTATGCTAGGTCCTAAGAATGCAACATAAGCAAAGACAGTGGAGTCTAGGGTCTAAAGAACTCAATGAATCTGAAGCGTTTTTATCTCCTTCAGCTGGACTGAACTTCATTTGGGACATAACACCATTTACAAAGTCACCCCAGATTTAAATGTCCAATGCAGAAGTTTCTGGTTTATTTTCCTCAGGTCATATTTAGATAGACCAGAATAACCCAATTTTGGAGGTACAGTTCTTCTGCAGTCATTATAACAATGATGCATTGTCTAATTTAATCTTCATGGCAGCTGGAGAAGGAAGGTATTGTTATTATCCCAATTTTACAGAAGAGGAAACTAAGGCTTAATATTACACAACCAAAAAGTAGTAGGAATGCACTTCAAACCCAAGCAATTCTGACTCCCATCCTCCATATCTTTTATTTTTTTCTCACTGAAGTATAGCTGGTTTATAGTGTTGTATTAGAAATTAAGAATGCAGCCTTACCATTAGGGGGAATTGAACCCTGCTCTCCTGAGTGACAAGCAGGCATACTCACCACTATACTAATGAGGAAGGTACTCCACCCTCCATATCTTAACCTCTACCCTATAGTACTATAATCTTTTTTCATGATTATCTAACCCAATCAAAATGGAATCTTCTAATCTAATCACTTAAATAAAAATTAATTGGGCTTCCCTGGTGGCGCAGTGGCTGAGAATCTGCCTGCCAATGCAGGGGACACGGGTTCGAGCCCTGGTCTGGGAAGATCCCACATGCCGCGGAGCAACTGGGCCCGTGAGCCACAACTACTGAGCCTGCGCGTCTGGAGCCTGTGCTCCACAACAAGAGAGGCCGCGACAGTGAGAGGCCCGCGCACCGCGATGAAGAGTGGTCCCCACTTGCCACAACTAGAGAAAGCCCTCGCACAGAAACGAAGACCCAACACAGCCATAAATAAATAAATATTTTTTAAAAATAAAAATTAATTACACCAAGGAATGATTGGTAGGAAAATGGTAAGCTCCCATACCATTCATACCTCTGAAAACATTATCAAAATTAACATTCATGCACATTTCAACATTAACATAGCAAACCAAGGTGTTATTCATACCATTCCAGGAATATTGTCACATATCTCAACAAAGCATTCTTAGTAATGGAGTCCTAGCACTGTTTGGGGAGAATCTCATCTATTTTCGATTGTATCCATAAAATCATAGAGATAGCTGGAGGCTCTCCAGTTCAATCAGGTATTAGCACTTGGTGTTTAGCTGACATTATCATTAGTTATGACTGAGCTACAACACACTTTTTAATGAGTGCCTATGATATTCTCTTTATTATTTGCATTTACCATCAAACCATGGTATTGTAAAGCACAGCACACTCAGGTTTTAGTAAGACGTGTGCATTTAGCTTCGATTAGAGCAGCTTTTTCTGCACCTGCCTCTCATCACACAGGATAGGGACTCACTGGCTTGTCACCAGAAACTGAGCAATGACGTTTAATTTGGAGAGTCTCACTTCATTCAGATGTCCAGTGGTTATGAGTGAAGACATCGTCTGGTGATAGAGAAGGAACTAGGTCCAATTAGAAAGGAGAGAAAGACGTTTCAGACACTTGCCTTCCAAGTAATGAAAGTACTCTGAAAGGACGCTGGCCTGGGAGAGATGTCATAACCACACACAACTGCTCACCATTTCCACCATCTGCACTGGAATCTTGGGGTGCCTGAAAGGCACAAAAACAGGAAACCTGGAAATATGAAAACCTGGTTGTTTGGGCTAAATTGGGTAAGTTAGCAAACAGACGGTAAGTGGTCCTAAAGGGCACGCGCCTGTGCGCACACGTAATAATCAAAGATCTCACAGGAGGAATGAGTCAGAGTCCAAGTGAGCAAAACAAAGTTGGGCATTAGCCCAGGGTGATGGATCTGAAATAGTAAAGGCACACGAGATCAGCAAGGGTAGGAAGGAGATAGTAACAATTCCCCACAAGCTACAGAACCAAGACAAGATGCTCAGAGAGCAAATGTGAGTGACCAGCACCAAGGAGACCAACTCTTTTAAGGGAATCCATCCTGGTCCAAAACCTCTTATTTCCCAGGACTTGGCTGACCTAGATCTGCAGGCAGATAATCTGCTGAAAGTGAGGAGTCTGGGGGACTTAAAACGTGGCCTTACACTGAGGTTACTTGCTGCCTCTTTCTTGATCCCAGGGACCCTTAAGCCCTTTCCCTTCTCTCTCTCAGCACCATATTCTATTATTCACATTGGCTGTCTACAATGACCTATTTAACTGGGTAAGTATTCAGTGCTTTATTTCTCTATATGCCAGGTATACACAGCTTAGAACCAATTTTTAACCTGAGATGAAGAAAGTTTTCATTATGATCTACCTGAAATAACTAGCAAGGGTTTGCCAATTACCATAAAATGGAAATTCAGCACTAACAGGCTGACTGTGGATTATAAAACTTCCTTTAAAAAAATAAATAAATGAAATCAAAACACTACTTTAGACCATCAAAAAGAAGTTGTGATGGTTACTTTTCTATAACAACCTCACTGGCCATGGGGTGCCCAGGCTAAACATTATTTCTGGGTGGGTCTGTGAAGGTATCTCCAGATGAGATTAGCATTGGAGTTGGCGGATTCAGTCAAAAAAATTGCCCTCCCCAAATATGGGTGGACATCCAATTCGCTGTGGACCTGAACAGAACAAAAGGCAGAGGAAGGAGGAATCCAACCTTCCTTTATCTGCTCCCACCATTGAACTGGGACATCTCATCGCATCTCCTGCCCTCATGTTAGGATTTACACCACCAGCTTTCCTGGGTCTCCAGCTTGCAGATGGCAGATCATGGGATTGTGGGACTTCTCAGCCTCCATAGTCTCATGAGCCAATTCCCCATTATCTAGATATAAATATAGATACATCTCCTATTGGTTCTATTTCTCCAACGAACCCTAATGCAGAAGCCAAAATTTTACCTGAGTCTTTATGTTTTTTACTCTATTTATTGCCAAAGCCATGTCTATATATTATCATATTCTAGGATTTTTATGTAACTATCTTCATTTTTAAGAAAGATACATGGGGGCTTCCCTGGTGGTGCAGTGGTTGAGAATCCCCCTGCCAATGCAGGGGACACGGGTCTGAGCCCTGGTCCGGGAGGATCCCACGTACCATGGAGCAACTAAGCCCATGGACCACAACTGTTGAGCCTGTGCTCTAGAGCCTGCGTGCTGCAACTACTGAAGCCCATGCGCCTAGAGCCCATGTTCTGCAACAAGAGAAGCCACCACAATGAGAAGCCCACGCACGGCAACGAAGAGTAGCCCCTGCCCACCGCAACTAGAGAAAACCCACGTGCAGCAACAAAGACCCAATGCAGCCAAAAATAAATTAATTAAATTAATAAATTTAAACAAAAAAGAAAGATACACAATTGTAGTCACTGGAAGGTAAATGGGAATAAAAATGAAACAGGTCCTGCCTATCACAGTGTCCAGAATTTTCCATAAACCCACTCTGTTGTGGTTGCCAAAGTCCTTGTTCCTTGTCAACCCCAAGTCAGACATCAGGCCAGAAAGCGTTCACACAATAGGCACAGAGACATTGTTAGCAGTCAGGTAAACTGCAGAAAAGGTGAAAATTACTGATTTTATAGATGCAAATATTAGGAAACTTAAATAAAAAGTTATACCTAGTGTGGGGGAAAGAACTTTTAACTAAACAATTGCATTTAGGTTTATTATAAAACATACAGAAAACAGGGTCAGTATATAGTAAAATCAATAGATAAATCCAATACACATTAAGCTCCAGATTGCATTGAGATTATTTTTCAAGTAAGAATTCCACTGCTAGGGTACCTGCTAAGAGATACACAAGAGATCTTTAAAACAACAACAACAACCTGTTCAATTGCAAGGTGACAATAATTCTTTGAGCTAATATAAAGCCACAGATATAATTCCAAGCTTAACAGAGTAATGAAATATTAAACACCATGAAGTAAAATGACTGCTTGTTTCCCGTGCACTTTTTCATAATGTGTTTATCTCCAAACCCGCTTTAAGCCCCAGCACCTGACTCATTGGCCATCTGCCCTCAGTATCCTTGATAATCACTGGGAAAACAGGACGAGAGCCAGCAAAACTCACTACCATCACCAATTTCCTAGCGCAGCAATTCCTACCTGAAGAATGAATTTCCAAGGGTCCTTCCTGGGAAGGGAGAAAATAAGGATGGAGAGAAATTCTTTCTAAAATTTAGCTCTGAGATCCAGAACTTATTACACCTACCCCAGGCTCCATTATAAACCTCTTTTCCTGTAACTATGAAAACTGTACTATCTTCAGGCAACTCAGGGACCTGGAGACCTCATAAAATGAGAGCTCTTCAGAGGTCAAGTGCTGCATAAATCTCCTTAAGCTTGCAGCACTCATTCCAAAATGTTAAGTTATTATAAATAATCCATGGAAGACTGACCCACATGCTCAAATGACATTTGTTGAGGATCTGAATGTCTTTGCCATTGTTATTCAAGGAGGGTCTCAGTATAGTCAGGCAAAACGTGCAGGTCAGAGACAAGAAGATCAAGTGTGACAACTCTAGAAGGCTGAAAGGAAAAAACTGAGCATGCATTTAGAGGTTGGTCAACATGTTCGTCATGGAATTTAAAGTCCAGGTAGAAAGGGACCACCCCCCCCTCTGATTCTAGATGAAGTCTTACAGGAAGTAGCTTGGAGAGGACCCCTGATGACTTGTGAACTTGGCTTACATGAGCATTCCTTTCCATATTTCAACTTATGCTCAAGTCACTGCTGACCATTCTCCATGTTCCTACTATACTTTTTAAAATACTCATTAGCTTTCTAATGAGGAGATCCTACTGGGTCTGTTCTCTGTGCTGAGAGAGATATTTTATATTCGGATATTTTAGGAGTGACAATGTTCTTTCAAACCTGGTTGGTGTAAATATTATATTTTTGACTAATGCAGCTGTAAGTTTGTCTTTTGTTTGCCTAGCTTGACAGTTTAATTGAAAGTTCTTCTTCCAAATGCAACTGATCAGAGCTTCTCACTCGAGGGTTCCATAATTGGTTAGGATATACCTCAGTAATTTTAAGCGCCTGCCTCACCTCCTGGTGTAGAAAAACTCATAAACCGCTCAAGAGCTCTAAACAGCTCCTGCGTTCACTGTGCCGCCTCCTTCACTGTGAGGATAAACAGCGTCTCTCCTCTCCACTCCGTTTAACTCAAATCAGTGACACATCTCAAGATTTACGCTCCAGGTAGTGCTCTTATCTCCCACTTCACACGCACGGCCTGCTTAATGTCGAGATGAGCTATCCATTTGAAGGTTTTAAGCGACTTGTTTACCATCACGCTTTTGAAGAAATGATTCAGTATTTTGCTTAGGAGCCAATCGCATCCCAAAGAAACTGCTTTTTTTCCTTTGAACTTGGAGCAAATGTTTCTCTCAGGTTCTGACTGAATTCAGACTATTATCAGTGGGATACCAACAAAGTTTGAAGCAAGATGTTTAAGAGACATATGGAAAGCATCCAGAAGAAAGTAATGAAAATAAATAAAAGGCTGCAAAAACAAGACTGATAAAAGGATAAATGAACTGAGACAAAATGTCTGGGAATGAATCCCTTATGCTACCTGGCTCACTAATGCAAAAATGTCATGTGCTTATAAACATTCATTTACATACGCCACTTAGTGTCTATTCAGAAGTCTTTCTGTCCCAGGTCCATAACACCATTGTCATCAATCTTAAAGATGCATTGGATTCCCCTGAGTTTATAGGAGTGTACCACATGTATTAGAGGTTTGGGGGCAATGCGACTGCTACTCTCAAGAAGTTCAAAATTTAGGAGTTATCTCAAAATATGATGAAGTGAAAATAAGGTCTTAGCATCAAACTATGAATAGTGAGTGAGGACCCCAAGGACAACAGAGGAAAGATGTCATCTTTCCTGTTCCAAAATCAACCACTAAATATATATATTAACCAGTCATATGTGTGCAGCTCTATACAAGGTACTACAGTCACCTTCAGTTGTTATTTTCATTTTTAAAGATTATCCCGATATTCCCATTTTGATGCTGCCCTTCTGAAACAGCAACTAGAACAGTTCCTGGCATACATAGTTAGTGCTCAGTGAATACCTTTAGAATAAGATGGTGCATGAGTGACACACATCTTATTGGGAGCTGATTATACTTACAATTGCCACAATGCAAATTTCAGAGTAAGAAGCAGATAATTTTGACCAAATAACAAAATTACAAACAGTTAAATATTTTGTTCAGAAGCTTCTACAGCATGTGCCCTTTTTCTTAGCATTTTATTCTTCAAAGCCATCTGCAGCAAATAATTAGACCAAAGACATCTGAAACCCAATGTGTGGACTCCCAGTTAGATATGAAAAAGGAAAGGCATTTTGTACTTTATGCCTTACCTTGAAACCTACAAAAAAAAATTATTTTTAAAGAAAGAACAAAGAAAAAAGAAGAAAACTCCATTGTTAAGGAAATGAGGTAATAATGGTCATAACTCTAAAATACAAAATTTAAAGAATAGCTACCAAATACAGTAAAATATAGGCCAGATAAAGCAGGACTCCGAGGGTTAATACATAACAACTCAGATCCAGAGTAGAACAGATCTCCCAGAAAGTGTTACCGAAAGATTTACCCATTGGACACCAAGACGGGAAGGGCCTGGCCAGCCTTGCGAGAAGCAAGGAATGATATTCCTGTGGATTCTCAGAAGGTCAGTGCAGAATGGCAGGGGAGAAGGACCTAAAGAAGGAGCCATGTGAAGAGCCATTCTGACTGAGCCAGAGTGCTTCATCTGGAGGGCTGGAAGGAGAGAGGGAAGGCAGGGATCTCCATCCACACATGGCTCAGAAGGCCTGTGACCTGAGGGGCTCCACCTCGAGCACACTGCTCCCTCAATGCCAAAAGTAAAACAGAAACACGTCCCAAAGATTGAAAACCTAACAGAATGTGGTATCTATATATGAAAACAGTCCTAAAATAAGTTTTGAATAGTCCTAGCTCATTACCCCCACCCATGCCCTACTATTTAGCAGGGATGTGGGAGAAAGAGACATTCATGTACAAAGATGAGTAGTAACAAGAAAGAAACCAACAAAGAACAACAGAAAGTCAGGAGGGTGACAAGATGCAGAGTGAAAAGAAAAGAACGCAAGAAAAACAGATTAAGAATGTATATGATCAGAATTAGCCTAGAAGACAGAGTTTAGACAAATAGTTCTACATAAATTCAAAAACATGACAGATAACCTCATATCTCTGAAAAGGGCTCAAATAAGACACACAAAGGAACATAGAAGAGACAGACAACAGGAGAAAATGCAAGCTAGTGGCAGAGCTCAGAACATAAATGAGAAATATTTTCACAGAGATTTGTTTTCCTTAAAGCTATGTTAGAAGCCACAAAAAGAAAACCAATGTGACTGAGAACAGAAACACAGAGAACACTGGGGAATCTCATCTTTAAAAAACGAACAAAGATATCAACATTATTAGAAGATAGGACAAAGATTCAAAATACACATAACCAAAACCACTCCTCCTCCCCACCAAAAAAAAATCAAGAAGATTTGAATAGGAAAACACTATCTTTGGTACTTTGATACTACAAATTATAAATAATACTAACATTTTTAAACCCTGAAATTTTAAAAAATGATTTAAATTTGAAAATCAAAATGGCAACAGATCCAGCAAAACTCAAGCAGAATAAATACAAAGAAAACCACACGTAGGTACAACATAGTCAAATTGCTAAAAGTCAAAGATAAGCAGAAAATCTTGAATGCAGCCAGAGAAAAAAGACTCACTACATACAACGAAACAATAATACAAACAGCTGGCTTCTCATCAGAAATACTGGGATTCCCAAACAATGGAATGACACCTTTAAAGTGCTGAAAGAAAAAAAGGGTCAACTGAGAATTCTATACCCACTGAAAATAACCTTCAAATCACTGTAGTTTTAGCATAAGACATGCACATAAAGCAATGGAACAGAATACAATGTCCAGAAATGGACCTATACATACACATAACTGATATTTGATAAAGGCACCATGGTAATTTAATGGGAAAATAGAATCTTTCAACAAACAGTACCAGAACAATTTGATACCCATATGGAAAAAAGTGAACTTTAACACATACCTCACACCATACACAATGATTAATTTGAAATTGATCATAGACCTAAAGGTAAAAACTAAACCATTAAGCTTATAGGAGAAAATACAGGAAAGAAGTCTTCACAATCTTTGTATAACCAACCAATTCCTAGAACACAAAAGACATAATAAGTACAAAGAAAAAACAATGATAAACTGACATCATCAAAATTAAAACATATGCTCTTAGAAAGACACTGCTAAGAAAATGGAAAGCAAGTCACACCAGGAGAAAATATTTGCAAAAAATGATACCATATCATGTTTTAATTCTAAAATTTAATTATTATTGATAACCTATTTTACATAATTTATAATTATTATATAATATATTTAATACATAATATAGATATTTATGTATTTGTTTTCTATTATCCATTATATGTATTTATTCTTATTTATTTTATATTTACTATATATTTATAATTATGAAAATAAGATATATAATTCATAACATATCTTATTCTTATAAAACCCAAAATTATTATTCTGTCCAAGTTTATGTATCAAATTAACTGTGTCCAATAATTAAGATAAATGAATGTAAAAATGCAAATTCATGTGCCAGTATGCATAAATACAAGCCTCTAAAAATGCGTGACTGTTTTACATTGCTTTAAGTGTTAGTGTGTGGCCTTGTCAGATTAACACTGCTGCAGAATTTAAATTCTTAGCATCATAAAAAGTATACTCAAGTGATTATTCACATTTAGCTCACGGTTTGGAAAAAGCATTATGATCAAATACTGCTGTTGCACAAAAAATACACACAAAGCACAACTATTGAACAAAACATCGCTATTTAATAGCATCACTTTAAGTGCTGGGCTTCAACTCAACGGAGCAAATTGCGTTTTAACAATAAAATAATGACTGCCATCCTAGAATTGCCAAACATTTATGACTTTGAGTACATTTCACACATCTTAAATAATAATCATTACCCTCATTTTCCACATGGTAACCTTCATTCCATGTTAAGTACTTACAATTCAAACTGTCTGCTGCCAACTGCTCTACTTGTCTTTGACAACATCAAGTCCGGGATCCAAGAAAAGCATATTTGAAGGACTCTACCAGGTATTAGGAATAGAAAGAGAGGCTATAAATACATCTTTGCTTCCTCCACCAAAATACTACTTTTCTCTAAACTTCTTACCTTGAGAATTTCATTTCTTAATGGCTTAGGTCTGCTGTAGCATCATTAGGTGCCTGTGGCCCTACTACCAGGCAGAATACCTGGACACTGAGACACGCAGAGGCTGGGAGGGAGGAAGCAGCAGAATGCTATGGAAAGAGGAGGGGCTCGGGGCTGAGGGCCTGAGTTTACTAAGTGATTCAGACAAATGTCTTACCTCTTGCCTCAGTCTCCTCGTCTGCAAACTGGAAACCACATCTACCTTGCACTGCTAGGTCAGGAAATCTGTATAGCAAATATCACACGTCTAGAAAATAGCCCCCAATTTAATGTTAGTTCCCTCCTTCCAGCTCCCTGTCTTCAAAGGTCTTACAACCATGGAGGAAGGAGAGCTTATGGTAAGCATTCGGGAGAAAAAATCTTCCAGGTAAATCTCTACCTTTTATCAAAACATGTTCAGGTAAATTAATTATCAATACTTAAAGGTTTGAAATGAAACCACTAAAAGTACCTAGAAAAAATCAAGGTTGCAGTTTTATCATTCTAGAATGAGAAAGCCCTTTCTCAAGCTGAATAGGAAAGGTAAAACTAAAGAAAATATTGATACAATTGACCCTGTAAAAAAATAAATAAATATTTCCACAGGCAAAATTTTAAATTCTCAAAGTCGAGACATAAAAAGCAAACTGGGGGCTTCCCTGGTGGTTCAGTGGTTGAGAATCCGCCTGCCAATGCAGGGGACACGGGTTCGAGCCCTGGTCTGGGAAGATCCCACATGCCGCGGAGCAACTGGGTCCGTGAGCCACAACTACTGAGCCTGCGCGTCTGGAGCCTGTGCTCCGCAACGAGAGGCTGCGATAGTGAGAGGCCTGCGCACCGCGATGAAGAGTGGCCCCCGCTTGCCGCAACTAGAGAAAGCCCTCGCACAGAAACGAAGACCCAAAACACAGCCATAAATAAATAAATAAATAAATAAATAAAGTTTTAAAAAAAAAAAAAAAAAAAAGCAAACTGGGAAAAATATTTGCACTACAAATGACATAGAGATAATATCTTTAGGATATAAAAAACTCTTCAAAAGCAATGATAAAAAGACAAGCACCTTTTAGGGAAAAAATGAGCAAAGGACAGGAAAGGTAATTCACTCAACATTCAACAAATATTTGAGCTCCTTCTCCTTCTGTGTGTCAAGCTCTTCTAGGAATGGAGGACAGAAAAGAAACAAAACAGATGAACATCTCAACCTGCATGAGCTGATCTTCTAGTAAATAAAGAATAAATACAAGTGGGGAAAACAAAAACCTTAACAATTAAGGGAATGCAAATTAAAACAATGAGTTCTCATTTCTCTTGGCAAAGATTAAAATATTGTGTAGAGGGCAGTAGAACAATATGTTTTAGAACCTTGAAAGACTGCACACTTACTTCACAGAAATTCCTCTTTTAGGAAGTTGTCCTAAGGAAGTCTGAAAGGATGCAGGTACAAGGATATATACACTGCAGCCTTGTTTTTAATATGAAAAACTGAAAATAACCCAAACATCCACTAAGATGTTGATTCAATAAATTACAGAATATCTATACAACGAAATACAATGCAGGCATTAAAAAATCATAGCATTAACAAAGTATATCCACGACAACTGTTATATAAAAAGAGCAAGTTTCAAAAGTGCATATATTATATGGTACCATGTTTATGTTTAAATATATATATATGTAGATTCAGATATCTTTAAGCATAAAAAAGAATCCTGAATGACTATACATCAAAATATTAAGAGCAGATATCTTTGGGTGAAGAGTCTATGGGTGTTTTTTATTTAAAAAAAATTTTTTTTTTATAAATTTGTTTATTTAGTTTTGGCTGCGTTGGGTCTTCGCTGCTGTGCGCGGGCTTTCTCTAGTTGCGGTGAGTGAGGGCTACTCTTCCTTGCGGCACACGGGCCTCTCATTGCAGTGGCTTCTCTTGTTGCAGAGCACAGGCTCTAGGCGTGCGGGCTCAGTAGTTGTGGCTCACGGGCTCTAGAGTGCAGGCTCAGTGTTGTGGCGCACAGGCTTAGTTGCTCCACAGAATGTGGGATCTTCCTGGACCAGGGCTCGAAGCCGTGTCCCCTGCACTGGCAGGCAGATTCTTAACCACTGTGCCACCAGGGAAATCCTACGGGTGTTTTTTAAAATATACATTTCTATAAGTTCTAAAATGTTTGCAATACACATTATTATAATCAAAAAATGCTAAAACTATTTGCACTGGAATTTTTCTAAAACTTTAAAAAAAAAAGAAAAAAAAAGTTGAACAATGGTCAACAGCGTACACATTCCTGGAAGAATTATGCTCAGAGCAGTAAGAGTCCACTGATTAATCGGAAGCACCAATACCCAGAAGTGCCATGTCTCTCTCCTCTTTTCTGGCAAGCAAGAGATGTCTTTGCCATAACCAATTCATGGGAAATGCCAGCCTCAGTGACCAAGAAAAACCAGACTCTGAGGACAACAGAAGAGTCTGTGCTCTAAACAAGATTTCCAACTGGAAGAAAAAGGTCCCCAAGGGACCCAGCCAGTCAAGTTAAGTGAATATATAGTACCTGTGAAAACAGCTCTCCACTCCTGGCCATTAGATATTCACCACATGGACCATAAAAGCCCAAGTAATTGAAATTGGAACTGCTTTTTATCCATGGCACTCAATTTTTAATATATAAAATCCAGCTCTAAATCCCACATATGGAAATCTGTTACAACTAAATTACAAATCGCACAGCGGTCCATGGAGCATCTGTGCTCTCAGTCTCTTTAACCAGGAAGCAATGAAATTAATTATTTTTATTTCAAACTCATTTAACTTTCTGTCACCAGCAGTAACATTTATACCAACCACATCAGGAGTCTTTCGGGTTATCAGTATTTCTGCCTAGTCTCTTCCCATTTCAATTTTTCATCAAAATAAAGCCCTTTTATCTCCAAAAATATGCATATCATATTCATAACTAATGCCTTTTTAAAAATAGCTCTTCTTACCCACCTCATTAACAGTGTAAAGTTCACTGGTCAAATACATATCATTAGCCAGTGAACTACTATCCTTTTTGCAAAGCATATATATTCAAATGGTTTAATTCAAAGGTGTTTTTTTTCTTTTCCCAAAAGGTGCTGCTGCTCTGCTTGGTAACATGCTTGATAGTTTGCTAGAAAGGAGAATTATTAGACAGCAACACCATAAATTAAAAAGGTGGGAGGAAGGCAACAGGGATGGCTTCACCCCCATTTCCATCCATCTTGTGCTACGTCTCTGCACTGCACTCCACGGTGTGCTTGGCTACTGAGAGAGGTAGACACATCAGCACCAGAAGTGGGAGGAGCTGGAGTTGCCCCTCCTCCCACGTGCAAACTCTAGAGCGGATTCTGTCTGACTGAACCAGGGTAAACTAAGCTGATACTTGAATGGGCCTGACAGCCTCCTCACCAGCTCTTGCCTCAAAATTTGTCAACTCTGAGATACCTGGGAGAGGCAGATTGGAGCTGGAAGACCTGGTTTCTGGTCCAAGCTGGGACAAGTGTCCAAAAATGTGATCTTGTTCTGTGGGCCTCAGCTTCCCTATCTGTAAATTGAGGGGATTGGATCCAGATGCAAACTGGGATTTTTCTACCTACAAATTGTGGGAAGTCCAAAGCTATGCCTAAGATTTCCACAAATTTTCAGAATGGTGGGAATTGGGGAGTCACATTCTTGGGGTCACCTCTGGCTTGGAGCTTCTGCACCAGACCAACCCAGATAGGGATTTCTGAAAGCACCCCCAGGAGTTCTGCCAATTGGCCAAGACTGAGAACCACTACATGAAAGAATCGCTGCAGCCCCTCCCAGCTCTGGCAGCAGGGGCTTGACTCTTGCTTTATTGAATTTACTGCTCAAAAAGATCTGGAAAAAAATTTGTCACAGTGACCCAGATTAAAGACAATCCTCTTGAAAAGATGAGAGAACAAGAAAAAGACCTTCCAGCCAGCATCAAACGCAGAAACAAAGGTGGCCACATCCATATCACATAGCAGAGGCTCTGGGAATTGGTCTGCCCAAGTGGTCTGCAGGACATGACAGAGAAAATAACCCTGTAAATGCCCTGGCCGCTGCCAAGACCAATCCCCCAGCTCAGACCATCCTAGCAGTTCTTCCTTTGCCTAGAATGGCTCCAGTTTGCATCTAGTGATCCCGACTTCTCCCAGGCTTCCCTCTTCTGCCCAGTACTGTGCCCTTGGCCCCACACAAATCTTGCCCTCCAGAGCCCCCAGTGTTAAAACTTTGAAAAATTATGCTGGTATCTAACTTGTCACAAGGTCTGGAAAAGAGGAACAGCACACAGGAATACTGAGTTCATCCGAAGACACTATCCTCTTCTGTCCTTTCTTGGGAAAACTCCACAGTGTCTTGGAAGGAAACTGGCCCAAATATCAGCTCACAAGGAAAATGTCCCACAAGGAAACAGCACTCTCAAGATAGGATAATTTGAGGAGGGTTTATTTACAAAGGCTCTACTTATGAAGGTGTGGCTAATGCAACCAAAAGGGATAGTGTAATAGCAGCTGAGCTGTTACAACCCCAAACCTGAAGGACAAAGAAGAGGTAGCTATAATTGGAATATATACATTTTATGTATTCTAATATATATTATTATATATGTTATATGTAATTACTGTACTACATCAATATATTGATTATATATAATTACATTTAATTATATTTTATAATTATAAAATATATAATTATATTATATATAAAACACTATTATATATAATACATATTCCTACATATTCCAATTGTAACATATATAGGTATAAGTATACTTATATATATAGGTATAGATATGTTCTTACTCAAAACGCACACCCCTATTGAACCATGTTAGCACATGGTTTCCATGTGCTAACATGGAAACCATGGTGTTGCCTGGTATTACCCATCACCAACATCCAAGGCCATAGACATCATAGTTTATTCATTTCAGGTTCAATACTGTGTGGATCAACCCCACCTAGAGATTCAAACCTCAAATATAAATATTTTGGACATAAGAACCAACAGCACATATTCTTTGTTACTCCTAACAGACTGATCGGTTTACTGGTTTCTGGTTTATGATTTAAATACCGATATAAGATATCCAAAAACATATAGACTTACTTGAAAACTGTGCACAACATGACATCAAGAGTCACATCCTTTGATCAAGGTGCGTCAAGAGCACCTTGATATAATCTTAAAAGTAGAACAACAGTAACTACCTGCCCACATATTGTTAGAGTTGAGAGTTTGCCCAGATTAGCTGCATATAAAGCCATCTGTGTATTACCCTTACTCCCTACCTAAAGATTTTTGAGTTTTCATGATGATCTTATTGAATCCATGGCTTTAAAAGACACTAATTGAAATATTTCACTCTTCCTTGACATTCTCTATTTACATTTAAACTACCTAGAAAAGTGCTAAAAATCCCATTTCCTGACCTACTCCTCTCTTGACCTTCATATCCAAATGTTTAACTGCCTGCTAGAACTTTCCACCTTCCCCTTCCATTTTCCTTTCCACACAGGCTGCAATTGGTTCATTATGTCTCTCCCACTCGACTGTAAGTTCCCCAAGGACAAGGACTCTGCCTGCCTTACTCACCATCATCACTCCAGCACCCTCCTGGGTGCAGCACACATAACAGAAGTTTAACAAATATTTGTTCGATTAATCTTAACTCCTAAACTCTCCTTCTCCAAAGGAGAAACTGACTACAATATTGTGTATGAAATACAACACAAGCGTTTGTTGGCAATGTATATATCTTCTTTGGAGAAATGTCTATTTAGGTCTTCTGCCCATTTTTTGATTGGGTTGTTTGTTTTTTTGATATGCAGCTGCATGAGCTGCTTGTAAATTTTGGAGATTAATCCTTTGTCAGTTGCTTTGTTTGCAAATATTTTCTCCCATTCTGAGGGTTGTCTTTTTCTCGTTTATGTTTTCCTTTGTTGTGCAAAAGCTTTTAAGTTTCATTAGGTCCCATTTGTTTATTTTTATTTTTATTTCCATTTCTGTAGGAGGTGGGTCAAAAAGGTTCTTGCTGTGATTTATGTCATAGAGTGCTCTGCCTATGTTTTCCTCTAAGAGTTTTATAGTGTCTGGCCTTACATTTAGGTCTTTAATCCATTTTTAGTTTATTTTTGTGTATGGTGCTAGGGAGTGTTCTAATTTCATTCTTTTACATGTAGCTGTCCAGTTTTCCCAGCACCACTTATTGAAGAGGCTGTCTTTTCTCCATTGTATATTCTTGCCTCCTTTATCAAAAATAAGGTGACCATATGTGCGTGGGTTTATCTCTGGGCTTTCTATCCTGTTCCACTGATCTATACTTCTGTTTTTGTGCCAGTGCCATACTGTCTTGATTACTGTAGCTTTGTAATATAGTCTGAGGTCCACATGCTAACACATGTATATGGAATCTAAAAAATAAAAAAAAAAAGGTTCTGAAGAACCTAGGAGCAAAACAGGAATAAAGACGCAGACACAGAGAATGGACTTGAGGACACAGGGAGGGGGAAGGGTAAACTGGGACGAAGTGAGAGTGGCATGGACTTATATACACTACCAAATGTAAAATAGATAGCTAGTGGGAAGCAGCCGCATAGCACAGGGAGATCAGCTCGGTGCTTTGTGTTCACCTAGAGGGGTGGGATAGGGAGGGTGGGAGGGAGACGCAAGAGGGGGGAGATATGGGGATATATGTATACGTATAGCTGATTCACTTTGTTATACAGCAGAAACTAACACACCATTGTAAAGCAATTATACTCCAATAAAGATGTTAAAAAAAAACAACAACAACACAAGCAGCCTACTAGAAATCTCAAAGCAGACACAGCTCTGCAAAAGAGAGGGTAGAAAAAAAGAATGCTAAAGTTGGTGCTTTCTTGGAAACAATTACTAGCTATTTCACCCAGAAAGAGAAACCCAAGTATCTTTAAAAAGTGGAACCATTAAGAGAAAGAAAAGACAAACCAGAGACTGGGAGAAAATATTTTCAAAACACATACCTGATAAAGGACTGGTACCCAAAATATACAAAGAACTTGTAAAATTCAACAATAAGAAAACAAAAGTAAACAATTTTAAAATGGGCAAAAGATCTGTACATCTCACTAGAGAAAGTATACAGATGGCAAATAAGCATATGAAAAGATGCTCCACATCATATGTCATCACAGAATTGCGAATTAAAACAACAATGAAATACAGCTACACACCAATTAGAATGACCAAAATCCAACACACTGACAACACCAAATGCTGGCAAGGGTGGGGAACAACAGAAACCCTCATTCACTGCTGG
This sequence comes from Balaenoptera musculus, assembly GCF_009873245.2. Lineage (NCBI taxonomy): Eukaryota > Metazoa > Chordata > Mammalia > Artiodactyla > Balaenopteridae > Balaenoptera > Balaenoptera musculus. The sequence continues at coordinate 11,205,634 of NC_045800.1, forward strand.
TGGGAATGCAAAATGATACAGTTTGGCAGTTTCTTTTTTTTTTTTTTTTTTGGTTGGGTCTTCGTTGCTGTGCGCGGGCTTTCTCTAGTTGAGGCGAGTGGGGGCTGCTCTTCATTGCGGTGCACAGGCTTCTCATTGTGGTGGCTTCTCTTGTTGTGGAGCACGGGCTCTAGGTGCACGGGCTTCAGTAGTTGTGGCACACAGGCTCAGTAGTTGTGGCACGTGGGCTCAGTAGTTGCAGCACACGGGCCCGAGAGTGCATGGGCTTCAATAGTTGTGGTGAGAGGGCTTGGTTGCTCCGCAGCATGTGGGATCTTCCCGGACCAGGGATTGAACCTGTGTCCCCTGCATTGGCAGGCAGATTCTTAACCACTGCGCCATCAGGGAAGTCCGACAGTTTCTTATCCTTATCATATGATCCAAAAATCTTGCTCCTTGGTATTTACTCAAATGAGGTGAAAACATGTCCACACAAAAACCTGCACTGGAATGTTTGTAGCAGCCTAATTCATAATTGCCAATAATTGGAGCAACAAAGATATCCTTCAATAGGTGAATGGATAAACTATGATACATCTCTACAGTGCAATATTATTCAGTGATAAAAAGAAGTGAGCTGTCAAGCCACAAAAAGACATGGAGGAAACTTAAAATATATCTTTCTAAGTCAAAGTTTGAAAAGGCTACATACTATATGATTCCAACTATATGACATTCTGTAAAAAGCAAAACTAGAGACAGTAAAATGATCAGTGGTTAACAAGGGTTTGGGAAGAAGAAAGAAGGATGAATAGATGGAGCACAGGGGATTTTTAAGGCAGTGAAACTATTCTGTATGATACTGTAACAGTAGATACATGTCATTTTACATTTGTCAGGACCCATAGAACTACAAAACAAAGAGTGAGCCCTAATGTAAGATATGGACTTTAGTTAATAATATATCAATACTGGTTCACCAGTTGTTACAAATGTACCACATTAACACAAGATGTTAATAATAGTGAAGACTGGGGCATAGGTGGGTGGGTGGCATAATAAGGGAACTCTCTGTACTTTCAGCTCTGATTTTTCTATAAATCCGAAACTTCTCTAAAAAATAGTCTCTTAATTAATTTTTTTAAGAAGTGGGACCGGAGCGGCTCTGTTTTCAAAGGCCCTCACCCATGCAGCTACACTCTTCCCAATGCACCACATACACACTCACGACTACATCATGGTGTTGGAGAAAAATATTAGAAGACCAGGTAGAAGGGACTTATATTAGGATGTCCTTCTCTTACTTCGATAACTAAGACCTCCTGAGAGGCGTCTCCCCAGAGCCAGGTGGGACTGAATTCCATGGGTTAGCATGATGGAGAATGAAATGGTTACTGATGTTGGGGCTAGAAGTACCGGAGAGACCAAGATAGCATACTTGGAAGACCTCTATCTATCCCAAGACAGCAGCAACAAATTCAAGCCCTTTATTCCTCAACCTTTTTTTTTTTTTTTTTTTTTGGTTTTTCTAATACACACAAGCCTTCCTTTTATTTCTTACAATATGACTATTCCTTTTCCTGTTACCTAGAGAAAGAACTTTCTGGACCCCTCAAAATAGCAGCATATTGTTTAGGGATGTGGGTCCTGGAGACAAAGAAACCTGAGTCTGAAACTTGAGTTCAGTAACTCTGCCATTTCCTAGCTGTGTGACCATGTAGAGTTTATTTAACTACCTCGTCTATAAGATGGAATAATCATGGTGCCGCCATCAGCGGGGGGAAATGAGATAATGCATATAAAGGACTGAGTCCAACAACAGCTTAGAAGCAACAGCATAATAAGTAGAAGCTATTATATTTATTATTCCAAATTCTATACTTGTTCTCCAATGCCATGAAGCCTCTTTGCAGCTGACAGATGGTAATGATTAGTGCTAGAAAACAATCAAAGATATTATGGTCTCTGATGCTGCCACTTCTATCTGATAGCAAATGAATCTCATACTATGTTAACCCTTCAGCCCATCACTTGTAAGGTACCCTACCCCAAACTGTACTTCTCAAATTCTGTACTTCCAAACCTCCATCTGGTATCTCTACACCAAATTTTTCTTCCCACTTATGCCTACTAAGAGCCAACTCAATCTATTTGAAAAAAATCAATAAATTTGTATAATGTAGAAAGTGCATCAATAAGACACTACAGTTAACGCCCTCAAATGTTAAGAGGTGTTTACCCTAAGCAAAATTACAGAGCAAGGTAAGTTTGTTCTCAACTTTTTCCCCTTTTTCAGGGGCCACCCCACCCTCACCAGAGCCCTATCTAAGCTAAACGCCCTGGTGAGGTGGTAGCTGATAATGTTTTAAGATGCTGGGCTTTCTGAGTAAATCTGCTCATAAATAGGGCATTCTTAAGAACCAAAAGAGCCCTTGGATTTTAAGGAATGAATCTAGCTCTCTAGCTACTGCTTGGGAGAAATCTGGGACAGAAAAACTTTTCTGGTATCTTTTGCATCCTACCAACATGACTGTCTGTCTAAAGTCAATCTGTAAAATTTCACCGAAATGCCTTAAAAAAAGCCCAGGCCACCATAGCTAAGTTCACAAAAATTTCATTGCAGAATCATAACACTGAAAATCTTCCCAAGATGTCATCGAATTAGTTCTCTTCTGACCAAGATTTCTCCTAAGCTCTCTGGCCACGTGGCTGGTGAGCTAATTCCAGAAGGTCTGCAGATATTTGATTAACCCTACAGGTGTTTCAGATATATCTGGGGCCCACAAAAGCAATTAGAATAGCAGGGGAAGTCTGCTTAACTTCATTATTGCTGGTGCTCAGCCAAAAACAGAGTTGCCATACCAAATATTAATGAAAAGTAGTTCGAGAACAGGAAAATGCAAATAATGTTTCAGCTGTTGGTTTTCTGTCACCAACGCAGCAAAGCTGAGTGAAATAGCAAATCTTTCTCTGCCAGTCACTTCAAAGTGGCACAACTGCCAGGCTAACCAACTGGAACTTAGAGCCATGTTTTATTGTCTCCTGTCTTACCCATTAATAACAGCAGGAGGACAATAATTCAAAATAATTACAGAAGTGAAAGGCAGTAATTAGCAGTACAAATTACCTATTAAGTGATTCAGAAATTTCAAAGTGAGAAGATGACCTTTTCACTTCTTATCTGCCAGTGATAAATTGAGTTCTGATTTGAGAAGAAAAATAAAGCCCTCTAACACATTATGGATTTTCTTCACCTTCCAATGGGAACTGAGCCAATTTAATTAAAAATACGGCAGAAAGCATAAGTTTCAGGATGTCCCCTGGCAGCTTTCTCACCTGCCTACCTGGAAGGGCTACCTTCCTCTCCAGCCCATCCTCGGCAACTTCCCTCATAGTTATGAGAAGGAAAAATGGGAATTCCTACTGCATAATATTTTATTTAATTAGCAGATGATCTAATAAACCTGTGTTGTGACAACATTTCCCACTCTAATTAAAAGTTATTGGCCGAATATCCACATGCTGGGTGTTCATTAATTCCTCTAACAAATAATTTCACTTCACAATAAACATGGCATTGTAGTTCTCATCTTGGATATTTTCCATCTAAAAACGGTGCCACGTTATCCTTGCCATTTTACCTGCTGAGCAAAATTACATACATCCCACCATGAAGAGCTAACCATACCACTCACCTCTGTTAACCTGAAGTCAAGCTAAACACCTTCAATTGCTACTTCTCTTGGAAAAGGCACCCTCGGCTCTAGAACTGCATATTCCTTCTATATGATAAAGTCTCTTTTGTCACCTTGCTCCTGACACGTCTGCAACCTGGGCTACTTCTTTACAAGTCAAGGTATGAAAACCTTTTTCTGCACTTTATTGTGAGGCCCAAGATTGTGACATAAGAAAACACTGCCGGAGCAAGATGGCGGAGTAGCTGGACATGTGCTCACTCCCTCTTGAGAGAGCACCGGAATCACAACTAACTGCTGAACAATCATCAGCGGGAAGACACTGGAACTCACCAAAAAAGATATGCAACATCCAAAGACAAAGGAGAAGCCACAATGAGAGGGTAGGAGGGGCACAATCACAATAAAATCAAATCCCATAACTGCTGGGTGGGTGACTCACAAACTGGAGAACACTTATAACACAGAAGTCCACCCACTGGAGTGAAGGTTCTGAGTCCCATGTCAGGCTTCCCAACCTGGAAGTCCGCCAATGGGAGGAGGAATTCCTAGAGAATCAGACTTTGAAGGCTAGCAGGATTTGATTGCAGGACTTCGACAGGACTGGGGGAAACAGAAACTCCACTCTTGGAGGGCACACACAAAGTAGTGTGTGCGTCGGGACCCAGGGGAAGGAGCAGTGACCCCATAGGAGACTGAACCAGACCTACCTGCTAGTGGTTGGAGGGTCTCCTGCAGAGGCGGAGGGTGCCTGTGGCTCATGGTGAGGACAAGGACCCTGGCAGCAGAAGTTCTGGGAAGTACTCTTGGCATGAGCCCTCCCAGAGTCCACCATTAGCCCCACCAAGGAGCCTGGTAGGCTCCAGTGCTGGGTTGCCTCAGGCCAAACAACCAACAGAGAGGGAACCCAACCCCACCAGTCAGCAGACAAGCAGATTAAAGTTTTACTGAGCTCTGCCCACCAGAGCAACAGCCAGCTCTACCCACCACCAGTCCCTCCCATCAGGAAACTTGCACAATCCTCTTAGATAGCCTCATCCACCAGAGGGCAGACAGCAGAAGCAAGAACTACAATCCTGCAGCCTGTGGAACAAAAACCACATTCACAGAAAGGCAGACAACATGAAAAGGCAGAGGGCTATGTACCAGATGAAGGAACAAGATAAAAGCCCAGAAAAACAACTAAACGAAGTGGAGATAGGCAACCTTCCAGAAAAAGAATTCAGAATAATGATAGTGAAGATGATCCAGGACCTCGGGAAAAGAATGGAGGCAAAGATCGAGAAGATGCAAGAGATGTTTAACAAAGACCCAGAAGAATTAAAGAACAAACACCTAGAAGAATGAAAGAACAAACAAACAGAGATGAACAATACAATAACCAAAATGAAAAATACACTAGAAGGAACCAAGAGCAGAATAACTGAGGCAGAAGAACGGATAAGTGACCTGGAAGACAGAATGGTGGAATTCACTGCCTTGGAACAGAATAAAGAAAAAAGAATGAAAAGAAATGAAGACAGCCGAGACCTCTGGGACAACATTAAACACAACAACATTCACATTACAGAGGTCCCAGGAGAAGAAAGAGAGAAAGGACCCGAGAAAATATCTGAAGAGATTATAGTTGAAAACTTCCCTAACATGGGAAAGGAAATAGCCACCTAAGTCCAGGAAGCACAGAGAGTCCCAGGCAGGATAAACCCAAGGAGAAACATGCCGAGACACATAGTAGTCAAATTCACAAAAATTAAAGACAAAGAAAAATTATTGAAAGCAGCAAGGGAAAAATGACACATAACATACAAGGGCACTCCCATAACGTTAATAAGCTGATTTCTCAGCAGAAACTCTACAAGCCAGAAGGGAGTGGCATGATATACTTAAAGTGATGAAAGGGAAGAACCTACAACCAAGATTACTCTACCCGGCAAGGATCTCATTCAGATTCCACGGAGAAATCAAAAGTTTTACAGACAAGCAAAAGTTAAGAGAATTCAGCACCACCAAACCAGCTATACAACAAATGCTAAAGGAACTTCTCTAAGTGGGAAACACAAGAGAAGAAAAGGACCTACAAAAACAAACCCAAAACAATTTAAAAAATTGTAATAGTAACATACATATCGATAATTACCTTAAACGTGAATGGATTAAATGCTCCAACCAAAAGACACAGGATCACGGAATGGATACAAAAACAAGACCTGTATATATGCTATCTACAAGAGACCCACTTCAGACCTAGGGACACATACAGGCTGAAAGTGAGGGGATGGAAAAAGATATTCCATCCAAATGGAAATCAAAAGAAAGCTGGAGTAGCAATACTCATATCAGATAAAATAGACTTTAAAACAAAGAATGGGGCTTCCCTGGTGGCGCAGTGGTTGAGAATCTGCCTGCTAATGCAGGGGACACGGGTTCGAGCCCTGGTCTGGGAAGATCCCACATGCCACGGAGCAACTAGGCCCGTGAGCCACAACTACTGAGCCTGCGCGTCTGGAGCCTGTGCTCTGCAACAAGAGAGGCCACGACAGTGAGAGGCCCACGCACCGCAATGAAGAGTGGCCCCCGCTTGCCGCAACTAGAGAAAGCCCTCGCACAGAAACGAAGACCCAACACAGTCAAAAATAAATAAATAAAAATTAATTAAAAAAAAAAAAGTATTGTGGTGGACAAGCAATTTCCAAACTGCCTCTACTAATGTTAAGAGGTAGAATAATAAATCTAGAGTACAGACTCAAACAAAGTAAAATATTTTTTAAAAATAAATAAATAAACAAAGAATGTTGCAAGAGACAAGGAAGGACACTACGTAATGATCAAGGGATCAATCCAAGAAGAAGATATAACAATTATAAATATATATGCACCCAACATAAGAGCACCTCAATACATAAGGCAACTACTAATAGCTATAAAAGAGGAAATCGACGGTAACGCAATAATAGTGGGGGACTTTAACACCTCACTTACACCAATGGACAGATCATCCAAACAGAAAATGAATAAGGAAACACAAGCTTTAAATGGCACATTAGACCAGATAGACTTAATTGATATTTATAGGACATTCCATCCAAAAACAGCAGATTACACTTTCTTCTCAAGTACACACAGAACATTCTCCAGGATAGATCACATCTTGGGTCACAAATCAAGCCTCAGTAAATTTAAGAAAATTGAAATCATATCAAGCATCTTTTCTGACCACAACACTATGAGATTAAAAATCAATTACAGGGGAAAAAATGTAAAAAACACAAACACATGGAGGTTAAACAATACGTTACTAAATAACCAAGAGATCACTACAGAAATCAAAGAGGAAATCAAAAAATACCTAGAGACAAATGACAATGAAAACACGATGATCCAAAACCTATGGGATGCAGCAAAAGCAGTTCTAAGAGGGAAGTTTACAGCAATACAAGCCTACCTCAAGAAACGAGAAAAATCTCAAATAAACAATCTAACCTTACCACCTAAAGCAATTAGAGAAAGAAAAACAAAACCCAAAGTTAGTAGAAGGAAAGAAATCATAAAGATCAGAGCAGAAGTAAATGAAAACGAAATGAAGGAAATGATAGCAAAGATCAATAAAACTAAAAGCTGGTTCTTTGAGAAGATAAACAAAATTGATAAACCATTAGCCAGACTCATCAAGAAAAAGAGGGAGAGGACTCAAATCAATAAAATTAGAAATGAAAAAGGAGAAGTTACAACAGACAACGCAGAAATACAAAGCATCCTAAGAGACTACGACAAGCAACTCTATGCCAATAAAATGGACAACCTGAAAGAAATGGACAAATTCTTAGAAAGGTATATCCTTCCAAGACTGAACCAGGAAGAAACAGAAAATATGAACAGACCAATCACAAGTAATGAAATTGAAACTGTAATTAAAAATCTTCCAACAAACAGAAGTCCAGGACCAGATGGCTTCACAGGTGAATTTTATCAAACATTTAGAGAAGAGCTAACACCCATCCTTCTCAAGCTCTTCCAAAAAACTGCAGAGGAAGGAACACTCCCAAACTCTTTCTATGAGGCCACCATCACCCTGATACCAAAACCAGACCAAAGATATTACAAAAAAAAGGAAATTACAGACCAATATCACTGATGAATATAGATGCAAAAATCCTCAACAAAATACTAGCAAACAGAATCCAACAACACATTAAAAGGATCATACACCATGATCAAGTGGGATTTATCCCAGGGATGCAAGGATTCTTCAATATACGCAAATCAATCAATGTAATACACCATATTAACAAACTGAAGAATAAAAACCATATGATCATCTCAATAGATGCAGAAAAAGCTTCTGACAAAATTCAACACCCATTTATGATAAAAACTCTCCAGAAAGTGGGCATAGAGGAAACCTACCTCAACATAATAAAGGCCATATACAACAAACCCACAGCAAACATCATTCTCAATGGTGAAAGCATTTCCTCTAAGATCAGGAACAAGACAAGGATGTTCACTCTCGCCACTATTATTCATCATAGTTTTGGAAGTCCTAGCCACAGCAATCACAGGAGAAAAAGAAATAAAAGGAATCCAAATTGGAAAAAAAGAAGTAAAACTGTCACTGTTTGCAGATGACATGATACTATACATAGAGAATCTTAAAGATGCCACCAGAAAACTACTAGAGCTAATCAACGAATTTGGTAAAGTTGCAGGATACAAAATTAATGCACAGAAATCTGTTGTATTCCTATACACTAATGATGAAAAATCCAAAAGAGAAATTAAGGAAACACTCTCATTTACCACTGCAACAAAAAGAATAAAATACCTAGGAATAAACCTACCTAAGGAGACAAAAGACCAGTATGCAGAAAACTATAAGACACTGATGAAAGAAATTAAAGATGATACAAACAGATGGAGAGATATACCATGTTCTTGGATTGGAAGAATCAATATTGTGAAAATGACTATACTACCCAAAGCAATCTACAGATTCAATGCAATCCCTATCAAATTACCAATGTCATTTTTTACAGAACTAGAACAAAAAATCTTAAAATTTGTATGGAGACCCCGAATAGCCAAAGCAGTCTTGAGGTGAAAAAACGGAGCTGGAGGAATCAGACTCCCTGACTTCAGACTATACTACAAAGCTACAGTAATCAAGACAGTATGGTACTGGCACAAAAACAGAAATACAGATCAATGGAACAGGACAGAAAGCCCAGAGATAAACCCATGCACCTATGGTCAACTAATCTATGACAAAGATTACAATGAAGAAAAGACAGTCTGTTCAATAAGTGGTGCTGGGAAAACTGGACAGTTACGTGTAAAAGAATGAAATTAGAACACTCCCTAACACCATACACAAAGATAAACTCAAAATAGATTACAGATCTAAATGTAAGACCAGACACTATAAAACTCTTAGAGGAAAACATAGGAAGAACACTCTTTGACATAAATCACAGCAAGATCTTTTTTGATCCACCTCCTAGAGTAATGGAAATAAAAACAAAAATAAACAAATGGGACCTAATGAAACTTAAAAGCTTTTGCAAAGCAAACTACAAACAAGATGAAAAGACAACCCTCAGATTGGGAGAAAATATTTACAAATGAAGCAACAGACAATGGATTAATCTCCAAAATATATAAACAGCTCATGCAGCTCAATATTAAAAAAAACAAAAACCCAATCAAAAAATGGGCAGAAGACCTAAATAGACATTTCTCCAAAGAAGACATACAGATGGCCAAGAAGCACATGAAAATCTGCTCAAAAACACTAATTATTATAGAAATGCAAATCAAAACTACAATGAGGTATCACCTCACACCAGTTAGAATGGGCATCATCAGAAAATCTACAAACAACAAATGCTGGAGAGGGTGTGGAGAAAAGGGAGCCCTCTTGCACTGTTGGCAGGAATGTAAATTGATATAGCCACTATGGAGACCAGTATCCTTAAAATACTAAAAATAGAATTACCATATGACCTTGCAATCCCACTACCGGGCATATACCCAGAGGAAACCATAATTCAAAAAGACACATGCAACTCCAATGTTCATTGCAGCACTATTTACAATAGCCAGGTCATGGAAGCAACCTAACTGCCCATTGACAGACGAATGGATAAAGAAGATGTGGTACATATATACAATGGAATATTACTCAGCCATAAAAAGGAACAAAATTGGGTCATTTATAGAGACGTGGATGGAGCCAGAGACTGTCATACAGAGTGAAGTAAGTCAGAAAGAGAAAAACAAATATCGTATATTAACGCATATATGTGGAACCTAGAAGAATGGTACAGATGAACCAGTTTGCAGGGCAGAAATAGAGACACCGATGTAGAGAACAAACGTATGGACACCAAGGGGGGAACGTGGTGGGGGAGTGGGGTGGTTGTGTGATGAACTGGGAGATTGGGATTGACATATATACACTAATATGTATAAAATGGATAACTAATAAGAACCTGCTGTATAAAAAAATAAATTAAATTAAAAAAAAAAAACACAGTGCCACGGGGTTGTCACAGAAAGAAAGGTGATTATCTCTTTAACACAAAGGAGCAGATGAACATAGTGATTCACATTATACCCATGTGGCTTCTACCTGAGAGCACAACTCAGAATCACCAAACTTCAGAGGCAAAAAGGACCTAAAATGTAATTTAAGTCAAACCTCCTTGCTTATAAATGAGAGACAAAGACTCATAGTAGACATGGGTTTTGCCCATCACCACACAGCTATCTGGGGGCAGAGCCAGCCTAGATCCCAGGTCATCACCTGGTTCTGGGTCCAGTGCTCTTTGCGCCCCCTGCTGCTCTTTCAAAAGTCTCCCCCTCCATGAGCTGGAGATACAGTGCAACACTCATTATTTGCAGATTTCATATTTGCAAACTCACCGTATTTGTAACCCCAAAATCAATACTCGCAGCACTTTCACAGTCATTCATGGACATGCACACAGAGTGGCAAAAAGTTTGAGACACCTGACATGTATGTTCTCAGCCAAGGTCAAACAAAGAAAGCTACCCTCTGCCTCCTTGTTGCAGCTCTTCTACTATAAACAAATGTCCTTTAGGTGCCCTATTTCATTCCACTTTTTTATATTTTTGTGCTTTTTGTTGGTGATTTCACTGTTTAAAGTGGCATAGTGCTGAAGCATTGTCTAGCGAGCGTTTCTAAGGGCAGAAGGTTGTGATGTGACTTACAGAAAAAACATGTGTTAGATAAGCTTCCTTCAGGCATGAGTTATAATGCTGTTCACTGAGTTCAGTATTACATAATCAACAGTCTATATTAAATAAGATGTCTTTAAACAGAAACACACATAAAGCAAGGTTATGTATTAACTGGTTCACAAAGTTCTTGTGACCCGAGGCTTGCAGGAGCCTAACCCTGTATTTTCTCTAGGAGAGATCGTTCAGTATTTGCTCTTTCAGTGTTCACTGCAACTTTATAGACCGTAACTACCACGAATAACAAGAATCACCTGTATAGTTGAATAGGCCATCAATACAGACAGGCAGACCAAAGATCAAAAACGTTAAAACAATACAGGAGGGACTTCCCTGGTGGTCCAGTGGTTAAGGCTTCGCCTTCCAATGCAGGGTCTATGGGTTCGATCCCTGGTCGGGGAGCTAAGATCCCACATGCCCCGCAGCCAAAAAACCAAAACATAAAACAGAAGCAATATTGCAACAAATTCAATAAAGATTTTTAAAATGGTCCATAACAAAAAAAAAAATCTTAAAAGAAAAAAAAATACAGGAAAGGTAGGAAGATCCCAAGGTCACAGGCAGGTGCATCTGGGAGATGAGGCAGAGTCCCTATGGGTACTCACTCTTGTCAGCGGGTCTTGGTTTATAAGTGTTTATTGGGCAGAACCAGGTCCCTCAACTGGGCATCATGTATGTGCATTATATATCTATTACTGAACATGTAAGAGACCTGTATTAGAAAATGAATGATCAATGATGATTTCTGAGAGCAAGCAGAGCAGCAAGCCTAGAAATTCAAAAGAGCAGAATCACAGCCGATGTGTGCGTTAGCCTCTCTGCCTCAGACACCCTCTCCCACAAATACTGCCAGGATTCACTCAGGGCTTTCTTTTAGCTGAGTCTCCCATGACCCTGGCGGTGGCACTAGTCTTTGATTCTTGCAAGAAAAGCAGACTGAGAAGCTGTCTCCCAGGAAGTCACAGTAAAAAGCAAGGTTTTTAAAAACCACATTGATGCTCAGCATTTAAGTGCATGTTTCCAAAAAATGTTAGTACACACACACACACATAATATGTGGAAGAACATACACCAACTATCAGCAGTGATTTTTTATGGAGACTAGAATTACGAGGGGCTTTCACTTTGTACATTATTTATTTCTGCAGTGTTTGGGTTCTTTGTGAAAAACATTTATTATCTTTTGCAATGGACTGAATTATGTCCTCCCTTAAAAAAATGTTGAACCCCTAACCTCCAGTGTCACTGTACTTGGAGATAGGGCCTAGGAGGAGGGGATAAAGGTTAACTGATGTGATAAGGGTGGGGCCCTAGTCCAGTAGGGCTGGTGTTCTTATAAAAAGACAAAGAGACACCAGAGCTCACTCTTTTTCTGCCATATGAGGACACAGCAAGAAGCTGTCTGCAAGCCAGGAAGAGAGCTCTCACCACGAACCTAATCTGCTGGCACCTTGATCTTGGACTTCCTGGCCTCCAGAACTGTAAGAAAATAAATGTCTTTTGTTTAAGCCACTCAGTCAGTGGTACTTTGTCATGACAGCTGGAGCTAATACATCTTTGTAAGCAGGGGAAGAAAAGATACATTTAATAAATAAATACACACCAATTTTCAGGGCTCAGACAGACACACTCAGTGCAGACCAACCTGCAGTTCCTGTTTTACATTTAGCAAACATATGACCCCAATGAACTATTTGAAAAATATCATTAAATCTTGAAAAGTAACATCTGTACAGAAGTTAACAGCCTCTGGGCTTGATATTTTTTTTCTGCTTGACAATGTTTTTCCGTATGGCTATTTTGTGAAAATTGAGCTCAAACATATAATGAAGTCAACTCCAAACAGCTCACATAGTTTTCTGTGTATTCTGTCACCCTTTAAAACACCCCACAGGCAGAATTTCAGCTCTGCCGCAGTCCATTCCAGTGGCCGCTCTGGAAATCTCTGCAATGGTCATCAGCTGCCCTCTTCTTCCATCCAACACAGGTGGCATCTAAGTAAGGCCTGGGAGCTTTGGAACCAGGCAGCAAATGCATGCTTTTCAAAAGAAACCAATGCATCACACCCATTAGGATGGCTACTATCAACAACCAGAAAATAAAAGTGTTGGCAAGGATGTGGAGAAACTGTATCTCTTGTGCACTGTTGGTGGGAATGTACAATGGTGCAGTCACTGTGGAAAACAGTATGGCAGTTCCTCAAAAAATTAAAAATAGCAACAACTAGTAGTTGAGTAATCGGGACACATCAGGATCACTGGGCGGTGGGGACTCGTTGCCAGACCTGATCCTCCTGGTGAGCATTTCTCTGCTCAGGGCCGCAGACCACAGACCAGGGACCGGGGACTGGGGACCCGGGACCCAGCAACATTTTTCTCAAAAATCCCTGGGTGAGGTACAACTGCCGGGGAGGGGACAGATTCCTCCCTCCCCATGCTGGGCCAGTACTGGGCACCAGAATTCGCTTCCAAGGTTCACCACAGGCCGGCCTCAGCTGGCATGAGCACGTGGAGAAATTTTCACCATCATCTTTGGTCAATATCACACCCTTTGTGCATGCATGAAGAAAGTTTCTTTTTTTTTTTTTAACCTCTGGTTGCCACTGCATTGAAGGAACATCCGTAAATGAGACGAATAAAAATACGGTAATATTTAAAGTTTAAAAAAAATTAAAAATAGAACTACCATATGATCCAGCAATCCCACTTCTGGGTATATATATCCAAAAGAATTGAAAGCCGGGTCTCACAGAGGTATCTGTACATCTAAATTCATAGCAGCATTATTCACAATAGTCAATAGGCAGAAGCAACCCAAGTTTCTCTCAACAGACGGATGGATAAACAAAATATGGTCTATACATTCAATGGAATGTTATTCAGCCTTTAAAAGGAAGAAAATCTGACACATGCTACAACATGGATGAACCCTGAAGACCAGCTGGAATGGAGGTAATAAATACCAGGGCCATGCAAGGGCTCCTGGGGAAATGATATTGCCCTGATTCTTGACTTGGATGCTGGTTACACAGGTGTGTTTACCTTGTGACAATTCTTCAAGCTTAAGAGACTGAGGATATGTATGTATACTATACTTCAATTAAAAGTTTTTTCAGAAATTCCCAATGTGAATGCAAAACTTCAAGCTATAGCCACAGTGGATCAACTGACCAGAAGCCAGAAGGGACTGAGAGACAAAGCAGAATGCAGGCTTTTGGAGATTCGATCATTTCCAGATTTTCAAACAATAGGTATAGATGCTTCTGAGCCGCGGAGCCAGACGCCACACGCTCAACCAGATGGTCTCAACCCTGGCTGCATGTTGGAATCACCTGGGGAGCTTTAACATCCCTGGTGCCTGGGACCTGCCCTTAAAGATTGTGCTGTAAATGGCCTAGGCAGCAGCTTTGACATCAGATTTTCAAAGGCTCCCGGTTGTTCCGTGAGCATCCAAAGCTGAGAACCACAGCTCCAGGGACTGGGTTAAATCCTTTACATCATTACCTCTAATCCCTTCACTCTTCTACAAGATTACAAAATGAGGCTCTGAGAAATTGTCATTTTCCAAGACCACACAGCAAATAAATAGCTAAGGTGGCTTAAAAGCTCAGGTGTGTCTGTCTCCAAAGACTGCTACATCCATAATATTATCTCGAGTTGTTTAAAGGCACGAGTTTTTCTTAATTTGGTTTGCAAACTTTCCATGTGTTTTTCATCTGGGTCCCTGCTCTTACCCCTGCCAGCCTCTTGGTACTATATCCCTGCTTAAACGTGGTCTCCGGAGAAAAGTTTTCCCTCTTCTTAGTCCCCCACCCACGCACACATACCACCCCCAGCTGTCATTTCCATAACAGCTGAACATGGCCCGGCAACTCGCTGCTTTTCTTGTTTTGTTTTCTTCCCTATTAAATGGGAACCTCCAGGAGAGCAGGAATGCAACTGTTTTCCTCCCTAATGAACTCCCAACACTTAGCACAGTGCCTGACATTTCATAAGGACTAAGTAACTCACTGTTGAATAATAAATGAACCACTCAAAATTGTGTCACTCAAAGCCTGTGGAAATGGGGCATCCTACCTCTCGTGGGCCCCCTAGAGGCCCACTGAAATGAATGCAGACCTCCATGTGAACACTCTGGAGGACCCAGGGTCATCCATGGTGAATACAGAGGCGACAAGAGAAAAACAAAAGGCAGAGATCAAAGCCTAGAGGTGGAGACAGCATCTCATCACAGGCAGGAAGTCGCACATCCAGCTCCCTTTGTCCCCAGACGATCTTGTTTTGTCTGTTCCCCACGCCTCTCCGTTTATCCTGGGGCTGGAGAGCAGACAGATGTTGCTGATGCTCCATCCCAGAGCTCCTTGGCCCCCCTAAGCTCACCTGCAGCTGTTGCAGACAGATTTCGCCACAAGCACCTCTTGTGATCTGGTCCCACGGGGGTTGGCTCCATTGTAAGCAGATACAACCCAGAAGGGTGAGGGACTTAACATCACCACCACCCTCCCCTGGACAACCAAAGGGAGGGAGAGTCCAAGGACAAACACTCCAGCCCCACCCCCATCCTCTGCCAGCCTGATCTTTTAGAGGTTCTGCAGAGGGTCCCCACGGGATCGAGACCCTGGTGCCCACTGAGGTACCCGCTCACTAACACGCTGTATGGGCTCGTCTCCTTCCCTGCTTCACTTTCCCCACTTCCTCTCCTGTGCTTCCTGATATTAACACCCAAATAAACCACCTGCACTCAATGCTTGTCTCAGGATCTGCTTTAGGGGGGCCCAAATTAGGGCAGGTTGTTATTTCCACTATACAGGTAAATAAGTGCAGGGGGGAAGTAGCAGAGTCTTGCTTAAAGTGAGTTGTTTTCTTTGCATTTCCCACAAAAGCATAGGGATTCCCACACTGCTTAGGGATGATCTCTCATGCAACTCAGAGCTCAGGAGGCAACTACAGGGCAGCCTTCACCTCAGAGCAGAGCAGGGAGTCCCTGTCCTTTGATCCAGGTACAGACAGCCCACAGGTACCGCAGAGACGCCAGGGTGAGCACGCCCCACCACCCATGGAGGCTAGATTCTCAGGGTCTTAATCCCTGCCCAGGAGGCACTGGCACAAACTGGCACTGTTCACATGTCCAGCCGGACAGCAAAAACTCCTGACTGCAGAGAAGCAGCCAGACTATGAGGAGTCCCCCTTCTGACAACAGCTGTGGCCACCACGCACTGCCTCCCCCGGGCCGCAATGCCTTCCTCGTCACTGTGAGAAGCTGGATCTGAGTGCCGATGCACAAGAACCCTCATGGGAATTCATTGTCCTCCTAAACACATCCAAGTTAACTGGGTAAGAAAACCATGTTCTGAGGTTCTTAGGGATCCTAGTTTAGTCCAAAGTAGAAATTCCCTCCCCAGCGCAGGGCAGAAACTGGTGTCCCTTGGGCTGTGTCTGTCCCATGTGTTCATGAATGTGTTCATCTTTTGGCTGGATAAGGGTTATAAAATGAGGTTTCCCATGAAAACAAGAATTTCTAGTTTCTCTTGAAAAAAATCAAAGGATCTGGCCACCCTGGGACCACACTCCCACCTGACAAGTATTGGCCAGAACCAAATGGTGGCTGCTTTTCTAAACTGGTCAGGTGCCTTCTGATTTGCCTCAGTCCCCACCCCTTCTTATAGTCACACACAGACCACTTCTCTCATTCTAAACATTTCAATTTGGAATCTGCAGAAGTTTTGGTATGTGTCACCTTTATGTGTACACACTGTGTCATTCATGCCACTTGGAAATAGATAAAATTATATTTTAAAAAATTACGTCCAAATCAAACATTTGCTGAACCCACCTTGGAACTCTGAAAATCCCTGCCCTCTATTATCTTTAAGGCCCTTTTTACTTCTGAGATTCTACAATCCTAAGATGCAGGCTACCTCTTAGTAGCTGCTGCACACACTATTTTGTTGCTCTCTTGTACTTTTCAGTCAAGACCGGGCTTCTCTTTTAAGTCAGAGACCAGGGTCTTTCTCATCCTAAATCACATAACAAAAGGACACATAACTTTGCAACACTCATTACTTGGAGAGGTGGGTAAGAAAGACATAGAAAGAAAATGCTACAGAATCCTAGGCTACAGAAACAAACAATAATTAGATGTGCATTCAGTACCAAAATAGATTGTTAAAAAACAGCATTAAAGAAAAATGTATGAAACACAACAGGATTTATGGCACCGTACCATGTAGGTAAATCAAAGTGCATACAAAACAATATTAAGTATTTCCAAGGATACATACAAATGTATGTCATTGACCCATTACAGTCACATGGGAAGGGAATGGGGGAGAGTGGGGATCAAGCTGGAAAATAAACAAAGCATGCGGGCCTTGCCGAGAATGAGGCTGACAATGTCCTACTACAGTGACATTTTAAAAAATACAACTCAAAGCTGCACATGAGGTCTAGAAAGGGAGGGAAAAACACGGACAATTCAAGAAGTTCTACCTCTGCAACCTCCTTGAAGGAAAAAAAAAGAAGATATTTGCTCCTTTTATGTTCATTTTTTATTTGCAAGTCACTGCAAAGAGACTGAGTATCAAGAAATTAGCAATAAACACTTGAACCACTAAGAGTGTCCAAATGTGTTAACTTAAGGACACAGAGCTGAAGAGCCAATCTGGTATGAATCCCCCAAATTGCAGATACAGGCAACACGACAGTCCCATGTCCCCCAAGTCACTGCTTGACCAGCCACACTTGGCCATACATGGCACTACTCACCCTACTATTTACCTTTTACTTTTTTTCAAGCTATCACTTTTTGAACTTAAATACCTACTTTAGCCACGCCCTAAATAATAACATGCATGAAATTATGGTTTTGGTGTGCCAGTTTTATTTTCTTGTTAAACACTGAGATATACATAAAACTTTTAAAATCTTTAAATGTCACTTATACTATCTCAATATGCCTAACGTATTGGGTAATGCCAACTATTGTAATCAATAAACTAAAAACACATAATGGTTCAAACACAGTCAATGTTTATTTCTTGCTCACATGGCAGTCCTGGGCAGGTGAACTGGACAGCAGGACCATCTTCCTCTACACAGCCCGGCTGTGCCCTCTTTAACACAGGGCTGCTGAGGTCACCCTATGGGTCATGTCCACTCCAGCCGGCCTGCGAGGGAAAAGAACGCCGGAGAGCAGGCTGGGGTTGCCATGGCCAGGCCAGAAGGGGGCGCCCATCGTGTCCACTCAAATTCCTTGGCTAGGATCCAGCCCCGTGTTACACCTACCTTCCAGCAAGGCTGGGGAATGTGGTGTAGCTAAGTTCAAGGAGAAAAAGAGAAAACTGTAAGCTGTGTTACAGTGCATTACATATAAATCTATTCCTCACTAGTGTCTGGGCATTTTGAAGGCAGGGAGAGATTTTCATCTCTGTAGCTTCTCACGGTGCCTGACCGTGTGGCTAAATAAGTATTCTACAGCTGATGGAACAATCCTTTCAGGACACCTACATTCCAGTAAACAGCAGAGAAGATGTTGTTCCAAACTGTCTTTTTAGTTACAAGAGCCAATTTATTGGGAAACAAGAGGAACCATTAGCATCCAGAGAGCTTCAAGTAAGACCAGATTCTGTCTCACTGTCTTTCTTAAGCCAAAGCAAAATTAAGAAACATTGTCATATCAGGTACTCTCCAAAAACACACAAGGGATGATGCTAGTGATTTTCTTCTGGGCATCAGTGAAAAAAGGTCAAGAAAACCACCAGAAGAACAGAAAAATGCTTCCACTTGGCAACAGGAAAGAACAGAGATGAACGGATTTAGAATATAAAAGGCACCTTCTAAAATCAACAAATTCCTTTTTTGCACAGTGAAAACTCGGAGTTGAAATGCGGGGGAAAGAAGGGAAAAGCAATTTTCTTGTAAATCACTAAGTCTGGGAGGAGATGAAGTATTACACTATAACATTTCAAATGGTGTCCTGGGAAGAGGCTAGTAAAAATAATTTATGAAAAGGAAATTGAGGAGAAAAACAGAAACTAACACCCCAAAGCAGATACTGTCAGCAGTGTTGGAAGAGTCAATAATTATTTAGTTTAGCAGTTGTATGATGATAAATAGCTGATGATACAGGCTTTATAAGCATATCAGTGTTTATAACATGAAACATGTTGTCAAATCATTTTCTAGCACAGACATGAGACAGGAATAAGAAGTGTGTCTGTTGGACAAAGGGTTATCGTCTGCCCTCTGCACCAGGTGCATGCGAGAGTGTATCAGTTTTCTGTTCCTGCTGTAACAAATTACCACAAATGTGACTCAGAAAAACACAAATTTTTTATCTTACAGTCCTGCATATCAGAGTCAGACACAGGTGTCTCATGGCTAAGGCCAAATTGTCAGCAGGGTGCCTTCCCATCTGGAGGCTCTAGGGAGAATCCATATCCTTGCCTTTTCCAGTTTCTACAGGTGTCTGCATTCCTTGGCTCATGACCCCATTCCTCCATCTGCGAAGCCAGTGGCAGCAAACCGAGTCCTCCAGCTGCCTTCCCATCTCTATGAGTCCCTCTTCTGACTCTCTCTTTCACTTTTAAGGGCTCTTCTAATTACACTGGGCCCACCCAGGTTACTCAGGATTATCTCCCTATTTTTAGGTCAGCTGATTAGCAACCTAATTCCATTTGCAACCTTAATTCCCTGTGGCCATGTGTTAAGGACTGAATGCATCCCCCTCAGAATTCACATGCTGAACTCCTAAACCCCCACAATGTGATGGGATTTGGAAGCGGGGCCTTTGGAAGGTGATTAGGTCATAAGGGTGGAGCCCTCATGAATGGGATTAGTGCCCTTATAAGAGGCCAGAGAGCTCTATTGCCCCTTCCACCATGGAAGGATACAACAAAAAGTCTGCAACCCAGAAGTGGGCCCTCTCTATAAGCCAACCATGCTGGCACACCCTGATCTTCAACTGTGAGAAATGCTTGTTGTTTAAGCCACCCAGTGTATGGTATTTTTGTTACTGCAGCCCAAACTCCCTAAGAAACCCTGGAACTTAACATAATCACAGGATCTAGGGATTAAGACATGGACATCTTTGAGGGGAGATGTTATTCTGCCAACCACAGGGATTATGTTGAATGAGCCACAAACCTTGCTTTTATGACTCCTTCAGGTAAGTAAAGGAAATGTAATGAATTCCCTAATAATAATAGTCACTACCAATTACTGAGTACCATGCTCTGTTCTGAGCAGTGTATGTATTAACTACGGGGCTGGAAAACTACAGCTCACCACCTGCTTTTGTAAATAAAGTTTTATTGGAACACAGGCATACTGTTTATGTATTGTCTCTGGCTGTTTTCTCGCTATTAACAGCAGAGTTCAGTAGTTGTGATAGAAAACATATGACCCACAAGCCTGAAACATTCACTATGGCCCTTTACAGGAAAAAAGTTTGCCAAATCCATGTATTAGCCCATTAAATAACCTTGTGAGGTCAGTAGTCTTATTACGATTCCCCATTTTACAGATCAAAAGCCTGAAGCACAGAGAGATAAGGTAACTTGGCTCAAATCACACAGCTCACAAGCAACAGAGTCAGAATTTGAAACTCTTAATAATGCCTCTCCAAAACAACCATAAGCTGAAGCCCCATGGATACATGCCAGTGCATAGGCTACAAAGGAAGCAGAAACCAGTTTGGAGGGAAGGAATAAAGTGCTCATTTATGAGGCTCCATCTATGTGCTAGGCACTGTTCTAGGAACTCTGTGAACACTACCTCATAAGAATCCTACATAGGTATTATTATCCTCATTTTAGAGATGTAGAAACTGAGGCTTATAGTCCTACAGCTGGTGATGGCAGGGTCAAGGTTCAGGCCCAGGTCTGTCTGACTCCAGAGTGTCTGCTCTCCCTGCATCATGCAAGAGAGACCACACTTCCAGGGTGGGAAAACAAGGAAGGCTGCCAGGCCAGTTATGTGTGAGTTGGGCTTTGAAGAATGAATGGGATTTTGAGATGCAGAGCTGGGGCTAGAGAATGGGGTGTTCCAAGGAAAAGGACAGCAAGAAAGAATTCTTGGAGGTGAAAAAAAA
The DNA here is from genome assembly GCF_009873245.2 of Balaenoptera musculus. Taxonomy (NCBI): domain Eukaryota; kingdom Metazoa; phylum Chordata; class Mammalia; order Artiodactyla; family Balaenopteridae; genus Balaenoptera; species Balaenoptera musculus. Next base: position 11,226,654 of record NC_045800.1, read on the forward strand.
TCACTCAGCATTTCTGGTGAATGGTGAGGAGGCTGGAGTTGAGAACTTAAACAAGGCAGCAGTGGAGGTTGGACTGAATCGATAAGGAGAGCCTACCTATCAGGATCTTAAATGCCAAACTAGGCATGGAATTTTATCTGAGGAAAGAAAAGATGTTCAAGTTGGAGTTTATCTGTCAAAGTCTATGGAAAGAGATCTAAGGTGATGATAGAACTGGAAGGAGAAGGAAAAGGGCACTTTGTTAAAGAAGAGTCACAGTATAGCCACATGAAAGAAAAGGGCAAGGAAAACAACGGTCAGAGGGGTTTTTGGGCTTGAGGCTGAGTGAAAAGGGTGATGTCATGGATAGAAAAAGGAGATGAGAAAAAGCTCGCTGTGGAGAACAGCTGACAGTTATTTTGGCTTTGGTACTTCTGTGTGCAGGATCCTAGCATTACCTCCAGGTGGGTATACCCAGCAGAAGCTGGAAATTCAGAAACAGAGCTCAAGGGACATCCCTGCTTTAAGATAGAGCATTAGATAGAGGGGTCTGTGCGTGGAGGTCATGGCTGAAACTGTGGAACTGGACAACGTTTCTGGTACAACCGTCATTCTCTATGATCTCTGCAAAGGCACACAGACTCTGTGAGTCCTCATCAGCATCATCTTTGATCTCAGCAGTGGAGAGCACCAACTCATATGTAACATTTTACAGAAAGGCTAAGCCACTTACTCAGAGTCCCCAGTAAAGTCCATGTGGACTTGTGAGAGTAAAACCAAGGGCTCCTCCTCCAGTGCTCCTTTCTCTATATTCCACCCTAGGCCTTGACTAATCTTTCCCCCTGGAAGCACAGTTCAGTCCGTGCAACTGGCTGATGCGATTCTGGAACCAAATATATTCTCCATAGAGGATCAGGCTTTTCTACACCAGCTCTTTTACTTTGTGTATACTGTAAAACGATTGCTCTGCTCAGATAGGATGATTAACTGATGAGTCTATGGATGGATCATGAATTTTTAAGTTATTAACAATGTGTTTAGCATGTTTCACTTGTATCAACATGCACGTAAACTTATCATCTCAGTCTGTCCTTGTGAGACTCACACTGTAGGGTGAATACTGGTTCATTCCAGTTTTACAAATGAAAATAAACTGAGGCCAGGAGCCTCTATGTGGCTCCCCAACGCCACCTTGCGTTCTGTCCTTTCCCCTGCGCCAGAATTTCCAAGTCAGCTCCCCAAGGGTCAGTAAGGAAGACTAAGCATCTGAGTGCTGACAGAAGAGTTGGGTGCTATAATGTCAGTACTGTGGATAACAGGTGCTTTAGACCATGCACTGGTCTTCCAGTAAAGGTGTTTTTTAAAGAACAAGACCAAAAAATTCTAAAAGGAATATAACATTGATTGGCTTGCAAGCTATCCTCTGTTGCCTTGAATTTAACAAGAATAAAGTTTTACACCAAATGCAAGATTTTGTATTCGTATTCCCTTGTGCTCTTTTTAAAAATGTCCTTCATTTATACTAGTAATAAGAACATATGCTCTAAATAATTCCCATGTGGACAACTGATCAGAAACAGCTAATCAACATAATAGCATGACAGTGACTTCAAAACACATTGACTTAGGAAAAAGACTTCAAAGGGAAAAAAATTTTCAAAGGAAACTGTTATATTCAAGCAGTCAGAGAGATTTATGAATCCAAGTCTTCTGCATTTAACAGATGACTTGTATGCCTTTAATGTCATCTAGTTCATCTCTACCTCATTTTAGACAAAATTAAGTGAAAGGAGGTATAGAGTAAAACTCAAACGAAATATTTTGATGACCAAAGTGCGCAGGATGGGGAAACACAAATTTATCCATTCATAGGCCCAGTGATCACCTGGCATAATCCTTTGAATCAGAGTAGAACAAATGGGTCAGAGTGTGACATCAGCTTTCTAACAAAGTTGCCCAAAGATTAAGGGAGCTTCCTGGGAGCTGGAAAATTCTCTCTCACTGGTAGTGTTCAGGCTCATCAAACTTGCTCTAAGGATAATTCAAAACTTAGAGGGAAGTTGGACCAGGTGACTTTGGAGATGCTTGCATCACAGACCTTCTCTGACTCTAAGGAGAAAGGGATTCTAAACGGCGGCTCTCAAAATTATTTTGATCTATGACCACTTGTTAAGGAATCTCTGACCCTCTAGGAATCCAGGGCTGTAATTTTAGAAGGGATGTGGTCATTCATCCCACAGGTATTGAAAACATACTATCTTCCAGGTACCATTTTTCAAACTGTTGATTCAACAAATATTTATTGAGGGTTTACTCTGTGCCAGACATTGTACTTGGCCTTGGCAATATATTGCTGCTCATAGGGATGAGACAAATACATGAATAGGATAGATTTAGAGATGTATAAGTATTATAAATAAATAAAATAGGGCGATAATGATGGCAGCCAGTGACTGAGGGGCTCCTCTGGATTAAGACCAGGCCTCCCTGAGGTATCTGTCTTGGGGCTAAGAGGTGAAATATGACAAGAAGTGAACACCTGGAGAGCAGGAGCCAGAGGATGAAAGAGCAAGTCCAAGGCTCTGAGGTAGGAACGAGAAGGAGGGTCTGTAAAAGGGAAAGGGTGGCCCAGTATAAGGAGAATAAGATGAAGTGTGAGCAGGCATAGGAGCCAGGTCAGGAAAGGTTTGCAGGCCATGGTAAGGGGTTCAGACTCTATTCTATGTCAGATGGGCAGCCAGGTGAAGATTCTAAGCAGAGGATCCCACCAGCCCCTTCACTTGGGATTTCATGAAAAACTGTGTAGAGATGCCTTGAACTTGAAAATAGGTAAGAGGGACATATCTAAAAAGAGGGCGGAGAGAGGAGTCACCTCAACTCTGAGCAGAGGGGCGTGGAAAGGTCTTGGGAAAGGGCTGGAAGAAGACAGGAGAGTCTGGGCCTCTTCAGGAAGGAAGAGTAAGTCTACAGACCTGAGTTCAATCGGTGATCAGAGGCGGCTCTGCATGAGGTGAAAACGTGGATCAAAAAGAACAGGTTGACCCAGCTACTCCGAGAAGCCTGGGTCCAGAGGTGGGGAGGGGAGTTTGGAAAGAGAAGCCACCTCTCCCTGGCCAGCGTTCCGGATGCTGTTTTAGCCCCCTTCTTGGGCCAGGCTCTGACACAAATGCCCTGAATTCTAACCCCCTCAGTTCCAAAGCTCCAGAATCCCCTTCAGCCTGTTTTAAGTTCCTTTAATGGGGTCAGAATAGGAGAGAAACCACTGTAGAGAGAAGTCCAAAGATGCCCCACGTCATCACTGCTCCTTGGCTACTGAAAACATTTCCCCCAGATGATGGAAGGAGTGACTGTGTTTTAAAAAAAAAAAAGCCATTTGCTCTTTATTTAATATCATAAAGATATGTATGTCCCCACACCTGAACAAGAGCTGTCATAACCACAGTGCTATAATTACTTCATGGGCACAGAAGTACTTGACCCATGAAACTCTTGGAGACGTGCAACAGCAGAAGAAAGGCAGGCTATGCACTCAAATAGGATTGGGTTTGAACACTGAGCTTGAAAGCCATTTGACCATGGGCAGGTTACTCCACCTGGCTTAGCTTTGGTTTCCTCTTCTGTAAAATGGGGATAATAACATCAGCTCTCAGAGTTGCCGTGTGGATTGGATGATGTACGGAAACCCTGAGCACGGGACCTGGCACAGTACAGCAGCTCAGTAAAAGGTGCTTCCCTTTCTTCCAGGTGGGATGGTAGGCGGTTCTTTGAGTTAACCTGTTCTTTTCCTCTTTCTATAGACATTTTAAGCCAGGTGAAGGTGAAGAGAGACACCCTGGCATTGCTACACAAAACAAGGCTGAAAAATAATTAACTCTGCATGCCTAGCAGCCTGCCCAGCACAGAGCGATCATCTTTGTTGTTGTCTCTGGTGCTGGTGCTGAAGGGCTAACACAGAAGCAAGATGTCAGATCACAGCAAGCTCTTCCCTCCCGTGAAAATGTCTTAAATTTGATCCGAGAGTCAAGAAGCCTATCTCTAAGACCAAAGCAGAACTTTCTTCATGGGAACAAGCCACTCCCAATTATACTCCTGGCCCCCTTACTTTTGATCTCCCTCACTTCTTAGAGCTCTTGAGAAACCTTTCAACCCCTTAATTAGGGAGCCGGAGGCAGGTTTATGCATCAGATCCTGGCATCCCCCAGTAAGAAGGTTAAGAACACCAGAGGGGAGGCCACAGAGACATTTTCCCATCACAAAACTAGGCTGCATTTGTTTCTTTCATAGGAGTCAGGCAGCCACATGCCAATTCCCATTGGCACTAGGTGTAAGACTTCATAACTCAGTTCGTACTACTAGGCACTGGGGTTAACTGATCTAGGAAAATATCTCTTGCCAGCCCCTGTGTTTTCCCAGTGTGGGTCCTGATCAGGTAGGAATTGCCAGGCCGTTGTTGAGACCTCCAGTATTACTTGTCAATGTTGAATTAAATCACAGAGCAGCGGCTTCAGCAGAATCTCCTTTAAATAAAAGCATCAAGTTAATAACAAACAACGGAAGGAAGAAATTGTTGACCAAGTTTGCAATCCCAAGAGGTATACTCATTCTGCTGCAAAATGAATGTTGGAAAGCATATGAATTTTAAAAGCCAAGTGAAGCTAGTGTCTTGCACAATGAAACACAAGGGAATTCCTCACAGATGGATCCAGTGAATGATAGGATCTTACTTCTTTGCAAAATAAGGGAAGCACCCATTTTATCACATTCAAGGTATTATTTTAATATTCATTTACTTCACATTCTGTGAAGCCATTATAGACTAGGCTTCAGTATAAGCAAAATAGAGATAAGGTTACAAATGTAACCTGGATTCAGTGCTGGATTTTATTTGCATATCAATCCTGGGTGATTTTATTGGAGTATAATTGCTTTACAATGGTGTGTTAGTTTCTGCTTTATAACAGAGTGAATCAGCTACATGCATACGTATATCGCCATATTCCCACCCTCTTGCGTCTCCCTCCGACCCTCCTTATCCCACTCCTCTAGGTGGTTGCAAAGCACCGAGCTGATCTCCCTTTGCTATGCAGCTGCTTCCCACTAGCTATCTATTTTACATTTGGTAGTGTATATATGTCAATGTTACTCACTCACTTCATCCCAGCTTACACTTCCCCCTCCCCGTGTCCTCAAGTCCATGCTCTATGTCTGTGTCTTTATTCCTGTCCTGCCACTAGGTACATCAAAACCATTTTTTTTTTAGATTTCATATATATGTGTTAGCATATGGTATTTGTTTTTCTCTTTCTGACTTACTTCACTCTGTAGGACAGACTCTAGGTCCATCCACTTCACTACAAATAACTCAATTTCATTTCTTTTTATGGCTGAGTAATATTTCATTGTATATATATGCCACATCTTCTTTATCCATTCATCTGTTGATGGACACTTAGGTTGCTTCCATGTCCTGGCTATTGTAAATAGTGCTGCAATGAACATTGTGGTACATGACTCTTTCTGAATTATGGTTTTCTCAGGGTATATGCCCAGTAGTGGGATTGCTGGGTCATATGGTAGTTCTATTTTTAGTTTTTTAAGTAACCTCCATAATGTTCTCCATAGTGGCTGAATCAATTTATACTCCCACCAACACTGAAAGAGGGTTCTCTTTTCTCCACACCCTCTCCAGAATTTATTGTTTGTAGATTTTTTGATGATGGCCATTGTGACCAGTGTGAGGTGATTCCTCATTGCAGTTTTGATTTGCATTTCTCTAATGATTAATGATGTTGAGCATCTTTTCATGTGTTTGGTAACAATCTGTGTATCTTCTTTGGAGAAACGTCTATTTAGGTCTTCTGCCCATTTTTGGATTGGGTTGTTTCATTTTTTGATATTGAGCTGCATGAGCTGCTTGTATATTTTGGATATTAATCCTTTGTCAGTTGCTTCATTTGCAAATATTTTCTCCCATTCTGAGGGTCGTCTTTTCGTCTTGTTTATGTTTTCCTTTGCTGTGCAAAAGCTTTTAAGTTTCATTAGGTCCCATTTGTTTATTTTTGCTTTTATTTCCATTTCACTAGGAGGTGGGTCACAAAGGATCTTGCTGTGATTTATGTCAAAGAGTGTTCTGCCTATGTTTTCCTCTAAGAGTTTTACAGTGTCTGGCCTTACATTTAGGTCTTTAATCCATTTTGGTTTATTTTTGTGTATGGTGTTAGGGAGTGTTCTAATTTCATTCTTTTACATGTCGCTGTCCAGTTTTCCCAGCACCACTTATTGAAGAGGCTGTCTTTTCTCCATTGTATATTCTTGCCTCCTTTATCAAAGATAAGGTGACCATATGTGCGTGGATTTTTGCCTGGGCTTTCTATCCTGTTCCATTGACCTATATTTCTGTTTTTGTGCCAGTACCATACTGTCTTGATTACTGTAGTTTTGTAGTATAGTCTGAAGTCTGGGAGCCTGATTCCTCAGTTCCATTTTTCTTTCTCAAGATTGCTTTGGCTATTCGGGGTCTTTTGTGTCTCCATACAAATTTTAAGATTTTTTGTTCTAGTTCTGTGAAAAATGCCATTAGTAGTTTGATAGGGATTGCACTGAATCTGTAGATTGCTTTGGGTAGTACAGTCGTTTTCACAATGTTGATTCTTCCAATCCAAGAACATGGTATATCTCTCCATCTGTTCGTATCATCTTTAATTTGTTTCATCAGTGTCTTACAGTTTTCTGCATACCGGTCTTTTGTCTCCTTAGGTAGGTTTATTCCTAGGTATTTTATTCTTTTTTGTTGCAGTGGTAAATGGGAGTCTTTCCTTAATTTCTTTTTCAGATTTTTCATCATTATTGTATAGGAATGCTAGAAATTTCTGTGCGTTAATTTTATATCCTGCTATTCTATCAAATTCATTGATTAGCTCCAGCAGTTTTCTGGTAGCATCTTTAGGATTCTCTGTATAGTATCATGTCATCTGCAAACAGTGACAGCTTTACTTCTTCTTTTCCGATTTGGATTCCTTTTATTTCTTTTTCTTCTCTGATTGCTGTGGCTAAAACGTCCAAAACTGTGTTGAATAATAATGGTGAGAGTGGGCAACCTTGTCTTGTTTCTGATCTTAGAGGAAATGGTTTCAGTTTTTCATCACTGAGAACGATGTTGGCTGTGGGTTTCTCATATATGGCCTTTATTATGTTGAGGTAGGTTCCCTCTATGCCTACCTTCTGGAGAGCTTTTATCATAAATGGGTGCTGAATTTTGTCAAAAGCTTTTTCTGCATCTATTATACGGTTTTTTTATCCTTCATTTTGTTAATATGGTGTATCATATTGATTGATTTGCATATATCAAAGAATCCTTGCATTCCTGGGATAAACCCCACTTGATCATGGTGTATGATCCTTTTAATGTGCTGTTGGATTCTGTTTGCTAGTATTTTGTTGAGGATTTTTGCATCTATGCTCATCAGAGATATTGGCCTGTAGTTTTCTTTTTTTGTGACATCTTTGTCTGGTTTTGGTATCAGGATGATGGTGGCTTCATAGAATGAGTTTGGGAGTGTTCCTCCCTCTGCTATATTTTGGAAGAGTTTGAGAAGGATAGGTGTTAGGTCTTCTCTAAATGTTTGATAGAATTCGCCTGTGAAGCCATCTGGTCCTGGGCTTTTGTTTGTTGGACGATTTTTAATCACAGTTTCAATTTCAGTGCTTGTGATTGGGCTGTTCATATTTTCTATTTCTTCCTGGTTCAGTCTTGGAAGGTTGTGCATTTTTAAGAATTTGTCCATTTCTTCCAGGTTATCCATTTTATTGGCATAGATTTGCTTGTAGTAATCCTCATGACCCTTTGTATTTCTGCAGTGTCAGTTGTTACTTCTCCTTTTTCATTTCTAATTCTATTGACTTGAGTCTTCTCCCTTTTTTTCTTGATGAGTCTGGCTAATAGTTTATCAATTTTGTTTACCTTCTCAAAGAACCAGCTTTTAGTTTTATTGATCTTTGCTATCGTTTCCTTCATTTCTTTTTCATTTCTTTCTGATCTGATCTTTATGATTTCTTTCCTTCTGCTAACTTTGGGGGTTTTTTGTTCTTCTTTTCTCTAATTGCTTTACGGGTAAGGTTAGGTTGTTTATTTGAGATATTTCTTGTTTCTTAAGATAGGATTGTATTGCTATGAACTTCCCTCTTAGAACTGCTTTTGCTGCATCCCATAGGCTTTGCGTCGTTGTGTTTTCATTGTCATTTGTTTCTAGGTATTTTTTGATTTCCTCTTTGATTTCTTCAGTGATCTCTTGGTTATTAAGTAGTGTATTGTTTAGCCTCCATGTGTTTGTATGTTTTACAGATTTTTTCCTGTAATTGATATCTAGTATCATAGCATTGTGGTCAGAGAAGATATATGATACGATTTCAATTTTCTTAAATTTACCAAGGCTTGATTTGTGACGCAAGATATGATCCTGGAGAATGTTCCATGAGCACTTGAGAAGAATGTGTATTCTGTTGTTTTGGGGTGGAATGTCCTAAAAATACCAATTAAGTCCATCTTGTTTAATGCATCATTTAAAGCTTGTGTTTTATTTATTTTCATTTTGGATGATCTGTCTATTGGTGAAAGTGGGGTGTTAAAGTCCCCTACTATGATTGTGTTACTATCAATTTCCCCTTTTATGGCCGTTAGTATCTGCCCTATGTATTGAGCTGCTCCTAAGTTGGGTGCATAAATATTTACAATTGTTATATCTTCTCCTTGGATTGATCCCTTGATCATTATGTAGTGTCCTTCTTTGTCTCTTGTAATAGTCTTTACTTTAAAGTCTATTTTGTCTGATATGAGAATTGCTACTCCAGCTTTCTTTTGATTTCCATTTGCATGGAATATCTTTTTCCATCCCCTCACTTTCAGTCTGTATGTGTCTCTAGGTCTGAAATGGGTTTCTTGTAGACAGCATATGTACGGGTCTTGTTTTTGTATCCATTCAGCCAGACTATGTCTTTTGGTTGGAGCATTTAATCCACTTACATTTAAGGTAATTATCGATATGTATGTTCCTGTTACCATTTTCTTAATTGTTTTGGGTTTGTTATTGTAGGTCTTTTCCTTCTCTTGTGTTTCCTGCCTAGAGAAGTTCCTTTAGCATTTGCTGTAAAGCTGGTTTGGTGGTACTGAATTCTCTTAACTTTTGTCTACCTGTAAAGGTTTTAATTTCTCCATCAAATCTGAATGAGATCCTCACTTTAAATATGTCCTGCCACTCCCTTCTGGCTTGCAGAGTTTCTGCTGAAAAATCAGCTGTTAACCTTATGGGGATTCCCTTGTATGTTATTTGTTGCTTTTCCCTTGCTGCTTTTAATATTTTTTCTTTGTATTTAATTTTTGATTGTTTAATTAATATGTGTCTCAGCTTGTTTCTCTTTGGGTTTACCCTGTATGGTACTCTCTGTGCTTCCTGGACTTGATTGACTATTTCCTTTCCCATGTTAGGGAAGTTTTTGACTATAATCTCTTAAATATTTTGTCAGACCCTTTATTTTTCTCTTCCTCTTCTGGGACCCCCTATAATTCGAATGTTGGTCATTTAATGTTTTCCCAGAGGTCTCTGAGATTGTCCTCAATTCTTTTCATTCTTTTTTCTTTATTCTGCTCCCTGGCAGTTATTTCCACCATTTTATCTTCAAGCTCACTTATCCATTCTTCTGCCTCAGTTATTCTGCTATTGATTCCTTCTAGAGTATTTTTGATTTCAGTAATTGTGTTGTTCATCACTGTTTGTTTGCTCTTTAGTTCTTCTAGATCCTTGTTAAATGTTTCTTGTATTCTCTCCATTCTGTTTCCGAGATTTTGGATCATCTTTACTATCATTATCCTGATTTCTTTTTCAGGTAGGTTGCCTATTTTGTCTTCATTTATTTGGTCTTGTAGGTTTTTACCTTGTTCCTTCGTCTGTAACGTATTTTTTTGTCGTTTCTTTTTTTTTTTTTTTTTTTGATGGCTGGTGCTGTATTCCTGTCTTACTGGTTGTTTGGTCTGAGATGTCCAGCACTGGAGTTTGCAGGCAGTTGGACAGACTCAGGTCTTGGTGCTGAGATGAGGACCTCCGGAAGGCCTCACTCTGATTAATATTCCCTGGGGTCTGAGGTTCTCTGTTAGTCCAGCTGTTTGGACTCGGAGCTCTCACCACAGGAGCTCGGACCCGATCTCTGGCCTGGGAACCAAGATCCCGCAAGCCTGTCGCTGAGGGTTCCCCCCGTCCCCTTAGGTGTCCGTGGTCCCCCACCAGTGTCTCGTAGGTGCCCTAGTTGTGAGGAGACGTGAATTCTGTGTCCTCCTAGTACGCCATCTTGACTCCACTCCCTCCTCTTTTCATTTTAAGATAAGAATCATTCATAAATAATATTAGGTCAAATTTGTCACTGGAATGTCCAAAAGATCAATTTGGAGTATGAACACTTCTCAAACTACAGAAACATAAACATGCAACTTTCCTTCATTGGTTGCTGAGTTGCTGTCTGGCAAAAGGAAAAGGAGAAAGTAACAATATTTTATAAATAGTCGCGTAGCAGAAAATTAATGTTTTCAGTTAGTGATAGGGATTGTACCATCAGATTTGAAGGTGATCTTAGTCCAAGATCTGAAGATGGTTTGATTAATTTACCCAAGGTTGCAACTGTTCTGAGGCAAGAAAAATAAGCCTTGGCTAATATGTCAAGGAATAGGCCATAATAGAAAATGAGGATTTTTCTGCATGTTGAGCTTTTACCCCTCAAGTATAGCTTAACATTCCATGTACATTCAAAAAGAAAGATTTAAGATAATATGAGAAAAATCAATCTGGGCTCTGGATTTTGTTCAATTTTCTGCCTATGTCATGGAATCTTTTGCCTGTAGGAATTCTGAGGCCATAGTTTTTTCTTCAGTTGTTTCTCGAATCATACATAACGTGTGTATTCTGTTGTCTAAATCACCTACAATAATCATGTATAGGAGAATTTTAAAAGATTTCTCAAAATAAGCCTGTCTTGGTACATTATATCTGTTGTTTTATATACAAAGTAGATCTTTTATTAAATTTGTAATGGTTGTATCACCAAGGAGAAATGAGTATTCTGATTATGATCCCAAAATTACTGTAGGGACATGGGATAGGACTCAGAATTATTTGACATTCCTACTACTTAAATGGCTTTAGTAAACAAAGGAAAATAAAGTTTATATCCTCTCTAGCCTTCTACAATTCACTGTATGCCTTCAAGTTTGCCTTTTACAATTTAGTTTGTGTTCTGGTACAACACAACATTTTACTTAAATATAAAAGTACTCAGCTAATATCCAAAAAATATAAAGAAGTCATAACACTCAACAACAACAACAACAAAAAATACAGATTTTAAAATGGGCAGAGGAGCTGAATAGACATTTTTCCAAGGAAGACATACAGAGAATGGTAGGCACATGAAAAGATGCTCAACATCATTAATTATTAGGAAAATGCAAATTAAAACCACAATAAGATATCACCTTATGCCCATTAGAATAGCTATCACTGAAAAGCAGGAAATATCAAGTGTTGGAGAGGACGTAAAGAAAAGGGAACCCTTATACACTGTTGGTGTGAATGTAAATTAGCTCAGCCACAATGGAAAACAGTATGGAGATTCCTCACAAAATTAAGAACAGAGCTACAATATGATCCAGCTATTTCCACTTCTGGGTATTTATCTCTAGAACAGAAAATACTAATTCAAAAAGATATATGCACTCCTATGTTCATCACAGCATTACTTACAATAACCAAGATATGGAAACAACTTAAGGGCCTGATGACGGATGAACAGATGAAGACCCAAGGCAAAGTATAAGCAATCACCAATGCACAAATTGGCCACCAATCAAACAGACCTCCAACCATTTGTCTTCAAGGTGGGTTTGGATTGGAGAGGAAACTTGTCAAGCCTGCACCTACACCCATTCTCTGGAGCACTTCTTCATTCAACAGGCACAAGACAATCCAAGAAGTAACAAAAACACATTAGACATTACTGTACAAACAGTCAAACAACTGCAAAAGCAAAGCAATCAGTGGGAGAATAAGCAGGTTAATGGCAGAAATATTTACCAAATAGTGCAACTACAAACCAAAACCCCTAATGATTTTATACATATACTTAAGTCTGACTCTGTAAAACAAATTATGTGCCTACAAACCAAAAAGTCTAATTTTCTTAAATAAATTCTAAGATACAAACCATAGAGTATCAAGATAAACTCAGCAGCCAAAGTCACTGAAGTAAGTCAGAGATGGTTTGGTTACAAATCCTGGGATGATAAAATAAATTTAGCAACAAGAACCACTAAAACCTGTTAGAGACCAAATCATTGTAGAGACAGGCTTACCTAGAAGCAAATATAAAGGACAAATAAAATTTGTACACAGGTTGCCCAATAAACGTGTCATAGGCCCAAGGAGCTCATGGAATGCTGCAAGTGAGAACCTTCAAAATTATTTTGGTGGAACCTGTCAAAAGATGTGAAAGGATGAGACCCATCATTTAAAATCTGAATCTAAAATGCTGAATTTAGTACCACTTAAGTAAGGGGGAGGTCACATGAGACTTCACTGAGCAAAGGTAACTACTGATCTTCTACAGGGTTTGGGGGAAGAGGCAAGAGTGGGAAGATGTCAGCCTTGAAATGTTTTTTGTGCTGGATGCAGATGCTGGAGTGGATTGACACCAGTATAAGAAGGGTGCTCACTGGAGTGAGTCCACTGCCAACTGACTGACCTTCATTGCACAATATTGTCCCTGATTGGCTGGCTTTCAGAGATATGCTCACTGAAGCAAGTTGTCATTGATTGATCTAAAGCCAGTTCTGGTGTTTACTGGTTACCATGGCTATAAAACCATCCATCTTTTTTTGAGGGTATGAAGACTTTTCATTCTCAGTCTCTGCCAAACCTCTTGATTAGGTTCACAAAAGAATTAAAGGGAAACAATATTATTAACTCCAAGTAGATTATACCATCTCTTCTCCTTGTCTCTGTGACTGTCCACTATTTCCAAAGGAAATGAAATAGACCTGGTCAGGCTTGTTTTCCACAGAACCACGTTGCTTGCTTTATTGCTTCCTACGATCTCCAGATGATTTCAGACTGATTAACAATTTGTTTCTGCTTTTTACTATGGTCCCATGCACAACTGACTGATGATAAAAGAGGTAGTTTTTGTTTTCCTTTTTCAAAGGAAAACTTAACTTTTTTAGGCCTCCTGGACTCCTGTTGCTCTTCTTGCCTTCTTCTAAGTAGTTGTTAGCACCTCTGCATTTGGGAGCCAAGTCAATGAATATACAAGTCAACCAATTCTGCTAATGTGAATATGCCCAACTTTTCAAAATGGGTACTTGCTGGATGGGACATATACAGGCAAAATAACTAAAAATGCACAGCTATCAATACATGTTTCCAATGCCAAGAGAATTGCAGAGACATTAAATACTAAAAAAGTTCAGAGGTAAGAGTGACACTGTGCCCTAGGTGATTAGGGAAGGCTGCACAGAGGAGATGGACTTGATCTGGTTCTAAAAAAAATCCGTTAGTATTTTAATAAGCAGAGAGGAGGAAGCATTCAACATGGATGAAAGAGCTCTCTAAGTAGTCAAGACAGAAAGTTTTTGATGTATTTAAAGATAACGTGGGCTTCCCTGGTGGCGCAGTGGTTGAGAATCTGCCTCCTAATGCAGGGGACACGGGTTCCAGCCCTGGTCTGGGAAGGTCCCACATGCCACGGAGCAACTGGGCCCGTGAGCCACAACTACTGAGCCTGCGCGTCTGGAGCTTGTGCTCCGCAACAAGAGAGGCCGCGACAGTGAGAGGCCCGCGCACCGCGATGAAGAGTGGCCCCCACTTGCCGCAACTAGAGAAAGCCCTTGCACAGAAACGAAGACCCAACACAGCCAAAAAAAAATAAAAATAAATTAATTAATTTAAAAAAATAAAGATAATGTGGAGGGGTTCAACTTCTAGGTACTATGTAGAAAGTTTTAAGAGGCCATTCCCCTCTGCCTAACAACCAAATGAGATGGACAAGCTATAAATGCATACTGAACTAAACTTTAACTCCAGTTAATGACCAGCCATTCAGAGGAGAAAAGAAACCCATGGCTGCTCTCCTCACTGGCGGAGCAACAAGAAGAGGATGAATCCTCCAAGGGTGGGAGTAAAGAGGAACCAGCCAAACCTTGAATGAACTTCTAATGGGCACGTGTGAACTGGAATGACAGATTTGAATTCCAGGAGTCCTGACCCCAGAACAGGTCTTCCTCTACCTGCCCATTCTTTTCCACAGGTCCTCACTCAGTGCTCAGGGCTGTGCACTAAAGCTGGGGGCAGAACAGAACTGAGAGATATTTCCCCCAAGGCACACAGAGCCTCCTCCTGCAAGACAGCCAACCACTGAAAGGTAGCAAGGAGAGCAGGGTAGCTGAGAGGAAGCAATTCCTTCGAGGAAGACATGAAGGGCCCTCAGCTGGAAAGAGCAGGGACAGGAAAGAAGAGCTGAGAGAAACCTCCCTAACGCATTCTGGAAAGCAGACAGAAATCTCCCAATGTGCAAAACGCGTAGGGTAGGATTGGAAAACAAAGTGAACTATCTAGAAATCCAAAAAGCTAGGAGGGGACTGCAAAACAGAGTGCTCCTACCACTAGGAAAGCAATCAGTTCAGCTATAATAAACAATGAGATCTCTAGATCTTAGCAGTGCTTAGATCCCTAGCCCCACAGAGGAGAATGCCCCACTTCTCCTCTCAAAATATTGAAGCAAGTGATGAACTGAATCAAAGCTGCAGAAAAGTCTAGACCTGGCTCAATATCTGATACCACCATCCCACACTAGCAGCCTGCAACAACAAAGTACACATCCTTTTCTGGAGATAAATTTTGTTTACTTCAGTCTCTACCGTTATTTTATACAAAATATCTACCATACATCAAAAAATTACAAAACACAAAATTACATCAAAAAATAGTCAACAGGACTTCCCTGGTGGCGCAGTGGTTAAGAATCCACCTGCCAATGCAGGGGACATGGGTTCGAGCCCTGGTCCGGGAAGATCCCACATTCCATGGAGCAACTAAGCTCGTGCGCCACAACTACCGAGCCTGCACTCTAGAGCCCGGGAGCCACAGCTACTGAGCCTGTGTGCTACAACTACTGAAGCCCACGCGCCTAGAGCCCATGCTCCACAATGAGAAGCCCGTGCACCTCAACGAAGAGTAGCCCCTGCTCACCACAACTAGAGAAAGCCCGCGCACAGCAATGAAGACCCAATGCAGCCAAAAATAAATAAATAAAATACATTTTTTTAAAAAATAGTCAACAGATGCAGACAGATGGGCAGGCAGTTGAAATTGTCAGACATGAACTTTAAAATAACTATGATACAAAATCCAAAGGATCCAGATAGACAACATACAAACATTTTTAAGCTTTTCATCATCTTTTGCTAATTGGTTTTCTTCCCTTTAACTTAGGTCAGCTTCTTTATTTTGTATATTTGAAGATTAATTTTAAAAAGCAAACATTTCTAACAAGCCAAGGAAAATTATGTATGCTAGACCTAAATTATCTTGGGATACAAATTATAAATTTTTACAACTTTCAGAGTAAAAACATTTGGACAATAATGCATCTGTATCTGAGTTCCTGTAATGAAACAAGGATATGCGAAACCCATAGTCTCTGTAGCCTACATTTATAAGGAATTGACTGCTCATGTCTTATCACATAAAGTAGCTAATAACTCTTATTAATAACTCGTTAAGTCTTTAAATGATATATACTGGCAGTCACATAACCAGTAGTTTTCACTCAAACCAACTCTTAAACAGATAAGTGTACTATCAATATGCAAGTGCTTCCTCTGCTTCATTAATGACTAAAACGCAAAAAAAAAAAAAAAAAAGTTTTCCACTTGATTTTACTTTTTAATCAAGGATAAATTAGGGAGCAAGATGGTCAACCTTTGTCCTGGTTTTTAGAGAAGAAAATCATGACTTTGCAATAGTTAAATTCACTGAGTATGCCAAAGATTAATTAACTGGCACCATTAAGTGAAGACCATGTTTTACTTCATTAAACTCCAAACTTACTGAGGGTAATATTTCAAGCCTATGATTCTTACGTCTTCCTCGCCTAAAGGCCTTTGGAAGTTTTATAACATATCAACCCCATGCTGATTAGTCAGATTTTTCTTTCAGAATTCATAAAGATAGTTCATATTTCACTTTGCACATTATTTCTTTGCATCTACCTTTCTTAAAACGGATTCTTTACTTTTTATCTTAAAAATAATTTGATGAAAAGTGTGACATAAACACACACCTAAAAATTCAAAACTGTTTAAGAGGCCAAACCTTAGTATTTTGTTAATTACTACATAGAAACAATTTCCCCAATAATTGATAATTATAATTGGAAGGAAGTAGGAAGAAAAACTAAATATTTCAAAAAATAAGTAAGCTCTCAAAATAATCTACAAAATCAAAACAATTTCACCAACCATTCCCAGACTTATTAGTGTCATGAAATGTCTTTTATTGTTCCTTTTTTGTTTCATGCCCTAAATCAGACCTCTCCTCTCACTCCCCTTCATCAATGCACCCCACAGAAAACTGGGGCAGCCACTTGCTTAGAAAACACTTCCCCTCTGGCCCTAGATACACTCACTCTGATGGCTTCCATGGGTGACCATCAGCATCCTCTCTACGGGAGAGAATGGGGAAGGTAACAGTCTCCAAACCATCTTCCCCTTACTGTCTGTCCCCCTAGGCTGTCACTTGATGACATCATACACTGAAAGCAGTGACATAAATTTTTCTTGGGCTTTACGAAAACTGAAGCTTATGGGAATCCCAGAGGTGCTCTGAAATGACCCGGGGTCGAATGCGAGAGAAGGAAGGAGGAGCCTGCACAGAAACAGGAGACAGAGACTGAGAGAGAGCCAGGCAGCGCAGGAAAGAGAATGGTCTTCTCATTAAAATCAGACCCCCAAAATATTCTGAAACCTAAATTATAGGATAACATATTCTTAGGGAAAGAAAGGTTTACTTACATTATTTTCCATTTCAAGAGGTTTACCTAGTGTCCATATTATTCATGAAAACTATAATCATAACATGCTTTTAAGAGAGGGCTTAGCTGAGTTATCAGCTGCCAAATGTCAAATACTCTTTCCTCCTCCTCTCAACATGCAATTTTCTTTTTTTTTTTTAATTAATTAATTTATTTATTTGTTTTTGGCTGCGTTGGGTCTTCATTGCTGCGTGCAGGCTTTCTGTAGTTGCGGCGAGCGGGGGCTACTCTTTTGTTGCAGTGCGCGGGCCTCTCGTTGCAGTGGCTTCTCTTGTTGTGGAGCATGGGCTCTAGGCACGTGGGCTTCAGTAGTTGTGGCACGCAGGCTCAATAGTTGTGGCTCACGGGCTCTAGAGCACAGACTCAGTAGTTGTGGCGCACGGGCTTAGCTGCTCCGCGGCATGTGGGATCTTCCCGGACCAGGGCTCGAACCCATGTCCCCCGCATTGGCAAGTGGATTCTTAACCACTGCACCACCAGGGAAGCCCCCTCAACATGCAACTTTCATCAACATTTCATGGTTTATTCTATCTGAGACAGAGAAGGGGAAGATACCACTCAGGAGGGTCCACACGTTAACTAAGACTGTCCTGAGTTCCATAAACGCTGAGAGACTAACCAAAAATTTCCCTTTGTGTCCAGACATGTGTCATTGGGTAAATGTTCTGCCTCCTACCCCCCCACCCCCAATCTCCACCTCACTCATCTTGAGACCCATCAGTTTGCCCCAGAGCTTGCTCAATAGTCTTCCTCACCCTTCACTTCCTTCCCCTCACTGTAGTAATCCCGGACAGCCATGATTGAAGGAAGATTCTTTCTCAGTTCCAGACTTTCCAAGGAAGGGTGTGGCATCGGGAGGGACAGAGAAAAGTAGAGAATGCATGAGTGTAGCTGGCAATAGACTAGTCCTGAGGGTAGAGCCAGGTACAGAATCTTTCACACCGCTTTTTCAGTTAAGAATCTGGCTAGGTTGGTTGGCACTCAGAGTGCTGAAGGTGGACCTTATAAAATAAGGGCATTAAACCAGAGTCCCCCTCCAGCTCTAATATTTCGACATTCTAGAATGCTGTTCTCTCCATACCCCATGGCTCAGAGTTTGGCATTTAGTGTAGGATTGCCAAATTTAACAAATAAAAATACAGAATACTCAGTTAAATTAGACTTGCATTTAAATGACAATTATTTTTAGTATAAGTATATCCCATGCAATATTTGGGATATACTTATACTTAGAAAATTCTTTATTGTTTATGTGAAAATTTAACTGGGAGTCCTACGCTTCATCTGGCAACCATAACTTAGTGGATAAATCATAAATAATCATTAACATACACCACCACTTACTGAGCACTGACTATGACTAGGGCATCAGATATGTAAGAATTACCTTATTTGACACTAACAGCCTTAGAAGGGAGGTAAATACAGAGGCTTCCAGGAGTGAAGTGCTGAGCTGGAGAGCAGTAATGCTAAGATAGAAGTCTGGCGGACAACATGCTATTTACAGGCTATTATTCACAAATTATTGCAATATTGAAAATGTATCAAATAGCTTTTGAAGGGGCTTCCCTGGTGGCGCAGTGGTTGAGAGTCTGCCTGCCAATGCAGGGTACACGGGTTCGAGCCCTGGTCTGGGAAGATCCCACATGCCACGGAGCAACTAGGCCCGTTAGCCACAACTACTGAGGCTGCGCGTCTGGAGCTTGTGCTCCACCACAAGAGAGGCCGCGACAGTGAGAGGCCCGCGCACCGCGATGAAGAGTGGCCCCCGCTCGCCGCAACTAGAGGAAGCCCTCGCATAAAAAATGAAGACCCAACACAGCCAAAAATTAATTAATTAATTAATTATTTTAAAAAAAGAAAGACCGTGGAAGTTTTAAAAAAAAAAAATAGGGGGCTTCCCTGGTGGCGCAGTGGTTGAGAATCTGCCTGCCAGTGCAGGGAACACGGGTTAGAGCCCTGGTCTGGGAAGATCCCACATGCCGCGGAGCAGCTAGGCCCGTGAGCCACAATTACTGAGCCTGCGCGTCTGGAGCCTGTGCTCTGCAACAAGAGAGGCCGCGATAGTGAGAGGCCCGCGCATCGCGATGAAGAGTGGCCCCCACTTGCCGCACCTGGAGAAAGCCCTCACACAGAAATGAAGACCCAACACAGCCATAAATAAATAAACAAATAAATTAAAATTAAAAAAAAAATAGCTTTTGAACAATATGCACAGAACTCTATTTGTCTTTGGGAAGGAAAATTGGGAATCAGAGGTGAGAGAATTACTTCTCACTGCTTTCATCTGTACTGTTTGGATTTTTTTTAAAGCAATGTATGTACAGGTATAACCTACATAATTATTTTCATTTAAATAAAACTAAGCCCCAAATAAAGATTGTTGCAATATACAATTTTGGTAAATAGATTTTTATCAACCTTAGTGCTTTATCAATAATAGTGGCAATATCTATTATTATAAATATGTTGATTTTCTTTTCGCTGGAGGTAGATTCCTTCTTCAGAGCATGGCTCTCAGTCACTCACAGACTGTTAACACAGTCTCACTTCACCATTCAAGGACCCTAACCAGTTAAGTAAGGAGAAAATGCCTGTGTAGCCTGAGATGTAGGGTTTTCTGTGAGCTCCACTGCCTGTGTTTCTCCCTGAGGCAGTAAGCAGCTCTTACTTGTATGAATAACTTACCCCAGGGAGTGCCCCAAGGCAGAGGCAGGAAGCCTCTCCACTGCATCCCAGACCCACTGCGCAAAGCCTTTGATCTTCCTCTACTGACTCGAGGGGGTCTTATCAGTGGTTCCAAAAGTCAGATGTCACATCCCCCCAGTCCTAATGGCCATGGTACCCAGTGGATTCAGCTCCACATTTTTGAGGAAAAGATATTTCCATGAAAAAGGACCGTTATGGTGACAAAGCTTTCTCCTAAGTGCACTTCAATCCCTCACTGCTAGGTATCTCAGACACACATTTCTGTAGTCAGAGAATAAATAATCACTTTTTGGAAAATTCTCTGCTTGCAACCCTTACCTCGTAATTTTTGCGACATCCCACTTCACATCTTAAAAACCAGACTGTCAACATTGCAAGGGGCAGTGGATAAAGGGAAATGAGCATTTTTAAAGCATTTCGGTAGGCGTTCCTTGGAGCATGGTCTGTGATGCCTTTGCATGCACGGCACACAATTAGCAGCTACTGCTCCTGCCCGCACAGGCAGGAGGCACCAGGTAGTGCCCTAGGCGCTTGCAAACAACAGCCTCAGAGGAGGCACCACAGGAAAGCTTCCTCCAGGGCTAACTGATAAAAATTAAATCCCATTAATAAAAAAGGGAATATTCAGTGCCCACAAAAGCACCAAATGGCAAAATGACAGTGAGCTTTTCATGTATATTAGAGTGGAGAATATAAAGTGTGCAGGGAAGAAAAAAGGAGAAAGTCAGTGCCTTCTCCAGGACAACGGAAATCATGTGAAAAGCAGAGAAATATGGACCAGATTGCTCTCCGTTAGTATCCAGGCCAATCTCACATGTCAGAGACACCATTCAGGTAACAGGAGACCTGGTTTCTCTCCCAGCTCTGCCACCACCTCCCTGGGAAGGGCTCGGATTGAGTAGAGGAAAGGAACCTATGTTCATATGTAAAATCGTGACCCTTCCAAGTCCAGTCCTCACCCTGCTTCAAGGTTTTCATACCACTGGCCATCATCCAGCATACTACATGTTCACTTGTCACCTGTCTGTCTCTCCTGGTGCACCATTAAACCCCAGGAGAGTAAAAGCTTTTATTGTTCGCTTCAGAATCCCCAACTGCTAGCACACAGTAGGTCATCCATAAACGCATGTTGAATGAATGGACTCATCCTTTCATTCACTGAGTGCTCATCAGGCACGTGGGGATTTTGCTGAGTGATCTGCATACAGCTGATGAATGGATAAACAGAATATGTTATATCCATACAACAGAATATTTTTCAGCCATAAAAAGGAATGAAGTGCTGATCCATGCTACAACATGGATGAACCTTGAGAACATTATGCAAAGTGGAAGAAGTCAGACACCAAAGGCCACATATTGTATGATCCATTTAAATGAACTGTCCAGAATAAGCAAATTCATAAAGACAGAAAGTAGACTAGATTAGTGGTTGCCAGGGGCTGGGCAGTCGGGGGCTTGGGAGGATGGGAGTTGACAGCTGAAAGATACAGGTTTCTTTTTAAGCTGATGAAAATGTTCTAAAATCGATTGTGATAATAGTTTCAGACCTCTGTGAACAGACTAAAAACTACTGAATTTACATTTTAATTAGACGAATTGTATAGTATGTGAATTATATATCAATAAGACTGTTGAAAAATAATACTAAAGCTGACCTCATCATCACACCAAGATCCATACTCCTGCCTTTCTTTGTACCTCACCTCCCATTAAATTGCCTTTTCCAGAAAAAACATACTAATAGAAATACTAATGACAACATAGTTCTTCAGTCACCCTCCTGTTTTTCTAAATCAATCCTCATGAAGCATGAGATGGCCCCGTATGGGGCTCATTGCCTCCAGTGAGTCCCTGTGTCCTCACCATCCCTCTTCCTTGCCTGCAGGGCAGAAGCTAGACTAACCTCTCCAACGGAAGGATAGAGTGTTCCCACCTGACTGTCACAGAAGGAAACGCAGAATATAAGATGTAATGCTCTTGGAAATCTAGAGTTTCCTATCCAGGGAATACATAATTTTAGCAAGCAGAAAGTTTAATTTGATTTTTAACCCACTTGGCGAGGAAGTGATGAAATGTTGCCAACTGTCATATGGCCAGCTAAGTTTTCAAAAGGAGTAAAATAAAACCACCACATCTATTATTTCTTAAAATGTAGAGTGATTCTTAAACTTAAACCCCTGCTAGACTTTCCTATTCTCTGCCCTCTTCAATCCCTCCATAGCATTTTTAAATACCTACCCAGGTTCCAAACAATCTAGAATAACAGCTTTTCATCACCCTGTTTCCTTACTCTCCAAGCACTATCTACAGACATGGGTTGACTTTGTATCTCCCTGAGAGGGCAGGAAGAGGCCCCATCAGAGCCCCAAGCAGTCTCAGAGAGGATCTCTGAGTCAAAACGCAAAGAGCAGCATGTTTGCATCCCAAGAAGCAATAGCTCTGAGAGTCTCCTTGGAACTGCAAAGAAAGAAAATGTTGCACAATGGAAACAGAGATTTTATAACAAGAGTATTCCACTTTACTGACTTGCAGAAAGTCACAGTCTTTAGAACCAAAAGAAAAAAAACGATTTTATTCTGTTTACCCCTATTTTTGAAGGGAAAAAAATAACTTATTTCCTTTTTCCAAAGGCACTGAAAGTAATTAACAATGAAAACATTGGGAATACATCAGCCCTGAAAGACTCCCAGCTCACATGGTAGGATCAAAACAACAGATCGGGTCACACCTGAGACTGTGGGATTCCAGAAGGTGGCAGTTGTGTCTTAGCATAAGCATCCCGAGGGCCCACTCTGTGCTCAGCTCTGTGCTGGGCACTGGAGACCCCACATGCTGAGAACTCTTGTCCTCCATTCACGTTCACACAAACGCTGAACTGGGGTTTATGATGTACCTATAACACAGCATGAGAGCAGGGTTTCTCAAGCTCAGCGCTACTGACACTCTGGGCTGGATCATTCTTTGCCATGAGGGGCTGCCCTGTGGATGGGAGGATATTTAGCAGCATCCCTGGCCTCTACCCCCTAGGTGCTAATAGCACCTTCCAGAGGGCAAATGGGGCTAAATAAAAGTTGCTTCTGGCTGATTCAAAGAGAGAACAGCAAAGAAAAGAGTATTATCCTGAAGAGTCAGGGGAATGTAAGGAAATTTTAATAAGCTATTGAGGGTGGCCCGGGCAGGAGAGTCTTATTGTTAAGTGCATCTAAGTAGTGCAAAGTCTGGTTGGCCCAGCTTCCACTTGGTGGGAGTCAGGAGCCAGGAAGGCAGGAACTCCTCCTGTGGGTGGGAGCTTGGGCTAGGAAACTGTTAAGCTTTCCTCTAATTCCAAGTTTGTATAACATGATCCTTTCCACCCCACCCAAACCAAGTTGTCATACTACTGCTGGCTGGGAGGAGCCAGGTTCAAGATGCACAACCATCTCTGCCTGTGTGGAGTCAGAAGTGCTTTCAGAGGTCGGTATAAAAGGAGTGGAGAACTTCAAAGAATGCCACCCCACTCCCCATATATGCAGTGCCCAGGGCCTCATAGCATCTAACAGCAGCCCAGCTCTCAGAGGAAGAAACGTCAAAATGTTACGCTCAATTTTACATTCAGTGCCTTGAATCTTCTCTTTAAATGAAATGAACCAAAGGAGGGGGAGGGGTCCATGCATTAATCTTCAACTCACAAAGGAAATACATACGGAGCGAGGTAAGTGCCTGCTCTCCTTTTCCCAGAACAGCCTCCCAGGGCCAGGGAGAGGGGCTGCACAAACAGTCCATGAACAAAGGCTTTGCACTGTTATTAGAAGGGCGGTTTACTTCATTCTTAGGAACATGCAAGAGATCCACATCTCTGATCTCCACGGTAGTAAAAAGAGGAGGTGAATGATAAAAGCCTAATTTAGCCAGCTCAGTGAATGAATAATCATTGCAAATGAAGCAGTCACACCAGGTAATTAAATTAATCTGTCTCGTAGACATGATTCACCAACTCTCCACTGACAGAGTTACTTTCCTAGATTTGACTTTTATTCCTGGATCTTCTCTGGATGTTGAAATTACTTCTTAGCTTCTTATTCTCAGGTAGCCAAACTAAATATTTCTCCAATGATTAACATTCAGCAAATATCAGAGCTCCTAAGATATATTAGGCTTGGAAAAATGATGAAAAAGACCCAGGTCCTTATGCTCATACAGTTGCATGTCTAGCAGGAAAGACTGATGTTAAATAACCACAAATGTGTTGGGTACAGTGATGTAAAGAACAGACTACTATGGGAACACCCATCAGGGAGACTTCATTTAGTCTGGGGAAGTAAGAAAGCTTCCTTAAAGAGATGAGACCTGAGAACAAGCAGGTGTTAGCTGAGCAAAGGCAGGGAAGAAGCTGATCCAGGTGGAGATGGCAATATGGATGACGGTGCTAAAGTGGAAGAGAGCATGTCTTGGAGGAGGAGATGAGCAAAGTCCGTAATGGCCAAAGTGATAAGAGCATGGAAGGACCCGGGCATGAGATGAGGCCAGAGAAGTGGGCAAAGCCCAGATCACGCTGGGCCTTAATTAGCGTGGGGCCATTGAGGGCACAATCTCTGGCCTCAAGAAGTTCACAAAACAGGGGGAAAGACAAAGAGACTAACTACTGTGATCCCGTAAGATGAAGGTGTAGTGGGAATACCAACGAAAGAAGGACAAGTTGGCCTGCTGGGGTCAGAATAATGAGAGGAGGTAACACCTAGGCTGGGTCTTAAAGGATGGACCTAGGTTTCTAGGTGGCTGGGAAAAAGGGAAGGGAAGGGAAGGGCATTCTAGGCAAGAGGGAAACTGAGTACAAAGGCATGGAAGACATGCTTGGGCAATGTGAACAGTTAGGTGTGAATAGAAAGCAGATGGTAAAATCGTGTGAAAAAGAATTAGGCCTCATTTTTTAGTATTTTATGGTCATTATAAAACTGAAAATATCTGAGTTACGCTGATATCTCTGTTTTGTGTTTTACTTTCAACATCCCTCAGCAATTTAGATCATGTTTATCAAGAAAAGCTACATTTCTAGCTTTCGAGAGTATAATAGGCTATTCGCAAACATCCCTTCCATCGCTGTGACTGGCAGCAGAAGAGACATACCCAGTGACAGACTAGACAGCGTGTGCTGGCTCTTACGAGCTGAATGTGCACTTTTCCCAACTCCTCATTCAGTGACATCTCACAGATAGACTGAAATCAGCCTTAGAGGAGTATTTACACAGTGGAAGTTGGCAGAAGCACTTTCTTTAGAGAGAGGCAGTTGTTTAACATTTATTAGTAAACCACTGGACATACCTCATTAAGACATGTTCTCTCTTGAGAACAAAATGAGAATTCAAGGAAGACTCAAATCAAACATGCATAATATCCCCTCTCAAGAGTTGAAGTCAGGATGGAGAAAGAAAATTATAACGCTTTTTGTGGCTTTAGTTCTACTCTACCCCATTTAATAAAGCAGACTTCTTTCTGAAACACACATCCTTCTTCTCTCCTTCCGAAATCCAATGTGAGGAAGTGCTGGGGAGTAGCACTAGAATCATATTCATAGATGGAGCCAGCCTATTCTCATTAGAGAAAAGCCTTCTAACCTGTCCCCCCAAAAAGGAGTTTCTCTATAGCCTGAAATCCCCCTACTTGGGTTCACTCTGTGGAGGATAACATCCTTTTCTTTTAAAACACAAATACAGGGCCACACGTTCATTGGTTGGACCTCTGCTGTGAGGGGGTTTAACAGTTCATGATAAATGATCCACTCCAGGGGCTAAAGCAATCTGGAACCCTGAGTTCTTGGGAGTAAGAGGATTCACTTGGAAAGGGTATGAAGAACTATAGACTAAAACTCCGTCCTTCACCCTGTGCTGGCAGTCCCATCAGGTCCAATGAGTGGAATGTGGAGACCATTTCAGTCCTATTTCTTCAGACCTTCCCACTGACTCTTTGCATTTTCGAGTTAAAATTGTAACTGCTTTAAAGTTGAGGAATGGGAAGGAGGAGAGAAGGATTGGGAATGAAGGTTGCTTTTATAAATTATAGTTTTAATATTATTACTATACAGCACCTCAAAGATCTAACTTACATGACGATCAGGACAAAATTAAAAGAAAAAAAGACCTCTTTAAATAATTATCTTTTTTTTTTTTAGACCAGAGGCTCAAGAACAACATAATTACATTTTTCCATGGCCTGGAAAGAAAGGTACACTCAGTTAACCACAAAACGTGCCTCTCTGAAAAAGTCATTGCTGCTGACTGCCACACCAACAATTACAAGATACAATGTCTTCCAGGGTGTGAAGTCCCTGAACATTTGTGTCTGCTCACTGATGCTACTCTTATATCAAAGACCACTTTCACAAGACAAGGCACTCAACATCTTTTATCAAACTAATGATCACTTAGAAGTTATGGTATATTTTTGCAGCTGTAAAGAGCTATTTGGCCTGAAAATTCAGGATTTAAACCATGCTGATCCAGGAAACAGATATTATGAACAACAGTATATAGTCAGCTAATATGTCCTAAGGTTTCAGGAACAGTTGGTCTAACCTTACTAGTCAACGAGGAGTAACTGACTCACTTTTCCGGGGTACATTAACCCAATTTGGACACCATGGAATGCCTGAAAAATAATTCTCCAGTACATTAAACAGTCTCCTGGATCTACTGAAGTGCACTTATTCACATTTATTTCACATATATTGCCCATTTTTGTCACTGCAATATGCCAGCCAGATTTTAATGATACTGTGAAAATGGAAAGCATTTTTAAAGGGAAAGATCAAAAATACCTCTCCAATGGGAACTTTCAACTCTTCTCATCACTTTCAATCCAGCTGAAACTGAACTCTGAAACTCAGCTCTCCAAGGATGGCCCCTGAGGCCTGCCAAACTCCAGTCCAGAAACCCACCGTCCACATCATTCTCCTGAGTTTTCCAGCAGCATTTGATGCAATTCACACATTCCCCGCCACCACCCCACCCGCACCCGTCTCTCACTCCCCCATCCACCCCCAAGGAAATTTTCTCCTCCCCTAGCTTTTGAGAGCTTGTTTCCTGCAGCTGGCTCGCTTTGCACTCCTTTGGTCCTTCCTATTTTTTTTTTTTTTTTACATTTTTATTGGAGTATAATTGCTTTACAGTGGTGTGTTAGTTTCTGCTTTATAACAAAGTGAATCAGTTATACATATACATATATCCCCATATCTCTTCCCTCTTGCGTCTCCCTCCCTCCCACCCTCCCTATCCCACCCCTCTAGGTGGTCACAAAGCACCGAGCTGATCTCCCTGTGCTATGCGACTGCTTCCCACTATCTATTTTACATTTGGTAGTGTACATATGTCCATATATACACTACCACTCTCTCACTTTGTCCCAGCTTACCCTTCCCCCTCCCAGTGTCCTCAAGTCCATTCTCTAGTAGGTCTGCGTCTTTATTCCCGTCTTGCCCCTAGGTTCTTCATGACCTTTTTTTTTTTTTGTTAGATTCCATATATATGTGTTAGCATACTGTATTTGTTTTTCTCTTTCTGACTTACTTCACTCTGTAGGACTCTAGGTCCATCCACCTCAATACAAATAACTCAATTTCGTTTCTTTTTATGGCTGAGTAATATTCCATTGTATGTATGTGCCACATCTTCTTTATCCATTCATCTGTTGATGGACACTTAGGTTGCTTCCATATCCTGGCTACCATATGACCCAGCAATCTGACTACTGGGCATATACCCTGAGAAAACCATAATTCAAAAAGAGTCATGTACCACAATGTTCATTGCAGCTCTATTTACAATAGCCAGGACATGGAAGCAACCTAAGTGTCCATCAACAGATGAATGGATAAAGAAGATGTGGCACATATATACAATGGAATATTACTCAGCCATTAAAAGAAACAAAATTGAGTTATTTGTAGTGAGGTGGATGGACCTAGAGTCTGTCCTACAGAGTGAAGTAAGTCAGAAAGAGAAAAACAAATACCGTATGCTTCCTATTATTAATTCATTTTCCCTGCCCTACTTTCTGCTTTCTACAGGAAGACAATCCCACAGTAGCTCTGACCATGACCTCTACCATTGTCTCTCTCTACCACTGTTTTTCTGTTCACTCCCTAGTTCACGCACACAGCCTCACCTCTTCCCTAGAAACCCAATGACAGCTCTTCTCAATGTCCCTCCACCCTTTGAACTTCATCTGTGCAAGCCCAGCTAATTGCCTTCCCCACACACAGCACCTCCAGGCTTCCCGGTGTCTGCCTCACCATCCTCCCAGACACAAAGCCCAAGGGCCCACTTGGACTTGGCTTCTCCCTTGAGATCCTTTTCCCAGCACACCTTTCATAACAGCCCCTCCTTTCTATTTCCACCACCCTTGCGCTAGCTGCTCTAGGCCACTGTGATCCCCAGCCTGGTCTCCTTTTCTTAACTGGTCTTCTTGTTATTCTCTCTAAGCCATCTCTGAATGGCTGCACTTAAAAGTAGAAGACTGACCAAAAGGATAAGGCAGGATGGCTGCCAGGGTCGTTTGAGGTTACTCAGGGCTGCAAAATACCCCCTTAAACATCCTCCATGAGCCTCCATTGCCTACTGAATAAACTCTCCCCGCTCTTCCCAAGAATTCAAGA
Organism: Balaenoptera musculus; assembly: GCF_009873245.2. Taxonomy (NCBI): domain Eukaryota; kingdom Metazoa; phylum Chordata; class Mammalia; order Artiodactyla; family Balaenopteridae; genus Balaenoptera; species Balaenoptera musculus. The sequence continues at coordinate 11,255,095 of NC_045800.1, forward strand.
ACCTCTGAAATAAAGACACAGTCTACCTTCCCAAACTTATCTCACATTATTCCTCTGCTTTAAAATCTGCTCTAGAATATATTATTGATAGAAAACAGAATGTTCAGTCTCTGTTTGCTTTTCCCTTTATGTGCCTCCCTGGGCTTTCCTTTACACAGGCTCCATCCGGGCTGGGGCCACCCCCATCATCACCCCCACCTCTTGAAAGTCCACACATCCCTCAAGGCTCAATTCCAAGTGCTCTTGTCCATGAATCCATCCCTAAACCTCCATCACGTTGTGAATGCTGCTTCCCTTAAATCTCATATGCCTTTTCTTTGAACTGAAGAGTTCTATTTATCTTTTAGTCCCTCCTAGACAATAACCTTCTTGAGTATGTCTTGGTCCTCCTTGTCTCCTGCAGTATTTTCCTCGGGTTAAGTGTTCAGTAAGCATTGTTCCATGGACATAAGGCTCATTCAGGGGGGTTCTCTTGGACCAAATATTCGTGGAAAGTATCCAAAATGGAGATAAGCCTGTTGAGGGCTATGCAAGCCATGGCCCAGCATGAAGTGGAAGTAACCTCTACTTCATACCCTTGTTTTTCTGTCCCCATTAAGGATTCATGATATGCTTTGCTCTTTGTCAACACAGAGAATGGTATCTCTACCTCTTAATTCTGAGAGTGGACTCTCTTTTTAACAATTTTTTAAAAGCCTGTTTTACTTGACGACATTATTCAAGCATTTGTTTTCTTCTGTTTTGAGAAGAGTTTATCATTTATAGGCCACTTTTCCTTTCTCTACTTTTATGATATTCTTTATTAATTTATGAAAATATAATGTGTGTCTTCAAAAGAGAGTGAGAAAGAAGAATCTGAAAGAAAAGCAAGCATAGGAACTCTTCCAGAAGTTATGGACTTTTAGAAGTTGTGACATAAGGTTTCTTTTCAGTAAGGAACACCAAGTCTTACAGGTAAAGCAGAAGAGAAAACCTTGATAGGAAACCTTATTATGAGAATAAAGAAAGAATGACAAATATTTCATCTGAATTTTAGTCAATTTCAGACATGGCTACAACTCTTTGTTCATATCTCCTACTCATATTCATACGCCCAAAAGAAGGGTGAGATTGCAAGGAACCGGAAATCCCTCCCCATCCCCAGCTCATAAGGACAAAGAGCAAAAGTCCTAGAGGTGGAGGAAGAAAGTTATCAAGACAGGCATTATTCCTCCTGCTCCTCCCAGACTTGCCTGGGGTCTGACGGGTTTAGGGTTTATTTCTTGCACCACTGCTCAGTGCAGCATTTGTCTCTAGGGTCTCCACGTCAGTCTACCCCAGATCACACAGACACACAGACACACAGACACACACACTCTCCTCCTCCAACCCTGGGTATTCCCAGTGCTCATCATGTGTGTATCCACAAAGAAATCAGGATTAGGGTACAGAGAAGGGATGAAGGCAACCACAGTTAAGATGAAGATTCTGGTAAAAGAATGACTGCCTGCTTTGGAGTAAAGACCAGCTGGCTTTAACTTGTAAATTGTATCCAGCAGGGGGATTAAACACATGTACGCATGCACACGCCACCACCACCACCAGCACCATCTTTCTCCCATTCTAGGGCAGAGGCAGCACTCATTTTCAGACAAAGGTTTAGGAAAGCTCACTGATGGGTCTTCATCAATGGCAGGGCCTACACTGACATGGAGAAGGGAACCCAAGGAAGAGCTAACTCGGGGGGGGGGGGGCGGACAGGGAGCCCAGGGGTGGGAAAGGGAGGAGGTCCTGAAGAACAATCAGGAAGACCCCAGCAGACCTTAGAAACTATGCAAAGGTGCCAGGGAGAAACACAGGGTTGGCAGGCTGGGGACAGGGATGCTCACTGTTTTCTTTGTAGTTACTTCTTATTCTGTTTTGGGCTGTAATCCCCCCCATCACCCCAAACCTTCAGTGAGAGTCTGTTAACTCAGCCCAGGGTAGTAGAGCACCGTTCATGCAAGCCCCTGGGTGACAAACCCTGGGAACACCCAACAGAGAGCAGTGTAAGGGAAAGGAGCATTCTCAGGGTGAGGGAGCCCCTGCAGGACTCAGGCAGATACCAGCCTTCTCCCAGCCCGTTCCCGCCACATTCTACCACCCCATCCCCTGTCAGCACAGCATGTGCACATATGGTCCCCCAGCTCTGCTGGGACTCAGCTGTCCAAGTGCCCAGAATTCTGAGAGTCGTAGGATAAAACACATCTGTAGCCCTTGCTACTGTACCCCACATTCTCCGATCATGGCAGGGCTTATCAGCCTCCTGAACCACACACAGTGGAACAAATTCTAAGACATTCTGTTGGCACAGTGGAATTACCTCCTTCCAAAATGAGCTTGTAAAAAATCACTGTAAGTGCTGGAAACCTCATGTACGGCATGGTGACTATAGTTAATAATAATGTATACTCGAATTTGCTAAGAAAATAGATCTCAAGTGTTCTCACCATGCACAAAAAAACAAAATAACTATGTGAGGGATGGACATGTAAACTCACTCTACTGTGATGATCATTTCACAACATATACATCTATCAAACATGTTGCACACCTTAAATACATATAATTTTTACTTGTTAATCGTATCTTAATAAAGCTTAAAAAATAACTGAGGCTTTTAGCTATCAAAATCCTGGCTCCCCATCTTCACCTCCTTGGATGCCCCCACCCTCTGGCCAGATTGCTGCATCCTCCACAAGGCCACCTCTGAGATCATCCAAGCTTTTGGAAAATGGTTAGTCCAGTCGTGACCCCTGGCCACACTCCAAAGCCAAAGCTACTTCAAGGTCACTCAGATTCCAGCAGCCCCAGGGTCCCAAACTCTTTTCCCAAATAAAGGAAGGAAGGAAAATAGGACAGGAGAGAGGGAGAGGGAGGGGGAGGGGGAGGGGGAGGGGGAGGGGAGGGGAGTGGAGAGATGGGGGGAGAGAGGAAGGGAGGAGGAAGAAAAAGAGGAAGAAGGAAGGAAAGGAGAAAGGAGGAAGGGAGGAATGAAGGAAGGAAGGAAACAGGAACTTCGTGGAGCCTGACTCTGCGTGACTGATTCCCTGTGCCCACCCGGAGTGTCCAACTCTTTCATTTGTAACGAATTCCTCCTCAGCCTTTAAGACCCAGCTCAAATATGACCTTCTCTGAAGCCTTCCCTGACTTCTTCAGACAGTTCAGTGCTGCCACAGACCCCAAACTTCGCTATTCTGGCACTGACCATTCTCATTCTAGGTCTCTGGGCTAAAAGTCAGAGGACTGGCTAAAAAACCTCTACAGTATTTCTAACTGTTGAATACTGTGAGCATATGAACTACATGACTTCCAAATCACATGAGCCAAAGTCATAAACACTCACTTGTGGCTGTGAGGTCCCCAGCCCTGAACATGCTACTGTCCTCTGAGATCACAGAGGAACGTAGGAGGCCTGGACCCCCAGGCACGGCTGGGGGGCCTCCACGCGTGCAGCTTAGCTTCTAATGGGCTCTCCCACCTCCCTGGAGGCACCACCCTGGGCGCCGAGGTGGAGGAGGGAGCCGGGTTTGGGCAGAGCCAAGCTCAGTCCAAGCTCGGTCCACTCTAGCGGAGTGTTGTGGTTAGGGTTAGCAGCCAGGGGGCAGAAGGCAGAGGCGGGGGGTGAGGGGCCGCTGTGCAAATCCATCCGAGGCCCACTGTCACCCCCGGTCCCTTCTCTGCCCACCCATCAACCAGCCGCCTCTTACGATCGTCCACGCGCCACCTCTGTCAGGACCACCTCTTTCAATGACTTTGCGGGTTTCCCTGGCTGAGCCCCAGCAGGCCCCCAGGCCCCCAAATCAGAGGACGTTAACGAATGGTTGTTTTTCTGTCTCCATGGAGGCTCAATTGGTTTTCTGGAAACAGCCACAGACTTTATGAATCAATTCTGTGGGTGGTGGGGGAAGGTGTATTTTGCCATGATTCTCTGAGACAAGCACCTGTGTTTGTGTTTCCTCTCAGATGAAAGCAGATGACAGTTGCAGGCTGCTCTTCCATTTATTACTTTTCTTAAATATTTATTTGGCTGCGCCAGGTCTTAGTTGCGGCATACATGTGGGATCTAGTTCCCTGACCAGGGATCGAACCCGGGCCCCCTGCATTGGGACCATGGAGTCTTAACCACTGGACCACCAGGAAGGTCTCCACCTACTAATTTTCACATTTTCTTTCCACAGCCTGTCATCCAACCCCAGACCTACTTGGGTGCCTGTGCCCCTTGCAAGAGCCCTGGGGTCCCGGAGGTGTAGGGAGGATACATCTAAAACAGAGGTCGAGACACCAGGACTGGAGGCACATGTCACCTGCCCTTCCCAGTGTGGTCTCCAGCTCTGTGGTGTGCAGCTGGTGTCCCTGCCTGCCACTGGTGCACAAACATCCTGGGTGTCGGCCCTTGGCCTCAGCAGGCCATCAGGAACCTCAGTTTCCCCAGGGTACTGTGCTGGTTGGGGGCTGGCCCCCTACCGTGTCCGAAGAAGAAACAAACGTTGTTGTCCCCTGCCCCCCAACACAAAAAAATTCCCCACCATGGGACACGTGTGACCTCACTCACTGAAAAAATTAAAGGCACTGTCTCTGCCCTCAAGGTTAAAGACTACTTTGGGTAGAATAGTGAATACTGTAACAATTCTCAAACAAAGGAGTCTCAAAGGTAAAATTCTTAAAAAAGAAAAAAACTACAAGTTCTTGGGGAAAACTCAAATTATCACAAGGACAAATAAATAAAAGCTAGAAGACGAGCAACTCAACGTAATTCCAATTAATTTGAAGGTTTAAAAGGGGTCGATCATGTGAGGCACTTTTTCGAGAAGGCTCAGGAGATGGCGGAACAAGACATAGCCACAAAGTCAGACCAACCACAATGAGGTCAGCTCCAACAATACTGGAAACTTGCTTTCCTTTGATAATAAATGGCCTCTTCTGTGATGAGACCTGGGCTGGTGGGCAGCTTTCCTAAGGCCACCAAAAGCCAAGCACTTGGGAAAGAAAACCTTGACCAACAGTTAATTTGGGATCATGAAAGAAGCTTCATTACGGCTTCCAAAGGAAGAACTGAGCACCAACTAAGTACATATGTTGAAACTAAAGCATTTATTGCATTAGGGAAAGCAGCCATTCGGAATCTGCCACTTCATATATTTGCATATATTTACAAATCCAAATATCTCTGGCACATTCACTTTTTAGGTTTACAGTTTTACATCTAAGAGCCTCTTAATCACAGTATTAATCATAGACTTTAAACTGGTGTTCATATTTATGAAACATGTGCATTGGTTTTCCTCTGGGCTGCCTCTGGTCCCCCGGGGCTCTGGGAAACCACTGGGAAGCCGTCCTGAGCTGCACTGGTAAGAGCAGAGGTGTCCCCAGGTCTTTGCCCCAATGCCTTTCCTGGAAAAGACTCAGAGTTTGGGTCTCAAGGCTACTCAAAATATGAACCCCACTTCCCTTCCCCTTGGATCTAATTCCAAAAGCCAATTGATCAAGCCCAGAACTGCAAACTGCTTTGGCTTTTTCTACTTTGAATTCATTTTCTGTGATCTTATATATAGAATGTGGAAACCAAGGATAATGCCTGTAACAATCATAATGGCATGACTTGGGGCCAGTTAAAGAGATTCGAGGAATTTCTGTCTTAATATAACAAAACTTTGCTTGCAAGTATGCAAATACACATGCACGTATGTGTGGGCGCCCACATACACGCACACACTTTAATGTCTTGGCTGCAGATAGACAAGAAACCTGGCAGTCAACTGGTTTTCTATTGAAAGTCACGCAGTTTTCCAGCGTCAACGTGTGCACACACTCCTACTTAGTTAAAAGGGACAAGTATTTGGTTTACTATTTAGTATTTATCTAGAGGCTTTTGTCTTGGAGTTTAAAAACAATTTAATTGCATTAATTAGACTTCAAAGCAGTGCTGAAATATCTTCTGCATTTTTCTGAAGCCAGAACAAAAGAAAGTTGTACCCCGAGACCATTCTTGAGGTCTCCGAAGCAAAACGATTTCATCTAAAATTTAAACTAAGTTAGAAAAACATTTCAAAAAGATCACAAACCCCAAAATAACTGAAAAGGCATAAAAAGGAGAAGCAAAATAAAAGGACAAAAGTAAAATCTGTCCTAAGAAGTCGTATCTCCAAATATGAGGCATTTTTATTTGATAATATTGGTTACTTTTTTAGAATATTCTTTAAAATACTTATCCAAATTCCTAGATGATAACAAGGTTCTTTTGAAGCTGACGGTAGGAGTTCAGCTTATAAAACCAATATACAACCAGAGCCACATCTGCTTTTGTGTTTTAAGCATGAAAGTATTTTAATATCTACTCTGAATGCATTATCAACTTAGCAATGGAGAGGAAAACTCCTAGATTCAAAGACTTCCAAAGTGAATACAATCCCATCATATGAGCTTAAAAAAAATCGCAAAAAGTTTCTGTTTCACTGTTTCAGTTCTTTGAGTTTTATACCTTGGCTCTCAGGCATGGGCGATATCCACAGCAAGAATGAATTGGAAAATTAATTCACAAGGTACCTTTCTCTGTTATGAACAGGTTTTTTTTTTTTCCGAAAGACATGGCACACTAACTCTTCTTTTCAAGCAAATTTAATTGCAACACCTTTAATCAAGTAGTCTATAACTTTGCTGCCCAGAATATAACTGTAAACTTGAAAGGGGCCCCCCAAATGCCCACTGGTAGCTACTGAGCCGAGGACCATTTCAGAGCCTTCAGCAGTGTGTTCTGCCTTCCCAGCAGGCTCCCATCAGTTCATCTGCTAGTCCTTGCTTACATCTAAGTCGGTCATTTTATCTATGTGCATCCCACAAGGTACTTGCCAGGGAAATGCAAGAGAAAAAACTTTCCTGCTCCCATCCTCCCTTTCTGGAACTTGGCCCGATTAGAATACTGCTTCCTGATCCTTCCAATAAGCTAAAACGCCAGAGGCACTTAACAATTAAAAGAAGAGACCGGAGGTATTCGTTTGGAACATGTACATTGTGTATAAAATCTAATTGTTCTTTTACATGATCTCCATATTGCTAACATTGCCCAACTAGAAATGGAAACTGCCACATAATTTAATCTGTGCAGGATTCTTACCTTTATGCAACTAGAAGAGAATAAATTAAGAAGTTTTTATTCTTTTTTTTTTCCTCCCCTAAAAGAAGTAGAAACTTTAAAGCCGCTAAGAGATTTCAAGTTCACACTGAATTCCTTTGGGCTAAGAGATAGAGGAGATCATGAGTAGGCATTCACACATCCTTTACAGAGATATTCAGGCAGGATCAAATTAGGTTGTTTGGTTTTCATGGCCCCCTCAGGGCTTAGTTCTGTTTAGCATCATCAGGCAAGGAACTTATTATAACTCGGCAAGTTCAGTCTATTTCCAAAATATTATTCCCCTAAGGTCTAAATACTGGCCATGGAGCCTCACCATCACATTAGCCAAGTAAAAGGCTGGTTGCCCACCCCGCCTCTCTCCCCCAGTATATTCCTTTTAAGAAACCCTAGCCACGTGTACTGGGTAGATATGTACTAGGTGGATACCACTTGAATTGGGCAGGCCTGCACACCTTCTAACTTTGTAGATTAACACCAATAATAAAAGTAAGAATGGCATTCAATAATTAAGTACTTGTCATGTGTACTTTACAGTTATTCTCTCATTTTTTTTCCCAACAACCCTACAAGGTTAACGCTATTGTTATCCCTATTTCAGATGAGGAAATGAAGGCCCAGAGAGGTTAAATAAGTTGCCACGGTCACACAGCAAGTAAGTAAAGAGCAGATCCGTGGTACCAACCCAGGCCTCTTTAACTCCAAAGCCCTGCACTTGCCTCTACTCTGCCTCTTGTGGTTCCCGATGTGCCCACCAGTGTCCCCCAACTGTCCTTGCTCTCCCTGTGCTGGCCTCATGACCTTCAGAGTTCTTGCATACCTTCTTAGTTCGTCCTGGAAGTTACCTAGGGTCTCCCCAGCTACATCCCAAATTCCATAGCCACTGGGCTACTGGGCATCCCAGCCTGGCCCAGGCCCCAGAACATTCCATCCTGTCTGCTGTGCACATAACAGTCCCCATAGTTCATCCAAGACTCTGGAAACTTCATCATTATGTTACCCTATTGAATCCCTCACAATATCCTGAAAAGGTTAAATAGGTTTGTCCCAATCTTAGACATTGAAGCTCAAAAGGATGAAGTCAACTCCACCATAGGTCATGCAGCTTATTTAGTGGTGATTCCTCAATTTTACCCCAGGAGTTGCATTGTTTTCCCCATTACTCCTTGGCACACAGTAGGTCTCTGATAAATAGCTGTTGATGAACTCACAGGGACCCCATTCTCTCCACCATGACTTTTCCATTTGTAGTAATTTTCATTTCAGAAAAAATTTTTAAATTCTCAAAAAATATTTGCTCAACTACGGTAACAAGCACCCTCCAAATTCCAGTGGCTGAATCCAACAAAAGTTAAGTTCTCACTCATGCCAAGGCCACTGTGGGTCCAGATGACTCCCCAAGGAAAGTGTCCACCATGTGGTGGCTCAGCACTGACCTCCATCAATGCATTCTTCCACAGATGCCTACATGGGGGGAAGAATTCATGGCGAACAAGCGTTAGCAATTAATGCTTCCACCCACAAGTGACACACTTACTGTCACCCAGAGTCTGCTGGCTACAAGAAGTCACATAGCCATGCCCATCTTCAAGAAGGCAGAGAAATACAACCTTCCTGTTTGTATAAAACAAAGGAAAACCAGCTGTCAAGAAAGCAGTAATAGCTACTATAAACATGGAAAAAAGAAAGATTTGAGAGGCAACATGATTTAAGAAGTAACAAGGTCATGCAGCTAAAAACTAGCAGAGTCAGGACCCAAACCCAGGCTATCTATCTCTAAAATCTGAGTCCTTAACTAACACATAATTCTCAAGAGAAGTGTATCCATTTCATATGCCACAATAATTTTGCACGAACAGTAAGCACTTATTGCTTGTTGGCTGACCCCGCTCACTTGTCTGGGGTTTGCCCAGCTGACAGCTGATCGAGGCTGACCTCGGTTAGGAGGACTTGGACGACTGGACTCCGCTCCACGTCTGTCAGCCTCCAGCAGCCTGGTGTGGGCATTTCTCATTGCAACGGCAGAGGCCCAAGAACAAGCAGGCCCCAAGCAAGTCATAGGGCTGAGTCCAGAGTCAGGAAGTGGGGAAGTGAGGAGGGAGGGCACTGTAATATTATACAGCAAAGGGAATGAAGAATTAGTGGAAGTATACGAAAGCTCATTCTGTAAAAGGCCATATGGTAAATATTTTTGGCTTCTGGGACCATACTGTTTCTGCTACCACTACTCAACTCTGTGACTGTAGCATGAAAGAAGCCATGCATCATAAGTAAACTGATGGGTGTGACTGTGTTCCAATAAAACTGTATTTAGAAAAAGCAGCAGCAAGCCAGACTTGCTCTGAGGGCCGGAGTTTGCCAACCCCTGAATTAGAGCCACCACTGCAATCTTCCACAGAGGGTTCTAGTCCTAGTTCTGGAACTATCTGGTTGTATGGTCTTGACAGCATCACTTTTTTTTTCTCACCTGACCTTAACCTTTCCATTTACAATGTGAGGGAGTTGGAGTAGTTCTTCAGAACGGTAAAACTCTTAGATTCACAGTCCAAATCATATTATCATATAAACCAGAAGGGATGTTCTGAGGTCTAGCTGAAGAGATTATTCTCAGACTAATAACAGAATATGTATTATTTTTTGTCCTTAGTATTATTGTTCACCTGCAAAGGCTAAAATTCTATGATTTTACTTGTACTAGAGTTGCCATGCAAAAGACACTGATCAATAGCAATACAATCTTTAAAAAAAACAGCAATATAATCTTAGCTCCATCAAAGTCAAATAGATGTTTTTTTCCATCCATCCAAGCAGGAAGTCAGCCAGATATATGGAATGAAAAACAAACTGACACTTTAATGACAAGTGGATAGCAAAGCTTTACTGATAACAAGAATAAAAAAATAAAATACTAGAGAGTCAACTCTGGATGACATCAGTGAAGGTTAAAGAGAAACATACAATTAACTGATCCAGAAGGATAAGCTATAGTGAGGGACACATGAAACAGGAAGCAGGGAACGCAGCATTTAACTGAAGGTTATGCCATTTATCATCTTCTTTATTGGCACCTCGAAAGCATGTAATTCAATACACTGCAATATCGCAGGAGGATGTTTTTGCTTTTTTCCCCTCCACTAATCTTCACTGCCAGGCTATTGCCAGGATTACAAATAAGAATATTTATGTTAATAGCAGCTGTAAAGAGAAAGCGCACGTGAAATACTCTGTAACTATCCATAAAATCAGGGCAACATGCAGAGCTTTGCAGATATCTGACCTTCTGAAGCTTTATATCAGTGGTTCCCAACCAGGCAGGGGAGAGGGGGAGCAATGCTGGCAACCTTTGGAGATATTTTAATTGTCCCAACTGGGGAAGTGCTACTGGCATCTAGCCCACACAGGCCAAGGATGATGCTAAATACCCTGCAATACATAAGACAGACACACACAGCAAAAAAATTGTCTGGTCTAATGTGTCAACAGTGTCAAGGTTGAGAAATATTCTTTTCATAGACGAAAAAAGCATCAGCTGAGACTGACAGCAACTTTCCAAATCACTGGGAACTCCAAATCATGATCATACATCCCACAAAAGCAGCATGTATTTTAAACCAGCTGCGAGCGACTTTATTTTGTAGCCTAGCAACATTTCAAAGCCAGGTACTTGGTGTCAAAAGATTCCACATAAGTGCTAGAGAAAAGCACCTTTCCAAAAGGCAGATCACAAATTCCAAAACCTGTCCCAGAAATGATAAATGGTTCAAAATACTGAAAAAACCACTGGGATTAACATATTATTTTTAAGTATAGTAAATGCCTTTATTGCTGTGTTATATAAAATAGTCTTTCTTAAATCTACAGTATCAAAAGCACTGTGGATATTTTCTAACCAAAGAACATCATATGTGGCAGGAGAGTCTTCATCTCATTTGAATTACGTCTTGACAATCACATGCAACATCAGCTTTTACTGTAACTTGCAATGTATCTTCAACAGGATATAATTTATCAGCGGGTCAAAGAGCTGGAAAATTAATATCTGTTTAGCTAAACACATCACATCTGTTAGCAAACTTGTCCAAATAATTTGGCATCGTTGCTTACAATATTTGTAGACAGAGACCATTTATCATTTGGATTATTTCTAGAACCCACAGGCTTGTTTGCTATGCATTGCATAGAAGTATGTGGGTACTTGCACACATGCACACACTTTATATGAACACTTTAGAATGCTTTGCACAAGTTGGTTGGTTGTTTTTAAGTGAAGGGAGCACAGCATCACTTCTGCGACTTCCCTTCAGTTCTGTTTCTCCATTGCATTGTCCTTCCACCTTGCCAGGCATTGGTGTCATTTCCTCTTCAGTTCATTCCTAAACAACCCCAGGTAATAGGTTTTCAGCAACAGCAGAGGAGACTGTTTAGGATAATGTTCCAGGGACTGATAAAAGTTCCTGCATGTATACCCTAGCCTTTCATTAACTGCAAAAGAGCTCTCTATGTCTCCCTTCAGGGGCCTTCCCAGAGCAAAAGCATGTGTCCTAGTGGTGAAGAGCATCAGCTGGGGTGTCAGGTCCACCCCTGTTCAAAACCCACCTTGACCATTTTCTGGCAATGACCTTGGGCAGACAGCAGAACCTCCTTGATCCTCAACCCCCTAGGTGGAAGTACAGACAAAACTGCCCGCCTCCTGGGAATGTTCTGAGGATGAGATGAGGTCATGCTTTGCAAGTACCGAGCTCAGGGTCCAGCACACAGCCCTTCATAAGCTCCAGGTGTCATTAGTAGACGAAAGGAGTCTGCAAGCTATTCCATCAAGTCCATTTTGAGCCTGCAGTTTGGTCCTGACTCTCTACTCAGTGCCAAGGACAGTACACATGAGAGAGACACATTCTCCCCTCAGATTGTTCACGGTGTCGGCAAGGAAACACACTGGCACAGGTGAAAGAGCAGGAGAACAGGCAGGGGTGATACGTGTTATATGGCACAAAGCAAGGATGCTGGAGATCAGAGAGCAGGGAGCTCAGCTGGAAATTTCAGGGAAGTTAACACGTCGGAAGCTCTCAGCCCAGCACATGGCCCGGAACAAGTACACGAGGAACGCTGGCCATCATTATTATCACTGTCATCCGCTGCAGAGGGTAATGGGACATGTGCCTCCTCCATCACCAGGATTAACAGCTGCTGCCACGGGGCCACCAACTCCCACCTCTTACTGAAGGATAGGGGCTCTGCAAGAAACTTCACTTCACTGCTGCCTGCTTGCCTGGGGCCTTTTTCATTATCCCTTGTTTTCTTCTTTGTATTGCTTGCTCTCTCTCTTCCTCGGCTTTTGGTTTAGTGTGGGAGTTATTTGATTTATTATTTGCTAAACAGGCAAACCAATTTTTTTCCTTGCTAAATTTCATAATTTTACAAGTGCTGACGAGAGTGTTCACAAATACCACAAACCGTCTCCACAAAGCCTTTAAATCCATTCGGACAGTTTCGGGATTGTGCATCATCTAGCAAAATACATTGGCTTTATGGTGTTTTATCCTTTTTATTTAAACTTTACGTGTTTCTTATTTGCTTTGTCTTTTTTTTTTAACAAAAACCTTAACACTAAAGAAATGAAGCTGCCAGCACATAGTTCCCTAGGCATTTGGGCTCCCTTATTAAATTCAGAAAACAGCAATAATCATCCAAGTGATTTAAGTTGCACGAAAAGGCTTCCACAGTTATCTGTCCCATCATCAACGTTTCCCACTGCCAAGAACCCTAGGTCAGCCTGGTTCCCTTATTTGGTCTTGGCATTCTGGAAGAAATATATTAGAGCTGGAAATAAACATAAAGATGACCTGTTCAAACACACATTTAACAGAGAGGAAACTGAGGCTATGAAGAAGTGACCTAAACTTGGAAGCAACCAAGATGTCCTTCAGTGAGGCTCCAGATTGCCATGCTGGGCACAGTGTCTCTGCACACGGCCCACCAAGGCTGAGGCGTCAGAGCAGCCTTTTCACACTGGGAACCCTGACCTGAAGCGCCCCAGTGCAAGGCCTCTGCACACAGCACCCTATGAGCAAGTGAAACTAGACAAAGCGCAAAGGAAAAGAAAAAAAACAAAACAAAACATCTGGCCCTAGTCCTGTGTCTGATTTAAAGATCTGAGTGGCAAAAGCTAATTTTAAAGGATCAACATTACTACACAACAAAATATGAATGCTGGTTTTAGAGACAAGATAGAGGAGTAGAAAGTGAGCTCACCCCTTCTCACGGAAACCTCAGAATCACAACTAACTGCTGAACAACCACCAACAAGATCTCCCTCAGTAGGTGAACAGATAAATAGATTCCCTGTGGTACATTCAGACAATGGAATATTATTCAGCGCTAAAAAGAAATGAGCTATCAAACCATGATAAGACACGGAGGAAACTTAAGTGCATATTACTAAGTGAAAAAAGCCAACCTGAAAAGCATAATTAATTCTGGAAAAGGCAAAACTATACAGTTAATAGAAAGATCACAGGTTGCCAGGGGTTAGGGGAGAGGGAGGGATGAATAGGCAGAGCACACAGGATTTTTAGGGCAGTGAAAATACTCTGTATGATATTATAATTATGGGTACATGTTGTACATTTGTCCAAACCCATAGAATGTACAACACCACGAGTGAACCTTACTGTAAACTGTGGAATTTGGGTGATAATAATGTGTCAATGTAGGGTCGTCAATTATAACAAATTTACAGTCTGAGGGGGGATGTTGATAATGCAGGAGGCTGTGCATGTGTGGGGACAGGAAACATATGGGAAATCTCTGTACCTTCTGTTCAATTTTGCTGTGAATCGAAAACTGCTCTAAAAAAAATAGAATCTTTCAAACAAAACTACACTGTACATTGCTATGCATTGATATATCCACTCAATGATGACCAATACAACACTACTCATTGTTCCCTAGGGGAAAAAATAAAAATAAAAACCAACCCTCCTCCAACTAGAGCTTCTATATCTACAGACTTTGCCCCTAATCTATCCCTTCTTCTCGGCTAGCCTATCAGCTCCTTGAATTGAAGGTTCTTTTAAAAAAAAAAAAAAAATTCCATGTGGCGAGAGCTTGCTTTTTCCTTCTGACATCCGGGGACTGGAATGCTGGGTGAGGTCAAGTTAAGAAAGGTTTTTCCAGACTCACCAAGACCTCCCTTACCTCAGCCTTACCCAACATCCCAAGTATCAACCTGTGCTCAGACTTCAGGTGATGCTTATTAATTCTAGCAAGCATCACCTGATCTCTTTCTTGCAATTGACAAGAGAACGGATACTAGGACTGATTCCACGTACTAGACCCTGTTCATGCACCACTCCAGACCTTCCCACCCACCTTCCTCTCTCCCCACCCACCCCCGCCCCTCCTGCTCCCCAGAGCCTTCCTAAGGAGGGTTCATGCCACTTTCTTAGCTGTACAGCCCAGCTCTGCTGCCACCACCTTTGCTGCCATCAATTAGGAGCCCCTTCTAACTGACATCAACTGACAAAGTCTGCTCGGCCCACATGCTGGCCAGACCAGACCACAGAAGCTCTGTCTCTCCCAGCACCTCCCTGGATGGGCCAGGAAACAGCTCAGAAGTGCAGGAATGTTAACGCCCAACAGCCGAGAGAGGAAGGAGCCGACTGGTAAACTCCTCACCCTTCTTTCCTGCTTTGGACGGTTCTGAGTTGAAGTGATTCCCATGCCTCTGTTCCAGCGATGTCCTGCACTGCTGTGTTTCTTACAAACTCTGACCCACTGTGTCAAACACCAGCTTGTATTTACTGTCATTGTATGCCTCTCTCAATTCTCTTTTTCTCCTTGGGGTTTCACCATTCTCCACTTCCCCACCAAGCTTTCTCTGTAAATGGCCAGGTAGTAAACACTTCAGGCTTTACAAGCCACACAGTCTCTGTCACAACGACTCAACTCTGCCCTTGTAGCTTGAAAGCAAGTGCCAATGCGATTCGTTAATGAGTGGATGTGACTGTTCAAGAAAACATTATTTATGGATGTTGACGTTTAAATTTCATATAATATTCACATGTCACAAAATATCTTTTTTTCATTTATTTTCAGCCATTTAAAACTGGAAAAACCATTCTTAGCTCATGGATCTTATAAAACAGGCAATGAGTGGGCTGAATCTGGCACGTAGTTTGCCAACCCCTGCTTTAAATCACTGAGTGGTTGGCTTTCTTAGCTCACAGACTATACAAAAACAGGTGACACAGGCCAAAATTTGCCAGCCCCCACTGCGGCCTGTGAGCTTTGCTTCAGGCCTGTTTTCTAGAGATCCCAGGCTAAGACACTCCATAGTCATAATCCTTAGGTGAATTCTTTAAATAACAATAAATTTTTAAAAAAAACTTTTTCTTAATAATGTTCTGCACTGACCCAGGAGCCTGAGTTACTGGACATGCAGCTCCATCAAGAAAGCCAAATCCTGAAAGACAAATACAATATGATATCACTTATATGTGGAATCTAAAATATGACGCAAATGAACATATCTATGAAACAGAAACAAACTCACAGACATAGAGAATAGACTTGTGGTTGCCAAGGGAGGGTGAGGGAGGGAAGGATTAGGAGTGTGGGATTAGCAGATGCAAACTAGTATTTATAGGGGATGGATAAACAACAAGGTCCTATTGTATAGCACAGGGAACTATATTCAATACCCCTGTGATAAACCAGAATGGAAAAGAATATGAAAAAGAATATATATATATATGTATAACTGAATCACTTTGCTGTACAGCAGGAATTAACACAACGTTGTTAATCAACTATACTTCAATAAAATTAAAAAAAAAAAAAGAAAGAAAGAAAGAAAGAGAAAGCCAAATCCCCTGCCTCCTTCCAACAGTCGTCCTAATGACTGAAGCTCAAGGATGTGGGAGATAGGCCTCCAGGGTTTCTTTTGTGTCAAATACTACCTTCCATTCCATTTTTCTTTCCTTGGGCATAGTTCTTTACTCCCCTTTAAGGTCAAGGAACATGGATTAAATTTTTGTATCCTCTACGGGTACCTCCTACACAATGAATATTTATTGCTCACTAAACATGTGTTGATTCTGCATCAGAGTAGGAGCAAGAAGACAGATTTCATGATGGGGTTGGATTTCTTTATCAGAGCTGCCTGAGGAGACAGCAGGTTGCCTTCAGGAGAAGTGAGCTGCTCATCGTGTTAGGTAATCAAGAAGAATCTACAAGACCACCTGGCAAGGATGCTAAGCATTCAAGAATTTATACTTCAGGTAGAAGGTTGAACTTCATTCCAGCCCCGAGAGGCTGTGATTCCCCACGTTAGCAAAGGAGAGCCAACTGTCTGAGATGCAAGAGAGAGACAGAAAAGACTATTGGGACACTTTGCTTTGCAAATGAATAATAATAACAACGACCAGCACAGATTGAACCTATAATGTGTTCCAAGTACTGTGCAGTACTAATCCAAGACCACACAGCTAGAAAATCAAACAAGAACTGAACCCCAGTCTGACTGACCCCAAAGGCCATGAGATATCCCACTTAATCTTTCTCCTTGAGTGAATGGTTGGCTCACACCATGAAGTCCTATCATGTCTTGATGGGACCATATTGTCTGACCACTTAAAAAATGACATTAATGATCATGTCTTTTCTTGACTTAATTAAGGTCCATTATGATGCTTCTACTCTTGAGAAAGAACGTATGAGAGGATCAAACTACTCCTCAACTTAAAAAATAAAACTGCAGAGAATCACCAGTGTTATGGAACATGGACTCTCCCCAGGGAACTGGGAACAGCTGGCAACAACTGCATCACAGCCCACCACTAATTAAGAATGTTTAAGTGGCAGCCTGCATCTCAGGGGGCCGCTGCAGCCAGGAACCACGGCATTCCATCAAGCCTAGAAACAAGTACTTTGTCCTGAACCTGATGCATAATTTATGTGGGCAAAAATGTGTCTCCTCTCCTTCCAAAACAGACAAGCAACAACACGGAGCCCCAGCTGTGCACCTCAGCCCCTCCACAGAGAAATACTATTCCTGTAATGGTCTAATTTTGTTTCAACCTGGAGCACATTTTACAACATTGCTCCTACATTGGACGAGGGCCCCAGACCTCCTGCCAACAGCGAGCTGATGCGCTGCTTGGGGGAGCCGGAGAGAACAGCTATTATTTCTGCAGCCACTCAGCCCGCTGCGTTCTAACCAGCCGCATTAGCCCGGGGGCATGAACGAGCACCCTGCCCCATGGCTGGCCAAGGCTCGGGGACACAGAAACAGGCCGAGACCGTATCACAGGGCATTTGACTTCCTGAGGCCCCAGGACCCTTCCTACATTCACAGGCTCACAGTCTTCTCACCACCTGGGCATCACTTCCGCTGCTGCTGTCTGGGAGTGACCTGGAAGGGAAGTCCTCCGAGCCTCACTGGCGTTCCCAGATCTGCGGCAAGACTGCTCTGAAGGAGGCACAATGAGGCAGCTTCTCCTCTGCGTTAGCTCAAGTCACTGCGGTGACCCAAGAGCAGCTCTGGCAGCCCATGCATCTTGTTACCCCAGCAGAGGCAGTCACCTGCTCTCCCTCCTCAGGGCTCCTCCACGCCCAGCTCTCATTCTACGACTGCCTCCATTTACGCTGCTCTCCATGTCTCACGTTAAAAACTTCCCTGGAGAAAGGGTTCGATTTGTCAGTTTGTCACTTCCAACACAGAGTGCCCTATTGGCCAAAGTTCTTGAACCAGGTCACTTGCAAGGCCACCACTGGCCTATACAGTGGTTCTTTTCTTCCTCCTTTATCTCCAGACCACACTCCCATTTCCAGGCTCCCTGCCCCCACCAGAGGCAACCACTCTAAACTGCTCAATGTGCATCTTGTGTGTGTGTGTTCTCTTGCAAAATGACTATCATAATTATATGTGCATTTTCATAAAAGTTCATATGTGCTTGCTGTATCTCTCATTCTGTTTCCTGAAATCCTGGTTATTATCTTTCAGGGTCAAGCCCCACTTCCTTTATGAGTGTGATGAAAGTATAGATACTCTTACCAGAAAAACATGTGAAGGGAAATAGAAAATTCTGCCCACAATTTCAGGTTGCTCACACAGGCTAAGGCCATCTGTGGACCGCTGAGGGTGAGGAACTCAGGTTGGCGTGAAAGCCTAGTGTGACCAATAGCAGCCAGTTCACATGGCACAAAAGCAGGAATCTGCATACAGAGAACTTCCTGCGGCCCAATCTCCTCCAAGAGGGCATGGCCATGGCAGCCACTCTGAGTCCGACGGACTTCCCTTCAGTCTGTTCCTCAAAGGAAGCAACGCTTCCTACCCACACCTAGTCCCATTCTGAAACGCCCTCCCAGCTGCTCCTATTCGTACCCAGGACCTCCTTCAAAACTCAGACTCCCCCCAGAGGGGCCTCTTCCTCATCCTTACCATGTGTCTTCTCCGTATTTCTGTTGCACATAATTTTGAATTCGTTATCACGATGCTCATAAAGAATCGTAAACAGCGTTCTTAAATTAGGTTTGCCCCACAATCAGGCTGTAAACCTGAAGAGACGAACCCGTCTATCATGGATGTGGGAAGAGGTAGAGAATGTTACTCACCTGAATTCCCGGCTGGTGAGGGAAGAAGGGGGGGGTGACAGCTGATTCTCAGGAGAAAGATGAGGAGAGATGAACCCCATTTCCAGGAGGTAGTGGTCGGCGGGAAGGTCCTGTATCAAGAGCTTGGCTATGTAACAAACCACCACAGAATCAAACGGCTTCAAACCACTGTTTGTGGCGTTACTTCTCACAGTTCTGTGCATTCACCTGACTCCATCCGGCTGCTCTTACTTGAGTCTCTCACACAATTGCAAACAGATGTTGGCTGGGGTTGGCTGAAGGGTTCACTGGGACAGATGTTCATGTGACTGGTTCCTGCCCACAGCCGGTGGCTACCCAGCCGGGCCCCTGTCTCTCTACACCGAGCCAGCCTGGACCTCCTCAGGGCATTGTGGTCTCCGGACAGTGTGACTGCTTACGTGACAGCTGGTGTCCTTAAACCGTGCCCCACAGGGTTGAAGAAACAGGTGACTGACAGAAATTCTTGAGCACACGTTCCAAGAGGGCAGAAAACGAAGCAGCTGGTCCAAAACCCCTCCGCTTATAACAGGACAAACCTGGCCGGAACCAGTTGAAGCCAAGATGGCGGATCCGAGTCTGCGCAGAACAGACTTGCTCGCGGGATGGGCGGCCTCTGACGTCACATCCCGGATTTCCACCGCGTGTTTCATACCAACACCCCGTGAAGGAGTACATGTGACCCAGGAAGAAACATGCCGCCTGCTTGCACCTGAGCGTAAGAACCCGTCACTTCGTTAAATTTTGTAAACAACTGCGTTTTTCCTTGATTCACCGCCCCCAAACCCTAACCCTTAAATATCCACCTCATCTTTCTACCGCGGACGTAGATTTGAGCTGAGCCTCCTGTCTCCTTGCCGGTGGACCTCACAAGGAAGGTTCTTCCTTTCTCAAAAGCTGGTGCCAGATGCGCGATAGGCAGGGAGGCCTTTGCTCGGGGTTGTTTCCCAGGGCTGTCGTAACAAATTGCCGTAAACGGCGTGGCTTAAACGATAGAATTTCATTCCCGAGGCTCTGAAAGAGAAGACCTCCTTGCCTCTTTGTAACTTGTGGTGGCTACAATCCCCAAAGGGTCAGTCACCCCTCACTGGTTCCTTTGCCCAGAGTCGCAAATGTCAATCCAGCGACACCAGGTTGGGTACAGCAGAGCGGAAACTTTATTCACTGATCAAGGAATGGAGAAGGGAGGGCTTCTGCTTTAAACACACCTTCTCCCAGAAGGGCGGGGAGTAAGGGAATTGTAAGGGGTAGGAGGCAGGCCCGCCTCCAGGGCTCTAGACAAGGGCCGGAGACGTCCAGGGGTTGCCAGGGCATGCGCAGTCCTCCAGGCTTCTTTGCACACCGCACGAATTGTGCCTAGGAGCTTACAACTCCCCCATCCCGCCACCCCCTCCCCCCTTCCCCCGCCCCGTGGAGATCTCAGATGCCTTAAGGCCTCATCTGTGCAGGTGCGTTCCTGTGGTCAAATCAGCGCCGGTTTGGGGCGGTTGACCACTGCAAAGCTCTCAAAGCGCAGCTGCAAAACATCTCTGTCAAATACCAGGTACTTCTGAAATAAATACAGAAGTAAATGAAGGAAAGGATCCTTCAGCTCTCAGGGTCTGTCAGCAATCCTCAGAGTTCCTCAGCGGGCATCACTCCAATCTCTGCCTCCATCTTCACGTGGCTTTCTTCTCTGTGTGTGTCTCTCTGTGTCCTCTCGTCTTATACGGAGACCAGTGGATTTAGGACCCAATCTAACTAAATCCAGGATGATGTCATCTAGATATCCTTAACTAGTTACATCTGCAAAGACCCTATTTCCAAGTAATTGCTGGGTGGACATGAGTTTTTAAGGGACATTATTTAACCCTCTACAGCTGGTTTCCCTCAGAATAAGATTTTTCATGAAACCAAGGCAGAAGCTGAAAGGCTTTGTCTGACCCAGCCTCAAAAGCAATCAGCAACATTTTTATTGATTATACATGAGCAACGGGGCGAGCTCTGATTTAAGAAGAAGAGCCCACACTGGGCATAATACCAGAAGCATGGTCCCTTGGGATCATATCCGGAGACCAACATCTATAAGAAGGACCAGGTAAAAGGGGAAGTGAACAGGAGGGACGAAACAGAGGGGAGAGAAGAGATGCTTAGGACTGCCGTAGTGGGAAACACTGGGACAAGGGAAGCAGTGCATTGCACTTGACTTCCAGGAAAGGTCTGAGGACATAGAAAGAGGAAGGACAGAGAGGCTTTTCAGGAACCACCATCTGGCATAAGAGAAAAATTGTGAGTGAAAGAAATATTTAAAAAGGATTTTTAAGAAGTCTCACTGCACATCAAGACTGTCCTCGACCCTTTGACATTTCTCAAGAGACTGGGTAAAGATTTGAATTGCCTTCATTTATGTTTTTCTGCCTGGCTGTTAGTTTTCACACATGATTTTCTGCAAGCCAAGATCACAAGATTCCAATGTTTTTATACAACCTACATCTCTCTAACCCTCTTAGTAAAGCTAGTACAGGGCTCTGCCCATGGAATGTAATCAACAAATAATGACCAGTTTTAGAGCATTTACAAGTTTAATTTGGAGAGTGTACATTTGAATGCTGAAACCAGGATTTCTTTTGAATAGGAGTATGTGCATGAACTTTCAAAAGAATACCAACCAAGTTTTTTAGTTTTTCCTCACTGTAACAAGTTTCAACACGGGTACTGTTGGATTTTTATAGTTTGAGGATCACTAAAGGTGATGTTTGGCTTACTGCCTTTGCAGGAAAGTTTGGCTGGAAGGTTCGTTTTATTGAGCAATAGATCTGACAGTCTTCAGAAAGCAAAAGACTCAGAAGACGTAGGCAGTGTTCCCACACAGGCTGCAAAAAGTACTCCCCACGATAAGCCCAATAATTCTTCCAGCTCAAATTTTTAGAGGGTGACTAGGACGCCAGGCAGCTAGTGGGGATTTTATAGCTGCAGGCTTTCCAGCTCTAGGGAACTTAGTTAATCAGAGAAATTAAGGACTGAAATCACTCAGATGATGTTTAGACCCCAACCAATGAAACAAACCAACCATGGGAGGGAGTCTATGGAAATACTTCCTATTTCAACGTAGTTGATATAATCTGGGTACCAAAGACTAGGAAGTGACCTGAAATGAAATTTCTCTCCTCACAACCGGCACGTCCTATCTGGTTTTTTTTAGCTAGTATTTGTTGAAGACTTACTATGTTATGCATTTGATGTGCATAATCTATTTAATCCTTACAACACTCCTGTGAAATTGGTACTAATGAAAAGAAAATGTACTGGGCTGGAAATTTGGTTGGGGGTGGGTGGAATAGTCCCTGCTCAAAAAGATTGTCTTGCAGTGAAATGTAAAGAATGGTTTACATATTGTCTGGATGTTTAAAACTGTAAGAATAAAATAAATCAAGAATATAGTTTGAGTTTTAACGAATCAAACCAAGGGCTCAAAGAGGGTTTAAACACAAGTTTAAATTTATTTATATGTTAAACTTATAAGTATCCAGATCCACTTATGAATGTATATGTTCTCATCCCTACAATCTTGGTGTAATGGAAGCCCCTCCATGTATTAATGACATTAAAACAGATGTAAGTGTGTAAATTAAACACCAATTAAATATGGAGGGAGATACCACTCCATATCCACCAAGACGGCTAAATTCAGAAAGACAATAACAAGTATTGGCGAGAATTGATGAGGTCATATTTAAAATGGTACAGCCACTTTGGAAAATAGTCTGGATGTTCCTCAAAATATTAAATATACAGTTACCATATAACCAACAATTCCACTCTGAGATATCTACTCAAGAGAAATGAAGACATATGTCCACACAAAGGATTGCACATAAATGTTCATAGCAATATTATTCATAATATCCAAAAGGTGAAAACAACCCAAATATCCACCAACTGATTAATGGATGAACAAAATGTGGTGTATCCAAACAATGGAATCTTATTCAGGAATTAAAAAATATGAAGTACTGATACATGCCACAACATGAAAAGCCTTGAAAACATTATGCTTAGTGAAAGAAGCCAGTCACAAATGACCGCATATTATATGATTCCATTTATATGAAATGTCCAAAGTAGGGAAATTCATAGAGACAGAAATTAGATTAGTGGTTCCCAGGGGAGAGGGAAATGGGCAGTGACTGCTAATGTGTATAGGGTGTCTCTAGTAGGAAGGTAACGAAGGTGTCCTAGAGATTGTCATATGATACTTGCACAGTTCTGTGAAAATACCAAAACCATTGAACTGCATATTTTAAAAGAGTGAACATATAGTATGTGAATTATATCTCAGTAAAACTGTTCTTGAAAAAAAGAAGAGAAAAGAAAGGAAAATATAAAGAAATATGTGGTTTTAAAAGTGCCACTTGGGGGACTTCCCTGGTGGTCCAGTGGTTAAGACTCCGTGCTCCCAATGCAGGGGGTACGGGTTTGATCCCTGGTTGGGGAACTAAGATCCCTCATGCCGCACGGAACAGAAGAAAAAAAAAGGTGCCTCCTGGGGGAAAGTCTGAGAACAGAATGGATTCAGGTTTGTAAGCCTTATATGTATACAATTTGGGGAAACTTCTTCAAGAAAAATAATTTTTTAAATACCAATACATTGTACAAGGTACATATGGTTAACAATACAGTACTGTACACTTAAAAATTTGTCAAGAGGGTAGAGTTTATGTTATGTGTTTTTTACCACAATTTAAAAATGCAAACACAAAATTCAGTACAAAACTGAATATTTAGAATGAGAAAAGAATTGACAGATTATGAATTTTTAAAAGCTGGAAACCAGCCAGAACCCATTTATAAAACCACATTTTTATTAGCTAACTGCCTGCTGTATGTCTACAATCCTATTTTCCTCCATTGCTGGCTGCATAGCCTTTGTTCACTTTTCCACAAGACAATGATTTCCATCAATTTCTACAGGGAGAATAGGAAGCATTCAGTCTTTCCTCCAGCATAATTGATACAAATTGCTTTTTATTATACACGTATCCCAATTTCCCCCTCCTAAAGATGTTTCCTGCCTTCCCAGGACACCCTCCCCAGAGATGGAGGACAGTTTTTATCTTCTCTTTGAGCACGACTTCACCCCCTGCACTTGAACTTTCCAACACCAGCCAGGCTAGGCTGGTGAAGACGTGCTGAAACCAGCACTCCCATCCTGAAACCAGCACTCCCATCCTGCCCAGAGAAGAATGAACAAATCAGCTGTCCTTGGAAAACGATTTGGCAATAGATATTAGAGATCCCTCTAAATTCTACCTCTGGGAATTCCTCCTGAGGAAATAACTTTAATGCACAAGAACAATCTAAATGTCTGATATAGGCAAGTAATAAAAGAAATCATATTTAATCAAGTGTTGGCACCTTTTAAAATGGTCATTAAAATAATGTAAAAACACGGGGGAAATTATAATACGTGTGATATTGCATAATTATAATAAGCCATGAGGTGATATAAAATTGTGTACACAGTATGAACTAGATTTGTTTTTAATCCTGTGCATAAAGAAAAAAAGATTGGAAGGAAATGCATCAAAATGCTAAAAGGATTGTGTTGGGAGAGGCTTATGTAAATTTTCCTTATCTCATATAAATTTCATAGAGAAAATAAGGTTGCCTAATAATCCTGTCTGCTCCCTGCCTCAGCCTGTAGAATTAATGGTCCTAAATATTAGCAAAGCAGCTGGCTCCTTAGAGAGGGGCACTATGATAAATAAATGTAAAGTATCATTATGGGGCTTCCCTGGTGGCGCAGTGGTTGAGAATCTGCCTGCCAATGCAGGGGACACGGGTTCGAGCCCTGGTCTGGGAAAATCCCACATGCCGCGGAGCAACTAGGCCCGTGAGCCACAACTACTGAGCCTGAGCGTCTGGAGCCTGTGCTCCGCAACGAGAGGCCGCGATAGTGAAGAGGCCTGCGCACCGCGATGAAGAGTGGCCCCCACTTGCCACAACTAGAGAAAGCCCTCACGCAGAAACAAAGACCCAACACAGCCAAAAAAAAAAAAAAAGTATCATTATGAGTTTCTTTTTAAAGCTCTTTTAGCAAAATGACTTGTTTACACATAGCAATATTCTGGGGGGAAAAAATCAATGTAGTTAAATATTTTCACCTCTGCAGTTGCCCCACACATAGTATGTAGCTTTGCTCCTATGACTGGAACCTCTGTTCAATGACTCCTGAACACACAGTCAGTGTCTCCATGCTATCTGCTGCGTGCTCTGCAGACTTGGAGATCAGAATGACTCAACAAGAAGCACGCAAAGCTGCCAGGAATTGTCAGAGGTGCGTGTTATTGTAATAACAGTCTGGCGGCAGCAGTGGAGCAGAGGAAACAGGAGTTTGTTCCTCTAGTCAGGGCGTAGCAGCTGCTGAACCAGAACTGATGGGGGAAAGAAGGACAGGATGAAAATGCAATCAACAGTGGGCGATGAGCAACTTGCAACCTGGATATTCGTAAGGAAAGCATCTACACTTTAGGTGGTGGTCCAGTCATGTTTTAAACACCTAAATGTCACTGTAGAGAGAGAATTCCATGCAAGTCCAGTTCCTGTTGGACTTTACACCATGGGCTTCCTAGCAGAAACAGCCCTGTGATTTGAAGGAGGTGAGAGCCACATGTAGGAAGCTGATTCCACAGGCTCATGGTAGCCTTCCTACATCAACACATGCAAACCAGAAACAGAGCTAAGCCTTGGCTATGGAGTACAGTGGAAAGAACCCCAGGCTTTGGAATTGGAAAGACTGTGGTTCAAATCTAGACTCAGCCACTTCCTAGCTGTGTTTCATTGACAAGATGCTTAACCTCCTCCAGACTCAGTTTTAGCATCAGTAAAATGGGAATAATAATTCCTGCTTTACAGGATTCTTAGGAGAATCATAAATGATATTTGTAAACATGAAAGTTACCATATGACTCAGCAATTCCACTCCTAGGTGTCTACCCACACAAAGACTTGTATATGAATGTTTAGAGCAGTTTTATTCAAAATAGCCAAAAAATTAGAAACAACCCAAATGTCTATCACCTGATGAACAGATAGACAAAATGTGGTATATACAAACATTGGGATATTATTCAGCAATGAAAAGCAATGAAGTAGGGACTTCCCTGGTGGCACAGTGGTTAAGAATCCGCCTGCCAATGCGGGGGATGTGGGTTTGAGCTCTGGTCTGGGAAGATCCCACATGCCGCGGAACAACTAAGCCTGTGCACCACAACTACTGAGCCTGCGCTCTAGAGCCCGTGTGCCACAACTACTGAGCCCACACACCACAACTACTGAAGCCTGTGTGCCTAGAGCCCGTGCTCCGCAACAAGAGAAACCGCTGCAATGAGAAGCCCGCGCACTGCAACGAAGAGTAGCCCCTGCTCTTCGGAACTAGAGAAAGACTGTGAGCAGCAACGAATACCCAACACAGCCAAAAAGGCCATGTATTTTATGATTCCCTTTATATGAAATGTCCAGAATAGGAAGTTCTATGAGACAAAGATTTGTGGTTCTTAGGACTGGGGAGGATGAGAGCTGGAGGGATGATAGCTAAAATCAACTATGGTGATGGTTGTACATATCTGTGAATATACTAAAAATCATTGAATCTTACACTGTAGATGGATGAATTGTACGGTATGTAAATTATATCTCAGTAAAGCTGTGATTTAAAACAGAAATGATCTGTATAAAATGCCTAGCATAGTTCCAGGTAATCAATAGGTCATGGTTATTATTAGATCTGTCATTCAATTACAGTTTATCTGGCTTCTCCCCCTTCTAGAAAATGGACAATGAAATTCCCCTAGTACAGTGTGTTTCCTGCTCAGAGGTAATATTAGAAGCAGAATTTCAGTCCTTGAAGAGACTTTGCAGCTCACCATTCCTTTTTACAGATGGGAAAACTAAGGCCCAGAAGACTGACGGCTCTTACTTGAGGAACGTGGATTAACCAGTACATTCCCAGCAAAGCAAGGCAAGCGCAAAGGCAGCAAAGCTCCTGCTCCCAGGAGCACATCTTCATGAATCACTTCTGCCTGAGTCCTTGGCCCAGGACCTACTTCTGAAAGAAGGGCACACCCATAGGTACAACCAGAATTATCATTGGGCTTGAAGCTGGAGTGCACTGAGGACAGTTGTATTCTCCTGGACATTCCATTAGTCGACATTTTCTTCCACAGTAAGGATTTGGGAAACACAATCAGACATTTAATTAAATGGGGCTCAGAGCTTCTCCCTACAGTAAACACTGACACCTGGATCATACACACCCTCTGCACACACGGGACCCTTGGTGGAAAAAAGGACAAATCCCATCCGAGGCACCAGCTGCTGGTAGGCTGAAATTTGAAAGGCTGTTCTGTCCCCAAACACCCCCCCATCCAAGTCTGAGTCTGAAAATCCCCCATTAGGGACTTACTCCTTTGGGGAGAAGCATTGCCTCTCCAGACCTCCTCTTTTAAGACTTAAAAACAAACACCTAGCTGTTATCAGATATGAACATCTTTGTGGAAATGGATTTCATCAGAAGGCTGACATAAAGGTCCTCATGGTAATTGTAACTATAGGATGAAGAAATATTTTTAAAAGGAGATATTCTGGGGAAAGGGGCAGTGAGAGCCAGAAGAGTGAACAGTAGCAAGGAAGGAAACAGACCGAAGCAGACAGAAAAATTTATAAACAGGAACTGAGGAGGCAAAGGTAACTTATCCTCTTTTGATTTTAAATCATAGAATTTTAACGCCAGCAGGAAACCTAGATATCATCTAGTACAATGGTTTTCTAAGGTATGGTGGCAACTGACTTTTCACATAAATGTTACTCGAGCCTAGTATTTAAAACAGGTAAAAGAGGAGTTTCTCTAATAACTGCAGAGGGAGGTGCCACACTCTGCCCACGTGCTTCCCCTGGGGCAGCCCCTTGGTGTGTCCAAGAATCCGAGACTCCTCCACACCAGCTTGGAAACTGCTGCCCCACCCTGTTGTGTGATCGGAAATGGTACCTATTACCATTAATTACTTAGTGTAAGTAACATCTACCAGGTGTTGACAATGAATAGCCAGTGAAATCCCAGCAGTGTAAAAAGTAACCACTTTACAAGGATTTTCTCATTTAATTCTCACAATAACCCCCTCTGGGGTTGGTACCATTATTATTCCCATTTTACCAATTAAGTGGCACACGGGTTAAATAACAGCTAATACGAGTTGGAGGCAGGATTCGAGCGCAGGCTATCTGACTTCAAACCAGCCATCATATTTCTCATAATTCAAACTCCCTGTCCTGCAGATGCAGGCTGAGCACAGGAAGGTGGGCTGTGTGCGCTCAGAAGGTTGATGACTGCAGAGCAGGACCCAGGATCAGGGGTGGCGACGCCCAGCTCAGGGTCCTCCTACAGGGTTCCTTCACCTAAAGGATTGAGTAAGAAGTCTTCATGAAGGATCCCCAGTCTTCAGCACGGTTCCCCCAACCCGCCAGGTTCAGATCCCTGCCAGCCCGCCAGTCTCACTTCAGTTCAACCAGTGCAAGCCCCAGTCACGCTCCTGGACAACCATGTCCTAAAAATGTCACACTCACACCTTCACTCCCTTTCCTCAAGTTGTCCCCAGAGAAGGGACTCCCGGGGGATGTCCTTCCCCTGCCCTGATTAACTCCTACTGAGCCTTCAAGGTTTTATTATGTTATCTCCCCTGCATGATTCCAGGGGAATCCCTGGACACTCCCTGGACCTCCCCACATATCCTGGCCCACCTGGTTCATCCTTCCTCCTCACTCCCCTCCACATTGGAAGCACCTTTACACCTGTGTACATCTGCCTCTCCAACTGAAATCTTAAAGAGTGAGTCCCACCTGTTACCCACCTTTGTTCCCTGAACCTAGTACAGAGCGGGCACTTAGGTTTGCTCCATGAAGCAGAAATGAATAAGCAAATGACCGTTGAGGTAACACTCAAAAATAACTGGCTATCAAGTACATTTTGAACCCCCTCCCCAATTTTTTTCTTTAAGTAAAAAGTTCACTCAAAAGTTAAACAATAATTTCTATAAGAAAAAAAATCACCTCAAATGGAATGATTAAATATGAACTCTTGCCCACGGACTGCATACCCCTTTCTGGATGTGCAGTTCTGCTCAGTTAACATACACGAGACTTCCCAAAGCTCATCTGATCTTCAGCCTCTCCGGGGACAAGCACAACCACGTGTTCTTGAGCTCCCCACCTGCATCTCTGTCAAGTGGTGCCCAAATCTCTCCTCACACCCACCTGGGACCAAGAAGCCACAGTCTCTCCAAGGCAGCTCATTCTGCCATAATTACAATGAATCAGAGCAAACGAGAAAAGTATCCTATATTCAACCATAATCTGCTTCCGTGTAATTCTTCCCCAATACTTCTGGTTCATCCCTAGGTCCACTCAGATCCAGCCTAATCCCTTTTCTAGAAAACAGCCCTTCAGAATCCTCTCAAGTCCCATCTGAGTCTTTGGATTAAATATCCCCAGCTCTGCCAACCGTCCTGACTGCCTTCTCAGCAACTGTGTGGTTTGTCAACAACTCCCCAAGTGTAATAGACTGTTGCTACTGGTGCACCCAGCTCTTTTGGCAGCTAGTAAAAGAGGTCAACCACCTCCTCTGAGTCTTTTCCATTCTTGTTGCTGCCAAGCCATGTCCCTCCCGTTCTAAATGGGGCAGCAGGATTTATGGACCTTAAATACTGGTTTGGCCAAGAAGTTCATTCGGGTTTTTCTATAAGATGTTGGAAAAACTTGAACGAACTTTTTGGCCAACCCAATATAGCACTGACAGATTTCACTTTGTTTCTGTAATTGCAGGAGAGACAGCTAGCTGTTGGTCAATATCCATTTCCTCTTTTTCCCAGGCACACAGCTAGATTACATTTCCCAGACTCCCTTGCAGCTAGGTGTGGCCACATGACTTAGTCGTAGCCAATATATTGTAAACACAAGTCAACATATTTAAGAAACAAGTATGACATCAGAATAACCAAATAGCTAATGAGAAATGTTTCTTTTTTTAGAGGAACTCTGGCTAACAAATGAGCAAGAAAAGATAGAATATCACCATGTACAAGCCTTTAAGTGATCATCAATAGTCAAAACACACACCACCATCTACGAAGTAAACTTGCCCCAAAAATCAACGTGAATCTGGACAAGAGAAACAAGAGTGGTCCTAAATCAATCATTGTTGAATCGGAATGATGAGGATTGGGGATGAACTTTAGTATCTCCCTCCTTTTATATATGTTTGAAATATTCCATAGTAAAACATAAAGTTTAAAAAAAACAGCATGCTCTTCTCCTTCCACATGTACATCTAGAGGAAGATGTTAATGAGGCCTTTAGGGATGGAAGGAGCCACAAAATGGAAGGAGCCTGGGTCCTAACCAGTCATCGGCCAACCATCAACATCCACCTCAGACTGGTAGGTGAACAAGAAATAAATATCTATTGTGTATGTGCCATTATAACATTCTAGGTTTATTTGTTTCCACAACCTACTCTACATATAAAACACAGCAATAAATACTTTGGTCTTGATTCATAGCTTAATCTATGGGATCTTTCCAAAATCATTCCTTTATTCAAATTATGTTCCCTCCTTTTGCTATTTGTGTAAATAGCATTTGCACAAATGCATTTGAGCTTTGAGATGAAAATGCCAAGTACAGCATTTCTAAATGTTAGACAATGTCCTGTAGCCGCCATTAGAAACCTTCTACAGGGAGACCAAGGTAATTAATCAACATCCTTTGAGTAGTGATTCTGTTATGATTCCACCTAATTCTACTCACCCCTGACACAATATCCTGTTCTATCCAGAGATTATGTCCCTGTCAGATGCCTTGTTAAACTCTAACTAGGTAATTGACAGTTGGGCCTACTGTTAGAAAAAAAGGAAATAAGATCAGATTTGATTTATTCTTAGGAAATCCACACTAAATCTATTGATCATTTTTAGTTCTAAGTGGTCACAAGTAATTCCCTTAATAATTTATTCTAGAATCTTGGCTGGTTTCGACTGTCAAGCTCACTATTCTATAATTCGTGGGGAGAAAAGCCATCTTTCCTTTTTCAAAACTCAAAACTATTTTGTAGGTTTCCAACTTCTAACACTGCAATTCCTCAAATCCACTCCCAGTGGTTGGGTGTCCCCACTTGGAGATCCCCCGGAAAATATTTCCTTTGCCTCAAGATACTTGAAATCATTTAGAGAAACTCGGGCTCTTAGATTTGATTCCCTTTTTATCAGTATGTATTCTACCATTGTTTTTGAAAACCTCTTCCTGAAGAGAGAAGAGATGCAAAATAAGAATAGAACCATTCTACTTCCCCTGTGTTAATTATATTCACCATGTGCATCTCTCAGAGCAGTTAGTTGTTTCTTTTGGAAAGAAATTGCAGGTTCCTGATGCCTTGAGTCTTTCTGAGGCAGGGGAGAGATGGGCCCCAGGTTGGGCAGCTGGATTTTGTCCTCTGTGGACAGATACTCCAAGATAAAGACAGTAGCAGGAGCGAGGAGGAGCTGTGCCCTGCCCAGATAAAAGATAAAGAGACCTTCGTGACTACACATGCACAGAAAGGCTCCTCAGGGCCAAAACGGGAGGGGCGCCACCCCATAGTAAGTGATGTCAACTTACCCATAGGTCTACTCTTTGCTAGAATCCATCTTGGCTGAGAGGTGTGTGCACACACAGGGGAGGACGCTGAGAGAAACCAAATATGGACTCAGAGCCAGGCAAAGCAAGATGATTGGCCAGAGGAAACCCAGAAGAAATGCTCCATATAAGTAATTTAAACTACCACGAGCACGCGACTCTCTCTCTGAGCCCGCCCGTGTGTATCTATTCACACGTACTCTTTCTCCTCCTAATAAACGCTCTACTTGTTTCACTACTTTCCGTCTCTTTGTGGAAATTCATTCCTACAAAGCCAATGGACCAGGGCCTCGTCTCTGGCCACTGTCCCTGGTGGCCTAGTGGCTAGGATTCAGCGCTCTCACTGCCGCAGCCTGACTTCAATCTCTGGGAACGGGGAACCGAATCCTGCTTCAAGCTACCGCAGGCAGAGGCCACCCAAGATCACTTCCAGCTCCCTTCTGTGTCCCAGCTCACCTCCAGCTTCTTGGGGAATGTGTACAAGCGACACACTGACAATTTCACACTCTTTATCACTGACTAGGGCCGCAGCACCACGTTCATATCTGACCTCCTTCCCCAGGTCCTGGGTGAGCAATGCACCAACATCAGAGCAACGCCTTCAATGTCAGGTCAAGGCTAGCAGAGACCATGGATGTCCTATGCTTTTTCTCTCAATCCTCAAGCCCTACTAACCCAGCAGCATTAGATTAAAGAGAGTAAATGAAGAATGAACAAGGAGAAATGCTACCAAGTCCAAACCCTCTCTGCTCGCCATGCAACAGGCCAATAAATCGGAGACGAGGTGTTGAGACAAGGAATACGACTTTATTCAGAGAGCCAGCAGGCCGAGAAGATGGCAGACTACAGTCTCAAAATAACCATCTTATCAGGGTTTGGATGCCAGTTTCTTTTGCACAGAGAGGGGGAGGAGATGAGGAAGTAAAGTAAAAAGGCCGTAAGTTTTGCAAATGTCCCCTGGAATGGCCAGCCTCGGGGAGGGGATGTGTTAATTTCTTCTTTCTTGCAGCCATCCACAGGTGGAGAGGGTCCGAATGTTTCCGTGAACAAAGGCACTTTGGTTTAACATTCGGGCAGAGGGGCAGGGTTCCCTGAGGCAGGCCATTATGTACAGACGGTATCCTTTTAGTGAAAAAAAGCAGCGGAAGGCAAAGGTTAAAGTAAAAGAAACAGACCCAACATATAGTTGGATTTGGCTCTTACCTGTTACAGAATGACTCACAAAAGAGAAAAGTGATTTGTCAGAATCCATTTTACAGGAAATTCTTTTACCCCTCCCAAATCAATCTCTTCTTCCTAGAATAATGGCACTGTTGTGCCCGCCTGAGGGTTCCCCTTCAGTTCAGGCTCACACCAAAAAGTTGTACCTGGAGCAGGGATAGTCCTTGAGCGCCCCCTAGAGCATAATGTATGACTAACACTACCCTTGAACCCAAGCTGTTGTCCTTGCACTGCTATCAGTAGAAAGCCCTTGGCATTTTTGTTTCAAAACAAAAAAAAATGTCCTTTTGTCCTTGGCATTTTTGCTTCAAATCTCAAATCACTCTCAGATTTGACCTTTCTGACATTATCTTTAGAGTGTCATACTCGATTGTGTGCCTTTCCTTTCCTCCTTTATTGATGGCCATCCATTAAAATGCTATGTCAGCAAAAAAAACCCTCTCTGGGATCCCTTAGATGCTTCCATTTCCTTCCTCCCTACATTGACTAGGGACCCTCTTCTGGTGACCATGAAATTGTGCTTATTCTTTCTCTAAAATTTGTGAAATCACCTCCTTCAAGTCTACAGTATGCACCTTATGCCCTGCCTTTCTCTGATATCAGTAGGATGGAGGTGGTGATCAAATAGACAAAGCCAGCCAGAGATCATTTTTAAATCTGCAAGAGCTGGATTTTAAGAATTATATGAAAAAATGCAATATTCCGTCAAGGTCCAAGGTCTTTAGAGTTAAATGGGAAAGACATTTATATAAAAGTCAGTGATATGCAAAATCCAATCAGGCCATCAAATTGGCCTGAAAAGACAGAAAAATGAAGAAATGCACAATGCACAACCTGAATTCAGGACAAGGGCTAGGTGACCACATCCCTTTTGACACTGTGGAGTTTTTGACAACACATTCCAATAAACATAGTGTTCAGTGGGTCCTGACAGAGTGCAGATTAAGTTCTGCTCACTGAGCCAGCTCAAAGAAGCTGAGAAGGCAGTTCTCCAAAATTGTGTGAGGTGACATACTAGTTTCCTTAGTGGGTACATATCTTTCAATCTTAGGAATGGTTAGAATTAAGTATGCAATTATTAGAAATTGCTAGACTTGAAAAAGTAAGATGTGTCAACTGAACTGAAAAGGTTGAGGAAGAACTACTTATTTTTCCGTACTCAAAAACCACCCTCAAGGGCACCAAAGACTAACATCTTTTTCTCAAGATTGCCACCACTGTCACTTTACCATCCAATTTCTCCTAGGCACTAGGATGAAAATAACAATCCATTGTGTTTCTTTCTCTGGCCTTGGGGAGGACAACCTCCAGCTAGACCAGTAAAGGACCTGTTAGCTATTCTGCTTCCAGCTGAGCACCCCCAGCAGGTAGTTAAGTCAAATGGTTAAACCCTGAATCATGACCAGTGTATCTCTGGGCCATCTGGAGAATTTGCATCATTTGCTCCATCTGGTCATGCAGAATCCTTACCTGAAAACACTTTTGACTCCTCAATTATTTTATCCTCACTTGCATGGTCCTAAATGGCTTTTCCCACCAGCCCTGCAGATATTTGAGAAGGGTTATATTTTATTTGTATTTACACTAGCCCTAGCTTCACTCTTTCTCTTTTTTTTTTTTTATGTAAAGAACAGATTTATTTCTCACAGTTTGAAGGCTGGAAAGACCAAGATCAAGGTGCCAGCTTTCTGTTTTGCAGACAGTGCCCTCTAGCTGTAACTTCCTGTGCTGGGGAGGAGGGAGGAAATTTTATTGGGTCTCTTTCCCAGCTTCACTCTTAACAAGTCTATTTCCCTTAAATAAGAGCTGGCTCCCCTTTTATAGCCATAGTTTCTAACATTCCAGAATGAAATGCTACTGTTCACTCATGAGCTTGTACAATGAGATAATTCAGATAATTCAATAGATGATAATACCATGGATAAAATCCACTTATTTGTCCAGCAAGGCATTTGAGCATGCCATATGTGAAATCAGACCTCCTAGGCTTAAAGTCTGACCCAGCTACTTCTGAGTTGTGTAACTTTGCTCAACCACTCTGACCCTCAGTTTCCCAATCCGTAAAGTGTCCAAAAATTGTACTTCCCATCTAAAGCTGTTGTGGGATTAAATGATATAACCCACAAAAGCACTTAGCACAAAGTCTAGCCCATAAGAAGAGCTTGGTGAACGGTACCATCATTACGGATTCAAGGGCATTTGAAGACTATCCACTGGCTCGCAGGAGATTCAGATCCAGACCTCATTGGAATGGTCCACTTCAGTCTTAAATTTAGAATAAATGACTTAACAGACTTTTCCCCTCCCATTATTTCCTGCATTCAGCCAAACCTAGCTCTGAACTAAAAGTAACCATGATCTGAAGCAAGCAAATGGTACTTTAAGGAAAAACCAAGCAAATTCAATGGGCCCTTGGAAAATAAGGGTCTGTCATTTGCACTCTCTCTACTTACCTGGTAAACTCCTGGAAATTGGAGACTCACAACTTTTTTTTTTTTTTTTTTGGCTGCATTGGGTCTTCGTTGCTGCACACGGGCTTCTCATTGCAGTGGCTTCTCCTGTTGCAGAGCACGGGCTCTAGGCACGTGGGCTTCAGTAGTTGTGGCTCGTGGGCTCAGTAGTTGTGGCTCGCGGGCTCTAGAGCACAGGCTCAGTAGTTGTTGTGCACAGGCTTCGTTGCTCCATGTCATGTGGGATCTTCCCGTACCAGGGATCAAACTCACGTCCCCTGCATTGGCAGGCGGATTCTCAACCACTGCGCCACCAGGGAAGTCTCACAAGGAGAATTTAAATGCCCCTAATTAAAAAGGAATTTGAGGGCTTCCCTGGTGGCGCAGTGGTTGAGAGTCTGCCTGCTAATGCAGGGGACACAGGTTCGAGCCCTGGTCTGGGAAGATTCCGCATGCCGCGGAGCAACTGGACCCGTGAGCCACAACTACTGGGCCTGCGTGTCTGGAGCCTGTGCTCTGCAACAAGAGAGGCCACGATAGTGAGAGGCCCGCGCACCACGATGAAGAGTGGCCCCCGCTTGCCACAACTAGAGAAAGCCCTCGCACAGAAACGAAGACCCAACACAGCCAAAAAAAAAAAAAAAGTATAAAAAAAAATAATAATTAAAAAAAGGAATTTGAATTTGCTGCACCTAAGAATTTGGAGATGAAACTCTTGGCTAAAATCATTACAGAGATAAGATTTGTGATTTAACCATAATTACTTTCATTCCTTTCTAAAGAAGTGCTAATTATAAAGGCAGTTTTTGTAAAGAAATCATTATATGTGGGGAAAAAAGGTTTAATCACTATGCATTCGGAGACAGAGGATTCATTTGCTGGCTGATAATACAGGTGCCCGAACTGAGTTTCTAGGGAACAACATAATTCTACTTTTTAAAAAATATATCATGGCAGTTCTGTGGAAATGTTTACACTTTTCCAGTGCCCAGACACTTGGAATTGAAAGTAAGAGAAAAGGTAGTTTTTCAAAGGATGTAAGTTGGAGGTGACAATGCCGAGCCTTGTGTGACCCCTGTGCTCCCAGAAAGCAGTGACGGTTGAGAAACACCCCCTACCACCACCATGTTCTGGGAAAGGCCTAACTACAAAGAACCACCATTCTCTAGCGTATTCCAAGATACCACCCACCTCCACCCTTCCTCGATGACACCCTTATTTTATAAAACCCCAATTTTTCTCCCTCTTCTTAGAGGTGTTCCCTCATTAATGAACATTCTCCCTATTGCAATATCCTGAATGAAACCACGTCAGTTGTCCATGGAACTTTGTCCTTGAGAGAAAAGGAGAAAAAGAATCTCTCTCGACCCCATGTTTTCTCCCAACTGAAAATCACTTAAAGTTGTTAAGTCTGTATTTATCAGGCACCAGGTACAAAGCCAAAGGTTATATTCAATGAATCATCTCAATGGTGTATCTACACCTAACTCTGAACCAACATGTTTGCTATCACTTTCCACCTAGATGTTTGGCTGTGGGTACTGCTCATTAGAAAGCTCAGCTCTCGGTTCTTCTAAGACTGGAGTGGAGGGCCGCCTGGTCTTGTTAGAATAACCACAGACGAAAGTTCTTCCAGTTAACGCCCATCTCTGGTCTGGATGCCTGCCACCTCCTGGCCAACTTCCTCATCGCAAATCACACCTGCTCAGGTTTGCTCCGCGTGGTGTGCTGCCGAGGCTCCCTGGTGACCCTGTGACCATCTGACCTCCCCCTGCCAGGCCCTGCTGATGTTTGTTTAGAGTGAAAGATGGAATCCCCAGAACAATTAAGGTGATTTTATTGTTATAAGGAAGATGTCCACTAATGAGGAACATTTCAAAGGAAAGGAAGGAGGGCTCGATCTCGGAGAGGCAGCAGTGAGTAGTGGCGTGAAGCAAGATCTTAATTCCCGGCCCAGGAATTGAACCTGGGTAGCCTGGATGAAAACCAGGAATCCTAGCCACCACACCCCCTGGCTCTTGCCCCCAGTGAAAAATGCATTTCTCATGGAGGCAAAAACTGTAAAAACAGGCACAGAGTTTATTATTAGAGACATAGCACAACAACAAGTGGGAGAGCACACAGAGAAACTGTTTAGTTAAGACAGAAGCAGGGCAGAGATGCACACCCAGAGAGCAAGGGTGTGGGTGTCCCCCCTAATGAGGAGGAGCGCAGTGAAGAGGAGGTTAAGTCACTTATATAGGGCAGTTCTTCTGGGTCTCTGTTTACTTTTGGCCAATTATCTGGTTTCTTTTTCCACACCCGCCCTGTGCTAGGACCCTCCCCACATGCTTGTGCAACTTTTCTCCAAGATGGACTTCAGCCCAGAGGCCTATGGGACAGCCTTAGCATCACATATTATGGGGTGGCGCCCCCTCCTTTTTGACCCCCAGTGAGCCTTTCTGTGCATGTGCAATGTCTCCCTTGCCCCAGGGATGGGAAATATATGACCTCTTGATCTTTTAACAGGGTTTAGTCCCACTCTGTCCCTCCCATAAAAATGTCCAATGCCCGGTTATTTACCCTATTTCTGTTGCTGGTTTTTATACTGAGGTGCAGATTTTGAAATATAGACAGGAGTCTGGTCATAACTATGTAGTCCTGGAGCCTGTTTGTCTCTTGCTTCAGGAAATGTAAACAGGGGGCTGGTAATGAATGTTCAGCCTGGAACCCATCTTCTTCTCACCCCAGGAGGTGTGAACAGGAGGCCAGTTGTAAGTGCCTAGCCTGGAGCCCATCTATCCCCTGCCTCAGGCTGGGGTTTTCTAGAGGCAAGTAGGCAAGGGAAGCAGCCCCCACTCTCACGGGAGTCATGAGGAAGGGTGGAGGTGGCCCTTACCTTGGAATATGCTGGAATACACAAGAGTAGAGTATTCACTTACAGTCACTCCTTTCTCAGAATGCAAAAGGCTGCGAGATTTCTCAGTCAGCACGGCTCTCTGGAAGCCCAGGACTCAGACAAAATTCAACATCGTCACTAGTGTCTGAGTCCCTATCATCTCACCAAAAACTAAGCCCCAGCTCTGTCAAGCCCCTTGCAGGCCGCCATTGCTAAAGCAAAAACAATTATTTTAAAAACAAAAACTGCCAACCTTCAGACAGCAATGCTTTGTTTTTGTCACCAAGCAAAGGGCTCGCTGCCTGATGCAGGTAAAAGCCAATACTATGGCACCGGCTTTTGAGAAAAGAAAAAGCTTTATTGCAAGGGGGACCAGCAAGGAGACGGGAGGCACGGCTCAAGTCTGTCTCCTCAATCTGAGGTTCGGTCAAACTTCTGTGAGTTAGGGAGGGAGGTTGGTCTGCGGAAGCGCTGGTGGCCAGGTTACAACGCGAGGATTTTGGAGCTTGGCCATCTACGATAGGTGTGGGAAAGGGGCTTCAGCACCAGATCTTCTTGGACAATGGACCCTTCACTTCTGAAAGGGATCTGTGTTCAGATTCTGGTAAAGTCCCGGTCCTTTGGTTCTTTTGGGGGTAGAAACTTGGTTCTGGGTATTAATTGAGGGCAAAATTTTCTCCTCTGCGTCTGCTTTGGCTGCATGACTTGCAGTTTTGTTGTTGTCTCTGAAAAACAACTCAATATCTTGTTAAAAACAGGATAGAGCCAGTTTGGGCTGGTTCTGCAGTAACATTTTCTTGGGGCCATTGGCCTTTGGCTAATTAATTGGCCACCCTGAGAGTGGGTTTTCAGCAAAGTGGCCTTCAGAAAGTTGGGCCTCTTCCACACAACGGTCCTTAAGATCACAGACACTGGTGTTTTTGTCTCTCTTCTGAAGCAAACGCTGAGGTCCTTGTGGGTCCTGACCAGCCTTTGCCAGCCCCAAATCCACCACTCTTACCCCGGAACCACAGAGCCCTCAATAAATTCCAGCTGACTTAAAACATTCTTTGACATAAATCCACCATTTATTCATCAAGCCAAATCATTTTCAAATAGTTTCCACTTCTGAAAATCTCAAATCCATCAATGTCTTCAAACCTTACATCCTGGGAGGAAACACCATCCATAGGGCTGTTGATGCTCCCAGGTTTCCTTGGCTCCCCACACCTGGTCCTGAGCTGGTCCAATACACTGGGTGTCAGAGCAATGCTGGGGAGACTCACTTATATCACAGCAAGGGCAGAAAGTAGAAGAAAAACAAAATCCACAACAAAAGTATGAATAGAGGCCCTACAACATTCAGTGTGGTGTGATTGATCAGCAAAGCCCCATGTGTAAAACCCAGAGTTTAGGCATCCATGTTCCCTTAGGATAGGAAGAGAACCTCCCAAGGGGTCCTAACGTCGCCTCCAAATACCATATCTAGGAGAATATGGCTGCCACGTGCCACGTGGAAAGAATAAGGCTGCCAGTAGCCACAATGGGCTTAGATGGGAGAGGCAGAGAGCTCCAGCATCACACAGTCGTGGAGACGATTCTCTTACAGAAGAGACTGGAAGGAAGCCAAGCCTGCCACAGAAAGCATCTAATAGAAGCACGGCCCTTCAAGCCACCCACAGTAACCAGGACCCAGAGGCAAGCATAGCAAATACCATAAGATAGGACCACGTGGAACAAGAGACTCCGAGTTAGACCCCAATTATTTTTTTAACCACACACGCTATAAGGATTATTGTCTTTACTCCTCATTATGGAGAACTCCTAATATACCATCAGATCCTACTGTATAACGTTTGCGAGACAGAATACACAGATGAGGGCTGGACCATATTTGAAACTAAAACTCTGACCCCACCCTCTGCAGTAACCTGCCCAGGTTAGTCAGGACTTGATCAGTGACCACCAGCTTCCAAGTCAGGACCAAACAGAGAAAGCCGTAGGAGATCAGAATCCGCCACCCTGAAATAAATCACTTTGACATAACAATTATTTTGAGTTGGAGGTAAATGAGAACCAACAGATTCAGAAAAAAGCCTTCTCAGAGCTTCCCTTATCTGACAAAAAGCAGAAACTTTTGAGAAATTGAGGATGCTGTAAATCCCCTCTGTCAAAGAAGTCTTATGGCCACGAAGAAGACGGAAATTTGATGCCAAGATTTCCCTGCACATATAACCCTTTACCTTCCATTAGTTTCCCATATATTTACCTTCCCACAGCTTGATGCCCTTAGAAGCCTAAAACCCTTCTCCTTTGTCTTGTTTCTTCTCTACAGATTTTTTGTTGCTTTGTGAAGATGCTAGATAAGCCCAAGTTCTAACCACTCTGTGTTACCCATCACTGAAGATTCTCCCACATATGTGCTGCACGCATTAATAACCTGTTTGTTTTTCTCTTGGTTTTTTTTTTAAATTTATTTATTTATTTATTTATTTTTGGCTGCATTGGGTCTTTGTTGCTGCGTGCGGGCTTTCTCTAGTTGTGGTGAACGAGGGCTACTCTTTGTTGTGGTGCGTAGGCTTCTCATTGCGGTGGCTTCTCTTGTTGCAGAGCACAGGCTCTAGGCACGCAGGCTTCAGTAGTTGTGGCATGTGGGCTCAGTAGTTGTGGTGCATGGCCTTAGTTGCTCCGTGGCGTGTGGGATCTTCCCGGACCAGGGCTCGAACCCATGTCCCCTGCATTGACAGGCAGATTCTTAACCACTTCGCCACCAGGGAAGTCCCTGTTTTTCTCTTGTTAATTTGTCTTTTGTTGGTCTAATTTATAGGGCCCCAGTCAGAGAATCTAAGTTGGATCAGAGGAAAAATATTTTTCCCCTCCCCTCAAAGCTTCTCAAACCAATTACTTAAGATGTGTACTTCTAGTTAGCCCCACCTCCAGCTTCCCCCAAGCCAACAGCCTCCAGCCAGAGCACACCTAAAGCTTTCTCCTTCTTTTCATTGTATAACTTTCCCATTCCCCTGCCGGCCTTGGAGTCTCAGCCGGACGCAAGTGATGGAGGTTGACTCCCTGCTTTCTGCAAGCTTTGAAGAAGTAGCTTTTGCTTGTTCTCATTTAGGTGGTCTTCATTTATTTCCACATGTTAGAGTTCATTAGAAAGTAGAACTTTGATATGGGCTAAGAGACCTCTCTCCCTCTAGCCCTTTACAAATACCCAACTGTGCAAAGGCCATGTTTTCTTGAGTTACTTTCACACCGGCACTGGCAGCTGATTGTGAAATTAAGTTTTCATTGCTTCACCGAAGTTAAAATGAGTAGAAAGGGGAAAGCAGAACTGGGCTCACCAGTTAAGGGCCAGGAACTGAACATGACTCAAAGACATACCTCAATGTACTTGTCTATTTGAGTTCTAT
This sequence comes from Balaenoptera musculus, assembly GCF_009873245.2. Taxonomy (NCBI): domain Eukaryota; kingdom Metazoa; phylum Chordata; class Mammalia; order Artiodactyla; family Balaenopteridae; genus Balaenoptera; species Balaenoptera musculus. Next base: position 11,296,518 of record NC_045800.1, read on the forward strand.
TAATACAGAACCTATTTTGTAGGGTCATTGTGAGGACTAAGTGAGTTTATACAGGTCGAGAGCTTAGGTCAGTGCCTAGCACATACCAGTGCGCTGTTAAGATTGCTATTTCAGGGTATGTGCTTATTAGCCTTAAGTTAGACTTTAGTCATTGTCCTAAAGACCTCAGCCAAAGCATTCCTATGAATTCTGCAGATTTGCGCACCTGGACTATGTGGGCCCTACTGGACAGGTAGAATTCTCTCAGGGGAACCCTTCTCTGGTTTTGCCCAGTATGAACAGGTCTCTTGAATTCATCTCAATTTGACTTAATTCTTTCTAGATGTGCTCCATGTCGCACTAGCAACTGGAAAGGGAAAGCACTAATGGTCTATCACTGGGCGGCTGAGTCAATGTGGGACCTGCCGTTAGACACAGGGGATGAGAAAAGAATTCTGTCCAGAGTGAGAAAAGAAAGTATTCTGTTGTGTGTTTGGGAGTGGCGTGTTCTTGTCTGTAACACTTGTTGTTATGGGCTGAATTGTGTCCTCACTCCAAATACTCAAAAGTTGAAGTCCTAACCCCCAGTACCTCAGAATGTGATCTTATTAGGAAACAGGGTCTTTGCAGATGAACTTAGTTAAGATGAGGTCATCCTGGAGTAGGGTAGGCCCCTAATCCCGTATGACTAGTGTCCTTATAAAAAGGGGAAATGTGGACGTGGGTATGCACACAGGGAGGATGCCCTATGAAGACTGGGGTTATGCTGCCACAAGCCAAGGAGCTACCAGAAGGTCGGAGAGCGGCCTGGAGCAGATCCTTCCCCAAAACCTGCAGAGGTGGCATGGCCCTGCCATCAGTTTGATTTCAGACTTTCAGTCTCTAGAACTGCCAGACAGTTTATTTCTGTTGTTCTGAGCCAAAGTTTACAGTACTTTGTTATGGCAGCCCTAGGAAACAAATACATTTGTAGGAAAGCTAGGTTACTGCAAAAAGAATCTGCCCACAGTGTAATAATATACTGCCTGAGACCCTATTCCACTCAAAGGGAGAAAATTCATAAAAATGTGAAATAAAATTTGCCACCAGCCTTTAAAAACCACTGCATAAAGCAGGACCTCCTGCTCCTATAAATTGTTGAGGGGAGTATGCCCTGATACAGGCTTCTTGAAGGTCAGCTTGACAGTATCTATCAATAACATACACATCCCTTTGACACAGAAATTTCATTCATAGGACTCAATCCTACACACATACTTGCATTAACTGCACAAAGATATTAAATGCAGCATTTGTTGATAATAGCCAGAACATGAAAAAAAAAAACCCCAAAAACATGTAATACATGTAATTTAGTCATTATGACCCACCCACACAGAATAATATGCAGTGGATAGGCATTCCCAGAACAATTTCTATGCTAATGTGGAAAACTCTCCGGGTCTAGTTGTTGAGAGGGGAAAACAAAGAAAATTGTCGATCAATAGGTATAGTAGGTTAACAATTCATGTTTTTAAAAAACAGTAACAAGGGGTTAAAGATGGTGGTGGACGGGAAGGGCAGAGGTGTGACTATAAAAGTACAGCACAAGGGACATCTTTGTGGTGATGGAGCAGTTCTGCATCTTGACTGAAGTGGTGGTCACGCAAACCTACACATGTGATCAAACGGCATAGAACTAAGTTGTACAAATGTCATTTGCCTGGCTTTGATATTGGGGGTGTAGAGTGGAAAAATTTTCCCTTTTTCCCCTCTAGGTTCGTTGGCTGGTCTAATAATTGAATGTATATAAGACAGATTAACAGGAGAAAAACAAATTTAATTTTGTATATATGGGAGCCCCATAAAAATACGAGACTCAAAGAAGTGGCCAAAGCAGGAAACCTTTATATCTTTTAGACAAAGAAACAATAAATTTGCAAAGAATTGACAAGACAAAGGGGTTTGGGCTTGAAATAGTAAATTAATGAAGAAGTAACAAGGTTTGTTTTTATACAGCTTTCTCGGACCTAAATTCCAGTCTCTGTTGATAAGGATGCCTTCCACCCTCCTGGTACAGAATCGGTACCTTTCACAGGGGAGATGTATTTTCTGTTTTCAGGGGGACAAAGGAGGTCAGAGCGTCCTTCTTGCCTCAGTTGCTTCCTAAGTAACTTTAATTCAAAATAATCAATATGCCAAAGTGGCATATTTTGGGGACTTCCCTGGTGGTCCAGTGGGTAAGATTCCATGCTCCCAATGCAGGGGGCCCGAGTTCAATCCCTGGTCAGGGAACTAGATCCCACTTGCATGCTGCAACTAAGAGTCCGCATGCTGCAACAAATAGCCCACGTGGTGCAACTAAGACCCAGCACGGCCAAAATAAATAAATAAATAAAAAATAAATAAACATCAAAGTGGCATATTTTGGGGTGGTATATTCTATTCCCCTTCAGGGGAAAGTGGGTTAGGGTACAGGGGACCTCTCTGCACTGACTCTGCAACTTCCTATGAATCTGTAATTATTTCAAAATTTTTAAAATTTGTAAATAAAATAAACACAAAATAATTTTTTAAATCATGTAGAACAATAGAAAAATAATAAAACTATATACACATATATATATACACATATAGATACGAGTATCTATAAATGCACAGGAAACTGAAAGCATAGCCATCTATTGTTGGCATTCCTTAATCCTGGGAGAGGAATGGAGAGGCATTTTACTCTATAGTTCTATAATTCTATCAACTTTAGTATTGATAGAATGTTTTACAACAAAGCATGTGTCACGTAATATTTAAAGTTACCTTTTCCAAAAAAAGTACGTCTTCCAAAGAGCCCCCTATTTGTCCATCTTTGAGGAAGAGAACTAACTTTTGTTTTCCATTCTAGGATTAAAAATAAAGCAAGTTAAGAAAAGGGGGGTACATTTGAAATTGAAGACCATCACTTCACACACGACCTCTTCAGGGTTAAGTGAACGATGGGGCTTTTATCAGTTCCATAGAGAGGAGATTCAACACAAAAGAGAAGAAACTAGCCAGAGGTCCACCCCAGCCCATCAACAGCAGGCAGGCCTCTCCCTGGGCATCTGTGATCATGAACTGCTCCCAGCTAAAGCTTCCCTGTGTATTATACTAATTGAGAAGAAAGTGTTTGCTAAACAGAATTATGCTATGAACAAGAAAGCAGAGAACTTGTTTTAATCTACTTCAAAGAAATTGTTTGTAGGGACTCCTGAAACCAACTGCACACAAAGAAGAGTAGGGTTCCCTTTGTAAGATAGTCTATAGTGCCAGCTTTGGGTTATTACAACTCAATGCTATATCGTTTACCTTATCAGGACCTCAACAATTGGCATTGGTAAGAATTTCCCTTTAGAAAAGTAGATCTTTCCCAGAAGAATGATACAGGAGTAGGTTCTCCCCCAACACCACCTTTTTTTTTTTTCACTTGTTCCCTAATGACTTGATACCTTATGGAAGACTGAAAATCCTCAGAACAACTCTGACTACCAAACCGAAAGATAGCATTCCCCGCACGAACAGGATGTTGTCACAAATAAGAAGGGGTCAAAATAAACAATTGACCACGCTAGACAAGGACTATCCAAAGGACTAAACATCAACCCTTCCAAAGTCGACCTTTTTTTTCTAATCATCAAAATCATTTATTGAGCACCAACTGGATATATGACACATTGGTCACCAAGATGTGACCCTTGCCCTCACAATTTCTTTTAATTGAGATATAATTCACACAGCATAAAATTCACTGTGCTGCCTCCCAATTTTAACTATAACTGTTATACTAACCAACTGGGACAGTAAATTTACTCATTGAGTTCCCTAAGGACATACTTTGCAACTAAGTCATTTTAAAGAAGATACAAACAAGATACAATGCTTAAAGTTGGAGACAACCAAGACTGTCTTGTGTCCTGCCAAGGTCTCCTCCACCAGGCCTCCACTGCCTCTCAGCCTCATCTCACGCCTCCCCACACAGCTCCTGGGCTCCGGCCACACAGACCTGCCCTCAGTGCCTTCACCATCGAGCCCTTCCTGCCTCCATCCATGCTCTTGTCATTGCTTCTTCCTGAAGGCTCTTTTCCCAGACCTTTGCAAGGTCAGTGTCTTGTTCAGGGCACAACCTAAGCGTTCCCTCCTCAGAAGGGCCTTCTCACCTCATCTTATCTTCCTCCGTCCAAGCCCTTAGCACAGCTTGTAATTATCATTTTATTTATTCATTCATTTACATCAATGCTCTCCATCTTCCATCCACCAGAAAGCAAGCTCCATGAAGGCAAGGAGTTTGCCTTTATCATTAACACTTAGCACAGCATAGGACCTCAAAAATGCACACAGTGCATAGATCTGCTTTAAAGGCTTTCCTAGCTAAGACTGACATAAAATTTGGGGCCTTTATTCACCCATTATCCAGGTGTTAGAACACATCCTGAATTGCTTTTTAAAGAAAAATTTGGCCCTGCTGACAGGTACTTCTGTGACCCACCTCCGTGGGCAGGTGGACCAGCCCCAACTCAGGCACATGTCCTGGTCAGACTCTCAGTTTTCTTAAGAGGATGCCCACCCCATCTCCAGTCCAGGAATCTGCCCTTGAAGGATGACTCGGTCGATGCTATGTCACTACTTATCAGAGGACAGACCATCAAACTCACTGCTAGCCTATACTTAGCAACTCTAACTTAATTGCAAGAAATAATATTGATGAAGGACTGCTTAGAGAACACACCGTCCATTCGTTCCTTTAATTTTAAATGCAACCTTTTGAGTCAGCCAGACCCTTAGAAAGAATAATTGAACGATTTTTGCTTCCCATATACAAGTTTTTACTAAACTATACTTTTCCATTATATTTGACCTACGTTGAAAGATACCGTGAGAAACAACCCTGGGAAGCGCATTATTATATATTATTATATATTCTGAATGTTTTTGAGGATATTATTTGCTACATCACACTGGGCCTCCTATTGAAGACCCACAGGAGAAATGTCTCAGCTCTCGGTAACAAAAAAAGCTGCACTTCTCCGAACCACTGGTTTGTTTTCAATCTTTTACATGCCATCAATCTTGTTTATTCCTGAGCTTTGGAGGCTAAGAAGCACAGCCACACACTTGGGATCATAACAAAGGGCACTTTATGTGCTAACCTCACCTTGGGCTTCATCGTATCTTTCATATCCTTATTTTCCTTTGACCTCAATTTCTTTACTCATCTTTGTTTTTAAATCTTGTTAAACTAAATGTATTATTATAAAGGTTCTAGTATCTTTTCTAGAATAAGGCAGGGAGTCTACACTTTAAAAGTTAAGATTTTGGCAGTTTGCTACCATGTTATACAAAAACAGTGATACAGGGGCACATTTGGGTGGCCTGACTTAAAATAGCATTCGCAGCATTCCTAGGGTTTGGTTATGAGGTTCCTAGGGTCACCCCCCAAGACTACTGAGACTCAGTCCCAGCAAGAAGTCCATGGCACCCCGTCTGTTGTAAAAGACGTTCCCTGAGGACTCCCCTGGTGGTCCAGGGGTTAAGACTCCACACTTCCACTGCAGGGAGTACGGGTTCAATCCCTGGTCAGGGAACTAAGATCCCACATGCCACGTGGCTCGGCCATATTCCATGATGCCAGGAACACAAAAAACACACAGTGGCTTCTAACATGAGGACCAAGCCAAACTTATTAGGTTGGATGCTGTAAGTTGCAGCCGTCACTTTGTAAAAGGGCTGCTTCTTACGTGGGCAACTCTGTGTTTAGCAGGCTCCATGTAAGTTTCTACATTCTGCTCCATGCAGCCCCCTCAACTCTCCATCCCTCACCTCACTGCCCTCCAGAACCCTTCTTCTCGCGTCCATTATCAACACACCCCTAAATCCCTCAGCCTCTTCTCAGAACACTTCCTTCTTGTTCCTCGGGGAATCTGATGGCCTCTAATCATACCCCTTCCCTGAAGCCAAGCCCACCATTTGAGAAAGTTCAGAGGGTGCCATTCAGAGAGATGACAATGTGGTACGATGATCGTTGTACGTGACCCTAAGGAGGCAGCCCTGTCTGCAGCCCTCTCAAGCGGAGGCCGCTTTTCCTCTGCACTTCACATCCCACAAAGCCTGGGGGTGCTGAAGCTCTTGGGAATAGAGCATCCATGATCAGACTTTACCATTCCTTATGGTTTTCACCTACCAACCTCTGAGTCAATCCTCCCCATTCTCTGATGACTTGGGCATTTGCCTCACTCCCTTGCTCCTCCTACTACTGTTACAATTATTCTCAGTGACTTCAGCGTCTATCTAGATGACCCACCCCACACGCTGACCACCCAGTTTCTTTCTTTTAATCTTAGTTTCAATCATCTTTTCCTCTACTGCATTGCAGCCTCACAACTGGAATCATCACCAATAATGGTGCCCCCACCAAAATCTCAATGTAACATCCAACTCTTTGACCACCCCCTCTTATCCTTCCCCTCACCTTCTCTAGCGCTCCCTCTTTAGCGAAGACCTCAGGCAGTCCATTAAGCTGACCATTTTTTTCCCTATCCAGAACCCTCATCCTAACCTCACTTCCTTGCCCAGGCTAAATTCCACAGTCCAGCAGTAGAAACACTTCCTTGCAAATACCCTTAACTCCCTGGTTGCTCTTTCCTTCCGTTGTACTCCCCTCGCAAAACCCCAACCCTGTTTAACCCAAGTATATAGTGGGACATTTCTGGAGAGACTCACATGGCTGGGATGACCGGACTCACTCCAAATTTTTATGACCACAAATATCAAATGTGCAGTCAACAGTGACAGGCACTCATCTACACTTCTCAAGTAAATGTGCCTTCCCACCCTCTGCGGTTACGTAAACTAAGACAATTCAGGCTATAACTAAGCATGACTTCCCAGGCTGCCCAGGCTCTGGCTGGCCACCAGTGGGGTCCAATTACAATATTCACTTAGATTTTGCAGGCTAGCGTGGGACCTCAGACCCTTCTGCATTTCTGGGGCTCCCTAGGGGTATCTCACGTGTGCTCTTGTATAGTCCTTGTAACATCATTCTTCTTCATCTTCCTGTCATTGATATCTGCTATCCAAAAAGCCCCTTGAGGTAGCTCCTCCCTAGGGCTGGCCATTGATAGGATGCCCTTCAGGATAATGCTGTAGTAGAAATGTGTGTCTCGTCTGCTCAGGGCCCTTCCCCCGTTCCCTATTGTGCTGGTAGAATTTCAGTCACAGCCACAAGATGGGGCACCCTCCCTGGACTCAGCCAACCACAGATCCCATTCCCCAGCAACAGTGATTGGTCCAAAAGTGGACACAGCTCCAATCTGGCCACTCAGAGTTCTTCTCCACAAATAACGGGAGAGACAATGTATCTTTCCACTGAGTTTGTTACCCTGGAAGGATGTTCACCTGAGCACAGCATGTTTCCTTAAAGGTGGATAAAGCCTTTATTAACGAGGCCAATCCTCAGAGAGGTGGAGAGCCCAAGGGTCATCATTTGAACTTCTTCATCCATCCACACCCAAAGATCTGTCCTGGACTGGACAGATGCAGGCACCGGTTAGTCCCCTTTTGTGCTGGAGCCAGTCTGATGGGGTCTCTTCCGTTTGTAACCAAATCCAACTAATGGAGTTAGTTGTCAATGCCAAGAGTGCCATCACCTGGTGCTCTCAGTCCTGTGTCCCTGGAGGAGCCAAATCTGCTTGAAGGTCCTTGGGGTCTTCACCACATCCACGCCACACTGTTCCATGCAGGAGAGGGAAGTGCATCACACATTGAAGTGCAACTTGCACCCCAGGGCCTCACTAGGTCCTACAGCTTCTGCCAGGAGCCACACTCTCTACGGGGCTGAGACTAAGTTCTTGATTCTGAACTGGAGGCAAATCTGCAAGGTGTGAGCCTTGCTGTCCTCAACCCAAGCTCCCCCTCTGCTCTAGTGCAAAAATCTCTCCTCCCCGCACTTCCAGTCTATAGCCCTCTGCCCACCCATTATCACACATGCTCAGATACGTCTGAACACCAGGTTCAGCTCAGTCTGCAAACACACACACACACACACACAAATGCATGTACTTCTAAATTTAAAGTAATGAGAAAAAACCAAGGGAAAGGATTGTAGAATTTTTTGACTGGAAGGGTCAAGGGAAAGGAGATCCATGCAAAGAAAATGAAGAGAAGAATAAATATCAATATAATAACTTGAATGACTTTTACAAGACTCAGTAGGACAACAAGTTCTTCTTTTCAAATGCCAATGACAACGACAACAACAAAATTCCAGCCTCTATTCAAAAACATAGCCAAACTGTACTTTCGTGTGGTCAAATTCATTGGTTTCTGCCTGGTGCCATTCTTGAGGGATTGCCTCTCCTCTCTATCCATAGGCTTGCAGTGGGAATGGTCATGTTGACACAGAATGACCTCTCTCCCATCCCCCAACCACAGACCAAAAGCCTCTACCCCAGGGATTGGGATGAAGACCAAGAGAGGCCACTTAGCCTTACTAGCGTGGGCGTGGGGAGTTATAAATTGCAGGAGATGTCAGCAGCAACCTGGCTCTAGTCTCTGCTGAGACCCCGTCATGTCCCTGTTCTTGGGTTGGTTCTGCCACAGACCCCAACGCCCTTCCAAAGAATTCTGCCTGCTGAAAATAGCTCAGATGATTTTTGTTACTTGCAGCCAAAAGAGTGTTAATTAGACGACATCTAATGAGCCAAAGATGATTATTAGAAGGCCATGAAAGGAAAAGAGCAAAGGATCCTAAATAAATAAATGATAGATAGATGATAGGCAGATGATAGATAGATAGATAAATAGATAGATAAACCAAATCTGTGTCTAGAAGGAAGCAGAGATGCTGGAGGACCACGGGCACAGAATTCTCCCCAAAAGCTAGAAATGTCAAGATGACAGAAAGGAGCAGTTACCATAAGAAAGGAAACCAGCACTTGACAAGTGTCCTGGGAAAATGCAGAAAGGGGCCAATTTTTAAAACTGAGGCTTGGGAAGGAATTAATAACTTCCTTATAGTAAGTGACCTGCTTCTAGGAAAGCAAAGAGTCAAATAAATGACATTTGATCTTGTGCCTACACACCCGCCATGGGTCACATAGTCAACGGCACTGTCCCAGGGGTGGCCTCCCTTACTTATACCTCAAAAGTTCATGCTCAAATCTCTCAGCTAACAGCACTGTTCCTGGGAAGAGCCCATGACGCAGCAGATGGGTAGTCGCTTTGCAAAGCTGCAATCACTCATGCAGTGCAAGGGAGAGAAATCAACAGTTAATTTTCATCACCCCATTTTCTTACTGAACATGTAGAAGGACAAAGAGAGAGAGGGAAACTGATGAAAGAGAAGCAATTTTCTAAAATTGAAGCAAAAAATTAACAGCGTCCAGAAATCTGACCCTATTGTTCCTGTGCGTAAAGCTTTTCTATGATTTCCTGTCACCTATGGATAGAGTTCAAGATTTGAACGTGTGGTCCCTGCCACTTGGCCCACTTCCACTGTCACCACCCCAGCCTACCTGCCCTGTGCACCAGCAACACCAAATGCACGAGGATCACCTGCTCACCACGATGGTCTTCACCTCTGTTCCCAGCGGTCAGCCTCCAGCACATCTCCCTCCTTGGTGATGCAGATTTGGTTTTCTTGCCTTTTTCTCTTTTTTTTGAGCACTTTGTTCTTTTCACTTCAAGGTCCTCGAACAATCAACTTTTCCTCTTTAGATGTCTCTTCTGATTAATACTCTTTTGGCTGCAACTCACAAAAATTGCTGAGCTCCCTTCAGCAGACAGAGAATCCACTGGAAGGATCCTGCCTCTCCAACCCCCACCCCCCGGGCTTATTTACCTGCTTCTTTTCTTCAGCTCACGGGTACTGTTGGAGCCCAGAGCAGGCTGCCCCAAAATGTGCCTCGTGACATATTATTTTGAATGAAAGTGACTTAAGAAACAGCCAATGCAAGAGGGACACACTGACCCTGCTCTCTGTCTCCCTGAAAGGAGGAAATAAATCTCTCATGTGAAAGGGACACTCGCTGCATCTGGAAGTAGAAGGACACTCTTATTGCCAGAGATAGGGAATTCGGGCTGAGAAGCCTATATAAACAAATAAACAAACCTTGTTACTTCTTTTCATTGACTACCTCAAGACCAAATTCTGTTTAAATTCATCACTAATTGAGCACCCAAAACCTAAGTTTTTGTGTCCTGTCAATTCCTCTCAAATTTACTGTTTCTTTGTCTAAAAAACATAAAAGCTGCCTGCTTTGGCCACTTCTTAGGTCCTATTTCTATGAAACCTCCATGCTCATGAATGAAAAAGGTTCTTTTTCTCCTGTTAATCTGTCTTGTGTCAATTTTATTATTAGTGCAGCTATAAGAACTCAACAGGGGTAGAGGGGAAATCTCCCCCTTCCCTATGGTACCCAGCCTCAGGGAGCCATCAGGGCCCTGCAGGGTTCTGTGTGCCACCGCTCTGCTCCACATGTGCTCTGCACAAAGTCAGACCATGAGCTCCTTGAGGACGGGGGCTCTGCTCCCCAGTGTCAGGACTTTGCATGGCTGGTCTTGGGAATTCAACAAATGTCTGTTGGACACATATATGAATTATCAAAAGGGTAAATTCCTGCTGGTAACCTATGTAATGGATATTGATCATTGTCAACCATATATTTTTTAAATTCCTGAGCAGTTGTTCTTACCCATGGAATCCTATTTCTCAGCAGTCAATTTCAGTCAATTTCACACACATTCATCCTGCTTAGAATCTCTGGCACCCACTCCTCCAGCAAAGCAGATTTTCCATTTGAATTTGGGATTGCTCCATTTATCAACGTTATGTTGCTCTGGAATATAAAGCTACACTCATTGTCATGGTCTTGATGTTACCTGGTAACACGAACACTTAATTATAAACCATCTCATATGTTTCAGATGGATGTTTTTCTCAAAGAACTGAAGTTGAGTGACATGTTTGGCATTTACTTGAATAACAATAATATGGACCTTTTACTGTACCTTGTTTAAGTAGCTAGGACAGGGCTAAGCATTTTACATATATGATCTCACTTAATCCTCACAATAACCCCTAGGAATTATTGCCACTTTATAGATGAGGAGGTTGCTATTTGGAGCGGTTAAGTAACTTGCTCAATGTGACGCAGATGGTAAGTGGTAGAGCTCGGAACCAAGGACATCAGATTCAAAATCACCCACAGTCCCTATCAATGGGCGCCTAAGAAAAAGATGGACTGAGAATGGGTGTGATGAGGACCCAAAAGGATGGTGAGAAAACTGACTAAAAACAAGTGACTACATTTCATTTTGTTCCCATGCACATTTTTAATTGCTCTAAGAATATCTGTTTCTTTCGTTATTCTCTTGTTACCTGTCATAAAACTGGAAACTGGAACCCGAGGCTAGGAGCGATTGGGAGAGCATTATTCCTCGTTTCTCCACTGGAATTTGACATGAGACCATATATCTAAGACCACATTAGGAATCTCTTGAAAGCAATAACTTTGCAAACTAGATTACCAGCAGCAAAGCAAACCACCTTGGGGTTCATGAGATCTGTGCTCTCTGAGACTAGAATGCAAACTATAAATCACCAAGACTCAGGAAGATAAGGAAGACTCCTTGGGGGCTCCCTCTGGAGCCGTAGACAGAAACACTGTTCTATGCAACCCCACCTGGGATTGCTATGGACACATCCCTAAAAATTCCTATGGATACAGCCCTAAAAATTCCTATGGACACATCCCTAAAAATTACAGTAAAAATTACATCCCTAAAAATTTTGTTCTAACAAATGGCCAGTGAAGATTTCCTTCAGATTAACTGACAAAGATTGGTAAAAAAACAAAGAACACCACGTCTGAGTCTGAGCATGCAATCAGCTTGACTGGTTCTTATCGAGGTGGATTTCTCCATTGGGTCAGAAAAGGAAAATTTCTAAAAGCACTGAGTCCACGTATTTTTAATGAATCAAAAGAGTGTATCAAACCTTGACAGCAGAAAATAGGCCAGCTCCTATATTATTTTTTCAAGGAAAAGTTCTCAGTGGTGAGGTCTTGGAATATGCCACACATTGAAAAATCTTGCCGTTAGAGGAATTAAAACTGAAGCCTAAGGGTTCCTCCATCTTCGACTTTCTGTCTCCATAAGTGACAGGAAATGTGGTTTATTTGTAGAATTTCACCGTGGATTGTTTGAGGAAAGTTGACTTGAAAAAAATATTGAAATAAAGACAAATGTTTTGTGGCAGGCAAATATACAAATGAAAAGAAATGTTTACGTTCTACTGAACTATGGATGATTTTTTAAAATGGTAACTGTGAAGCAAGGCAGGGTTGGAAATATTGCTAATTAGTGTATATTATGCCTTGTCTAATCAATCTTGAGAACCAAGGTAAATCAGGGGTGATAAAGCAGAGCCATTCCAGTCTTCATTATGGACTAGCCAATTACCAGGAACTTTTTTCTCTTTCTGTCTCCTATAGAATTATCATTTCTCCCTTGCTGTGGGTACCATGGAGTGACTCTTCCATCAAAGAATCTTGCCATCATATGAGTTGCCACTTAGTGTCCTATGCTCTGGTGTCTAATTCCAAAACAAAGCATTCAACCAAAGGTGGGAACAGCCCAAATGTCCATGAACAGATGAATGGATAAACCAAACATGGCAGATCCACACAATGGAATATTATTCAGCCATAAAAAGGAATGGAGTTCTGATACATGCCACAATGTGGATAAACCTTGAAAATATTATTCTAAGTGAAGGAAGCAACATAAAAGGCCACATATTATATGATTTCATTTATATGAAATATCAGAATAGATAAATCCATAGAGACAGAATGCAGATTGCTGGCTGCCAGGATTCTAGGTAGAGGGGGGAATAGAAAGCAACTGCTTAATGGGTCCAGTGTTTCCTTATGGGGTGATGAAAATGTTTGGAACTAGACAGAGGTGGTGATTGTGCAACACTGTGAATATACTAAATCCACTGAATTTTTCACTTTAAAATGTTAATTTTATGTCCTGTGATTTTCACTTCAATAAAAAAAATTGCAATAAGACAAAGCTTTTACTTTATGTCTTTTAAAAATGCCATGTGGAAATTTTAATACAAAAGTAAGAGTTATGACAGTGTGATAAATGCTTCTAATAAAAACAAAATTATGAGAGCAGGCCTCCTGTCCTCCCCAGCACTCAAAAGTGAAGCATAGTCTTCTGGATGGGTCATAATCTTCTGAGGAGATATGGATTTAATCAAAGAACTATGGCTTTAGTTGAGCAGGAAAACTCCCAGCCACAATATTCTACCCACCACTTTCTATGCAAAAAAAAAAAAAAAAAAAATTGCAAATGGCAACACTTCCAAGAAGGTTCTTTCTTTGCTATGTCTGTCTCTTGTTGATCCAGTTGGGGGTGGGAGATCAAAGCTGTCCCCTCACCCCAGATGGCTCTTCTGGTTCTTGGAAACACTGGGTACCATAGCACTCACAAGTTCATCTTAAGGCATAAACCTGCCTCTGTACTCAGGGTCCAACTTCCCCACAGAGAGAAACCTGACCTTTAACAAATCAGGGCATCTGAGAACCCTGGAACTATAGAGCTTCATAAGATTTGCTTTATAGCATGCCTGCACAAAATCCTACTCTAAGAAAAGGGTCTATACAAGAGAGGTGCATCGATTATGAATCCCAAGCTACTACTCCCATCTCTTCTCTCCCCACAAAGTAATACCCTGCAGTGCGAAACTGCTTGACTTGTAAATTGATTTATCAGGACTTTAATATAACTGCTGACCATGATCAGAATAGCAACAAATTGGCTTAAGCAGGTTCAAAGCTGAATCAGTGGAAGAAACAGTGGGTGTGTTTTCTAGTGGAATTCTTCCCAAATGGAATGATCTGGGAGTGTTATCCGAACATGCGGCCATTCCTTATACACACACTCTTTTCAAGTCAAATATTTGCATGGGACAGTGGCTGGCAAATAGACATATCTGAGAGTACATACAAAGTAATCCCTAAGTAATTATACGAAGTTGAAAGCAGGAATGCAAACCTGAAAGCTACATTTGTGCAGCATCTTCACTTAGAAATTCCTAGATATTGCAGGGGACAAAAATCTAATTTATCGGCTTTGATGGGAAAATACATGTGATTGTTCGAAAGACTCCTTTACCTGGGGCCCATTTTCAGCAGATGCAGGCACAGAATTCACTATAATACACACACTCGGAGCTGTTTGGGTTTTCTGACCAAATCTCCTACTGTTATCTTCCTTGAGAAGCAGTAAGGAAATAAACCAAAAAAAAACACATTTGTACATCAAATTGATAACTAGAAAGTCAGTAACCAAAACAGGCCCTAAAGACTGGATACCATTATATTTGTCTTCCTCTCCTCACCCTAGAATTTTCTGCACATCTTTGTGGGGGGAAGGGGGAAGGAATCCATCAAAATAATAAGATACTGACAGTCCATCTCTACTTGCCTCCAGCCATGAACACAGCATCCCCCTCTTTAAGTATCTCCATTCATATCAAGGAACACGAGAAACACAGAAGTTTGCACTTAGATTCTTTTTCTTTTAAATTTATTTATTTATTTATTTATTTTTGGCTGCGTTGGGTCTTTGCTGCTGTGCCTGCGTGGGCTTTCTCTAGTTGTGGCAAGCGGGCTTCTCACTGCGGTGGCTTCTCTTGTTGCAGAGCACAGGCTCTAGGCATGCCGGCTTCAGTAGTTGTGGCACATGGGCTCGGTAGCTGTGGCTCTTGGGCTCTAGAGCGCAGGCTCAGTAGTTGTGGCACGGGCTTAGCTGCTCCGTGGCGTGTGGGATCTTCCCAGACCAGGGATCAAACCTGTGTCCCTTGCATTGGCAGGCAGATTCTTAACCACTGCGCCACCAGGGAAGTCCGTGCACTTAGATTCTTAAACAGAGATGGACCACCTGAGTTTATAAACTCTCTGGAAATTTTTTACAAACTGTCATGTTTAACTGCAACATTTAAAAAGAGGGTCAGGGCTTCCCTGGTGGCGCAGTGGTTAAGAATCTGCCTGCCAAAGCAGGGGACACGGGTTCGAGCCCTGGTCTGGGAAGATCCCACATGCTGTAAAGCAACTAAGCCCGTGTGCCACAACTCCTGAGCCTGCGCTCTAGAGCCTGCAAGCCATAACTACTGAGCCCGCGTGCCACAACTACTGAAGCCCACGTGCCTAGAGCCCATGCTCCGCAACAAGAGAAGCCACCGCAGTGAGAAGCCCTTGCACCGCAACGAAGAGTAGCCCCTGCTCGCTGCAACTAGAGAAAGTCAGCACACAGCAACGAAGACCCAATGCAGCCAAAAATAAATAAATAAATATTTTAATAAAACAAAAAACTTTCCATTTTGTACAACCTTCTCCGAGTGTCCTTCTGGCTGGTAGAATGGATGCTGCCCGATTCATCAGTCACTTAATAAACTCAATTAGATCTTCAAATTTACTCACTTGAATTTTGTTTTTTAACACTTCACAGATAGATTTAGCATTGTGAGAAGGTTAGAATTTAAATTTACATCACATGTATGCAGATACTCACAAAACTAAATTCAGTCATTAACATATGGTGGTTTCCCAAGACTCTAGTCCTACCTACAGTTTTTTGACAAGCTACTGTTGATTTGTCTCACATGATTCCAAGCAGAACCAGTTCTGTTCTCTAGAATCTGCTCCGGCTAGTTTCTGTTTTATCTACACAAACCCAGAAAGCATGAGTCAGATCTACATGGGCATAGTTTATAAAATCATGTTCCAGCATGGAGAATTCAGGTCTCAGTCCTCAGCATGTAGGTCGCATAGAGATCTCTCCCCATCCCCCAACCCCAGTGTGTTTCTCTCATTCGCTGCTGAGAGATTGTCTAGGCTTAGAGATGCTCAAGTTCACACAGAAAGCATCAGAGCTGGACGGGAACGCCAGCAGTGCTGCAGCTGCAAAACCCACATTCCTAGCCCTATGCCATCCTGGAAAGCTGCCGTCCCATTTTACAGTTAGGAAAACAGAGGTACATATTTGTCCATAAAATGACTTAGCCACTCACAGGCCAGTTCTTCCCATTCCTCCATAACTGTTAGCCATAATAATGAGTCAACCCCCAGGCAAAATTTCCAGCTAAGCCCCAGGCAAGATGGTGAGCCTGGCCACCTTTGGCTTTTCTCCCCCTCACCCCGTCCAGTCCCTCCCCTTTCTTCTTCTTCCCATCCCCCCCTTAACCAGTCACCAGAAGCCCATTCTTTAAGCATATCCTCTGGGCTCTGAAAACTGCCCCAGCCCCTGGTGTGTCCTGACTAGGGTTCCTTGGGGCATATTCTCTGTCACTTCATGGGAAACAGAGATGTCCTCCACAACCGGCCCTTTTTCCTCTCTCTCCCCAAGTAAAATGTGTGCATCTTCACCATGACCTTGGAGACCAAGCCACTCCTGAAGGCACTACTGGTGCTGCCAGGCTGGGCGTCAGGGCACTGACGCCAGCAGAGCAGGGCAGCAAATCCCCTCCGTGCATCTAAGCCACTGGTTCCAATCTCGCTCCTGCCAACCTCCCCTCTGCCAAGTTCCACTAGGTATTAGCTTCTTTCCTCTGCCCTAAACCCTGAGGGAACGGTTAATGAACAGAGAACTGCCCAGAGAGCACCAGCCACAGGCAGGGGAGAGACAGAGGAGCTGGAGGACTTCCAAAGGGAACAGGCTCCACCGGGCACCTGAAGAGGTGACACTTCCAGGGCCAGTGTGGGGCAGGGCCAACTGCCTGACTGCCCGAGGCTGTGGCACTGTTGGCAGGCACATGACTGAGTTTTGCATCTTATCAAGACAGTTTCTTGGCCAGAAATGTAGGTGGTAAAAATTAACTATAATCCATGTAAGTTTCCACTCCCAACACCATGCTCTGCAAAGGCTCCCTGAAAGGTAGCTGTACTCCCACGGGAGCTGTGTATTCCCCGAGAGGCTCTAGGCAATGGCCAGGATTAGAGTGAGGTGTTCAAGCCAAGTCCCCCCTACAGCCGCGTTTATGATGAACCTCTCTATCTAAAACTTTATTCCCTTTCTTGTCCCCTCTGACCTCAACCCTGAGCTAACTGAACACTAATCCACAGTCAGATGACTAAAACTGCTGTTGTCAATAGCATCATTATTTTACGAAAATTGCTGTTGTCAATAACATCGTTAATGTGCTAAAATCACTGTTGCAGATATCACCCTTAACTACAAATTCAGGTTGTTTCTCCAGGGCAAGATGAACTAACAGACCCCCCAAGCCATGGACCACCCGGCCAGAGAATCGTAAACCACAGACATCCTGACTCCGAAACCTCAATTAAGGAATGTCATAGAAATGTCACAGACATGATTAATCCCAGACTCTTTGTTCTTTCCCTTTAAAAAAAAAAACCCTAACTCAAAGAACAAGTTGGAGTGGATCTGAGGCTTGTCTCCCACTCCCTTGCTCGGCGCCCTGCAATAAACCCTTACTTTGCTGCAAACTTACTTTATAGCTGCCACGGGCACACAAGCTCTAGCCTGGTTACAGCGTCAGAATCACCCCATGCCTTCCCAGGTGGGAATGAGGCGGCCTGGATTCAAACCCAGCTCTGGCGCCATCTGCTGGCCGCTCTGTGTGCATGGTCTCTGTACCTGTAAATGGGATGATTGTTAACAGCAGCCCTCTGGTGGGGTTGCGGGCGGTGGGATGAGTCCCGTGCTTAGAGCAGCGTCTGTCTGAGCAAACAGTAGAGAAAAGGTTTGCCATTTCTATCGTTTCTGCTTTCTTCTAACAAACCTTGTGTCAGCTGTGTCCATCCGGTCACAAGATAGCACTACATTTTACTTAAAGTCACACAGCTAAAAATGAGGTGCAAACAATTCACTGATTCCAAAGAGAAAATATGGTTTATTCACAGATACACAAGGTCGAGATGGAATAGCACGATTTATGTGACCACTAAGATTCTTAGCCTCAGTTGTCATATTCAGACAAAACCCAAAATTCTATAAGCTTTGTTAAGGTGAGGAACATTTCCTTGGTCCTCCTCAAGGAAAGTTCTGTCCATACTTCAAAGAAATCTATGTAAGTATCAACCTCTTCTAACATAAATGGAGAAAGAACAACAGAATTGAGGACAAAGGAAAGTAACTATATCACTTGGTAACCCTGTTCTAGGTTGAATTACGTCCCAACCCCCAAATTCATATGTTCAAGTTCTAACCCCAGTACTTCAGAATGTGACCTTACTTAGACTCATTGCAGATGTAATTAGTTAAAATGAAGTCAGGTGCCAAGCAAGGAGAACAGGCAGCTTGTGCTCAAAAGACCCAAACTCCCAATGGCTTTCAGGGAAGGGTTTTTAAAGGCAACATTTGGGGTGAGAGTTGCAGGGTACACGACTTTCTTCTGATTGGTTGGTGGTGAGGTAACAGGGTGGTGTTTCAGGAATCTTAATCATCAGTTTCTGGTTCCAGCCAGTCTGGGGTCTGCGTGCTTGTGGTCAGCATGTAGTCACCATCCTCCACCTGGGTGGGTGTCTTAGTTTCTGCAGAACAGCTCAAAGATATGCATCAGATTGTTATGTATATCCCTTGAGGGGGAGCTAGGACTCTGTTTCATTATCTGAACTATTTTATTTTATTTTTTATTTTTTTTAATTTTTAAATTTTTCATTTAATTTATTTTATTTTATGGTTTATTTATCTGAACTATTGTTTAAGTAAGCTATCATTACTTTTCTTGCTTGACTGCTTTCCCTTTGTTTCTGTATTCCCTCACTTCACTAATTAGTTAACTGTTTGAGTCTGCTCTCTGAAACTCAGGGAAAGCCTAGGAGACTAAAGCCTTTTTTTTTACAAACAAGAAACAGGGAACACAGAAGGGCTTTTGTATCCGGAAAACCCCTAAGGGTCCTGCTCAGTTTCATGGCCTCCAGAACTGTGACACAATTTCTGTTGTTTAAGCCACCCAGTTTGTGCTACTTTGTTATAGCAGTCCTTGAAAACTAATACACCCTTCCACAGCAAGAAAGTGTAGAAGGTTATATGGAGGGTAATATATAACACTCGATAGTCGATGGATATATATGGATTTGTTCCACAAAAATTTGGGGGTAGCTTTCCTGGGTAGGTGCCGTGCTGGGTCCTGGGGTTACAACGGCCCCATCACACAGGCACTCAAGCCTCGGCACTGAATTCCCTACCACCAGGGCGAGTGCTTGGAAAGGGTGGAGGGAGTTGTAAAGAGCTTGGACATGGCCCAAGAGGGATCTGCATGTAGCCAGTAGCAGCTGCACATAACTGAGGAAGCCAGAGGTGGCCAAGGCAACAGATGCAACATCACCAGGAGTCTGGCAGTGACGGAAGAGGCTCCTGCCAGCTTCACATGCCCACGACAATGTTGCTAACGCAAAAATATGGAGGGAAAACAATCTCGTAGCAACTGGCATGACATCTTCTCTTGTGGAAAAAATGTTTTGCTAAGAATTTGGCATGGACCAGTATGGTAAAGGCCCGAAGGTTATGCTCAAGTAAAAGGATAGGGTTGCTAAACTGATTTCAGGTGAGGACAGCGTCTATTAACCGCAGGTTTTTACGTGGTTGAGCCAGTTAGGCTGAGCTCTGCCCAAGGAGGGAGAAACCCCTACTGGCAAGAGAGGAGAGATTTGGGGGACAGAATAGAAATGTCTAATCAGGTTGTTTAAGTTGTTTATGGGGTGAGGGAGGTACTTAGAGTCCTCTCCCAGTCTCCCCTGGGCATTTTCCAGTGACTGCCCCACTGCTGCTTGGCGCTTTGAGGAAGGTCTTAGAGGGGGCAACCCAGCAAAAAGGAAAAAATGAACGGCCAACAGCTGGGTTAACCCAGAAATAATTTTATGATACTTTTCTTATTATCACTCTGAGTGCAACCCCTGAACACAAGGAAGAACACAGTCTGACCCCACTTGAAAACTATTCCCTGGAATAACACATTCCCCAAACGGCAAGATGTTTGCTATATTCTGAAATCCACCCTTCTTTGGCAGGGAAGTTTATCTTACTTAAGGCTCACAAACACCATTTAAGGTGTGTAGCATCCTGCCCATTTTAAAGAAGAGGAAAGAAGGCCCAGGAGAGCCCAAGTCACTTGCCAAAGAGTGCAGCGATGAACCTGTGACCTGCATTCTCACCCCCCGACCCCCCATCGTCCCCCGCAAGCCAGGTCCCCTTTGTTCTGGAAGGCGTCTGGCCAGCCCCTTCCTGCCCCACAGTCAGTCCACCAAACTGGGAGTCACAGATGGTATTGTTGAAAACAAACATCCCAACAAATTTCCTGGTGGAGTGGGGGGCGGGTAGTTGGAGTTACTATAGATTTTTCTAGAATGAAAGCACCTCGGGTTCATGGACTTTGTAGTCACGTTCTCTCTGTTGGGTCGCATCCCCAGAAGCACTGCTGAACTTCTCCTTTTGGACCCGTATACAGAAAGATGACCTTCAAAGGTTGCTTTTGTCACATTCGCCCAAATCTCAATTCACAGGGTGATGATTTTACAGCCCAGAGGAGCCCAAATTTTTCCTCAGGTGGTGGAAATCTACTGAATGTCCAGTGTTTTATGTTATATGGTTTTCATTCCATCCAACTCAGTAATAATTCTGTATGTATTAAGAGTTGCCCTCAGTCTTCAGGCTGCTGAACTATATTTTCTTAACAAAGTTCATGAATTATGGTTTATATACAATGGATTTCTATGTAGCTATTAGAGTGCAGTAGATCTATGCATATCGAAGAGAAAATATGTCTATAGTAAGTATGTCAAATGGAACTAAGTAAGGATGAGAACAGTATATATAACATGTGTCTGTTTTTATTTACAAGACTTTCACACAAGAGTGCAAAGCTGAAACTCGGGAAAGGAGCCCCAAAGGACAGACGAGTTCTGTGGTCAGCTTTCAACAGAGCATCAAGGGAACATCCTGAGAAACTGCTACTTAGCCAATGGGCCAGCCAAACTGGCATTATCAGTCTTCTGTTCACTAAGAATTTTTTTACCATGAACAGAAGTTTCATCAAATGCTTTTTTTGGCATGTGTTGAGACAATCCTAAAACTATTCTCCTTTAATCTGTTAATATAATCATTTATATTGATTTATTTTATAATGTTAAGTCAAACCCAACTTGTTCATGATTTACACATTTAATTGATGAAGGATTTTGCTAATATTTTCTTTGGGATTTTTGTAACTGTGTTTATGAATGATTTTCCTTTCCCATTCAGTCCTTATCCAAAGTTATCCAACTTTCAAAATGAGTTGAGGATTGTTCCCAGTTTTTCTATATCTGGAATAATTTGTATAAAACTAGATTTATTTGTTTCCTGAATATCTGACAGAGCTTGCTAGTAAAAACCACCTGGAATATCCTTTTGGGGAAGATTTTTAACAAATGGTTCAGTTTCCTTAGATCATAAGCCTATTCAGTACACATTTCTTCTTGAATCAATTTTGGTTAGCTCTATCTTTCTACAAATTTTCCATTTCATCTAAACTTTCATTTTTATAGACTTAAAGTGGTTTATATTATTTTATTACATTTTAATGTCTGCATTTATAATCTTTTTCATTTCTGATACTATTTGTGTTCCTCTTATTTTTTTCTAGATCATTCTTATGAAAAGCTTGAAAATTTTTTAGACTTTTCAAAGAAACAAATTGACTTTGTTGATCCTCTCTATAAAAATGTTCTCCTATTCTTATTGTTATTCTAATGTTTTCTATGTTGTTAATGTTTGTTCTTATGCTATTACTTCCATCATTGTGGTTCTTCCTATGAGTTTATTCTACTTTTCTTCTATAACTTAAGTTCAATGGTTAGTTCATTCATTTTGAGCCCTCTTTTTTGTGTATTAAATATTAATACATTAAATATATGATATATCACATATTATAGAAACATATCATATAAATAAGCTATATTAATATATTATATTAAATATAGTATACTAAATATTAACACTATCAACTTCCTTCTAAGAAACACTAAGTAAGTTTTAATATTTTACCAGTTCCTCATGCACCACTTACCCCAAGTTGTTCTGGGGCAGCCTGCTGGGTAAGACTGACATCAGGGCATTTGGAGTGTCCATCAATGGCCTCCAAGATCCTGATGCTTTCCCCTGCCCCTTCCTTGCTAACAGACCCCCAGTTTTGTTCAGGTATTGAGTGTCCTGGGCTTCACAGGCCATTCCCCGGCCCCAAGGGGTGAATGCTGATTCGTAAACCATAGTGGGAAACCAATTCCCTCTGCAGCAATTGGTACAACCCTGAATATGAGACTCCATCATGGCTGTTAGGATTGGGGGAAAGTCCGGGGTTGGAATGGGGAGATTCACAGAAAGTTTTCCTTCCCAATAAAAAGACGTGCAAGGGAGAAAACGTTGCTCCCCTTTTCTGAATGTTGTTGCATTCAGAACCCGGACCTCCCAAGGTTAACTTGCAACTATGGGGAGAAATATTACCAACAAGCTGAGAATGGCAGAGCTGAAAGGTAGGAAGCAGCAGAGACTTGATGACTTCACTGAAGCCCTATGTCTGCATTTCTTGTTATATAAGATAAGAGGCTCCTTATTATTTAAGTTCTTATTATTTGCAGCCAAAAGTGTCCTGCAGGTGCCACATGAGGCCAGCCTCCTGCCTGCCGAATGTCACTTGATGGCAGAGAGTTTTTCAGTGATACTGCAATGTGACCTTTGTATGCTTGCAATGGATCAGGCAACTGGACAAGATACTAATGTGTTATTACGGCACTCCTTCTGTCATCCTGGGAAAAGCACATCATTCTACATTTTTCCTTTGTTCTTAGGAACTCAAGAAAAGTTTTATTTTGTAAATTCATATTAAAATGATAGCGGGTCAGATTAAGCCTGTGAGAAGAAAAGAAAAATAAATGAAATGAGGCCAGAGCTTGTGCTTGCTACTGTGGGGATCCAGAGCAAGTGGGCAACTTCACGTGGCCTGGAAGGTGGGAGCTGTCCCTTCACGCACACGTCACTACCTGCCAAGTAAACACAGGCACATTGGAGTGAACTTGGCTAAGTCACTTTCTGGGGGATAGCGTTTCCATTTTAGGGTCCTTTCTCACAAAATCTTAGAACATCTTTAAATTGTATTATTTAGGGTCCCTTGGTTGTGAATGACTGAAAAATTATCTCACACTTTTTAAAATAAATTTATTATTTTTGGCTGCATTGGGTCTTTGTTACTGTGCACGGGTTTTCTCTAGTTGCGGCGAGCGGGGGCTACTCTTCATTGCGGTGCACAGGCTTTTCATTGCGGTGGCTTCTCTTGTTGCAGAGCATGGGCTCTAGGCACATGGGCTTCAGTGGTTGTGGCTCGCGGGCTCAGTAGTTGTGGCTCGTGGGATCTAGAGCGCAGGCTCAGTAGTTGTGGCACATGGGCTTAGTTGCCCCGTGGCAGGTGGGATCTTCCTGGATCAGAGCTCAAACCCATGTCCCCTGCATTGCCAGGCGGATTCTTAACCAGTGAGCCACTAGGGAAGTCCTCAAACACGTTTAATGGCTCATGTGAGCAAACCAAGGAAAGGTGAGTTTGGATGTAATGATCTGAACATCATCAAGACTGTCTCCTCCTCTCTCTGCTTTTCTCTGCTCCTGGACTCCATTCTCTCAGACAAGTTTCTCCCCAGGCTGGAATCATGATGGCCAGAAGCCCCATCACGATTCTCTCAAGCAAAAAGCAAGAATGTCCCCCAAAGCTCCAATTAGAACCTTCAAGGGGGGGACTCCAACTGGCCCAGTTTGGGTACTACGATTATCATTGGACCAATCACTATGGGAAAAAAGGTGTGGTGGGTTGAATTGTGTCCCCCAAAAGACATGTTCAAGTCCTAATTCCTGGTATCATGTGAATCTGACCTTGTTTAGAAACAGGGTCATTGCAGATGTAATCAAGTTAAGATGAGGTCATACTGGATTAGAATGGGACCTAATCCAATGACTGGTGTCATAAGATGAGGGAAATTTGGACACAGATATACACACACAGGGAGAACACCATGTGATGACAGAGGCAGAGATTAGAGTAATACATCTACAAACCAAGGAATGCCAAGGATTGCCAACAACTGCCGGAAGCTACATGGGAGGTGTGGAGCAGATTCTCCCTCAGTGCCTCCAGAAGGTGCCAACCTTGCCAACATCTTGATTTCCGACTTCTAACGGTGAGAGAGTAAGTTTCTGTTATGGTAAGCCACCTGGTTTGTGATGTTTTGTTACAGCAGCCCTGGGGAACTCATACAGAGATGCAGGGCCCAGGTTGGTCAGGTACCCACTGCAGTGGTCAGGAAGGTGGAGTACTATGAAGGGCAGCACCCAATATTACGGTTGGAGAGGAGAAAGGGCTGTACCCCAAGGAAGGGGGAGGTGGTCCATTAACAGAGGAAGAGGGTAAAGGGGGCCGGGCAGGCAAGTACAGCGGCCACTACATTAACATACACTGTCATCATTTTGGCTGGATTTCTTATAGGTGAAGAGAATGGAATACGGTCTTGCATTGCAGAAAATGTTTATTCCCTCTTCCAAAGATAGTACAGATTCCTTCTTCCAAAGTCAGGAATTTACAGTCCACTGCAATTTGAACAGTTTTATTCCTTAGATAAGGATTGAAGTAGTTTGATTTGCTTTGACACTCAGGTAGCTCATGAAATAGTGCAGTCGTGCAATTCTGCTGTAAGAAATGTTTTATTAATTACACCAAGGTATATAAAAAATTAAAAGTTAAGTTCCTGTGAAGCACATATTCTATTTCAGTTACCTATCAGATTTTTTTAAAATTTATTTATTTTATTTATTTATTTTTGGCTACATTGGGTCTTTGTTGCTGCGCGTGGGCTTTCTCTAGTTGCGGTGAGCGGAGCGGGGGCTACTCTTCATTGTGGTGCGCAGGCTTCTCATTGCAGTGGCTTCTCTTGTTGCGGAGCACGGGCTCTAGACTCGCAGGCTTCAGTAGTTGTGGCACACGGGCTTCGTTGCTCCGCAGCATGTGGGATCTTCCTGGACCAGGGCTCAAACCCGTGTCCCCTGCATTGGCAGGCGGATTCGTAACCACTGTACCACCAGGGAAGCCCTCACTATCAGATTTAACCATTTATTTTGGCCATAAAATTCAAATTATGTATCAAATAAAATAAAGATCCATTTCAATGAATTAAAATTAGTTGTCCTTTTAACATGCTTTTAAACTATTTTTAATTGATAACATGCTTACATTAAATGGTCAGTTCAAAGATGGAAAAGCATTACTTATATAGAGTAATCTTCAAGCAGACACTATCAGACGGCCTTGTGCTTAAAGATTCTATTTCAAGGTAAGCCCCACTGCAGTTAGAATTCTAATGAGCCAGACAGAATTCTTTTTTTTTTTTTCCCACTTATTTTCTTTTTCTTTTTTTTCTTTTAATGTCTTTATTGGAATATAATTGCTTTACAACGGTGTGTTAGTTTCTGCTTTATAACAAAGTGAATCAGCTATACATATACATATATCTCCATATTCTTTAACAGCCTGGGAAGCAAGGAGTGTTCTCCACAGCCAGGCTCACTTTTAAAATGCAAAGCTTGCAAGAGAAAGTTAAAGGTAAGGGAATTAGCCATCTGAATATGCATTCAAATCAGTCAACAAACATAGAATCTACTGAGACCTCACTCATAGCTGCTAATGTGCCATGTGTCGGGTGTTGCTGTGTGCAATCTGTGGGTATCGATTAATTCTCATGACACCCCTAGGGGTGGGCACTATTATCCTCCATTTTACAGAAGTAAACTTAGATCCAGAGAGGTTATGAGACTTGTCCAGATCACCTCGCTAACAAAGTGCAGAGCACCAGGGTTCCAACCCAGACGGGCTCCGGAGTCCATGATACTCACCTGCCCAGAACATGGCGGTCTGACATCCTGCTTCAAGGGTCTTACAAGATCTCTGATGAGATAAAACCCGTCCACATGAAATCATAGACAACAGTACTTGATGGCATAGGGTGAAATGATTTGTACAGAAATCGGTCCTGCCGATCAGTGAGGTTTCTGGAAACCACTATAGTGGTCAGGGAGGGTGGGAAAAGAGGTGACCGGGCCTGAAAGGACAGACAGGACTGGTTTTAGGGGAGCAGGATTTGGGTGCTCACAACCCAAAGAGAGTCACAGTTTGTCTCTTCTTTGCCATAGAACAGAATCATCTGTTTCCTCTCGTGTAGCATGGGCCAGAAGCCACATGTCACCAGGAAACATACGACAAAACCATTCAGGTGAAAAGCTGCAACCCTTGCAATAGGGTCATCAAGTCATGCTGGTTTTTCTGGACTTCCCCAGTTTTAGCGTAAAATCCTGAGTCCCAAAGACCCTGTGAGTCCCGGGCAAATAAGGATGGTAAACCAAACTCTAATAGGAGAAAGATAGCTTTTTGAAAAGAAACAGTTTTAAACAAAGCCTATGCCGTGCACATTTTACACTAGGTGAGGCAACCCCTAAAAAGACTAAAACCATGGAACTGAGCATCTCTGGCCGCTGCCATGTAGAGGCTGTGGGACCTTAGGACAGTCACATCATCACTCCGGACCGTTTCCCTACCTATAAAATTAAAGGTTTGAAGTTAGGTGAACTTCAAGGTCAACTTCAGTGCTAATAACCAGCCTAATATTCTTGAGTTAACATCAGTGTTGGGGAGAGGCCCCTGACCGTAAACACACACACACACACACACACACACACACACACCCTATACAAACACACACCTATGCACATCCATACGAAGTTTTCTTATTTTAGGGGAAAACCTCATGCTACACATTATTTTTCATTTGAGATATAAATTCATTGGAAGTATACTCTAAGATAAATTTACTACTTGGGGGTTCTTTTTTCACCATGATTTGTTCAGAGTTTTAATGGTTCCTAATTTTACTTAGCCCGTCTTAATCAATTTCACAAAAAATGGGGGGCGGAAATGCCTTCAAAATAAACTGATTGATAACATTCAAAAGATAGTTTTCAGGAATGGTAACCCTCATCTCCCAGACATGCGCCTAGGGAAGGCTAGATAAGATAGGACAGGGCACAAGCAACAATGGGACTCTCTGCTCTAAAGAACAAGGCCCCTGTTAACTGTGCTACCATGTTGCCACTTGAAGACGGGGGTAGAATTTTGTGTAATGGATTGATTGGTGAAGGAATGCAGTGTAGGACAATTCAAGTCAACAAAAATCTATTAGCACGCTTCAATAAGCGGAACAAAATGGTTGTGAATGCTCCATTTTCCATGTTGATGTTGGGGAAGGGAACAGCTGAGGCTGAGATAACTTGCCAAGTAGGGTATCATGTGACCCACCCACCTTTTCTGTGTGCCCTGCCGTGACACTCTTGCTCTGTGTTTTCCAAAGGAACCAGGGGCCAGCTTGGTTAATCATGTCTTTGTCTCCTGAAATAGACCATGTGCTCTAGGAAAATAGATTCAGACTATGAACACTGATGCCCTTCTGACCTGACTCAGCTTTGTACTCAGCTCCTGAGTTCAACCTGCTTCTATGGAAGGCAGGTGGCAAATAAATACACAATTATGTTGTCCTATCCACTGAAACTGGGATGCATCACAGGTAAGGGTCACACTGTCAATCAAAGACAATAGAATTGGATCCTAGGCATCTGGTAAACAGAGCAATAAATATTTTTACTTTTCATATCAGCAAGAGGGATACATCATCTTTCTTTACCTGATAAGAAGGAGTCCTGCAGAGAGATTGCAATTTAACCCCTAACATATCATCTCTGATGGGCAGCAAGCACTAACTTCCTGCCATTTCATATCTCCAAGCTCAGTGTCATTGTCTAAGGTTTGATTTATTTTAGGTGTCCCTAAATACACAGGTACCCCTGAGTTTGGATGTCACAGAGCCCCCTTATAGAAAAACTTACCTGAAGGTTTAATCCCAGACTAGAAATTCTCTTCACTGCAAATGAGATCATCAGTGTGATTTGGGATGTCCCAAAGTACACACCGGCCACTTGTCGTTCATTCATTAGAGTTTTATTTCTGAGGTCCCTGAGGCTTTTTATTCTCCTGTTTAGTATCTTCCCAAACTTCAGTCATTTAAGATAGAGTAGCATTTACAAAAGGATAAACATAGATATCAATGAAATAAAATACTGTTCAGAATTAGACATATACATATATGATCAGTTGGGTTTTAACAAAGTTGCCAAGGCAATTCAATGGGTAAAAAGAACAATCTTTTCAGTAAATGATCCTGGAGCAATTGGTCATCCATACGCAAAGAAAAAAAAAAACCGCAGACTTCAAACTTTACCTCAGACCACACAGAATAAAATAACTCAAAACATAACATAGACCTAAATATGAAGGCTAATGCTATAAAACTTATAAAAGAAAACACAGAAGAAAATTTTAGGGTTTAAATTAGGCAAAGATTTCTTAAGACACAAAAAGCAGGAACTGTTTTTTAAATTTTTAAAAATCGAGGGATTTCCCTGGTGGTTCAATGGTAAAGAATCCTCCTTACAATGCAGGGAACTTGGGTTTGATCCCTGGTCAGGGAAATAAGATCCCACATGCCGTGGGGCAACTAAGCCCACATGCCACAACTACTGAGCTCCATGCCACAACTACTGAGCTCTGCGCCTCAACTAGAGCCCGTGTGCCACAAACTACAGAGTGAACGTGCTCTGGAACCCGCACTCCACAACTAGAGAAGAGAAAACCCGCACGCCACAACTAGAGAGAAGCCTGCGCGCCACAACTAGAGAGAAGCCTGCGCACCACAACAAAAGATCCCGCATGCCTCAACAAAGATCCCGCGTGCTGCAACTAAGACCCGACACAGCCAAAAATAAATAAAATAAAATAAATAATAAATACATCTTTTTAAAAAATACAGCAAACCATTTTAAAAAAATCGATAAAGGGGACTGCATCAAAATTTAAATATTTTGCTTCAAAAAACACTTTAAGACAATAAAAAGACAAGCCACAGGCTGCAAGAAAATATTTACAAAACTTATATCTCCCCAAAATATATAAAAGAGCCCTTACAACTCAATAAGAAGAAGAAAAATGGTCAAAAGATTTGAATAGACACTTCACCAAAGAGGATATATGAATGGCAGATAAGCATATTAATCATCAGGGAAATACAAATTAAAATCACAATGAGGTACCACTACACACCCACTAAATGGCTAAAATTTAAAAAGATTGACAGTAACAAATGTTGACAAAGATGTGGAGCAACTTGAACACTTACACATTGCTGATGGGAGTGTAAAATGATATAAGACAGTTTCTTATAAAGTTAATATACCAGATACTGTAAGAACCAGCAATTTCAATCCTAGATACTTACCCAAAAGAAATGAATGCATATGTCCACACAAAACTTGCATGCAGATATTCAAAGTAGCTTTACTCACAAGAGCTCAAAACTCATAATATCCAAATAGCCATCAATAGGTGAACAGATCAACAAATTTTGGTATACCCATGCAAAAGACTACTACTCTGCAATAAAAATGAGCAAACTTGGGGGCTTCCCTGGTGGTGCAGTGGTTGAGAATCTGCCTGCCAATGCAGGGGACACGGGTTCGAGCCCTGGTCTGGGAAGATCCCACATGCCACGGAGCAACTGGGCCCGTGAGCCACAACTACTGAGCCTGCGCGTCTGGAGCCTGTGCTCCGCAACAAGAGAGGCCACGATAGTGAGAGGCCCGCGCACCGCGATGAAGAGTGGCCCCCACTCGCCGCAACTGGAGAAAGCCCTTGCACAGAAACTAAGACCCAACGCAGCCAAAAATAAATAAATAAATAAATAAATTTATAAAAAAAAAAAAAGAGCAAACTTGGGAGTCTGGTGGCCTAGTGGTTAGGATTCTGGGCTTTCATTTCCGTGGCCCAGTTTCAATCCCTGGTCAGGGAACTGAAATCTGAAATCCTGCAAGCTGTGTGGCGTGGCCAAAAAAAAAAAAAAAATTAGCAAACTACTAATACACACAACATAGATGAATCTCAAAAATATTATGCAGGAAGAAAGAAGCCAGGCACAAAATACATATATCCTGCATGATTCCATATAATGTTAAATTCTAGAAAATGTAATCAAATCTATAGTGATAGAAACAGATTAGTTATTGCTTGGGGCTTGAGGTAGAGAGAGAAATTGACAATTAAGGGCACAAGGAAGTTGGACGTGATGGAAACGTTCTGTCTTGATCTTGGTGGTGGTTATTTGTGAGAGGCCTGCGCACCGGGATGAAGAGTGGTCCCCGCTTGCCACAACTAGAGAAAGCCCTCGCACAGAAACTAAGACCCAACACAGCCATAAATAAATAAATAAACAAAATAGGGTTTTTTAATAAAAACATTCCAAAGTGGTGGGGGAGTAGGGTATATACGGACAAAACAAAACTTTTAATTAATGAAGATAAAATTTTTAAGTCAAAAGTTCTTAAAACTAGTCATTTAATTTTTTTTTTTAATACTTTATTTATTTATTTATTTATTTATGGCTGTGTCGGGTCTCTTAGTTTTCGTGTGAGGGCTTTCTCCAGCTGAGCAAGCGGGGGCCGCTCTTCATCGCGCTGCGCGGGCCTTTCACTATCGCGGTCCCTCCCTTTGCGGGGCACAGGCTCCAGACGCGCAGGCTCAGCAGCTGCGGCCCACGGGCCCAGCCGCTCCGCGGCACGCGGGATCCCCCCAGACCAGGGCTCGAACCCGTGTCCCCCGCACCAGCACGCATACTCTCAACCACTGCGCCACCAGGGAAGCCCTCATTTAATTTTTTGAAAATGTAATCAAAGCATATTAAATATATTTTATAGAAGGAAAACTATTCATAATTCTAGCATTCAATTTCCATCTAGTTGCCTATATAAAAAATAGACATGATGCTTCATGATGTTATAGCTAGACCTCCATATATACAAATTTAAGAATATATGCATTGTTTTAATATTGCAGAATATTCCTCAGCTGCCGTGCATAACTACTGCAAATACTGCGCTAATTTGTGAGTACCTCTGGAAGCAAGAATTGGAACACAAAGAGAAGCAAGAAAACGAATGTTGGCACTACTGGGAAACAATAACTCTTTATGCAAGAATCCATTATAAGTTAGTTAAAGATAAATTAATTAAATTGTCTCTTCTTTACCTCAGTGCTCTGCTGCTCAGATCATCCTTACGCAACAAAGCAGCTCCCACACAGGCAGCAGCACAAGCCTCACCCTTCCTGGCATTTGGGGGCAGTTGCCTTTGTTCAAGGGCAAGAGGCATGGAGAATCATTTCCCTGGGGCCTGAACGGAGCTAGTCACAAAGGCAGGTGTTTGGGTTTTTAATTAGCATTAAATCATACCATACCCATGTTGGGTACCAGTTCCTAAGTGACAGAGCTGCCCATGTGTTCTCTGAGATGCAGGACTCTCTAGAACATGGGGCTCAGGGCAGGATCCCCTCTGCCCAGGACCAATGGCAGCCCTGCTTGTGATATCTCTCTTAAATTTTTATTCAATATATCTGCTTTTATTTTAAGATCTATTAAATTCCTTTTTAATTCTACAAGTAATTTGTGAACATATTTCCTTATTGCAAAAGTATTGAAACATTAAAGATCAGGCTACAGCCCAATTCATCCATTTACCCCACCCCACTGTTACAAGTTTGGCTACAAGTTCAGTACAAGTCATTCTAAATGCATTACATCATAGTAATAGATGTAATAGTAATTATATCACTTGTGACATATTTACACTGTGCTAGACATTGTTCTAGGAACTTTATACCCATCATCTTTTTTTAATCCTCATAACAACCTCATGAGACAGCTACTTTGCATACATATATTCATGTGTTTACTTATAGAGGATCTATAGCAGTGTGTGTGTGTGTGTGTGTGTATCCTACTTAAGGCTTAGTCCTGAAACTTATTTTGTTGTCTTAATATATCTTGGAGATCTACTTATGTTAGGACATTTAGATCATACTTTCTTTCACAACAGAAAAAGGTAAATGTAAGCAAAATTTGCTTAGGGAGGGAAACAAAAGTTTCCTAAAGACTTTCAGAATGTCCCATTTACTGAGATTTCTAATTAGCTTCAGCTTCTGAGATCTACAGGCAATTAGCCACCAGGTGAAAGGTTAATGGCACAGCTGGCCAAGGCAAAAGCTTCCCTGTGCAAACCTCTAATTTGCTGTGCATCATTTTTTTCCCACCAGACAGCTCTCTAAATGAAAGGACAAAAGTCTCACCAGGCTATTTCAGGATGATTTTCTAATAAACACACAGGATTATTATACATAGGATCTAATAAATACAAAGGAGCAGAAATTATAATGTCCATACAATTATTTCTTAATTAAAGAAGCTCCTCTTACTCTGGACTAAATCACCAGCCTCCTCATCCCCCTCCCAGTGCCAGCATACCAGCACCACCAGCAATTCTCTGGTGCATTCTGAACTGTCAAAAGCTCCCCTATGAGCCACAAAGACCCCTTCCCCAGTCATACTTTCTTCTCCACCTCACAAATAGATAAATCTCTTCCTAAGTGTAGCTTCCAACTTGGTGTTGGAAGAAAAATAATCTAAGTATTTCACACTAATAAGTGAGTGTTTGATACTTCCCCTTTCAGAACTGTCTCAAGGATGGCTTGGTTTTCTTGGTTTTTCTTTTTAGTTTTTTATTTTTATTGGAGTATAGTTGATTTACAATGTTGTGTTAGTTGCAGGTGTACAGCAAAGTGAATCAGTTATATATATATATATATATATATATATATATATATATATATATATATATATATATATATATCTCCACTGTTTTTTTGGATCCTTTTCCCATATAGGTAAGGACGTCTTGTTTTAATCCAAAGCCTCTATTTGGTGAATTGAGACTTATTTGGGGAGACCTTTAGAGACAGAGAGAAGACCCAGATACTTCCTCCTCTTCATTGTTTTCAGTAGGAAAGATTAGCTCATTAATATTTATGATGCATCAAACAAGTTGGGCCCAGAGAGAGGTACAGAGTAGAGCTCAAGATAAATAAACAAAGTGAGCATCATGAACTAATCAAGGCTGCTGGGACCATAAACCTGCAGGCAAGAGAGGAGAAGAGAAATGGGGCACAATACGCAGAGATTTATTCAAAATGGATATTTTTATCCTTTCTTCTTTGCAATAGCAAAGTAGAATTCAACCCCTTTATAAATCAGGGGTTTGGTTTTTAGCATACTAGAACCTTTCTGTTTCTTCATGAAAAGAAGTACCAGGATAATTTTTCTAACACTTATTTGTCCCCAGATTCTCACTGGGGGAGTTTTCCACCCTCACCCAGAGTCAGTTAGGAAAAGAAAATTCCTGAACACCTCAGCCATCTAGGTCCTGTGTCTAGGTAATTCTCCATGGTTTTAAGGCTCTCTCACCTTTATGCATTGTTGGGGAGGGAAAATTTCCCCCTCTACCCCTCTTGAGTCCTTGTGGCTGCACTAATAATAAAATTGACACAAGACAGATGAACAGGAGAAAAAGAAACTAATTTTAATTTGTGCACACCAAGGTCTTATAGAAATGGGACCTAAGAAGTGGACAAAGCAGGCAGCTTTTATACTTTTTAGACAAAGAAACAATAAATTTGTGAGGAATTGACAGGACAAAGAAACTTAGGCTTTGGATGCTTAATGAGTGAAGAATCTAAACAGAATTGGGCATGGGGTACTAAATTAAAAGAATTATTCAATACTACCAAGCTGGGCAGCTTGGACAAGTTGGTGAACTTCTGTACAGCTCTGTGAGAGAAAGAAAGAACAAGGAGGAGAAGATAACAATATCTCAGGCTTCTTCAAACTCTAAAAACTTTACAATTCTCCATGTAGCCCTACCAAAACAGCTACAATCAAAAAACTCTTCCAAGTTTGGGGTTGACATGCACACACTGCTATACTTAAAATGGATAACCAACAAGGACCTACTGTATAGCACAGGGAACTCTGCTCAATAGTATGTAACAACCTAAATGGGAAAAGAATTTGAAAAAGAATAGATACATGTACGTGTATAACTGAATCACTTTGCTGTACACCTGAAACTATCACAACGTTGTTAACCAACTACACTGCAATATAAAATAAAAAGTTTAAAAAAAGATTAAGCATAAAGTCAAGCAAGTAATAAACAGATTTTTGGGTTTTTTTAAAAAATACTCTCCCAAGTAAGAATATATAACATACTTAATTGCAAAAAATTTGATATCTTACAAACTTTTTTAAGAATGAAATTGTATCCTATTGAGGTGGTGCTAAAGAGAATGGAAACCAAAACCTCATTTTCAAGTGCCCTAATCTAGAGTTCCTCTAGAAGATTCCCAGTAGAAATGTAGTTCTTTTTCTCGATATACAGACCATCATCCTAAAGTATTACACATACTGTTTGAAATATTTGCCTTCAAGAATCCTGAGCTAATTTACTTTACCATGTGAAGTAACTTTCTTTGTGCCAAATCATAGTGAGAACCAGTGAAAACAAATGCCTTTCAAATCTTATAGGACTTAAATGTTTCCAAGAACAGACTCACATTCAACCCATTCCATCCAAAAATACAGATCTTAAAAAGCAGTACATTTCACAGTAATTCTTTGCTTCACAACGGGGCTCACCAAACATTTCTTTTCTTTATTTATAAATTTATTTATTTATTTATTTTTGGCTGCATTGGGTCTTTGTTGCTGCGCACGGGCTTTCTCTAGTTGTGGTGAGCAGGGACTACTCTTCGTCGCGGTACATGAGCTTCTCATTGTGGTGGCTTCTCTTGCTGTGGAGCACAGGCTCTAGGCACATGGGCTTCAGTAGTTGTGGCACGCAGGCTCAGTAGTTGTGGCCCATAGGCTTAGTTGCTCCATGGCATGTGGGATCTTCCCGGACCAGGGATTGAACCCATGTCCCCTGCATTGGCAGGCAGATTCTTAACCACTGCACCACCAGGGAGGTCCCATCCATATGATTTTTGCTGTATTCGTGTATCACCCAAACCATTATTTACTTAATAATTTCATTTAAATCATCTACTTTATGTCAAAAGAATGATATAAGATCTGAATTCACTGGTTTGGTGTGCTAGTTGTATTTTTTTCAACTACCTTAAAATAAATATATAGCCACTTAAATTTAAAAAACCATTCATATATCTCCTAAGATCATTTCTTGTTATATTAGTGGCAATATATATCACAGTAGGAACACACTGCAGTTGAAAACCTGTGACTTCTAGAACTATGATGGAGTTAAAAGAGCAACAACAAAGTCTTTATTGGACGCTGATAGGAACCTTGTATTTAGAGAATGTCTTTACCAATAGAGACAAGTGCAAGCACAAGTTCAGCCCAACCATCTGTGATTTTAAGCCACAACTGATTGTCATGAAGAACTGTGAAAAAATAAATATGGTTCCAAGGAACAGGTTTTGTGACCCTCTAATGTATGGTTTGTCCTTACATTAAATGTAATACTGCATATCATTCGGAATTAGATCTTATTAAGCTCTACCCACCCCCCCCAAAATTAGAAATTTTTTCTAATTGTCAGATATTTGAATTGACTTTGGAAGGGAAACTTCCCATTGTTCAATAGAGGGGCACAGATTCAAGGTCTCCACTGATCTGGGAACTGAGTCACTGACACGTGGAGCCACCAGACTCCTGTAAAAAGAAATTCCCATAAAAGAAATGGATTTTATCATAGTGTGTCACCCCAGTGACAAGAACATAAAGCAGTGAAGCCAGCAACTATGGCCAAATACCATTCATTCATTTTTCTTATCATAGTGTGTCACCCCAGTGACAAGAACATAAAGCAGTGAAGCCAGCAACTATGGCCAAATACCATTCATTCATTTTTCTTATCACCCTACAGAATCAGACTTATTCTTAGTTCTTAGAGTCCTGAGAGCTGATTAATCCCTCCGAAGAAAAAGGTGATGAGCCAGAAAATAGATGAATCAGTAGTTAGTACTGACAGCTTGGAGACCACAATATATTTCCTGTGGACCCTGAAGGCAGTTTAGAACGTACTGAGGGGGACTTCCCTGGTGGTCCAGTGGGTAAGACTCCGTGCTCCCAATGCAGGGGGCCCCAGGTTCGATCCCTGGTCAGGGAACTAGATTCCACATGCAGCAACTAAAGAGTCCGCATGCCGCAACTAAGAATTCTGCATGCCACAACTAAAAGATTCCACATGCCGCAATAAAGATCTCGCGTGCCGCAACTAAGAGAAAGATATGGGGGATGGGGAGCAGGTAATAGGGAAAGCATCTGATGTTTTTCTCTATAATTGACATCTTTGTTCCACATAGAAAAAGGAGCTTTAGACTCTAATAATGGAAAAAAGAACTGCACAACCTTTTACTTTTGTCATGTATACTACCATTTTACTCTGTTCAAAGAGATAAATAGCATAACACTCAAATCAATGTAGGCTTGAATTTATATTATAGGAAGGTAAACATGCTCAGTGATATTTCTATAATAAGTTTAATTTCCATTTAGCCTCTCTTTACAAAACCACAGAATTTGTTCCTTAAACCAAAATCCCTTTAGCGTACATTAAAAGTATATCCAAAACAGCCACCTTTTAAGTGTTTTAAAGTCAGCCCCTTAATCCTCTTAAAGAGTAAGCTAAAGGGTGTTTAATATAACTACTTAGCTGATTGGCCTATAAATCACATGAGATAGGCAAGATAAGGACTTAGGGATTTCAGGGATAGAGTTCTTTGAAATCATGAAAAGACAATGTAACTTGATGGGTGGCGTGGAATTTAGCCCTACAGTGTCATAGACGCCAAATGTAGCCCACAGATGTGGGTTTTCTCCACCTGCATGGAGTTTTGGAAAATTAAGTTAATGACCTGCATTTAAAAATTGGGAGAGCATACAGAAAAATGTGGATTTCCAACTACAGTACCCTCCAGCATGTCAGAGTGAGGAAAGGAGGGGAAGCAGGGAGGGGTGGGGGGCAATGAGAGAGAGAGAGAGAGAGAGAGAGAAGTCACCAGCTGGTGACAGAATTAAGAGAGCGCTGGGAATCACCCGTTCTTCTGTCAGTGGCCAAGCCAGCGTTAACACTTGCCACCATCCTTCTTCGGAGGTGGGTAATGTTTGTAAACAATGTGTTGCCAGGAGACATTAGATTGTCCAACTTGCCCATGCTTCCAGACACTACCAATACTTTTCAGACACGTTAGACGTCAACTCAGAAGCTATCTTTCCAGAGTTTCTGAGAAGCTGTACAAGTTTGGAATACATACGAATGTGCAACTATAAACGTTGAGACATAACATAACTTTCATTTCTTTAAATCAACTCAACTGCAGGTAGCCTCTGCTAAGCAAGCCACAATCACCACACAGAGGATCGCTGTGACAGGGTGGGAATTACTGAGCACGACGGCAGTGCACAGGGAGGACGGGGGCGGGGGAACCAACCTTGCTCCTAGAGTCCTCTACAGACATCCCTGTGAGAAGTTCTTTCTCCCAGAAAGGAAAGTGGACTTTTGCCCTCATCTAGTGCCCTGGAAACCATACCATCCATGTTCAGTGGCCAGGCCAGTGGGAGTGCCCTTATGGACTATGTGATTCCAAAGGGCACTAGCTTGGTACTGAACCAGTGGCCTCAGTCTGTTCAGCATGGTGAGCTCATTAACTGAGCCAGTCAGGCACCAGCACAGCGAACTGGAAGAAGATATTGGAAATCTACGGCCAAGTGGCTGTGAGAAAGAATAGATAAGTGAATAAAATAATTTGCAGAGAGTACATGTGTGGACAAAATATCTGGAAGGATGCACACCAAATGTTGACACTGACCCTCCAGGAGGTGGTAGGGGAGACCGCTAGTTTACACGGTCTGCTCTGCTTGAGTTTTCTACAGCAAGCATGCATCGCTTTCATAATTATAAAATTTTTCTACATAAAATATTTATAAAATATTAAGTATAAGATATTCTTATATAATATAATATGTGCTACATGTAGGAATATGTGCATAGATAAAAGCTTATCTCTGGGTGGTGGAATGGTGGGTAATTGTTTTCTTCTTTATAATTATCTGTATCCTCCAAATTTTCTACTTTTATTCCTGGGGAAAATAATAAACATTAACAGTAAAATTTAAGGTACATTTTGTACCTTAAATCATCTCTCAGCTTCATCCTCTCACTGCTAAAAATCTTCATTAAAACAGAAAGCACCCATTGGCCTCCCCTTGCCCCACGCCAGCGATTTTCAAATCCTGTGTCCCCCTACAACAGGTCATCATTCGCAGCTATCCGTCTCGTGACAACCTCTGTCGACATAGCCAACAAGTGACAACTTTCAAACAGAATCTCAGCGTTAAGACTGGCTCAGAAGTAAAGCTTTAGAGGCAACTGGCTCAGGAATGTCGGGCTCATCAGGCTCTGTTCCTTGTCCCAAATGTCCACAGCCACTGTGTTCCGATCTGCGACTCAAAGCATATACTGAAGATGACTACAGACCATCAGTAAAGAGCAAATCCCCCCAGAGCAGTCCTATTTTGTGATATCCCCCAGTCAGGGGCTGTTGGAGTTTCACATGGCTTTATCTAGAGTAGATTCTGGATAAAAAGCGTATGGAAAACTTGCACTAGATAATACGGCTGAACGATGCACTACCCTCACTCATGAAACCTGTTGCTGGGACTTGTCCTACATCCTATAAACCTCTGACGAATGTTTTTGGTATGAAAGATGGCCTATGGGTTCTTGGGAAAATGCCTCCAAAACTCTTTAACACAGAAAAATTCCTGCATGTTAAATCCTAATGGTTACCAAGTAAGAGAAACATATAGCCACACTAGTTTCTGTACAAAGCTGCGGGACTCGGTGGAATTTGTCTCATCATTTTAAGGATCCGTGAGGCAAAGGGAGAATTGAAACACAAACACACACGCACACGCACACACACATACACACTCTAAGCAAAGAAATGCAGCAGGATGATCTTGTGGGATAGGAATCATGCCCTTTGGTCCCATGCTCCCTCTATACAGTCTCTTTGGATCATGAAAAGTGGCCCATGTTCATGTCCCAGGGGCTGTGACCAGGTCATATCCAGAGAATGGAGACAACAAATTATTTGCTTCTAAGTACAAACGGCACAGTCCAAGTAAAAGAAAAAAAAAATCTGAAAATAGGTGCCATCTGGCAGAAGTGGTTCCCCATCCCATGCCCTCCCCAGCCCTCACCCATTCTCTTACCCTGGAGCTAGAAAAGGAGGGTGGCAGAGAGCTGGAGAGGAAGGGAGAGAATAGAAACAGTCTGGCTTTGGGTTCTGCTCCCAGAAGACAAGGTGTTGAAATCTGTTGGCAGAGACCCAGATGGATTAGAAATCCCAGAGTGGAGAGAACGAGCGTCACCTGTCCCACCTAGAACCCTGGGCATCTTCTACCTTGTCCCTTGTGCCACAAAAGCCAGGAAACAACAGCACAGGGAGAGCAGAGAGAATGGTTAGGAACTGAGAGGGTCCTCACAGTCGGTCACAACCCTTCCAGAGACCCAGAAAGGCAAGAGAAAGAGAACCATGCTTTCAAAGAGCTCCCGAAAAGTGTGGTCAACTCAGAGCCCTCTTCCCTACGATTGCAATGCTCCCCGTGACACCACGAGACTGTGTGTGCCCCATGCTGGGAGACAGCACAGTAAGAGTTCTCCCACTCTTACTGTGGAGGGAAAGGGGGTGTTTAACCCTAAATGACTGAGAGATGACCAGGACCTGGAAGATCCAGGGGAATAGCCCCCAAGGGGTCATCACAGGGTCTGGGATTATTTCGCTTGGGCACCTTCTGGGACACCTCTGGGTGTCAGAGGGGCAGGGGGTCCCCCCAGGTGGGCAGGGACCTCCAGGTGAGTCAAGCTCACCGTCCACCATTCCTGCCTGGCTCCTTGGCCCTGCTACTGGCACTTCAGCCAGAACGAGATTGAACGGGAACTCAGAGGGTGTATACAGTAAGTTCCAGGCCAGCTGGGTTACCTTCTCGGAACCTCACTTTTCTTGACAGTCAAAAGGGACACAGTCACCTCCCAGGGCTTTGGTGAACCACAGAGAAGGCCTCAATAAAAGGCAGCTACTCCTATTTCCCTCCCCTGACACCAACTGAAATTCTCTGTATCTTTGCCGCAAAATCCTTACAAAGATCGCCAATGCAGCAGAGTGTTTAGCCAAACACTTACTATTTCACTTGTGCCCATGGCTTCCTCCCTCCCTCAAGTCTGCATTTAACAAAACTGCGTGTGACCCTTTATTTGCCTTAGAAGTACATAGGAAATGTATGGGGAAATATTTTTTGGAGACTTACTTCAAAAAGTGCTTAATAATGTGTTGATCCTACTGTTAACCTGGCATTTTGCAAGTGCTTTATAGACATAATCTTATGACCCTAATCTTATGACAAGAAGATAAGTATTATCACCTTTGTTTTACACATGCATAAAACTGAGGCCATTAAATCACAAGAAGTTATGTCATTAAAAACAATAGTCATAGGTAATATTTATTAAGTATTTACTATATACCAGACACTATTCTCTCCATATACATTAAATAAATATATAAATATATTTGTGTGCCTGGCACATACTAAACATTAAATATGTGTTAAAGACAATATTATTGGACTTCCTGGTGGCGCAGTGGTTAAGAATCCGCCTGCCAATGCAGGGGACACGGGTTCGAGCCCTGGTCCGGGAATATCCCACATGCCGCGGAGCAACTAAGCGCGTGCGCCACAACTACTGAGCCTGCACTGTTAGCCCATGAGCCACAGCTACTGAGCCTGCATACCACAACTGCTGAAGCCTGTGTGCCTAGAGCCCATGCTCTGCAACAAGAGAAGCCACCGCAATGACAAGCCCATGCATGCAACAAAGAGTAGCCCCCACTGGACGCAACTAAAGAAAACCCACACACAGCAACAAAAACCCAACGCAGCTAAAAATAAATCAATTAATTGATTAATTTTTTAAAAAAGACAATATCATCAGGAGTTCTCACTTAATCTCCTCAATACTCCTCAACCAGTCCTAAGAAGTGGGTACTTTTATCCCATGGGAAATCAGGTCACAGAGAGGTTAAACAAATTGCTGTAGTCACATAGGTCCTAAGTGGTGGAACAGAGATTTGAACCTAAGGAGCCAGATCTCAGCTCCTACAGTCTTTTGCTCACAGCTGGGAAGTAGTATAGGCAGAATCTAAACCCCAACATTTGTCTGACCCCAAACCTCCTGACCACCTCGATAATTTGCGAGGGCTGTAATTCATTTACCTAGAGAAAGCTCAGTCAGCCTCTTTGTCCTGGTGCAGCCTGAGTGCACACTGACGCCACCACCACCCTGCCCCAGACCCTCAGGAATATCTGTCTGCTTTTCCCAAGTCTGAAGGTGGCAACTCTGTGCCAGACAGACAAGGTAAGCCAGGCAGTTAGGGTACCATGAATAAGAATATCCATGGCCATCAGATACTAGAGTAATGCTGCTCTCAAAATTCAGATATCCTAGTATCTAAAGCACACCTGACTTGCTCTCCTAATGGATGTGAACCCTCCCTCTTCCAAACCCTCAGGTCATTTACTGAACTCTCTCATGGAATTTCTCACATCCTGGCTTATAGGACCCTGCCCCGGTTATTTGAGAACTTCTCACCCCTTCTAGAATTAAGTGCCTTGAGAACTGTATGGTTAAAAGACAGATCTGGGGCTTCCCTGGTGGCGCAGTGGTTGAGAATCCGCCTGCCAATGCAGGGGACACGGGTTCGAGCCCTGGTCTGGGAAGATCCCACATGCCACGGAGCGGCTGGGCCCGTGAGCCACAACTACTGAGCCTGCGCGTCTGGAGCCTGTGCTCCGCAACAAGAGAGGCCGTGATAGTGAGAGGCCCGCGCACCGCGATGAGGAGTGACCCCTGCTTGCCACAACTAGAGAAAGCCCTCGCACAGAAACGAAGACCCAACACAGCCAAAAATAAAAATAAAATAAATACATTAAAAAAAAAAAAAAAAAAAAAAAGACAGATCTGGCTGCTGCGTAAGAAACATCTCCAAATAACAATGGCTTTAAAAAGATGGGAGTTCGGGCTTCCCTGGTGGCGCAGTGGTTGAGAATCTGCCTGCCAATGCAGGGCACACGGGTTCGAGTCCTGGTCTGGGAAGATCCCACATGCCACGGAGCAACTGGGCCCGTGAGCCACAATTACTGAGCCTGCACGTCTGGAGCCTGTGCTCCGCAACAAGAGAGGCCGCGATAGTGAGAGGCCCGCGCATCGCGATGAAGAGTGGCCCCCACTTGCCACAACTAGAGAAAGCCCTCGCACAGAAACGAAGACCCAACACAGCCATAAATAAAATAAATAAATAAAAAATTTAAAAAAAAAAGATGGGAGTTCATTTCTCTCTCACATAATGGTACAGATGCAGTGTGTGGGGCTGGAGAGCAGCTCTGCTCCACTATGTCATGCAGGGATCCAAGCACCTGCCATCTGTGACTCTGCCATCCTCAGAGCATGGCCTTTATCTGTCTACAATGGCTCTACACCTTGTCTACATTCCAACCAGTAAGAAGGGGGAATGGTGGCAAGGAGAGGGAAAGTCCCTTCCTTCTAAAGGCAGAGCCAAGGTAAAAGTTCTTTCACTATCAAAGAAAGGGAGAACATGTAGTGAAAGAAAATGAGCATCTCAAGTGACCATGGCTTAGGAAATACATTCAAAATGATGTTGTGTGCATGCAGACAATAATTTTTCATCCAACAAATATGTATACAATGCCACCATATGTCAGACACTGAGCTAATCACTGGGAATCCAATGTAAAGCGTTTACAAACAATGGGTGAATAAATGAATGAGCCCTTTTATGGAAGAGCAATCTGAAAGTAAGGCCATGTAAATTTCATGAGGGCAAATAATTTAAAATACGGGCACATGTAATTTCTTCCC
The DNA here is from genome assembly GCF_009873245.2 of Balaenoptera musculus. Lineage (NCBI taxonomy): Eukaryota > Metazoa > Chordata > Mammalia > Artiodactyla > Balaenopteridae > Balaenoptera > Balaenoptera musculus. Next base: position 11,339,562 of record NC_045800.1, read on the forward strand.
ATAGAAGGTCATAGATAAAAACAGACATATTTAAAGCTGAATTTTTGTGGCTTGCTGAAAAATATGGAAAATCAATTATAAAGAAAGTAAACAAATAGACCTGATTTATTGGGCTATGCTGCCACTAGCAAAATATATTACAGAGTCCCAATGCTGAATTTTTACTTTAATAACTTTTCCTGTATTTTGCTCTGAAGCACATTTTTACTTTTTCACTATACAAAAAAAAACGAAACAAAAACCAGACAAAAAGTGGTCACTCACTGCATTTAGATAAATATACAGGTCTAAAATTGAATTCTTTGTGTGTCTTCTATAAGATAAACATTAAACATTCAAGGGATTTAATCTGGGAGAGGAGCCAAAAGTTCAACTCACATTTATTATTATTTCTGAATTATATATAAAGCACCACGTAAAGCTTTTAGTAATAATGTCAGTTGAGCTGCCACTGGAAAGCATTATTGTTTTCCGCCATAGACATCACCAGCTCAGCTTTTCTTATTTCCTAAATTCCATTAAGATGGAATTTCCCAGATGGTGCCATCAACCCTCCACCTCTCCCCACCATAAAAAAGCCCAACAAATGATTTGCACTTAGCATTTTAACTAAAATGCGAATAGTAATATGAATAGTAATACTAAAGAGTGAAATCTTAAAATTCAAATGTTAAGAGTTGGATGAAAGTTTTGCAGTGAATTAAAATGAAGTTTTATTTAATTAGAATAAAGTTTTCTGAACTTAGGTTTTAGGTTTCAAAGTGGCAGAGGTGAGTCCTAGGAATTTGTATTTTCTTCCCTTGTGCCATTAACTTGTGATGTTTTTCTCTGAATACATTGCTCCTGAGAAACTGACAATTTCTCCTTCCACTCCGTGGCACCCAGACACACCATACTTACTCAGTGTGCTGTTTCTAGGAGAGCAGCCGCTGTGCCCATTCTGACATCTTTCTTCTCTTCAACTGCATTAGGCTTGACTGAAAGGAACAATTCATAGGCTTTAAATAAGAGTTCCTCATCTGGAAGAGGCAGAGTACTGTCTCTTAGAATTTTGCAATTCTCATTTTATGTAACTTAATTGTATGCCTATTTATTCAGCTAAGGTAGGTAAAGCATTTGGCAGTGTGTATGGCAAACAGTTATTATTTGTTTAGGACTTACTATAATTAAGGCACAATTCTAAGTCCTCTGAGGACTACTGAGACTCATTCATTCGTTAAAAATGCTTAAGATGGGATTTCCCTGGTGGTCCAGTGGTTAAGGAGCGGGTTTGATCCCTGGTTGGGGAACTAAGATCCCACATGCTGCGTGGCCAAAAAAAACACAAAACTTAAGGATCATTAACTCTGTATGTGTGCCAATATGTATAAGTGAACATATTCATTCAACATATATTTATGGAGCAACTACTATGTGTCAGACACCATGCTGGGTTTACAAAAGCAAACATAGCCCCTACCATCATGGATTTTACAGGCTACTGGGGAAGGCAGACAACCAAATAATTGCACAAGTAAATATAAAACTAATTATCAAATGGGATAAGTGTTATAATTCTTATAAAGCTTATAAAGCCGTTGTTCATTTTCCTAGCAGTGTCACAAAGAAACACAACCCAACAAATGAAAGTAATTTCAGTATAGCTCAGATCTCTGTCAAGGTGATGAAAAATAAGGAAAGATTGGGAAACTACATCAGGAGGCTGCGGGGGTATGATAACTAAGTGCAATATGGTGCCCTGGATTTGGATCCTGGAACAGAAAGAGGATATTAATGGAAAAACTGGCAAATCTAAATAAAGTCTGGAGTTTGGTTAATGACAATGTACCCAAGTCAGTTTCTTAGTTTTGGCAAATGTACTGTGGCGATGTAAGATGTTAACAACAGTGGGAACTGGGTGAGAGGTATATGGAAACCTTCCCTGTCTTTGCAACTTTTTCATAGATCTAAAATTTTTCCAAAATAAAAAACTTACTTAAAAAAATAGTTCATATCTTTACTTGAATTCTCAAAAAATTCATGATGGTATCTAAATACAGGGATAGGTAACATTTATAAAAGTCTCCATTTGTAATTTACCTCTTATATTAGTTGCCTGTTGCTGTATAACAAATCAACCCAAAACTTAGCAGCTTAAAACAGCAAATAATTATTACCTCACACAGATTCTGAGGATGAGGAATCTGAGAGTGGCTTGGCTGAGTGAATCTGTCTCAGTGTCTCTCATAAGGTTGCAGTCAAGCTGTGCAGTCAAGCTGTACACTCATCTCAAGCCTCAACTGGGACTGGAGAATCAAATTCCAAGCTCATGTAATTGTTTTTAAGTTTCAGTTTCTTGCAGCTGTTGGCTGGAGGCATTAGCTCTTCACCACGCCAGCCTCTCCATAGGGATGCTCACAAAAATGGCAGCTGACTTCCCCCAAAGCAAGTCATCCAAGAAAGCAAGAACACATATCCAAGACAGAAGCCACAGTCTTTTTATAACCTAATCTCGGAAGTGACATATCATCACTTCTGCCATGTTCTATTTATTAGAGGCAAAATACTGAGTCCAGACCACATACGAGGAGAGAGGAGTTCAGTTCCAACTCTTGAAGGGAACAGTATTAAAGAATTTGTAGACATATTTTTAAAACTACTATGTCTCTACTCCCTCCTAGTATCCTCACTAAAATTACAGAAAAGTATCCAAAAAAATCAGTATAAATCCAAAAGGACAAGGAAAACAGAAGAGACAACAGCAACAAAAATTCAGAACCAGGAAATCAGGAAATCAAATCAAACAGCAGATAAAAGGAAGTTGAATCATAAGTCAACATCGGGAAAAACAATGATGCCAGAAAATTTGTGCTTCAGAACCTCAAAAAGTCTCATGAATTGGCAGCACCAGGTACTTGTGGAAGTGGAGTAAAGGTTGAAAGTCTGTTTAAGAACTAGTTAGGGTAGTTCCCACTCCATAGGCCTGGGCTATGCACGGTGCCCCCCTTCCCAAGTGCATAGTACGGAAATGGGGCGGGGGCAGCGGAAGAGTCACTTTACAATGAAGAAAGCTAACAGGGACTAGCTCATCCATGTGATCACGGGCAGCAACAACAGTGACAAATCATGTTAATAGTACGTACACTTGATATGATGCAACGAAAGTGGCACTTTACCTGTGGTCTTCCTCCCAATAGCCAGTAACCCCAGCCTTATCATGAGAAGAACATCAAATTTCAATAGTGGGGCATGCTACAAAACACCTTACCATTAGTGTTTATTCGAGGTCATCAGAAACCAGGAAAGTCTGAGAAACTTCCATAGCCAAGAGGAGCCTAAAGAGACATGACAGCTAAATGTAACATGGTATTTTAAATGGGATCCTAGAATGGAAAAGAGACATTAAAAAAAAAACTACAGGAATCTAAACTATGGACTTTAGTTAATAATAATGTACCAGTATCAGTTTATTAATTGTAACAAATGTTCATACCAATGTAAGATGCTGATAGTAGTGGAAACTGAGTGCTGGGTCTATGGAAACATTATACCACCATCTCAGTTTTGCTCAGACCCCCTAGATGCTCTCCCCAACTTGATGTATTTCAGCAGCTGCTCCTGCCCCACCCTGGCAGAAAATGAGAGGTTTATTCACTGGAGTGGGTAAAAAAGATGGAAGCACCAACCATAGTTGAGGGACAGAGTAAGATACTGAAAATAAGATTAAGTAAGAATTTACATATCAATGTTGAAACATTCAGCTCCCCTCCCTGACTCAGAACCCAGAGGAAACAAGGCTTCTACACCCCAAGAAGGAGATTTGAAAATTCTTCTCTGGCCAACTCAAGAGAAAAGACACAAAGATAGTTAGGAGAATAGGAGAAATTCCCCGATGAAATAGTCCCTCCACCCATGGTGAGGCTCTCAATCAACAAGCCCAATTCCACTGGGGTTCTTAGTGTCTCAATCTTAAAAATAATTACCAGATATTTGAGGAAAATCCTTAAAATGAAAGACACCAAAAAGAGTAAAAAGCAATTTAGAAGAAATAGACACCACAAGAACAAAAGCTTCAAAGCCATATTTAATATTCTCAGAGCAATAAGAGAATAGTTTATCTCCATGAAATTAGAACAGGTTGCTATAAAAATGAGCACAAACAAGAAAAAAGGGAAGGTGCTCTTGGAAATTAAATTTTTAGCAGCCAAAATGAAAAACTCAGATGACAAAAAACCAAAGGGATGAAAAAAATGTTAGAGAAATAGGAAGAATAGTCCAGGAGGTTCAACACCCAAATAAGAGGGGTGCCCTCAGAAGGAGAGTACAGAAAAACCAAAGGGAAGAAAATTAATTTATTTACGTATCAAGAACATTTTCCAGAATTTAAAGAATGAGTCTGCAGGTTGAAAGGATCAACTGACAATGGATACAAATAGACCCACACCCAGACACAGGATCATGACATTCTGAAACATGAGAGACATGGTCTAGCCAAACATATTAATTCCATTCCCCTCCTTGCCAATGACTGGCTCAGGACTGGGGGTACAGTGCAATGCTAGTCACAGAGACGTGAAGGGAAGTGTGCATTAGCTTTCTGGGAAACGTCTCTTAATAACTCACATAGATGCGGGAAGAAAGACTCCCTTTTGCTGCTTCTGGATGTTCGGAGCTGCCTTAGCCATCTTCGAACCACAGAACACACAGCCCAAGAGGACACACATTTGGTAAGTGGAAGAGCTAGGTCTCAAGTCTACCTCCAAGTCCCATGTTCTTTTTTTTTTCCCAAGGGGGAGCCCCCCCTTTTTATTTCTCTTTGTGCTCATAGTTATAGCACCCTGTTCTAACTTCATGGAGATAAACTATTCTCTTATTGCTCTGAGAATATTAAATATGGCTTTGAACCTTTTGTTCTTGTAGTGTCTATTTCTTCTAAATTGCTTTTTTTCCAAGCGCACATGGGAATCTTAGGTCCCTGACCAGGGATCAAACCCATGCCGCCTGCAGTGGAAGCGCAGAGCCTTAACCACTGGACCGCCAGGGAAGTCCCCAAATCCCATGTTCTTTATTTAGCTCATAGTCTACACTGAAAGACTAGCCACAGATAACAGCCTGAGGGAAAAATCATACCTGTGGCTCCTATTATGTCACAATAGTTTATACATCAAGTGCCTCTAATTAGCTGTTGGCACTTTTCTGGAACCTCTGCAATTTGAATTTGTATACTTATTAGTACTAGAAAGTAACCCTAGATCATAAATCTTTGAATATCAATAGCCTGGAAGTTTTAGTAACAGCAATTATCAGTTTAACCTACAACTCATTCAAAATGTCATCTAATAAACAAGTACATTAAGAAGGCTCTTTCACTTTCAAGTTCACTTATTTTCATGCCAGATACTGTATTCAGATATTAAGTCTCTGGCTTATTAAAGCAATAGTAGTAAAGAGGCCAAAGTCATGAATTTGAATCTCCAGGTAAACTAGTTTACTTTAATTATCTCCACCACTAACTTCAATCAGTAATATTTCAAAGAAATGAAGTTTGTTTAAACAAGAGGCAAGTTTTATCATGTGACCAAAAAAAAAAATGAGGAGATGGTCAAATTGGTCGTGGAGGATCATCATATTCCGGCAAAAGAAAAAAAAAAAAAAAGTAGTCATGGCAGTAATCAGAAAGCACCTTTATGAACAAAGGGAGCTATTGTGTTTTATGGTTCAGGCAACAGTCTCACTGAATCAATGGTGTTAACCACTTCCTATGGAGTGATAATACCTGTAACCAACACCTCTGTCCAGATCACCCTTCTAAATGCCAAGCCTTCATAGCCAACTGCAACTGTACATCGCCTCCTGAAGTTCCTATGGCTGTCTGAGCCTCAACATAGTGAACCCTGATCTAGACTTTCTCCTTTCTCGATGCATGGCACCACCATGCAACAAGTTGCCCAAGACAAATCTTAGAAGCCATTCACAACCACTCCCTGCCACCCAACAAAGGTCTGTATATCCTTCCTTCTCTCTCAGTGTTTCTTTGCCTTGACCCCTCCTCAGTACCCCAATTTAGGCACCTCTTTCCTGGTCTATTTCAATGGTCTTCTAAGTAGTCATTCTTTTTCTAGTATCTTCTCTCTCCAATCTCCATAGTTATTAGAGTTATACTAAAATGCAAATCTGATGGGAGGAAGCAAAGGAGAAGAGTGGAGAGGTGGGTGTGTGGTCCATCACACAGGCAACATGGGTGTGTGTTTTATCTCCTAAATAGGGAACCTCTGAAAGCTTTTACACAGGGGAGTGACGTAAGCGTAAAGATTTTGTTTGTTTGTTTGTTTGGGGCTTTTTTTGCTATCAAATGGACATAGGATCCCATTTCTATTTAAATTTGTGTTTTTCTGACTGATATTGAGCATCTCTTTGGATACTTATCATTCATTCAGGCTTCCCCTTCTGTAACTTGCCTATTCATATAATTCCCTTTTTAATTTTTTTCCCTAATATATTTCCCTTTTTTCCATACCGATTTTTAGATGTCTTTCTCCACACTCTAGAAGCTAAAGCTAATTTTTTTTCAGTCATAGATGTTGCACATACATTACCAGCTGTTACCTATTCATTTACTTTGATGATGGCATTTACCTTTTAACAGCAGCCAAAAAAAAGCCTATTTTTAATGTATTCAAATCTATTGTTTTCTTTATTGTATACACCTTGAGCATCTATTAAGAAATCCCCCCCACCCAAGATCACAAAGAATTATGTACAGTTTCTTCTATAACGTTGCACTTTTATCTTTAAATTTAGGTCTTTAATCCACCAGAAGTTTATTTCTGGATACGGTAGAGATGAGGACCCAACTTTATTTTTCTCCAGATAACAACCCAATTTTCCCAAGATTATTTACCAAATAATCCATCTTTTCCTTAGCTCTATAAAATACCAAATCCTCATTTATACAGGGTCAATTTCTGGATGCTTTTCATTTACTTACATTTTACTTTATATCCTCTAATAGAGTTTCAGACTTTTCTTCATAAAGGTCTTGAGAATTTTTATTATGTTAATTCCTAGAAAATTTATAGGTTTGTGGAGTTTGAAGTTTTTTTCTGTATTTTAATTGGTTTTCTTTTCATTTTATAATGAGTTATTTCTAGAGTAAGGGAGATGCTATTAATATTGATTTTGTACCCCATTTCTTTCAAATTCACTGAGACTTTCTTTGTGGTATGATACATAAATCTCTTTGTGCCTGCTCTGTGTGTGCTCGAAAGAATGTATATTCTGTGTTGCTTAAATTTACCTCTGCTAATCTGGGTTAAGTAATCATGTTATTAAACTCTTCTGTATCCTTGGTTATTTTTTCTGCTTAATTTATCAGCTTTTGAGTATATGTTAAAATCTCCAACTATAATTCTTGATTTATCTATCTCTCATCTTACATCTACCATATGTTGCTTTATATGTTCCAAAGGTATAATATTAAGGGCATATGTCTATGATCATTAGATCTTTTTGGTCTATTGTGCCTTTTATCAGAATGCAACACCTTGCTTTGTCTTTGATTTTTTTCCCATAAGTCTGTTTTGTCTGACACTAAAATTGTTCCTTGAGCTTTATTTGCCTGGTGTATCTATTTTCACCTCTTTATTTTCAGTTTTCCTGTGTCCTTTTGTTTCAAGTGCAACTTGGTAGATAAAATGTCACTGGATCTCAGGATTCTCTCATTCAGCCCATCCCAGAGTCTCTGACTTTGGCAGTCCTCCTTCTTTCACAGGGCTCCTGATCTTCAGATGTCTCTTAATTGTTCTTCTGAGTTCACCATTATTCCCTTAAGACTATTCATCGGCCAGTGATGGCTCTCTGGTAGGGAGAAGAGGCCCTACCTTGAGCTTCTCCAGGTGAGTTGGAGGTACAGACACTGAAAGCCCTGACTTGGGCTTTCCAAGCTCAAGCAATTCCTGCCTGGGTACCCTGTGGTGTGATAGAAGCTCTGGACACATGGAGGTGGGCACTCAATCAATCAGTGTGTTCATCTGCCTGCTAGTTTATGAGCTGTTTTAGATTTTAGGGTTTCAAGCACCCAAAGTTCTGGTCCAGCCATACAATCAAAGGTCTGCTATTGCCCTGGTTTGGTGACGTAAGAGAGAGAAAAAGCCCAAGTATAACCAGTCCCAGTCCAACCCTGGCTTTGGTTTCCTGCCCTGGACCCAACTCTCCCCTTTCTCCTGAGAGTTTAGGGTCAGTTGTAAAGTGAGGTTTTGAGCAACATTCCCTCCCTATCTCCTCTCGGCATCTCCAGTGTGGGAATCAGAAGTTGTTGGTTTCCCTAACCAGAAGATACATTCTGAATAGCCTGTAACAGACATTTGTTTTTCTTGCAAGGTATTGTGCAACTGTTTGTTGCCTATAAATCAACTTAATTTAGATTTTGAGCCTTTCCCATGGTCAAGCTGGTGGAAAAATACAAGCCCTTTCTCTCTTGATTTTCAAAAGGTGATCTATTCACACGGCTCAGGAATATCTAAAAAGTGACACTGTGAAAACCTCCTTCCCACCCCCAAATCTAACCAATGATATTGGTTTATTACGCATATTCCAGGGTTTCATTATATATATACAAGAAGCATAAGAATATATTATATGTGCACGCACGCACTCTTATTTGCTCCCTTTTTCTGCAAAGGACAGCATACTATACAATCTACTCAGCACTTTGCCTTTGTTATTTCACTTAACTTTCTGGTAGATCTTTGTCTACCGAAAGGTTGAGCATCCTTTTTATAGCTCTACAGTCTCCCACAGCATGGAGGACTGTGATTTATCTAACCATCTCCCCCTGACAGACATCGAGGTTGTTAACCGTCTCCGCTATTACAAACAATGCTGCGTTGAATAAAATAGAGCACTTAAACAAAGGGGGGAAACAAAAAAACAGCCAAGGCATTTCATTTTGTGTTTCCCAGTAATTTCTTTCTCCTGCTGCTGTTTCTTCCTGCTGCATTTTTATTTTCCTGGAAGCTTCATGTTGACGCTTGATTGCAGTTTCCACATTGTACAGGGTCATTTTAGCAGTTGGAATTACACAATAAAATAGAAAAATGTGCATCTGTGGGTAGCAACAAGAGCAGCAAATCTTGCATTTGTCCAATGCCTTCTACAGCCCCAAGTGCTGAGACAGCAGGCTGGTGGAGACTTCGAAAGCTCAACACACAGTGACAATCAGCTGCAGACACCTCCTTTCTGCCACAGCAGCCTAAGATGCCCAGGGTGTGCTGGTCAGCCCATTCTTCCAAAGGCTACGGAAACCACAGAAGGCACACAGGAATTTTTTTCCTCAGTGCTTTCAAAAATCCACTGGCATATATACTGAAAAGAATTGAAAGCAGGAGGACTTCCCTGGTGGTCCAGTGGGTAAGACTCCACACTCCCAATGTAGGGGGCCTGCCTTCAATCCCTGGTCAGGGTACTAGATCCCACATGCCGCAACTAAGAGTTTGCATGCCGCAACTAAAGACCCTGCATGTGGCAACGAAGAACCCGTGTGCTGCAACTAAGACCCAGCGCAGCCAAATAAGTAAATAAATATATTTAAAAAAAAGAAAGCAGGGACTCAAAGTGATATTTATACACCCACGTTCAAAGCAGCTCTATTCACAATAGCCAAAGGGTGGGAGCAACCCCAGTGTCCACTGACGGATGAATGGATAAACAAAATGTAGTATATACATAAAATGGAATGTTATTCGGCTTTAAAAAGGCAGAATATTCTGGCAAGTACTACAATATGGATGAACCTTGAGGACATTATGTTCAGTGAAATAAACCAGACACAAAAGGACAAATACTATATGTTTCCGCTTACATGAGGTACCTAGAGTCATCAAATTCGTAGACACAGAAAGCAGAACAGTGGCTGCCAGGGGCTGGAGGAAAGAAAGGAGTGGGAAGTTATTGTTGATGGGTACTGAGTTTCAGTTTTGCATGATGAAAAGAGTTCTGGAGATGGATGGTGGTGATGGTTGCACAATAATGTGAATGTACTTCATGAGACAATATTGTACTTAAAAATGGTGAAGATGGTAAGTTTTTGTTTTGTTTTTTGGTGGGGTCTTAGTTCCCCGACCAGGGATCGAACCCATATCCTCTGCAGTGGAAGTGCAGAGTCTTAACCACTGGTCCACCAGGTAAGTCCCTAAGATGGTGAGTTTTATGTTATGTGAATTTTACCACAATTTTTAAAAAATTTAAAGAGTAAAAAAGATAAACTATTGGCAGCCCCTTGATTGATGTCAGTCTCTTTGTATCAGCAGCTGTAAGCAGAGCCTTTTCTGATCAAATCATTTCTCCATGATCCATTTCTCCACAATCAGTGGAGTCGCACAGAAAAAGATCTTATCCTGAGAACAATAGTAGTGAGACCACAAGTTAATATTAATCAAGGCCC